>NC_040080.1:48381941-51150274 GCF_003369695.1 Bos indicus x Bos taurus
TTGAAATACGATTTGCATATATGCTAAATCCCCCCATTCTAAGTGTACATGTATTTTCACAAATGTGTGCTCCCATATTACCATCACCCTGATTGCGACATAAAACATCCCCATCACCCAAAGAGCTTCTCTCCTGTCTCTTCCCAGCCCTTTCATTCTGCTACTGCATATCCACTGGTCTGATTTCCAGTGGATATCGAAGTTTTCATATCCAGTGGATATGAACTTTTCTATTGAAGTTCATTAAAAAGCTGGAGTCTCCCCAGCTCCCCAGCTTTTTCATTGCAATTCTTCACCTGTAGAACAGGTATAGTCACCTCTGCCTGGGAGGGATACTGTGTATCGAACATCTGTGTATCAGCAGATCTGGAAACCTGCAGATCTGCATGTGTTTATGTTGGATGCTAAGTTCCTCCTTTCCTGTTAGTGGAACAGCTCACTCTTTCACTAGTTGGTTAGGAAGGAGGATAGAAGAGCTAAGTGAAGGAGTCCTACTGGCAGATTAATGAAGTAAAGGATCTCAGAGTACCAGAATAGGAGAAAGAGAGAAAAGCAGGAACTGAAACTGATTGAACATGGATGAAATTAAAGGAGGAGGTTTTTTATTTATGGGATTGCTTTTCCTTTCCAGTACATGGTATAGAGTTTTAAGTCTGTAGCTCTAGGGAGAGAAAAGCATCAGGTCACACAAAGGTACTGTTCAGTTTGGTTTTCATTACTCTGTTCTTTGACAGTTACCACCTGTTGTTTGAAATTGTTGTGCTGGGTCATCAAAGAAAATGTTTTTTGTTTTATATAAGGAGTTGTGGTTGCTTATCCACTTGTCAGTGCTGCCAGCATCACTCTCAGCTCAGAGGGTCTCATTCTTCAGATGATGAGGCAGCTGCCCTCTATCATCACCTCTTTGAAATCAGATTATATTGCAGAAGAACATGAAGACAGGATCCTGTCCTTCTCTGACTGGCCGATCAACAAGGTCCAGTGGATAAGAAACTCAGGGAAGGACAGGGCACAACAGGCCAACCCCCTTGGGGATTTCCTTCTTGTTCCCAAGCCTTCTTTCCTATCTTTCAGCTCCAGAAGCAGCTCTCAGAACTGGACGAGGATGACTTATGTTATGAGTTCCGGAGAGAGCGGTTCACCGTCCACCGAACCCACCTGTACTTCCTGCACTATGAGTATGAGCCCGCTTCAGACAACACAGACGTCACCCTGGTGGCTCAGCTCTCCATGGACAGGTAGGCAGACGGACCCCACTGCCCACACAGTCTCCTCACAGCTGCCCTTCACCTGGAGAAGGCAGAAATGGCCCCACCAGCTTGGAACATGGAAGCCTGCTAACACAGGGCCTAGTCTTATCCCTTCTCCAGCACTGAAAACCAATGGCTCCTGTATGTTGATGATGCTGGTTGTTTTTGAGGATGGAGGAAGAACTGATTCTAAAAAAACAGAGTTCTAGTCAAATTACCTCAAGGAAAAGGGGAGGTGTGTTATAAGGAAACACCTGGACTGGACCCACAGTTGATGTTGGAAAGCAACTGCTACTTCTTTTCTTACACATGTATTGATGCAGGGATCATTCTTAGAGCCTTTATCAGGAAGTACTGCTGTGGTCCCTACCCTCATGTGGCTTACAGTCTATTGCACTGATTCTCAGCCTTAACTGGGGACAAATCAAATTACCAAAGGAGCTTTAGAAAAGAAAATTCATGGTCCGGCTCCATTGCAGACTAGTTCAGTAAGCATCTTTGTGAAGACCTTGCATCATTTTAGGTTTGCCGTGTGCATCCAGTATTGCTAATATAGGGCTAGTAAATAGTTAAGTCAAACAATTAACATTGTGATAAGTGCTTTGAAGGAACAGTGATCGATATTAACAGTGTCAAGTGAGGGACCTTCTTTAGGTGGTATGATCAGCGGGAGGTCTTTCAAAGGAGGGGACATTTCTGCAGAGACTTGAGGATAAGAAAAGAAGTCAAGCATAGTGGGGGAGTGTGAAAGTATTAGTTGCTCAGTCATGTCTGACTCTTTGTGACCCCATGGACTGTAGCCTGCCAGGCTCCTCTGTCCATGGAATTCTTCAAGCAAGGATACTGAAGTAGGTAGCCATTCCCTTCTCCAGGATATCATCCCAACTAGGGGTAGAACCTGAGTTTCCTGCATGGCAGGCAGATTCTTTACTGTGTGAGCCACCAGGGAAGCATATGCATTGCCAAAAAAAAAAAAGAAAAAGTTTTCCAGGCATTTAAAATAGCAAGTGCAAAGGCCCTGTGGTTGGAAGAGCCTTGTGTGTTCAGATACCCTGATAGAAGACCAGTGTGGCTGAAGCATCACTTGAGAGGGACTTGAGATGGAAGCTGCATGAGGTTAAGATTATAAACATTAGAAACTCATAAAATATTTGGGTTTTATTCTAAACGTGATGGGAATTTATTGTAGACATTTACACAGAGTTTTTGCTTTGGTTTATGTTTTTGAAAACATCTCTGGCTGCCAGGAGGTGAGTGGATTTAAAGCCTTTCAGGGTTATGCAGTTTTTCTATTTCTGGCCACCCTGTGTGCTTCCTGCCCACCTCTGCTAGCCAGCTTCCTCTCCAGTTGACACATGGTGTGCAAATGGCTGCCCTGGCCCCAGCTTTCTCCATGTCATTCCCTCTCGACTCCCATAGTTAGGAAGGGAGTTTGATGGCCTTATTCTGTCTTTGAGCCACTTTGGAGATGCCTGTGGATATGATTTCATGGGGTGGTTTTAGGAGGAAATAAGTTCATGCCTTTAAAGTGCTGAGGACAGTACCTGGCACACTTAGTAAGTGTTCAATAAATGTCACTTATGATTAGTCACGAGTGATTGGAGAATGAGCAAAATGAAGAAACAAGCACTGGGGCACAAAATGGTTCACAGACAGTAAGCAGCCTGAGAGTCCCAGAGAATGAGGGGGGACCTGGCCTCCGGAGGTATCTGGGAATGATGCGTGTTGACAGTAGCTGTGGAGGCGGTGAGTCCCACTGCTTCTTAGCAAATGACAGCTCGTGTAATTAAATCGCTTCATGGCTAGTGTCCTGGGGATTCAGACTCCAGAACACCTGTGCAGAACTTGCTGGCCATCGTTCAGTTGCTAAGTCGTGTCCGATTCTTTGCAATCCCATGGATTGCAGCACACCAGGCTTCCCTGTCCTTCACTATCTCCCAGAGTTTGCTTAAACTCATGTCCATTGAGTTGGGGATATTCTCTAACCATTTCACCCTCTGCCACCCTTTTATCCTTTTGACTTCAGTCTTTGCAAGCACCAGGGTCTTTTCCAATGAATCGGCTCTTTGCATCAGGTGGCCAAAGTATTGGAGCTGCAGCATCACCCCTTCTGATGAATATTCAGGGTTGATTTCCTTTAAGATTGACTGGTATGATCTCCTTACAGTCCAAGGGACTCGCAAGAGTCTTCTCCAGCACCACAATTTGAAGCCATCAGTTCTTCAGTGCTCAGCCTTCTTTATGGTCCAACTCTCACATCTGTACATGATTACTGGAAAAATCATAGCTTTGACTATACAGACCTTTGTCGACAAAGTGATGTCTCTGCTTTTTAGTATGCTGTCTGGGTTTGTCATGGCTTTCCAAGGAGCAGGGATCTTTTAATTTCATGGTTGCTGTCACTGTCCACAGTGATTTCACAACAGATAACAACAAAGACCAAAGGGACGAAAAGGACAAGTAGAGGTTCTGGCACCCACGAGGTCCTTGTCCTGCTGTGTCCTCTCAGGAAAGGTCTTTCCCTTCTCTTAACCCCAGTTTTCTCATCCCCAAAATTCACGTGATCTCTCAGCAGACACTATGTAAGCATCTATTACTGTGTTGTAGCCAACTCTTGTGGGGCTGGGACTATATAAGACCCTATTCCGCCCTCACAGAATATGTAGTGAACTCAGGACTCAGATCATGTATTTGTTTTCTGTTGTGGTTTAATCAGTCACCACAGATCTTGCAGCTTTAGAAACACATTTTTTCCTTTCTGACTGTGTCATGGATCAGAAGTCTGGATACATGTTAGCAGGTTCTCTGCTTGGGGTCTCAGGCCTGAACTCCAGGTGTTGACTAGACTGTAGCCTTACCTGGGAGTCAGGGTGCACTTCTAAGCTCATTCAGGTTTTGGCAGAACTCAGCTCTAGGACCAAGGTCCCCATTTCCTTGCTGGCTGTTAGTTGGGATCCTTCTGGGCTCCTAGAGGTCACCCTTAGGTCTTAGCTGTGTGGAGCAGCTTACTTCTTCGAAGCCAGTAGGAGAATCTCCCCGGTCTGTTATGTGACATGATCACAGCTGTACTAGTCTATCATATAGAATAGTACCAGCTTCTGCTCACACTCGAGGGAGGGGTGATCCAGGACCATACACCAGGAGCTGGGGCAAGAGTCTTGGGGCCAACTGAGAATTCAGGCTGCCACAGACAGGGAACAGGTTTGACAACAGACAGGTGCTATGAGAACCCATGGGAGGAGCCCCTGTCCTGGCTGGGGCAGAGAATGGAAGAAATGGCGAATATCCCCAAGAGGGGTTCTGCCTACATTGAGCTGGAGGCTGAGTGGACTGACAGTAGAAGGCTTATAGGGAGAGAAGGAGCCCCCTGCAAGGAAGGAGAGGACACCAGGCCCGCTGGGATGCACAGTTAGGGCTTAAGTGCTAGGGTGAGGAAGGACAGAGCAAATGATGTCAGCCAGGTAGGCAGGGCTTGGGGAAACCAGGGTAGGTGGCCAGCCCTTCCAGCTCAAACCTGCCAGGCTGCCAGTGAGTCTGCATGAGGGACTGCCCTAGACCCATGTCCCAAGTCACCCCTACCCTTCCTCACCAGCCTGGTTGCACACGCCCTCTCCCACCAAGCACAACAGCAGGTCACCCACCAGAACAGTCCACTCTTCGTGTTTATTTTTCCTTCTTCTCTGTGCCATTTAAAATGAAGACAAAACCTAATCCTTGATCCTTGTGCTGAACGATGGTCAGGTTTGGTCTTCTGTTCTCCAGGCAGCATAAGTATATCTCAGTCCCCCCAGAGGAGGCACATGAAGCTCAGATACTATGATCTGCCCAGGTGAGTGAGTTCCAAGCGATTCCAGTTTCCCATCTTTCAGAGCATCCTGGTTTTCCTTGGTCACATTCATACCTTCTATTTGTATATTCAGTTTATCGCCAAGATATTCTCCATCAAGATCAGTAGCCAATGGCCACCTGTGAACTCAGGAGAAAAATGTGAGACTCTCTGGGGAAGCCCTGGGACATAATGATGTTCATTTAGTGCTTGCTGGATCCAGAGACTCTGACCACAGCTTCTGCACAGGGTAGGTATTTAGGAAAGGGAAAATGAAGTAGGGGGATAAAGGAGAGGAAGACTTGGGTTCAAAGTCAAGTTGCACTACAGACTAACCATATGAATTTAGACAGTTTATTTAGGCTGTTTGAGCCTCACTCTACTTACCTATACCCCACTCCAGTACTCTTCCCTGCAAAATCCCATGGATGGAGGAGCCTGGTAGGCTGCAGTCCATGGGGTCGCTAAGAGTCAGACACGACTGAACGATTTCACTTTCACTTTTCACTTTCATGCATTGAGAAGGAAATGGCAACCCACTCCAGTGTTCTTGCTTGGAGAATCCCAGGGACAGGGAAGCCTGGCGGGCTGCCGTCTATGGGGTCGCACAGAGTCGGACACAACTGAAGCGACTTAGCAGCTTAGCAGCAGCAGCTACTTACCTATGAAGTGACAATAATACCGTCAAGCTCATAGGTTACCATCTATGCTTTATAAAGTAAGAGACTGGAAAGTGCCCAGTGATTAGCAAATGTGCCACAAACACTAGCACAGTTCTCTCAATGGTTTTTACCTTTATGCTGGCTATGGCATTTGCAACCTGGGATTCACAATTAGAAGGAAAAGACTTACGAGGTGGTCTAGTGGTTAAGAATCTGCACTTCCACTGCAGGGGGCACTGGTTCAATCCTTGGTTGGGGAACTAAGATCCTCCATACATCTAAGTGCCCCCCCCCCACAAAAAAAAGGAAAAAAATTAAATTATTAACAACCCAAATCCATCCTTATGTATATACTTGTTATCAACGAAACACAGATAGAACAGAGCCCCTCCTTCTGTGGCTAGCCCTGAGCATCCTCCCGGCCTGGGCTGCAGGAGACCTGGCACCTACCCTCACCACCCCCTTAAAGACAGGCCAGGCACCTCTCACATCAGCTGCAAATACCAACCACAGATGCCTTCCCTTCAAAGCACACGCATCCCCCAGCATGGCAGACGTGTGATCCCCCCTAACGCATTGTGACAAGTACTGCCATCCAGACAATACCTCAGAGAACTCAAGGAATTCTACACCCAAGCAAGAGACACTTAGCGGGACATAATCAGAAATTATAAAGCAGTAGCACACAAGCTGATGAAGACGGCGGAAATGCCTCCTTCCACTCCATCCCACACATCCAATTACGATGCAGCGGGCTGACTGGTGCCTCTTGGATTGATTTTTAATTGAAGAAACATTTTGGGTATGTTTGTAAACCTTTGAGTCAGAAGTAGGCCCTACGTGAGTGCCACAACAAATTAGGGGAGCCGGCATGCGGGCTCCTGTGCCCAGCTCCCTCTGGAATTCCGTTCAGAAAGAATGAATGTCGCCTGCTGCAGTGATGGACCCGGCAGGGCTGCTGCTTGCCCGGCCACTCACTCTGGAGGGTGATCGAAAGGACAGAGGGAGCTGGCCTGATTACAGCATCCCTGCCACCTGGCCAGGAGACGCTTGCTCTTCCCTGCTTCTTGAATGAAGCCTTTGAAGTGCCATCTGCAGTTCCAGGGACTCATGTGGCTGATGGGCCTGCTCTTTGTTTTCTGCAAGTGAGGGAAAGAGAACATGAACTGAGCTAACGGGGTCCCATTCTTAGGTCCCATCGCAGCACAGCATCTCTTGGGACTTTGTTAGAGCGCAGATACATGGATCTCACCCCAGATCTGCCCAACAGGGATCTCTGCAGTGGGGCCCAGGAATCTGTGTTGTAATAAGCCTCCCAGGTGACCCTGAGCCTGCTGAAGCTTGGAAAGCATCATTCTAGAGAGTGAAAAGTACTTTCACCATGTGACAGCCAGGGCGATCTTTAAATACATACAGCAGGTCACATCATTAGAACTCTCTGATGCATTCTTATCACCTTAAGAATAGTCTTAGAGCTGCCCACCAAGACCTTGATGTCCCTGTATGACCTGATCCCTGACCATCCCCGAACACCTCTCTCCTTCTGCCCCTTGCTTGTCCATCTGCCATCCATGCTGGTCCTGTTGCTTCTTACTTGTGTGAGAACACACTAAACTCTGTATCCCAAGGGCTCCTCCCTCTTGGAAAACTTTTTTCCAAGGCTTTCTCAAGATCAAGACCAGTCTTTCTCCTTGTCCAGGGCTCACACTGACTTTTCCACTTGCCCCCACCCTTACTCTTCATCCCGTTTCCTCTTCTGTGGCCCCTCTAGCCCTCAGTTCACTCTAATCTTATCTTGGTCTGCTTATTGTCTTCTCTCTCGGAACTGCATTTGAAAACCTTGTTTTTCTCATTCATTCTGGGGCCCAGCACAATACCTGCATGTTGTAGATGCTCAGTAGATATTTGCTGGAGGTGTGTGTATTTGAAAGGCAGGAATCACAGGTGTCAAGTACCGAGTGTGGATGTGTGCTGTCACTTCAGTCGTGTCCGACTCTTTGCAACCCTGTAGCAAAGAGTAGCCCACCAGGCTCCTCTGTCCATGGAATTCTCAAGGCAAGAAGACTGGAGTGGGTTGCCATGCCCTCCTCCAGGGGATCTTCCCGACCCAAGGATCGAACCCACATCTGCAGCTCCCCCGTTGCAGGCGAATTCTTTACCACTAAGCCACCAGGGAAGCCCCCATGTACCAAGTGCCTGCTGCATATCCAGTTCTGTGACAGACACTTGATGGTCATGACTAAGGCTGTTCACAGGGCAGTGGTCACAAGGTTCCTGGGGCTCTGGGCAAGCCCCACCAAACAACCACTTTTCAAGTCCCCTGTTTGTGTCATTTGTTAACGTCCCATTGACCAAAGCATGTCCCATGGCCAGCCCAGAATCAGTGAGGGGGGAGGGTAATATCGAAGCATGTAGATAGAGGGGAAGAGTTTATAGCCCATTTGTCATTGACTAAGGTATTATTGTCCCCTATATGCATGTGCGGAAATGGAAGCACGAACAACTACAGTCACTTGCCCAGAGATACTGACACAGGTCCGAGTTCAGACCTAGTTCTGCCTGAGCCCAGAACCCTCAGTTACCCTCTGGACCCCTCAGCCTGCCTTGCTCAGGGTACCAGATGGGAGTCATCTGCCTTGTAGGGAGCGGGTTCCCCATTCCAGCAGAGGCTGAGTGGCCACCTGCCTGGCTGCTTGGAATGACTGACATTCTAGAATTCCTTCCAAGCCCAGTCTTCTAGATTTTGGACTCTGCCATCTCCCTGCCTGCTCCCTGACACCTCCACAGACTGTCTGGGGCTCCCTTCCTCAGTAGGACCCCCTTGGGGAAGCCCTGCCTCTTTCAGACATCTGAAAGCGGAAGGCCTCCCAGACATCTCTAGGCATCCCTGAGCCTTTGCCCTCCTCTTCCCAGCTCTGACAGGGCGGGGAGAGCAGGGGACAGAGCATCAGGACGGGTCCTGGTGTCAGCATTTCCTCTCCGACACTGTGTGCTCTTCAGCAAGTTAAGACCCTCCCTGAGGCTGAGCCCTTTCATCATCATGATGGTGTAATCAGACTGAAAATCTCAGAGATTCTTTCTAAATGGATGATACTGCACTTGCAGAATTAATCTTTGTCTCTTGAAACCCTCTCCATTGGTCCAGGTCCTTGATATGCCAGATCCTTATCTTCCTACCTAAGAAAGACTCAGCACAAAACTCGGTCTCAACAGGAACGACACAGGGATAGACCTTAGGGAACAAGTGTGTTTGAGGGGAAAACAACCAGGAGAAGAATGAAGAGGATGGGGGACCTCTGACCCCAAGAGAGACCAAGGAGGAAGAGGAGGAGGAGGGAGTAAAGGGAAGCTGATGCCAAGCTTAGACCAGTTTCCTCTTTGGGGAGACAGGTGATGGGGACATCTTTCTCAGCCAAACCCAGTTCATGTTGAATAGTGGTCAGGATCCCGGGCGCTGGAGTCAGACCTGGCTGTGTGGATCCAGCCTGTCTACCTTGTGACTTGAAAGAAGTCACTTCACCTCCTGGAGCATCCTCCCCTGTAACACAGTGATGAGAATCTGCACTGTGTTTAGAGCATTACTGTGAGTCTTAAAAGTGCTACCAGCCCAAATGTGGCTGGCATGCCGTAAACAACAGGTATGTGGTAGAGATTTATTGTATCATGATCACATTCTCTCCATTATCATTATGATGAACCTCGGTTTGTCTGTCTGCCTGCTGCTCAGATCCCGGCAGAGAGCTTTGTTTTAAGGGACAAGAGAGATCGGAGCTGGTGGCAGAGAGACAGGAAGTGGTCGTGGCACCACTCATTTTCACTCACTGAGGTTTTTTGGAACCTCTGGCGCTGTTTCCTGTAGAGTCCACGTGGATGTGACGTTTGTCACATTACCAGCACCTTTCTCCCGAAAACCCTAAGTATTTTGTGTCTCTGTCCTCACTCTAAAATCTTTGCTGAGGGGGGAAGACGAGCTGGATTAGGCAGGGCTTGCTCCCTGCTTAGAAAACTCCTCAGACACAGAGTCCAAAAGCAGGTCAGTGGGAGAGTCCACAGCCCAAGCTGTCCTCCCTTCACACTCAGTCATGCCTCCTGCATCCCATCCCCTCTAGCAGTTCTGACATACACATGGATGCAGAAATTATCCTTGCCCTTTACTCCCCAAATTTCAAAGGCTTTGTATAAACAGCTCTCTCATCCAATTGCAGAGTCCTTCCATTCTGCAGACAGAGACCGAGATGCAAGTGGGATCATTCAAAATCCCAGGTTCTTAGAGCCTAGCAGAAACCAGGGGCCTTGTAGCAGAGGCTGAACACAAATTTCAGTGAAATCAAGCATTGTGGAGAATATAGTGCCTCTTTCAAAACTGGCTGTGGTCAATTTGATTAACAAGTGCTATAAAGTATGAGAAATGGAGGGCATTTTACCCCGATGAATACCTTAATCCTCCTTAGTGAAAGAGGAAGCAAATCCAGGCAATACCAATTCACAGAATTACTGAGAAGAAACTGAAAGTCCATCAGGAAAACCATTGACACAAGATAGGTGTGCCCATTTTCTTTTGTTTAGAAGCATGGAATCTATTTCCTGGTAATAAAGTGAGCATTCTGATTCTGTACCTCTTGCTGGGTAGGGGAAAAAAAAATTGAAATAGACTTTTGCTGTTTTTTTAACCATAGATTTTATGTAGTAGGCACTTCTAATGCTTCTGGGGGAAAAAATATTTTTTTTTCTAGATCTCTCTCCAAACATTTTTGCAGAACCCTCTTGGTTGGGAGCACCTTTTGTTTTTTATCTGTGCTCCATTCCCCTCCCCTCCCCCCTCTTCCCACCCCACCACTCTCCATGGCCCAGTGTCTCCCAGGTAGCCTTCCAAAATTGCAAGGTACCCTGGAGCTGTAAGGGCTCTGAAAAATGAAGACAGCATCACCCCAGGCTCACTTTTGTTTCCAGCATTCACGTATTTGGGGTTTTTTCCTTCCCTTTGCCAGTGTTTTCTTTTCACTGTCTTCAAAGTCCTGTCCAGATACCTGTCCACACAGTCCAAGCTCAAGAACTAAAGCTGACTGGATGCCTGGAGCCTCAATTCCTTCATCAGGAGAATGGGGGAAATGACAGATGGGGGCACAGGGTTTGGGAAGTGTCTGGTGCATAGTAATGAGTCAGTAATTGTGGTTATTATTACTCTTATTTTTACAGCTTGTTTTCATGCTGCTTGTAACTCATGGCCTCCCTTTGGCTAAGCCTCCTATCCCGGTCCCTGCTTCAGGACAGTAGTAGCACTGCTGTCTACCTTTGCTGACCGAGACGGGGAGGTGGGGGAGTTTTAAGCTGGAAAGCGATCTTTACATCATTTCATGTACATTTCCCCACCCACTGTTGAAAAGAGGAGCCTGAAAAGGCTTATAGTGAAATGTGACTCCATGTCAGCTGTCTGGTTGTAAACATTCAAAGGCTAGAAGCAAAAAGGTGAGTGTTTTGTGCCCATTTTATAGATAAAGGAACTGAGGTTTGGTGATTGGCCCCCATCACATAGTGTTTAACTAATGCTTAGCGCAGGGGTTTGGATTTGGCGCCAGTCCCAGGCTGGCGGACGATGCGCAGATGCACAGATAATGGTTGGTTACGCGGGTGCGTCCCGCGCATGCGCAGGTGCGTCAGGTGGCCTTTCTCCTCGCAGGCTCCAGATGCTGGAGGCCATCTGCAAGCACTGGGAGGGGCCCGTCAGCCTGGCACTCTACCTGTCGGACGCCGAGGCCCAGCAGTTCCTCCGCTACGCACAGGGCTCCGAGGTGCTCATGGGCCGCCACAACGTGGCCTACCACATCGTGTACAAGGAGGGCCAGTTCTACCCTGTGAACCTGCTGCGCAACGTGGCCATGAAGCACGTGGGCACGCCCTACATGTTCCTGTCCGACATCGACTTCCTGCCCATGTACGGACTCTATGAGTACCTCAGGTGAGGACGCGCGGGGTGCGGGCTCCAACGCCCCTCTGAATGGGGCGGCTGGAACACAGAAGGGGATGGGAACTACCTAAATCCACCCAGGGATACGGCCTCTGACTGCCTGACTATTGGCTTGAAATCCCAGGTTACCTCATGAAATGTTCGAGGCAGAGCTTGGTCTAGGAAGCATCTCTTGTCTCCCAGTCTAATGCTCTGTCTATAGCTTTCATGAAAACATCCCTCTTCTAATTTTGGATCAGACAGCCTTCATCTAAGCATTCTAGTAAGATCACTGACTATTCTGTAAAACAAATCAAAGTGGTAGTGATGGCTAACATGTATTGAAGTGCTCGCTGAGTGCCTGGCACAGTTCTGAATGCCTGACAAGTGGGATTTCATTCCCTCCCCTTGCAATCCTTGCCACAGGTACCATTATTAATCTTTGTTTTCCCAGTGGGAGACTGAGGGACTGAGATGGTATGTGGGGCTGCATACCTACGAAAGTGGGAGCTGAGGGCAGCTGGCCTGACCCCGGGGTCATGTACTGACCATTGCTGCTGCCTTGGTAGCTGTGACTCCCTTCCAGCCCTCCCAACGTGGAGGGCAGGTGTCCAGCAGCTGGAGAAAGCTCTTGGCTTGTGAGAGGCATAGATGGCTGTGTGGGGAGTGGCATTTGTTACGGAATAACAAACCATCTGAAGTGGAAGGGACTGTAGAATCCACCTAGCCTGAAAGTCCCTAAGCAAGCAAACTGAAGTCACAACATATAACTGGTCAAAGTTTGTTTTAACCCTTTATCCCTGTCATATGTCAGCATGAGTTACCTCTGCTCCTGAATGCCTTCCTGATCCAGGTACCATGAGGGGTGGTTTGCATATATTGTCCTGCTAGATCCATACATCAAGTTTAAAAGACAGATATGGTTACACTCTCCCTGTTATCGTGGTGAACAGGGAGGCTCAGGAAGTCAAGGTAACCTGCTCAGGTACACGTGGGCTGCTTCAGGATTTGAACCAACATCTTTCAGACCCCAGCTCTACAGCCTGCCCACTTCATACTTGTCTGGCTGCTCTGTGGCTTATGACTGTGCCTAACGGAGCAGGATCAGAATTCTTTCTCGCCTGGACTCTGGCCCTCCCCACTTCCCTCCGTCCTGTGTACCTGTCTGTCTCTCAGTCTTACAGTCTTAAAAGAACTCTCCCAAGAGTCTTTAAACCTTTGGTCCTGAAGCCAGAGTATGTGTTTGATGTGAGCACATCCGTTCCCCACCCCCCAACCCCCACCCTGCTCTCGAGAGCAGGGGAAGGCAGCCAGTGTTCTCTGTCCACTTTCTGAATTGAGTTTCCATCCAGGCTTATCTTGGGATGTTTCTCCCCTCTGAGCAGGTGGAGTCCCTTCCAGCCTGTCTTGGTTAAGAATCACAGATGAGTGACCTCAAGGCAACACCCCTCAGTCAGGCAGGGTGGGAGGTGTCTTCCCAGAACACGTGGGCAGTGGCACTGAGCACCATGAACCCACGACCCTGCAGGGGCTTCAGGAATGGAGCTGTCCTCTGGTTCCCGCTGGGCCTTGGGATCTCTGTGGGTGGAGTGAGGGCGCCCCCGCGTGGCAAGACCATGCTTTCAGCCCCTGATTCTTGTGAATCCTGAGACCTCAGCTGCTTGCAGGTTGGTGACAGACTCTGGGTGCATTGGGTAGGGTTTCCAAGCGAACAGGTGGTGGTGGGGAAATCCTGAGCTCCACCTGCCAGAGAGAGGCTTCGGGACTGGGCCACAGCCCACCCTGCACCCTCTGAGGCTCTTGTTCAGGAGCACCTGTGGAGACTGCCTTCCAGCTGGTTGAAAGGTAAACTGGCCCCATCTTAAAAGTCTGGTCTCTGCTCTCCCATCCAAAGACTGTTTTATTATTTTGCCTCATGGTCCTCGTCATTTGAAAAACATTACACGTGAACAGACTGTTCAGAATGTGTTTTATCTTCCTGTGTTTTATTGATCAAAGACGTCAATCATTGCTAATCATGACCTTACCCAATGTGATATAACTGGTATTGCCCATTAATTAGCACTTTCTTACTGCAGAGCGACCTGAAGTTTCTGCTGGCCTGTAGCCACATCAGAGGAACATGTGTGGCTTCCCGTGTGCATTTTGAAATATTGCAAATTGCCCCTAAAAGCCCATTCCTTTCTTCACAGGCCAAGACCCTGAGCCGAGAATAACTGCTCCTATCCAGTGCTTTTTAATTATTTTTAATTGGAGAATAATTGCTTTACAATGTTGTGTTGGTTTCTGCCATACAGTAACATGAAGCAGCCTTAAGTATTCATGTCTCCTCCCTCTTGAACCTTCTCCCCACCCCATCCCGCCACTCTAGGTTGTCACAGAACACAGCATTAATTTCCCTGTGTTATACAGCAGCTTCCCACTAGCTATCTGTTTTACATGATAATGTATATATTTCAATGCTACTTTCTCAATTCGTCCCACCCTCTCTTTCCCCCACTGTGTCTGCATGTCTGTTCTCTGTTTGTATCTGTATTCCTGCCCTGCAGATAGGTTTATCAGTACCATTTTCCTAGATTCCATATATATGTATTAATATACGATATTTGTTTTTCTCTTTCTGACTTACTTCACTCTAACAGGCTCTGGGTTTATCCACCTCACTGGAACTGACTCAAATGTGTCCCTTTTTATGGCTGAGTAATATTCTGTTGTATATAGGTACCACAACTTCTTTATCCATTCATCTGTCAATTCGTCCAGCCTCTTTTAGTGCACA
Organism: Bos indicus x Bos taurus; assembly: GCF_003369695.1. Classification (NCBI taxonomy): domain Eukaryota; kingdom Metazoa; phylum Chordata; class Mammalia; order Artiodactyla; family Bovidae; genus Bos; species Bos indicus x Bos taurus. The sequence continues at coordinate 48,396,403 of NC_040080.1, forward strand.
CGTGAAGAGAGACCAGAGAAGCGAAGTGACTTCCCATCTAGGGTAAAAAGAAAGTGGGACTTCCTTGACTTTTCTTCTCCTCCATCCAGAGTCTCCATTAGATGAATAACCATGACAAGGTACCTTAGGGCCCCCATATTTGTGACCCACACAGATAGGATCTGTGAATCCCATAGCTTTAAACCAACAGGAATAATGGTTGATTAAAGACAGACTCTTTAGGTACCCTGATGGGTGTGTCCTGTCCCAGGGTTGTCAGCTGACCTGGGATGGAGGCAGTATAGGACGGATGTCCTACTGAGTTCGACCTAAATGGAGGCTTGAAGAATGAGCTGGAGTTCACCAGGGGAGGGGTGATGTTCCAGGTGGAGAGAGAGAGAGAGATCCATTCTGGAGAGGCAGGGTGGCCAGAGCCCTGATGGGGAGAACAGCAAGAGCTGATGTGGCCAGAAATGTAAGCCAGGGTGGGTCCTGCAGGACTTCTCAAAATATGCTAAGGAGTTTATGAGCAGGGGTGGAGGGACAGTGGAAAAACACTGAGAGCATGGCATGACTAGATGTCCATTTAAGGAAGATCATTTTCATTGCATCAGGAAAGGATCATAGTCAGGGCAAGAGAAGATAAGTTAAGGGACGACTGCATTCATTCTGGTGAGAGATGAAGGCCAGCAAAGGGATCAGAAGTAGCAGCAGAGACAGGTAGATGGACCAGAGAGCAGTTCTGCAGCTGAAATCAAGAACTGTCTGCAAAGGTGGCTGGACTTTAGAAGGCAAGACAGGGAACCTCTTTCAAATGTTGCCACCCAAGACTTCCTCTGCAAAAGTCTGTACCTGGAAGTCCTGCCTGCTTTGGCCTGTTTCTCGTACTGGCCCCCTCTTGATCTGCTGTGCCTATGTCCTTGGGCTGAGCAGGATGTCATTGAATTTGAGTGTTACAGTGGATGAGGCCTGCGAGGTGACCCTGGCTCCAGCTTGCGCCCTGTGCCATAAGTAACTGTGTGACTTGCAACAGTTCAGTTTTTTTCAGCCTGTTTCCTCATTGTGAAATGAAGAAACAGGCATATCAGGAGTCGCAAATACAGATGCCCGCTGGGGCCAGGACCTTGGCCTAAAGGAACCAAGGGTGGTGAGCATGATTCATTGCTAGGGAGACAGGAGTCCCCATCTCAGGCAGCTGCCATCTGTGCACTCCGATGTGGAATTCACTGGTGAGGGTAGAGGTCAGGCATAAGGTCTTTATATTTTGCAAGAGGAATGAGAAATCTGGATTTTCATGTTTTAATTTCTAGCGTTGACAACTAATTTAAAAAAAAAAAACTGAAACACTCTTGAGTCAGACCAAACATGTCTTCAGGATGAATAGAACCTTCTTACCTCCAAAGACCACCAGTTTGTGACCTCTGACCTTTTAAAAAAATTTTATTGAAGCATAGTTGATTTACATTGTTGTGCTAGTTTCTGCTGTACAGCAAAATGATTCAGTTATATTTCTTTTTTAGGGTCTTTTCTCATATAGTTTATTACAGTATATTGGGCAGAGTGCCAGTCATCTACCTTAGACATAGTAGTGTACATGTGTTCAACCCATGCTCCTGATTTACACCTCCCCACCCATGTCTCCCCTTCAGTAACCATAAGTTTGTTTTCAATATAAGTCTGCTTCTGTTTTGTAAATAAGTTCATCTGTATCTTTTTTAAAAATTAGATTCCACATATGACTGATATATATTTGTCTTTCTCTTTCTGACTTGCTTCACTTACTATGTAATCTCTAGGTCAAGCCATGTTGCTGCAAATGGCATTATTTCCTCCTTTTTATAGCTGAGTAATACTCCATTGTATATGTGTGTACCACATCTTCTTTATCCATTCCTCTCTTGATGGACACTTAGGTTGTTCCCATGTCTTGGCTGCTGTTAATAGTGCCGCTGTGAGCATAGGGGTGTGTGTATCCTTTAGGATCATGTTTTTTCCAGATGTATGCCCCAGAGTGGGATTCTGGATCCTATGGTAAGTCTACTCTAAGGGTTTTAAGGAGCCTCCATACTGTTCTCCATTAGTAGTTGTACCAATTTACATTCCCACCAGCAGTGTAGGAGGGCTCCCTTTTCTCCACACACTCTCCAGCATTTATTGTTTGTAGACTTTTTGATAATGGCTGTTCTGACCATTGTGAGGTGATACCTGATGGTAGCTTTGATTTGCACTTCTCTGGTAATTAATGATGTTGAGCATCTTTTCCTGTTCTTTTTTGGCCATCTTTATGTCTTCTTTGGAGAATGTCTTTAGATCTACCCTTTTTTTTTTTTATTCCATTGGGGTTTTGTTTTGTTTTTTACATAGAGTTGCATGAGCTATTTGTAAATTTTGGTGATTAATCCCTTGTCAGTGTGACCTCTGATCTTGATCATCCCTAGGAATTAAAATTTTGAGAAATGGTAAGGAATATGATTGTATCAGAATAAGTCCCAAATCAGCACGCAGTCCTTTTCATGTGAAGATAACCATATTGACTTGTCATAGGCTTAAGGAAAATTTTTTCCAGTGAGCGGGATAGACTTGTTCCTGATCCAAACACTAAAAGTGGATATGTTCGTGACCAGCATTATATAGCATTGGTTTGGGATGAGGTTCAGGGCACAGTTTGCCATGGCAGCTGTGAGCCCCAACAACACCCCCAAAGATTGACTTCTTCAACGTGGATATCCAACAAAATACTCTACCCAAGCCTTGTTAAAGCATTACTGCTAAAAATGATGATAGTTGCCACTTACTGAACCCTTACCAGCTACCAGCATCCCTGCCAGCTGCTTTGTATAAATTTCCTCTACTCTTCAACACTTCTTTATGAGGTAAGTGTTATAACGGGTGACCAAAATGATGCCCAGGGAGGTTAACTCTTACTGTCCAGGAGAAAGGTAGATAGCCCTACACTAGGCTGCTCGGTAAATGGAAGCAGCTATATTCCCCCTTGAAACTCAGTATACCAGAGCAGTCTGATTGGCAGTCTTTTGATCAGACCCCCAAATACTTACCCATATCACCTTTTTTGGGGGGAGGGGGGTTATTTGATTACCAAAAAAAGGTCAGCATCCTAGCTCTCCAGCAGTTGCTTAGTAACCAGCTAACATTACAGCAAAAACAAACAGATCAATTGGGAAATAATGAAATGGGCTCTATGCATAGACATAGCTGCAGAGTTTCACTGAAATCTCTCTCCCACCCCCTCCACCTGTTTCTTCTAAAAATCGAGCATGGAGATGTGTGGCTTTCACTCCTGATTTCAGAAATGTCAAGTGAAATTCCGCAGGCATGGTGGAAGTCACGCAGACCTGCCTTGGAACCCAGGTTCTGCTGTGCTCATCAAGGATGTGCCTTGGGGCTGCTTGTTTCATCTCCCCAATCCCGTTTCCTCAGTTAGTAAAGGGGCTAATAATAGCTTTGTGGGGGCTCTAGTAGGCGTTCAACAGGAGTTAATTGTCTGTGTTTTGGCCCATTGTCAGCACACGGAACTGAATGTCTCTGCCAGGCTCCCACCCAGAACCCCCACTCTTGCAAACTCTGCTGCCTTCAGTACAGCCTGGCAACTTAGTGTAACGATCTCGTTTTGTGAGAAATGAGAAACTATGTACTCATACCCATTCACTCTTGAAACTATTGAGTGAGCACCTGCTATACACTCGGCGGCAGGCAGCACTGTGGCTGTGCTGTCCCTGGAGTCACTCAGACCTGCATTTCGACACTGAGCACATTCTACCCTACAGTCACTGAACCTTCCGAAAGGTACCTAACCTCTCAAGCTTTCTATGAGTGGGGACCATAAGATTTCTTCACACTTAAGGTTCTGGGAGGATTAAGTGGAGTAATAGTTGGGAAGCACATGGCTGAAATGTTCTACACTGCACAGGTGTGGTGGTGCATCTGCATGACCAGGCCCTGTTCTAGGCACTCGGGCTGTCGCAGTGCATGGGACAGGCCAGGTTCCTATCCATACAGGGGCTACGCTCTAGAGGGCGCTCCAGCTGTGGGCACTGCCACTACTCTTAGCAACACAGGTACAGAGATACATATACAGGAGCTGAGACCCACAAGATGACGACCCAGTGTGGGTGGGTAGGGCGGCCTGGAAAGTAGTTCAGGCATGAAGGACTAGTTGGTAAACAGGCATGGAATGTCTTGACATGTTTGAGGAATGTTGCAGAATAGCCGGAGCTCAGACAGCTCCATCAGCTGGCACTTCCCACGTCCATAAGACTGGGGCAGGTTTCTCACCTCTTTCCCTCACCCAGCAGAATCCTCATCTTTGTTCAGTGCTTGTAGCTTTAAACCTCTCTGCTGTGCTTTTTTTTGCCAGTGTTGCCTTGCTCCCTAGGGAACAGACCTGCCCCATTGGTCGAGACTATATATCTTGGCTGTACAGGAGTGACAAATTCCACTTTTATTGTGTCCTCTGCAGGGTGGTGTCTCACCATCCTCCCCCATCACAAGTCCCCTGGCCCGTGATGGCTGCTCTGTCAGCACCGGTTGAATGAGGGTAGACAGGTGAACAAGGGGCCAGGAACAGGTGGTACCACACGAGGCCAACTGGCTACTTGATGAGGGACATGACCAGGTGGCGTTTCCTTGTGTTCGTCATTGTTTCTGCAACAGGGAACATTTGTTGAGCACGTAGTATAGGCCAAGCACCGTGGCAAGCAACGTCTGCATGTGTTTTGTCATTTAACCTCATCACAGTTCATTTAACAGATGAAGACACCTGGGGGATATCACACACCCACAGGCACAGCACTACTAAGAAGAAAACTCACTTAGCCTGGGTTAATCCAAAGGCATTCTGTGCTTAACCTGCTTTTTTTTTTTTTTTATTGAAATATAGTTTATTTACAATGTTGTGTTAATTTCTGTTCTATGGCAGTGATTCAGCTATACATATATATACAGTATGTATCCTCTTCAGTTTTGGTTTATCGTAGGATATTGTATATAGCTCCCTGTGCTTATAGTAGGACCATGTTGTTTATCCATTCTATGTATTAATATAGTAATTTGCATCTGCTAATGCCAAACTCCCACTCCATCCCTCCCCAGCCCCTTGACAACCACAACTCTGTTTTCTATGTCTGTGAGATTGTCTTGCAATAAATTCATCTGTGGCATATTTTAGATTCCACATATAAGTGATGAAAATGTTAGCTGCTCAGTCGTGTCTGACACTTTACAACCCCATGGACTGTAGCCTGCCAGACTCCTCTAATCCATGGAATTCTCCGGGCAGTCTTCCCAACCCTCGGATCGAACCCAGGTCTCCTGCATTGCAGGCAGATTCCTTGCCGTGTGAGCCACTAGGGAAGCCCGATGTAAGTGATACCATATGGTATTTGTCTTTCTCTTGCTGGCTTACTTATATGATAATCTCTAGGTCCATCCGTGTTACTGTAAACGGGCATTATTTCATTTTTAATGGCTAATATTCCATTGTCTATATCACATCTTCTTCATCCACTCATCTGTCGGTGGACATTTAGGTTGTTTCCATGTCTTGGCTGCAGTTAACATAGGGTTGCCTGTACCCTTTTTGAGTTTTGTCTGGATATATGCCCAGGAGTAGGATTGTCAGATCATGTGGCAAGTCTATTTTTAGTATTTTTGAGGAGCCTCTATACCTTTTTCCATAATGGCTGCATCCACTTACATTCCCAACAGTGTAGGAGAGTTCCCTTTTCTCCACACCTTCTCCAGCATTTATGGTCTGTAGACTTTGATGATGGCCATTCTGACTGGTGTGAAGTGATACCCCATTATAGTTTTGATTTGCATTTCTCTAATAATTAGAAATATTGAGCATCTTTCCATGGCCTGTTGGCCATCTGTATGTCTTCTTTGGAGAAATGTCTGATGAGTATTTCTGTCCACTTTTTGATTGGATTGTTTGCATATTTTGGAAATTAAGCTCTTGTAGGTTGTAATGTTTACAAATGCTTTCTCTCCATAGTTGTTTTTTAGTTTTGCTTTTGCTTTCCTTTACTGTTGTGCTTAACCTGTTTGTGGGTCCAAATGCCTGATGGGCCCATCTCTGCCATCATCGTGACAGCCGTGATCACCCTCAGCTTGTAGTTATCAAGTGCCTTCTATGCATTGAAGAAATGTCTCTGCTTCTACATGAGATGACCCATTTAATCTGTAGAGAACTCCCCTGACCAGGTCCTGATACTAGCTCCAGCTCAGAGAGGATAAAACAGTGGCACAAAGATGTAAGTTGCTGGAGAGTAAGAGCAGGTGAGTGTCCATGTAGGGCCTGAATCTGCGCAGGCTGCCCTCCAAACTTTGAAGCTCTTGACAGCCCCCCCACTGACCTCTCGCTCACAGCTAACCCAGGACAGCACACAGAAAGCACCCTTGTTCCTTCAGCCATAATTGCTAACAGGTAGGAATGAATAAGGATGTTGAGCCGGACATGAGATGCTGACTAGAGTCCCTGGCAGAGATCCGGGTGCAAGCAACAGTAGCTTTTCTTTCTTTTCTGCCCCTCCCTCCCTGATATAACTTCACCTGGATATGTTAACACCGCCAATTCAGAAACCGCCCAGTCTTGCTGCCCCCCATCCCAGCCTTCAGAGGGCTCTGCCATCTCTGTCTGTGTTCCTGATGTGCCTTACAGCTCCATTCCCTGTAGTCAGTCTTGCCTCCCTCATTTGCAAGGCCTTGATGTTGTCCCCACATTCCTCCTGGAAGCCTGTCTACTGGGAATTTATTTCCTAGGCAACTGGAATAGAATCTGAGGAAAACCATATTACCTGGCTGCCCGAGCAGGGGTGTGAAGCAAGGCCTGGGGCGGGCTGTGCCCAGGTCAGCCTCCATAGTTATCACGCCGATGAGCAGCACACCCAGCCCAGAGGTAGGGCGCTAAGTTCTACCTGAGAGGTGTTATTCAGATGATCTCTCGTTGCTCTAGTGGAGGCCAAGCTTCTTTCGGGTCCTCTTGAAGCTAGGCAGTGTGAGGGGTGTGGGGCAGCTGGAGACAGGGGGGCTTCTCAGAGCTACACACACGCTTTTCTGTGGCCATGTTAACCCTGCTGCTTCTCACCATCTGCCAGCTTGCTCACTGGTTCGTTTGCACTGTACCCACACAGTTCCAGGAATAAGCAGAAATCAGAGAAATACGGGGGCATTTCAGACACATGTCTCAGCCTCCTCTTCAAGTAGGGATCACCCCAGCTGTGCCCATCAACTCCTCGTGAGCCTCCCAGGAGGATATGAGGGTGCAAGCAATCCCTGCAGACTGGAGGATATACAGGCACCCTCCATGCACCAGGAGTTGTGCTAGGTGCTTGACAAATCTGATTGTTTTTATCACAAACATTACCATTTTTTAAACGCAGAAGATAAACTTGATCAAAAGCCCCATGTGGCAGAACTACAATTGCCATCCGGCCCTGTCCTGTCCAAGGGCCTTCTTCACAGTACTATCTATCTGTCACGTAAGATAACCGCAGATTGATTCCTTCATCCCCTGCATATTTATTTAATGCCTGCTGTGTGCCTGGCATGGTGCTGGAGCAAGAAACATAACCATAAGCAAGGCTCATCCCTGACCTCAAGCGTAGCAGAGCTGATGGGTACATGAGCAGGCAGTCCTGTGTGTGACTAACGCTGCCGCCACCCACCGTCCCTGGTGAGCAAAAAAGTCCAGGATGATGCTCAACATTGCTACTTATTAGAAAAATGCATATCAAAGCTACAGTGAGGTATCACCTCACACAAGTCAAAATGGACATCATCAAAAGTCTACAAACAATGCTGGAAATGATGGAGAGAAAATGGAACCCTCTTACATTGTTGGTAGGAATGTAAGTTGGTACAACCATTATGGAGAACAGTATGGGGGTTCCTTGAAAAACTAGAAATAGAATTCTCATATGATCCTTCAATCCCAGTCCTGGGCGTATATCCAGAGAAAACCGTAATTTGAGAAGGTACATGTACCCCAGTGTTCATGTTGGCACTATTTACAATATCCAAGGCATGGAAGCAACCTAAATGTCCATCAACAGAGGAATGGATAAAGATGTGGTACAAATATACAGTAGAATTCTACTCAGCCATTATAAGGAATGAACTACCATTTGCAGCAACGTATCTGAAAACTAAAAATGCTACAAATGAACTTATTTACAATATACAAATAGGCTGAGACTTCAAAAACAAACTTATGATTACCAAAGGTAGGGAGGGATACATTAGGAGTTTAGGATTAACATACACACACTTGTTGTTTAGTTCTAAATTGTGTCCAGCTCTTTTTGTGACCCCATGGACTATAGCCCACATTGCTGCTCTGTCCCTAGGATTTCCCAGGCAAGAATACTGGAGTGGGTTGCCATTTCCTTCTCCAGGGGATCTTCCCAACCCAGGGATCAAACCAGAGTCTTCTGCACTGGCAGGAAAATAAGAAAATCCATAAGGACCTACTGTATAGCACAGGGAACTCCGTATTCTATGAAAATCTATATAGGAAAAGAACCCGAAAAAGAATGGATATTTGTGTAATGGAACCACTCTGCCATACACCTGAAACTAACACTGTAAATCAGCTATACTGCAATATGAATTTAAGTCCAGAATGAACTAGTCCATAGAAGATGTAGCTCCCCATCAAGCAGGACACATCAAGACCAACAGAGGTGGTCAGGGGAGGTACAGGGAAGCAAGTTCCTCTAATTGGCTGCTCACAAAGCCTTGAGAGAGTGATGCTGTTCTGGTTTTGGAAGCGGAGGCACACTCCAGCACACATTTCTTTCCCTCCTCCTGTTCCTTTTACTATATAACTTTCCTGTGAGTGAGTCCTGGGAACTTGTATAAGCATCGCTTAGATTCCTTACAACTCAGGTTTCATTAAAAAGCAGGCTCTCTGACATTTGATATCCAAATGTGGGTATCCAAGCTCTGAGAGCTGAGGTCTCGTTCTCTCCTGGCAGCCTGACAGCAGACCCTGTACCTTCAGCCCCATGGTTTCCAGCAGTTTGTCACTTGTCAGCATCAGCCTCAGCCATTCATTGCACCAACACAAGGAAATCACCACAGCCACTTCTGTTAATGGAGTAGAAGCTTTCATGACCAGAGAGTGAGGATTTTCACCCCTACCCAGGGAGTAGGGGCAGCAAGAGCTGTCCAGATGACAACGAGCATCAAGAGGGCTCATGCACAAAGCAGCGAGAGTGGGGGAGAGAGTGGGAGACGGTGTTCTCAAGCTAAGGGCAGAGGGATTGGTCTTCAGCACCAAGTGCAAAGGAAAGGCAAAAATGAGAATGGCAAAATCTGTTGGATTTGACAGTGTGGGGCCATTTCTGACCTTGGCCTGATCCAAGGAGTCAAAAGCAGACTGTAGTAGAGAAACTCGTGGATGGTACAGAAAAGAAAAATCACCAGTGTAGGAAGCTCAGTAAGCCAGGAGGTCTGTGCACGCCTCTGTATCTCCAAATGCTGCCTGCATCCTGGCCTCTGCTCAGTTAGCTGCTACAAGGTGGGATCCCCCCGTGGGGATGCCGTGTAAGGAGCATCAGCATGCAGGCTCCAGCCTCCTGCCATCTCCCTCCATCCCTTTCCTAACCTCTCCCACCAGCTGCCTTGATCCATGAACTCCCACAAGGCTCATTGCTCTAGCTGCCAAGTCACCGCATTAACAGACCTGGTCCATACAGATCCTGTGATTGTTGATCTTTCCAGGTTATTTCTACACTGGTGTAGCCTTGATTCATACAGTACTGATTTCAGCATCTTCATCCTTTGTTAATGATGGTGGTGACCACTAGCTGTGCTTTAAGGCAAATTACTTAGCCTCTCTGAGACTGAATGTTCTCTTCAGTAAACTCGGAACACTAGTACATATGTCACAGGTTGCAGTGATTCAAGGAGTAATGTTGATATAAAGTGCCCGGCACGGGGATTGATACTGAATACATTGAAGAAATACAGGTAATTCTGATAACTGTGTATTCACCACTTACAATATATCAGGCACATTATAAGAAATTCAGTTCTCCTGGGTCCTTTATGCCTCCTTATTTCCAAACTTTGCAGATACCTTGAACCCCCTTCTCCTCCTGACTGGCTGACTCCTGCTTCTTAGAACACAGCTTAATCAATGGCATTTTTCACAGAATTAGAACAAAAAAAATCTTAAAATTTATATGGAAACACAAATGACCCCAAATAGCCAAATGAAGCTAGAGGAATCAGACTCCCAGATTCAGGCTATACAACGAAGCTACGGTATTCAAGACAGTATGGTAGTGACCTAAAAACAGAAACACAGATCAAGAAAAGGATAGTGAGCCCAGAAATAAATCCACATGCTTATGGTCAATAATGCACAATGAAGAAGAGAGAGTCTCTTCAATAAGTGATGCTGGGAAAACTGGACAGCCACCTATAAAAGAATGAAATTAGAACATTCTCTAACACCATACACAAAAATAAACTCAAAATGAATCAAAGACCTAAATGTAAGGCCAGACACTATGAAACATAGGCAGAACACACTTTGACATAAATTGCAGCAGTATCTTTTTTAATCCACTTTCTAGAGTAACAAAAATGAAAATGAAAATAAATGGGACCTAATTAAACTTAAAAGCTTCTTCACAGCAAAGGAAACCATAAACAAAACCAAAAGACAACCCACAGAATGGCAGAAAACATTTGCAAACAAAGTAAGCTACAAAGGACTAATCTCCAAAATACAAACAGCTCATGCAGCTCTGTGTCAGAAAAAAACAAGCCAATTGAAAAATGAGAACTAAACAGACATTTCGCCAAAGAAGACATACAGATGGCCAACAGGTACATTAAAAGATACTCAACTTCACTAATTACTGGAGAAATAAATGTAGTTTATTATCTATAAACGCCAATCAGGTATCACCTCAAACCCAAAATGGCCATCAGCAGAAAGTCTACAAACAATAAATGCTGGAGAGGGTATGGAGAAAAGGGAACCCTCGTACACTGTTGGTGGGAAGGTAAATTGTTACAACCACTATAGAGAACAGTATAGAGACTCCTTTAAAATCTAAAAATAGAATGACCATATGATCCAGGAATCCCACTCTGGGACATATATCTTGAGAAAACAGTAACTCATAAAAGATATGTGCACCCCAGTGTTCACTGAAGCACTGTTCACAATAGCAGATGACTGGATGAAGATGTGGTGCATATACACATTGGAAGAGTACTCAGCTCTAAAAAGGAATGCAGCAGTGCCTTCTGCAGCAACGTGGATGGACCTAGAGATGATCGTACTAAGTGAAGTCAGTCAGAGACAAATATTACCAGTCATGTGTGGCATCTAATGTTTTCAGAAAGAGATACAAATGAACTACTTACAGAACAGAAATAGACTTAAAATTAACAAAAACAAACCTGTGATTACCAAAGGGGAAAGGTGGTGGGGAGGGATAAATCAGGAGCTTGAATGAACACACAGACACACTACTAGGTATTATTAATAATTGATAACCAACTCAATATTCCATGATACTCTATGTGAGAAAAAATGATGAAAAAATAATGAACATATGTATAATTGAATCACTTGGCTATACACCTGAAACTGACATTAAAAAATGACTATACTCCAATAAAATTACAATTTTTAACAATGCATCATCCTAACCCATCTGTACATCTTTTAAGGGTAGAGTTTGGTGCATTCATAGTTTTGCAACCATCACCATTATCCATGTCCAGAACTATTTGTACCTTCAGAACTGAAACTCTGTAACCAAACAGTAACTCCCCACTCCCTCTCCCTTCAGTTCAGTTCAGTTGCTCAGTCCTGTCCGACTCTTTACAACCCCATGAATTGCAGCACGCCAGGCCTCCTTGTCCATCACCAACTCCCAGAGTTCACTCAGACTCACGTCCATCAAGTTAGTGATGCCATCCAGCCATCTCATCCTCTGTCGTCCCCTTCTCCTCTTGCCTCCAATCCCTCCCAGCATCAGAGTCTTTGCCAATGAGTCAGCTCTTCGCATGAGGTGGCCAAAGTACTGGAGTTTCAGCTTTAGCATCATTCCTTCCAAAGAAATCCCAGGGCTGATCTCCTTCAGAATGGACTGGTTGGATCTCCTTGCAATCCAAGGGACTCTCAAGAATCTTCTCCAACACCACAGTTCAAAAGCATCAATTCTTCGGCACTCAGCCTTCTTCACAGTCCAACTCTCACATCCATACATGACCACAGGAAAAACCATAGCCTTGACTAGACGAACCTTTGTTGGCAAAGTAATGTCTCTGCTTTTGAATGTGCTATCTAGGTTGGTCATAACTTTCCTTCCAAGGAATAAGCATCTTTTAATTTCATGGCTGCAGTCACCATCTGCAGTGATTTTGGATCCCAAAAAAATAAAGCCTGTCATTGTTTCCACTGTTTCCCCATCTGTTTCCCATGAAGTGATGGGACAAGATGCCATGATCTTCGTTTTCTGAATGTTGAGCTTTAAGCCAACTTTTTCACTCTCCACTTTCACTTTCATCAAGAGGCTTTTTAGTTCCTCTTCACTTTCTGCCATAAGGGTGGTGTCATCTGCATATCTGAGGTTATTGATATTTCTCCCGGCAATCTTGATTCCAGCTTGTGCTTCTTCCAGCCCAGCGTTTCTCATGATGTACTCTGCATATAAGTTAAATAAGCAGGGTGACAATATACAGCCTTGACATACTCCTTTTCCTGTTTGGAACCAGTCTGTTGTTCCATGTCCAGTTCTAACTGTTGCTTCCTGACCTGCATACAAATTTCTCAAGAGGCAGGTTAGGTGGTCTGGTATTCCCATCTCTTTCAGAATTTTCCAGTTTATTGTGAACCACACAGTCAGAGGCTTTGGCATAGTCAATAAAGCAGAAATAGATGTTTTTCTGGAACTCTCTTGCTTTTTCCATGATCCAGTGGATGTTGGCAATTTGATCTCTGGTTCCTCTGCCTTTTCTAAAACCAGCTTGAACATCAGGAAGTTCATGGTTCACATATTGCTGATCTTTAATATAGTGATACTTTGTCTCTCTAGGAAAAAAAAAAAAGAACCCAGCTCAGTGATGAGAGACTCCACACCAGAGACCCTACATTTCTGTGTCCCTCACTCCCTGCTCTTTGGGTTGTCACGACAGAGATTATCATCAATTTGCTCAGTTCTGGACTCTCTTTTCCTGGCTTCATAAATATTCACTAATTAGTGAATATATTATCTTAGCTTTCTTAATAACCAAGCCTGTGAAGTAATTATTCTTACCAAGATAAGGAAACAAAAGCCCAGAGTTAAGAAAATTGCCTGTGATTACACAATTAGTGATATTGAGATAGAATCTGCATCATCCGATACAGAAGATGCTCTTTTTCTCACTGCTCAGTCTCTCTTCAAATCGGCATCCCCTGCGAGACACCCAGCCTTCACGTGTTGAAGATCACTTTAGTTGGCTCCTCTTGAAACATCAGAATATCTGGCCATCTTATGCGGCAGCACCTATATTATGTCAAGGGCTTTGTGATTGATCTCCTGGGAGACACTACAGTCAACTCTCAGCAGCAGAGTGATTTTTTTAATACAGAAAACTGATCCTCTCACCCCTCAGCTCAGAGTTCTCCAGTGGCTTATCTCACTAGTAAAACCCAAGATCTTTGTATGAGTTTCCTGTGGCTGCTGTAAGGATTCTGAGAAGGGTCAGGGTGTCTGCAGGGCTGAACAGTCTCTGGGGGGCCCTAGAGGAAAAGCTGTTTTCCTGCTCCCTGGAGGCAAGACCTTTGTCCGCATCACTTCAGTCTCTGCTTCCGTCATCCCGCCTCCTTTTCTGACTCTCACGTGTGTGTGTGTGTATTATTCGCTCAGTTGTGTCTGACTCTTTGTGACCCCAGGGACTGTAGCCTGCCAGGCTCGTCTGTCCATGGGATTCTCCAGGCAAGAATACTGGAGTGGGTTGCCATTTCCTTCTCTTACCTCCCTCTTACAAAGATCCTCACTGTTACAATGAACCCACCTGAATAATCCAGGATAACCTTCGTATCTCAGCATGCTTAATCACATTTGCAGCATCGCTTTGCCCTGGAAGGTCACATATCTGCAGGTTCCTGGGATTAGGAGGTGGATGGCTTTGGGGGCAGGGGGTTCGTTTGCCCACCACACCTTTCAGTGGCCTGTGAAGCCTGTATAACCTGCAGGAGCCTCTCCAGTCCCCTTTCTGGGTCCTCTCTCTGCTCCTTACTGTGCTTTTGTCAGGTGGGCCTTTGCACTGGCTGTTTCCTTAACCCAGAAAGCTCTTACCCCAGATCACCGTGCGGCGTGCTCCCTCACCTACTCCAGCCTTTTGTTTAAATATCCCCTTCTCTGTGAGGCCTGCCTGGACCACCTTATTTAAAATCACAACCCATTCCCCACCTCTGGCATTCCTAACATCCTCTCCCAGCGCCATTCTCTCTCAGCAGTTCTCACTTTCCAACATACCATACTGTTCACTCTTTGTTCTTCTCATCTGTCCCCTGACCACAAAATGTCAACTCCACGAGGGCAGGGATGTCGGCCTGTTCTGTTTACCAGTGTGGTCCAGGTGTTTGAGCAGCGCCTGGTACAGGGTGCAACAAACCAGGAAATGAACCAATGACAGTGAAATGGGAAGATCCAGGATGGGTGCCAGGCTGTGGACAGGCCAGCATAAAAAGAGGACAGGTGCCCATGCTGATGAGCAGTGCACACCACAGCTTGTCATCTGCCAGGCACAGGCTGAGCACTCGATGCGCACCAGCTCAGTCCTCACCAGCACCCTCTGAGATCAACGTTGGGATCACCATCCCCATCTTACAGACAGAAACTGCAGGACAAAGAGGTTAAGAAGTCAGCTGGGATGCATACCTAAGCCCGCAGCCTCAGAGCCCTCATCTTTACTGCATCAGAACCCACAATGTATCCCTGTTTCTTATTTCTCTGAGACTTTCCCATCATCTCCTCGTGTCAGAAACCTGGGCTGTTTCCTGATGACAGAGGCCTGCCTCTAGGATGGAGGATGGAGTTATAAAGAGAAGGGCTGTGGGTGTGTCGGGGGGTGGGGAGTGGGTATACACGCAGTCAACTACCAGGATCAGTCTTGCAGTTTGGTCATTTTAAGCACCGGGAAACCCATCTACCTACAGTAGAAAGTCTACCCTTTTGTGCTATTATTTGACTTAATGCTGAACCCCACGAAAGCCTACAGTCTCTACCCACCTCCACTCCCTCAACTGGAAACCTTGCTACTCTCACATTCCCTCCTCATCCCCACCAGCTTTAGCAAGTGGGAGCAAAACTGTCTGTGAACAGTTTGCATACTTGAGTAAACTAACACAAGAGGCTGAGGGGAAAAGACGCACAGGTGAGGAGACGGGACTTGGAAGACAGTGCTGGCTCACAGTCTCCTAGCAGGTCAGCTGGGCCAGGCTGGATGGGATGAATGGACTCTGTCAGGAACACTTGAATTGTTTGTGACGTGAAAGAGGACTCAGGGAGCTGGCTAGAGACCGAAATCAAATCAACTGTTTCCATAGACAGGCAGGCTGGCAAGCCAGAAAATGACCCTGGTTTAAGCAGTTGGTGGCCTTTACTGAGCCCTCTGTTCTCACCCTTTCACTTGCTCTGACCCACCGGGAAGCTGAACCTGAAGAGAGAACGCTAGCTCATTTGTTACTCAGTTATTCTAGAGTGTCTCTAGAGCGATGGTTTCACTTCATCCTCATAGCAGTTCCGATTGATAAGATCACGTCCATTTTACAGATGGGAAGGCTGTGACTACAAGGTCCCCAAGGTCACAGGAGGGTGACAAGCAAGACCTGAACCTGGTGCTGGCTGCTTCCAAGTCACTGTGTTTACTGGGCGCTCTGTTACACCAAAGATTCTGAATACTGCTGTAGATAACTAAGCTGCCTTTTAAGAGTTCTGCATGCCCGAAATATTCTAGTAGGCTTGTGAATATTTTTGAAGGGGTCGTGGACAAAGGCAAGTGGGCCAGTCAGGATTTTTCAGAGAAACAGAACCACAGGATGATTAGATGGCTGGATAGTGACCTTAAGGACCTGTGATGGTGGCAAGTCTGAAATTCATAGAGCAGACCAGCAGGCTGGAAACACAGGCAGGATTCCTGTGATACAGTTTGGGGGTAGAATTCCTTCTTTCCCAGTAAAGCTCAGTTTTTGCTCTTAAGGCCTTCAACTGATTGGACGAGGCCCATCCACATTATCAAGGGTAAGGGTTTTTACTTGATCCTAAATGTTAATCACATCCATGAGATACCTTCACAGCAACATCTGGCAGGTTATTTGATCAACCAGATGAGCACCACAGCCCAGCCTAACTGACACATAAACCATCAGGAGCGGCCACCATCAAATGGTCAGTGCCTAGCGCATACCAGGCACTGCACCAAGCGTTTCTACATGCAACGCGTACCTTTTCTCATCAGAATGTTTTACACGTGCGTGAACCCTGAGACTCAGAAGGGTCCAGGTGACTTGCCCAGAGGAGTGATGGAGTCAGGGCCAGAAACCAAGTTGCCTGGTTACTACCATACCAGACTGCCTTCCAAAATCTTCAGTTGAGGGCCTTCCCTCGGCGGTCCAGTGACTAGGACTCCATGCTCCCAGTGCAGGAGGTCCAGGTTTGATCCCTGGTCAGGGAACTAAATCCCACATGCTGCAACTAAAGATTCCACATGCCACAAGAAAACCAGAGAGCCTGTGTGTGCCACAACTAAGACCCAGTGAAGCCAAATAAGTAAAAATATTGTTTTTAAAAAACCTTCAGTGTGACTACTCTAGATTAACTAGTCTCAGAGGAATGACAGGCTGCAGAGCCGTTGAGCCTGTCAGAGCTGGCTCCAGGCCGCAGGTCTCTTGGCCCCTGGGCCAGCGTGCCCACTTCACTGTCCTCCCTCTGCTCCTGGATGAACCTGCACTGGAGTCATTCTGTCCCCTCCTGGACTCACTTTCAGGTAAAAGTGGCCATAGACCATGCCACTCAAGGTGGTCAGCAGGCCAGCCAAGGTGGGAGGTGCTGGCTGGGCACACTAGTGCAGGAAAGCCCAGGCTGCCGTTACCAGCTCAGGGAACAGATGTTCTCAGAGTCGGTGCCCTGAAACCACTTTGTTGCTGAAACAACTTCTTAATAGGAACCATTCAGGACATCGATATCAAAGCCCCCTTGAACTGAGGCTGAAACGAACCTATCTAGTGACAAATCCGTCTCCGTGGCATTTTGTGTCTCAGCGAGATTAAATGGAATTTACAGAAGGCACTCCAGAATCTCATGCTCTCTGTGCAGAGGGAAATAAGGTTTCTCAGAAATCAGTTTTGGGTGGCATGCTGCTGACTGGGTATGCTTACTCTGGACCTTGCAGTGTATTGGTTGTTTGGTCACAAGCAACAGAAACCAATGCTGGATGCTTAATTAAAATGAAAAGAAACCAAAGGGGAAGCATAATTGCTGAGTGGTTTATCTTACGGAATCAAAGTAGGATTCAGAAAACTAGTACTTGAGACCATAAGTAACCCGTGGCAGCTCTGGGCCCCTGTGCAGCAGAAATTCAGAAACCTCGGGAGTGCTGCCTGGTGTTAGCACAAGTGAGCTCTGTGGTCTCCAGCCTCTGCATCTGTTCAGATTTCCAAGAGTGAGAAACTGATTTACTCAGCCTTAGTGTCTGCCCCTGAACACCTGGTGAGGGCTTCACGTAGGGCAGCACAGCTCAGGGCTGCCCCTGTGTACAGGCACCATGAGAAGGGGAATTAGCTTCTATTCCAAGAAGTGGCTTCTAGAGACTTCCCTGGTGGCCCAGTGGCTAAAGCTCCATGCTCCCAGTGCTGGGAGTCCAGGTTCGATCCCTGGTCAGGGAACTAGATCTCACACGCAGGAACAAAGATCAAAGATCCTGCATGCCTCCACTAAGTCCCAACACAGTCAGATAAATAAAATGTTTTTTTAGAAATTTTTTAAGAAGTGGTTTCTACAATAACCTTGATTGTAACAGCATTTGAGGTTCATGTAGAGATACCCACATTCATGGATCTCTGTAACTGTTGTGTACGTGTGTACACTTTGCCATTCCCTTTGTCGTTCAGCCCTCCCAGCCTCCCACTCCATTTCCACAGCAATCATATCTTCACATAATTAGCTGCAAATGCAAGCTTGAGTCCTAGTTTAGCTATCCTTGCCCTTGGGCTTTTAGCATCCTGAACCATTTTAGATGAGAATGTCAGCATCAGGCAGGAAGAGACTTTGGAGGTGGTGGTCTGTATTTCCAAGCAGAGTACCTGGCACATAGTAAATGCATGGTGACTGTTGAAGGAATAATGACCACCCATCAATGCTGGGATGTCTTCCCTCCCTCCAGGGGCTTTGGCATTTTGATCCAAGGATATTCTTTAGACCCATATGTCCCATCCCTAACACCCATATCAATAAATAATATGCATGCCTTTCCTGAGTCTCCTAGGTTGCTCAATGGTAAAGAATCCATCTGCCAAGCAGATGAGCATTCGATTCCTCGGTAGGGAAGATCCCCTGGAGAAAGTAATGGCAACCCACTCCAGTATTCTTGCTTGGGAAATCCCATGGACAGAGGAGCCTGGTGTGCTGCAGTCTATGGGGTCACAAAGAGTCAGACACAACTTAGCAATTCAACAACAACAACGTACCTTTCCTGGAGGAAAGGTAACAAGCCCCTGGTCTGCCAGTGTCCAGCATAAGGTTGATATGAAAGAGAATGTCTGGCCACAGGCCAGGGAACCTTAGGTGTTTGTATAAAGGCATTGCTTAGAGGAAGAAGAGGAATGCAGGCCAGAACAGGCTGACTCAGACCTCTGATCCTCCAACCGGCCAAGGGTAGCTCACCCAGATTCTATCTTGGTGTCATCCTTTACAAATCTGTCTTGAAATAGTGATGTGAGGGTCATATCATTTGGTATATACTTAACTGAAGCATAGTTATAGAGTGAACTGCAAATGATACTTGAAGAATTCTGTCAACTTCCAGTCCATCTCAACCACCCTCTTGCACTGGGAGCTGGCGAGACCCCTTCACCAAGAATGGTTCCGAGAAACCCCTCCTTATCTCGAGCTGGTCCAGATTCCCCTCATCTGTGGCTATCAAACCCTGCTGCTCTTCTTTTTTGGATTGCTTCCCTGTTCGTGTCCCAATCTGGCCCAGGCTCACAAGTTACTTCCTTGCACAAGTTACTGCTCCTTGCAGACCAACCTGGCCTGCACACAGAGCTCAGAGTTCTATTGAGTAAAGTTACTTTAAGTAAGAAGCAGTTGTGTTGCACTGGATGACTGCTCCTTACAGCATTTTTGCGAAATACCTCGTGTTACTCCAAGGGAGAATTCTTTCTCTGTCTCAGAGATAACGAGCATCTCAGGCTGGCCTGAGACCCCAGAGTCAGTAATCTGAGCAGGAAGCCAGCAGGAAGTATCACAGCCATGGCCAAAGAGATGCCTGGGAATAGGACGGCACTGCAGTATGTTGGGGACTGTTTGCCGTGTGCCCGGTATGCCTGGCAGTACCAGTATTTCTGGTACCTTGTCCAGTTTCCACAACAGCTCAGCAGGGAGATATTATTGCCCCATTTTGAGGAGGAACCTGAGGTCATGAGAAACCAAATTACTTGTAAAATATAGCAAGACACCCAAAGTGAAGAGCCAGGCTTTTAAGTCCTATCTGTGGTTCATTACCAGCCTCATGCGCCGTGACCTTTCTCTCTTTCAAATGATGGCCTCAGAGCTGGCCCCAGGCAGACAAATCCAGAAGACAGGAGCTGGGTCTCGGAGATGCAGAAGGCAAGAGTGAGAGAGAGGATGGCGGGGTCCAGAGCACTGGCATGTTGGGTGCTGACTCTGTGGGGTGTGTCAGGCAAGTTTGAAGGTTTAGCATCGGAAGGAGTCCAAGGAGTGAAGAGTCCCAGAGATGGGACCACAGATGCCCAGGTTGACAATCATCTCATCAGCGTTATGTCTAGCTCTCCTTGTGGCCAGTGATGCATCAGGCGTGTGGCCAGCCCAGGGGACCCAGCAAGCAGGCTGGTCTGCACATCTTTGAATCCTGGTCTCTTGGCTTTTGCACTTGGCTCTGACAGGGGCACACACTGTGAATGTACAACCCCTCCACTTCCTCTCCAGAAAGACTCTGCCTTCTGGCCCAGAGACAGCCAGGCTCCTGAGTGCTGCTGGACAAGCTTCCAGGCCTCCCTCGGGTCTTGGATTCCCTTGTGTTTAAACTGAGAGGCTTCCCCTGGCTTTCTCTCTGACCCCTCCTTGTGCCAGCCACCTCCACGCCCTCACATGGGGCAGCCCCTACCTGGCATTACAGGGGCCCTGTCTCTCTGCTTACCCTCTCTCCAGGAAGTCTGTCATCCAGCTGGACCTCGCCAACACCAAGAAGGCCATGATCGTCCCCGCGTTTGAGACACTGCGCTACCGGCTCTCCTTCCCCAAGTCGAAGGCAGAGCTGCTCTCGATGCTAGACATGGGGACCCTCTTCACATTCAGGTGAGTGGCCCTCACTGCCACGCACTGGGAGAGGGGGAGCCGAAAGTCCTTCTCGCTACTGGGAAACCAGAAGCCAGGAGAGCTGCTGGCCCAGACGGTTGGCATTGGCATTAGACCATCTTCAGGCCACAGAAGCACTGCTGGCCCAAACTGTGTGCTTGGAATACTTCTTTGTCTTCCCACGTGCGTGTGCTTTTTGTGTGACTGACCTGTAGGGCTTCCCTGGTGGCTCAGTGGTAAAGAACCACCTGCCAATGCCTGAGACCTGGGTTCGATCCCTGGCTGGGAAGATGCCCTGGAGGAGGAAATGGTAACCCACACCAGTATTCTTGCCTGGGAAATCCCATGGAGAGAGGAGCCTGGCAGGCTACAGTCCATAGGGTCATGAAAGAGTCGGACACAACTTAGCAATGTTAGAGAGAGAGTTCGCCCTGTGTACCCAGATGGAAAGGAGGGAAGGCTGGGTAGGGTGGTCAGCTTCTTTCTTTCCCACTTTAATCAGTTGATGTTCTGCCCCTGTCTGCTGACTCTGACTTCTCCTTTTGCTTTGCTCGTCCATTCACTCGTTTGATCAGTGGGTTTCGTCACATTAGGGCCATGGTGTCCATCTCTCATTTTCTTTTCTTGTGAGCAGTCTGTTCTCTGAGGTCCTCAGGCCTAGGATGGGCAGCAGTAGCTTCAACAGCTAAAGGCATCCAGGTGACTCCAAGATTGGATACAGCAGTGTGGCAGCTGTCTGTCCTGTTGCCCAAGTGACAATTTCGAACAAATCCCTCATTTCCCTGACTTCCCAGACCCCTCAGTCCTGCAGAAACATAGCAGAGGAGCTACCCATCCCCCTGTCCAAAGGGCCAGGGAGTCTGCACGATGGCACAGATGCAGATGGCTTCTGTCCCCAGGGGCAGACTGCAGCATTAAGGGGAGCACCCCTGGGTGAGTAGGAATCCTGCTCGGTCTCCTGATTTAAGAGAGAGCCGTGCTCGCCTTCTGCTCCCATTTTAAAGAAAGGCCTCCCTTTTAAACAATATAAACACTTCCTTTGAACGAAAAAAAAAAAAAAAAAAAAAAACCACGTGCGTGCTCAGTCACTTCAGTCATGTCCGACTCTTTGTGACTATATGGACTGTAGCCTGCCAGGCTCCTCTGTCCATGGGAATTCTCCAGGAAAAAATACTGGAGTGGGAAAAAAAAAAATACTGGAGTAGTTTGCCATGCTTTCCTCCAGGGGATCTTCCCAACCCAGGGATTGAACCCACGCCTCTTATGTCTCCCACATTGGCAGGTGGGTTCTTTACCACTGGCATTACCTGGGAAGCCCCCCAAAACATACATTTCTATGCAATCTGAATTTTGCTGAAAAGATCCTAATAATAACTTAGGTTTTTATACCACTGTTAAGTTACTAGAAGTTTCTAGAAGGTTCTCTCAAGCAAACATTATTTTGTGAAGAGAACTTTATGAGATAGGTTATTCATGCAAAAATTCAGAGGTGCTCCCTTTTCACCTCTCATACAGATAAAGGAATTGAGGAGTGGAGTGACGGACGGGGAAGCCTGGTGTGCTACAGTCTATGGGGGTTACAAAGAGTCAGACACAACTTAGCAACTGAACAACAAAGCATGAGCTGGGCACTGGGATCAGCTCATTTAATCCTCACAACAAATCCATGAGGCAGATATGCTGTCCCCATTTTACCGATAAAGAAACTTGAGGCTCTGAGAGGCTACATAACTAGCCCAAGCCACACAGCCAGTACATGACAGAGCCTGGATTCAGCCTAGGTCTAAAAACCACAGAGCCTAGGCTCTTAACCAAAATACCATGAGACCACTGGTCAAGTCCTGAATTTACTTACCAGCATCTGAAAATGCAGGCAAAAGTGGGGACTTTGGACTCCATAGTCTACTGGCTGTGTGTGCGCTCAGTCACTCAGTGGTGCCTGACTCTGAGACCCCATGGACTGTGGTCCTCCAGGTTCCTCTGTCCATGGGATTTTTCAGGCAAGAGTACAGAAGTAGGTTGCCATTTCCTACTCCAGGTGATCTTCCCAAAGGCTGACCACCTGGCAAGTCTCCAAAGCACCCTTCCTCCCAAATCCCCAGGTTATTTAAGAACTCATTTCAAGGCCAAGTCCAAGGGCCTGAGAGCTGGGAGAGCTGAGGGTTGGCCTGCTGTGTCCGAGATTGCTGCTCTGGCCAAGAGCTTGCAAGCCATCACGCCAAGTGCTGAATTACAAACCTTCCTTCCAAGAAACTGCTTTGTCACCTTCCCTCCAAGTGATGAGCTCTTAAACCTCCTAGCAGCTGAAGTCTACTCCCAACCGCACCTGAACTAATAAATCATGCTCAGGTCTACCCATCCTCCAGGGCAGCGGTTCTGAGTGTGGTCCCTGGACCAGTAGCATCAGCACCCCCTGGGAACTTGTTAGAAGGACGAAGTCTCAAGCCCCACCCCGGCCCTACTGGATCAGAAATTCTGGGGGTGGAATCCAGCAATCTGACTGTTAAGTAGTCCTCCAGGGGATTCTGATACACATGCCAACTGGAGAACCTCTGCTCAACACAGAGTGCCCCGAGTTTCTTCTAAGCAGCATCCCACAAGGTGGACCCAGGAAATGTCTCTCATCACTGGTTTGTTTTTTTTTGTTTTTTTGTTTTTTTTTTTTTGAAGGCAAATGTTGATTTTCTCAGAAAGCAAGTTCTGGAGACCACTGTCTACTGGTGTGACAGTAGGTTTCTTGGGGCATTTTCTGAAGCTTTTCTTTCTAGAATTTTCTTTTTCTTGAACCCCATCTGCTGCTTCACTGGCTCTCAGCCCCCATCTCTTTTAGCATCCAGAGACGTATTCCTGCCCCACTAACTGGCTTCTGTCTTAGGTGCCTCTCAGGTTTTTAGATTTCTTTCATTCATTCAACTTGGTGTATAGGCCCCATTGACTACTTGTTCTAGATACAGGTCAGAGAGTGTGGTGACAGTGACATATAAAAAGAGGTAGTCAGCATAGTTAACTTAAACCTTAACCTGATTAAAAGTCCTATCCCTTGAACCAGGCTGCCTAGGTATGAATCCCTGATCTACCTATTGCTATTTGTACTTGATATTGGGTATATCATGAAAACTTAAAATTAAGGGTAGTACAATATAACCAGTTTAGAGTTAAGTGCTTACTAGAGCTTATTATCATCATTATTGTTGTTCAGTTGCTAAGCCATGTCCAACTCTTTGTGACCTTATGGACCATAGGCTTCCAGGCTCCTCTGTCCATGGGATTCTCTAGGCAAGAATACTGGAGTGTGGTGCCATTTCCTCCCCCAGGGGATCTTCCCGACCTAGGGACTGCACCTGCATCTCTTATGTCTCCTGCATTGGCAGGTGGGTTCTTTACCACTAGTGCCACCCATAATTATATTCATTTCTATTGCTGTATAACAAATTACCACAAATTTAGAAGCCCAAAACAATACAAATTTATTATCTCACAGTCATTTTCTGAGGGTCAGAGGTCCAAGCATGCAATGACTGGATTCTCTGCTTATGGTTCTCATTTGGCTGAAATCAGTGTGGGCAAGGCTGCAGTTGTCCCTAGAGTGTGTGGTTCTCCTCCAGGCACATTGGTTGCTGACAGGATTCCTTTCCTTGTGATTGGAGGACTGAAGTCACCATTTACCCACAGGCTTTTTGCCACATGACCCCCACAGGCAGCTCACACATGGCTTTTTGCTTTCTTCCAAACCCAGATCTAAAGGTTCATATGATTAGGTCAGGCTTACCCCAGTAGTCTCAAGTCAACTGATTAGTAACCATAACTGCATCTACAAAAATCCTTTTTGCCATATAATGTAACATAACTGTAGGGGTGATATCATGCTCATAGGTCCTGCCTCAAGAGGAAGGACATTATACTAGGGCAGGGTCACCAAAAGTCATCCCAGACTTCTGCCTTCCACTTCCTGTTACAGACTAACCTGCTGTTCCACATAAATGACAGACAGCAATCCAGAAAGTCATGTACCTTTTCATAGTGATAGCCTCTTCATTAGTGAAGGATGTACTGGATTGGTCAGAAAGTTCATTCAGGGTTTTCCTTAAGATGTCATGGAAAGCCCTGAACACACTTTTTGGCCAACCCAAGGGGCTTCCCCAGTGGCAGAGCAGTAAAGAATCTGTGTGCAATGCAGGAGACGCCGGAGACACAGGTTTGATCCTTGCGTCAGGAAGATTTGCTGGAGAAGGAAATAGCAACCCACTCCACCATTCCTGCCTGGAAAATCCCAAGGATGGGGAGCCAGGCGGACTACAGTCCATGGGATCTCAAAGAGTCAGACACGACTGAGCACATGAGCACAAGGGTAGGAAAAAACAAAAACAACAACTAGGAATTCAGGAAAAGTAAATTTCAGCGTTAATTACTTGGTCTTGGTCAAGCTGCTCAACCACTCTAATGCTAAAAAAAAAAAATGTAAGAGGCTGTCTCTCTTGCTATAGGGCTTCCCTGGTAGCTCAACTGGTAAAGAATCTGCCTGCAATGCAGGAGACCCTGATTCGATTCCTGGGTCGGGAAGATCCACTGGAGAATGGATAGGCTACCCACTCCAGTATTCTTGGGCTTCCCTGGTGGCTCAGTTGGTAAAGAATCTGCCTGCAGTGTAGGAGACCTGGGTTCAGTCCCTGGGTTGAGAAGATCCCTGGAGAAGGGAACAGCTGCCCACTCCAGTATTCTGGCCTGGAGAATTCCATAGACTGCGTAGTCCATGGGGTCACAGAGAGTCGGACACGACAGAGCGACTTTCACTTGTGTTGGTAGAGCAAAGTACTACAAGCTGGGTGGCTTAAAATGATGGAAACTCATCCTCACCACTCTGCAACCACAAGTCCAAGATCCAGGTGCTGGTGATAGTTGCTTGCTTCCTCCAAAGGCTCAAGGGCAGATTTCTCTCTTGCCTCTTTCTAGCTTCTGGTGTTTGCCAGCAATCCTTGGCATTCCTTGGCTTGGAGGTGTCTCACTTCGTCTCTGCCCATGTCTTCACATAGAGCTCCTCCTGCATATCTCTGTGTCCAAAATTTCCTCATTTTATAAGGACTTTGGATTAGAGACCACAACAAGCCACTGTGACCTCCTCTTAACTTGATTACATCTGCAAAGATCTTCTCTCCAAATAGGTTGCATTCATGGATACTAAGTGTCAAGACTTGAACATAGCTTTTGCCGGGGCCAGGGTGGAGGGGTAGGGGAGGAATGGGGACAAAAATTCAACCCACAACAAAGACTATATCAGCGTATACCTCTTCATCCTCCAGACCAGCATTTGGAAACCTCTGCTTCCCTCCCCTCCACCAATGGCTTTTCTGCTTGTGTCCCAGGTACCATGTCTGGACGAAAGGCCACGCACCCACAAACTTTGCCAAGTGGCGGACTGCCACCACACCTTACCGGGTTGAGTGGGAGGCTGATTTCGAGCCATATGTTGTTGTGAGACGGGACTGCCCTGAGTACGACCGGAGGTTTGTGGGCTTTGGCTGGAACAAGGTGGCTCACATCATGGAATTAGATGCCCAGGTGAGAACAGTAGAATGTTATGGCCCCAGTACTGTGGGGGTGGGGGAGGCCTGGACCTCAGAGCTGAAAGGGCCTTGGAGATAAGAAGGCAGGGACTCAAGAAGGAACAATATGTGTTCACGGTCCTAGAGTAAGAATGTGACAGTACTTGTTCTCAGCTCTGTTGATTCCTAATCCATTTTTCTTTCTCCTCCCTTGGGTGAGAGTTGGGTTCCCAGCCAAGTCCCCAGCACATCTGAGTGTCCTAGAACAAACCATTTCACCCCCTCATCCTCATTCAACCAAGTGATGAAGATGAGTAAATGATTACCATTCATCACTCAGCCTGTCTGACACAAAGCATTCTAGGAATTCCACATAAATGACACAAAACATGCAGATAAGGTGCAGCTATTCTATCCTGTAACTAAAGGAGTGATTTAGTTACATGTGTTTAATCATGAAACCCTTTCGTTCATTCAGCTAATACTTACTGAGCACCTGCCTCAAAAGAAACTACAGAATTCTAATAGATTAAACCAGAGGTCTGCAAAGCTTTTCTCCAAAGGACCAGATAGTAAATTTAGGGGGATTTGTGGGGCTGGTAAGTTTCTTTTTGAGCTCCTCAATTCTGCCTTCGTAGTTCAGTTATAGACTGTATACTATAGGTGTGACTGTGGTAGTAGTCTCAAGGTAGTAGAATTACTTTCACTTTATAGATGAGAAAACTAAGGCTCAGAGAAGCCAGGTAATGTACCCATGGCCATGGAGACAACCTTGAACTAACTGCCCTCATCCACGTGGTGGTGCTGTCCATGGTGCTGCCCTGGTACTGGTGTCATACACGACTTCATTCCTTTGTTTGCTTGGGCGCTCATTATACATCACTGGGGGACTCTGCAGGTCTCAGACTGCTCTTGTCTGCTTCCAGGAGTATGAATTCATCGTGCTGCCCAATGCATACATGATCCACATGCCTCATGCCCCCAGCTTCGACATCACCAAGTTCCGGTCCAACAAGCAATACCGCATCTGTCTCAAAACCCTGAAGGAAGAGTTTCAGCAGGACATGTCCCGCCGCTACGGCTTTGCTGCCCTCAAATATCTCACGGCCGAGAACAACAGCTAGCACCAGGAAGCCCACCACAAGCGACGGACGTTCTACAGAGGGGGGAGAGCCACTTGCTGTTTGGGGCCCAGCCTTCAAACTCAAATTGAGCATCACTGTTTTGGTTTGTTTTTATTTGTCTCTTTGGCCCAACTAAGCTGCCCTCATTATGGAGATCTGGGGCAAGGATCCGGCCAACCCCACTCTGGCCAATGATCCATCATTCCCAAAGCAGGGGAAATCACCTGTCTATGCAGTCTCTCCAAGAATGGGACACGGAGGGTGAGAGGGAGCAAAGGGGTTATCCTTCCACAAAGCCACACAGCCGGGTCTTTGGGATGTTTTGTTTTGTTTGTTTTTTGTTTTTTTTTTTTTAAGGGAAGGCAGGGTTCTGGGGGTTATCCATCCCAGGAAATAAAAGCAAAAATGTCTCTTTATCAGAGAAAACTTTCTTCTTCACCCTACAGTTTAACCATGTATCCAAAAGGAGGGCACGCCAATGATCGAACTATTGTACTTGACGTTGTACTTGACAGGTCCTGGAGGGAGGATTGATTGGCTCCTACCCTCAAGGTCACTCTTGTTTTGTTCCAGGGGGTTTTGTTTGTTTGTTTTGAGTCTGGGAATCCCAAATAGAAAACCTGATCCTTTAAGGCTCCGAAGGAAAACCAGCTGCCTCAGCTAATATCCCTTGATCAGCAGTGGCTCAACCAAGAAGACAAGAGTCTTCAACCAGTATTTAAACATGGGTAGCCTTCTTCAGGATGGTCCTCAAGGCCCCATGACCTTAAATTTCCAACTGTTCAGAATCCAGGGGCTACAGAGGACTGTGGAAGTGCAAAGACCAGCTGTTGTGCAGCTGGTCACGTTTTCTTTGGGCAGTGACTGAGTCATGGGGACAGGGCTTTAAATGGATGGTTTCTGTGCACGTGAAAGGTCTGAACCTCTCAGGCCTTTAGAAGAACTTTTTCAGTCCTGAAGATTCATGAGCCCGTTGGGAGAACTTTGGGAAGAATGTGTGGGGCTCCTCTGTGTTCATGTCTGCTCTGCTGCGGCTGGGCCAAGGTCATGACCTCAGGCTCCCTTGGGGACCCATCCAAGGGTAGGCCAGCACCTTCACCATCACACAGACTGAAGGGACACTGGACTTTTTACCCATTTTCTTGAATCTTCAATATTAATGTTGTGTTTACATTGATGAGAACAAGAGTCAGGGCCCCACTCTCTGCCGGGCTGTTTGTATCGAGTTGCAGTGTGACCAGCAGACGCTGCATCAGTAAATGCAAGTACAGACTGCTTCTTCCTCACTCCCCTCCCACTCTCTCAAGGACCTGCTGGAAACACTTCAGTGTAGAAAGCAAAGTCGATAAACAGCAACTTTACACTTCTGTCCTCCCGGTGTGTTCGCTCGTCATTTGAACTTGAACTTCTTTTTCTCCCTACCTGAGGTTAGATCTCATTTCACACTCGCAACCTCAGAGCGGTTTCCCACTGTCCGTTTAGCTTCCATCACAACATAGAAGCCAGGGATTTTAGGTACCAGATGTGCGCTAGCAAGGCAAATCATGGCAGCTTATGACAATTATGAAATTATGAAACCCTGCGACAGCCGGATTTATGAGAGCCCCTCAGTGTGTTACACACTCAAGTGCATTCGCTCAAATTTACTAAAAACTTTAGGAAGACTGTTAAGACTAACTCTCACACAGATATGTTGGGTTGACCAAAAAAATTGTTCAGGTTTTTGGTACGATCTTATAGAAAAACCCAAATTTTTTCAGCCAACCCAATATGTAAGTTCATGTGTATATTTATGTCTGAGTGTGTGTATGTATATGTATCATGTACATATACTACATATATGCAGGATTTGTTATTATGAAAGTTATACATGAATATTGTAAAAAGTGAACCATCACAGAAGTATTCAAAGTTCATGTTAAATCCCCATTTTCCATTACTGCGTGGGAGCCAGCTCATACCAGCTCACGAGAACTTACTGCGCACATCTCTTTCTTACTCCTGTGTTCAGTAACATCACATTTGTAGCATGAAATCACCTGTGATCATAGTATTTACACCATGGAAATCAAGAAACACCACAAATCAGGGCACCAACACCCTGAGAGCCAGTTGTTAAACAGCCACTGGCACACCACCTTTTCCTTTCCCCTGTGTACACACACACACACACACAGTCTCTTTCAAACTTTCATATGCTGGTAGCTCTAATTCCTTGCTTTCACTCACATTTCTGTGAGTATGGTTGTGTCTACATAATTTGTTATCTGAAGTGGGTCACCTCTGAGAACAAAAGAAGGTGCTAATTACTTAGACACAGTAGGTATAAATTGGGGGATGGTATTGCTTCACATACACTGAATTTATTAAAGCCGGAATCTGACACTCTATACCAATAAGAGAAAAATCCTGTTTTCCCCCAAGACAGGTGCCTGACACTCTGAAGCCAATCTCACTTAAGGCTAGAGCTCAGATGTTGGCTGATGCCCAAGTTCAACACAGAGACTGCCAGCCCAGTGGAGACTTAAGTCTGTAGAGCCAATGGCATGAATTCCCAGAACTTATGTTGAGAGCAACAGCTCATTGCCAGCCCCAGCTCCTGTGTGGGGAGCTGCAGCCACTTGGGCAGAAGCAATTGCTGCAGATGTCAATTCCTTCGTATCAGTTTCCTAGGGTAAAACAAGCTTATGAATGGGACACACTGATGTTTTCATGCTTAAATAAGCCAATACCGTCTTGGCTTTCAGCTGGGAGGAAGGAAAGGATTGTCTCATTCAGCCTCCATAATACTCAGTGTACGAGAGAGCTGAGATTTATTGAGTAACCACTGTGCAAGGACCTTTGGCATGTATGAGCTCACTGAAGCCTTGCAGCAAAACAGCAAAGTGGATATTACTGTTTATTGATTGGGACCCTGAGCTCTGGGAAATTAAGTAACTTCCCCAAATTCACATAGTCCGTATATCGCAGAATCAAAATTTAAAACCCAAGCCTACCTGTTTAAATCCAAAGCCATGTAACCTGCAATGATGCTCTCTTCCCCAATAAAAAAAAAAAAAAAGAAACATACTAAATATTGCCAGAGGGCCTTCCCTGGTGGTCCAGGGGTTAAGAATCTACCTTCCAATGCAGGGGATGTGAGTTCAATCCCTGGTTGGGGAACTGAGACCCCACATGCCGTGGGGCAACTAAGTCTAAGCGCCACAAACTAGAGAGTCCACACGCCACAACTAGAGAGAAGCCCCCGCACCACAGTGACGAGTCCCCGGGCCACAACTTACTGACAGCCATAAACAAATAAATACTTAAATACTGACAGAGGATTTGAACCAATGGAGTACTATGAGATTCCTGATCCTTCACCATCCCTCCAATAATGCACACACCCTAGAGAGCAACCCTTCTTTAGATGCTCCAAAACTTGCAATGCTCATGGGCTTTCTGAAAATTCATTTGAAACAGGTCTGGGAAATCTATAACCATATATAGACAGCTGAGATCAACTCTAGGAGGGCAGTAATTGATTCCCTGCACACTTCTCCTGGGTTATTTCCTATATGGTGTGGCCCAGGTAGAAACACTTAAGTTTTCAGCTCCCCTTTGGACCTCATCTGTGTGCTGCTTCAAAGTCATCTCTCCGAATGCCTTGAGCTGATTTACAGAGGACATATTTGCTGAATTGACTAATAGCGTCTTTGTACCCCATCATGAAAGGACAGACCCTACTTTAATTCTATTCCTTTCAAAGACTCTACTGTCTTTGAGTTAAGGCTTCATTTGTGGTCACCAGGCCTTTAGGGAGCTCTGTGTTAGTGGAAGAAACGTGATTAAAATCCCCTCTCAGATGCGGCCCCTGCACCCTCTTGCTGAAGATAATAAGAGCTGCCATTTACAGAGCCAAGACTTCTATGTGAGTTGGCACTGATAGGTCTTCACATCAACATTATAATATAAGGAAGGTATTATTATCTCTATTATTTAGCTAATGGAAGTGGTCCTGAAAGAAATTATGTTACTTACCTTAATTCACACAGAGGTTGTTAAGGAGGTGCTAGAATTTGAATCAAAATCTAGCTGACATCTGAAACCCACGTTGTTCTGCTCTGTGCTGCTATCTCCTCCTAAGATATTGAAATCAGCTTGGCTGATGGGCTTATACAGTTCTATCTTCATGTAGTTCATGACTATATGCTTTTTTTTTCCTCTTGCTTTTTTAATCCCAAGGGTTTATTTTTCAGTCCAATGTCAGTAAAGTTTAGGATAGTCAGTTATCTACCAAATGCATTCTAAGAAGTTTCAGATCCCGAGAATCTAGTATCAAAGATATACCTGTCTTTGTTTTCATTCATTTAACAAAAATGTTCTTAGTAAGTGTCCTCTAATTTCAAGGGATGATTGATGATATCTGAAAGGAGACAGTGGGGTACCACAAAGATGTAGGGGTTCTCTTGTGAATATTTGATGGATTTGATTATTGATTTATTACAACACATTCAATAGTCTTCAGAGATAGCATCTTCTGGAATGCAGGAGTGTCTGTCAGTCAGTAGGGAAGTGTTTCTCACTTGGTTCTCAGGTACCAAGACTATCTGGTCAATGAGGCTGGACATTGTCATGAAATGATTGACGGCTTGCTCAGAAGAGACTCATCAACAGATTCCTGGGTAAGTAATGCTGCTGTGGTTCCAAAGGAAAGAAGTCAAGGCTGTGGTAGCATCTTTATCACTTCTTCTGTATTCCACACAGCTGAGTATCTGCTCCATGATGGGCATGTGAATACAATAGTAAGCCAGGCACAATCTATTTTTGTGTCATGTAGAATTATATAGTTAACTGAAAAGTAAACAGACGATGCCAAGATGTTTCACCATATTACATTCATGGAAACAGCTTATTTTCAAACTTACAGTGCAGAAGAGTAACAAAAATAATACAAATGACTTTCGTATACCCTATTTAGTTTCACCCATTGTTAACATTTGGCCACATATGCTTCATATCTCTGTCTATAATATTTTTTCTGAAACATTTCAGAGTAAATTGCATATGTTATCCCCTTACATCCCAATATTTTAGCATGTGTTTTTTAAATAAAGACATTCCCTTCTGTAACTGCGGTGCACTGATCAAATTTTAGCAATTTAACACTGATGTAATACTATCATCTAACTCACAGCCTACATTTAAAGTCTGCCAGTTGTTCTAGTAATGTTTCATATCGGTAACACTTTTAATGTCCATCCCTTACCTCCACCCCTGATCCCAAGACCCTGTCCAAGATATTGCATTTTAGTTGCCCATAGTCTTTAATGAGAAACAATTCCTGGTTCTTTTTTTTTGCACCTTACGACAAGGACATTTTTGAAGAGCACAGACAGTTGTCTTGCTAGCTTAGTGTTTTGAATGAGAAGTAGGTACACATATACAGGGAAATTCAGAAAATAGATATGTATATATATGTGATTTTTTGAGTTCATTAATACTATATAGCACAAGATGTAACAAACATTTATGGCAGATGATGCTGAAGAAGCTGGGACTCAGAAGGCTCCCCACCAATGTGTACACATGTGTATTGCTGAGACGGTCACATGAGTGGTACCCTATAGCAGTGCACACTGTCACAGGACACTTCCTTCACCCCACTCTGCTGCCTTATCACCTGACAATGGAAGTGATCATGTTCTACCTGCTTAAAGTTCTGTAGCAACTTCTAAGATATAGCCACTAATTGAAATATTGTGTGTGTTCTGATGACTGCATGTTATATGCAGATATAAATGTGAGCCTTTTGGATTTTTTTCAGCTTCCCAGATTACAAGAAAAAGGTAAAACAACAATTCTAGGCCTTTCCCTGACTTCATTATATATAAGCCCACATTATCTTTCCCACTAATATTTCCATTCTCCCCAAGGATTATTTAGGTAGAACATTTAGGTAGAACTTGAGAAATCTATATGCAGGTCAGGAAGCAACAGTTAGAACTGGACATGGAAAAAAAAAAAAAGAACTGGACATGGAACAACAGACTGGTTCCAAATAGGAAAAGGAGTACATCAAGGCTGTATATTGTCACCCTGCTTATTTAACTTATATGCAGAGTACATCATGAGAAACACTGGGCTGGAAGAAGCACAAGCTGGAATCAAGGTTGCTGGGAGAAATATCAATAACCTCAGATATGCAGATGACACCACCCTTATGGCAGAAAGTGAAGAGGAACTCAAAAGCCTCTTGATGAAAGTGAAAGTGGAGAGTGAAAAAGTTGGCTTAAAGCTCAACATTCAGAAAACGAAGGTCGTGGCATCTGGTTCCATCACTTCATGGGAAATAGATGGGGAAACAATGGAAACAGTGTCAGACTTTATTTTTTTGGGATCCAAAATCACTGCAGATGGTGATTGCAGCCATGAAATTAAAAGATGCTTACTCCTTGGAAGGAAAGTTATGACCAACCTAGATAGCATATTAAAAAGCAGAGAAATTACTTTGCCAACAAAGGTCCGTCTAGTCAAGGCTATGGTTTTTCCAGTGGTCATGTATGGATGTGAGAGTTGGACCATAAAAAAGGCTGAGTGCTGAAGAACTGATGCTTTCAAACTGTGGTGTTGGAGAAGACTCCTGAGAGTCCCTTGGATAGCAAGGAGTACAAACCAGTCAATCTTAAAAGAAATATACCCTGAATATTCATTGGAAGGACTGATGCTGAAGCCAAAGCTCCAATACTTTGGCCACCTGATGTGAAGAGCCAAATCCTTAGAAAAGACCCTGATTTTGGAAAAGGTTGAGGGCAGGAAAGGAGGGCAACCGAGGATGAGATGGTTTGATGTCACCATCGACTCAATGGACATGAGTTTGAGCAAACTCCAGTAGACAGTAAAGGACAGGGAAGCCTGGTGTACTGCGGTCCATGGGGTTGCAAAAAGTCAGACACACCACCACTGAACAACACACACCACAGATTATGTATTAATAGTTGGTCCTGCATATGTGGTAAGTAATGGGAATAAGCTCAGAGATGAGCTTTGTCTACATATTATTTTTGGAACTTTATGATTTCCACCAATCACTGCATATGAGGGGCCATGAGCTCAGGAAAAGAGCAGCTCCAGTAAACAGAGAGGAGATGGACACTGCTTTGTGGTCTTCCTCCTGGCAGCAGAAAGCAGCAGTCTGAAGGCCTGGGAATGGGCAAGACAGAGAGGACCGAGACACTTCCACTGGTCTACAGAGACCTGCCTGTCCTACCTGCCTGACATGACACAGCAAATCTACCATTAGAACTTAAAAACAATGTTAACAGGATTCAGCAACTGGGGCTTCCCTGGTGGCTCAGTGCTACAGAATTTACCTGCCAGTGCAGGAAGACATGGGTTAGATCCCTGGTCTCGGAAGATCCCACATGCCTCAAAGCAACTAAGCTCGTGTGCCACAACTACTCAGCCTGTGCTCTAGAGTCCAGGAATCACAGCTGCTAAGCCCAAGAGCCACAGCTACTGAAGCCTAAAGGCCCTAGAGCCCATGCTCTGTAACAAGAGAAGCCACTGCAATGAGAAGCCAGCACACTGCAACTAGAGGGTAGCCCCCACTTGCCGCCGCTGGACAATAGTCTGTGAAGCAATGAAAACTCAGCACAGCCAAAAAGAAATAACAGATCTCATTTTGAATCAAGGATTCACTGCTTCCCAGCTAGTTATTGCACCTCTCTGAGCCTCCATGTCCTCATTTGCAAAGTGACAATGCTAAGGATTCCTACTTTCCAGGACTAAGAAATTTATGTGAAATAGTACCTGGGACATAGTAGGTACACAGAGTTGATCCTTTCTTTTCCTTTTATCTTCCTTGTGGTTTCCCTGTCCCTTTCACAGGTGTTTCCTCTGCAAATCCTTGCAGGAAAGAAAGGTCTTTAAGTTTGGACTCTGAGAACCATCAAGAGCGTAGGGGTGAGAGGGGGAAGAGAAGGGTAGAGCAGCGAGACTGGGATGGGAGGGAGCAGGATTGGGGATATCAGAAAGTAGAGCGGGCAGTACAAGATACACAGAAGAGGAAAAACAGAGGGCCAACCCCAACGCCTCTTGTATTTTTAATTACAGTCCTTCCTAGTGTTCCATCACTCTACACGCCTTGTATACATTGTCCCATCTGCCTCACAAAACAGCCCCGAGATATAGGCAGTGTGTACATTTTTAACCTGAGTTTGCAAATGAGGAAGTTAAAGCTTAGAGTGGTTAACCAGGGTGCCCAGGTCATACATAAGAAACAAAGTCGGCACTGGAACTCAGGCCTGACTCCAAGCCCTCTGCTTTTAAGATAACTCTTTGATGAGCCATCATCAAGAGGGGAGCAGCTGGAGGAAACTTTAGGTCCAAGCAGTTCATCAAAAACCCACTCTCAGAACCTGTCAGGGTTGGCAGGGGGCTTATTAATGGGAAAATAAAAGGCTCTGGTTGGCTGGAGGTTAACAAATACAGGAAGCAAAGGTTGAAGAGCTTACAATAAGTCATCCACAGATTTTCTTCAAGATTCCTGGTTGACTGAACAAAAACAACAAAAATGAGCAGGCAGAAAGCAGACAGCAGAGGCAGCTCTGCGTTACAGACAGGAGGAGAGAACGCACGGGCAGTAAGCAGCCGCCATGTCCTGGCCCTGTGCTGGCTGCAGGACCTTCATCACCTCATTGCATCCTCAACCAGCCCTGGGACACAGATGCTGTGATCCTCTTTTCTGTGCATGGGAAGTAAGGGTCATGGAGGGGAAGCAAGGGGACTTCCCTGGTGGTTCCCTGGTTGAGAATTCACCTTCCAGTGCAAGGGACATGGGTTCGATCCCTGGTCAAGGAACTAAGATCCCACATCTTGTGGGGCAGCTAAGCCAGTGCATCGCAACTACTGAACCCAGGAGCCCACATGCCACAATAAGACAGAAGCCCTTACACCACAATGAAGATGCCACGTGTGGCAACTGAGAGCCAATGCAGCCACATAAATAAATAATTTAAAAAAAAAAAAGGTGGTGAAGCAAAAGCCCACAGTCTTGCAGCTGGTAAGGGGTGCATCATGGAAATTAACTCAGGTGTGCCAGGCTCCAGAATCCTTGCCACTCCACCAGCATACTTCCCAAGACCAGAGGGATGTCACACGGGATTTCGCAGAAGGGAATGAAAGAAACCAGTCTGAGGAAGAGGTTTTAAAATATTGCTTTCAGTCACTAAATCATGTCCAACTCTTGCAACTCCATGGATCGTAGCCCACTAGGCTCCTCTGTCCATAGGATCTCCCAGGCAAGAATACTGGAGTGGATTGCCGTTTCCTTCTCCAGGGCATCTTCCCAACCCAGGGGTTGAACCCACATCTCCTGCACTGGCAGGTGGATTCTTTACCACTGAGCCACCTGGGAAGCCCTTTAAAATGTAGGTTTTGCTATTATTCAGGAATGATGAGGCCAACAGATTAGGAGATGGTTGTCACTGAAAATAGAGTTTGTTACAGTTCCCAAGGCGGCAGGGGGACTAGCACACCACACAGGGCCATGTAGGGAAGTAGCAGGACCAGTTTGGAGGCAGAAGGAATAGGAGAAAAATGTGGACAGGAGGCCCTGCTGAGGTTTCCAGGGAAGGAACAGGTGAGACAGACTAAGCAGGCTTAGGGTTGGCTAGTTAAAATTTTAGTAGGCTCTAGGTGAAGGGCTTTCTCTTCTTGTCTGGTACCTGACCCTGCAGTGACTGGTGCAGAGAAGTGGCTCAGTGTCAGAGCTTGATAAAGGAGGCAGAAGTGAGCTTTGCATTGGCTGACTTGCATATGGAAGATGAGCTCTGGGAGGGGCCAACTCTCCAGGGTCAACAAAGCCCCAGATGTTGGACACACATGGTCTTACAGAAGAGCAATATTTAACCAGGCAAACAGGTTACACCACAAAACTTCAAAGTAGCTAATAATGGTGCTCCTGGGTCTTCTCTTCATTCTGGAACCAGAGAGTGGAACAATACCAGGAAAGACCTCTCAGTTGCACTACCATCATTTGGAGAAAGCAGGATGGGCATTATTTTCAGCACCCTGACAGCAAGTGATTGCAGATCAAATGACCCAAGGGGATAAACTAATTGTAATTAAATGAGATTAATCAAAATAAGCTCTGTTATCTCTATATCAGGAATGTCAAGACATTGTTTCCTAAAATGAAGAAGTGCATATGAAGCAAGTGTGTGTGTGTGTGTGTGTCTGTGTACAGTGTTCACACAAATCCAGATTGGAAATATTGGAAATAAAGAGAGGGCATTTGATTGCCTAGGCAGGCAGGGAAGTAGGATGAAGCAAGGGACTGAAGGAATGTTCTTTCAAGTTTATTTTTTGCCCTTTCGATGATTTCTGGATATAAATAGAAACTGAATCTGCCTCCTCTATTACTTATCCTTAACATTATTTGACAGGGCGATTAAAGGTAAGGAATAGAAATAGGAATCAGATAAACCTTGCAATATTTCTAGGATAAAGATAAAGTTTCTTATCATGGCTTATAGGGTGCTGCAGGCTCCAACCTCCACCTCCATTTCTAACCTCGTCTCGCACCACACTCTACCCCACTGCCTAAAATGCCCTTGCTCCTCCATCAGCTGCCTAGCACCCTTTCATTCTCAGCTTTAGCACTATTCCATCAAGAAAGGGTTCACTGAGAAGTCACAAAGAAAAAGACAAATAGCATATGATGTATGTGCAAACTAGAATAGGACACAAATGAACTTATCCATGAAACAGAAACAGGCTCGCAGACACAGAACAGACCGCGCTCGTGAGTCGGGAGCGTGAAATTAACAGATGACTACTATATGCAAAATATAAACAACAGAGTCATGATGTACAGCTCAGGGAACTACATTCAATGCATAATGGGAAAGAATATGAAAAAGAATACACATATATGTATATATATAACTGGGTCACTTTGTTTTATACCAGAAACACAACATTGTAAATCAACTATACTTCAATTTTAAAAAAGGATTAAAAAAATCCTACTAACAGAGAAAAACAAAGTGTTTATTGAGCTCCCTGCTCAAGTCAAACCCCCAAACTATGTTCTCAAAGCACCAACAACGTCTCCCTTGCAACATCTGTCACAGCTGAGTTTCACACTTGTTTATGTAATGATTTGTTCAGTAAGGTTGACCTGAGGCTGTAGGCTCTTGAGGTAGGTAAGAACTGAAACTGTTTTCATTCAAGATTCTAACAGGCAGGAGGTCCTAGATACTTGTTAGATGAGTAAACACATGAATGATCTTGCATTCTCTCCCCAGACCCATCCCTATACAGCTCCTCATTCTTCAATAAGTAATTCCCCCAGCTACCGGCCTCCTTTATCTGTAATATGAAAGCATTGATTGCAATGGTTTCTAAAGTTGTTACTGGTCTGATGCTGTGAAGGGCTGTTTAAAGGCTTTCTGTGTCCTGGAAGGAGCAGTTTTATTTCCTCCTTCTAGTAAGGAGAAAGGGACTTCTTTCAGACGTGGGAAGGCTGTAGGGAGAGACAGCACTCAAAATGTTGAAGGGTGGTCAGGGGAAGTCTCACTGAGACGTTCAGAGACTTGAAGGAAGTGTGTGAGTGAGACGTGTGGACATCTGGGCAATAGCAGATGCAAACGCCCAGAGGCAGGAGAATCCTTGGCAGCCTAGAGGATTGGCAAGATGGCAAGGAGCATGGGAGTAGGGCAGACTAGGGAAGAGTAACAAGCAAGGAGGACCAGGAAGTAAGGGTGGGAGAGGACAAACACACAGGGCCCGTGGGGCCATTGTGAGCCTGGCTTTCACTCAGAGTGGGCTGAGAAACCACTGGAGAGCTTTGAGCAGAGGGGTGACACGAACATAAGACCTAAATGGGTTCCTGGATGATGGTGAAAAGATGAGTTATTGTAAATTGAGCTTATATTGTCTACAGGTGCAAATTCCCTGGAGTTCCATGTCCATAAATTCATGTCATGCCATAAAAATATTGCAATTACTGAAGAAAACAAACACCAATATATGTCATTAAAAAAGGTGCCCTTGGAATTCCAGCTACTCATTCCTTCACCTCTCTTTCCAATAGTGTAAACAAGCACTGGATGGATCTAGAGTTTGTCATACAGAGTGAAGTCATAAAGAGAAAAGTAAAGATCATATATTAATGCATATATGTGGAATCTAAAAAAATGGTATAAAGGAACCTATTTGCAGGGCAGAAACAGACACAGACATAAAGAACAGACTTGTAGACACAGGGTGGAAAGCGGGGATGGGATGAACTGGGAGGTCAGGATTGACATATATACACTGCTGCTGCTGCTGCTAAGTCACTTCAGTCGTGTCCAACTCTGTGTGACCCCATAGACAGCAGCCCACCAGGCTCCCCCGTCCCTGGGATTCTCCAGGCAAGAACACTGGAGTGGGTTGCCATTTCCTTCTCCAATGCATCAAAGTGAAAAGTGAAAGTGAAGTCACTCAGTCATGTCCGACCCTCAGCGACCCCATGGACCGCAGCCTTCAGGCTCCTCCATCCATGGATTTTCCACGTGTTAAATAGCTAGCTAGTGGGAAGCTGCTATACAGCACAGGGAGCTCAGCTCAGTACTCTGTAATGACCTAGAGGGTGAGAGGGAGATACAAGAGGGAGGGGATATATGTATACATGTAGCTTATTCACTTCATTGTACAGAAGAAACTAACAAAACATTATTAAGCAATCATACTTCAATTTTAAAAAACAGCTTTGTAGTAAACCTAGGACTTTAATTTTGTCTCTGAAAGTTATCAACTATGTGACTTTGAACTTAAGTCATCACTTAAATTCCTGGAATCTGGTCTACAAAATGAACACAGAAATAGACCTTAATACATGCTTCACTGGGCTAATGGAAAAGTTAAATGAAAGTGCACATGTAGTAACCTTCCGATAGTACTTGGGTCATACTTGGTGCTCAGAAGATGCTAGTTTCCTTTCCTCTCCTTTTTGCATGACTTGAACAATTCTCCATATGGGAACGGCAGACTGGGGCTTGGGGCATGTAAAGATCATGACAATAATATACATTTGACCAGAAATGAATTATGTTCCTAAACACTGGTACCAGACAATTTTGTGAGCTATCCAGAAGAGAGAAAAGCGTCTCCATTTTATAGTTGGAAAGAGTAAAATCCAGCAAGTTAGAGAGGCTTCTGTGGGATCACAGCATGAATAAATGGCAAAGCAGGCGTTTTGAGCTTTACACTCCAGTGCCCATTTCTGTGTTCTCTCCAGCTACTTCACTCCAGTGTTTGGCTTCAGTTTGTTTGAACAGTCAACCAATTTCCAAAAATGCTAGAATCTGTGAAAGGTTTAAATAATAAAGGCAGTCCCCACAGGTGTTATCCACACCATGCCTAAGAATCTCTTCTCATATCCTCCAGATGTATAAAAACCACATTTGAAAGATTCAAGGAGCCACATGTCTCTCGGTAGATTAATTCTGCGGGAGAATTACAGCTGATAAATTCTTGGCTCGCCTTGCTGACAGTTCCCTGCTCAGCTGGTAGAGGAAGCAGCAAGAACTGCCATTCTGGACTTGATTTAGATCAATAAGGAAACACTGACTGCTTGTCTGGCAATGACACTGAAATGAAAGAAACTGATCAGCGTGGGGTAAAAGGAAGAAGCCCCAGCACTCACCTCCTGGGGATCTAAACTTTGATAACGCAGATGTCAAAAGTAAGGCAAAAAAATGAACATGATCCCAGAAACTGACTCTTCAAAAAAGCAAAACATTTAATATAGAAGACCCTAAAAATGAAATCTGACAATATAATTTACAATATTCCTAGTCAGAGATGAAAGAAAGAGACATCTTAAGAAATTAATACAGCTGCCTAGGTGGGGCCTATATCTTAGGTAGGGTCCTTTTGGGCAGAAACAACAAATCACTTTGAACAAACTTTAGAAGAATCAAATAAAGCAGAATACATTAAAAGGATTCTGGGAAATATCACAATATCCACAGGTAGCTAAGTCCCTTTAGTGCTTCTGGATTTCAAACAGTAAACTCAGATATGCAAGAAATATTGCATCAATGTACATCTGGTTGTGGTTCTCCCATTTGCCAGGCTGAAGGGGTATAAAATCTTGGTTATCTGGGGGACATCCTTGCCCATCTTTGTCCATGGAGCACCAGAGAAGAGAGGAGGTCTCTCTGGTCTTTGGTTAGCAGTTCTCAGTTTCCATCTGTTGTTCTATTTTTTTCCTATCATCCCAGTCTGCAATTCAGGTCTTGAAACTCTGTTACTTCCTTGCTGAATCACATAAAATTCAATATGGCTATATACAAAACTTAAAAACAAAATAGCAATGGATTAAGATAGAAGTCTAAGGGGCTTCCCTGATGGCTCAGCAGGTAAAGAATCCGCCTGTGATGCAGGAGACCCAGGTTTGATTCCTGGGTCAGGAAGATCCCCTGGAGAAGGAAACATAACCCACTCCCATACTCTTGCCCCCAAAGTCTATTTCCCTCTCATAAAAAAAAAAAAAAAAAGGGAAATCCAGCCACTTTTACAGGGATGACCAGCTAAAATTTGGCATTCTTTTCCTGAATAAGAAAAAAAGACTGGAGATTGGGAAGCTGCTAGCAGTCTGACATCCCTGCCGTCCTCTGGGCCTAGGGACGTCCAGTGAAGCTCAGGAGCACAGTCCTGCTTTTCCAGATTCATGAAGAAGGCAGTGCTCCCCTCTGAGGCTTGGCCCATCCTCAGACACCAGTTCAGAGTATTGCACGAACTGCTGCTCTGCCAGGCCACCCTAATCTCTACTGTCTACATGGTCTGCTCCTCCCAACACACACAGTATCCTACATGGTGCTCCTCTCCCTCATCTCATCCTCTGGGGTACTGTTCTTCAATTACTTTGGGTCTTCGGGGCGGGGGGGGGGGGGGGCGGGGAACTATGATAATAAAAATAACTTGCACTTATTAGTTCCTTTATGACATGATGATGATTGTTCTAAGAATGTTATGTTTTTACTTAATTTAATTGTCACACTAACACCATGAGATAGGCAGCATTATCTCTACCTTACAGATAGGACAACAGGTAGATTAAGTTATTTGCCCAGGTTCACAGCCAGGAAGTGATACAATATCTTCTAAATCAGATGGCCCAGCTGGAGAACATTTGCTATTATTCACCACCCTATACTGCTTCTGTGTTATCTTTAGGCAGCTCTTGCTTTCTACCCTATAATATGAACAGCAGTAATCCAGCAACCACCTCATAGTGGGAGCAGGGACACACAGAAACGCAAATTGAAGTTTCAAAAAATAATCCTGCCATAATTTGCTCTATAAAAGTGAAACTCGCTCAGTCATGTCTGACTCTTTGTGATTCCACGTACTGTAGTCCATCAGGCTCCTCTGTCCGTGGGATTTCCCAGGCAAAAATACTGGAGTGGGTTGCCATTCCCTTCTCCAGGAGATCTTCCCAACCCAGGGATTGAATCCGGGTCCCCTGCATTGCAGGCGGACTATGTACCATCTGAGCCACCAGGGAAGCCATGATTTGCTAGGACCTGGAAAGTCATCAGGAGCTCATCTCCTTGGTTCACCATCTGTATGTCATTCTGTACATCTGTCCATTTTCCTCTCTCACCAATTCATTGTGTACAGTTCAATTATGCTGCATTGCACAACCTCTGAGGTCCCAATCTTTCCATTCAAGCAGTCAACCCAGACTAAAAGACCAACTCATTCTCAGCTCCAAATTGCTGGGAAAAAGAGTTTGATTCCCTAGGTGTCCATCCTTTTTCCAGTCTGCAATCAAGAGGGATGATGACCTCACATCAACCCTACATCTGGTGGTAGGCTCAGAGAAAGAGAGTGACCTCAAAAAGAATCGCCTAGGTTCTGTTTTCTTAAATAGAAGCGTCGTACAAAATCCAGAGAAAGGGAATCATAGCCAAACAACAATGACAAATTACTGAACCCAAAAGAATTTTGCCAGGAAAAGCAGAGGTTGACATAGTTGTAAATAATACAACAAAGCAAACAAAGAAAGGAATAGACTCACTTCTTTACGGCAGATATTAGAATGTTATCACATGAAACAGAGGAAAGTAAATGATTCAAGTCCTACTTTGCTTCACTGCCAAGGGGAATAATTCTAACAATAAATGGTAGAAAAACTGTCTTTAAAAGGACACTTCCCCGAAGATAAAAGATGATAATAAAAGAGCATTTAACATACTTTAAATTCCCAGGACCAGAGTAATTACATCTCAGGGCACAAAATGTATTAATAAAATGTATCTTTGTTGATGCAGTCAACATTTCTGCTCTTTAAGAAATGATGGAGAAGGACAGTTAGGCTGGAAGACTGGGGGAAGGTAAATGTCATTCTGTTTTACCAATAAGGTAAAAAAGAGGACTTTTAGAAATAACTATTAATGTTTTTGAAATTAGAACAAAAAAAAAACGGAAGGAAATATCATTAAAAACATGGTTTATAAGCATTTAAAAACTTTAAAAGATTATTAGGAGCTAGAAAAAATAACTTATGATTAATTTATTCATTTGTCAAACATCTATTGACTACATAATACATGTGTTGACTGAAAAAATATACAACCTAAAAGTTGAGAATTATGTTTTATTTGGTGAACTCGCTGAGGACTTAAGCCCAGAAGGTAGCCTCTCAGATAGCTCTGTGGGAGGGCTCTGAAGAGGTGAAGGAGGAGCCAGGATATATAGGAGTTTTTACAAAATAACAGGTAGTCAAAGAGTACTGGTAATTAAAGAAAACCAGACACCTCAAGCTAATGAATTTAATCCTTTTATACATATAGGAAGATGCAAGAATCTGGGCCTTACCTTTGATGTGCTCCTTAACTATATAGGGCCAGGATCCTGCTTTTCTCCATCCTGAAGCCCCTCAGGGGCACAGTAGAAGCAGCTGCAGTGGCTGATGGCTTGATGGCTGCAACACCATTTGTTTACTGATATGGCAGGGGTCAGTCTTCATCCACATGTGCCAGACAGAGAAGTTATAAAAATATATAACTTGGACTTCCCTGGAGGTCCAGTCCAGTCAATCCTAAAGGAAATCAGTCCTGAATATTCACTGGAAGGACTATGCTGAAGCTCCAATACTTTGGCCACCTGATGAGAAGAACTGACTCCTTAGAAAAGATTCTAATGCTGGGAAAGATTGAAGGCACAAGGAGAAGGGGATGACAGAAGATGAGATGGTTGGATGGTGTCACTGACTCGATAGACATGAGTTTGAGCAAGCTCTGGGAGTTGGTGATGGACAGGGAAGCCTGGCGTGCTGCAGTTCATGGAGTTGCATGAGTTCATGGGGTCAAAGTTCATGGGGTCAAAGAGTCGGACACGACTGAGTGACTGAACTGAACTGGTGGTCCAGTGGTTAAGGATCCACCTGCCAATGCAGGGGACACTGGTTTGATCCCTAATCCAGGAAGATTCCACATGCCATGGGGGAACTAAACCCACATACCACAACTATTGAAGCCCAAGTGCTCTAGAGCCCATGCTCTGCAACAAGAGAAG
The DNA here is from genome assembly GCF_003369695.1 of Bos indicus x Bos taurus. NCBI lineage: Eukaryota > Metazoa > Chordata > Mammalia > Artiodactyla > Bovidae > Bos > Bos indicus x Bos taurus. The sequence goes on from NC_040080.1 coordinate 48,441,175, forward strand.
CCATAGCAATGAGAAGCTCCAGCCTGCTGCAACTAGAGAAAGCCCGTCTATGGCAAAGAAGACCTAGCCAAATAAATAAATAAATTCTTTAATTATATATATGTATGTGTACACACACAAACAGATATGATGATTTCAAAATGTGGTGCTGGAGAAGACTCTTGAGAGTCCCTTGGACTGCAAGGATATCAAACCAGTCAATCATAAAGGAAATCAACCATGACTTGTCATTGGAAGGACTGATGCTGAAGCTCAAGCTCCAATACTTTGGCCACCTGATGCAAAGAGCTGACTCATTGGAAAAGACCCTGATGCTGGGAAAGATTGAAGGCACAAGGAGAAGGGGGCAACAGAGGATAAGATGGTTGGATGGCATCAATGATTAAATGGACATGAGTTTGAGCAAACTCGGGGATATAGCGAAGGACAGGGAGGCCTGGGGTGCTGTAGCTCATGGGGTTGTAAAGAGTTGGACACAGTTGAGCAATTAAACAACAATACATACATACATACATACATATATATATATATATAGCTTTACTATCAATTTAGTAGCATTTTCCTAGCAAAAATTCATAACTAGCCTCACTGTACTTTTTGATACTTTTACTAGCTTGGTAGGGATACATTTAAATTCCAGTAAGCCCTTTGAAATGGACTCTGATAGCTTACAGACAAGATGAGGATATATGGACTGACTGGTATTTGTTAAATCACCATAAACAAAGGCCATTGACAACTTGTCAGTCTGACCACAGTGAACTTCTCTGAGGCCCAGGCATATTGTTTCCCAGCTGATGGGGACAAGGAGTGAGCTGAAAGGCTGTGTAGATTCCCAGCACCAAGGTGGGAGATCAGTGGAGGAAACTGATCTGGCAACAGAGGCCAGGTTTGGAATTTGAACAAAGTTGAATAATAGCATCCCTCTTCTAAGCTTTTGAATTAGGTGAGAGAGGTGAAACTATAAGTAAAGGGAGAACAAAAGTTCTACTTCGTTTACCGAGAAAAGGTGATATTGGTAAATGTGCCACAAAGGCCAGCTGAATCCCTAATACCAAGCCCTGAAATAGACAGATTCGTCTACCTTGTCACAGCTCGTGGGGGACGTCGGCCAGACTGCCTGTGTGAGGGCAGCCCCTTTTCTGTGTTTCACATGGTTCTGAGAGGAAACGAGAGGAAAGCTCTGGGTTACTCATGCCCAGTTTCTTCTTCAAAAATCACAAATCCCAGACTTCCCTGGTGGCCCAGGGTGGAGAGTCTGCCTGCTAATGCAGGAGATGTGGGTTCGATCCTTGGTCTGGGAGGATTCCACACACCACGAGGCAAATAAGCCCATACGCCACAACTACTTAGTCCATGCTCTAGAGCTCATGAGCCACAACTACTGAGCCCCTGTGCTGCAACTCCTGAAGCCTAGGCACCCTAGAGCCCATGCCCTGCAACAAGAGAAGCCATCACAGTGAGAAGCCTGTGCACCACAAACAGAGGAAGCCCATGTGCAATAACGAAGATCCAGCACAGTCAAAAATAAATAATTTTTTTTTTAATTACAAATCCCACAAAAAAAGGATAATTAAGGCCTGGTGTGTTTGACTTGTGGAGCTACCTCCACATGGAAGAACCCATCAGGAGTAAAGAAGAAACCTGTCTTTCTCAACAACAAGCTCCAGAAGGACACAAGTGGTCCATATTGAAAGGAACACTGTAGTCCTTCTTACCGCCAAATTTAAGCACTTGGCTCCAGGATATTCAACTGAGTGGGTGCAATATCAAGGGCCCAAGTGAGTGTACAAGCATGCAAAGTCACTTCAGTTGTTTCTGACTCTTTGCGACCCCATGGGCTGAAGCCCGCCAGGCTCCTCTGTCCGTTGGATTCTCCAGACAAGAATACTGCAGTGGATTGCCATTTCCTTCTCCAGGGGATCTTCCTGACCCAGGGATCAAACCCATGTCCCTTATGTCTCCTGCATTGGCAGGGGGGTTCTTTACCACTAGCGCCACCTGGAAATATCAAGTAGTGAGCAATCAGATTTAGTCATGGGTCAAAAAATCAAAGAATGGTTTCCAGTCTTGCGGGGGAAAGATGTGGCCAAAATGAGGATTGATGTTAACTAAATCAGTGGTCTGTGATTCAAACTGATTTTCTGCTCCAGAGGGAGGGGCTTTTAGAGGAGCTGCTACTGCTAAGTCACCTCAGTCGTGTCCGACTCTGTGCGACCCCATAGACGGCAGCCCACCAGGCTCCCCCGTCCCTGGGATTCTCCAGGCAAGAACACTGGAGTGGGTTGCCATTTCCTTCTCCAATCAGAATTTCTAGCACCGTCTCAATTTCTCAGCATTTGCAGACACTTCGTGGGCATTTGTTGCACACCAGGCACCAGTCTTAGGTTGTCCATAGCCAGTTCCATCATGAACAGCTTGACACATGTCCAGCTTCCACAATCAGTAGATAATTCCTTAATCTTTACACCTTCTAAATTGGAAGATCCCAATTCATCATTGTAAGGATGTTTAGATAATTCTGACTATTCAATTAAAACACTGACTCGGGAAGAACAAATTTATCACTGAAGATTGCTTTCCATGTTCATTAGACAAAAACACATCATAGGCAAAGTTTTAACTTTAATCTTTCAACCTGAAAGAGGAATACCAATTCATTCTCGGGTTGAATGCATCTCTGGAAAATATTTCTACATGGTTTGTGACAGCATTTTGATGTGATTTTTCAAACACTATCAATAATATATCATTAGTTTCTTTATCTGACAGTGGGAGAAAATAATTATCATGATGACTGAAGAATTTCTTTACAGTTTGGTCTTCTTAAGAAATTCTGCTATCTTGTCCTAAATATTAAAAATTATAATCCTTTATCTCTGAAATGATAGATTCAGTTTATTCAAGATATTGACTCCCATTTTGAAATATATCAATTCATTCCAAGTAATTGAAGTTATCAAGTCACAAAGAAATGTTTCCTTTTTATCCCTAACTTTAAAAAAAAACAGAACATTTTGTTTTTATCAGCCCCTATGCATCAGCATGAAAAGAACAATAGAGTTTTGTATACATCAACCATTTTTTCAACACATAGCACCAGAAAATTCACACATATAGGCTTTCATTCATCATGGTAAAAATTTCCATTTTTTTTCAACCTTGGATCAAGATTGGGAGGCATATTGTTGGCTACTGATGAGCCTCTGGGAATAAAATATTCTAAAAAATATATGTGCTCTATTGGTATGGGTCCTCTGCATCTCTACTTCTCATGGCTCACAAAATCACTTTAATTTAAATGAAAAAAGTTTTCTTACAACACAAGCTTTCAATGATCAGAGGTTACTGAATGCTTTTATGTCATATATGTGGAAAAGAGCAGGACTCTATGGGCCCTTCTCATCCTCATCCATGTCCTCTGTCTGCCTTTTGTATGTAGAAAAACCTTAGCTTCCTAGGCCTTCCCCAAGTTCCAAAGAATAAACTTAAACAAAAAAGTGAGAAAATTCAGAAAGAAAGAAAAACAAAGACAAATAATAGTAGCTTAGCTATTAAATAATTTCAAGGACCTTTAGTTTCTCAACAGCTATAGATAATATTCTTAGCCATGTATTTTGAGCTGTTCTGCAGATACTGAAACCCCTAACAAGTGGAAGAAGTTTACTGTATACTGCCCACAAGCACATAGGCCCCAAACCCACTGGAATCAGGTTAATGATGTTGACTCCTAATTACCTCACCAGCAACCAATCAGAAGAATGTCCACGAACTGATGAGCCAAAATCTCCCTCTCTCACCAAGTCTTTATAAACCTTTCCCTGGAAGCCATTCAGGGAGTTTAGGTCTTTTAAGCACTATCTGCCTGGACTCCTCTCTTGGAGCCTTGCAATACACTGCATGTTCCTTCACCACAACCTGGTCTCAGTAGATTGGCTTTACCAGGAGCAGGCAGGTGGACCCAAGTTTGTTCATGTAACACATGCACTATACATGTTTAAGGAGTTGACTCATGTTCTGCAAACCAGTGTGGTGACGCTGCTGCTGCTGCTAAGTCACTTCAGTCGTGTCTGACTCTGTATGACCCCATAGATGGCAGCCCACCAGGCTCCCCCGTCCCTGGGATTCTCTAGGCCAGAACACTGGAGTGGGTTGCCATTTCCTTCTCCAATGAATGAAAGTGAAAAGTGAAAGTGAAGTCACTCAGTCGTGTCCGACCCTCAGCGACCCCATGGACTGCAGCCTTCCAGGCTCCTCTGTCCATGGGATTTTCCAGGAAAGAGTACTGGAGTGGGGTGCCATTGCCTTCTCCGAGTGTGATGAGCTACATATAAAGCAAAGCACACACTAGAAATGTACACCTAGTAATTCTTCTTCACATTTTTTTTTTTTTACAGTTGATAAGATGTAAGGTCAAAAAAAAAAAAAAACGCAGACATTTCTTTGCCAACAAAGACCCATCTAGTCAAAGCTATGGTTTTTCCAGTAGTCATGTATGATGTGAGAGTCAGACTGTAAAGAAAGCTGAGCACCGAAGAATTGATGCTTTTGAACTGTGGTGTTGGAGATGACTCTTGAGAGTCTCTTGGACTGCAAGATCCAACCAGTCCATCCTAATGGAAGTTGGTCCTGAATATTCATTGGAAGGACTGATGCTTAAGCTGAAACTCCAACAGTTCAGCCACCTGATGCGAAGAGCTGACTCATTAGAAAAGACCCTGATGCTGGGAAAGACTGAAGGTGGGAGGAGAAGGGGGCGACAGAGGATGAGATGGTTGGATGGCATCACCAACTCAATGGACATGAGTTTGAGTAAACTCTGGGAGTTGATGGTGATGGACAGGGAGGCCTGGCGTGCTGCAGTCCATGGGGTCACAAAGAGTCAGACATGACTGAGTGACTGAACTGAACTGAAGGTCCAAAAATGTTATATGGTGAAAGAATTTTGCAATTTTTTTTTTATTTTGGCCCTTCCTTAATCCAAAATGCACTAACTTTTTGACTAATTTGATAACATTTTCAGTGGTATGATTGGTATAAAGTTTGAATAATGCCTCTGGAGTTTGGAACTCTTTTCTCCATTTGTATATACAATTCACTTATATATCATACTATTAAGCATTATTTGGTGCAAGGACTGAGGGGAGAAAACGTGACTGGATTACCAAAGAGGTCACTATTTTATTTCAAAATAGTACATTTCTATGGCTATCTGTCAGTATTTGCAAGGATTCAAAACTGACAGTTCCCTAGGCAGCAGATGTAAATGGAATGCAAGCTCAATAAAATACACTTTCAGATACTATTATATTTAATATTTTTTGGCTGAGGATTTATTCTTCACTCTGTGTTGTATGGAGACCTTTCCTTAATTTATATCTATAATGTTATTTTGAATTCCTCTTCACCATGTATTGTATGGAGATCTCTCCACAATTTACATTTGTAATACCATTACTATTTTCATTATTTTTATGTTTCAAAAAAGTACTTTTGAATCAGTAGTATTTTGCACTTTGCAGAATTTAGCCCAAAGCAGAATAGTTCTTGTCATCACTTTTTAAAATATGACAGCACTCTAAATGTTGTCTTCATGGTTGTCATTAAGAAATTAGACAGAAATTAGAGAAGATGTAGGAAACTAGCACAGAGCCAGACACACAGTAAGCAGCTCCATAAATGACAGAAAAGGCCAAGAGAGGTGCCGTCACAGAAGTAAACGGGAGCATGAAGACAACATTCAGATAAATGGCTTTATCCAATTTAATCTTCCAGATAACCCCTTGATTCTACATTCTCCTCACCTGGATGCTATAGCCTAAGGGCTTACTCTAAATGTCACTTCTCAGGGAAAGTTTTCACAGCTCTCTACCCCAGTCCCCAGACAAGGCTAGATAATCTTGTTCTATGCTCCTATTCAATTCTGTAATTTCTACCTCATGGCACTTAATTTCTGGTTGATGCTTTGTTATCTTTACTCCCTCATTGGATTACATGTTTTATGAGGGTAGTGACTGTGACTGTTTTGTTCAGTGTTATACCCTTCGTAGCTTAGACAGTGATTAGTTTAAAAAAAAAATAGAGTAAAGATTGGGTAAATGAATGAATGAATAAAATTGGGGTCCAGTGTTTTTTGAGATGCTAAAAATCTCATAGTCTGCAAATCTCATAGTCTGCAAATCTCATAGTCTGGGAGGTGTCTAGAGCTACATACTTATACTGAAGTCCTAATGCCAGGTACCTCAGAATGTGATGTTAGGAAATAGGGTCATTGTAGGTGCAATTACATGTATCTAGATCAGGTCATACTGGAGTAGGATGGCCCTTAATCCAAAATGACTAGCGTCCTTATAAAAATGAGGAATTCTGACACAGAGATACACACAAGGGGCGCATCCCCTGAAGAAGAAGGCAGGGACTTCCCTGGTGGTCCAGTGGCCAAGACTCCATGCTCTCAATGCATGGTGCCTGGGCTCAATCCCTGGTCAGGGAATTAAATCCCACATGCTGCAACTAACAATTAGCATACTGCAACTAAAAAAAAGATACTGGGGGTTTCCCTGGTGGTTCAGTGGTAAAGAACCCACCTGCCAATGTAGGAGATGCAGGTTTGATCTGCATCTGGTGGGGGAAGATTTCCCCATGCCACAGAGCAACTAAGCCCTTACACCACAACTATTGAGCCTGTGCTCCAGAGCCCCGCAAGCCTCAACTACTGAAGCCCACACACCCTAGACCCTGTGCTTTGCAACAGGAGAAGCCACCACAACGAGAATTCCATGCAGCAATGAGGACCCAGCACAACCATAAACAAATAAAAATATTAAAAAGGAAAGATCCTGCATGCCACAATGAAGACTGAAGATCCTGCATGCCACAAGACCTGGGTAGTGAAGAAAGAAAAAAAAACCACGAAGGCAGAAATCAGTATGATGCTTGTCTAAGACTGCCAGTATACTACCAGAAACTAGGAGACATGGGACAGACTCTCCCTTACAATCTACGGAAAGAACCAATCATGCCACCACCTCAGACTTCTAGCCTATAGACTTATGAGAAAGCGCATTTCTGTTTTTAAGACCAGCTTGCAGTTCTTTGTTACGACAGCCCTAGCAAACTAATTCATGTCCCTTGAGTTTACTGTTCAGCCTTGTTAACCATTAAATTCAATTTATGTTTATCGAGTGTCATCAAGATCTTCAACATTAACTTAGATCCTATTAGGGGGAAAAACAGGAGAAATAAGAGCTGCTCTCCTTGGGGAATGTATATATGAAAAAAAAAGGAAGAAAAACTTGTTTTTTTTTTCATTCCCAGAAGAAGTTCTGAGATTGTATCCATGTCAACCAAAATTATGTAGAACTGCTTTAAAAAGTAGAGGCCAAAACACTCTTTTACCGCATATATCTATCTACTATTATGTGTTACCCAGCCAACACATATCTGTTCCAGTTAAGAATCTGCTTGGGAAGGGCTTTGAGATTAGAAGCTTGGTTGGTGCAAATATACTGATTTCGGACAAGGGATATTTTTTAACAAGTGTTGGGGGAAAATAGGTCACCTGTCTCCACCACAGGTACACGACTGCCATAAGGTCTTTAGTGAGTCGGGGTTCCCATCTCCTAAGAGTATTCTATGAACATATTGACAGTATCTATTAATTTTTTTAATTGATTTCTTTTTTTTTTTTTTTGGCCACACTGAGTGGCTTGTGAGATCTTAGTTCTCCAGCCAGGATCAAACTCATACCCCCTGCAGTGGAAGTGCAGAGTCTTAACCACTGGACCACCAGGGAAGTCCATCTACTTATTATTCATTCTTTCCTCTAACAAATATTGGTGGAGAGCCTTGTCTGTGCTGGGCACTGTACTAAGAGCTGGAAATTTAACAGTGAGAAAAACCCAGCTCCTGCCTTTGAGGAACACGGCATTAAGTGCTGCTATGAGGAATTGCAAGACGCTGTCATGAGAGTTCATAGAGGAACATCTTAACTACCCTTGAGGAATCAGGAATAATCTCTAAGCTAATAGGATGGGGAGTGGGTGTATCTGGGGGAACATATTGTTTGAGGTGGAAGTAACAGGGTGTGCTAAAGTCCAGATTTGAGAGAAAGTGTATGCGTTCACCAAAAGAGATGGCAGGTGTTCATGTGTTCATGAACATGTGTTCATCTTCTGTGAGAACATGGGTTCGTCATCTTTGTGAGAACACCAAAATTGCAACTAGCTGCTAAACAATCATCGACAGGAGAATGTTGGAATCCACCCAAAAAAGATACCCCATGTCCAAGCACAAAGGAGAAGCTGCAACAAGATGGTAGGAGGGGCTCAATCACATTTAAAATCAAACCTCATACCCGCCAGAGACACTTGAAGGGCATAAACAAAACCTTGTGCAGAGACTTCCCTGGTGGCACATTGGATAAGAATCCACCTGCCAAGGCAGGGGACACGGGTTTGATCCCTCATTGGGGAGGATCCCACATGCAGAGGAGAAACTAGGCCCATGCGCCACAACTACTGAAGCCCATGCTCTCCAATGAAGAGTAGCCGGTTCCCCACAACTAGAGAAAGCCTATGTGTAGCAACAAAGGCCTGCTGCAGCTGCTGCTGCTGCTAGGGCGCTTCAGTCGTGTCCGACTCTGTGCGACCCCATAGACGGCAGCCCACCAGGCTCCTCTGTCCCTGGGATTCTCCAGGCAAGAACACTGGAGTGGGCTGCCATTTCCTTTCAGTGAAAACTGAAAGTCAAGTCGCTCAGTCATGTCTGACTCTTAGTGACCTCATGGACTGCAGGCTACCAGGCTCCTCGGTCCATGGGATTTTCCAAGCAAGAGTACTGGAGTGGGGTGCCGTCACCTTCTCTGAACAAAGGCCTAGCATGCCCCAGAACAAATACATTTTAAAAACAAAAACCTGTGTGTACCGGGACCCAGGGAAAGGAGCAGTGACCTTCACAACAGACTGAACCAGACCTGCTTGTGAGTGTTTGAGGGTCTCCTGCAGAGGCATGGGTCAGCAGTGGCCTGCCATGGGGGACAGGGCCTCTGGCAGCAGCAGTACTGGGAGGTGCAGTGTGTGGGTAAGCCCTCTTGGAGGAAGTCGACATTAGCCCCACTTAAAGCCATCAGGTAGGCGATTCATAAACTAGAGAACAACTCTACCAAAGAAGTTCTCACACTGCTGCGAAAGTTCTAGGCCTACATCAGACCTCCCAGCTGATGGATCCAACAAAGGGACTGAGAATCCCCAGGGAATCTAACTTTGAAGGTCAGTGGGATTTGATTACAGAACTTCCAGAGGACTGGGTACACAGAGACTCTGGGAGGGCACAAACAAAGCCCGGTGCATACCAGGACCCAGGAGAAAGGAGCAGTGATCCCATAAGAGGCTGAGTCAGACTTGCCTGTTTGTATTTGGGAGTCTCTGGCAGGGGCATGTGTCAACAGTGGCCTGCGTAGGGTCAGGGGCACTGACTACAGCAGTCCTGGGAGGCACGGTGTGTTGGCATAAGTCCTTTTAGAGGAAGTCGCCATTACCCTAGTGTAGTTTGGCCTCAATGAAATTATGAGCCATGCTGTGTAGGGCCACCCAAGATGGACGGGTCATGGTGGAGAGCTCTGACAAAACCCCCTGGTGGTCCATGGAGAAGGCAAAGGCAAACCACTTCAGCATTCTTGCCTTGAGAACCCCATGAAAAGTATGAAAAGTCAAAAAGATATGACACTGAAAGATGAACCCCCCAGGTTGATAGGTGTCCAATATGCTACTGGAGAAGAGTGGACAAATAGCCCCAAAAGGAATGAAGAAGCTGAGCCAAAGAGGAAACGATGCCCAGCTGTGGATTTGTCTGGTGATGAAAGTAAAGTCCAATGTTGTAAAGAACAATACTGCATAGGAACCTAGAATGTTAGGTCCATCAGTTCAATTCAGTTCAGTTGCTCAGTCATGTCCAACTCTTTGTGACCCCATGGACTGCAGCATGCCAGACTTCCCTGTCCACCACCAACTCCCAGAGCTTGCTCAAGTTCATGTCCATCGAGTCAGTGATGCTATCCAACCATCTCATTCTCCTCCCACCTTCAATCTTTCCCAGCATCAGGGTCTTTTCCAATGAGTCAGCTCTTCGCATCAGGTGGACGAAGCACTGGAGTTTCAGCTTCAGCATCAGTCCTTCCAATGAATATTCAAGAATGATTTCCTTTAGGACGGACTGGTTGGATATCCTTGTTGTCCAAGGGACTCTCAAGCGTCTTCTCCAATGCCAGTTCAAAAGCATCAATTCTTCTTCTTTTTTTTTTTTAAAGCATCAATTCTTCAGCGCTCAGCTTTCTTTACAGTCTGACTCTCACATCCATACATGACTACTGGAAAAACTATAGCTTTGACTAGATGGACCTTTGTTGGCAAAGTAATGTCTCTGCTTTTTAATATGCTGTCTAGGTTGGTCATTGGAGAAGGCAATGGCGACCCACTCCAGTACTCTTGCCTGGAAAATCCCATGGACAGAGGAGCCTGGTGGGCTACAGTCCATGGGGTCGCGAAGAGTCGGACACGACTGAGTGACTTCACTTTCACTTTTCACTTTCATGCACTGGAGAAGGAAATGGCAACCCACTCCGGTGTTCTTGCCTGGAGAATCCCAGGGATGGGGGAGCCCGGTGGGCTGCCATCTATGGGGTTGCACAGAGTCGGACACGACTGAAGCGACTTAGCAGCAGCAGCAGGTTGGTCATAAATTTTCTTCCAAGGACCAAGCGTCTTTTAAGTTCATGGCTGCAGTCCCCATCTGCAGTGATTTTGGAGCCCCCCAAAATAAAGTCTGTCTCTGTTTCCACTGCTTCCTCATCTATTTGCTCTGAAGTGGTGGGACCAGTGTCCTATCTTTTTTGCCTTTTCATACTCTTTATGGGGTTCTCAAGGCAAGAATACTGAAGTGGTTTGCCATTCCCTTCTCCAGTGGACCACATTTTGTCAGAACTTGCCACCATGACCCATCCATCTTGGGTGGTCCTACACAGCATGGCTCAGTTTCATTGAGTTAGACCAAGGTTGTGGTCCACGTGATCAGATTGGTTAGTTTTCTGTGACTGTGGTTTTCAGTCTGTTTGCCCTCTGATGGAGAAGGATAAGAGGCTTATGAAAGCTTCCTGATTGGAGAGACTGACTGAGGGGGAAACTGGGTCTTGTTCTGATGGGCCATGCTCAGCAAATCTTTAATCCAATTTTCTATTGATGGGTGGGGCTGTGTTCCCTCCCTGTTATTTACCTGGGGCCAAACTATGGTGTTTCCCTTGTGGCTCAGATGGTAAAGAATCCACCTGCAATGTGGGAGGCCTGGGTTCGATCCCTGGGATGGGAAGATCCCCTGGAGAAGGGAAAGGCTACCTTTATACAGAATACTCCAGTATTCTGGCCTGGAGACTTGGATATGACTGAGCGACTTTCACTTTCACAAACTATAGTGGAGTTTGTGAAAGTGGAGGTAATGAAGATAATGGCGACCTCCTTCAAAAGGTCCCATGCATTCACTGCTACTGAGAGGGTAACAGGCAGGAAGGCCAGGGGTCTCCAAATGGAGGAAATAGCCTGCAAATGTCAGACATTTTTACCTCTCTTAAGCGGCAGGAGGAAACAAACTAGCAATATTTTTTCCTTCTCTATACAAATTTAAAGGGAGGTTTCTCTTAAAATACTGTGTTGCCATAATGACACCTGATTTGGCCTGAAGTTAGCTATTCTTGAGCCTAGAGATAGCCAATGCCTTTTTCTTATGGAAATGTTCGTCTTAAGCTATGCTAATGTACTATGCCTTTACCCCAAACTCTGTCTCCAAGTCCTTCCGCCTCTTGGCCCAGAACCTACTTGACAAACCAGTATGTTGTTCCCCTAATCTATGTAAATGAAACTATTTGTATGGTGGTCTGACCTTCTTCAAGATTCAAGTTAATCATTTTATGGCCCGGGATAAACCATTTGGTGCCAAGATTATCCCAAAACGCATCTTACGGGTGAGGGGCCTGGTGCCATTCTGAATTTTAAGACATTCCTTTCTTTCATTAACTGCTAGTGACTATATAACATCCAGCTGAAGACTAGCAGGGGGGTACTCTTTCTGCCCCCTTCTGATGCCTATGTCAGAAGCTTTCTCTATCTCCTTTATACTTTAATAAAACTTTATTACACAAAAGCTCTGAGCGATCAAGCCTCGTCTCTGGCCCCGGATTGAATTCTTCTCCTCCAGGGGCCAAGAATCCCGGTGTATTCGGGTGATTCAACAACAACCTTTCACTACATTCAGTGCCCCCAAGCCTGCAGCAGGCTACCACCGACCCACGCCTCCACCAGAGACTCCTGGACACTCACAGGCAAGTCTGGGTCAGTCTCTTGTGGGGTCACTGCTCCTTTCTCCTTGGTCCTGGTGCACACAAGGTTCTGTTTGTGCCCTCCAAGAGTCTGTTTCCCCAGTCCTGTGTAAGTTCTGGTGGCTCTATGGTGGGGTTAACAATGACCTCCTCCAAGAGGACTTATTCCATACCCAAGTCTGCTGGTCCCCTGCCCCTGCGGCAGTCCACTGCTGACCTGTACCTCCACAGGAGACACTCAAACACAGTTCTGTCTCAATTCTCTGGGGGGGGTCTCTGGGTCCTGGTGTACACAAGGTTTGTTTGAACCCTCTGAGTGTCTCTGGCAGGTATGCGGTTTGATTCTAAATGTTAGGTCCATGAGTCACAGTAAATTGGAAGTGGTCAGAAAGGAGACTGCAAGAGTGAACATTAACATTATAGAAATGAGTGAACTAAAATGGACTAGAATCAGCAAATTTAATTCAGATGATCCTTATATCTACTAATGTGGGCAAGAATCCCTTAGAAGAAATGGAGTAGCCCTCATAGTCAACAAAAGAGCCCAAAATGCAGTACTGGGATGCAATCTCAAAAATGACAGAATGATCTGTTCATTTCCAAGGCAAACCATTCACTATCACAATAATCCAAGTCTGTGCCCTAACCACTAATGCCAAAGAAGTTGAATAGTTCAATGAAGACCTACAAGACCTTCTAGAAATAATGCTTTAAAAAGATGCCTTTTTCATCATACAGTCTGGAATGCAAAAGTAGGTCAAGAGACCCTGGAGTAACAGGCAAGTTTGGCCTTGGAGTACAAAATGAAGCAGGACAAAGGCTAACAGAGTTTTGCAAAGAGAATGCACTGGTCATAGTAAACACCCTCTTGCAACTTCACAAGAGATGACTCTACACATGGACATCACCAGATGGTCAATACCAAAATCAGACTGATTATATTCTTTGTAGCTGAAGATGGAGCTCTATACAGTCAGCAAAAACAAGGCTGGGAGCTGACTGTGGCTGAGATCATGAACTCCCTACTGCCAAATTCAGACTTAAATTGAAGAAAGTAGGAAAAATCATTAGACCATTCAGGTATGATCTAAATCAAATCCCTTATGATTATACAGTGGAAGTGACAAATAGATTCAAGGGGTTAGGTCTGATAGAGTGCCTGAAAACTATGGGAAAATAGCTGAGAAAAGAGAAACCAAAGGCAAAGGAGAAAAGGAAAGATATACCCATCTGAACACAGAGTTCCAAAACATAGCAAGGAGAGAGATGAAACCCTTAAGTGAACAATGCAAATAATAATAATAGTACAGGAAAACAATAGAATGGGTAAGATTTAGAGAACTTTTCAATAAAATTAGAGATATTAAGGGAAGTTTCATGCAAAAATGGGTACAATAAAGGACAGAACTAGCAAGGAGCTAACAGAAGCAGAGGAGATTAAGAAGAGGTGGCAAGAACACACAGAAGAACTATACAAAAAAGATCTTGACCCAGATAACTACAGTGATGTGATCAGTCACCTAGAGCCATATATTCTGGAGTGTGAAGTCAAGTGGGCCTTAGGAAGCATTACTACAAACAAAGCTAGTGGGAGTGATGGAATTCCAGCTGATCTATTTCAAATCTTAAAAGATGATGCTGTTAAAATGCTGCACTAAATATGCCAGCAAGTTTGGAAAACTCAGCAGTGGCCACAGGACTGGAAAAGGTCGGTTTTCATTCCAATCCAAAAGAAGAGCAATGCCAAAGAATGTTCAAACTACTGCACAATTGTACTCATTTCACAGGCAAGCAAGGTAATGCTCAAAATCTTTTAAGCTAGGCTTCAACAGTATGTGAACTGAGAACTTCCAGATGTACAAATTGGACTTAGAAAAGGCAGAGGAACCAGAGATCAAATTACCAACATTTGTTGGATCATAGAAAAAGCAAGGGAATTCCAGAAAAAACATCTACTTCTGCTTCATTGACTATGCTAAAGCCTTTGACTGTGTGGATCACAATAAACTGTGGAAAATTCTTACAGACATGTGAATACAAGACCACCTTACCTGCCTCCTAAAAACTTGTATGTAGGTCAAGAAGCAACAATTAAAACCAGACAAGGAACAACAGACTGGTTCCAAATTGGGAAAGGAGTACATTAAGACTGTATATTGTCACCCTGCTTATTTAACTTATATGCAGAGTACAGCATGTGAAATGTTGAGCTGGATAAAGCTCAAGCTGGAATCAATATTGCTGGGAGAAATATCAATAACCTCAGATATGCAGATGACATCACCCTAATGGCAGAAAGGGAAGAGTAACTAAAGAGCCTCTTGATGAAGGTGAAAGAGGAGAGTGAAAAAGCTGACTTAAAACTCAGCATTCAAAAAACTAAGATAATGGCATCCAGTCCCATCACTTCATGGCAAATAGATGGGGAAAAAATGGAAACAGTGACAAAGTTTGTTTTCTTGGGCTCTAAAACCACTGCAGATGGTGACTGAAGCCATGAAATTAAAAGACTCCTGCTCCTTGGAAGAAAAGCTATGACAAATAGACAGTGTATTAAAAAGCAGAGACATCACTTTGCCAACACAGGTCTGTATAGCCAAAGCTATGGTTTTTCCAGCAGTTGTGTACAGATGTGAAAACTTGACCATAAAGAAGGCTGAGTGCCAAAGAGATGATGCTTTCAAACTGTGGTGCTGGAGAAGACTCTTGAGTGTCCCTTGGACAGCAGGGAGATCAAACCATTCAAACCTAAAGGAAATCAGTCCTGAACATTTATTGGGAGGACTGATGCTGAAGCTGAAGCTCCAATATTCTGGCCACCCTATGGGAAGAATGGATTCATTGTAAACGACCCTGATGCTGGGAAAGATTGAGAGCAAGAGAAGTGGGTGGCAGAAAATGTAATGATTGGATGGCCTCACCAACTCTATGGATGTGAGTTTGAGCAAACTCAGAGAGATAGTGAAGGACAGGGAAACCTGCCATGCTACAGTCCATGGGGGTCACAAAGAACTGGACAGGACTGAGCAACTGAACAGCAACAAACAAAATATACGTTCAGGGGACTACTAGTGGCTTATGATAGCTGAAGCAGTAATATAAAATAGTGAGGTTAAGTGAGGAAATCAGAGAGGTTCCCCCATTCAAAAGCTTGTCTACCACACTGAGCTGTTTGGAGATTGTTCTCCTGGCTTTTCCCAGGAGTACAAGGCATCCCATGGAATCTGTAAATGAGAGTGCCTGGTTCCCAAGACAGAGAGGTCACAATACTGAGTAGATAATCTGAGCAGAACTCACCCAGGAAGAAGAAGACAAGCCATGAACTCAGAGATAAGCTATGGATTGGTAATTAGAGGAGAGGTAAGGCATCAAGAGAGAATATTGGTACCAAGCTAAATTTAATTGGATGACAAAGTGAAGAGTCTAGGAGTTCAGACACAGAACAAGCAGCAAATAGTCCCTAGACCTAGGGTAGATTAGTAGTGGACAAGAAAGGGTTCCTCCAAATCAATGGCTTTTCAATCAATATGTAAGAATGTCCACTCTCTCCAAGCTGATTTATTAATACAAGCTAAATACAATATCAATCAAAACGTCATTGATGGACTTTCCAGGTGATACAGTGGGTAACAATCTACCTGCCAATGCAGGGGACATGGGTTCAATCCCTGGTCCAGGAAGATTTCACATCCCTCAGAGGAACCAAGCCTGTGTGTCACACCTACTGAGCTTGAGAGCCCATTAGCCACGGCTACTGAGCCTGCATGCTGCAACCACTGGAGCCCATGCATCTAGAGCCCATGTTCTGCAACAAAAGAAGCTGTCACATTGAGAATCCCCCGCTCGCAGCAACTACAGAAAAGCCACGCAGCAACGAAAACCCAGCACAGCCAAAAAAACAAAAAAATTATATATATTCTTCATTGACAAGCTTATTCTAAATTTATATGGAAACACAAGGAATTTTTTAAAGTTCATTTATATCATTTTTTTATTCCAAGTACAAGTGATAGCATATCTTTGTCTTTCTTTGACTTACTTCACTCAGAATGATAATATCTAGATCTTGTTCTTTTTTTATGACTGAGTAGTATACCACATCTTCTTTATCCATTCATCTGTTGATAGACATTTAGGTTGCTTTCATACCTTGGCTGTTGTAAACAGTGCTGCTGTAACACTGGCGTGCATGCACATTTTTGAATTCGAGTTTTCTCTGGATATATACCCAGGAGTGGGATCACTGGATCATATGGTAACTCTATTTTTCATTTTTTGAAGAATCTCCATACTCTTCTTCATAGTGGCTGAACCTATTTACATTCCCACCAAGAAACACAAAGGATGTTAAAGAGCCAAAGCAATGCAGAAAACTGAGGAAAACCAGACACTATTACAGACACAAGGAGAGACAGACAGATCAATGGAACCTAACAGTTCAGAGGTATACTCACACATATATGGTCAACTGATTTTTTTGCCAAGGCACCAAGTCAATTCAGAGGAAGATAGAGGATTTTTTAAAAAAACAAATGGTACAAGAATAAATGAATATTATTTATGAAAAAAATTAAAAAGGGGGGACTTCCCTGGCGATCCAGTGGTTAAAATTCCACACTTTCACTGCAGGGGTGATTCACTGATTCCTTTTCAGGGAGCTATGATAATGCATGCCATTCAGCCAAAAAAGAAAAGAAAAAAAAAATTCATACCCAAAATAAAAGAATATAAACAAGTCCTTGAAATCAATAGTACAAAGGCAAACATTCCCCCAAATGGTCAAAGACTTAAAGACACTTGAAAAACAGTTATGAATGGGCGGTATGCAAATGTTACTAGTCTTCAGAACATTGAAAACAAACCGCAAGAAAGAATATGTCACACCCATTATAATGACAAAAATTTAAAGGGCAGACAAAATCAAATGCTAGTGAGAATGCAAAGCAACATGAACTTGTATACATTGCTGGTGGGAGTGTAAAATGATTCAACTATATTGGAGAATGTTTTGTCAGTTTCTTACAAAATTTAATGCATTTCTGTATTATGATCCAGACTTTCCACTTTCAGGCATATAGTCTCTAAAAATTAAAATGTATGTTCACAAAATGACTTGCAAATATACTTTCTTCCACTACAGGAGAAATTTTTTCTGCATTTAAATGACATAATATTATTGTCTGGAATTTACAACAAGCTTCTACAAGTGGAATTTTAACCACTAAGAGAAAAATGCAAACAATATGATAGTAAAAATACAGAATTTGAAAGGCTAGTCACAGAAGATAATATATAGAAATATCATTAAATTACTGACAACCAAGGACGTGTAAATTAAAATCACTACGATACACCATCTCACCTGGTTGCAACAAAAAGCCCCAAAGAACAACGTGTTAGTACTAAGTGTTAGCAAGCCTGTGGCTAAGTGAGCACTATCACCCACTGCTGGTAGAAGTGTGAATTATTATAATTATTTTGGAAATTCATTGACAATACACAATATCCTCTTTGACCCAGAAATTTTCCTAGGTATATACCCTTCCCCCAAATTCCAGCATAAATAGAATAATAAGAATTTTCAGTATAACACATTGATCTCTTTTTCTTTCCTGTCAATAACAATTTTATTCCCATACACCATCAATCACTGAATCAAAATAAAAGTTTCTAAAATCACCAAGAAAAATGACGTTGAGACTTCCAAAGTAGAAAATACAACTCACTCATGAAAGGCAGTCTACCAAATTGTTAACAGTACTGGATTCTGCCTACTACTTAGATAGGTTTCTGGGATGTTCCTAAATAAAAGGAGATCAATTTCCACCAGCAACAAACATAATTATCTAATAAGTCATATTTGTTATTTACATTTTAATGTATAGCTCTGCCTACTTTTTCCATTCCTAATAAGGTCAATTTTTGCTCTTTTTTTTTTTTGATTGATATTTTATTCAGTTATTAGTCTTTTAAAGGGAACATTGGTTCTTTTGTTTTCTCTGTCATTAATTTTGACTCCTACTCTTCCATTCTTTTCCCTTTGGAGAGTATTCTGCTCTTTTTCTTTCATCTTCTTGATTGTGACAGCTTCCTAAATTATTTTCAGTATTGCTTATTTCTCAATATATGAATTTAAAGTTATAAATTTCCCACAAGGCATCGCTTTAGCAATGTCACAAAGTCTGAATGCACTAGTTTCATTGTTAAATGATTCTTATTTGCTGTTTAGTCGCTAAGTGTGGTATTCTGACTCTTTTTGACACCATGCACTGAAGCCTGCCAGGCTCCTCTGTCCATGGGATTCTCTAGGCAAGAAAATTGGAGTGGTTTGCCATTTCCTTCTCCAATAATTCTCCATATGGTTCTTCATATTTTCTAATTATTACTGTTACAATTTCTTTTTCAAACCATGAATAATAAAGATGTATATTTTCAGTTCCAAGCATGGTTTTAGCAGATTGTATTTTTGTTACTGATTTCTAATTTTATGGCACTGCATAATATTTATTCTTTGGTATTTGCTAAGTCTTATTTAAGGACTACTTTGTGGTCAATGTGGTGGGAAGATTTGTTAAGAACTGGACTAGAGACCATCACTGTCTAACCGTCCATGGTAATCTCTGCTGTCTTACACTTATTACATTTTTTAAAACAAGTCCCTATCCACTGTCTCACTTGACAATGAGATGTCAGTAGTTTGATGGTCTTTAAGGTTCAATCTGTAAGTCTTACATGACTGAAAGCCACTCAGTCGTGTCTGACTCTTTGTGACCCCATGGACTGCAGCCCGCCAGGCTTCCCTGTCCATCACCAACTCCTGGAGCCTACTCAAACTGTAAATCTCAGATTCTGGTAAACAGCTGGACTTCCTGAGGCACAGGTGTCTCATATAAGTCTCTCTCTTCTACAAGTATGGTTGGGACACGCTCTATTCTTTCTAGATCCATGGATACTGGTCACATATACCCAGTTCCTGTGGTCGCCTCCTAGCTTTGAACTGGACTGGCCCTTGTGCCTTATGGGGAGAAGTGCCAACAGCCTCCAACAACACCTGGGTGATTAATTATGGCTCCTTGATCTCAGCCAGATGGGAGCTCAGAAATTGTCAAAGCTTTAGCTCAATCTCTACATACTGCTGAGAAAAGTTTAAAATTCAGTCTGGCAGAAAAAACAGTGAAACTTACACGTTGACATGTAAGCTACAGACCTACCCCAGGGGAAAATATTGTTGGTGTGTTCACACCCCAACACTTTCCAAAGAAGATATTGAGACTTACAGCAAGGAATACGCACACATATCACACATCATGGGTCACCCATAGAAACAGAACATAGGAATTACTAAAGGGAGAGGAAGCCAAGTTGACTGCTACTGTGGCTGTTACTGTTTGGAGATACGAACAGTAACAGCAAATTGTATTTTGCAAAGGTGGGCCTGACAATGTGTGTTTGTATGCTCCGTCACTCAGTCGTGTCTGAATCTTTGCAACTGCATGGCCCTTAGTCCACCAGGCTCCTCTGTCTGTGGGATTCTCCAGGCAAGAATACTGCAGTGGGTTGTGATTTCCTCCTCCAGGGGATCTTCTCAACTCAGGGATTGGACCCGCATATCCTGTGTCTCCTGCACTAGCCCGTGGATTCCTTACCGCTGTGCCACCTGGAAAGCCTGGGCCTGACATTGTCTCCCATTGTTATTCTTTTCTTCTTCTATGTGACTTTAACACATTTTTATCAAGTGGTGGAGTTCATTTTTTCACTCATGCATTTGTTTTCTAGGGCTGCTGTAACAAATTACCACAATTTGGGAAGCTTAAAACAACAGAAGTTAATTTTCTCGGAGTTCTGAAGGCCAGACATCCTAAATTAAGGTGTCAGCCGGGTTGGTTCCTTGTGGGGTCTCTGAAGGAGGATGGTCCCTGCCTCTTTCCAGCTCCTGGAGTTGCTGACAATCCTTGGTGCTCCTTGGATTAGAGTTGCATCACTCCAGTTTCTGCCTCTATCAGCACATGGGTTTCTTCCCTGTATCTCTGTATCCCACCTCTTACAAGGATACCAGTCATGATGTAGGGCTCACCCTAATCCAGTGTGACTTCATTTTAGCTTAACTAATCACATCAGCAAAGACCCAATAAAATGAGGTCACATTCTGAGATGGTGAATGAAAATGAAGTTTTCTGTGTGTGTGCTTAGTCACTCAGTCATGTCCAACTCTGCGACCCCATGAACTATAGCCCACGAGGCTCCTCTGTCCATGAGATTCTCCAGGCAAGAATACTGGAGTGGGTTGCACAAAAGTATGAGAAACCCTTTCATTTCTTAAGTGTTCCAAGTTTGTCCTGACACTAAGGCCTTGCAATGAACTTTTCTCCCCAAATGACTTTTCTTTCAAGCATTCACATGGGTGACTCCTTCCTATCATTCGGGCTTGAGCTCAAATGTCACCTCTCAAAGTAACCACTCTATCATAAAACCCCTAAATATTGTTGTTAGCTGACATTCACTTGCTTGCATAGTTGTTTACTTGGCTTTTATTCTGGATCTCCTCTTCTTCCTCTAAAATATATGTTCCACGCTGAAGAGACCTGTCTTGTTTACTGCTCTATTCCCAAGTCCTCAAGAGTGTCTGACATACAGGGGACTCTCGATAGGTGACTGTTGAATGAATGGAAAAATGACAGCTTGTGCTTTAAAGTTGGAAGTTTCTTGAATCAAGCTGTCTAGGGGTTCAAATATTAGCTGTAGCATTTATTAGTGTTCTTATGTGAGTTACCTAATTTTCCTGAGCTGTTTCTTCATCTATAAAACAGGAATAAAACTATTCATCTCAAAGTATTTCTGGTAGTTATTTGATGAAATCATTCATTGTAGCATGTACAGATCTCAGCTGGGAAACACTTTTTTTTCCTTTAAATACAATTACTTAATTTTATTGAAACTGGATTTTCTTGTAAGTCCCTTGTGTCTGAAGTATAATCTCACAACATTTGGGTTTCTCAGTTTCATTTATATTGTAAGTGCTGGGCATGTGTGGTATCACCAGGACATCTGGCCAAACAATTCTCCTTTCTTCCAGATATATGTGGTAGGGTTGGACCCTTTGAGGATAGGCATGACTTTATGATGCCCATTGCCCACTGAAATGTAAGCAGACAAGACACGTGTCACCTCCTGTAGAAGCATTAAGAGTGTCTTATATGTCACAGTCTCATTCTACCTTGGTAACTGTACAAGCAAAAATTAGGATAGAGGCTTCATGAACTGGATCCATGAGCAACTATGATGAGCAGAGACCCTTGCTGATACGTTAGACATGGAGCATGAGTGAGATTTTGTAGATGAGTCCATTGGATGTGGAGGCTGTTACTGCGGTCTATCCTTAATGATGCAATGTGTTCCCTAGTGCAGGCATTGGTGGTGACACTCTGGTCTATGGGAGGCAGTAAAATATTGGGGCATAGAGCAGGAATAATGTTCCAAATATTTAGCAAACACTGTGGCACAAGCATTTATCTATCTGTGGTCTTATTTGGGAAAGAAGATCTAGCAAATCCTTTGAGTTTCCCCTTCTGCTCCTGATCCCTTAGGCTATCATTATGGACTGAACTGTGTGCCTATAAAGTTCCCATGTTGAAGTCTTAACCCCTGGAACCTCAGAGTGTGACTGTGTTTGAAGATAAGTTCTTTAAAGGGGTAACTGAGTTCAAATGAGTTTCCCCAGTGGTTCAGGCAGTGGTTCTGCCAATGCAAGAGACACAAGAGACATGGGTTTAATCCTTGGACCAGGAATATCCCCTGGAGGAGGGCATGGCAACCCACTCCAGTATTTCTGCCTGGAGAATCCCATGGACAGAAGAACCTGCCAGGCTACAGTCCATGGGGTCGCAAAGAAAGGGACATGACTGAAGTGACTTAGCACACATGCAGTGGTCATCTAATCCAGTATTACTAGGGTCCTTATATGAAGAGGAGATTAGGACACAGAGTCACTTAGAAGGTCATGTGAAGACAGCGGAGGGAAGACAACTATCCATAACTCAAGGAGAGGTGACTCAGAAGAAACCAACACTGTTACCATCTTGATCTTGAACTTTTCAACTTCAGAATCATGCGAAAATAAATTCCTGTTGTTGAAGCCACCCAGTCTGTGGTGTTTTGTTAAGGCAGCCCCTAGAGAACTAATACAGCCATCTCTGGAGGTGTCCAGCTATGAGACTTTTTTCTTAGAGACCAAAGCTTTGTGTCATCTCTCATACTGTCCCTTCACACTAGCCTGGGAAGTCTTTTCTCATCTGCAATCATACTTCTAACCAAGGAAAGCTGATCATGCATTCTCTATCGTCTGAGGTCCCCCATGACCTAGACCTTTCAATCCAGAGGTCAAATGAGTAAAGAGGGGAGGGGACTAAAAACACAGGATGTAGGATGGAGGCCAGAGGGAAGACAGGAGGTAGGAGAAGACACATGACACCTTTTATATACAGAGGTTCTCAGCGTAGGTTCAGTATAGAGTAAGTGCTCTGCAAGTGGTCACTGCTACTATTGTACTGCCATCATCTCCACCACCACCATCATCTCCATCATCACCACCACTACACAGGCTGCTAACAACCTAACTTAGCCAACTCCCTCTACCTGGAAGTTCACTACTTCTCCACCTTCATTGTGTTCTCTCCCAAGAGTCTCCCAGAATTCCTCCTCGCTCCCGAGCATGCTCAGTGTCTGGACCTGCCTTAGAAAACCAGTTCCTGATAATGGTTGGCAACCCTTGGAAAAATGAAAACTTCAATAAGTTGTAATAACAGAATTCAAAGCACAGCCTACCTTGGAAGCTCTGCAAAGGTCCCCAAGGCCTATGAATTCCCCCGCCCGGATGATAAATGGTGCACACAGATGCCTCATGAGTCATGAGGGTAAAATCCTGCTTTCTGCTCCCAGAAAGCTAAGTTGTATTTGGTGTGCAATTGCTTTCTCACTTTTCTCCATTGTTTTGAAACATGATTGCCAAGTCCTGAAAGACTTATAGGTCCATAAGTTAAGTACCTTGTGAAATGGCTACCATCGCTCTCCCATTCTTCACCCTGCCTTACCCATCAGCCCCATTTATCTGCGGCTTCCATGCCACAGAGCTTCTTCTCCCCTTTACTGCTTTGTGTTTCTGTCAAACAGACCTCACTAAGGTCATCACCTAGGATGCGCTTTGTCAAGAGAATCATGGCAAGAGCTGGAAGGGAGGAGCCTAAGTGAGAAAGCAGAAGCTCAGGCTTTCCAAATACCAGAAGGAAGATGGAACTTAATCTTCAGGCCGTCCACTGCCAGACTCACGGCCCCATGGTGGTTTTCTCTGGTTTATTTTCTCTCTTTCTTCCTGCAGATGAGCTTGACAGAGTTCATCCTTGCCTTTGGTCCCCAGAGGATGTACACAGACTTGTCATTTGCAGGAAACATTGCAAGTCAGTGGGTGTGCCACACTTTGGTGCTGTTACAGTTCTTAAAACACAGGCAGCTGCTGGGTGTAGAGAAAGCTGTTGGCCTGTGCTTTTTCTAAATAATTAATATGTCACTGGCATTTTGACAAATTGGCACCGATCGTCAGGCTCAGCAACCAGGAGCAATCTGTTTTGCAGGCTGAGAGAAACAGCTGTAAAACTCTGGTAAAAAATCTGTTCCATTGTGTTCAAATACATTTTAGGTTGAAAATTGTTGAAGTGGAAGAGGCATGGTTTGGGGATGCAGAGGTATCTAGGTTTGAATCCTGATACTTCTGCTAACTGTGTCTGAGTGGTGAGCAATTTTTTTTAGACATTTTCCTTGTCTGTAAAAATGGAGAGGTAAATACAGTCCTTGCAGAAATGCTGCAATGATTCAAGATAATGCCTTTATTTTAAACATGTCTAGTGTAAGATCGGTACATACATGGTTTCTGGTAGTAAGACAGAATTTCACAGCAGCACTATTAGTTATGGTTGTGGTAATAGGAGCTATAATAGCAGTAGTTGAAATTAAGTATTAGTAATAGCAGTTATAATAATAGTAGTAAAGTGATGAAGTTGCTGGTCATGAGCCAGGAGACTGAGGTTGTATAAGTGATAGAGATAATTGAATAAGTGGTAGGTTAAGAATCAAGAGACCTGATGTCTAAGTCTTGGTAGCTCCTCAATATTTTGTGAGTCGGTGTAGAATTTTAGAAAATTGGAAGATTTTATGGTCCTCTCCAAATCTTCGTTTAAATGTCTTTCTCTAATTGCAATAACATGGAAGTTGAATAGCAAATGTTTCTTCCTTGTTCTGTGTGATTTAAGTGTTAATAAAAATAATAGCAATTTATGCTGACTTATATTGAGCATTGCCATGTATCCAGAATATTTCAATTTTATGCATATTTCTTCATTAAATTCTTAAAAGTACTCTATGAGCTACGTCTTCTTTTATTCTTATAGTTCCATGTTGAGGTATAAAGAAATTAAACATCTTACCCAAGGCCACAGAGCTAGTGCTAGAATCAGAATTAGATCCTAGGAAACATGGCTCCAAAGCTTGTGTCTAAACAGTTTACTATACTATCCTGCATTAATGAAAGTTGTTCCAGTTTGGAGGGTAGGGCACATGGCTTGTATCATACAGAAGATTTCTTTTTCTATGTATAATCTGGTGTTACACTCTATCGAGTGGTTTAGTATAGCTGAGAAGCCAAGACTTAAAGATATATAAATTGCTTTTGTCTATTCAACCATTCAGCTAATCAATCAATAAACAATCAATATTTATTTAATAAACAGTTCATAAAATATGACTCATTTTCAAGGGTTGGTGAGTAGTCCAATCATTTTGAGGGGAGGGTTAGTCTGGGGAGTAGTAGATTATCTGAAAGGACTTGATGGTGAAAGGCCTAGGGTGTCAAGCTAAGTCTGAACTAGATAATGAGACAGACACCTCCTCTGGGTGGCTATCACATCCCATTTCTCTACTTAAGAGCACACCCATTCTTTATAATGAATATGAACTTATTGCATTCAGTGTCTTGTAAGTTCTTTGAGATCTGTGACAATTTCAATGTCCTCCTGGTCAGTCCAGACAACTGTGTGTGTCTTCCATTAGAACCTCCCAGGCCAGTAGGCAAGTTCAATCACCTACCCATATACAGACTTCCCTGGTGGCTCAGACAGCAAAGAATCCACCTGCAATGTGGGAGACCTGGGTTCAACCCCCGAGTTGGGAAGGTCCCCTGGAGGAGGGCATGGCAACCCACTCCATTATTCTTGCCTGGAGGATCCCCAAGAACAGAGGATCCTCGTAGGCTACTGTCCATGGGGTCACAAACAGCTGGACATGACTGAGCAACTAGCACACAGCACTTACCCATACTACCAGCCCAGCCCATCTCTGAGAAAGGATTTACTCCCAGAGGTTGGAGTAAGTTAAGAACCTAAAATCAGCACAAACTTATCTGCCATGAGTGTCTTTCCTTTTTCTAGAAAGGAAAAGATGCTTTATTTTTAGGAAATTCTAGGTCCATAAATACTGGCATCCACTCTGATTTCCAAGGGCCTTTTCATTGCTCTACAAGGACAAGGTTTGGAACTAATTGTTCCAGGATGCTCATCAATGCAGGGTTTCACCACGGCTCTTGAATAGGAAAGAGTTGGCATTAATTCCAGAATAGGTATTTAAGAACTTCAAAGATACTATTCTACAGTTCTCTGGTCATTATTGTTCATAAGAACTCTACTGTTAATCTTTTTTTTTTTTCTACTGTTACTCTAATCATAATTCTTTTACAGGGTAGTCTTTTTTCCTTTCTCGTTGCTTTCAAGGTTTTCTTTTTTGTCTTCGATGTTAAGTTTCACCATGACGTGTCAACGTATGGGTTGGATTTTATTTATTATTCTCAAGATTCAGCGTGCCTTTTCAAGCCATCTTTGTTCTAGAAAACTTTGCCACTAATATCTCTTCAAACATTGCCTCTTCCCTATTCTATTCTTTCCTTCTGAGGTATTGATATTCTACCTT
This sequence comes from Bos indicus x Bos taurus, assembly GCF_003369695.1. Classification (NCBI taxonomy): domain Eukaryota; kingdom Metazoa; phylum Chordata; class Mammalia; order Artiodactyla; family Bovidae; genus Bos; species Bos indicus x Bos taurus. The sequence continues at coordinate 48,467,546 of NC_040080.1, forward strand.
TCTGAAATTTCTATTAGATGTCTCCTTGCATCTTATGTCCTCATTTAAAACGATCTCATAAATTTTATTCCTCTTTAATATAATTTATTTCCTTGGGTTTATCTTCCAGTTTATTTGATCCTTTTTCCAGCTATATCTAATCTTGTATTTAAATCCACCATACTGTTTTCAATTTTAATGACTGTATTTCTTTATTCTTCAATATTTTGATAATTTTTAATATGTGGTTTTTCCTTGCTTTTCTTGTTTGTTACTTCTATTTAATAATTTTTCTCTTTATTTTACACATCATTTAATATTTTCTCAGGTTGTTTTCTTTTCTCAATCTGTGAGTACTAATTCTCTTTATTACTTGTTGAATTTTATCATGATAATTGTTATTTCATTTATAATTTTATATGGAAACTCATGTTCATATGATTTTTTCCCCCCAGTGGGAGGTCCATGCGTCTCATAGGTATCCTTACAGAGTGCTTTTGAATTTCCAGCTGCTAAGATCCTTGTGATCACACTAATTCCACAACAAATTAAGACTTTATTTCCTATTTGGGGTTTTCTGACATATGGTAGTAATGTTATTCAGCTTACCTACCAGGATGCTTCAGGCTCAATATTTCTATTTCTTATGGTGACTTTGTTTTTTCACCCATTTATATTAAAGCTTACCTGAGCAGGAAAACAAAGTTTTATTTCCTTCTAACAGATGGAACAGCACTTCAAGGCTCCTAGCTTTGTTAAAGCTCTCTCCTTCTCTCTCTTACCTTGCTACAAAAGCCAAGACTCTTTGCCTTCATATGGCTATAAATATCCCAGTCCATAGCTAACATGACCTATTTATAAGACCACTAACCCTGTGCAGCATCATTTCTTACTTAATATTTTCCTCAACTTCTTATTTTGTTTCTAGCAGCTACATATTTCTTTTTCTTCCTTTTGGGCTCAACATAAGGTCAAGCACATGGCTGCTACAACAGAAAAAGTGTATTTTCTTTTTTATTTTAATTTATTTTTAATTGGAAAATAATTGGTCTACAATATTGTGTTGGGTTCTGTCATACATCAACATTAATCAGCCATAGATATGTATATGTCCCCTTCCTCTTGAAACTCCCGTCTACTTCCCATCTCATCCCACCTCTCACAGAGCACTCATTGATCTCCCTGCATTATACAGTAACTTCCCACTAGCTGTCTATTTCATACATGGTAACGTATATGTTTCAACGCTACTCTCTCAATTCGGCTCACCCTCTTCTTCCCTCATTGTGCCCTCATATCTGTTCTCTACGTCTGCCTCTCTCTTCCTGCCCTGCAAATAGGTTCATCAGTACCGTTTTTCTAGATTCCATATATATGTATTAATATACAGTATTTGGGACAAGGTATATTTAAAAAAAATCTTTAGCTGAATTTATTTATTTGGCCGCACCTCCCAGCATGTGGGAACCTAGTTCTCCGACCAGGGATTGCACCTGTGCCCCCTGCAGTGAAGCAAGTGATCTTAACCACTGGACCACCAGGGAAATTTCCAAAACAGTACATATTTTACAGGCTCTGTATTAAACTTTTTCTGATTTTAACTTAGTATTTGGAGCGCTAAGAATTTCTGCGACATCAGGTCTGACATACTGTCAGAAGTTGCCCTCAATCAGCATCACAGGTGTTTAGTTTTCAGACAGAGCCAACATTCAAAACATACACAAGGTTTTCTTCCACGCTGCTTCTGTAGCATCCCTCTGATTTTGAGGCAACTAGTTAAGGAACAGAACAACTGTGCTGGGTAAGTATGTACTCCCATATAATGCTTGCTTCACAATGAGGCTGTCAAGGTAAGGATGTACTACCATCTCATTTATAATGATTCAACTTGAGCTCCAGTCACACTACATTTATCTTTTATCTTATATCATGGGTATCTATCATTACAGTTGGCAAATGATAAAAATAACAACATTTATTGAGTTCCTACTTTTGTTCCAGGCACTGTTTTACATACTCCACACATACAATTTCATTTTATCTTTACCACAAAGAACTGAGGTGCAGAGAAGCTAAATAACTTGCTGATGGTCACACAGCTAGTACGTGGTGGATCCAGTACTCAAGGGCTTACGCTATGGCTCCGCAGTAAAGGATCTGCCTGCAATGCAGGAGACATGAGTTTGATCCCTGGGTAGGCAAGATCCGCTGGAGGAGGGCATGGGAACCCACTCTAGTATACTTGCCTGGGAACTCCCATGGACAGAGCAGCCTGGCAGGCTACAGTCCATGGGGTCTCAAAGGTCGCAAAGTGTCAGACACAACTGAGCATGCGTGCAACTGCACTAGTATTCCAGTCTGGGCATTCTGATAGATGAGTACGTCTAGTGAGTACCTACAGAGACACCCATTGGATGAATAGGAAAATGCTGACATTACTATTACTACTATCATCATCATTGTATTTGGAGAAGAATGTATTTGAGTGAGATCCTCCCTGAGTGTGAGCAAATGGAAGACTGATGGGCAAGAGAACCAGGAGGTAAGAAGCGTGTCAAGGAAGCTATGCAGGCATGCGTCCAGCCCAGAGGTTTACATTCCATTTAGAACCGTGGCAAATTGCTCTTTCCTTCTGCCATGGCCCCAAGCACATTACTTATGCAACTGATCATTACAGGCAGCTTTTCTTTGAAATCTAGCTTTTCTCCTTCTAAACTCTGCAAGCCTTATAACTGTAGATAAAAGGTTTAAATGGAGCAAATTTTAAAATTATCTTTGGTAGCACCATGTAGATACCATGCTCTGTATTGTGCAATGAGCATGTTTTTTAAAGTCTAGACAGGTGTAGGGTCAAATCCAAGCTCTACCACTTACTCGCCTCCTTTTTTCCCAGAGGTGAAAGGGAGAGAACATAAACCAGCAGGGTTGTTATAAGAGAAACTTAGATAATACGACTGGGGGAGGGGCTCCAGGATCTAGTCAACAATATTTCTGAAACTTTGATGGCAGAAAGAGGGGACACAGTTGACAGCACTTCTTTTCTAAGGCCCCACCATGTAAGCTTGGTATTGTGTTTGGGACTAGGTCTCTCTCTGGGCAGAGGGGGACCACTGCAGGGAAGCCTAGTCCAGTAGTTAAGAGCATTGCTCCTCAGCCAAATGGCTTGGGTTAAATCCTGCTCTGTTACTTGCTGGCTGTGTGACATCAGGCAAATTACTCAGGCTTTCTGTGCCTCAGTGCTCTCATCTATCAAAATGGATGTTACTTCATACGATTATCATGAGCTAAGTATTTGGCACTCAGGCAGTATTCTGCAGGTCTTCTAAAAACATACCGACAGGGACTCCCCTGGTGGTCCCGTGGTTAAGCGTCTGTGCTCCCACTGCAGGAGGCACAGGTTCAAGTTGTGGTGCAGGGTGGGGATGGGGGGTGGGAGCACTAAGATCCCACATGCCACATAGCCAAAAAAAAACAAACCCTACTTACCTACATTCATTTATAACTTAGTCACTCAGAACTAAAGGCAAATGCTAAGTTTCACGTGTATATACTTGAATGGCTACTTTTTTTGTTTAATAATTACAGTGCTATCTTCATTACAGGTGGTATAGCTCAAGTGAATTGTTCCTACTTATTTCTTTTTAATTTTCCTCTTGTGAGGCTCTGGGAAAGAGGGGAAAGAGAAGGGGGCTGGAATGGCAATGTTAGGACTTAGAGAATTCCTGTCTGGAGAGATGAATGCGCCTGAGTGGGTCCCAGTGACAAGACAAGCTTCACGAGAAGGGAAGGGCTGGTGTGGCCTAGAAGCCGTGCCTATGGGTGTCCAGGTGCTGTGCAGTGTCCTTGTTTTATTCTTAAACTCTGGTCAGAAGCATCCAGCATGAATTAGCTGTGTGCTGGGACTTCAAAGAGGGTCCTGCCTACAGTGTGGTGGTGAGCAGGATGTGGCAATGTGCAAAGTGGCCCCAGCAAGGCTGGTGACAGCGTGGAAACATGATTTTGAGGCAGCCAATGCAAAAAGACATAAGTTCATAAAGCAGCCTAAAGGGAGTGGTGGGCAAGCAACAAATGGATTTTTGGAACATAAAGTAGTCTGGGAAGTCTCAGAAATTCCTGGGAGATGCCTTGTCCTTCCAGCAAGCTGCAGGATGAATGCTGATATTAGTTATTTAGAAATAAAAGACTTACTCTAAAATTTGGTAAAAGACATATAGCGCCTATCTTTAGAGCAGCCAGCATGGTCCCTAGCACATTATGGATGTTTAAACGTTGATCATTTTCTTCCCCTTAATTTTTTTTTAACCTTCGTGAACTAAGGTACTCCAAAGGCACCCCAGCATTCAGACCAAGAGGTTGGCAGCTCCTCCAGCCCTGCTCCTCAGCTCAGAGCATCCTCCAGGGCTTTGCTCAGCAAGTCACTCTCGGCTGCCTGACCTGGCTGGTCCCTGACACCACTCAGCAACACCTGTTCCCTACATCTACAGCCAAGCAGACGTAGGAAAGTGGTGTCTTCTGTCAGATGCTGAGCAGAAACTTTCTCAATGAGCCATTGAGATCCCTGACAACCAGCGTGGAGGGGACTTCATCGGGGAGTGTGGAGGACGGGACTGTCTGGCTTTCCAACCAGACCTCTGACAGGAGCTTGTCTGTCCAGCAGGCTCCACAGTCACCTAAGCACTTCCTGCAAAAGACGACAGTCTCTTTCTGCTTCTCCTTCAGACAAATGACTCTGAATAATTATTCTGATTCATTACTTTGGGCTGTCAGGCCCTGCTCTGTCTCCTTTTGACAAGGGTTGACAGCCTGGGAGCCCGTGGCCTACCTCTCCTGGTTCTTCTAAACACTGGCTCTCCCTGTCCTGTTACTGACACATGTCATAATCTGAACCACCTTTGATGAGGCCTGCAGTTAGGGATCAGATTCATTATTCACCTGGCACCAGGGAGCTTGTTGAGTCCCGATTCAAGACATGGTGGACTCCAGAACCCAGATCAGTGTTCTCTGAAGTGTGATACCTCTGAAGTGTTCATACCCTACACAGTTTTTGGTCATGTGAGGTTGGAACAGTTTACTGTGATACGATGCTGTTTACCATTTAGAATATGAAAGTGAAAGTCGCTCCATCGTGTTCAAGTCTTTGTGAACCCATGGACTATACAGTCCTTGAAATTCGCCAGGCTAGAATACTGGAGTGGTAGTCCTTCCCTTCTCCAGGGGATCTTCCCAACCCAGGGATCGAACGCAGGTCTCCCACATTGCAGGAGGATTCTTTACCAGCTGAGCTACAAGAGAAGCCCAAGAATACTGGATTGGGTAGCCTATCCCTTCTCCAGCAGATCTTCCCAACCCAGGAATCAAACCAGGGTCTCCGGTACTGTAGGAGGATTCTTTACCAACTGAGCTATCAGAGAAGCCCCTATTTAGAATTTAAAGTACCCTTTAAAGTAGGATTTCTACTCCTCAAACATTTAAGAAAAAAAGGTGATTCAATTTAAAGAATATCAAAAATATACTAGTATGGGCAGAATGTGGGTATAGAAAAACAAAGGTTAAAATAAGAATGAATACATTTGGAAGGGGGGTGGGAGGAAGATCCAAGAAGCAGGGGATATATGTATACATATAGCTGAGTCACTTCGTTGTACAGCAGAAACACAATACTGCAAAGCAATTATATCCCGATTATTTTTTTAAAGTAATGATATGTTATACTATGCCTTGCAATATCCGCTGAAAAAGTTGGCAGAATCAACCAGTGACTGATTTGATGTCTATTATTAATCCTAGCTTATAGTACTCTCCTCCTCATAACAACAACAAATCTGTTGAAACAGTTCATCCATTATCTGACTTGTGGAATTATATACACAGTCTAAGATGAATCTTTTATTGGTGATTAGACTTCTAAATTATGCAACTTTCATCTTTTTAATAAGAAATAAAATGTTTTCAATTTAAAAAAAAATTAATACATTTTAGGCAAATTTGACACCAGGAGGAAGCTGTACTGTGTACACAGAAGGGGAATGTGTTAATTTATTCATTCATTAAATAGCTTTTTGAGCACCCACTATGCTAGGCTTTTGCAGAGATGGTGAGAATTGGAGTGGCAATTGTACAAAGACACTGGGTTGCATGAGCATCAGGGAGTTGTTTTGGGCTTGGGTGATTGGCATTTAGAACAGCAAGCTGCAGGCCCAGGAGCTTGGTAGATCTGAAAAAGGTCCTGCACCAGAGACCTAAAATCAGGTAATGCTAGAGGCTGGTCCATGAAGAACTTGGATATCTTCATTTATGTATAACAAGTATGGTTCCAAGAGTCCAAAATGAGTCACACATGGCCAGTTTGAGAGTTGGCCTTTGAGGGACTGAGTTACATGAAGGATGTTTCTACTGAATGAGGGAAGAAGGAATTTGGTGTATGGGTGTCTGTCCACTTTCCCCCTAATATGGTGTTGGACACAGCATTGACTCATTGACTATAGGACAGATTGGGTACTACGCAACCCTGGAGGGCATTGTTCCCATCTGAAGCACAGACCATTTGAATTGTGGCAGTTTCTGGGCAGATGATAGTAAGCTGTTTTCTTCCATCCAAATTAGCATATTATAGCCACTTTCCCATAGATGGAAGCAAAATGTTTTGGGGAAGGTACACTGTAGGCAAATTCCCAAGTGATTCACAAGGAGCATCTTGTTCCTTAAATTTTGATTTTGCCTACCATCAACATTCTTGGCTCACAGAAATAAACCCACATGCCTACAATCGATCCTAAACAAGAGAAGCAAAAATGCACAATGGAGAAGACAGTCCCTTCAGCAAGTGGTACTAGGAAAGCTGGACAGCCACACATATATCAGTGAAGTTAGAACACTCCCTCATAAACTCAAAATGGCTTAAAGACTTAAATCTAAGACACTTACATTAAAATTTCCAGAAGAGAACATAGGTAAAATATTCTCTGACATAAATAATAGCAATGTTTTCTTAGGTCAGCCTCATAAGGCAACAGAAATAAAACAAAAATAAATAATTAGGACCTAATCAAACTTATAAGCTTTTGCACTGCAAAGGAAGCCATAAAGAAAACAAAACAAAATGTATGGACTAGGAGGACATATTTGCAAATGAGACAACCAACAAGGGCTTAATTTCCAAAATATACAAACAGCTCATTCAACTCAATAACAGAAAAACAAATAACCCAGTCAAACAATGAGCAGAAGATGTAGTCATTTCTCCAAAGAAGACATACAGATGGTCAATAACACATTAAAAGCTGCTCAACACTGCTAATTATTAGAGAAATGCAAATCAAATCTACAACAAAATATCACCCCACACCATTCAGAATGGCCATCCTCAAGAAGTCTACAAATAATAAATGCTGGAGAGGGTGTAAGAAAAGAAAATCCCACTACACTGTTGGTGGGAATGTAATTCCCATTCTTTGGCATTGCCTTTCTTAGGGACTGGAATGAAAACTGACCTTTTATCCAGAGAAAATTCTACTTTGAAAAAGATGCATGTACCCCAGCGTTCATAGCAGCACTATTTACAATAGCCAAGGCATGAAAGCCACCTAAATGTCCATCAATAGATTAATGTATAAAGAAGACATGGTATGTGTATACATATATACATACACACACACACACACACAATTCAGTATTACTCAGCCATAAAAATGAAATAATGCTATTTGCAGCCACATGGATAGAGCTAGAGTTATCATACTAAGTGAAGTCAGAGAAAGACAAATATCATTTGATATCACTTATGCATGGAGTCTAAACTATGATACAAATGAACTTATTTACAAAACAGAAACAGACACACAGATATAGAAAACTTATGGTTACCAAAGGGGAAATGCATGGAGGAGGAATAAATGTGGAGTCTGGGAGTAGCAGATAAAAATTACTAGATAAAAAATAGGTAAACAACAAGGCCCTACAGCACAGGGAACTGTGTCGATATCTTATAATAAACTATAATGGAGAAAACCAGTTCAATTGCTCCTCATGGGAATGCCTCGTTAGCATTGATTATTTTGAGATTTTAGGGAGTAAGTAACAGCCTATCTTCTCCACCTGAGAGATGGTCAAAAAAGTCAGGCAGATGGATATCAAAATGTTACCCTTATGACAGACAAGACTGGAGTGAAATGAATCAGATTTTTTGTAAAATGGTCTTGCTAATTTTAATACTGAGTAAGACATGCTCATTCATCCTGATACTGACCCAACTTCTCACACTCACAGAGCTCCCCATGCAGGGGCAGGCAGGCCCTTTACAACAAGGCAGAGAACAGGTGCGAAAAGACATGCAGGTAAGCAGATCCCATATGAGAGGAGATAGAAAGGTCTGGAAACTATGTAATAGGTCATTTTGCTTCCTATGGAGAAAAAGGCCAGGAAGATTACTCAAATGTCCCTCCTATCCAAAATGATCTACAGATTCAATGCAATCCGTATCAAAATTCCAATGGCATTCTTTTCACAAAAATAGAAAATACAATCCTAAAATGTGTGTGAAATCACAACAGACCCTGAATAGCCAAAGGAATCTTGAGAGAAATAAGCAAAGCTGGAGTCTTTACATGTTCTGATTTCAAACTACATGACAAAGCTGTAATCATCAAAACAGTATGGTGTCAAAACAGACACAATGATCAATGGAACAGAATAGAGAGCTCAGAAATATACCCAGGCATACATATGTGGTCAATTAATTTCTGACAGATGCACTAAGAACACTCAATGGGGAAAGATAGTCTCTTCAATAAACGGTATTGGGGAAACTGGAAAGTCACATACAAAAGAATGAAACTAGAACCTTGTCTTATACTACACACAAGAATCAACTCAAAATGGATTATAGAATGTAAAACTGGAAACTGTAAAACTTCTGGAAGAAACACAGGGATAAGCTTCTTGATACTGGTGTGGCAGTGACACATCGGATTTGACACTGAAAGCCAGCGGAACAAAAGCAACAATAAACAAGTGGGACTACATCAAGTTATACTCAGTTTCAATAACTAGTATTTTTAATACAAAGCAGAAGCAACATTCAGACTTCAAAACTATGGCCTGGCCTTCATTTGGCAGGTAGCCACTTGTAGAAGAGTATCAAGGTGAGCAGAGGGGAGGAAGAGAGGGAGAGGGGGTGAGGGGGAGAAGGGGAGAGAGAGAGGCGGGTATAGGAAAAGACAGCACAGCCACTTTCCCTGGATGTTTATAGTTGACTTTGCTAGAGATGTAAACAACATAATATTTGTTACCAGAATTGTATGTCAAATTAATTCTTTTGTTCTTTGTGTATGCATGTTCAGTCATCTCTGACTCTTTGCGACCCCATGGACTGTAACCCACCAGGCTCCTCGGTCCATGGGATTTTCCAGGCAAGAATACTGGTGTGGGTTGCCATTTCCTTCTCCAGGGAATCTTTCTGACCCAGGGCTCTAAGTGCCTTCTGCATTGGCAGGTGGATTCTTTACCACTAAGCTCCCCTTCTGTTCTTCCCTCTCCCTTTTTTCACAAGTGCAAAACATTGAGCAGAAAAGTGATATACCTTATAATTTAATAAGTTCCTTAATGGTAGGAGGATATCCTATACCTTTGCTTCTGGTGTGTGTAGTGGGGAAGATGTGGTGGGGACTGGAAACCTAGGGCCCCATGGAAACCTTCCCTTTCAATTTTTCATGGTCTCTCTCTTGTTGGAGTAGGAGAGATAATAAGGCAGACTGGAGCCCAGAAGTCTTGCTCTACCCATGCAAGGCAGAATCTCTGTACCCTAAATAGCAAGGGATTACAGTCAGCTGTCTTCCTAAGAGAACGAGCTTGCAAGATTCAGCTGAAGGGTTTCCAGGAGATGAAGGGAGAGGAAGGAGGGCAGCCAGTGTGGGCTGTTAAAATGTACAAGATGCAAAAATTGATTCCTTTCTGCAGCTGTATCCTCTGTTAAACAGCATCTGACTCAGAGGAGTCTATGCACAGCTTCAGTGCCACGCTCAAGCAATTGAAAACTTTCTAAGATTACCCTTCAAAACCTAAGAGAAATTGAAGAGGAAAAAAAGAACAGGGTCATGGACAGTCTGGGTGGGTAGGGGCGTCAAGAAAGTGAAAAATTTATGCCACACTTCCTTCAAATGAAAGAGAGGAAGGCAGGACCTAAATTTTCTTCCCCTTTTCAGGATAGCAAGTTCTTTTATCTATTTGCTCTCTTTTTCTATGCTTACTCTCCACTTCCCCTCCGTTCTTTCTTTAGTCTTTTTACTTGGTGTGGGGCTTTTTTCCCCTCGATTTTTCCACATTTTAAACAACTGTTAAAACAAAACATAAAGCTGACAAAACAGGCAAATATCATTTTATAACCTAACCTCTGAGCTCGTAACAATATTAGCATAATATCACTCCCCAGAGAAAGCCATTTTGAGAAAATGGCTTGAGCTGGCAGCAAACTCAATAAATTCCATGCTCCCTGAGCTGTGTGTGACCTCACAAGTCCAGAGAAGGCCTTTCTTTGTCCTCTTCCATTAAGAGAGGTTAGCAGTTTTCCCCAGAGTCCACAGTAGTGGAATTCAAGATGGAATCAAATTCACCATCAGTTGGATGAGGCTAGCATTATCAGTCTTATAGAATAGTACAACACACACCAAGGTTATAGTGGACTTTTATCAGAAAGTAACCTCAAAGTTTCTTTTTCCTCCTCAGGACTAAGGCTTTTTGAGGGGGAGGATCCTTTATGAAAGATTCTATTGGGAATAAATTATCCCTGGTGACAGTGGGGGGAAATCTGAGTTTAACCACTGCTCTAAGCTTCAGACAAGTTACCTGCTTCATGGGCAGGCTGGACAGTAAGTCCGGCAGACATGAGGTCTGAGTTGTGACAGCTTGAAAGACAGCCTTCAGAATCAACAGCAGAGGGCCCATTGTAGCACTATTGACAATAGCCAAAACACGGAAGCCAGCTAAATGTCACTGACAGAGGAATGGATAAAGAAGATGGACGTATTTACAACGGAATACTACTCAGCCATAAAAAGGAGGAAACAATGCCTTTGCAGGACGTAGGTGGGCCTAGAGATTATCATATTAAGTGAAGTAAGAGAGACAAATAAACGGTATCACTTATACCCACTTATATGTGGAATCTTTAAAAATGATACAAATGAACTCTTTTATAAAACAGAAATAGACTCACAGACTTCAAAAACAAACTCATGGTTATCAAAGGAGAAAGGTGTGGGAAAGAATGAATTAGGAATTAACATACACACTGCTGTTGCTGCTAAGTCACTTCAGTCGTGTCCAGCTCTGCGCGACCCCATAGATGGCAGCCCAGCAGGCCCCGCCGTCCCTGGGATTCTCTAGGCAAGAACACTGGAGTGGGTTGCCATTTCCTCCTCCAATGCATGAAAGTGAAAAGTGAAAGTGAAGTCGCTGAGTCGTGTCCGACTCTTAGCGACCCCATGGACTGCAGCCTACCAGGCTCCTCCGTCCATGGGATTTTCCAGGCAAGAGTACTGGAGTGGGGTGCCATTGCCTTCTCCCCCATAGACACTACTATATACAAATAGTCAACAAGGCCTGGTGCATAGCACAGGAAACTCTACTCAACATTCTGTAATAGCCCGTATGGGGGAAAAAACCTGGAAAAGCATGGAGAGAGAGAGAGAGAGAGAGAGATATAAAACTGAATCACTTTGCTGTACACCTGAAACTAAAACATTGTAAATCAACTATATCTAATATAAAATAAAAATTAAACCAAAAGTAAAAAACAAAACCAAAAAAAAAAAAATACCAGCAGAGGGCCATTTCTGACAATGGTTGTTTTTTTTTTTTCTGACAATGGTTTAATGTCTTCCTGACTCCAGAAGGGATCCTGAGGGTGTTATCCAATAGGGATTAGGGAAACTGCACTGGATTTGGAATGAGGAAGACATGAAAGGTCTGGGGTGCCTTTCCAGATAAATGCCCTGCTGGCTCATACTTTTTGTTCACTCGTGTCCACAAAGCTGCTGGGTCTCTACTCTGTGCAAGCACTATGCTAACTATTAGAAGGAGACAGCACAGAGTGGAAAAGAGTTGCTCAATTTTTAGCATGTGCCTTCCCAGGTGGTGCCCTGGTAAAGAATCTGCCTACCAAGGCAGGAGATGTAAGAGACACACACGGGTTCAAACCCTGGGTCTGAAAGATCCCCTGGAGTAGGAAATGGCAACCCACTCCAGTATTCTTGCCTGGGAAATCCCATAGACAGAAAAGCCTGGCGGGCTACAGTCCATGAGGTCCCAGAGAGTCTGACAGGACTGAGCACGCACTCACAGTGTGAGTTCAATTCTCCTGGGGAGATTGTTAATAATGCTGATTGTTGTTGTTAAGTACTGGAGAGATTTTAATTCAGAAGACCTGGGGCGAGGTCCCACGTCTACATGTTAGGAGAGCCTCAGGTGATTCTTGTGAAGAGAAAACGTTACAAGACAGCCATCGTTATGAGAGACACTGGCTTTCGATAATGAAAACTAGGCGTTGGATCTTACGGATAACTCTACATCTTTATATTATTCCTTCAATCAGAATCAGAATAACTTAAAACTATGAAAAAGCAGGGCTAAGAGGGAAACTTAGAGTTGTAAATGTTTACATTAAAAAAAGGACTAGGGGAATAGTCAAGATGGCGGCAGGATGGCCCTGAGCGCACCTCCTCTCTCGAGCACACCGAAATCACAACTACCTCGGGACAACCATCTATGAGAAAGACTGGAACCTAACCAGAAAAGGCCTCCTACAACTAAAGACAAAGAAGGAAACACAAGGAGATGAAAAGGAGGGGTGGACTCGAGATACAATCAAATCCCATCCTCCCTGGTTGGGAGACCCATAAACAGGAGAAAAATACCACAGAGGTTTTCCTGTAGACATGAGAGCTCCAAGCCCCACGTCAGGCTCCCCAGTCGAGGGCAGAGGGGTGGGGGGGCCCTGCACCGGGAAGACGAGCCCCACAGAACTAGGGGAAATAAGAGTCTTCACTCAGAAAGGGCATACGAAATCTCGCTCTCACTGAGTCCAAGCGCAAAAGCAGTAATTTGATAGAAGCCAGACCTGGGCCAGACCTACCTGCTGGTCTTGGAGCCTCTCCTGGAGAAGTGAGGAGTGGCTGCAGGTCACCATGGGGACGGAGACACATATTGGGGAGCATTCAGCCACAGGGCCCTGTGACGGCTGATATCTTGCCTCGCTAGCCCTGAGGCCTGGCTTCAGCCAACAACCACAAGCCAAACAACTAGCTGGGCGGGCACACAGCCCTTCCCATCAGCCCACAGGCTTCCTAACCACTAAAGAGCCACAGCTGCCTTTGGACATGCCTCCAGGCAAGGCCAGCCCACCTGAGGGCAGAGACCCAGCTTCACCCAGCCCTGCACCTGCACTGCCCCCTCCCACTGCTGCTGCTGCTGCTGCTGCTGCTAAGTCGCTTCAGTCGTGTCTGACTCTGTGCGACCCCATAGACGGCAGCCCACTAGGCTCCTCTGTCCCTGGGACTCTCCAGGCAAGAACACTGGAGTGGGTTGCCATTTCCTTCTCCAATGCATGAAAGTGAAAAGTGAAAGTGAAGTCGCTCAGTCGTGTCTGACTCCTAGCGACCCCATGGACTGCAGCCTACCACGCTCCCCTGTCCATGGGATTTTCCAGGCAAGAGTACTGGAGTGGGGTGCCATTGCGTTCTCTGGCCCCCTCCCACTAAAAAGCCTTAATTAACTTCTGAACCCCCAGGGAGCATAAGCAGAAAGCCATAACCCTGCATTACAGGCCGGATACTACTCTGGAACCAGTTGGGCCCTGGCCCTGCCACTAGGAGGGCAATGCAAACTTCTGGACACTCCAGACTGTCTGGAGTGCTCAGTCATGTCCCACTCTTTGCGACCCCATGGACTGCAGCCTGCCTGGCTCCTCTGTCCATGGAATTTTCCAGGCAAGAATACTGGAGTGGAGCGCCATGCCTTCCTCCAGGGGATCTTCCCAGCCCAGAGATGGAAACTGAGTCCACTATATCTCCTGCACTGTAGGCGAGCTCTTTTCTGCTGAGCCACTGGGGCTTCCCCAGACCTCATACCAGACTGTATGAGTAGTTGTCCCCATCCGGTCCTCCACCCACACCCACTGCACTTCCCCCACTCCCCGAAATGACCTGAACAGAGCTTTGGGACCCCGGGCCCTGCAGCCAGACTCCAGAAACCAGCTCTGCCTGCCAGTAGTCCTACACTAACCATGGGACCTGACCTTACCTGCGAGTGGATGGGGCAGCAGCCTCAGAGACTTTGGGACCCTGACTCCACCTACCAGGCAGCCAGGACGAGCCCCAGGGCCCCTTAGGATTCCACACCAGCCTCCTCACGACCAGGCCCTTTAAACAGCAGCCAGAAGCAGCTTCTGCACAAGTCAGAGCCTGACAACCAGACCAGGGGCCAGCCAAGAAAAGAACTACCTCAATTTAACAACCTTGCTTAGAGAATTCCCTGGTAGTCCAATGGTTAGGACTCTGTACTTTCACTGCTGAAGGCATGGGTTCAATCCCTGGTCAGGGAACTAAGATCCTACAAAGCCCTGCAGTGCAGCCAAAAAAAGAGAAAAACCCAAGCCCTAACTTTATACTTCAAGGAACTAGAAAACAAAGAACAAACAAACTAAACCCAAATCTAGCAGGAAAAAGGAAATAAAAAAGATCAGAGCAGAGATCAGTGAAATAGAGAACAGAAAAACAATTTTAAAAAATCGAACTAAGAATTGGTCTTTTGAAAAGATTAACAAAACTGACAAATCCTTAGCTAGATTAACTAAAAAAAAAGAGAAAAAATTCAAATAATAAAACCAGAAATGAGAGAGCTTTATGACCCATGCCACAGAAATAAAAAGGATTATAAGAGAATACTATGAAGATTTGTATGCCAACAAATTGGATAGCCTAGATAAAAATGGATACATTTCTGAAAACACACAGCATACCAAGACTAAATACTGAAGACATGAAAATATGAACAGACCAGTATCAGGTAGGGAGACTGAGTCAGTAATCACTCCCCTTCCCCCACTTTTGCAATACGATCAGTGTCTTCATAAAAGGAGATTAGCACACAGACAGAGGGACAACCAGGTGAAGACATGGGGAGAAAGCGGCCACCCACAAGCCAAGGAGAAAGGCCTCAGAAGAAACCATGCTGGTAACACCTTTATCTGGGACTTCAGCCTCCAGGAACCTGAAAAAAAAAATGAATCTTCTTTTTTTACTCCACAGTCTGTGGTCCTTTGTACTTCATTTGTTACCCCAGCAAACTGAAACAATGCCATGATCATCAGCTTCCTCCAAATTTGGGGGAGCAGCAGCAGTGCCAGGTATAGAAGGAGGCACAGAACCTGAGGGGAGCCTATGAGCCAGTGAGAATCAGAAGCACCCCTTCCCATGTGTCTTGCCTGAAACCTGGGAGACCCAGCCAGGGGACAGAGCGCACTGACCCTTTCTCAGTGGCAACAGTGGGTGACACGTGGGTGGTGTGAGGCTGGAGGCCTCTGGACTCACACCTGTGAATGACACCAGGGCTGGGAACAGAGCCACAGAGGGTGGTCAGCAGGCAGGCAGAGCACGGGGAAGGCGAAGACCAAGTTCAACAAAGACCAAAACTTCCCCGCTGAGTTTCCAAGGGTGCAGTTCAGGCCAGGCATCTTCCTGGAGTGGCTTCAGTTACCTGGGACAAAAAAAAAAACACTGCTGAACCAGTGCAAGGAGGTGTGTAGACTGGGTTCTCCCACGGACTTGTAATTTTTCAGGGAATGGGACAATGGGAGAATAAATTCATTTTCACCACTGGATGTCACCCTTGTGCCAGCAGGCTTCCTTCTTCACCAAGTTCAGTAGAGGGACAGAGATGATCCTGTCACTGCTTCCCTGTGGAGGTTTAACAGTGGAGGCAGGCAGGGATCCCTTCATCAAGGACCAAGGCTGAGGAGGATTTAAAAGGAAAGTTGCACACTATTATATACAAAATAGGTAAAAAAACAAACAAACAAGGACCTTCTGTATAGCACAGGGAACTATATTCAACATATTGTAATAGCCTATAATAGAAAAGAATCTGAAGAAAAAATACATATAACTGAATCACTTTGACGGACACTTGAAACTAACACAACATTGTGAATCAACTATATGGGTGCGCGCGTGCTAAGTCGCTTCAGTCGTGTCCGACTCTTTGTGACCCATGGACTGTAGCCCGCCAGGCTCTTCTGTCCATGGGATTCTCCAGGCAAGAATACTGGAGTGGATTGCCATGCCCTCCTCCAGGGGATCTTCCCGACTCAGGGATAGAACCAGCATCTCTTACATCTCCTGTACTGGCAGGTGAGTTCTTTACCACTAGCACCAACTGGGAAGCCCTAAATCAACTATACTTCAATTTGAAAAGGAAATTGATGGACTAATGGGAAAGGAGCACTTCCTCTGGATTACTTTACAATAGTGTCTCTTCACTTTGTCTACATACCAGAAACTCCTGGAAAGCTTTAAACAATTTTATGCATGAATCGCACCCTCAAGATCTTCTGTGTGGATTGACTGCACGTGTAGCAGGGACATTTAGAGTTTCTTCATGCTTGCCCATTCATTCATTTTCAATTATTTATTCATTCATTTCATAAATGTGCTTTTAGCACTTGCCATTTTCCATCCTTGTGCTAGAAATAAAGACTGTAAAGATACCAAAGCTTTATAGCCCACTTCAGTTACTTTCAGCCAGTGGAGGGCAGACCAAGAGACTTCCAAAAGAACTTAATAACTTCTATAATAGAAGTTTAAAAAATGTAGGAATAAGGGCATCAACAATGCACAGTGGGGACACAATTGAGAAGAGTTCACCTCTGCTTCGTGAAGTGGGGAAAGTCTCTTCTCAGAGCTGGGTCTCCAAGAAAAATGCTACCTTAACCTTCTTTGAAAAGGGATTTTAAGATATTCCTGGTGAGAGAGTCATTTCCTAGGCAGGTTGATAAGGAGTCTATGGGTCCCCAAGGAGAGAGGGGTCTGGAATTCTCAAGAAGGAAAAAAGGACAAACTTTTTTTTCTTTCTCTACATTCCTTAGAAGTATATAACAATAATGTATCCTGCCTAAGGACAGTCTCTGGATTAAGGACAGTCTCTGGATTAAACCTTCTGTTATCTTAAAATGTAAATTATGGGAGTAGACCTGGTCTATACAAGGATGTATCCTGCCTGAGGACAGTCTCTGGATTAAACCTTCTGGCTAATTCTGTTATCTTAAAATGTAAATTATGGGAGTAGGTCTGGTGAGGTCTTTACAACCTCCAGACATTCTTTGGATTCATTGGAGAGTATATAACTTCATTGCTAACACTAGCAAGCGGGTACTCTTTCTGCCCCCTTCTGATGCCTATGTCAGAAGCTTTCTCTATCTCCTTTATACTTTAACAAAACTTTAGTACACAAAAGCTCTGAGAGATCAAACTTCGTCTCTGGCCCCGGATTGAATTCTTCTCCACCGGGGGCCAAGAATCCCGGTGTCTTCGTGTGATTAAACAACAACCTTTCACTGGCAGGGGAAATGGCACATTCAAAGGCATGAAGTGAAAGTGTTTAAAGGTCGAAAAGAGCTTGACTGGTTCTGGGGGCCCTTGAACTGAGGCAAAGGTCCAGCCCTGCAGAAAGCAGTGGGGTCTAAGATTGGTTGTACACAAAGGCAGTGTGTGAAAGTTGTGCCACACCAAGGAGTTTGGGCTTCTTCTTTCAGACTGAGCATATTCACCTGGGAAGGGGCAGAGCATCTGGGTTTTAGAAAGATTGCTCAAGTAGAATGACCTTGAGATGGATGATGGATTTGAAAGGGGGGAGTTAGGGCTAAGCTGGTGAGGGGACTGTCAGAACGATCTCAGTGAGGAATGATGAGAGACTAACTAGCAGCCTGACAGGAGCCAAGCAATGAGACATTTCTGGGGTCACAGCATTTGACTTTGATTAGTTGGGTGTTGGGAATTAGGGATATAGTGGCGGATTAGAGATATCTTGATGGTTTCTACCTTGGGAGGATGATGAGCCCATAAATAGAGACATTTCCAAGCAAGAAACGTGACATTTCAGTGAAATGCAAAGTTAGAATCTTCTCTAATGGTTTTAGTGATCTTCTGAATTGTAGCCCCTTAATTTCTGCATAAGCCTTTATGTGGCTCTCTTGTCCTTCTGAAATAATAAAGATAATGATTGTCATTATATGAATTTTAGCATTACACAATAGTGCTTTCTCTGGTAGTGAGATGAGTTACTTTCTTAGAATTCATGATCACTTCCCGTTAGCTCTTAGCTCTTCCAGCCTCATGTTTCCAGTATTTCTTCCCTCTCTCCTAATGATATTCATTTTTCTGTTCTAAGAGCATTTAATCTGGTTCCTCAGAACCAATGTGTATATTTTCCCATTTGTTCTTTATTTTAATCATGCACCTTATAATATGAAAAACCCGCTGTTAAACCTTGGGAACATACAGAATAATAAGATGGTCTGTCTCATTTCAGGACCTAGAGTTTACATGCAAAACAATTATATAAACATTGAAACACATATTTAAGTGGTATAGGGAAGAGGGCATGAAGGAGCAGAAAGAAATGCATGACTGATTTTTACCAGGGAAAGGCAAGGGGCGGTGATCAGACAGAGTTTCATAGAGAAGGTGATAGATGTTCCAGCTGAACCTCCCAGGAAGAGTGGGCATCTCAAGGCAGAGTGGGTGGGGAAAGCATCCTGGGAAAAGGAACCAGAACAGACAGAGTCACAGAAACCCAAAATGTTTGAAATGCGGGGAGAAATGAGCAGGTCTGTGTGCGTCTTAACTTAGCATGCATGTCATCACCCCTGCTTGCCTTTCCAGCTTCATCTCATGAAACTCTACCCTCGCTATAAACAACCTTTCCATACACTAGTTAAAAGCATGGAAAGCTGTAGAAGCCTTGCTGCTGCTGCCGCTGCTGCTGCTGCTGCTGCTGCTGCTGCTGCTAAGTCGCTTCAGTCGTGTCCGATTCTGTGCGACCCCATAGACGGCAGCCCACCAGGCTCCCCCATCCCTGGGATTCTCCAGGCAAGAACACTGGAGTGGGTTGCCATTTCCTTCTCCAATGCATGAACGTGAAAAGTGAAAATGAAGTCGTTCAGTCGTGTCCGACTCTTCTCGATCCCATGGACTGCAGCCTTACCAGGCTCCTCCATCCATGGGATTTTCCAAGCAAGAGTACTGGAGTGGGATGCCATTGCCTTCTCCGGGAAGCCTTCCTAACCATAGCCAAATAATACAGATATTGTTGGCACACCTGGAAATTGATGGAGAAATGGAGCAATAAGGCATTCAAGGATCATTGCTCAACAGTTCCCCCTTAGAACACTGGGTGGCGGTGTCCACCCACTAAGCGGGAAAGACAATTTGAAGCCATTTTCAGCAATCATTTTCTTGGGAGTTAGGACCATTCATCCCACCTGAGGAATATGTAAGGCAGTTGGGCTGCCTGCTCTGAATTGGGACAACTAAAAATGTCTGACGAAGAGAAAGAGGGAACCTGGCTTTCAAACTGATTTTGAAGTGGAAGCAGAATTGAGACCCATGATACCAGCCCTGGTTGGTTGATAACATGTTTTGCTAGGATCAGGAGCACATACACACACACACACACACACACGTCATGTAACATAAATGTAAAGCAATTTTATTGGTGGACTACTTCAGACAGATGGGTCAGCTGGGTGTGCTGTTCCCCTTCTCTTCTTGTTCTCTTGAGAAGTATGTCAATAGCTTTGGCCACCCTGGAAACACCAAAGAAAGTTCCAATAGCAGGACTCATTCCCATAATTGTACAAAATCACAGGGAATTTCAGAAATAAAGAGGAAACAGTTCACCTGGCTGGTGAACTAACCTGACTAGGGCTTAGTTAGGAGAATTTCCATTCCAACACTGTGGCTATCAATTAGAGAACCCATGTTTCTTCAATTAGCAAAATCAATTCTGCTGAGCCAGCTCCAAGCCAAATAACCCAAAGTGGAAAGAGAAAGAGCCCCTGGACTGTGCAGTAGGACAGCCAAATGATGGGACAGCCAGATTCTTTCCTAAATACACTGCCTGGATCTCCTATAATCCACCTTTTAAATTTTATTTATTTATTTATTTATGGCTGCTCATTGTGATCTTGGCAAGGCAACAGTGAGCAGTGGTGTGAAGCGAGATCTTAATTCCCTGCCCAGGAATTGAACCTGGGTAGCCTGGATGAAAACCAGGAATCCTAGCCACTAGATCAGTGAGAACTAGAGGCTAGAAGCTATTTTCCCCCGGATTTTTTGCCTCTAGTAAAAAATGCATTTATCACAGAGGCAAAACCATGAATGCAGGTACAAAATTGTTAGAGGCAAAGCACAACAAGTGGGAGAGCACACAGAAAAATGGTTTGTTTAGATGAGACAGAAGCAAGGCAGAGATGCACACTCAGAGAGAAAGAAAGAGTGTGGGTGTCCCCCCTAGTGAGGAGGAGCCCAGTAAAGACATGGTTAAGTCATTTATATAAAGCAGTTCTTCTGGGTCTTTGTCTTCCATCAGGTCAAATATCTGGTTTCTTTTTCACACCTGACCTACCCTGGGACCCTAACCTGGATGCACATGCACCCCTCAGCCAAGATGGATCTCAAAGTGAAGGATTCTGGGAGGAGCAAGACTCCTATGACCTGGCATTATCCCCTGACTTTTGACCCACAAGGAGCTTTTCTGCGCATGTGTAGTGTCTCCCTTGTCCCCAAAGAGGGGGGAATGGAGATCCCTTAATCCTTTACTCAAGCGAGGTTTTGCCCTTCTTTGTCCTTGCCATGACTATTACCATAAGCTGTTCACAAGAGACAAACACTGGCTATTTACCCTGTCTCTGTTGTTACTTCCAATTTGGAGGGCAAACAGGAGACTGTAAATTCCTCAACTAGAGCCTACCTATCTCTTGTCTCAGAAAATGCTAACAGTTATGAGTATCCAGCCCACTTCTTCATTCCCCATGAAATGCAAACAGGAAGCCAGTTGTAAATATCTAACCTGGAGCCCATCTATCACCTAACTCAATTGCAGAGGCTTCTCATTGCAGAGTGTGGGCTCTAGGGAGCACAGTGTTTAGTAGCTGAGGCTCGTGGGCTCAAAAGTTGTGGCGCACGCATTTTTCCTGGACCAGGGATCAAACCCATGTCCCCTGCATTGGAAGGCAGATTCTTAACCACTGGACCACCAGGAAAGCCCTATAAGCGATCTTCTTATGGTTAAGGATGTGGCAAGGTGCCCATAGTCACGTAACTTATTAATGGCCAAGTTAGAAGATAAACCTATTAGTTTGGATACTGAAGGACATACCTGTGTTTTAGAGAGGCAAAATATTCATCAGGAAAGTAGAGAAGTTCTTCCCACCCACAAAACAGTAAACACGGTATGTTGACTTGGTGGATTCCCATGTGCTACCAGGGCTTGACGTGTTTAGCGTGAGCAAGGAGAAAGACTCAACAGAAAATATTTCTGAGCCCTACTCTCCTCTCCATTCATTCCCTCATCAAAGTTGGCTCAGAGAAAGAGTCATCAGCACGTTTTATTTTTATTGTAATTTAAGCAGTTGTTCACCCTGCACAGAGACATTTACATCAGCAGCGTCATCTTTAGTTGTAAAAGGAAAGACTCTGCCCCCAGGTCTTTCCTTTTACAGGAAAGGGCAGGGGGGTGGGGTGGGTGGTGTTTAGATGCCGCAATTAAGTGATGGAGGGGAATTTGTGAACACTTGGATGTCTTAGAATCATTGCAATTAAGCACTGCTCTCTTTCTACCACACAAACATGTGCATAAAGACTGGCACCTTTCTGGGCATGTGAGACATAGCCAAAACAGTAGTTTAATGAACTCAAGGTTTAGTATCCTATTGAGTAATTCTGCCTAACCCAAAACAATATCCCCAGGTAACCCTTCCAGCCCTCTTGGTCCTGGAATCCCACAGGGTCCTCAACTCCAAGGTCAACAGGGTGGAACGAGGTGCTTGTGAGTCATTTCCACTGTCAATGGCTCTTACCCCTCTCTACCTCCTGCCTTTTCAGTTGTCAAATGTATTTGAGACATACATACTGTGAGAAAAAGAATTTCATTCTTTTTACCAAAAGGAGTCACAGAGGTGGGAGTTAGGGCATTAGATAAATTAACTGTTGTTGGCTCTAAGAACTAACTGGGTTTCAGCAAATTTTTACCCATCTAGGCAGGAAGGCAAGTTAACTCTTAACACAGTTCTGACCTCAAATATTCCTGCTTCAATGAGGATGTAAATATAATCATGTATGATTTATTTGAGGGAGCTAGGGTCCCCGGGGAACTCTAAGTACATAAAACAGAACTTGGCTTCCACAGGCGGAGAAGAAAAGGATTTCCTTGAGAAACAAATGCTAACAAGTTGAATATTAAATGCAGCATTATCTTAGTTGTAATTAACATCTAGTCAAGCCTGGGGACATCTACAAATAAGTAACTATTTCCTGTGGCAAGAGATACTTTTTAATATATTGTGGAATTCTATTTTCTGATGTTATCAAAGAATTATATGTCAGTGTTCACAAAAGATTTACTTCTGTGAAGCAAAATGTTCGTGAATGGAGTCAGGGTACCGTGGTTAGTTCCTCATAATTAAAGTGGAGGGAGAATACAAGAGACTATACTGTGAAGTTTGTTGGTTTCTGCAATAACGGAGTCCACATGTTATTGCCTCTCTGTGTGGTCCATGAGCAGATCTGCTACAAAACTCAAGCTGGTGCTCCTAGATTTCGAGCAGTGGCCCCCAACCTTTTTGGCACCAGGAACCACAGGAAGACAATTTTTCGTGGACCGGGGGATGGAGAGGGGAATGGTTTCGGTTGCTTCAAGTGCATTACACTTACCATGCGCTTTATTTCTATTGTTATTACATCAGGTTCACCTCAGATGGTCAGGCATTATCACATCCTGGAGGTTGGGGACCCATGGTTTAGCAAATTTTAGGCGGAAGTGTCGAAGTGATAGTTCTTCAGACAGAGGCAAGTCAACTACTGCACTCTTGAATTCCATCACTGCCCCCGAAGTTGGAATTGTGGGTCCTGTCAATATGCACAGTCCTGGAGCTGGGACAGTGTTCGTGGATTAGGATTAGGAAATTGGTCTGGCTTGTTAGAGCACGAGGACAGTTCCTGGAAGGAATGTGCTGGGATGTACCTGGCTGGGAGTTACAATAGGAAAGAGAACCTAGGGCAGAGATAGCCTGAGTCAGATGTTATATTGTCAGCCTAGTTGGGGTTGTCTGTATTGAATTTTTAACTTAAATTCATAAGAATTTATAGATTTACAAATTGTAGATTTAGACAGACATTTCACTAAATGTGCCTCTGTTTTCACAATGAATGCATTAAACAGAACAGAATACATGGCACTTATTGGGTTTATAGAAACAGGTCAATAGAGCAGTGGTTAAAACCTGTGGCCCCTAGGGTCAAAGTCCCTGTTTCAAAGGTGGATTCTGAACAAGTTTCCAAACAATTGTTTTGCTTCCATTTCGTTTTCTATAAATTGAAGATAATAATATAACAAATATTATGAGCTCGTTGCATATTAGGTAAAATAAATATGCAAAGCCTGGTACGTAAGAAATTCAGTGTTAGCTATTAGTTTTGTTGTTGTTGTTCAGTCGCTAAGTCTGTCTGACTCTTTTTGACCCCATGAATTGCAGCACACCAGGCTTCCCTGTCCTTCACTATCTCCTAGAGTTTGCTCAAATTCAAGTCCATTGAGTCAGTGATGCCATCCCACAATCTCATCCTCTGTCATCCCCTTCTCCTCCTGCCTTCAATTTTTCCAAGCATCGGGGTCTTTTCCAATGAGTCAGCTCTTCGCATCAGGTAGCCAAAGTACTGGAGCTTCAGCTTCAGCATCCATCCTTCCAATGAATATTCAGGGTTAATTTCCTTTAGGATTGACTGGTTTGATCTCCTTCCAGTCCAAGGGATTCTCAAGAGTCTTGTCCAGCACCACAATTCAAAAGCATCAATTTTGGGGCACTCAGCCTTCTTTATGGTCCACCTCTCACGTCCACACATGATTACCGGAAAAACCATAGCTTTGATTATACAGACCTTTGTTGGCAAACTGTTGTCTCTGCTTTTTTAATATGCTCTCTAAGTTTGTCATAGCTTTCCTTCCAAGGAGCAAGTGTCTTTTAATTTCACTATTGTTTATAAATCAATAAATTGAGATTTCTCAAATTATGAAGTTATATATAATAGGATGAGATATTTGCATTTTTTGTCTTAAACTTCTGAATAATCACCTCTCAGATCAAATCAGTTGCTCAGTCGTGTCTGACTCTTTGCAACCCCATGAACTGCAGCACGCCAGGCCTCCCTGTCCATCACCAACTCCCGGAGTTCACTCAGACTCACGTCCATTGAGTCAGTGATGCCATCCAGCCATCTCATCCTCTGTCGTCCCCTTCTCCTCTTGCCCCCAATCCCTCCCAGCATCAGTCTTTTCCAATGAGTCAACTCTTTGCATGAGGTGGCCAAAGTACTGGAGTTTCAGCTCTAGAGTACTGTATGTTTCTTTCTTTTGTCTAGGGTAAGTTATTCTACATATTATAGGAATGAAATAATTAAAAGTGTATTAAAAACTCAAAATCAGGCTTGAAACAAAGTAAGCAGTTTTAATATTGTTGCTTTTATTGAAGGAGGAAACAGAACAGGCTCTGTCTTGAAAGCAGGGCTCCATCTTGGGCCGGACTGTGGACTTTGAGCTATATGGCCAGTATCTATGGAAACGACATACCAAGTGGAAAACCAGACCCACCCCCCTCCCCCCCTCCCCCCCACCCTCACCGCAAAGGAAGAGCCCCAGGGCTCTCCATCACCTAAAAGAATACCCTAATTACCTGTGTATCCGAATAGAATCATACATTCTATTATGCTTATTAGGATATGACCACAAGCCTATTGATAATTGTTTACTGTTAACTACCTAAGGCTTAAAGCTTATGAATCGCAGGTTAGCTTTGATTGTATCTTTCTTTTTCCTTTGTTCAGACTAGTTTCAGGGAATTTGGGGGAAGTGGCTTTGGGCACCTACGCTTAGGGTGTATAAGGTTTTCACAAAATCTGGTCGGGGTCCTTGACTAAGAGGAGACTCTGCCTTGGGCCCACCGGTGTAATAACCTGCAATCCACTATTACATTGTCCTTCTGAGCGAGTTTGTTTCCCAGAACACAAGGCTACAAGATTATAAGGAACTCTTATCTGTAATTCCCATGAAGAAAATTCCTCCTCCTTCCCCAGGCATCCTGACTTGTGGAAAGAAATTTAAACAACTATAGAGCCTCTTGGTTTTTCTGTTCTTATCTCCTGAGCTTCATTTAGATAGATTTAAGTAGGCTGATTAAATGAACTGATCTCAATAAATGTTTGATTTCTTATCTCTCTTAAGGCTAATAGGCTGGTTAATTTTTAACCAGAGAAAATTTAGGGCGATTGACATTCACACTGGAGTCCTTCCCTCTAAACCCCTCTGGAAGTGAGTTGCTGGAGACCAGAATCTAATTATTGAAGTAAGTGGACTCCACCCTTGATCTATTCCTCTTTGAGCCACATGAGAGCCCCAGAATATGACCTCAGCTGCTGCCTTATTTTTCCTTCTACCTACAGAATAGGACTGGGTTTATGAGCTTGGATTTTGTCCTTGGCATTCACAAGGGCAGAAGCTAAGGAATTAAAGGATGCCAGTGGGAAAGGCATGAAAGCTACATGTGCGTCTTGATGGCTGACATGAAATTGCCACAGATTTAGAAGCTAAAACAGCATCCATTTATTATCTCATAGTTTCCATGAGTCAGAAGTCTGGGTGAAACTGTGGGAGTGGGGGAGCACCATGTGGGTTCCTGGGCATAGAAGCCTTTTTTTTGTCTCCTGTTTCTTGTAGGCAAGATTCCAGCCTCCAAGACCTTCCCTGAATTCCAAAGGGTGGATTCCAACTGTTACTAATCAAGGGAGGAACAGCCAAGAAACCACCCAAGGCAAGATTGAAGGGACCAGAGAAACTAATCAAGATTAGGAAAACCACCACCTCAGACCATGCACACCTGAACCTTGTCAGCAACGGCGCACTGAAGTATTGAATTCTTGGGTTGGGAGGATCCCCCGGAGAAGGAATGGGCTATCCACTCTAGCATACTTGGGCTTCCCTGGTGGCTCAGATGGTAAAGAATCTGCCTGCAATGCGGGAGACCTGGGCTCGATTCCTGGGTTGGGAAGATCCCCAGGAGGAGGGCATGGCAACTCTAGTATCCTTGCCTGGAGAATCCCCATGGACAGAGGAGTCTGGCGGGCTACAGTCTGTGAGGTCACAAAGAGTCGGACACGACTGAGTGACTAAGCACACACACAGTTTCAGTTGCAGCACGTGGTTATCTTCCACCTTCATTGCAGTATGTAGGGTCTAGTCCGCTGACCAGGGATAGAACTCGGGCCCCAAGCATTGGGAGTGCAGAGTCATAGCCACTGGACCATGTCAAACTCTGTCTTTGAGATTCAATTCAGCACAGGAGCACAGAGACCAAGCTTTTGGTATCATGGGCATAATATAGATAAGAGGACTTCTCTGCTGAGAGTCCCAGGAGGCCAAGATCAATGTGCCCATAGGGATGCCTTCCTTTCTGAAGGCATCAGAAGGAAAACTCTGCTTCCAAGCTTATTCAGGCTGCTGGGAGAATCTGTTCCATGAGAATGTAGGTCTGAGGTCCCTGTTTCCCTTCTGGCTTCAAGTTCAGGACCATTCTTAGCTCCTGAAGGCTGCCCTTAGCCCTCAGCTGTTCATTTGTCTGCCTTTTTCTTTTGCCTTCCTTTTCTGCTTATGAGGGCTCAGGTGATTACATTAGGGCTGCCCCAGACAATCGAGGATTATCTCCTTATTTTAAGATCAGTCTGTAAGCTGATAGGTAAGGGGTCTCTGGAGAAAGAGAGCCAGGCAGGCTTTCTTGACTTAAGAGAAGCCATTTTGTGATCTAAGCCTTGCTGCAGTGCTTGCCTTTGAACAGGTCTCAGTCATCAATGATCTTAAGGGAACAAAGGAATTCAGGGACAGAGAAAAGGCAAATGAACAACCCTATTGCACTGATGGGGCTTCCCAGGTAGTGCTAGTGGTAAAGAACCTGCTGCAGGAGACGTAAGAGTGCAGACCATCCCCGATTGGGAAGATTCCCTGGAGGAGGGCATGACAACCCACTCCAGTATTCTTGCCTGGAGGATCCTGTAGACAGAGGACCCTGGTAGGTACAGTCCATGGGGTCACAAAGAGTCGGAGAAGACTGAAGCGACTTAGCAAGCACACACGCATTGCATTGATAATTCCTCCTCAAGGCTTATACATAAGAATATATCTGAGTTCTGCAGGAACTAAGGCAGAGCATGCGGGATGGAATGATGATGCTGACCCTCCTGACTTCAATCAACTAAAGCTGGAACTCTGTCAACTATGCCCCAATCGTACACTGAATTCTCCTCTGCTCGAGCGCCTTCATGAATATGCATGTACCTTAGCTTAAAACTTACTCAGTTTTGCTGCTGGAGAGACACTGATTTGGGAAATATCCCTGGTGTCCTACTTATTTGCTGCAAGTAATAATAAACCCTTTCTTCTCTCAGTCTTTGGCTTGGTTGTGTCTATTGGCTCCACATCCAACAAAAGGCAAGCCTAGTTTTCAGGTGACAAGTTGCACGTACGACAAAACACAATCACAGAAGTGAAATCACATCCACAGGAGGCTGGGCGTGAAATCCTGGGGGAGTGACTCTCTCAGCCACTATATGTTTTAATTTCTCTCAGGATGGACACCCAAGATTGGAGTTGCTGAATCATACAGTTGGTATGTTTAATAAAACTCCCAAACTGTTTTCCACAGCAGCTGTACCATTTTACATTCCTTCTAACACTGTGGGGGAGCTTCAGTTGCTCTGTATCTTTCTTTAAAATTAATTAATTTACTTTAATTGGAGGATAATTTCTGCTCTATATCTTTGTATTATTAGTATTTTTAAAATTTTAATTTTCCTAGTAAGTATGTAGTCATGTCCCATGTTGACTTTAATTTGGGTTTCCCTAATGACTAATGGTTTTGGAACATACTTCAATATATGTTTTTAAATTTTCCATCTGTATATCCTCTTTGGTGAAATGTCTGTTCAAGCCTTCCATTTTCTAAAAGAATTGTTTGTTTTCTTACGCTTAGGTTTAGAGAATTTGTTGTGTACTCCCTTTACAAGTTCTTTGTCAGACACTGCAAATACTTTCTCCAGTTTGTGGCTTGTCTTTTCCACCTCTGAGCAGTGTTTAAGAGAAAAATTTTTATTTTCCAGAAAGTCCCTTTATCAGATTTTGTCTTTCGTGATGTAAGTTTTTGATGTCATTTTCAAGAATTCTACCTAGCCCAAGATTAGGAATATTTTTCTCCAATGTTTTCTTCTAAAAGTACTACAGTTTTGCATTTTACATTGAGATCTGTCATAAATATTTAGAGTCAATATTTGTATGAGGCATGAGGTTTTCATTGGAAGGACTGATGCTGAAGCTGAAGCTCCAATACTTTGACCACCTGATGTGAAGGGCCTACTCATCGAAAATGACACTGATGCTGGGAAAGATTGAGGGCATGAGGAGAAGAGGGCAACAGAGGATGAGATGGTTGGATGGCATCACTGACTCAATGGACATGAGTTTGAGCAAACTCCAAGAGATGGTGAAGAACAGGGAAGCCTGGGGTGCTGCATGTGGTCCATGGGGTCGCAAAGCATCAGACTCAACTGTCAGACTGTTTAGTGACTGAACAAACAAACAACAAGTGAGGTTTAGGTTAATATTAATTTTTTCAACCACCAATTGTTTCAACATCATTTTTAAATTTTTTTTGGAGTACTATTGCTTTATAATGTTGTGTTAGTTTTTAGTACACAGCAAAGTGCATCAGCTACACGTATACATATATCCCCTCTTGTTGAAAACTATCTTTTCTCTGCTGAGTTGGCTTTGCATCTTTGTAAAAAATAGGCTGATTGTGTGTAATTTATGCAGACTTTCTTTTATGTTCCACTGACGTGTGTTTATATCCCTCTGCCAATACCACAGTGTCTTGATCACTGACATTATATACTAAATCTTAAAATTGAGCAGATCATAAATCATATGACTATATCAATTGATGCAGAAAAATAATTTGACAAAATTCAATACATATTCATAATAAAAACTCTCAGCAAACTCGGAATAAAGGGGAACTTCCTCAACTTGATAAAGAACATCTTCCAAAACAGCTACTGTTGACATCATATTTATGGTCTGAAAATTATGTCTGGTACATGCATGATCATTTAATTCTCTTCCCTGTGGTTTTGGCTCCAGCTGCAGCCACATCAAAACACATATTCTTAGCAAGGACTCTCCCCAACAAGAAGTACTTTCTCCAAACAGAATTTAGGGCACACATGAGAAGATAAAATGTTTCCCCATCTTATTCTATGTACGGTCAAGTTCTAACCTTTCCTTGATGAAGGAAATCTCTATTATCATCAATTAGATATATCCTCAGTACAACATTGACTAAAAAAAAGGGATCAATATTTTATTACACAAAAGCAAAGTAATGACAATGGTTCAACCCTTTGCTTGCAAAAAATATTCTAGAAGCGAAGTCAAAGGATTCACTCACCTACATGTTCTAGGTTGCTTACTGGGTATTTACAGTCCCCTGCTAGGTCAAATGGAGAAGGCAATGGCAACCCACTCCAGTACTCTTGCCTGGAAAATCCCATGGACGGAGGAGCCTGGAAGGCTGCAGTCCATGGGGTCGCTGAGGGTCGGATACCACTGAGCGACCTCACTTTCACTTTTCACTTTCATGCATTGGAGAAGGAAATGGCAACCCACTCCAGTGTTCTTGCCTGGAGAATCCCAAGGACGGCGGAGCTTGATGGGCTGCCATCTGTGGGGTCGCACAGAGTCGGACATGACTGAAGCGACTTAGCAGCAGCAGCAGCAGCTAGGTCAGAGTTTATTCCCTTTGACAACCATTGATATGCCAGTTGGCCTTGCATTTTAGGCAAGTAGTGGTTTACAGGAAAATAACAAGCAGTTATTCACTTTTGAGTTATAGTTCACCCACTTAATTGTGTTCAGTGCTGAGCTGTCCCCTACCCTAACTCAGAACTAACTTCTAATTTATTCTCTTTATAAAAATGTCTTCTAAAAAAAAAAAAAAGTCTTCTTCCCATATATTTATATATTTGATATAGATACGAAAGGAGACATTTGACCCAAATTTTAGAGTTCATCAAAGTTCAGGGCCATAAGAATTCCAGGGAGAAAGAATTAAAAAAGGGTAATAAGAATATGAAGTGTTCTATAAATAGTTTGATTTGTGTAAAATATAATAAATTACAGATATTTTCATTATAAGATTGTCATTGGGATCAAAAGAGGCAAGTGCCATGCATGTTAAAATAACGCGTGCATGCTAAGTCACTTCAGTCGGGTCCAGCTCTTTTCACTCCTATGGACTGTAGCCCTCCAGGCTCCTCTGTCCATGGGATTCTCCAGGCAAGAATACTGAAGTGGGTTGCCATGCCCTTCTCCAGGGGATCTTCCCAACCCAGGGATCAAACCTGAGTCTTACATCTCCTGCATTGGCAGGTGAGTTATTTACCACTAGCATCACCTGGGAAGCCCATGTTAAAATAGTATCTAATATTAATTAGCTCTGCATACTTTACATTTGTTTGACCACTTAATTATGTATCACAATGTTGGTTCCCCTAGTACATTATTCTTACTGGGAATTACCCTCAATTCTAGACTCCCTGCTCTACATTTGGCCTTCTGTTCAGAAAATGGTCTGTGATGACTCCAGATCTGTGGTTAAACATAAGGAATAAGCCTTCAGAAAGAAGTCAGAATAGGAGAAATGGCCTCCTTATCCTGGTCTTATATGTATTGACAGCTGCTTCCATAATAGACCTGCTGGAAGGGAAATCTGAAAATGATTTAGGACTTCTAGTTGATAATCCTACTGGGCCCAAGATCCAAATTCAGAAAGAGTGGGTGACCTAAGTCCACTGTGTGATTAAATATTAATTTTGTTGTCTCAGTTTGGACCAGGAATAAATATTTGAACAGGCAGCTTCATATCATTTAGCTAAGGCCTTGACGGAGTGAGCCGTGACCAGAGCCCAAGCCTCAGACACACAGCTAGGCATTTCAGAAAGAAATCTGAGAGACGCCCATCCCACAGAGGAAAGGCTCTGTCCTGAGAATGGCTGGTAGGAGACAGACGGAGGTTGTGGGAGGGGGGTCAAGTATTTGTAAGCGGATGGATCTAGTGTATCATTTTTTTAATAGAGGTGAATATTCTAAGTGCCAAAAATGGGTTTTCTGAAATTATTTCTCTGGAAGAGAGAAACATGACATAAACATAGAGTGAATATATCCAAATTAAGGTGCTTCTTGGGGGTTGCTGTGCTATAAGACTTAGCTGGACGAGAAAGGTGAAAGCCAGGAGCAGAGGGTTTGGAGAAACGAGAGGGCAGGGCCGTCAGCTAACAATTAACTAATTAAAAGTACATAGCTGAGAATGCTGATTCTTAATTCAGAATGCTTTGAATAAGAATCTTGCCTCAGACTGTAACTGGGGTTTCCCAGGTGGCTCAGTGGTAAAGAATCCACCTGCTAATGCAGGAGATGTGGGTTCGAACCCTAGATCAGGAAGATCCCCTGGAGGAGGAAATGGCAACTGGCTTCAGTATTCTTGCCTGGAAAACGCCATGGACAGAGGAGCCTGGCGAGCTACAGTTCATGGGGTTGCAAACAGTCGGATTCCACTGGGCGCATGAGCACGCACCCTCAGGTTGTAACTGACTAGCAATCTGGTGGGAAATAAGTAGAATCACCTCTTTGAATCTCAAACCACTAATCTGTAAAATGAAATATAAACTTTCCCTTGTAGGGGTGTAATGAACAGTTAGGTACAGTTCTAGACCACCAGCTTCTTTGCCACAGACATCGTGGTCGCACGCATTTTCTTTTTTTCTTTTTTTTTTTTTTAGGACAAAGCTTTTTATTTATTTATTTATTTATTTTAAATTTTATTTTATTTTATTTATTTTTTTTTCTTAGTGAAATTTTTTTTTCTTTCTAATTTTATTTTATTTTTAATCTTTACATAATTGTATTAGTTTTGCCAAATATCAAAATGAATCCGCCACAGGTATACATGTGTTCCCCATCCCGAACCCTCCTCCCTCCTCCCTCCCCATACCAACCCTCTGGGCCGTCCAGTGCACCAGCCCCAAGCATCCAGCATCGTGCATCGAACCTGGACTGGCAACTCGTTTCCTACATGATATTTTACATGTTTCAATGCCATTCTCCCAAATCTTCCCACCCTCTCCCTCTCCCACAGAGTCCATAAGACTGTTCTATACATCAGTGTCTCTTTTGCTGTCTCGTATACAGAGTTATTGTTACCATCTTTCTAAATTCCATATATATGCGTTAGTATACTGTATTTATGTTTTTCCTTCTGGCTTACTTCACTCTGTATAATACGCTCCAGTTTCATCCACCTCATTAGAACTGATTCAAATGTATTCTTTTTAATGGCTGAGTAATACTCCATTGTGTATATGTACCACAGCTTTCTTATCCATTCATCTGCTGATGGACATCTAGGTTGCTTCCATGTCCTGGCTATTATAAACAGTGCTGCGATGAACATTGGGGTACACGTGTCTCTTTCCCTTCTGGTTTCCTCAGTGTGTATGCCCAGCAGTGGGATTGCTGGATCATAAGGCACTACACACATATTGTCACCTCGTAACTAACTGGCCATAAGGCAATTTTGCTCTAAAAGATAAAAATAATGAAAGATAAAAGAGGGTCACTTAGAAGGATATAACAAAACATTTAAGAAATGAATAATGAAATTTTAAAAACTTAATTGTGAAATACAATTATTTGAATACATTAAAAATGTGCAGATTCATGACAATATCATGCAAATAACTGATTTTACTTTGTAGATTGTACTTAAGCACTTGTCTTTTTTTTTTTTTTCTTTTGCTTGTGAAGTTCTCTCTTCATTCAGCATTGCACTTTTTTGCTAAAACTTCCTCCTTCAGTTTTCAAATACTAGGATGCATATTTGTAACTGAGCTCTGTATTGCATTGTGAAATCCTCTACAGGATTGTTGCTCTCTTAACATTGTGTCACATGTCCAGTGACAGATGTTCCAAAGTTCCATGGGAAATACTGGTTCAACTTTTTGCCTTCAAATCACCCAAGGATTTGCAAACTGATATGTTGTTATTTTCTAGGATGATATGCAGTCTGACTTTGTACTATCTTATTTCACACTTGTAGTAAGTTTTATCCACTTATTTTCTATCATGTCTTTATATGTAGCTGTTATCATTCACTGTTTTAAGATCACCACGCCTACTCATCACTATTAGGACCATTATGAGGACTAAGATTTATGTAACATAAAAATGGGAGTACTGCATCCATGGAGAAATAAAACCAAACAACGGTCAGCCAGTTGAAACTGAACTCTCAGCCAGTTATTTTTTCTTTTAGGGCAAAATTGCCTTATGTCAAATTAATTATGTAGCAAAAATGATTGTGGTGAAAATGCTTGGGGCAAAGATGCTTATGGCAAAAATAGCAGGCATGTGATGACTTCTTACTGATATGATGTTTCTAGCCCAATGTCTTTTCCATAATAAGCATTCAATATGTAGTAGGTTGGGGCTTCTCTCTTAGTTGGTAAAGAATCTGCCTGCAATGGAGGAAACCTGGGTTCAATTCCTGGGTCGGAAAGATCCCCTGGAGAAGGAAATGGCAACCCACTCCAGTATTCTTGCCTGGAGAATCCCATGGACAGAGGAGCCTGGCGGGCTACAATCCATGGGGTCATAAGAGTCAGAAATAACTTAGCGGCTAAAGAAAGAGAGAGAGAAGAGAGGGAGAGAGAGAGATGTGTTAGGTTCTCATAAGAATAAAGGATTTTGTATTTAAGAATTGTGTTTGAGTGCTTTCTGTGTTCTATCAGTTCAAAGACAGATGAAGAAAAAATGTTGACCTTTCAGGATTCAGAAACAGTTTTAACTGAGTAATTATTGCTGTATATGAACGATAAGGAAGTTTCAGGGAGTAACTTGCTCGGTTTACTAGTAAGAGCAAAGTTGTTATTTGAATCCGTGTGTTTAGTTCTAGACATGATATCTTTCCTGGGCCAGGTTGCAACTCTACCTATCCACCCTTCATATATAAATAAAACAAAATAAAAAGCAGAAAAAAACCCCTTCTCTTTGTTTCTTTAATCAAGATCTCCGGATACTGGTCAGCATCATCCTAATGACAAATGCTGTCCTGGAGAAAGGAGGGTGTACCGGACCTCCGGGGCCACCAGGACACCCAGGGCCTCCAGGTATAAGAGGGCCTCCAGGTATAAGAGGTGAGAAATACATTCTTCTGCTTTTTATTTGCACCTCCTGTTTCATGTTTTTGGTAGGAATGTCATAATCCTCATAAACTCAGGAGCACAAGGCATTGAGGATTAAAAGAATGTGGAGGAAATGGTCAGCTGTAGGGCTGGGTCCCAGGGCAGGGGAACCAGAGCTCAAATCACAGGCAACAAGAGAGACTGGCCTAGTTCTAGAACCAGGGTACTGGGATCCATGCGGGTTAGTCATGGTGGGAACATGTGCTAAGTAGAGTCAGTATCATGAATCAGACTGTCTGATAAGCAGCAAAAAAAAGGGTTTAATAAGTGTAGCAGGGCATCATGTATCGTCAGAACATTGTGTTTCATTGAGCACTTAGAGCCCCAAACCTGCTGCTAAGTCGCTTCAGTCATGTCCAACTCTGTGCGACCCCATAGACGGCAGCCCAACAGGCTCCACCGTCCCTGGGATTCTCCAGGCAAGGACACTGGAGTGGGTTGCCATTTCCTTCTCCAATGCATGAAAGTGAAAAGTGAAAGTGAAGTCGCTCAGTCGTGTCTGACTCTTAGAGACCCCATGGACTGCAGCCCACCAGGCTCCTCCATCCATGGGATTTTCCAGGCAAGAGTACTGGAGTGGGGTGCCATTGCCTTCTCCAAGAGCCCCAAACCTAGTTCTTATGAATAGGATGATGCCCAGGGAGCACCTGAGTACAAAGCAAGATTCTTCCCAGATTCTGTCCTGATTACCAGGACTTCTTTGTAGCCAATGAGACCAGACCAAGAGGGGCTCTCAGGAAAGATCACAGTTTTGTGTCATCTCTTATGGGGCCATTATCATGGGCCTTAAGGGTTAGATTTGGTAATCAAAAGGCTGTCTGGTCCCCAGACTTAGACACCCAGGCCTTTTTATCGTCTTCAGTAAGATTAGAATTATTAGCAAGAATTTTCCTTCCCAAGGTTGGGACGACCTCCTGGAGAAGGAAAATTTCTGCTGGGAAGATCCTCTGGAGAAGGAAAATTCTTGCTAATGATCAAACCCGGGTCTCCTGCGTTGCAGGTAGATTCTTTACTGACTGAGCCACCAGTGAAGCTCTTAGCAAGAATTAGTCCCACCCAAATCAGGATGAAATAATATACAGGAAAAGGTTCTTTACTGACTGAGCCACCAGGGAAGCTGTAGCAAGAATTAGTCCCACCCAAATTGGGATGAAATAATATATAGGAAATAATACGTATGCACCACGCATAGGTACTATAAGTACCTTACGCGCATTGTCTCTTTACAGCTTCACAATAATCACATGAGACGTCAATGATAATATTTTCAGATGAGGAAATACAGCCCAGAAAGAATGATTAACTTTAGTAAGATTACACAGCTGGTCAGTTTCAGAGATGTGACTTGAAACCATTTAATCATACAGCAAAGATCAATCTCTTAACCATGATATTATTTAAAAAAAAAAAAACTGGTGGTTTCACACATTGACTGGAT
Source organism: Bos indicus x Bos taurus (assembly GCF_003369695.1). Classification (NCBI taxonomy): domain Eukaryota; kingdom Metazoa; phylum Chordata; class Mammalia; order Artiodactyla; family Bovidae; genus Bos; species Bos indicus x Bos taurus. The sequence continues at coordinate 48,503,624 of NC_040080.1, forward strand.
ATCATCTTTTTATTGGATTCTATGACCTTCTTACTGTGTCTTATCCATTTCTCCAAGGAATACCAGGTTTGCCAGGTCCGCCGGGAACTCCAGGACCAAGTGTAAAATGCCCATGCCACAGACAGTCCGCCTTCACTGTGAAGCTCAGTGGCCAGTTGCCTTCCCCTTCAAAGCCTGTGCCCTTCACAGAGGTCCTGTACAATGCCCAGAGAGACTTACAGGAGGACACTGGGGTCTTCACATGCAGGGTGCCAGGAAATTACCATTTCCTCTTTGATGTGGATCTCCATCACTGCAAGGTGACTGTTCAGCTGATGAGGGACAAAAGTTCTGTCTTAGAAAAGCATCAGGTCTCCACCAAAGAGCCCAGGAGTCTCTCTGGCATGTTGACCCTGCCGCTGCACGTAGGCGAGAAGGTGTGGCTGGAAGCAAAAGTGGAAACTGAGAAGCCGGAGCAAGCCCGAGTTACAATTTATTTCTCTGGTTTCCTGACATAGTTCTGGCCTCTTTCTGTAGCAAAAGCAAATCCCTTATGATTCTGCTGTCAAAAGCAAACAAATAAATATGCACTATATCTTGGCCTCTTGTGCTTTCCTTTCCTTAGCATTTTGGAATTTTGGTGAATAGATTCTCTGTTCATATGAGAGAACTGGTAGGTTTGGTCACAGTAGAACTGGACCTTAGAATTCTACTTCAGAAATCATGACATTATTTCACTTAAATCACTCTTCTGATAGCTTTCAGGCCCAAGCTGCCTCCCTGTCCCCAGATCCCCATTACTGGATGGACACCCTCTTATCCAAGAGAAATAGGCTCATGGTGCCTCCCATTCCCCGATCTACTTCTCCACCTAAGTGACAAGTTTCACCATGTGCGCCTCCTCATCTCTCTAATTCTTCCCTGTATGTCACTCACACCATAAATCTGGTCAAGTCATTTTTATGGTTAAAGAAGGTTGAAGAAAAACACACTGCCATCATCCTGCTTATGATAATGATAAGATTTAGTCTCCTTCTGTAACAACAAAAACTTGGGGAAATTTATATGATTTAAGCTAACACTGATTGATGAAATGGGGAAAAGAACTTAACTCAATAGAGGTTTATTTCTCACTTATTAAAATTCCAATATTGGTATTCCTGGCTGGAGGGTGAATCTCTCCTGAACAGTGATTCTGGGATTCAGACTCCTTCCGTCCTTTATGGCTCTGCTATCTTTGACATGTGGCTTACGAGCTTCCATTATTCTTACATCAAGAAAACCAAAGTGGAAATATCCTGGAGAGTCCTGTGGGAGATGTTTTTTTTAACTGGGGAATGCCAAGGGATGGGTCACAAATGTTTTGCTTGCATGCCATTGACAAAAATTCAGTCATTGATTATCCCTAACTTTACCTCCTTCAGAAGCGTGGAATTTTGGTAAATAGATCCTAAACACTTAAAAATCACTCTTCTCATAAAGTCACAGATGTAGAAAACAAACTTATAAAGTGGGGGAAGAGAGGGTGGAATGAATTGGGAGAGCGGGACTCACATATATAGATTACTATGTGATAGAAGCAAGGTCCAATGCTGTAAAGAGCAATATTACATAGGAACCTGGAATGTCAGGTCCATGAATCAAGGCAAATTGGAAGTGGTCAAACAAGAGATGGCAAGAGTGAATGTCAACATTCTAGGAATCAGCGAACTGAAATGGTCTGGAATGGGTGAATTTAATTCAGATGACCATTATATCTACTACTGCGGGCAGGAATCCCTCAGAAGAAATGGAGTGGCCATCATGGTCAACAAAAGAGTCCGAAATGCAGTACTTGGATGCAATCTCAAACATGACAGAATGATCTCTGTTCGTTTCCAAGGCAAACCATTCAATATCACAGTAATCCAAGTCTATGCCCCAAGCAATAATGCTGAAGAAGCTGAAGTTGAACGGTTCTATGAAGACCTACAAGACCTTTTAGAACTAACACCCCAAAAAGGTGTCCTTTTCATGATAGGGGACTGGAATGCAAAAGTAGGAAGTCAAGAAACACCTGAAGTAACAGGCAAATTTGGCCTTGGAATACAGAATGAAACAGGGCAAAGACTAATAGAGTTTTGCCAAGAAAATGCACTGGTCATAACAAACACCCTCTTCCAACAACACAAGAGAAGACTGTATACATGGACATCACCAGATGGTCAACACCGAAATCAAATTGATTATGTTCTTTGCAGCCAAAGATGGAGAAGCTCTATACAGTCAGCAAAAACAAGACCAGGAGCTGACTGTGGCTCAGATCATGAACTCCTTATTGCCAAATTCAGACGTTAATTGAAGAAAGTAGGGAAAACCACTAGACCATTCAGGTATGACCTAAATCAAATCCCTAATGATTATACAGTGGAAGTGAGAAATAGATTTAAGGGCCTAGATCTGATAAACAGAGTGCCTGATGAATTATGGAATGAGGTTCGTGACATTGTACAGGAGACAGGGATCAAGACCATCCCCATGGGAAAGAAATGCAAAAAAGCAAAATGGCTGTCTGGGGAGGCCTTACAAATAGCTGTGAAAAGAAGAGAAGCGAAAAGCAAAGGAGAAAAGAAAAGACATAAACATTTGAATGCAGAGTTCCAAAAAATAGCAAGAAGAGATAAGAAAGCCTTCTTCAGCAATCAATGCAAAGAAATAGAGGGAAACAACAGAATGGGAAAGACTAGGGATCTCTTCAAGAAAATTAGAGATACCAAAGGAATATTTCATGCAAAGATGGGCTTGATAAAGGACAGAAATGGTATGGACCTAACAGAAGCAGAAGATATTAAGAAGAGATGGCAAGAATACACAAAAGAACTATACAAAAAAGATCTTCACGACCCAGATAATCACGATGGTGTTGATCACTAACCTAGAGCCAGACATCCTGGAATGTGGGCCTTAGAAAGCATCACTACGAACAAAGCTAGTGGAGGTGATGGAATTCCAGTTGAGCTATTCCAAATCCTGAAAGATGATGCTGTGAAAGTGCTGCACTCAATATGCCAGCAAATTTGGAAAACTCAGCAGTGGCCACAGGACTGGAAAAGGTCAGTTTTCATTCCAATCCCAAAGAAAGGCAATGCCAAAGAATGCTCAAACTACCGCACAATTGCACTCATCTCACATGCTAGTCAAGTAATGCTCAAAATTCTCCAAGTCAGGCTTCAGCAATATGTGAACCGTGAACTTCCTGATGTTCAAGCTGGTTTTAGAAAAGGCAGAGGAACCAGAGATCAAATTGCCAACATCCACTGGATCATCGAAAAAGCAAGAGAGTTCCAGAAAAACATCTATTTCTGCTTTCTTGACTATGCCAAAGCCTTTGACTGTGTGGATCACAAGAAACTGTGGAAAATTCTGAAAGAGATGGGAATGCCAGACCACCTGATCTGCCTCTTGAGAAATCTATATACAGGTCAGGAAGCAACAGTTAGAACTGGACATGGAACAACAGACTGGTTCCAAATAGGAAAAGGAATACATCAAAGCTGTATATTGTCACCCTTTTTATTTAACTTCTATGCAGAGTACATCATGAGAAACGCTGGACTGGAAGAAACACAAGCTGGAATCAAGATTGCCAGGAGAAATATCAATAACCTCAGATATGCAGATGACACCACCCTTATGGCAGAAAGTGAAGAGGAACTAAAAAGCCTCTTGATGAAAGTGAAAGTGGAGAGTGAAAAAGTTGGCTTAAAGCTCAACATTCAGAAAACAAAGATCATGGCATCCGGTCCCATCACTTCATGGGAAATAGATGGGGAAACAGTGGAAACAGTGTCAGACTTTATTTTTCTGGGCTCCAGAATCACTGCAGATGGTGACTGCAGCCATGAAATTAGAAGGCACTTACTCCTTGAAAGGAAAGTTATGACCAACCTAGATAGCATATTCAAAAGCAGAGACATTACTTTGCCGACAAAGGTTCGTCTAGTCAAGGCTATGGTTTTTCCTGTGGTCATGTATGGATGTGAGAGTTGGACTGTGAAGAAGGCTGAGTGCCAAAGAATTGATGCTTTTGAACTGTGGTGTTGGAGAAGACTCTTGAGAGTCCCTTGGACTGCAAGGAGATCCAACCAGTCCATTCTGAAGGAGATCAGCCCTGGGATTTCTTTGGAAGGAATGATGCTAAAGCTAAAACTCCAGTACTTTGGCCACCTCATGCGAAGAGTTGACTCATTGGAAAAGACTCTGATGCTGGGAGGGATTGGGGGCAAGAGGAGAAGGGGACAACAGAGGATGAGATGACTAGATGTCATCACTGACTCGATGGATGTGAGTCTGAGTTAACTCCGGGAGTTGGTGATGGACAGGGAGGCCTGGTGTGCTGCAATTCATGGGGTCGCAAAGAGTCAGACACGACTGAGCGGCTGATCTGATCTGATCTCTGAATGTGAATCTGCTGTATAGCCTAGGGAACTCTGTTCAGTGCTCTGTGGTGGCCTAAATGGAAAGGATATCTAAGAAAGAGGAGACATATTATGTATATGTATGACTGACTCACTTTGCTGTACAGCAGAAGCTAACACAACATTATAAAGCAAGTACACTCCAATAAACATTTTTTAAAACTCCCTCTTCTCATAGCTACCAAGGTCATCTTTCTTCTTGTCCCTAAATCCACATCACTGCCTGGAAGAATCCTTTATCATAGTTACAAATTAAATGAGAAAATCACATAGCCATTTAAAAGGACAATAAAAGCACTTGGTGTTTTAAAAAAATCAGAACTTCTTAAAAATTTAAAAATCTGTTAGGAAATAAAGAATAAAAGAGAATTTTCTTTTTTAATTTTAAATTTATTTATTTTTAATTGAAGGATAATTGCTTTACAGAATAGTGTTGGTTTCTGCCAAACATCAATAGGAATCAGCCATAGGGATACATTTGTCCCCTCCCTCTTAAACCTTCCTCCCATCTACCTCCCCATCCCACTCGAGAATTCTCTTAATCTGATAGTGACTACTGAAAAGTTATACACAAAGCCTCTCACCCTGGAATGTGAGCTTGCAGACTGAGACCTAAAAGTAATATGTCCACAATCACTTCTACTCAGTACTGTACCAGAGATTTTCACCCATGGCATAAGCAGGAAAAAATATAAAGTTAGAAAAGAATCAAAGTTTATATTACCAGTGTATGAATTCAAGCAGAAGAAAAAAAACCACTTATGTGTAATTAAATTAATGAAAATTAACAAACATTTTGGATATAATTTAACTAAAAAATCAATTGTGCTTTCTATAGCAGAATCAATTAATCAGAATATAAAATGAAACCATGCAATTTAACTAGCAACAAAAATAGCAAATATAGGTAACCTGGGCTGGGAAAGAGGGAGCCAAGCTCACCGAGTGAGCCGGCAGAAAAGAGCAAGAAGGGGTTGATCCAACCGCATCTCCCATTGTTTGGCGGTTCCCAGGGCAATCTCTGCTCTGCCTCCGACAGGCCTGTGCGTACTGACTGCTGGGAGGAAGGCTCAGAGTAACGGAGGGCACTGCATCTTTTATTTTTTAAAGCAAATGTATCTAGGATGAGACCTAACAGAGTTGTGAAACGATTATGGAGAATAGTATACATTTTTACTGAAAGGTTTTAAATAAGATAGAGAGAAACCCTGTTCAGGGATTGTAAGACAACATACATGCATTTTTCCCCCAAACTGGCTGATAGCATTCATCGATGGATTTCTAGTCAGATAAAGAAAGATGTTATGGGGGAGTGTTTTGTACACAATATGCCTAGAGTGTATCCTTAAAGAACTGGCAGGCATATTGAACAGCAGGTAAGTGTGTTGGCAGTAGCATAGTACAACTCCGATGCACCTTGACAGTAGCATAGAAACAGGATTCCCGGAGCACACAGGTCATGGAGTGCTATACAATGAAATTAAATGAGCATTGCCCACACATGTTACACGTACTGTGAAGTGAAAGTACTATCGACTTAAAGGATTCTTACAATAATATCCCACGTTTATAAGTTTAAAAAACATGCAAGCCGGGAGCTCCCTGGTGCCCTAATGATTAGGATTCTGGGTTTAATCCCCGATTGGGGAAACTGAGATCCCATAAAAAAAAACAGAAACAAAAACAACAAAAAAGCACGTACTAAAATTAATAAATAAACATTAAAAAAAACATGCAAACCTAGACTACATTAAAACTTTTTAAAATTAGTTTATTTATTTATTTATTTTTGGCTGGGTGGGGTCTTCATTGCTTCATGTGGGCTCTCTCTACTTGCCATGAGCAGGGTCTCCTCTTTGTCCTGGTCACGGGCTCTAGGTGTGCAGCTTCAGTACTTCCAGCTCTCGGGCTCTAGAGTGTGGGCTCAGTAGTTGTGGTGCATGGGCTTAGGTGCCCTACAGCATGTAGGATCTTCCTGAACCAAGGATGGAACCCATGCCCCCTGCACTGGCAGGCGGAGTCTTGACCACTGGACCACCAGGGGAGTCCTAAACTACATTTTTAAATGATTGATGTGTATGTATTAAGATGAAGAAAAATTAGCAACAAGTCCTAAAAGGAGCATGGGGTCTTTCAAAAGAATTCTGCCCAGGCAGTTATTTTATAGTTGCTTATCATATTGTTCATTTATGCTTTGCACTTTTTGGTATTCAGGCTTTGTTCACAATTAGGAAATTGTTAGTATGCAGCCACAGTGATTTCACTCTCAATTCAGGACCAGTGGTCACAATTAGATCCTTTGCGTTGCTTAGCAACTCCATGCTGTGTCCTTCACTCCCATTTACAATTTCACACCCTCATTCTCTCTAAAGATCTCCAGCACCAACATTCAGCTGATTACCCTGTGTTCTGTTTTTCCTAGAAAAATAAGTATTAGAAGCAAACTTTTCAAAGTGCTTCCATCGCACTGACTCACAGTTCTGCCCCTCAGCTGAATTTCCTGCCTTCTGTCTTGTTCCTCAGACTGACATCTACACTGCTACGTAGGAATTCCACTTATGCACGTGGTCCTGTTTTCTTGAGCTACTTGCAGACATAGTTTTAGGAAGTCTCCCCTCTCTCACCTAGTTTTGTGCTCTACTAGATCATTCCTTCTGTATGTAAGCACACCAGGTTTCCACATCTTCAAAGAGAAAATTCTCCCTTGACTCCGAAGGCTTCTCCAACTACTGCCTGGTTTATCCTCTTTACACAAAATCTTCTCAAGAAAGTTTCTATGGGCTGAGTTATATATCCATGAAATTATCATGCTGAAGTCCCAAGCCCTAGCACCTCAGAATATTACAGGACTTTTAAGGAGGTGATTTGAGTCATGAGGGGGAATCCTGCCAATTCAATCCAATTATGGATTGGCAATTTGGACACAGGAAGGTGCAGAGGGAAAAAACATGTGAAGACTCAGTAAGAAGGTGGCCATCTACAAGTCAAGGAGAGAGGCCTCAGAGAAAGCCAGCCCTACCAACACCTTGATCTCAAATATCCAGCCTCCAGAACCATGAGAGAAGAAATGTCAGCTCAGTCACCCAGTTCTGTGGTCCTAAAACAGTTGTCTGTACTTCAGTTCCTAATTTCTCTTTCTTTTCAACACACTTCACTCAAGCCTTCTGTACTTTCCCACCAATAGTATTGTTATCAATGTCACGAATAACCAGGAAATTGGGTCCAGATGATCAGTCAACCTTTTACTTGACACACTTGATCCCTGACTTGTTGCTACATTTCTCCCTTGAGGCCTGTGTCACCACACTTGCCTGATTTTCCTCCAACCCCAGAGGTTTCTCTCTCAATCCCCTATATGTTGGCATGTCCTGTTTTTTAGATTTGTTCTTTTGACTTCTTACCTCCTTTCACCCCAGGGGCTTTCCTGGGGGCTCAGTGGTAAAGAATCTGCCTGCCAGTGCAGGAGATGCAAGAGACGTGGGTTCAATCCCTGGGTCAGGAAGATTCCCTGGAGAAGGAAGTGGTAATCCACTCCAGTATCCTTGCCTGGAGAATCCCATGGACAGAGGAGCCTGGTGGGGTACAGTCCATGAGGTCACAAAGAATCGGACACAATTTAATAAATAAACAGCAACAAGAATCCATTCACCCCACATGTGATTTCATCCCATGTTGTGCTTTTAAATAGCTTCTAGATGCTGACAGTTCCAGAAATGTCTCTTTCCAGACCAACCTCCTGGATGTCAAACTCCAGCTGAGACATCAGACAGTGCTGAATGGTCAGCACAGTCCCATGAAATAGTAATTCTACAGGAAACACACTTTACTGAAAATGGGCAAAGAACACGACAGAGAAGCCATCACAAATACTACAGAGACATTTGGGAGATTCTGAATATGTCAAGCAGAGATTATGGGATCTCTTTTCTCATCCCAGAAAATGATCAAGTTCCAGAGTGCTGGCTGCTAACTGTGGGATCAGGACAAGATGGCGCAGGAGAGACATTTCATTCAGGGATCTCTAGGGTTTTATGCCTTCCCTGGTGGCTCAGCATTAAAGAATCCACCTGCAATGCCAGAGCTGCACGAGACACGGGTTCGATCCCTGGGTCAGGAAGATCCCCTGGAGAAGGAAATAGCAACCCACTCCAGTATTCTTGCCTGGGGAATTCCATGGACAGAGGAGCCTGGCAGGCTATAGTCTATGGGGTCGCAGAGAGTCCAACATGACTGAAGCAACTAGACACGCATGCAGGGCTTTGTACTTTGAGAGTCACCTGGTCCTTCTGGTCATAAGGGTTACATGACTAGCTTCCACATTTTATCAAGACATGAGTAAGTTGCATATTTATTTAAAATAAACCACTCAAGAGCATTAGCTCTAAGGTTTAGAAAATGTCTGACTGGTTACATTTACAAACTTCCTTGAGAAAGGTGAGGATCACATGTCAGAGCAACTAACTAGTCATCCTTTCTTTATTTAAAAAATAATTTTTAATTGACATATAATTGAATTACAATATTCGTTTCAGGTGTACAGCATAGTGATTCAGTATTTTTACAGATTAGCCTCTGTTAAAAGCTGTTACAACGTAGTGGCTATAATTTCCTGTGCTATACAATATATCCTTGTCACTTATCTACTTTATTCATAGGAGTTTCTATCTGTTAATTCCTTACCCCTAATTTGTACCTTCCCTCTCTTCTTTGGTAACCGTGAGTTTGTCTACATTTGTCAGTCTGTTCCTGTTTAGCATATATATTCATTTATATTTAAAATGAGCTATTTAACGATTGTATATTTTGCTAAATTGGGCTTTCAGAAAATAAACATCCTAGAAAGAATGATAGAAACTCAAAACTTGTTGAAATATATATTATAAATATTTTGTAAGAATTAACATTATACCACTTACATTTCAAAGCAAACTTCTAGTAGCTTGATGAATTATGCTGAATCATGTAACATTTGTCCAAGGGTCATTGAGAGTTTATTTCTTTTCCTTCAATATTTTCTCATTCTGTTTTTTAGATTGGGTAATTCCCTTGATCTTTAGTTTACTGATCCTTCCCCCTGCCAGCTTCAATCTGCTTTTGACGTAATCTAGTTAATTTTTATTTCAGTATTTTATTTTCCAGCTCTCAAAATTTACTTTTTGAATGTAATTTTTATTTTGCTATTGCAATTCCCTCTCTAAACATGTATTTCCTTTATTTTTGAACACACTTCCCTTATTTAGAAATGTATATATTTATGATAGTTACCTTTAAGTTTTTGTTAATTTCAACATCTGGGCCTGGTTGAAGTCAATTTCTATCAACTGTTCTTTTTTCTCCGCTGAAGATGGCCACATGTTTCTCATGTTTCTGTTTCTTGTAATTTTTTTGCTTGAAAACTAGTTATCATAGATAATACATTGTTGAGACTCTGGGTTTTATTAAGCTGTTCTGAGGATTGTTATTTTCTATATTGTTTCTACTTATTTATCATATATAAATAATATATATTTCCATATATTATATTTCTATATTATTTTCTATATTGTTCTATTAGGCGGTTAACATGTCTGAACTCTAGCTGCAAATATTTACCCTGCTAATATTTCTGCTCTCTTTCTTGGGCTTCTAACTCTTGATTTATTTATTTTTAACCAGCCCTCTGTGGGTTTTCCCCGATGCCTGTGTGATTTGGTGCCAAACATACAAGTAGAATTTAGAGAGAGATCGGGCTCACCCTGTGGGTAGCCTGCTTGGGGGGATGACCTGATTTCCCACTCCAGGGCTGGCTGCACCCTCTACCACCTTGAGGCCACAAGGCCTCAGTGTTCTTCTGTCCAAACTGCATTACTGTGAGAGACGTTCAGTTGCAAAGGCGGAAAATCCCAAGTCTTGTCCTGGGCTGCTATGTCTTTCAAGAACAGATTTCTTTCTGCCTCTGCCTGCTTTTTCAGGAGGCCCTCTGTTGTCTCATGCATGTAATTTTCAGCCAGCACTTGCTTAGAGTTCATACTCACACCTTGGGTCTAGAGACTCTTCAGCTGCCAACACTTCCTTCCTTTAAATTTCTAGGTGATTTTTCCAGCTCTGAACTCCTCATTCTGGCACCTTAGGTGGGTGGTAAGGCTACAGACTTCCTGCTGTTTTTGGCTATAGGGGATGTGAAGGGTTGGGGAGTGTGCTAGGCCAGAAAGGCACACTGCTGCAAATTCTACCCCTTCTAGGGGAACACTTTTAAGCATATACACTTTGCCATCTACTGTCTTATTTTGTATGCTTTCAGTGTCGTTTCAGTATTTTATCAGGTTATTATAGTACCCGTGGCATAAACGTCAGGCCTTTTACTTTGATTGTTATCCTGACAGTCAATTAAGTGATATACTTACGGGAGCAGACCTGACGTAAGATGTTAGTTGGAAAAGCTTTACATCACAGCTGTGCAAACAAGTTAAGTGGAATGAAATCTGAGCCTCCCATGTTCTTCAAAGTTGCTGCCATATTTCAGGGCCTTTCTCTTCCTTCACAGTTTTACACTGATTCAGCTCCTCTTATTTTGTTATATATACACCCACTTACTTTTTGGCTAGAAGACTATCTTTTCAGATCTAAGGATTTTTTAAAAACAGTCTGTGTCCTTGGAAATTAGAGGGCCCCTCAAGATTGATTTCTAAAGAGGAAAGCTTATAAATATTAATATATAATTATATATACGGTTTATATATATAATTATATATACGTAAAATTTCGTATACATATATATTCACACACATTCTGTATGTTTTAGGATCATATATGTGTTCCTGTATGATTGTTGCAATAAGTTAGTTTGTATCTGTGTTATTAAAATCTAAAAGTATAAGGTGCTAACTCTAATATACATAAATAAATACAAATGATATAAAAGTAAGTGCTAGGAAGTTGAGGGTAAAATTGGACTATTTTTTGGCAACATATCTAAAAGTAGGGGTTAGGATTATGTTTAGGGACAAACCTCTGAACTCCTCACGGCTCAGTTCACCTGCGGTTCATCCAAATGGGACGAAAGGGACTTAGAGCATCGGCCGCAGGGAACAGAAAGACAGTCTAAGTGGTCACGCTACTGAAATCATGTCCGTATTTCTTGTGAGACAAATGATGTGTATACTTTCTATTACACTGAAAGTAAACATTTAGCAGAGACGCATGGCCTGGTCAACATTTCCATACCCTAGAACCATGTTAGTGTTTAAACAAAAGGTCATTCATTCGGGATAGTAGAAGCTATGATGTTTTAATCTTTCCTTCTTCTCCCTCCCACCATTGTTAGTGTCAACTACAAATTGGCACTTGCCATAAGGATTAAATCATGTGCTGCTGCAGCTGCTGACCTTCAACAGCCCCTGAAAGGAGTTCAGGGTAGAAAACAGAAATGAGATACTCTGTGCTCAGGGAAAAACTGGCAGAACAGGTCTTCAGATAGTTAGATATTTTCCAGAGCCAATTTTTTGAGCCCAATTCTTGTGTCTTCTCATTTCTAGAAAGCACTAAAATCCTTCATGGTGACGACTGTTGTTCGTGACTAGCAAAAGCTTCACGAGACCAGCAGAAACTTTCTGGAAAAATATGTGCTTGATTCCATGTAGCCTCTCTTTACCAGAATCACATATATACTGACCTTCTCCCCGACCCTGACCCCACCTCTGTGGAGCTGAGGTGCTGTCTCCTGGCTGCAGTCCTCATTTTTGCCCCAAATAAAATTTAGCTCGCAACTCTCACATTGTGTATCTTTTAAGTCGACGTGCAGTTCAGTTCAGTTCATTCGCTCAGTCGTGTCTGACTCTTTGCAACCCCATGAATCGCAGCATGCCAGGCCTCCCTGTCCATCACCAACTCCCGGAGTTCACTCAGAGTGAAGGGCTTAGAGCATAGTAAGTACTTAATATATATAATTTTTCTTATATATAAATATATATAAATTTTATAAATAATTATAAAATTTTTATAAAAATTTTATAAAATTATATATATATAAATTTTCTTCTTGTTCTCTTTGCTGCTGCTGCTGCCGCCGCTAAGTTGCTTCAGTCGTGTCCGACTCTGTGTGACTCCATAGACAGCAGCCCACCAGGCTCTCCCATCGTTCTCCCTATCACTCTGTAAATATCTGTCTACTGAATAAATGCATGAATGGTTTGAGTGAGTGTAGACTAAATCACACTACAAGTTATGATTGGAACAAAGTCAATTTTTAGTAACAACAAAATAAGAAATCTGATTATAGCAAGTTAAACTTACCATGTGCTAACAACTGTGCTGTTTCTCTGCTCTCATTATTTCAAAAACTATTGAGCACCTAAAATGTGCTAGACACATGTGGGATTTTGAGATTACAATAAAGACCAAAATAAAAGCTAGTTTTTGATATCATGAAACTCACAGTTTAGCAGAGGGGAGAGACATTAGTCTGAGAATTTTTTAAAATGTAAGAATAAAGTGATGGCTGTTATTACAAAGTAGAAAATCATAACGTAAGAATGCATAAAAGGGGCCAGTTAGTTTATTATCAGTTCCTTTCTCAAGAAGCTATTTCTGAATTCTGACTGAGCACAAAAGATGTTGGTGGTTATGGAGATAAGTGACCTGGGAAGAGAGTTGAACAGTGCAAATGCCCTGTGGCAGTGTGGTCCAATGACCATACATTATTTAAGGGACTAAAATTTCAGCGTAGCTGGAAACCAGTCACTAAGGAAAACTGTAGGAGGAAGAAAATATGGAGAGGTGTAAAGGAAATCATATTAATAATTTATTTCTTTATTGAGGTATCATTGACAAAATGAAGTTATTTCCAGATGCACAACATAATGATTCAATATTTGCATCATAGTGAAATGATCACCATAGTAAGTCTACATAACATCTGTTATCATACATAGCTACAGAATTTGTTTTCTTGTGACAAGAACTTTTAAGATTTACTCTCTTAGCAATTTTCAAATATACAATTACAATTTGATTTTTATCCTAAGAAAAATGAGACGCCATGAAATGATTTTGATCAGAGATTAGTATGATAACCTTGTCTTTTGTGCAATGAGCATTCACTGCTGGGACGAGATAAATCCGATCAAAGAGGCACCAAGTGGAGGACTGGCCCACCAGTTAGCACAGTGACAGGTGAAGATGATGGTGTTGCTTGTAGGAATGTCATGATGGAAATTGATTTAGCTTGGTGACAGATTGGACTGTGGAGGTGACATGAAGGGAGGTAGGTGGCACTAATCAGTGGATGGTGATGTTCATGGGGAAAGGAAACAATGGAAATAGAAGAGGTGTTGGAGTAAGAAGCAGTCATGAACTCAGTTTTGGACACATCAATACGGCAACCCTGAGAATGCCTCTGTGTGCATCAGTGATCTCTGATCTCCTCTGCCAACACATTACAGAGATGTAATTCGTTCTCGTGTCTGTGTGTGAACTAGAGTGGGACCGTTAAGGTTAGAGATTATCTCTTAGCACAGTATAGAAGTTTAAGAGATGATGGAAAGGAAAGGGGGAAGAGTAAGGAGAGTGGATGGTAGGTGAAGTCTCTAGGGGAGAGCAAGTCTGTAAAGGAAAAGAACAGGTTTATCAGGGCTGCATTTGGTTACACTTAACAGAAACCAGTCTGCATTGGCTTACTCAAATCAGGGATTGTTATTCTCATCTGTAAGTCTGGTGTGTCTGTGCAAGGACATTACCTGATCTGTTTCCTACTCCTTCAGTCTGCTTAGCAATACATGTCTTTTGTTCTCAGGTTTGCAAAACTGCTGCTTCAGCCACAGGCATTGCATCTTCCTAGGTGTGGGAGTGGGGGAGCGGTGATGGGTGAGAAGGGAAGAGTAGAGGGCAAAGGATAAAAATCCAAAGAAACAAGTCACTTGAGGATTTGTCTTTGAAAGAATCATCCAGGAAGCCCCGCCTGAGTATATTTCATTCTCCAGATGGTGTCACAGGTGACCCACGGTTTCAAAGAGGGTGAAGATCATGCCCTTAACTAGGTTCATTGACAACCCAAAGTTTGAGCTCTGTTAGAAATAAATTTAACAAGTGATAGAATGGGTACTGCATAGTGTCTGAGGAGTATTAAGCAACAAAATAATTCCTTTAATCTGTACCATTGGTCCTTGCTCAAACCATCTTCAAAGTATACTGCTGCTAAGTCACTTCAGTCGTGTCCGACTCTGTGCGACCCCAAAGACGGCAGCCCACCAGGCTCCCCCATCCCTGGGATTCTCCAGGCAAGAACACTGGAGTGGGTTGCCATTTCCTTCTCCAATGCTTGAAAGTGAAAAGTGAAAGTGAAGTCACTCCATCATGTCTGACTCTTCACGATCCCATGGACTGCAGCCTATCAGGCTCCTCCATCCATGGGGTTTTGCAGGCAAGAGTACTGGAGTGGGGTGCCATTGCCTTCTTCAATATGCATCAAATGCAAAATATGTACTTGGTAGACTGTAGTGTGACTTGAAGCAAATTTTCTTCATCTCTTTGGGATATTTTCTTTCCTAGCTATACTATAAATTGTGAAATTGAACTGGTGTCGAGGGCTGTGATCAAGACTATGTTTTTCCCTCTGGTGAAAAACTATCAGAAAAAAACAAAAGGCGGGATGACTTTCCTGGTTCCCCAGCCTCAACCAGCCCTTGTTTCCTGACCTACCCTCTTCCCAGAGTTCCTAGGATATAGCAGAATATATGAAATTTCATGGGCTTTCCATAAGAAATTGTTGACCAGTTAATGAATAATTAATCTTTACTGCTTTTTAGGGTTACATTCACATGGGTAAATTGGACGTTCTGAACGTAATTTATTCAATGATCACTGAAAAGTACTGGGGCAGGGAGGGAAGTTTGCTGGGAGGTTTAGGACCACTTGAGGAATTCAAGGGTGCCATTACCCCTTAGCCAGGATAATTTCCATAGAGCAAATACCCAAAGAACATACTTTGAATTGGTCCTTTCTCAGTCTCTGTTGTGTCTAGCTTGGATTCCAGCCAGACTCTGTCTCCCAATGTCAGCTGCAAGACGACATTTCCAGAAAGATGCCTATAATTGTCCTTGGCCTTGGACTCCTTCTCCAGGATTTGAGTGTCATTCTTCATGAGCCCTAGCTTCACAGCATGCTGGAATAGCTCTATGTCAAAGCCAAAGCGGTACACGCCAGGGATGGTGCAGGTGAACACTCCCGTGGTAAGATTGAAGTGGTCCTGGTCATTATGCAGGGCTTCCTTGAAGACAATGGGCTGGGAGGGGGCTGGGAGGGGATCATTCATCTTCACTGCAAAGGCAGATTTAGGGGGAGACAAGCAACTCTCAATGTCTCCCGGAATCCCAGTTGGTCCTCGCAATCCTGGAGGGCCTGGGGGCCCTAAACATCAAAGTAAACAGAAGGAAGATAGAGGAGATGTGAAGTTCATACATTTCACAGTCCATAAATGTCTTTCCACACCACCCCTCCTACTAACTTACACTCTCCCTTCAAGGATCACCTTACACATCCTTTTCCCAGAAAGTGTCTCCTCTCTGTCATTACAGTGGCAGAATCCAGCATTTACTTTGATTGTAGCATTTGCTTACACTGAAGAGTCATCTCTCCCATTAAATACCTATTTTATTTCCTTAAATAGATGATGAGCCAGTGCCCTACCTAATTTTGTTCCTAAAACACGATCATATGATATCCAAGGTCCAGATGATAGGCATAGTATATTTTTGGAAGCAGTGATTGAATAAATAATTGCTTCAATTGCCCTTTCAATTCATTTCATAGGTATGATGTTTTTATTATCACAAATGCTAAGTAGTAGGAGTACTCAGGGAAGACACTGACACAGGGAACTCTAGGAATTGTAGCATTCCAGAGATAAAAAGGGGTATTAGAGCAATGATTCCCCGGCTGGACTGTTCACGACAGTCAGCTGTGGAACCTGTGAATAGTAGTGTCTTAGTTAATAATACGTGACCATCTGAATTGGAATTTCAAGCGGATAAAACCTGGAACCTGAATATTAACCAATGTCCACAGATGATTTAAAGGCAGTCAGGTTAAGGAATCAATGATGCTAGATCACTCTGGTGAATAATTTCCAGTGAGATTGAGATGGCAAAGTAAGTTCTCAGAATTGACTCAAGAGCATAATGCCTTATTCTCAGTTGTTTTCTACAATACAATTTTGCCCTTGAGTTTGCAGGAAACTCAACAGTATTCCATAGTGAGTCAAGGGTGAACACAGAGTAATTGTGGACTTCCCTGGTAGCGCAGCTGGTAAAGTATCCATCCACCTGTAATTCAGAAGACCCCAGTTCAATTCCTGGATTGGGAAGTTCCCCTGGAGAAGGGATAGGCTACCCACTCTAGTATACTTGGGCTTCCCTGGTGGCTCAGATGGTAAAGAAGCTGCCTGCCATGTGGGAGACCTGGGTTTGGTCCCTGGGTTGGGAAGATCCCCTGGAGGAAGGCATGGCAACCCACTCCAGTATTCTTGCCTGGAGAATCCCCATGTACAGAAGAGCCTGGTGGGCTATAGTCCATGAGGTTGCAAAGAGTTGGACATGACTGAGCAAGTAAGCACAGCACAGAGTAACTATGCCATATTAAAGAGTGCACCAATATAATGTCTGAACTGTCATTTAGGTTCACATGGTGGCTTCTTCAGAACCCATCCCTGAAGTTTTTCTGGGGTAAAAACCTCATCATCTGCTTTAAGACTCTAGGTGTGTAGATGGGCAGGGAAGTGGGAGACCTTGGTGATTTCCCTCCAAAAACCATTATCTCTATTGTTACTGACCATCAGAAGCATCTGGATATTTCCTTGAGCTTATAGATATTTCAGTCAGAAAAAAGTGACCAATGCAATGTGAAGAAAAATGTTTTCTCACCTGGAGGGCCAGGAGGGCCAGGAAGGCCGGGAGGGCCTGGAAGGCCTGGAGGTCCTTGAGAATCACAGGACTCGGTAACTGGTACAGAAGTGGCGTCAGCCATGACTGATAGAACAGACAAGGCTAAAATCCAGACATCTAGAACAGGGGGTCAAATGGATAAATATTCACAGAAGTTGAAAGATGGTGCTGCTTCTCTTGAAAGATTATGTTCCCAACACTGTCTAGGCAGCCAGGTCTCCCAATGTCAAGAAATAACTGTGAACTCGGTCATAAAGAGAGACTTCCCCCCACTTTCCTTCTTTTTTTTTTAAAAAGTCTTTATTGAATTTACAATATTGCTTCTGTTTTATGTCTTGGTTTTTTCGGCTGAGAGGCATGTGGGATCTTAGCTCCCCAAGTAGGGATTGAAACCACAACCCCTGCATTGGAAGAAGTTTTAACCACTAGACTGCCAAGGAAATCTGCCCCCGCTGCCCGCCTTCCTACTTAATGGGGTGCAATCAGGGCCAAAGATAATCTATAGTTTCCTTGTATTTGCTGTTAATATTCTTACTGAAACGTGAACTTCTGATGACCTAGAGGTTTTCTCTAGGACACTCAAACATCCAGTGTCTTTCCCTCTCTTGTCTCTTTAAGTAAATAGTCTTGTGGTATTCTCCTTATGACAGCTAGGCACCTGCAGCCCTTAACAATTAAGCATGGTGTTTCCTCAAAAACAAGTCGACTAGGGGTTTCATTTATTGATTCTACACTGCTTACTAAATGTTTTCCGTGTATCTGCATGGTAAACTTCTTTTCATCCTTAAAAAACAGTTAGGGTTCAAGACAGGGGGACATATGTATACTTATGGCTGATTCAGGTTGTATGACAGAAAACAACAAAATACAGTAAAGCAATTATCCTCCAATTAAAAATAAATAAATTTTTAAAAAAATTCAGAGTTCACTCATCTTGGGATATCCTCCATGATTTCCTCAAAGGGAACTAATCGTTGTATTTTAAAATGCACAGAAAGAGAAGCTGTCAAGTGAACAGGTGATGATGAACAAATTTATGCCAAACAGTGGAATAACTTCCAATTATTTCCAAAGACCTTAGCTTGATCCGGAAGTATTGAAACACAAGATGGTCATTGGAAATGATGTTGTTGGGTGTTTCTTTTTTTTTAATCAGTAAAAAAGTATCACATTTCATTTTATAATGGTATATATGGTTATGTAAAATATATTCCAGGCCTAAGTGACAAAAATAATTGGTAAATAGACGTATATCATAGCAAAATAAAAATCAGATCTTGAGAAATTTAGTTTCTCTGAATATCTCTTTCCAAACTGTGACATAGAGATAATGAGCATTGTGGTGAGAATCAGTGACAAATAAAGCATGTAATGCACTGTTGGCTGTAAAGAAAATGCTCAACCAGTAACTGAAAATATACGAACACGTAGGACTTTCATTGAATGACACTCCTTTACCTGCCTGAATTAAGCAGTGGTATTACAGCATAGACATGAGAAGAAAATCTGTTAAGATAGATGCCTCTGTTTATGGGTTAGCATATGTACAAAGAAAAATTATCCTAGAAAACTGAAATTCATCTCATCAATGAAACACTGATGAAGTAACTTTTGTTAAGTATACACATCCAAGTGTTAACATTTCAACAGGTAAAATACACTAAAAAACAAAACAAAACAAAAAAAAAAACAGCTCTTTGTTGAGATATAGTTTGTATACCATGAAACTCTCATTTTAAGTGCAAAATTTAATGATTTTAAACAAATTCCCACAGTTGTGTAACCACCACCACCACCCAATTTTAGAAGATCCCCATCATCCTCAAAAGACCTCAGGTGCCTATTTGCAATCACTCCCCCATTTCTACTTCTAGCTCTAGGCAACTCCCTTCCAAAGGCAAGCAAACAATCATCAATTTTCTGCAGCAAAGCTGACTTTCATTTACGATTTTTTTGAAGCTTCAAGTAAAAAGGAAGAAAAGTCAACGAAGACAACAATTACACTCATTTTTTAACGTGTTTTCCGAAGTCATTCAGAGAGAGAAAGTGAAAGTGAAGTCGCTCAGGCATGTCCAACTCTTTGCGACCCCATGGACTAGAGCCTACCAGGCTTCTCCGTCCATGGGATTTTCCAGGCAAGGGTACTGGAGTGGGTTACTATTTCCTTCTCCAGGGGATCTTTCTGACCCACAGATGGAACCCAGGTTTCCTGCATTGCAGGCAGACGCTTTACCCTCTGAGCCACCAGGGAAGCCCTTCAGAGAGAGAGGGGAATTCAAATCCTAGCCGCCTAAGTACGTCCCTTTCGTGGAATGTGTCCCAGGTCACCTTCTGTTCCCTCTGCTTAATATTCAGAATGGTGCAATAAATAGCACCTTCCTGTTAAGTGGTTGTGAGGCTTAAAGAAATGAGGTATGAAAAGGGTCTAGCACCATATATGAACGCTAAGGTGTGGTTCTTGAATATGTTCCTCCCACTCTTCTGACCTTCCTCTGAGTATACTATGCTGATTTCCCAACAAGGAAGGTTACCCCTCAAAGTGCTGGTGGTCACTAATATGACAACCCAGAACATTCATCAAAGCAGTTCTACGATGGACATACAAAAATTGTCTATGGTGTCTACATATGTGTCTTTCACGTCTCTAATCCCCTTTTCTTGACAACTTGTGAAATGGGGAAGAGCTTGATATTGTATTTATCAGTGTAGAGAAGAGAAACAGAAACACACATTCCACAGTCAAATACATGAAATTTTTGCATTATCTCTCCTTCTGTTTACTTTATATCATAACTCCCTTGTGCTAATTTGCTATTAATTAGGGCTATTTACAAATTGATAACATAAGCTTCGGTCCAAACCTAAGGGGGGTGGAAATGGAAGTTTCCATTTATATTTGCTGTATCTGATTGGAAATACTGATATGAAATCTATCTTTTTGTCCTGTGTTGTGGCAAAATTGTATCTCAGAATTGTTATGATCATAAAACGAATCACAAGTGTTGGCAGGAGACAGTCCTTCGGGTAGTTCTTTGTAACAACATATGGAATCCAATGCTCTAGTGATTACACTTACCTACACACACCATGGAGAGAGATTGTCCTCCTCTCCCAGGCATCCTGATGCAAAGATGGAAGTTGTGGTAAGGGGTATGTCTTCAGCTGCTCTGTTCCTCTTTCACTTGTTTGCCTTTCAAAGGTATGAGGAAGATGTTCTAATAAATCAATATTCTTTAATATTTAATTTTTTGCCTGTCTGAGGCCAATGACCTCAGTTGGCTTTTAACCAGAGTGAAGTTGTGCCAGCTGATGTTCCGACAGAAGCTCTATGTGTTATTTGTACCCTCTTTTTCTTTTATGAACTTCTGGAATAATTGAGAATTTAAAACATTTTATTGATTTATTTATTTAGGTGTTAGGCCTTTTGTATTTTTCCATACACATATGCATATAACTTTTCTATTTAGTTTTGCTTTTTTTCAAGTTTCTATTGTTTGTATGTAGTATTGCATATACATATGGATATCCTGTTGGAGAAGGAAATGGCAACCCACTCCAATATTCTTGCCTGGAGAATCCCATGGACAAAGGAGCCTTGTGGACTACAGTCTATGGGGTCACAAGAGTCAGACACAACTTAGCAACTAAACCACCACCACCACCATGAATAGCCTATGCTTAATATAACTATTTCCTATTGAAGAGCATGTACACTGGTTATAGAGGCTCTTTAAACTTTTACTTATTTTTAATCTAATGAAAGATTCTCTAGATTCTATCAGATCAGATCAGATCAGTCACTCAGTCGTGTCCGACTCTTTGCGACTCCAAGAATCGCAGCATGCCAGGCCTAGATTCTATAGTGCTTTACATTTTTCAAAAGTTTCACACACATGATTTCATATAATCCCATAATAACCCTTTCCTTTTTCTTAACCCCCTTCCCTCTCTCCACTGGTAACCACTAGTTTGTTGTCTGTATCTGTGAGTTTGCTTTTTTATCCACTAGTTGGTTGTATTTTTTAGATTCCACATAAAAGTGATATCATACAGCATTTGTCTTTCTCTGTAATGCCCTCCAAGTCACTCCATGTTGCTGCAAATGACAAAATTTCACTCTCTTTTATGGTTGGGTAGTATTCCTTATACAAATTATATACATATACATTTTCTTTCTCTCCACTATTGGGTTATTATCTATACCTTTGGTTTTATTGGTTTTTTTTTTAGTATGATTTTTGTAACGTTTAGCATATATATTTTCAACTTATCATAGGCTGACTCCTCAGATTTGTATCCATGAAATTTCATTTCCCAAAGATCAGGAAAAGGTAGGTACATTTGCCCTCACTCTTTTTCAACATAGGACTAGATGTTGTAGCCTTTGTAATAAACAGTTACAGGAGATAAAAGACATGCCATTCGGGAAACAAAAGAAATAAACCTGCCCCAATTGTCTATGTTAAAATTTCAAGGACTCTACAAGAGAAACTTCTAGCACTAATTAGTGAGTTACACAAGGTAACACAAGGTTAAAGGTGAGTTACACAAGATTAAAGGAGACAAGGTCAGCACACACGCAAAAATCGATCATATTTCTATTTACTATCAGTGAACTGATTGCAAATAGAAATGAAAAACACAATACCATATATTATAGCTCTGATGAAATGAAATACTTGTGTAAAAGTCTAATAAGACATGTACAGGATATGTATGCTAAAAGCTACAACCAGCAATCCCACTCCTGGGTATTTATCCTGGAGAAATGAAAATGCATATTTCTGTAAAAACCTGTGCATAAATATTTCAGATAGTTTTATTTGTTATAGCCCCAAACCAATGAGTCACTGTTCATGAATGGATGAACAAGCTGTGGTACATAATATAAAAAATATTAGGGAACAATGTCTTTTGGAGGGAAGGAAATGGTGAAAACTTCATCATATGGATTGACTCATTCCTTTGCAGGATGGAAAGAACCTACGTGACATATTACCTCATTGGTGCTGACAAGAAAATTCCAAACTGGTTGATTAAGATTACATTTTGAAGGAAGATCAAAACTACAATTAAGTTAGGTATTAAATCTAAGTTTGGTATCATGAGCTTTAGCACAAGTGATACCATTTTGGATCTGTGATTCTTCTATTAAATGGATCTTATGTTCATTAGGAGATCCAACCAGTCCATTCTGAAGGAGATCAGCCCTGGGATTTCTTTGGAAGGCATGACGCTAAAGCTGAAACTCCAATACTTTGGCCACCTCATGCGAAGAGTTGACTCATTGGAAAAGACTCTGATGCTGGGAGGGATTGGGGGCAGGAGGAGAAGGGGACGACAGAGGATGAGATGGCTGTATGGCATCACTGACTCGATGGATGTGAGTCTGAGTGAACTCTGGGAGTTGGTGATGGACAGGGAGGCCTGGCGAGCTGCGATTCATGGGCTCGCGAAGAGTCGGACACGACTGAGTGACTGAAATGAATGTTCATTAAACTGAGTCTCAATCACAAAGTCACCCTAATATCCATCAGCAGAAGAGTAGATAAATGGTGTAGATTAGATAAATAGAGTAGATAAAAGAGTAGACAAATAGATAAATGGTGGCATATTTGTAATGGAAGACTACATTTCCATTCAATGAAACATTTTGGATGGATTTCACAGACATAATGATGAGTGAAAAAAGACTAGACACAAAACATTTTATATTGGATTATATCATTTATACAAAGTACAGGTATAGGCAAAGATGACAGCTTCCCAGGTAGTTCAGTGATAAAGAATCCATCTGCCAATACAGGAGATGCAGGAGATGCGGGTTCAATCCTTGGGTTGAAAAGATCCCCTGGAGGAGGAAATGGCAACCCATTCCAGTATTCTTGCCAGGACAATCCCATGGACAGAGGAGCTTCAAAGTCTACTGTCAATGGGGTCGCAAAGAGTTGGACACTTCTGAGCAACTGAGAGGGAGCATCAGTTCAGTTCAGTTGCTTAGTTGTGTGCAACTCCTTGCAACCCCATGGGCTGCAGCAGGCCAGGCCTCCCTGTCCATTACCAACTCCCAGAGCTTGCTCAAACTCTAGGATGCCATCCAACCATCTCATCCTCTGTTGTCCCCTTCTCCTGCACTCCTGAGCATAAGCATAGGCAAAGATAATTGATAAATGATGCCAACAGTCAGAAAAATGGATTCAATGATGCAGATGTGATTGTGGATGGGAAAGGCACCAAGGAGACTTCTGGGATGACAGCAATGTTCTATGTATCAATCTGGATGATGGGTCCATGCTTGTATGCATATAAAATTAAACAGTTTACTTTAGATTTGTGTTTTACTGTATTTAAGTTATACTTCAATAATAAAAAGAAACCTGTCAATATTCTTTTGTTTTTTTAAATACTAATTCATGTATTTGGCACCGGGTCTTAGTTGTGGCATACGAGATGGTTAGTTGCAGCGTGTGGGATCTAGTTTCCTGAACAGGATTTGAATACAGTGCCCCTTTATTGGGAGTGCAGAGCAGAGTCTTAGCCACTGGACCACCAGGAAAGTCCCCAATATTCTTTTAAAAGTCTAGTCATCAGTAGCATAAAGATGACTTATGTCAGTGTACAAAAAACATTGTTACTTTTATCCTCCTATTCAACCATGGATTATGTGGCTTTGATTCAATGCCTGGAAGATGGTTGTTGCAGCTGTAAGAACTGCATCTTCAATCCTTATAGAAGAAAAGGAGAAAGCAAAGGGCAGAGATCAAAGGCCAAAAACATAAGCCAGTTGAGTCAAATCCCTTTTAAATAAGACTCCTGTAAGTACCATGCATTTACGTCTCACCAGGAAGGATAGTGTTTTTTTGTGGCCACCCTGAATGCAATAGCAGCTGGTAAAATTACTTTTTTTTTTTTTTTAAACTGGGTTCATTGAGGCAATGTGAACAAAATTAGCTAAAATAGAAACTGGTAGAAGGGATATTGGGTAAGTAAGTAAGTAGCAGTTTCAAGTAAATTAATTATTAATCTGAAAACTATGAAGCCACAGAAATTCCTTCACTTCCATCTTTGACCCTCTGCCTTATGCACTATCACTCATCCAATTATCTTTAGGGCGATCATTTGATGGGAAGCATCTTCATTTGGTATTTTAAGCAAACTTGCTATCTCTGCCAGAGATATTTACTTGTATATTTACATCCTTAATTCCCAAAATGGATTTGAGAGTTTCAGTGAGGTTTTTGTCCCCTGGGGGTGAGGTGGGGTGTTGTTGAGTTGTTAAGTCATGATCCAATTCTGTGATCCCAAGCACTGTAGCCCATCAGGCTCTTCTGTCCCTGGGATTCCCCAGGCAAGAATACTGGAGTGGGTTGCCATTTCCTTCTCCAGGGGATCTTACTGACCCAGGGATCAAACGATCAAACCCACAGTTCCTGCCTTGGCAGGGGGATTCTTTACCTACCATTGAGCCACCAGGGAGGAGGGGTGGGGGTAAGCAAAACACGAGCTGAATGGGGGTTTTCCTGGTGTGTTTAACAGCAACCTGGCTGGCCAGCCTCCTACCTCACTTTGTTTTTTCACCCTCTTTGTGCCACCCAGGATCTTGAAATTTGGGAATCACAAGAAAATATTGATAAATTGATGAACCATGCATCTTTATTGGTCTCAGCAATTGGTAGTACATTCATTTTGTCCAAGTTGGCCATTACTGTTTTAGTGATTTGTTCATCATTTAACAGTTCTAGATGAAACATTTGGGATGTAGGAAGCTTCTTTTCTTAAATTCAGAGTTACTTGAGGGAGAGAATCATGCAGTTACCCCTAGCTGTCTTAATTTCCATTGAGCAAAAACCCATAAAACACAGCGTGAGTAGTTCCTTTTTCAGATTCTTCTCTGTCCAGCTTAGACTCCAGCCAGACCCTGTCCCCTTTCTCCAGCTCCAAGACGGAACTTCCAGAAGCCTGCTCGTGGCTATCCCCAGCTTCTGCTCGCTTGTCCCGGATCTGGATGCCATTCCGCATTAGACCCACCTTGACAGCACTCTGAAACAACTCAATGTCAAAGCCAAAGTGGTACACACCAGGGACGCTGCAGTTGAACACACCAGTGGCGGGGTCGAAGTGGCCCTGATGGTTGTACAGAACTTCCTGGAAGACAATGGGCTGGGAGGGTCCTGGGAAAGGCCCACTCAGCTTGACGGAAAAGGCAGACTGAGGCAGGGGTGGGCACTTCTCAACCGGTCCAGGAAGCCCAGGTCTCCCTGTTAGTCCTGGCATACCTATGGGTCCTAGATTCCAAAATAAACAGAAAATAGAATGATATCATTTAAGGTTTTGTGTTTTGCATAGTAAATGAATTACTTCTCCTTTCTATGCTTCTTGCCCTTCCAACTACTTTCTTCTCACTGGTCAGAGCCTAGCTCAAGCATCACTGCTTCCAGAAGGCTCGCCTCTCTCCTCTAGATTTGGAAAAGTTCTGTCTCCTTGTACCACATCTGGTATTCATTGTTCCCATAGTTATAAAGAATTACCACAAAGAATTATAATCCTCCCCTTAAGTGACGGCCTCATCCAAACTGGGAACAAGAGTCGTACTTAAGTTTCTTCCTAAATGTCATACTCAGCATCATTTATAAAATTAGCACTCAAAATATGTTCAGTACGTGAGTAATTGAATGAATAAGTATATGAATGGATCTTTAGACATGTTCTGCCATGTCTTTTCTTTACTATAAGGCTGAGTATTAAGGATCATTATTGGAAGTTACCCAGATAAATCTAAGGATCACACTATGGCAGGACTAAATGGAAATTCTGAACAGAGGTATCCAAACATGCCTGTTTATCAGAACAGCTATGGAATGCCATCCAACCAGAGTCCCCCAGTCACTCAGGGCTAGTCTACACTGCAGGCTTCTAGAGGACTCTCTGAGGATGGAGACTAGGAACCTACATGTTTAACAAGTCTGGGAGTGATTCTGATGCTCAACCAGATTTCAAAACCATTGCTTTAGAAGTTGAATACAAGTCTTCAAAGCGGATGGGATCTCCATGGGAGCTTAACCAAATGTACTTCTCAGCAGATGACAAGGGAACAGGATGTCAAAGTATCTGCTGTTTCATATGCCTGTGGTATCACTGGACGAATCTCAGCTTACACCTGCCCCATGTGATGCCAACATAAGTGCTCTACACTTCTAGAGATGGGGCTGTATTCCTATGTCTCAACTTGCACTGCACACCCAGTGTGTCTGAACAGCTGTTTGAGCATACAGATTTCTTGGGAGTTGGAGGCTGTCTTAGTAGATGAATCTTAGGATTCTACAGAATTGAGAAAAAGAGGCCATAGTCATTCGTTATCAAAAAATGACTTATCTCAATGATCAATATTCTCATCAGATCACCTGGAAGATTTCACTGAATCTATGAACACTGAAACCAAAGAGACACTCTGGAGGCTAAGAGAGCCATTAAATTTTTTTTACCTGTATAACCAGGTGGCCCTGGAAGACCACTGAGTCCCGGAGGTCCTCGGGCTCCACGAGGTCCACACAGCTCAGAGTCTGCTGAAGACTTGACATTGGCCACAAGTAAGAGGACAAACTGAGCTAAAATCCAGAAACCTGGATCAGAAGAAAAATCAATGAAGTTTCAGATAGGTTGGGAAATGGATCAGACTCTCTTAAAGATATTGTGCTACAAATTTTGTCAACTGGCTGGATGGTTTTGCCATTCCAAGAAACTGATATTATTTCGATCTTTAGTTCCATGAAGTACTACATGCACCAATGCTGTGATTTATCCAGACAATATCAGGAAGCACTTTGAACTGAGATACTTTCACGTTGAACACAATGAAATTTTTAAAAAAATCTTCTAATTTATGCTATATGAAATAATGCTGCTCTTCAATCTTATGCAAACCTCTCATGGACTCAGAGCCTCCTGCCATCTGTTTAGCAGTGATCTTTAAACAATTGGTGAGAGTAATCTCACCAGAAGATACATAAGGAGTAGCTGTTTGTTGGTGAATGAATCGACAAATACCAAAGACTGAATCAGCCAACTACTACTTCCCACTACCCTAAACCTTCTACTTAGTGCAGTAGCCTTCATTCCACATTGAAGTATCAAGCTGATAAGATCAATATGCTTGCATTATACTTGCTCCTATTAATGCACTTGTTATATTGTCCCCTTTATGACACATTGAACCTTCTACCCCTGGTCCATGGCCCGGGGGTTGGAGATCCCTGATTTATGTCATAATGACCTTGTTTCAATTTGAATGATTTGATATTGATTTCATAATGAAAGCAAAGGTCTTGCCTTGTCCCCCGTTAGCTTCTATTCCTTATACTCCCTTTGCAATATCCAATTGGCAAATTTGAAAAAGTGTCTTTATTTTTGTCCAGCATTATAGGCAGCTGCCTTCCAGAGATGTTCTAATTTTTAAAAAATAATATAAATCACATGCTGGGAGACTAAAGTGCTTTAGAAAGTGCTATCTACCAGTGCAATGGGTTAATTTAATTACTGTAGATATTAATAAGAAAACTTACCTGCAATGTTCATGGACCCGACTCTTCTCCTTCCCCCAGGCATTGAAGCGCTTTCGTTGACCACCTCCTCACCTGTCCTATAACTTGATCACCTGCTTGTTTTTGAAAGTTTATGGTAGATGACTTAATAGATTGTTTTTTTCTCAGTATTTGATTTTCTGGTCTCCTGAAGCTGAAGTCAAAGTTAATTTTTAACCAGATCAGTCAAACATTTAAATATGCCAGGAAAGCTCACAAATTGACATTCAAAGTGAAATATTTCTGTCCACCCATATCTGGAAGTCATCTCTTCTTGTGATGGCCAAGCCTGGGACTATTAAGCTGATGAACTTTGTTTGTTAGAGATGAACCCATCTCTGACTCTTCCAGGATAACAGAAATATGAGAGATGGACTATTATCCCATTTCCTC
This sequence comes from Bos indicus x Bos taurus, assembly GCF_003369695.1. Taxonomy (NCBI): domain Eukaryota; kingdom Metazoa; phylum Chordata; class Mammalia; order Artiodactyla; family Bovidae; genus Bos; species Bos indicus x Bos taurus. The sequence continues at coordinate 48,531,944 of NC_040080.1, forward strand.
TAGTCTAAATCCATAATTTTATAGACTGTGATACTAGCCCAGGGCAGGAAGTGATTTAGTGGATAAAACTGGAGCTAAATATAGAATAATAAACACTTTTCTCCTACTTTAGAGCCCAGGAGATTTTTCTTCCGCTTGTGTCCCTTACTATCTATATTTTCTGAGAACATTTTGCTTTTCTATAATAATCAATCTACTGACATCCTTGTGTGTGCCAACCAGGCACTCTGTGCTTGCCAAAGTGAACCTAAGTTAATAAAAATATAATTAATTGAGAATGAGACATTGGAAATAGCTGAGGAAAGAGCCTGACAATCTTCTCTTTAAAAAGCAAAAATAAAACGGGGCAAAATTGCCACACACAAAAATTGCAACTTTGGGAAATGATCAAAGTACACAAAAAACTAAGAAATATTTATTTAAAAAGTTCAATGAACCTCATTAAGAACAGTGGTAGTCTATGGCTTCTTTATCGGAGGCTGCTTCCATCTAACTCCTAACTCTGGGCCTGAAGTTCTGCTGGAGTGGGGAGGGCTAGGAGGACTGGTAGGAGAGGGGATGACTTTATTTTGAGCAGTAGGTGGAAAAGCCCACGCCCAGGCCATTGTCAAAATAGTGTTATGAGCATCCAAAGATCAGGGAAAGCCAACACCACAGCTAGTCTGACATCTTGATAATAGTTAGAGCAAACAATGAACTAGCCAGAAATTTTAAAGATTGTTGGGGGAATGGAACAGCCAACCAGGACTTTAATAAGATAGATCCACCAAGGCAATATTCTCTTGACACTCTTCGGTAGTTGGAAAAAGTTGGAAATTTAGTTGTTTCTTTCTTATCCTGATCTAATCATTGGGGAGCTTAGTCACTGGAGGGTTTTTCACAAGACTCCCCATCTTGGATAGTTCTGGGACATTACTTGTGTCTTCATTGTCTCATAAAGCATTTAAGTGGCGGCTCCTATATGAACATATTGGAAAATAACTTCTGTAGGGAAAAAGCAGCTCCTGTGTCTTAATTTCCCTGTTTACTTCTCTTACCTCTAAACTCAGCCTTGTGTCTTTCTTAACATATGTTGGCTTTGACATGCTACTAAGGCAAATATAGATATACATACAGAATATATCTATACATATGGATAGATGTAAATCTCTATATCAGAGACTGGCTACCTGTTCCCCCAAACTGCTTCTCCTTCATCTTGGTTTCATATGGAAATCCTCTTCATCTTGCAGTTAGTAGGGACCATGCAACTGGCTTCCAGTATTGGCACTCGTAATGGGAGTCACTTTGAAGACTTCGCCACAGATTTCTCCCATGTACTCCCATCCATCTTCTTTCCTCCTCTGCCACTTTGAATGTGCAGAACCTGGAAGCACATGCTGAAGAAGATCCCCATCCACAACAAGGAAGGACTCTGGTTCTCTTACTACTAAAAAGAGATTCACTCTTTTTTCAGAAATACCCTTGCAGAGTTTTTGTGAACACTTTGTTCAGCTATTGAGAGTTATAGGTGACTATGCTACAGCAGCTATTGCCACTTTTTCTAATACAATATTTGAATTCATCCTCATGTTTCAAGAAGAGGAATGATCACAATTTGTTAGCCCTCTATTATTGGCAGGGGAAAGTTCCAGTTTCGCCTCAGCCCCTTCAGTAGTACAAATAGGCTTGCCAGAGCCTTGTGTTCATGCTCAGTTGCTCAGTTGTGTCTGACTCTTTGCAACACTATGGACTGTAGCCCGCTAGGCTCCTCTGCCCATGGGATTTTCCCCAGCAAGAATACTGGAGTGCGCTGTCATTTCCTCCTCCAAGGAATCTTCCCGACCCAGAGATTGAACCCTCATCTCCTGCACTGCAGGTGGAATCTTTACCACTGAGCCACCAAGGAAGCCCCCGAGAGAGCCAATGGGGTGAATTACAGAAAATTATTTACACGGAAGAACGCACAGAGAATAAGATCTTCAGGCACAAAAAAACTCTGAAAAACGATGGGATGTGAATAGGGAAAGTGGGGAGAATGTATTCATCACATCTTCCCAAGACAGATGAATTGGGGTCCAGTGGACTCTAGTCGGGGTGGTGTAAACAGGAATATCCTTGGTCTTAAGGATGGGGTTGATTGAGTTCATTTCCTGATTCTGATAACATCTTTCAAGCCCCAGTTTTAATGAGAGTAGATATGCCTTTTTTTAAAAATGCAACCATTTTTCTCAGAAGAGGGAGAGGAATAAATCCAAGATTTTAGAAAGTGAAACCTGGCTTTATTCCCTTCCAGGTTGCAGACTCATATGAGGCTTAGAGTTTCAGGGATGAATTAAGGAAACCTGAGAAATAGTGACTTCTGCTTGCTTTTATTCCTCACTTTCAGATGCTTCTAGCCACACCTTATCCCCCTTTTCCAATAACATAATTATAGCATCAAAAATATTATCATACTCTTCTTTGGCCATCAGATGTTTTTTCCAAAACCTGAGTTTGGTTCATCATTAGTTAAACCTTCACTTTGGAATATTAAAGCTCTATGTCAAAGTTGAAATAATAATTTTCAGGACTCCTGCAGGCTCAGTTCAGTTCAGTCACTCAGTTGTGTCTGACTCCTTGCAACCTGGTGTGGACTGTAGCACGCCAGGCTTCCCTGTTCATCACCAGCTCCTGGAGCATACACAAACTCATATCTATCAAGTCAGGGATGCCATCCAACCATCTCATTCTCTGTTGTCCCCTTTTCCTCCTTCTTTCAATCTTTCCCAGCATCCGGGTCTTTTCCAAGAAGTCAGTTCTTTGCATTAGGTAGCCAAAGTATTGGAGCTTCAGCTTCAGCATCAGTCCTTCCAATGAATATTCAGGACTCATTTCCTTTAGGATGGACTGGTTGGATCTCCTTGCAGTCCAAGGGACTCTCAGGAATCTTCTCCAACACTACAATTCAAAAGCATCAATTCTTCAGCACTCAGCTTTCTTTATGGTCCAACTCTCATATCCAAACATGACTACTGGAAAACCCATAGTTTTGACTAGATGGACCTTTGTTGGCAAAGTAACGTCTCTGCTTTTTAATATGCTGTCTAGGTTGGCCATAGCTTTTCTTCCAAGGAGCTTTTAATTTCATGGCTACAGTCACTACCTACAGTGATTTTGGAGCCCCCCAAAATAAAGTCTGTCACTGTTGTCATTGTTTCCCCATCCCTTTGCCATGAAGTGATGGACTAGATACCATGATCTTAGCTTTTTGAATGTTGAGTTTTAAGCCAGATTTTTCACTTTCCTCTTTCACTTTCATCAAGAAGCTCTTTGGTTCTTCTTCGCTTTCTGCCATAAGAGTGGTGTCATCTGCATATCTGAGGTTATTGGTATTTCTCCCAGAAATCTTGATTTCAGCTTCTGCTTGATCCAGCCCAGCATTTCACAAGATGTACTCTGCATATAAGTTAAAGAAGCAGGGTGACAAGTAAGTCCTTTAAGTCCTTCTGGAAAGACGACAATTGTGGAGGGTGGAGGAAGGCTTGCTTCACTGTGAAGACTGACCTTTCTCCACAAGGGCATTTTACATTTTGACTTGCCAGTCTTGGGATTCCTGGCTCACCTCTCAATCCAATAGGTTCTAGGAGGAACACAGACCAGTCTATGAGAAACTAATTCCTTAGAGGAGCCTGAATCCTTCCAGAATGCACTTGTGGTGTTGTGATTTCACAGACTGATTTTGAGATGCACTGCTCTCTGGGTTGTTCTGTCTAGATTCCAATACATCAGAGTTTCAACTTCTGTTCTAGCTCCCCTTGTGCTATCAGAGTCCTGAACATAGTGTTCCACTGAAAGCAATCCTCCTCCTCCTCCTAAGTCACTTCAGTTGTGTCCGACTCTGTGCGACCCCATAGACGGCAGCCCACCAGGCTCCCCCATCCCTGGGATTCTCCAGGCAAGAACACTGGAGTGGGTTGCCATTTCCTTCTCCAATGCATGAAAGTGGAAAGTGAAAGTGAAGTCACTCAGTCGTGTCTGACTCTTAGCGACCCCATGGACTGCAGCCTACCAGGCTCCTCCGTCCATGGAATTTTCCAGGGAAGAGTACTGCAGTGGGGTGCCATTGCCTTCTCCGACTGAAAGCAATATTAGCTCTATTTCTTCCTGGCATTCCCGGATCCAGATGCTTATCCTTTCCTGGAACAGAGTCTCAAGGACTGCTATTCTGTACTTGGCCAGTACCAAGCACTTCAGAACTGTTTCAGTTTTGTGTTTCGAGACTCTTGTTCAGAGCTTGGAAACTCCAGCTTGTTACCCACTAGCTGTCTCATCCTTGCTCCCCTGAGATTTTCTTTCACTTTCCATCTGAGCAAACTATGCATCAATCAGAATGTCGACGTCACATTAGCCTTCCTGTGGGGATCAACATGCTACCTTGGTTAAGAGTTTGAGTTTTGGCTTATAAAGGAAACAGTGCAGGTCATATCTCATCCCTGGTCAAGCTTCTTAACATTTATAAGGGTCCATTTTTTCGTCATCCACAAAAGCAAGTCATAATATGAAATCTCATTGGTCTGTTCTAAAATAATGTTATCATTAAATATTATGTGAGTTATCTTACATAAATTAATAGTACAAAGTGGAGAAAATTAGAAGTAGACAAAAGACAAAAAGTAAAACCATACTAATGGTCAATTAAAGTGCAGATGTGTGCACCTACCCAGTTTCAAAATTTTAGTTGGAAATATGAAGCTGAGTTTCCTGCAGGCAAAACAAAACAGAAAAAAGTCCCCTTATATAATTCATATTGTTCATAATGAGAAATATGCATTTTATTTGGGAATTTGCAATATGGATAGGAAAAAATTATTCCCAAAGATTTCATATAGGAGCATTGTATGAAATAAGTCAACTGATTATTTAATAACACCTTCCAGTGGCGGTTATATTTTCTAATCAGCGGAAGTACTATTACAATATCTCTGAGGACAGTGTAGGCAACCTGTATTGAATGACTGTGTGTGTGAGAGAAAACTTTGTGTTTGAGCGGCAAGCAGGTATATGTCTGTGTATATTTATTTGGGGGCAGGGGGTGTAGGGTACAGTTTAGACTCTGAACATACAAGGTATTCCCCACTCATCTCCAGTCATGTGAGATTCGGCCATAACTAAATAACAGCACAATCACTGAAGAGTAAACAGAACAATATTATAGAACAAAAGTTCCATCCTGTAAAACAGTCTCAAAGAAGTCAAAATACTTCCCTTTCCTGGACTTCAATTTTTTCCTCACTCCAATGAGGAATGTAATGCTGAAACTTTCTCAACCTCACAGAGAGGTCTAGAAAATTACAAAAATAAAATAAGGGCTATGTAAGCCTGAACACTTGGGATTTTTCTCATGACCATCTTAAAATTATTTAAAGATGCTCCAAGGCTTTCATATGAGAAACCATCAATAATTTCTGGTCATAAAGATGCTCAAATATGTACAGTCTTTTCATTAGAAGGCAGAGGGTAGGGGCCAGGGGCCAGGAGTTACTACATGGGACTGTTTGATATACCATGCATCATGGCAGGCATATTTATTACATCATTCTCTTTTGCTTCTAAGCAATTCTGTGACTTATGTCAGCATTCATAGCACCACTATAGCTGAGGCTGAGAAACAGTTTAGTTATTTTCTTCAAGGTTGCACAATTGGGAAGTGTCAGAGCTAGCATGTGTGAAAATGTGTCTGACTTTGACAAATTCTCAGATTATTTTGATAAATAATTGTCTTGATTTACACTCATAATTACTTGACTTAACATTTTGTAAGTCATCAATGGAATCAGAAATTACAGCCAGTTTTCATTACCAAGGATATGACTGGTGGCTTAGTTGTCTTTTAAAGCAAGTGTTAAGATTATTAAGAAGACACAGACCTTAGACTTGTAATAACAGTTAGGACCACTCTGCTACAATAGTTGATTTATCAGCACAGACAGAGCTTTCAGTCATTAGGACAACTAGGGACAATTTCCTCTAGAATTTGTATTTATTGTTGACCTATTTTGTTAGATTTAAATCCATGTTCAGGCTTTGCTTTGTTAATGGGAATAAAAGGATGTCAATAAGGAAAATTTCTACCACCTAGATATATTGACAAGACGAGCAATGGTCAGGATAATCTTACGTAGGATGTCAGCCTTGTGCCTTCACTGTGCTAAATACTTCATTATATTATCCCCAAACCCTATGCTACCCTCTTAGATAGGCGTAATTACCCCTTCATGTATAGGTGGAAAAACTGAGAAGAAATGAAACTAGACAATTTCTCCAAGGAAGAAACCTCAATGCTTAAATGAGTGGACTTCAGATGCCAAACCATCACGACTAAGACCAAGTAGCAGGTGTGGCTGCCAGAGGCTTCAGGCCAGCTGAAGCATAAGGTGGAAGAAGTGACACTGGATTACAATAGGAAAGATCAGCAGGTCCCTTCTGCCTTCTCCATGTCCCATCTAGAGGGCATTTGGGATAATGCCCTTGGAACCTTCCTAACCTTCTCTGACCCTAGTCCCAGCATTGATGTGGACGCCTGTAGTGACAGATACTTCTTGGGATTGTGAGGGTTTGCATCCCTTTGATGGGGCGGGAATACGATCCTTCGAGCAGCAGCACTGGTTTCAAGTCTGTGAGAACTTTTTCTGTTACTCTTCTGCTCTAGGTTTCTGGATTTGGGCTCTGCCCATCATATCAGCCCTAGCTGATCTCAAGACTGAAGGAGATTCTGAACCTGTGAACCTTTGGGACCCTGAGGCCCCCAGGCCCTCCAGGTCCTTTGGCAATACCTGGTGAAGATGGCGAGAGGTAGTTTTGTTTTGCTTTTACTGGTCTTTCCTTTCTCTAGTTGTAATGTTCACAGACCCAGTTAAATTCCCAAATGTGCTTGATAAGATTACTGAAGCAAGGCATTTCTCCTTTTCAGTGCCTACGAATTATTTTCTTAATTCTGATTATGCATCAGAATGTCAAAATTTCATCCTACAGTTACTGAATCAGGAACTTGGGAATAGATGCAAATTACCTATATGTTTAGAAAGGTTTCAGGAAATTTGATGTACCAATAGAGACCCAAGGCTGTAACTCTACTTGCTATTTATGGTGTGTAGAAAGGACAAAAACATGCATTAGGTTCATTTAGTGTGTCTATAAAGAAATGTGGGAGAACTCTTATGAGTAAAAGTATCAGTAGCACAAATTCATTCTCATCCCCTCACCATCTTGTTGAGGAGTGAACTGCGTTTGAGGCAGTTGGTTTGTACTTCGAAAAGATCTCCAAAAAAGGGATTCCATCTGCATATTGTTATTTATAGTAAGCACTAAACCGTTCAAAATTGCTGTTTTGTGGGGCAAAATCAGGGAAGTACTGACACTGCAAACATTTCAATCTAATATACATAAATTGGCAATGGGACAGGTGACACATAGTCAACTACATAACAAGAAGTGCTCCCTAAATGGAATATTGATGTTTGGCCGGAAGCTCACTAAGAATTCACCCACCAGTACTGCAGCTCTTGGCTAGAGACCTGGTGTTTTCCCACTAGTTTAGTTCTTTCTCTAGAATTGGGAAAATGTAGTAAGTAAATTGAGATACATTTTGATTCACGTGGTAAGAAAGACCACTCAGTTAACACATGCACGTGAACACATGCACACACCCACACACATGCAAACACAATGTGAAAAATAACTCACTTGTAAAACATTTAGAGACAAGTCTTTTTTTGCTAGATTAGAGAAAATGGCTGAACCTGGTGAATTTAGAGAGCATACCATACAAGACTTGCATGAATATTCAGATTGTTCGTTAATTTTTAAGTGTGGTCATGTATATGAGAGAATAAGTTAACTTTATATTCTAAAAAAGACATCGATAGTGCCCATATGCTTGGTTATCAGTAAGGATAATTAGTTTGAAAAAATACCTTGTACTATTGTTTGATAGTACAATTGTTTGAAAAATTGATAATAAAAATTGATAGATAATTATTTGAAAAAAGCTAGTACTTTTGCAAATATCATTGTTATTTCCGTGCAGTGTGGCAGCACATATTTCACACTGAAGCAGTGGCGATTCTCATGAAGTCAGGGGCAAGGTGGTATCATGGAAAGATACCAATAGGCTGGGGATTAAGAGATCTCCATTCAGCTCTGAACATCTGCTCTGTCACTTGGATACCTGAGAACAGTGAGTTCCATCAGATTGACCAGTGTACATCATTAACCTCAGCTCCACAACCAGGGACTCAGATTTAGAAGAGAGTGCAGACAGGGTATCAGAGAGCCTTTTGAGCTCCATGGGCAACTGTAATGCTTACGTGGGTTTCAGTATCACTGACCTGTGTCTTTTAGCTATATAGTATAATAAGATTTCTGGATTTTTCTGCATTGATTCCTACAGAAAGTGGTCCTTAGATAGAAGGTTTATAATAAAGAAAACATATTATTCTGCCTATGTGATAAGGAAAACAATTCATGCACTTATACATTCAGAAAATATACTTTGACTTCTGGACACTTCAGGTATAGTCAAGGACACAAGTACTTAGGAGGGGGTTATAATTCAGTGTGGTAAAAACTATGACAAAAGTAAGCACTGGATGCCATTCCCATAGACTAGAGAGAGATCCCTGAAGAGAACCTGTAAGATCATAACTAAAAAAGGATGGGAGGGAGGGAGACAGAAATATGCTGATCATAAAATGCATGAGTTCAGACTTATTTCCTCATTTGTCTATGTATCTTGAGGATAGGTCCTCAAGGTCATCCAGGAAAAATGGGACAAAGAAGGCCACCTGGAGCTTCTGAGAAGTGCCCGTCGCCACCAAAATCTGCCTTTTTCATGAAGCTGAGTGAACCCTTCCCAAAGCCCTTCCAGCCCATTATTTTCAAGGAAGCCCTGTAAACCAACAAGACCATTTTAATCTGACCACTGGTGTTCAGCTGCACCACCCCTTATGTGTTGCACAACTGTGCATGTGACAGTTTATGTATGTGTGCCAATGCAGTTTCATACTGTACCACTGCAATTGTGACTAGTGTCCCTTTCACGCTTAAAATAGCTTTATGAGAAAAGTCTATAATCTACACAACCTGCATGCTCAGTTTCTCAGTCGTGTCTGACTCTTTGCCACCCCATGGACCATAGCCTGCCAGGCTCCTCTGTCCATGGAATTTTCCTGGCAAGAATACCGGAATGGGTTGCCATTGCCTACTCCAACACAATCTGTTCAGTTCAGTTCAGTTCAGTTGCTCAGTCGTGTCTAACTCTTTGCGACTCCATGAATCGCAGCACGCCAGGCCTCCCTGTCCATCACCAACTCCCAGAGTTCACTCGAACTCCATATTTATGTATAAATATATATATTTTTTGGAACCATAAAAAGGCAAGAAATATTTAAAGAGGAAAAGAATCACTTTGCCATAACGTTTGAGCCCTTTATGATAGTGGAGATCATATATTCTATTTTAATATTTTCCAGATTTTTTTCCTAAGCAGCAACACCACTCAATGATAGTGAACTGCCACAGGAACTTTAAAGTTGCAGAATACTTCATGAACATTTTCCTGTGCAATCTTCAGAGCAAGGTTTTTGAAGAGGCATTTTTTGGTTATATTAGGATGACAAACTGTTATGTGTCCAGTGATTCCCTGGTGACTGAGTGGTAAAGAATCTGCCTGGCAATGTAGGAGATGTGGGTTCAATCCCTGGTTCAGGAATATGCCCTGGAGAAGGAAATGGTGGCCCACCAGTATTCTCGCCTGGGAAATCTTATGGACAGAGGAGCCGAGTGGGCTACAGTCCACGGGGTCACAAAGAGTCAGACATGACTTAGCAACTAAACAACGACAACAACCAATGATTAGGTTGTTGAGGGCATTAGTCAGCCTATCTACGTCTCCTACAGACTTTAATCAATAGAAAAGAGAAAAGAGGGGGAAATCAGGAACATAGATCTTCCCTCACCTCACAGTCCAGTGGGTGGTTCTGAGCTGCAGTACTTTCAAGGCTCCTTTGTGCTCATGTGTAATCTAACATCGGCAGTATCCACTGTAAATCTTTGATGGGCGTGGGAACGTATGACTACTTGCTCTTTTTGCCTTACTTCCAATTTTATATGCAACTGGTGCCCTAAGAGTGCACCCTCCAGTAAATTATCTGCACATAAAGGTTCTTCCTCAGCCTGGGTTTTCTGAGGATCTGGGCTAGATGTTTCCATTAACAAGAGCATTTATATGCAATTCACAGGCAAAGAGGTCTTCCATCTTCCTCAAGGAAACCAACTTGAGAAGGAAGCTCTTCTGGTGAGTGATTCCTCAAATGCCCTGTTTTGTCTCACTCGTTTGTTTTTCAAGGTTTTGGTGAGATGTATTATTAACCAATTTCCATTATTATTTGCTAGTCTAGTCTCTTCTAGGCTTCCCTGATGGCTCAGTCAGAAAAGAATCCATCTGCAATGCAGGAGACATGGGTTCACTCCCTTGGTAGTAAAGATCCCCTGAAGAAGGGCATGGCAACCCACTCCAGTACTCTTGGCTGGAGAATCCCATAGATGGAGAAGCCTGGCGGGCTACAGTCCATGGGATCACAGAGTCAGACAAGACTGACCAGCAGTCAGACATCTAGTCTCTCCCAAAATGATACATGCAAGTTAGAAGGCTTTGCTTCTGTATCAGGGTGTAAGCCTAGATATCCAACTCTGCTAATTAATGACCACTTATACTGATGATCATGGATCTTTCATAATTTCCTGATTAGGGCTATTTTCCATCTTCATGTTGCCTAGCTTCCCAGTGGTTCCAGGGCAATAGTGTGTAAGAACAGAAAGACACCTTGAATATTACACTCCATCCCAATAAGTTTATAGATGGAAAGGCTGAGGCTTAAAAAGGAAGTGAGTTCCCACATTTGGGTAGCAGTTTTTAAAACGATTTATCTTTTTTATTTTTAGCTTTTTTGGTCACACCACCCAGCATGTGGGATCTTAGATCCTCAACCTTAACCCATGCCCACTGTAGTGGAGGCATGGAGTCTTAACCATTGGACTGCCAGGGAAGTCCCGCAAATTCATCTTTTTTAAATGCAAAAATACTTTAAATTAACTACACATAAAATCATAAAGTATCAGTGCAATTACAGTAATAATTAAGTGAAGAGTCATGTGTTCACCACCCAAGCCAAACTAATGTAGTGTTGCCATACACCAAAAGCCCCTTAGAATCCCCTCCTGCTTTCCCGTTATCCAAATAACTACTATCCTAAAATTTGTGTTGTTGGTGGTGGTTTAGTCACAAGTAGTGCCCAACTCTTGAGATCCCATGGACTGTAGCCTGTCTGTCTATAGTATTCTCCAGGTGAGAATACTGGAGTGGGTTGCCATTTCCTTCTCCAGAGGATCTTCCCGACCCAGAAATGGAACCTGGGTCTCCTGCATTGAGCTATGAGGGAAGCCCCCAAATTTTTGTTAATTACTTTCTTTATTTGTAAATAAAGTTACTAAGTACATATTTTATATTTTCATTAGTGCTCCTAGGCACTCATCTCATATGCACTTGTCTTTCCTGGATATAATACACCCAAGAGTGGAATTACTGGGTCATAAGGTGGGTATATTCAGTTGCAATAGAAATTGCTAAGCTGGTTTCCAAAGAGGTCATACTATTCTATGCTACCAGCAAGGGTTAAGAATTCAGGTTGTTCCACATGGCCACCATCGCTTGGCATTAATATTTTAAAATGTATCAGTTTTGTTAAGTGTGAAGTGATACATCATTGTCATTTTACTTTGCATTTGTCTGAAGAGTAATTACTTGAGCACCTTTTTAACTGTGCTTCCTGGCCACGTGGATACCTTCCTTTGAGAATGAGCTGTTTGTCCAGTTTTAAACTGCTGCTGCTGCTGCTAAGTCACTTCAGTTGTGTCCGACTCTGTGCGACCCCATAGACGGCAGCCCATCAGACTCCCCCGTCCCTGGGATTCTCTGGGCAAGAACACTGGAGTGGGTTGCCATTTCCTTCTCCAATGCATGAAAGTGAAAAGTGAAAGGGAAGGCACTCAGTCATGTCCGACTCTTAGCTGGGTTATCTTTTTTAATTAATTGCAAGAAATCTTACATGTTTTATCAGATGCATATGAATTTTAAGGGCTTCCCTTGTGGCTCAGCTGGTAAAGAATTCGCCTGCAATGTGGGAGACCTGGGTTCGATCCCTGGGTTGGGAAGATCCCCTGGAGAAGGGAAAGGCTATCCGCTCCAGTATTCTGGCCTGGAGAATTCTATGGACTGTATAGTCCATGGGGTCACAAAGAGTGGGACACAACTGAGTGACTTTCACTTCATGAATTTTAAATTTCTATTCTAATTCTCTGGATTACCTACGTACTCTGTTCATGGTATATCTTGAACAGATCGAAAGTCTCAATTACCTACTTTTAAAGTCAGTCGGTTTGTGTCCTGCTTAGAGCAGTTGCCTAACTGAAATTAGAAATAAACTCCTTTATGTTTTCTTTGATAAACTTAACAGTTTTAACATCCTCACTCTAAGAAATTTATTTCATCATTTTCTTTCAGAAACAGAAATAAGGGAACTCCCCAGTGGTCCAGTGGTTAAGACTTTACCTCACAAATGTAATTCCTGGTTGGGGACCTAGGATCCCACATGCCTCAGAGTTGAAAAAACAAACAAACATAAAACATAAGCAATGCTGTAACAAATTCAATAAAGATTTTTAAAATGGTCCACATTTGAAAAAAGAGTAGAAACAGATATGTGTTCTGATTTTTGGTAAGTTGATAATTCTTGCTAATTATTCAAGGCAAAATTGGGTCCTGAATTGGGTCTTATCACACTCTCTTCATCATTATTCACCATAGTACCCCTGCCCCCATCCCCTCTCCTCTTGCGCCTCTACATTCAGGAAATGTGTTGTTCTTCAGGTTTCTTTAGTGACAGGAGTGATGTGGAACTTTAAAAGAACTGAGTATGAGAAAGAATTGGAGATTAAATATTTGAGGATAAATTTTATAATTAAAATTGCAGGGACTACCCTGGTGGTCTCAGTGGGTAAGGCTCGGTGCTTCCAATGCAGGGGGCCCAGGTTCAATTCCTGGCGAGGGAACTAGATCCTGTATACCACAACTAAGACCCAGTGCAGTCAAAATAAATAATAAGTATTTGAAAAATAAAAATAAAATTTCATTCTGTAGTTCACTGTGCTTGAATAAGCTCTTCTCTTCCTTCTTCTGACAACTGAACAGGATATGTTATCTAGATGCCCAAGAAGATAATTCAGGCATCATGTTTAGTGAGTTCCTTAGCCCTGAGTCATTGACCTATTTGGGATTCACTAGATTCAGTTACAGTCCCATTGGAAATTTTTCCAGTTGACTCCCTGTGCTCAGGAAGAGAAATCCTGTGTGGCTTGTTGTCTTCAGATCTATCTGGGGGCCGGGTATATAAGCAGCCAAAGAAGTGCATTGATAGGGAGGGGTGAGTGAAAAAAAGGTGGACCCTCCCTCCCTTGCTCCCTGCTTCTGCATCTCACTCACTCCTGGCACATTTCACTTGCACCAGCAACCGAATGATAGGAAAAGTCTACTTCTCTCAAGTGTAACAAATCCCGCTGTTGTCTCTAGCTGTTGTTCAGTCACTAAGTTGTTTCCGACTCTTTGTGACCCTGTAGACATGCCAGGCTTCCCTGTCCTTCACTATCTCCTGAGTTCTATCTCCCGACGTGAGCTCAAACTCACATCCATTGTCTCAATGATGCCATCAAACTGTCTCATCCTCTGCCACCCTCTTCTCCTCCTGCCTTCAATCTTTCCCAGCATCAGGGTCTTGTCCAGTGAGTCAGCTCTTCTAATCAGGTAGCCAAAGTAATGGAGCTTCAGCTTCAGCATCAGTCCTTCCAAAGAATATTCAGGGTTGATTTGCTTTAGGATTGACTGGTTTGATCTTCTTGCTGTCCAAGGGACTCTCAAGAGTCTTCTCCAGCACCACAGTTTGAAAACATCAATTCTTCAGTGCTCAACCTTCTTTATAGTCCAACTCTCACATCAGTACATGTCTCTAGAGGGTGCTCTGAATCCACCAGTCTACACGAAAGCAGCTTCCGAACCTACAGTGAAGAACACTGAGGAGCCAGAGAAAGAATAATGCAAAGAAGGAGCAAAGAGCTAAAATGAATAGAGCAAAATCCTTTTCTCCTTGGGGAAAGAATCAGTGACTACTGAAGTTCTGGCTTGCTAGGCCCCAAGATATCACTCAGCATCTAGTATTCGCCCAACAGGTAGACTTGAAGAGAAGACTCTTTAGAGTCCCTTGGACTGCAAGGAGATCAAACCAGTCAATCCTAAAGGAAATCAGTCCTGAATATTCATTGGAAGGACTGATGCTGAAGCTGAAGTTCCAATACTTTGGCCACCTGATGCAAAGAGCCGATTCACTGGAAAAGACCCTGATGCTGGGAATGATTGAAGGCAGCAAGAGAAGGGATGACAGAGGATGAGATGGTTGGATGGCATCACTGACTCAATGGACATGAATTTGAGCAAGCTCCAGGAGTTGGTGATGAACAGGGAAGCCTGGCAGGCTGCAGTTCATGGGGTCGCAAAGAGTCGGACACAACTGAGTGACTGAATTGAACTGAACAGGTATCCCGAGAGAACTAATCTATGCCATGAAATTAAAAGACTCTTACTCCTTGGAAGGAAAGTTATGACCAACCTAGATAGCATATTCAAAAGCAGAGACATTACTTTGCCAACAAAAGTCTGTCTAGTCAAGGCTATGGTTTTTCCAGTAGTCATGTATGGATGTGAAAGTTGGACTGCGAAGAAAGCTGAGTGCCAAAGAATTGATGCTTTTGAGCTGTGGTGTTGAAGAAGACTCTTGAGAGTCCCTTGGACTGCAAGGAGATCTAACCAGTCCATTCTAAAGGAGATCAGTCCTGGGATTTCTTTGGAAGGAATGATGCTAAAGCTGAAACTCCAGTACTTTGGCCACCTCATGCGAAGAGTTGACTCATTGGAAAAGATTCTGATGCTGGGAGGGATTGGGGGCAGAAGGAGATGGGGACGACAGAGGATGAGATGGCTGGATGGCATCACTGACTCGATGCACGTGAGTTGGAGTAAACTCCGGGAGTTGGTGATGGACAAAGAGGCCTGGCGTGCTGCAATTCATGGGGTCGCAAAGAGTTGGACATGACTGAGTGACTGAAGTGAACTGATGCATTCCTCTGTGGAATAATATTACATATACTATGAATAATATATATACATATATATATAGCATAAATATAACTACCATTATATGTACATCCATTTTGTGTGTTACTTTGTTCACAATGCTTTACCCACACACTATAGCTTATCCTAGCAGCAACACAATAGGATACATTTTATTCCATTTGTTTCATAGATGTGGAAATTGAGTTGCAGAGAAGATGAACAGCTTGACCAAAAGGAACACAGTGTATTGGTATTGTAACAAATTTCAAATTCATGTTTCCTCCCATACATCATTCAGACCTTTTTTCAGCCTCTCAGAAAGTCCAAAATTGACTTGCTGCTGCTGCTGCTACTAAGTCGCTTCAGTCGTGTCCGACTCTGTTTGACCCCATAGACAGCAGCCCTTCAGGCTCCCCCGTCCCTGGGATTCTCCAGGCAAGAACACTGGGGTGGGTTGCTATTTCCTTCTCCAATGCATGAAAGTGAAAAGTGAAAGTGAAGTCGCTCAGTCGTGTCCAACTCCAAAGCGACCCGTGGACTGCAGCCCACCAGGCTCCTCAGTCCATGGGATTTTCCAGGCAAGAGTACTGGAGTGGATTGCCATTGCCTTCTCCAAAATTGACTTAAGGTGCAATGATTTACACACATATTGCAAAATAGCAATGCATGATACAAATTGTTAAATACAATATATGGAAGTTTATAAAACAGAATTTCAGGGCTAAATCTGACCTCAGAGGCCATTCAGGCCACAGCACAAATCAATGTGAGTCAATCATCATCATATGTTGAAGTGTCTACTGCAGTTTCTTCATGAATGGCTCAAATGAGAAGGAGTCCCCTACTTTGCAAACACATCCTTCCACTGATAAACTACTGTCAGATTTTCCTTGTGTGAACCCAAATCTGTTGTCCTGAAACTTGCAGCTGTATCTTAAAGGCATTATTTGAGTCCACACAGGACAAGACCATTCTTTATTTTATATAACAATATCTCACATTTACATGCTCATTAAGCTGGCCCTACCCCTAGAATTTCTCCAGGTTTTACAAAAATCCAAGTTTCTTCTCTATTACCTTATATATTGCAAGTTTCAGGTTTATCCACAATTCCCTTTGTCTTATTCTGGACACATTTACACAGATGGGTACCAAGAATGAGCAAATATATATTTGTCACATACCAAAAACCTCATGTATGTCCCACCCACTGCAACTCTTTTCCAGACACCTCTTATGAGTTAATCATACACTTCCCAGGACCTCCTCTTTCTAAAGGCTTAATGGCATGTAACATTTCTGGGTTGTGATTTATACTTTCATTTCTTTAACAAGGATTTGAAGGCAGGAACTATATTCATCTTTACAACCTTAACAGTGTCTGATACATATTGGATGTTCAAAAAATGTTTCTGTTTTCTACATATATTTTGTTTACTGATGTGTACCCATCACTTAACTGCAGCTTGGCTCTAGTCCTAAAAAAAAAAAAAAAAAATTATTGAGTGACTGCACACATAACTGAACACAGTGTTCCAGGAAAATCATTAAATCATGTGTTATTTTAAACAGTATCTGCTGAGCATATATTAGGTGCCCAGCATTAATCTGTCCAAAGAGATTCCAAAATTGTAACCCAAAGTGTCATTTTATGATTTTGACAATTTGATATGTTCCAACAGTCTAAGGTTGTTTAACATAAAGGCAAGACTTTAGTCTTTTTTTCAGAGTCTGTTATTAAGCCAACTCTCTCACTTACCCTTTACCACTTTATGACAAACCTTGACACTGTATTAAAAAGCAGAGACAATACTTTCCAGCAAAGGTCCATATAATCAAAGTTATGATTTTTTCAGTAGTCATGTACGGATGTGAGAATTGGGCCATAAAGAAGGCTGAGCACCAAATAATTGATACTTTTAAACTATGGTGTTGGAGAAGACTCTTGAGAGTCCCTTGGACTGCAAAGAGATCAAATCAGTCAATCCTAAAGGAAATCCACCTTGAATATTCATTGTAACGACTGATGCTGAAGCTCCAATACTTTGGCCACCTGATGCAAAGAGCAGATTCACTGGAAAAAGACCCTGATGCTGGGACAGACTGAAGGCCAAAGGAGAAGGAGGTGACAGAGGATGTGATAGATAGTATCACCTACTCAATGGACATGAAACTGAGCAAACTTCAGGAGATTGTGGAGGAGAGGAGTCTGCCATGCTGTAGTCCATGGTGTAGCCAAGAGTCAGATATGACTTAGCACCTAAACGACAATGACTCACCTACCCTCATTCTAGTGTTTGAAAGTTTCGAGGCTATGTTTTAGATTTACTGCTAGCATAATTCAACTTGCTCTTTTCTTCCCTTCATGCCAGCCTATTGACAGTTTTCTGAATCCTGATTCTATAATACAATCCATTTGTTCTTCCTCTCAGCCTTGACACATTCTCAGATTTGATCAGAGAACTATCAATGCTCTCACATGAAACACTGATAAAAATGTTGAACTGGACAAGACCAAAGCCAGAACTCCTCAGAAGAGACCTTTATCCCAGGTTGTCATTAATCAATTAGTCAGCAATCTCAGGACACAGTTATTCAGTGACAATTTCACTCAGCAGTAACACCATCAATATTTGGTCATTTGTTCACAAAGGCATAATGAGATTTTGGAAAATACCACACTAAAATCCACATGTCCATGTCTCTAGTCATCATCCCAACAGATCATGTATAAACAAACCAACAAAGAAGGTGAGTAGGACTTGTTCTTGGTAACACTTTGATGCTTCTTTGTAACCCTGTTGTATCTTCCAAGCTTTCACATGCCATCTTCTTGGTATCCTTATCTAGTCACAAGAAACAATTGTCACCATGAAGGAGTTTAGTGCTTTTCTGGGTATGAGGCGGTATAAGAATTGGGCTCATAAAATCAGCTCCTGAGAATATCTAACTATCTGAAGACCTGTCCAGTCAGTTTTCCTGGAGCACAGAGTGCCTCATTTCTGCTCCCCACCCTGAACTCCTTCAGGGGTGTTGAAGGTCAGCAGCTGCAGTGGCACATGATTTAATCATTGTAGAGGTAGATGGCAAGTGCCAATTTGTGGCTGACGAAACAGAACAAGGTTCAGGGACATGAAGTAACTTTTCCAAACTAGCAACTTGTAGAAATAGTTGTGTGATTCCGGGCAAGTCACTTATCCTTCTCAATCTCAGTTTCTTCAGCTGTAAAATGGTTAATGTTACCTACACAGTAAGTGTGGGTGATAATTAAATGGCATAAATGCATATAAAGCTCTATGCCAAGTTTCTGCCACAAAATTAGTGCTCAAAATAGTCCCTCTCAACAGTCTGAGAAGTTTATATTGAGCACACATTCTTTTAAAATCCACAAAAACAATAAAAACATTCCCATTTTGAAATGAAACTTCACATGTCATTTGTCTGAGCCACTCGACTTGAATGTATTTAACAGAGCAAGACTGCCTTTTCTTCTCTCTTGGATTTTTATTTCTTTATTCCCTCCAACCAACTTCAGCTTCCACTCTCCTGACTGGGTGATTAATTTTCCTGGCAGGCAGGATGGAGGATAGGAACACTCAGGATACAGGCTGTATATCTTCAGTGGGCTCCTTGTACCAAACTAAAATATAGCCTTTCCATCCGCCTAGAGATTTTTAAGCTTTCTTTCCCCACCCTCTTCAAAGGCTTTCCCATCCACCCACTCCACTTGCCACCTTTAGGACACCTTCTCATTAATTCAGCTCACAAAAGCAGGCACACTGACCTCTTTAGACGACTTCCCTCCTCCCCTCTCTTCTTTCCTCACCAGGACCATTTGTACCTTTTAACCAGGATTTCATTTTTGAGGCGGGCTTGTTCTAGTACTCGCTGCCCATGCGGTTTGTTTCCTTTGCTGCTGCAGCGTGCCCTGAGAGCGTCCTGCACCGTCTCCAGCACCACTGCTGCCGCTATCAGCAACAACGACACTCAATTCCTTCCTGCCAGCGCTCAGTGTGCGGCAGACACCATGCTCCATTCGCTGCATGCATGATCTCATCTAATCCCATAACGACTCGGGGACAAGGATGCTGTTATTATCCTCCATAAGCAACTAAAAAACAAGCTAGGGCTCAGCAAGGGTATCCAAAGCCACAGGATGAGCACATGGAACCATCGCCCGCTTTTCTCTACACCCACCTCCATCTCCCCATCAAGGCTGCCACTCCATCACCTAGACTGGGTCACCAGCCTCCCAGCTGGGCAGCTTGTCTCCAGCCTTGACTCTCTACCAATCTTTTTGCGACCCAGGTGAAATGAAGCTATAAAAACATAAATAAAGTCATGGTACTTCTTTGCTTAAAACCTTTGGGTGGCTCCTCATTTCTTTTACGATCATGTGCTAAGTCCTTATGCAGCTTTCAACTATCTGGATTTGCTTGAGATTTCCAACCTCAACTTACTTCCCCTCAATCCCTTCCCCATAGTTTATTGGAAGTCCAGCTCTATTGGACTTCATCTGTCCCGAGGCCTTGCACTGTCTGTTCTCTCAGCTTAAAAAACTGTTCCTTGTCCTCTACCCTCTGCCCTGAAAGAAAGTAAAGGCATCTCTCTTGCTTCTCTGCCCTGTACTTCCTTCAAAAAAAAAAATATGAATATCCAGGTAATTCAATACATTTGTAAGTTTCTATTACATCATTTAATTCACCCCAACCCTTCATAGGAGAGGAAACTGAACTGAAGTGAACCACTCAAAATCCGAATTCTATCAAGAGGCTGAGTTGGGATGTGAACGCATGTCTCTCTGACTTCAGACACTGTGATCTTTCCTCTGAGTTCTGTTGCTATGATGTTGTTCGAGGTTAAAAACCACAGTAGGCAAATATGGCTGGGGGTTGGGATTCTCTAGAGGCTGAAATTAATCAAGTGAATGGGGAGAAAGGGAATCTTAGCCTATGCCCTTGGGGGTAGGAAGGTCAGGCATTTGTCAGAGTGGTTTTCTGTTTTTTTGAATCAGAGTAATGTTTTTGCCTCCCTTTGTGTGCTACAATCACAGGATCTGTTTTATTAAGGCCCTTGGCAAAGCCCAGCAAGATGATCTGTCCTTAGCAATGAAGAGGCAGCTGAAGTCTGGTCTACAGAGCCAGAGGCTCAGCAGGACACGTGCAGGTGAACAGAGAGGAAATCTCCCAAGAAACCAGGTTTTCAGAAATGCTCTTCAGAGAGCTCTCAACATCTCTCCCTCACCCTTCTCTGCCCAGCACTCACCTACTACCTTGAAAGCTCCAGGGAAGGGCGTGTTCCTCATCTCTGACAAAAGACTTTGAGTTACTGCTCTGCTGTGCGACTTTCTCCATGTCCTTTCACCCACCCAGCTTTAGTTTCATCATTTGTGAAATGTAATAAAAGTACTACCTACTGCACAGGTTTGTTTGTAATTTCACTGAAACCATGATATGTAACAGGGACGCACACAGTGCCTGACCCAGAGAGGTTTTCTTCAGTTATCTATGTCATCACTGCCCTATACTTAGAAAAATGAAATTAAGAAAATGCATGAGATTCCAGTGTAAAATGACCCAAGTCTTGCCTACAGCTTTTGGCCTAACCCCCCACCTGATTTCCTGAAAGACCAACCCTTATCTGAGTTCAGTCTCCTGTCCTACCTAAGCATCAGTCTGCTCATTGTCACTGAGTTCCCTGCTATTTGCCAGACATTGAGAAAAGCAGAGACCAAAGCATCTGCTCCTTGCCCACAGCTCAGCAGATGGACAACTGACCTTCTCATCCACTAGGGCTGTTTTAGCTATTAAGCTGCATGGTAACAGTATCTAAGACCTACAAGCTTTCTAAGGACCTAGGGAAATCTTTGAGATTTCAAATATGAAATCTTTGACCCTGAAATATGAAAGCAATAAAATCTAAATTAATATGTGTCTCATCCAGTATGTCTACAAAATGCATCATAAAAACTTTTATAACTTTATTTTTACAACTTATAACTTTATAATTTGTCATGTATAAATTCCATTTATCATGGGATGTGGGACATTCTAATATGTTTGTGTGAGGAACCAAAGTCAGAATGCATAAAGCTAAAGATGGCCTTAAAACAACCTGTACTAGCACAACAGACAAATTCCATCTGCTTCTTGACAAACCTTCACTCATAGTTTTCCTTTTCCCAAAAGGACTCCACCCCTCTGTGCCACTGGTGCTAACAACCAAGCTGGGCCCTCTACATCCTCAGAAAGCTGTCCTCTCTGTGATTCCATCATTCCCCTATCATTCTCTGTCTCTGTGGTATAACCTCACTACCTTTGATCATTAGGGGCTCTCTTTGTCAAGGAGAGAGAGCTGTCTATGTCCTTGAGGTTCTCCCTGTGAAGCAGGGAACTGAACAAATCCACATAAAAACACAGCTTTAAGCCAGCTTTCCAAAGGACAGTAGATTTCCTCGGGCTTTCTCTGGCTTGAGAATTACACGAATCTGCAGGACCTCTAAGTTCCAGGAGCTCTCTTAGCTGGGCCCATGCCTTCAGAAGCTGTCATGATTAAGGTATTTCTATGTAAGATCCTCTATGGTGGGGGGAAATCAGGAAAGTTTGACAATAGCTACAATCAGCTCCTCCAATTGAATAATCAGATCTCAAAGGGAACTGGCATCTAGCCTGTGATAAAAGGTTTGATGCCTTGCTCCTGTCTTTGGCTTGATCCTGTTTAGCTTTTTAAAAAACATGCCAAACACACATCACACAGTTTTACCTTTATATAAGCCTTCTTTTTTAAGCAGAGCTTTTTTATCTCTGCCTCACATGGAATTTTCCCTTTTGTTGTTTTATTATCTAAGCAATGCATATTTATTATGAAAGAATGAGACCAACAGATAAACAATGACTCAAACCACCATCCCCTTGGCATTGTGACTGATGATCAAATCTGCCGCTACAGCAGAATGCCAAAAGCCTCCTGCCAGATGGTAAACAACCTGAGTAGGAGAGCCATGTCTGCAGCCAGGCCCTGTAGGAAAGCGTGGATTGGGGAGCCCACGATTTGATCTTGGACTTGGAGTCCAGCTCCCTGCCTTTCTGGCTGTGCAGAAATCTCTACTCAAACTGCTAGGAACAATAAGGACAGTCATTGGCCCAGGGAACTGAAAGCTTCAGGACTGACTTAATCCAATGGTCTGATTCTCCTGGTCATGCCCACCCCCTGTACAAGTCACACTCAGGCTGATGGTGAGGTGGCTGTGGTACCCAGACCCCAAAACCATACACAACAATGTCAGAGGATGAGATCATCTCCTGCCAAGCCCTGCTTTAAAGAGTGAAGATGATATTTACAGAAGAGAAAATTTTCCCTTGCAGTTTTTTGATTCAAATGGATGTTCATTTCTGAACTAATCCCATAGCCAACAGAATGCTCTGCACTGATTGGCTTAGGCCTGGGTTCTCCCACTGGAAACAGGGATCTGATTTCCGAGGTCTGTTCTGCTTATCAAGTTCTGCCCTTGCAGATGTTGTGGACTGCATGTCGGGAAGTCGATAGTAATTGTGTGGTGTTGGAAAAGTTAGCCACTCCTCTGAGCATCAACTCTCTCACTGATACAATGGGAATAATCATATACATTTTGTGGTGGAGAGGACCTGAGATAATTCATGAGAAATGGCAAAACATCGTGTCTGACGCTTAGGAGGGGCTCAGCAGGTTAATAATATTTGATGAATCCATTAACTTAGCAGCTTCCTGAAGGTGGTGATGACCAAATAGAGGATCATTTCGTCACTCCCTGCTGGCTGGACATTTCAGGGTACATAACTTCAGAAAGTCCTTGAAACAGAGTTAAGGTCAAAAATCTACCCACGCTTGAGCAACCAAACCTGGCTGGGTTAATGATGAAAAGCATGGGCTCTGTGGTTAGATTTCCTGAGTTTTGAATCCACAACTTACTGGCTGTGTGCCTGTGAAGTCATGGCCTTTCCTCCCCAGGCCTCTTCTGCCCCCATGAGATGATGGGTCCATAAGAAGCAACACCTCAAACACTAGCATCACATGGGCGTCATTCTAATCAGTGCACCTCTCTACAACCCCCGCATCTTGGCACTTTCATCACACCACTGCCTGGAAAGGCTAAGTTCTTGCCTAAAACTTTATATTCAGTAAGTGTGGAACAAGGATATTTAACACTAATAGGTTAAAAGTATGTTTTCATAATTGACTTCTATCATTATAATAGTATATACCTCACAGGATTTTTGTGATGATTAAATGATATAATGCATACATGGTGCTCAGTAAGCTCTATAAATATTATTATTAGTCACAGGTGGTGATGAAAGATATTTTTACATTAGCTCAAAACTTCCACTATGAGAGCAATATTGATTTGATGCCCATAAGGGCATACATGACTATTGGTTCTCTCATCTCCCAAGGAGAAAGTACAGTTCCTTCTTCGATTCTCCCCTGTGGTTCATCCCATCCTCCCCACAGGGCACAGTGCCAAGCCTGCTGACATAAGCCTCCATTCTCCGCTCAGCTGTTTCCTGTGATGGCACAATCCACTATCTTCCCACGATGCTGACTGAACAGTGCCCTTTCCCCACCCCCCCACCCCCACCCCGCCCAGCAAATCACTCCTTCCTTTGCATCCAGGAGCCACTGGGTCAAGCTCTCCTTTGGTGTAGATTGTAATCAATTTTCAGGTTCATCAGTTTAATGTCTGTCTCCCCCTCAGTCCTGGGATGGGACATCATGTCCCAGCCGTCTTCTTTCCTCCAGTGCTTGATACAGCAGGGTACAAATTCAATAGATGTTTGTTGAATGAATCACTGTAACACAATTAGGATGAGTACCTACTGAGCACTGACTTGGTACTAGGTATCACCCTAGGTGCTTTTTGTGCTATATTTCAGCTGTGGTTACAAATGACAGATGTGCAGTTTAGATAATCTTATATGGAAAAAGAGAAGACTCTGTCTGACCACATAACCTGATTGGTGCTCACATAGTATTATGAGAATTTTAATATTATATATTATATATATTTTCCTCAGTCTTCTGCATATATATGTTTTATTCATCTTCTTTATATGTGAGATCTTCATTTTCACTTATTTTATTTTTAAAGCTTCAAAACAAAAGCCTGAAGGCAAAATACCTCATTAAGGAGAAAGTCATAAAACTGAATGAAGCCTCATGGTAGCTGAGAATATTAAAATATGTAATTAAATTTTAATATTTGCCTTAAAAGTGGTTCAAAATGCAATGCCATCAATAAATATTTTTTAATGGTTAAAAGACATTTTGGGAATGCTGACTACAGTAAATATATCAGATGATGAGCATAACAGGAATAGAACTGTCACTCTTAGGAATTATTCAGTTTCTTACTCTTGGTATTGGAAGTAGTTTCTCAGTTGAGTGGCCTCCATCATTGTGTGTGAATTATTTTTCTTTCAATTATGGAGAGACTACAGGACAATATGGAGAAGGAAATGGCAGCCCACTCCAGTACTATTGCCTGGAAAATCCCATGGACAGAGGAGCCTGGTAGGCTACAGTCCATGGGGTGGCAAAGACTTGGACACGACTGTGTGACTCCACTCCAGTCCACTCCACTCCACAGGACAATAAATAACCCTGAACTATTCTTGAGGTCTGGAGAAAACTGCAAGGACATTTAAATGTTAAATCATTGGAAGAAAACGAATTTTAACTTCTCTGGTCATTTCATACTGATCTTTTTCTCAGTAAAGTGTTTTTTTTTTTTTAATTTGGCTGGAGCATGGTTGATTTACAATATTGGGTTTCAGGTGTGCAGCAAAGTGATTCAGTTATACATATACATATATTCATTTTTAGATTCTTTTCTCATATTGGTTTCCACAGAATATTTGAGTTAGAGTTCTTTGAGCTATACAGTAGGTCCTTGTTGGTTAGCTATCTTATATATAGTAGAGTGTGTATGTTCACCCCAAGCTCCTGATTTATCCCCTCCCTGCCCACATTTCCCCTTTGGTAACCATAAGTTGGTTTTCGATATCTGTACGTCTGTTTCTATTTCATAAATAATTTTCATTTGTATCAGGTTTTAAAAAAGTAGGTTCCACATATGAGTGATATCATATTTGTCTTTCTCTGACTTACTTCACTCAATATGATAATTTCCAGGTCCATCCATGTTGCTGAAAATGGCATTATTCATTCTTTTTAATGGCTGAGTAATAGTCCACTGTACGTATGTCCCACATCATCTTTATCCATTCACCTGTGCACGGACATTTGGGTTGCTTCCATGTCTTGGCTGCTGTAAAAAGCACTGCAGTGAACATTAGGGTGCATGCATCTTCTGACTGAGATGGGAAGAGTCTAGTAACAGAACTGAATTCCTACTGAAGCCCACTGGGAATGTTGTAGTCTCTTCCTCATTCTAAGCTCTTTGCATGTATCATTCAATCAGGGCTGAGTAAGAGTTCATACCGCTGATCATCCTGTTGTCCACATCCTCATCTGCTAGAAGCGAGTTCTTAAAGGGACTGTCTCTTTCTCTCTCTTCTGTATCCCCAGCTGTTTCTGAGATGCATGGCAATGCACTCCAGTACTCTTGCCTGGAAAATCCCATGGATGGAGGAGGCTGGTAGGCTGCAGTCCATGGGGTCGCTAAGAGTCAGGCACGACTGAGTGACTTCACTTTCACTTTTCACATTCATGCATTGGAGAAGGAAATGGCAACCCACTCCAGTATTCTTGCCTGGAGAATCCCAGGAACGGAGAAGCCTGGTGGGCTGCCGTCTATGGGGTCTCACAGAGTCGGACACGACTGAAGCGACTTAGCAGCAGCAGCAGCAGCAGCATAGTAGAGGCGCCCAACCAGCAGGCGCTGATGGAGCCTGGTTCAACTGAGCAACAACCGCCAAGGCCACATCAGAATTTCTTTCTCCACTTTTAACTTCCCATACCTGAGAGCTGGGGCCTAAGAGTAAGCTTGGAGACCTGGCATTTGGGGAGCTGCTCAGATAATCCAAAAGCATGCCAAAGCCAGAGAGAAACGTGAAAATCATCTGGGTTTACATTTTCATTTTGTAACTGAGAGAAAGGATACCCGCAGTGGTGGAGGGTGTTACTGATCTGACACACCTGGTAAACAGTGCAGCTGGGACTAAACCTCACATCACCTGGCTTCCAGCACCTCCTCCTTTGTCACCAGGCTTTGCCTGTCCAGAGGGATGGGTGCCCTTCTTTTAATGCTGGCACAGAAAGTTTCTAGGCTATGAAGCTCCATGCCATCTGTACGAAGGGAAGCCTGCTCCCAACCTGTGTTAAGAGTGAAAGTGTTAGCCACTCAGTTGTGTCCAACTCCCAGCGACCCCATGAACTGTAGCCTGCCAGTCTCCTCTGTCCATGGAATTCTCCAGGCAAGAATACTGGAATGGGTTGCCATTTCCTTTTCCAGGGGATCTTCCCAACCCAGGGATTGAACCTGAGTCTCCTGCATTGCAGGCATATTCTTTACCATTTGAGACAAGAGGGAGCCAACCTATCTTAGGGGAACTCATTTTTCAGGCTTGCAGCTTTTGGCATAAACAACTCGGACTCAAGGGGGATGTTTCTTACAAGGAGCTGCCATGCAGTGATTGCTTCACTCGAAGAGCTGACTCACCCCTGCCTCAGCCTCTGGGCTTATTTTAGCCCCACGTTTCTGGAGGAGGAAATGAGAACAAGATCAAGGATCCTGTGGGAAGAGCCTGGGGCTTTGGATTTCTCATTGGGGGCCTCAGGCAGTGCCTCACAGCTCCAGCTTCTTTAGAATCTCACAGCCAATTCCTTCTATTGAATTAGGGTTGCCAGCCTGACCCAGTTATAGGGTGCCTGGCTTTAAGAACCGCCCCCCGCCCCCCGCCACCGGAAGTGAGAATTAGGCAAAAGGACTAAATTTTGAAGTTGATTATTGACCCAGCAAAGAGTTTCTTTCCTTTTCTTCAGTGAACGGGGAAGAGCAGAACAAGTAAAGCTGTTGGATTCCCAGCTTCTGTTATTAAGCTATAAAACCTTGGGTCTGGGATGAACCTTACTGACATTGGGGAACTAGGGGGTCTTCGGGGGAGCAGTTTGGGGCTGGGTCTTGAAAGACTGGTGAGGGAAAGGGAAAGGGTGTTAGAGAGAGAGGAAGGGGAGTACGCCAGTTTCTGGAGGTATGAAAGTGTGGGGAGTCATCTGAAACGACTGCAGAAAAGGAAGGGGAAGCCAGCGGGGTCCCCAGCAGTGTCCTCTCCTCACATCTGGCATACTCCTGTCCACACACTTTTGCTTAGACCAATCCCCTTACCTGAAGTCTTTCCCTGTTTTCTCCAGCTCTCCAACCCTGTCATCCATCCCTCTCACGTGGTCCACTTCTCGCTGTCCCAGGCCACGGGTCCCCTCGACTGGCCTCTGGCACCACTTTCCTTCAGCGCTGCACTCAGCCTTTAGCCTTGGCACTGTGTAACCAGTAATGTTTTTCATCTAGAACAGCAACAAAATTCATCTACAGGGACTTCCCTGGTGGTCCAGTGGCTAAGAATCTACCTTTCTATGCAAGGGACGAGGGTTTGATCCTGGTTGGGGAACTAAGATCCCATATGCCAAGTGGCATGGACAAAAAAGAGGAAAAAAATAAAAAAGATTCATCTATGAGCTTTCCCATCACACCTGTTCTCATGCTCCCTCTGTGTTAGTTTTCTGTATTAGTTGCAGGTAACAATTTACTTGGGCTTCCCAGGTGGTGATAGTGATGAAGAACCTGCCTGCCAATGCAGGAGACATAAAAGACGCATGTTAGATATCTGGGTAGGGAAGATCCCCTGGAGGAGCAGGGCTAAGGCAACCCACTCC
Source organism: Bos indicus x Bos taurus (assembly GCF_003369695.1). NCBI lineage: Eukaryota > Metazoa > Chordata > Mammalia > Artiodactyla > Bovidae > Bos > Bos indicus x Bos taurus. The sequence continues at coordinate 48,560,055 of NC_040080.1, forward strand.
AGTATTCTTCCCTGGAGAACCCTATGGACAGAAGAGCCTGGTCAGCTATAGTACATAGCATCGCAAAGAGTCAGACACGATTGGAGCGACTAAGCATGCACACTCACAATTTACCGCAAACTTAAAGGTTTAAGACAGCACCCACTTACTAGCTCACGATTCTCTAGGTCAGATATTCAGCCACAGCGTGGCTGGGATCTCTTCTCAAGGTCTCAAGAGGCTGAGATCAAGGTGTCAGCCACATTGTGTCCCTTTTCTGGGTGGTCTGAGGAAATAATCCACTTCTAAACTCCTTGAAGTTGTTGGTCAGAATCAGTTCCTGTGGTTGCAGGACTGAGCTCACAGTTTCCTTGTCAAGGGCTTCTCTGAGCTCCTAGAAGTCACCCACATTCCTAGCCACGTGGCCCCCACAGATGGCTCATGACTTCTTGTTGCTTCTTCCAGGCCACCAGGAGCACATCTCTCTCACCTCTTCCTTAGTGACCACCAAGAGAAAACCCTCTGCCGTGGTCTGTTTTGTTTGCTTTGCCATGTGATTTATTTTTTTTTAATAATGCACATTATAAATAGAAACAAATGCATATTATACATTTATATTGATTACAATTTAAAAATTAGAAATTATACATATCTTAATTTTAATAGTTATTTGATGATGTTTCTAAAAACTTTAAGCAATTCCTGTTACCATCAGCAATGTTTGAGAGACTGCTTCTCCCCATATTTAAACTAACAATTAAAGATGAGGGCTTTAAAATTTTTTCCAGTCTGGAAAAAAGTGATTGTATTATTATTTTAATATGCATTTCCATACTTCTGTTAAATCTACCATTTTCACATGTTTCTTGGTCATTCGTCTATTCATATCTTTTACTCATTTTCCTTCTGGGTTATTTATCTTTCTAGTCCACTTTTTAGAGTTCATTTTTCATTGTAAAGAAGTATCATTATATGACCATTTTTTAAAAGCTTATCTTTAGTTTTATTTCCATGAGGTTTTGATTTTTTTTTTTTTTTGAGGTTTTGATTTTAAAGGCTCAAATATAATTACATGTTTTTAATAACTTCTGGGTTTCCAATCTTGGTTAAGATCTCCCCTCCTTGATATTGTACTCAGAGTCTCTTAGATTATACTATGAAACAATGATTACCATCACACTTATCTGTGTAATAGGTCCAGGTTTCTTTTAATGGTTTAAGAGCAGGATTTTGCTCCTCATTTGGATAGCTAGTAGTGTCACCATCATGTATTAAATCACTCACTCTTTTACATTTGGTAAAATCACAACTTTAGTCAAATATGAAATTATCAAATATACTAGGATCTACTTTTGGATTCTACATTCTATTCCACTGACTAGTAAATAAGTCAATCTATAGCTATGCCAATGCCATATTTGTGAAAACTTTCTGCTTTAAAAATGCTCACTTGACTAGGTCAAGCTTCTCTGGAATGATCTCCCTTTGTTAAAGTCAACATGCATGTAATATAATCTGATCACAGGAGTGAAATTCAGCATGCTTACAGTCCCAGGTATTATGCAGGGCATGTACCTCAGGAGCAAGGATCCTAGGGGACATCTTAGAATCCTGTCTACCACACCCTCCAAGCTTCTCTCTATTAAGACAGAATGTTTATATTCAGGATCAGTTTGTGAATTCTCCTTTATAATCTGAGAACTGGACAGATTCATACCCCAAAGCAAAGAGAGGTAGGGCTACAACCCCTCTCCCAGTATGTGGCAAGATGTGGAGCAGGCCAGGAGCATGAGCTTTCTGGAAGGAAGTGGCCCTGTGGACATCAAGACTGGAGGAAGAGGAAATCACAGGAAACAGTTTATGTGTGGAGGGATGGGCAGGTGACAGAGGCAAAGCTTAGGCCTACTGGGAGAAGAGGCAGGAAAAATCAAAAGCTTGATTTTATTTTTTAGATATTTATTTATTTATATATTGACTGTGTCAGGTCTTAGTTGCAGTATGTAGGGTCTAGCCTGCTGACCAGGAATCGACCCCAGGCCCCCTGCGTTGGGAGCATGGAGTCTTACACATTGGGCCACCAAGGAAGTTCCACAAGCTTGGTTTCAGGTTAAGATTTGGTAGGAAGGTGAGAATGAGAAAGGGAGTTGAGAGGAATAAGGAAAAAAGATTTTAAGAAGCTCTGCTTTGAGCTGTAAATTGCATCCTCTGGGACACTCTTCAAGGGAAGCCAGTAAAAACATAAATTTGCTTTTACTAATGTTAGTTATTGGACTGTCTCTCCTTGGATATGACTCTGTGCAGACTCGGTGACGTATCTTTCTGTTGAATATGAAAGGACCTTATATAACTAGTTAAGTAGTAAGCAGGGTTGCCCTAAAATGTCAGCAGACATATTGAGCAGCAAGGTAAAGGAGAAGCATATATTTTCATAGAAATGTACCATCTAACATCATGAGACATATTTTTTTAATCAAACTAAATAACATCTCAAACCCAAGACCTATGCCAATGCCAGAAATCTCCAGTGTTACCTAGGAGCCCTTCAAGGTCAGGGATTGTCTTGATCGTATCATATTTTCTAGTCCCTAGTACACAGTAGATATATGAGAAAATAGACTTTGCAATTAAACCTATTTGATTAATAAATATATTAGCTAATGTGTCGGGGCTTCCCAGGTGACTCGGTGGTAAAGAATCTGCCTGCTGATGCAGGGAACGCAAGAGACACAGGCTCTGTCCTTAGCAGGAAGATCCCTTGGAGTAGGAAGTGGCAACCACTCCAGTATTCTTGCCTGGAAAATTCCATGGACAGAGGAGCCTGGTGGGCTACAGTCCATGGGGCTGCCAAGAGTCAGACACAATTGAGGGACCAGGCATACACATAGCTAGCATTTATAAAACACAAAATTTCAAAGGTAAGATATTGCTTTATTTCCTGTTTTGATGATAGAAAATGAGGCACAGAGAGGTTAAGTGACTTGTTCAAGTTTACACAGTTATTACAGTATCTTCTATACTATAATTTAACATAGGCATTCTGAGTCTCTAGCCCATGGGCTTGTCCATAAACTATGAACCTTCAGTAAGGGACATGGGATTGATATATGTCTTCTTCCTTGAAGAAAGAAGTAAGACTCAGGATGGGTGTGGAAGGGGTTATGTAGAAGCTCCCTGGGCACCATCTATTTTCTACAAGCACTGGAGAACATACCCTGAGCTCTGAGTCCTTGTTATTGAACAGTGGTTCATGAACCAACAGCCTTGACACCACCAGGGAGCTCGTTAGGAATACAGAATCTGAGTCACCACTTCCAGAACTAATGAATCAGAATCTGCTTGTAACAAGATCCCCAAGTGATTCATATGCACAATTGGAATTTGGGTAGCCTGAGTCATATTACCTAGGCCAGCATAGTCCAATAAAGCTTTCTGGAATGATAGAAATGTTTTATATCTGCACTGTTCAATAGAGTACCCACTTGTGGTCATTAAGCACATGTGGTTAGTATGATTGAAGAAGAGAATTTTTATTTTACTTAATTTTGATCTATTTAGATTTAAATAGCTACATTTGACTAGTGGTTATTTTATTGGACAGCACAGATTCTAAACTTATTGTTCCCCTGTGTTTATTTCCCCATGATACAAGACAAGAGAGTCTTGTCTTAAAACAGCCATGTCAGGGAACTCAGGAGAGGGCTTTGTGTCTCTTCTCTGCTTTGGTTAGAGCATTAGAGAAGACAAGGAATCGTAGCACCAAAGGCATCATGTGGTCTGGCTGATCTTGCTGCCTGCCTGATGTGCCCAGGTACTTCTTCAACAGCCTGTGCACGCTTGTACTGTGATAGGTGTAGTATCTTCTGTTTACTCAACTGTATTCATCACCAATGCAAGCTTTCTAAAGACAATAACCAAGCCTAAACGTTAGGCAACTTCTATAGCCATCAGCATGCCTTCACTATCAGTAACAGAAAAATAGTTATCAGTAACTATTCAGTGAAACACCCATTGCCAACCTTATTTTAAATCACCTCCCTCCTGCTCCATGCTTCTTATTTTTCTCCATACTATTTATTCTCATTCAACACACACAGGGAAGGGAAAAAAGCCTTTTTCTGTACAGGCCTAGGTTCTCTAGGAGGCCAATGCTGAGACCTTGCAGATGAAACTGAGAAGAGACAGATTAACAAGAGAAAAAGAAACATTGTATTAACACATGCAGCATGCATGCATGTGGGAGAAATCCACTGATGAGTAACTCAAAGGAGTGGCTAGAATTTGGGCTTAAAAAGCATCTTAGCAAAGAACAATAAATGTGCAGAGAAGTGATAAAGCAAAGAAAAAGGTTTAGGTTTCCAAGGGCAGCACAACTGGTGAAGAGAAGTACTGGGGGGAACTAATGGAGGAGGTTTTCTTTGTGCAGATGCATCTCATTGCTGGCTTCCTGTCTTCCTCATATGAACCTTTCCCGGGAGAGGGGATTTATGGTGGTCCTCATTTCTCAGAAGTCTCTGCTTTTAGCCAGATAAGGCAAGCTCCTGGAAGGAGTCTTTTTGCAGCTATTGATTCTTATTTGCCTCCAGCACCAAATAATATGTATGTCAAAGTGACATTTTTTTGAGTGGGATGCTTTGATCTTCTATACGTGCTATATATTTAACTTATTTGTGTATGGTCTCACTTCAATCAAAGCTTTATGAAGATAAATGTTAAGTGCTAGGAATAGAAGAATGAAAAATACATTCCAAGGGTTTCATAAATCCAGCTATCTAATAATAGCTACCATATAATTAAGTTTGTCACTATGCCAGGACTATCTGAAGCACTTGACAGACATCATGTCATTTAATTTTTACAGTAACCCCAAGAGAGCATAGTATCATACTCGCTATTTTAGATGAAGAAAATGACCATCAGAATAAGTGCACTCACCTTCCTCTTACTTGACCTAAACTCTTAATTCTTCAGTTAGCTAGAGTCATATTAGAAATAATTGGGATAACAAAAGATGTCCTTGTAGGAGGTACTGGAGTGCCTAGTGCTAAGATCCAGAAAAAATGAGCTAATTCTCTTGGATAGAGGTGCCCGAAGAGGCTATTTAGATAGAGCATTCCTTACTGACTTATGCTTTTCTTGGGGGGAAAAAAAAAAAAATCACATTAAGCTTGATTATCTCTTCTGCTGCTCCTTCCTCAGTATTAATAGTTTAATCTGCATGATAGGTGTTGGATGTGCACCTTGGGGCTGTTTACAGCAACTTGTGAAGTACTTAACATTCTAAAGAAATTAGTTGTCTGGTGTAGAGGACTCCAGAGAACAGAAGAGCAAGAAATAGGATGTCTGACAATTCTGGTGTTCTTCCAGAGGGGGATAAATGAGGTTGCTTTCTCCTGGTTCTCCTCCAAACTTGCCGACCTCTTTCATTTTCCTACTGTTATTTATTTCTTTGCTGACCCCTTAAAGGTAGATGTTCCCCAGGTTTATCTTTAGCTGTCCCTTCCACTAATGTTGTATTCCCTCAGTGGACCATCTCATCCATCCAGTGTCCCAGAAGGCAAAGTAAGGGGGCCCATGTGAGGGGTCTAAAGAATCCAGGACACTCAGGACTGGTATTAAAAAATATACTCCCAATTTTTTTCTGTTTTTGTTGGCAATCCTGGAATTCTAGTACCATTAGCTTCAGGAGAGTTTTGAGGATCCTCTAATCTTGTTTGGTCTTTCCAGATGGCACAGTGGTAAAGAATCTGCTTTCCAGTGCAGGAGACTCAAGACATGGGTTCAATTCCTGGGTCAGGAAGATCCCTGGAGAAGGAAATATCCAACCCACTCCAGTATTCTTGCCTGGAGAATCCCATGGACCGAGGAGCCTGGTGGGCTACAGTTCACGAGGTCATAAAGAGTCAGACACAACTGAAGTGACTCCACATGCACGCACGCATATCATGGACCCAGATGCTTTCAAAACTCAGCACAAGTCCTGAAATGATGTCCTCTGAGCCCGAGTGGACTGATAAACTATCACAGGTAAGTGGTTGAGAACAAGCTGCTACCATCTGAGGGGAGGGCGTGGTGGGGAAACTTGCCTAGAACACAGAGGGAAGTAGAGCAAAGACAGAAGGAGCTAAAGACTTGATCACATCACTGGGACCCTTGGATCTAGCCGTGCTTGAAGCAAGACTTTATTCTAGGACTTCCCAATGATATTGTTAATAGAATTTTTAAAAACCCCACTTTTACTGCTGTGCTTTAAGTTAGCTTGAATTAGACTTTCCATCAATTAGCACTAGATGAATTCTACCAAATTTCGCCACCTAAACTTAGATGCCTTGCAATTTGACATCCACCCAGATGTCTTTCCTGAGCTTCTGACTCAGATACTCAATGAGCTATTTCTCTGGAGATCCTCACAGGTCCCTCAACTGAATATGGCACCAGTTAAGAACTAAAGAGCCTCTTGATGAAAATGAAAGAGAGTGGAAAAGTTGGCTTAAAACTCAACTTTCAGAAAACTAAGATCATGGCATCTGGTCCCATCACTTCATGGCAAATAAATGGGGAAACAGTGGAAATAGTGGCTGACTTTATTTTGGGGGGCTCCAAAATCACTGCAGATGGTGACTTGCAGCCATGAAATTAAAAGATGCTTACTCCTTGGAAGGAAAGTTATGACCAACCTAGATAGCATATTAAAAAGCAGAGACATACTGTGCCAACAAAGGTCCATCTAGTCAAGGCTATGGTTTTTCCAGTAGTCCTGTATAGATGTGAGAGTTGGACTATAAAGAAAGCTGAGTGCTGAAGAATTGATGCTTTTGAACTGTGGTGTTGGAGAAGACTCTTGAGAGTCCCTTGGACTGCAAGGAGATCCAACCAGTCCATCCTAAAGGAGATCAGTCCTGAGTGTCCATTGGAAGGACTGATGCTGAAGCTGAAAGTCCAATACTTTGGTCACCTGATGCAAAGAGCTGAACCATTTGAAAAGACCCTGATGCTGGGAAAAATTGAAGGCAGGAGGAGAAGGGGAAGACAGAGGAAGATATGGTTGGGTGGCATCACTGACTCAATGGGTATGAGTTTGGGTAGACTCCGGGAGTTGGTGATGGACAGGTAGACCTGGCGTGCCATGGTCCATGGGGTCGCAAAGAGTCAGACACAACTGAGCAACTGAACTGAACTGAATCTGCCATCCATCCTCCCCTATCATTTACCCTGTTCTATCATTACTCCCCATGAACAACTTGTCAATCTTCATTGTCCCAACTTGTGCATACCCAGTTGTTCTAACCAGGAAACTTGGGGTCTCTGTCCCTCTTTATCATCTCTCAGACCCAATGATTCATTAAAGCCTTCTCCCAAATAGTTTCAGAATTCAATCTCTCCTCTCCAAGGAGAGGATTTGTAATTCTTTGACTCAGTCCACCATCACCTTTTACTTGGTGATAGCCTTCTAATTTAGTCTCCCACTCTGATTTTTCTTTACCAAATGTAATCTGCAATCATCCTACATTACAGTTATAAAGTTATGTCTCTCTATCCCACTTGCCACTTTAAAAGTTTCTGTGTCACCCCATGACTCTCAAGATGAATTTCAAATCTTTTATTGTGGCATTCAAAACCAGATCACTTTTCTGGTCTCCATCTCTGGCCACTGCTCCCCACCCCAACCCTCTGTGCTCCTATACACACACACACACACACACACACACACACACACACACACATATAGGATTTCCCAATGGGTCAGGGGGTAAAGAATTTGCCTACAATGTAGCAGACACAAGAGACATGAGTTCGATCCCTAGGTCAGGAAGATCCCCTGGAGGAAGAAATGGCAATCCACTCCAGTATTCTTGCTTGGAAAACTCCATGGGCAGAGGACCCTGTTGGGCTAAAGTCCAAAGGGTCACAAAGAATTGGACCCAACTGAGCTCAACAGGAGTGAGCTCATATACAAACACATATAGCTGTAGTAGACTGTAAAAACAGACAAGAATCTTCCTATCCCTATATTCTTGCCCCTTTCAGGGTGACCTTGCAGCTCCTCTCATCAAAAGGGGGTGACAGTTCCCATACTCCTTGAATCTAACCTTGATCATGTGATTTGCATTGACAAACAAGAGCAGTAAAAACAGCGCAGAAGATGCAGATTGAAAAGTACTTGAACATTAGTATTTGACTTTGTGGCTCTTGGAAATTCTGTGACAACTTTCATTTGAATAAGCCCAGGTTAGTCTATTGGCAAATAGATGGGGAAAATGTGGAAACAGTGTCAGATTTCATTTTCTTGGGCTCCAAAATCAATGCAGACTGTGACTGCAGCCATGAAATTAAAAGACGCTTGCTCCTTAGAAGAAAAGCTGTATTAAGCCTAGACAATGTTTTAAAAAGCAGAGACATCACTTTGCTGACAAAGGTCCGTATAGTCAAAGCTATGGTTTTTCCAGTAGTCATGTACAGATGTGAGAGCTGAACAGTGAAGTAGGCTGAGTGCCCAAGAATTGAAGCTTTTAAACTATGGTGCTGGAGAAGACTCTTGAGAGTCCCTTGGACAGCAAGGAGATCAAACCAGTCAATCCTAAAGGAAATCAACCCTGAATATTCATTGGAAGGACTGATGCTGATGCTGAAGCTCTAATCCTTTGGCTACCTGATGTGAAGAGCTGACTCATTTGAAAAGACCCTGATGCTGGGAAACACTGAAGGCAAGAGGAGAAAAGGGCGACAGAGGATGAGATGGTTGGATGGCATCACTGACTCAATGGACATGAGTTTGAGGAAACTCAGGAAGATAGTGATGGATGGACAGAGAAGCGTGCTGTGCTGCAGTTCATGGGGCTGCAAAGAGTCAGACATGACTCAGTGACTGAACGACAATAACAACAGTCTACTGGAGACACATGGCCCCCAAAACTCCATCACCCCAGCTAACAGCTAGCATCAACTACGGGACATGTGAGTAAAACCATTATGAGCTGACCGTCAGCTGATTGCAGCTGCATGAATGAGCCTAAGCAAGACCAGGAAAAGAACTACCTAAGGGATCTCAAGTCACATTGGCAATCCACATGAGCTAATAAATGATTTTTTTTAATCACTAAATATTGAAATGGTTGTTATGCAGCAAACATTAACTGATCAGCTATGTGACCTTAAGGAAGTCATGTTACCTCTCTAGGCATCAGATTCCTTGTAACTAGAAGGGGATAGCATCTCAATATCCTGGATTAAAGGACTGCCTGAAGGTCAGTTGAAATATGGTTTTAAAATCCCTTTCTAAATTGGCATCAATAATATAAACATGACACTTATTCTGATATATGTAAAATTAATGTACATATTCAGCACTGTTTCAGTCTGTCTTTGGACACTTCTTATGCCATGTCCCTGGTCTAAGACTGCATGTTCCCAGAAGCTGTGGTCAGGTTTTTATTTATCACACAGTCTGAAAAATTAAGACTAAGACCCATTATTAAATGAATATGACACTAATGATGAGGTTCAGAGTATCTGAGGTTACTGGACTTCAAGAGCATGTTTCAACTCTGGAGATTATGTAGAAAGGAAGTGGGCTCCAGCATTTTCCAGAGGTCCAAAGAATTTTTCAAAAAGACTACCAAGAGCCAGAGAGCAAGTGCCAACATCCAGATGCTTTTCAACCTGCATTTGCATCGTATTTACTACTCTCTCATTGGTCAATGTGAATCACATAGTCAAGGTTATAGACAAGGAGTAAGAGAACTGCCTCTAGATTTTGGTGGGGGAGCTGCAAGGTTGTGTTGCAAAGGGGTGAAAATATAGGGATAGAAAGAATGTGTGTTTGAATACATTTTGAATACTATATAACTAATTAACTAATAATATTACTATATAACTAATTAATAGTGTCATAACTTACTTCAGAAAGAATCTGCCTGCAGTGCAGGAGACCTGGGTTCGATCCCTGGGTTGGGAAGATCCCCTGGCGAAGGAAATGGCAACCCACTCCAGTATCCTTGCCTGGAAAATCTCATGGACAGAGGAGCCTGGTGGACTGCAGTCCATGGGGTCGCAAAGAGTCAGGCACGACTGATCGACTAACACTAACTAACTTACTTCACCTTGGGCAAACTCCAGGCGATGGTGACAGACAGGAAGGCCTGGCATGCTGCAATCCATGGGGTCGTAAGGAGTCAGACATAACTCAGTGACTGAACAACAACAAACTTACTTCTATGTCCATTATGTCAATAACCTTGAGAAATTGGGTACTATCCCCATTTTACAAGGGAGGAAATAAGACTCAGAGCAGAACAGGAGTGGAGAAGTGGGGACTCAATCCAGAAGAGCCTACAGGTTTATTTTGTGTCTCCTTGCAGAGAGTAAAACTCCCACAGTTGCTGAGAGGGAACAGGCCCCAGTGATCTTCAGGGGATTGGGGGGGGGGGGTCCCAGCTGGACTCCCACGCCCCTGAACTCACTGCCAGGAAGGTCCTGAATTAGTCATGAACACTCTGGCATCAGACACATCGGTAGGTCTATTTAAAGCTAACGAATGCAGGGTGAGCTGAGGACTGCAAAAGAACACGGCTGGGAAGCCAGGCACTTCGTGGGAGAGCCAATGATGGTTGAAGCCACATTTTGCTTTCCTCTGTAATCTCACGAAGGGAGGAGCATAAATGGAGGCACACGGTGAATGAGTGTGAACTGGGATAACGAATTCTTCCTTTCACTCACTGTTAGTGCTTTCATCACTGAACGAGCCTTTTTAGGTATCACTTAGATGCCAGGCTGGAGAAGAAAATGGCAACCCACTCCAGTATTCTTGCCTGGAGAATCCCATGGCCAGAGGAGTCTGGCAGGCTACAGTCCACGGGGTCACAAAGAGTCCGACACGGCTGAGCCACTATCATTAGACGCCAGGCAGTGACACTACAAAAATATATAAAACCTAGTGTTGTGGGTTGAATTGTGCCCCCCAATACGACATGTTGAAGTCTTAACTCTCCCTCTGGCTTCCCTGGTGGCTCAGATGGAAGTGTTGCAGAAACCAGTCTGCACCAGTCTGGCTTCCCTGGTGGCTCAGATGGAAGTGTTGCAGAAAGCATTACTTGAGAAACCAAGCACCACACTCAGAGAGTTGGAGAACTCAGGTTTATTACACCGGTGGGCCCAGAGGAGTTAACACTCCAAGCTCTGAGCCCCGAACAAAGGGATTACAGAGTTTTTATAGACTGTAGTGGGCAACACCAGCTGTTAATAGGCTGGTTTAAACTGCAGTGTTTTGCGTGCACGGTAACAGTGGTCAAGATGGGGAGGGGGATGCCTGACCTGGACAGGCAGGATTAAGTAGGTTTGCAGGGGCTGGGTGACTGCAAAGAGCAGGACAAGGGTGAATGAGATAAACTCTAGTTCCTAGTATTGCAAGTCCCCACTTTCTGAGACTACGTGACCTACGTGATCCAGACTTTACAGGGCCAAGGTGAGTTACAGAGGCAGAAGGAGGTAAAAGTTTAACTTTTCCTCTTCAGTAAGGAATCTGTCTGTAATGAGGGAAACCAGGGTTCAATCCCTTGGTCGGGAAGATCCCCTGGTGAAGAGAATGGCCACCCACTCCAGTATTCTTGCTTGGAGAATCCCATGGACAGAGGAGCCTGGTGGGCTACATACAACCCATGGGATTGCAAAGAGTCAGACAAGACTGAGCAGCTAACACTTTCTTTAACCCTTTCCCAACATGTGACCTAATGTGACCTAATTTGGAAATAAGGTCTTTGTGGATGTAATCAAGCTTAAATGAGGTCATATTGTAGTCAGGTGGGCGCTAATCTCAGGACTGGTCTTTATGAGACAGAGATACAGAGGAGAAGGCCATGTGATGACAGAGAAAGAGATCACAGTGATGCACTTGCCAGCAGTCACCAGGAGCTAGGAAGAGCCAGGAAGTATTCTTCTCCAGAACCCTCGGAGGGAGCATGGCCCTACAGATATCTTAATTTCAGACTTCTAGCCTCCAGGAGAGTTAGAGAATAAAGTCTGTTGTTTTAAACCAGTTTGTGGTACTTTATTACGGCAGCCCTAGTAATTCACTGAGTCTTTCTCCTCAGTTGAAGGAGACAGATGCATTAAAAGATCATTGTAATACAAAACGCCAATTATAATACAATGGAGGTATGTGCAAAGTGCTGCCCAGCACAGGGGAAGGAGTGATAAACTCGCTGGAAAAAACAGGGAAGTCCTCATAAAGTGATATCTGAGTGGATTTTGAAGAATGGATGAGAGCTCATTAATCAAAAATTATGGACAAAAGCATTTCAGGCAGAGCTGACAGCACATGCAAAGGACTGGAGGCTAGGACTCAAATGGTGTTTGCCTGTTGTTTAGTCACTCATTCATGTCTGACTCTTTTGGGATCCCAAGGACTGTAGCCCGCCAGGCTCCTCTGTCAGGCAAGATACTGGAGTGGGTTGCCATTTCCTTCTCCAAGGGATCTTCCTGACCCAGGATCAAACCTGCATCTCCTGCCTTGCAGGCAAATTCTCTACCACTGAGCCACAAGGGAAGCCTCATGGGTGTTTGGAGGAAATGGCAAATAATTTGGAAAGACTCAAGCTAAGTGTGGGCTGGATGTGAGGTGGGGAATTTCACTGCGATTGGAGTGTGAAGTCTGTTGCAGCCCGGCTCCCTGCCAGGGAGGAATAGCATCATCAGACAGAACTGGAGTGGAGACTGGAGGCAGGACCCTGGTTAGGAGAAACTGCTGAGTGCCAAGGTCCAAACAATACAGGAGAAGCCTCTCCACTGATAGAGACAGAATGAAGGGACAAAATAGGTCATTAGATACTTAATCCCATTAGGAGATTGTAAGTAGAGAAATATGGGAGGCCCCTGTTAGTTAATGATTACTCGGGAAAGCAAGTTTACTTAACCACAAAACCAAGCAGGCTTGCTTAGCAATAAAGCTGTGCAACAGAAGCAGGCTCCAAAACAGTAAAACAACTGTGGCACGAGACTCACATCCTGCCCAGTGAGCTCAATAAGTTAACAATCCCTAGGAATTTGTGGACATAATTTGACCACACAGGGACAAGAAAATTCTCCTGCTCAACCTGGAGGAGGAGCTGATGATGAAACCAGGTCGCCTGTTCAAGAAAGACAAAAAAGGTCTTCTCCCACTCTCCGCTTTTCCTTTGATTATAAAACTGTAGCCCACTAAGTTCTTGGGGCATGGCATTTCTAGGCCACCCACTGGTAAATCTCACAAGCATCCTGTTCTAATAAATCACGTCTTATCTACCACTTTGCTCTCACTGAATTCTTCTCTGAGCTGACATAAAGGACTGCAGTACTGGAGTTCTTCAGAGCCCCCCCTGAAATGACACCAATCAGTTTAACCACCAGGACGGTGGAGAGAAAGGCTCAATTTGACCAAAGAGCCAGTCTGATAATGACTTGGACAAGCCGCAGCCTTCTCCCTAATTCTCCATCTCCCACATCATAATAGCTACAGCTATTCAGGGACAGCATCTTCTCTGATCCCTCAGCTTCAGATGAGCTGTGAGAGTCACTTTTACTGAAGAGCTATATTGAAGATGCTCTGAGATAGAAAGTTCAGTTAGGACTTCTCTAGTGATCCAGTGATTAAGAATCTGCCTGCCAATGCAAGGGACATGGGTTTGATCCCTGGTCCCGGAAGATCTCACAGGCCACATGGAGACACTAAGCCCGTGCACCACAACTACCGAAGCCCGCACACTCTAGAGCCCATGCTCTGCAACATGAGAAGGCACCACAATGAGAAGCCCACACGCCACGAGGAACGTAGCTCCTGCTTGCTGCAACTAGAGAAAGCCTGCACACAGCAATGAAGACCCAGCACAGCCAAAAACAAATAAATAGTGGAGAACCCCAGGGACGGGGGAGCCTGGTGGGCTGCCGACTATGGGGTCGCACAGAGTTGGACACGACTGAAGTGACTTAGCAGCAGCAGCAGTGTATAATTCGCCTTAAAAAAAAGTTCTAGTTATATCTTTATGCCATATTACAATGCAAGAGCCCAATCTCCTGGATTTAGAATAAACGCTCACTTTATTTGTTACAGAGATAGGCAGCCAGAATGTCTGTGGATCCCTGCATCCACTCTTCCCCATAGTACTTGCTCAGGACACACTGGAATGATTCCCAAAACTACTTCGACAGCCCCTGAGAAGCTGGATCTTGGGCTAGTGAAACTCCTTTGTTGTATTTACTTATTTATTGAAGAAAAGAGAAAAGATAAAACCCTGCTTACTCTACAACTCTCTTCTTACAGAATTAGAAGGAGAGCATAAGAAGTATTTCTGCTGGGGATTTGGGAGACTGGATTTTCTGAGATCTGGCTCTCAGAATAAAATGCTAAAATGGATAGTAATGGGATGGCAGGGAGGAAAACATCAAAGGAATATCAGAGATTAAAACATCAGCTCTGGGGGTAATATCCTGGTGGTCTAACGGCTAAGACTCTGTGCTCCCAGCGTAGGGGGCCCAGGTTTGATCCCTGCTCGGGGAACTAGATCCCACAAGTTGCAACTAAGAGTTCACGTGCTGCAGCTACAATATCCTACATGCTGAGACCAAGACAGACTCTCCTTTGTGCCACAACTGAGACCCAGTTCAGCCAAATAAATATTTTTTCAAAGAATCAACTTTGAACCTTTAGGTGGTCCCAGGCAACTAACAACTCATCAAACCACTAAACTTTTAAAACATATCTCCAAGGTCAATACTACTATCTTCACTTCAGGGACACAGAAACAAAGGTACAGAGATACTAAACCACTCTCCAGAGTCACACAGCACCTGAAGGGGCAGAGCTGGAATTTGAATCCAGGCCTATCAGTTGCAAAGTCTTTCTTTTCCCCCATTCTAGCTTAGCACCCAGCCCAGGCCAAGGATGGGATGGCTCTGGCCTGGTCTGCTCCATCCAGGCACATCTGAGCTTCCTTCTGGGCATCTAAGAAGAAGACCTGGAGCAGAGTCAGAGGAGAGGAAGTAGATGCTGGAGGTATTTGTCATATGAGGAATGGGGAAGAGAGCACTCTGGGGATGTGGCAACCGTCTTCAAATATTTGAAGGGCTGTCATGAGGAAGAAAGACTAGACTTGTTCTGAAAGGCCTCCAGGGTGTAGAAATAAAGATGATGGATGGTGATGACAGGCAGTCAGATGTCAACTCAATGAAATAGAGACTTCCACCAGGCAGAACTAGGAAGATGGGAAGATGAGAGCTCCCTGTCACCAGGGTGTCCAAGAATAGGCAGGTGACTCTGGTGTCAGGGCTGAGGAAGAAACCCAAGGACTGATGAATAAAAGGACTCAATTCTCTTAGAGGATTCTGATGGCTCTGAGAATCCAATGTTGTGGTCTATTTATACTCTCGGTGACCAAACACGACTAGAAATAACTATGTACTTAGTAACTCAAGCCCCATGGTTATATTCTGTACACCTCAATAACTTCAGTTCAGTTCAGTTCAGTCACTCAGTCGTGTCCGACTCTTTGCGACCCCATGGACTGCAGCACACAGGCCTCCCTGTCCATCACTAACGCCTGGAGTTGACTCAAACTCATGTCCATTGAGTCGGTGATGCCATCCAACCATCTCATCCTCTATCGTGCCCTTCTTCTCCTGCCTTCAATCTTTCCCAGCATCAGGTCAGGGTCTTTTTAAGTGAGTCAGTTCTTCGCATCAGGTGGCCAAAGTATTGGAGTTTCAGCTTCAGCATCAGACCTTCCAATGAATATTCAGGTCTGACTTACTTTAGGATGGACTGGTTAGATCTCCTTGCAGTCCAAGGGACTCTCAAGAGTCTTCTCCAACACCACAATTCAAAAGCATCAATTCTTCGGCACTCAGCTTTCTTTATAGTCCAACTCTCACATCCATACAAGACTAGTGGAAACACCATAGCATTGACTAGATGGACCTTTGTTGGCAAAGTAATGTCTCTGCTTTTAAATGTGCTGTGTAGGTTGGTCATAACTTTTTTTTCCCAAGGAGCAAGTATCTTTTAATTCCATGGCTGCAGTCACCATCTGCAGTGATTTTGGAGCCTCCAAAAATAAAGTCTGTCACTGTTTCCACTGTTTCCCCATCTATTAGCCATGAAGTGATGGGACCAGATGCCATGATTTTAGTTTTCTGAATGTTGAGTTTTAAGCCAACTTTTTCACTCTCCTCTTTCACTTTCATCAAGAGGCTCTTTAGTTCCTCTTCACTTTCTACCATAGGGTGGTATCATCTGCATATCTGAGGTTATTGATATTTCTCCCGGCAATCTTGATTCCAGCTTGTGCTTCATCCAGCCCAAGGTTTCTCATGATGTACTCTGCATATAAGTTAAATAAGCAGGGTGACAATATACAGCCTTGATGTACTCCTTTCCCTATTTGCAACCAGTCTGTTGTTCCATGTCCAGTTCTAACTGTTGCTTCCTGACCTGCATACAGATTTCTGAAGAGTTATTAACTTCACTGGAAGTAAAGCTATAGTCTTTACAGGGTCCCACAAGGCCCTATATTCTACTCCAGACACAGCAGTCTCTCCCTGCCACACTCTGAACAGGCCAGATGCACTCTTCCTGTAGGACTTTTTGAGTGGCTGTCCCTCTAAGCACACTCTTCACCCAAATAACCCTGTGATTATTTCCCTGGCTCTTCTTTTACAGTTTCCCAAGTGCTCTATTCCTAAGCCTTCCTAAGAATTGTTTAAATATTTCCCACCCCTACATCCCATCCTTCCAATTGCCCTTCAGTGTGCTCAGATTTCTTCATAGTGTTTATAATTTTCTAGTACATTGAATAATTTGCTCATTTATTATGTGATTATTTAACACCCATCTCTGCCTTGCTTCTCCACTGAGATGCAAGTTCCACCAGGGCAGGAGTTGTCTTTGTTTGTTTGTTTTTTTACCGTTTTATTCACTGTTGACTCCCAAGCACACAAACAGTATCTGAAACAAGGTGTGTGTGCTTAATCACTCAGCTGTGTCTGACTCTTTGTGACCCTGTGGACTGTAGCCCGCCAGGCACCTCTATCCACGGGGATTCTCCAGGCAAGAATCCTGGAGTGGGTTGCCATGCCCTCCTCCAGGGGCTCTTCCCAACCCAGGGATAGAACCCAGGTCTCCAGCATTGCAGGCAGACTCTTTACTGTCTGACCCACCAGGGAAGCCCAAGAATACTGGAGTGGGTAGCCTATCCTTTCTCCAGGGGAACTTCCAGACCCAGGAATCAAACCGGGGTCTCCTGCTTTGCAGGCGGGTTCTTTACCAACTGAGCTACCAGGGAAGCAAGATAAGTACTCAATAACTATTTCTGGAAATAGTGAATAAATGAATGAGATTTACTTTCATTTCCATTCTTCTGCCTCGGGGGAGTACATTTGGTAAACCTGAGTGAAGAGGCAGAAACTGCTCAGCTTGATAGCACATCAACATTCAACTGTGAAATAGGGTCAAAGTCAGCGGGAAGAGTTGTTTTAACAGAGATTCCATTCTGCAGAAAATGGAAGACTTACTGTCTTTTCCAAAGATGGCCTGAGTCTTAAGGACTTGTGATTTCTTAAATTGGAACTAGGGTACTATATGGAGGACTGAGGATTAGTGAGGAAGTAGATGGAGACAAATAAGAAAAGGAGGAAATTCCTAGATGCTCACCCATGGTGCATTTAGCATGGATGATAAAAGGCATTGCCCATTTACTGAGAACTTCAAATATGGCAGGCACTCCTTGAAACACTTTACTGTATAATGGATATCTCTCTCTTAATGAACCCTATGCTGCTGCTGATGCTAAGTCACTTCAGTCGTGTCTGACTCTGTGCGACCCCATAGACGGCAGCCAACCAGGTTCCCCCGTCCCTGGGATTCTCCAGGCAAGAACACTGGAGTGGGTTGCCATTTCCTTCTCCAGTGCATGAAAATGAAAAGTGAAAGTGAAGTCACTCAGTTGTGTCAGACTCTTAGTGACCCCATGGACTGCAGCCTACCAGTCCTCGGTCCATGGGATTTTCCAGGCAAGAGGACTGGAGTGGGGTGCCATTGCCTTCTCCGAATGAACCCTATGAGATATCCCCATTTTTAGATGAGAAAATGACGCATGGTAAATTAATTGATGTGCCCATATTCAAACAGTTGCTAAATCCCAAATCTTAAATCCCCTAGCAGTTGGGGATTCAGAGCCTGGCAGTCTGGTTCAGGAGACTGTACCCTTTAACTATATTAAGATTCACTCCCTGAAAAAATAAACAATTAAGCTCAGATCTCTGAATTTGTGTGTTACTGTGATTGGCTGAGAGGAAGACATCTTTCTGCTATCAACTGTACCTATACACAGCCTACCAGCAACACGGGCTTCCCCGGCTACTTAACAAAGTCGTCCTGCTTTCTATGACATGGGTACTTTCTGAATGGAGTCACATTCAGCCTGAGACAGATTTCTCACTGGCACAGATGAGACAAAAACACAAACATTTGGACAGTGTTTTAAAACTTATAAATAGAAATATTTTAATTTGATCCACACAGCAAATATGTGAAGTGTTATAAGCAATCTCTTTTAAAGAGGAGACATTTAACACACACAGCTAATGAGCAACGGAGTAGAGACAGCAAGCTCAGTCATTGGGTTTAATGTCCCATGCTTTTCCCCGTTACAACCATGCTGCCTTCACCACACATGGATGTCTACACCACTCCAACCTCTAGAATCCCCACTAGACTATTAAACATTAGATACTGTCTATGTATCACCAATCTTAGATTAGAGAGGAGCTAAGTATGATGCATGAAAAGTTCCCTTGGTATCTCTAATTTTCTTGAAGAGATCTCTAGTCTTTCCCATTCTGTTGTTTTCCTCTATTTCTTTGCATTGATCGCTGAGGAAGGTTTTCTTATCTCTTCTTGCTATTCTTTGGAACTCTGCATTCAGATGCTTATATCTTTCCTTTTCTCCTTTGCTTTTCACTTCTCTTCTTTTCACAGCTATTTGTAAGGCCTCCGCAGACAGCCATTTTGCTTTCTTGAATTTCTTTTCCATGGGGATGGTCTTGATCCCTGTCTCCTGTACAATGTCATGAACCTCAGTCCATAGTTCATCAGGCACTCTATCTATCAGATCTAGGTCCTTAAATCTTTTTCTCACTTCCACTGTATAATCATAAGGGATTTGATTTAGGTCATACCTGAATGGTCTAGTGGTTTTCCCTACTTTCTTCAATTTAAGTCTGAATTTGGCAATAAGGAGTTCATGATCTGAGCCACAGTCAGCTCCTGGTCTTGTCTTTGTTGACTGTATAGAGCTTCTCCATCTTTGGCTGCAAGGAATATAATCAATCTGATTTCGGTGTTGACCATCTGGTGATGTCCATGTGTAGAGCCTTCTCTTGTGTTGTTGGAAAAGGGTGTTTGCTATGACCAGTGCATTTTCTTGGCAAAACTCTATTAGTCTTTGCCCTGCTTCATTCCGTATTTCAAGGCCAAATTTGCCTGTTACTCCAGGTGTTTCTTGACTTCCTACTTTTGCATTCCAGTCCCCTATAATTGCCAACATCTGCTGGATCATGGAAAAAGCAAGAGAGTTTCAGAAAAACATCTATTTCTGCTTTATTGACTATGCCAAAGCCTTTGACAGTGTGGATCACAATAAACTGTGGAAAATTCTGAAAGAGATGGGAATACCAGACCACCTGACCTGCCTCTTGAGAAATTTGTATGCAGGTCAGGAAGCAACAGTTAGAACTGGACACGGAACAACAGACTGGTTCCAAATAGGAAAAGGAGTACGTCAAAGCTGTATATTGTCACCCTGTTTATTTAACTTATATGCAGAGTACATCATGAGAAACGCTGGACTGGAAGAAACACAAGCTGGAATCAAGATTGCCGGGAGAAATCTCAATAACCTCAGATATGCAGATGACACCACCCTTATGGCAGAAAGTGAAGAGGAACTAAAAAGCCTCTTGATGAAAGTGAAAGAGGAGAGCAAAAAAGTTGGCTTAAAGCTCAACATTCAGAAAATGAAGATCATGGCATCTGGTCCCATCACTTCATGGCAAATCGATGGGGAAACAGTAGAAACAGTGTCAGACTTTATATTTTTGGGCTCCCAAATCACTGCAGATGGTGACTGCAGCCATGAAATTAAAAGACGCCTACTCCTTGGAAGGAAAGTTATGACCAACCTAGATAGCATATTCAAAAGCAGAGACATTACTTTGCCAACAAAGGTCCATCTAGTCAAGGCTATGGTTTTTCCAGTGGTCATGTATGGATGTGAGAGTTGGACTGTGAAGAAGGCTGAGCGCCAAAGAATTGATGCTTTTGAACTGTGGTGTTGGAGAAGCCTCTTGAGAGTCCCTTGGACTGCAAGGAGATCCAACCAGTCCATTCGGAAGGAGATCAGCCCTGGGATTTCTTTGGAAGAAATGATGCTAAAGCTGAAACTCCAGTACTTTGGCCACCTCATGCGAAGAGTTGACTCATTGGAAAAGATTCTGATGCTGGGAGGGATTGGGGGCAGGAGGAGAAGGGGATGACAGAGGATGAGATGGCTGGATGGCATCACTGACTCGATGGATGTGAGTCTGAGTGAACTCCAGGAGTTGGTGATGGACAGGGAGGTCTGGCGTGCTTCGATTCATGGGATCGCAAAGAGTCAGACACGACTGAGCGACTGAACTGAACTGAACTGAACTGAAGTATGATGCACAGCCACTTCCCTGGTGCTCAGAGGTTAAAGCGTCTGCCTGCAATGCGGGAGACCCAGGTTTGATCCCTGGGTCAGGAAGATCCCCTGGAGAAGGAAATGGCAACCCACTCCAGTATTCTTGCCTGGAGAGTCCCATGGAGGGAGGAACCTAGTAGGCTACAGTCCATGGGGTTGCAAAGAGTCGGACACAACTGAGCTATTTCACTTCACTTCAAGTATGATGCAACTAAGCTTAGGTCTTAATTTCCAGGGCTCAAGTGTAAAGTTGGTAAAAGATGTTTATCTGGGTTTATTTATTCAAAGAATATTTGATGACAGCATACAGTGTGTTAGACCTGTGCTGTCCCATGCAGTAGCCACCAGTCACATGTGGGTTTTTCTTTCAAGGTTAATTTATTTAAGTTGAAGGATAATTGCTTTACAATACTGTGTTGGTTTCTGCCACGCATCAACATGAATCAGCCATAGGTATACACATGTCCCCTCCTCACTTGAAAGTCTCTTCCGTCTCCCACCCCATCCCACCCCCACATGTGGTTTTTGAGCAGTGGATTTAGAACTAGTGTCACTGAGGAACTGAGTTTTTTATATTACTTTTTATTGCTTTATATTTAAAGTTAAAAATGGAAACCATGTAAAATATTTTTAATTAATTAATTAATTTTAATTGGAGGCTAGTTACTTTACAATATTGTGGTGGTTTTTGCCATACATTGACATGAATCAGCCATGAGTGTACATGTGTACATCCTGAACCCCTTCCCACCTCCCTCCCCATCCCATCCCTCAGGGTTCTCCCAGTGCACTGGCTTTGAGCACCCTGTTTCATGCATTGAACTTGGACTGGTGATCTGTTTCACATATGATAATATACGTGTTTCAAAGCTATTCTTGCAAACCATCCCACCCTCTCCTCCCACAGAGTCCAAAAGTCTGTTCTTTATATCTGTGTCTCTTTTGCTGTCTCACATATAGGGTCATTTTGGAGACGGCAATGGCAACCCACTCCAGTTCTCTTGCCTGGAAAATCCCATGGACGGAGGAGCCTGGTAGGCTGCAGTCCATGGGGTCGCTACGAGTCAGACACGACTGAGCGACTTCACTTTGATTTTTCACTTTCATGCCCTGGTGAAGGAAATGGCAGCCCATTCCAGCGTTCTTGCCTGGAGAATCCCAGGGTTGGGGGAGCCTGGGGTCGCACAGAGTCAGACATGACTGAAGTGACTTAGCAGCAGCAGCAGCAGCAGCATATAGGGTCATTTAACAGAGCTTTACTGTTTTGGTAGAAGTACATTTCACCTTAGCTTTTGTGTTGTATAAGACAGCACGACTGTATAGTAATGCACACATGTGCATGCTGTTGTTTCCGCTAATACACATAAACACATAACTGATCTAGTTGGAATTGATGGATTGATTCAGTTGAATGATTTTTTTCTATACATGACACATTGTACTGGGTTTTCTTGGAATACTGTATTCTGACAGCTCCAGTTACTGCATCAACTATGTAAATCTTCATTGATAATTAAATTGAAATACTTGCTAATATTTTAATTAGAATATAGTGAAAATTTTAGTATAAAAATAAGTATGAACAAATTTTTAAAAATGTAAAACAAAAGCACACTACTGATGCAGAATTGAGTGGTGAAGGCAAAGCTACTACTGTGATCAGAATAGAAAAGAAAAGAAGAGACTGGAAGAAAAATATTTTAAACTTTACAATGAATGGCAATTGCAGTTTCCTGTAGAATAAGACAAAGAAGATTGCTGTCTCATAAAAAAAGATAATAGACAAATATTAGAGACATTTATAGCAAATATGATGAATTTGATAAAAAGTTCCTTCTCACTAGTCAAAAAATAATTTACTAAATTGGTCAATAAATTTTAAAGATTTTTAAGAGACTCTGAGCTTGTAATTTTGGCCAGCTATGAAATGGCCCAGATTCTTACACATATATACATATACAGAACCATTTTTTGATAAATAATAAAATGAATTACTATTTCACTTATGAAAATTATTTTTAAATTATTAAGAAAATTATGAGGAAAGTACTAAAAGTGATATTTTACAAAAGTAGAAGATTTTCAACTAAGGCAGTAAGCAGTTGCTCATAGATTATAAGACCTTTTTAACATCAAAGATAAATTAACACAAAATTTTAAAAATTGTTTTGTGCCCTTCCCAGATCCGAGCAGCTCAGCCACTATGGAGAACAGTGTGGAGATTCCTTAAAAAACTGGAAATAGAACTGCCTTATGATCCAGCAATCCCACTGCTGGGCATACACACTGAGGAAACCAGAAGGGAAAGAGACACGTGTACCCCAATGTTCATCGCAGCACTGTTTATAATAGCCAGGACATGGAAGCAACCTAGATGCCCATCAGCAGATGAATGGATAAGAAAGCTGTAGTACATATACACAATGGAGTATTACTCAGCCATTAAAAAGAATACATTTGAATCAGTTCTAATGAGATGGATGAAACTGGAACCTATTATACAGAGTGAAGTAAGCCAGAAAGAAAAACACCAATACAGTATACTAACGCATATATATGGAATTTAGAAAGATGGTAACGATAACCCTGTATGCCAGACAGCGAAAGAGACACAGATGTATAGATCAGTCTTATGGACTCTGTGGGAGAGGGAGAGGGTGGGGAGAATTGGGAGAATGGCATTGAAACATGTATAATATCATGTATGAAACGAGTTGCCAGTCCAGGTTCGATGCACGATACTGGATGCTTGGGGCTGGTGCACTGGGACGATCCAGAGGGAGGGTATGGGGAGGGAGGAGGGAGGAGGGTTCGGGATGGGGAACACAGGTATACCCGTGGTGGATTCGTTTCGATATTTGGCAAAACTAATACAATATTGTAAAGTTTAAAAATAAAATAAAAAAAATTGTGAGGATTGTTTTCAGCTTCTAATGAGTTAGGAAATCTAAGAGATGCTCCTCAATTAATATTTGGTTACATGTTTCTCAAATTTCAAAAATATTGTCAACCCCTGGCCTAAAGTATACTACTTGTGGCATAGATCATTTTTAATCTTTTGCACTTATATAAAAGAGGAATTTCCTTACATGTGGGAAAAAAACAAGTTTAAGTCATAACACATGATGCTCTAGCCATGTTAAATTTTTTAAACTGATTTAAAAAAATTTTTAAACAACAGGCATCTATTGTTTCATTTCACTGTATGATATATATTGAAAATATTTGGACTAAGTATCCAAAGCATTCTTTATGAAAGGTGTCATGTTTGCAGTTGTTAAAATTCTTTAGTATGTACACATAAACCCTGTGAATCGTTGTCAGTTTACAGATCTATTAAACAAAACCAAAGGCAATGAAGTCAATGATCTTTGGGGTGTTTTTTTTTTTTTTTTTTTTTTACCAGTACTTATCAGTTGTTTTGTAAAAATTTACTGTATTGCTAACTCCAAGATTTTCTTGAAACAAAATTCCCTAAGTCAAAGATGAAACATGTCACTGTAATTTACCTTTCTAGCCATCGGAGAAGGCAATGGCAAGCCACTCCAGTACTCTTGCCTAGAAGATCCCACGTAAGGAGCCTGGTAGGCTGCAGTCCATGGGGTCACTACTAGTCAGACACGACTGAACGACTTCACTTTCACTTTTTACTTTCACGCACTGGAGAAGGAAATAGCAACACACTCCAATGTTCTTGCCTGGAAAATCCCAGGGATGGCAGAGCCTGGTAGGCTGCCATCTATGGGGTCACACAGAGTCGGACATGACTGA
Organism: Bos indicus x Bos taurus; assembly: GCF_003369695.1. NCBI lineage: Eukaryota > Metazoa > Chordata > Mammalia > Artiodactyla > Bovidae > Bos > Bos indicus x Bos taurus. The sequence continues at coordinate 48,584,546 of NC_040080.1, forward strand.
AGCGACTTAGCAGCAGCAGCAGCAGCAACAGCAGCCATATGAATGAGCCACTACATAGGAAGGAGCCAGACTTGAGGCTTCATGGAAAGGAAACTTACTTGTGACCCAACAAAACTGGTATGAGAATTTGCTGAAATTAAAAAATTCCATTACACAGGTTGATAATAATGCTTACTTTTCTAGTGAGAATCAATATGCAGAACAGTTACTGAAATTGAAAGAAGTAGGTACTCTGGCTGCAAAACTGACAAGAAAAATTTGAAAAACTTTTTTCAGAGTAAATTTAGAGCTGCTTTTCAATTTATCCAACACCATTTTGCACCCAATGCTAATCCTGAGTTCATGCATGCATGCTAAGTTGTGTGCAACTCTTTGGGACTCTTTGGGACCCCACCAAGCTCCTCTGTTCATGGGATTCTCCAGGCAAGAATACTAGAGTGGGTAGCCATTCCTCCTCCAGGGGTTCTCGCCGACCCAGGGATCAAACCTATGTCTCCTGAGTCTCCTGAATTGGCAGGTGAGTTCTTTACCACTGGGCCACCTGGGAAGCCCAATACTGAGTTCACACAAGAGTCAATGAATCTATATGGATAGACTTAGTTTTGCAATGGATATGCTTTAGCTTCAAGGCCAAATTAATTGTTCTCAACATGATGGACCAGTTTTGTCTCTATGGATTTAAATAGTAAAGGAAAATGATATTTTTGGTATTTAATTCCAATTTTAGAAAACTTTTACATATGTTTAGAAGAGTATGAGCATATGACTATCCTTTTTTTGAGAAGAAATTTTGTAAACTCTAAATGTAAATCAAGCACTTCTGATGAAGCTTTGGTTGCTGAATTGAGAAACCAAAGTTTCTGAGATGTGCTGTAAGTATAAAATACCTATCAAATTTTGAAAACTTGGTGTGATAAAAAGAATGTAAACTAATATCACTGATTATTTTCCACACCAATTAAGTGCTGAAATGATGATGTATATATTGGTTTAAGTAAAACACATAAAGAAAATGAATTTCCTTTTTTCATATTCTTTAAATAGGCTACTAGAAATTTTAAAATTACACATGTAGTTTGCATTATATTTCTACTACACAATGCTGAGTTGGGCAAAGAGGATAGAGAGGTGAATAAAACCTAATTCCTCCCTCAGGAAGAAAACTAAGCACAAACATCCCACTGTAACACAGTGTGGAAGTCAAGTGGTAGAATACAAAAGATGTGGAAAAAAGAGAGCACCTAACTCAGACTGGAGAAAACAAGGAAGACTTCTTGGAGGAGGTGATAATAGAATATGGCCTTAAAAGAGGAGTAGGGATTAATAAATGAGAAAAAATAAAAATGGCTTTCCAATGCAGTATTATTATCAGCAAATGTCTGAAGAGGTAAAATTGAATCCTCATATAGGGAATGAAAGCAGATCTGGTTTACCAGGGTATAAAGTGTGAGGAGAGTGTGGTCAGAGATCAGCTGGAGAGATAGTTGGATCACATAGGCCTAGTAGACTATGCTACCACTGGGACTTATTTTGAAGGTGATGGTAAATAGATTAAGTTGGACACTCAGGCAATAAACTCTAGTTCCAAGAAGTTTTTCTTTCCTAATCCGTTTCAATGGGGGAATGGGATCACTGATTATTTTCACTATTTATTATTTATTCTGGTGGATTATTTATTCTGTTGGATAAATAAAATTAGTTACAGGTACCTTTCTTGAGAGATGAAGAGATGTTGTATGGCAGCTGGCTTCATGTCACTAGTTTTAAGTCTTCCCCACATAGTATGTTTCAAACACAGATGATTTCTAAGCCTGAAGTCTTAAATTTCAGCATTTATTGATTGCACTGATTATTGTCTTATATAATATTATATATTCATTTGTGGCGCAGATTTTCCCACTGGAATATAGTTTTCATGAAGCAGAGATTCTGCCTTGTTCACGACGGTATCCCTAGCACTTATAATAAAGCCCTAACATAAAAGTACATGCTCAGTTCAGTTCAGTTCAGTCGCTCAGTCATGTCCGACTCTGCGACCCCCTGAAATGCAGCATGCCAGGCCTCCCTGTCCATCACCAACTCCCAGAGTTCACTCAGACCCACATCCATCGAGTCAGTGATGCCATCCAGTCATCTCATCCTCTGTCGTCCCCTTCTCCTCCTGCCCCCAATCCCTCCCAGCATCAGAATCTTTTCCAATGAGTCAACTCTCCGCATGAGGTGGCCAAAGTACTGGAGTTTCAGCTTTAGCATCATTTCTTCCAAGGAAATCCCAGGGCTGATCTCCTTCAGAATGGACTGGTTGGATCTCCTTGCAGGCCAAGGGACCCTCAAGAGTCTTCTCCAACACCACAGTTCAAAAGCATCAATTCTTCCGCACTCAGCTTTCTTCACAGTCCAACTCTCACATCCATACATGACCACAGGAAAAACCATAGCCTTGACTAGATGGACCTTTGTTGGCAAAGTAATGTCTCTGCTTTTGAATATGCTATCTAGGTTGGTCATAACTTTCCTTCCAAGGAATAAGTGTCTTTTAATTTCATGGTTGCAGTCACCATCAGCAGTGATTATGGAGCCCCAAAAAATAAAGTCTGACACTGTTTCCACTCTTTTCCCATCTATGTCCCATGAAGTGATGGGACCTGATGCCATGATCTTCATTTTCTGAATGTTGAGCTTTAAGCCAACTTTTTTGCTCTCCTCTTTCACTTTCATCAAGAGGCTTTTTAGTTCCTCTTCACTTTCTGCCATAAGGGTGGTGTCATCTGCATATCTGAGGTTATTGAGATTTCTCCCGGCAATCTTGATTCCAGCTTGTGCTTCTTCCAGCCCAGCGTTTCTCATGATGTACTCTGCATATAAGTTAAATAAACAGGGTGACAATATACAGCTTTGACGTACTCCTTTTCCTATTTGGAACCAGTCTGTTGTTCCATGTCCAGTTCTAACTGTTGCTTCCTGACCTGTATATAGATTTCTCAAGAGGCAGGTCAGGTGGTCTGGTATTCCCATCTCTTTCAGAATTTTCCACAGTTTCTTGTGATCCACACAGTCAAAGGCTTTGGTATAGTCAATAAAGCAGAAATAGATGTTTTTCTGGAACTCTCTTGCTTTTTCGATGATCCAGCGGATGTTGGCAATTTGATCTCTGGTTCCTCTACCTTTTCTAAAACCAGCTTGAACATCTGGAAGTTCACGGTTCACGTATTGCTGAAGCCTGGCTTGGAGAATTTGGAGCATTACTTTACTAGCGTGTGAGATGAGTGCAACTGTGTGGTAGTTTGAGCATTCTTTGGCATTGCCTTTCTTTGGGATTGGAATGAAAACTGACCTTTTCCAGTCCTGTGGCCACTGCCGAGTTTTCCAAATTTGCTGGCATACTGAGTGCAGCACTTTCACAGCATCATCTTTCAGGATTTGAAATAGCTCAACTGGAATTCCATCACCTCCACTAGCTTTGTTCGTAGTGATGCTTTCTAAGGCCCACTGACTTCATATTCCAGGATGTCTGGCTCTAGGTGAATGATCATACCATCATGATTATCTTGGTCGTGAAGATCTTTTTTGTACAGTTCTTCTGTGTATTCTTGCCACCTCTTCTTAATATCTTCTGCTTCTGTTAGGTCCATACCATTTCTGTCCTTTATCAAGTCCATCTTTGCATGAAATATTCCTTTGGTATCTCTGATTTTCTTGAAGAGATCTCTAGTCTTTCCCATTCTGTTGTTTTCCTCTATTTCTTTGCATTGATCGCTGAGGAAGGTTTTCTTATCTCTCCTTGCTATTCTTTGGAACTCTGCATTCAGATGCTTATATCTTTCCTTTTCTCCTTTGTTTTTCGCTTCTCTTCTTTTCACAGCTATTTGTAAGGCCTCCGCAGACAGCCATTTTGCTTTCTTAAATTTCTTTTCCATGGGGATGGTCTTGATCCCTGTCTCCTGTACAATGTCATGAACCTCTGTCCATAGTTCATCAGGCACTCTATCTATCAGATCTAGTCCCTTAAATCTATTTCTCACTTCCACTCTATAATCATAAGGGATTTGATTTAGGTCATACCTGAATGGTCTAGTGGTTTTCCCTACTTTCTTCAATTTAAGTCTGAATTTGGCAATAAGGAGTTCATGATCTGAGCCACAGTCAGCTCCTGGTCTTGTCTTTGTTGACTGTATAGAGCTTCTCCATCTTTGGCTGCAAAGAACATAATCAATTTGATTTCGGTGTTGACCATCTGGTGATGTCCATGTGTAGAGTCTTTTCTTGTGTTGTTGGAAGAGGGTGTTATGACCAGTGCATTTTCTTGGCAAAACTCTATTAGTCTTTGCCCTGCTTCATTCCGTATTTCAAGGCCAAATTTGCCTGTTACTCCAGGTGTTTCTTGACTTCCTACTTTTTCCTGCCAGTCCCCTATCATGAAAAGGACATCTTTTTTGGGTGTTAGTTCTAAAAAGTCTTGTAGGTCTTTATATAACCATTCAACTTCAGCTTCTTCAGCATTACTGGTTGGGGCATAGACTTGGATTACTGTGATATTGAATGGTTTGCCTTGGAAACGAACAGAGATCATTCTGTCGTTTTTGAGATTGCAGCCAAGTACTGCATTTCGGACTCTTTTGTTGACCATGATGGCTACTCCATTTCTTCTAAGGGATTCCTGCCCACAGTAGTAGATATAATGGTCAGTGGATACTTTTTAATAACACATTAGATAAGATGGTGACACCTATTGGTAACATGGAGTATTGCTACCTAGCTCTACTGCAGTCTATAGATACCTGGCTAAGTCACCAATGGAAGACAAATTCCACCAACATGGCATAATTATCTCTGAATCACACTGAGTTAACTGGTTCAAAAAAGTTAAAGCAAGTGGAAAGTCAAGGGAGGAAAATGCATATATATTAAAATAATTAGGCAGCCTAATGTAGTGGAAAAATAAAAGAATTCATAATCTCTCAAGCTAGGCTTCAACAGTATGTGAACTGAGGACTTTCGGATTTACAAGCTGGGTTTAGAAAAGGCAGAGGAATCAGAGATCAAATTGCCAACATCCATTAGATCATAGAAAAAGCAAGAGAATTCCAGAAAAAAACATCGTATTCTGCTTCATTGACTATGCTAAAGCCTATGATTGTGTGGATCGCAACAAACTATGGAAAAAATCTTCAAAAGATGGAATACAAGACCATCTTATCTGCCTCCTAAGAAACCTGTATGCAGGTCAAAAAGCAACAGTTACAACCAGGCATGGAACAACAATTTCAAAATTGGGAAAGGAGCACATCAAGGCTGTATATTGTCACCCTGCTTATTTAACTTACATGCAGAGTGTATCATGTGAAATGCCTGGTTGGATGAAGCACAAGCTGGAATCAAGATTGCTGGGAGAAATATCAACAACCTCAAGTATGCAGATGACAGCGCCCTTATGGCAGAAAGTGAAGAGGAACTAAAGAGCCTCTTGATGAAGGTGAAAGAGGAGAGTGAAAAAGCTGACTTAAAACTCAACATTCAAAAAACTAAGATCATGGCATCCAGTCTCATCACTTCATTGCAAATAGATGGGGAAACAATGGAAACAGTGAGAGACTTTATTTTCTTGGGCTCTAAAATCACTGTGGATGGTGACTGCAGTCATGAAATTAAAAGATACTTGAAAGTAGGAGAAGAAGGGGACAACAGAGGATGAGATGGTTGGACAGGATCACTGACTCAAAGGACATGAGCTTGAGCAAACACCAGGAAATGGTAAAGAATGGGGAATCTTAGTGTGCTGCAGTCCATGGAGTCGCAAAGAGTCGGACATGGCTGAGCCACTCAATAACAGCAACTTAGACCAAAATAGAATTCAATTCTCCACTCAGGTTTTTACTTGCTCTGTGACTCTGTGCAAAGTAACTCACATCTCTGAACCTCAATTTCTTCATCCTTAAAATGGGGCAATAAAATAATTGGAAATAACAGAATTAGAATTTGTGCTATATAGGATTAGTTTCAACGTAAGGTTAGAAGAAGTTAAGAAATGGGGTTTTCTAGTCTGTTTCCAACGTTTCCTCCTCATTTTGATCAAGGAGGAGCCTTACAATTATTCTCAAGTGTGTGTGTTTTCAGAGAAGGTAGTTTCTTTGCTCATTGAATTATAATCCATTTTCTGGCCTCATATGTCGAGCAAATAAGGTAACACATGGATTGCCTAGACTGCTCAGATCAGAAACCTCTCTCCAGAGGTTTTCCAGGCATGAGGAAATCAATATCCATTGTCAAGCAGCTTCAAAGCTGATTACCTTGAAATGAATGGTCACGCCTCCTTTTTAGGTCTCCATCCTCCCCTTGTTCAAAGGACTGACTGCAATACATTAGGTCCCTAATTAAGAAGGATGATGCTCAGCAAATGACTCCTTTGAGCAGAATACTAAACCACTGGAAAAGTCTTGGAGCAGATCTTCTAGCATTCACAAAGAGGGAGCAAATGTGAATAGAGTTGATGCTGCCTTAATTGGCAGTGGTGTAGGGATTATATTTCACCACTCTGCTGGGAGTAATAAAGGCTGACATTATAATCACTGTGGCAGTAAAGAAATGGAAACTTAGAATCTGAGCTGCTCTGCTATTCAGCTAGAGCCAGTAAAAAGGAAATGGATACTGCTTCAGCTGTTTGAAAATACAGACCCTTCACCTAATAATAAAAATACCATTGGCAGGATGAAATCAGACTCTATATCAAATAAAAATAATATTTCTGGAGAGAAGCCAACTTTAATTCAAATTCATTATCATTTATTACCCACTGAACCTAAAGCATATTGCTCAGCCTTTCTGATATCCGGTTTCAACATTTATCAAATGGGATTATAAAAAACATGTTAAATAAATAATTTATTGTAACTGGCAAAGCCTCTGGCACAGAGAAAGCTTGCAAACAATGTCATTTCCTCTCTTCTCTTTCCCCACTATCTGAAATGTCTTTACATTTTTCAGAGGTTACCAACCTGAAATCTGTATGGACATGAGGGTCTTTACCGATAAGCATGTCTATGGTTTTCTGCAGATTCCCAAAGGGGTTTTTAAATCTCAAAACAAGGCTACTGCTGCAAAATCTTGTAAAAACCACTGATCTGTATCTTTCTTTTATGGTCTGGTTCCTGCCTCCCTCTATACTTTCATTAACTTCCAGATTCCTTCTCATTCATTGCACTGCAGCTAATCTAATCCTCTCTGTTCCCAAACACACCACAGCTTCTTCCTGCCTCTGAGGCTTTTTGCTTGTCATTCTCTCTGCTCTCTAGCTCTTCACATGATAAACTTAGATCAAATGTCACTTCTTGATATGGTCTTTCACTGATGTCCCAATCTAAAGAGCCTTCTCTGGTCACTTTCTATCATATATGCAATTAGTCTACTCAGGCTGAATTACAGATTTCTGCATAGATGGGGTGGCTTAAACAACAGACATGGACTTCTCAGTTTTGGATGTTGAGAAGTCCAAGATCACGGTGCCAGCTAATTCAGTTTCTGGTGAGAAATCTTGGTTTGCTGATGACTACCTTTGAAAATCCCATGGAAGGAGGAGCCTGGTAGGCTACAGTCCATGGGGTTGCAAAGAGTCTGACACGACTGAGCAACTTCATTTCACTTCACTTCACTTCACTTACTTGGTAGAGGAATAGTGATCTCTTGTTCTTCCTGCTCTTATAAAACCACTAATCCCATCATGAAGCCCCCACCCTCATGACCTCATCATTATCTCTCAAAGGCTAATCTCCAAATACTATCACATTTTGGGTTAGGCATTCAATAGATGAATTAAAGGGGAACACAGTCCAGACCATAGTAGTACCACACATTTTACTTACCTCAGAGCATTTATCCTTATCTGGCTTACTGATTTATTTCTTTATTTATTTTATTAATATCCAGGGTCTCCTCAGTTCAGTTCAGTCGCTCAGTCCTATTGGACTCTTTGCGCCCCCACGGACTGAAGCACGCCAGGCCTCCCTGTCCATCTCAAACTCCTGGAGTCTACCCAAACTCATGTCCATCGAGTCGGTGATGCCATCCAACAATCTCATCCTCTGTTGTCCCCTTCTCCCCCTGCCTTCACTCTTTCCCAGCATCAGGGTCCTTTCAAATGAGTTGGTTCTTTGCAACAGGTGGCCAAAGTATTGGAGTTTCAGCTTCAGCATCAGTCCCTCCAATGAATATTCAGGATTGATTTCCTTTAGGATTGACTGGTTGAATCTCCTTGCAGTTCAAGGGACTTCTCAAGAGTCTTTTCCAACACCACAGTTCAAAAGCATCAATTCTTTGGCACTCAGCTTTTTTAATAGTCCAACTCTCATATCCATACATGACTAGTGGAAACACCATAGCTTTGACTAGATGGACCTTTGTTGGCAAAATAATGTCTGCTTTTTAATATGCTGTCTAAGTTGGTCATAGCTTTTCTTCCAAGGAGCAAACATCTTTTAATTTCATGGCTGCAGTCACCATCTGCAGTGCTTTAGGAGTCCAGGAAAATAAAGTCTCTCACTGTTTCTATTATTTTGCTTCTATTTGCCATGACGTGATGGGACCAGATGCCACAATCTTAGTTTTCAGAATGTTGAGTTTAAAGCCAACTTTTTCACTCTCCTCTTTCACTTTCATCAAGAGGCTCTTTAGTTCTTCTTTGCTTTCTGCCATAAGGGTGGTGTCATCTGCATATCTAAGGTTACTAGACCAGGGTCTCCTAGGGCATGGAAGAATATACCCCACATAAGCACAGAGACTTAGGCTTATTCACTACTAATTCAAAACAATTAGAACAATAATTGGCACACAACAGGTATGCCAATTACTACTTATTCATCCACTACCAAGAGTGGATGAATGGTTGGATGGATGATGGATGGATAATGTCTATGTTTACCTTTGTGAGGGACGGAAGAAAGAGATTTTCCCCTAATTTTACATATGGGGAAACTGAAACTTGGACAAGTTCCTGCTACCTGCTACCTCGCTTCAGTTGTTGTGCCTTGAAAAAGGTTTATGCACAGTAATCAAGAGCAGTCTCTGCAGCTGACCACTTGAGTTCAAATCCTAGCTTTTCCACTTTCCGAACTATGTAACTTTGGGCAACTTACTTAACCTCTCTGTTTTCAGCTTCCACCTCTATAAAATGCTGACAATAACAGTATATTATGGTAGCTGTTGGTCAATATTCTGGTTCTCCTATTTTGGGTAGATAATAAGATATCTCTTCCATGCCCACTAGAAACTAAGCAGAGCCATTAAATGGGAGCCCTGTGACTATGTCACTTTCATGTGGAAGCACTGAAGAGACCATGTGTGATTTGTCTCTTCCTTTTCCCTGACATGAAATCTAAAACATTTCAGATGGAGGCTTCTCGAACAGCTTGGATCCTGGGGTAAAGACAGTGTGGAACGGGGTACCCAGAGACCTACCATGAACACACAGCACGAGTGAGAAGCAAACCACTGAGACTTGGTAGCGATTTGTTATTATAGTATGACCTTGCTTAGCCTGACTAATACACCAAATCCTTGAACCTTTGTGATGACTAAGTCAGTTAAAGTATCACATAAACAACAGGGTCTGGCACGCAGCAGGCACGATATAAATGGCAGCAATTATCATTACCCAGTTAATGTCAAAGCTGGGACAAGAATCCAGGTTTTCTGGCTATCATTATGATGTAATTTCCACCGTATTTTGTTATTTCAAAATCTGCAAAAGAACACCTGAGAGAAAGAGGGGAGAGGATAAGCAGAAGCCTCACCCTCACAAGCCTGCTGCCTCTAGCTCTATGAAACCCAGCACTGGGAGGGATGACAGCTCCTGAAACAAGTTCCTGAACACATGCAAGAACAGTGTCACTTTGGCCAATGATTTCATTGTCTGGGGAGAAAGACTGTGATCCACTTTCATAGGTTTCTTCTTCAGCAGAGCATCCTTGCTTTGCTTTTCTTCCTTCTTTCCTTGGGGTCTGGAGTAAAACTGTGCCTTGAAGGGAAATTTCCAAGCAGCCCTAAATTGCTGGGCTCTTCTCAACAGAATGGACCAACAGTTCAAGTTTTAAAGGGAAGAGAAGGCCATATTTTTGCTAGTTCATTTTGTGAGGAAACTGGGTTTGTTAACTCTACTGATATCTCTGGAAAGCATGGCAAAGCTTGAAAGGAAATTACAGTGTATGATCCAGTCTAGTCCGTATGATGTCTAATAGAACAATGAGATAGTAATAAGCATAAAAATAATAAAGATAGTGGGTAAGAGCAATAGCTAGCTGCTATGGAGTGCTTTTAATAAATATGCCCTACTCTGAGTGATGTGCATATCTTAGCCCTCACATTTAATCCTTACTGCACAACCAAGGGGAGAAGGCAATGGCACCCCACTCCAGTACTTTTGCCTAGAAAATCCCATGGACGGAGGAAGGCTGCAGTTCATGGGGTCGCTAGAGTCGGACATGACTGAGCGACTTCACTTTCACTTTTCATTTTCATGCATTGGAGAAGGAAATGGCAACCCACTCCAGTGTTCTTGCCTGGAGAATCCCAGGGACGGGAAGCCTGGTGGGCTGTTGTCTATGGGATCACACAGAGTCAGACACGACTGAAGTGACTTAGCAGCAGCAGCACAACCAAGGAGGTAACAATATTACCATCCTCACTGTATAGCTGTTGTTGTTGCTTATTATTCAGTTGTTCAGTCGTGTCCAACTCTTTGTGACCCCATGGACTGCAGCACGCCAGGCTTCCCTGCCCTTCACTATCTCCCGCAGTTTGCTCAAACTCATGTCCATTGAGTCTATGATGCCATCCAACCATCTCATCCTCTGTCATCCACTTTTTCTCCTGCCCTCAGTCCTTCCCAGCATCAGGGTCTTTTCCAATGAGTCAGCTCTTCGAATCAGGTGGTGAAAGTACTGGAGCTTCAGCATCAGTCCTTCCAATGAACATTCAGGATTGGTTTCCTTTAGGATTGACTGGTTTGATCTCCTTGTTGTTCAAGGGACTCTCTAGAGTCTTCTCCAGCCCCACAGTTCAAAAGCAGCATTGTCGAGATGAGAAACTACAGCACAAAGAAGGCAAGGAACTTGCCACTGACCACCAGGTAGAACTAGGATTCAAATCCAAGAAGCCTGGCTTCAAATCTCTGTGCTGTAGTGTCTCCCATCTGTTTTGTGCCATCCAGTGTCACATTTCCAAGCCTTGGCACATGCTATTTCCTCTGAAGTTTCACTTTTTAAAATTACTTATTTATGTATTTGGCTGCACCAGTTCTGTTGTAAGCATGTGGGATCTAGTTCCCTGACCAGGGATTGAACCCAGAGCCCCCTGCATTGGGAGCATAGAGTCTTAACCACTGGATCACCAGGGAAGTCCCCTGAATTTTAAAAACTTAGATCCAGTGTCATATCTTGTGGAGATCTCCCTGACCACTCCTCTTTTACTCCTCTTTGTCTTCTTCTTTCTCTTATGTAACCCTCTCTGCCTTTATTACAATGAATTTCATACTAAGCCATGAGAACCTCAGGGGAATAATCTTAGCATCTTTGGTGTCTCACACAGTCCCTGGCACAAATAAAAGCTAATTCAATGTTATTGAGTTGATATCTAAGGATTTGAAAACCTTGAGTAGATAGAAAGCAGCAGAACATAGAAACAGACAGCCTGGGCTCTGAAGTCAGACTGCTTGGCTTAAAATACCAGCCACCAATTTTTATAACTAACAGGTATGACCATGGCATGTTGATTTATTTTTCTGTGCCTCAGTTTGTTAATCTATACAGTGGGGAGACAGCACATATCTCAATGAGTCATTGCAAGGATTAAATGAAATGATGTAGCAAAGAACGTAGCCAGGGTCCTGACACATAGTAAATAATAAATGTTAGCTCCTCCTGCCTGACCATCCTGGTACATTTCACACTGAAGACGAATTGTAGCTATGCCTATCACTGACTAATGAGAAAAGAGCTTATAAGACCTTGGCCTAATAATGACAACATGGCAGACTGAGAGGTATAAACCAATTTACCTGTAAAGCTGCTGTACTTAAGTAATTTAGTCCATGCCCAACGGCAATCAACACATGCTTAACATTTTTTTTCCATTCAGATGGATGGAGGTTGAGCAGTCAATAGGGGAAAAAGAAATAGCCCTGAGAAAATTGATTACACCATTACCAGTTATTTTCTGGGAACATAATAATGCAGCTTTCATTATTTCTTTTATATGCCAGTCTCCTACTGCAAATTGAAAATAGTACATACACTTCAGGTATCTCTGAAAAGAAGCCTAGTTTTGAAAAGAACTGAAAACAAAACAGTGGTGTATAAGCACATCCATCCAGATTGGACATGAATTACAGTTTATTATACTCAGACTGCAAGTGGGATTTCAAGTGAAGGATATTCAGTATTCAAGTTTAGACTACTGGCACAATAAACAAAATGGATTATTGAAATTATTTTAATCATTGGATCAGAGGTGAGGGCAGTAAACCAAAAGGCATAACATATTCTAATCTCTGCGTTAATATTAATGATAAAATATACATAGCACATATTTAGGATCTACATGCTAACTGTGCTAATCGGAAATGGAAAGGGAAAAATCCCTTATCTTCCTATGTCCTCAAGGAAAAAGATTAAAATTCTGTAAATTTATCTTGCTGTATGTGAGGCTGTTACATTCCAATACTGAAAGAAAATTTTTAACCCAAAATTCTCTTTGAGCCACCACTGTCTCACCTACAGAAAATACTACTTCCATATCCTGCCTGCCTTCTACATCACCAATTGTGGAAAATCAAAAGTATTGAGAAGCAGCAGTGTTGTGCTTAAGGCCCAGATTTTGGATATAGATAACCTAGTTTCAAATCTTAGTTATAAAAGTGCTATGTGGCCCTGGCAAAGTTATTTAAGCTCTCTGTCTATAAAGTTCCTCTCTTACAAAAGAAATCAGGTCAGATCAGATCAGATCAGTCGCTCAGTCGTGTCCGACTCTTTGCGACCCCATGAATCACAGCACGCCAGGCCTCCCTGTCCCTCACCAACTCCCGGAGTTCACTCAGACTCACGTCCATCGAGTCAGTGATGCCATCCAGCCATCTCATCCTTTGTCATCCCCTTCTCCTCTTGCCCCCAATCCCTCCCAGCATCAGAGTCTTTTCCAATGAGTCAACTCTTCGCATGAGGTGGCCAAAGTACTGGAGTTTCAGCTTTAGCATCATTCTTTCCAAAGAAATCCCAGGGCTGATCTCCTTCAGAATGGACTGGTTGGATCTCCTTGCAGTCCAAGGGACTCTCAAGAGGCTTTTCCAACACCACAGTTCAAAAGCATCAATTCTTTGGTGCTCAGCCTTCTTCACAGTCCAACTCTCACATCCATACATGACCACAGGAAAAACCATAGCCTTGACTAGACGAACCTTTGTTGGCAAAGTAATGTCTCTGCTTTTCAATATGCTATCTAGGTTGGTCATAACTTTCCTTCCAAGGAGTAAGAGTCTTTTAATTTCATGGCTGCAGTCACCATCTGCGGTGATTTTGGAGCCCCAAAAATAAAGTCTGACACTGTTTCCACTCTTTCCCCATCTATTTCCCATGAAGTGATGGGACCTGATGCCATGATCTTTCTGAATGTCGAGCTTTAAGCCAACTTTTTCACTCTCCTCTTTCACTTTCATCAAGAGGCTTTTTAGTTCCTCTTCACTTTCTACCATAAGGGTGGTGTCATCTGCATATCTGAGGTTATTGATATTTCTCCTGGCAATCTTGATTCCAGCTTGTGCTTCTTCCAGCCCAGCGTTTCTCATGATGTACTCTGCATATAAGTTAAATAAGCAGGGTGACAATATACAGCCTTGCCGTACTCCTTTTCCTATTTGGAACCAGTCTGTTGTTCAGCAAATAGTGAACTAGTACATCTCATACAGATAAGCTCTCAATACATTTTAATTAATATTCTGTGTCTTGAATATGTTATTCATGAATATCCTTAGCAAAATGGAAAGAGTAATAATAACTTCTTCTTAGTACATAGCACTTTCAATATTAAAGATTTAGCTTTCAGCATTTTTTGTACACTAACCCCTTTGATTCTCATAAAAACCCTTTGTGATAGTTCTACAGGGTAGAGGAGAAATAATTTGTCCAGGATCATACAACTAATGAGTAGTGAGTAGCACATTAGATTCCTTTTAAGCTTGTCCATGTTTATTTCCGCTGAGCCAACTCATTGGAAAAGAACCTGATGCTGGGAAAGATTGGCGGCAAAAGGAGAAGGGGCAGCAGAGGATGAGATGGTTGGATAGCATCACTGACTCAATGGACATGAATCTGAGCAAACGCTGGGAGACAGTGAAGAGGAGCCTGGTGTGCTGCAGTCCATGGGGATGCAAAGAGTTGGACACGACTTAGCGACTGAACAACAACGAATATTCATTTCACTCACAGGCATACTGATAAACACTATTTTCCATGTCTATAGGTTTTTATGAGGTCTAAACATTTGGTTTTGTTTCTTTTGCCTTTTCCTTGACAGCTAAAAGTAACCACATTTGGAACCCTAATGGCTTGTACAATTCAGCACCAGGGACAGAAGACAAACTTCATTGGCACTAGGAATATATCTGAAGCTTTTCTTTCAAATTCCTGAAGATCTGGTACTTTAGCATACACACACACACATATACACACAGGTATTTAAAAAGATGAAGAATCCTAAAAATTTCTAAACACAAGTCTCTCGAACAGAGAGGGAAATTTGTATCCACAAGGCCATAAACTAAATTCCTAGAACTAGTCTATTTATAATTTATCCCATCTAAAGTACATTGTCACCATCAAGAAGGATTGTGTATACGTTCAGTGGGATGGTGTGGTGTATGGTGACAATTGCCTAAATAAGAATCAAGGAAGAAGCCAGGTACTCTGATTTAAGTTCCACAGGTTTCTTTATTTAGTCAGTTAGGAAGGTTTATTTCCAAATATTAGTATCTATTATTTCATATCCCCATATATTTCCTTATATATTTGAAAGCATGGGTGAAAAGAAGTTCCAGGGTTGATCAGAGGAGAAACAGATCTAAGTTACTATTGTCTCAGACACTGAATTTCTTTGATCTCATGGCGTACATTAGAATTCTTTCTGTCCTATCAATGTTTATTAGATTTGACGCTGCCTAATTCTGACAACCCAGAGGAAGGTGACTCACTCACAGGAAGCGTGTTATCAGTCTCTAAAGACATGTCTAATCTGAATGACATCACCTTGTCTGGAAGATACATTTTAGGTGGATGGTGCCCAGAGCTCATGAAAGGAAAACTTTCCATTTACTGTGCTTCTCTAATCGCATCCAATTAAAGCAGCTACAAGAGGCTGAAAGGGAAAAAGAATGTGATTCTGTGAAAGAATATAGAATTACAGATTTAATCACTCGACTATATAAGGCAAGGGCTTCCCTGGTGGCTCAGAGGTTAAAGCGTCTCCCTGGAATGCGGGAGACCCAGGTTCGATCCCTGGGTTGGGAAAATCCCCTGGAGAAGGAAATGGCAACCCACTCCAGTACTCTGGCCTGGAGAATCCCATGGAGGGAGGAGCCTGGTAGGCTACAGTCCATGGGGGTCACAAAGAGTTGGACATGATTGAACGACTTCACTTCACTTCACTCCACTAGTATAATGCAAAGCTCTTCAAGGAAGTCTTCATAGATATAAATAAGGATCATCATAAATCTTTTTCCTCCAAGAACTTTTCAACAATTATTCAACCTTTAGTACCTCTGAGCTATGTAATCACGGAAAGTTACTAAAGTTCTCTAAGCCTCAGTCACTTCTTCTGAATAATGAGGACTGTTTTACTTATGGTTCCTCATTGGGGCATTATGAGGAATAATGAGAAAATTTGCCACCACTGGTGTATAAGAGTTGCAAGCAGAACAGCAGAAATGAGGCCTAGTCGACTAACGCACCTAAGGGAACTGAAATACTTTTTTTATTTTCTTTCAGAAAAATAATGAACAAAATCTCCTAAAGATTGGTGTAAGGATTTTCCTTGTCACTGTCAGTGAAATTCTTCAACTACTGAAATGTTAAAAACCCACGAGATTTGGAGTAACAACTGACCTCAAATGCCATCCTTATCACATATTAGCTGTCCTACCTTCTACGTCCCCAACTTTTACTTCTCCAGGCTAAAAAAATATAATTCTTTTACTGGAATATGATTATCACTATATTTTTAGTAAAGAATCTAACCAGCTACTTGGATTAAAATGTAGAGAAGCAGAGTTGCAGAGTGGTTAACAGTGAAGGCTCTAGCAAGGATTTGAGTTTAAATTCTGATTCTACCACTCACAAGTGGAGTGTTTTTGGACCAGTTTCTTAATCTCTCTGAACCTTAATTGTTAAAATGGGAACAATATCAATAACCATATTATGAGGACATGCTGATTAGAAATGTTAATAGGTGTCAAGCACTTACAGCAGTATCTGGCACCTAATTAAAAAAACTCAGTAAATGTCAGATATATGGAAAACATGCCAGACCAGATATAAAGTAGTCCAGGCCTTTGGAATAGGTACCCCCTGTCCCTTGTATGCAACCCACTCCAGTACTCTTGCCTGGAAAATCCCATGGACGGAGGAGCCTGGTGGGCTGCAGTCCATGGGGTCATGAAGAGTCGGGCACGACTGGGCGACTTCACTTTCACTTTTCACTTTCATGCATTGGAGAAGGAAATGGCAACCCACTCCAGTGTTCTTGCCTGGAGAATCCCAGGGACAGAGGAGCCTGGTAGGAGTCTGTCTATGGGGTCACGCGGAGTCAGACACGAATGAAGCAACTTAGCAGCAGCAGCAGCAGTCCCTTGTATACTTTCTGGACAGAGGACTAAAGACAGTGAGACCATACTTGGTTTTTCATTTATTTATTTTTCTTAAGGCCATTTCTTGCTCAGATGGTGACTCATACTGTAATCATGATCGTAGGAGGAAACACACGTCAAAGATAATTTACTCTACATTACAATGATGCATAAGGGAATTCTATGGAAGAAAAGGAGAGATGAAAGGGTGTCCTGGCAAACAAGCAAGAGACCAGGCTTTAAAGAGTGAGGAAGAAGACACGAAGCAAGGCTATGCTCTTTCCTCCTAACATTTACAAATGCTGGCCCTCTGCTGATTCAGCCAGTTCACCCCCTTTCCTGTTGACATCAGGGCACAGAAAGACAATAAATATGAATCACCAGAATAAGCAGATAATAGAGCTGGAGGAATTTAAGATGAGAAGGAGAGTGAGACCCAGCAAGGAAGCTCCTAGTTAGAAGAGACAGGAGGTCTGAATGCCCTCCTGTGCATGGGAGGATTACAGGAATACTGTCCTGCTGGCTGTTCACAGGCCTGTCATCTGCAGGGCGATGATAACCCCATCTGTGTTATTAGTGTGCCTATGTTCCCGGCCTCCAAAGTCTCTACTCACCTTTGAAAAATGTTCTTCAAAAGTTGTCTGATTCCACCACTCACAAACTCTCTGAGCCTGGATTTAGTCATCATTAAAATGGGAATAATATCAATAACCTGAGGATGTTATGGTGATTAAAAATGTTAGTAAGTGCTAATAAATGTTCATAATAAACAGCAATTAGTAGAGTTTTGGCATGTTAGTCCAGTTATCAGGGTTCTGTGATAAAATTCAGAATATGAAGAATATGAATGAAGAGACAGGCCTGGAGATCCAAAAAAAAAAAAAAAGAAAATGAGAGAGAGAGAAAGGAAGTAAAAGTAAAAGCTGCAAGGGTTGGGTATTAAGAGTCTGAAGGATTTCATGAGGATGAGCTGAGGAGCACAAAAGGGATGAGAAAGAGGAGAAAGAAAGACTAAAAGGGATTTTTAAAAGTTGTTCTAGGGGATTCCCCTGGTGGTCCAGTGCGTAAGAATATGCCTTGCAATGCCGGGGATGGGGGTTCGATCCCTATAAGATCCCACACGTCACAGGGCTACTGAGCCCGTGTGCCACAACTAAAGAAGCTGTGTGCTGCAGCTAAGATCTGATGTAGCCAAAAATAAACACTCTTTTTAAAAGTAAAATTTAATTAAAAAAAAGTTGTCCTAGGTTACAAGATAGGCTCCTTTTATTCGTCTTTGAGAGAGTCAGGCATAGTTTAAAATTCCTTTTGATCGTTAGTTTGCACTTTGTAAAATATGACTTTATTTAGAGATTTATTTAAGATTCAGTAATCAAGGTTATGTATGTGTACTCTGAACTCTGAACTTCAGCCCCATTCAGTAAAGACATGGGTTGGCACATACAAACCTCTTGACTCAATTAAAGGCAAATTCCTTTGCTATCCTAAGGAACTGTAGTGAAGTCCAGTAAGAAAATGTCAGCAAAATCTATTTAAACTTTGGGAATAAAGTTTAAAGAGAATAAAACTAACCCCTCAGTCTTCTCTTGAGCATAAATAGGAGGCACTTCCATCCTGCCCCTATTCCCTATGGGGAAGACGATCCAGTTGGCAGATGACCTGTGTAAATTGGATGAGCGCTGACATGATGTTCCCATCATCAGGGAAATTACCAACTCCAATGATAGGAAACGTATATCCCTTGAGACAGCTACAGGAAAAATTGATTTTCTCCCTTGCCCAGAAACGTCTGTGCTGAGGACTCACCAGGGGCAGGGTGCAGCTGCAATGGGGGGCAGCCCTGGGGGTTCATAGACCAGCATCTGACAGCCAGGACTGAACAACCTTAGCTGGTAGGGGCTTGGTCCAAGAATTGATGAGAAAGGATCTTGGGGCTGTGCACTGTGGGCTGTGGTGGGTGATGCTGGGCTGTGACTTAGAGTCGGGACAGAAAGAGTCAGAGCTGGCTTAATGAGAGGATGAGACTGTGCTAGGCTGAGAAATGGTCCATCGCCCACATACCTACCAATCTGAACTGTGAGACTGAGAATGAGATTGAGATATGAGAATCTCCAGGGAATATTTTTGGAAATAAGTGTTCCTGTACCTTACCTGTGGAGACCTTGATTCGCAAGATCTCATATGAGGCCTGGGCATAACTCTTTCATAAGATTCTTAGATGATTCTGGTGAAACTTATCTACAAGCTGGAATTTGAGAACTACCTGTTAAGGCTGTCACAACTGTTCTCTTTCCAATCAACCAATTAAGAAAATGATTCTAATTGCCACAAACTTCTGCTTCCAAGGTGGTTCAGTGGGTAAAGAATCCACCTGTAATGCAGGAGATGTGGGTTCTATTCCTGGGTTGGGAAGATCCCCTGGAAGAGGGCATGGCAACCCCCTTGAGTATTCTTGCCTGGAGAATCTCATGGACAAAGGAGTCTGGTGGCCTACAGTCCATAAGGTTGCAAAGAGGTGGACACGACAAATGACTAAGCATGCAGGCATGCCGCAAACAAGTCAATCAGAGACTTTTCCCCTTTCATTTCCACAGGAAACTCTCTCCAGGACGAAATGAAGGAAAGTCTCACAGCCTCTCCTAAAAGAAAACATAGTCCTCTTTCTCTCTTTTTTTAAATTTAACATCAAACACCAAACAGCTTTAAAGCGTACACAGCTTACATGAAAACATAAATGTACTTTGTCTCGTAGGTGTCTTCAAGAGATCATGCAGGCTCAGGAGTGCAGTGCTACAGCTAGGAGGGAGCCAAGAGTGTTGGGGGGAGTGTAGAGAGGTGGATATCAGAAACAAACCTCTCCCTCAATGTCAAGGAGAGATGCTCCCCTTAGGGTTCATGGGCTATGAAGGACCTGTATTGCTCCAGGGTTGATCAGAGGATCCAAGCAGGATCAAGAATTTGGGGTCACTCACTGCTCAGGGGCAGTGAGTCAAGGGACTTAGAGACCCCAAGGGATAGGGATCAAGAATAGTCAGTGTAAGAAGGTTGAGACCTTGATCTTAGTAAGATAATCAAACTTGGGGTCGTCTCTGATTGGCAAACAAGGTTTTCCAAATGCCAGCCCCTGGACATCAGAAGTAGTCAAGGAACTAGTTTAAAATATAGATTCCCAGGCCCCACACCATTTCTGATCCTTGCTACCTTCCGTCTTATTTATGCGAACCATTCTATCTGTCCATAATGCTGCTATGGACCTGCCAGTCTGTTCACTGCAGGAGAATAGGGTTTGCCTCTCTCTTCTTCAGCCTCAGGGTCTAATGTAAGACTGGAAACAACATCCTTTCATTCAAAAATGGAGTGAGTGCTGACTGCACACCAGGCTGAAGTAGGGACACAATGGTTAATAAACACACTCCCTATACCAGGTCTGGTGGGGCACACATCCCAGAGGTCAAGTGCTTACACAACATGTATAAACATTGCTTACCTTCTGAATACACTGCACACAGAAGCCAGGAAGATAATCCTGAAACACCAAACCCAGCCATGGTATTTCTCCAGTAGTTTCCTCTGGTTCCTCCTTCCAAACAGAGGTCTGCAGACTCCATGCAGACAGGTGTCTGGGAAAGAAGTTTTCATGGTCAAGTAACTTCAGAAAACTCTGAGATAAATTCAATAAAATAATTCAAGTTTCTTTAACGGAGGAATTCTCAGAAAACATACGATACAAATGAGCCTGGCAAATCTCCAAAAGGGGAGGGAGTGATATTAAGCGCTTTCTCATTCTTCTTTCTCTGCAGCTCTTTCTGGGTACATCTTAAAGGATTAGTTCTCAGGGAACCAATTTTGGGAAATTCTGGCTGACCGCATCATGCCCAAGCCCCATAGTATGCCTCCTCTGGGGCCCCCAGGATCTCCTGCCACAGCCTCTGCTCCCCACTTTCATTTCTGCACTTTAACAAAAACTGTACCCCTTCCCACTTTCAAGCCTTTGCTCGTGCTGTTGGCCCTCCGCTCGCATTCCCCAAGCCCTACAATTTCTCCCAGGACATACAGAATTTGCCCGAAGACCATATGTGTCCTTGAAGCACCAGCTCAGCCACTAGCTGCACCAGGAGCCTCTTCTGTTCGGGGTCTCTTGGCTTTGTCCGTATAGTGCTCTCCCTGTCTCGCACACAGCATTCCACATGCCTTGTTATCATGGCCCCCCTGGACCAAGAGCTATTGGAGGGGAGGAGTCTTTATAAGCCTTTGTTCCTCTCTGATCTCTGACACCAGAATTTCTCAACCTCAGCACTATTAACATTTGGGGCTGGATAAGTTTTTGCTGCGGGAGGCTGTCCCAAGTACTGTGGGATGTTTAGCAGCATTCTTTGCCTCTGTCCACTATAGCACCAGCATCACCTCTCCCCGTCCTCCAAGGTGTGAAAGCCAAAGATGTCTCCTCTCATTGTTTGACATTCCTTGGGGAACAAATTCATCCCCCATTGAGAACCAGTGTCCTGTATTTTGCATAATGCCAGGTATTTATCAAACAAATATTTGCTGAACATGTATTACTTCAGACTCTGTGTCAGGCATAAGTAATACAATTATGAGCAATCACATGTCCCTGCCTTCAAGATGTTTATCTAGTTGCAGGGACTGAGAACTAAAGAGATATTATTAAGAATGTAACAACAGTCATAATTCCATGAAAACTGAGACAGACTTGCCTATTTTGCTTATTTTTATATCTGCAGCTCACAGGACAGTGCCTGTTACATATTAAGTGCTCAATAAATAATTTGTTGATATACTGTATTAATGAAAATGTATAGAGTACTTACTTTGCATCAGAAATTGTTCTACACACTTTATATTAAATAACTTTAGCTCCTCGGAGGCTCTGTTATTGTGCTCATTCTACAGGTAAACAAACTAAATCACAGAAATTGTAGGTAACTTCTGAAGGAGATCAGCCCTGGGATTTCTTTGGAAGGAATGATGCTAAAGCTGGAACTCCAGTACTTTGGCCACCTCATGCGAAGAGTTGACTCATTGGAAAAGATTCTGATGCTGGGAGGGATTGGGGACAAGAGGAGAAGGGGATGTCAGAGGATGAGATGGCTGGATGGCATCATTGACTCGATGGACGTGAGTCTGAGTGAACTCCAGGAGTTGGTGATGGACAGGGAGGCCTGGTGTGCTGCGATTCATGGGGTCGCAAAGAGTTGGACATGACTGAGTGACTGAACTGAACTGAACTGACAGTGATCATGCAGTGAATACAAGGTGGAGCCAAGAACTGAACCCAAGCCACCCAGTCCAAGCTCTGGTGCCCCATGTGTAGCCATCATTGATTGAATCTTGCTTTGTGCTAGGCATGGCTTCCCTGGTAGCTCAGACTGCAAAGGATCTGTCTGCAATGTAGGAGACCCAGGTTTGATCCTTGGGTCAGGAAGATCCCCTGGAGAAGGGAATGGCAACGCACTCCAGTGTTCTTGCCTGGAAAATCCCATGGACAGAGGAGCCTGGCAGGCTACAATGGATAGGGTCACAGAGAGTCAGACACGACTGAGCAACTAACATTTGCACTCTATTGTGCTTCTTTTATTCTCATCCTTATCAGCATTTTACATATGGGAAATGTATAAATTTGTGAACTGAAGCACAGAAAAGTTAAGTAATCTGAATTCTCCCAGAAGAGGTAAGTGTTTGAGCTGATATTGTGCCCTTAACTACCATGCTATACTGCCTTGAATATGGAGGAGTAATAAAGGAACTCTAAGATAATAGAGGGACAGTGTCTAAACGCTTTCTGCACCTCTCACCAAGCAGAGGGCCTGATACAAGGGCTGCGCCCCAATCATGAGTTTGGAAATGATGGCAATGAAGTATAAGGATGGAACATTAGCCTGGTTTTCATATCTGACTTGTTCTCCTGACTCTGACTCAGAGTTATTGTGTGACCTTTAAGACTTCACTCCCACCCAGCCTGGCCTCTCCAAATGAGAGATTCAGATTTCCCAAGTTCCCTCCAGCTCTGATGCTGATTCCAGCAGCCACCGTCCTGAGTCAACCCAGAGAGTCCTCTTTCTATCTTGGAGGCCAACCAGGTAAAGCTCCTCCTCTGACTGCCCTGATTGGTTTGTTCATCTTCTGATGCAGGTGCTGTTTTGGTTGCCTGGCAACACAGTGATGGAGACTGCCAGTTCCCAGAGGAGCAATAAATGAATGAGCAGAGATATTCATGCTGGGAGCAGTGGCCATAGCCAGAGCAGAGCACTGTAGAATTTGTAATTCCACCTGTCCTGAATGTGCTTTTCCCATCATGCTTCGCCAGAAGTCTAATGGGGAATATTTGGTTGGGGAGGAGAGAGAAGAAGAATTTTCATTGCGGAAGTGACAAACTTCCCTATGCACAGTCCCTTACTCACAATCTTACCTGCCCACAGGAGGTGACCCTATCACAAAATCACAAGTGTGCATTTTAGTATCACTAGTACCCACTCCAGTGTTCTTGCCTGGAGAACCCCAGGGACAGGGGAGCCTGGTGGGCTGCCATCTCTGGGGTCGCACAGAGTCGGACACGACTGAAGCGACTTAGCAGCAGCAGCAGCAGCAGTAAAAGATCTCCTTCTACTCTCTTTCATATACAAAACTATACTGTTTCCTGCTTGTAAATGTACATCCCAGGTTATGAATAAAAGGACAGGTCATGTAAACTGGCTCAGTCAATCCCCATGCTGTGCTCTGCTGTATTTTGTCACTATGATCACCCTGCAAAATAGGTAGAACTGAAGTCAGCAGACAGGGAAAACTTTAGAAAGGTTAAGAACAATGATTCTCAAACAATGTAGATGTGGGTTCAATTCCTGACTCTGCTGCTTATAAAGTGTGCAACTTTGAATAACTTTCTTAGCTCCTTTGAGTCTCAGTTTCTCCATCTGTAAAATGGGGATATTAACACTAATCTCATGGTGTCACTGAAAAAAGTAAGATAAGGGAGGTTAAAGACAGCAGAGGCTGGTGCATAAATGCACAATTATTATTATTATTATTGCTTTGGGTCATGCACATCACGTTAGTATACAGCTGAGATTTGAACCCAGATCTTACTAATATCAAGGCAAATTTTTGCCATTACTTCATACTTCCTCTGAAAGGAAAAGCTGTTAAGAAGGTACTCTTTGAACAAATATTTATGTGCCACTGTGCGATGGTGATGAAAATGATACCTAACTTCCATTCAGCATTTTATAGACCAAGTAGTGCTCTCACATGCACTCTCTCTCTTAATATGATGGTGGCGTCTCTGATGTCTGGTGGTATGTCTCTGATGAATGGTGGTAATTTTGGGAAAAGCAATTGTCTGAAAGTTAAACTCTGTTCTTCTCCCAGGGGCTAGAAAGCCAGGAGAGGGAGCCCAATCCCCCAGAGTACCCAGACAACCAGAGGGGATGGAACTCTGCACCCAGGTCACTCAACTCATCCTTCTCTCTTCTGTTTGCTCTGACCAACATAAAGGACTCAAAGTCCAGCATGAAGGGACCACTGTATGGCCAGCTGGCTGGAGTCTGGGCTGAATCTGTTCTTCCTGATGACAAGGTAGAAATATCCAGCTAGGAGCCTCTTTCCTGCCTCCCCCAACACACACACACACTAAGATTTAAATCCAATCATCTAGTTTCTGTTGTTACTTGCTTCTGCTTAGAACAGCTGAGCTGAATGGAATCACAGAAGTCCTCCTCCTTCTCTCTCCCTCTCTCCCTCTCTCGCTCTCTGTCTCCTCCCTGCCCCTCTCTCTCGAGGTCTCTTTCTCCAAGCCCTGTCACACACCCCTCCTCCTCACATACACACAGTATGCAGTGGCCCCTGAGCCACCTCTGGAAACACTAGGGCACTGAGAAGCACAGTTAGAAAACCATGAATCAGATCCAAACTTCTCCTCAAGCAACAAAGGAAAAACAGACTCAGAGAGGGAAAGTAACTCTCCCAAAGTCACACAGCTGGACAGCCTGACTCCCAGTAGAGGGCTCTTCTGTGTGCTTCAGTCATGTCAGACTCTTTGCGACACTACGGACTATACCCCACAGGCCCCTCTGCCCATGGGATTCTCCAGGTAAGAATACTGGAGTAGGTTTCCATCCCCTCCTCCAGGGGATCTTCTTGACCCACTAATCAAACCTGCGTCTCTTATAAATCTCCTGCACTGGCAGGCAGGTTCTTTACCATTAGCCATACCTGGGAAGTCCGTGCTTCCTTCTGCAAAGCACTAAATATGGAAACTTTCCCCATGTTTCTGTTCCAAACCCTCCCATTTAAAAATATCTTACTGCATTGAATGAATTTAAAAAAAAAGAAAGGATTTGGGTCTTTAAATTATGTTTTGATTATATCAATAATAATGCAAACATATTGTTGTGCTGTTTAGTTGCTAAGCTGTGTCTAATTCTTTGCAACACTATGGACTGTAGCCCTCCAGGCTCCTCTGTTCATGGGATTTCCCGGCAAGAATACTGGAGCCGGTTGCTATTTCCTTCTCCAGGGGATATTTCCAACCCAGGGATCAAACCTGTATCTCCTGCTTGGCAGGTGGATTCTTAACCACTGAACCACCTGCCCTTGTGTAATGCAAATATAGTCTTATACAGATTTGAATATTATGGACAAGGCTAAAGACTCCTTTGAAACCTACCCACACCACATATAATGAGGTGGTCTTCTTGTGAGTCTTAAAGATAACCATTGGTAACAACTTTTTTGTGCTCTTATAGTATATGTGTGTGTGTGTGTGTGTGTGTACACATATATGTGTGTATATAGTGTGTGTAGATACAGAGCTAGTGTGTGTATATTTACAAATAAAATAAAATATGTACTTATAGATATATTATCTTTCTATATATATAGACATTCACATACTGTAAATTTTTATTTATTTACTAAGCACTTTCCCTTGATCATGATTAGCACATATTAGCTAATACGGATCTACCTCCTTCTTCTTAGTACTCTATAACATTGCATATATATGGACAAGCTATTTTATGCTTAACATTACCCTGATGAACAGTTAGGGGGTTCATCACGCCTTGATGGACATCTTTGCACTGTACACGACTCCTTCTGTGCATGAGTGAGCCGGCCATTAGAAAAGTGTCCTAGAGGTGAAATAGCTAGATTGTGGAATATATGCATTTTTAATTTGGATGTGGCCTCAAATCCTTCTTATTGATGCACATGGGTCCCCTGAGGGGTATTCCTGCCAAATTACTCCTTCCACATCAAATAGGAAGTGAGATAAAATATTCTGACTAAATAATACCACATGCACAGAACAGATGGGTCTGGAAAATAGAGAATGCACAGAAGGGATAAGCTGATGTGTAAGGAAAAGGTGCCCTAATGGAAAGGCGCTCAAAGTCCCAGACTGAAGCATAGCCTGCCACAGAGTTCCCTCATGAATGGACTTCCTTTGGGCAAAAGCATTAAGTCTTCAGAAAGCTCTTGTGACAATATAAGTATCTTAAATTAGAAGGATGACACATGAAGCCATTAATAGGGGTTAACTGATCAGTTTGGGGACTTCCCAGGTGGTGCTAGTAGTAAAGAACCTGCCTGCCAATGGACATAAGAGATGTGGGTTCAATCCCTGGGTCAGGAAGATCCCCTGGAGAAGGAAATGGCAACCCACTCCAGTAGTCTTGCCTGGAAAATCCCATGGACAGAGGAGCCAGCAGGCTACGGTCCATGGGGTCAGGAAGTCAGACATGACTGAAGCAACTTAGAACAGCATTAGCAATTGATCAGCAATTGTTTACCCAACAAAGAGATGTAACAACTTGAGGAAACAAGTTCACTTCCCTGAACAATAACTTCAACTTCAGAGGGTTTTGTAAAGTCAAACAGAATAAAATATGTAAATACC
This sequence comes from Bos indicus x Bos taurus, assembly GCF_003369695.1. Taxonomy (NCBI): domain Eukaryota; kingdom Metazoa; phylum Chordata; class Mammalia; order Artiodactyla; family Bovidae; genus Bos; species Bos indicus x Bos taurus. Next base: position 48,611,335 of record NC_040080.1, read on the forward strand.
TTTGAAAGGACAAATATTTTTCTATAGATATGCAACTTAAAATGCATCTATTCTGTTCCTTTTTCTCTGAGCCAATACTTAAACCACATTATATGTAAATTTGTTTGTTTGCATATAGCACAGTAGTTTGCACATTTGTTTCTGGGTTTCGCAATCCTAGGCTTGTTCTAACTCGTATGAAGCTAACGTTGATATAATGGCATTTCCCAGGAACTTTAATATTTAAATTTTATTTATTCTTTTTTTTTTTTTTTCCGGCTGTGCTGCACAGCTTGTAGGGTTTTAGTTCCCATGTGAGGTCTTAGTTCGCTGACCAGGGGCTGGACATGCCCCAACCCCTGCACTGGAAGCACAGAGTCTTAACCCCTGGACTGCCAGGAAAGCTCCAGCACTTCTGTGTTTAAGCTTCACAACAGCTCTGTAAAGCTATTTATATTATCCTATTTTATAGGTGAAGAAATCTGCAACGTGGAGAAGTGAAGAGGCTGGGCCAAGACCACACAGCCATATGGGAAGATGTGGATCTGGGATTCAAACTCCAGCTCAGTGGTTCTCAACCTTGATGACACAATGATGTCATCCAAAAGACTGACAAAAATGCCAGCTGATACCCAGGCCCCATTCCTTGTCACCTGACATATTTGGGGAATCAGAGGCCCAAACACTAGAATATCCAGAGGTGATTCTAACATGCAACCAGTGATGAGAACCATGGCTTATGCATTTTCATTGCCTATCTCATTGGATGGAGGCTGGTGGTCTTTCTGCCTTGCTGCAGCTGCTCCTTAGTGAATTGTGGAGGCAGATGTATTAGAACATTACCTTGAAACTGACTTGATCAGCTAAAACCTTCAAGCGCTCTTAATTACAAAGGAACGCCCACTGACATCTGCCTCCCCTGAAGGGGGATTCCAAAGACTTGGAAACTTCGCTTCCTGGTTGCCATGACAATCTTCTGCAATGTCAGCAAAAAATGCTTTGCACTACACACAAGCAAGCATGAAATCCTTATCTCAAAATCTGCTCAAAGGCTTTAGTTTACAATCTGCTTCAGCTTCAGACCAGCCTACTTTACTTTTGAGCCTTTGCTTTGGGGTTGAAAACAAGAATTACAGATGTTGCTGCTGCTGCTGCTGCTAAGTCGCTTCAGTTGTGTCCGACTCTGTGCGACCCCATAGACGGTAGCCCACCAGGCTCCCCCGTCCCTGGGATTCTCCAGGCAAGAACACTGGAGTGGGTTGCCATTTCCTTCTCCAATGCATGAAAGTGAGAAGTGAAAGTGAAGTCGCTCAGTCGTGTCTGACTCTTAGCGACCCCATGGACTGCAGCCCACCAGGCTCCTCCATCCATGGGATTCTCCAGACAAGAGTACTGGAGTGGGGTGCCATTGCCTTCTCCGATTACAGATTTTAGGACATGTTAAACACTCCCCTCATTTTACTAAGGCTCATGGCTTCCCTGATGGTTCAGTGGGTAAAGAATCCACCTACCAAGCAGGAGAAGCAGGAGATGTGGGTTTGGTTCCTGAGTGGAGAAGATCCCCTGCAGGAGGGAATGGCGACCCACTCTCAGTATTCTTGCCTGAAAAGTCCCATGGACGGAGGAGCCTGGTGGGCTACAGCCCAAAGGGTCACAAAGAGTTAGACACAACTGAGCGACTAAGCACAGAGATGTAGTAAGTACAGCACAGAGATGAAATGAATTGCTTCGTGTGGAGGAGTAAATTAATATTTTCAGATTTTCTTTTATTCTATGCCCCACCTCCTTGTCTTTCTAAAACAATTTTTAAATAGAAAGAGGAGGGACTTCTGTGGTGGTTCAGTAGCTAAGACTCCATGCTTCCAACACAGAGGGCCTGGGTTCAATGCCTCATCAGGAAACTAGAGCCTGCATTCTGCAACTAGGAGATTCCACATGCCCGTAAGTAAAAGATCCCGTGTGCTGCAACTGAGACCTGGGCAGCCAGATAAATGAATAAAATAAATACATATCTTTTAAAGAATCTAAAGAGGAAACAAATAAAATAACTATTATTTTTAAAAAAATCAAAAGAGGAAACAGGTGAAATTGAGAAGTTTTTCTACTTTTATGTCTTTTTTTGAAGTCAAATTGTTTTGTTTTTTAGTTAATTTATTTTTAACACCTGAAGAATACTTGATATACACCAGGCATTCTCTAAGAACTTTCTGTTTCAATAGCTTTTGTCCTTACCAGAACTCCAGAAGGTATTATTATTGTTTCTGTTGTTATTACTGTCCCTATTTCATATTTTATAGATAAGAACCTGAGGCTGTTACCACATGAGTATTTGATAAGCAAATACACAGTGAAATGTTGACTACGTTAACCCTTTCTGGATAGGCTCCAAAGCTGTTTCACCCCCACCCCCCACCCCACCCCCAGCTGATAAAACAGCATCTTACTCCTTACAGGCACATGTGTATTTGTGTCCCTTGATCAATCTTCAAACAGAGCAATTCATCTTTGACTAAGGATTTTAGGCACCATGACAGGTAGAGAGTGGGAAGTATTAAAATAATTTTCTGTGACCTTAAACATCTATGTCTCCATGATGGGCTACTGAATCAACTCTGCCCTTGTTGACAAGTTTGAACAAGCCATAGCCAAACAGAATGGAAACGTTCCTGATTCAGGACCTGGACTCCAGTGATGGCAATGTCTCTCACTGGCTGTATTACATGACACCAAGCCATGTGTATGTTACAAGCACACAGCCTTTGTCATCAAGACAGAACTCTTGAGTTTGGAACAGAACTCTCAGTTTAGGACCTCCCTGGTGGTTCAGTGGTTAAGAGTCTGCACACTCCCAATACAGGAGGCATGGGTTTGATTCCTGGTCAAGGAACCAAGATCCCATATGCCCCAAGGGGCACAGCCAAAGACATTAAAAAAGACAGAACTGAGTTTGAGTTCTCACATCATCTATATGACCTTGCACAAGCCTCAATTTCATCACCTGTGATATGGGGATACTATCTCCTTATCAGGGTTGATATATGGGTACATAAAGCTTTTAGCACACTGCCTGGCACACAAAAAGTGTTCAATAAATGAGAGCTATTATTAATTTAATCTCTGAGCCATGAATACTATCTAATCTGCCTACCATACAGGAGCACATATAAAATGAGGGAATTTATGTGACAGGACTTTGCAAACCAACATTTACATATGGGAAGGCTTATTTCTGCAGTTGTTTTTGTTATTATAAGGACTTGGTCATTTTTAAAGATCTATTAAGCAGAGCAGATCTGGGTTCTTAACAAATATCCTTTTTAACCACCACTACCACCACCATGGAGCCAGATTTCTTAATGAGTGATAGGAGAACAGTGTATGCCTATCAGTGTGTGTCCATCCAGACATGTCCAAATTGTGTCTTATGATACAATGTTTCTTTCCTCCCTGGATCCATGAGGATTCTTGTTAATAGCAAGAGAAACAATTTGAACTGCTAACACAAGAAGGGAATTTAGCAGAGATAGGAGATGCACAAAATAAATCTGGATGGAGGACAGGGCTGGCATGAAGGAATAGGCTTGCAAAACTGACAGAAACCAAGGGAATTCTGGAGATTGGCCAACAAGATTCACGACCAAGGAGCAAGCACTGGTCTTCAAGGTATGGCTGCTGCCTCTACCATCACTCTATTCAGTCTCATGGTCAATCTCTAGCTCTCCATCTTTGTCACTTTCTGGAGAGACAAAGTCCCAGGAGTGAGCATCTAATTGGTCCAATTGAGATGACACCTCTGCCTGAAGAGTTTTGGGAGACTGAGAAGTGGAGAATCATGGAAAGATCTGGCCCTGGGAATTACCAGGTCCCCACACAATGAAAAATTCCCTCCAAAGAAATGTGGAGACCTGAATACAAATGTCTTCTAGGAAAGCCACCTTTGTGCACCAGTCATTTTAACTGACGGAGAAGGTTCAGAGAGGCTATTCAATGGCTGTGTGCCAGGTCTCCCAGCTCTCAACCTCATGTTCACTCTGCTACACAAGATCCAGTGATTTATAAAATCATAAGCTGTTTCCTCAGTTTTAAACCATATCTCAGGTAGGGACAGAAGGGACTAATGCTATGGGGAGCAATTATCTGCTTTTAGGCTCTTTTCATTACATAAGCTCAGCACATAAGAATAAATAATTCTAGAGTGTAGCTGACCTCCAATACATGACAGGAGAATCTCATTACTGCAAAACCGTTGGTGATATATAGAGAGAATTGGCTACAATATATTGAATTTTTAGTAGAAACCATTAAGCACTCCTGATCTAATTGCCTTTTTTTCTTATTCATAGCTCAATAAAAAATAATTTTCTATGCCACAATTTGCCTGGCTTCTCATCTAATCCTCTTACTCCCTGTTTCCTCTTTTCTTCTTTGTTTAAAACTGATACTTAGTGAGACCTTTTGAATTTACAGACCCAGACAAGAACACCTTTTCCATTATTGCTATGATATAACTCTAAATGTTAGAGTTGGGAGGGGTCTTGGAGGAGCACTATTCTGAGCTCCTCATTTTACAGGTGGGGAAACTGAGGCTTAGAAATGAAATGTCCGGTGGGTCAAGGCAGAGACTGGCCAAATGTCATCAAAGACTATGCTGTGCTTCCGAGTTGAGATTTCCTTGGTCCTCTTAATGTCCAACTATTACCAACATCTGTGTCTGGTGTCTAGACAGAAACTATTCAGGAAGTTTCTTGAAAGGACCTGAGATATTATCTAATCCAGAAGTGGAAAGTAGTAGCCAAATAAGCAAATCCTGTCCATACATAAGTTTGATTTTGCCCAACAGTAGTGACTAAATTAAAATTAATTGCCAAATTAATAAATCTGGAGATTTAACATAATCTGAATTCCTAGCCCTTTAATAAAAGTCAGATCATTTGGCAACTCAGGGTCCATGTTCCATATGGCAAAAATCAGCTGGTGTGGAATAATGATGGCTCACTTAGACAGGTGGGCACACCCGAGTGTGACACACCAACCACCCTTCTCTGTTTCATCCCCCCTGCCAACTTCACTTGCTACGTTACTGCCTGTCCATGTTCATATCAGAGTGTACAATCCCTGAGCAAATCTTATTTCCCCTTAGTTACTAAAGTTGGGTCACTTCTTATTGACTAAGGTCACTTAGTAGAGGTCACACAATAAGTGGAAGATGTTGGAAGAGAACCTTGCAAGGGCTTGGCTCTCCTCTCTTCTCATACTGCACGCTCTCTCTTGGTGGTCTCATACAGCCCAGGTCAGGGCATCCTCCAATGTACATTTCCAGTCTCAGACCCTTACTTGTGCTCTAGACTTGTGTATCCAGTCACCCACCTTGGGCAGTGCCTTCATTTCCTCATCTGGAATACGGGGACAGTGAGAGTACTTTTCTACCATATGGTTATCATGGGAATTATATAGACAATTGTTAACACATATGGAATAATTTGAAGAGAGCCCGGCACTGTTATAGGCTATCTAATAGGTTGCTCAAATGCCAACAATGGAGCCTTCCTTTATTTCCCTCTGCTTCCAACCTGTTCCTCCATATTCTTCCCCACTTTGGCAATGGCACCATTACCCCGTGGGTAGTTCAAGATAAATACCGAGGAGTCATTCTTCATTCATTCGTTTTTCTCATCTCCTAAATCCAATCCATCATTAAGCCTTTCCATGATATTCTCAAAATATATTTCAGTCAGTTCACTCTCCCCATCTCTGTTGTAACCACATTGGTCTAAGCCCCTATCATCTCTTGCCTTGATTTCTGTAACAACCTTCTGCTATTATGTACCGAATTATGTACTCCCCACCCCTGTCAGTCATATGTGGTGTTCCTGACCCACAATGTGATGGTATTTGGCGATGAGGTGTTTCAGATTTTAGGTTTAGATGAGATGACGGGAGATTAGTGCCCTCAGAAGCAGAGACATCAGCATGCTTGGTCTTTCTTTCCCCACCATGTGAGGACTCAGGTAGAAGGCAACAGTCTATAAGCCAGGAAGAGAACTCTCACCAGAAACCCATCCTGAGAGCACCTTGATCTTGGACCTCTAGCTTCCAGAACTGAGAAAATAAATTTCTTTGTTTAAGCCAGCCAGTCTACAGTATACTGTTACAACAGCACAAGCAGGGTAAGACTAAGACATCTCCTTGGTCTCCTGCTTCCGTTCTTTCCCTTCGAAAATCCATTCTCCACACAAAAAGCCAGAGTGGTCTTTTAAAAGGGGTCATATGGCACCCCACTCCAGTACTCTTGCCTGGAAAATCCCATGGACAGAGGAGCCTGGTGGGCTGCGGTCCATGGGGTCGCTAGGAGTCGGACACGACTGAGCGACTTCACTTTCACTTTTTGCTTTCATGCATTGGAGAAGGAAATGGCAACCCACTCCAATGTTCTTGCCTGGAGAGTCCCGGAGAAGGCGAAGCCGGGTGGGCTGCTGTCTCTGGGGTCGCACAGAGTCGGACACGACTGAAGCGACTTAGCAGCAGCAGCAGTCCCACTCAAAACCCTTCTCTCGTTTATTTCCGTGCTTACAGCAAAGCTGGAGCCCCTAACCCTGCCTCACACTTTTGTGAGCTCTGGGTGACTTAACCCTCTTTCCCCCTGCTCACTGCACTGGGCCATCCTAGACTACAGCTCCAGCCTCAGAACCAAGGTACATCTGCTGCTCCCTGTCAGCAATGCTGCCCCTCCAGCCCTGGAACGGCTTTTATTCTTCATCTCCTTGTTCAAAGTGGCCTTCAAGACCACCCCATTTATAGCGTCCCCGGCCCCCTTTCTTATTGAAATCACCCCACCGATAATGCTCACAACAATCTGGCATTACCTTTTTATTTGTTTATCTGCTTATAGCCTGCCCGCCCCGACCCCCACCTCGTGCAAAATCCGTGAGGGCGACAAACTTTGTGTGGTTCCCCGAGGCACGCCTGGCTCTAAGTGCCTAGCACAGGGCCTGAGACATCTGCTGTGGGATTTCTGGAGTCTCCCAAAGGCCAGGGAGGGTCAGGTGACTTTCTCAAAGCTGGTTTCCAGGGACTCTGCACTCTTCACACTCCCCGAGGGGCGTCTAGACGCTCTTGGGATGGAGAATTATTACCTTTCTCGGTTGCCTGAGCTTGGTGAGAGCTGAGTCTAGAAGCACCTCACCACTTGAAGGGGCCGAGAGCCGGGTAGCCGGGAGGCAAGAGGGGCGCGAGGGGCGCGAGGGGCGGGGCCTCCAATGTGCGGAGCCTCCCGTGGGCGGGGCCTGGCTGCCCGAGCCAATGGGGCCCCGCGGCGAGGGGAGACGCTCGCGCGCCACGGGGTGCGGAGGCTGAGCTCCGGGACCCCAGTGGATCCGCAGGCGGGCGTCGCGGCCAAGGCACACCCCCGGCTCCGGGTTCCTGGCGGCTCGCAAGGTAAGCAGAACCCGCAGCGAAGTTAATACTTTGTGAGGTTTCTGGTAACAGGGAGTCCCCGCCACCTCCCGCCGAGGCTGCTGGTGGCGTCCCGGCGCCAGGCTGCGTTCCCAGGCGCTCCGGCTCTGTGCCTGCGGGATGCGGGCGCGCGGAGGGGCCCGACAGTGGGCGGAGGAGCCGGCGCGGCAAGCTTCCTCCTCGAGTGCTGCTGCCAGCTCGCCGGGCCGACCCTGGGACGGACAGGTGTGCGTGCGGGGCACGCCTGAGGGGCCGGGGAGCCAGAGGGGCTTCGGATAGTGGCTTCGAAGAGAATCTCCACCCAGCGACTGGGCCCGGGGAAGAGCTTGCGGGGAACTGGCGACCGCAGAGGCCGGACGTCTGCTCTGCCTAGATCTGCAGACGCCTCCTGACCTGTTGCCCCCGGAGCCAGGGGTCAGATTCATCATGCCATTTCTTATTTCTAGGTCTCTTAGAGCTCAGAGAGGGGGAAAAAAAAAAACAAAACTCAGAGTGGTTCCTTGGCCAAGCTAGGGCAGAGAAATTAGTGCTTTATGGAGCGCCTCGTGTATTTATTCTGCGTTTATCGGGTTCCTATTGTGTGCCAGACAATGTGCTAAACCCTAGAGTCAGGAAGAAGGGTGTTGGAGGAGTCCCTGGGACTAAGAAGGAGAACAGGAGAAACAGTTATAATGCAGTGTTGTACAGGGGATGTTACGTGGAGAGGAGGACCATGAGCAAGCCAGGAAGGCTTTCAAGAGGAGGTGACTATTGAATGGGGACTAGAGGAGTAGGAGGGTTTGCCAGGGTGAAAGCTGTGTGGGCTGGGTGTGTGTGTGTGTGATGGGATAGCAGACTGGGGTGTGTGTGTGTGTGTGTGATTGGATACCAAGACTGGGGTAGGGGGTCTGTATGCGTGTGTGTGTGTGTGTGTGTGTGTGTGTGATAGGATAGCAGGAATTCCAGAGATTTTCCTGTGCAAAGATGAAAAAGTCCAGTATCCTGACTTAGACCATCAGTTAATCCTATGTCAGCTAATCAAATAGGACTGGGGCTTTTGTGGGGAGGAAATGAGCTGTCAACATGGCAAGAGCTAAAACATGCACAGACCTTAAAATGCAGTCTTAGACTCTATAGATTTTTGTCCTGTGATCAAGGAGGGCAGTGAAAGAATTCTGGCAGCTCTATGGAAATGGATGGAGATTCGAGCAATAGAAAGCTGGTAAGTTGCAGTTAATATTTTGGATGTGGTTGTAAATATTCTGGCCCCTAAAGGCAGAAGTGTCTGCCCCAGAGCCCTGCTCCCTGGCTTCCAGGCATGGATCATTCAGGCATGGAGACATTGCTCATGTGATGCTTTCCTCTGCAACCTACAGGTCATTTTCATATTGTTTCTGGAGGTTTTGACCTGGACCTTGTTGTCAGGGGTGCCCCCTGGAGGATGGTGAAGGGAACCTCTGCCAGTCGTTTCTGATCTGGTTTTCTCTCTATGGGCTCTTTCTGTCTCATGGAGACACAGCCTCAGCTGTTAGAGGCTGTGGTGAAGAGAAAAGTCTTGACAGGGAGTCACACCAGAAAGTCACTTTAGCCATGTGCCTTGGGGACATTATTAACCTTTCTGAATCTCAGTTTTCTTATTTAAAAAGGAAGTCATCATCCCCACCTGTCATAGGTTGGATTCTAAGGGAAGAGACTCAGAGGCTCTGAGAATTGGGTGTAAGTGGATTCTTGGGGAATGGTCTCACTCTCCAAGGGATGGATGGTGAGGAAATCAGGATGGGGGCAGAGGGAGAAGTTGGTCAATGATGGAAAGCAAGAGAGGCCTCAGGTGATCTGAGGCTGGGGGCCAGGCCTTTGAAACCCCATGTTGATCAATTAGTGGGGGCAGACTGCCTCCAGGGAAGGGGGCATAACTTTGGGTGTCCCTTCAGCAGGATGGTTCCTGAAGAGGAGCTCAACTGTGAGCTGTGTGCAGCCAGCACTCCCAGAAACCAGCATGGGGAGTGAGAGGTGCCCTCTTCTTAGAGGGGGTTGCTGAGAGCTGTGCCTGGGCAGCTGCTTCCCAGGGTGGGCTTGGGAAGTGGCCGAGATACCAGAGAGAAGGTGCTTTGCGCTGTGCCTGGTGAAGAACAGAAGCATTTCTTTCTCTCACCTTTAAACTCTTGACTGCACTTGAAAATGGATTTTGGAGTTTGAATTGAGTCGATCAGCTTCCACAAGGAAAGAATCTTTCCTGATAATGACTACAATGACTACTATCCAGTGTCTCTTATGCATATGCATTCTCATTTTACAGTCAGCCCATTGTTTTCTAAAACCCAACAGAGTAGGTGTCCTTCTGCTATAAAGTAATGACCACAGCAAAAAACACAGAACTTGTTTCAGTCTGTGGAATGATTTCATTGGTGAATTGATTAACTAATTGATCAGTAATTAATTCATCAATGTGCACTGAATACCTCCTAAATGGTTGGTACTGTCCTCAGTGCTGGGAATACAGTTTAGTCTATTAGGGGAGGCAGAGACTGACATTAAATGCTTTGATTCCTTCAAAGCAAATACTGAAGAATGGACTGTTGCATTACATAGCCAGGGTGTGATGGAAAGTAATAGGCCATCTTCCCGCTGGAGTCTTTCTCACCATTCAGTTTCAATATAACCTCCTCAGAGAGGCCTTTTGGATCATCCGGTATAAAGCAGATATCCTCCCTTTTATGCCCCCTTCACCACACTTGCTGATTCATTGTATTTACTTCCCTGTAATTGGTCCTCCTTGCTACACTGAGGGCTCCAGGAGGTCATACCTCACTTTATCCCAGCACAGTGTTCAGCACATATTTCTTGCATGAGTGAAGTTAATGAAGGGTAGATCCACTTAGAGGAGTAGTATCACCAAGAAGTGATATTTACACTGAGATCTGAGGGATGCGGAAGGTCCAGCAATGCCAAGGTCAAGAGGCAGAGAGAACAACTTGTTCAAGGACCTTGAGGTGGAGGAATGGAATCCAGCATGACTGGAGAGCAGCCTGAGATGAGTTTGGAGAAATAGATGGGGCCATGGAAGGCCATGCTGAGCTTGGATTTTACTCAAGGTGCAATGAAAACTCAGTGAAGGATCTTAATGACCTAGTAACAACCTGGTGTTACATAATTGCTTGTTGTCTGTCATGCCTCCATAAAGAAAAGTGCCCAGTAAATATTGCTGAAGTGAATGGATGATGTGGTTTATGCAGCTCGCGGGTAAAAAAAGGACTAGGAAGAAGAATGGGATCTTGGCACAAATGAGGAGTTTGGTGAGAGAGGTGTTGATGTCCTGGCTGCAGGGGAGCAGTGATACTGGAAAAGCAGAAGGAGCTGTATTGGGGGTGTTAAATGGACAAGACTTGCTGATACATTCGATGTCAGGATTATGGGAAAGGGAAGGATCAAGGGTGACCCCCCCCCACCCGAGGTTTATGGCTCAAGATTGGATGCCAGCTGTCCATAAACGGGAATGGATGAACAAAAATGTGGTATGTATTTACAATGAAATCTTACTCAGCCATAAAAAGGAAGGATGTCCTGATACATGCTGGGCTTCCCAGATGGCATAGTGGTAAAGAATCCGCCTGCCAGTGCAGGAGATACAAGAGATTCTGGTTCCATCCCCGAGTTAGGAAGATCCCCTGGAGGAGGAAATGGCAACCCACTCCGGTATTCTTGCCTGAAAAAGTCCACGGACAGAGGAGCCTGGAGGGCTATAGTCCATGAGGTCATAAAGAGTCAGACATGACTTAGTGATTGAGTATGCACTGATACTTGCTACCATGTGAATGAACCTTGGAAACATGTTAAGTTTAAGAAGCCAGACACAAAAAGTCACATATTATATGATTCCACTTATATGAAATAGTCCAAGTAGCCTAATCCATAGAGGCAGAAGGCAGATTGGTGTTGGCCAGAGTTTTGTGTGGAGAGGGGAAGAAAGGTAGACAGGGCGTGACTGCTAAGTGGTTTCCTTTTTGGATGGTGAAAATATTTTGGAACTGGATGGAAGTTGTGTTTGAACTATACTATGAGTATACTAAATGCTACTGAAATGTATACTTTAAAATGGTTAATTTTATGTTATATAAATTTCATCTCAATTACCAAAAAAATAAAAGATCAATAGATAGGAGCACCAGTCAAAGAGTGGTGGTGAAGATCAGGGGGAGAAAATGTAAATGCTGTCTTGGAGATGTCCAAGACACCCACACAGGGACGAGGGGGACCTCCGGCTATTAAGAGGGGTGTCAGCACTTTGATGCCAGCTGATAATATGGATGAGATTGAGGGAGAAAGTGCAGAGGAGTGCATCCAAACTCCTATCATTCTTTAAGTTGATCCTCATAACACTACCTACAAGGAAGTTCTTGTAGGTAGTTATGTAGTTCTTGTAGCTTCTGTTCTTATTTTCAGATGGGGAAACCAAGGCCCCCTGAGAATGGGCTTGCCCAAGGTCAGACAGTTTTGGACCTGTGGTTCCCCTGGCTTCCAGTCCTTTGCCTTTCCCGCATCAGGGTGATGCTGTTTAGAATTTGAGTAAGGACCTTCCCTCCCTCCCTCCCTCCCTCCCTCTTTCCTTCTCTCCACCCCTCCCTCCCTCCCCTCTTTCCACAGTCAAGACTGAGTGCTCACATGTGGCAGGTACTGTGCTGGGTCTATGTTGGTGAAGGTACAAATGGCTGTAATTAATCTTGTGGAATTTACCTGGTAAGCAAGCAGTGAGGCCACTGATGCAGAGGACATAGGAGCCTGGACCAGGGGCATCTCTCCCAGATTTGGAGGTAGGAGGAGGCTTCCCAGAGAAAGTGACAGCTAAGCAGAGATTTGTAGCAGAAGCAGAAGAACTGAGCCTAAGAAAGAGAAGGGTTCTCTGGAAGGTTCATGATCCCTGAACACCTGCTATGGGAATTCCCTTTCTCTTCACTCCCTAGTTCTTCCTGCATCACATGTTACTGGCATTTTCCAGCTTATCCAGGAGGTCTATTGTTTCTATAACCCTGGAGGCAATGAGTAGGCAAATAGCTTGATTTGATTTTGGAAGCTTCAAAAGAGGAGTAAGATAGGGTACAAACAGTCTGACTTTCAAAGCCGGGCTCTGTCTCTGAGCAAATGACTTAGTCTCTCTTTTTATACCTATGAAATGGAGCCAGTCACATCACTGCTCAGCGCAGGAAATAAGTGAGATGATATAGTAATGCATTGGGCATGTAACAAATGATCAGAAAAATCTCATCTCATTCCTTCAGAGAGGAAGCGTTTCTGAATAGGCCAGTGGTTTCCACACTCTGAACACTGTTTAAGATACAGAAATCCATGCGGGCTTCCCTGGCAGCTCAGATGGTAAAGAATCTGCCTGCAATGTGGGAGGCCAGGGTTTGGTCCCTGGGTCAGGAAGATCCCCTGGAGAAGGAAGTGGCAACCCACTCCAGTATTCTTGCCTGAGAAATCCCGTGGACTATAACCCTCTAGACAGAGGAGACAGGTGGGCTTCAGTCCATGAGGTCGCAAGAGTCGGACCTGACTTAGCCACTAAACCATCACATACTTCTCAAGAATCTGATTTGGATGATTTGGGATGGAACATAGCAATCTGTATGTTTAGAAGGCACCCCAGATCATCCTGGTAAAAGCATGGTCCAGGACCCATAGGCTTGGACCAAATGCTTGAGTCTTTGCTGTGATGTTCACGAAAGGGTTAAGCACCTAGAAGTAGATAATGCCTTCTAGGAATTATTAGCCAATGGCAGTGCTGACTGGTGATGTAATGTCTTTGGCTGGCACTCCATTGGTTAAGTGTATTGTTTTTCTTGCTTCAGCTGTGTGAGGAGCAAAGCTGGAGCCCAAGGGTTAATAATTCTGTGGCAGCACACAGAGCTATTTTTCTCCCAGTCCGCTTCTGCTGGTCGTGAGCGTGGAGCATGGCTCAGCTGGCTGTTGCCCTTCTTCCAGTAAATAGCTGCACCTTCCTCCCTACCTCCTCCCAAGCAGAGCACATGTCTCCATAGTACTACGGAGGGGGAGGAGGGTGATCAGAAGTGTTTAGGGAAGAGAGAGCCCTTTCAAAGTTATACAGGGCAGTCTCTCCTTGCCCCTGGGCACGGGCACAGCTCCAGCTGCTCTGGCCTGCAGAGGTCCCACTGGATGAACTGCTAAATGGTCACCTGCTTCTGAGCATTGTTCAACCTGGCAGGATCCTCAGAACCAGGAGGTGAGCCCCCGGTTTTGGAAGGAAGAATGGGCCTGGAGGAGAAGAGCCTTGGGGGCAGCGGGAGGGAACAGCTCTAGAAGGCAGGTTGGCACAGGCTCCATGCAGAACTGCCCCCACATGTGGTGTGAGCTAGGCCAGGACGGTCTCCCTCTCTGTTTATTTGCTCAAGAACACCATGTGAGGCTTGGATTAGGGGGCCGCTTGGTGGGGAGTGTGCTGACAAGACACTGTTCACAAGCCTGCTCTTGGTGTAGCTTTCTGCCCAGTGCTTCTGGAAGAGAGATGCTTCTCTCTGTTAATCTGAGGCAGGAGGGGGCGCATCAGGTTAGCAGTATCTCCCCAGAGCCAGCTGTCACCCACGCCCCTCCTTGTCTTATTGGGGCTCCCTCTTCAGTGCTCAGTTGAGTGCCCTTGATGGACTCTGGGCTGAGGTTTCCAGGAGTACCTAAATGGCCTCAGGGATTTTTGATTGTGTCTTTCAGGGGGACCTTTGGATCGCTGGCCCTTGGGTGTGCCTTTGTGGACTGGGTCATGTTCTTAATGTCCCGTGCTGGGCTCCGGGAGCAGGAGGATTCTCTTTGTATTATGACGGCACAGTTGGGGGGTTGTGCCATTTGTGTTTCAGAGGGCGTGCGTTATTGCCTGGACTTGAGACTTCTCACCTTGCTCAGATGGGAACCTAGTGCAGCATGTCTCCCTCAAGGTGTACAAAGTGAAAAAAGTCAAAACGGGGAGGGGAAAGGGGACTGGAGTAACTGGGAAGGGCTGCTAGCAAGAAACTCTGCCCTTCATCTCACAGGGAATTCAGGGAAACTTTGCATTTCATAGACAGACTGTGACTCTACATCTCTTCTGCAGCCCTCGCCAAAATTTGTAAATAAAAAATACCGTTGCTTTTAGAATTTGGTTTTATTTGGAGTGTCCCTATTTTCTTTAAGGAGAGCAGAGCCTGCAGAGGTTTCTGTCTGTGTCTTGTGTGACCCTTGGCGTCTACCACCCCGTGTTCTGGACCAGGCTTTATTGCTGAAGAACACGTAGGTCCTTGGGCAGGTCCTTGCACCTCTCTGAGTCTGAGTTTCTTCATGTGTCAGTCACAGAGGTGGGAGGGAGTTGAACTAATTGACTTTTAGAGCCCTTCCTCTCTGGCTGTCTGTGCTCTGGATCATGAAAAGCCTCAGGATCTGAGTCTGTTGATTAAGTGGATGACTGCTGAGGTGAAGGATGTTTGCACAAAGGAAAACGTAGCATGTGTCCTCTGGGTGCAGGGGGCTTTACACACATTTTAATGCATCACCCTCCCAGTGGGCCTGGGAGGAGGTAGAATAAGCAATCTAAAGATGTGAAAATCAAGGCCGAAGGAGTTCAGTGATTTACCCAAGATCATCACTCAGTGAATGTTGACACTGGCATTTGAACCTGTGCTGGGGTGGTGGTTCATGGTAGAGTAACAAAAGAGCTGGAGCTGGAGTCTTTGTCTACCTCTGGCTCTTGGCATGCTCTCCATTCTTTTGGAAATTACCAGTGATTCTTCAGATCAGCCAGTTCAGTCAGATTATTGTGGATTATCCACTTTACTGTCTGGGACAGCAGATGGTCCCTGGATCTGGAGAGGACCCTACAGTCCATTGGATCAGGCCCCTCAGTTTATATCTGGGAAAATGAAGGTCTAGAGAAGTTACGTTACCTGTTTTATATCACTCAGTGAGTTGATACATGGTAGAGATGGAGACCAAGACACCTTACCTTAGGTGTGTGAAGTGATATTATTATTAAAGAGTATTTTTAAACCTTCATTGAGAACTTTGGGATCATTTCAACTGAATTATCCTTACCTCCAGGCCCCTTTGAAGTGCCAGAGTGGAGGAAGGCTCAATGAGCACCTCCTGTGGGCTTGACATTGAGGCAGGTCTGAGACATGGATGGGGTAGTAAGTAAACAAAGCTTGAGACCTGGTCAGTTTCCCCAGAGAGACTCAGGATGCAAGCTGTGTTTCGGGAGAGTCTAGTTCATGGGTCAGCAAGCTTTCCTGGTGGGGAGGCAGCTGCAACCCTCACCCTCTACATGTGGCCAGCACCTAATTGTACACTGTAAGAACACTGGCCACATGACATGTGATCTCTGTTCTTTGTCTTCCTAACTAAGCTGCATATTTCCAGGGCACAGCTCCCAAAGTGTAGAACCTGATCAGTGGAGCCTCCTCGTGGGGAGGTGGGGGTCAGTATCTTGGATGTGCAGAGATGAACACCCAGAAGTAAAAACCATCACTTAGTTATTTAAAAGCGCAATGCAGATATGTGACTCTTTTCTTGATCACTATAACGTTAAGAAAGAATCATCCTAATACCAGGCTTTGAATACGCTAATGATCATCATAGGAAAGAGGGGTTATAAATATTCTGCAGGGCTAGAAAGCAAAGCTAGCAGCCGGGGGTGGATGTGGAAGGGAGTGGGTAGCAGGTAAATGGAGGAAGAGTGGCCTGAGGATGGCAGTGGTCCAGTGGGCAGGAAACTCCTCTCCTTGCCAGCATCATCAGAAACGGCTGGTAACCGTCAGGCGTTGCTGCCCTGGCAAAGAGTAGCACTTAGTAGCCTCTCTCTGCCTTTCTTGATCTATGATCTCTCGATTATTAACCAGGCAGGAGTAAACAAGAGGAAACCAGGAGGTAGAGAAGAGTTTTGTCTTACTGATATTTAGATTCCAGAGCCAAAGTATGGGGGTAGAAATCATTCATAGCCAAAATACCCTTGAAGATGTTTTCATTGCCCCTCAAATTGCATTTTGCCTGGTTTCTGTGTATGCAACACTGAACAATAATTCCTGTGCTAACTAGTGGGTAAAACCCTGACCAAGACTAAAAGAACTAGCATATAAAAAAAATTTATATGCAGTTGTTTGAGTTTCACACTGCTCTGTTTTTGAGGTAAGTTCAAAATTTCTAACTGGCATGAAGTGGGGGGTAGAGAATTCTCAGGTGTTCTTGTTTGCTTGTAGGATTGGTACCTTTGTTTTTGGATAAATAGCCCTTAATGCTTCATACATGTAACCCATTTAAAATGATGATGAAAATTAAGTGAGATACTAAACGTGAGCCCAGTGACAGAGCAGATGCTCAGTACACTTTTACTGGAAGTGCTCAGCATCTTGCTTTAGCAGATTTGCTGATGCCGACCTTTGAGAAGTTTTAGTGAAGAATCTAGGTGTCCGGGCTGGCGTTTCCTGTTTGAGGTTGGCATGTCTGCTTGGTTCCTCTGGACAGTGTCCACCCTCATGAATATTGCTTCTAAAATTCAGAGTGGGAAAAGAATCAGGTTTGATGTTCCACAGGCCTGAGTTCAGAGCACCAGTCATTACCTATAGCTGTGTGACTCTGGGCATGTTACCTAACCTCTCTGTGCCTGGCTCTTTTCATGTATGAAAATGGGGCCCATAGAGTCCACCTTGAAGGGTGGATGGAGGATTAAATAGAACTTTTAGAGAGTGCCTGGAACATAGAGAGTAGGTGTCCTTTAAGTGCTAATTTATTCCTTCTCCTTGGAATGGTGTTGAGGAGAGGTGGTATATTTTTTCTTTCTTCAATCTCACCTCCAACTTCTTTGCACATATTAGTAGCACTTCTAGATAGCTTTTTAGAAGCCCTGAGGAAACCCCATGTGGCATTACTCTAAGAATGAGGGTGCTTGCAGCCTTGCCCCATCCTAGCTCATCCCAAGCCAGGTACCTAACCAAGTACTGGAAGGCTGCACTTAGTAGGGAGTTGTTGAGTTAATTCATTTTTAGAACACTGATAGCTTAATTAAATAGTCTGGACTAAGGCTGCTTTACTTAGGCGCCAAGTGGACAGGTGATTTGAAGGATACTGCAAAGAAGTCAAAGTATGCGGATACTGCAAAGAAGTCAAAGTATGCGGCCAAGTTCAATGCATTAGGAATCTCATCACTAAATGTTCATCTGCTGGGTTTAATCACTGATCATTTAACAATTATTTGTGGAACTCTCATCTTGTGGTAGGCAAAGCCCTAGGTACTGAGGATGTATTGATGAATGGTACAGACAAGATTCCTAGCCTCGTGGATCTTATATTCTGGTGGGAAATATAAAGTGCATACAGATGTGAGTTAGTGATCATGCTATGAATTAAAATGTAAACAGTATAAGGGCAGGGGGGAATGCCATTATAGAAAATTCAGTTTAAGAAGGTCTCTCTGAGAAGTTGACAATTTGAGCAGAGGCATGGAGGAAGTTTGGAAGTGAGTTTTGGAAATACCTGTGGGAAAGAATTTCAGGCAGAGGGAACAGCAGGGGTGCCTCAGGGTAGACAGAGAGACACAGAAGGAAGAGTTTGAGAAGATGTGGCCCGAGAAGTATCTGAAATACCCGCACTGGTGGAACTCATGGGCTGTGGAGAGAAGTTTGGATTCTGTTCTAAGTTGGAGGGTTTTTTCTTTTAAGTTTTACTATTTTTCTCTATTTTCAGCTGTGCTGGGTCTTTGTTGCTACATGTGGCTTCCTCTAGTTGCAGCAAACGTGGGTTACTCTCTAGTTTGCGGTGCACAGACTTCTCATTGCTGGGACTTCTGTTGTGGAGCGTGGGCTCTAGAGCGCAGGCTCAGTAGTTCTGGCTCACGGGCTTAGTTGCTCCACAGCATGTGGAATCTTCCTGGAGCAGGGAGTGAACCCGTGTCCCCTGCATTGGCAGGCAGATTCTTAACCAATGGATTACCAGGGAAGTCCCTAAGTTGGAGATTTTGAACCAGGAGGTTACATGATTTGACTTCTTTCATTTGCTTTAACTTTTTTTAATTGCTATATGGTAAAGTAGACTTTGTGTTGGTGTACAGTTCTATGACTTTTAACAGATGTATAGATTCATGGAACTACCAGCACCTCAGTGAAAATACAAACTGTTTCTTTGTCAGAAACATCCTTCCTGTTCTCCTTTTATAACCATGAATACCCCACTTCTGACATTTGGCAACTACAGCTGTACTTTCCATCACTACCGTTTTGTCCTTTTGAGAATGTCAGCTAAGTGGAGTCATACAGTATGTAACCCTCCGAGGCTGGCTTCTTTCCCTCAGCATAAGGTCTTCATGATTCGTTCATGTTGTTGGGTATATCCAGAGTTTGTTCATTCTCATCGCTGACTAGTGTTCCATTGAATAGACATATCACAGTTTGTCCATCCATTCACCCCTTGAAGGACACTTGTTTCCTTTCCAGCTTTTGGCAATTAGGAATAGAGCTGCTATAAACATTTGTGTTCAGGTTTTTGTGTGAAAATACATTTTTGCTTCTCTAGGATAAATAAATACCTGGGAGTTGGATTGCTGGGGCAGATGGTAAATTTACATTCAGTTTTATAAGAAACTGCCAAACTATTTTCCAGCATGGTTGTAGCATTTTGGCATTTCCTTAAGCAGTGTATAAAAGTTCCCGTTGCTCTGTGTTCTTGTCCGCAGTTGGCATTTTCAGTATTTATTTTAGCCATTCTGATCATTTAGTGGTATCTCACTGTGGTTTTAATATGCCTTTCCCTAATGGCAAACGATGTTGAATATCTTTTCATTCATGTATGTTTTTTCCCTTTTTGTGTCCTTTTCGGTCAAGTGTCTATTCAAGTCTCTTACCCATTTTTGGTTGCTTTTGTGTTTTTTACTCTAAAGTTTTGAGTTTAATTCTTTGTATCTTCTTGATGTCAGTGCTTGCTTTATCTGACTGCGTCGGGTCTTAGTTGCAGCACTTGGGATCTTTGTTACATCACGCGGGACCTTTCCCTGTGATGCACAGACTCTAGCTGTGGTGGATGGGCTTCGGTAGTTGCAGTGCGTGGAACCCGCGTCCCTTGCATTGCAAGGTGGATTGTTAACCCCTGGACCGCCAGGGAAGTCCTTCAGTGCTTTCTTGAATATGTGTTTTGTAAATGCTTGCTTTGTTTTTAAGGAATTATTCTGAATGGTGTGTGAAAAGGAAGTTGTAGGGGATAGGGATCAAAATGGAAGGATCAGAGAGTGGACTGTTGCAGTAGTCCATGGGCAGAGATGGTGGTAGTTTGGACTAGGGTTATTGGGGTAGAAGAGGTGAAAAGTGGCAAAAAAAAATATTTTAAAAGTAGAGCTTTGTGAACCCAGTGACGCATGGAATGTGAGGAAAAAGAGGAGTCCGGCATGGTAAGGTTGCTGGAGGTGCTGAGAGTTTAAATATAATTCAGGCATGTTCCCTGCCCTCAAGAAGCTCACAGTCTGGTGACAGGAGATGTACTGTAAGCAGTTCGACTGGCATATGAGCAGGTATCTCTCAGAGTCACATGAAAAGGACTTGGGGAACCCAGATGACAGGGAAGTTGCTAAGAGACAGTGGTGCAAGGCCAGCTCTCTGGGCTGTAGACTTAGTGTGTGTTGGGAGTCAGCTGGGGAGGTTGGTAAAAATGCAGCTGGTTGGACTCCCACTCACTAAAGTAGGAGGCCTATGGTCAGCAAGCACCACAAATCATTCTGTGTTGGTGATTGGCCAACTACACTGTAAGAAACTCCTGGGGGAGCTCACTGGGGTGACTTCACAGAAGTAAGTGTGTTTGAGATGGGGTGTCAGTGTTGAGTAGAAATTCTAACTTGGAGAAAGAGGGAGAAGGGGCAGACAGGCAGAAGGAAAAGCAAAAGCAGAAGCTTAGAGGTGGTAGAAAATAACTGGAGCTGAGAGGAAGTGTAGATTGGGTGATGCTGCTGCTGGTTGACCAAGAGTACATGTCTGTATAGTGATGGGTGGGAGTCCTGTGAATTCGTGTGCTCAGTGAGTCTGAGGGGATTGCAGCAACTCAGCAGCTCCCCATTTACTAATAAGGGGCCCGCCACAGTGAAAGGTACCAAGCAATCCAAGAGTTAGGTGCGCAGAGGGGCAGCTGTGCTTTCCAAGGCTCTCGTGACACAACCTTTGAGGAAAGCTATGGCTTCAGTGGGGCTTCCTAGGTGGTGCTAGTGGTAAAGAACCCGCCTTCTAGTGCAGGAGACATGAGAGATGAGGGTCCAAACCCTGGGTTAGGAAGATCCTCTGGAGGAGGAAATGGCAACTCACTCTGGTATTCTTGCCTGGAGAGTCCCATAGATAGAGGAACCTGGTGGGCTACAGTCCCTAGGGTCACAGAATCGGACACGACTGAAGCGACTTAGCATGCACACACGTGGCTCCAGTGAACGAGCTGGTGGACCGTGCAGAGGTTTGCGACAGGATGCCCTGTACCCAGTCCTACCACGGCCCTTCCTCAAAGCTCACAGACTCTGCATCTCCTTCTTGCACACCACCCTGCCTGCTTTCCAAGGATGCCAGAGCCACATCTTCCTGCAGCTGAACTACCAATTTATTGCACATTCGCTGTGTGCCAAGCTGCGTTCAAAGCACTTTACGTAAATTAACCCATTTCATTCTCACAGCAGACCTCTAGATGAGATAGAATTATTATCTCTGTTTTTGGGTGAGCAGAGTGAGATAGAAAAATGAATGGCAGGCCCAAGGTCACAGTGCTGGGAAATAGAAGAGCTGGCGGGGGTATTAACCCAGGTTGTTCTGACTTCAGAACCCAGGCTTTTAACTGTTACGCTGCATAAACCCTCCAGGGCATCTGCAGAGTATGAGGAGAAGCAGGAGTAGCAGCAGTGCCATGCATATCAATAGAATAGCTACGGTTGTGTTATAGAGTAGTGTCACGGTTGTGTTAACGGTGTCGTCTTAGGGTTATTCCACATAGGGACTATTTCAGTGATAAAGTTTCAAGTTATGAAGGTTTTTCTTTTCTGATTTTGGCCTTTGGCTTAAAACTTATTATTTTTATTCTATCTTGTCTAGTTAATAAGAAACAGTATGGTATACCTTTTTTGAGGTTTGAAAGAGCACCACGTGAAACATCACAATACATGTTACCCCTAAAAGTTGCTTTGTTTGGGAATGTTCACCCTTATCCTAGATGACCCTCGATATTATGTTTTTAGAGTTCTTCTAAATCTGTCTTTCTGCTCAACTTTTCCTGCATCCGGTAGATACTCTATTGTCCTCCAGCAAAACTCTGATTTACCGTGTGTTTTTGACTGAAATCGGGGAAGGCAAATGACACTGACAAATATACATGCGTTGTTTCCTAAGCAAGAATCAATAGAATCTGACTAATCACCCCCCCACACACACTTGAATGTGACCCCCATGAGGTCAGAGATTTGGGGGTTTTTCCATTGTTACATCTCCAGCACCAACTGGAAAGGGTTGGCCCATGGGAGGTGTTCAGAAGATACTTGTGAGTCAAAGAAACAGAGTGACTCCATCCCGTATTGTTTCTTCGATGTCCCTAATGTTATAAACTGTTTGAAGACAGGGATTATATCAGATTCACCTCCATACAATCCCATAACAGAGCGAAGGGTTTGTTATGGGCGTGGGAGTGAATGAAAGGGATGCTTTGCTACTCTCTTCATCTGTCTCCTTCATAGACAGACATGCACAACAATCTCCTTCATAGATCACTGTGAAACCCTCCTTCCTGGTCTCCCTGTGTCCATTAGGTTTCCTCCAAATCCCATTTCCATAGCATATAGTGTCAGAATTTTTTTTTTTTTAAACACAAATGTGACCACGTCACTGCCCTGCTTAAACACAGCAGCTGCTTCTTGCTGTTTGTCCAAGCTCTTCCACATGGTTCTGAGACCCTTCACGCCCAGGAGGCTGAAGCTCCAGCTCCTCTCCCACCATGGCGCCCTTTCACGTTATCTCCACTGCTTGCCTCCCACACAGTCTCATGCCTTTGCCTCCAGCAGCTCAGGGGTCCTTCTCCATCTCAGCTACTTGAGGTAGGATCCAGAGAGGGGAGAAAGGCTGAGTTCTAGCCTGACTCCTAGCCAAGATTCCTCACTTGACTCTTCTGTAAAATGGGATGTCTCCTGCCTGGGGCGGGGTCTGGGGGGCTGTGGGATCACTGGATTCTTTCCTCCACCCCTAACCCCCTTCTGCAAGGAAGAAGATGCTGAAGCACTGGGGGGCAGGGGAGCTGTGGGGGCTATTTTCATGCCACGTTCTGAGGCCTGTGAAGGTCTCCTTTCCTGAGAAGGACTCTGTCTCCAGGCAGTTTCAAACCCCCCAGGAAAGAGTTTGAGAAAACCTTTTTGTGATTTAAAAAAAAAAAAAGTAAGTGGAGGGGAAAGAGAGCACTGGTGGGCGTGAAGGCGAGTCCAGCATTCCTGCAGCAGTTGGACCAGCGAGCACAGCGGAAATGACTGTTCTGTGTGGGGGCTGGAGGCCCCACCATGAACATCTCCATCCACGCTGTGCAGAAACCTCCCCTGGTCTGCCAGTGCCAGCAGGAGAGAACCAGAGGGCCGAGCTCTGGAAGGAGTCACGGCGGCTGCCCGGGGATGTCTCGGTGGAAATCTGATGCCAGGATAGGAAGGCTGTGCTTCCCGTGGGCGCGTCCCCCTGCCTGTCACATGTCATCAGTCCTGGGGTATCATAGTGCCTGGCTTGCGGGGGCATTACTGCTGCTTGGCTGAGGCCAGCCGCTTCCCCAGCTCAGTTGCTCCTGAAGAGAGAGGAGTAGGGAAGAGAAACAATCAGACACAACTCGTGGTTAAAGGCCTAGACTCTGGGATCAGACCAACCTTGTTAGACTTCTTCAGCTTCTCTGCTGTGTGACCTCAGGCGAGTGACTGAACCTGTCTGAGCCTCGGGTGCTTCAGCTCTAAAATAAGGATACTAGAACCTTCCTTGTAGGATTACTAGGAGTATGGGACACAGTGAAGGTGCAGGTAAATGCTCAGCTGAGTGACATGTAGCAAGAATTTTGCCCATATTACTAATATCAGTGGAGGCTGACAAGCATTGTTAGAAATCAGGATAAGGGAAGGCAGAGAAAGAAACCACTTTTCTGTGTCTTGCATCTGAGTTCTTCAGAAAATGTGCATCTGAGTTCTTCAGATCTGAGCTCCTCCTCTTAGAAATGAGAGAAACTCCTGGGTGGAGAAGTGACGGAATGACGTGTGGGGCCACATCCTGACCCCACACTGAATCATGCTGACTACTGGGCAATTTATTGTGCCCTTCTGGCCCTCAGTTTCCTCTGTGTGAAAAATAGATAATAACGAGATTCACGTTCGGACTAATTGGTTTAATATATAAATAGGGCTTAAAACAGTACCCGACACACAGACAGCATTGTATAAATACTATTTATTACAACAATATTTATAATATTGTTGCTGTTGTATTTTATTGTTACTGTGATTACTGTTAATGTTATTGCTGTGAATTGCTATTATTCTTATTATTACCATTACTGTCATTTTTATTGTTCGGGTCACACAGGGAGTCCGTGGTGGTAGCTCCTACCTCTTTTAGTGAAAATCTGTGCTAGCGTTGCCCTCCCCTGCTCCTTTATGCGAGCATGAGGCTGCCGGGTTCTCTAGCCTGCGAGAGCAGGGACAGTGTCACCATAATTGCAGCTGAGCCCACTGTTCCTGGAACTTTCTGAGCCAGTGCCAGGACTCAGGCTCCCGAAGGTGAAGGACACTGCAGAGGCTGCCAGAGTGCTGCCTGGTAGGTGTCAGGCTCTCATGGAGCACTCCATTGATACTGATGTCAGGATTATTGGGAGGAGGGGGGCCAGCAAACCAGGGTATCACGTGGTTGAAGGGCTGCATCTGGAGATAGACTAGACTGATCTAGTACATGATGTCCTGCCAAGTCCTGAAATCCCTGAGCCTCGGTTTCCTACCTGTAAAATGGGGCTAAGAGTTGTATTTGCTTTACAGGGTTATGTGAGGATTAATGAAGTAATGCTTATAATTAAATTAGCTCAGTGCTTGAGTAAGCAGTCAGCCACGTAGCGGTTACTAGTATTTTTAATTTAGGAGAAAAGTATTCCCTGGAGAGGGTGAAATGAGTGGTTGGCAAGTAGGCACTAAAAGCCTGAGAATCTTGTATTTTAATAGTGATATTGGTGGAGTCATTAAAAAAAAAAAAACACCAGCTGAAGACTTGGTGACCTGGACTTGCCTGGCCACTTGAATGCACACAGTAAGTCACTTCCTTGTCCATACCTGCCTTCCACATCAGGCAACAGAGTCGTGAGAGCAGGGGTGTCGTGGTGCGTGGTTCTGTGTGGTTTCACAGGCATCCCCACCTTCCCAGGTCCAGCCCCTCCAGATAGTTGTTTCTGTTGGGATATCGCTCATACCCTCATTGGGGTCGTGGGATCCTGGAGTTCTTTGACAGAGGATTACCAAGTTCTCAGGGTGCCAGTCTTGCATCTGAATCTTATGTGAGGTGTCAGGAGAGGGCTGAGGGGGTGGGGTCTGGCAGGAAGTAAAACCATTCCCAAGATAAAGAAGATGCCGCGGGAGGGTGGAAGGAGATTAGGGGTCCAGGGTGAACAGGAAATGATCAGAGAAGAGCTCTGGGACAGTGGCATTGGACTTGAGAGCTGGATGACAAGGCCGAGCTGGGAAGAACATTCTGGGCAGAGGGAATGGGCAAAGGGAACAGCATGTGCAAAGGCCTGAGGGCAGGGGATGGTGCTGGGGAAGGAGGCTGGCTTGTTTGGGAAACAGGAAGGTGGGTGGTTTGATGCAGAGACTGAGTGAGGGAAGGGCCCAGACGATGTTGGCCTGCAAGCTTTGAAAGAAGCTTGAATGCCATCCACAAGGAGGGCATGATACTGGATGCTTGGGGCTAGTGCACTGGGACGACCCAGAGGGATGGTATGGGGAGGGAGGAGGGAGGAGGGTTCAGGATGGGGAGCACATGTATACCTGTGATGGATTCATTTTGATATTTGGCAAAACTAATACAATTATGTAAAGTTTAAAAATAAAATTTAAAAAAAAAAAGGAGGGCAGGAGTCAGAGCTGGGGAGCAGGTGGGGAGACAGGGAGGCCAGAGGAGAGCTTCTGGTTTGGTGCAGGAAGGCAGTTTGGTACAGGTGAGGGATGAGGGCAGCTCACACACTGATGGTGATGGTGATGGTGGAGTTGAAAGAAGTAGATGGATTCAGAGGCTTCCTTGGGGATAAGAGCTGGTGGTGGCCTGGATGTGGGAGGCTCCACAGGGAGGAATCCTAGCATCTCCCCACATTTCTAGCTTAAACCACTGGATGGGGTATCTGCTGAAATGAGGAAGATGGAAAAGGGACAGTTTGGGTAGGGGTGAAAAGTGAAAGTGTTAGTCGCTCAGTCATGTCTGACTTTGTGATCCCAGAGACTGTACCCTGCTAGGCTCCTCTGTCCCTGGGATTCTCCAGGCAAAATTACTGGGCTGCATTGCTATTTTCTTCTCCAGGGGATCTTCCCAGGAATTGAACCCAGGTCTACCTGCATTGCAGGCAGATTCTTTATTGGGTGGGTGAGATGGCAGGAAATCAGGAGTTTGGGTTTGGACCTCATAAATTGAAGATGCCTCATAGCACGCCTTTGCTCTGCGGAGTGAACTTGCTAAATTCCTCATTAGAGCAGCACCTGGCCACCAAAAGCACCGCCAGCCTGGCCGTCTGCCCTGAGGAAGCTCGGGCGGAGGCTGTGGGAGCTGAGTGACCATGATGAGTGCCTCAGTGGCTACCGCCTGGGCCCTCTCTGTGTCTCCCGGACTGTTTCTGTCTTAATCTCTGTCTGTGTCTTTCCCTGTCTCTCCGTCTCTGTCTCTCTCTGTATCTCTTTGTCTCTCTATTTCTCTCTCTCTCTCTCTGTGTCTCCTTTTTAAAAATCTATTATTGGAGTATAATTGCTTTGCAATGTTGTGCTAGTTTCTGCTGTGCAACAGTGTGAATCAGCTATAGGTATACACATATATGTCTTTCTGTCTCTGTTTCTCTGTCTCCCTCCTCACCTGTGAATACCTTCATCCACGTGTTCCGAGTGACTGGTGTTTCCCTCCCTGTCAGCCCTTCTTTTGTATCCTCAGGTATGCTGCAGACCTGAGCAAGCTTCCCAAAGGTCTCCTTTGTCTCTAGGAAGGTTCCTTATTTAGCTCCATGAGTTTTCTGACCCAGTGGACGGGAATGTGGCAGCTGGTTCCCAGACCTTGGCCATGCTGGCGTCTCTCCTTGACTCTGGGTACCTGGAGCTGCCTGGCACCATCTCTAATGCCAGACTTGGTCCCTACCCCACATCCACAGTGATGGGTGTGTGCCAGCCTCTGCAGGGTCACAGAGCCTTAGTCCTCATCAGTTGGTGAGAATAGTCAGGAAAGCCTCCTCAGAGGAGAAGGGGATGAGCTGAGTCAGAAATAACCAGCTGGAGGACATAGGAAGGCAAAGGGAAGGTCGTGCCAAACAGAGGAGACAGGGGTGTGACACCACTGTGTGGGAGGCAGGGCAGAGAGGAGGGGGAGCCCCAAGGGCATCTGTGTAACTGAGCTAAGGTGAAGGCGCCCAGGAAGACAGATTCCAGGCTCCCAGAACCCCAAGGGACCATGATATGATGAAAAATCAGTAGATCCCAGACAGACCTGGGTTTGGATCCTGATACCGTGAAGGGGCAGTGCTGCCTAGTGGTTACCGCGGTGCCCACCAGAGCTGCATTGCCTGGGTGTGAATCTCAGCCCTGCCCCTTGTCAGCAGTGTAACTCTGAGCTTCAGCGTCCACATCTGTACAGCACAGGTGAGAATAGCACACCTGCCTCATAAGGCTGAAGGAAGGATGCGTGAGTTCATAGGGACAGGTGCTTAGAGCAGTGCCTGACAGTCTAATGATCATTTATAAACTGAACACATGTCTTGTTGTCATTGGACTTCAGTTTCTTCTTCTGTGAAATAGGGATGATTGTACTTCCTGGGCAGGGTGCTTGTGAGGCTTAAGCACCATCTGCAGGCATCTACCTGCAGTCCTGGCTCCCCACAGGGACTCAGTCAGTGGCAGCCACCACCACCAGCACCACCAGCACCACCACTATCATGGTCGTTATGCTTCCCTGGCGGCTCAGACGTAAAGTGTCTGTCTGCAATTCTGGAGACCATGTGCGATCCCTGGGTCAGGAAGATCCTCTGGAGAAGGAAATGGCAACCCACTCCAGTACTCTTGCCTGGAAAATCCCATGGACAGAGGAGCCTGGTAGGCTACAGTCCATGGGGTCGTGAAGAGTCGGACACGACTGAGCGACTTTACTGTACTTTCACTTTCATACTTCCGTGTCGGCTGGTTTGGCACAGAATTCTGGCTCACTTACTCCCTCACTCTGCCTTGCAAACATCACGGATCACCCAGCCTGGAGACTGGAAATGAAGTGCTGTCTAACAGGGCCACAGCAGTCCTGGAAGCCTGCCTGCCTTTTGCTGGGCAGCAGTGATTCAGATGCTCTTCTGGCCATGCTGGCAGCTGTGTTGTCTGCTTTTTCCCAAGTGATGCAAGAGGCCAACACAGGGTACTCCCTGAAGCTGGTGCAAATTAGCATCACACAGCTGACTCTGGGCCCGACCCTGACAGGGATACAGCTATGATCAGCACAAGGAGATCCCGATACCATTCCCCGCTCTGTTTTCTCCATTCACTTGGAGTTGAGACTGGAGAGGACAGGACAGGTTCCTGGGTGTCACGGTTGGGTTCCCTGTGTGGCCCTGTCTGTTTGTTATCTAGTCTTCGTCTTAAGAAGGCAGCATGGGGTATTTAAAACTGGACCCAGTTTAGAATGAAAAAGCCTAGAAATGATATTGTGCAATATGTCTTCCAAACCACTTGTGGTTTTTACTTTATTTTACAATAAGTTAACATCACTAGACATTTCCTTAATTTACTTTGAAGGGCACACCATGGGCAGCAATGAGAGGGGCCAAAGATGACCATTTAGCTCCAGATTTCAGCTTGTTTGGATTTTTGACAATGACCTGCAGAGGAAAGTCTTGATAAATCAGAGACAAGCCCGTGTGACTGTCAGATAACACCAAGCCTGTGTCCAGTCTTGTTTGCTAAATGTCAGTATTCACCTACATGAACATTTTTTGTGGCATTTCTCTATTTGGATATATGCCAAGGTGCGGAGGGTGATTTCTTCTTTTTTTTTTTTTAATTTGATTTTTATTGGAGTATAGTTGCTTTACAATGTTGTGTTAGTTTTTTCTATACAGCAAAGTGAATCAGCTGTCCATATACATATATCCCCTCCTTTTTTTAGTTCCTTCTCATTCAGGTCAACGCAGGGCTACAAGTAAAGTTAAGTAGAGTTCTCTGAGCTGTACAATATGTTCCCAATAGTCATCTGTGTTATACATAGTATCAAAAGTGTTTATGTGTCAATCTCAGTCTCGGAATTCCTCCCATTCCTGGACGGCTTGTGCTCAGTCACTTCAGTGCTTGGCCACTTTGGTGGTGTGTCTGAAGCACAGTGTCTGACTCTTGGCAACCTTATGGACTGTAGCCCGCCAGACTCCTCTGTCCATGGGATTCTCCAGGCAGGAACAGTGGAGTGGGTTGCCACGACCTCCTCCAGGGGATCTTCCTGACCCAGGGATCGAACCCACATTGCAGGCAGATTCTTTATCCCTGAGCCCCAGGGGGAAGCCTCCTGCCCAGGTGGGTTCTAATAACCTACAAATCCTGTCTCCAAAGCCCCAATTCTTGGCAGGGGATCCACAGTGTCACACCTGTGGGAACCAGAGTGTTGCTTCTCACAGGAGATCTGGGCCCCTGTGAGTGGATATGAACTCATCAAAGACAGCACACACTTTCATGTAGCTGTGGCTGGAACAGAGCTCAGAGGATGAAAGGCCCGGCGGATCTGTTATGTGGAAATGGAGCTGTTCCCTCGGCAGATGCGTGTTTGACCTTTTTTTCAGGAAGTTAAGCATCTCTTAGCTCTGCAACTTGAGTGGCACATTCTTTGAGTTCGAAGGCTCACCCACACTGCCTGTGCTCATCAATATATGGATGAAGCTCAGCCCATGTTGTCTCCATGAATTTTTAAACTTTCTGCCCAGGCAGAAGGAGTTTTAAACAGTTGTTAATTACCCAAACTCTGGTTCCAAGTGGGGGAGGAAAAAGAAAAAATTTTCAGCACTCATTGAGCCAAAGATAGAGAGAATTTATGAGTCTTGGTATTTCTTCGTAGAGAAGGAGTTAACTAAAAAAATGAAATTGGTTATGCCCTCCTGTTACTCCAGGTGTGGCCCAACTTAGGCTTATATGCATCCACTAGGATGGCTGCTTCCTCTTACACAACTATACATTTAGTCTTCGCAAACAAAAGATAAGGAGGGTTTAATTTTGGTCCTGTTATTTAAAGCAGGTTTACTCAACAAATATGTATCGAGCCCCTATTATGTGCTAGGCACTTTTCTAAGTGCTGGAGATACATCAGTGAACAAATCAGAAAAGAGTCGCTGTTCTTTGGGGGCGTACATTCTATCAGGGAGCAGAGAACCAACAATAAGGAAAGCAAAAAAGTAGAGTATGTAGTTTATAGAAGGTGATGCATGCTTGGGAGAAAGGAACAAGTGGAGTAGAGTAAGAGAAATCCAAAGAAACAGATGGTTTAACCTCAGGTGGTCGGGAGAGGCCTCACTGAGAAAGTGACATTTGACCAAAGATCTGAAGGAGATGAGGGAGGAGCCATGCAGGTATCTGTAGAAAGGATGCTGCAGGTGAAGGAACAATGAGTGCAAAGGCAACTGGTGATCAGGAGGTTCAATTACTGGATTTTTTCCCCCCTAATGTTCTAAGAAATGTACCAGGCCTTGAATATTCCTTATCTGATACCCCATTGTCAGAGAGCCAGGTATTAGCCCATGAAACATCATGCCAGCAACATTTACAGTGCAGTTTAAAGGTTAAAAAGCAATTTCCTGTGGATCGATGGAACTGTTCTCTACCCTGGTTGAGGTGGTGGCTTCATGAATGTGTTAAAATGTACTCCCCAAAAGTCAGTTTTACCCAGCACTAACTTAAAAACATGAACATGTTGAAAACCAGTTTAGCGCATTTTATTTCAGTCTGCTAATAAAGACATGTGGAATAGGGAGGGCAGAGATTAGCACCTCCATTTTGCAGACCAAGAACCTGTGGCCAAAATATTACTAAGCTGCCAGAGACAGACTGGGCTTCCCAGGGGGCTGAATGGATAAAAAATCCTCCTGCAATGCACGAGGTGCAGGAGATGCAAGTTTGATCCCTGGGTCAGGAAGAGCCCTTGGAGGAGGGCATGGCAACCCACTCCAGTACTCTTGCCTGGAGAATCCCATGGACAGAGGAGCCTGGCAGGCTATAATCCATAGGGTCGCAAAGAGTCGGACACAACTGAAGTGACTGGGCACAAGAGGCAGACCAGGTCTCAAAGTCCGGTCCATTCAAAGCCTGTTCTCGTGTTTACAGTATCTCGTCTGATACTGCAGACCCTGACACACTGCATCCCAAACAAAAGTGGACCACCCTGCCAGACCTCCTGGCAGTGGGAAAAGAGACAGGCAATGGAGTTCCAGAGTCCTCAAGTTTAAGCTTAAGGCTCATTGTCTCTGTCCAGCTGTGTCCAGCACCAGAGTGCTAAGGCTAGGGTCATCCCTAGTTGGGGGTCTTACACTTGAAGAATCCTTTTTTTGTTTTCAGTAAGGCATTGTTTTTTTTTTTTTTTTTTTGCATTGTTTTTTTAAGTGTGAGGTTCACAACAACTTGCCAGCAAGGTAGAAAGATTTCCTTATACTCCCTGCCCCATCACATGCACAGCCTCCCCCACTATCAACATCTCCACCAGAGTGGTGCATCTGTTACAACTGATGAATCAAAATTGACACATCTTAACCACCCAAGGTCCATAGTTTAGAGTTCACTCTTGGGCATTCTATGGGCTTGGACAAATGCCTAAGGACATGTATCCATCATTATGGCATCATAGAGAGGATTTTCACTGCTGTGAGTATTATACTGTAAGTATTTTCACAGATCTTCTGTGCTCTGTCTCTTCATCCTCCCACCAGTGTCAGATCTCATCCCCCCCCCCCCCCCACCCCGCCACCTTCCCACCCCCTGCCATAATCCCTGAAGCCATTGACCATTTTGCTAACTCCATAATTTTGTCTTTTATAGAATGTCATATAATTGGAATCACACACAGTACATGGCCTTTGCAGATAGACTTCTTTTGCTTAGTGCGTGGTGCTCAGTGGTGTCTGATTTTTTGAAACCCCATGGACTGTAGCCCGCCAGGCTCCTCTGCCCATGGAATTTTCCAGAGAAGAATACTGGAGTGGGTTGCCATTTCCTGCTGCAGGGGATCTTCCCGACCCAGGGATCCAACCTGCATCTCTTCTGTCTCCAGCATTGGCAAGTGGATTTTTTACCACCGCGCCACCTGGGAAGCCCCTTCTTTTGCTTAGTCACAGGCATTTAAGGTTCCTCTATGTCTTTTCATGGCTTTTATAGCTCATTTTGTTCTGATTTTCTGGAGCTGGTCCTCAACGAGGGTCCTTCTGCTCAGTATTGTTCGAGCAGCCAGAATGAGCTCGAGTTTGGTTTAGAGGCAAAGGAAAGGTTAATCCTTAAATCAGAGGGTGGAGAGGTGCAAGCTTGTGCACTAGAATACACGCCTCTCAAACACGCCACGGGCAGGGCAGCTTTGTAGAGTTTTTGTCCACATGGAGGGAGGCGGAGTTCTTGCCTGGCGGCTGCCGCTGTACTACTCCCCACTGTTGAGATCAAAATGTGGAGCTCAGTGCTTCTGCATCTGGCCCAGTGTCACCATTTAGAAGTGAGGTGCCGAGAGCAGTGCTTCTGCACACGGCCCTCTGCCGCCATCCTGAAGTGAGGTGCCGAGTGCCGCCATCTTGAAGTGAGGTGCCGAGAGCAGTGCTTCTGCACACGGCCCTCTGCCGCCATCCTGAAGTGAGGTGCCAAGTGCCACCATCTTGAAGTGAGATGCCGAGAGCAGTGCTTCTGCATGCGGCCCCCTGCCGCCATCTTGAAATGAGGTGCCGTGTGCATTATCTCTGCACACAGCCCGCCAAGCTCTGAAGTGTAGGGTGCAGCCACTTTGCACTGGGAACCCTGGGCTGAAGAGCCGGTTAGGGGGCTTCTGCAGGCAGTTTCCTGTGAGCAAGTGAAACTAGACTAAATGCAAAGGAGAAAAAAAGGTTAGACTTGACTTTATTAGGCAGATTCTGTTTTGATTTCTCAGAAATTGTTAATGGACTTTGCCAGTGAGTTTCTTCCTAGTACTAAATATTCACTTGCCTGGATGTACCACAGTCTATTTATCACTTCTGAAGAACATTTGATTTCTTGTGAAGTTTTTGCAATTATGAATAAGCATCGTGCTGTAAACATCCTTGTGCAGATTATTTTTGTGTGTGGACATACATTTTTTAGCTCCTTTGGCTAAATACCAAGGAGCATGATTGCTGGATAGTATGGTAGGAGTTTATTAAGTTCTATAAGAAATCACCAGACTTGCTTCCAGAGTCAGTGTTACCACGCCT
Organism: Bos indicus x Bos taurus; assembly: GCF_003369695.1. Classification (NCBI taxonomy): domain Eukaryota; kingdom Metazoa; phylum Chordata; class Mammalia; order Artiodactyla; family Bovidae; genus Bos; species Bos indicus x Bos taurus. Next base: position 48,644,398 of record NC_040080.1, read on the forward strand.
TCTCACTGGCCACAAGTGAGGGTTCTTGATGCTCCACATCCTCGTCAGCCTCAGGTGTTGCTGGTGTTCCAGATTTGGGCTATTCTCATAGGTGTGTAATGGTGTCTCATTGTTATTTTAATTTGCATTTCCCTGCCAACTGTTGATTTGGGGCATCCTTTTGTGAGCTGATTTGCCATCTGTGTATCTTTGGTGAGGTCTCTGTTAAGGTCATTGGTCCATTTTTTACCTTAGTCTGTGAAACAGTGATAGTATTGATGGAGGGGAGGAGACAATATTAAAGATGTTTGGGGGGACAGAATTGACAGGACCCGGTGACTGAGTGGCTGAAACTGCTGAGGCATAAGGAGGAGCAAAAGGTGAGATTCAAATTCTGGCCAAAGTGAGTCGATGGTTAGTGGTACTTCTGGGAGGAAGGGGAGGCCAGGTACCAAAAAATCATCTGAGGATGAGCACAGAAATGAGTCTGGGTGTCTGAGTCAGTGAGACACCTGTGCAGAGATGTCCACTCTCCTGAACAGTTCATGATCAGTTGCTTATCTTCATGATCAGTAGCTGGTGCTGCAATGGGGCAGTTCTCACTCTATGGAGTTGTTTATGCTTTGATGCAAAACCTGCAGCCATATGATTTATACCTTATTTCTGTTGTGTGGCTCCATTAACAAGTGAGAAGTCTCCAAGCTTTTAAAACCTTCACAGAAAAGTCTTCCCACCTGCTACAGTCTCCAAGAAGTAAGCCTGCAAAGTTGCTTGATATTGTTATTGTTGTTCAGTCACTCAGTCGTGTCTGACTCTTTGTGACTCCATAAGCTGCATCACACTAGGCTTCCCTGTCCATCACCAACTCCAGAAGCTTGTTCAAACTCACGTCCATTGAATTGGTAATGGCATCCAACCATCTTGTCCTCTGTCCTCCCCTTCTCCTCCCGCCTTCAATCTTTCCCAGCATCAGGATCTTTTCTAATGAGTCAGTTCTTTGCATCAGGTGCCACAGTATTGGAGTTTCGGCTTTAGCATCAGTCCTTCCAGTGAATATTCAGAGTTGATTTCCTTTAAAATTGACTGGTTTGATCTCCTTGCAATCCAAGGGACTCTCAAGAGTCTTTTCCAGCACCACAGTTTGAAAGCATCAGTTCTTTGGCACTCAACCTTCTTTATGGTCAGACTCTCACATCCGTACATGACTACTGGAAAAGCCATAGCTTTGACTCTACAGACCTTTGTCAGCAAAGTGATGTCTCTGCTTTTTAGTATGCTGTCTAGGTTTGTCATAGCTTTTCTTCCAAGGAGCAAGCCTCTTTTAATTTCATGGCTGCAGTCACTGTTCACAGTGAATTTGGAGCCCAAAAAAATAAAAGTCTGTCACTGTTTCCATTTTTCCCACCATCTATTTGCCAAGAAGTGATGGGACCAGATGCTGTGATCTTCATTTTTTAAATGTTGAGTTTTAAGCCAGATTTTTCACTCTTCTTTCACCTTCATCAAGAGGCTTTTTAGTTCCTCTTCATTTTCTGCCATAAGGATGGTGTCATCTGCATATCTGAGGTTATTGATGTTTCTCCTGTCAGTCTTGATTCCAGCTTGAGTTTCATCCAGCCCACTGTTTTCACATGGTGTACTCTGCAGATAAGTTAAATAAGCAGGGTGACAATATAAAGCCTTGATGTACTCCTGTCCCAGTTTTGAATATGTTGCTTTATGACATGTTTTATTTTTCTGTCTGGTGTGCTTCGCGGGTGGCTCAGACAGTACAGAATCCGTCTGCAATGTGGGAGACCTGGGTTCGATCCCTGGGTTGGGAAGATCCCCTGGAGGAGGGCATGGCAACCCACTCTAGTATTCTTGCCTGAAGAATCCCCATGGACAGAAGCTACAGTCCATGGGGTCACAAAGAGTCGGACAGGGCTGAACAACTAAGCACATGTGGTCACTCTTGCCCTCTGGTGGCCAGTGGAGGCATAGCGTGGGGCTGAGCCCTCACTTGGCCTCTCCTGAATTCTATCCCAGAAAGATTTTATCCCAGGGTCTTCTGACCTTTTGTTCCAATTTCTTTCCTTCCAGAATCTCCCTCACTCCCACCTGGTCCCACCATCAAATTAAGTTTGTCACTGAAGAGATATCCAGTGTCTAGTGGCACAGGAAATCAGTGACTCACAAAACAGGAAGACACCTTGCAAATCATGTAATCCAACTCTCTTCTTTTATACCTAAGGACCTAAGTGATTTTAACAAGCTCCTAACTTGGCTGCTGCATCCATATATGTGCTCTTCAGTCTGTTCTCCACACAGTGGCCAAGTAGATGAGATTATGTGTGTCTCTTGCTTATAATCATCCAGTGGTTTACTTTTCACCCTTGGAATAAAATCAGAATTATTTTCAAGATGGCCCTTCATGATCTGGCTCCTTTCTAGTTCTCTAAACATTTTCTTATAAAAATCTCCTTATTTTCTGATTAAGCTGGCCTTCCTTCTGTTCATCAGATGTGCCTAATACTTTCCTACCTCAGGGCCTTTGCATATGTACTTCCCTTACCCTTTATCCTTACATCTGGGCTTAAAGGTCACCTCTCAGAGAGGCCTTCTCTGTTAATCTCTATAACAGCACTCTGTGTATTGCCTCAGGCCATGAGTTTTTGTTCATTATCTGCCTCCCTTTACCAGATTATAAGCTCCCCCAGGGCCTGCAGTGAAAGAAATTACAGAATGAGTCTTTAATGAACACTGGAGTTGGTCAAAAAACATAATGCTTCTAAAGGTGGTGAATTCCTGCCAGTGTAAGGTTGACCAGAGTTCCTAAAGAAGAGATTGTTAAATAATCTCTAAGGTCCCTTCATCTCTGTTTGTAAACTTTTCTATCCAGTATTTGAAAGATGGAAGATGTTCAGATCCAATAATTGCTCAGTAGCTTGTGTTGGACTAACCCTGTCACAGATGATAGTTATAAATTTTGGATAAAGTATTTGAAAGAATCTGAGATTTTTGGAGAGAAATGGAAAATAGGTGGGATCTGGAGGAGATTTAACCCTTGAAAAAAGGCACCTTCCCCCACTAAGTGAGATTCACATTGATGTGGCTCTTCTCTGTAAAGCACTCCCCAGTCTATATGGCAGGGAGAAGCTAGAACCAGAGCAGGAAGCTGCAGTTTTACTGATTTGACAGGAAGCAGGCAGAGTCTGGGGCTTCCCAGGTGGAGCTAGTGGTAAAGAACCTGCTTGCCAGTGAGGAGATGTAGGAGACATGGGTCTATCCCTGGGTCAGAAAGATCCCCTGGACGAGGGCCTGGTAACCCCTCCAGTATTCTTGCCTGGGAAATCCCATGGACAGAGAAACCTGGCGGGCTATAGTCCACAGGGTCTCAAAGATGTGGATGGGCCTGAAGCAGCTTAGCAAGCACACATGCAGAATACAGGCTATCAGAGTGTCTAGAAAATGAGGAAATCTAAGGAGATGTCCCCCAATCCATGCTCCCAATAAGATCAGCTGAGGCCTCTGTGAAAACTGTATTCCAGTTCAACCCCTCCTTCTGCCCATTTGTGCTTGTCATGCTTGCAGTTGTTAATCATGGAAACACACTCCAGTAAACTTTCTGCTTCCAAATCATCCTGGCAGAGTCAGTTTCCAGGGGAACTTGACTTAACAACAGTCTTAATTGATGTTTGTAGAATGTTGTACCCAGCAGCTGCAGAATACATGTTCTTTTCAAGTGAAAATGAAGCATTCATCAAGATAGACCATGGTGAGCCATAAAATTAATCTGAGTGGATGTCAAAGATGTTGAAGGATTAAACCCCTATAGACTATGTTCATTAATCATAAATGAATCATATTAAAAGCAATAACATTACAATATCTGAAAAAGCACTGGAGTTTGAAAGTTAAAGATATGTTTAAATAACACATAGATCAAAAAGAATTAGAAAGAAATAATTTTAATTGAATGATAATGTAAATATAACATGTCAGATCTCTGGATTCAGCTAAAGTGGTGCATGGAGGGAAATAACATTGCTTTAACTGCTTGTATTAAAAAGAAGAAATGTTTAAAATTAACGGTATATTTACATCTTAAGAATGTAGAAAAAAGAGGAAATTAAAAATCTTAAACCCAAAGTAAGAAGAGAGGAAGTAATAAAAAGCAGATATAGGTGAAATAGAAAACAAATAATAGAGAAAATATAAAAAGCTGCAAGTTGTTTCTTTAAAAGATTAATGAAATATATAAATTCTTAACACAGATTAATCAAAAAGAGAAAAAGCAAATGACTAGTATCAGGAATATCAGGGAAAATTACTACAGATCTTGCAGAAAATGAAATGTTAAATGCTATGAACAACTTTATGCCAATAAATTATACAATTAAAATGAAATGGACCAATTGTTTGAAATCATATATTGCCAATATTGAAATAATAAGAAACAGAGAATATGAATAGATTTATAAAAGCATTTGAGGTAATTGTTAAAACCTTTCCAACAACAACAACAAAAAATCAGCCCCAGATGGCTTCACTGTTGAATTCTGTCAATAAATTAAGGGGGAAAAGAACCCCAATATTACACAAACTTTCAGAAAATTGAAAAGGTAGGGACACTTCAGAATATATTGTGTAAGGTCAGCATTATGCTGGCACCAAAACCTGGCAAAGACATTGACAAAAAAGAAAATCACAGACCAGATTTCTCATGAATACGGACGTAAAAAATCTTCAACAAAATATTCTTGGCTTGAATCCAGCATTATATAAAGAGGGTAATTCACTATGACTAAGTGGGATTTATCCTAGGAATGAAAGATTGGTTTAGCATTTGAAAATCAATTAATGTAACTCACCACATTAAGCAAATACATGATTTTTAAAAACCTTGTTGTTCAGTTGCTAAGTCGTGTTTGACTTTTTGTGACCCCATGGACTGCAGCATGCCAGGCTCCCCTTCTCTTCACTATGTCCCAGAGTTTGCTCAAATTCATGTCCATTGAGTCAGTGATGCTATCTAACTGTTTATGTCATTCTCTGCCGCTTTTTTCTCCTTTTGCCTTCAGTCTTTGCCAGCATCAAGGTTTTTTCTAATGAGTCAGCTCTTCCCATCAGGTGGCCAAAGTATTGGAGCTTCAGCATCAGTCCTTTCTGTGAATATTCAGGATTGATTTTTCTTTAGAGTTGACTGGTTTGATCTCCTTGCTGTCCAGGGGACTCTCAAGAGTCTTCTTCAGCACCACAGTTTGAAAGTATCAGTTCTTCGCCACTCAGCCTTCTTTATGGTCCAACTCTCACATCCATACATGACTACTGGAAAAACCACAGCTTTGACTATCCAGACCTTTGTTGGCAAAGTGAAGTCTCTGCTTTTTAATATTCTGTCTAGGTTTTTCATAACTTTGCTTCCAAGGAGTAAGTGTCTTTTAATTTTATGGCCGCAGTCACCATCAGCAGTGATTTTGGAGCCAAGAAAATAAAATCTGTCACTGTTTCCACTTTTTCTCCTTCTATTTGCTGTGAAGTGATGGGGTCAGATGCCGTGATCTTTGTTTTTTGAATGTTGAGTTTTAAGCCAGCTTTTTCACTCTCCTTTTTTACCTTCATCCAGATGTTCTTCCCTGGTGGCTCAGAGGGTAAAGCGTCTGCCTGCAATGCAGGAGACCTGGGTTCGATCCCTGGGTCAGGAAGATCCCCTGAAGAAGGAAATGGCACCCCATTCCAGTACTCTTGCCTGGAAAATCCCATGGACAGAGAAGCCTGGTAGGCTATAGTCAATGGGATGGCAAAAGAGTCGGACACAACTGAGCGACTTCTTTTGATGCTCTTTAGTTCCTCTTCACTTTCTGCCATAAGAGTGGTATCATCTGCATATTTGAGGTTGTTGATGTTCCCCTAGCAGTCTTGATTCCAGTTTGTGATTCATTCAGCCCAGCATTTCGCATGATGTACTCTGCATATAAGTTAGAGTGACAATTTACAATCTTGTATTACTCCTTTCCCAATTTTGAACCAATCCATTGTTCCATGTTCTGTTCTAATAGTTGCTTCTTAACCTGCATACAGGTTTCTCAGGAGACAGGTAAAGTGGTCTGGTTTAAGAATTTTCCACAGTTTGTTGTGATCCACACAGTCAATGAAGCAGAAGTAGATGTTTTTTTCTGGAATTTCCTTGCTTTCTCTATGATCCAACAAATGTTGGGAATTTGATCTCTGGTTCCTCTGCCTTTTCTAAATCCAGCTTGTATATCTGGAAGTTCTGAGTTTACATACTGTTGAAGCCTAGCTTGAAGGACTTTGAGCATAACTTTACTAGTATGAGAAATGAGCACAATTATGCAGTAGTTTGAACATTTTTTGGCACAGCCCTTCTTTGGGATTGGAATGAAAACTGACCTTTTCCAGTTCTGTGGCCACTGCTCAGTTTTCCAAATTTGCTGGCATATTGACTACAGCATTTTAACATCATTTTTTAGGGTTTGAAATAACTCAGCTGGAATTCCATCACTTCCTCTAGCTTTGTTTGTAGTGATGCTTCCTAAAGCCCACTTGACCTCGCACTCCAGGATATCTAGTTCTAGGTATGACCACACCGTCATGGTTATCTGGGTCATTAAGACTTCTTTGTATAGTTCTTCTGTGTATTCTTGCCAACTCTTCTTAATCTCTTCTGCTTCTGTTAGGTCTTTACTGCTTCGGCCCTTTATCATCCTGTCCTTGCATAAAATGTTCCCTTGGTATCTCCAGTTTTCTTGAAGACATCTCTAGGCTTTCCCATTATATTGTCTTCCTCTACTTCTTTGTGGTGTTCGTAGAAGAATGCCTTCTTATCTCTTCTTGCTGCTCGCTGAAACTCTGCATTTAGTTGGGTACATCTTTCCTTTTGTCCCTTGCCTTTGGCTTCTCTTCTTTCCTCAGCTATTTGTAAGGACTCCTCAGACAACCACTTTGCCATTTTGCGTTTCTTTTTCTTTGGGATGGTTTTGGTCACTGCCTCCTGTACAGTGTGATGAACCTCCATCCATAGTTCTTCAGGCACCCTGTCTACCAGATCTGATACTTGAATCTATTTGTCACCTCCACTGTACAATCATAAGGGATTTGATTTTAGGTCATACCTGAATGGGCTAGTGGTTTTCCCTACTTTCTTCAATTTAAACCTGAATTTGCCATAAGGAGCTCATGATCTGAGCCACAATCATCTTAATTAATCTAGAAAATCACTTCACAAATTCAACATCCATTCGTGATAAAAACTCTAAGCCAACTAAGACTATAAGGCAACTGTCCCAACCACTATGGGAGGGTTTTGGACAGTTTCTTAAAAAGCAAAAACATATGCCTGCCCATGACCTAACAAATTAACTTCTAGATATTTTCCCAAAGAAAAAGTCAGTCCCTCAACCAGTCTCTCTCTCTGTCTCTTCACCCTGCTCTTTCCCCTTTCTTTGTTTCTCTCTCCACAAAATTACTTAAATAGAACATCCTTAGAGCAATTCTATTCAGAATTCCCACCCCAAACTGAAAACATTTCAGACATCCCTCAAAAAGAGAATGTAGTAACAATTTGTAGTTATTCATCTAGCAGAACACTACTCAGCGATAAAAGAGTGACTTGTTACATACAACATAGCTGAGTCTTGAAACCATTATGTTGAGGGAAAGAAGCCACGCAGAAAGGAATAAAACACAATCACATTTATATAAAGTTCAGGAATAGGTAAAATTAACATACGATGATAGACATCAGCAAAGCCTTTACCCATGAGGACACATGGATTGCTAGAAAGGGACACAGGACAACTTCCTGAGGTGACCGGAGTATAAAAAATCTTATGCCAGCATATACATATATCAAAACTCCACGAGCTGTACACTTACAGGCTGTGCATCTCTAAGTAAATTTTACCTCAGCAAAAACATAAAATAATCTTAAAAAAATAAAATATAGGTGGGGTCGAATTGCATGATTGAAACCATTTTTCTCAGTGAGAAATTTTGATCTTAAATGAATAATTTGCTTTTTTAAAACTTATTTTGCTCTGTTTGGAAAAGGACTTCATTTGTTTAGTAACCTGCTGGGCTGTGCTGACAGAATTTCACAGACTGGCTTAAACAACAGAAATTTGTTTTCTCACAGTTCCAGAGGCTGGCAGTCTGAGGTCAGGGTGCCAGAATGGATGGTTTCTGGTGAGAGCTGTCTCCCTGGCTTGCAGACGGCTGCCTCCCCGTGTGTCCTCACATGGCCGAGGAATAGCAAACTCCCTCTTGTCTTTTTTTATGAGGACATTAATGCTCTCACAAGAGCACCACCCTCATGGCCTCGTCTAACCCCATTACCTCCAAAAGAACCCATCTCCAGATACCAGCATGTTACTGGTGAGGGCTTCAACATACGGATTTGAAGGACACAATTCAGTTCGCAGCTGTATATATTCTAGAAAATGTGGAAAATACAGGTAACTGGAAAAAACAAAAGCCCGTGTAGTCTGGTGATGCAGATATAGTCACTGTTAACATCCTGATGTCTTTTTCTTTCCCAAGTTTTGTTATTTCAACTTTTATGTGGTTGTAGTCATTCTGTATCTATAATCTTATATCACGATCTTTTAAATTAAAACATGAAATTTTTTCTGCATGACTAAAATCCCTTTTTAAGTACTTCTTTTTAATAGCCACAAAAGGTTCCGCTGGATGTGCTGTAGTTTACATATTTGTTATCCTGTGGTTGAACGTTGGAAGACTTTCCAGTATTCTGCTAGTGTAAATAATGCTGTGATAAATACATTTGTCCAAGAGGCTTTTTCTGTAACTCGGATTGCTTTCTTGGGGTAGAATTCCAGAAAATGGAAATTGTAGGTTAAAAGGGTGTGCTCTAATTAGATGTTGCCAAATTCCTTGCCAAAAAGATGTCCTACTTTGCACTGTCCCCAGGAGCAGGGCAAGAACGGGCTTTATTGGTTTGCTCTTAAGAGGCTGAGGTCGTTTCCACTAATGTATTTCTTGGCCTGTTTCCACAGGTGAAAAAAAAGACAGCTGTAGCTGACTTGTGTGGGACTCCCTTGGCTCTTTTGGCCCAAGACCCTACCACTCCCTGTCCCTGGCAGCCTGTATTCTGGGCCTCACCTAGACAGCCCGAGTGGGAACAAGCCATCTCGTCCATCACAGCCATGAATTTCCTCCGGCGGCGCCTCTCTGACAGCAGCTTTGTGGCCAACCTGCCTAACGGCTACATGACGGACCTGCAGCGCCCAGACAGCTCCACCAGCTCACCTGCATCCCCCGCCATGGAGAGGAGGCACCCTCAGCCCCTGGCAGCCTCCTTCTCCTCTCCAGGATCCAGCCTTTTTAGCTCCTTCTCCAGTGCCATGAAGCAGACCTCACAGGCCCCCTCGGGGCTGATGGAGCCTCCGGGTCCCTCCACGCCTGTTGTTCAGAGGCCCAGGATCCTGCTGGTGATCGACGATGCCCACACAGACTGGTAAGCAGCAATCTGCAGGTGTCCTCACATAGGGGCAGGAGAGGAGACGGGGCTTATCTCACTCTTGGGGAAGAGAGAGGGGAAGAGCTGTGCGAGACTCTGTGGTATCAGAGACTGGCAGGAGGGAAGGACATTAATGCCAGGCACCACAGCAGCTACTTTGTGCCACACTCTGTCCAAAGGGCTTTATATTTAAGGTCTGCAGTCTCTCACTTGCAAATCCAAAACCCAAAAAGCTCACTAGAAAATATTTTATAGCCCATTTGCTAGCAAAGCGTGATCTGAAGGAAAGTTAGACTGTAATAGTCTTCATTGTACCACTCACTGTGCTTGTTCATATGATTTGCTGAAAACTTCTTAATACATTTGATATGGGCTACTGCCCAGGGCCCATAGGAAGTTTTATATAATATATGGTATATGTACTGTATTACTTTCCTAATAATAGAAAACGTTAAAAAATCTGAAATAACTGTGGTAAGTCGCTTAACCTCTTTGAGCTTCAGCCATGCTCCCTCATTGAGTGAGGTTGCCATGAGGGTAAAAGAAATCAACAAAAGTCCACAGTCCTTAATCTCAAGGGACCAGAGTGCCTGAGTTTGCATTCCTACTCTTCCATTGACTGGCAGTCTGGTTCCAGAACCTGTCTTAACAGGACAGCAAAGGTGGGCAGAAATGATATCCCTTCCAGTCTCTTCCCAGGTGTGCCCCATCCTGATAGATGGGAAGCATCCTGGCTGGGGGGCAGAGACTGGACACATGTGTCAAGGTCATTGTAGCAGTAGTTCCACAGGTAGTTACTGAGCACTGATCGAGTGCAAATAACAGCCTTCAGTTCAGTTCAGTTGCTCAGTCATATCCGACTCTTTGCGACCCCACGAACCACAGCACGCCACAACCCCTGTCCATCACCAACTCCCGGAGTCCACCCAAACCCACGTCCATCACAACGGTGATGCCATCCAGCCATCTCATCCTCTGTCATCCCCTTCTCCCGCCCTCAATCTTTCCCAGCATCAGCGACTTTTCCAGTGAGTCAGCTCTCATAACAGCCTTAGGTACTCAAATGAGTAATGAACAGGCCCTGCACACAGGAAGCTGAATGCAGGTGGAAAAGAGGTCTCTCTTTGGAATTTTTGCTAGAGAAGATACATATTATCAGTCCAGTTGGAGACATAGAATTTGCAGTCCAGGAAGTAAACCTAAATATGGAGACCCGGAGGCACCCCATTTAGGGCAGGTCTGGCAATGGACCCATGGATGGCCACGGGGGCTGGAGGGCAAGGTTTCCTGTGTGTGTCTCCAAAAGCCACCATAGAGTAGGCACAGAGTCAGCATCCAGTAAGCATGTATTACATGAAGCAGTTAATATATTCAGTTCACTGAGCATGCCAGTGCTCTCTTATTCTAACATGGATGTGTGTGCTCACCTTCATTCCTTGAAAAGTGAACTCAGGCTGGGAATGGTTGAGCCTGTACTTTGGAGTGGGAGGTAATTATAGTTTATAACATATTCAATGCAGTCAACATTAAAGCATGTTCAGTAGGTTCAGACTTTCGCCTTTTATTTTCCTGCTATGGAATCACTTCATCTTAACCAGGATGGTCGGGTGCCTGGCCTCTGTTCTGATCTATTCTGAGTTGTTTTCAGTGATGCTTGAAGGGTCTTACATGAAGCATTGTTAATCTCTGCCTGTGAAGTTATGCAGAGCATCATATTTAGATTCTGAGCCAAGGGGTTGATTTCTGCAGAGGTGTTGATTTCACTCACCCCTGCCTGTGCAGTCCTGCTGCCTATCTGCCTGGTAATCAGAATGCCTACATGGCTTTTGCAGTCCTCTGTTTCTCTTTAACCCAACTTGACCTTGATTTTGAGTGTTCTCTGTTGACTGCACCATCTCTGGTTCAGTCAAGGTTTGCCATAATATGGTCTTGGGAAGCGGTATTTGTCAAAAGCTTTACTTTTTGTATGGATCCTGAGCTAATAAATGGCAGCAAGGTGAAGTGGTTAAGGATTCAGACTTCAGAGCTATCTGCATTAAATCTCTACCCCATAATAGCTATATGACCTTTTAAAGTTACTGCATCTAAATGGTAAAATAGTACCTACCTGTAGAGTTAATATATGTAAGTACGCTTGAAATCTGAATTACTATAAAAGTGTTTAGGAAGTGTCTAGTAGACAGTAAGTGCTATTTAAGTGCATATTATTATTGCAGACTATTGTGACCTTTTGTGCAATATTAATCATCTTGACTGCAACCCCATAGGCATACTTATTTAATTTCTTTATGCCCAATATTAGGCAGAATAGATTAGGATTTACCCCGCTGTGCTATGGTTTTCTAATGGTCAATCTTCCCTACTAGCTCTCAGGTGATAAAGTTGAGTCTTACTAATTAATCTCTGTCTGCCCCCAACCCAGTGCCCATATGGTGTGTAGTTTAATGTAGGCGCACAGCTAATGACGCTGAAATGCCATAAATTACCTTAGCCGAGTAACATTTGAATTTTGACTTTGGTCTTCAATCTCTCTAATCCACAGGAGTGACCAGTGTGTGAATTTTAGTCTGTGCACCCTGGTGGGGGACACAGTTTTTGGCTAGAGGAATTTCTTCCGGTCTGTTTCAATCATGCTTCATGTGCCCACAGGTTAATTAGGGATTGAGAACAGCAGTCCACTTTTCTTGCCTCTCAGAGGGTTGAAAGTGGAACAGTGAGAAACTGAGCCTCATTATAATGTCACCTGGGAGTTAGCTGTGCATTCATTGGATGTTTGTGACAGAGACTTCCAACCCACACATGACAGCTTCTCATACAGAACTCATCTTAGATTCTTTAAGAACTTGAGAACCTTTGCTGGCTGCCTTAGAACCCCGATTTCTTCCCTGCCAAGTTCCGGAAGGATACCTGTCGTCCTCCCATACCAGGAGCGGCCAGCAGGTGGCGGGCTAGCCCCACTGTCCCTGGCTAGTTTTGGCAGAGTCCGGCTGCCTCTGGGTCAGCCCCCTGCCCAGCGCCTCCTTCATTGTGCAGACTGTCTCCTGAGAGGAAGAAGCTGTTGAAGAGGGAGAAGCCCGCTCACACAGTCCCTTTCTTTCTCCTTTGAGATGGTAATGAGAGGGGGAGATGATCCCCGTCTGGACTGAGCATGAACCCATCAGGAACAATGTGGCTCCCTTTTCTCCCTTGTCAGCCTTGGTTCCTTCTCTCTGTCACCCCTTTCCTGGTCCAGGACCCTGCTGCAGAATCAGGTTTCCTAGAGGGTGAGAGAGTTACAGGAACCTCCCCCTCTTGCTTCCTGACAGAGGCCAGCTTGCAGACTCTCGGAACCAGCCTGGGCCTCCCAGGGATGAATGATACCTGGCCAGTGGCCAGGGGGAAGCGAGGGAGAGGAGGACTGTCCATCTTCTGCGGAGACACACAGGATCCCAAAGCCGCCTTTACTGGAAAGGGGGACTAATGGCGGAGCATTTTGAGATCCCACGACCTTTTGGGGTTGCCCCAGAGGTCAGCCTGGCTACATCAGGGAGGTTGGGGAGCTTTGGACCAGACTCACCTGCCAATAAGATCTGGGTCAGGAGTCCCTCTGAACTCAAGCTGGCACTGTCCTCTGGGATGATGGGTGATCAGTCAGGTTTGAGAACCACAAGGGAAAGGAGAAATACAACAAATGGATTTCAGGCTCATTTTTCTTCGGCCCTCTCCACTCATTCTCTTGCCAATTTTCCAGCGCTTTGACTGGTGTCAGTCCTCTAGTCTTGACCTTGCCTCCTGTATACCTTTCATGTTACCACCAAAGTATCCTCTTTCCAAAATCCAATCTTGCAAGTTCACTCCCATGTCCCATCAGGTGTCACCTATTATAACCATTAGGTGGTACATCATTGCCCTCAAGTCCAAAGTCAGAGTGTAAGCATGTCTGCCCTCCCTCTAGGTCTGCCTCCAGCTCAGCGTCCTCTTTGCTGCTTATTGCACAGGAGTAGCAAAGGTTTGTAGTTTTCAAACACACCTCTGCCTTAGCCCATACTGTTCCCTGCTACCTGGAATGCCTTTCCCTATGTTGTTGTTCACTGGGCCAATCTCCATTCATCCTCAAAAGCCTGCTCAAGTTTCACTTCTTCTCTGAAGTCTTCCCTCACACACCTACCCTGCCAACAGTGCTAATAACTTCCTCCTTTGATAACTTAAAATACACTTCATCATGCCACCACAGCACACATCACACTGTGTTGTACTTGGCTTTAGGTAGCTGTCTCTTCTGCAAGAATAAGGCCTGTGTCTTCCTCTTTTTGTATCCCTGGAGCTCACCGTGTAATATATTTTCAATTAGCATATGTCATTGTCCCAAACCATTCCAACCAGAACAGCCTGTATTGGGCATCATGGGGCCTGAAATTCACCTTACTGCAAGAGTCAGCAATATAGTGCATACAGTTGAGGGCTTCCCAGTTTTACTCACCTGTGTATAAAGTCTTGGCTGTTTATTTTTCAGTATGTATGCCCCCTTCACCCCAACATCCTCCTCCCCAAGCCCATCCAGGCTCCAGAGACCTTGAAGGTAAAACTGAGATCAAAGAAGTACACCGAACCTTGTTATGAAGAATCTTTCTGGGGGTCATGATCAATGTTCTTATTTTGAAGAAATCAAACCTAGGGTTCTGGTACATTCTGTAGCAATAATTTAAAAAATTCATCTACTTGTTTTAACAATCTCGTAGAGCTGCCTTACACTGTAAAGCCGTAATCTACAGTGTAAATTATTGCCACAGAATGTACTAGAACCCAAGGTTTGATTTTTTTTTTTTTTTTTTTTCAAAATGAGAACATTGATCATGACCCAGAAAAGGGTTCTTCATAACAAGGTTGGGTGTACTTCTTGATCTCAGTTTTACCTTCAAGGTCTCTGGAGCCCGGATGGGCTTGGGAGGGGGATCCTGGGGTGAAGGGGGCATAAGGCAGCTAAGGCTTGGCCCCCAGCCCCTCCCTCCAGGGGTCTCTGAAACCCTCCCTCCTCTTGCTTCCCATGGTCCTTGTTCCCAGAATGGCTGCTCTTCTCTTTCAACAATGATCTATTGTTGTTGTTCAGTCGCTCAGTGGTGTCTGACTCTTTGTGACTCCATGGACTGCAGCACACCAGGCTTCCCTGTCCTCTACCATCTCCTGGAGTTTGCTCAAACTCATGTCCATTGCGTCGGTGACGCCATCCAAGCATCTCATCCTCTGCCACCCCCTTCTTCTTTTGCCTTCAATCTTTTCTAGCATCAGAGTCTTTTCCAGTGAGTCAGTTCTTTGCATCAGGTGGCCAAGTATTGGAGCTTCAGTCCTTCCAGTGAATGTCCAGGGTTGATCCATTGTTACCCTCCCTCTTATTCTCCACCCTTCCCTAGAATTTCCTTTTTCTTTTACTTGTTGAGGAGGAAATGAAAAGGGGATTCTTAGTTTTAAACACCCCTTAGCTACTATCCTTTCAGCCTGGAGTTTGTGAGGCTGCCCCATCCTACCATATGATGGTTAATGATACTAATTAGAGCACCTTGTGCATGTCTGGATTCACTGAGAGTTGCTATGTTGTATGATAATTTGTATCCCCACTACCACCCACCCACCCATGCCTACTTGCTGTCTTTGTGTCCCAGAGCCTAGAACAGGGCAGGTAGATAGTGGGTGCTGGGAAACATCTGTTGATTGAATGAGTGATTTGGAGGTGACATTACAGGTAATGGCAAGGGTGAAGGTGTGACAGTGAGCTGAGAGTGACCGTGGTGGCATTCTTTAATCCTTTTTCCCCTCTCACACCGCTCAATCTAACTGGAAGTCACACTGGCCACCATGAGAGCATTTACACCATGGAAATGCGCAAATGCTGCAAACCAGGATTTTTAGGTCTCCCTAGAGAGCTAGCCAGTATACCACTGCCAGTCACACTTTCTGATTTTCCTAGGAAGGATTTTACAGACAAGAAAGCAAGGCACGGACATACCATGCACTGCTTGAGAAACCAAAACAGGAGAGGGGTAGGCTGGGACTTTACCAGGAGTAACTTCTTTGCAGGCATATCGGATGGTGACCTACCTCCTGCTGACTGTTTCCCAGGGCTTCAGTGTTTGGCACGATGTAGGTGCTAAGAAGTCTAGGTTGGAAATGAGTGAGCACACAAATGAAGAAACCACGAGCTCTTTGGGAGTGCGGTCAGGTCCTCCTCACTGTCACAGGACAAGCACCTGTGCACTTTGCACGGCCAGACACTGTGCTAAGTGGTTTTCCTGGACTCTCTGATTTAACCCTCTCAACAACTGTGTGGAGCACTAGTACTGTTCTCCTCGTGTGAAGAAGGGGACTAAGGCTCCGAGCCCAGGATGAGAGCAGGCACAGTGGCGTGTGCAGCCGGCCCAGGCCGGCCAGCTGACGAGTCTGGCATCCCTGTCCTCCTGTCATCCTTCCCTCTCCCACCTGAGCACAGGCCTCGTGTGCTGTGCCCGAGGGCTCTGGAGCCTTGTGTGAGTGCACATACCACACACGCTCATGTCCAAGGGCAGGACTCCCTGTTACAGCACAGTGGCCAAGTGACCTCCTCCTCAGAGGAAAGTGCCCACCTCGAGCACCCTCTCCATCAGTGCCTTTGGGCAGCCAGAATGTTGAGGTGCCAGGGGAAGTGGGGGTTCCTATAGCCATCCAGACACTCGTGAGCTCAGGGTGTCTTGGCAGCCCCTTGAAGCCTTGCTGTGGCCTAATTGGCCTCAGGGTGGCCAGGACTTTCTGCTTCCCACTGTGCCATCTTGTCGGGGGACGGTTGCAGTGGGTGGGAAGGGGGCATTAAATTAAGAGCTGGCATCACCAGCAGAGGCTTTTGGGTAGAGTTCCTTGTTGCTTTAGCCAGTAAAAATAAGTATGTCCAATTAATAATTAGACAAACAATGAATCAGTATAAACATATCCCATTGCAATATATAGATTTGTACCACAAAATTATTTGTTGTTTATCTGGAATTCATTTTTAAGTAGATGTCTGCTAGTTTATCTTTCTACCCTACTTACGGAGAGTGGCAACAAGAGGCAGTGCCCAGCCCTGCTAACATGGGCCCAGTGAGAAGCTGGCCTTTGTGCGTCCTTGCATTCCGGTTGGGTAGCCAAACCAGCCCTCCCACCCCTTCCATTGACCTCATTCTCAGGAAGCTGCTTTCCTGGCCTGTGATGAGGACTGAACAGTCTCAGTCACCAGCAGGGCAGGAACAAAATCAAGTGGACAGTCTCAAGGCAGACTGCCTGGACCCCCGTCCTCTCTCTCACTCATGAGACCTTGGGGGAGTCTGACCTCTGGGCCTCACATTCCTCAGTTGTAAGGCAGGATCGTGGCACCTCTCATGAAGGGTCAGTAAGAGGTGGAGATGATGCCACAAGTGGGGCTGGTATTGGGCTTAGCTGTCATAACAGGCACTGAAATGGTGATGGTGTTAACAGTTGATTGCAGGGACTTCCCTGTGGTCCAGTGGCTAAGACTCCATACTCCCAGTGCAGGGGGCCTGGGTTCAATCCCTGGTCAGGGAACTAGATCCCACATGCCACAGCTAAAGATCCCATATGCTGCAGCGAGAGCTCCACATGCCACAAGGAAGACGGGAGATCCTGTGTGCTACAGCTAAGACCCTGCACAGCCAAATAAATAAAAATGTTAAAAAAAAACAAACAACCAGCTAATTGTGATACTAACTGCTGGTGAACATAGTGGCACTGGCAGGCAATGGGGAGGAGGCCACTTGGCACGTTTCTCAGTTCAGCCGGACGTGCTTGAGGGCTGCGTTCTAGAAGCCCTGGAGGAGGGGTGTCTGGGTGCTGGTGGGCTGGCACACTCTCTACTCTGAAGATGGGAAGACGGGGACCGGGCTGGTTCCCCTCCTCCTAGAGTTGGTAGGGGGGCTCAAGGCAGGATACACACCTGTCTCTTCGAGACACTAGGCTCTAGGAAACAAAATCCTTATGTCTCCCCTGACCCACCTCTTCCCCCACCCCTAAGACTCTCCTTGAAATAAGGGCAAGCCCTGCCTCTTCCCTGTGGGGTAATCCAGAGGTGGAGGGCAGGGAGCTAGGAAAGGCCTGGTGAGAGGGGTCTTGCCATCCTCTTACTCCCTTCATTCACGGATTCACACAAGCCACCCCCTGCAACCTGGGGTGGCGCTGGGCTTCTGGGCTCGTCCTCCCAATCTGGGCACCCCCCCTGCCACTCCCCCTCCCTCCGCCTTGGTGCCTGGGGCGGGAGGGGCCTTGGGCATTCCCCAGCAGCCTGGCCTGTTGCCTGGACACCAGCGCCGCTTTCCCAGGCCCGGCCCCTTTTATCAGGGGGACAATGTCCGCACACAGTGAGGGCCTTGTGTGGCACCCAGGCCCCGAGCCCTTTGACTTGAGGAATTTTTCAAGTGCTGACCTCTCTCCGTGAGGTCTCCCCGCCATCCAATCCAGAGGCTCTGTGCCCCGGCCGCTTCCTCCCCTGCTCTTGCACGGCGAGAGGGAAGGGAGGGGAAAACAGTGAAGAGTTGTCTCCTGCCCTGGTAGAGTCTTCACCCTGTGAGAGTGTGGCTAGGAAATCTGGGGGAAGTGTCTTAGAGCAGAAGGTAGCACGGGGAGGAGTCTGATGGACGCTGTGTCTTTCCCAGTTCCCCCTTCCCTGCTGATGCTGTGAAATCTAGGAGCCACTGTCCTCTGCAGGCTTCAGTGCCTTCATCAATCAAGCAATGACAATAAACTGAGATCACGGTCCCCAAAGCACTGTTTCCGTCAGAATGACATTCAGATTATCAGGTACCGCTCTTCACCTTCTGTATAGATAGAGTTCTTTGTTTGCAAGAAAAAGAAATGACTTTGGCTGAGTTAGGCAAAATGGAGGGTTTATGGAACATATGCCGGAGACTCACAGAATGAAAAGAAAACAAGAAGACCCAAGTTTTGGAGAGGTTAGGAGAGGCTCTGTCTGGACCTAAGAGGCAGGAGCCTGTGAACCCTCTCTGGAGAAGTCAGCTCCTATTGTCTTCCAAGCTTTGTGCCTCTCTGCTTAAAAATAAAATTCCTGGGCAAGAACAAACCTGGGTGGTTCCATAACATGTCCTGGGGACACTTGGGGACAGTCCCATCAAGACTGTGTGCAAGAGAGAGGCTTGGTTCATGAATACAAGTGCAGATGGAGGTGCTGATAATAGAAGTCAGAATGGGTGTGGGACAGGCCACACTGAGAGGCTCTTCCAGAACTACTGAGTCAGAATATCCAGAGGAGAGTGCAGGAAACATTTTTTAAATGATGAAGAGCCAAGTTTAGAAACCATCGTGGCTAGAGGACTGGTTTCATGTGGTTCCCAACTAGGAGAACTGAGGCCGGTGAAGCAGACAAAGAGGGAGATGTGTCAGCTCAGTGTATGTAACGGGAACATCAGCCGAAGACCACGCAGGCCGCCCAGTGAGGAGTGAGCCCCCATCACCTGCAGCTTCCAATACAACTAGGCGGGCAGCCAGGGAGGAGTAATGCAGAAGAACCCAGACTCTGAAGGGGCCAGCCTGCAAGCCCTTAAAGGAGTCTCAGACCTGAAACTTTTCATTTTCCTCTCTCTGCTTTTATGTCTTAGTCATTTTTCCTGCCATTGCCCTGCCTTTTTCTGGATAATTCCACTGTCCAACTTCTGAGTCTTCCTTCATTCTTCAAAATGTGATTTTCTTGCCTAGGTCCTCCTCTTTCAGAGAAGTCCCTCAGATGCCATGGGCTCTCTTAGCAATAGCTGTTCCTGTTCCTCCAGACTTCACCTGTCTGGCTACAGCCTTGCCCTGGGGGGGCAGGTCACTGGGCAGACATCAGTCTCATTGCAGAATGTCTTTCCTCCTGAGGCCTGTGGAAGCCTGCATGGGATGTTTCCTCAGCAGGAGGGAGGCTGTCTGTGATGGCAAGAGAGGGCACGGTGCTTTGTATCCATTTTTCTGACCTCCAAACCTGAGTTTGGAGGAAGGGCAGTGGTGTGGGCTTCCTGAAGATTTTCACTGAGCTAATTGCCATCTTCATAATGGAATGAGTTAAATTAGGGGTTGCTTGTGCAGCTGCTCACAGAAGGCAAGGTGGTCGGTGAGTGAAGGGGCAGGTGCCAGGAAAAGGCAAAGGCACAGAGAAATATTTCCCTTCTGTAAGGAAGACAGCAGCCCAGGCTCTATGACAAATGCCTCTGCCACTTGACACTGGCTGCAGAGAGACAACAGGGAGCCATGGGGACTGTTGGGCGTGAGAACTGATGCCCCAACTGCAGGCAACAGCTGCCGTCCTCTCAGCCAGCTTTTGCCACGTGGAAATACAGGTCTCGTGATGCTCAGTTATTGATTTTCAGGGGAAGCCAGAAGTCTGAATTCTTGATAAATGAATTCTCTGTTTTAAAATCAAAAGTATATAATGTAAGTCCAACAAAATAAGACCGTGGACTCCATGAGGTTTGCCAGTTAGTAATTTCTGATGAAGAGAGGAGTCAGAGTAAATATTCTTCATCTGGGCCTGTCTCCTGGCTAGACCAGGAGCACCAGGATGGCAGGGGGTTGTTTTGTTCAGTATGATTCCTAGGGACTAGCACAGTGCTAAGCACATAGTAGAGCCTGGATAGAGAGATGGAACACTTCCTGGTGGCTCAGACAGTAAAGCGTCTGCCTGCAATGCAGGAGACCTGGGTTCGATCCCTCGGTTGGGAAGATCCCCTGGAGAAGGAAATGGCAACCCATCCCAATACTCTTGCCTGAAAAATCCCATGGACAGAGGAGTCTGGTAGGTTACAGTCCATGGGGTCATAAAGAGTTGGACACGACTAGCCGACTTCACTTAGAGAGATGGAGGGATGGATGGGTAAGCAGATGGGTGGGTAATTGGTTGAATACGTGGAAGGAGGGAGGTGGAGGGAAAGTAACTTCTCTTAGGCTTCTCCTTCTGTGCCTTGCCCTTCTCACCTTGACAGGCCTCACACAAACATCAAACACTTAATATTCTCATGTTCCCTTCTCATTCTACTCATCCCATCTAAACCCCTTTTACGGATGGTCAGCTATAAGTCACTTATACCTTGGTGTGAATTAGCTTTCAGGGTATCATCTTTTTTACGGGCATTTTGCCAGGTTGAGCTCTTAGTGGTGTTGTTTAGTCCCTAAGTTGTGACTGACTCTTTGTGACCCCATGGGCTGCAGCACACCAGGCTCCTCTGTCCTTCACTGTTTCCCACGAGTTTGCTCAAATTCACGTCCATTGAGTCAGTGATGCTATCTAACCGTCTCATCCTCTGCCAACCCCTTCTCCTTCTGCCTTCAATCTTTCCCAGCATCAGGGTCTTTTCCAGTGAGTCAGCTCTTCCCATCAGGAGGCCAAAATATTGGAGCTTCAGCTTTAGCATCAGTCCTTCTAATGAATATTCAGAGTTGATTTCCTTTAGAATTGACTGGTTTGATCTCCTTCTAGTCCAAGGGACTCTCAAGAGTCTTCTCGAGCACCACAATTTGAAAGCATCTTAATAGATAAGCATCTGTTAATGAGTTCTTGATAGATGCTCTTTAAATGTTTGCTGAGGGAACAGCTTAGCCTTCTAAATGTGAACTGTTCTTGTGAAATGAAGGCTGTGGACTTTCAGAATTCTGTGGGAGTGAGGATGACACAGTGTTGTGTCTCTGGAGAGAAGAGGGCTAGGGATTGGGAGGTAACATTCTGGCATAATCTCTGCTGTCAGAGTGAGTGGGTGGCTGACGATTTTATTTGCCTTAAAGGCTGGTTCTGGGGAGAAAGAGGAGCTCCCGGAGTGTAGCCAAGGCAGGTTTCCATCATGCTTGACATGAAGCTGGAGATCCTTTTAGAGTAATGAAGATACTGCCACCTTCCCCTGAATGATTTGTCACTTCCCCAGGTACATGCCCACCTGTTGAACGACAGGAGGGAAAGAGATGAACATAACATTTGCCATGTGTCAGGGACAACATTCATGGGGCCTTATGGCAGACATAGCGATGTGCTTATTTTTGCAAATGAGACTGGTGCTTGCAAAGGTTGATGTTTGTCTGAAGCAGCGCTAGGAAGTAAATAGCAGAGCTGGAGAGGACCAGCTAGTTCTAATGCTAGCAGTGCTCACCCACCTTTTTACCTGGAGGGTGAAGTCCACACCAGCAGCTCACCAGAGAGCAACCACTTGCTGGCACATTTTTGGCAGGTTCCCAGAAGCCTTCAAATCCACATCCTCATTTTATCCTCATGACCCTGTGGGTAGAGCTTCCCATCCTCACCCTTCAGATAAGGGAGCAGAGGCTTATTCAAAGTCATGTAGCAGGTGCCAGAGCTGCCATTTCAAATCCAGGTCTTCTGCTCCGTGCCTGTCGCTCATTTTTCCTGCATGTTGAGGGACATGCCCCAGGAAGATTCATTGGCCCCCGAGTGCCACCAGTACCTGCCTAACTCTTTTGCCCTGTGTGCCTTTCACACATATACACACTCATCAGACCTTCTCAGAGCCATCTTTGCAGCCCTTGATGCTGGCAAAGGATAGGTACCAAACGGATGGATGGATGGATAGATGAATGGATGGATGGATGGATAGATTGAGGAACTGGGTCACTTTACCAGGGAAGCAGTCTTAGGCTCTTAAACTGGGCTGGGTCTCTTTCAGTGGGCTGACCTGGTCTTAGAGCTAATGTCCTTTGTGGTCATTGTACTTTATGAGTCTCTCCCTCCCATTAGACAGTAAACCCCCTGAGGCCAAGCACTGAGTTATCTTCATTGCTATTTCTTGAGAGCCTGCAGGCTCTGGCACACAGTAGATGGTTAGTACAACTGTGTTGAGTATCTTCCAAAGAAGGCTTCCTGACTTTCCTGGATCAGATCTCCCTGCTCCCCACATCCTACCCTGTACCACCTTGTTCATCGTATTCATCACTTCCTTTTCACCTGGTTAGTTTCCTGACTTTTCCAGGAGAATGTTAGCTCCACAAGAGCAGGGACTGTATCGGCCTTCCACCCCATGCCTAGTAAGGTGCCCAGTCCTTACGAGGCTCAGTGAGTAGTGAGTAAATGATGTGAATTGTGAGCAGACCTCCACAGAGGTCTCCTTCCCTATTTGCTGTCAGAAGGCATTGAGGGAACAGTCGTCACATCCTTGAGGCCCTAGTGGGTCTCCTTTCCTTACCTTCACAGATCCTTGTACAGATGCAGGGGCCCTTGTCACTCTCAGAGAGCCCCTCCCCTTTCCAATTCCCTGGAGCCCTTCCACTTGCAAAGAGGTACAGTGAGGTTGCCCCATCACTGGAGGGTCCCCTCTGACAGTGGGAGGGGAGCAGGAGGGTTAGCTGTTCCTGGGAGTAAATAATGGAACTAGAATTGGCCACTTGATGCAAAGAGCCAACTCATTGGAAAAGACCCTGATGCTGGGAAAGATTGAAGGCAGGAGGGAAGAGGGTGACAGGATGAGATGGTTGGATGGCATCACCAACTCAATGGGCATGAGTTTGAGCAAACTCCAGGAGATAGTGAAGAACAGGGAAACCTGGCGTGCTGCTGTCCACGGGGTCACAAAGAATCAGACATGACTGAGCAACTGAGCAACAACAACGGAGTTGGGTCTCTGAGTTAGAACTCCATGTTCAAAGGCCCTGTTTTTGTCACACCTCCATCCATCCAACCTATCATGTTAGCCTCTTTATCTTGCTAACTGGAAAACCTTGAGTGTGCCCACCTTCAGGGTTCTCCTATGTGATCCGTCATCCATCTCCCCCAGTTTCTGTCCAGGCCAAAAATCAGTGACTGACATGTTTCATCAGAAATGTGAAAATCAGTTTCTAGGGCCAGATCCTGCCTTCGCTCTCCCCCCCACTACTCCCCCAATAGGCTCCAGTGTGCCTGAGAAGTTTCTTGACCCCTCATCCCTGGAAGGGCACCGCCAGGGCTGAGCCACACTGACTTTACATCCCAGACGGATTTATTAGAAGGGCGCTGCTTGTGCACAGGTGGATCCTGTTTGTGCTAATTCTCCTCTTCCTTTTGCTGCTGCTGCAGCCATGAAAGAACTCAGTATCGCTCCCCATAAATCTCTCTCACACACACCACATCCCGCCTCCCCAAACTAGGGATTTCCCACCCCAGGCGGCACTGGTTTTATAATATTCTCCTTCCTGGTGCCTCTGATGTGGCAGTAAAATATGAGACCACCCACAGAGGTGGAAGCTTTGTAGAATCAAGAGCTTCCCCCACCTCCTCCCAAGGCCAAGGCCTTGACTGACTGGCCTGTGGACTCAGAAAACTCATTATGAGAATAAACATATTAGGGCCTTTGGAAGAGGTCTGCGTTTAGGGAGACAGAGCCCTCAGGCACAGTGGGGTCATCCATTCTACCTGAGGTCAGACAGCCGGGCAATTACACCGGCAGCAACCCCAGCCCCCAAGGCATCTAGAATTCCAGACCAGCCCTACCCCTTCCTCTGCCAGACGGAACTGTTCAGAGGCAGCTCAAGCCTGAATGAGCCCCAGGCAAGGAGGCAGCAGTCTGTGTGGCCTGTCAGGAGACAGACTTCTGACTCCCGGCCAGGCGGGGGGATGGACCGCCTGACCCTCAGCTGCAGCCTGAGTCCGTCTGGCAGGCCCAGCGGTAAACATTCCAGAGATGGGCAAAACAAGTGTTTCTCCGGAGAAGGTGAGGCCGGTGGAGGCCAGAGCTGTTTGGGTGGTGGTGGTGTAGTGCTGCGTGCTCTGGGTTCCGAGCTAAGAGTTAGAATCCTGTGCCTGTGGGATGCTAAACGGGGACTGACTCCACGTGGTAATGGGTGGGGGTTTGTGTTGTGTTACACCATTGTACCAGTAGATGGCAGCAGAGCATCTGGAGCGTGAGCTGCCCCTTGGGCTATCCCAGGAAACATTCATTTACCCAGTCAGCAAGCATTCCTTAAACATGTGCCTGTGCCCTGGCACGTTGTGCCGGATACGAGAGATGCAGTGAGCTTTGAGACACGGTTTCGGGTTTCCAGGAGCTCCTAGACCAGGTGTATGGGGACAGGGGATGTGTAATTCGAACAAGAATGATATGTGTCGTATGGTGGTTAAGTATAGCACCCCGTGGGGACCCAGAGGAGGGACACCTAACCCAGTCTTGTTGGGAGGGTGCTTTCAAGGAAACAGTGGTCAGGGATCTTGGGACATGAGAAAGAGGTAACCAAGCAGAGAAGGAGAGAACTGCACAGGCTCAGACTCATAAAAGCACAGGAATTGCAGAAAGTTGAGCGTGTCCAAAAGGTGGGTAGAAAACCAGAGAAGAAATGGGTCATAGGTCAACAGGGTCTAGATCATGAAGGAGCCTAGAGGGTCTAGACTGAATCCTGAAACTCTTGGAGCACAAGATCTAACTCACCGTTGCTGCTTGCTTAGAGGCTCTGTGTGACTGAACCTGTGGGAGCTGCTCCCAGCCCTCCCGCTTGATCGCTGGGGTCAGTACAACAGGAGGAGGGATGCGAAGGACCCGCAAGCCTTCTGTATCAACATCGCCTATTGATTATCATCACCAATCTCTCATCTCACTGAGGGGGCGGATCAAAGTGAGGCGGACTGTAATTCCATTCTATAACCCCCAAGAGGGTAAGATTATGTTTGTGGGTCCCCGCACACAGCACCCACAGCCGCAGTGTAAACACTTGGTAGTTCTTTGTTGTCACTGATTCTGCTTTAGGCCCTGGGCTGTATACTCTGGAGCTTACTCTAAAGTGCTTTGTACGTTGTGTCACATTTAATCCTCGCAATACCCCATGGGATAGTTACTGTGATTATCCCCATTTCCCAGATGTGGAAACTGAGGCACATGCAGGTTGAGGGAGTTTTTCAGGGTTTCAGAAAAAAAAAAGAGTGAGGGGTGGCGCTGGGATTGCATCCAGGTGTTCTGGCCCTGAGTCCACACTCTCTACTTACTGTCCTTTGAATACAGGATCAAGTGAATTTCTCACCACACCTTGGCTGGCAGATGTTATCACCCCTTAACAAGTGACCTGGAGGAAACTATGACCTGGAGGGATTAAGTACCTTGTTTTAGAACATGCAGTGAGTGAGTCATAGAGCTAAGATTTTGCCCGAGCCTCTGTGATTTGAGATCCATGCTTTATCTAGTATACCAGTGATTTCATTCATTACCATTCGGCTACCATCCTGAGGTCCCAGGATCATCCAGTACTTCTTGTAAACCCAAGCAGCAGGGACCCCTGCCCTCAGTCCTACTTAGTCCTTTACTAGCTATACTCCTTACAACAAAGGAGGACCCTGAAAGTTATACCCTTTGATCATGCAGTGGTTATCCAACCTATAGAATTCCCTGCCCATGAGGACCCAGGCCTAATTCCAGGGCCTGTGTAGGTAAGTTCCCTGATGTATCCTGCCCATACATGGCATGGGGACTGTTGATGGGTGGGCAAGGAGATAAAGTTTGGCCGCATGGGCTGAGTTATCCACAAGCATGCATAGGAAGCCCCAGTGATGCAGGACAGAGAGAAGGCTGGGAGGAGAATTAGGAAGGACGATGGGAACCAAGAGCTGTCAACCTCCATGCCACTGTGTTCTGGGTGGATCTCTAAGAGTCCTGAGAAGTTCAAATTCTGACCCTTCCAGGTCATTATGAAATTGTATTGTTCAAGGAAGGAAGAGACGGGCATGTTTTATTTAAATGATTGCCACCTTTATCAATTTTAAATGTTAGGCATATGATACATAGACTTCCATTTGTTCTTTTGCCCCATGCTGTACAAATATTAGAGGTGAGCTTATCCCAGTGTCTGGAGTTTGCCAACATTACCTTTATTCATGATAAAATTCACAAATAATGTGAAAAGGTTCCCTTTGCATGAGGCTGGTCGAACACACATTTTTTGGAAGACCATCCTGGGAGAAAAAAACAAAATCTTGCTTTTTAAAGTCACACTAACAACTCCTGTTCCCATAAAGTTCTATCCACTTGACGTCTAAGCCTATCATTGCCATAAGAAAAAGTGGCATTAATATTAGAGCTGTCAGTCTGAGATTCAGGCAGTCTTGAAGAGAGGTGAATTCCACTGGAGTTGGCTAAATGTAGATAGACTTCAGGAGCAGACAGACTGCAACTTGGTCAGAGAATTTGCAGAAGGATTCTTTCACAAGTGGAAGGTTGAAAAGAGATGGGAACATCAATGTTCCAGAGAAAAGAATAGAAAAGAAACTAAGAAGAAGATTCTTGGATATAACACTACTGATGAGAGCTCAAGCGTGTGGTCATACCATAAAGAAGGCTGAGCACCAAAGAACTGATGCTTTCGAGCTGTGGTGCTGGAGAAGACTCTTGAGAGTCCCTTGGACTGCAAGGAGAGCAAATCTAAAGGAAATCAACCCTGAATATTCATTGGAAGGACTGATGCTGAAGCTGAAACTCCAATCCTTTGGCCACCTGATATGAATGCTTACTCATTTAAAAAGACCCTAATGCTGGGAAAGATTGAAGGCTTGAAGGTGAGAGGAGAAGGGGATGGCAGAGGACGAGATGGTTGGATGGCATCACCAACTCAATGAACATGAGTTTGAGCAAGTTCTGGGGGATGGTGAAGGACAGGGAAGCCTGTCTGCTGCAGTCCATGGGGTCACAAAGAGTCAGACACGACTGACGACTGAATAACTTGTGGTCATACCTAGCTGAATGGAAAGCTGGGATATATTGATACATTTCTTGGTGCCAGTCTGTAAAAGTTGTCTCTGTGGGCAAAGAGGAGAATTGGGATTGGGAGCAAATAGCTGTCTGTGCCCCAGAGAAGGTCTATGGATATGTTCAGCACAGTGCTCAGGTTACAGCAAGTCACTAAGAGCTCTTGGTTTCATCAGACCAACAACCAAAAAGAGCCAATGTAAACTTGTATTACTTCTGCTTTGTGGGAGGTCATCTAAACCCAGGAGCACCCCAACATTTGGTCATGTTTTTCAGGGCTGAGAAAAAGCATTGATCTGGCAGTGAAAGTCCAGGATTCAAGCCACTTAGGCAAAGTATTTCATCTCTCTGGGTTTCAGGTTCCTTATTTATGGAATGGAAATAATAATACCCACCTCATGGTGGTGGTTTTAAGTGTTAAATGAGAAGGGCTGTAGGTTAAGATGATAGCACTGTTTTGGGGCACAGAGTAAGTATTCAAAAAGTATCTTTTTTCCCTTCATCTATCTCTTCAATCATTTATTCATTCAGCGTATGTTAATTGAGCTCGTACTGTGTATCAAGTACTCTGGTACATGTTGGAAATAGAATGATGAGTAAGATGGATTGTTCCTAGCCTGGAGGAATTGTGTTATAATTCAGTGGGAAACAGGCGTGAACCCAGTTACTAACTATAACGAATTATAGTATAGTAAGTGCGGTGATATAAAAGTAGAGCATGAAGAGAGAATTTATATGAGAAAAGAAATGACTAAGGTCAAGATTCGGGTGCTTTTAGAGAAAATGGACAAGTGGATGGATTTGAGAAATAATTAGTATGTAGAACCCATGGCGATAGAGAGAAGGAGCTGATAAGAATGAAGTCTGTGTTTTTGCTTCGAGTGATGGGCAGATGGGATGCCATTTAATGCTGATGGGAAGACAGAAGCAGGGGTGTATAGGAAAGATGATGGAAGGGTGGTTGGATGGACGAAGGGGCAGATGAGGTCTGCTTCATTGGAGAGATGGACAAATAAAGGAGTGGATGGATAGAGCAACATAATAAGTCATTTACAGGTCATATAGGGTCTACCTAATAAAATAATTCTGCATTATTTATTTGTGTAGGATTCTTTATTTCTTTTGATCCTTAAAATAATGTTTAGAAATATATTATGCAGACGTTAATGTCTCCCTTTTATAGAGGATAAAGCGGAGACACAGAGATGTAAAGTGACTTGGCAGAACCGAAACCTGAGTCTCCAATCCTCACATCCTGTACTCTTTCCCTTTCCCACGTGATACATATAAATAATGAGGAAATCATCCATCTGGGTGGGAGAGAGCAAGAAAGTGGGGA
Source organism: Bos indicus x Bos taurus (assembly GCF_003369695.1). NCBI lineage: Eukaryota > Metazoa > Chordata > Mammalia > Artiodactyla > Bovidae > Bos > Bos indicus x Bos taurus. The sequence continues at coordinate 48,672,875 of NC_040080.1, forward strand.
ATGTGTCTGGACATGCACCTCGGGGGGTAAGGCCTTTGGAAGAAGGGAGGAAAGAGTAAAGCAATTGGTATCCTTACTCAGTAGATTTCTTCCTCTCCTTCACAGGGCCAAGTATTTCCATGGAAAGAAGGTGAATGGAGAGATTGAGATCCGAGTGGAACAGGTAGGTTGGAGCTAGTCTTTAGTGCTATCACCATGATCTTTTCTATAGGCAGAGCCATTCCCAGAAGCATACTTGGCCCCCATCTTCTGAAACTATAATGAGTAAGGATTACCAGAAAAATCCTGGCTTATACCTGGAAGATGTCTTAAATTCCAGAATTATTTAGTACAATAGTTTTCAACCTTTCTGTTTTAGCAGCAGAACCTTGATTCAAGAGGAATCTCAAGTAGGGCCCATTCTAACAAAGAGAGACACATAGAGCTTCTCTGATGGAAATGGGCATAGGGAGCCCAAAAGTCTGCTCCATTCTGTTCCACCTCCCTCTGTTCCCCACCATGGTCCCTGAGGTGTCTCTTTGGAAGCACAGTGTGGGCGCACAATGGGTTTGAATCCTGACTCCCTCGTTTTCTAGGTATTGGGCAAGTGAGTCTTTCTGTGTCTCATTTTCCTTGGGATTAAATTATTTAAAGCCTCAAAAGAGGTTAGAATCTCGACTACTGGCTCTTGTTATTACCACTAGTATCCACACACTTCATTTTATAGGGAAAAAAAGCACAGACTTACCCAAGGTTATAGTGGAAGTCAGTGGTAGAATTAGGCCCAGAACTTGTGGCCTCCAGATCTAGGACTCCTCCCCTTCATTCACTGAAGACTTGCTGGGGACCAACTCAATGCCAAGCACTGTGCTTGGCCTTAGGAGAGCGCATGAGAGCATGGACTCTGGAGCTCAACTCTTGGTTCCAGTCCCAACTAACTTTGTGACATTAGTTCAACAGTACTTAAGCCCCCCAAAATTCAGTTTCTTCATCTACCACTGGAGTAGAGCATCAGCTTGATAGGGTAGCCAAGAGGATCGAATGAGTTAGTCCAAGAAAAGTACTTAGACCAGCACAGGGCATACAATAACACTTAGTAGATGTTACCCATTTATCATCATCCTCATCATCAAAGGCAAGCAATAAGATGGAAAAGGCTCTTGCTGTAAGATGAACTCAGAAAAGCACCATAGAAAAATCAAAGGATGTGACTTTTCCAGCACTCTGAGTTTGATGTGTTGGAGGAACAGAAAGCTTTTTGAGCATCAAATTTGAGTTGGCTTAATATTAAAACACCTACAGCTTGAATTTCAATTTGATCCTGTGGCTTTCAAGTCAGTCCAGTGTCTAACTGGTTTTCCTTCCATGGCAAAGAGCGGGTTATTTTTGTTCACTTGACAAACATTTGTCAAACATCTACTATGCTAGCTAGCTCACATGTGCAGAACAAGGATAGAGAAGCAGAGGCGCTATCCCAAATAACTTGTGGTCTAGGAAGGGAGGCAGGGTAAGTCTTCACAGAACCCAACACAGGTGGAATCCAGGAAAGAGAGATCCAAACTTAGTGCTGTGGGCAGCAGAGGCCACAGCTATTTGGAGGAGTCCAAGTGACTTCAACGAGGGGGTGGTATTTGAAATGGATTGTAAAGAATGGCTAGGATTTCAACAAGTGATGATGGCAACAGGAAGAGTGAGGAGACTGAATCAGCGTGAGCAGAGGTAAGGAAAGTGGAAGCTCGGGGTGTGGAATGATTGAGGACACTCTTCCCCTGACCCTAACCTATTCATCCTCCCAAATCCTCTCTCTACCATCTACCTGGCATCTTAGCTAGAAACTGCACAGTCTCCTGGCTGCCTCCTTTTCCCTCCACCATTATACCTGTTCACCACATGCTATAGACGCCACAGCCCACATCCCTCTGGTCTATCCATTCTTCTCTGTTCCCATTGCCAATTCCTTGGCTGAACCATCATCAGCTCTCATCCTGTCTTCATAATCAATAGCCTCCTAACTTCGTATTTTCATCCACTTCCAATTTATTTTTTGTACTAAAACCAGGCTGATCTTTCTGAAAAATCAAAGCTTTAAAAGTGTTAAGTTTAAAATTCTTTTCTCGGACATTCTTTATTTGAGCCCTCCCACCGCAATCTAAATCAGAAAACCTGGTTATTCCCTTACCTAGCACCCCAGTTTTTCCTTTCTAGCCCTTATCTGAGTTTTTAACCACATATTTAGATGTGGTATTATTTGCATGAGGGTAGGGACCATGACTATTTGGATCTCACTCTGTTAAATAACACAGGGCCTGGCACATATTAGAGTGGAAGCAAATATTTGCAGAATGACTAACTGATGGATTCCACAGATTCCAATCTGCTTGTCAGTTTCCAACAGAGATAAATTGCTGTTCTTTAATCTTCCCTCAAAAATCTGAGTTTTCCATAAACCATCTGGTAAATGCTCAGTTGCTAGCTGTCTCACTCCATTCGTGAAACCCCAGGAGCATGTTTTAATTTTGCCCTTTATCTCAATGCTGCTTCTGGCCCAACTTATGGGTGTAAATCTGTAAGCAGGAGCATCAGAGAGAGTTGTCCTAAGAATAGCTCACCCAGGACCCTGGGGACACTCAGCCAACCTCTGAAGGCTACAGCCACACTGGAAAAGTTGGCTAATTTAGAGTCATCTTGATTTCTCGTCATTTCCCTCTGTGGCAATCAGAAGGCAAATTATCCAAGAGGCCAATTAGCAGTCATTTGGGCATTTTTCCCTGGAAGATATGTCTTCCTTAACTCATCCTAGAGTCTGAATTGTTTGTCTTTTCCCATCTGGATCGATGGGTGGGTCACATAAGCAACCCCCTAGGAATCTCATATGCATCCTTTAGTACTTAGGAGAAGTCTTAGGATGGAAGCCACTGTTTAGTCTGAGCTGGCCTCACATTTTGGAATTCTGTCTCCCAAGTAAGGGCCAAATTAACCAGATAATTGCACTGTCTGGGTTTTGCTGGACAGAGCAAATGAGTTAGTTGTGGTTGGCCTAAAGGAAGCCTCCGCCCCTTCTCTCCACCCTCTTCCCCCCAGTTCAAAAACTGTTTGCCTCAGCTTTTGCAGAGCCAGGAATCAAGAAACCCTGGGGAGGCCAGTGGGGGAAACTGCCTCATGTTGCATCCCATTACCCAGAATGCCCTGCTGGCTCTGCAGGGCCTCTCAGCAGTGTCCTCGCAGGGCCTGAGAGGTTCCAGCCAGGGTGGCTGGCATGTCAAGCTCTCTTCTGTTTATATTTGAGGCAAAGGATCTCTTTCTCCACAGGTACAAGTCACCCCTCTGTGGGACTCAGCAGTGAGGTTGATGAATGGATTAATACCAAGTAGACTCAAAGTTCTGAGACTAGCTGGCTAGTACTTGGTGGAGCAGAGCCTTGGACTTCATTTTTCTTTAATAAAAAGACCAAAATTATAATAGTCTTTCCTCGGTGTTAACAGAGGTACCAAAGCCTAAGTGGCAGTGCATTGCTCCAGCAGATGGAAAGAAAGGCAGGAGAAGGTAAAGATCCTTCTCCTCTGATTTACGTAGGAATGCCCGTGGCTCCTTTGGAGTCCTGTCCTTGCATGATAGTGGAGTTGAGATGGGCTTCGGTAGATGCATATGGATCCTAGGGAAGGCTGTTGGTTGAAGTCCTGTTCATCTTCTCCTCTTTTTATATTTCCTCAACTTTGTCTGCTGGGAGCAAAGATGGAATTTCCCCCTTAAAAGAATTTAAGCATTCAAGACCATCATGTATATACATCATGTGTATATTTTTCATACCTACTTCAGCCTACCATCCACCATTCTTTCTGGGGCAGTCCTTCTTAGAGTAGATCCTAACTGTAGATATTGTCATAAAGGCTGTGTTATATTTCAAGAAATAATTGTCAGTGAGATAAAGAAGTGGAGGTTGGGTGTTAGTTAATTCAGTTTTGTGGATTGGTAGCTGGCACCCCACTCCAGTACTTTTGCCTGGAAAATCCCATGGACGGAGGAGCCTGGTAGGCTGCAGTCCATGGGGTCGCTACAGTCGGACACGATTGAGCGTCTTTACTTTCACTTTTCACTTTCATGCATTGGAGAAGGCAGTGGCAACCCACTCCAGTGTTCTTGCCTGGAGAATCCCAGGGACGGGGAAGCCTGGTGGGCTGCCGTCTATGGGGTCGTACAGAGTCAAACACGACTGAAGCGACTTAGCAGCAGCAGCAGCAGGTTGGACATAACCCCCACGAGGAAATGACTACTTGATGGTAATTCACCTTGAGAGAAATACATCTAACACTTTGCCAAAGAGCTCTGCCCTTGGCTGTGTTGTACATCTCCTTCTCAACTGTGATTTATCGAATTACATTTGCTGATGACTTGAAGTTAATGGGAGAGAGTATGGTGGATTAAATTTGATATGATCCAACTGAGTAAGGATACAATATAAGATCCTATTCAAAAGCTCAGCGGAAGAGGAGCAGGACTGGGGAGACTTAACTTATTAACATCTCATGAGGAGAAAACAAGACCTAAAATTTGAGTTAAACAAATTCTTAATATTTGTGAGAAGAAGTATGGTGTGAAAGTTAGGACTGTGACTCTAGTGTAAGATATACTGGAGATGGAGTCTCAGCTCCATCATGTTTTAACTGGGTTGACCTTCCACTTATAGCATCACTAAGTATTAGCTTTTTCATATGAAAAATGAGGATAATAATTTCTATCCTTGGAGTTAATGTGTGGAGTGAATTAGTCAGTATAAGTCATATGCTTGGCATAGTTTCTGACATGTTTATTAAGAGCTCAGTAACTATAGTTATGGGCTTCCCTGGTGGCTCAGTGGTAAAGCATCTGCCAGCCAATGCAAAAGATGTGGGTTTTATCCCTGGGTTGGGAAGATCCTCTGGAGAAGGAAATGACAACCCACTCCAATATTCTTGCCTGGGAAATCCCATGGACAGAGGAACCTGGAGGCTATATATAGTCCATGGGGTGGCAAAAGAGTTGGACAAAACGTAGTGATTGAAACAACAACCATGGTTATCTCTGAAAACCTGATGCATTATCAGGGTGCATTATCAAAGTACAGCATTTAGAATTCAGTAAAGTGATGGCACACACACACAGCACACATACACACTCTCATTGTATTAGCCGGACTCCAGTGAGAGATCCAGTTGTACCATCACGTCGGGAGGGGATAGTAGCAGCCTGAAATGCCTCACGAAGAGAGTGGCTGCAGTGAGAAGCAAAGGAGAGCAGTGTAAGGAACTGGAGATGCTTAGTCCGGAGAAGAGAGCCTTTGGTAGAACTCACTGTACTCTGCAAATATTCACCACCTGAATGAGTGGTTGAAAAGAGTTAGAGCTACCATATGTTGAGTATTAATACTTAGAAGGTAAGGATAAATGCTTTTTGCTGTTGAGATGGGCACTGTCATTGTCTCTGTCTTACAGAAACAGGCTCAGGTGGAATAAGAGTGCTTTCTCAAGGTTGCCTGATTTGTAATTGGCAGGAACCTGTTCTTAAACCTAGACAGTCTAAATTCAGAGTGCTCTTATCCACTGCATTTTTCTGCCATTTGCTGCAGATACCAAGAACAATAACCAGATGTATTGGTTAAATGTTTTTGTATGCATAACCTTATTCCAGCCTTACCCCAACACTTTGAGGTGAGTATGAGGGCTCTCCCTATTTGGCAGATGAAGAAACTAAGGCTCGAAATGTTAAACATCCTGCTTGAAATGAGTGATGGAGGAATTCGAACCCAGGATTCATCTGCACGTGTGCTGAACCACCAGCCTGTATTGTTTCACTGGGATTAGAATTCAGGCTAACAGTACAATCATAGAAAAAGATGGACTTCAACTTGGTATAAACAGACATTGTTCAGCAATGCTGAGTAATGATGAATGGACCACATCCCTTTGGTGGGTACAGAGTCCCTGTGTTGGACATGCTTCGGCAGAAACTAGATGGTTAATTTGGGAAATATTTCGCAGGAAATGTATGTACCTAATCAGATACAACTTTCATTATTTTTTCTTATTTTTTTGCATAAAAGTAATATGTTTAAATAGTCAAAAATTTAAAAGGTAAAAAATGGTATCTGGTGAAAGATCTACCTCTAACCCTACTGCCCTTACCAATCTATTTCTCTTTTGGCTAATCATTTAACTGGTTATTGGCCAGTTCATTTAAACATTATAACTTGTTTCTTAGGCAGCTTTCCAGAGAAATTGTAAATGCCGTAATCAAATACACATTTGTGTTTGCTTTCCTTTGCTTTTCATAGATGGTTCAGTTCAGTTCAGTTGCTCAGTTATGTCCAACTCTTTGCGACCCCATGGACTACAGCATACCAGGCTTCCCTGTCTATCACCAACTCCCGGAGCTTGCTCAGATTCCATCGAGTTGGTGATGCCATCCAGCCATCTCATCCCCTGTCATCTCCTTCTCCTCCTGCCTTCAATCTTTCCCACCATCAAGGTTTTTTTCCAGTGAGTCAGTTCTTCACATCAGGTGGCCTAAGTATTGGAGCTTCAGGATCAGTCCTTCCAATAAATATTCAGGACTGATTTCCTTTAGGATGGACTTTTTGGATCTCCTTGCAGTCCAAGGGACTCTCAAGAGTCCTGTCCAACACCACAGTTTAAAAGCATCAGTTCTTCAGTGCTCAGCTTTCTTTATAGTCCAATGCTCACATCCATACATGAATACTGAAAACACTCTAACTTTGACTAGATAGACGTTTGTTGGCAAAGTAGTCTCTGCTTTTTAATATGCTGTCTAGGTTGTCATAGATATCATAGTTAGTCATAGATGGTAGTTGATCAGAAAAAAACATAAACAACTGTATTCAGAGGAGTATTGAATATGGAAGTTTGATTCCAAATGGGTCAAAGGGGGAACTCTTATTGCCCAGAGTTGCAGCAGTCCTACATTCACTGTTATCACTGCCTCGGCTAGAACCGCCACTATTGCCAGTGGGAACATGAGCCTGCATCCCCCTGAGGCTGGAGGAGTTGCCACCCACCTGCTTTAACCGCTCCTGCTGTTGGCAAAGCTTTGTTGCCACCATCTGCCTAACCTCAACTCTTACCTGAATGGTAAGAAATTGGTAGAAATTAGCTGGAATTACATGTCAAAAGGGCTTCCCTGGTGGCTCAGATGGTAAAGAATCTGCCTGCAGTGCAGGAGACCTGGGTTCGATCTCTGGGTTGGAAAGAAACCCTGGAGAAGGGCATGGTAACCCACTCTCGTGTTCTTGCCTGGAGAATCCCCATGGACAGAGAAGCCTGGCAGGCTACAGTCCATGGGGTTTGAAAGAGTCGGACACAACTGAGTGACTAAGCACAGCACAGTGTGTCAAAAGAACCCAGGAAGTGTAGAGATAGGCTTTCAGCCCCCGTAGTGCAGGAGAGGATAGGATGGGTGTGGGGCTGAGTGGCAGTCAACAAGTGAGCAGTGCAGTCCATCCACACGTACCCTGTGGTTCAGTGTATCTTAGAGTTTATTCCTTGAAAGTATGTGCAGAGCTGCCTCATTCTCATTAATGGTTGCTGAGGGGCTGTTATTTGAATATACCATCATTTATTTTCCTTAACTTTACTATTATAAACAATGCTAAACCTATGTCATTTGAAGCATCTGTTTGTATACGCCTAGGATTCCTATCTAGAATAGAAAAAGTGGTTATGAATGTATTGCATGTGGTGCTTGCTATAATGCACCTTGAAGAATGAAGGACTTTCCCCCAGCTGCTGGAGTTGATACCAGAAGACAGCCCTCAGTTGTCAGCCCTCACTCTGTGCCTCCCTCAGATGAAAAGGGCTGCCTTGCCCAAGGGCGCATCTCCTGTGACCTTGGCTGGCACAGGGAGTAAAGACCTAGCTCCTTTATCCCAATTTGAGACAACTCTGAAGGGCCACCCCAGCTTCAGAGTTCCCTGTGGAGTTGGTGGAAGCATCTGCTGAGACGGCAGTGCAGCCCAGCTGCTCTCTCTGCCCAGTCCTGCCTCCTTGCCTTGTCTTCCCTTCCAGTGGTGGTGATCCCCAAAGTTCTTCCTAATGAACTTCTCACGGGCTAATGTTCATCTCAGAGTCTGCCTCCCAGGACATTTATAATTCTGATAGATATTGACAAATTGCCCTCCACAGTGGTTATACAAATGATCTATAAGGCCCTTTGGGTCTGAATTTCTAGGACTTTACATGCCTCGTGGGTCCTGGAGACCACCATGCACAGAATGCTCTCCTGGTTCCAGCCCAAGCATCGATGCTGAACTCTGAAGTGCTTCATCATTTGATCGTCATATTTGACCTCCTTGTGTTTGAAATTCACCAGAGCTTGGTATTTCTCTGCAGGGCTGAATCCGGCAGAACTCTACCCGCTCTGATCCACTAAGCCTTGTTTTGTTAACACAATCCTGCAAGATTTATTTGTTTGGCTTGGCTTACCCTGACCTCAGACGTTCTGTTTTGTATTATTTTTAAAAGCGTGCAGGTCTCCATGGAGGTTTTTTTTTTTTTTTCCTTTTCAAATTTAAGAAACAGCTGGAGGAATAAAGAAAAAAAGCAGGTGGGACACTAGGGCTATTAACTGAAACATAACTCATTAGAGGAGCAAGTGTTTCTCTGCTTAACCATAACATTGATTGATGTAGATTTATTACCACTCTTGGTCTGCCTTTAGGCTCACCGACTTAGGAAGACAATAGAGAAATGGAGAAGCAATAATCGTGGTGATAGTAGCAAACATATTGAGCAGGGACTGTATGCTAGAGGCCATGTTACAGCCTTCCTCTGTGTTAATGCATTTACCCTGCATAATATGCCTGTCACTGAGGAAACTGAGGCTCAGAGAGTTTAAATAAAGTGCCCAAACAGAGTCACACAGCTAGTAAGAATGTGGGGATCTAGGGATTTGAAACCAGTTTCAGTCAAGTCCAGGGTCCGCATTCTTAACCAAAGTAGAATGTGTTTGTCACTCAGTCATATCCAACTCTTTGTGACCCCATGGACTTGTAGCCCACCAGGCTCCTCTGTCCATGGAATTCACCAGGCAAGAATACTGGAGTAGGTAGCCATTCCCTTCTCCAGGAGACCTTTCCGAACCAGGAATCAAACCCAGGTCTCCTGCATTGCAGGCAGATTCTTTACCAAAGTATATCCGTCAGCTTAAATATGTTGGATCTTGAATTTGCCTTCTTCAGGTTCTTTGCCTTTCCTCTCTTTGTTTGGGTTCTTTGAGCACATCACTCTACCATTGTTTCCTGTCTCACCCTACTCGTTTGATCTACTGGATAAATTACAAGCTCTTATGAGATGTTCTTCCAGCAAGACTCCTCCTTTCCCGACTAACCCTGATGCTCTGACTCATCATTTGATGTTTCTGGTTTATTGCTGCATTGTTCCCCTGTTAACAATTCTGTTTGTTCTTTTCTTCCCCCCAAGGGTTACTGTTTGTCTTTAAGTGTAGCTGTATATTTATAGATTACATAAATAGTGTTAATAGCTCAGACTCTGGAACCAGACCACCTGGGTTGGAATCTCAGCCTAAGTGACCTTAAGCAAGTAATTTGACTTCTTTGTGCCTCATTTTCCTCATATGTAACATGAAAGTAATAATAACAACAACAGCAATATGTACCTATAGAGTTGTTATGAGAATGAAATAAATTATCACATGTGAAAAATGCAAAGCATATCCTGGCATCCAGAGAGTGCTGCCTAAGTGTTAGTAGTTGTTTTTACAGCCACCTTCACATCACTGATCACGTGTTGCCTGAGTAGTTTCTAGGTGTCAGTATGTGGGATTATTCAGAAATGGAAAGAATATAATCCATTCTGTAGAGAACTTAGCTGTGTAGTTGAGGAATAGACGTATATGCATGTCATGTTTATATCTGTGTTTTTATTCTTTATACACACACACACCACACACACACACACACACACACACAGGCTTCCCAGGTGATGCTAGGGGTAAAAGAACTCTCCTGCCAGTGCAGGAGATGTGAGAGACACAGGCGCAGGTTCAGTCCCTGGGTCAGGAAGATCCTCTGGAGGAGGGCATGGCAACCCACTCCAGAATTCTTACCTGGAGAATCCCATGGACAGAGGAGCCTGGTGGGCTACAGTCCATTGGGTTTTCACAGAGTGGGACATGAATTAACTGACTTAGCACGCATGCACATGTGTGTGTGTGTGTATATATATATATATGTATATATATATATATATACACACACAAATATCTCCAATATTATTTCCCATTGATACATGGCATTTAATTGACACCTGGTATAAACTTCTAGCTTTTCCTTGATAGCAGGTAGCACAGGTCCTGGTCAAAGTGTTCATCGAATGTTGAGTGTATGGGTGAGTGAATGGATGACATGATACAGTCATAGAAGGGTGGAGTCAAAAAGGGACTTTGAGATCATCTAATCCAGAGGTTCACAGAGGGCAAGTGACTATTCCTAGCATACACATCGGATTATTGTTGGAGTTCAAAATAGGGAGACCCTGGGCTTCCATCTCCCATGTCATTGTTTTTCCTACTACATTTACTTCAGTGTTGTCTTTTGTCTTACCCTTTGAAGAAACTCTTGGTCACTTCTGATGGATGTGAGAGTTGGACTGTTAAGAAAGCTGAGCGCCAAAGAATTGATGCTTTTGGACTGTGGTGTTGGAGGAGACTCGTGAGAGTCCCTTGGACTGCAAGGAGATCAACCAGTCTATCCTAAAGGAAATCAGTCCTGAATGTTCATTGGAAGGACTGATGCTGAAGCTGAAACTCCAATACTTTGGCCACCTGATAATAAAGAACTACTGACGCATTGGAAAAGACCCTGATGCTGGGAAAGATAGAAGGCAGGAGGAGAAGGGGATGACAGAAGATGAGATGGATGGATAGCATCACTGACTCAATGGACATGAGTTTGAGCAAGCTCCAGGAGTTGGTGATGGACAGGGAAGCCCAGCGTGCTGCAGTCCATAGGGTTACAAAGAGTCGGACACAACTGAGCAACTGAACTGAACTGATAGTTTTAATAGCAGACAAATCTAATTTTCTAACTCTGAAGTTCATATTTTCCATGTTTACCTGTAAGAGGCTTTCTTCTTCAAGAATGGGGGGTGGGGGTGAGCAACAGCTGTTAACAGCTGATGGTCAATGAAGGAGCTGCACTATGGGGGGGTGCTGATACCATGTTGGAGAGCCGTACTGATTCTAAGTGTAACCAGGACTGCTTTGCCAGTTGGGTGATTCTTCCTGGTGTGACTATACCTTAACCAGTGATGAGAAGAAAGGAGCCATGGGCATGAAAGCAGGTCCATCTTCTGCACCGGGAATTGCTGCTCATAACTCCTTAGCCTATGCCTGCCAAGTTCTGTAATTTACCCTTCCTAACTGCCACCCACTCCATCAACATCTGTCCTGTCCCCTCTTAATATCATATTGAAAGTGAAAGTGTTAGTCACTCAGTCGTGTCTGACTCTTTGTGACCCTATGGACTGTAGCCCTCCAGACTCCACTGTCCATGAAATTTTCCAGGCAAGAATACTGGAGTGGGTTCCTATGCTCTCTTCCAGGGGATCTTTCCAGCCCAGGGATAGAACCTGTGTCTCCTGAACCTCAGGCAGATTCTCTACCATCTGAGCCACCAGGGAACTCCAATATTGTATTAATAGATAGATGAGATTCCAGTGGAGATCAAGTTAGAGGTTCTGTAAAAGTACAAAGTGAAGTCACTCAATTGAGTCCAACTCTACGATCCCATGGACTGTAGCCTACCAGGCTCCTCTGTCCATGGAATTTTCCAGATAAGAGTACTGGAGTGGGTTGCCATTTCCTTCTCCAGGGGATCTTCCCAACCCGGGGATCAAACCCAGGTCTGCTGCATTGCAGGCAGACGCTTTACTGTATCAGAAGGATAAAATAATAAGCCCTTTAATTTCTTGAGGAATGTGTAATAAGAAAGTAAATAAAACGCCATATCTTAACCTGCCCCTTTGTTCAAGAAACACTTACTGAGCACATGCTTTGTATGTGGCCTTAATGACAGAGCTCACCACTCTCAAAGGGTTCTCCTTCTGGTGGAAAATAAACAATGGGGGCTGTGGCTATTGTACACTGGGATGCGTGCTGACACAGAGATCATACAAAGCATAGTGGAGCACAGAAGAGGGAGGGATTGTCAACCTTGCCTGGGAACACTCTTAGGAGAGGCTTCACAGAGGCCTGGGGGCAAGAATTAGCCAAGTGTCAGGACAGGAAGGGTACAGTTGTGCACACAGGGTAGTGAGGTAGTCAGGTATTCAAGCCTTCCCACTAAAGAGTATGTTTGAAATTTCAATTTGTTACATGTCAGGGAAATGACCAGAGTAGAGGTTGCATGCAAAAGGGTGGTGGGAGATGAAGCTGAAAAAGAAAACAGTCTCTATCCAGGATGGGGTTTGTATGGCAACGCATGCGGTTAGAAATTGAATTGTGTCCTGGGGGAGTGAGACATATTTATTGGACTTTTTAAACCATGGAGTAATATGATCATGTTTTCATTTTAGGATGCACATGCTGATAGTGGTTTTAGAAGATAGACTGGGTGGCATGAGGCTGGAGGCAGGGAAATTCCGCTCTGGATTGGGTGAAAAAAAACATCTTATCCTGGAATATTATGCTTGGGGAGAAGGTTCATGGAAAGAACTTCATAAAATGTGTGTGTATCCCTGACTTGGTGTTCTTTAGCCCATTGAGCTTCATTCTCATACCTGTAACTTGTATTTGAGAATAGAAGGGATAACCTGTTTTCCTTAAAACAGAGAGGATGGAACCAAACCCGCAGGATGTGTTTGAGCTGGCAACGCATGAAAGTGACCACCATCACCCTCATCTTGTTCACCAACAGTCCTGGCCACTTGCTCTGACCCATTTCACACCCACATTCCAGCTTACTCCCAACCTGCTGAATCTCTGGCCTCGTGATTTCTTCAACTACTTATGCTCTTCTCCCCATGCCATTTCTCCAGCTTTGACCTCCAGCTTTTGCTCAGCCATTCTTTACGTTTGCTGCCAGCTCTGCTGTCATCTCTACTGTTTGGGGTCTGGCTCACTCCCTGATGAGAGGAGCCCTGCTGGGTTCACCCCAGCCCTGCCAGCAGGCCCTGCCCGGATGTGCTTGCACACAGGATTTCAGTCTTTGCATTTCAGTAGGAATCAAGGGTTATTAATTAACCCAGGGTGGAACCTATTATGAAACATCCCAGAAAGCTGGAACAAACCAAAGGGACTTCTGAACTCACAGCAGGGAAAAATGCCTTTTAATTGACTTGGATGACTTCACTGCAGAAATCTGTCTAGCTGTTATGCTAAACTGGAAACTAATCTATTAGATTGTCTAAGGAATCTCCCAGCCCACCCTGACCAGAATCTCCTGAGGTGGGGAGTGTGGCCGGCACATAAACAGGACACATGCTTTGAAATGGCTTCTTTTGGATCATATCCAGTGTGGCTGCCTTTTCTAGACCCTGGGAAAGAGAGGAGAAGCTGGTATCTGAGAATGAGCTTATATGTCCTACAGTATGTATATTTAACATCACATAGGGAGCTTCCTTTAGAGTAGAAATCAACCTAAGCTGAACCTAAGAGAAGTCTTGGATCACTTCTCTCAGGGAGTTTAGAGGGTAACATGAGATAATTTCCACAGATGGTGTTGTCATGTACACGACAGCTGTGTAGTCTGGACTCAGAAGGGATTAGTGAAAATAACCAATGTCTAATCACATGCTCACTGGGTGCTGGGCACACGCTAAGTACATCAGACAGATTAGTTTATTTATCTTCATCACTACTCTATGACGAGCAGATGCTCTACCCCCATTCTCCAGATGAGGAAACTAGGGCTAAGAGAGGTTGGGGGGCTTACTGAAGGCCACACAGCTTACCTGTGGCAGAGCTGGAATTCACAGTTTGACTCCAGATGCTCTTTTACTTGGGAAGGTGTATCTGGAGAAGTAAAAATCTGAAAAAGACTTGGTGAATTTCTTCTTCCGTGTAAGGACTGACCTGTCCATGAGACTTGTTCTGTGGGCTGCAGACTTGCCTACAGGGTCCTCTGCAAGTGAGCCCTGCCTACCTTTCCTTAAGGTTTAGCCCAGGCATTATTTCTGTTCTGCTTCCCCTGAGCTGCTTCTGTCCAAGGAGGGTAAGGTGCCTCTTGACCATGCTGTCGCATACCTCATGCATATTTCTATCATTCCATTTACCAGATTACTTTGAAATTAGTTGTTCACCTGCCTGTCACTCCCTCTAGTCTCTGGGCTTATAGAGAACATGGACAGTATCTTTATTCAACCTACAAATATTTACTGAGTGTCTACTATGTGGTGAGTGCTAAGACTGAAAAGGTGATTAAAAATAGACATAGTGTCTACCTGATAGAGCTTAAAGTCTAATGGGAAATACAGATGTTAATCACATAATTGATCTCTAGCTCTCTCTCACACACACACACTGACACTTGCACACACTCGCATACATACATGCATACACCACAATTGCAAACTGATCAGGAGCCGTGAGAAAAAGACACACAGTGTTACAGTAGCACGATACCACTGGCTACTTATTCAGGTATTTAGTAGGTGTTTCCAGTAACCAGATACCTAATCTGTGCTCAATAAATATTTGTCTAATAATCTGAAGTAGGGGAAAATGCAAAAGCTACAGAGAAAATATCGGATCTACCGTAAGAACTTCCCAGGAAACAGATTCACCCAAATATTCTTTGGCATGGTGAGTGACATAGCTACAGCACTAATCTGACACCAGTGATACAGGTGAACATTAGGTGAACACAACAGGCCAGCCACTGTCTGAGTTTATCTGTATATGCTTAACCCTCACCGTGACCTCACCAAGGAAGTGCTGATGGAACTGAGACACGAGAGGTCGTGTCTTACACAAGGCCACCCAGCGGTCGGTCAGTGAAAGACCTGAGATGTGAATACTCCAGAAGCCCTGGTGCACCGCTGACCCTGCATCTTAATGCCTGTTTTAATCTCTTCTCTAGAGCCAAGGCTAGTCACCAGGTATTCCTTGCCCAAGGTCATAGTGCTGGTTACAGTAAAGCCAAGCTTGTCTCCTCCTTGCCAAGTCAGGCTGTGGGAGTTCTCAAGGGAGAAACCTGGTTATGGCAGAGGGCAGTGGCAGATGGGAAGTAGAACTGAGTCCCCTTAAGGGGCACGGAGTTGCATGTAGGGGGTTCTGGGTGCATGTTAAAACCAAGAAAAAAAAATTATTATTGAAGGTCAGTTGTGTGCCCTTCATGGCTCTAATGCTTCTCACAGTGCTAAATTTAGTCCTATTATTGTTCAGATGACAAGACCAAGGCTGGGAGGGGTAAAGTAGGTATTTGAGGGATTAGCAACAGAATTGTGATTGGAACTTGTGCCTGCCTGCTTTCTTTGGCTCACCTGTTGCCCCGCTGGACCTGGAAAAAAGGCTTGCTTCCTCTTGCCTACAGCACTTTTTCAGATTGATTTTCTCAGGGACCGGTTTACCTGTGTTTCTGGAACTTTCTTTCCTCCCTGAGGTTCCCTTCATGAGCTTCTGGGTGGGTTCTCAGATTGTTTGAGGTGGAACTGAACCAGGTGACCTCTTCACCCACCCCACCTCAGGGCCTACATTTTGTCCAGACAGAGAGGAGACAGTCAGCCCTCCCCTCTGGCTGCCAGGAAAAGCAGGGGAAACGAAGGGGCTGAACCTCCTGTGGCTGGGCCAGCCAAGTGCCAGGAGCCCCACATTTGCATTCATTGGACAGAACCAGGTTTTGATCACGTGTCTCACTTTGCTTACTCTCATACAACCACTTTGGTCTCTCTCTCCCTTTGCTCTCTGTGGCCCAGACTCTTTAATGTCTGTGGGAAGCAGGCCAAAATCTCTCGGCAGCACCAAGGCCCCCCCTAACCAGGCACCACCGCGGCTTTCTCACTGCCTCTCTTCCTCATTCTGCTCACTGGTGCCTCTGAGGGTCTTTGGAGAGCTAATACTTAATTCAGATGATCTCTTATTTATAGTGACTTTCCCTTAGGTTCTGCATCTTGGTTCCCCCACATGTTGTTTCTATAAGCATCTATCTGTCCATTCTTCAACTATCTGTATACCTGTTTGTCCAGTTACCCATCTGTCTAAAACCTAACTCTTACCTCACTGCTTTTTTTGGGGAGGGGTTTTAAAATCAGTTTAGAACTAGGTTCCTTTCCCCCCAAATACCTTCATGAAATTTAGTATTTCATAATACCAATAATAGTAATAATAATAATAAAGTCCTAAATATTAAGCACTTGCTACACACACACACCCCTGATGCTGAGAGTAGGACCATAAAGAAAGCTGAGCATGAAAGAATTGATGCTTTTGAACTGTGGTGTTGGAGAAGACTCTTAAGAGTCCCTTGGACTGCAAGGAGGTCAAACCAGTCAATCCTAAAGGAAATCAATCGTGAATATTCATCGGAAGGAGTGATGCTGAAACTGAAGCTCAGTGCTTTGGCCACCTGATGAGAAGAGCTGACTCTGGAAAAGACCCTGATGTTGGGAAAGATTGAAGGAAGGAGGAGGACAGGACAGAGGATGAGATGGTTGGATGGCATCACTGACTCAATGAAAATGAGTTTGAGCAAGCTCTGGGAGATGGTGAAGGATGGGGAAGCCTGGTGTGCTGCAGTTTGTGGGGTCTCAAAGAGTTAGACATGACTGAGCAGCTGAACAACAGCTACCTCACTTTATCCTCATGGTGGCCTTTGGAGTTACCCGTTTCTTTTACAGAAGAAACTAAAGTTCAGAGAGGTCCAGCAATGCAGGTTACAGGATTTGAACTCCTGGCTCCCGAGCAGTCCATACTCTATAAAACAGATTCTCCTGACTTTGCTAATTCACCCCTCATTTCTGGGATACACATCTGCTACCCCCACCACCCTTCTGTGTCGCTTCTGGTTTCTTCTAATCCTTACTTTAACTGTTCTTTGCTTATATTTATTGGGAAATGACATTAAGAATCTGAAAGTAAACAGGCTCATTTCACTAATTCTTACTACTGCTCTGTAGTATTTGTGTGGAGGAAACTTTGTTGCCTCAGAAGATGAGACATCTCAAGAGGGTTTGGTATGATGGACAGAGCTGTGTCTTGGATCAGAAGAGCAAGGATCAAATCCTGGCACCACCTCTTACTACCTATGGAACTTTGAGCATATGACTCCGTGTCCTTGGTTACAGTTTCTTTCTTTGCAAAATGGAGGTAGTAATAGCAATATTACTGTGTTCATCACATTGTAAGATTTGGTTCATTTTAGTTAAATCCAGGAGGACCTTGGATCTGGGTTGACTGATTTGTAAAGGAGAAACTGGCAGATGCATGGAGTGTTTTCTACCTGCCAACTCTCCCCCAACAGACACCACTGCTCGATGAAGGCAGGCTTAGCTTAGGGCAGCTTCATCATTCTCCATGCAGCAACCAGAGCTGGCAGCAAGATGAAACTCACTCGGTAGCCCCAAAGGAACTTTCAGTTCTCACATTCTGTGGGTTTGATACGAGTCTACTTAAAGAGGATAGTAAATTATGGATGAGGTGGTTGGATCGCGCTAGATGAGCTGAGTTGGTAAATACACGATGGAAATAAAACCAAGACCCACCATCAAGAGAGTGCTGAATTCTATTCTGGCAATCTCTGGAGTTGTTCACTAGAGCAACTATTTTCCAGTTGTGCCCCTAGAGCCCTGCTGTTCCACAGGGGTACCTGGGGTTGCAAACATCAAGCATTTTGGAAGAAGAGAGATGGGGAGAGAAAGGAGGAGGAGAAAGAAGAGGAAAAGGGAGACGTGGAGAGGAGAAAAGAGAATAAGGGAGAGAGCTTAACTCATTCCTTCTCTGTATCAGTAATTCTCAACCAGGGGTGATTTTGCCCCTGGGGGCCATTTAGCAATGCCTGGAAATGTTTCTGGTTGTCCCAACAGGGGGATGCTGCTGACCTCTATGAGAAGAGGACAGGGATGCTTCTAAACATCTTAGAGTACACAAGACAGCCTTCCATAACAATGAATGAATTATCCAACTCAAAAAAGTCAATGTGCCAAGGTTGGGGAACCCTGTACTAGATTGAAGCAACTCCAAGATGATTCCTTTTGTGCAGGGAGCCCTGTGGGCCCCTAGAGACAGGAGGTGGTACTTCAGTTTATGATGATGTGGGCTTCCCAGGTGGCTCTGAAGAAACTTCACCTTCCCTTTTCCTTTTACTCATCACTAAAGGCCTCAGGACAGAGAAGGGGCAGGGACCTTCTCCTTCATTCTTACAAAAATGTCACGGCAGAGGTTTCTATGATTTCCCCAAGATCCCACAGCGAGGAAGTTGCAGAATGAAATAGACACCTCCTGCTCTTGGATCTTTGTAACACAGCCTACCTCAGTCAATGTGAGCCCTGGTTGTGCACCCAGCAACCTGCAACAGAGGCCCAAAGCCAGGTGAAACCCCAAAGGGCTGGACCAAGCCTGGTGTTGTGTAGGGACCTGCGATTTGTTATAGGCGAGTATGATAAGACATGCAGACACAGAAATGACTGTCATGAAGGAAGAATTGTCTCATACTCATAGTCCCCTAAAGCAGGAGGCACAGAATACCACGATGTGGGGATCCCATGGGGAAGCATCATGGCCAGTCTAGAGGCAGAGGGAGCAAGGGGAAAATGTGGGCAAGAGCCTTTATTATTGTGGTTCCACTGAAAGGAAAAGGCAAGGCATGGTAAGCACATTCTAGATTGACTAATCTGAATAATTTCAGCAGGCTCTGGGGTGTAGGGGCTGTCCCTGGTTGTCTGGCACTTGGCCCTGGGTTGTTGGGGGTCGGGGGAGATAGTGGCCCAGAGTGAGAGCCTACTTGTTGCTGTTCAGTCACTAAGTCTGGTCTGACTCTTCCACCCTGTGAGCTGCAGCACGCCAGGCTTCCCTGTCCTTCACCATCTCCTGGAGTTTGCTCAAACTCATGTCCATTGAGTCAGTGATGTTATCTAACCGTCTCATCCTCTGCTGCCCACTTCTTCTCTTGCCCTCAACTTTCCCTAGCATCACGGCCTTTTCCAATGGGTCATCTCTTCGCATCAGAGCCTGGTAGAGAAGGTCATTACAGTATGGGCTCTGGATGGTTGTCTCACGTTTGACAGGTACTCTCTATGGCACGTCTTTACTTTCTCCAGGTTCTGGCTAACTCTGTGAGAGGTGGTCCATCCAGGTTCAGTGAGCCTGAAAGATATGAAAGCATCAGAATACAGAAAATAAGACCTGGTTAGCACACCTCTCTAACCCCAAAGCCTCACCATACTGCTGCTTTTTAGCCATCTTTTGAAATAAACTCTTTTGTTTCTAACTAAGTCTTTTTTTTTAATTTTATTTTTAAACTTTACATAATTGTATTAGTTTTGCCAAATATCAAAATGAATCCACCACAGGTATACATGTGTTCCCCATCCTGAACCCTCCTCCCTCCCCATACCATCCCTCTGGGTCGTCCCAGTGCACTAGCCCCAAGCATCCAGTATCAGTGCATCGAACCTGGACCCAGTATTTAAGCAAATTACAAAGTAAAAATTACTCTTCTGTCTGATGCAGAACCTTTGAACCTCCAGAAAATATCCCACTCCATAGACATCCTCTTTAGAAGGGATTCTCACTCCCTCCATCCTGCTGCTCTCCTAGCCTTGGGTTCTGCCATGGGTTGGAAGACGCCTAGGGGAGTATTTGAGAGCAGGGATCCTGTAGCCAGATGACTTGTATTTGTATTCTTGATCCATCACCTCCCAGCTGTGTGACCTTGGGGAATTATATTTAATCTCATGCCTTAGTGCTGCCAACTATAAAGTAGGCATAATGATAATATCCAGGAGATGGTGAAGGACAGGGAAGCCAGGAATGCTGCAGTCCATGGGGTTGGAAAGAGTAACACACAACTTAGTGACTGAACAACAACAACAACGATAAAAGGACCTACCTAATGGGCTACTGTCAGAATTAATACACACAAAGCCGTTAGAACAGCACCTGGCACATAGTAAGTGCTTAACCATTATATGTTGTAATCCTAATGTAAATATAATTAGTGATATTAGATTACAAACAGTCTATATTATAATGTTGCTGCCAGAGCTACCAAGGTCACACATACGCTTTTCAGTCCTCTTGCTACTAGCCGTGCTTAGTACCATCACTCCTTCTGTGTCTTTCTCTCCAAAGACCAACACCCCTGCTTCTCCTGCGTTTCTTCATTCCTGCTACTTCTACCATTGCACCCACTGGGATAACCATTGCCCCCTCTGCTGCTGGGCATTGCTGCCATCAAGTGAAAACAATGTCAACTAGATCGTGAGGGTCAAAGAAGGTGTGAAGAAGCAGAAAAGGATAGGAGCCACGGATGGGCCACCATGAACATGTTCAGTCTTGTACCCTCTTTGAACTTCCCTTGCTCCTAGTTTAGGGGAGGTTAGTAATAAAGTCCCAGGCCTGTGGGGCCATTATTAATGAAGTTGTACAGTGGTTCTACAATTATGTTGTGTTTTTCCTGAGCCTGCAGGGTCAGAAATGGCCCATTACAGCTCTTGGTGGCCCTGGATGTGTAGATACCCTCTTGACTCAGGAATGACATTGTTTCAGCAGCTCATAGGGGCTGCCTGCCTCCGGAATGTGGACAGAGAAGCCTCCTCACCTTTGCTTCCCCGCACGGGAGTGCATAGACTGCAGGGGGCTCCTCTCCCCTGACTCTGACCCTGGAAATCCCCATTTGGCGATTAGATTCACGCTGACTCTGGGCTCTATCTGGGTCACACTGTCTTGAAACTGCTATGGCCTCTTGGGAAGAAAAGGAACATCTGAGAAAGGAGAACTCGGCCTTTAAAAATATAAGTCTCTATTGAGGAAAAGGAATTGGGAAAACAGCCCTTTTGCAAGGAGGAAAATGGCTTTGGGTTCTCCTTTCCCAAGCCCAGCCTTAATTTGGAGATATTTCACAGTGGCCTTTTGAAGGGGTGACCAGTTCATACCAAGCTGCCTTAAATGCTTGGAGTAAAAGCCTGTGGGGACTTGCAAATCAACTCTGGGAAGAGAAATTAGCTGTGTCTTGTCTCAGAACTCCCGAAACCAGCTCCAAAGTAAACACATAAGCTGTGCCGGCAGGGAAAGCATGGCCCCTTTTTCTTCTTCATTTTAGAAACTCCATGTGTGCATTATTTTAAATAGGCGCCAGCACACGAGGCCCTTTTAACAAGATTGAAAACAGATGGGGCCTTAGGCTGTTCAGTAGCTCTCAGAAACTGACATGGGAAGTGCTAAGCCATCCTGTGTCCAGGCGACGTTCGTGTTCTTGAAGCACAAGTCTGGCCAGGCCTCTCATTCCCAGGGAGCAGGAGTCTGCTTCCTGCATCAGGTGTGTCAGCAGGGGAAGGAAATATCTCCTTTCACTGCATTTACCCGTGTTTGCATTTACTTAACCCTCTGGCAGCCTGAAAGAAGAGAGGCTTGTGCTAGCCTTAAGACCCCATGCTTCTGGAGCTGAGAGCATTGGGTTTTAACTTATCATTCATGGGATTGTTACTCCCCACAACCCATGACTCTCCAGAGGCTCCCAATCTCACTGTAAGTGATGGCCAGAGTCCTTCGCATGGCTATACACCCTTCATGGTTAGACTTCCCTGGCCTTCTTCCTGCTCTTGTCTTTCTTGCTTACTCTGATCCAGTCACACTGGCCTTCTCACACTGTTCCCTAAAATCAAACACCAGGAAACAAGTATTGATGAGGATGTGGAAAGATTGGAACCCTTGTACATTGCTGGAAAGAATGTAAAATGGTACAGCTGCTACAGAATACAGTATGGTGGTTCCTCAAGAAGTCAGACAGAATCACCACATGACCCAGCAATTCCAGTCCTGGGTATATAGCAAAAGAATTGAAAGCAGGGATTCAAACATGTTTGTTAGCCCATGTTCATAGCAGCATTATTCACAGTAGCCAAAAGGTAGACCTAAAACCCAAGGTTCATTGACAAATGGGTAAACAAATGTGGTATATCCATACAATGGAATATGATTCAACCTTTACAGTGAAGGAAATTCCGACATATGCTACAACATGGACAAACTTCAGGTCAAATAAGCCAGATGTAAGAGGATGAATATTGTAAGATCCCACTTGTATCAGGTACCTAGAATAGTCAAATTCATAGAGACAGAAAGTACAGTAGCAGTTACCAGCAGTTATGGAGAACGAGTTACTGTTTCTTGGACACGAGGGTTTTGTTGGGGATGATGAAAAAGTTCTGTGGTTGGATGGTGGTGATGGTTGCACAACAAAGTGAATATATTTCATGCCACTGATTTATACACTTAGAAAACAGTTAAAATGGTAAATTTTACATTGCAGTTATTTTACCGCAAAGAAACAAACTTTGAAAAACTCAGGCAATCACACCCTGCCTTGAGCTTTTGCTTTTCTGTTCTCTTTGCCTGGAACCCCCTTTCCCAAGGTATCCACATGGCTTGTTCAGATTCTTTGCAGCAGTGTCACCTTCTCAGAGGTACTCGACTGCCCTCTCTGAAATGGTACTCTCCACGCACACTTCTCAGTCACTCTGTGTCATGTCACTTGCTTCATTTTTCTTCACAGCATTTAGCACCCAGAATGCTGACACTCTGGTCCTTCTGAAGTGTCCAGCACTAAGCTCAGGCTGTAGGGGGCAGCAGGGACTCCATATTTGGGGTTTAAAACCAGCCATGTTTTCTGAGGCCCAAGCAGAGGGAGCAGCAGGCCCTCATCTTGGCGCCGGGCTTTACCCTGGTCCCTGGATGTGTGGACTGAATCAAGGGAAGGAAGGTAAGAGGAAAGACCCCTGGGAAGCAGCTCTAGGGAGAGAAGGTGAGGCCCAAGCTGTGGGTAGCAGTGGGTAGAAAAGGAGGGTTGAATGGTTTTTTCATTTCTACAGCACTGAAATGGTGTTGGACGTGTGAAATGAAAACCAAATAAAGGAAAGCATGTTAAGGTAGGATAGAACATTTTAATTTCTCAGAGCTTTGATGGATGAGATGTTCTTGTCATCACAAGTTTCCGTTTGGGAAAAAAATCTACAGAAATAAATTACATCAGCCCTACTTAAGCTCCTTCAGTATCTCTGCTCACCATACTCGACAGCATCATGCCTGCTTCATCTCTAGGCTCATCATCCCACCCCGAGCAGCTCTTCCCAGAGCTCCAGCCTCACCACCTCACCGTCAGCATCACACCCACCTGTGATACAACTGCCAAACATGGACTCTGCTTCTGCACCTCGATCTCCAAGCCCCTGAACCCATTCATCAACCATCTGGAAAAATACGGGGAGACGTTCACATGTGCTTTGTTTAATCCTATAAACACACATTTCTGAGAATTCAGCAGAATGGTACTTACACCTGTGGAACCCAGCGCAACAGTGAAGAGAAGTAGATGTCAAGGGGACACGATTCATCCTTCTTTAATACGTAGCTAAGTTGTGGTCTTAAAATCTCTGAACATTTGCCCGATCTGTCACAAGTTCGTTGCAGGTGGCAAAATTCATTCCTAGGTCTCTCAACCTTATAAAAGCTCTGGAAATGGGGAGAGATGAGGCTCTGACGATCCTACCATTCTGGGGCCATTCCCACCCCTTAAAGCTTCTTTCTCCCCCTCCCCTCCCCATCCTCCTTCCCCCATTCTTCCCCCACCTCCTCAATCCTCCTCCCCATCCTTTGTCTCCCCTTCCTCCCCCATCTCCTACCCTCCTCTTCCTCCCCCTCCTCCCTCTCTCCTTCAGCAAACACTTTCTGTCCTTCGGACATTATCAGAAGCTCTCCCTACCCTTCAAGTTTTCCCTGGCAGAGGGAAAATGACAGTGGATGTTTTACTTTGATTCTCAGATGCTGCTGTTTCAGTCTCTATTCTTGGCACAATAGTTGCTCAAAAAAAGAATTAGTTGTTAAGTTAATGAATTAATGGATGACTCGAGTTCAGGTAACTTTGTGATCTTGGCCAAGTCATTTTCTCTGTTTCTCATCCACTAATGAGAATGCTAATACCTACTCTCGTATCAGGAGGTCATTGTAATGATCAAATTAAAGAACATAAATGTGATATCTAACATTGATTATTCATTTTTCACTTAGGCACCTTGCTAAGGACTCAAGTGGATATTAATTCCATTTAATGGAATCCATTAATTGCAATGCTCACACCTGCCCTAGGAAGGTACCATTCTTTTTTTTTTTTGGAAGGTACCATTCTTAACCTCATTTACAGATGAGGGACTGAGGCTTAGAAAGGCTAACTTGTCTAAAGGTGCACAACAAGTAAGGGGTAAAGCTTTGATTCAAACTCATGGGGTTCAATTCTAAAAACCTTCACATGCCAGCACTTTGTAAACTGCAAGTCACTGCTACTGATTTTTTAAAAAATAATATGGTGAACTCCAGCTAACTTTGGATATTTTATTACTTGAACATTTAGGAATGTAGGTTTTGTCATTTTATTTGTCTCTATTTTATGTGTATTTTGACATGTTTTTACCTCTCCCTTACCTGCCTTCTACACACACACGCACACACACAGAGGAATATTAAGATTTTTTTGATGAGCATAGGTGCCTTTGCATCTGCCTCCACAGCTGGGTGTTTGGCACGGGAAGTGGGCAGTACTGCCAGGCAGCTCTCACTGACCCAGGGGCCCAGACCTTTGCTCAGATGCCTGGTACTGCTTCTGCACAATATTTCCTCCTCTGGAAAGGTCCATTGAATGAGTCTTCAGACATTCAAAGCCTGTTTTGTCTGCAAGGTGAGTCTGTACTGGTGGAAAAGAGCTCAGTCCCGAGATGCCAGCCAAGGAAGTCACTGAGCCCACCAGGCCTCAGAGCTGAAAACATGGCCTATGCGGGAAACCGACAGGAAGCAGTTCTTGCTGAGAGCAGGCTTTGGGCCGCCTGCCAAGTACTTGCTATCAGCAGGGCAGTTAGAAGGAGCGGAGCGGTGAAAGAGGGACCTGTGGGCTTCCCCAGCAGACGCTGCACACTGACGTGGGAAAGACACAGGAAGGTGTAAGAATTAGAGCTCTGCGAGTTAAGACTTGAGTCACCCCAGATAAGCCACTTGGTACAGTGTGAAGGGTGTCAGCCTGGGTTTGGACCCCAGGATGTATCTTTGGACAGAGTTACCCTGCTTCCCTGGGCCTCACCTTTGACATCTGCAAAATGGGCATCTGTTCATTCAGTGATATTCACAGAGCACCTGTGTTGTTTCCCCAGACGCTGGTTTAGGTGCTGGGCTAGAGCTCTGGGCAAAACAGACAAAATCCCTGCCCCTGGAGCTTCCATTATAGTGAAAGAAATGGACGATTAAATATTCACTTGGGATGGATGTAAATATTTACGTCAGAGGGTGGTGAGTGCTGTGGGGGAGGATTAAGCAAGGAAATAGCTTGGAGCACAGCATGTGCTTTGTCGGAAGGTGCCACTAGGGGCGCCAGGGAGCAGAGGTGTGCTGCCAGGTCTCAGAAACAAGGTTTAGCGGCTGAGGGATTGGAGGTTGGTGTCTGCTTCCTGTGCTTGATAATGGGAAAGAGGCCAGCATGGCATGGCGATGACAGAGTGAGTTGAAACAGGGGCAGACAGGGAATGGTGGAAGGAGGTGTCAAAGAACCTAAATCCTGTAGGAGTTCACAGCCTGCGTAAAGCTTGGGTTTTCTGTGTTTAATGTTTTATTATTGTTGCTGCTGCTGTTTATGCTTTTAACGAGTCTCTATAAGACCCTGTGAAAGAACTTAAGAAGTGAAGAAGAGACTCCCCTGGTGATCCAATGGTTAAGACTCCATGCTCCCAATGCAGGGGGCCCGAGTTCAATCCCTGATCAAGGAACTAGATCCCTCATGCCACAACTAAGAGATCCTCCATACCGCAGCGAAGATCCCAAGTGCTGCAACTGAGACCCAGTGCAGCCAAGTAAATTTAAAAAAGAAAAAAAGAAATGAAGAAGATCACAGTGCATGCAGAATGCTGATTTATTTTAAAAGGAATTTGTTAATAACACACTTTCCTTCCCAAGAGTAAACATAACAATCTGTTAGGGATTAGGGTGGAATTTTGATGAAAACTTGCTAGAGGACTCAAGAATGCCCTAATCCTACCTTGACAGTTACTACCACCACCCCTTTTGCAGGTTCCTAAAGTAGACAAAAACACAAGGAGGAAGAGCAAATAAGTTTTAGAGGGCCTAGGCCCACCACCCCTGTGCAGGGTTGCCTGAATCAGCTCCAGACCAAAGCAGTGCAGCATCTTGCTGCTGCTGCTGCTAAGTCGCTTCAGTCGTGTCCGACTCTGTGCGACCCCATAGACGGCAGCCCACCAGGCTCCCCCGTCCCTGGGATTCTCCAGGCAAGAACACTGGAGTGGGTTGCCATTTCCTTCTCCAATGCATGAAAGTGAAAAGTGAAAGTGAAGTCGCTTACTCATGTCCGACTCCTAGCGACCCCATGGACTGCAGCCTACCAGGCTCCTCCGACCATGGGATTTTCCAGGCAAGAGTACTGGAGTGGGTTGCCATTTCCTTCTCCTTGCAGCATCTTACCTGTAATGTCCCATTTATGAGTGTTACTTACTAAATGTGCTAAGTTGCTTCTATTGTGTCAGACTCTTTGTGACCCTATGGACTGTAGCCTGCCAGGTTCCTCTGTCCGTAGGATTCTCCAGACAAGAATACTGGAGTGGTTTTTCATGCCCTCCTCCAGGGGATCTTCCAACCCAAGGATCAAACCTGCACTCTTAATGTCTCCTGCATTGACAGGTGGGTTCTTGACCACTAGCGCCACCTGGGAAGCCCTGTGAAAGTGAAGTCACTCAGTCGTGTCCGACTCTTTGCAGCCCGTGGACTGTAGCCCACCAAGCTCCTCCGTTGGGATTCTCCAGGCAAGAATACTGGAGTGGGTTGCCATTTCCTTCTCCAACTTAGACTAAATACGTATTGCTAAATAATTTTGAAGTACCACAAACACAGTTAGGAAAAAAGAGCAGGACATCTGGGTCTCCTTGGAATCAGAGTTCAGTGCTGCAAACTCATGGGAGAGAGGGTGGCTGAGAGCAAAATGGATGCTGAGGGTGGCTTCTCTGAGGAGCTACAAGGCAGGAGAGAGGAAGTTAACATGAGGACCACCCAGTTCAGCAGGCACTCAGCTGGAGAGAAGCAGAATGTCGACTCCAGAATCACACATGATTGCCTGGTTTTCAACCCAGCAATGACCTTGCCCACTGTTTAAGGCAGCATTATGATGTCCTGAGCACTAGATTAACAGTTCCTCCTTATGAGGTGAGAAAGCGTAGAGAAAAGGGCGGAGGGTGAGAAGTTGTTCTAGCATTAGGAAAGGTCCTGGAGGCTGCCCACCTTCTGCCATCAGCCCAGTATCTATGTGTCTCTCTTGTCTCTCTCTTTTACCCTCCTGCAAATTACAAAGGGTGTCTAAGGCCTTGGAAAGGGGCAGACTGTAAGGGTTTAAAGGTACAGTCTGGACCAGATAGGTCTTCACTAACAAGAATTTCCAGTATCTTATCAGCCTCCCTTGGATTCCAGAACAATCTGTCTGCCAGCATCTTGTCTTTCTCAGGAACTCTGGACAACAGCTCTTTGTGTTGAAATCCCCCTTCCTTCAGTCAGGCTTCATGGTCAAGGCTGATAGCTGCTACCTCCACATTCCCACACATTTTCGGTTTCTTGTGTACATTCCAGTCACTCATCCAATTCCAAGTCCCAATTTCAGTTTCTTTCGCATTGATCTGTTGGCCCAATAGCATCCTTCAACTTACTATAATAATGATGATTGCAATCACCATTTTCTACTCCATGATCAACAACATTATCATTGCAAATGCAATTATTGGTAACTAAACATGAATACCCCATGCTTTCAGTGATATTATCTGCTTGGCATCACATACTTTCTAGGTTCCACTGAGAACCCATGAAAGACTCTCAGGAAACTGAATGCATTCCATCTTGTTTGTGTGTGATGTGTGCACTCATGAGTGTGTGTGCACGTGTTTTCCTGGAGCTGGATATGTATTTAATTATAAACAGGTGCTTGTATTTCCTTGTGATAGAGGGTGCTATAGAAGAGGTCTTGTTAATGGATATGATTCCAACCATAACTAACTGATAATAGAGTCTGGAACTTAGAAAGTGCTATGTAAATACTTGTGGTTAAATATTTATCACTCTCTTATAACACAGCCCTTCGTATTTCCCAGTGGTCTCCCAAAGATGACTATACCCTAATCCCTGGAATCTGTGAAAATGATACTTAGAAGGGAGATGATGATGTGATTACAATTATAGACTTTAAGAAGAGTATCTCTGATTATCCAAGTAGGCCAGTCTGACCACAGAAGCCCTTAAAAACAGAACTTTATCTGGCTAGAGAGGAAGATGTGACAAAAGGGAAGTCAGAAAACTTTGGAGAATAAGGACTTGACATGCCATGACAAGTTTGAAGATGGGGAGTACAATGTGACAAGAACTGCAGACAGCCTTAAGGAGCTCGGACAGTCTCCCAGCTGAGATCAGCAAGGAAGTAAAACCTCAGTCCTATAGCTGCAGAGAGTTCAATTCAGCAAACTTGGAAGCAGATTCTTCCCAAAACCTCCCAGAAAGAGTCCAGATGGCTGATACCTTGATTTTGGCTTTGTGAAACCTAGAACAGAAATCAGCTGAGCTAACATGGACTTCTGATGTGTATGGAGCAGTGAGACAATGCATTTGTGTTGTCTGCGGCTGTTATATTTGTGATAATTTGTTGTGGCAGCAATAGAATACTAATACCCTATAGAGTACCGTTCCTTCACAGGGAGTTCAAAATCCTCAGAATTGGCCTCCCACCCACTTTTCTAGCTCTGTTCTATTGTGTTCCTCCACATACTCCATGCTCCAACAGCAGAAGGCATCTCACTGCTTCATTGCCCCAGAGCCCTGCGGCTCAGCTGTGCTTTTGTTCATGAAAACTTAGATTGGGGCTTTCTCCCCCTTTCTACCTGGAACCACCCTCCTCCTTGCTGTGGTCTAGTGGATCTGGCAGTGGGGCAGTTTCAGAAGGTGAATTATTTAGCATATGTAGGTATTGTAGTTGTCCACTCATCTACAAAGTATAAAAATAACACTTCATTCCACAAGTATGTTTTCAATACTTCCTGTGTACCAGGAACTGGATATAAAGTGGTAAACAGCTTTCTAATAAAAGTATGATTGCTTGGCATTTCTTTTTCATAAGGTATGCTGTGGTAATAGTATTTTCGTTCCATGATCATTGGGAGACACTGGTTAAGAAAGAGAGGTGAAAATGAAACAGACCATGGACATAATTGACTCAGTTGATGATAACTCATTTTGAAGATGAAGAGGATTAAAGTGGAGAGAGAAAGAGGGGTTTGCCTAAGGCCATACACTTGGTTGGTGCTAAATCTGAAATTTAGATCCCTTGACCCCAGACCTCAAACCAGTTTCTTTTCCACTATTCTTTGATTCCTCCATGCAAATGCTTAATAAAAGTCATGAACAGAAAAACTCGGATAGTCCAGCATTTTCAGGTATCGTTGAGATCAGTGTTGAAAACCTCCCACACCCGGTTTTAGCAAGTGTAACAAAATACAAAGACCTTACATATGCTGCTGTGAAAACCTGCCTGTCTTCAATGGTGTCCATGACCCAATAATTTCACTCCTAGGAATATACCCAAAAGAAATGAGAGTGTATGTCCTTCAAAATAGATGTAGAAGAATGGGCATAACAGCTTTTTTAATAGCCAATGACTAGAAATAGTCCAGGTGTCCATCATCAGCAGAACCAATGAATGTATTATTGTACAGGAGGGCATGGCAACCCTCTCCAGTATTCTTGCCTGGAGAATCCCATGGACAGAGGGGCCTGGCAGGGTACAGCCCATAGGGTCACAAAGAGTCATACACGACTGAAGAGACTTAGCACACACCCCTGTGCAGGCACTGAAGCCCTACACAGAAATAAAATGATTTATTCTAAGCCCAACAGCATGAGTGAAGCACGCAGATATAGTGATGAGTGAAAAAATGCAAACACCAAAGAGTATATACTCTGAGATTCATATGAAGTTCAAGAACATACAAAACTAAGCTATAGAAATAGAAGATACCCAAGTGGTAGCATCATGGTGTGAAAGTTGATGTCAGTTATATTGAAGTTGACAGAGTACTCAGGGAGGCTGGAATTGTTACCAATTTTCATCTTGATATTAATTGCTCATGCTAAGTTGCTTCAGTTGTGTCCAACTCTTTGCAACCCTGTGGACTGTAGCCCGCCAGGCTCCTCTGTCCATGGGCTTCTCCAGGCAAGAATAATGGAGTGGGTTGACTTTTCCTTCTCCAGGGGATCTTCCCAACTCAGGGATCAAACCCATGTCTCTTATGTCTCCTGCGTTGGCAGGTGGGTTCTTTACCGCTAGCACCATCTGGGAAGTTGATATTGATTATGCAAGCACAGATCAATTAAGATCCATCAATCTGTAAAAATTTGTGAAATTTAATTTAGCTATCCCTCTTTTTTTGAGGCATTCTTCTAAGGTTTATAATAGCTTTAATTAATCAAGATCAATGAGTTTGAGTAAACTCTCTGAGTTGGCGATGAACAGGGAAGCCTGATGTGCTGCAGTCCATGGAGTCGCAAAGAGTTGGACATGACTGAGCAACTGAACTGATCTTTAAATAATGTTATACCACTTTATATACAGTGTAAGGACCTTTTAGCAGTACATTTCCATTTCCATCTTTGTGTTCTTGTTACACATTCTACTTCTTCATGTGTGATGAACTCCCATAATTCATACTATTGTCTTGCAGTCAATGATTCACCTTGAGAAGCACTGACACAAAAGGAACAGACTTCCTTCCAAGTCCAAGAGTATTTACAAATGTACTTTTTATGGCAAAATGTAAAGTGAAAGTGAGGTGCCTACAGGCATGGCAGACTGTAACAACTTGACTCTAATTCAAATTAAGAAGTCTTTGAAGAAAAAAGTCATCAGAGCACAGGCTCAGTAGTTGTGACACATGGGCTTAGTTGCTTCAAATCATGTGAGATCTTTCCAGATCAGGGATTGAACCTGTGTCTCCTGCATTGACAGGTGGATTCTTCACCATTGAGTCACCAGGGAAGCCCAGCTGTCATTCTTTGCCTCTCTTGATATAAAGTATATTTTTCCCCTCTGATTGCTTTGAAGGTTTTCTGTTCATCACTGGTTTGTTAGTAAGCTGATTATTATGTACGCTGGTATGGTTTTCTTCATATTTCTTCTGCTTGGGAGTCATTAAATTTCTTAGGCCTGTAGGTTTATAGTTTTCATCAAATTTGAAAAACTGAGACTGAGGGGAGCTTCTGCAAAGTTGAGAAAGCTCTAGGTAAACTAGGACAAATTGATCATCCTAGATCCAGAGCACACTGTGATCCAGGGCTCGTTTAGCCCCACTACTAAATTTTTGAGAACTCGACTCTTGCTACAAAGTCTTTACACTTACCTGGTGAGAACACGAACTATCCCCAGCCTTGTGTGTGTTATGGAGTACGAGTCTACTCTTTTCTGATAGTTCTGTTACTGGCCCTGAGAAATTTCCTTTCGTGCATGCTCATATCAGTACGCAGCCAAAGACTCACAGATCTGCCTGGAGGCCTTTTTCTGTACAGTTGTATCTTTACTCTGCCCTGCAAATTCTAGCCACCTCTGCTGCTGCTGCTGCTAAATCGCATCAGTCGTGTCTGACTCTGTGCAACCCCATAGATGGCAGCTCTCCAGGCTCCTCTGTCCCTGGGATTCTCCAGGCAAGAATACTGGAGTGGGTTGCCATTTCCTTCTCCAATGCATGAAGGTGAAAAGTGAAAGTGAAGTCGCTAAGTCATGTCCGACTCTTCGCGACCCCATGGACTGTAGCCTACCAGGCTCCTCCACCCATGGGATTTTGCAGGCAGGAGTACTGGAGTGGGGTGCCATTGCCTTCTTCAGTCTCCCTGAATTCTAACATTTGTCTCTTCAGCTTAGTCAGACTACGGGCACTGACTGTGTTCTCCTACACCTGAAAACTGCCTCCAGGCAGTCAGCTAGGGCAGTCACAGGTAATTTCATGTGTTTCCTTTCTGCAAGGTCATAGTCCTACAATGCCTGTTGTTCAGTGTCTGAAAACTATTAATGTATTTTGTCTGGCTTTCCAAGTTTAAGATGAGAGTGTAAATATAGTCCCTATTACTCCATTGTGGACCTAATTAAGGAGAAATCTTTACTCTTTATATTGTATGCCTTCATATTTTAAAAATTGTTTATGTTATAAATACTTGAAAAGGTTTCCCTTTTTCTGGTTATACCCTTTTTTATGCATTTCAATTTACTCTCACTAAGACAGTTAAATATTTGAATATAATACTGATAGCTGTTTATAGACATCTTCCTCCTATGTATGTCTCAGCTCTGTGCTAGGTGTCTCATATACACTATCTTGAATCTTCACTCACCACTGATATCATTGCCTCCATTTTAGAGATGTCAAAACTGAGAGTCTAAGCAGTCAGTAACTGGACCAAAATCATCACATGTTGAGCAGTTACTTTTAAATGTAGTTGCTTTGAATATTTATTTATCTATACCAGCATGCCTAGTATATAGTAAAGAGACATCATATTAGAAATAATTGGGACCAAAATGTCTTTGAGGTCAAAAGGTTAACTTACATCAGAAAATGCAGAAACATGACTCTCATAGTGGTGCTTTATTTTGTGTGTGTGTGTATACATGCATTTAAGTATGTGTTTGCTGAAGTGGATACAGGAGCCTTACCTAAACCAGTTGACATTCTTGGAACCCTGACAGCTTTGCATGCAATACTAAAATTGGATCCAATTTCCAAAATTATTTTATTACATTCCTAGGATTATTGTGACAAATTACTACAACTTGGTGGCTTAAAATAAAATAAATTATCCTCTCAGAGGCCAGAAATTGGAATCAAGGTGTCAACAGATCTGTACTCCCTCTGAATACTGTGCTTCCTTGCTTCTTCCACCTTCTAGTAAGTCCTGTTGTTCCTTGGTTTTGGGGCAGTGTAACTCCAGTCTGTGCCTCCATCTTCATACAGCCTTCTTTCCTGGGTCCCTCTGTCTCCCCTTCTCTTCTTTTATAAATACACCTTATTATATTTAGGGTCCACTCTCATCCAGTATCTGAGAGCCTTAATTATATTTGCAAAGACTCTGTTTCCATACAGTCACATTCACAGGTATCAAGGGTTGGGACTCGGACATATCTTTTAGGGGAATCCATTTAACCACTACAGTCTATGAGAGCTCTCCAGGCCCTGATATTTAGGATTCTACCAGCAGGGTCATCCTGCTGTCTTGAAGGAGAGATGGTTGGATACTTCTATGTTCATTTTCATGGTTGTTGAAATTTTTAGAAAGATAAAATTGGAAAGTGTCGTTTCTTTGCTACTCCAGCTATCTGTGCTTGATCTAGCAGAGGCTTGCTGCCCTATAACCCAGGAATCTACCTCCTAAAATTACTCATAAACTATGACTAGGAGACAACTGCAGACACTCAGATCTGAACCAGATGAACTTCTGACTTGTATATCCAAGCCCGAGGGTGTCTTCTATCCAGGTATTTCTCTTTCCATTTAAGCAGCAAGATAGCCTCTGGGTCTTTGCCATCTAATTGGAGATTTTACCATCCAAGATTCTGACTCACTCCTTTTCTTCGTATATCTTGTGCCCAGCAATTCTGTGTTGCAACTTTGTTTTTTTTCCACGCAAGCAACTTTTCTCGCTAATTCTTCTTTGTAATCTTAACCAATGAAATATCTTGAACATGATGGGCTGAATTTTTAAGGCATTAGATTTAATAACTGGGTCATTACCACTGTTTACCAACCTGGCCTCATTACAGAGGTCTTTGCTTTTCACCTTTCCACAGTATAATGAGGTTATTAATTAAAACAAGAGACAAAGGCACTCTGGATTTGCTTTAATGCCATCTGGGAAGATAGCTAGGTCTTTGGTCATAATTTCTGGTAAATGATTCCAAGGGGATACATTTATATCACCATGAAATGATATTTCCCCTCAATGTAAACTTGTTTTTCTCTTTGAGTGGTTTATTTTTAGGTCCCTAAAATTCCCAGTTGCAGTCCACCTAATGCCTTATTTAGCTAAACAGTGGGGACAGTGGGGTGCTGCAGTTAAAAGACCGGCTGGAGCCAGACTGCCTGGGGTTAAATCCTGGCTCTGCTACCTACTGTGTGACAGTGTGCAAGTTATTTGATCTCTCTCTGCCTTGGTTTTTCATGTAGACAAGTATGAGGATTAAATGAACTCATACGTATAAAATGCTTAGGACAGTACCTGGCACATAGTGAGTGTTGCATGTATGTGAGCAGTTATTTTTATTCATTAAATCCAAAGAAATAGCTTTTGGTTTCTGTATAAGTCAGTGTAGTAGTATGCATTTTCTAGAGTGGGGTTACAGGTTGAATTACGTCTCCTAAAATTCATGTGTTAAACTCCTAAGGCCCAGTGCCTCAGAATGTGACCTTATTTGGACACAGGTATGTGGAGATAGGATCTTTTCAGAGATAATCAAGTTAAAGTGAAGTCAGTAGGGTGGGTCCTAATCCAGTATTACTGGTAGAATGGCTACAGAGACTTGCATAGAGGAAAAACATACTGATAAGAGACAGAGAGAAGGTGACCATCTACAAGCCAATGCGAAAAACTTGGAACAGAGCCTTCTTGCACTGCCTTCAGAAAGAACCAGTGCTGCCCACATCTTGATTTGGGACTTGTAGCCTCCACAGCTGTGAGAAAGCACTATTTTCTGTGTTTAAGCCACCTAGTGGGGGTACTTTGTTATTATGGCAAACCTAGGAAATGGTTATAACATCAAGTCACTACCCCCAAGAAGCATATAATCTGGTAGGAGGGATGTATTCCATAGGAAAGGGCTTCCTAGGTAGTGCTAGTGGTAAAGAACCCACCTGCCAATGCAGGAGACATGAGAAATGCAGGTTCGATCCCTGGGTTGGAAAAATCCCTTGGAGGAGGGCATGGCAACCCACTCCAGTATTCTAGCTTGAAAAATCCTGTGGACAGAGGAGCCTGGCAGGCTACAGCCCATAGAGTTGCATGGAGTCAGACATGACTGAAGCTACTTAGCATACACACATTCTATAGGAATAGCAACAGAGATTTTTAAAGCTTGCTCAACCAAATAAGCCAACAAAAAGATGAACTTAGAAGGATACAGAAATGTCTAATAAAACACAAATGTGACACTGTAGTTGGTACATAAACATGAAGAATACTCCTTAGTGGGGACCAAAAAAAATAATACTGCTTATATCTCTTGTCTCTGCCCCTCTCTTGGTAACTATGGAGTTTCTCTATACCACTACCTCCTATCTCTCTCTCCCCTGCCTGTCCACTCCCCTAGAGTTAGAGTACCTTCTTCCACCTTCGAGGAGGTAGAGATTAGTAGCGATGTAACCATGGACGTGTCCCCATGCCTCTCTGCATCTCAGCTTCTTCATCTTTCAAAAAGGGAAATAAATAATATTACTAATTTCACATGAGATTTAAATGTATATTTGGCACATATAAATGTTTCGAGTCATTGGCATCCCTAGTATTTTGTGAATCCTTATTGTTTTGCTTTCTCTTCTAGGCCGAATTCTCAGAGTTGAATCTAGCCGCCTATGTTACTGGGGGCTGTATGGTGGACATGCAAGTCATGAGAAATGGAACCAAGGTTGTGAGGTAAGGAAGACCAAGGTGCAGAAAACCTTCATTCCAGAGGTGTGTATGAAGTACCTTCAGAGCCAACCCCTCTGTTTGTTGCCTGCAACCTAACGCCTGTACTGCACATGCTTTCTTGTATAGAATGTATGCTTCCAAAGAGTTTAGGTGTTATTGCACGTTAATGACTAATGCACAAATAATATGGGGAAGCAGCTGAGTACCCTGGAATGATCCCTGGGCTTGGGGAAAGAAGACTTGGGTTTCATTTCTGACTTTGTGGCTCTGTTCAGTAATATTATTTACTCTCTTGCCCTCTGATTCTCATCTGCCACATGATGATAGTGAATATGAAAGTAGAAGGCAAGTATGTGAGAACGCCCTATTGTTAATAATTATAAAGTGCTGTACAAATATAAGGGATTTTTTAAAATAGGCTGCATCCTTCTTCCAGCAGTAGGGAAGAATAAATGTTCAGAGACTCTCTTCTCAGGACTTTCACACCTAAAAGTACTGGATATAATATAGTAATACTGGATATAATATTAATATATTAATGGATATATAATGGATAATAATGGGTAATTATCCATTATATTATCCAATAATACTGGATATAATAGTACTGGATATAATATTCCCACCTACCCACCCAAATCTGTAATATATGCTGAGCTAGACAGGACATGAGGGAATTCTTCAGAAGCCCAGGAATGTCAAGAAAGTATAAATCTGGAGGAGCAATAAAG
The DNA here is from genome assembly GCF_003369695.1 of Bos indicus x Bos taurus. Lineage (NCBI taxonomy): Eukaryota > Metazoa > Chordata > Mammalia > Artiodactyla > Bovidae > Bos > Bos indicus x Bos taurus. The sequence continues at coordinate 48,709,492 of NC_040080.1, forward strand.
AGCATATTAAAACATTTTTATCTAGTTAAGTACTGAGAGAATGATACAGACCAGGTCTTGTGAGGATTCAGATGGAGAAGAAATAGGATTCATATTTAGGAAAGTAGAGACAATAGGAATAAATTTGAGGAAAAGGTGGTGTTTGTTCTAATGGGCATTCTATGTGTTTTAAGAATAGGAAATAGTTCTGATACAAACGAAAAAAACAAGGGAGTATGTTTAGGAAATTGTAATTCAACTAATTCAGCTATCATTTACTGAGTACCTGCTGTGTGCCAAGGAAGACACTACATGGCTTCCTATTTCCAATAATGGTTGACCAATTCTAGATTATCTGGAAACAGCTTCAAAGCTGGTTGTAAATAATTATACCTTCAAAGCCATCAAAGAGTTGACATGGTAGTAACTTGCCAGGAAGAGAATGATGGGGAAGTGGAAATCCAGAGAGAGAAATGAGTACAAAAGCTTCATTTTTGCTGTGAGTATTGCTAAGTTCAACAAACTTGAAAATTGGTTTTGATAGTCTAGCAGGGGCAAGGGAAAAAGAAATCAATACCCAGGGTTACTTAGGATGTAAGGGTAGGGCCTCCCCAAAATAAGCTGAGACCTCAAAGGACTACATCTCAAGGTAAATGTGAACCATAGGTATATGAGCCCTCACAAGTAACTGCAGCTTGCGTTGCACTTTGATTGACCTTCCAGGGAACCTTGAGCATTATTCTTAATTTATGGTAATCCCAGACATGCAAGAAGTAAAAGCAAATCCTGTGTAGTGGAAGGCACTTTCATCCTCGGCTTCAAATAATTATGCAGATCATTTTTTGTATAATGTCTAGTACATAGTAAAAAATAATAAGGCACAGACATCATGGATGAGAAGAAAATGAAAGTGAAGTCGCTCAGTCATGTCCGACTCTTTGGGACCCTGTGGACTGTAGCCCACCAGGCTCCTCCATCCATCGGGTTCTCCAGGCAAGAATACTGGAGTAGGTTGCCATTTCCTTCTACAGGGGACCTTCCCAACCCAGGGGTCGAACCCAGGTCTCCCGCATTGCAGGCAGACACTTTAACCTCTCAGCCACCAGGGAAGTCCATGAATGAGAAGAAACAGGAAATATAGACAGCAGAAAGATACCCTCAAAAGACACCATATATTGGAATGATCAGACACACGTTCTTAAAAGAAAAAAATCCTACATATTAAGTTGAAAATCAGATTGGAAGATGTCTGCAATGAATAGGAAACTATAAAAAAATGACAGAACAAATTTTATTAAAATCAAAAAGAACGTCTAGAAAGGAAAACTACAATAACCAACATTATTACAAATGTTGTGTCTAATGACATATTAAACAGCATTGAAAAGGTGCTAATGAAGTGAAAGTATTTTATGAAATAAGCAAAATAAAAATATTCAGGAAGACCTCACTGAGGGAAATTGTAAAGTATGTACTTCAAGAAAAAGAAAATGATCTCATTATAACATAAAGCAGCATGAAGACGTGAAGAACAAAGAAGGTGGAAATGTTAATAAATGTTATCTTCAAAAAACAGTAGTAATAATAATATCTTACGGATTTGAAAAATATATGAAGGATTAAAATATACCACAGTAAGTAGATTCTGGGGTTAAGTAGAATTAAGATATTTTGAGGCCCTTGTATTATCAAAGAGGAAACTGAATATATTGATTATTAATAGGCTTCAAGAAGTTAAAAATGAAAATTAAAGAATAATAAAAAGTTATCTCTGTGATAATTATTAAAAATAGAAATGAAATGTAGTACTTAAAGGTGATAAGAGAAAAATAGAAATAATAAGAGAAGACAAAAGGAGAAAAGCCAATGCAGAACAGGTATTATAAATAACACCACTAATGTGATAAATTTAAATCAATATATATCAACAGGCTGATAATCTGAATGGTGTGTACAGTGGTACTGGTTATTAAAATACTGAAATTTTTCTATAGAAATTGGTAAATAGTCCCTCACCTGAGCCCACTGAATGTCTTCAGCCACCCTTAACCATAGATGGGCAGGGACATTGGACTTCTCCTTGTCCCTCAGTTCACAACTCTCCTGTCCCCCATCTCGTATCCTTGTTTCTTCCATGGTCAGAGGATACCCACACATTGTAGGGGAGATTCACCCTTGGAAGCAGTAGTGGATTCAAGTTGTTGTTGTGGTTCAACCACTAAATCATGTCTGACTCTGTGACCCCATGGCCTGCAGCACACCAGGCTTCCCTGTACTTTACTCTCTCCCAGAGTTTGCTCAGATTCATGCCCATTGAGTTGGTGATGCTGTCTAACCATCTCATCTTCTGCTGTCCCCTTCTCCTTTTGCCTTCAGTCTTTCCCAGTGTCAAGGTCTTTTCCAATAAGTCAGTTCTTTGTATTAGGTAGCCAAAGTATTAGAGCTTCAGCTTCAGCATCAGTCCTTCTAGTGAATGTTCAGGGTTGATTTCCTTTAGGATTGACTGGTTTGAGATCCTTGCTGTCCAAGGACTCTCAAGGGTCTTCTACAGCACCACAATTTAAAAACATCAATTCTTGGGTGCTCAGCCTTACTTATGGTTCATCTCTCACATCTGTACATTATTACTGGAAAAACCATAGCTTTGGCTATATGGAGCTTTGTCTGCTAAGTGATGTCTTTGCTTTCTAATATGCTGTCTGGGTTTGTCATAGCTTTCCTTCCAAGGAGTGAACAACTTTTAATTTCGTGGCTTTAGTCACCATCTGCAGAGATTCTGGAGCCCAAGAAAATAAAATCTGTCACTGTTTCCACTTTTCCCCCATCTATTTGCTGTGAAGTGATGGGACTGGATGCCATGATCTTAGATTTTTGAATGTTGAATTTTAAGCCAACTTTTTCACTCTTTCACCCTCATCAGGGGCCTCACCAGGGCTTCCCTGGTGGCTCAGATGGTAAAGTGTCTGCCTGCAATGCAGAAGACCTGGGTTCGATCCCTGGGTCGGGAAGATCCCCTGGAGAAGTAAATGACAACCCACTCCAGTACTCTTGCCTGGAAAATCGTATGGATGGAGGAGCCTGGAAGACTCCAGTCCATGAGGTCTCAGAGTTGTACACGACTGAGTGACTTCACTCACTCATCAAGAATTCACTGTCATCAAGAACCTCTTTAGTTCCTTTTCACTTTCTGCTATTATAGTGCTATCATCTGCATCTCTGAGATTGTTGCTATTTCTCCTGGAAACCTTAATTCCAGCTTGTGATTCATCTAGCCTGGGGTTTCACATGATATACTCTGTATGTAAGTTAAATAAGCAGGGTGACACTATATATCCTTGTTTTACTCCTTTCCCAGTTTGGAACCAGTCCATTGCTCCATGTCTGGTTCTAACTGTTGCTTCTTGACCTGTATACAGGTTTCTCAGGAGACAGGTAAGGTGGTCTGGTATTCCCAGCTCTTTAAGAATTTTCCACAGTTTGTTGTGATCTACACAGTCAGAGGCTTTAGTGTAGTCAATGAAGCAGAAGTTGATGTTTCTCTGGAATTCCCTTGCTTTCTCCCTTGCCTAGAATCAGAATATCCCACTGTTTAGGAGGGAGAGCCTGGGACCCAAGCCAAGTCAATGAGAATTCATGTGAGACCTTTGCTGGAATTCTTGGGTGAGAGACATATTTGTTCTGCTGGGGCTGCTGAGCCAGTGGAATGGTCTCCTGGAGCTGCTGGTGGCCATGGCTGTTTGTCCTGGAGGGAAGGATCTGCTAAGAATGAAGCAAAAGCAAAGGAAAACACAGCAAAGATAGAGAATAAGAGTCAGTGACCTGATGATGTTTTTCAAGCCCTTGACTCCAGGCTCATCTCCAAACTAGAGCCAAAAAAAAAAGTTCTTTTTGATGAAGCCAGCTTGACTTGCACATACAGAATTCATGAATTTTTATCTACTTAACCCACACTTTATAGCATTTCCTATGTGCTAGGCACTGTCCCCAGCACTTAACATGTATTGACTCATTTCATCCTTTTCAACAGCCCTGTAAAGTGTGTACTATTACCATCCACTTTTCCCAGATGAGAAGACTGAAGTTGGGTAATGGAATCAAGGTCTCCAGTCAGTAAGGGATTCAGGCCTAGGTACTTGGTCCCGTAGTATTTGTGTCACCACTTACTGGTCTGCCTCTTTAACAAGGGGAAGACTGTTTCGTAGTTAGAGCTGCTTAAAGAGGCAGTAAGAGCTTCCCAGGTAGTGCTAGTGGTAAAGAACCTGCCTGCAGGACACATAAGATACACGGGTTTGATCTTGGGTTGGGAAAATCCCATGGAGGAGGGCCTGGCAACCCACTCCAGTATTCTTGCCCAGGGAATCTCATGGACAGAGGAGCCTGGGAGGCTGTGGTCTGTAAGGTTGCAAAAGTTGGACACAACTGAAACAACATAGCACGCGTGCACACAGAGAGGCGTTAAAGTCGTGTACATATGAGCAGTGCACGGATACCATTAGACAAGTATTGAGGTCCCAGAATCTGAATTTTAGACAGTGGGAGCTTGGAAAAGTAAGAAGATACTCATTAGTAAAATGAAAACAAAACTGATGAAAGAAGTGAAAGCGTTAGTCCCTCAGTCATGTCTGATTCTTTGTGATCCTGTGTACTATAGCCCTCCATTCTCTTCTGTCCATGGAATTCTCCAGGCAAGATTACTGGAGTGGGTAGCCGTTCCCTTCTCTAGGGGATCTTCCCAACCCAGGGATTGACCCAGGGTCTCCTCCAATGCAGGCATATATTTTTTTTTTTTTTTACCATCTGAGCCATCATAGAAGCCCCTATAAAACTGATAAAGGTAAGTATTTGGTCAGATAAAGACTGCGTCCCTGGTGGTTCAGATGGTAAGGAATCTGTCTGAAACGTGGGAGACCTGGGTTCAATCCCTGGGTTGGGAAAATCCCCTAGAGAAAGGAACGGCTACCCACTCCAGTATTCTTGCCTGGAGAATTCCATGGACTGTATAGTCCAGGGGGTTGCAAAGAGTCAGACATGACTGAGCAACTTGCACTTTCACTTTTCAAGAATACTCTATGCTATGCTATGCTAAGTCGCTTCAGTCGTGTCCGACTCTGTGTGACCTCATAGACGGCAGCACACCAGGCTCCCCTGTCCCTGGGATTCTCCAGGCAAGAACATTGGTGTGGGTTGCCATTTCCTTCGGATACTCTAATACTGTAGTGGTGGTGTGTAAATAACTTTTAACTCTAGTAAAAAGGTTAAAAGGCAAAAGTGTTAACAATAGCCACAATGATTCATTAATGAATATACAAAAAAAGATATAAATTGTGGCATCAAAAACATAGACTGTAGGGAGGGGCAAATAAAAGAGGAGTTTTTATATGCAAATAAAGTTAGGTGGTTGTCAACTTAAGATAGACTGTTGTAACTATAAAATGTTTTATGTAAGCCTCATGGTACCCATAAAGCAAAACCCTACAGGAGATACACAAAACAGAAAAACAAAGAATTCAAAGCAAACTACTACTGAAAAGTAGGCTTCCCAGGTATTGCTAGTAGTAAAGAACCTGCTTGCCAGTGCAGGTAGATATAAGAGACCCAGGGTTCGATCCCTGGGTTGGAGAGATCCCCTGGAGGAAGGCATGGCAACCCACTCCAGTATTCTTACCTGGAGAATCCCATGGACAGAGGAGCCTGAGTCCATGGGGTCACAAAGAGTTGGACACGACTGAAGCAACTTAGCATGCATGCATAGAAAAGTATCAAATCATGAAGAAAACCAGCAAGGGAGGAATAAAGGAACAAAGAAACTGCAAACCTGCCAAGAAACATTTAGGAAAATGGCAGGAATTTCCCTGGCAGTCCTGTGCTTAAGACTCCATGCTCCCAATGCAAGGGGTGAATGTTTAATCCGTGCTCAGGGTACTAAGATCCCACATGCCATAGAGGATGGCCTAAGAAAATAAAACAGTAAATAAACAAAATGGCAATGATACTTTAAATAATTACTTTAAATGTAAATAGATTAAATTTTTCAATGAAAAGACATAGGATGACTTGACTGAATGAATTAAAAGAAAAAAGATGTTGCTTAAAAGAGACTCACTTTAGCTTTAAAGACATACTTAGACTGAAAGTGAAGGGATGGAAAAAGATATTCCATGCAAATAGGAACCAAAACAGAGTAGGGATAGCTGTGCTGATTTCAGAGAAAATAGGCTTTAAGTTAAAAACTGTAGTAAGAGACAAAAGTGACATCATGCAATGAAAAAGCAATCTATTTAGAGGATCCAACAATTGTAAATATATATGTGCCCAAAATTAGAGCACATAAAAATGTAAAGCAAATATTGACAAATATGAGGGGAAAAGTAGATAGCAATACCATAATAATAGAGATTTTCAAGACCCCACTTTCATCACTGGGTCATTCAGACAAGAAATCAATAAGAACATTAAGCTTGAACTATATGTTAGACCAAATGGACCCAACAGACATACACAGAACATTCATCTAAGAGCAGCAGAATATACATTGCCAAGTGCATATCGAATGTTCTCCAGAATAAATTATATGTTAGGCACAAAACAAGTCTTAACAAATTTAAGAAGATTGAAGTCACATCAGATATTTGTTCAGACCACAGTTATATGAAACCAGAAATAAATCACAGGAAGAAAACTAATCTAAAACTAAAAATAAGTCTATATAGCAAAGGAAACATCAACAAAATGAAAAGGCAAGCCATTTTTCTAAGGGGTTAATATCCAAAATGTATAAAGAACTCATAACAACTTAATAGCAAAACCAAATAACCTAATTTCAAAAATGGGTGAAGGATCTGAACAGACATTTTTTTCCCAAATGAGATATATAAATGGCCACTGGTCTATGAACAGCTGCTGCACATCACTAGTCATCAGGGACGTGCATATCAAAACCGCAGTGAGATACCGCCTCACACCTGTTAGGACGACTGATACCAAAACCGAAAGTAAGTGTGGGTGAGGATGTGGAAAAAAGAGAGTCCTTGTGGATTGTTGGCGGGAGTATAAATTAGTACAGCCATTATGGAAAACAGTATGGAGTTTCCTTGAAAAATTAAAAATAAAGCTATTGTATGACCCAGAAATCTCACTTCTGGGTCATATCCAAAGGAAATAAGATCACTATGTTGAAAAGATATCTCTACTCCTATGCTTATTGCAACATTATTCATAGTATCCAAGGTGTGGAGACAATCGACATGTCCATCAGTGGATTAATGGATTTAAAAAATTATATATATGTGTGTTTGTGTATGTGTGTATAAATGGTATCCAGCCTTAAAAAAGAATGGAGTCCTGCCATTTGCAATAACATGGATAGACCTAGAGGATGTTATGCGAAGTGAGTTAAGTCAGAGACAGATAAATATTGCATGATCTCATTTATATGTGAAATCTAAAAAACTTGCAATTATAGTAACAAAGAATAGAATGGTGGTGACTAGTGTCTGGTGAGTGGGAGGAATGGGGAGATGTTTGTCAAGGGGTTTACACCTACACTTTCAGTTATAAGATGAATAAGTTCTGAAGACCTAATGTACAGCATACCGACTATAGTATATGTATAGTATACTTGAAATCTACTGATTATATCGCAAGTGTTTTTCTAACATACAGAAAAGGGTTAAGTATGTGAAGTGATAGATATGTTAATTAACTTGATCATGGTTTTCATTTCATAATGTATGCATATATCAAACCATGTTGTACATCTTAAACACGTGACAAAATACGCTGTACACCTTGAATATATACACGTTTTAGAAGAAAGAGGTAGCACTTGGATTTGAATCCACGTCTCTGGTTTTATGCCAAGTGAGTTCCCAAATGTCTTTAAATCCATAAATTTTGTCCACTCCACAGCACCGGTCCTGTTGAGCCCACCCCACGCTGACTTGAGTGGACTCTGGGTCTGTGCAGGAAACAGCAGGAAGTAGAGATTTCTCCTGGGTGCTGAGGATGGCTTAGGCTCATCTAGGGTACAGGATGTGTGTTTCTCTCCTTCAGAAATCTGTTGCTCAGATATGAGATTCTACCTCTTTCTGCTTTTTAATCTATTAAAGTTGATTGTATTATTTTACACAGTCTCAAAAGAATTAAATGAGATGTTATATGTGAAAGTTTGTTCATTCATTCATCCCACAGGTGTTTATTAAGGGCCTATTCTATGTTCCAGGCTCCATTTCAGATATTAAGAATTGTATCAGACATGCGCTAGGCAGAAAACAGAATACACCCCCAAATAATTTAAATAAAGAGATTTTAATGAAGCAATCACTTATAGAAGAATATTGGGACTCAGGGAACATGGGGCATCCAATAACAACAGCAAGAAGCCATTATCATCATTAGGGATGAAGGGACAAGGAGAGGAAGTAGAATAGACTCAGTCTGGAAGTTTTCATCTATACTTGGGCAGGAGAGCCGTGTAATTGAAGCAGTAGTTGTCGAGGAACTAACTACCTCCAAGGTCTTGGCACTGAAGCAGGGTGGGCACTAGAAAGAAGCACCATTGCCCTCCAGTCTCCTGCTTGGGCCTCATTTTGGCCCAGTGAGCAAAAGAGCCCAATAGAACTGTCCACAGAGTTCAGTCTCCTGGGGCTCAGAGCAGGGCAGTGAAGAATGGGGTGGGGGCAGGCGGGTGCCAGAAGAGAATAACTCTCTTAGGAATCTCCGGTAAACAAAACAGCCCACGTCTCTGCTCAAGGCCAGGTTCTACTAGTGTTTTGTAAATGGCAAAGTATTACACATGAATTGGCTAAATCATGGGTAATTGTAGTAATTAAATTGATAGCACCCCTTACTCTGGTTTCTGTCAAACACCCAAACTTAGAGTGGACTGCCAGCCAGCTTGAGGTGCTCAAGAGCAACTCAGACAACCCAGGTTGTCAGTAAAGTTGCATAATTGTATTTAGAGAGCAGAGCAGGGGCCATTCCAGGGCATGTTAAGATTCATGCTTTGTGGATGGCTGTGGCCATTCTGGGCCCAGATTCAAGCCTGGCTTCACAATGGAGCAATAAAAAAAGGGCAGCCGTGTCCATACAGCCAGATGGGATTCAAAATACAGGATAGAAGAAACCAAGAATGAAAAACACCCAAGGAGGCAGACGTTAATGAGGTCCCAGCCTAATTACGCAAGCCCAGCTCTCAGTGTCCAGCATTAGGCAACACTAAATTACAGGCACCCGTTCAAACCACGGCGGCTGATAATGTGTCTCTGCTCATTAGAAGGTCAGACCTCAGAGAGGGTTGAAGAGAGGGAGCCAGCAAGCATAAGTAACACAAGAACTTGAGGAGAGGCATTGAAGACTCTCAGAAATTACCCGCCCCCGTACCCGCTCTAGCTTTAGTGTTTCCAGGGAGAATGTTTGGGGCAAGATGGAGATGTGTGGGCCTGGCCCAGAGGAGAAGTTACTTTACAGAGTCTTAGAGGTCCCGAGTTAGAAGAGTCCCTTAGAGTTTTCTGTGCGTCCTCATTTTACAGACGGGCAAGTTGTGCCCCAGGGGTCAGGGAGGAGGATGTCTTGTCTAAATCATCCTTTTGTGTCAGGATCAGCTCTCCATCCTGAACCTCTGTCCTGAGAATTCTCAGACATCTCACCAAAGAATATTATAAAATCATGTTTATTTCACACATAATTGCTCAAAGTCTTCTGAGCTTCCTGAACTTGGAGTTTCAAATTCCGGATATTCATTCATGCAACAAATATTTATTGAGCAAATTTAGAGTGCCAGGTACCCTCCAGCAAATTACAAAGAGCCCAGTTTCTGCTCTCCCTTCTTGGTGCCTGTGTCTGTTTGGAAAAGTGTTTCCTTTAATTCTCTTTCCCTTAATTCTCTTAAGTGGCTACACACTCACTGAGCTTTCCTCCTTTCCTTTCTTCACTCATTGAAGATGTGCCAGGCACAGAGGATACAATAGTGGACAAAACAGACAATAGTTTTTGTGGAGCTGAGATTTAAGCTACAGAAACTGAAAACAAATTAGAAAACAAATATGCAGTCTAATGGCAGGTTGTGAGCAAAGGCTGAAGCCAAAGAAGAGTTCAAAGGTGATTGGTATTTGAGGTGAGTCATCAGGCGAGGCTTCGTGCAGGAGGAGACCTGCATAGAATAAATAATGTGAGCAGAGTGAGCCATGTGGACTTGGGAGAGGCACTACCCTCTCTCTCTCTTGACCCTGAATGGATGTGCACACAGGTGAGGGGCAGCTTTGGGGCCAGAAGAGGCCAAGGAGGAAGGCAGAGACCCCCCTCAACCTGGTTTACTCATGTGCCTTTCTCTGCCTTCTTCCGCAAAGTTGAATTTGGCACCCCTCCTCTTTGCAAAAAAGCATCTAGGACTTGCCCAGGTAGGTGGCTTCACAGCCGAAAGTCCCCTTACCTGGGCAAAGCAGGCCGCCTGGAGTGGGTCCCAGCTCTCCCTGCTGCAAGCTGGGAGGCCTTGAGTTAGTGTTTCCACCTCCCCAGCTCTTGGTTTCCCCATCTGTGAAGTGAGAAATACCCTTAGTTCCGAGAGTTAAACACATGAGTGGGTAGGACCGTGTTTGTACCTTTCAGGGACAATCTTTGTACCTGCTCTTCCTTTCTCCTAAAGCACTCCACAAATGTCCCTATATCACACTTACTTCCTTTGAAGTGTCTGATCAGATGCCACCTCCTCAGAGAGACCTTGCCAGACCATGCCATTCCCACAGTCGAAGCTCAACTATGTGGTCTTTTCCTTCAAGCAGTTGTCACTGCCTGAAACTGTGGATAGGTAAATAAATAGATGGATGATATATAGATGATTGATAGCTAATAGATTAGATATATTAATATAACATATTAATATAATATTATTATATAATATAAACTATTATATACCAATTGTATGCTTTATGCAATTAGTTTGTGCATGCATGTGCGTGTGCTAAATCTCTTCAGTGTCCAAGTGTTTGCAACCCCATGGACTGTAGACCTCCAGGCTCCTCTGTCCATGGGATTCCCCAGGCAGGAATACTGGAGTGGGCTGCCATGCCTTCTTCCAGGGGATCTTCCTGACCCAGGGATCAAACCCACATGTCTTATGTCTCCTGCACTGGCAGGCGGGTACTTTACCACTAGTGCCACCTGGGAAGCACATTAATAATGTTAATGTTATAATTATTATAATGTGTATCATATTAATACAATCTAGCAGTATTTTTATTGATTATATAATGTATTGATTATATTACAAATATAGATAAAGTATGCTATTATGTAATTTATTTTATTGTGTTGTTTTCTAGAAGAGAAGACCCTGTAGGCAGGGACTTTGTTTTGCTTCCCCTGTATTCCCAGCCCCTAGAACTGTGCCTGTCGCATATCAGTTTCTCAGTAACTATTTGTTCAGTTAATGAAGGAATGAAACAGTCCTTAACTAACAGCTCCGTGTTCTTGCCTTTACTGCTCATCCCTTACTGTGATCACTTCAGGAGATTAGTAATTGCTATTTACTTCTCGTGCCTCCCACTAACTAGACCTTCCTTGAGGATCAGGTTAAGGACTGTTTTTATAAGCGGTACCCCCAGCGCCTGGCACAGTGCCAAAATCTTTGCTGAAGGCATTCAAGACTGACCGACTCTTCGAATGAATAAGAATCCCACAACTTTGCAAAATAAAAAGCTCACCAGTGAGAGGACTCCAGCCAGCTTGCACCAGGCATGGACTTGCTGACCAGCACACCGCCCACCGCGTTCTCTCCCCGGGAGGGGATGGGGTCTGGGAGGCCAGAGACAATGAGGCATTGAGGGTCCCGGTGGAGCAGCCTTGGAGGGGGAAGGCCCGGTCTATCTCATCGTCCAGGGCCTTTGCCCTCAGCACTGCAGGAGAAAGCAGAATCCCTGGGGACTTGCAGAGGTGGGGCGTGGGAACGGGAAGAAAGCAGCACAAGAGAGAGACAGTGAGAGCCTGTAAAGAAATGCCAGGCTCCGCTGCCCATGCGTCTCCAGCCAACAGGCCAGCTGCGGATCTGCCAACTCCCCCAGGAGAGGGAGCGGTGCACTGATGGGGAAAAACAGTGTGGCTCCTGCTTCCCAGGATCATAGAACTGGGGACGAGAGACCTGGGAGGCCCTCGGAGAGCCCCTGCCCTCCCCACACGCACCTTCCTTCCCACTTGCTGCTGCCGCTCCCAGGAATGGCTCCAGTGCTGAGTCCACTCCGCCCTCCCGGGCACCTGCTCCCAGCCTGACACCATCTGGAGGGGGAGAAATTGCCCAGTGTTCACTTCACCCTTTTGATTTGGGCATTCTGTTTTGCATTCAGAAGCAATCACCTTTTACTAACAAGCTGCTGGGTACCAGGGAACTTCTCGGTGGCAGGTAATTTGATCCCCTTTTTTAATGAAATGAAGGGATACTTTCTGAGAAGGGTAGGGCCTAGGTCTATGGTCACACAGCGAATGAGCAGGAGTGTGGGGTTCAGACTCCCATGTCTTCACATCACACTACCCTTCCATCTGCGTGGCAGAACTTGATACCAGAAGCAACACTAGCATTGGTGCTAGGTGGCCCTGGCTTTGAATCTACGTTCCCCACTCACTGTTTGTATGACTGCCCAAGTAACCTCACTTCCTGACTCCCACATTCTGCAACTGTAAAATGGAAGTATTGCCTACTTTGAGGGCCAAATGGGAAAGTCTGCTAATGCCTGAAACAGTGGGTGCTCTGCTGGTATTCAGCCTGCCCCTTCCTCGCCCTCCCACCCCACGACTCATCCTGCACACTCTTCCTTTCCTGACTCCCAGGGTGAGTCTGGCGGAGGGGAAGGAGGAGACTGTCTAGGATCCCTTCCTCACCCAGACAGCATGGAGGAGCAATCCATTTACAGTTTGCTAAATGTCAGACTCTGTCTCTTCATTTAAGCATGTCTGTCTGCTTCCTGAGGGCTAATTGACCTAGCAGTTCAGTAACTTTCAGCCTTTCCCATGAAGGAGAATAATTTAAGACTCCTCTCCCCACTCCAGCTTATTTATTAAAACACAGATGCTTGTGCCCCGTTACCAGAAAGTCTGTTTCCTGGGTGTGGCCCGAGAATCTGTTGTCAAGCTCTACCTACAAGGTTTCAAGACCAGGAGTCCAAGGACTCTGCTTTAAAATCCATTGTACAGCTAGCCTGTGAAGAAGAGCTGCAAGCAGACAACTAACATGGAATGATCCTTTGATATTAATCTGTATGGTTTTAAAATAAATGTGGAAATTTTAGAGCAGTCGTATAAAAAAAATTGAACTTGTGTAGAGAAGTTACAGGTTCAAAGTCTAGCTCTACTGGTTACTGACTATGGGGCTATAGAATAGTAATTGCTTCCTTTCTGAGTGTGTTTTCTCATTTGTGTTTGAGGTGGCATTTCTGACTTCATAGAACAGTAGATAGAATCAAAAGAGGCAATGGGTATGAGCATGCTTGCTAAATTATGAAGTAGAGCATACACATTAGATGTTAGGCTAAGATGAACAGTTTTTCTGGGACATGTCTTCATTTTGCTAATAAAGAGCTTTTCTATGCTGTTAAGCCTATTTGGGGGCATTCTGGACAATATCTCTTTACCTTCTGTAGTGTTTGTCTTGATGGCAGTGAAGTTTCTAACAAGGAAGTCAGTCCTGGACAATCAACCCTTCATTGAACGAGGGAGCGGCAGAGAGAAAGCAGGCAGCACCATGCCCGATGGATGGGGTCTCCAGACCCCTGAGTTGCTCCTGATGGTGATGATGGGTGTGTAACTTTTTCTCATGTCAGCACTTTTTATTCCCCATCACCATTCCTGCTTCCCTGGTGTCTCAGACAGTAAAGAATCTGCCTGCAATGCAGGAGACCCAGGTTGCATCCCCTAGGTCAGGAAAATCCCCTGGAGAAGGGATAGGCTACCCACTCCAGTATTCTTGCCTGGAGATTTCTGTAGACAGAGGAGTCTGGCGGGCTACAGTCCATGGGGTCACAAAGAGTTGGACACTACTGAGTGACTCACACACACACACACACACACACACACACACACACACATTCACACACACACACACCACCATTCTTACCTTAGACCAATCGCCTCATTCCCTTACCTGGATTTCTGCAGTACCCTTCTCCCTAGCCTCCCTGCCTCTGTCTCAATTATCAGTAGTTGTGTAACAAACTGCCCCCAAACCTGATGGCTTAAAACCTCAGTCGTTTTATTTGCTTGAGGCCTGTGGGTCAGGAATCTGGGTCGGGCAGGGACGGGCAGTTCTGTGCCTGCCCTCTGGCTTGGCTGGGCTGGACAGTCCTGTCACCTTCATATGTCTCTGGTGCCTCGATGCTCGTCCACCTGTTCTGTCTTTCTCCCCTTGGCTATTGCACTTCCTCAAAGCAGTGTCGTCTCAGGATGTCAGACTTCTCATATAGCAGCTGCTTTACAGAAGGACAAGTTACAAGAGGATAGAAGGTGTAAATATTAATATCTGAAGAGGTCAGAGTTAGAAGCTCCATAGCCTCATTTCTGCCACATGCTAGTGGTCAGAGACAGGGCCAGGGGCAATTAGAGTTAATGAGACCCCACCAGTTGATGAAAGGAGCAGCAGAGAATTTGAGGACACTTTAATTCACCATGGCCCCATTCAATCCATTCTCCACACAGAAGCCAGAGTGATTCTTCTGAAATTAAATCAGATGCCAAGCCCATGAGTTCTTCGCATCTCTCTTAGAGTGGAGTTCACAGTCGTGGTTATGCTCTGTAGGCCCCTGTAGTCTAGACTTCCTCTGTCTCCCCCTTCCTTCCCATCAACCACACCAATCCTCCTCTTTTGTGCCATTCTCTAAACAGGTCATGTGTATTCTCCCCGCCTGAGGGCCTTTGCACCTGCTATTCTCAGCCCGGGAAGGGCTTCCCAGGTGGCGCTAGTGGTAAAGAACCCATCTGCCAATGCCAGAGATATAAGAGATACAGGTTCAATCCCTGGGTCAGGAAAATCACCTGGAGGAGAACATGGCAACCCACTCCAGTATTCTTGGCCTGGAGAATCCCATGGACAGAGGACCCTGGTGGCCCTGAAGAATCCTATGGACAGAGGAGCCTGATGGTCTATGGGGTCGCAAAGAGTCGGACACAACTGAAGAGGCTTTCTCCCAGATATAAACATGGCTCACTCCTCTCGACATTTGGCTTTGTTCAGATGCCACCACTTCCTTCTCTGACCATCCTATGTGAAATAACCTCCCTTGTGGATCTCTAAGCCACTCCCTGCTTTATATTTTAATGAACAGCAGTCAGCACTACTGCTGTGTCTGTCTGTGGTCCCTGCCTATAAGCTCTTTGAGGGGAGGGATCTTGTCTGTTTTGCCAGTCACTGCATCCCTACTGGCTAGCGTGGTGACTAGCACCATTTTGTTTGAATAACTGATTCTTACATCTTGCCATTTGTTTTATTTTCTGCATTTGTACCTATCCTCCCACCCAGACTGGGAGGTCCTTGAGGGCAGAGGTCATGTTTTTGTCATTGCCGGTCTCTAGCATGGTCTTTGATAACTGTGGGTTGGGTGCCAGGTTTGACCCCCACCCCCATTTGAAACCCCAGCCTTGCTCTTTTAGAAGTTTCTACTGTCCTTCTTTATTCTGAAACATACATTGATTAAAAACTGTATGGCCTGTTACTATTCCTATATTACAGATAAAGAAATTGAGTCACAGAGTGACTAAACAACTTGCCTGAGGTCACATGGAAAGTGGAGGAGCCAGGATTTAAATCTAGGAAGGCTAATTCAGAACTCATGGCTGTAAGGGCTCTACCATACTGCTTCCCCCATGATTGGGTCCTTGGTCACAGCTAATCTGTTTTATGCCATTTCATGACAGTTCTATGCTTACACAACCTACTTCCGCAATTAACTTGGGTTTGTATCTTTTTAATTTTTTTAATTGATTACTTTTTTTTTGTTTGTGACATGTGGCATGCAGGATCTTAGTTCCTCAACCAAGAATTGAACTTGTGTCCCCTGAAATGGAAGTGCAGAGTCCGATTCACTGGACTGCTAGGGAAATCCCCCTTCATTTTATTTTAAACCAGGTCTGTCACTTACATTGGGCAAGCTGATGGGCCTTTCTGTGCCTCAGTTTGCCCAGATACAACAGAGATAATAGTAGGTCCTAGTGAGAAGCACTAATTCATAAAAGGCCTTATAATAGGACCTGTGATGTAGTTAGTTTGGTAAACTGTGAGTTTGGGTAAACTCTGGGAGTTGGTGATGGGCAGGGAGGCCTGGCGTGCTGCGGTCCATGGGGTCACGAAGAGTCAAACACAACTGAGCGACTGAACTGAACTGAACTGATGGAGTTGGTAGTCAATAAATCTTAGCTGTTACTGTAATTTATTTCCCCCAAAGCATGAAACACAGCTTTAGCCCTGGGCCATACATTCTTATAAATACTTTTGCCCCTGGCAGTAGACACTGAGACTTTTTTACCTGCTACGGAACACCATCAGAGGATACCCACTGTCCCCCCACAAAGAGCTTTGCGTCCTGACACTGTCTTCCCAGCGTCGAGCTCATTGTTTCACGTCCTGCCAGAGTGAACCCAACACATGTGCTGTACCTTGTGTCGCTTTATATTCTTGTCCCTGTACCACAGACGGAGAAACTGGAGCTCTCACAGCTTATGTAACTTGTCCCCAGGGAACCCAGCAAGACAACAGAAAAACCCAGCTCTGTGGTCTCCCCTGCTGGCTTCCAGTCTATGCTCTATACCACAGCCAGATTGAGTTTTTTTCTCTTTTATTTATTTTTGAATTAATAGACTTTATATCTTTAGAGAGATTTTAGCTTCACAGCAGAATTGAAAGTACACGGAATTCCTGTATACCCCGTCCTCCCCACCACAAGTCCCCCCCCTTATCCACGTCCACCACCAGAGTGGGACGTTTATTACAACTGACAAGGCTACACTGAAATATCATTATCACCCAAAGCCCATAGTTTACGCTAGTGTTCATTCTTGGTGTCATACGTTCTGTGGGTTTTGATGAATATATAACATATATCCACCATTATAGCATCATACTGGACAGTTTCACTGCCCTAATAATCCCCAGTGCTCTGCTTATTCATCCTCTCTCCTCCCTGACCCCTGGCAACTAATCTTTTTTTTTTTCTGTCTCTATGGTTTTGCCTTTTCTAGCATGTCATAAAGTTGGAATCATACAGCATATACTCTTTTTAGAGTGAGCTTCTTAAAACACTGATTTGACCGTGTCGCTTCATCAGTTAAAACCCTTCAGTATGTTCCTTGTACTCTTAGACCAAAATCTTGACTGTAGCTGTTGTGGTCTGTCCCTGCCCACCCTGCTAGCCTCCTCCTGCTCTCTCTGCATCAGCCTTGTCAATTCTTGCACAATTCTTCAACCTTCACCTATTCTTGCCCATCACAGGTTTTCACATATTCTGTTCCCTCTGCTTGGAAAGTTCTTTCCTCCCCATTTCACCTAGAAAACTCCTGCTCGCCCTTCAGATGGAAGTGGCACTCAGGGAAACAACCCAACCCTCCCCCATCATATTTACTGTGGCTGGTTCTCAGCAGGCTGGGAGTCAGTCTTCATTGAATAAGTGCAGGCACTATGCATATAGCTATTTAAAGCCCTTACTGTGTCTCAGGTACCATACTGGGCACTTTGCATTTATTACAGATAATTCTTATATCCTCCTTGCATGGTCAGTACATAAGTTATATTTTAGGGATGGGAAATTGGGGCTCAGAGAGGTTCAGTATCTTACCCAAAGTCTTACTGTGCATGAGGGGTGGAGTTGCCATTTGTACCAGCTCTGTCTGAATTTAAGGCCAGATTTTTACAACCATGCCACGCCCTCTGATTTCTCTTAATGCTGGAGCCAGTGTTTGGGCCTCTGTTGGTGGCAGCATACTGGGGCTTTCTGGGTGAGTGGGTGGCTATTCATTTCCAGGGATCAGGGGTCAGGGGAGAGGTTGGTGCCATTTAATAATGTGCAGCCGCAGCTCTGCAGTGGGCAGTCAGAGCATTTGTTCACCATATGATGCTCTGGCTCCCATTCAGCTACCCGGAGAGAGCCATACAGCCATCTTTTATTGCCACCCTCTGTTCTGAGAAGGAAGGAAGCACAAAGAGATAAAGTGACTGTGTGGCTTGCATTTGCTTCGCGCGATCAGACAGAGCTTCCTGACTGCGCGGCCCCCTTGCTCCTTCGCCTCACCCAGAGCTTTCAGGGCAGGGCTGAGACTAGTCTTTATTTTTCTCATCCAGCCAAATTCAGTCTCTCCCTGAGCTGCTCTCCACCCAAAGCTGAGGCAGGGGAAGAGTGAGGGTTGTTGTGTACGCTTGTACAGCTTGTGAATTGCTCAAAGGCCTATCTGGTGCCCTCCAAGTGAGGGCTAAAAGTTAGCCAGTTCTCTGCTCTTCTTGTGCTCTAGCTTGGGGCTGCCTATGTCCTTTCTCTAATAAAGACTATAAGTTAGCCCTGGGCTCTGGCAACCAAACGCCTTTTTTCTGCTTGGAATATGCATTCAGTAGGGTGTTCAGACTCTAACCCTACTGACACCAGAACTCCTGCAAGCATAAATTACTGTAGCCACCTTTAAATATACTTCCTTCTAGGCTCAGAAGTCCTTAAGCAAATTACTAGGAACGGGACCCTTACTTGTAGGGTCAAGAATCCTAGAGTTTTGGCTGAGTGTTAAGACCACAGGCTGCACAGCTGAGCAGACATGGATTCAGGTCTTCCTTCCATCACCTATTGTGTGACCTAGGGGCACTCTCTTCACCTCTCTGAGCCTCAGTTCCTTTCATCTGTGAAACAGAGTGGTGCTTATAAAAATTAGATGTAACAATTTATTTAGTTGTGAGAAAAGCGGCTAACATAGGTTGCTTACTATGTACCTGGCACTGTTCTAAGCATTTTGTGGAGATTAATTGCTTTAATACTCAGAACAATCTATTTCCCATATGAAGAATCTGAGGCACAGAAAGATTAATGGACTTGCCCAAGGTCACACAGCTGCTAAATTGGTGAAGCTGGGATTTGAATCAGGGCTCTGAATCAGGAGTCTCTATTGACTCTCAAAGTAAATAAGATAGAAGTCCAGTCCAGCCCTAGCACAAAGGAAGTGCTCAATAAATAAAAGCCATTACCGTTAAGACCCTGACCCTGGGGAAGATTGAGAGCAGGAGGAGACGGGGACGACAGAGGATGAGGTGATTGGATGGCATCACCGACTTGATGGACATGAGTTTGAGCAAGCTCCTAGGGATGGTGACAGACAGGGAAGCCTGGTGTGCCGCCGTCCATGGGGTCATAAAGAGTTAGACACGACTTAGTGACTTAACAACAATGACAATTACTGTTATTAGCAGTAGCAGCTGAAGCTGCCAGAATCAGAAGCTGCCA
This sequence comes from Bos indicus x Bos taurus, assembly GCF_003369695.1. Classification (NCBI taxonomy): domain Eukaryota; kingdom Metazoa; phylum Chordata; class Mammalia; order Artiodactyla; family Bovidae; genus Bos; species Bos indicus x Bos taurus. The sequence continues at coordinate 48,728,919 of NC_040080.1, forward strand.
GTGCTTGAAGTTTTTATAGATCATCTATCATGGCATATGGTTCTCAAACCCACAGAGGTCCCTCCTGATCTCTTTCAGATTATTAGCAAGGCTTATTAGCAGGCAGGATTCCAGCTCCCCCTTTTTCCACTCCTGCCATCTTTATACAGAAGAATCAATCCCACTTTCATCTATTTCTATATTAAAATTCAAAGTAAAATTTTGTTTGAAAAAGAATTCTGCTGCCAGGCAAGAGTTTTAAAATGTGGCTGAGTCTAATCCATTTATCTTTAAATAAAAGTGCCACAGAAAGGGCAGGTACCTTGCTCAAAGACACACAGTGAGTGAGCTGGAGAGCTTGCCAGGGCAGAGCTCTTTCCTGCTTCCCAGAGTAGTGGCTTTTTGCTAAGCCTCGTTCAAGGTCTTGTTTTTTCCCCTCAAGTGCCAACTGGGAGAATATATTTTGTTCACATTTCCCAGACCCCCCTCATTCCACTGCGCTTTCTCCCGGTCTCCGAGCACACCACTTGTGTCTGCATCTGACCTGCGTGCACCCCCTCATGCAAAATGCTGACAGGTGCCCCCAGTCCCAGGCAGATGAACCCCAGCACCACCCTGCTTCACAGAGGCGAGCCGGGCAGGCTGGCCTCACACTGCTGGCTCCACCTCTCACTGTGCTGGTCAGACCTGAGCTCAGGGAGGAGGGAGAGCTGACCGGTTCCTAGTGTTAATGGGGTACATTTGAGAAATGCTAAACCAACAGTGTTTGGAAATTCAGGCCAGCAGCCAGGCCTAGAGCCGGCCAAGTTTCAGTTGGGGTGGGAGGGGATGGTTACTCTGAGGCGGAATTAGTGTCTTTTAAAAGCTGGATGAAGACATTGTTTATTCAAGACCCTGGGAGCACAAAGATAAAACATGCATAATAGATTCGGGGTCTTTCGGCAGACAGCTCTTCTAAACTGTCTCTATCATCATCATAAAAGAATCAGGCCCATCCTCTGAGGCCTATTGCGTGGTGGGGCAGCTCTGCAGGAGTCCTCTCCCTGCAGTAAACTGTATGGCACTGATTAGGAAGCTTGCGGTTGGTTCAGAGAGGTGCAGAAACTTGCTCAGGGTCACTTGAATGATGGAGAAGCAGCCAGAATTTAACCAGCGTTCTCGAACTTAGAGATCATCATTCTTTTGATTAAGACTAGGTCTTAAGGCTTTAGGACCCTGATCTCAAGGGTCAAGGGCAAAGCAGTTTAGCCTGGGTTTGAGACGAACTCTTAGATGGAGGGTTTAGATGGAGACCATTGAGATACCCTAAGTTGGGATGGGCAGCATACTGGGATCAAAGACAATCAAGACATCCTCAAAACACTCTAAACCTTCAAATTAATTTAGGCTTATAGGACAGGTTATCATGGCAAGGAGACCCCTAAAGTCTTGTAATAAGTGCAACAGAAAGACTGGACATTCCCAGGTGGGGTCGACCTAATTGTTTCTCTAGACTTGACTGGCCTTACCACAGTATGATATGCTCATACTACTCACTCACTGAATATTAATGGAGTACCTTCCCTGGCCAGGCGGGAGGCATTGGCACCTATGGCAGTACAGGGTGTATACAGCCACGCAGAGCTGGAAAGTTATGCTTTATCAGAGACACATAGGAACAGAACTTCAGGTGGCTAGATATTTTCAGGAACTGATTTCGTGATCCCAATCCTTGCATCTCTTCATATCTAGAAAAGCACTAAATCCCTCGAGCACACACTGCCTCACTCCCCACCCTGAATTCCCCTCAGAGGGTGTTGAAGGTCGGCAGCTGCAGCAGCACAGGGTTCAATCTCTGCAGAGGCTGATGGCAAATTCCCTTACTGTTGTAGTTGAGTTCAGTTCAGTTTGATCCCTCAGTCGTGTTCGACTCTTTGCGACCCCATGAATCGTAGCACGCCAGGCCTCTCTGTCCATCACCAACTCCTGGAGTTCACTCAGACTCAAGTCCATCGAGTCGGTGATGCCATCCAGCCATCTCATCCTCTGTCGTCCCCTTCTCCTCCTGCCCCCAATCCCTCCCAGCATCAGAGTCTTTTCCAATGAGTCAACTCTTCACATGAGGTGGCCAAAGTACTGGAGTTTCAGCTTTAGCATCATTCCTTCCAAAGAACACCCAGGGCTGATCTCCTTTAGGATGGACTGGTTGGATCTCCTTGCAGTCCAAGGGACTCTCAAGAGTCTTCTCCAACACCACAGTTCAAAAGCATCAAGTCTTCGGCGCTCAGCCTTCTTCACAGTCCAACTCTCACATCCATACATGACTACTGGAAAAACCATAGCCTTGACCTTTGTTGGCAAAGTTGTTGTTCAGTCACTGGCAAATCCTCTTGGCAAGTGCCAATTTGTGGTTGACATTTCCCTTCTAACTGTGGGCATACCTTCACACTCTGCACACTCATGATGATCTCAGGGTATTCCACAGTGGATAAGGGCAGGGAACGGCACACTTTTTCTGTAAAGGACCAAGTATCAAATTTTTTCAATTCCCACTACTCAGCTCTGTTTGTGGCATGAAAGTGGACATTTGCAATACATAAATGAATGAGTGTAAGTGTGTACTGATAAAATCTTACTTACAAAAATGGGTGGTAGGCTGGATTTAGCCAGATTTGGCCTGTGGGTTGTAGTTTGCTAACCCATTTTTAGCAAAAAAAAAAAAAAAAAAAAAACCCACATCCAACCACAGAGGATGAGATGGTTGGATGGCATCATCAACTTGACGGACATGAGTTTGAGCAAGCTCCGGGAGTTTGTGATGGACGCAGAAGCCTGGCGTGCTGCAGTCTATGGGGTCACAAAGAATCAGACACGACTGAGCGACTAAACTGACTGAACTGAACCTCTTTTTAAGGGTGTGGCCTCTGGAATGTGGCTGCCTGGGTTCAAATACTGGCTCTGCCCTTTGCTGGCTATGTTGACCTTGGACAAATTATGAAACTTCTCTGTGCTTTAGGGTTACCATTACAAAATTGGGATGATAATCATCCTTCCATTAATAAGGAGGTTATGAGGAATAAAATAATATTTGTAAGGTACTTACATAACAGTGTCTGGCATGTTGACAGCATGCATAATCATTAGCTACCCATAGGGAGAGCAGTGGGTGTGGAAGAGCAATGATATTAATACCTGCCCTGTGGGACCTTAGGGGCTTCCCTGGTGGCTCAGACGGTAAAGAATCTGTCTGCAGTGCAGGAAAACCTGGATTCAATCCCTGGGTTGGGAAGATCCCTGGAGAAGGGAATGGCAACCCACTCCAGTATTCTTGCCTGGAGAATCCCATGGACAGAGGAGTCTGGTGGGCTGCAATCCATGGGGCTGCAGAGTCGGATACAACTGAGTGACTAACACACACATACAGGGTGTTTAGAAGAGTATGGTACACTTCTTGAACACTCAGTAGTTAGTAACGTCTGTATTATTTTGCTCCTGGCATTATGAGTCACTGATGGGCAAAATGGCAGAAATGAGTAGGGCATCTAAGGAAGAACTAGCTAGAACTGTTTCAGTAAAGTGGCATTTTCTCTTCTTAAACCTTACTGAGCATCAGAACTCTCTGGCGAGCTTGTCTAACATGTGGATTCCTGTTTCCCAGGATTTGGATTCATTACGTTTGTGGCTCCCAAATCCTCTTTTCCAGCTTGCCAGGTGAGTGTGATGCAGGGGTCCCAGGAGCACGTGTTGAGAAACAGCAGATCTTTGGTTTCCAGGGAACAGCGTCTCTCAGGCCTTGCAGCTTCCTGAGAACAAGCAGATCAGCCACTTCCTGTCTCCTTTCCTCCCTCTGTGTCCCTTGAGGAGGCTCTGCTTCCAGATGGGGTCAGTTAGTTTCAGCTGCCGCCAGACCTTTCCCCGGGGCCTCCAGCTGTGCAAACCTTCAGCCCTCTTGTCTCAGGGACTTCCTAGCTTGTGTATTGAGGGCTCTGCTACACCCTTCAGCTGAATGTGGGACTCTTCTGCAGAGGACGCCTTGAAAACCGAGGTGTTCCCAGGAGATCTGGTTCTGTGGTTCTTGATTGTTGAAGGCCAGGATGCCCTTAGAGGGATAACCAGCACCATTCCTTCAAGGGCAGCTGGAAGCTGGGGAGAGAGATGTGCCTGAAAGGAGGGCAGAGGCGCAAGGGGAGGATTGCAGGCTCTATAGTATACAGATCATGGGGCCTTAGAGATTCAATATCCATGGACCGCTTGGATCCTGGCAGAGCTCTTGTGAGAGCTAAATGCAGTAAGGAGGCAGAGCACCTAGCCGGTATTGGCACACTGTCAGAGTGTACCTGTGTTTACAGACAAGAAGGATGTGAGGTGGGTTGGGGGAGACCAGGAGATCTCCCCTGCCTGCTCACCCCTCTTCTACCACTTGGACTGTGTATGGCCCACCCTCTAGGATGTTTCTTGGTTTTGCAGGTATGGTTCTCATCCTTCCAGCTAGATTGTAGGCTCAATGAAGTCTCAAGCTAGAACAATACTGTGTATGGGTGCCACTCACCTAAAGTATATTGACCACCACCTTTGTGGAAAGCAACTCATCTGAAAGCTTCCTACACAACATGAGAGACAGCCCAGATGTTAGCCGCGTCGAAGAAACTGCCCATTATTCATCCAAGTGCTTGGTAAAATCCAAAGACCCTACAGCCATAAGGAGGTTTGTTTGCTTGTTTGGAATGGGGTAGAAAAAACTACCAGCTGTAGAGGAGAATGTCTTTAAAACCCAAGGTCTGGTTTTTCTTTGTGTATATAAGGTGGACTGATTGTAGTGGGGAAACAAACTAGATGGCCTAATGCAAAAGAAGCCCATTCCTCACATTCAGTGAGTTACTTAGGAGGCCAGCCGGGCCCCTTCCGTCATGTGGCTCCATCATCCCTGTGTCTTCAGGATCCTTTGCAGGCATTTGCATCTGCTAACTGACAAGAAGGGAAAAAAAAAGTGGAGGACTGCTGTGAGGATTTTTGTGGGCCAGGCCTAGCAAAGCCATACGTCATTATTACCAGTGTTTCGTTTATTCCATTGGCCACAACTCAGTCACGTCGCTGTGTCCAGACACAAGGCCTGCAGGGAAATATAGCCCAGCTGGGTACCCAAGTGAGCAAGCTTGGGAACAAGTTTGACCAAGTATCTGGCCTCTGCTACACTTCGTAATCTTGAACAGGTTTCTTCTGTTACCCATCTTTAAATGCAGGAAATGAGGCCTGTTTGTGTCATATAATTGTGCTAAAGATCAAGAGATCATAGCTGTTAGAGGACTCAGAAGGAGGGAAACAGGTGAGCTGCTACTGTTACTATCTTCGCTGCCTCCTGAATGTCTGGCCCAGGGCCAAGTCCTTAGTAGGTGCAAAACAAACCATTGTGCAGGTGATGGTCTTCCTCCCAGCCTCCTGAATGCACTCTTTGCCTGATCTAGCTGGCGTTTGGTTCACACACACATCTTTTCAACAGCTCATCCTTTGCAATCAGTCATTGCCGATGGCCCTGCCAGCTGTGAACTGAAACACAGGAAGGGTTTTATCTGAAGCCAGGGACATCCTGAAAGGATGAGGCCTCCCTTCTTGGGTCCCTGGAAGGCTGCCCATTGCACCTCACATTCTTTTCCGCCTAGAGGCCAATGGTAACCATGCTCATTGATGGGTTGCTGTGGCCAGCTCTGGAAGCTGCTGCTAATGCATGGAGCTTGTGGCATGTGTCCTGGAGATCTTGTTTATTCCTAACCCTTCCAAGAGCCCCTGTGTTGCTCAAAAGGAGGAGGAAATGGCCTCAGATACTGTCAGAAATTGATCCCTAGTGGTGTGCCCAGCTTACCATACCATATTTAAATGGATATTATGAATGTTTAAGACAAGAGTCACTCCTCAGACAGTAACAATACTAACAGCTTATACTTAGGTGATGTTTGCTGTGTGCTAGGCACATTAACTCATTTAGTCTTCACATTAACCCTATGAGACAGGCAGAATTATTATCCCAGTTTTATAGAGAAGAACACTGAGACACAAAACATTCACCAGTCTTCCCCATGATCCATCACAGGAGCATTCCTTAGTTAAAGCACAGACCCTGTAGTTCACGATAGCCCCTGCCACTCCTTAATGCCGCCCAGATGTAGAGGTTGAGTGTCAGTTGCCACTTTGCTGCACTTGAAGAACAGTAGAGACTTGTGTTGCTTAAGACTGGATGCTGGATCCAGATTGCCAAAGTCCTAGCTCTATCACGTTTTAGCTATGCAAGCCTGGGCAAGTTCTTAACGACTCTAAACGTCATCTGTAACATTCATCTAAAATCATTGGCTTTTTTGCCTCCAAAGGCTAAATTTAGTCCAGGCTACTGGTTTGTAGCCTCTGATTGGAGCATATTCAGATGTGTTGTATTTGCCAGTAGAAGTGAACATGATCCTACAACAGATTCCAACAGATGTGGAGATTGGAGCTCGGAAAGAGGAAGTAACTTCTCCATAGTAGATAAGGGTACCAGATCTTCCGTTCAAAGCTGGGCCTGTAAATCTGCCCACCAGCTGTGTCATCCTCTTCTTTGCATGTCTTGTAAAAGCTTCTATTCCCAGAACCTGGTGTGAATGCTTTGGAATGAACAGCTCTAATGCTTATTAGCAGAGTGACCTACATAAGGTACTTCCTGAGCCTTAATCTTTTCATCCAAAAAATGGGCTAGTAACTACTTTCCGTAAGGTTGTGATTTGCAGATATTGACCAATGTTGCATGAAAAACCTGTTTTACCACCTCGCCCCCAGAAAATATCACTGGCATGGCCAACTCCCAACCATCTTGTTGAGTCTGTATTAACACTCAATCGGGTTTAGAAGCCCTCACTGGCTATGTTCCCCCCTCAACTTGGCCTAGCCTGGGATTTGGGGACTGCAGGGAGTACACTCATCATATTGTTTTTCAAACGCGCTCTGTCCTTGCTTATCTCCCAGAACTACCCTGGACTCAAGGGTTGCATGTGTCTTGCTCAAAAGTTTATCTCAAGCACTAAGCCCTATGCCCCATGCAAAATAAATGTATGTTGGGAACAGCAACAACTGGGGTAGGCCGGGGTGGGCCAATGGAATGTGCCATCATTCCCTTACCATTGGCAGGGAATTTAGAGCAGAGTTGGAGAGCTGCCAGCTCCCTTGTCATCTGTCCCGACTAAGCTGTGCAGACTCCCAGTTCTTACAGGGATCTCTAGACACCTCTTAAGAGGCAGGCTACATATTCTCTGGCTCTGGCCATTGCTCTAGTAGAGCGTACTGTCTAATAGGGAGGTCAACACGTGATTTAAAATGTAATGGTATGATTATGCAAAAAGCTGACTCATTAGAAAAGACCCTGATGCTAGGAAAGATAGAAGGCAGGAGGAGAAGGGGATGACAGAGGACAAGATGGTTGGATGGCATCACCGACTCAATGGACATGAGTTTGAGCAAGCTCCGGGAGATCTTAAAGGACAGGGAAGCCTGCTGTGCTGTAGTCCATGGGGTCGCAAAGAATCGGACACAACTGAGCGACTGAACAACAACATGGAAAGGACTGGTTGCTTAACAAATGCTGTCCCCATTCAAATGTGTAGGGCATGAATTTTGTTTTGTTCACTGTATATGCCTTAGAAGAGTGCCTGGCACATAGTAGACAGTCAATAACTAGTCATTGAATGAACAAATTACCATGACATTGACACTGGTTTTTAAAGAATGAATGGAATGTTATGAGGAAATATGCCTAGAGATTTGGCAGTGACCAGGATGAAAGAGAGATGATCTTCTTTGATGATCTTCATCAAAGAAAGATGAAGGAAGATTTGCTCAGAACAAGGATCCATGAGATGGTCCTGGACTGAATGGCAGCTTAAGATTCTTTTTATTTCATTTCCACCCTCTCTTGACTCAAGTCCATCTTCATGTGTTGGTCTCTCGGTTTTCATTGGAAAGTTCTATTGGAGAAAGAGCCAGAAGGGCACACTCTCTCAGAATGTTTTAGCTGGAAAAGGCCTCAGAAGTTGTCCTATTCTCCCCTCCTCATTTTACCCATAAAGGGACTAAGGCTTAATAGGGGAGTTAACTTGTCCAAGGTCTCAGACTGGTTAGTGTCAGGGCCAGGACAGGAAGCCAGGTTTTTCAACTCCAGGCCTGTGTTCTTTCCATTATATGAGGACTTTCCAAGCCATTTCAGTTTACTTATTTATTTTTGTTTTAAGCAGCAGAATCCTGTTTTTTCCAAACAGAAGCTTATATGGATAAACTCAGAGCTGCCCTGGATAAAGCCACATGAAGGGCCAGTGGTGGGTCCATAATCTCCATCATAGACTAGCTCTTCCCTTCTTATACATACGCTCTTTCTTTGATGGAGACAGTTAACATTTTCTCAGTCTTGTGAAAGTGCATATAAATGCCTCAATTCCCTAACTCCACACTTGCTTACAAAAAGATTTTTTTCTCCTAAGTCTGTTTGTGAAACCATTGCACTGTGTATGATGCTCTTAGCACAATGCCTGGCACACAGTAAGTGCTCAGTAAATGTTCATGTATGTCATTTTATCGTGTATTTGGCTCAGTCAGTAGAAAGCAGAGAAGTAGGGAGGGGAGCTGCTGCTTGTGGGCCACCTATTATGTGCTGCACACAGAACTAAATGCTTAACCATAATTTACCTCATTGATCTTCCTAACTAGGTCAATATCACTGTCTCCATTTTATAGCTGAGGACACTCAGAGAGGTCAGCTACTTGCCTGTGGTCACACAGATAGTAAGGACTAAGCTGGGATACTGGTCCAGGTTGCTTGACAGCCCATATCCCTCCCTCTCAGACACACACATACAGAAAGCAAATTCAGTATTCTTTCATTTCATCCAGTCCTGACAACAGTACCATTCCTTCATTCATTGACTCTTTTGAGCACCTACTATGTGCTAGGTACTCTACTAAACCCTGCTGCAAGCATATGCTGTGTAGACAGGTGGACAAACACTGGGTGTGTAGTTACAAGAGTGATGAGTATTACCAAAGGGAGAAAAGAGAGTGACTCTGGACATGTTACTATCCCCATCCTATGAATGAGGAAATAGGCCCTTGCAGGTTACTCAAAAATCACGGGGTAAATAATAAAAATAGCTGAAATTCATTGTGCGCTCACTACACACCTGGCATTTTTCATGAATTCAAATTCTCTTAATTCTATGAAGTAAGTACTGTAATTCTCTTGATTTCCCAAAAGGAACCAAAGTCATAGAGCATGAAAGTAACTGGCCTTAGTTTACAGGGCTTGAAAGTGGCTGGTTCAGGATTTGAGCCCAGAGAGGCTGGCTCCAGACCCTGTGTTCTCAACCCATTTGAATCTGCGTGTAACTGGCTTCCCTGCTGCTATTTCTGCAAGAGGGGAGAGGTGGAAGCAGGTTCCCCATCCCTGCCCTTCAAGGCATCCTGTGAAACCTCTATATATAAACTGGATTTGTCATGATTGAGAGCTCTGTTTTAGGAAGGCCAGGATCCCCGTCCTGGGCAGAAATGACCCTAAAGCAGCATCCTGCAGTGCAGCCTGGCTCAGGAAGAAGTGCCTCCTTGAATCAATGGTGCTTCCCAAGCCTCAGATCTCAGACAATTAGAGGGAGTTTCATGCTTCAGGAATCTAGGGCCTCTGAGGAGAAGAAGGCAAGGTTCTGACTTCTGTCTCACAGAGGCTGGAGCCAGGTCCTGGGGCTCACATTCCTCAGGGGCCCGGGTGCTCTGTGGGTGGGCAGGTGGCTTGTCAGGGTAGGGTCAGGAGTACTTCCTTCACAACCTCCCCAGCTTCAGAGATGGGTGTTTATAGAGAACCCAGAGAGGCAGAAAGAGTTCTCCGAGGGGCAGTTCCCACAGCCAAAGAAGCTGGAGAGAAGTGTGTTAAATGGGCCCATCGGAGGAATATGGGGCTCTTTCCAGGGACCTGGGGTGGAGGTAGGACACCACTGGAGAATTTATGATCTCTGAGTCTTCACATGGGGATAATCTCATGCACTTTAAAAAAAAAAAAACTGTTTTAGAAAAGTTAGAGAGAGACCGTGTTCCCTTGCATCATCTCGTGTGAACCTCACAATAAGCCTGTGGCCTCTCATCTGTAAAATGAGAATTATGCTCAGTATTTAATGAGGTGAGGAGCAAAACGGGGTCAGGTTCAGAGCAAATTTTATGTAGTATTTGCCTCTTTTTCACAAAGTTGTGTGAATTCATAAAAATGATTTAGAAACTTAAAAAAAAAAACAGCTATGCAGTATTATCTTTTGCTATATTACTGGGCTTCCTTGGTGGCTCGGACAGTAAAGAATCTGCCTGCAATATGAGAGACTCAGGTTCAATCCCTGGGTCAGGGAGATCCCCTTGAAAAGGGAATGGCTACCCACTCCAGTATTTTTGCCTGGAGAATCCCATGGACAGAGGAGCCTGGTGGGCTACAGCCATGAGGTTGCAAAGAGTCGGACACGACTGAGTGACTGACATTTTCACTTTCATGTTAGTACAATTAATTCAAATCCTGGAGTGATCCCAAAATACTGTGCTTCATTCTTTGACATATTATTATGGTTTTGTCATCCACTAATTTATGTAAATCTTCCTTGAAGGCAGCTCTTAACCTCCTGTCTCTTGTGACAAGAAGGTACTCAGTTTACTTAAGTATGAAAGAAAAATTTTTCCTTTTTTCAATCATGAATGTGCATCTTTAAAGTTTGAGTCATATTCAAATGTGTATATTTCTTGATATTCAAGCTAGACTCTAAACTCCCAAGAGCTGACCAATGTCTAATTTTTAGCTATGAATAATGTTCATTGAGCATTTTTCTACATGCCAGATAATGTTCTAAGTGCCTTACATGGATTAATTCATATGATCTTTCTAGCAACTCTTATCAAACATATTGTTAGGATCTCTACTTTAAAAACAAGGAAGCTGACACATGGAGTGGCTAAGAAATGTTTGTGTGTATGTGAATGGTGAATCTGGGCTTCTGAGCCAAGTGATCTGGCCCCAGAGTCCTCGCTCTCAGGCACTAACTCTGCTGCCTGTCCTGGAGCCCCAAGCTCAGAGCCTTGCAGCCAGGAGGCACTGGGACATGCCTGTGAGTTTCACTTAAGGTCATTCCCTTCTCTGTTCTTTTTCTCATTGTGTAACCTGGGGAAATGAGGCTTAGAGATGTGAGATAATTGGGTGGGTCCGGAATGTTTTCACTGCAGGTAACTGAAAACTTGACATGTAGCAGCGCAGGCAGTAAAGACACTTCTTTTTCTCACATAATAAGGGTCTAGATGTAGGTGTTCCAGATGGAGAGAGTAAGAGAAGTTGCTGTCAAGGATTCAGGCTCTTCTTGTCTTTCTGTCACTTGTCCTTAAAATGTTGGCATTTTGTTCTCAGGTTCAATACCCCAGTGTCTGGGTTCTCCAGAGAAACAGAACCAATAGGAGGAATCCATAAATATTGAGATTCCCCTGTAAAAGGGATTGACTATCCAGTCCGGTATTCTTGCCTGGAGAATTCTGTGGACAGAGGCGGGCTAGAGTCCATGGGGTTGCAAAGAGTCAGACACGACTGAGTGGCTAACAATTTCAAATATAATATATTTCATTTTATAATACGTACAACATATTACAAATATTGTATATATAAATATATATTGTATATAAATACATATATATACACTTACATATAAAACAAGGAATTGGCTTACATGATTATGAAATCTGGGAAGTCCAAGATCTGCAGTCATCAAGCTGGAGACCCAGGAAAGCTGACAGTATAGTTCCACCTTGATTCAAAGACTGGAAAAGTAGAAAAACTTATGGTGTAAATTCTAGCCTAAATTCGGGTCCCAAAGCAGGAAAAGATTGATGTCCCAACTCAAAGAGTCAGGCTGAGGAAGAGCAGCTTACTTCTGTTTTTCAAAGTTGAGCAAGGGCTTCATTTAGTCAAATCTGCTTTATATTCAAAATCTTAGCTCCAAGGAAGTCAGGGAAAGAAGTTCCCAGCATTCCACCCTCCACAGGACAGGAAGACACACACACTTAGAAGAGGCTGGATTTCAAGTGGTATTAGCTTCCTTTCATCCCAGGAAGTACAAAGAAGCTTTAATACATCTTACTCCAGTTGGGAGGAAGAGCCAGGAAAGTTAAAACACCTCCTGGCTACCACCACAGTTACCTTGTGGGAAAAAGCCTCCTCAGAGACATAAAAAATTTGGAGAAAATACTGAAAATATGGCAAAGGATTACTACCTCATATATAACTAGTTCTTATAAATCAACAAAGTGAATATCCCAATATAAGCAAACATATACATCTTCTTCACTAAAAAGAAGAAATGACCTGTGGACACTAGGTGAAAAGATGCTAAATTTCAATAATTACCAAAGAAAACATGGAAGAAACCAGGAGACTTTTTTTTAGAATCAGAAAGATTTAAAATATTGACTTCATGTTGTGAAGGGTAGAGGAGATTGACCTTCTAATACACTATTGATGAAAGCAAAAATTAATATAAGTTTTCTAGTGTGCATGCCAAGTCGCTTCAGTCATGTGTGACTCTTTGTGACCCTATGGAATGTAGCCCACCAGGCTCCTCTGTCCATGGGATTCTCCAGGGAAAAATATTGGAGTGGGTTGCCATGCCCTCCTCCACGGGATCTTCCCGACCCAAGGATTGAACCCGCATTCTCCCATGGCTCCTGCATTGAAGGTAAATTCTTAACCACTGAATCACCAGGGACACAAGTTTTCTAGAGGACAGTATAATTTTAAATGTTTATAGTCTTTGACCGTCTAAGTTCCCTACTAAAGGCTTTAGGTAAGGAAAAAGTTTAAAAATTCAAAAAGATAGACATTCTTCCCAGGACTGAATGTAATCATTTTTAAAAATCTAGATAGGCACCAAGATAATATGTAATCAATAAAAAGGTCTACTTATTTACATTTTAGCCAAAAAAGATCCCTGTGGAACAGTAATTGAAAAGACTATAGGATGGCATGGATGTATAATTTCCATTTTATTTAGAAGTATATGTATTTACATATTGAAAATATGGAAGGAAACTATTGGAATATAAATATTATCTCTGAACCTTAGGACTACTGCATACTTTTACCCTGTTCTTTATATGTTGCTGTGATGTTTGGTATCTTCTTTATTTAAAAAAGCACATGTCATATTGATTAACAGAAAAATCCCTATAAAACTTCTTTCTCCTTTGATGGGGGTAGAGATTTCGCCCTTAGAAACTTGCTGGACACAGTCACTGCCCTTACCCTTCTTCAGAGACTTTAGAAAATCAAGCTTTCAAGACCCCCTATAGCAAGGGTGTTTAGTACCCAGGAATGGATCTTGGGGTAAAGGTGAGAAAGTTGAGGTGATGCTGGAGGAGCAATGAGGAGGGAGATGTGCTAATTTTAGTATTGCTGATAGAGAGTTGTTCCAGGTTTCCTATAATGTCCCCTCGCACATGCTTAGCTCTCTTTTCCAGCTCCCCACCCCCCAGTGACTGCAGGGCTAACGAAATGCTTCAGATCTCTGCTGCTTTAAATAGAGGCGTTTGGCACCCTTTTAGATGGCAGGTCTGGCAGGGCTAGGCTCTCAGCACTCACCCTAGTTAAAAGCTCTGCAATGAAGCTACTTGGATGCCAGCTTTCCATTCAACCTCAGTATCTCTAAGGCAAAACTCCTGATCATCCCTAAACCAAGCAGTACCTCCTGCCCCTAAAGTATTCCAGCTCAGATCCCGAGGCCTCTTGCATTCTTGCTCCATCTTCTCTGTTCTGTTACCTCTCTCTCTTTCTCCTTCCTGCCTTCTTCAGGACAGAGATCTAGGATATATTATTTAAAGTATATTCTGTGGGCTTTTTATAGACTACTAGAATTCTGCCTCTTAAAAAGTATATAAATAATAATAACTCTCTTTTATTTGGTGTCTATTAAATACCAACCACATTATATATGTATTATTTTCTTTTTTTAAATTTATTTATTTTACTTTACAATATTGTATTGGTTTTGCCACACATTGACTAGAATCCGCCATGAGTTTACACGTGTTCCCCATCCTGAACTCCCCTCTCACCATCCTCCCTGTACCATTCCTCTGGGTCATCCCAGGGCACCAGCCCCGAGCACCCTGTATCATGCATCAAACCTGGACTGGAGATTTGTTTCACATATGATGTTTTACATGTTTCGATGCCATTCTCCCATATCATCCCACCCTTGCCCTCTCCCACAGAGTCCAAAAGACTGTGCTATACGTCTGTGTCTCTTTCGTTGTCTGGCATACAGGGTTATCGTTACCATCTTTCTAAATTCCATATATATGCGTTAGTATACTGTATTGGTGTTTCTCTTTCTGGCTTACTTCACTCTGTGTAATAGGCTCCAGTTTCATCCACCTCATTAGAACTCATTCAAATGTATTCTTTTTAATGTCTGAGTAATACTCCATTGTGTATATGTACCACAGCTTTCTTATCCATTCATCTGCTGATGGACATCTAGGTTGCTTCCATGTCCTGGCTATTATAAATAGTGCTGCGATGTACATTGGGGTACACGTGTCTCTTTTGATTCCTCATTGTGTATGCCCAGCAGTGGGAGTGCTGGGTCATATGGCAGTTCTATTTCCAATTTTTTAAGGAATCTCCACACTGTTCTCCATAGTGGCTGTACTAGTTTGCATTCCCACCAACAATGTAAGAGGGTTCCCTTTTCTCCACACCCTCTCCAGCATTTATTGCTTGTAGACTTTTGGATCGCAGTTATTTTGACTGGCGTGAAATGGTACCTCATTGAAACAATCTCATGGGATGGCAGTACTCCTTAAGATTTAAACAGGCATTTGACAAAAGAAAATATATAGAAAAGAGCCAATAAGCACACGAAATGGTGCCAGACATCATTAATCATCAGGAAAATGCAGATAAAAACTATAATGAAATATCAAATTAAAAAGCCTGACAATACAAGCTGTTGGCAAGGATATGGAGAAACAGGAACTCTCAAAAACTACCAATGGGAGTGTAAAATGGTACTACCTTTTTGGAAAATAGTTTGGCTCTTTCTTACAAAGTTAAATATATATGTACCATATAATCCAACTATTCTCCTATTACATTTTTTTCTCAAGAGAAATAAAACATGTCTACTAAATGACTTGTACAAGAATTTTCATAGAAATTTCATTCATAATAGCTCGAAACTAGAGACAACCCAAATCAACTGATGAGTGGATAAACAAAATGTAGTATACCCACAAAATGGAATGCTTTTCAGGATGAAAAGGCATGAACTACTGAGAGATATGTATTAGTTTTCTATTCTTGGTTAACAAACCACCACAAACTTATTGATGTAATACAATAGGTATTTGTTATCTCACAGTCTCTGTGGGTCAGAAGTGGCAGCGTGTAGATCTTGTGTTTTCTCATTCCAAGTCAAGAGTTCTTTGTACCACTAGAGCTGCCAGACTTTGTTAAAAGCCTTATAACAGATTTTAAGAGTTATCATTGCATTTTATAATTTATCCATATGCATCAGAGTAAATGCGCTTAACAATGTTCTCTTAAAACACATAATCCTATGAGTGAGCTCTTTGAAAGAACAATGTATGGTCATCCATGAAGATGAAGGCTTCAGAAGGTGTGTGTATACTGTTCATTGCTTGCCTTCTTTCTTGCCTCGTAAATCCTGGTTTATCCAGATCTTGGCCATGTACTTCAGGGAAGCATAGGCCCCTTCTAGTCCCAGCAGATGAATCTTGATTTGTGTCAGGCAGGTATGATCATTCTGTTCCCACTGAGAGAGATGTGTTTCGGAGAGAGTCTGAGATGCAGCTTTGACCACTGAGGTCAGAGAGACACCTGCCAGGGGATGCTGGAAACTACCAAGCTTCTTAAAAGCAGCAGAGGGAGGGGTTTTTCTCAAAGGTATAAGAGTGGGAACTTGGGAGCTACAGTGACTCACTGATGATATGAAGGGACAGTATGAGTACAAAAGTCCCCAAGAATATGAAGTAGAAGGACATGAAATATGTAAGTCCTTAAGGATGACAGTGAACCTCTGATTCCCTTGCCCTGGACTGCCCATCTCAGTAATGTAAGGAATACATTTTCTTTATTGCTTTGGTCATCGCTGTGATTTGCAGCCAAATGTATGCTTATATGTTCTTGCATACATAATATATAAGTAGATAATGTCAAATACTTTTCTTGCACCCAATTCCAGGTACAAAAATTCTTATAAGCCCTTGTATGCACTACAGTACATTCAAAATTAATGGCAGTCAGTTGATGTTATAACATTATGTGAATGCTAAGATTAGTTTCATTCTTAGAAATGTTTGTTAACCACTGAAGATTAGGAAAACACCTTACTGTTGTTCTGTAGGGAATTGGTTAAGTAAATTAGGGTACAGCCTTATAATGAGATACTGATCAATTCCATTTGTCCTGATACGAAGTGATTTCCAAGATATGCTGAATAGAAATACAAGAGTCGTAACAGTATACAGAAGACTTTGAAGTATGCAGTCGTGGAAAAACATCTGAAGTTCATTGCTGGACGGTGGTATAGGAAAGGACTGAACAGAAGTTCTGCCGTATATGGGCCTGCTGAGGACATTAAGCGATCATGGGATAAAAGAGTATGCAGAGTGGTGGTGGATGAACAACATGGCAATGGCTACAAAGCCAGTGTCTTGGGGCAAAAGCATCAGGGATTGTGTGGGTTTTCAGCAGGGCTGTTGTATGTGTCTCATATACATGAGATGGTCTATTTTCAAGATACTAAAGCAATTAAAAAAAATATTTGTGGAAACTTTGGCCTATCTCACAAATAAAGTGCTACTTACCTGTCAGCCCCAGTGATTAGCTAATATAACTACCATTTGTCAGGGCTCACCATGTGCCAGACACTGGCATCCCTGTGTTGGTAGATTCGGTCCTCCTAGATGTGAGGTACGTATCATCATCATTGTCATCCTCCTTTTTTACAGATAGGTAAACAGAGGCACAAAAATTTTGACTAGTGTCCTAGGATTATCAGTTCAGTTCAGTCCAGTTGCTCAGTCATGTCCGACTCTTTGCGACCCCATGAATTGCAGTACGCCAGGCCTCCCTGTCCATCACCAACTCCCGGAGTTTACTCAAATTCATGTCCATTGAGTCGGTGATGCCATCGAGCCATCTCATCCTCTGTCATCCCTTTTTCCTGCCCCCAATCCCTCCCAGCATCAGAGTCTTTTCCAGTGAGTCAACTCTTCGCACGAGGTGGCCAAAGTATTGGAGTTTCAGCTTCAGCATCAGTGCTTCCAATGAACACCCAGGACTGATCTCCTTTAGAGTGGACTAGTTGGATCTCCTTGCAGTCCAAGGGACTCTCAAGAGTCTTCTCCAACACCACAGTTCAAAAGCATCAATTCTTCGGAACTCAGCTTTCAGCACAGTCCAACTCTCACATCCATACATGACCATTGAAAAAACCATAGCCTTGACTAGACATACCTTTGTTGGCAAAGTAATGTCTCTGCTTTTGAATATGCTATCTAGGGTGGTCATAACTTTCCTTCCAAGGAGTAAGTGTCTTTTAATTTCATGGCTGCAGTCACCATCTGTAGTGATTTTGGAGGTCAGAAAAATAAAGTATGACACTGTTTCCACTGTTTCCCCATCTATTTGCCGTGAAGTGATGGGACCAGATGCCATGATCTTAGTTTTCCAAATGTTGAGCTTTAGGCCAACTTTTTCACTTTCATCAAGAGGCTGTTTACTTCCTCTTCAATTTCTGCCATAAGGGTGGTGTCATCTGCATATCTGAGGTTATTGATATTTCTCCTGGCAATCTTGATTCCAGCTTGTGCTTCCTCCAGCCCAGCGTTTCTCATGATGTACTCTGCATATAAGTTAAATAAGCAGGGTGACAATATACAGCCTCGACATACTCCTTTTCCTATTTGGAACCAGTCTGTTGTTCCATGTCCAGTTCTAATTGTTGCTTCCTGACCTGCATATAGGTTTCTCAAGAGGCAGGTCAGGTGGTCTGGTATTCCCATCTCTTTCAGAATTTTCCACAGTTTATTGTGATCCACACAGTCAAAGGCTTTGGCATAGTCAATACAGCAGAAATAGATGTTTTTCTGGAACTCTCTTGCTTTTTCCATGATCCAGCGGATGTTGGCAATTTGATCTAGGATCATACAGCTGTTAAATGTTGGAACCAGGACTTCAAACAAAGTCCATGTCCTAAACAATTTACTAATTAACTTCTGGGGCTATTGAAAGGATTAAATACGTTCATGTATGCTTAACTGGTATTGGCTTTAACCAGTGGTCCCCAAACAGTAGTCCGCACATCAGCAATGCTAGATATTTGTTAGAAGTGGTACTTAAATTCTTAGAAACGTTTCCCAGGTTTAGATAAACCTGGTTTTACATGTTGATATGTTCCTTGGTTGACATGAATATAAGCATTTATGCTGGTGGGACTTCGCTTATATCAGCTGAGAATAAGTCCATACCAGCTGAACCTTGAGGAAAGATACCTAAGTATTGTAGATGTACTTCCCTCCTTGCTTTCTTGTCCAACAGGTATTTATGGACTCAGCAGGAATTATCCTGTGATCTATCAATGATGTCCTACATGGACCTAATGGGTACCAAGACCCTACCATTCCCGCGCTGGCTGTGTGATCTGTGCATGCCAACACTGGCTAAGTAATTTCTCCTCCCAACACAGTTGCTTCTTAGGAAAGAGATCTCAAACTCCTTCCTTCCTAGATAACAGATGCTTAGTAATGTTCTTTCACGTAGTAGATGCTCAGTAATGTCTCTTGATGATGAAGTCATCGCAGTTCACCTGCTGACAGCTGTCTTTTTAGCAAAAAGCACCTAACAGAAGCTCCAACTGTTAAAATCACCTGGAAAGCTTCTAAAAACTCCAGCCTGGGGCCAATTATATCAGAATATCCAGGGGTAGGAGAAGAAGGGGAAGGATTAGGTGTGAGTAGTTTTGCAAGCTCCCCAGGTGATTTCAAGATGCAGCCACGATGGAGAACCCCTGAGCCAGAGTGAAGACGCCACATTGCAGAGTGTTCACCTGATGCACACCAGATCAGCAGAGGGCCACAGGTGGAGACCCGGTGGGGAAAGCCCAGATAGGCTGCCTCAAAAGCTGCCCTCCACTTCTTAGATTAGGCCTGTGAGCCAAGCTGGAAGCAGCCAGAATCCTGTCTTAAGAAGTTCCTGTGCACAATGGAAGGTGCAGCTGGAAGCACTTATGCTGGAAACCCTGACTGGGTAATAGTCCTGAAAGTATTGCCATATGTCTCCAGCAGGGAGGGCAGGGCCCACGCTTGTCCCTCCACCCCCTACAGCTTCCCTTCCACCAGCAGCTCGGTCATCACCCCTGGGAGCCCCCAGTGTAGCTTCATCAAATGATTTTGTGGAGCATCTAGACTTTCCTTGCAGGAAGCCGGGCCCTGGAAATGCAGGTAAAAATCCAACATCACCCCAGTGGAGTTCACAGCCTAGAAGGAGAAATGAGCAGTGAATCAACAACTAGAATGGGACGTGATAAGTGTCAGGATGGAGAAAAGCACAGAAAGATAATAATAATGTGATTGATTGTGTGGGAGCTTTGGGGAGGAGGTTTGAGGGGCCTCCAGCAGTCTTCTGAGGAGAAGTTGTAGAAACATTGAGGCTTTTTTTTTTCCTTTTGAAATATTCATATATATTTTTTTAAGTTTGCAATAATTTTAAGCATAAAGTTGAACATACAAATTTAAAAAATATTAATATTTTGCCATATTTACTTCAGATCCTTTAAGAAAACAGTTCTAAACTATTTCAAGCATAGTAGAAGTTGAGAGAATGATATAACAAACACCCATGTATTGAGGTGGTCTGGTGAGAGGCCAGGCTTCAGGGCTCTGCAGTGGGACATTGGAGAGGTGACTTAACCCTTTTGTTTCTTTGTCTTATTAAAACAAAAAAACTACCTCTACAGGTAATTGTCAGGATTAATTAAGGTAAAGCTCTTTAAAAGACAAAAGTTCCTCACACACACTATGTGCTTAATAAACATTAACTATTGTTATTTATGTGCTCATGACCCTGCTTGTCAAATCCACATTCTGCTGCATTTGTTTTATAAAGTGGGCTTCCCATGCAGTGCTAGTGGTAAAGAACCTGCCTGCCAATGCAGGAGATAAAGGAGATGCAGGTTCCATCCCGGGGTTGGGAAGATCCCCTGGAGGAGGGCATGGCAACTCAGTCCAGTATTCTTGCCTGGAGAATCCCCTGGACAGAGCAGGCTGGAGGGCTACAGTCCATGGGGTCACAATGAGTTGGACATCATATCGTAGCTGTTTTTAAAGACCCTTCTGTGCACACTTCCCTGTTCTAACTGCTAAGGAAGAATAAAGGTTAGCTAGGAGGTCAACGTCGAAACGTCCACTGCAGGATACAGGGCAGGGGAGAGCCTGACTTCTGAGAAAACCCTCCAGTGTGGTCAGAAAGGAAGGTGATGGAAGGAGGCAGGAGAGGTGCTGGGTGTGTCAGCGGGGGCCGGGATGAGCCCATTTCCCTCCAGAGAGGACCCACCCAACTCTTTTCTCTCTCTCAGGAAACCCCTGGGGTCCCTTTTAATGGCTCCTTTCAAAAAAACACATGGGTAAGTAACCTCACCCATGCTTGCTCCTCAGCCTGGAAAATTCCACCCTGTACAGACTAGCTTTAAGAGAAGAGAGTCCCAGGGGAGCTGCAGGAAGGGGGCTTAGGTGCCCTAAGTACCCTGGAGGCAGGAAATGAGTGAGTGAGGGCTGTAGCCGGGCCTGAAGCACTCAGCCCCCCTTGGCCCCAAGTCTGTTTCAGTGAACAGTTAGCTTGGGGTAGAACTCCATGGGAACTATGCCCCCTAGCCTTACCAGTTGGACACTTTTGCTGCCTGAGCTGATGGAACCCCCTGACCTGTTGAGTAGTTAGCCTGATCAGAGGCACACATGGGGTTCATCAGGCACAGACATTTGTGGACAGGGCTTGGGGACAAGTGTGTACTCGCACCCAGTCTCAGTTGGAAATGTGCTCTCCCGTCACTCCTCAGCAACACCATCATTTTTTATCTAACAATGGGCTTTCCTCCCTGCCCCCCTCCCCTGTGCATCTCCGGCATCCGCTCCAACCCTGCTGAGGAACAGCTGCTTGGAGGCCCGTCTCTCATCAGCTGCCTTATCTCCCTGATGAATAATGTTCCCCTTCCCGCAGAGGCAGCCTGGCAGGAGGCCCACCCCCAGGGAGAAGCAGGCTGCTGACAGGCCCTGGAGCCCAGGCAGCTGTCAAAGAGTGGGGTGCTCCCCTGGGCCCTCAGATGGTAGGGACTGAATCCCTGCCTCATAGAGCCATGCCACCCGAGGTTCCACGACCATGGAGAGCTGCACCTCACCAACCCAGCCATTCTAAGCACACCTCACACCATTTTGATGCAGTAACCAGTCTGGGTGCCAAGGAGACAGGTCCATGGGTCCTGCTCCACAAGGGTAGGGACTGCTTATGGGAAATGTGATTTGTACTTAATAGTACAGAGTTCTGTGTTTCATAGTTCTGTGACCAAGAGAGTGCATTGAACCTCTCCAGGTCTCCCTTTTTCCCATCTGCAAAATGGGCTAATAATAGTGCTGTGTAGATGCTGTGGTTCTCTGAGACCCCCTTTGCCAGCTAGTGTACCAGTCCCAACGCTGTGAGTGCCATGGTAACAGATATACCTCTGGTCTTCTCCAGAGCCTTTGGCTTAAGGTATTAGCATCCCTGAGGCATCTGAAAGGCTATCTCCTTCTGCCACCCTCCCTCTCCCTCTCCCATCAGCCACGTTGGTAACTGACTAATGCTGGGGACACAGAAGGTGAACCTCTTTTCTCAAGATGGGATAACTCCATGGGACTGTGCTCCAGAAATCTCTACAAATCAGGCCAAGACTAGACCTTAGCCATGACTACATCCATCCTCAGCCCTTTCCCCTTCCTGTCCTACTTCTCTCACCCACTTACCCACTCAAGAGCACCTTCTTCCTCCTCCATGGATCATAGGCTTTGGAAGACTGTTTCAGGAACCACTTCTAGGGGACCCAACCCAAGACAAGTACCCACTTCACAGGAGCTCTGTGTGAGGATTCAATAAGATAAAGCTTAAAAATCCCTGTGTGGGTGCCTGCCACTCAGCAAGTACCAAATAGCCAGGGATTCTGATTCTTATAAACTACTGCTATGTGACAGGATGTCACAAGGGAACTCGGGCAGATACGCCAGAGAGGTGGGTGTTGAAAGCCTCAGTTCCAAGACTGGAGTTGGACGCAGGGCCCTAGGAGGTCATGTAGCCAAACTGTCCTTTACAGTGAGGAAACTGAGGCCCAGAGAGGAGAAGCTGAGGTGTCGGAGGCCCACAGCAAGTCGGTAGCAGAGCTGGTACTAGGCTGCGCCACGCTTCCCACCCCTTGCCCTCCCACTCACCCCCCTTGCTCTTTTGGTGTCTTGAGATGCTGTGTCCCTGCTAGTTGTTGAAGTGCTGCTGACTTTAGATGGGCCAGGACCCTGGGAAGGGAAGTTGGAGCACACTCCCAATTCCACACACATGGCCCTGAACACCTACTAGTACTGGACACCTGCCGGGCGCTCAGAGTCTTGGCATTACATACGGACATACCACCTCCTCGTCATTCAGAGATCTCACTGTTTTTAAAGTGTGCGTGTGTGTGTGTGTTGTTTAACGTTTATCCCAGGAAGTAAATAATACCAGCCTATTCTACAAGGAACATTTTATTGACAGAGCTTTGAAAGAACAGTAAGAGCAGATAGATGGGAAAGAACATTCCTGGACTCACTTTTTATCATATTAAATAAGAAGGATGTACTTAACTTTCATAATAGTCTCTCTCAATAGCCTGCTGTCCTTGTTTTCCCCAAGTATGTGTTGGATTACAAAGG
Organism: Bos indicus x Bos taurus; assembly: GCF_003369695.1. Lineage (NCBI taxonomy): Eukaryota > Metazoa > Chordata > Mammalia > Artiodactyla > Bovidae > Bos > Bos indicus x Bos taurus. The sequence continues at coordinate 48,751,899 of NC_040080.1, forward strand.
TGAGACAGATTGTGGCTTCTGGATATAGCTGGAGTCCTGTGGGGTTGAAGTATAGAGTGCATATTATTATCCATGTGACCAACCCAGGCTTCCCTGGTGGCTCAGCAATAAAGAATCTGCTGCAATAGAACCAAATATTCACTATTAATTCATTTAAAAAAAATTCCTGGGGAAATTTTAATTGTCAACTTTTGCTTAGATATAAGAAGCAAATGTAAATATGAATATCAAAATCTGTTAAACTTAGAGAAAATTATGTACTGCAATAATAGTAAAGGTTCTTAAATAAAAACTGTGATATACTTAAAAAAAAAAAAAAAAAAAGAATCTGCCTGCAATGCAGGAAACCTGGGTTCTATCCCTGAGTCGGGAAGATCCCCTGGAGGAGGGCACAGCAACCCACTCCAGTATTCTTGCCTGGAGAATTCCATGGACAGAGGAGCCTGGTGGGTTGCAGTCCATGTGGTCGTAAAGAGTTGTACACAACTGAAAGACTGAGCATACACGTCCATGTGACCAGAGATGACCACAGTGGAACTGGAGAAGTAGACTTTTTAAAATCAAACCAGACTCAGGATTCTGTGTTGGTGATACGGCAATTGGGCTTGAATCTGCACACAGGAGACAGCATCTAAAACCAGGAGAGCAACATACTCAGATGTGTGTCCCATAAAAAATGTCTCTGGGCAATGTGGAGAAGAGATTTGAAAGGCGGGGTAAGAACCCTGCCCCCAGATAGAGGCAGTGTTGGACAGGTGAAGAGTTAACTAGGAGACCACAACCTGTGAGCAGTTAGGAGATGCTGTGTGAGGAGTTTCCATGTGAGCCGAACCCCCTGAAGGTATGGGAATGGAGGATGGGGAGAAATCATGAGGAGGTAGGATTTGAATTGGAATTTTTGAGGGGCAGTTTCCTAAGCATGGGCTTCCCTTGTGACTCAGCTGTTAAAGAATCTGCCTGCAATGCGGGAGACCTGGGTTTGGTCCCTGGGTTGGGAAGATCCCCTGGAGAAGGGAAAGGCTACCCACTGCAGTATTCTGGCCTGGAGAATTCCATGTACCGTATGGTCTATGGGGTCACAAAGAGTCAGACACAACTGAGCAACTTTCACTTTCACGTGGGCTTCTCTGGTGGTTCAGATGGTAAAGAATCTGCCTGCAATGCAGGAGACACTAGTTTGATCTCTGCATTGGGAGGATCCCCTGAAGAAGGAAATGGCAACCCACTCCAGTATTTTTGCCTGGGAAATTCCATAAACAGAGGAGCCTGGTGGGCTCCAGTCCATGGGGTCACAGAGTCAGACATGACTGAGCAAGTAACACACTTCCTAGGCATAGGAAGTTGCATGGACAGAGCACAGTATGAATGGATGGAAGATGAGCGTGGGGGCAGCAGGGCCATGGACCTTGGTGTAAGGACATTCTAGGAGCAAGGAGGAGATGGAGCTAAAAGGAAGCCCAGGCCACTTTCTGTAGAGCACTGAGCCGCCAGGGAAGAAGTAGGAACTCCTGCCTGTGGGCAGTGAGGCTGCCAGGGGTTTGAACAGCAGAGTGGCAGGAGGGAACCATTATTTCAAGATTAGTGCAGGAGTGGAATGTAGATGAGGGTGGTGGTGGAAGAGAGGACCCCTCCTCCCCAAGTTGGAGACCATACACTACTAGCTTTCAGGTCACATGTCTTATCTAGAAAACTTTGGTCTGCACATAGAATGTGGCCCCATGTTTTTTAAAATGAAAGATTTTACAAAAAAAGACTTCACATAAAAGGCAGGTTTCTGGCTTCATTTGAAAACCAGAGGATTTGCTAAGACTGACCCAGTATTTCCATGTGACCACCATATGCTGGAGTTGGGTCACAGTTGTCCTCCATAGGTGGAGCCTTGAGTCTCATTGGAGTTTTCCCCATAGCAGTTCTGCTTTATTTATTTTTGGTGTGTGATTAAAAAAAAATTTTTTTTTTTTTTTTGATGAGCCATCAGCCTTTAAGTTACTGAGAATTTCTTATAAATATCTAGAATTGGACTTCTTTAGAAAGTCATTAGGGCCACCTGGGACCTTGTTCCTAGGTGGGCTTAGCAGCTAGAGCAAAAGCTGTTTTCTATTTTCACCAGTGCCCACTTCCCCCAGCTCTTCACAGAGGCCTGCGTTAGCTGCCGTCTGTCATAAAGATTGTGTTCTCCTACAGGAAGATGAAACGTTTCTAGTGTTTAAGTCGTTATCGAAAGTGGGAAAATGAAAGAGTAAGGGGCATGCATGCTTCTAAAAAGAAGGAAGAAAAGTTATGACCAACCCAGACAGCATATTAAAAAGCAGAGACGTTACTTTGCCAACAAAGGTCCATCTACTCAAAGCTGTGGTTTTTACAGCAGTCATGTATGGATGTGAGTTGGACTATAAAAAAGCTGATTGTAGAAGAATTGATGCTTTTGAACTGTGGTGTTGGAGGAGACTCTTGAGAGTCCCTTGGTCTGCAAGGCGATCCAACCAGTATATTGGTGTTTTTTTTCTTTTTCCAACCAATATATTCTAAAGGAGGTCAGTCCTTAATATTTATTGGAAGGACTGATGCTGAAGCTGAAACTCCAATACTTTGGCCACCTGATGAGAAGAGCTGACTCTTTGGAAAAGACCCTGATTCTGGGAAAGATTGAAGGTGGGAGGAGAAGGGGATGACAGAAGATGAGCTGGTTGGATGGCATCACCGTCACGATGGACATGAGTTTGAGTGAACTCCGGGAATTGGTGATGGACAGGGAGGCCTGGCGTACTGCAGTCCATGGAGTCACAAAGAGTCGGACACGACTGAGTGACTGAACTGAGCTGGACTGAACTGATGCTTCTAGAAAAGGTTGGAGAGAGCGTTGTAGAAATGAAGACTGTTGCTGCGTTTAATTTCAAAGAGAGTGTCTGTTAGAAGAAGACCACTAAGGACACTGCTAGCAAAGTCGGCTCACTCTCCTGGCCTGATGTTACCTGCTTGGGCTCTGCTGGCATTTAGCTTGAGAATCCCTGGGACAGAGACCATGAGGTCACATCACACTTGGCTTTCAACAGTCTGGATTCTGAGCTTCAAAGAGGAGTGAGAGGAGGAACTTGTGACTGGGATTAGGAGATAAGGAAGTGTGTTGAGGTGTGGTGAGATGTCCTGAGCCTAAGGCAATGGGAGGGAAAACCAGAGTGAGAGAGGGGAGCTGGGTACAGGAAAACACCCTAGACACTTCGGGAGTGGGGAGCGGCTCCTTACGTGGGGGGTCAGAGAGAAGACTCACAGATGACTTCAGGGTGATAGACCCTGGGTTGCTGTGGGCCTGGGGGTACTTTGACAGAAGTCAGGAGATCCTCAAAGGGGGAGCCTGATGACTTCGGGTCCAGGAAGGGTGAATTTGAGGTTATAAGGATGATGCTGGTGGCACACTGGTTATGCACATCAACTTGAAGCGCTCCGGTCCATGTGGAACTTGTTCTTACTGTGCTTAATCTCCCAGTGCCTTAGTTTCTTTTTAAAAATTATTCCTTCTCTACTTTTATTTTGGACTTCCCTGGTGGCTCAGACGGTAAAGCGTATGTATGTCTACAATGCAGGAGACCCGGGTTCGATCCCTGGGTTGGGAAGATCCCCTGGAGAAGGAAATGGCAACCCACTCCAGTACTATTTCCTGGAAAATCCCATGGACAGAGGAGCCTGGTAAGCTACAGTCCATGGGGTCGCAAAGAGTGGGACGCAACTGAGCGACTTCACTTTACTTTTATTTGTATTTATTTTTAATTAAAATATAGTTGACTTACAATATTACATCCGTTTTAGATAAAGAACTCAGTGATTTGATATTTTTATGAATTAGTGATGATTTCTTGAAAAATAAGATTATTGATAGTCTCCTTCTTATAGGATCATTGTGTGGATTAAAAAGAACATAATTTTTTTAAAAAGAACATAATTAAAAGCCTACAACTGACTCCTGGGACAGAGGAGGTGCTCTATAAATCTGAGTCATTTCCACTATTGCCTGTGAGGACAAGGTGGGTGAACCAACTGAATAGAGGTGATTTTCCAGGGCAGGGAACCAACCTTGTGCCTTGGAAAAGAGCCAATCAGGGTAGAAGAAACAGTGAGGAGCCGGGAGGGAACAGCTGTGAAGCAAGGGGAGAGCATCTTCAGTGCAGGGCAGATGGTAATCCCGCTGCAGAGGACCAGGGTGAATTTGTCCCCAGAGAACTCTTGGCAATGCCTAGAGACATTTCTAGTTGTCACTGCTGGGCCTGGGGGTGCTATTGCATCTATTGGGTAGAGGCCAGGGATGGTCCCAACACCCTACAATGCATAGGACGGCCTCCCACAACGAAGAATCATCCAAGTCCAAGGTCAATAGTGCAGAGAGTGGGAAACCCTTCTCCAGAGCCAACAGCTTCCAGGTTTGACTCATGGTTCCAACAACAACAGCTATGGGACCTCGGCAAGTTCCTTAACCACTGTGTGCCTCAGTTTTCTTATCTGGAAAATGGAGATGAAAATAACAGCTCCTTGAATGAGTCAAGATATATGGAGGGCTTAGAATAGAGGCTCACTGAACATTAGCTGTGATCAGAAATCAGGGAAAGGGAGGGCATAGCAGAATGCATTTGATCTTGGAGTTTGGCTTTTAGGAATGACCTCAGTGTGAGTTCACTAAGGTGGAAAGGGGAGTGGCAGCTGGATGCAGAGGGTGGTGGAGATGGGTACGTGGGAACTGGGGCTGTAGGCACATACTGTAGCAATGGGAAAGAGTGGAGGCGCGGCTAGTTATGGCTGCCAGCCCTAGTGAAGGGGATTGTTTTACCTTCAGTTACTTGTTTATGCCAACTAAAATTTTGGTTAATGTCCAAACCATGGTATAACAAAAATGGAAATTTTCAAAACAAAATTACCTGTAGCCTCACCACCTTAACAAATGAGCAATGTTCCATCTTCCCTCCAGTCTTGTCATGTCTATGGTGCTTTAGTCATAACACAGATTCTCTTTTCTATTGTTTTATGTCTGGTGAAATGGTCCCATAAGCATTTTCCATAATGTTACATCATTGTTACATTTATCATTTTTTTCCAAAAATGAAGATAAACCTCATTGTTTTTTCATAGTTGTAAAAATGCTTTGTACTCTTTTTTTTTTTAATATACAGATAGTACAAAAAAGTCTGAAGAGAATGTAAACCCCCCCCATTTCCCATCCCACCCTTCAGAGATAGCCAGCTTAGTGCTTTTGCTGAACATCCTTCCAAATAAATCTCCATACACTTATCTATGTGTTGATTTGTTAACTCTTTTACATAAAGTTCCGTAAGCATTACTTAACTGTCATTCATTTTCAGCCTTGAAGCAAAGGTTTTCTTATTGTTGGAGTCAGGGTTGTTTTTTCGGGAAGTGAGGAGGGGGCTGTGGATGGATATGCAGAAGAAGAAAGAAAGCCAGGAAGCTGCTAGAAAAAGGAAATACTGCGGGTGTGCAGAGTATTTGTTTCCTGAGGCTGCTATAACTAAGTGCCAGAGGCTGGGCAGCTTACACAACAGAAGTTTATTCTCTCCTGGTTCTGAAGCCAGGAAGTCTGCAATCAAGGTGTCAGCAGGGCCATGCTCCCTCTCAATCATCTAGCTGAGGATCCATTCCTGTGTCTTCCTCATTTCTCGTGGTTGCCAGCAATCCTTGACATTCCTTGCCATGTTGGCAGCAATCCTTGACATTCCTTGATGTGTCGACTCATCGCTCTAATCTTTGGTTCTATCGTCACATGGCGTTCTCCTCTTCCTCTCTCTGTCTGCATCTAGATTGACCTTCTCTTATAAAGATCTAGGCATTGGGTTAGGCACTCTACTCCAGTATGACTGCACCTTAACTTGATTAAATCTGCTAAGACCTGTTTCCAAATCAGGTCACACAGCCAGGAACAGGGCTCAGGACTTCGATGTATCTTTTGGGGGCTTACAGTTCAACCCATAATATGTGGGATCCTCAGGGTGATGGAGAAGAAGGATGGAGCAAGGGTGGAGTCACAAGAACTTCTCTGAAATGAAAAGGAGAAGAGACTGAGATAAAGAGACCGATATTCTGATGCTTAGAAGGGAGACGAGGAAGTCTCCTTCCTCCAGCAACTCATGTCTATGTTTTATTAATCTCCTAGTAGTTTACAAAGAGAGCCCCGAGACTCAGAGAGAGCCTGGTTGTGTGTAAGCGCCGCCGGGCTTCCCCCTGCCGCCGTCGCGCCATGTGGCTGGCGGCTGCCATGTGGGCCCCGCCAACCCCACTGCGGCCTCCTGCTGTCCGCTCCTCGCCAGATTGCTGGTCGGCCACCACCTCGTTTCTCTTCCGCCTGGACTAATTTCTTGCAGTCCTCCGGCTGGCGGGAAGCATCGCGAATTCCTAAAGCCCTTCCGTATGGCCCAGTCAAGGCTCTGCATCTGCCTAGCACACACGTCTCCTCTGTTCTGCCCTGGCTGCGCAGTACTGGTCCATAGCCTTCAGGAGCGTGCATTCCCCTTTGCTTTTCCTCAGGACTCCTGTTACGGCTGGTGTGCTCAGTTCTCTTGGTTTCCTTCCCATAGATTTGGTACCTGAGGGGGTATTTTCAGAGGTGGAGGGGGATGGGGAAGGAGTGTGAGAAATGGGAGAAGTTCGGAGGACACCTGAAGTTTCTGCTGGTGGGTACAGATATCAAAAGCCCAGAGCCTTCCCAGCCACGGCTGGAGTCACGTCTGGCTTTGATGGGTCAACATGTGACCAAAGTTAGCAACACTGTCCCTTAGTCAGCCTGGGTCTTTCAGAAAAGTGACTGACAAAATAGCAGTCAGGTGGCTGAGAATAACGAGGCTTCTGCATATTAACTTAGGCCCCAGGTAAAGCCCAGTCAAAATCTTTTCTGGCCACTGCAGGCTTCTGCATATTGAGGGAATTATTAAGCTTCTCCAGTGATGAAAAGTGACTCAGCCTTTGGCCCCCCACTTCTTGACACTGCCTGGAGCACCTGGTAATCTCACAGCAATGCATCACCTGTCCCGTCTCTACCATTTAATTGTATGTTGTCCTTGATTTACTCTCTAGCATCGAATGCCGCTTCTGAGAAAAGACCTGGGGTCAGAAACCCATATAACATAGCTCATTTTAAGTCTAAGGAATAAGAAAACCCAGGTACAGCCTCTAGCCAGGATGTGCCAGCTTGTGTGGGACTGAAGGAGGCCTTCTTGCTCAGGCATGAAAGACACAGGACATGTGCCCAGAGGGCCTGTGGAAGCAGAAGAGCGGGAAGGGGTTCACGAGAGTCGTTGGGAATGTTCACCCAACCATATCTCTTGCCACCACCTCATTAGACTTTATACCCCTGCCATGTAACCAATTACAGACTTTGCCACTTCCTCCCAATACCAGTCAGAGCAATAGTGAGGGCAAGCACCAGACCCAATTTAAACCAGTGTAGGCAAAATAGAATACTTAACAGCTCAAGTGGGAAGATCCCCTCATAGCTCAGTTGGTACAGAATGTGCTTGCAATGCAGGAGACTCGGGTTCGATCCCTGGGTCAGGAAGATCCCCTGGAGAAGAAAATGGCAACCCACTCCAGTATTCTTGCCTAGAGAATCCTATGGATAGAGGAGCCTGGAAGGCTACATGAGGTCACAAGAGTTGGACATGACTTAGTGACTAGACCACCACCAATAGCACGGGTAACTCAGAAGATAAGGGTGGCTCCAGTGTCAGGCTCGAGGATTCAGGGGCTCAGTGAGGCGGACAGGCTTGGTCTCCCTGTTACAGGTGGGGTCCTTTCATGGAGCAGGAAAACGCTGTCTGTCAGCCCAGGTGATGTCACTCAAGCTTAGCTGGCCACTCAAGGAGGATTGTGACAACCCTTTTGACATCAGCAATGCAATCCTTAGACCAGTTACTGCCGAGAGGAAGCCAGTTCTCTGATTGGAGAGAATTTTATTATGGAGTCTATTTCCCCCCAAAAGAGAAGGATACTGAGCAAATAAAACCGATCACAGACCACTATCTTCTCACTTCAGGGATCCCTGAATTCAGTTGCAGGTGCTGTTCCCTCCACCTGGAAACCCTTAAAATCCTGTCCATGTGACAAACCCCTACCTTCCTTTCTTGACCCGAGCCCTCCGGCACACACGCATCCACACCCTCCCCAGGGAGAGTTGGACCACCTTAGTGTTTTGTATTTGCCTCTGTTGTTTCACTCACTCACTTTTTCATTTGTTCTTTTAGCAAATCCGTATCCTTTAGCATTGCACCCACCTCCTCTCGGACTGTAAGTCTTGTGAAAGCAGGAATGATGTCCCAGTCATCCTAGGATTTCCAGCCTCTACAGTGGTGCTTGGCCCACTGTCAGGTCCTGAAACTGCTGACTACATCCTTGGATGGTGGGGTGACATGCAGGATGTGGCTATTCCCTGACTGGACAGAGAACCTTGGGTGCTGGGTGTGGAGGGAGGAACTGCATGCTGGTGTCTCTAATTTTTCACCTTCCATGCAAATCCCAGGCTGTGTGGAAGACAGTGTGCATTCTGTGCAGCAGACAATGGCAGAATTTGAACTGTGACACATGCTTGATTTGCTCTGATACAGTACTCATGGAGAATGTTTATTTCTCACATATTGTGTCTGAAGATCTTAAGCAGTCATGGGGTCCAACTTGCATGTCCTAGGGTTAAAAATTTCTTGGTGATGCTAACGTACCTCCAGGAACACAGGACTCATTGTAAGGCAGTCGACTGGCTATTAGGGTCCACGTGTTAATTTCCTGGCTACTTTGGCCATCAATCCTATTTCTCTTCTCTAGGACCACAATGAAAGAGACCGTTCGTTCCTTTTTCTACTTTGCATTCACTCATTCTTTCATAATAGTAGTCTTAGTCACTCAGTTGTGTCCGACTCTTTGCAACCCTGTTGACTGTATTTGCCAGGCTCCTCGGTCCACTGAATTCTCCAGGCAAGAACACTGAAGTGGGTTGCCTTGCCCTCCTGCAGGGGATCTTCCCAACCCAGGGATCCAAGCCAGGTCTTCCTCACTGTGGGATTCTTTACCGCTCCGCCACCTGGGAGGCCCTCCTCCTTTCATGTGTTCGAGCGTTCATTAGCTTCATCATTCGTTTAAAACTACTGGTAAGGACCTGGGCAGGTCCCCTGTTCTCATTGAGCTGACATCTTTAGAGGGGAGAGACAGACAATAAACAACTAAATATGTAAACCGGAGAAATACAGTTGTCGTAAGAGCTGTGAGGAAAATAGGGCAATATGAGCATTGAAGATTTCAGTAGAGCTAACAGGAAAGGTGTCCTTCAGGAAATGAATTTAAGCCAATAAGTGACAAGAATGAGGCAGCCACACACCATTTGGGAAAAGAGCCTCCAGGAAAAGAAATTAAAGGGAGGAGCAGTTGTCAGTGTGGTTTTGGTGAAGGTGCTGCTGCTGCTAAGTCACTTCAGTCATGTCCGACTCTTTATGACCATGTGGACCATAGCCCTCCAGGCCCCTCTGCTCATGGGATTCTCCAGGCAAGAATACTGGAGTGGGTTGCCGTGCCCTCCTCCAGGGCATCTTCCTGACCCAGGGATCAAACCCACCACTCTTACACCTCCTAAATTGGCAGGCAGATTCTTTATCACTTGCGCCAGCTGGGACGCCCTTGGTGGAGGTGAGGGAGGAGTAAAGTAGAAATGAGATGAAGAGGCAGGCAGGGGCTTCGCAGCCGAGGTAAGGAGGTGAGCATTTGTCATCAGAAAGACGGAAGCCTTCTGAGGGTTTTGAGCATGGAGCTGATGTATAATTTTAAAAGAGCACTTGGAATATGGAAGCTTGAGGTAGATTCTCAAATCCTGGAAGACAAAGTGGAGGTTGCTACGACTTTATTTCAAAGAGTAAGAGAGATGTGGTTTAGAGGTGAGTTCTAGGTGCTCTAGAGAGACAGCACCGTAATATCCGGGACTAGAGTTGGAGCATCCTGAGACAAGGCATCAGAATGTGGCCATTGGAAGACTTTTACTTCCTCCCAGAGCAGAGTGGAGACCCCAGAGTGAGGCACCGAGTATGCCAGCACCGTCGTGTGGGAAGGAAACTACACTGCTGGGAAGAGGGCGTGTCGCGCTGTCGGAACCGCGGCCCCAAGGGACCCTCGGAGCTTCAAAGCAGAGAGCAAAATCAAAAGGGAAAGACTCGGGGAATGGAGAATGTGTTCATATATTTTGTTAAGATTCACAGTCATAAATAAAAAGACAACCGACTAGTAAAAACATTACCGCACATGACAGATGAAGGCACCGTCAGAGCTCATGTCAATGAGGAAACAGGGAGACCCCGTTATTTTTTCCAGTGAGGAAAGATGTGAGAAGACTTCTACAGTAAAGAAAGTACATATGGTTATTAAAAGTATTCAATCTTACTAAAATCATAAAAATGCAAACTGAAACAGAAATGGGGTGCAGGGTATATTTGATAATGGTTTATCAAATTGAAAAATGTATTTTGTAAAAACTGCTGAACTGGTGAGGCTGCAGTGAGACAGACACTGGCACATGCCCTGGTGTTGGGAACATTTAAAAAGGGGTGGTTTTCTGAGCACCTTTAAAAAAGTTCATACCCTTTCACCCAACAGTTCCATTTAGACATTATCTTAAAGAAATAATTTTAAATGAGGTCAATTTGTGTGCAAAGATGTGCATGTGTGAAATATTGGAAAGATGCTACTTGATAATAATAGATGATTGGTTGGCTTAATAGTATATCCATTCAGTGCACTATCAGGAAGCCATTATAAATGATACTTCTGAAGATATTTTGATAGGGAAAATATAATATGTGAAAAACAGAAAAATCATAATTAATAGAAAACATAAAATCAATTATGAGTATGAATGCATATTATATACATAAAATAGATTATTGAGTCATAATGTACACATAAGAAAACACAAATAATATGTGCTTATTATTCTAAAGTTTATTAGAATTTTCTCTGTGTTGAGAATTGCAGGTAATTTTGTTTCTGTTCTCCAAGGGTGGTTTGGGTTTTTTTTTGTTTTTTTATTTGCACAATGAGCATATATTATTTTTAAAATCAGATAAAAGTAGAAAGTGTTTATAAGTCAGTGCTCCCTTTGGTCATCAGATCCCTGTTAGAGACACCGTGTCACCCCTCCTTCCGTGTCTGTTGCTGTGAGATACTGCAGAGTGCAGGGCCAAGGATGGGGCGGCAGGAGGAAATGAGGGACGTGGTACAGCCTCCTCCTGAGCCGTGGTGTTGCCGGGTGACCTGGGACACGTCACTGCCTGGCTATAGGGCTCCGTTTCCCGGTCTGTAACATGCATTGGTGGAACTTGTTCACCTCTAAGGATGCAGCAGGGGTGTAGGCATAGCAGCTCCAAGGTTCTAGCCAACACCAACCCTAACCACAGTCACATCACTGACTGTTTCTGTGAGTAAATGCCACCCACACTCAGATGTCACCGTCCACATGGCCACCTTCAGGATCAGTTACAGCTTAGCCAGGGACACCCTTGCCCTTTTCTTTGGGAATGGGATGTGATGTTGATGTACATCATTCATTCCTTCAACATGTTCTTGTAATGACCCTGATCCTGGGGGCAGGCACCATAAGGCCCAAGCTCAGAGCAATTCAAAAAGTGTCTTTCCTGGGGGCAAGTCTTTTCCCTTTGAGAGTTATTTTAATTTATATTTGAATTATTTTAAAGAACTACAGTGTATTTGAAGCTAAGTGTCTGTGTGTGGATGAGTCAGAGGGATCACACCATTTTAAGTGTAAACCACCTACCTACTGTGAGTCTTGATTTTCTCTGGACTTAGAAGTGAGGAATCCAGGAGCAGGTGGATCCTTGGCAGTGTGAATGAAACACTGTGAATCTACCTGGATCCTTGTGACAGAGGGTAGAGCATGTGGACTTGGAGTCAGATGACCTGTGTTCAAACGTGGCTCTCCTGCTTCCCAGCTTTGTGATTTGGGGAAGTTCACACCGTCTCTGACTTGCAATGTGTTCCCATCTATAAATTGGAGAAATAGTGCTGACCTTACTCTGGTCTGCTTGTGAGCTTCAGTCAGGATCTTATCTCCAGAGGGACCTGGCAGAGCCTGGCATGTTCTCAAGCCATGGCATCACTACTCTTGCTGCTTTCCAGAGGTTGCCACTTGAAAGGGACAAGAAGCGTTGAAGACGCACTAGAAGGAAACTGCACTGCACCATCATTGTGATCCAGGGCCATGAGGCTGTACAGCTCCGGCCCTGCCATTTACCTGCAGTGTGTCTTTGTGAGCAAGTGACCTGGTCTTCCTGAGCCTCTGGTGCTCGTCTGTGAGATGGAATTGACAGCAGCAGCATCCACATCCCACGGCAATAGTGAGGACTGAGTAACTTGTGTATCCGCCATAGTGCCTAGTAAAACCACAGTATGTTCACTGAATTGTTTGATATGTTTTTTTTTTCCATTTGCCAACTAAATACTTGTTCAGTATAAAAAATCTAGAAAACAACCTTAAAAAGAAATAAAGTGTGAGTTGTTTTCAGTCCTTTTACTTTGCAGTTGCTGTGTGTTTGCATCTGGTCTTCCTCATCCCCACCCCCCCACCCTGTCCCCATTCTGAACGGAGGTGCCATCCCCAGCAGGCTTTGGCTTGGTGTCCTGATTGTCCCGTCAGCCCATCAAGTATGTAACACTGCTGTTGGTCCCTCTCTTGGCAGATCCTTCAAGCCGGACTTCATCCTTGTCCGCCAGCACGCCTACAGCATGGCCCTGGGCGAAGACTACCGCAGCCTGGTCATCGGCCTCCAGTATGGAGGGCTGCCTGCCGTCAACTCCCTCTACTCTGTCTACAATTTCTGCAGCAAGCCCTGGGTGGTAGGTGCAGGGCCAACCTGACTCAGAAGGAAGGGGGAAGCAGGGACTGGCCTCCTGGCCCTGAAATGGACCCATTCCCCAGCAGGGAGGCTCAGTAATGAAGGGAGTCTTTTATTTAAAGCAACCGAATAAACAACTTGGATCCCAAACCCCTTCCTGTAGTTATTACCTAACAGATGTTTTATAGCATGGGAGAAGGCAATGGCACCCCACTCCAGTACTCTTGCCTGGAAAATCCCATGGACGGAGGAGCCTGGTAGGCTGGAATCCATGGGGTTGCTAAGAGCCAGACGTGACTGAGCGACTTCACTTTCACTTTTCTCTTTCATGCATTGGAGAAGGAAATGGCAACCCACTCCAGTATTCTTGCCTGGAGAATGCCAGGGATGGCGGAGCCTGGTGGGCTACCGTCTGTGGGGTCGCACAGAGTCGGAACACGACTGAAGCGACTTAGCAGCAGCAGCAGCAGCATGGTACAATGTTACGTTATAATATTGTCAGTGGTAAGAGGGGGACCCTACTGCTCTCACTCTTTGAGCATGGTGACAACAAGGTCTCTGCAGAACTGGCACTCAGGATTTATTGAATGCACGTATGCATTCATTTAGTAGGTATGGATAGTCTTTAACCATTGTTACTATGGCCTTGGTCTCCTTCTCGTTCTTCCCTGACTAAGCTTTTAGGCCTACAACATCCCCGGAAGGGTCCTCAGCGGTATTAGTTCACCATCCTTTTTTTCCCACATAGTCTTGGTGATGGTAGCAAGTACAATTCATTAGTACTAACTGCACTATGTTGAGCCCTTCATATGCATATTATATTTAATCTTAAAACCACCGTGATGAGTAGGTATTTCTAGTATCTCCATTGGACAGAAGAGGAAATTGAGACTTATGTCGCTAGTAGTAAATAGTGAAGCTGGACATTCTCCAAAACTCTTACTTGATTATGGAATTGCTCTCCTGCTCTGGACGTCAGTTTGCTTATCTGTAGAATGAGGGACCCTCCCTCATTTCTCATATTTCTGAGGTCCCTCAAGCCTATTAAACTGACAGCATGTTGCACCACAACGGCAGGCTGCAGCCCAAGAATCTTCCAGTCCTGGCATGATGCAGAGAGTTCCTGTTGTCTGTTCTTCCCATGTGAGCTCTCAGTATTGAGTTTACCCCAAAGTCAGTTTGGCACAAGACTTAGCTCCTCTTCCAGCCACTAGACATCCACATTAGGCCTTACGCTGCACCTGATTCCTTCTTTCTGATCAGAGTCTACCTTACTCTTCCCTGTTTTAGTTCACTGACAGCTCCCTTTGCCTGATGGGTGAATTCCCAGCTCTTTGTCCGCTGAGCATCTCTAGCACACAGCTGTCTCAATGCACACTGGAATGCCCTTCCTCCTTCTCTTATATAATCTGCTTCTGAAGTCATCCTTACCTCTCTTACAGGTCCCACAAGCCCCTCACTTCCCTCCAGCAAGATGTTATTATCTCAGCCATCTGCCCACAGGCTGTCTTTCCTCCAGACCTGGTCTCATGTGTTCAGTGTGTTGCCCCTGAACACATAGAGCTGTGTGTGCTGTCGAGCTCAGTGCTGGGCACAGAATGAGCTCCCAGGGCTGCTGAGCAAGGTGGATGACGGAGGAGACTGAGGACGAATGTCCAGTCCAGGACTCTGGCCTTTATCCTGTGGGCAGGGAGCAGCTACTGGAGCAGATAGGTGCTTGAGGCCTGGGATCCGGTGGGATATTTCTCCATACCAGGTAGCAGTGGGTGACCAATATTCTGTCATATTCTATCCTAGTTCTCTCAGCTCATTAAGATCTTCCATTCCCTGGGTCCTGAGAAGTTCCCGCTTGTGGAGCAAACATTTTTCCCCAATCACAAGCCAATGGTGAGTACCTTTTTTCACTCTTACCATTTTTGTGTTATGGAATAAATACAGATGTCCATGTACTCAGTCCGTTTGAATGGAGGAGGTGGGCATGGGGGCTGCTCCCTGACCACCTAGGCTGTAAGGAAGAGCTGTGACATCCTGTGGGAACACCTGGCTTTCCAGGGGAAGAGTCAGGTCTCCAGGTGAAATTTCAGGTGGTAGAGTAAATGACAAAGATACACAGCATTCCGTGGGACCCTGGGAATCTTCAGCAAATCGGGACAACTTGAGCTGGCAGTTGGAAACAAAGGTGAAAGATGTTTCTAAGGTAGAATGTTATTTCATGTGAGCCCTGTGCAGGACTTGGTTTCAACTCTTATTTTAATAAAAGCAGTGATATTTTTGTTTCCATTAATCATCAAAGGGCAGTTTGCTCGTGCATCCTCTCTGCACTCAAACTTTTGAATATACCCAAGGTTGTTGCTGGGAAGTGGTTGGAGTTTAGCTTGGAATATGTTGGATAGCCTCCCATTTGGAGGGTGGGAAAGGTGAACGTCTTTTTGGGTGTGAGGTGAGGGGCTCTCCATCCCGCGGCCAGAAGAAGTTAGATGGAAGAGTTCTGGGATGCTGGAAAGAGCCCGTGACATGCCTGCTGTCATGGTCAGTGGTCCTGTTAAACTTGTCAAAGGAATGCAGGGCCATGGCCCCATGCATGCCTTGCAAAGAACACAAGTCGTGGGGCACAAGATGGTTAATAGGGTCCCAACAGTCTGCTTTTAGTCCCAAGTTTAGGCAACTGAGCTTCCAAGTCCTATTTGAAGACACTGATAGGTGTCTCCAAGTGGGGGGACAGTCTAAGCAGGCAAAAATGTTTCTCATTGATTATCTTTCCCTTGTATCTGATCTAGTGAGGTGTCATACCAGCCAGGGTGTGCTGGTTGGAATAAGAAGGGGGCATGTTCCAACAAAGTGAGAAACAGTGAAGAAAATTCAGGATTTATCCTCAAACCAGCCTGAGTTTGAATCCCAGTTCTGCCTGCTTACTAGGCTTTGGATCTCTGTGAGTCTCAGCTTCCTTGGTAGAAAACCATGTATGACAGTGGAACCACTTCATTGGGTTGTTGAGATTTAACACGATCATGTGTACAGGGTACTGTGCTTGGTATACAACGCTGCTGCTGCTGCCAAGTCACTTAAGTCGTGTCCAACTCTGTTCAACCCCCATAGATGGCAGCCCACCAGGCTCCCCTGTCCCTGGGATTCTCCAGGCAAGAACACTGGAGTGGGTTGCCATTTCCTTCTCCAATGCATGAAAGTGAAAAGTGAAAGTGAAGTCGCTCATTCATGTCTGACTCCTAGAGACCCCATGGACTCTAGCCTACCAGGCTCCTCCGTCCATGGGATTTTTCCAGGCAAGAGTACTGGAGTGGGGTGCCATTGCCTTCTCAGTCGCATACAATAGGTGCTCAAAATAGAGTAGTTTTAAAATTGGGGCAAAGCCATACCTTGAAACATTGTCAACAGTGGGATAATATTTGGGTGAAGGGTTTGCCGCCAACCCAGCCCATTGAGGGTGACAGGCCCAGCTGTAAGTTCTGAGTGGGGCCGGGGCGGTAGGGGGGAGGGTGTTGCACGGCTGTAGTGAGTTCCTGGCATTCCCAACTAGGCCAAGTCATACTTGAAATTCCAGGCAGGCATTTGGCATCAAGGACTGCTGTTTGATCCTCCCTCTCCGACTTCCACTAGGTTGAGATTCTAAGAAAGAAAATAGGCAAGGCTAAGTCAGGGCTCCAGTAGCAGCAGCAAGTCAGGGCTCCAGTCTGGGAATACCCGAACCACTATCAGGTAATTAGATGTTGATCCAGATTCCGTAGAACTGGGACGAACCCTGGTCGTAGAATTAGAGAGGAAGGTCAGGGCTGGATTAGCCGCCGCAGGAAGTCTAGGATGCCTCTCCTGAAAATGCTCCCGCCTGGGGAAAGGGCTGGGGCAGGTGGGTCCATACTGTGGAACTGAATGGAGGGTAGGGACTATTCACAGGCCAGGGGCCAAAGCAGGCAGGACCTGACTTCTGAGAGCCTCTGTGGTCGCCATAACCCCCAACGGCGGTCAGGACACAAAGAAGCAGGAGACTGCAGGTATGTGATAGAAATAAAACCACTTTACTGTTTAGAATAAAGGACACACTATAAAAAGTGAACATTATGCAACATTACAAGACAATATACATTCTCGGAATATAAAATTCATAAATAACATGGAGGAAAACTGTAAACAGTGCTACAAAATTTAGCAACAAATACATTCCTTCCAGACAGGGTTTTCTCTAGTTGATTTCTCTCCATCACTTCTGGCTCTCAGGACAGCAGACCGGCTAAGGAGGAAGGAGGGTGGTGCCTGGGAGAATTTATGAAGCCCCTCCCCTCGGACCGTGAGCCCTTCTCGTGCCTCCCAGGAGCCCATTTGGAAGCTGTTTATATCCGTCTCCCCAGCACGCGCCCACTGTGTTTTGTTTTTGCTGTCAGAATTTTTAAAGTGTTTTTCTTGTGTAAAACTATTTTAGTGATATTTTTACTTTCACAGCCAGGAGCCAAACGCTTGGGTGTCATTTTTGGTTAACTCATGTTGCTGGTCAGTGAACACATGATGAAGGACAGAGGCAGGAGAGGGTGTTGTCTCTTGGGGACCACGGTTTCTCTGAGACAGCTGTTCCAATAAGTCATTTTTTTTAATTGCTCAAGAACCTTCATTTTTTTGTATGAAAAATGGTGCTCATGGGCTGTAGCCTGATTGCCATTATGTGTCTGGGGCTGTGCAAGGGTAAAAAGCACAGGAGTCTCCCAGTGCTGGCCAGATGGAGCACTGGCCTGAGAGGCGAGAGCCTAGGTGTGGTGCCTCCTGCATAGGGAGGCAGAAGAGATGGCCAGCGGAGGCCAAGACATCTCAGAATCACAGGTCCCACGGCCCTGGATTTTTAGGTGAAATCATGGCTTCTCAATGGGTTGGACAAATGGACTAGAGGGAAAAAGGAATGGGAATGACTAGCAGAGCGCCCAGGGCCAGTTGATAACAGGGCAAGGATGTGAACGTACTTGCTATTTTTTCTCTTCTCCTTCATAGTCCAGAAAGCACTAGGATGCCAACGGGGAAGAGTCTAGAGGGCTCTCCAGTGCTCGTTGCTTCTAGTTCCCCCATTTACCAATCTAGCTGCCTGCACAGTAGAAGTCTTTACCCTCCATTCCACTGTAGAATTTGATTCAGAAAAATGGTGGCATGTGGGTTTTGTTTTCTTCTTTTCTCTTAAACACAGTGTACACATATTACAGCCTACACATGACATAAGATTTAGCAAAATAAAACGTTCATGAAATGAATGAAATACGGAAGTGTCTCAGCTACATAAATGACTTTAAATTATACAGTAAGTGAACAGGTGAAATAAACAAAGCTATAGCTTATAGAAAGCTCAAAAACCGCCCTCTGACATCACTTTGCAAAGGACCCTTCTTTGCTCAGGACCTGCTGTTCTCCTCACCAGGGCCTGGCAGATGGGACTGTGGTTCCACCAACTTTTCAGAGGGAAGCTTCAGGTGATTTGGGCTCAGGCCTCACCTCAAGTCTCTCTTTGTGTGAGTGGAGGTGACCCCACCAGGGACCAAGAATAGCCAGATGCCTCATGGAGTCACACTGATGTCCAGTTGTGGGAGGGCACCTGTGCAGATCGGGTTAGGGCTTCCACCTTGTAGGACTTTGAAGTTCAAATTAAGAAAATCTTAAAACACCAAGTCTGGGGCTTACCCCTTAAAAACCACTGGCCTGCTGAACTCAGCTCCTTCTGCTTATGCTGCCCCACTGAGAGCAAAGTCTCCTGTTTCCTGCATGCCAAATGTCCCCACCACAAGGTGAAAGGTACTAGGTAATGAGACCAGTCTGGAGGAAATCAGATGCCTTGACTGCCTTCTCGCTCTGAGGTTCTGCCAAACACCTTGCCTGGGCATTTGTGTTTGTGAGCGAGACATTACATTGTGTTGTCTGCTGCTTTTTTTTCTCCCGTTTAAATTGGCAGCTCTGTTTCCTAAAGTGGAATGAACTGAAGATACAAATACTAATAGAGTACAAATACCCATAATCTGAAAAAAAGAGACAGAGCCATCATGTTAAATGTAACCATCCTACCATCCTCAATTCTGTAAAATATACATTATCACCTACTCTTGGCATCTCACTTTCAACACTAAAACTTAAAATAATTTTATGTAATCAGAGAATTTATATTATAGTTTTATTTCAAAAAACACAACAAAAACCCTACAGCTGTTTGCAAAGTCAGGTTTTCCCAGTGACCACCACTTTTAATTCTATGAGGTGAGGGCCTTAGGATGTGTCATTCACTCGCCAGTAAGCTATAGGAAAAGGAGCAAGTTGTCCCCAAACCCAGAAAATGTGGCCATCTAACCAAGGCAGATACTGCAGCTTTCCTTCCTGTGCCCAGGCCCAGACCCACACTAACTCGCATCTCCCATCTGAGCCAGCCAGTAAAGGCAGTTAAATGAAGGCCCCAAACATGAAGCAGGAGAAAAGGAGGACAGAGGTCAGATGACCCCAATTAGAGGGATGCTGAGGGTGCTCAGAAATTCAAATTTTAATTAAAATGAAAAAAAAAAAAGATCAACTTGGAATGTCATGATTTTCTTCAAACAAGCAACAACAACAAAATAGAAGAGATTAAGCTATTGGCATATTTAACAGCATTGAACAGAATTCTGTGTCCTGTAAAAAAAAAAAAAATTAGCTTATGTCCCCATGTGGGTATATGTAAATGTGTATGCAAACACACCCCCCTAGGTGAACTAAAATGCTAGTTTGGAAATAATATCCTCTACCCAAATCTACTTGTTCTCTATCTGTGGATAGTGTACGGTGTTCGTATTTCTCCGATTTATATAAAGGCAAGCTCCTGGCCAGATCTACCAAAGACGTTTCCAGGAGGAAATCTTGTGGGCAGTGAGAAGAGGAAAGACATTCATCTTAGTCTCTCACCTGAGCTTTTGTCTAAGGCACATTGCCTCCTGACCTCAGGCAGATATTTAAGTCTTCATCAACTAAGAAAATTCTGTTATTCTGGCCTGGCTGCTTGCTCCAGACTCAGAAACATCTGGTCAACCCAAGCATCGGTGGGCTGGGGGAGCTGTGTGTGTGCTGCATCATCCAGACCCTCTTGCAGTTTCTTCCTTCCCTCCCTCAGTCTCATGTGCAGACACAGACAGACACAGTCTGGTAAGGACATGCAGTAGCATCTCCTCGGTGTATAACATCTTCTGCGTACCTTGAGTCTATCTGCTGGCTGCCCTTGACTGATTTGAAACAGTTGGCTTTTCAGCAGCTTCCTTGTCTGTGTCCTTTACGTACTGAGGAAGAGGGTAGAGAAGGGCAAAGGAAGGAGAGTCTGGGAGATGGTGAGATGGGGAAGAAGAAAGAAGGGTAGATATTACAATGCCCTAATCGGGTAGTTTTTCAATTTTTGTTTTCCTAAAAAAATATAGATTATATCATCACGAAGAAGAAGAGTACCCACTCCTCATTCTTTCTGGCATGACACCAAAAATTTCCAGGTGGAAATGGGTGATGTCAAACACCAAAAAGAAAGGGAGGGGTGGGGCCAGGAGGATGGTTCCAAATAAACTCCATATGACAGCATAGATTTTCCTCTAAGTGTTCGAAGTGCTAAATTTGCAAGAAAACAGGCACTAATTTCATTGTCATCATCTGAGAAGAGTTAGTGTCCAAGGGAAGCTCAGTGGGAAGGGAGGGAAGTGAGGTGGGGCCGGGTCTGATGCTCAGGGGTCTGTGGCATTGATGATGCTTTTGTCCGGGGGTGCCCATCCTCGGTACCAGCTACAGTAGCCACCCTTCTGCCGGATGCAAGCGTAGTGTTTGGACTGGTAGCCAGGGTAGCCGAAATTGGAGAGCATGTCGGTCCAGAGACACTCGTTCTTGGAGGTTACAAAGCAAGGCAGGTAGTAGCAGGATTTGATCTGCAGTGAGATAAAAGCCAAAGGTTGGTGGGCTCTGCCAGGGTGGACTTAGGCCTGATGTGAGATCTCTGTGGTGGAGCCCAGCCACATCCCTCCCTTAGTGAGGACAATATAAATAACACTCACCAATATTTATTGAGCACCTACTATGTACCAGACATTCTGCTAAGTGCTTCCATCTTATTCTTTAATTCTCATAACTGATTTATCTCCCTTTTACAAACAATAGAGCCTCAGAGAGGTTAAGTAACTTGCCCCAAGTCACACAGCCAGAAAGTGGTAGAATTAGATATTTGGGAGAGCTTTTCCTCTCAAGTGGTAACAGGCAAGCATGGGAGTTCTTAACAATTGTAGGGAACTGAGAAATCAAAAAGATTAAAGCATAAAAATGTAGAGTCCAGCTGCCGTAGGCTGGAAATCAGACAGTGAGCTGTGTGACTTAGGCCTAGCTACTCTCTGGGCCTTTTGCAGATGTTTCCTCATCTGCAAAATAGGGATAATTAAAACTATACTAGTAGTAATCACTGTTGTCACAATTTTGCAGAGTTGTCATGAGAATTAATTGAGAGACTGGCCCAACTGCCTCCTATAGCAGCAAGGCTGTGGGCCCTAACTCTGTGCTTGGGTCAAGAAGTTGGGCCAGGTTGAAGAGTGACCTTCTGAAGCAAGTGGTATCTGCAGTCCTGTACCAGTTAAGCCGCCTTGGGTGGGGGCCACCAGTGAGTCAGCTGCCTAAGCAAGCCCACTTGGGACTTGGCAGGACTTGCCATTAAGGATCCTGTACCTTCTACAACCTTGAGTCACAGTGCGGAGCGGGGGGTCAAGAATGCTGAAGAGCCCTCATGCCCCAGCAGCTGCCAAGTGGGCAGCACAAATTAGAGCAGAAAGGCATTCTTTCCTCTCCCTCTTTGCTGCTCAGCATAGGTGCAACATTGCTTGCCACCCCTGCTCAGACCTGCCCCTCTGCCCAGGCCTGAACCGCACACCCTTCTCAGCCCAAGGGCCCAGTGCCCAGTTCTGGAGGAGCTGGTGTTTCTAGGGCTGCCAGCCAGTAGCCCCCCCATCTGCTATCCCTGAGGCTTACCTTGCAGTTACAGCCCAGGTGATATCGATAGTTCAGCCCCTTGCGCTGGGAGAGGGTGAGCTGGTCCCACCTCTCTACAAAGTTACACAGTCCTGTGTACATCTTGCCATCATAGACTCGGCCTAGAGGAGGAAAGGGACAAGGGGAGAGTTATTTTGTCCAGAACCCAGCCAGAAGAGAAGGAATTCATGCCTACTGAGTAACCTCCTTAGGTCAGGAAATGTATGTACTACGTACTTTACTGTCCCATGATTTTATTTCATCTTCTCCAACACCTTTTAGGATGGATTGTATACCCATTTTCCAAATGCAGAAAATTAAGCTTGGAGAGGTTAAGCGATGCGTGGAAGGTCCACAAACCCAGTGAGCACTGGAGCTCGGGTCAGAGACCAACTGTTCTCTTCTCACATCAATGGCTTTTTGGTCTTGCTTTTGTTTTTTTCCTTTTCTCCACTGATTGCCTAAAGGTGGACAGCTTTAAAAGACAGACCTAATAGGTTGACTGAGATGTGGAGAGCAATAGGTACTAGCAATTTCTTTTTACTTATTGTAAAGCTGAGAAATTGCAAAACTAGGAGATTTTCTCCACAGTCAGTGGTAGAATGGAGACTAAAACCCAGCCTCGTAAAGCAACTGTACTCCAATAAAAATTAATTTTATTTATTTATTTTTAATATAAATTTATTTATTTTAATTGGAGGTTAACTACTTTACAATAGTGTATTGGTTTTGCCATACATCAACATGAATCCGCCCCAGGTATACACGTGTTGCCCATCCTGAACCCCACTCCCTCCTCCCTCCCCATACCATCCCTCTGGGTCATCCCAGTGCACCAGCCCCAAGCAACCAGTACCATGTATCGAACTTGGACTGGCGATTCGTTTCATATATGATATTATATATGTTTCAATGCCATTCTCCCAAATCACCCCACCCTCTCCCTCTCCCTCTCCCACAGAGTCCAAAAGAGTAAAACCCAGCCTCACATAGAAACTTTAAGCTCCGACCAATGGCCGAGTAAGATAGACTCAACTCTAGATAACTCCTTACAATTCAGCGGGCACATCACCAGGGACCTGAGAACACTGCTAGGTCTACAACTCCTTCATCTTCTGAACTGAGGAGCAGTGGACCTTGGCCAAACCCTGACCTAGATGCCGGAGTTGGCCATTACCTGTCAGCAGGTACTGGTACTTGTTGACCTCAAGCTTAAGGCCACAGAGACTTTCAGAAGCTTCTGTGTGGATGTACTGCACATGGGGCATCTTGGTGAATCCTCGGTACATCTGTGGGCAGAAGGAATGTCATGAGAGGAGGACCAGACCTCAGAACACATGCCATCATTTGGGCTGTGGGATCGGATTTCCTTTATAGGCCACTGTGGCCAGTCACTGAACTACCTACCAAAGGGTCTTCACTCCAGAGGCAAAGACACCTGCTCCTCTCTCTTCCGAGCCACGGTTGGTGCCTTCCCCAAGAAACCTTCCCATCCAGCCAGTCACACCTCCCACTCCATGTTATAGGTGAGGAGCCCAAGGCCCAGACAGGTTACGTGGCTTGTCTAAGGGCACACGGTTGGTGTGTGGCAGAGACAGGAATGTAAGCAGGAGAACTTGTTCTTAACCATTATCCTATGCTGTCTCCCTGGCAGCCTCACAAGCTCATGGCTAAGGGCCTCTGATGCAGGCAGGTGCCATTTATAGCTATCTGCCTCCTTCATCAGCATGTGCTCAGAGCCACCAGTGTGCACATAATGGAGGCTGAAACCACTTGGCGATTCCAGGTCTAGTCCACGAGCGTTCTGCAGGCCCTGATCTGCTGAGACAACTGTTAACCTTGTTAGCTGGCAGGGGTGGGAGGGGGCACCGAGGTGCTGCCGAATCCCATTATCCCTCAGTTCTTAGCCCTGGATGGCTGGTGGTCTCTGGGATTATCCCAAGGGTTTCCAATAAGACAGTGTTTCTGCTTTAGTTCTGGTATGCGTTATTAATTTACTTAGAGTAATTAATAAAAAGCCAGACATCACCTCACTGGTGTATCATCTAAGTGTCTCCCATTCAATCTAATGGGCTGTTTTTTTTCTCCCTGTTTTCTTTTAAGTGGTGATTGCCTGGCGGGGGTAGGTGGTCCATGAGCCGCCCCCCGCTCCCCACCCCCCCAACCCCCCCAAACCCCCCCAACCCCCCCCAAACCCCCCCACCCCCCCAATCCCCCCAACCCCCCCCCCCCACCCCGCCCCGCCATCGTAATGGGTTTGTTGGACTCACAGGGTTTGGGAGCTACTTCCTTTTTAAGGGGAGTACTGTTCTAATTGTGTACAACCATCAGTGCAGGTGCTTTTAATTTACCTGGCCTCCCTTTGCAACCCTCTTCTCCCTCGAGGCTCTCCAGCTAAACAAGGAAATGCAGCCAAGAGCAGGGGGTGGGGGAGACTTCTGTTTTCACTCAGTTTTCAGTTATGCCACGGGGGGCGGGGGCATGTCCCATCCTACCGCCCAGTTCCTCAGTGGTGGATGGTGCCTCTCTTGCTCTAATAAGAACCGTACCTAAGAGGGCTGCTGTGTGCATGCCATCATGCGTGGCCCTGGGAGAACATCCCTTGCATTTACTCCCAGGCCCAGCAACTTCTTGTTTTGGTGTGGATTACCCTTGCCTTTTTGGCAAGTGTTCCAACTCAGTACTTGCTCTAGGTTTTACAGGACAGCCTACTGGAGCCTCAGTTTATTCCATGTTGGTGTGTTCCCTTTATCTCCTCTCTGGTTTATGAGTGAGAATCCAGCCCCTGCCCAGTAAGAACTCAACTTGTTGAAATCAGCTTAGCATCATTGCTACTTTTGAACTGAAGAACACCTTATTTTAACATGGTTTCTAGCACTTACACACAAAGTCAGAATCTTAATACATTATAAAAGACTGAGTCTGACAAATACAGAGCTGCCTTTTAAGGTCAATTCTGAAAATAACAATACATTTGTAGTAAATGTATGGTAAAGTTAGGCAGATTTTTACTCATTTTGTTGTCTTTTTTTATATTAATCTAGCTTAATCTAAATATTGATCCTAAAGTATTATTATGTCTGTAGCCATAGAGACCTAGAATTGGTTTGAAAAATTTAGAAGGGTTATAATAGGTTTATAATGTCCTAAAATTAGAGAATCTCAGAATTGGAAACGTGGGTAATCTAGTCCAGCCAATGCAATGGAAGATTAATGGTAAACTCAGGTTCTATAGACAGACAGCCAGAGTCTATATCTTGTCTCTGCTATTTATTAGCTTCTTGGAAAGTTGTTTACTATCTTTGGGCCTCAGTTTCTTCATCTCTAAAATGGGGCAAATCACCTGATGCAAAGAACTGACTCATTGAAAAAACTCTGATCCTAGGAAAGATTGAGGGCAAGAGAAGGGGGTGACAGAGAATGAGATGGTTGGATGGCATCACTGACTCAGTGGACATGAGTTTGAGCAAACTCCAGGAGATAGTGAAGGACAGGGAGGACTGGCACACTGCAGCCCAGGGGGTTGCAAAGAGCTGAACATGACTTGTTGACTAAACAACAACCAACTGACTTTATAAGGTGTTTTTGAGAATTAAATGCCTTAGAATAGCACCTGGCACACATTTAGTTAAAGTTAGCTTAAAACAAGTTTTACTGATGTTTGTCATGAGCAGACAGAAGAATTTGGTCCCCTTCTTCCTACATGTCTTGCCCAGCTTCGTCTCTTGGTACAAATAGTTAAAGCTGGTTTCAGAAGTAGGCAGGTTGCTCCTTCCCCACTCCCCACTGGCTTTATTGAGGTATGATTGACAGATAAAAGATGTATCAAAAGGGTAAGGTATGCAAGGGTTATTTTGAAATATGTATATGATGTGATTACCACAAGGAAGCTAGTTAACACATCCATAACCTCACAGTTACCTTTTTATGTGTGAGAACGCTTAACATCTCTCTCAGCAACTTTCTGGCACGTCCTACAATGTTGTCGACTATAGTCCCAATGCTGTGCGTTAGATCTCCAGAACTCACACATACCTCAGTACTGAAAGTCTGTAACCTTTCACCAACATCTCCCATTTTCTGCATCTCCTAGATCCTGATAACCACCATTCCACTCGCTGTTTCAAAGAATTCTACTTTTTTTAGATTTCACAAATAAATGAGGCTGTGTAATACTTTTCTTTCCGTGTCTGGCTTATTATACTTAGCATTAATGTCCTCCAGGTTCACCTGTGTTGTCACAAATGACAAATTTCCCTTTTTTGAGGCTGAATAATATTCCATTATAATATTTCATTGCTATATATATACACACATATATGCATACCCACACACCACACTGGACTTTACAAACCCCTCGGCCTCGCTTCATGATAGTAAGTACATGAAGTTCCAAGAACTTCTTAACTTCCCTTGGAGTGAAGGAACAAGTAATGTGAGAAAGAAATTTCTGAGTTTGGGGAGTTTTACCCATTTCTTATGGAATGTCGTCTGGTCTTTATCCATATTCGCAGCGTGAACTGTCACCACTATGTCAGATATTTCTGGCTTGCCTGTGGAGGGTCAGCACTGTGCTGGACACTGCTTTATAGCCTGAACTCACTTAAACTCACACTGCTTCCTATAAGCAGTCGCGTTTCAGAGGCAGTAGAAACCTGCCTGGAGCACCAAGTGCACGGACTTTCTCTCACAGATCGGGCTGTCTAGCTGGGGAGGCAGAGCACACGAGAGCAGAGTCACAGGCGTTGGGCTGTGGAGGGGCTCCCCATCCCTGTGGGCTGGCCGGAGGGAGGGGGAGAGCAGGGAGGGGTGGCCAGAAAGGCTTCCAGCTGCAGCTTCAAAGGCGAGATGCTGCCATTGCTCATTTTGATTAGACAAAGCCCTGAAGGAAGGAAGTCCTGGGGGCCAGGCAATCCGATTGTCCAGCAGATCTGTCCTCCCCAGGGTCAGGATGTGCACAGCACATGACCAGCGGGCCTTCCCATGGGACTTTCCCCGAGACCAGCTGGGACATCATGTCCCCCACTTGCTCTCCCCTGTAGCCAGTCTGAGAGCGGGTTTCCTTGGCATAAACTATAGTCAAAGCAAAGCAGATGCTTTCTCATAGTCCTGATGAGAGATAAGGTCCCCAAAGATTAGAACATCCAATTCTGGGAACTTCCACCTTTGCTCCACAGCCCAGCACCCCAGCCCCAGCTAATCTCCAAGTCTGAGCTTGCAGTAAGCTGCCTCAACATTCTAACACCCTCCCAGTCTCTCCTGTGCACACTCAAGATATACCTGAGAGGATGACCGGAGGCTCCAGAATCAGCATATGGGAGGGGGGTCTGCCTGCCTTTCATCTGGTGAGAAATTTGGGGGTGAGAGGTTGGGAACTCAGAAAAGAAAGCGGTCAGATAGTGCAGCTCAAATTCTCATGTCTTCTGAGTTCCTTTAGCCGTGCTTTAAGGGAGTCCTTGCTTTCCCCAGCGGACTCTCTGGGTAGACTCTAATCCTCTAGAACAAAGCGCCCAGGGACCCGTGCCAAAACTCCTGCAGGCTCCCCTCCCAGGCCTCTTCCCCTTTCTTCCTACAAAGATTTTTTCCATACACCCTTTGCAAGTCAAGAGCTACACTGCTGGATGCTGCTGCTGCTAACTCGCTTCAGTTGTCTGTGACTCTGTGCGACCCCATAGACGGCAGCCCACCAGGCTCCGCCATCCCTGGCATTCTCCAGGCAAGAACACTGTAGTGGGTTGCCATTTCCTTCTCCAGTGCATGAAAGTGAAAAGTGAAAGTGAAGTCGCTCAGTCGTGTCCAACTCTTCGCAACCCCATGGACTGTAGCCTACCAGGCTCCTACATTTATGGGATTTTCCAGGCAAGAGTACTGGAGTGGGGTGCCATTGCCTTCTCCAACACTGCTGGATGACAAACCCACAAACCCAAGCTAACCTCCTTTTGTTTCCTAGGGGAATTAGATACAAATGGCGTGTTGCCAGGGATCCCCCAAAGTGGGCGGGAAGGGTAAATCAGCCTGCTGCTCTGTAATCTTGTAGGCAAAAACTCTAATTTCACTCTAGTCACCAGTTTCTAACTAAATGATCTTGACAGTTGTATAAGCTTTCAAGTCTCACCTGTAAAATAGAGGATAATGTTTATCTGTTTCATCGAGTTGTTGTGAGGACTGACCCATGCAAAGGCTTATCAGGATGCATAGTACATAGTAAATGTTCTTTCATTGTTACTTGTATGGAGCCTTGTGTTCATTATAACAATTATCTTTGTATCCTCAGCTCAGAAAAGCACAGTGCAAAGCACAGAGAGGGCAGGGAGGAAGAGAGAAAGGAAGTGAGAGAGGGGAGGAAGGCCTACTCCTGCTCCCCTGCCCTGCACCATCTCAGACTAGCCTACCGGTACCTGGAGACCAGCAGAATCCAGTGGCCTCTCTGGATAGAAGGGCAATGACCAATTCTATGGTTTATCCAATAGTGGGCTGGTAGCAGGGACAGAGTTAACAAAGGTACTGGATGGTGGCTGATGATCGAAGTAGGATTTCAGGGAGATTTTGGGGAGTCATGTAAAGAACACCCAGGGTTGGGAAGGAGTCCTGACACCTCAGTTTTGGAACTAGATTTGCCTTTAATGAAATGTGTGATTCTGGGCAACTCATTTCCCTTTGAGCCTCTGTCACAAATAAGACAGGGAATTTTATTTTCTAATGCCCAGCACTCTGATCCATGACCTGGGTGAAAGATGGTGAATGAACAGCATAAGACCAGCATCTTGGGAATGGGTTTTTTTTCCCCTGAAGCAGATAGGTGAGCAAGTATCATTTGGCCTCTAAATGACGCCCAGGGGCTGTTCTTACCCCAGTGAGGCAGGAACAGGACATTGTACCCACAGCAAGGCCTCTGGTGACCCTGGCATCCAGGCCATGAAGGAAGGAGAGGAGCTGGGCAAGCTTAGGAACTGCTGCCCCCCGCTCTTCCCCTCCCAGTGCTCTGCTAGCTGCAGAGCGTCTCTCATAATGTGAAGGGCTGTTTCAGAGCAGACAGGGATTGCATCTCCTGAACCTCTGCCTTTGTCTAATCTGCTTTTGCATCTGCTTGCCAGCTGCCAGTGGTTACACAGTGGGTTTTTGGGTTGTTACTGCTCTTGTTGGTTCCCCCTCCACCCACTCTTCTTTCCCCATGGCTGTCTGAAGACATAAGCTGGTCCCATGACCAGGCTTGGGCAGCCAAGGGCAGCCATCCAGGCCTGACTCTGGACATTACATAACCAGAAGGCTGTGGACGTTTCCAAAATTGAATCCAAAGCAACAGGTTCCGCAAACTCAGTACATCTAACGTCGGGCTTCAGGACGCAGGAATTATGAGGCCTGGAGGTCTGCCTCCGAGATGGCTGGGTACCACCCATGGCTGTGTCTCTCCCTACTTCTCAGTCCTACCCACGGATTGTTTCCTCTGCAGGGTTTCAGGCTAGTGGGTCTCACCCTCATTCCCTCATTATGTGGACAAGAATTTACTGAGTCCCTGTTGGTCCCACTCTAATTGCTGGGAATGCAAATATGAGCACTGAGTTGTACCCAGGCTGGCAGTCCACTGGGACCTGGGCACACCCCATCTCAAACTCCTGACTATAGTTCTTAAACATAGGGACCGCATCTCCCTTGTGGCCTCCAGAGTTCCTGGCACAGAGTGCTGCATGCAAGGAGGTGCTTAAAAAGTGAGGGGGAGGGATGATGGGCCAGCTGCCAAGCTGTTCAGGGTAGAGCCCCAGTCCTCTGTGCCAAAGCACCCAAACTAGCTCCTGCTTAGAAGCAACACAGTCCATGTCCCAGGGCACTTATAATCCTGAAATGCCTAAGCCAGGAGGGCTCTTAGGAGTGCTAAGTCCAACCCCACACCATTCAGTTTAGTTCAGTTCAGTCGCTCAGTTGTGTCCGACTCTTTGTGACCCCATGAATCGCAGCACGCCAGGCCTCCCTGTCCATCACCAACTCCCGGAGTTCACTCAAACTCATGTCCATTGAGTTGGTGATGCCATCCAGCCATCTCATCCTCTGTCATCCCCTTCTCCTCCTGCCCCTAATCCCTCCCAGCATCAGAGTCTTTTCCAATGAGTCAACTCTTCACATGAGGTGGCCAAAGTATTGGAGTTTCAGCTTTAGCATCATTCCTTCCAAAGAACACCCAGGGCTGGTCTCCTTCAGAATGGACTGGTTGGATTTCCTTGCAGTCCAAGGGACTCTCAAGAGTCTTCTCCTACACCACAGTTCAAAAGCATCAGTTCTTTGGTTCTCAGCTTTCTTCACAGTCCAACTTTCACATCCATACATGACCACAGGAAAAACCATAGCCTTGACTAGATGGACCTTTGTTGGCAAAGT
Organism: Bos indicus x Bos taurus; assembly: GCF_003369695.1. Classification (NCBI taxonomy): domain Eukaryota; kingdom Metazoa; phylum Chordata; class Mammalia; order Artiodactyla; family Bovidae; genus Bos; species Bos indicus x Bos taurus. The sequence continues at coordinate 48,782,132 of NC_040080.1, forward strand.
ACCATTCAGTTCAGTTCAGTTCAGTCACTCAGTCGTGTCCAACTCTTTGCGACCCCATGAATCGCAGCATGCCCGGCCTCCCTGTCCATTACCATCTCCCAGAGTTCACTCAAAGTCACGTCCATTGAGTCCACTAACAGATGGCAAAACTGAGCCCAGGAAAGGGGACAGTTCTAAAGCAAGTGAACTCAGTGGAGGATGGAGCTGAGACTAGGAGGCGGGCTCCCTAGGTTTAGAATCTGATGTGCTTTTCCTGAAGGCATGCTTCCTGAATGTGTTTCCTAATGCTAATGTGCTCACAAATATGCTCAGTTACATGAATATGCTTAGTAGATGATGCTAACTACTGGGATGTGAGAATACAATTAAACCCAGGAAAATAGGGAAAGGGTGCAGTTCCTACTTTGGCTTGAGGTTCCTGTGATATAAGTTCAATGTAAAGTTTTAAGAGGTCAAACCTAGGTTATAATCTTAGTGACTGCTTAAAAGTAGGCATTGTTTAATCCTAAAAAATCAAACCTCAGATGAACCCATAGAGACCATCTAGTCAACATTCCTACGTGCCCCCATTTTATAGATAGAAAGACTGAGGCCCAGGGAGGGGCAGTGACTTAGCCAATAGCTCGTAGTAACTAGATAACAGGACTGTCTGCTGTCTGGTTTCAGAGCCCAGCTTCTTAACAGCTGCCTCTGAAGGACTCCACCTGCCCTGGCTCTGGGATGAAACAGCCACCACCACCACCACCCTTCCCCTTCTGCTGCCTCATCTACACCCTCTCCTGCCAGGTAGAGGGGCTATGGCTGGGGATCAGATACCAAGCAAACACACTCTCTAAGTCCAGTTCCAGTTGCCTCCACTGGCCAAGACACTCTGACAGAAACCTTGCCCTTTGCCCACCCCCAAATCCTCCTGAGCCTGGGATTGGGCTATCACTCACCTTCATCTGCTTGATGGTGTAGACCATCGTGCCAAAGGGCCCCTCCTTCAGCAGTTTCTTCCCTACCACCTTGGCTCGGATCACTGGAGAAAAAGGCAAGACAAACAGGGAGGTTAGGGAGGCCTGAACCATATGAGGGACCACATCTCAGAGCAGGCATCTACCTGCCGTGTGCCTGGAATTGCTTTCTTAGTAATAGTGAGGCAACTGGAATAGACAATTGTGTTTATAAGAGCAAGAATTCAGATAAGAAACCCTGGGATGGGGGAGTAGGGGGCAGGGAGAAGTGGAGGAGACAAGGGAAGCAGACATCTTTGGAGCTAATTTCCCTAAATGTTCATAATTGCTGTCCAGAAATTTCTAGGCTGCAGTCATCCCTGGAGGAGTGACTCTATGCTTTCACCATAATCCAAAATCTTCTCCTGTCAGTGCTTCCTGCCCTCTCCTCATTGCACCTCTGATAATCCCGTGGTCTCTCAGACCCCTTTCTGAGTTCTTGCTCATTTGGGACTTCCTTTGCATGCCTACGTTTTGCCACATCCTGGTACATCCACAGAGTTGTGATGCACCCCAGTTTCCCTCCATGCCCCAGTTGGTACTGTGATAGGGCCCTTGGTACCCCGCAGTTAGATGGCATGGGATGGCGGCTCAGTGAGGGTGTGGTAGAGGAAGAAGCAGTTGGGAGCAGGGGCTTAGGAGCCAACTGAACTTTCCCCATCCCAGCCCTGTTCTTTATGGTTATTATGATTGTGGACAAGTACCTTTGTTTCTGGCCTCTGACTTCTTCTATAAAACAGGATAATAATGTTACCAGTTACCTGAATCGATTAGGCAAGTAATGCCTGTGAAACTCTGGGCACTATGTCTTGGACGGAGTGTGTACTAGGTAAATGTTATTACTGTCATCATCATTATCATCATCACTGGCAAAATGAAATAGGCTGACCATGGAAGGATTGTTACTAGAAAAAAAATAGCTCCCATTTATCACACACCTTCTATGTGCAAAAGTACATTTTACTTATTTACTCTTCACAACTGCCTTACAAGGTCAGTATTAACATCCACATTCCACAGATACAGAAACAGAGAGATGTAACCACTTCCTCTTTCTGAACTTCAATTGTTTTATCTGTGAAGAGAATGTACCACCTATGTCAGGGAATGAGGATTGGGAATTGGAATGAGGATTAAACAAAACATTTTATGAAATTTCTTATTACAACATCTGGTTGAAGGGAGTTGCTCAGTAAATATTAGTTGATTACGAATATAAAAAGAATTAGAGAGATCCAGTATGACAGAGACTTTAAGACAGGCATTTACTATATGCAGTAAGAACACAGAGAATAGAGGGATTGTCTTGGAGATTATAAGAGGCTTCTTTTTCTATAATATGTGAAGAAGAAGCACCTAACAGTTGTCTTATAGATCTTAAAGACTGAACTCGGAAACTGCAAAGAAGTTGCATTCATTGACTCAGCCAAAGAAAAAATTGTCTAATAACGAGATCTAGCAACAAAGTCAGGGAGATCGAGGTGATGCCATCATAGCGGCAGAGAGTGTCTCCATCAAAGGGAGCTGGATTCTCTCATTGAGTTAACTGCTCAGTCATGTTTGACTCTGTGCAACCCCATGGACTGTAGCCTGTCAGGCTCCTCCATCCATGGGATTTTCCAGGCAAGAATACTGAAGTGGGTTGCATTTCCTGCTCCAGGGTATCTTCCTGACCCAGGGATCAAACCTGTGTCTCCTGCATTGCAGGCAGACTCTTTACTCTCTGAGCTACCAGGGAAGGACCTTAACCAGAATGGAATGGATTTTTGCATTTATAGTAGCCATGTTTGAATTACAGATTGAACTCTTTCAGTTCTAGGATCTTATCACTCTTTTTTACCTCAGGTTGCATTTAGCCCAAAAAAGAGTAGATGCTCAATAAATGTTTGTCAAATAAGTTACCCTTTACACACACACAGACACTCGCGCACACACACACGTACACACACGTACGCACACACACACACACACACACCTGCCTACTCTGGTAAATCTGTTATCCTTCCCCATTTTGGATGTCCCACTGTGTTTCTCAGTCCATCATCTATTCCCCTACTCCAGCTGAATCCTATCCTGTTTCTCCCCAGATGAGCTTAGAGTCTACTCTCCTAGTCAGACATGAAGTCAGGCCCCAGATGATTCAAGGGCCCCTCCAAACCTTAGCTGCCAGGGATGGCAAAACATGGGACCTATTGGCAAGTTTAGCAATTTAGCCAAGGCAGCTCGGTGTGAAAGAGGCAAGTGATTGTTTCCAAGTCTGCTGTAAAAAAAGACAGCTTGGCGAGATCCCAGGCCAAGCTCCCTAAAGATTCTGCCTCCACCTTTGTGTCCAGCTTTGAAACAGCATCCTTGGCAGGAAGCCATCCTCCCAGAGGCCCCAGGGACTATTTCCTCTACATTAACTCCCACAGGCAGGTTGTAACAGCTTAACTGTTGGGCAGAAGGCATCTTTGCCAGGACTTTCCTATTGATTCTTCCTGAATTGATTTGGCTGCATCTTCTGCTGCTTCATTAATACAGAAGGTAAACGAAGGAGTGAGCCATTGGCTTAGGGAGAAAAAAAGCAGAAGGGATTCCTTTAAATAGTAACATCTACACTTTCCTGGCTCAAAAATGGCTTGCCTTCGTTTAGACATAACATGTCATAAGCAGACCTGTATAAAGCTCGCTACTTCTGGAAGCTTCTGCATGCACAGGGAGCCAGTTCCTTCCTTATCCCTGACATGGTCTGAGCTTAGAATCTTTCATCTGAGAATAGTTCAGGGGAAAGTAAGTTTCTGTAATCGGGAAGCCACATTTACGTTTGAGCTCCATTATGTACAGCCTCAGGCAAATCCTTGTATCCCCAGAGCTCCGTCTTCCTAAATCTGTCTTGGCCCAGTGCCCCTCACATGGCTTCTAAGTGATGTACTTACTACTAGTGAAGAGCAGCATGACATAGCATTTAAGAGCCTGGTCTCTGGAACCTGATTGCCTGGGTCTGAATCCCAGCCCTGATGCTGTGTGACCTTAGGAAAGTTACTATGCCTCTCTGTGCCTTTGTTTCCTAATCTGTGACCATATCTCATAAAGTTGCTATGAAGGTTAAGTAGTACAAACACCAAGGACAGTTTGTGGCTCATCCCAAACCCTATGTGTTTGCCGTCACTATTATTAGTATTTCTGCCACTATCATGACTTCTGTGATGTGACCATCCTGAGCATCTTTAGGCTTCTAACATGCACTGTAAGCTAAGGCCTGGGCCTTCTCCTTAGGACAAGGAGAAAGACAAGCTCATCAAAATACTCTAGTCTTGTAAAATTTCATTAAGAGGTGGGGGAACAGACATTAACTGGTCAGAACAAAGCTTAACAGGTGATTTTAAGCCTGGGGCACCAACTCTATCACAGGTGCCTATCTCATCTCATCATCCATATGTAACCCAAGAGGGACCTCCCAGGATCAAACAAGATCCCATGGTCCTGGTCCAGAAAGACTGAGGCAGGGATGACCAAGCACAGAGGCCACACCAAGTGTTTTCCATACAAAAATAAAATTGCATTAAACTGAACTGAAATAACATTCTGCTCTCACAAATAGATCTGCAAAGTCCGTCCAAAGTAAAATCACTGGCCAACACCAAATCCGCCTATTTGGTCAGTGAATTAATATGTCTTTATTTGCTTCGGTTTTTCCTCTGCAATTCAAATTGTGTGCTATTTTGTACTTTCCTGTTTGGCAATCAGGATGCCCCCAAGGCATTTGTTGGCCTGGGGACCAGAGTGGACAGGGGAGGTGCAGGTCACGGTTCAGCAACAACAGAAAACAGTTTCCAAACTTGAAGTTGGCAGCAGGTCTGACCATTCCCACTACCTTGATGTGGCGGCTGGAAGCCAGCTGCACAGATGGGGTTGGCTGGACACAGGTCTTCTTATTCTCCTCCCTGCTGGGCAGCAGCCCCCACATTGTCTCCCCAGTGTCCTCCGCCAACTGAAGCTACATGGGTGTGAACTGGATAGGCATCCGGGAAAATGGGTTGGGTACTGTTGGAGGTGACAACAAGAAATAGAAGTCCCGTTTCCCACCTACAGCAAGAACCTTCTAGCAGGAAGACAACATTAAAATTTCATGACTAACACCAGTCAGAGAAGTGGGAGTGAGGTGTAGCCTGAAATCTCAGTCTTGGGGGCCTTTTATACTCCTGGGTTTCTGAGTATATGGAGTTCAAAAGAAATAGTTTAAAAGCAGATAAGAAATTGACCAGGCTATATGTACTTATACCATTGGCATATAGATATTTAAATGTATGTCCTTGTGAGTGCTAAGTCTCTTTGCAACCGCATGGACTATAGCCCACCAGCTCCTCTGTCCATGCGATTTTCAGGCAAGAATACTAGAGTGGGTTGCCACCATTTCCTGCTCCAAGGAATCTTCCTGACCCAGGAATCGAACTCTTGTCTTTTGTGTCTCCTTCATTGTAGGCTGATTCTTTTACCCACTCAGCCATTGGGGAAGCCCAAATGTATGTGGGGCCCTCATGAATATATAATACATCTTAGGATCCAGTTACAAACATATATCTCTATAGAATTATCTTTATTTCCTTTAAATAATTTTTTTATTTATTGGGGTAGGAATAATAAGCGCTTACACAAACAAGCAAAACAAGGCACATCCCTTCCAGAAATAATTGTATGCTTCCTGCTCCCACCCATCCATGGTAATATAGACCACAAGCAGCTTAAATTTTAAATGAAAACCAATTTTGATGCCAACAGGGTTCTGCTTCCAATCCAGCTTGCTGGTGTGTCCTGAAAGTGCACATCTGCTGTTCATCAGCATATTCAGAGATTCAGAAAGGGGCCATGAGCTGGCCCTACCTCCTGTCCTCTTCCTTCCACCTCCTATCCAACCATCTTCAATCAAATCCAGACCTTTCTGCTCCAAACTGTTTGGAATTTGGCTAAGTTTGAGAGCAAGGATCCCTTACCTGAATTAATACATACCAAGGGAAGACCTTAGATTCTGCCTATCTTTTAGTATCCTGTCAAGAGCAGTACAGAGCCTCTCCGTGATGTAGGAGTTGATTAAGCCATCTCGTGGTCTAGTGGGTGAGATACTATCTCTGACACACACACACATTCTGCCTCATACCTGTCTCTCAAAGGCCCTTTTGCTGGCTTAATGTACAGTCTTTAGGACAGCAGCAAGAATAACTAAGCCACATCTGGCCAGAAGACAGAATGAACTTCTGCAAAAGCAGAAATCACTATTAATGTCAACCCCAGAGAAGGGCTGTCGTGACAGCAGCAGGCAGGACCTAGGTAGGTACAAAAGCATGGACCCTGGGATCACCCATCTCTTGGGTCTGGACTTAAAGGAAGAGAGGGATCTAGGAGTTTTAAAATGATGCCCACTCCCATGGAAGCACTCTAGAAATCAGGAAGGGGGGATGTCTGCAATCCAGCTTGTCTAATGGTCACCTGATGTTTATTTGCCAGTTGTCATTCTCAATAGGGTGACAGAGGAAAAGTCCTTTCTGAGGTCAGAGTACTCACAATAAAGGCAGTAAGCAAGAGATTCTATAACCCACCTGGCTCAGCCACCAAGCAATTCTCACTTCCTATGCATCATGGACAGCCTGCATTTCAGCCTCTGCAAGTAGGACAGCGTCAGGCTCTCTCACTTCTCCAGCTGCCTTTCCACTAATTAACCGTCAGTTCCTTGCCTTTCTTTGCATCACATCAGTAAGTCTAGGGAAGAGGGAAGGTGACAACTACCACGCATGGAACCCCTCTGATGTGCCAAGCAGTGTGTACATGGTATCTCACTCTATCCTCATGGCAACCCTATGAGGTGACTATTATGGTCCCCATCTTCCAACAATGGAAAAGAAAATCAAATACCCTGAAAACAGTTTTGCGTCCCAGTGGGGGTAAAACTTGGTAGTCCCCCAAGAAAGCAGACTGGCTCCAATCTTTTCCATGAGATTTGTACTGACTGTAAAAGAGTTTGTACTTTTTCTGCACCTCCTCCCCACCCCCCACTGTCAGTGCTGCTAAGAATCAGAGAAGACTGTCTCTAGGAGGAGCAACCCCTTTATAATCCCCTCTGACCCCCACATCCTCTGACTACCCACTTCCTTTCCAATCACTGACACACATGTCCTCTGAGTAGTAACAAGAATCCACAAGTAATCACTATCAGCAGTATAACAGAGTATCATCTGTTAAGCACCCTGTGCTCCCCAGCAAGGCTTTCAGGGAAAAAGAAAAAAAAAACTTAAAAACCACAAAACCTACTGATCCACGAGGTTTCTCACAACACTATGAGCCTGAGGTTAATCAGAGTGATTAATTAGGTGAGGCAATGCACATGTAAAGAGGCACTCTGTAACCCTGAAGCTAAACAGATGATTTATGGCCGTGTTGCTGGTGGTGAGGGCCTGTAGATTCTCAGATGTACTAACCAGAGGGAGACAACCAGGGACCCAAAAGATTCCTTTAATTCAGCCTTTTCTCATCTACTGAGGGTCTTTAGCATCCACCTCCCGTGGCCTTTTCAAGCACCTCTTCAATTATCTGCTGCCTCTTCGGGGACACATTGATGACACTTTGATGATGTCCTTGTTTGAGGAAAGGGCCTTGGGAATTAAGGGTGGGAGGAAGAGGCCTATGGGATCCACCCTACCTGAATCCTTCTGGTTCCCAGTCTGTTTGTCATGGCCACCCCAAACTCCAAAAGCCCCTCTGGAAAAACTCAGAAGCTGAAATGTCAGATCAGGAAAGCCCTATGGAAGTGACCATGATACACTGGAATGAACGTGCGCAGAGCACATGGCACCTGGATGAAGTTGTTGCCCTATCTCTCTGTGACCTGGGGCAGGACGCTTCCTATCCAACCTTATACATTGGTGTGATGATTACCAAGCTCAAAAAGTTCTTATGATGACCTCGTGGCCCTCCCCAACTCTACCAAAACTGCTCTCACCCATGACCTCCATGGTACTCAGTCCAATCAGCAGAGGGTTCTTCACCCTCCTCTTACTCACATGCAGCCTGTGCTATTCATACCAGCTGTACAGCTGACAGCTCCCACATTTTTGCATCCTCCAACCCAGAACTCCCATGACCTTTGACTTATATATCCAATATACCTGGAAGTCTAAGACAACATCTCAAATTCATCCCATCCAAAGCTGAGCCCTAACAGCCCTCACCCACACCTCGGCCTCCCATCAGCTTCCCCATCTCAGGAAGTGGCAACTGTCTCCACACCAGCACACCACTTCCTTCCTACTTTCCTTCACGCCAAACAAGCCACCCTTCCCAGGCCGTTGCCTTTGCAGCACCACTGCTGGAGCACTTTTCCTTCAGTAGCCACATGACCCCCTCCTTCACCCTTCCTGGCCTCCCCTGACCCCCTACATCCCTCCCCCAGGCATTCCCTATATCTGCCGGCCAGCCTTAATGTGCTCAGCACACCAGCCCCCATCTGCCGCATTATAGAGACCTTGTATGTTCATTGATTGTCTCTCCCCACTAGAACGTAAGCCTCATGAGCAAGCAGGGTCTTTGTTCTATAACTACTGTAGCCCGAGCAAGCAGAAGAGAGCCTGGCAGATAGCAGGCCCCCAATATGTATTTGCTGAGCACATGAAGCTAGAAGTGCCACCCACATGGAGGACAATTTGAAAAAAAATAAAGCTCCTCTGAGCAAGTTCTGGCAAATGACCAAGTCTTTCGGAGACGTACGCTATCAAAAGGGGCTAATGGCAGGCCCCAGTTCACAGGGTCAGATAAACATCTGTCCAGTAATAGTTTATGGTACTAAGTTCACAGGGATCTGGAGATAAATGAAGCCCTGGAGGAACTTGGAACCGAGTTACTGTGAAATACGAAAGACAGGAAACAAGTGAATGGTACTCAAACCTGGCAAACACAGCCAGTATGCCCCAAAGAGGGGCAAAGCCTGTCCCAGGGAAGGGCGTCAGGAGCTCCCTAGAGGTGGCATCTGATTTGGGTCTTAGCTCATTTCCTGGAGAAGAGACTCAGTTTGCTTTATCTGAATCCAGAGGAAGTATAATAGAAACCTGGACCAGACTTGGTGGGGAGAGCCTAAGAAAAACAGCTGGGAGTGAGCAGAGTCCCACCTTTCCGGGAAGAAGGCCCTGAGAACTTGAGGGGTGCGGGCAGGCAGGGCAGGCTATGTGGAAAAGAATGCTCCTCAGAGAAGTCTCACAAATAGGCTTTTCCTGTATCCTGTCCTGGCCCCTCGAGGGCACTTCTCTCTGTCTATTTCAAAGGCCCTTTTTGTTGATGTCAAAGCCAAGGCCAGACTGTTCAGATGCACTCCCAATCAAGATAGGGAGTCTCCAGTTCAAAGCCTGTCCTGACTAACTCTTTCCTTTAAGTAAAAATATTAATCTTGGTTTTATTTAAGCAGGGTTTTTTTTTGGCAAGAAATAAACCCCTGCAGCTAAAAATAAACCCGAATACACACACACACACACACACACAGTCAGAAAAATCTGGAGGGCTGCAAATCAATTCAACCCAAGTTTCCATCTCAGGGAAAGCTATTAAAACCCAGAGGATATTAAAACCTCTTTCTGCACAGACTCTTGTTTCTCAGTGCCTGCCTGTGTTCTGAGGTCTGCCCCCCACCCCCAGGCAAGGCTGTCCTGTGGATGCCCTGTCCTGGGACTCTTGGCAAGGGGCGGAGGGGGCTGGCAGGGTCCTAGCTCTCCTCACCTTGTAAGCACTGGATTTCTGCATGAGCAGGCCAGGAAACACAAAGGGGCCCCTGCTGACGTCTGTTGTATGTGAGATGAAGGGGCCAGAGGAGGGAGGAAAGGAACACAGTCCCAGAAAGGTCAGGTTGCCTGGAATTTAGAAGTTACTGAAAAGGGAACACAAACAAAATCTGCATCTCACTCCTGCTTTCGTGTTTCAAATGGTGACCTCAATTTTAAACTTCTTAAAGGCAAAATTTAAGAATCACTACCTGGGCACGTGCCTAGACGTAGTATCAATACATGTCATTTCTAATCCAACTACTTGTAAAGTCGGCTACTCTCAGTTTCCTCTAGTGGCCACGGCCACCTTGGGGGAAAGATAAGGATCATTTGGCCCAGGAAGAGCAAAGTCCCAGGACTGGCTGGTCCTTGAACTCACGGCTGGCTCGCCTGGAGCTTGATGGCCAACTCTGAAGGGAGATGGTGTTTGTGTGATCTGGGTTTTCTAGGAGGCCAGTAAGGCAGCTGCCCTAAAGTCCTCACCAAGCACAATTAGAGTCACAGAGGCTTTTGCTCTGAGAGTGCAATCAGGAGAGGAGTATCAGTATCCCAAAGCACGGAAAGTGGGAAAGGTTGATCCTTCACCCACAGCGCCCCCTCATTCTCCCAAGAACAAATAGCAGTGACAATCCCATCCTAAGGCTCCCTGGTTTCCCAGCATTGACAGGATTGTTTTGAGGAGCTCAACAATGTATATACTGCTTCCAGAGCTTGGACCCTACCTCAAGACCTGCACTCTACAGCCTCTATCACCCCACATTGCATTTGCCCCACTACACTGGCCTGGCCTGTAATGCCCCTTGTCTCTGTGAGGATGACTTTCTGCCTGGGCATCTGTCCACACAATCTTTCTTCCTGCACAACTCACTCAGCTGAAATGCCACCTCCTCCTGGAAGCTTTCTGTCCATCCCAGGCCACACCAGTCCCTCTTGTCTTCTGCTCAGCTTCTTTTCTTCCCACATAGATTTCCTAATAATCAGTTTCTTGGTGCTCACTGGCCTGTGTTATTAAACAGTGGGGGCTGCACCTGGGGCTCTAGAACCAAGTACAGTGCCTAGAATGTGGCAGGGGTCCCCCAAGAATGTTTGTTGAATGAAGGAATGGATGACACTACAGGAGGGAATCAAAGGTAATACAATAAAGGGAGACAGGGATGATATCGTGTTTAGGCTGTTGGAGTGGGGGGTCCAGAGTCCCAACTCCTAAGGGTCACCCAGACAAGAAGAGGGGTGCAGGGAAAAGTGTGATCCGAGAAGCCAGAATGAGACTCTGAAGATTCATAGCTGAAGAGGTGAGTCACAGGGTCCTGATACAGGAGACACTGGTTAACACGTCTCTGGAGAGGGTCAGCACCCAAACTCCACCCACAGATGACAAACCCAGGGCCTGGCATCCTAACGGAGGTCAGTGGTACCCACCCCTCCTCCTTTGTCCCCCTTCTCCCTCCTCTTCCTTCTCTTCCTTTATCATGAGTGATTGGAATTAATTCATTGACTCATGCTATTCATTCAGATGTATTTGAGGGACTACATGCTTCAGGTCCTGTGCTGTGCCTTAGGGTCTGCAGTCAGCAGGTAGAGGAAGCCCCTATGTCACAGAAGCTTACTTCTATCTTGTGAGATGAGAAGCCAGGTGGTCCTAGTCAGAGAGCCATGGGGGCGTGCAGCAGACACACCCGGCCAAGCGAGGCATACTTTCCATGCTTGGGGTGCTGACAGTCCCGTCCTGACCATGCTTTGCAGAGCAAGAGCCTCAGCGATTCTAATCATGCTTGGTGAACACTTTGAGGTAGTTGACTCACTGGCCTCCTAGAAAGCCAGATCACACTAGCACCATCTCCCTTTGAAGATGGTCCTCACTCCCCAAGTGAGTCAGCCCTGAATCCAGCCCTGGTGGTGCTATGGATATGTCTGGGGAAGGCATCCTGCCTGAGCTGGGATCTAAGAAATCACCACAAGTCAGCCAAGAGAAAGAAAGGAAAAGGTCTTCAGGTAGAGATGGAACCAGAGGCAAAGGCCTGGAGGCAAGAGAGCCTAGCCCATCAGAGTGACAGGAAGCAGAGTTGAGACAAGGGGCAGGGGACAGTGAAATCCAAGAGGTAGGCAGGGATGCTTGGCTTGTGGGGAAGGGGAGCCTTGTTCCAATACATGGCAATGTCATTTCTCAGATGGGATTTCACTCTTTCAGGGCAGTGATGAAGACTTATCACTTTGTCCTGCCAGCAGACCTCATGATAACATGGGGCTAAATGAGTAGGTGCCAGAGCCTCAAGAAAGACCTAGAAAGACCAAGCCTTGCTTGCCCCACTAAGCATCAGACTCACCAGTGAGCCCATTTCAGTTCACATCCTATCTGTGATCTTCAAAGTTAAGATTTAATGAATCTGTCTGCCTCACACCCTCCTCTCCAGCCCATCAACCTCTTCCGGGAGTTTTCCAGGGTGTTTTATCAGGCTCAGCTCCAGTGTGTCCCAGAGTCCAGAGTGCATACCAGCCTCTGGAAGGTTCTATCCCACTCAGTTCAGAGGTGCTGACCTGCTCACTGTCATGCAGGCACATGGGTGAGATGGGTGTTCTGAGCACCCCTCACCCACCAAGTACTCCAGCCCTCCCCAGGGGCCCATGGGAAACTTTATCCCACACAAGAGGCTACCAGAATAGCAGCCTGGTCTTAAACTATGGCCCCTTTGAAGCAATGCCCAGAAAAATACCGTGGCGACGCATGGTTCTCAAGAACTTAGAGCTCTCAGGTCAGGTCACTTTGTGAGACCAGAACAGCTGGCAACATCTCAGGAGTTGTCTACAGTATTTATCTTACTTTCTTGCTAATTGGGATGTGTTTGCTAGGAGAACTGGGCAACTCCAGGATAGGTCCTGGAGCAAGAAAGCCAAGGGACCACCCTTGTTTGTACACCAGACCTGCAGATGGCTCTTTGCAGACAGCGAATCTGCCCCCAAAATGCATCAGAGGCTGGTAGGAGACTTTGTTGTGGTTGCAAAAAACAGCACTGACTGCTCTCTGCTCCATCTCTGGGGACTGTACAGCACAGATGCCAAGAAGACCCTGGTGCTTTTATACCTTACTCGTTGAGTAGCTCGTAAAACAGTGAAGGCTTCTCCCTCCTCTCTTCAGCTTCCCAAACTTCAACCGGAAAGATTGTGGACACCAAATGGACACAGCTTGGAGGGTCGCACCGAAAGCCGGTGTTCGCTTGCCCCAGTTCACTCAGAATCTTTTCCCTGTACCCTCAGCTCACCCCAGAACCCAGGGGGAAGACCCTCAGACCAAAATAGGTGTGAGAAGGACTTGGCTATACCTCTTCACGCTCCAAGACAGTGATCAGGGACAGCTAACGCTGAGTGCTTGGAAAAATGGCTAGAGATAAGATCTAAGTGCCTTTGAAGGAGGCCAATCTCAGTTTTAAGAAAAATAAGTAGAGAGTGCTAACTGCTGCCCTCTTTGGTCAAAGTGGGTAAGAGCAGAATGACACAGTCCATCCTTGGTATTTTTGAACAAACTGCCCTGGCCTAACACTGTGAATGGGAGGGCTGTCAGTGGTAAAGAATAAGAGCACCTACCCTTTGAACAGCGCTTGAGCCTCTTGTTCATTCAATAAATATTTCTCGAGTGACTACAACTTGCCAGGCTTTGTGTCCCAGGTGGAAACACATAGGAAATAAAACCTTACAAATGTTATATCTAATCCTTGAAACTAACTTGCAAGATATACAGTATGATTTCTACTGGGTCAATAAAGAAAACATGACTCAGGAGAGATAAGAAATTTTTAAGAGGTCACATGGCTAGGAATTCAATCCACATACACCTGACAGAAAACCTCAGCCACCTTCCTACAACCTGATATTGTACAAATCTGGACATTCACCCAGGAAGTCAAGCGCATCAGAAATGCAGAGAACATGAAAATCCTTAAGACTGAATTATCAGAGAAGGACTTAGATATAAGACAAGATGTTAAGAACTTTGAGGTGGAGTTAACTTCCCCAAACAGAGTTAACTTCCTAAAGCCTTGTGGTTTGGGGGACAGGTGCACTGGTTTGAGGACTAGGAACAGTAGGAAGGAGGAACAAGCAAACTTTTCTGGATACCTTATCGATAGCCCTGGTCTAACCCTCCTCAGCTGCAAGGCCTCAGGTAGTGTCATTCCCTTTGCATAAGACCTTCTGCTTCCCTTTATCTGGAACTCCTATCCATCTTTTATATTTCAACTATGTTCAACTCAAAGGGCACCTTCTTGGAGAAAGCTTTCCCTGACCCCTCCCCCAACATCAGACCAAAACGGGACTCCTATTAGGTTTATCATAGTCCCTGGTTTCTGAGTACATGTTTGTGCATTCATTTGAATAATGTGTCCTTCCTCCCCCACCTCACTAAACCGTGCTGGGACCATGCCCTGTTTGGCTCACCATTGTACCCCCAACACCTCACACCATGCCTGCAACATAGTAGGTGCTCAGTAGATAGTTCCTGGGTGAATAGGTGCTTGCGTCTAGTCCTAGCTCCCACTAACCTTCCTCTGCTGTACAGCCATTCCACCCCTATAACTGGCTGTAACTTTGCAAAGTCAGTTCCTCTGCCAGGAGCTGACCAAGAAGAATGGTTTTGATAATGGAAAGAAAAGAAGAAGGGTGTTCCAGGCAGGGCAACTGTATGAGCAAGGGCACAGAGGTCAAACTGAGCCTGAAGTGTCAGAGGTCCCATGGCTAAGGGACCATGAAGACCTGGCTAGAAAGAAGCAGAGGAGTCCCCATTAGCTCATTCCAACCCCAGCAAATGTCAGGTTCTCTGGGTGACAGGAGCTTGAATGCAGGACTTCTCAGGACTGTCCACAAACTGGGCCTATAGACAATGATGCTACTTCTCTGCGCACAGGTCCTTGGTCCCCTGACCACTCCGCCCCCAGTCCTAGCTTGGTAACCTTACGCTTAACTGTATTTAAGCATATGGGTGTCCTGGAGAAAGGATTTCTGAACCCAGCCCAACTCTTCCAAGCTGGGCCAGTACATAATTCTCCAAACCTCAGTTTTCTCATTCTGAAGAAAGGTGAATAGCACATTTGGGAGGATAAAAAAATAAAGATGGAAGCCACCCAAGTCCCCCACTTCCCCCACACCCATCACTTCCTGACACACAGGCTCATTCCCTCCCAGAAGAGTTGCCTGTGGACCAAGTGGGACTGATGAGTGTTAGAAACACAGAGAAGCCCACAGGCACTTTCCAGATCTTCTGCAGGTCCCTATCTAGCTGCCAGAATGGCTCCCTACACCAGACCAGACCAGTCATGTTTACTGGTTCTGTGGACCACCCAGAACGCACCTCTCCTGATGGAGCATCTGTGTTCTCCAAAAGAGGGCTAGCCCAATAAACGGTGCATGTGCTGGATCACAGCCAGCCCTGCTGCTGGATGCTGGGTGACCACGAGTACCCCCATAAAGTGACCTCCCCCCACTCCCTCTGCTGTACATCTGAGGGTGGCCAGGGCTTTGCATTCATGACATGACAACCAGAACTTCCTACTCAATCTGTCCATGGGCAACTCATACTAAAATGTTGGCTGAGATAGTCTCTGGAGCACATCCCTAGTACCTGCAGATGTTGACTCCTGGAATGACACAGAACAAATAGGGACACATTTTCCTTGATATGCCAGTGCTTTTGGAGAATAAGTAATAGGAGTCTCAGAGATGAACATGTTTGCCAGACACTGCCATAAAAAACAGCAGAATGGTCATTGGAGGCTGTGCACAGCTTTCCCTATTGAAAAGAATACTGTTGTCATCAATTATAACACTAATTATAATAGTCATTAATTATAATAAATGCCATCATCCACCAAGCATTTGCTATGCACATTTATGCTCAATATTTGGATTATTCCATTTGAGTTTCATTAAGACTCGGTAAAGTAAGTGCTATCATTAGCCCCATTTTGTAGAAACTGAGGCTTGTAGAGAATGAATAGGATGTGATGGACAAAGCATGCCGGTCCAGGCAGCCTGACTCTGGAGCTGCTGTTTTCCACCACTGGTTCATAAGTCCCTTCCAGAAGCACGTGTGTGACTGCAGTGTAGGGGGACAGGCATATTTCTTAGGCCACAGACTCTAGATTGGTGGGACCTTCACAGTCACTCATCCTATCATCCCAGGGCTAGTCTGGCAACTATGTAACATCGCTGACCTAGGTTCCATGTTGAGCCATTTCTTCACTGTTCTAAAATTCTCTTTTACACTGCCTCTCTGTGGTTTCCTCCAACTAGCTGACATTTTGGGTGTACACAAAACAAGATATCTGAAGAGCATGGCCATGTGCCCTACATAGTCTCCAAGATAAGAATTTGCCTAGATTTTGATGGTTTTTCTCCAACTATGACATGATTCCAAGTCTCCTTGTCTGCCTCACTTGGGGCCTTGAGCTCCCCAATCGAGTTAGTGGAGGATGAATGCAGATTTCCCAGGGGCTGCTGATCAGTGTACAAAGTCAAGAGAGACCTCACCCTCCCCACTCTGTATGCTCTTCCTGATAGATCTACTTTGGTAAAGAATCTGCCTGCGAATGTAGGAGATGCAGGTTCAATCTCTGAATCAGGAAGATCCCCGGAGAAGGAAATGGCAACCCACTCCAACATGGACAGAGGAGCCTGGTGGGCTACAATCCATAGGGTCACCAAAAGTCAGACATGACTTGGTGACTGAACACACACAAATAAAGAACTCCACTTATTCTACTAATTGTTCTTCTTTGGTGTGGAAGTAGAGAAATTTGGGGGGTGGCGGCGGGTGGGGAGTCTTATTACATAGAAAGTATCAAGTAGTAGAAAGAGCCCTGGGCCAGGAGTTGGGAGATGGATTCTCTTTCTGGTTCTTCCGCACATGTGCTCTGTGAGTTTGAGGAATCACTTTCTTCTCTGACAGTACTAGTTTATTATTCTGAAAAATAAAGGGCTTAGATTATTATAATAAAGGGCCCTACATGTCTTATAGGGCCCCTCACAACTTAAAGGGCTAAGGTTATTTTTCCATCACCTTGTATCTCTAATTCATTCATTTCCCCTGAGTTCTACTCTATCCATTGGTAATGGGCCAGGACGTCATGCTCTCCCTGTTTACTGGGTCTGTAATCATACTTCTGAAGAGTTGATCAAACCTGAGTAAGTAATTAGGATGCTTTAGGTGACTCTTCTGGCATTGTCGTAAAAGTCCTTGTTAACCGGTTATCTGTCTGGATGATTTGCAGTTGCCAAAACTGGGGACTGCAGCTTGGATGGAACTGGCTCCTAAGTCACCCACCCAGTCCATCAACTGCACAATCTGAGTCACCCTCACCAATCTGTTTTCTTTATGAGCCGTTATCTTATTTTTTGTAGTAACATACTATTTTCCAGGCTGACAGTCCAGTAAAGAGTTTATTTCCAAGAATGTCAATAAACCTGGGATAATTTCAGTGGTTAAAGTCATTATGGGAGCACTGTATGTTAATGCCAGGTCAGGCCTCCTCCTCTGAGTGGCCCCATATCTACCTATAGAAAGAGTCTAAAAATGCTGAGAAGAAGGCTTCTGCCTTTAACCCCCCAATTGTATATTAATCCAAGGTAAATAAAAATGATTCCAGGGTGGCATCTCCATGGGGACTATGCTCTAATGAACTCACATGTACTAACTGGGGATATGCCACATCCATGAAGACAAAACTCAGTCACCCTTGCCCTGCTGGTTTAGTTTCACAGCAACTAAGTTAGTGATCTAATAGATGTGTGGATTCTCCAGCCCACTCCAGTGTTCTGAGTAACCTTAAACAACTCACCTCTCCTCTGGGTCCGTCTAGTTCTCCTATAGAGTGTGATGGGGCACCATCTACCCCCATCTTCCCTGGATGGCTTATTTCAAATGCTCCTTGAGCTGCTCAGAAAAGCTGTTCTTAAAATAAGAGGGAGTTTCTTTTCTACCCAACCTGAACCCTAACCTCTTCCTGAAGGGTGTACTTTGAGGCATAGAAGCCTGCCACCTTGATGTCAACTTCAACCTCACTCCAGCCTGAACCCAGCCAAGCTCCATCCTAGCCCCAGAGGTTTCTATTTTTGAAACAGAAGGAATATTCAATATTTTTCACTCTGTCAGTATTTTTACCTTCATCTCTGTCCTCCTCCCTCCCGCTCCCACGCCCCTGGTTGTAGGGTTGGGGGGTGGGGGGGAGAGGGTTTTGTTTTTTTTTTAAAGACCAAACAAAAACAAAACCCGGTCCAGGCAAAGGCCAACAGATCATGATGTTCTGGGCGGATTTTGCTACGTGCCAGCAAAGACTGTCAGCAAGATCTACAGGAAACACCTTGCAGAATCCACTGGGAGAAGCAGAGGCCACCAAGAAGTGCAAGGCAGATATACTCTGGTCTGTGTCGCTGGCTCTTGAAGCTGGGGTACAGGAAATGGCTGTGGGACTCCAGTTCCTCATGGGGGCAAACATAACTGTGGCAGGGGTGCTGGCAGATCCCTCTGATATTTTCAATTGGGATTTTAATTTGCATATCTCATCCCAACTGCCTGTGCATGATCTGTGCAGAGAGGACCCAATAAAAAAGGTCAAAGGCAGTTTCAGAAGGGTCTGTTCCAGAGTTTAGCAGACGCTACATTTTCTGTGAAAGAGAGACATGTCATGTAGTGGTCAAGAACATGAGGACTTGAGCAACAGAGAACCTAAGGTTAACTCTCAGTTCCAGCTTCTACAAGCTGCAGACTCTTAGACAAATCATTTGCTTCTGCGGGTTGTCAGGATAAAGTGAGACCCTGAATGTAAGGAACACTGCGTAGTGCCTGGCAAGCCACAAGCTTGACGAACGATGGTGGTAATGGTTGTTTCATGAGAGGCCCCCTTTCCCAAGGCAGTGAAGAGGCTGGAGGACAGTAAGAGAGAGAAAGAAGTGGTTCCAAGAAGAGAGAAAAGAAAATGTAGAATACTAGCCTGAGCCCCACATGGGGCATGGCGAGCTCACAGCCTAGCTGCCAGTCTTCCCTTTATGAGACGTCGGCTGCCCCACTTACTCTTGTTCAGGGCATTGTGATTTCAGGTCAGGTTGAGCAAGGGGCAGTGACTGGTATCAGTCCAAGTGGAATGAACGCCCCACAGCCGTTCAGAGAGGCCCAGCAGGAGGCAGCGGGAGGAAGCATTGCTAGAAATACTGATGAGTAATTAAGTCCTTCAGGGTCACATCTTGGTCCCTGTCTACCCAGAGGTGGGAGGAGTTTGGACGGGCCTGAAGTGGTTGGTCAGAGTGTGGGGGTAGCCCCCAAACCTTCCTTGCAGAGAAGCTGTGTGTATGGGAAGCCAGTCTTGCTGTGCTGAGTGAGGACTGGGAGCCATGGAGTTGGCAGGCCTGCTTGGGCTGGGGTCAGCGACCAGAGCCCGGCATTGTTCTGGCCGGAGGGGGGAACAGCCCGCAGCCAGCGTTCTGTGGGGAGGCCGTGGTAGAGCAAATGGCCAGATGCAGTCCAATTAGGGTCTGAAGGAAACCAGGGCTGTTTTCATGAAACAGGAGGCGGGTGGCCCTGCCATGGTGGGGACATTGGATGCTGGCTAGTCGGAGCACCTAGCACTCATCAGTCATCAGGTCAAGTGGCCAGCCTGAGTGTGGGTGTACAGGAAATGCCAACGCTGCCCCTGCCCCCCGCCCCCCCCCACCCCCCGTCTGTGCTGTAATGAAGTGCCAATTGGGAGCCTGCTGGGCAAAGGGAACATGTCTCCACACTCCATCCGCTGTTTGGTAACAATTACTGGTATTCTTTCAGCACCACCAGGACACAGTACACTGGGGGCAATTCTTTGAACCACTAGGCATGATCAAGAAAAGATCAGATCAAAGAGGGCACCAGTTTTAATGTTCATCACAACTCCTGAATCTCTGGCTTGGGACTGGAGTCAGCAGTGGTAGGGGTGGGGGCCCACTAAGAAGTGCTGCCCAGCTGAAATGCGCAGTTCCTTTTTTATCCCTGTCCCCTATTCAGCAGTGCACTCTGGTGTGTAGAATTGGTGCCAGTTTCAGCTGGTCCCTTGTGGCAAGTGCAAGTCCACTATAGAGAGCAAACCAGTGGTCTCTTTTTACCCCTCAAGGCAACTTCTGGGGTGGTGGGGAAGTAAGGAATGATTGATCCCCCAAGATCCTTGTTTTTGTCCTGCCCTTTCCTTTCCTGAGGACCCCTGATAAGAGAAGAGTGCATTTCCTCATGTGACTATCTCCCACAGCTTGGCCCTAACACCCCCCACCTCTGCTGGCCCCAGCACTGAATCTGGAAAGGGTCAGTGCAGTGTGCTAAGGGAGCCAAACACATGGAGTCAATGCGTGCTAGAGGGTGATGCACGCTGTCTCCCAGGGCCAGTCTGGCCAGTCTGCGGTGGGTAGACAATCAATCCCAGCTGGGTTGCAAAACCATGGTGCCAGCCACCTGGACCACTAACCACAGGGCAGCCACGGGCAAGTCAACCCCATCCCTGGGCCTGTTTCCCCAACTGGGAAGCAAAGATTTTCCGTCAGTTCAGTTCAGTCGCTCAGTCGTGTCTGACTCTTTGCAACCCCATGAATTGCAGCATGCCAGGCCTCCCTGCCCATCATCAACTCCCGGAGTTCACTCAGACCCACGTCCATCAAGTCAGTGATGCCATCCAGCCATCTCATCCTCTGTTGTCCCCTTCTCCTCCTGCCCGCAATCCCTCCCAGCATCAGAGTCTTTTCCAATGAGTCAACTCTTCGCATGAGGTGGCCAAAGTACTGGAGTTTCAACTTTAGATTTTCCATAGTGGCCCTTAAAAAATCTATGAGTCCATATGGCCCTGCCTGTGGTCTGAGAAGTTCATCTAGGTGGGCAGGAGAGGCTTCTTTAAATTCTGGTCCTTCTTCCCAGATACTCACCAGTCGGCGAGTGGCTGGATTGCTGACCTCCTTCAGAGGCTCTACCGCAGCAGCCGACAGATGGCAGAATCTCCCAGAGGCCTGTGTCTCTGAAAGATCTGTTGCTTCACATCAACAGAAAAGAATGTTGTCCAAGAGGCTGTCTGCTCCTAAGTGGCCCTGTAAGAACCCTCTTTCTTGAGTTTTGCCCACTCTAGGCTGGAACACAGGCATTAAGTTGGAGTCCATCATTGGCCCTTGCTAGCTGTGTAACCTGGGGCAAGACTCTTCACTTGTCTGAGCCTCAGTTTCCTCATCTATCAAAAGAGCATTCATTCCTACATTTAACAAATATCAGGGTTGCAAGTATGTTCGAAGCACTGAACCAGACAAATGAGGTCTCTACTGTCTGGGTGCTTAAATAATGGTAGAGGAGACAAAACAGCAAACAACGATCCAATAAGATGTCAGGTACTAGGAGAAAAGGAGGTAGAGAATGGGAGTGGTGGGTGGTATTATAAGACAGGGTAGTCAGGCAAAGCCTCTGGGGAAGTGACGCCCAAGCTGACACCTTCATGATGTGCAGAAGCCAGCTCGTGAGAATCTAAGGATACTGTATTCCAGGGACAGGGGACAACAAGTTCAAGGGCCGTGAGACAGGGACAAATGTGGAGCACAGAGCATTCAGGGAACAGCCAGAAGGCCAATGTAGCCACAACAAGGTGAGGGGAGACAAAGGCCAGATCCCCTGGAGCATTCTAGAACTCATTGAGTTGGGAGGCCAGTGGAAGGCTTTAAGCAGTGCATTACGAAGATCAAATGACACATTTAAAAGGTCAGTCTGGTGGCTTTTTGGAGACTAGAGTGGAGGGAGGACTGGAGTGAAAGCAAGGGAATTGATTATAGTCATCACCACCCCTTCCCTGCCCACTCCCAGGGTCACTTCAGGCTCCCATGAGATTCATGCTGACACCTAGAGAAGTCCAGAGGCACGAGAAGCAGCATATATCCTCACATGTTTTAAAATCCATTTTTACAAGTAGGAGCTTGCAGGGCCTGGCACCAGCTACTTGGAACCATGTCCCTGTATGGATTTCAAGGAAACAGGGTAGGGCGGCAGATTCTGCCCTGCCTAAGCTAGGCAGCTGTCCGGTCCAGATGAGCTCACATGTTTAAGCCAGGAGCTTTGCTCTCAGCCCCGCCTGACTCCGTTTTCCCTGCTGGTGCCGGTGTGGGTAAGCTAACACCCAGCAATGGAGAGAAGCTGACACTCCATGCACACTCGCTCGCTGAACTCCTGGCAGAAGCTCCTCTCTCCTGGCCTCACTTTCAGGACTGGAAAGGAAAGAGCAGGAAAGCTCAAGGTTTGTTCACTTAGGGATTTTTAATTTCAGAGTGGATCCCTTGTAAGGATCCTTGCAAGGGTCATGATCGGCAGAGCCCCTCTCCCGAGGGAATGTCCCAGTGCTCAGAGGAAGCGAAGAGGAGGAGAGCTTGGAGGCATCCTGGCTTCCAGCCCTCTTCCTTCTGCTGGGGTTGGGAGCGCTGCCTTGGAAGCTGGAGCTCTGGATTCAAGTCCCACTTCCACCTCTAGATTTCCTCAAGTATGGAGTAAGAGAGGTAGAGTGGCAGCACCTTCTCAGAGCTGTTGGGGGGCCCAGTAGCAGAGCAGACGTGAAGGGGCCGGACTCCATGCCTGCCTTCATTCACTCACTCACAGACCAGGCCTTCTGGGCTGAATGGTGGACACTGGCATTTAGTAAATGTTTGGGGAATCTGAAGATGCATAGTAAACTGTATTACAGCTAAAATGTAATAACTGTATTACAGCTAAAATGCCAGGGAGTTCAGAGAGGAGAATAATCAATAAGATGACTTGTACTGAGTATACAGTCTAAAAGAAATTATGTGTTAATGTCTTGGGACCTCAGTTGCCTGTCATCTGTAGACTGGGGACACTGGAATTTCCCAAGACCTTACAGCTGGAATTTGGCAAAATGAGATCAAGGTATCTATTTTTCTGCTGTAGCTCCTGGTCCACACACTGCCTGCAAGTTTTCTGGGGTTTTACCCAGGCTTTTTATTTTCTTACATTCATTCTTTCTTACAGAAGTAATGCAGCTTTACTAAATTAAATTTGGGGGGAGACAACAAGGAAACAAAAAGAAAACTGTAAGATAATTTTTAAAACCTGCACTGCTCAGTTGCAACTATGCTTCATATTTATATGTTACCTTCAGTCTTTTTCCTCATATAAGCCTATGGGTATAGGTTTCCTCCCCACCCCAGTCATAGAATCATACAGAACAAACTTGCTGGTGATCTGAGTTTCTTCTCAGTCCTAATATATCAGTCCATCTGGGTCTGCCTCATTCCTTTGAAGAGCTGTATTGTTGCAGTCATGTAGATACTGCGCTTTTATAAGCAGTTCTGTGATAAACATCCTTGTGTGTTCATGCTTGTGTATACATACACATATATACATATAAATGTTTATACACATATATAAACACATATTCACATACACACACACATCTTAGCGTACTTACCTGATTATTTCCTCTGGATCTAGAAGTTCTCACCACTTTTTAAACACATCATTTTGATGCTAATTCAGTCCAAATCAGCACATCTTTCCTACTCATAAGCTAGCTACTCTGCAGACATCTAAGCCTCACACGGCATAACTAGGAGCATCAGGCACAGTTTCTCAGGTCCTGCCTCCTCCCATCCTCTCTCCCATAGCCCCTGTCTTACCTAAGCCAGCCAGTAATCAGGTTGGAAGGACATCCTAAGCTTCCTGAGTCCCATCCCTCTTCTGCCTCGTTGGGGCAGGCCTGCTGTTTCAAAGCTTTTACAAGGTTTGAGTAAACATCTCAGGACAGGCGGGGCCAGGAGAAGCCTAGCTGTTTATGTCACAAAGTCAGTGGTTAAGGCCACCACCCCAAACAAGGTTCCTTCCTGCCCCTGCCTGCCCTTGTCTGTTTATGAAAGCTCTCTACTTGCAGTGGGCAATTTTAGTATGCTGCACAGGTGGGCAGCGTCGCTGTGGGTCAGAGTGAATGCAAACTGCCTTCCCCGTCTCCCTGCTCAGTGTCAAAAGCAAAAGAATGATGTTGAAAGGAGAGGAAACAGACCAGAAAGTTTCTTATGAAGAAACTCATAATAATAATCTGTTTAACTAATAAAAGTAACTTCCTTCTATATGTGTACAGGAAATTTGTACCATACACACACACACCTCTAACCAATCTGAACTTGGTGATTTTGTTTGGCATAAACCTATTATGCATACATGACATGCCAAGATGCTTCAGTTGCGTCTGACTCTTTGTGGCCCCGTGGACTGAAGCCTGCCAGGCTCCTCTATCCTTGGGATTCTCCAGGCAAGAATACTGGGGTGAGTTGCTGTGCCCTCCTCCAGGGGATCTTCCCAACCCGGGGATCAAACCCCCGTCTCTTGTGTCTCCTAAGTTGACAAGTGGGTTCTTTACCACTAGTGTCACCTAGGAAGCCCAACCTATGTATATCTTACAGTAATATGTATTTTCCCTCAATTTTAAAAGGTCTGGCCAGGTTCTCCTGCCTCTGGTTCCCAAGTGAGCTTCAGCCAGGGTGTTGGTGTCTCAGTCCCTGTATGACATGTGATTGTCTTAGGCTGCGCCCCCCGCCCCTTTCCTCCTCTCCAAAAACAACTGAGCAGCTGCCCCTGGGGTTGCCCAATGAAGAAATGATGATCTGTCCCAGTGCTAAAGGAAGGCCTGGCTCAGTTATTGAGAGATGGCACTGCATTTCAGAGGAATTTAAGGGCTCTCTGACTTGCTATATATGACTTTTCATCTTTCTAGGTACTGACTTCCTAAGATACCACTCCATTACTTACTCTACAATCATCACATGACAAGGGATTGTAGGTACACCCTGTTCCATAGGTTTGAAGATGGGGGCTCTGAGGTCAACTGACCTGCGTAAGACAGCACGGGTGACCAAGGATTCCACTCAGGTCTTTTCACTCAGAGCAGTTTCCTCCCCACCCCCGTGAGAGGCCATCAAATCTCTTTCGACCTCAGCCAGTCACAGTGCTGTGTCCACGGCCCAGCATTCAGGGCCCAAGTTCCTCTTGGCAACACTTTTCCTTCCCTCCAGTTGCGATTCCCACCAGTGTTGGCTCACCCAGTCCCAGGGCCAGCCAGGCTTGGAGGGATGCCTGGCAGGCCCTGTGCCAATCCACAGCACCCTGGCCACTTCTGGGCTGGGACAGGGAGGGCTCACTCCATCCTGGTTTCTCAGAGGTTACTCTTTTTGGCAACCCCCAGGTACAAATCTGTCTTATCTATTTAGAAGAGAAGCAGAGGAAACCCACCCTCCCCACAGCCCCTAACAAGAACACCCCCTCCTATATCCCCTGTGGCAAGTGCCAGCTGGTCCCACCCACTGCAATTCCCTCTGAGACAGAGGCAGCCCAGCTCAGGTCCTCAGGAGCAGGACAGATGGGCAACAGGAGTTCCCAGGGAACCCACCACAAGACATAGGAGTTCACCCCACCTTGACCAGGAGCCGAAGGTGAGTGCTGGGAAAACAGGGGGGTCACTGCTGCCTTCCCACAACCATGCTATACACCCAAATCCAGGGGATCTGCTGAGTCCTTACCTTCCCACCATTGTTCTGTTATCTGATTATGAAAATAATGTGTCACCATTGTGAAATTTCATTTTCGAGAATATAACAGTCAAAATTAAAATCACCTAAAGTCTCACAAAGCAGAGATAACTACTGCTGATGTTTTGGTATATAGACATTAAAACTTTCCTCTAAGCATTTATATAAATATTCATATCATTTTTTTTAAACAAACTGGTTTCTTTTACTCAAAAGTAAATCTCTTAGGGGAATCTCTCCACATCATAGGAATTATGATGGGAATCTCTCCACATCATTAAACAGAGACTACCTCAACTGGTAGACTGGTAGACCACTGTATGGATACACCACAATGAAAGCAATCTCTTTGTGATAGACATTTAGATTAACCCTTTGTGTGTGTGTAATTATAAACAAAGCAGCCATGGACTCGTTGCTTAAGTACTTTTTTGGACTAGATTTCTATTAAGTGAGATTGTGGTTAAAGTGTCTGCACAGCTTTGAGGCTCATGGTTCTTTGTGCCAGCCTATCCTCCAAAGAGGCCACACCAGTCTCTTTTCCCATCAGCAGTCCGTGAAGGTGACAGACCAGACTCCATGAGGATGGGAATGCAAGTGCCAGGATTCTCTGCACGGCTCTGGGCAGACCGGGGACATTATCTGGAAATCCCCAAAAGCATCAGCACAGGAAACAAACTAGTTGTTGGCAGTGGGGAAAGGATGCAGGGGATGGTTCTTGCTTCTCTCAGAGTGATCAAAAGTGGCAGTGTGGGGCTGTGAGTGTTGGGGTGCCCCACAGAGGTCCCTCAGCCTTTCCAAAGTGTCTCTCACCTAGAGGGTGCAGGGTGACAGGGCAGTGATAACTAGCTGGCCCAGGAATGCAGCCCCTTGGAGCTGCCTCTCCTGCTCCCCACCAGCTATGTGACCCTGGGGAAGGCCCTCTCCCCTCTCTGGGCCTCTGTTTTTCCATCTGAGCTGATATTCTTAATTCTCTGATCCCAGAACCAGCCCTAAAACTAGAGCAGAAATCTCCATTCATCCTTCCTCCATTCACAAAGTCATAAACAAAAGACAGAGCTGAGATTCAACGTCAAGTCTGTTAAACTTAAACTCCATCTCTTTCTAACACCCTCCACTGTGTCTCCAGTCAGACCTATGGAAGGATTCTTCATGTCCAGAAATCTTCTCTAGTGCAGGGCTGAGAGATGGAAAAGCGTGAAGTCACCTGGATTTCTCAGAGTGGTCATGTTTGGCTCAGGGGCCTTGAAGCCAATTAACATGTCTCTCCCTAACTTTTATCATCTATTAAATAAGCAGTGAGAGAATTAATTAGCAATGTCTGGCAAAACCTGCCGAGCTTCTTTATCATTCACACAGTACTTCTTGTCCAATAAATCTTTCCTCCTTCCAAGAACCAACATCTGTAGACTTGGATCACAAATAGATGTGAGTGAGCTTCTGTGATCCTCTACCCCAGAATATATCCCAGACTCCCAAGCCCTCCCCTCCTCTTACCAGTGCTTCCTGGCATCTGGAAGTTACCAGGTCCTGGTGATGCCAGGACTGGGTTCTCCAGAGTCTGTGCCCATCACTGTAAGCATGTTGCAGAATCAAGATGTTCCAATGAAACATGAATCAGGAAAGATCTCAGACTGACTCTGAAGACTGCCCCTCATCCTAAAATTAAATGAGGTTTTAAAAAAATATACCAATGAGTTGGATACTTATTGGTTCCTGATTCCAGGACTTGTCCCTAGGTGTAGCTTTTCCAGGTCTCCAGGTGGTGCCAGGAGCTGCAGCAGAATGGTTAGAAGGCAGAGCAAGGACCACACACCCACACCACAGTGGAAAAAGAAAGGAATACTGGGAATGACCTATAGTCATGTCCAGAAGGAATGAGGATGGTCTTAGGCACAGAGCCAGTCTCAGAGACGGCCTGACACGGCAAGGGGTCTGACTCCCCTCACTTGCTGAGTCAGGAATGACTCCTGTCGTGCACCTTCATGTGAATCAAAGACATCCTCTCTAGGTGCTGGCAGCCCGAGCCACACACCACACAGAAAAAGGTCCCAATGCTCTTGGGCTCCAGAAGAAAAATGAGTTTCCAAGGAAGCCCTTGTAGTAGGATGGGTACCACAAGAAACCATCACATCATGATTGTAAGAGCTTCTGTGGGCCCATGGGGAGAAAGGAGCCAGGCAGTGAATGGTTTATAAGGAAGTTATTACACTGGCCACTTCAGAACCCCCCTTTTCTGTTTTCTGAACCTTAGGAAACAAAAGATACGGTGGGAAAGGGGGCCCTTTCATGTGCTTCCCTTAAGTATTCATCTGTCCAAGTTGGAAGTGTGGGGAAGGAGCCACAGCCAAAAGAGGGACAGGCTGAGCCGTGGCCTTGACAGAGGGGCTATGGCCAGTTCTTCTCTGTGGCCTCAGTACCTTGTCCAGTGCCTGGAACATAGTAGATGTTCAATAAATCTTTGTTCGAGGAGTGAGTGCATCCATAATGAACGTATTTGTGGACTTTTACACAGTCCTTTAAAGCTGGGCAGAGGCAGCCAGACTGGGAGATGATGGTGACTGAGGCCCAGGCCTAGTGGTCTCAATGAATGGCAGCTGAAGAAGGAAAGTGACACACAGCCTCTTGCCTGTTCATCTTTCCACATGGAACCAGATAGGGCTTCAGAAGGACACCACTGGTCCTCCCGACATGGTGCCGGGCCCTCTTAGTATCCTGAGATGCCTTCTCTCTAAGCCTCTCAGCCCCGTGGCCTCAGGGGTCTGCAGTCATCAGAGCAGCAGCTCCTTGCAGGCATAACCCAGCACTGGCCCAAGGGAGGCCAAGCCTCCTCAAGCTAACACAGATTATTTCCTCTTTCACTACCTCACTCCTTAGTGGAAAAAATAAGGAAACCAAATTCCTCTGAGCAACCTGAAACCCTGTCACCCCTGGCCAAGTGCAGATGTAGCTCCACCTTCATACCTTCCACTTTCCTCACCTATGTTTAAGCCCACAGGGCAGCCTTGGAGTTATTTATAACCGTGTCAGAGGAGAAGGAGACAGGAAATAGGAAATTATGAAGGAGAGGGTAAGGAGGAGTGACAGGGCCACATGACCCCTCTGGCTGGGAATCCACCGCCTGCCTGGCCAGTGACCTCAGAGCCCCAGGACAGGGAATCCCTCCCCAGCCCACATTCCTCCCCGCCTCAGAGTCCTACCTTTTGCTCTTCACCAGCACTGTCCCCTTCCCCAGGCCCAGGTAAAAGCCAAGTCATCCTCAGGCTTTTCCTCAGTCTGGCCACAGTCACTGTGGGCTTTCTGATGGGGGCTATCAATGCAGGGGCTGGGGGCCTAACCCTGAGGGCAGGGAGAGCAAACACCCAGCCTTTTGCCTCTGCCAGCCCCACACTGCTCTTTGCTTCCCCTCTCCCTTTTAAATACCTTGAAAGCCGGGGTCAGAATGGTCAATGCTTAGGGTCCAAGACTTCTCATTAACTGTATCAAGGGTGCCCAAAGGGGAAATGAGTTACTTGGAATCAGACAGCCAGAGTGAGCAGAGCCAGGTCTAGGGCCCTATCCTTCAGGGGCACTGGCCCCCTTTTTCTACACCCCATACTGGCCCCCAGGACCTTGGCTAGTCAAGACTTATTTGGTGCCAATATGAACATACTGGGGACTTCCGTGGTGGCTCAGATCGTAAAAAATCTGCCTGCAATGCAGGAGACCTGGGTTTGATCTCTGGGTTGGGAAGATCCCCTGGAGGAGGACACGGCAACCCACTCCAGTATTCTTGCCTGGAGAATCCCATGGACAGAGGATCCTGGCTCGCCACAGTCCGTGGGGTCTCAAAGAGTTGGACATGACTGAGCGACTCAGCACAGCACAGCAGCATAAAATAAAGGTATTGGACCCGCTGCAAAGGCTGGGAGTATCTATCCTTGTTTTGCCTAGAGCCACAAACTATGAAATGGAATCCCTAGTTGATCATCTCCAATCCTGTGTGGACTAAGGCAAAACATCCAATCCAGTCATTTACCAAAACATTAGAGGCAGCCACTGAATATGAAAAGCCACTAACTTTCAGATAATTTCACATTGTTAGGCTGTTATTTTTGTTGTTTTGTCTTATCACAGCATCACCAACTCAGGGATTCTCTAGACAAGTGCTCTGAATTGGGTGGGTGGAGGATTGTTTATATAGATGGCCTTAGAGAAGGTCTCTTCTGAACCTCTAGAAATGTGTAGCTTTAACCAGACTCTCAGAGATGCTGCTGTCTGTAAAATGGTAAAACCCCCATCTAAGAGAATTGCAGATCAGAGAGGTGACAGCTCAGGCTAAGACCACATGGGGACCAGGGGTGGGGACACAGATATGTCTCCCTGGCTGCTCATGACCTTCTCTCCACAGTACTTGTGCCCCAGACCTTCAAGTCATAAATGCTTCACGTGGCCACATTTTCCTTCCTTCAAGCCCCTAATGGTGTATGCAAGATACTAGGGTTTACAAATCTGATATATGCCTAGGACAAGGCCAACTAAGGTTATAAAACAAGTCAGGGGCAGAGAATGGAAACTTGAATCTGGCCAGTGTTTGGCCTTGAGGGTCTCTCCTCCTTTCCTCTTTTGTCTTGCGGCCCCTATAAGGTGCCCACTAACACTGAAGCAGCCATTTCTGTTCGGCAAGTCCAGGTGAGCAACTTCCCTCAGCAATGATGTAGGTCCTTCTTGGGAAAAATTAATTCCTGGATTAGATATGTTTAGGAAACACTGGGTTCAACAGAGCTAAACAGGTTACCATGCAGCAGGACTTGTCAGAGCCTTTACCCTGCTTATGGTCATTGGGCATCTCCAAAGGAGAATACAGGAAATAGCTTTCCTAAATGTGTCGGCTGAAACAGCATTTCTTACAACTGGTATTCGGAGAATCATGCCCTGGGAAACACTGCTTTAGGCTTTCCCACAGTACAAGGAACTCCTCCCTAACCCCTATTTTCACAGCCCACCTGATAAACTGCAAGAGGTGGTAGTGCTAGGAGTTTCTGCCGGGAAGGCAACCTCAGTTCTTTGGAACCAGACAATGAAGTAACCCTCGGGAAGGACCCTGGAGTTCTGTGTTAGAAGACGGATCCAGGCCTGATGGCAAACTT
Source organism: Bos indicus x Bos taurus (assembly GCF_003369695.1). NCBI lineage: Eukaryota > Metazoa > Chordata > Mammalia > Artiodactyla > Bovidae > Bos > Bos indicus x Bos taurus. Next base: position 48,812,588 of record NC_040080.1, read on the forward strand.
GGAGGTTCCCACCTTCGGGCTCCAGGGGGACTGGCATCTGCAAAGTGCTCTAGGGAACATGAAATCTTGATGATAAGACCAAAGGAAGTAAGAGCCAGCTTTCCAGCCTGGTGGGACAGCAGGCAACAAGCCAGAAAATAACTCCCTTGTCTTTCCCTGGCGTTCTAACTGCCTGCTGTTCTTCTGGCCAAAAATAAAGACACTGGCCTTGAGACTAAAAAAGTAGACAAATAAAGCTAACAGAGGTCTCCAGCCTGAAGGAAGACTCAAATAACCTCAGTATAAATTCCTTTTTATACGGAGAATAGAGTCACTGGCTAAGGGCTCTCCCAATGACCCATTTTCAGTATTTGTTTATTTCTGTAGTTCACCGCATCGCATTTATTGAGCACCTACTAAATGGGATAGCCTGTGGTCAGGAATACCCATCAATTTCCAGGCAGCAAAGCTATTCTTAGTTTCCTGATGTCTATTTAGAGAGTGTTAATCCTCCTAGCCTCTCGGACCCCCTGCAATTAGGCGCATACCTCTTTCCAACCTGGTACACTGACCTCGCCCAACTGGGAAGGCAGAAAAGACAAGTGTTGTTCACACCCTCCTCCACTGGACCAAGCAGTTGGCCTTCATAGGCTGGAGCAGCCTCGGATCACCCAAACCAGAGGAGATGTGCCTGTTTTTCCTGGATCCTTCAACCACTGCTGGAGTCCAGAGCCTTCCTGTTCTGATCCTTACTGGCATCAGAACGTGCTGGGAATCAAGAGGGCTGCGATGCAGGCAGTAGAGTGGGATGGTAAAGAAAGACCATGAACAGGAAACAGACATCCCAACTCAAATACCAGCTGTGCGTTTGTGTATGGCTGGGTGACCTTGGGCATAAGTTGTGATTAAAAGCTCAGACTCTGGAATCAGGTAGCTTGGGCTCAAATCTTGACTCCACTATATGTGAGCTGCCTTTTAGGTCAGTTACTTAGCTTGTCTCAGCCTCAGTTTTCCCATCTGTTAAGTGGAATGATGGTGATAATAATTCCTAAGTTTATATTAAATAGTAGAATTACTATAATACACATATAAAATTCTTAGAACAGCTGTGAATACATATTAGCCACTTTAAATTTCCTCTAAACTGAGATCACTTCATCTGCAAAATATAAATAAGACTGCTTTCTCATTGGGTGGTGATGAGAGTTTATGGAAATAATGTATGAAAAGTTCTTGGAATAAATGTTTGTTGCTGTCAAATAGTAGTATTATTATCCTATTTCCAGCTTTTATATATTAGGCCAAACTCCTCCACATTTCTGGATCTCAGTTCCCCATTTGTCAAGTGAGAGCAGGAGTCACGTGGCTTCCACAGTATTACAACACAGGGACCAGTGGCTGGAAAAGTCACTTGTAGCAAAACTGAGTCAGTAACCCTGATGCACCTCCAGTTTCCCCACATCTCCGTGCATAGCTCATAAAATAACTAGGAGAGAAAAAAGATGGTTCCCATTCACAAATACTGTCTTGACTTGTGCTGTCCTATAATTGAAGTGGCCATGGTTGCTACTAAGCACTTGAAATGGGACTAGTTCAAAGTGAAATGTACTGAGTGTAAAATACATACTGGGTTTCAAAAACTTAAAAAATTCAAACCCCATTGACAATGTTTTACATTGATGACATTGGAAAGATAATATTTTGGAATATTGGATTAAGAACAGTGTTAAAATTAATGTTGTGGGTGTTTTTTCTTTTTTTCAAGTGTGGCTACAAGAAAACTTAAAATTACATACATGGCCTGTGTTTGTGGCTTGCAGTATTATTTCTCCCAGAAGGTGCTGGTCTAGCCTTAGTCTTTCTGCCTCCCTGCTTGTGGGTCGCCCAGTAAGAAATTCTTCTCGCAAGTATACCAAAGGAATTTGAACTATTTGGGGTTAACTTTTTTAAACAAAATAAAACACAGATGTTAACTATCCAGGTGGGGCATTAAGTTTTAAGAGCCTCTAGGAATCTCCTCTGGCTTAAAGGGGCCCTGAATAAATAAAATCCGTCAAGCTGCCAAAGTGCCCATGATGTTAAGCACCCAAGGTTCAACATATGAATTCTGGGTTCCATGCCATCTCGTCTCTTCTGTTTGGAAAAGAATGGGCAATAGCTTGGCTGTATTTCCCCAAGACAACCACCACTAGTTAGCATTCTATCTCCTATCCCTGCAGCTTAGAACAGCCGTTTTTTTTTTCATTGAGCTGGTCATACCCAACATGTCAAACCTGATTTTCCTTTTTCTCTCTCTCTTTAACACACACACACACAAGCTAAGTGTACCGTTGTCTGGAAAGGCTAGAAGGCTCTTCCTCCAATGTCTTCATTCATTCAAGACCCTCTTATCATGTGCCTACTATGCCCTGGGCAGTGGAGAGTAGGGTGTGACTCCCTGTACTGAGCAGGCTCACTGTCCAGGAGGAGAAACCAAATGGGAATAAGATAATGGCTGACGTGCATCCAGTCCTCTCAATACACGCCAGGCAGTGGGCCAAGCCGGTAATGCCCATCACCTAAATGCGTTCTCCCACCACCTTAGCAGGTTAAGAGTCCTTTACGGCATCTTTCATTTTACAGATAAGAAAAAGGAGTCTGAGAGAACTGACTTGTCCAGGACTGTAGAGCTATCAGTTAATGGAGCTAAGGTTTGAGCCAGGCAGTAAGACCTGTGTTCTTAACCACATCAGAGAGTGCAAGAAGTGTGATAACAAGCATATGAACAGTATTCTCTGCAGACACAGAGGATAGGGATATCATTTTGCCCGAGAAAGCAGTTAGTCTTATTCATTCAGAGATCCTACAACCCACAGGACATGTGGGAAATCATCTGGATCACAAAGGTCACAAGGCTGGTGATCCATAGTCTGAAACTAGCCCAGGGATGTTTTGTTTGGCTCACACATGTGTGTGTGTGTGTTTCTTTTTAATTGTGCTGGCATTTAAATATAAGATTTCACGTTAAAATCTTGGATTTCTAGGTTATCTTCAGAGACTGGAAATCTGACAGCACTGGACTCATCATACTCTGATAGATTGGAGCTGATAGCAGCTGTCCCCTTCCAAAGGGAGGTGAACTATTCAGTTGTCCATGGTCAGCACGATTTTCTATCACTTCCCCACTCCCAAGCCAAAGATAAATCACTAGTTTTATCATATTTTCCCACTGTTTTGGTGTTCGTCTTGCAATAAAGAAATAATTTTACTACCCACTCATTCCTCCAAAGTGGGAAAACAAGAGGCTAGGGAGACACATGTATATCTTTTGGTAGATGTGAATAATAATCCAATATGTTTAATATGCAAACATCCAGCTTCCATTGACTGGCCTCTGTGGGCATTTGGGTTTGTGATCTGATGCAGATGAGTGCTGAGGAAACCCAGGCCAAGAGACAATCCATCAAGAAGGAACTGGAAGCCACACCTGCAGCCATTTCCTCAGAACTGCATCTCAGAGAACACGTTGGGTACTGGGGTTCTCTCACATATCTCAGTCTTTCTGCTGGACATTTGTACCAGGAAGCCATGGTTGCGAGGTGTCTGGGCGTTCCTGTCCTGTTGTTGGAGAAGGGAGTTGCAGTTACCCAGTAGGGCACAAGTTTGATCTGGGTCTTCCAAACCCCTTCCTCATCCATTTAAACAAAAGTATTCTCAGATGACACACTTCTTAATCTAAGCCAGTCTTTTCTTAGTTTTCTCAGATACAGATGTTTAAGGCAAGCCATGAATCAAATTCTGGAGCAAGGGGCTGCTTAGGGAGACCATGGATCAGGAAGGCCTTGTTCCCATGAGCACTGTCTCAGTCTCACCTTCTCCCTGTCAGCTTTCAGTAGTGTATTAATGGGGTTCAAAAGCATTTTAACCAAGCCCTCCAGTGATCAATGACAGACACTGAAGTGACCTTTACTTTTAATTCTAGCCATCAACTAGTTCTGCAAGTTTGCTATCTTGTTTGGCACATCAGCTCTGCTTCAACAGGAAGTCTGGTGGTCAAATATGTCATCTGATAAAATACATCAACTCATTAGTGGCTTTGTTGAGTCCAAGCTCTCATCTACTTTCATAACCACAGAGATCCTGGCTCTTGTCTTAATAGAGCATATTTGTAAAGAAATTACCTCCTAAAAGGTGCTGTTGATGGATTTAGGTGTTCAATTATTCAGCTAGAATGGAGCGCCCCTTCCAAAGGAACTTAGAGCCAGAAATACTTGACACATAGTAGGCACATTCAGAAAAATATCAGTTACCATAAGTACATGTAGGGAGAAAGTGTACTCATGCCACATAGAGCCAATCCTGCTATTTCACAGATAACAGCCTGAAGTCCAGGAGGGTTGACATCATCCAGTTGATCCTAGGATCTGGAGGAGACCTAGACCTCAACCCCAGGTGTCCTGAATTGCAGCCAGTGCTCACTCCTGGACACTGCACACCTCCCAGCCCTGGGGTAGATGAGGTGAATGGGATAGATGGGGACAGGGCAATGGATGATATCCAAGTTCAGTATCACCATTTCCCAGGCCCTCCCATTGACTACCCCAGCATCTACCACCTGAGACTATCAGAGGTAAACATGTGGGAGCAGCCTGAAAAGGGATATGAGCCATCTGACCCTTGAAAAGAGTGTAGGACGTGGCCTTGAAAGACATTGTTTCCAATCCCAATTCCACATATCAGCTGTGTGGCTGAGTTCCTGAACCATACCAGTTCTCACTGTCCAGCCTTCTGACTGTCTGGTGTGGACAATGACCCCTCACTGTCCTGCTTTTTGAAGGGGGATGTTGTGATCATCAAATAAGATCAGGTAGACTTAAGACTCTAAAATGTGGAGAGTCATGAAAATATAGAGTGGTAACTTTATTTTTCTATGCTGTAGAAGGCAATGTAACAAAGTGGAAAATCATTAGACTTGGGTGGGAAGGGGCACCAAATCATGATTTTGCATGGCAGCTCTCTGGATGTGACCCTGGAAAACAGCCCATCTCCTCTCTGAGCCCCATTTTCCTCACCAGAAATAAAGTGAGCATACCCACTCTGCCATACAACAACATGCATGTGGGTACATACTCATTTGCTCATTCCAACTGCAGCTCACCAGGCTCCTCTGTTCATGGGATTATCCCCTCAAGAATATTGGAGTGGCTTGCCATTTTCTTCTCCAGGGGATCTTCCCAACCCAGGGATGAAACCCAAGCCTTTTGCACCTCCTGCATTGGCAGGGGGGTCTTTACCACTGTGACACCTGGGAAGCTAATATAACAACATAGCTACTAAAAGCTGGCATCTGTTGAGCTCTTGGTATGTGGCAGATTCTGCACTAAACACTTCCCCGGAATTTCTTTCACTTAATCACCAACCCAGTGTGGTACATACTACTATTCCCCCTATTTTGCAGATAAGGAAACTGAGACCAGAGAACTAACCCACACTAAGTGAGCAGAAGAGCTCACAAGAGGTACTGTGTTTCCAAATTTCAAAGACTGTGAGTCTATTCACGATGATCAAGTATAAGTCAAAGGAGGTCCATCCTGATTCATGACCCGCAAGCACCTTAACCAAACAGCGTGAGCCCTCATGTCATGAAACCACATCCTCAGGAAGTGTGCCCCAGGTTGCAAGGCTCACCTTCCCCATGCCCTACCCTGGGGATAGCAGGAGCCTGAGATTTCTGAATGCACAGTGCTTCTCTAAGGCAACTGGGCTACCTGGTGCCCAGCGCCCTTATTCTGAGATTCCTCTTTGAGGGATCTCTTTGAGGCAGAGGGGGAGGGATAATTGTCAGGCAATATTTTAGGTCTGATTCTGGAATGACTCTAGTCTGCTCTGGATTTCCCCTCCTCTGTCATCCAAGGACTCTATTTTTCTACCTGCTAAGCTTTCTCTTGAGCTCTCTGAAGCCAAATCTTTCAGATTTCCTTCCCTTCCCTACCCGTACAAAAAGCCGGTGGCCACAAACCTGGGAATACTTAAGGTCTCTACTCTCTGCATTGTGAATGCCAGTGTTAAGTGATAGGCTTTACGTGAACATAAATTAGAAGTGGGTGTTGGGGAGCACTTCTATGGCATCCGACCCATCCCAGCCACAGATGGCTTCTACAGGAATCAGGAAAAGTTGTCCTGGCCCCTATACCCCTCCCCTGAACACTAGTTTTTTAGCAACCAAGTAAAAAAGCCTCTTAGTTCCACTACAGCTGGGATAGATACCTTGTGACCTCCCGTCAAATGCTATTTAGTGAGTTCCTTTAGCCAGAGTCAGTACTCATCTGCTCCAGCCCATAAGAGATTAACACAGGAAAACAGACAAAGAAGAGGAACCCATGTCACCTGCTCTGAAAGCCTAGGCAACTCAACCAGGACATGTTGGTTACCCACTGCCTCTGCAGCCCTGTTCCCAGTACTGGGGGGAACCTAGAAAATGGCAAGGGTGGGAGACGTGTGGACCAGTCCACAGGAGGAGAGATGGAAAACTGGTGTGAAAGAAAAGAACCATTCCCAGAGGGTGAACTACAGTGCTCTGCAAGGGTCCATGAGCTCCTTCTGCACTTCTGTGAACCAGCCCAAATCATACCTTGCCATCATCCAAGAGCCCATGAGAGTGCTCCCCAGGCTTAAGCAAATACCAGGTTTCTTTGCTTTGGGCAGCAATTAATTGTATTATCTGATTATATCAGAATAATGACTGGCTAGTGTCAGCAGTAACAGATACCATTTAACTAGACTTTGTGATGGAAAAATAATCAACACCCAAGACGTGACGTTGAGATGGATAATTCTTTCCAAACATGAAATCCTTTGAAGGAAAATTAATAAAAACAGTCCATGGTGTTGAAAAGGCAGGGAACCGCTGATTAAGTGGAAAGAGTACTGAGTTAGGAATTAGAAATAGGATGCAAGACTTGGTTTTGTTAGGACTATGGTGTAATAAAACTGGGGTTGGGTAGGGGGAAGCAGGGGCTGCAGAGGCTGGCTGTGGAAGAAAATCCAAGAGAAGCATACAGAGGAGACACCCAAAGTAGGGAGTCAAAAAAAAACAATGTGGGGGAAATTACAACAGGAGTAGCATCTTCTCAAATCCAAAAAGTCCTTGCCATTAGACTATGCCAATTTGGAACACGGATTTTGAAAGTGACTCAGCAAATGTCAGAGGTTCGTGATGTTGTACAGGAAGCAGTGATCAAAACCATGCCCCAAAAAGAAATGGAAAAAGGCAAAATGGTTCTGAGGAGGCCTTACAAATAGCTGAGAAAAGAAGAGAAACTAAAGGCAAAGGAAGAAAGGAAAGACATACCCAACTGAATGCAGAGTTCCAAAGAATAACAAAGAGAGATAAGAAAGCCTTCCTCAGTGATCAATGCAAAGAAACAAAAGAAAACAATAGAATGGGAAAGACTAGAGATCTCTTCAAGAAAATTAGAGATACCAAGGGAACATTTCATGCAAAGATGGGCACAATAAAGGACAGAAACAGTATGGACCTAACAGAAGCAGAAGATATTAAGAAAAGGTGGCAAGAATCCACGGAAGAACTATACAAAAAAGATCTTCATAACCCAGATAACCATGATGGTGTGATCACTCACCTAGAGCCAGACACCCTCGAGTCCCACGTCAAGCGGACCTTAGGAAGCATCACTATGAACAAAGCTAGTGGAAGTGATAGAAGTCCAGCTGAGCTATTTCATGTCCTAAAGGATGATGCTGTTAAAGTGCTGGACTCAATATGCCAGCAAATTTGGAAAACTCAGCAGTGGCCACAGGACTGGAAAAGGTCAGTTTTCATTCTAATCCCAAAGAAAGGCAATGCCAAAGAATGTTCCAACTACTGCACAACTGCACTTATCTCACATACTAGCAAAGTAATGCTCAAAATTCTTCAAGCCAGGCTTCAACAGTATGTGAACCAAGAACTTCCAGATGTTCAAGCTGGATTCAGAAAAGGCAGAGGAATCAAATTGCCAACATCTGTTGGATCATCAAAATAGAAACAGAGTTCAGAAAAACATCTACCTCTGCTTTATTGACTATGCCAAAGCCTTTGAGTGTGTGGATCACAACAAACTGTGGAAAATTCTTCAAGAGATGGGAATTCCAGACCACTTTACCTGCCTCCTGAGAAATCTGTATGCAGGTCAAGAAGCAACAATTATAACTGGACATGGAACAATAGACTGGTTCCAGATTGGGAAAGGAGTACATCAAGACTGTATATTGTCACCCTGCTTATTTAACTTATATGCAGAGTACATCATGTGAAATGCTGGACTGGATGAAGCACAAGCTGGAATCAAGGTTGCTGGGAGAAATATCAATAACCTCAGATATGAAGATGACACCATCCTTATGGCAGAAAGTGAAGAGGAACTGAAGAGCTTCTTGAGATGAAAGTGAAAGAGGAGAGTGAAAAAGTTGGCTTAAAACTCAACATTCAAAAAACTAAGATCATGGCATCAGGTCCCATCACTTCATGGGAAATAGATGGGGAAAGAATAGAAACAAAATAAAAGGCAGACTTTCTTTTCTGGGGCTCCAAAATCACTACAGATGGTGACTGCAGCCATGAAATTAAAAGACACTTGCTCTTGGAAGAAAAGCTATCACGAACCTAGACAGCATATTAAAAAGCAGAGACATTACTTTGCCGACAAAGGTCCATCTAGTCAAAGCTATGGTTTTTCCAGTGGTCATGTATGGATGTGAGAGTTGGACTATAAAGAAAGCTGAGCACTGAAGAACTGATGCTTTTAAACTGTGGTGTTGGAGAAGACTCTTGAGAGTCTCTTGGACTGCAAGGAGATTCAACAAGTCCATCCTAAAGGAAATCAGTCCTGAATATTTATTGGAAGGACTGATGCTGAAGCTCCAATACTTTGGTCACCTGATGTGAAGAACTGACTCATTGGAAAAAACCCTAATGGTGGGAAAGATTGAAGGCAGGAGGAGAAGGGGATGACAGGGGATGAGATGGTTGCATGGCATCACCAACTCGATGGAGTTTGAGCAAGCTCTGGGAGTTGGTGATGGACAGGGAGGTCTGGTGTGCTGCAGTCCATGGGGTCGCAAAGAGTCGGACATGACTGAGTGACTGAACTGAACTGAAGCAAATGTAGCTTCCAGTTCATCTGTTTCTTCATGGTGTGATCTCAGGTGAGTGATTTCACCCCTCTGGCTTCAGATCACTCACCAGGTAGCTGGGACGGGCAGTCTCCAGCTAATAGGGTGACTGATAATGCAAAAAAGGAGTTTTTTTCTTTGGGATGGTAATGGAGTACCATGTCCAGAAGGTGGGATTGGACTTAATAAGTAATGCAGTGGCTGGTGCCTCCCCTCTTTGGAGGGTTAGATGCGTCTCTCTGGATAGTATACAGCCCTTAGGTCTGCCCAAGAATGAGCCCTTCTAGGAATTTCCCAAGCAGCTCCAAAGAGTTGTTTTTTTCCTAAAGATAATGTTTTTTGACACGTTTAAAATTTGGACAAGGTTTGATGATCCTGCAATAATCCCAAGAAGTGGGCAGGGAAAAGGCACCAAGTGAGATCCAGAGAATGAGACATTAACAAGGGGCACTCAAAATCAAGGCGAGGACAACGGGCAGAGAGAGAACGTTCCCAGAGAGAGAACGGGAACAGTAGCACCTGGAAAAGCCAGTGATGTTGACAAGGTAGACAGAGGCCAGGCTGGCTATTGTTGAAGCCATTTTATGACACTTTATCCCAAGGATCCTGAAAGGTTTAAATCAGAATAGTTGGAATTCTCTTAAACCAGCCATTCTAGTTGCCATCAAATGAGACTCTAGCCTAATCTTTCTTGGCCAGGACCCGCTCTGTCCCCTCTTCACTGTCCATCTTCTTCCTATGGCTATCCCACATCCAAGTACCATCCAAATTCAATGAGGAGAAGGGAGACACAGGGCTGAATCCTCCTTCTGCCACCATGAGCCTGGCCACGCCCAGCCAAAAAGGGGACATCTTTGGGTCAGCAATAAGACCCTGTCTTTAAAACACAAGTCTTTAAAACATGAACCTGGGTTCATGCCAAACGCTGGAGTCAAGCATCTTAATGTACTGAAAGGCCCATTGCTTCTTATTAAAGCAAAAAATAAAACCATCTGCAGTTGAATTAATCTAAAATGGCAACAAGTCAAAGGCCATTTGGCCCGTAGCACCACTGGTACATAGCGCCATTCTCCCTACAAAAAAATGCTCCTATCAACTTGGTCTAAGTAGCCTTAATTTTGCCCTCTTTCAAAAGGATGAAAGAATAAGCAAAAAAGGGAAAAAACTCAGTAAGTTAATAAAAGTCATAAATTGTTTTCCTGTTTGAGAGAAGTGTAGAAATGTCTCCAGAACAGGGCTAATGGTCTCTCCATCTCTGCATGTTGCATATATGAAAACAGCGGTTTCCACAGCCACTCTGGAGGGTGAATTGTCAGGAACTGTTCAAATGTAAAGTGCACATACATTATGTCTGAGAATTCCAAATTGTATATTTGCCATGGGGAAATATCCACGCATATGAACAAGAGGATGGTACAATGAATTCTTGTCATAGTGCTCTTTGTAACCATGAAAAGCTGTTAGAAACCTAAAATATCTAATAGAGGAATGGATAAATAAATCTATACCTATACCTATACCTATAAGACTCAGGTTCCATCCCTGGGTGAGGAAGATCCCCTGGAAGAGGGCTTGGCAACCCTCTTCAGTATTCTTGCCTGGAGAATCCCATGGACAGAGGAGCCTGGTGGGCTACAATCCACAGGGTCACAAAGAGTCGGATACGACTGAAGCAACTTGGCACTGGTCCTGGCATAAGGCTATTATATTATTAGAGTAATAAAATAGTATATAATGATATGTATCATATAATATTGCATATACTGTAATATATAGATAGTAGTTGACTATATTTTAGACCTAGGCTGTAAGGGTTTAAATATGGGCTCTGTAACAATCTTGAACAAGTTTCATAATTTTTCTAAGCCTCACTTTCCTCATCTGTAAATTGGAGACAGCAGTAGCACACCTGCCTCATAGAACTTTTGAGAGAATTAAGTTAAACTGAGTTGATGCATGTTAATTATTTAGAATGGTATTTGGTGCACAGTAATCATTCCATAATTATTTTTTATAATTTATAACCCAATGGAATTCTGCACATTAAAGAAAATGAAGTATATATGTGTGCATATGAACTGAGAACAACCTTGAACCTGTTGCTCATTGAAAAGAAGTTGAATGCTGTATTGGTATTCCACTGTTTATAGTATTTGCCATTCATGTTTCCAAGGGGAAGGGCTACTGTAATGAGTATTATATATGTAAATACATAGAGAAGGGACTAGAATTAGAGGAACTGACCAAAAATGACTTTCCCCTTATCTGACTTTAGATAGATGGATAGACATGGATGGATGATGGTTGATGGGTAGATGGATGGATACAGTTGAACACACAGATACATATACACATGGACATAATAGAATGTATGCAACTACTCTTGTAATTTTAGAAATGTGGATAAAAATTAAAAGGCCAAGGATGTACAGATTATTATTCCCCTTTTATAAGTGAGGAAACTAAATCTTAACGACGGCCCATAGCATACTTAAGTGCATACAGCCAACAAGCCCCGCAGGAAGGATTTAAGCCCTGCCCTGCCCTGCCCATGCCATGGCCTTTTTACCGCCCCCCACTGCCCCTCCAGGCCACCCAGGAGTTGACTATGACAAAGGCTAGAAGAAGGGGCCTCCTTGTCCATAGTGACCAGAATGATAAAAGCTAAATGAAATGGAGAATTGTGTTGTTGTTTTTGTTTTTAATTAGTGAACCTGTTGGAATGTGCCATTCAGCAGTGGAGCTGAATGGTTCCTGCTGTTCCTGCAAAACAAACAAAAGTCCCTCCACCCAAGCCACTTCTGTGGCCACTTTTCTAGTCTTATCTATCGAGGGATTGTGACAGGGACACAGAACTGTGGGAGGGACACCTTCTCCAGCCAGCCCGGGACCCAGCCTCCTAACTCTCTCTGGTTTTCCTCCCATCATACTGGCAGGCTGCATAGACAGGGCACATTACCCTGGGAAGCCCTCACTCATCAGCCCAACCTCAGAAGGGTAAGAGTATTTGAGGCCAAGCTTCAGTGAGACAAACCGAGTCTTTTTTTTTTGTTTTTTAACTTTGACTTGGTTATTTTGAGGGTCTCTTCTAGTTCTAACAGCTAAAGAACATTAGAATTTTTTCTTTATTTTTCTCTATTGATAACCTGATATAATGAGGATGACAGTCATTAGTTCTTACTCTCCTATGATGATGTTTAATTATAACCTCTGGCCATTTCAGCTGTCTCCATATTTCTAAGGAAAACTCCCCAAATCCATAAGTAAGGCATTCTTCAAATGTTAACTGTCCATTCCATCCTGATCCTGGGAAGGGTTGTCTGCCTTACAATAGCAAGGATAAATGGAAGTTGAAAAGTTTGGGAAGAATGGCATAATTCAGAATGGCTTCACCTTTACCCTATAGTAGCTGAGTGAGCTTGAGCAAGCACAGTTTATCTCAAACCCACAATTTATCTTCCATCTGAGGAAAAATAGGTGTGATACCTACTCTTAAGGATACTGAGTGGATAAAAGACACAAAGAGCCTGCACCCAGTGGAAGTCTGAGAGATGTCCCCTCCTCCCTAATATAAGCAGCTCTCCTTTTTTCTGACTTGCTAAGATGTCCACAGGCTGGGTCCACTTCCCAAGTGATTGGTTCCTTTCCAAAGTTGGATCCTTTTTATTTTCCTTAAGTCACCAAGCCCAGTGTAAAGTGTTAATTTTGTGTTTGTAAGCGAGAGAGGATTGATCGGGCTTCCTTAAAAATGGCTTCTTCGCTAAAACCACAACCTCAGATCTGATACCGAAAGAATCTGCTGGCACTGGTCCCTTTCAAAACAATCTGGAGACGTCCAGAGACCGTCCTCCGGAGCTGGCAGCGGGCCCCCAGCTGAGCCTCCCTCTCGAATTCCCCACGGGCTCAAGGAGCAGGCCCCCAACACTCCATTGCGCAGCCCCATTCTTCTTTGCAAAGGAGGGGTTGGCATTCTGAAGTCAAGTTCTCTCCCTACTGCTCCCATCCCTGCTGAAACCACACACTCGCACGCAGGCACCAGAGCACACCCACTGCCCGCCCCTTCCTGAGCTGGACAGAACTGTGGAGCAGAAAGCAGGCCAAGGCTGCCTCCTCATTCCTAGTCCTCCCCTCTCCCCTCCTCCAGAGTCCAGGTTTTGTCAAGAGTTTCAGGGGCGGTGACTGGTGGGGAGGGACCACGGATATCGTGGATGCTTCCAAGTCCTTTTCTCTTCGCCATAGTATGTCTTATAAGCCGGGATGTAGTTTATTCTTCTAAACACTTCACTGGGGTGTAGGGCCTGGAGTTGCCATAGAAACACCTTTTAACTCCTCATCATCCAGAAGGCAGCACCAATTCCCAGGGCTTTGGGGGAGGGGGGGAGGGAAGGCAAGAAGAGACACTTGTGGATGAGGAGGAAGGAAATGGAAGGCTGTGGGGGGATTCCTTAGAGAGGGGCTTTGCCCAGCAATGTGGCACCCAGCCATGAAAAGAGCCAGGAAGGTTCTGGAAGAGGAAGCTAGTGGGCTGGAGTGAGCATCTTTTAAGGACTACAGTATTGACTGGTAGAGTCATAGGGGTCAAGGGGAATGGGAGCGTCTACACATTTCCTTCAGGGAGAGAACAGGCAGGCTGGGAACCAGAAGAGGAGCTGTGAGCTAGGAGTACTGGGAGCCACCTACTGGACGCTGGCAGGGCGCTGTAAGGCAGTGGAGGTCAACAAGCCAGCAGCTCGCATCTACACCTCCCAGAAAAAGCATTATCTCATCCCTGCCACTAGTGCAGTGCACCAACCAAGGCAGCACAGCTTTGGATCAGGGCCAGCAGTGCCGAGGTCTTTTTGTTTCTTTTTCATTTTTGCTACCACAATGTTCTTGCCTTTCGGTATTTCCTGGTAACTTCGCTTTTCTCTAGGTAGTCAATTGAGGAGGGGGTCATGGGAAGATTTCTTACTAAAATCCAGCAAAATTACAAGAAACTTTCTGTATCAGTCCCAGACACATAGCAGGAAACCTAAGCAGTGGTCAGGCAGGGCCACCATGGGAAGTGGTCTCCTTGTTCCTGTTTCCACTGTCCCCTGGCGAACTTCCAGGGTAGAAACCTAAAAGCCAAGAGCAAGGGAAGGCATGAGGTCTCCCTCTCCACACACATCAGAAATCCAGGTGAACGTGCCCGAACCACTGTCAGGCAGAGGACGACGCCCTGACTCCACCTGACGCCTGGACCCAAGTACGTGCTCTTCACTGAGAGGACCAGAGCCGCCACCACCGGCAGCAGCTGCCAGCATCACTTAGGTGGGAATGACACCCACAGGGTGAGGGGGAACAGGCCAAGCAGAATTTGGGTGGGGGCAGTCAAGGGAGACGAAAACCTTGCAGGGCTCTGGCAGCCCCGAAGAATCCTTCCCAGCAATCCACAAACCCAGAGGCCAGTCAGGTTCCCCCAGGAGAAGGAACGGGGCATAGCAAGGACCCCAGGAAACCACTAATGGGGTGACCCTAGGTCACACAAAATACTCTTGCCTGCCAGCCAGACTGACCCAGTCACCACAGCCACCTCCCTCACATCTCCTAGGCTTGCCAGGCCCACCAGCAGCACCCCTCCCAGCCTCAGCTCCCTCCCCTGCCAGGTTCCTGCCTCCTCCCCCTCCTCCCCTGCAGTACACTTGTGGAGGCCCTCACCCAGGACCCAGTGGAAAATTTCTTTTCCTCTTTATGACTGTGCTGAAAACACACACGCTCCATTCTTCACCTCTGAATCGACACAGGCAGAGGGTGACTAGACTGTGTTGTACCCCACCCCCAGCCTGCATTTACACACACACAGAGCAAGGGCCACTAGACTTGCATGCTTTATGAGATGGAAAGGAGAGGAGAGATGTTTTCCAGCTGCTACTCCCCCTCTGGCCATCGAAGCACAAGTGTCCCGAACACTCTGAAACAAGTTCTCCCAGGACTCTCAAGGCCCTTGTCTCTAATCAAGACACTCAGTCCAGTTTGGAATAGTCACCATGATGTGACCCTTGGCATCTTTGTTCTTTTGGTGACAAATCTGTTTTCCACTGCCCTGTCTCCCTCACCCCACACACATTCAAGGAAAAAAAAAAAAAGGCCTTCCTGTGAATTCTCACAGCTATGTGATAAGTGATCCCTCACACACGCCACCTCCTGCTTGCTATCAACACTCTCAAATACAGTTCCTTCGGGGAGGGTCAACCCCACAGATTCCTTCTCATTTTCCCCCTTAAATCCACCCAAACTTGGCAGTCCAAGAAGCTCAGTTCGCACTTGGCCTAGCGAGTGTGAGTCTGAGTTGGGTCTCAGTGAAAAGAATGAACATCGTGGGGAGATGGTGAAAACTCAGAAAACTACAAGTTTCTCCTGCAACTTTCCCCTGCACATGGCTGCCAACTTTCTTTCTTTTTAATTTTTTTTTAACTCTTCATCATCCCAGCACTTTAGTTGGCATTACAAGTTTTAGAAATGCTCTCCCCACCTTTCTCCCCCAGAGAGTTCTCCTGTGATAGTGAAAAGGGGAATTTTCCAGATGTCAAAAAGAACAGTAAGGACCTCACGCCCTAAGAGAGCATGGCTGCAAGGAGTTCACTTGGCCTCGGTGGGTTTCTCTACGTCTACCCACCTCGGTCATGCTGAAGCATACCTCAGTATCTACCTCCATGGCCTCCCCCCAAGCCCAGGCAATGGAAAGGAGCGGAGGTTGGCGAGGCCACCCGTAGCAGCGCCAGAGTCCCGGCTGCAGCGCGCCCGCGAACGGTCACCGCGGGGGCTCCGCAGGGACACC
Source organism: Bos indicus x Bos taurus (assembly GCF_003369695.1). Classification (NCBI taxonomy): domain Eukaryota; kingdom Metazoa; phylum Chordata; class Mammalia; order Artiodactyla; family Bovidae; genus Bos; species Bos indicus x Bos taurus. The sequence continues at coordinate 48,828,519 of NC_040080.1, forward strand.
GGGAGCGCTTACCGATGTCTGAGTTGCAGAACGCGTCCTGGGGGTGGCTAGGCGAGCATGTGCACGCCTCAGCGCCCCAGTCCCCCAGGCTCCAGCTGCCCAGGAGCACGACGAGCCCGAGCCAGGGAGTCATCGCCGCTGCCGTTGCTGGTGCTGCTGCTCGAGTCTCCAAAGTTGCCTTGCGCGCCACGGGCCGGGTCGCTGCAGCCTGCGCTCGCCCGCCCGCCTGTGGGGGGCAACTTTGGCTTGGAGCGCGCCGCTCTCCGAGTGCCCGGCGGGACGGGATGGGGTGCGACGGAGCTGCCTCGGCGCTGGCGCAGGACTGGGCGGGTGGGCAGTCTCTCCGGGCGGAGGAGCAGGAGCTGGAGGGAGCAGAAGGAGGAGAAGCTGTCCGAGCGCCCGTCCGCTGCCCGCTCTGCGCCGCAGCCCCGCGGCCGAGTGATATAGCGCGGGTCCCCCCGGGCACCCCCTCTCGAGCGCGCGGGGCCCGCCGACTCCGACCAATAGCAGAGCCGCATTACCTCATCGGCCCTCCAAAAAGTGGGCGGGGCCGGGGGCGCGGGGCGACGGGGCGGGGCCACCCGTCCAGTTCAGGTCCTTTTAGGGAATAATGCAGCTGTGGGCACGCGAGTGGGTGGGCTGAACGCGCCCCTGGTACGCGCTGGCGCAGGGGCCCTCCAAGTGGCGCCCCCTTGCCCTTCTCGCCTGCAACCCAGCCATACGCCCACCCCGCCCTCTGGGCGCCTCTGACCCAAACCAAAATCAACTACCGCCGACCCCAGCACCAACCCCTTGGCAGGTCAGAGGTGGCCTTGCCTTGGGGACCTTGACTGCGCCTGGTGGAAAGGATAAATAAAGGGTAACTGTGTCTTCTCTGGAGAGAGCCGGGTCAGAGGGGAAAGATCGAGGTTGCTGACATATCCCCTATCCCTCCGTGTATCGCTGCTCCTGACTTTCCTCCTCAGTAGGAAGTCGTTTGCCTTTTGGAACTGGTGGTAATGAAAGGTTGTTTCCCGGGCTCAGCCGGAGTAAATAGTGAGGCCATTCAACAGGCATCGTTCTGGATTCTGGGATGAGCAAAACGAACTCTTTGCTCCCATGGAAGTAGTAGGCAATGCATTAGAAGAAACATGAGTACATAGGGTGATTTACTAAGGTAATAGTGCCCTGAATGATGAATGATGGGTTGGAAATTCTGCGGAGGGCGCTGCTGTCTACGGGATAATAAGCACAATGGCTGAGAAGGTGACAGCCTGGCTGTAAACAAAAAGCCTCAGCCCTTTGGCAGCAGGGAGGAGATAACAGCAAGGGCAAAGTCCCCAGGCTTACTTGAAAAACCGTAAGTTAGGGCACGAGGAAATGGTAACCTCACCTAGGGCAGACAGGTCTCCATCCTTCAGTGAGGAATTAGGGGTGAACTAATCCCAACCGCAAATGAAACTAGATCCTGGAGAACTATCCAGGATTCAAGAATATGAGGAATTATGGATATCTGCTAAAAACTAAGACTATGACTATTTTTCTTATTCAGTAACCTCTTGAGTCTGCCTTATATTAATATTTTCCATACCTCACGTCATTACATCTCACAATGATCCTTTTAGATAGGAAAAACACAAAGTGTTATTCACACTTTCCAGATGAGGAAACTGTTGCAGAAAGGTGCCATTACTTGGCAACCAGCCAGGAACTGAATTCTCTGATTCCCGCCCCAAGAGAGGTGTTTACTTTCTTGGACTTTTTAGTGGCAGTTAGCTTTAACTGTGCAAGTCTTTTTTGGAGCTGGAATCTTGTTTCTATTCTTGCATCTTTCTCACTTTCTCTCCCAACTCATCCCGTTTGGAAAGAGACTAAAATGATTTGGCAATAAAAATGGTAAAAGTTAGGAACAAAAGAAGGACGAGAAGTACCGCTCTGAAGTGCAAGTTCATCCTCTTTCTCAGAAATTCCTTTGTTTACACCTCAGAGAAGTGACACCAAAATGGCAGGAGCAGAAAGCTTCATTGGAAATGATATTTCCAAGAACATTTTTAAAGCTCCTCTTTCCCCCTTAAAAATTTAGCTGTAAGGAGAGGAATCTAGTATCCACAGTTTTCTGTCTTGTTTCCTTCCTAACTTTTAAGACCCTTCCCATCCTAACTTTGACTGTAGCCCCATCCAGAGAGAGCTTTCCTTCTCTCAGTGTTTACTTAGAATTTTACCCCTTGTTCCATGAACTGTAGTTGTACTATTTTCCCAACCACACTAGAAGAAACACTTTGAAGCCTAAGATATTTGAGCAGGCTACATTTTACTCCTCAGGGTATAAATTAGGTTCTCAGGGGACACGGGTATGGGTGTGGTCAGCAACCCTTCGAGTCTTGAGCTGTGGACACTTTGGAGGCCACTCCAAGGATCCAGGTTGAATGAGGGCATACTTGGTAGGATTTGCGAGTTTCATTTATCCCTGCACTGTGCCGGTCATGTGGAAGGTTTTACAGGCCTTTCCAGACCAAATCCACTTTGGATAAGCATCTTACATGTTGAAGCCTTCTCTTCACTCTCTCTCTTTTCTTTCTCACTTTAAGGTTTTGTCCAAATTACCAGTAGCTTGCCTAGAAAATGAGTGTCAGAGAAATAACTTTTGCTGAACTTCAAGCAGCAGGTTCCTTATAGAAAACATCTGACACATATGATTTTATGGCAGTTACTTATATAAATGTAAGAGTAATCTGATTGTTTTTCTAGCTGAAAGGTAGTAAAATTGCCCTTTGGTTTATTTCCTCTCACTGCCTATCCTAAACTGGGTCAGTGTGTTTGAGTTCAGCTTTTGTTTCAGTTGGAAAGTTCTCCCTAATGTCTAACCCAAGGGGACTATCTTCTGTCCATCCATCCTCAGTCCTCACTTTGAACAAGAGAAAAAGCAAGCTTCATAAATCCTCATAGAGAGGAGCACTACTTCCTGCCTCTGGGTCAAGGGCAGCAAGCAGACCTCATAGCCATCAATCCGGATGTCATTGTGTCCATGGACCTAATAATATGTAAGAATTGCTTTCTCAAGTCCACTTTAGAAGCTAGATGGAGGGGGCCTGGGGCTAATGGTAAATAAGAATGAGGATACCGGCTCCCCACTTTGTCTTGACAGCTAAGGACACTGATAGATTTATAAACCCCAGAAGAACTGAAGAAGTTTCTAAATCTGAGTGGTCCACCCCCTCTTCATATCAAGTTCCAAGATGTTAAAATCTCTGGGAAGTCTCTAATAGACATTTAGAGGACCTGAAAAATGACCTGAGATTCTGCCCATCCTCATTTTACAGGTGGAGAAAATAAGGTTCAGACAGGTGAAGAAATTTCCCCCGAAGTCTCATGGTTAGCTCATGGTAGAGCTGAGATTGTGCTGTGGCTGCCCGATTCCTTACCTGGGCTCTCTTCCTCACACTTGTGGCCCCAGTCCCCCAAACTGCAGTGCATGATCTAATGTTTAGACTCTTATGCAGCCACTCGCAGTCCTGAATCTGCATTTCAAGTCTAAAGATGAGTTTCAGAGTCCCTTTGTACAGTACCCAACAGGTAGAGAACTACACTGCCCTGACTAAATAGTTCTGTGTTATGTTAAAAATCACCTCTGAGCCAATCATAACAAATGCAGCTCTGTACTCCTCAGAGATTTCTCTCTTGTGTGTTTATTTTTCCCTTTCTAAATTATCTAATATCTTTTGAAAGCATTTCAAGTATATTGCTGCAAAGTGACATATGAACATTTTCTTTCTGCGGGACAAAAAGAGGCTGGGATGAAAAACAGTAGCAAAAGATGTGAGATTTGTTCCAAAGGTTGCTGCAGAAACAATTGTTGAGGCAAGTCACCTCACCTGTCTAGACTCAATTTTCTTGTTCATTGGATGAAGGTTGTAACTCAGCGATCTTCAAGAACCCCCCTGGCTGAAAAGTCTCAGGATCCATGGAAAAGTCTCAAGGACAAGGTGAATGTCTCTGAAGGGAAGATAGATCTTACCATTAAACAAGTTTGAGAACAATTAAATGTGACTAAGACTAAAGCATGTCCATCAATTTCTCAATCAACACTGAGTTCCTATTCTGCTTTCTGCTCTCTCCTCCAAGACTCAGGCTGAAACCAAAGATTTTGATGGTGAAAGTATAGAAGAGATTGAGGGTCTTATGCCTGATAGAGCCCCATTGTAATTACTTGTTTCTCTGTCTTTTTGCCTCTTGCATCATAAGCACTAAAAGATCAAGAAATAAGCCTTTTTTTATCTCCATACCTTATTTCTAAAATTCATTGAACTCCTGTATTGCTTTCAGATCACAGTTTAAATGTCACCTCCTCTAGAAAGCCTTCTCTGATTCCCATCTCCAGTCTTTGTCGACCCCCTCCCATGTTATCCTGTGCTTCTTTCTTTCACACTACTTGTCTGACTGTAATCTGATTGTTTACCTTCCTGGATGCTAAGTTCCTTGAGCACAGTGTTCGTAATAGAGTGTGGGTAATAAAGACGTCAATAAGGATTAGCTGAATGGATGGAATTAATTGGCTCCACCAACCAGTACTGAGATAGGTAGGTGGGTAGCTCCTTGGAGAGCTCACAGGGCTCTATCCCTTTGACCAATGCTAGGGGGCGCTGTAAGCCAGAGAACACCCATTCCCTCAGCCTGAAGCCTCAGCTGGTCTCACTGAGAAGGGGGGAAAGGCACAGTTCCACACTAGTCAGTGGGGTGTGGGTGCCTTTGAGTGGGTGAAACTAACCCCTCCCGTCTGCAGTGGCCACAAAGCTCTCAGTCAGCATCCCGTCTGGGTCCGCAGCTGCCCAGCTTCTCCACCCCCAGGCTGGCCACATGTCAACCCAAGGGGAGCCGTGCTCTCAAGAAGCTACATACTTGTGAATCATGGATTTGAGGGGTACTGGGGAGACCTGGGAATACAACAGAGGATTCCATGGTCCTTCTCTTTCAGGGCAGAGCTGGCCTCTGAAAACTGAAACTGGAGAAGGTCCTAAGATGTGTGTCATCTCTGTGGCTGTGTAGGGAAACACCTCTCCTCTTTCTTGTCCCTTCTCCTCCAGACCCCAGCCGCCCTGCCTTCCCCCAAACCCACAGTCCATCTGAAAGTCATTGCATTTAAAAATAGTCTCTTCTGAGCAACAGACAGCTCCGGTCCACCCTGCACCGTGAGCCCTGACCGGGCCTTCAGCAGGGCTGCCACCCGGCACTGGGGGATTATGGACCTAAGGTGGCAGGCACTTCAGGTTCTCTCTGTGTCTGGCACTAGCAGGGAGTGAACACCTTGCCTTGCTTCCATCTGGAGCCAATTTTACGGCAGTAAAATTGCAGGGCGTCTCTTTCCCCGGCTCTGCCCCATCCCTGCCAGGGAGTGAAGACCCCTTAGTGTGAGTCTCTGGCTGAATTCACCTGAATCCTGGGGTGTTGGCATTTCTTTTTGCAGGGAGCTACTCTCAGAGATTTTAAACTAGAAAACACATGTGCTCAGTGGAGACATTTTGTGCTCCTTTTTACTGGAGTGGTGGGAGATGGGAAACAGAGCTAAATTCCAGCACTTGCTCTTTTTTGTTTTTAAGTGACTGTGTACTCAGTTGGTTGACTGTTTCTATGAAGGGTAATATGAAGTGGAAGCAGAACTTCTCCTCCTCGACCCTGTCTTAATGTCTTCCTAATGCCCATGGAGTCCGTGTGTTTTCCTTTAAAAATGAGCAGCTCCTTTGTGGTTTCTTTGAAGGTTGCATGCTCAGCTTTGCACAGAAGACACCCATGAGTGTCTCTGCCTGCCACTCTGTGGCTTGGGAGGGAATGGGAAGGTCAGACAGATATAGGATTGCTCTGCTGTCAGACTGGGCTAGAGATCCCGTTTCTGCCAAGGTGCTCGAACCCTTTTTGGTGGAACCTGCTGGAATGAATGGAGAAGGCAATGGCACCCCACTCCAGTATTCTTGCCTGGAAAACCCCATGGATGGAGGAGCCTGGTAGGCTGTAGTCCATGGGGTCGCTAAGAGTCAGACACGACTGAGCGACTTCCCTTTCATTTTTCACTTTCATGCATTGGAGAAGGAAGTGGCAACCCACTCCAGTGTTCTTGCCTGGAGAATCCCAGGGACTGGGAAGCCTGGTGGGCTGCCGTCTATAGGGTCGCACAGAGTCAGACACGACTGAAGCGACTTGGCAGCAGCAGCAGCTGGAATTGAAACTGACATGTCCTATGCAATGGGGATACCATTAAACACATCCTTCCTTAAACTTGACTGCTGAGTCTCCGCTCTCTCTGGTTTTTTGCTTTCTATCTCTCCAACTGGGTACAACTGTACCTTCTCAGTCTTCTTTGCAGACTCTTAAGGCTCTTCCTGCCACTCTGGGAAATATAGGTGTTTCCCAATTTTGTCCAAGGATCCCTTTTCATCCCTTCCCTTCCTTCCTAGCTTCCACACTCGCCCTAGCTAATCCCACTGTCTCCCCTGGACCCACCTCCCACTCTGGTCTGTCCACTGCTGTAAGCAGCAGTATCCCTCTGAGCTCTTATCTAGACCCAATTTCCCCTGGACAGTTGCATTTGGAGGTCACATGGGCTCCTCAGATCCCTAAGAGTCCAAACTCACTGTCTTGCTCTCAGTCCTTTCTGGTGAGGTCTGAGGATGGCAGGCCATCCCTGCCAGTGGCAGGTCTGAGGATGGGAGGCCATCCTTGCCAGTGGCACCATCATTTACCAAGTCCTGTAGATTCTCACTCCATGCATCTCTTCTAACCTCCACTTCCTCCCTCTTTCCACCATGTCTGCCTTGGATTAGCCCCCTATAGTCTTTCCTGACAATTTCAGTTGTCGCATAATTATCCACTCTGTCCAGGGTCTTTCTCTATAAAAGTCAACTTTTGTACTGCTGCTCATGTTAAGTTTTTCAAATATAAATCTGAAGTCATTCTGTCTTTGGCTTATAATGATTCACTTGTTCTCCGTGGCTTTCTGAACAAAGTCTTAAGCTCCCAAGAAAGGCGTACAAGGCTCTGTGTGCTCTGGCTCATGCTGCGGTCCCCAGAGGAGCACCATTCGAGCAGAATACATTGTGACTGCTATCCCTGCAGTTACACAACAGCATGTCCTGTCGTATTTCCCCATTCAACCTATGCTTCCAACCTATGTCCCCATTCTCATCTTCAAGCCTTTTGTGTTCCAGCTCTCAGTTCCTGCCTCTGAGGCTTGTTCACACTGCACTGTTTGCCTGGAATCCACCTTCCACCACTATATTCCTGACCCTCCTCTGGCTCATCGGTCAGGATCTTTATCGTTCCGCATTCAACTTGAATTACCTCATGGATATTTTCCCTGACCCTGTCTCTGCCTTAGCAGATCTGACCGCTCCTCCGAGGCCTCTCCTTCTTCAGTCCCCTCCCACTCACACAGTATCCCCCAGATTCACACCAGGTTCCTCCCATAGTCTGCTAGTGGTTGATATGTCTTTCTCTCCCTTAGACAGCAAGCAAATCCAGCCCCTTCCTCAGCCTTTAGCACAGCATCTGCACTTCATACTCATAGGCACTTTCCAAATATTGAGAAAATAAACTAACCAATGAATAGCAGAGAAAATGGGGGGAGGGATTGTCAATGTATCAGCTTCACAAGTTCATCATAACAGAGGTTCTGGAATCCAGCTTCTCGAGTCCAGAAAGTCAACTGGATACAGCTCCGAGCTGATCAGTCCCAGGAACACTAGGACTCATAGGAGACCAGCAACCCAAGCAAACTGCATTATTTTTGCTTCCCATGAGAGAGATAATTGTCATGTAGAATAGGATACATGTGTCAACATGACCCTCATATTTTTTCCTGATAACCATAGAGAGCTTCACATGAAGCTAGTTTCTCATCAGAAAGAGCTGGAACAGAGGGAAGGAGATCAGAAGGGTATTTCAGCTGAGATACTGTAGAATTCTCCCTCTCACTGAGAGGAATCCTTGGCCACAAGGGTGACAGTGCCCACAACTGCTGGCTAGAGTCCCTCTGCCTGTACATTGACAAGGTCATACACATATTGCCAACTTTGGCTCCCTTGGTCTTTCCATTTTTATTCTCCAAACTTGCCTAGACTTTTTCTATACTAGGAATATTATGATCCATTTGGTTTCTATATTTTAGATTATAAGTCACCATCCTATAATGACCCTCAAATTAACAAGTTTGAAAAAAAAAAATTAACAAGTTTGAGTTTTGGATTTTGAATTCTCCTCTTACCATGTTTTGATTTACTGTGAAGCACTTGCATAGCATGTGGATTTATAGCTTCAGTGCTCAGAAGACAGACAGCCTTCTTTCCACTGCTCTACTGTGAGGCAGTCACTGGCAATCAGACACAGCAGTCTATGTATGCCTCACAGCTTGTTTGTCGCAGTGTGATCATCAGCTCTTTTATGGAAAGTATATGGTTCTCACCTTCCTGCCCTCCTTCCTTCCAGTTTCCTTAGACACTGACTGGGTATGCAACAGGCACACTAGGGATCCAAGTGAACAAGGCACAGACCACCCTCAAGGAGTTCCAGTCTAGCAGGAGAGAAAGACTTGAAAACAATAGTGGGTGGCATGATCTACAGCAGGAGGGTCAGAGGTGCCAGGAGTTGGGCCACCCAACCAGGGAACGGGGAGATGTTTGGAAGCCCATATTAGAATAAGACAGAGAACCAGAGGTGGGAGAGAATTGTGGGTCATCAAATCCAACCCCTATGGAAAAAGGCCCCAGAGATGTGGGCTTCTTTATGGTCACACAGGATTGCTAGAAAAGACAAGGCAAGGAATCAGACCCCTTAGTATCTCATCATCTTCCCATCACTCCAGATTTCTCTAATTTGTGGCTGGGTACATAATAAATATGCAGTAAATAATTATTTTCCTGTCCTGTAATGTTCATCCACCTTAGGATGATAAACTGGAAAGGTTTCTAAGACCAGAGAAAGGAAAGGGAACTTGCATTAATGGAGTAGCTGCTACATACAAGGCTTTTTCAATACAGTGTTTCCTCCAATACTCACAACCTTAAAAAAAAGGTATTATTTTATGTCCATTTTATAGTCAAGAAAACTGAGGTTCAAAAATTAAACTGCATGTCCAATTTCTTACAAGGAAGGGAGTGGCAGAACTGTGATTCAGACCTAGAGTCCTCTTTCCTAATAAGCACTCTTTCTGGAGACTGAAAAGTCACTGTATCCATAGGTTCATGGCCTGCAGTTGACTTCCTCTTCCTCTTTTGGGTTCCCATTGAGTACTCAGAGCTCTTGATCATTGTGTGATGCAACCAAGCAGGAGACATGGTACCTTTCAAAGGAGGGCCAGTGAGGGAGCGTTTAAGCATCATCTCTTCTTTGACCTGGTTTGCAGGGGAGATGACAGGAGAAATCACAGAGCAGGCAGTATCTGGTGTAAGATCATGGCTTTCATGACTGAGTGAATGATACTGGAAAATTACATTTGTATTACCAAAGAAGGGCCCAGAATCCAGAGGCAAGCTGATAAAATATTGGTCAGTATTTTTTAACAGCTAATGAATATGACTTCATTTCCTTCTGAACTTTTAAGCATAAGATTGAGGCAGTATACCAGGTTTTATCTCAGTTCTGCCATACACAATAGTTGAGTGACCATGAGTAAATCAATAAACCCACTTTCTTTAAATGTAAAACCAGTGGTTTAGATTTTATGACCTCTCATAACTTTCCAGTGGAATATTCTGGAAGGCAGACTGATGAGCAGCTATGGCACCAAGATTTATAATGTCTATAAACCTGTGTTGTGATCTTTTTTGACTTTTTCACATTGTGACCTTGTACAAGTGCCTTAACTTCTCTGAGCCTCAGATCAGTTCAGTTCAGTCGCTCAGTCATATCCGACTGTTTGCAATGCCCTGGACTGCAGCATGCCAGACCTCCCTGTCTATCACAAACTCCTAGAGTTTACTCAAACTCATGTCCTCAGATATCTAATGGTAAAACAGAGGAGCAACTCATAGGATCTTCATGAGGATCAAACGAAGTGCAGAGAATAAGGCTCTGGCACCGTGAGAACCTGTATGGGCCAGGGTGTGGCCCTCCAGGTACAAAGACGAATGAGATCCCTGCGGTTAAGTAGCCTGCTGTCTGATGATCTTTGTTTATTAATGAAGACCATGTTCCCATGTCATATCCCCTTTGACCATATCCGTAATACCCAGAGAAGGGATGGGGGAAAGGAGGAAGCAAACAAAAGCAATCCTTGATAGTAATAGCTAATTCCTATAGTGTGCCTATGAAATGCAGGGCATTCTTCTTCTAGGCAGTTTTCATATATTAATTCATACTAATCTTATAGAGAAAGCTGTGAGGTAGATGAGCTTATCCTCACCATCCGGTTTTTCTTCAGGTGTAGAAACAAAGCTACAGAGAGATTATGTAACTTGCTCAAGATCACACGGGAAGGATGCTGCAGTGCTTGGATTAGAATCTAGAGCAGCCTGGCCCAAGAGTCCATACTCTTAACCACCCTGCCAGCCTTCCTCTTCAGGGTGAAGGTGAACATGCAGAACACAGGAAGGATACAAGGGGCCAATGCCCAATGTCTGTCACTGGATGGGTCTTCCTTCCCAGAATGCCTTGCACCCATCAATCCAAGTATTGAGGAATCAGCTATGGTCCCTATCAGTAGGACAATTAGTAGGCCAGAGAGTACATCAGCAGGCCTACTGAAGAGTAATACTCATGGAGTCAGTGTGATTTCTGCCTTGGGTTGAGCACAGAATCTAGAATCAGAACAGTTACTAAAATTCTATCTCTTCTATCTATTGAGTTTATCTCTAAACTTATATTTATTCCCTATAAAATGGGGAAAAACATTCAATTCACAGAGGAAGTTTTAAGGATAAAAGTAATAAATACCTAATACTGGCTGAGGATTTATTATGTACCAGGTCCTCTTTTATATGTACTTTACAAGTATCAGTTCAGTTCAGTCGCTCAGTCGTGTCCGACTCTTTGCGACCCCATGAATCACAGCATGCCAGGCTTCCCTGTCCATCACCAACTCCTGGAGTTCACTCAGACTCATGTCCAACAAGTCGGTGATGCCATCCAGCTATCTCATCCTCTGTCATCATCTTCTCCTCCTGCCCCCAATCCCTCCCAGCATCAGGGTCTTTTCCAGTGAGTGAATTTTTCACATGAAGTAGCCAAAGTATTGGAGTTTCAGCTTCAACAGCAGTCCTTCCAATGAACACCCAGGACTGATCTCCTCTAGGATGGACTGGTTGGATCTCCTTGCAGTCCAAGGGACTCTCAAGAGTCTTCTCCAACATTACAGTTCAAAAGCATCAATTCTTTGGCGCTCAGCTTTCTTCACAGTCCAACTCTCACATCGATACATGACCATTGGAAAAACCATAGCCTTGACTAGACGGACCTTTGTTGACAAAGTAATGTCTCTGCTTTTGAGTATGCTGTCTAGGTTGGTCATAAATTTTCTTCTAAGGAGTAGGCATCTTTTAATTTCATGGCTGCAGTCACCATCTGCAGTGATTTTGGAGCCCCCAAAAATAAAGTCTGACATTGTTTACACTGTTTCCCCATTTTTTGCCATGAAGTGATGGGACCGGATGCCATGATCTTTTTTTCTGAATGTTGAGCTTTAAGCCAACTTTTTAACTCTCCTCTTTGACTTCATCAAGAGGCTTTTTAGTTCCTCTTCACTTTGTGCCGTAAGGGTGGTGTCATCTGCATATCTGACGTCATTGATATTTCTCCCGGCAGTCTTGATTCCAGCTTGTGCTTCTTCCAGCCCAGCGTTTCTCATGATGTACTCTGCATGAAGTTAAATAAGCAGGGTGACAATATACAGCCTTGATGTACTCCTTTTCCAATTTGGAACCAGTCTGTTGTTCCATGTCCAGTTCTAACTGTTGCTTCCTGACCTGCATATAGGTTTCTCAAGAGGCAGGTCAGGTGGTCTGGTATTCCCATCTCTTTCAGAATTTTCCACAGTTTCTTGTGATCCACACAGTCAAAGGCTTTGGCATAGTTAATAAAGCAGAAATATAAATGTGTTTAATTCTCAAAACCATAAGATGTAGCAACTGTTATTATCATACCCATTTTACAGAAAAGAAAGTTGAGGCATAAAGAGGTTCAGAAACGTGGTCAAGATCATACAGTTAATAAGTGGTAGTACCAGAATTGGAAGTTCACCATCAAGCTCTGTGCTTCTTACCATCTCCCTGCACTCCAGTGATAGGTTGAAAACATTTTGCAAACACTAAATGTCACTATTGTCTATTCTCTCATTTCCATGTCTTAAGTCTTTGTTCGCGCTATTCCCTTGACCTCGAATGTCTTTACTCCTCTTCCGGCTACCTCTTACTTGTCTTGTGGGATAAAAAGTGAGGTTCCAGAGCCCCACATGATGTGTTAGAGCTGCCTTACTCTGGCTTATGAGTGAGAGCTGATAGTTATATTTTCTGGATTTTTGCCAGTCAGTTGTTAAACATAGGCATTATTAAAAATGCAATTGTATAAACTTACAATCAAACAAATTATAGGAAAAATACAGTAATGAATATTTAAAACCCATCACTTCCTCATTATTTTATTCTGTTATAAACTCTCATCTATGCTCTTGATGTTATTTCCAGCTATTGTACCTATATGACAAAAGCAGTCTTCCCAACTCTGCATTCAGTGACATCACACTGGTAATTTAAAATTGGCCATGATTGAAGAAGATCCATTAGAGCAATTGCCAGATGCTACAAACCAGGCTTTTGGACTTGAAGAGCTAGTTGCTAAGTATTTACCACCACATCACTGCCATTAATTAACCGTGCTCTCGGACAAGTAACCTTTCTGTTAATTTTCTTATCAATAAGATGGAGACAGCATTAGTGCCTACTTCACAGAGTTGTGAAGAATAAACATGATACATGGGAAGGATTCAGCAGAACTCCTAGTACAGAGTAAGCCATGAATGAGTGGACATGGTCAATATTATTATTAAAGCAAACTTACTGTCATCATTAAGTAATCATCTTGTGCAGGTAGCCTCTCCTATCCAAGCTGGGTCCCACCATCAGAGATTATCTGTAACTTGATTTTCATCACAGTACACTGGGATTGTCAGTTTCTATGTCATTTCCCCTCTTTAAGAAGTGAGCTAGCTAGCAAAGTCTGAGTTTTCTCTTCTGAACACTTAGCCCAATGCCTGATGCACAGTAGGACCTCAACAAACTGTTTAGATTATTAGTGAGCAAAGTGTTTAGAAGCTTCTGAAAAACCAGAATTAGGGAACTTGAGGTTTCTTTAATCACATTACAAACTTTAAGAAATTCTTCTCCACATCCAGGCACTGCTGGAATATTATGTTTGGGGTTCATACCTTGGGAGTACCTTATCATGTGGTAATTTTGGAATTTCAGGAACCAAAAGTCCCCTGTTTTGGTGCCCAGACAGACCTACCACACACTGAACTCTTAAAACAAAGTTCTCAGTGTGTATAATATGGAGCCCCTGTGATAGTTTTAGCGTGTCTAGGAAGAATATGACCAGTAACTTTCCAAACCACTTGATCGTAGCTGGAACTGCCTCTGCCTCAAGTATTTAGAGAAAAAAAGATCTTGATGTCACATCAACAAACTCTTAAAGAGATTGCACATACCTGGAGTGCTTTTCAAGGCCTAGGAGCCAGTGATTGCAGGCTGATTTCAGGCAGAAAGGAGGGGAGAGGCCAAAGGCATGTTGAAAAATCATTTTTTGTCTGTTGTTCCTTTGTATGAACTGGTTGCTGGCTTATGCAACACCCAGTAATTAAAATGGCTGGAATGCTTTGCATTTTTACAGCAACGTGAAGGCGGCTCAGAGGCCTGGAGCTGGAGCCAGCTGGAGGCCCAGTGATCCTACCCTAGCTGCCCCTTGGCCTGGCAGAGGTGGTTTGCATCTGCCTTAGGGTGGGGGTGGTAGGGAGTAGGGAGGAAGTCAGAGGGGTCAGGAGTAGTCCCCTTCCCCAGTCAGGTGCATCCACCTCTAGCAGGAAGATACCCATCGGCCACCCACCTTCTGGAAGTCTGTAATGATGAGTGGTGCTGCCGAGAAATGGTAAACAATGAGATAGCTACTCTGTACCAGGTCCTGTACTAATAACCTTATGTATATTATCTGAATTCAAGAAAAAAAGACCATATCACCCGCCTGCTCAAAGCTCTCTGGATCCCTCATGCATTTAGAGTGAATTCTGAATACCTCCTGCTTCCATCCCCAGCGTGATGTAGTTCCTGGCGTCATTGCCCCTGCCTCCCCTGCTCTCCCCACTGCTCACCACATTCCCACCTTGTTGGCCTCCTTTCATCCTCTCACCAAACTCAGCTTGCTTCCGGCTCTAGGACTGCCTTCATCTCCTTCCTGGGCTTTCCTCAGTCCTGCCATAGCTGGTTCCTTTTTGTTATTCAGCATCCAGCTAAGTTGTCACCTTCTCAGAGACATCTGCCCTGGTTGAAGTAGGACAACCATCCCCAGGCATTTATGCCTCCCACTGCCCTGGGTTTCAGATTTATTTCCTTTTTGCACTTATTGCTATCTGAAAAAAAAATCTTATTTGCTTATTTTTTATTCATTGTCTTTTCCACATAGAATAGAAATTCCTTAAGGTCAGGGCCCTTGTCTGTGATTTCTCTGGTGTATCCACAGCACCTAGATCAGTTCAGTTCAGTTGCTCAGTAGTGTCCGATTCTTTGCAACCCCATGAACTGCAGCACGCCAGGCCTCCCTGTCCATCACCAACTCCTGGAGTTCATTCAAACTCATGTCCATTGAGTCGGTGATGCCATCCAGCCATCTCATCCTCTGTTGTCTCCTTCTCCTGCCCTCAATCTTTCCCAGCATCAGGGTGTTTTCCAATGAGTCAGCTCTTCGCATCAGGTGGCCAAAGTATTGGAGTTTCAGCTTCAACATCAGTCCAACAAATGAACACCCAGGAATGATATCCTTTAGGATGTACTGGTTGGATCTCCTTGCAGTCCAAGGACTCTCAAGAGTCTTCTGCAACACCACAGTTCAAAAGCATCAATTCTTAGACACTCAATTTCTTTATAGTCCAACTCTCATGTCCATATATGACTACTGGAAAAACCATAACCTTGACTAGACAGACGTTTGTTGAAAAAGTAATGTCCCTGCTTTTTAATATGCTGTCTAGGTTGGTCATAACTTTCCTTCCAAGGAGTAAGAGTCTTTTAATTTCATGGCTGCAGTTACCATCTCTAGTGATTTTGGAGCTCAAAAAAATAAAGTCAGCCACTTTTTCCACGTTTCCCCATCTATTTGCCATGAAGTGGTGGGACAGGATGCCATAATCTTAGTTTTCTCAATGTTGAGCTTTAAGCCAACTTTTTCACTCTCCTCTTTCACTTTCATCAAGAATCTCTTAAGCTCTTCTTCACTTTCTGCCGTAAGGGTGGTGTCATCTGCATATCTGAAGTTATTGATATTTCTCCCAGCAGTCTTGATTCCAGCTTGTGCTTCTTCCAGCCCAGCATTTCTCATGATGTACTCTGCATGTAAGTTAAATAAGCAGGGCAACAATATATAGCCTTGACGCACTCCTTTTCCTATTTGGAACCAGTCTGTTGTTCCATGTCCAGTTCTAACTGTTGCTTCCTGACCTTCATACAGGTTTCTCAAGAGGCAGGTCAGTTGGTATGGTATTCCCATCTCCTTCAGAATTTTCCACTTTATTGTGATCCATACAGTCAAAGGCTTTGGCATAGTCAATAAAGCAGAAATAGATGTTTTTCTAGAACTCTCTTGCTTTTTTGATGATCCAGCACATGTTGGCAATTTGATTTAGCACCGTGGGCAGGAATACCTTAGAAGAAATGGAGTAGCCATCGTAGTCAACAAAGGAGTCCAAAATGCAGTACTTGGATGCAATCTCAAAAATGATAGAATGATCTCTGTTTATTTCCAAGGCAAACCATTAAATATCACGGTAATCCAAGTGTATTTGCCGACCAGTAATGCTGAAGAAGCTTGAATTTGAACAGTTTTATGAAGACCTACAAGACCTTTTAGAACTAACACCCAAAAAAGATGTCCTTTTCATTATAGGGGACTGGAATGCAAAAGTAGGAAGTCAAGAAACACCTGGAGTAACAGGCAAATTTGGCCTTGGCATACAGAATGGAGCAGGGCAAAGGACCATAGAGTTTTGCCAAGAGAATGCAGTGGTCATAGCAAACACACTTTTCCAACAATACAAGAGAAGACTCTACACATGGACATCACCAGATGGCCAACATCGAAATCAGATTGATAATATTCTTTGCAGCCAAAGATGGAGAAGCTCTACACAGTCAGCAAAATTAAGACCGGGAGCTGACTATAGCTCAGATCATGAACTCCTTATTGCCAAATTCAGACTTACATTTAAGAAAGTGGGCAAAACCAGTAGACCATTCAGGTATGACCTAAATCAGATCTCTTATGACTGTAGAGGGGAAGTGAGAAATGGATTTAAGGGACTAGATCTGATAGACAAAGTGCCTGATGAAGTATGATCGGAGGTTCATGACATTGTACAGGAGACAGGGATCAAGACCATCCCCAAGAAAAAGAAATGCAAACAAGCAAAATGGCTGCCTGAGGAGGCCTTAAAAATAGCTGTGAAAAGAAGAGAAGTGAAAAGCAAAGGAGAAAAGGAAAGATGTAAGCATCTGAATGCAGAGTTCCAAAGAATAGCAAGGAGAGATAAGAAAACCTTCCTCAGTGATCAATGTAAAGAAATAGAGGAAAACAATAGAATGGGAAAGACTAGAGACCTCTTCAAGAAAACTGCGGATACCAAGGGAACATTTCATGCAAAGATGGGCTCAATCAAGGACAGAAATGGTATGGACCTAACAGAAGCAGAAGATATTAAGAAGAGGTGGGAAAAATACACAGAAGAACTGTACAAAAAAGATCTTCACAACCCATATAATCATGATGGTTTGATCACTCACCTAGAGCCAGACATCCTGGAATGTGAAGTCAAGTGGGCCTTAGGAAGCATCACTACAAAGGAAGCATCACTACAAAGAAAGCACCTAGATCAGTATTCAATAAATATATGTCAAGATAAGGTTTTGCAGCAACCAGGAAAGCTAGACATCATTGTCTTCACCTTCTAGGTGAGAAAGCTGAACCTCAGGGCGGTTAAATAACTTGCTCAAGGTCATCCCTTAGGAGGGGATGTCCCCAAGGTCTGTCTGATTCCTAAGCCCATGATTTAGGATGGGTATGCATTTACCTTCCCCCTTGCACAGGTGACTGCATTTCAAGGGAAGGAATCAGGACTGAAGGTTAACTGTCAGTACTTTCATAATATAATGATGGTAGGATCAAGACATTAGAATGTAAACACGTAATGGTACCCACCCCACTAGTGGTCTATCCAAGTTCTGCCACCTTGATATCTTGGATGAGTTAATTGCCCTCTCTGAGCATTTTTTTTTTTAATGTGCAGTGGGTGTCTGCTTTCAACTCCTCAAGGCAATTATATAACAGTGTGTGAAGTCCCACACACTGAAGTCCCACAAGTGTGGAGAGACTGGTATATTGCATGGAACACTAGGGTGGAAGCCACACCCCAGGGGAACAGTGCTCTTCTGTCTATGTGGATAACCTCGGCACTGAGCAGCTGGATTTAGAAGTTGGCCTTTAAAATCCTTTGGGCTGTTTGAGGAAGGGCAGACTTGGTTAAAATAAGGAACATTATCACTACCTTGCCTCCATGATAGAAACTTCTTACTCCAGAGTCTGACCCAGCCTCACCCCCATCTGCAGGCTTCCTCCTAGCCAGGGAGGATCTGTGTCCTTACTAACCATGACAGATCTGTATCTTTCCCCCACTATTGGCTTTTTAAAAAGTGTTTTATTTTGATGTAATTTCTATCTATAGAAAAGTTGAAAGAATAGTTCAAAGAAATACCAGATACTTCTTGCCCTTAGAGCTTGATGTATTAGTACATTTTCTCTTTCCTCCCTCTCTCTCCCTCTCTCTCTCACACACACACACACACACACACACACACACACACACACACACACACAGCTGTTTAGGAGGTAGCTATAGACATGATGCCTCTTTATCCTTAAGTATTTCAGTATTCATTTCCCAAAAACAGGCCTCCATCAGCTCCTGCAGTGTGGAGCAACTTAGGAAATGCAGTTTGCATTCCAAACCCCAACTCTGCATCTTACTAACCATCTGCTGTTGTGCAGGTTTCACTCTTCTGGACCTCAGTTTCCTCATCTGTACACTGGGGGCACTAAGCACACCTACATCATAGGGTCACTGTGAGAAGTAAATGAGATATCCCACGTTTAGCGGTTGGCACTGTGCTTGGGATGTGAAAAGTATGTAATAAATAAATGGGAGTGTTTTTCCAGAATGCTATGGTTTTTTTCTTCTTTGAAATGGTTCGACTTCTTGAATTTCTTGTCATCCTTCTTCAGGCCAATTTTCATAGGAGAAAGCAAGAAAGGTTCTTTGCTTCATTCCCCTGTCCTTGCCTACTGAACGCTGATGCCAGCTCTAGGACTCTTCTTTGAGTACTGAGATAGAGCAGCTAACAAGGCAGTCGCAGTTCCTGTTCTTAGCGTTTGTGTTTGCATGGTGGGGAAAGACAGTAAACATGAGAACAAATAGATGGACCATTTCAGCAGGTCATAAGTGCAATGAAGAAGAGAAGACCAAGTGACTCTAGGGCCCCGGAGCGTATAGGGGATTCCTTTGATTAGGGTAACCAGAGAAGACTTCTCAGATGAGATCAAAGTTCTAGTAGATCATTTTAATCTGAGAAAAATGCCTTCTGGGAACATGTCAGGCACAATTTGGTTGCTCAATAAATGTTTTTTTCATGATTGTGTGCACAGTGGGACGCATGAGAATTTTAAATCCTCTGGAAAGAATGTAATCATGGGAACAACAGTTCTCTACCACTTGCTTGGAGCTGTGCACTTCACATCGGTTGTCCTGTCAGCCTTCTTGCCCTCCCTCTCAAGTAGGTGTCATTGGCCTCATTTTATAGATAAGGAGACTGAGGTTTGCAGAAGCAAGTTCATTTGCCCAAGAACAAAGAGTCAAATGTTCTCTGACTGCATCTTGCACCAACAATGAGTGTCAGCTTCTTACTGTTTACAGGGACAAAGCAGCAGGTTTTCATTTGAGGAAAGAGGGTTGTGCTGGATGTCAGAGGCACTTTTCTAACCCCAGCTCTGTGGCTTGTGAGCCTTGAGTTTCTGTATAAACCTCCTTGACACTGGATGGTTCCTCACAATGTCTGCAGCTGAATCAGGTGAGTTCACCTGGTTTGTTACTTTCTCTGCCTCCTCTCAGATGGAGAAACGTAATGCAAAGAGGGAAGAGAATTAGGAAAACAAATGAGCTTGTGGGTACCACCTGTGCCAAGGTGTCACACCACAAGAGAGTGGGTCTGCTGAGAGGGGCACGAAGGGGAGAGATGACTGCCCTGCCTCACAGTATCCAGCCTAGTGCCCTGTGCACAGTAGGAGCTCAAGCCAGCTCTCGTATGGACACGTGTTCTCTTATGCCAGTTAGAAAAGCAATGCCACTGCTGCTGGCTGCCCCTCATGCAGTGTGAAGATGTTGCCAGGTATGATTTGCTGCTCTGTTCTAGGATTCCTGTTTTAAGCAGGCCAGTGACATATTAGGGAGTTTCCAAAGTAGGGTAGATAGGGGCAAGTTACCATTGTGGTTAATTGACTATATTAGTTATCTATTCCCGCTCGACAATATTACCACACCCTCAGTGGCTTAAAACAACATTCATTTGATATCTCATGGTTTCTATGGGTCAAGAATCCAGGCCTGACTTAACTGGGTCCTCTGCAAGGCCACAATAAAGATGTTGACCAGGGCTGTGGCTTTATCTTCTTTACTCAGTGTTTATGGCCTCGTTGCATTTCCTGTGGACTCAGTTTCTCACTGGCTGCAGGCAGAAGTTCACCCTTAGCTCCTTGCCTTGCGATTCTCGGTAGGAGTTCACTTTATGGCACTGGCTTCTTCAATGCCAGCAGAGAAGAGTACCTCCTCCCCAGATGGACACTGCAGTCCTATGTAATGTGATCATGTACACTCGTATATGTATAATCATATCCATCCCATCTCTTTTGCTGTATTATTCTGGTGGAAAGCATGTCATGGTCCTGCCCACACTCAGGAAGGGAACTATGTAAAGATGTAGATACCAAGAGGAGGGTATAACAGGGACCACTTTCGCTTACCTTCCAAAAAGAGTGATAAGAATGTTGAAAACGCCAGCAAGCATCACGTGTGGAAAACAGTCAAAAGTACTTGAAAATTTTTACCTGGGAAAAAGGAAAATAATAATAATAATCAACCCTTATATTGCTTTAACTGAGGACTTTCCATATATTACCTCACTTAACTGTCATAGAACCCTGTGTGGTACTTACCGTTATCATCCCCATTTTACAGATAAGGAAACTAGGTCAAGATATGCCAGGCGTGACACAGCTATTGAGTAGTACTGCTGGGAGTTGGACCCAGGCAGTCTGCCTCCAGGGTTCATGCCTGGCAAAAATTATCAGTCATTAGAAGACAAAGTTGAGTTTCTCCTAAAAAATACTAGGACCAAAGGAGAAAAGCTACCAGGTGGTAGGTTTGGGGTTTACCAGAAGCTCCAAATCCACACTGCCAGGGCAAAATTAGCCGGCACTTAGGAGCAGCTCTCCAGGTTAGACTAGGAAGTGTGCTTCTGCCTACCAGCGTCTCCACCATGCCCTATTGTCTCTTCATTGGAAGACATAGGTTGGTTACTTCTCATAGTGCTGTTTCAAGGCCCCTTGGCCAGGCATTCAGCTAGTGTAAAACTGTGGTCATGGGAGGAGGCAAAGGAGGAGCTGGTCCTCAGTGAACATGCACAAGGCTCGGCAATTGTAGGAAGAGAGCCTTAAGACAAGTGTACAAGTATAAAGCAGGTCATCCTCCACCATGAACTGAGAATAAGGCCCTCCCCTCCCTAGGTCTTAACTCCCTTACCTGTTTAATGGTAGTGGTAGTTCTGGTCCTTGGGAGGATCCAATGCGATCCTGGAGAACAAACTAACTCCTACATATCCTTCAAGGCCCAGATCCATAGTCTAAAAGAAGCCAGATTCCTGGTATTAGATCTACAAGAATTGAAAACCCATGAGTTTTCCTTCTTACTGTGGAGTTTTTGTTCAGAGATAGTTTTGAAGGGGGAAAGAGCCCAACCCTTTGAGAAAATAGAAAGGGGAGGATGCATGAAGAGAAAGCACCACTGTGAGGTCCGGAGTTCTTTGTGAATACCTTTTTGTTCTATTTTTTAAAGAAAGATATTCTTCAAGAGAGTGAAAAGGAAGAGTAAGGAGAGAAGTATATTCTGCTGTGAGTCTGCTCTGCCCAAGAATCCCAAAGCATCTCCTGGAGAAAGGAAAATGCATCCCCAAAAAAAAAAAAAAAATGATCATGGAAAACCTTAAACAGCAATTGTGCTTTGGCCCTACCTCAGCCAGTAACAGTAATAATAGTTGACGATTAAGTAGTGCATTTATTTTTATTTACACTTTAGCATATATTTATTATGTACCAGGCAAGGATATAAGTACTTTATTATTGATTCCTGTAAGTCTCAGCTCAGCCCTGTGGGGCAAACATATTACCATAATTCCATTTGACAGGTGGGAACTGAAACCCAGAAAGGTTAGGTAACTCAGCCAAGGCCACACAGCTCATCAGAGGCAGAGCCAGGATTCATGCCCTTACAGTCTTGCTCTAAGACTTGAACTTTTATGTTGATTTTATATCCTGCAACTTTACTGTATTCACTGATTAGCTCTAGTAATTTTCTGGTGGAGTCTTTAGGGTTTTCTATGTAGAGGATCATGTCATCTGCAAACAGTGAGAGTTTTACTTTTTTCAAATCTGGATTCCTTTTATTTCTTTTTCTGCTCTGATTGCTGTGACCAAAACTTCCAAAACTATGTTGAATAGTAGTGGTGAGAGGGGGGCACCCTTGTCTTATTCCTGACTTTAGGGGAAATGCTTTCAATTTTTCACCATTGAGGATAATGTTTGCTGTGGGTTTGTCATATATAGCTTTTATTATGTTGAGGTATGTTCCTTCTATTCCTGCTTTCTTTAGGGGTTTTATCAAAAATGGATGTTGAATTTTGTCAACACACAGAAATCCCTTGCATTCCTATACACTAAAAATAAAAAAACAGAAAGAGAAATTAAGGAAATAATTGTATTCACCATTGCAATGAAAAGAATAAAATACTTAGGAATATATCTACCTAAAGAAACTAAAGACCTATATATAGAAAACTATAAAACACTGGTGAAAGAAATCAAAGAGGACACTAATACATGGAGAAATATATGTGTTCATGAATCGGAAGAATCAATATAGTGAAAATGAATATACTACCCAAAGCAATCTATAGATTCAATGCAATCCCTATCATGCTATCAATGGTATTTTTCAGAGAACTAGAACAAATAATTTCACAATTTGTATGGAAATACAAAAAACCTCGAATAGCCAAAGCAGTCTTGAGAAAGAAGAAGGAACTGAAGGAATCAACGTGCCTGACTTCAGTCTCTACTACCAAGCCACAGTCATGAAGACAGTATGGTACTGGCACAAAGACAGAAATATAGATCAATGGAACAAAATAGAAAACCCAGAGATAAATCCACACACCTATGGGCACCTTATGTTTGACAAAGTAGGCAAGAATATACGATAGAGAAAAGAAAATCTCTTTAAAAAGTGGTGCTGGGAAAACTGGTCAACCACTTGTAAAAGAATGAATCTAGATCAGTTTCTAACACCATACACAAAAATAAATTCCAAATGGATTAAAGATCTAAACGTAAGACCAGAAAGTATAAAACTCCCAGAGGAAAACATAGGCAAAACACTCTCCAACATAAACCACAGCAGGATCCTCTATGACCCACCTCCCAGAATATTGGAAATAAAAGCAAAAATAAACAAATGGGACCTAATTAAAATTAAGAGCTTCTGCACAACAAAGGAAACTATAAGCAAGGTGAAAAGAAAGCCTTCAGAATGGGAGAAAATAATAGCCAATGAAGCATTGGACAAATAATTAATTTCAAAAATATACAAGCAACTCCTGCAGCTCAATTCCAGAAAAATAAAAGACCCAGTCAGAAAGTGGGCCAAAGACCTAAACAGACATTTCTCCAAAGAAGGCATACAGACATATGAAAAGATGCTCAACATCACTAATTATCAAAGAAATATAAATGAAAACCACAATGATGTACCATTTCACACCAGTCAGAATGGCTGCTATCCAAAAGTCTACAAGCAATAAATGCTGGAGAGAGTGTGGAGAAAAGGGAACCCTCTTACACTGTTGGTGGGAATGCAAACTAGTACAGCCACTATGGAGAAGTGTGGAGATTCCTTAAAAAACTGGAAATAGAATTGCCATATGACCCAGGAATCCCACTGCTGGGCATACACACCAAGGAAACCAGAATTAAAGGAGACACGTGTACACCAATGGTTATCGCAGCACTGTTTAAAATAGCCAGGATATGGAAGCAACCTAGATGTCCATCAGCAGGCAAATGGATAAGAAAGCTGTGGTATATATACACAATGGAATGTTACTCTGCCATTAAAAAGAATACATTTGAATCAGTTCTAATGAAGTGGATGAAACTGGAGCCTATTATACAGAGTGAAGTAAGCCAGAAAGCAAATCACCAATACAGTATGCTAATGCATATATATGGAATTTAGAAAGATGGCAAAAATAACCCTGTATGTGAGACAGCAGAAGAGACACAGATGTATAGAACAGTCTTTTGGACTCTGTGGGAGAGGGCCAGGGCAGGATGATATGGCAGAATGGCATCAAAACATGTAAATTATCACATGTGAAACGAATTGCCAGTCTGGGTTGAATGCATGATACAGGGTGCTTGGGGCTGGTCCACTGGGATGACCCAGAGGGATGGGACAGGGAGGGAGGTGGGAGGGGGGTTCAGGATAGGGAACACATGTACACCCGTGGCAGATTCATGTCACTGTATTGCAAAACCAATGCAATATTGTAAAGTAAAAAAATAATTAATTAATTAAAAAGAAAAAAGAACCTTTGCTGCTGCTAAGTCACTTAAGTCGTGTCCGACTCTGTGCGATCCCATAGACGGCAGCCCACCAGGCTCCTCCATCCCTGGGATTCTCCAGGCAAGAACACTGGAGTGGGTTGCCATTTCCTTCTCCAATGCTCGAAAGTGAAAAGTGAAAGTGAAGTCACTCAGTCTTGTCCGACTCTTCGCGACCCCATGGACTGCAGCCTATTAGGCTCCTCCACCCATGGGATTTTCCAGGCAAGAGTACTGGAGTGGGGTGCCATTGCCTTGAACCTTTAACTGCTGTCTATTCAGACCCTCCAGGATTGATTGAGCATGGATAGGGCACCATGCTGAGTGCCAAGGAATGAGAGGTAGGAGGAAGGAGGCATGAGGAAAGAGCAAGACCCTAAAAGCTGAGTCTACCAAGCTAAGTCTACTTTCAGGCTGTGCGACCACAAGCAGGACTCTAAGCAACTGAGTGTTTCAGGTCCTGGTAGTTCCAGTGCCTTATACAGTTAAAAAACAATCGATGGAAGTCGGGAGAAAAGGAGAGACAGAGGGACGGGTAGAGGGAGATAGTGAGGAAGGAAGGGAGAAAAGAAATAGAAGTAACAATATTTATAATAGTAGCCTGCTCTTAGTAAGTGTTTATTTTGTCAGGTACTCCTCAGTGCTTTACCCACATTATATTATTTAATCTCACAGTGACAACCCTATGACATGGTTAATACTACTATCTCCTTCTGAAGGACAACGAAACCGAGGCATGAGAAGTTCATTAGCTTGTTGAAGGTCACGTGGCTGATGAGTTGGGGGAGCCAGGATTCCGACCAGGCAGTGTCATTTTTGTGCCCAGACTCAGTAAAAAACAGTAAATATTTGAGGTCAAGGTGTAATCCCACCCGTATGCAGGGTATTTGGTGGATTATAAAACCCTTTGTGGTGAGGTTTCCAAGGGTGGAGATGGGGACAGAAATTTCCGGGGTTCTCAGCCAGCGATTCTCAGCTAACACTTGGGTGGAAAATGCCAAGGTGATCGTAGACGGAAAACAGAAACCCAGGGCAGCTGACCACGGCATGCGGCTCAGAGGCTCCTTGGTGGCCTGGTCCACTCAGGGGTGGCTCAGTCTCATGCAGTTCTACTCTAGTCACCTGTAATCTTACTCCCCAGGACACACTCCTGTGATACCCTTCTCATTTATCTTCCCTTCCCCCCAAGGCCACCTGCAGCCATGAAATCCCAATCCAGTTCAGCAAAACACAAACCAGATGCACTGTCCCACACCCATGACCTGACACCTGTTTAATTGGTGTTCAGGCAGGTGGGCAAAAGAAGAGCGAAATAAGGGAACACACATCGAGGGGCTCATTAAGGGCACATAGGGTTCCAGGTAGATTTGGTGATGCCAGGGACAGAACACAGAAGTTTGCTCAGCCTTGACGAGAGAGGAAGCTCTTTGTTCTGTCTCCCTCTGCCATGTTTTGCTTTTCTGCTCCCATTATCCTATTGCAGAATGGGGCCACCAGTACCTGCTCAACCTTTGTCGAAGCTGGTGTGTGTGTGTGTGTGTGTGTGTTAGTCACTCAGTCGTGTCCGACTCTTTGCAACCACATGGACTGTAGCCATCCAGGCTTCTCTGTCTGTGGAATACTCTAGGCAAGTATACTGGTGTGGGTAGCCATTCCCTTCTCCAGGGAATCTTCCCAACCCAGGGACTGAACCCAGGTCTCCCACATTGCAGGAAGATTCTTTACCATCTGAGTCACCAGGGAAGCTCATCATAGCTGCTACTGAGGATTGAAGGAATTGATATGGATAGTATCACCATTGTAATCTGCAGTGTGCGCAGCTGATAGCCACATTCTTCCTATTTATGCATTTCTGGGAGAGGCAGTGTGTTGTGAGGGAAAGCACATTGTGAGAATAACGCAGACCTGGGTTTGCTTCCCAGCTCTGCTACAGACCAGCTGTGTGCACTTGAGTCACTCAGTGTACTCCGCTGTGCTAGGATTTCCTAGCAGCAGTAATGTCCACTTCAGAGGGTCTCAGGGGAGATGAAATGAGCTGCACCTGATTCACGGAAGGACCTTGCTAAAGAGGGACGAGTAGTTTGGTGCCTTACATCCACAGTTTTGCACCATTGTCATTCCCTCAAGGCAGCCTTCTCTGACCTCTGGTACCAGATAAGAATCTGCTGTTGCAAGCCGGAACTTGTAGCAATTCTTTGCGGTATACATCACATTTACATTTATTTGGATGATTATTCGATTCCTATCAGCCTTCCTCACCAGCAATATATGGAGCAATATATGGACACCAGCAATGTCTGTCTTGGACCATCGCTGTCACCCCAGTGCCTAAGATAAACCTGGCACATAATAGGTGGTCAATAAATGCATGTGGAGTAAATTAATGAAGGAAGTGAGTCGGAACCTAATATGCTGGTGTATTCCACTTTTTTGGGAAAAAAGAGTTACAAATAGGTTTTTGTTATTGGTAGTGAAAGTTCCGGAGTTCATTTTGTTCCAAAGAAATAATTAAGGCATATTCAAGATTTTATTTAAAATAGTGTCATTATTGTTAACAAAAGGTTTAGCAGGAGCAATGGTGCAGGTGATCAGGGCCTTGTTGGATTAGTCAGGTTCACTTGACAAACAGAACCAGCCACCAGACACCTGCTTTGAGCCCCACAGCTGACACCACCCTTAGCATAAGATAAGGAGAGGGAGGCATTGCATCAGCTGGGGTTGAGGCCACCCAGAACGGAACCTCCAGGCATGTGGAGCTGCCCTGGCATTGTCAGATGGCTCAGGTGTCCTTCCTGGTGTTCCTTCACAGCCAACACACACTCCAAAGCCCAGCTCTTTCCTCTGGTCCCCTCCTGCTGTCTGCCCTTTCCTCCTCCCTGTGCTTTTGCTGCAAATCCCAGCCTTAAGAGCTGCCCCTGGAAAGAGGGTTGGAGCCTCAACTTCCCAGGTTAGCAGAAGGGCCTAGAATTCCACCTGAGTAGGCTAGGCAGGGCCAAACGGTCCATAACTGCCTGAAACTAGAGTTCACCTCAGCCAAAACTGAACATTACTCACTGTCAGAAATCTCCCTAAACCTTTCACAAATCATCTGGGCCCTGGTAAGTGCCAAGGTCAACATTTAGCCTTTCTTGTTTTCTCTGCCTCTTGGCTTCGATCTCTTTCCTGAGACAGTGGAGACAGAAGTAGTTTGCAAGGGCGAGGCACAGCCAGACAAACAAAAGGATTTCTTTCCCTTTCTGCATTTGATTTTGGTGGGGAGGGCAGAGAGGGGCCCGACTGCACTCTGGCAAGAGTGGAATCTCCTCCTGGAAGCACAGGTCCCACGCGAGGGGAAACAAAATGCTGTCAGGTCAAACATTGTATGCATAATAATTCTTAAAAACTGTAGGAAACTTTAACATTATTTTTAAAAAAATGAAAAAATAAAAGTGAAATTATAATAATGTTATCCTGTTTTGCTTGCTTTTTAATTTGCTTTCTTCGGTGGAGCTACAGTTCAATGCAAACCTTGGGGATTGCGCTCCACCCATTGTAATCCCATGAGAATGTCTCCCATTCAAGTATCCTCCAGTCTTTGGGTCTTGCTGGAATCAGAAGGTTGAAAAATGTGGTCTTATATGGCAGATCCCCTTTGCCTATTGCCTCAGGCCCAGAAAACTGGAAATGAGAGTGTCCTTGTCTTTCAGATGACGTGAACGTTGAAAAGTTAATGTTTCTAAGATCCAGGGGTAAAAGCGCAGGGTTATCTGCTTCCTGCCATATAACTTCCTGCCTTGAGATGCTGTGTATCAGTTCTTTAACCCTTCTTCACCGGCCAGGACCTGATAGGAGAAAAGCATTTTCTTCTTGGTGTAGAGCCTTTACATTTCTCTATTCCAGCAATAATTTAGTGTTGTTCACAGGTTTTAGGTAGTATCCCCATCAACTTTTTATTGTAATAGTTAACTTTCTAGTGAAGTAAAAAAACTTATTTGAAAAAAATTATAAAAAATATAACTAGCAAATCAGATCCACAAATTCATGGATATTATTGTTTAGATAAACCCAAAACTGACTCATTAAAAAGAGGGGAGAAAAAAGAGTCAACCCAAGGAAAATACTAAGTATTAATAGTAAACCGTTAGGAGAAAATGGCAAAAATGAATGTGGAAAACTAATGTATGAGCTTTAAGAATGCTGCCATTATTTACTTTCTTTTCTCTCCATTAATTTGTGAGTTCTGTTAGGATAGAGACTCCCTTTTATTCTTTATATCCCAAGCACTAGCATAGTACCTGACACAAAGGAGCCCAGTATTCAGTGAAGGTGGGATGTACGAATACAAAAATGGTGAATGGAGAGATGGGCTTGACATCTTGGGCTGTGACAAACCCACCAAGGGTGTGGTCTTCCCAGAAGTGCCTTGGTAACAAAGTACTTGGGAGGACTTTCCTTCCTAAACGTGCTTCTGTGAGATAACAGTTGGTAAACTGAGGGTCAGGAAGGCTGCAGGCTGTGAAATCTAACGTTCCCAAATGCTAGCTTCCCCCATCTCAGATTGTCCCCACAGAAAGAATGTCTAGCTGCTTGGAGTAAAGCAGGAGCCGAGAATATCGGAATCCACAGTGAGGGCACTTCGGATGGGACACACTGGCTGTGAGGCCTCGAATAGGTCACTTCTTGTCTCCTTCCCTGCAGAGTAAATTCATTACAGTGAAAGAAATTCTATGACTCTGGGAGGGGTTGGTTCTGATCTTGAAACCTACAGGAAAGGCAGAGGGGAGGAGGTATTGATAAGCTGGTGCAAGACCAGATTCAAGCTTGAAGAACTGACACCTTGGCGTTCAGCGATCATCTGTGCAGTCAGCATCATGGGTTGCCCTGGGTGGTGACATCTGTCACTTCCAGCTTCAGGAGTTTTCCTATTTGCCTGTGTAGGGGACGGGGGTGGCTTCTACTGCCGGGGCCCCCCACTACCTCAGAGCACTGAGGGCAGCCTCTCCATGCCTTTTAGGCAAGCAAGTTTGCTTCCACTTGGAATTCTTATGCCTCCCCTAGGACCACACTTCACAGTTTATTGAACACTATTCATGTCTTCTATTACATCTGATCCCCATTGGATCCCAGAGGAGGCCACTCAGGGTAGTACAGAGGGAGGTGGTATCTAGGTTCTCTGAGCCATGTGTTATGTAGAAAGAATACCTCCGGTGGGTCAGAGAGCTCACCTCAAGGTGGCCCAGGGCCACCTGTGTTCAAAGTCCAGCTCTACCATGTACCAGCTGTGTACCCTCAGGATCGCCAGATCTCTTCTCTGGGCCACAGTTTCCTCATCTGTAAAACTGGACTATAAGAATATCTATCTACCTTATACAGGGTTGTTGTGAATATTGAATGAATGTTATCTGGCACTTAGTAAGTGATCTATTTCATTATTAATTCCTCAGGTTACTTTGATGATTTAGTGAGATAATGGGTGTATTTATTTCCCAGGGCTGTCTTAACAAAGTACCACAATCTGGGTGGCTTTAAACAACAGAAATTTATTCCCTCACATTTCTGGAGGCCAGAAGTCAGTTTCATTGGGCTGCATTCAAGGCGTCAGAAGGGCTGTGCATTCTCTGCAGGCTCTGGTAGAGAATCCCTTCCTTGCTTCTTCCAGTTTCTGGTGGTAGCCAGCATTCCTTTGCTTGTGGCTCTTCGTCCTCCATCTTCACATGGCCTTCTCCTCTGTGAGTGTGTGTGTGTGTGTGTGTGTGTGAGAGAGAGAGAGAGAGAGAGGGAGAGAAATCTCTCTCTGCCT
This sequence comes from Bos indicus x Bos taurus, assembly GCF_003369695.1. Taxonomy (NCBI): domain Eukaryota; kingdom Metazoa; phylum Chordata; class Mammalia; order Artiodactyla; family Bovidae; genus Bos; species Bos indicus x Bos taurus. Next base: position 48,858,493 of record NC_040080.1, read on the forward strand.
ACAAGGATACTTGTAATGGCATTAAGTGTGTATTGTTAGTAACTCAGTTGTGTCCAATTCTTTGTGAGCCCATGAACTGTAGCCCACCAGGCTCCTCTGTCCATGGAGTTCTCCAGTCAAGAATACTGGAGCGGGTAACCATTCCCTTATCTACTAAATGATGACATTTAGGGCCCACCCAACACCGCAGTTCAAAAGCATCAATACTTCCGCGCTCAGCTTTCTTTATAGTCCAACTCTCGCATTCATACATGACTATTGGAAAAACCACAGCTTTGACTAGGTAGACCCTTGTTGGTAAAGTAATGTCTCTGCTTTTTAATATACTCTCTAGGTTGGTCATAGCTTTTCTTCCAAGGAGCAATCGTCTTTTAATTTTATGGCTGAAGTCACCATCCGTAGTGATTTGGAGCCGAAAGAAATAAAGTCTGTCAGTGTTTCCATTGCTTCCCCATCTATTTGCCATGAAGTGATGGGACCGGATGCCATGATCTTAGTTTTCTGAATGTTGAGTTTTAGGCCAAATTTTTCACTGTCCTCTCTAACTTTCTTCAAGAGCCTCTTTAGTTCTTCTTCACTTTCTGCCATTAGGGTGATATCATCTGCATATCTGAGGTTACTGATATTTCTCCTGGAAATCTTGATTCCAGCTTGTGCTTCATCCAGCCTGGCATTTTACATGATGTACTATGCATATAAGTTAAATAAGCAGAGTGACAATATACAGCCTTGACATACTCCTTTTCTTATTTGGAACCAGTCTATTGTTTCATGTCCAGTTCTAACTGTTGCTTCTTGAACTGTATACAGATTTCTCAGAAGGCAGGTCAAGAACTGTGGTATTGGAGAAGACTCTTGAGAGTCTCTTGGACTGCAAGGAAATCCAACCAGTCCATCCTAAAGGAAATCAGTCCTGAATATTCATTGGAAGGACTGATGATGAAGCTGAAACTCCAATACTTTGGCCACCTGATGCGAAGAATTGACTCTTGGAAAGCACTCTGGTTCTGGGAAATATTGAAGGCATGAGGAGAAGGGGATGACAGAGGATGAGATGGTTGGATGGCGTCACCAACATGATGGACATGAGTCTGAGTAGGCTTCTGGAGTTGGTAATGGACAGGGAAGCCTGAGGGCTGCAATTAATGGGGTCGCAAAGAGTCGGACACTACTGAATGACTGAACTGAACTGAACTGACGGCCCACCCAAATAATCCAGGTTAATTTCCCCATCTCAAAGTCCTTAATCACATCTACAAATATTCTTTTCCCATTTCAGATGATATTTATAGGTTTCAGGAATTAGGATGTGGTTATCTTTGGGGAGCCATTTTTCAGAGTAGCACATGCATGGCCTTTTACAAAGTTTGCTGACCCCTGTTGTAGAAGGATAGGGAAGTCACCCCCAGACTGGTCAGCTCCCACCCTCTGAGGCTGCCTTCCGGAGGCCCCTTGACTCACTTTACATCTGGCCCACACCAGGGGTCTCCATTTTGTCAGTCACTTCCTAGGACTATGTATGGTTTCCCTCACCTCTGCCCTGAGGAAAAAAAAAAGTCAAATTACAGTAACATCTGCACCATATCTGAGTTTCTGGTCCCACTTTTATCTCCCCCATGGCCTAGCACTGTCCTCAGGTACAAAAAGGATGGGAAATTTTTAGCAGACAAGTTCTGTTTTCCAGAGCAGGACTCTTTCTTCACCTTATTTTACAGGCTTGATGGCTTTTTCTGTTGTCCTAGGCGGGTTTTACCTCATCCCCTCTGGCTAAAACTGCTCTCCTGATAACATATTCCATTCTTATGCAAGCAACCATCCTTCCCTTGGTGAACTGTTCTGCTCCCCAAGCCTTGTACAAACCTGGCACCAAGCAGCAGCTCCCGAAGAAATATACTTTCCCTCCCCTTTCCAAGTTTGATCATGCAAATAGACCTATGTTAGTTTCCAGGTTAGTAAAAACTAGCACGAACATAGTGATAAATGAATGTTTACTGTGGGAATGAATGTACACCACACAAACACAGGTAATCCAGTCCATGTAGAGTGTGCATCTTTTTGTACAAGCCACAGCTTGAAAATAAACACAGGACAGTGTTCATGTTTTGGTGGGGTAATTGAAACGGCCAGTTGTGTACACTGAGTACGGACATCAGAGTTCTGGGCGCCATTATGTCCTGTGTTCCTCCCCCGTGCAGAAGGCAGACAGGTGTTATTATCTCCATGTTAAAGAAGGGAAACTGGAATTCCATGGCAGTCCAGTGGTTAAGACTCTGTCCTCTCAATGCCGAAGCCCTGGACCCAATCTCTGGTCAGGGAACTAAGGTTCCAGAAGACGTGAGGTGGCCAAATAATAAAATAAGATGGGAAACTGGGGTTCAGAATTGTCAGGTAGGCAACTGGCCTATTATTAGAAAGATAGCAGGCAGCAGACTTGGTCCTGGAGCCCATCCCTCACCTAGTGTTTCCACTGGCCTGGGTGAAGGCCACTGTGTAACAGAGGCAACATGGAGGGCCCCAAGAGCCTGTCCTGGGAGTTAGGAAATTGTTCTGTGTGTCTTCTCTGCACTGTCTGTCAGTGAACTTTTTCCTCTCTGGTTATTCAGTTTTCAGAATTTTATCATTTGTGTCACAGACAACTTCAGGAGGCCAGCATGATTACATAAAATAGTTTTTAAAAATAATAGTAACGGCTACCATTTCACCGGGCACTTGCTATGAGCCAGATACTATTCTGTGTGCTTTACGTGGGTTAATTTGTTTAATCCTCGTAGCATCCTTATGAGTGCTCTTACTGTAGCCGCTTTATAGAGGAGAAAACTGAGACAGAACAGTTAAGAACCTTGATTCGGGCCACACACCTATTGGTTGGGGAATATGTAGTGACAGGAATAAGGATGTTGCTATAGTATGTGGGTAGATAAGGAGAGGTTTCTCCAATGGAGTGGACACATGAATAAAGACGAGAGAGAACCATATGGCTATATGGGAGAAGAGTTTTTAGACCAAGGGAATATCGAGTGGAAAGGACTGAGATGGGAGCATCCTTGGTGTGTCCAAGGAGCAGCCAGTGAGCAGTGGCGGTGGGAGGAGATGAGGTCAGAGCTGGGTTAGGTGGGGGAGGGGCAGACTGTCGGACCTTATATCTTACGGAATTTTGCTTTAGTTCAGAGTGATTTGGAAGTCACTGCTGGGCCCTGAGCAGAAGAGTGCCACTTGATTCACATTTGAAAGAATTATTTTGTCTGCCATGAGGAAAAGCAGAAGGGAGGCAAGAGCAGAAAGAATGAGTAGATGGAGGAGACTGCAATAATCCAGAAGGAAAATGATGATAACTTGGACCAAGGTAGACATGGTAAAATGTGGTCAGCTCTGATTTTGTTATGAAGCTGTGGGTGGTAGAATTTGTCAATAGATTGAATGTGCAGTATAAGAGAAAGAGGAAAGTCAAGGGTAACACTAAGACTTTGGGGCTGATCAAATAAAAGGAGTTGCCATTAACTAAGATCGGAAAGTCTGCAGATGAATCAGTGAGAGTTTGGCTGTCAGCATATTTAACTAGCAGTGCCTGTTAGGCATCCTAGTGGAGATGTTGAAGAGGCCACTGAATCTGCAGTAGAGAGTGAGGGAGAGATCTGGGCATATAAATTTTGGGAATCATCAGTACATAGATGATGTTTAAAGTTGTGAAAATAAGATCACCATGGGAGGGAGTGTGGATACAGAAAAGCCAAGACCAGAGTGCTTCAAAATAATCCACATGCAATGCAGGAGACGCTGGTTCGATTCCTGGTTAGGGAAGATCCTGTGGAGAAGGGATAGGCTACCCACTCCAGTATTCTTGGGCTTCCCTTGTGGCTCAAGTTGTAAAGAATCCACCTCCAAAGTGGGAGACCTGGGTTCGATTCCTTGGTTGGGAAGATCCCCTGGAAAAGGGAAAGGCTACCCAATCCAGTATTCTGGCCTGGAGAATTCCATGAACTGTATAGTCCTTGGGGTTGCAGAGAGTTGGATACAACTGAGTGACTTTCACTTTTCAGAGTGTTTCAAAATTTACAGGTCAGGACAATGAAGAGGAATCAGTGAAGTTGACTGAGATCAAACAGTTGGTGAAAATCAAGAAGAGTGTCCCAGACACCAGATGAGGGGAAAGTTTTTCAAGGAGGGGGCATGAACAACTATATCAAGTACAGCTGATTGATAAAGTAAAATGAGAGCTCAAATTTAATCATTGTGTTTAGCAATATGGAGCTCATACAACATCTTGGCAAGTGGAGAGGTGGAAGCGAGTTCAAGAACGAGTGGAAGAGAAGTTGAGCTTAGAAGTGTAGACTTTTTGCTGTAAAGATGATTAGAACAATTGGAGGATAACAATTGGAGGTAAGTGGAGGATAATATGGAGTCAAGAAAGGTTTTCTTAAGGGAGATAGTGCAATAATGTTTGAATGATAAGGAGAATGATCCAATAGTTAAATAAAAGATGTAGGAAAGAAAGGAAGACTTGGTAAGGCAGTATCCTAAAATTGGTGGGGAAAAGGTGATACCTATACAAAATGGAAGGGTTCCCATGGGTAGAAGCAGAGTTCATTCAAAGGAACAAGAGGGAAGGCATAGTTGATATGCTAGAAGGTGCTGGAAGGTGGTAAATGTGGTGGTGGGAGCTTGGGCATATCTCTTTTGATTGCTTCTGATATTTTTGATAAAATATGAAGCAAGGTTTTTATCACTGAGAATCTAGAGGGGCAGGAAATATCAAACGTGTTAGCATAAAGGATAAAGTATTAAATACTTGCCTAGAAGAATGAGAGAGTGAGTAGATTGGGGAAGTGTAGTATGATGACAGAACTTCAGATGCGTCCTGAGGTTAACAGTCATATTTTTCTGCAGTCATGTTCAGATGTGGTATGTTCTGACCACCTTTGCAGCTGAGAGCAAGATAAGGTGAGATAGGGTGACTTTTGTAGTGGGAAGGCAAGATCAATTTTGAACATGTGTTAGCGGTGAATAAATTAGTTTTCTACAGACACCAAAGCATCTATCAGGGTCACATACCTAAATCATGGGTTTTAGTGTAAGTATATTTACTTTTGTGATCTGGGAACATAGCCCAGTCAGCACATCATTTGACTGGAAGCTGTCTATTGTTACCAATTGTCAACTAGAGTAGACCTCTGAAGAAAGGGGTCTGATAAGACTAATGAGTTTTTTTGAGGAAGAATAAATTAAAGCATATCTGGGAGTCTTAATCTGGGCAACTAGAGGAAAGCATCATGACAAAAGTGGGAAAGCCCCATGGAAGCAGGGATAGAAACCCAGGACAAAATCAGGTAACTTTACAGAACAATATTGCATAAGGGTGGGACCAGCAGTGCTTCACACTGGGCATGGCCTTCTGAGCTGCAGAGACCTTGGCTCAAATCTTGCTCAGACCTTGGCTCTCAATCACTGTGAGACCTGAGAAAATGATTCCACTTCTCAAAGCATCAGCTTTGTCATCTGTAAATGAGAATGATACCACAGCCCTTGCAGAGCTTCTGTGAATATCATGTGCGTTCAGCAGGTTGTTGCGGAGGGTCCACTGGATACCTGGCTTTGTTCCCAAGGATGGGGGTTCCTTGGTAAAGAAAACATTGGTGTTTTTCCCTTCTGGAGCTTCCCCTCTAGATGATCTCGACCAAGGATATTGTAAGCACAGAGCTTTGGGCATGAGAAGCACAAGTGCTCAGTAGATGTCCCTTCCACCCTGTCCCTTCCTCAAGTGGCTTCCACAAGGGCTCCTCACCCACTCCACTTTCCCAGCCTCCATCCCCATGGTCTCCGAAACTGGGTGGCTCTGAGTAGCTCCCTTCACTCCAGTCTCCACACCACAAAAGTACAACCTTCCTCAACTTTCAGCAAAAATCCTTGAAAATCAAGTTCTCTCATCTGCATACAAAGCTGGCGGAACCAAGTGCTTGGACCCCCGGGTTCTGGGACAGGAGTCCAGCCCAGCTCTTAATGGGTCATCACTTGAGGTCCTCTGCCCCTCAGGACATTCTTCTCTGGCTTGTGTTGGATGCATGGGCTCAAACTTGGAAATACAGGATCACAAACTCAGTAGTGTGTGAGCCACCCAATCTTTGTATCTGTGCAAAGGGGTGCAGAACCCTCCAGGGTTCCCCTACACCCCTTCCCCAAGCCCTTTTCCAGGTGTTTCCCCTCATCAGCAAACCTTTGCTCCCTCTCACATGTTGGTGCTCCCTCTCACATGTTGGTGCTCCCTCTCACATGTTGGTGCTCCCAGGAGGCCTTTCCCACCTGTGGGGCTCCCTCGTCACCATGTGACCCCGCCTCCGCTGTCACCCTTTTGCCTGGATAGGCCTGTCATTTTCTCATTATCATCATCACCCCAGACCCACATTTGTCCTCTGCTTTCCTGTTTCCAGTTAAACCATGTGCTATCAGGAATCCCAGGTCACACTGTTGTGTGGTCTCCAGAGAGGAAAATGACAGCATTGGGGGGAGGGGGGATTCCCACTGAGCAGCCTCGTGGACTTGGCCAGAGATATTCTGGGGGTGGGTTGAAAGCTCTGGAGACCCTGAGGGCAGATGGCGTGGGCGGGCGACGTTTGTGGCGGGTGCATTTTCCTTCCTTGCCTTGTGCTTTCCTTTCACAGCTGCAGTTCCTTAGAGCCCTAACATTCCAGAGCTAATTTTAGGTTCTTGGGACTGGCTTGTTCTAAGTGACCCCGGCCCCCGCCTTTCCCCTCCGCCCAGCATATTCATTCCAGCCTCTGGCTCACACAATCCACACTCATTCGGGGGCTCTCTGGCTTTCACTCAAATCAGAGAGGAGTAATTGTGACCCAGGTCCCCCCACCAGCTTAAAGACCCTCAGGAAGCAGGAAACTGAATAGAGGGGGCGTGGGATGGGAATCCTGCAAAGACAAAAGAGGGTGGGAGGGGGGGAGCCACTTCCTGCCTCCCGGATAAGGAGATAGCGTTTATGGCATCAGTCGAGAGCTCACAACCTTCTCAGAGCCTTGGAGAGAAGGACTAGAAGGAAGGATGAAGGAGCAGGAATGTGAATGAAGACAGATTGGTGGATGCCTGCAGTCTCTCCACTCTCCCCAACACCCGACTCAATATTTGTACAGCTCGTGAACCTGAGCCTACCTACAAGAGTGGCCAAGGTCAGAGTCTCATTGGCCTCTCCAGTCACAAAGTAGATCTGTAAGTCGCAAGAGAGAGATGTCATTTTCTCCATGTTTCTAACTCCACAGCAGGGAGAACCAAGGCCCAGAGACAGAAGTGTCTTCCCCAAGGTTGGATCTGAATTCGAGGTTATGCGCAGCCAGAGCTGGACTGAGACTCGACTAGAATTGGGCCTTCTGGCCTTCAACTCAGAGTTCCTTCAGCTAGGGTTCTGGTTCGTTTCTTGTCATTTGAGAGCAGGTTGCCACATCTTTCATCACCATCAGCACCATCATGTGCCTCCCTCCCAAACGTGCTTCCTTACACAGCCTTACCTGCTCTTTACGGAGGTGAAGTGGAAACTCAGAGAGGAAGTGAGCTCCATGGGGAATGATCAGCTACCTGCCTTGGTCCGGGACGCGGAGCCATGAGCGACAGAGAAAAAGGGAAATTGTTTCTGTCCTCACTTCTTGTCTCTGCCAGTTTATCAGGAAAGGTGATTAAGAACTGAGTCTTAATAGGCTCCAGTTTCATCCACCTCATTAGAACTGATTCAAATGTATTCTTTTTAATGGCTGAGTAATACTCCATTGTGTATATGTAGCACAGCTTTCTTATCCTATTATACAGAATGAATTAAGCCAGAAAGAAAACACCAATACAGTATCAGTTCAGTTCAGTCGCTCAGTTGTGTCTGACTCTTTGCGACCCCATGAATGGCAGCACGCCAGGCCTCCCTGTCCATCACCAACTCCCGGAGTTCACCCACACCCACGTCCATCGAGTCAGTGATGCCATCCAGCCATCTCATCCTCTGTTGTCCCCTTCTCTTCCTGCCCCCAATCCCTCCCAACATCAGAGTCTTTTCCAATGAGTCAACTCTTCGCATGAGGTGGCCAAAGTACTGGAGTTTCAGCTTTAGCATCATTCCTTCCAAAGAAATCCCAGGGCTGATCTCCTTCAGAATGGACTGGTTGGATCTCCTTGCAGTCCAAGGGACTCTCAAGAGTCTTCTCCAACACCACAGTTCAAAAGCATCAATTCTTCGGCACTCAGCCTTCTTCACAGTCCAACTCTCACATCCATACATGACCACAGGAAAAACCATAAGCCTTGACTAGACAGACCTTTGTTGGCAAAGTAATGTCTCTGCTTTTGAATATGCTATCTAGGTTGGTCATAACTTTCCTTCCAAGGAGCAAGCGTCTTTTAATTTCATGGCTGCAGTCACCATCTGCAGTGATTTTGGAGCCCAAAAAATAAAGTCGACACTGTTTCCACCGTTTCCCCATCTATTTCCCATGAAGTGATGGGACTGGATGCCATGATCTTCGTTTTCTGAATGTTGAGCTTTAAGCCAACTTTTTCCACATATATATGGAATTTAGAAAGATGGTAACGATAACCCTGTATGCGAGACAGCAAAAGAGACACAGATGTATAGAATAGTCTTTTGGACTCTGTGGGAGAGGGAGAGGGTGGGATGATTTGCGAGAATGGCATTGAAACATGTATAATATCATATAAGAAATGAATCACCAGTCCAGGTTTGATGCAGGATACAGGATGCTTGGGGCTGGAGCACTGGGATGACCCAGAGGAATGGTACGGGGAGCGAGGTGGGAGCGGGGTTCAGGATGGGGAACATGTGTATACCCATGGTGGATTCATGTTGATCTATGGCAAAACCAATACAATATTGTAAAGTAATTAGCATCCAATTAAAATAAATTAATTTCAATTAAAATAAATAAATAAAATAAAAAAGAACTGAGTCTTCTAAAAGATTACCACTGGGGAAGAACCTTCTAGTGGCTTCATGAGGACCTCCCAGTCTCCCAGCCACTGGTGACTCCAGTCACTTCTCCTGATGTCCTGGATCTTCAGGCAGTACCACATGGCGAACAGCCTGCAGACAGACTGCCTGGATTTGAGTCCCTGATCAGTTTCCACACCTGAAAAATGGGAGTAAAGAGTATAGGGCTCTCGTGAAAATTAAATGAGTTCACATGATCTATGCAATGTAAAAATTGGTCAAACATACTCATAAGGTTAGAGGACTTTATTAATTTACTGTATGTATGTTATATATGAAGTGAAGTGAAGTTGCTCAGTCGTGTCCAACTCTTTGCGACCCCATGTACAGTAGCCTGCACCAGGCTCCTCCATCCATGGGATTTTCTAGGCAAGAGTACTGGAGTGCGTTGCCATTTCCTTCTCCAGGGAATCTTCCTGATCCAGGGATCGAACCCAGGTCTCCTGCACTGTAGACAGATGCTTTACCGTCTGAGCCACCAGGGAAAGATTAAATAAGTTCATACATGTAAATTAGTACATAATTTAAAACTCTTAGTGTCTAGCACATGATACTTACTGTTACTGTAACTATTATTATTTAACTCTGGTTTCTCTAAGGACCAACCTTGCTCAGGTTCTGTTCCAGACTGTGTCAATAAAGTGACTGTTGGAATAAAGCAAGTCACATGAATTTTTTAGTTTAAACTAATCTAGTTTAGTGCATATAAGAGTTATATTTATAGTATACTGTAGTCTACTATGGGCAATAATGGCATTATATCTAAAAAAAAGCTCTGTACTTACCTTAATTAAAAAAATATTTTATTGCTGAAAAATGCTAACTGTTATCTCAGCCTCCATCAGGTCATAATGTTTTTGCTGCTGGAGGGTCTTGCCTCAGTGGTGGCTGCAGACGATAAAGGTGGTGGTTCCTGAAGTGACAGCAACTTCTTAAAATAAGACTACAAAGAAATTTTCCCCATCAATTGACTCTTCCTTTACTTGAACACTTAAGAGGCCATTGCAGGGTTATTAACTGGCCTAATTTCAGTAGTATTGTGTCTCGGAATAGGGAGGCTCAGCCAGGAAGGACAGAGATGAGGGAATGGCTGGTCAGTGGAGCAGTCAGAATAAACCCGCAGCGTTTATTAAGTTCACCATCTTATATGGTTAAGTATTCGTGTGCGCATGCGTGCTCAGGTGCTTCAGCTGTATCTGACTCTTTGCAACCCTATAGACTGTAGCCTGCTAAGTTCCTCTGTCCATGGGATTCTCCAGAGAAAAATACTGGAGTGGATTGCCATGCCTTCCTCCAGGGGACCTTCCTGACCCCGGGATTAAACCCTCGTCTCCTGCATTGCAGGAGAATTCTTTACCCACTTAGACTCCTGGGAAGCCCTTGGTTGCAATATGCAGTGTCCCAAAACACTTACAATAATAACATCGAAGATCACCAATCACAGATCACCATAATAGATATAATAATTGTGGAAAAGTACAAATATTGTATGGATTACCAAATGTGACACAGAAGCATAAAATGATCAAGTGGAAAAAATGGGGCTGATAGATCTGCTCAACCCAGAGTTGCCACAAACCTTCAATTTGTAGAAGGCACTCTATCTGGAAGTGGAATAATCGAGGTGTGCCTGTAATGATAATCTCTCCTGTTCAACTGATGTTTTCCAGTTTACCAGGCACTTTCCCACACTTTCTCTCCATTTCAGTTATTACAGCAATGCTTTAAGATGGCGGTTGTTCTGTCCCACTTTATGGATGGGGAAGCTGAGACAGAGTTGACCTACTCTAGGTCAGCCGGTACGTGCACAACTGGGACATGCCCCATGTGACTCTCAGGCAAGGGCTTTTACCCTACCTTGATCTGCCCGTCACCAACTGCGTTCTCATATCCTACCCGACTTCCTAGTTAGACAGCAGGTCCCTGACCTTGGTGCTGTCTCTGTCCTTAGGGAAGTGACCTCTGCAAGGTCCCACGGCTTAACACGCCAAAAGCAAAACAGAATCCACATCTCCTGAATTTCCAGTCTGACACTATTTCCTCCATAACCTTTTATCTTACTGGGCTGTTTCCCACTTAGATGCATTATTACAAAGAAAAAGCGTTTAGTGTTTGTTTTCCCCACTGAATTAAAAGATCCAAATCCGTTGCATCAGGAATTGTAATATATCACAGCCTGAGGACACAGGGCATGAAGGTTCAATCCATATTCCACCGCTGCCACCAGAGAGCCACGTCATCTCTCTTCCACCGTAGAGTTCAAACCCCTGCCTCATTTCTTCCTCAGAAAGATGGCTTGCCGCGATGAGATGGGGGGAAACAGATGCTGAGATACCCATCCAGGCCCTCCCTACGGAGAACAGGCGTGGGGGCAGCTGCTGAGTCCATACTGCAGCTGTGTGCATCCTTCAGAAGCCCCGCAGGACTCTGCGTCCTGGTCCTCCTCTCCCCTCACTCCTGCCCTGAGAGTCACCTAATACAGTTATTTTAAGGAAAGTTCCACAAGGCAAAACCTCACAGGGACTCTGATGTTTGAGGGTTTGGTTCTTCCTGCCTCCCACTGGAGACAGGTTTTGAGGTTGTTTCGCTGAATCACTTGGCAAAAAGTAAATAAATAAATGGAGGAAGGAAACCTTGCTTAAAAGGAATTCTGTTGCCTCCCAAAAAACAAAGCAGCTGTCATCACCAAAGGAATCTGCAGGACTTGACCTTTCTGGGACTCTGCTTCAGTTCGTTCTGGGGTGCCCTCCCCCCAACCCCTGCCTAGAAAGGTGCCCATCGAGCTCTCTGCAACGTGCTCAAAACTAGGCTGCCCACCCTCCCAGGCAAATTAGCTGTGTACCGCAGGCTCTGATGGCCAAATCTGGCTGCTGTTCTCTGCCCTTCTCCCCTCAAGGTCGAAGAAGAACCAAGGAGTGACCTCTCCCTGTGGCTTGACATCCTGTGAATGTCCTGGCTTCCTTTGGGGTCCCTGCCACCTTCGATTACTTGTGAACCTGGCTGCCACCAGCCACCCCTTGCCTCTCATTCACATTCAATTACTCTCCTGGGCTTCTGCCCTCCATAAAAATAAAAAGAAACAGCGCTGTAGACCATCAGCTAGTCTAATCCTCTTATCTTACCCTCATGGAGACTGAGGCCAGGAGAGCATCAGCAACCGATCCTGGGTCACATGGCACCTCTGTAAAACGTCAAGGCTAGCACTGAGTACCGAGATTCTGTGGCCCCAACTTCCATAGGCTGGCAGCAGCCAACGTCCTGTGGATGGTAGAGCTGGCTGAGCCTCCTTGTGCCCTGGGAGCTCCCTCATCTACAGTGAAAGGGAAGGGAAATAGGAAATTGGGAGAAACATTCAGGGAGACCCCTGGCAGCCACTTGACCAATTTGAAGTCTGGTCCATCACTGTGGGTTAGGGTCTTCTTTAAGCATCTCATAGAGCATCTCTCCTGTCCTGCCTCAAATCCTTCCATCACCCCAGGCCTTGTCCACTCCCAGTGTCCCTGGCATTCGAGGCCTCTGACATTTTTCCCATCTTCTCTCCCTACCTCTGTTAACCCTGCCCTCTGAATTGTGGTGAGGAGTAGAGAAGCCACACCCTGTGCCTGGTGAATGCCCGGAGCCTAAGGGGTGGGGGGTTTGGGTGGATATGCCCATGGGTGCCCAACTCATGACTCTGTCAGCCTCCCCATCTGTAGTAGAAGGAAGGCCCAGCCGGAGAGGTTCTGTCCCACACTTCCTCCAAGACCCTGGACAAAGTGCTCACTGCCTCTGAAACCCCATTCCCTCCCCTCACCTGGCATAGTTCAGCGAAGAGTAAAGCTCTCGCTCATAGGAGGTGTCCAGTAGATATTCACTCTTCTCCCTTACCTGGAGCAGGCAGAAGAGCAGGATGTAGGTAGAGAGAGCTCTCTCCTGGGATGCTTAGACTCTAGTGCAAGACTCAGGGCTGTGTGAGGTGCTGGAAGGTGGCGGGCAGACAAGCCAGGCCAGCTAGGGCTGAGCATCCCTCCACCACCAGCCGTCTAGACAAGGGCCTCAGAATTGCCTAGTCTCCAGGTTGGGAGGAACCACCTGTCTGAAAGTTCAAGTAGTCTCATCAGAGGCTGATTTGAAAACACTCTTCTGTTAGTCTTTCCATGAAACAGAGTTTCATCCCAGCCCCTTCGCCCAGGATGGCCACTTCCACTGTCTGCTTCATTGGTGAGTTCACTCTGTGTGTCCCCGGCTCTTCCATATTTAGTCTCACTGAATCCTCCCAAGAGCCCTATGAACTTACCACCACTTTGCTGTGAGGTAATAGAGGATTGAGAAGGTTAAGTCATTTCCCCCAGGCCATCCTGTGATAATTTCAGCTCACAGCTATTTGCTGAGCACCTACTCTATGCCAGGTCGGCTTTGAAATACTGCAGTAAGCAAAGCAACCTGGATTCCCAGCTGACTCCGGGCCTCTCCTGCTTCCTCTTAGTGTTGCCTCTTCCATCTAGAAGCCACGACTAAATACAGGGCTTGAATAACTTAGAAAGATACTGAGAAGTTAGGATATAATCTTTTTGAGTAAAGCTTAAAATTTCTCAGTCCTGGTGACTCAGTTGGTAAAGAATCCACCTGCAATGCAGGAGACCTGGGTTTGAACCCTGGTGGGAAGATCCCCTGGAGAAAGCTACCCACTCCAGTATTCTGGCCTGGAGAATTCCATGGAGAGAGGAGACTGGTGGGCTATGTCCCTGGGGCCACAAAGAGTTGGACATGACTGAGTGAGTTTCGCTTTTTAGAATTTCTACCAGTGGTTCCTCGTGGGAGCAGTACTGCCCCTCGGGGTGCATGTTGGAAACTGATGGGAAGACTTTTGGTTGTCATCACAAGCACTGGGCACTGTGAGTACTTAGTGGGAGGTTCAGGGATGTGCACAGGAAGATTCTGCATGGCTGAGCACTGTCCCCACCACCTGGCACTAGAGAGGTGAAAGCCCAGTTATAATTAGCCAAAGAAAGAACCTAACTGCACATTCAGTTCACACATGAAGCATTTAAATGAGGAGCAGTTTTAACAAATACCTCCCCTCCTCTCTTACTCACTCACCACCTCCCATCTCTTTAGGGCTTCCCTGGTGGCTCAGGTGGTTAAGAATCTGCCTGCAGCGCCGGAGACCTGGGTTCGATCTCTGGGTTGGAAAGATCCTCTGGGGAAGGGAAAGGCTACCCACTCCAGTATTCTGGCCTGAAGAATTCCCTGGACTGTATGTATGGGGTCATAAAGAGTCAAACTCGACTGAGCGACTTTCACTTACTTACTCACTTACTCCCCTCAAAAGGCACTCAACCATATAAATTAAGGGAAAACTGCAGTTTGTTTTTTTCTGAATCTTACCAAGAATAGTTTCAGGAAATTATGTCGGCTTCCCTGGTGGCTCAGTGGTAAAGAATCTGCCTGCCAGTGCAGGAAACATGGGTTCAATCCCTTGTCCGGGAAGATCCCACATGCCACGGGACAGCTAAGCCCTTGTACCATACCTGTTGAGCCTGTGTTCTCGAGCAGGGAACCACAGCTATTAAGCCCATACTCTGCAAGTGCTGAAGATCGCACATCCTGGAGCCCCTGCTCTAGAGCAGGGAACCACAGCTCCTGAGCCCATACTCGGCAAGTGCTGAAGACCACACATCCTGGAGCCTCCACTCTAGAGCAGGGAACCACAGCTCCTGAGCCCATACTCTGCAAGTGCTGAAGACCACACATCCTGGAGCTCCGCTCTAGAGCAGGGAACCACAGCTCCTGAGCCCATACTCTGCAAGTGCTGAAGTCCACACATCCTCGAGCCTCCACTCTAGAGCAGGGAACCACAGCTCCTGAGCCCATACTCTGCAAGTGCTGAAGACCGCACATCCTGGAGTCTGTGCTCCGCAGCAAGAGAAGCCATTGCAGTGAGAAGCCTGCACACTGCAACTAGAGGGTAGCCCCACTCACCGTCACTAGAGAAAAGCCCTCCCATCAACGAAGTCCCAGAACAGCCAAAATATAAATAATAATGGAAGTTATTAAAAAAATGAAATCATGTCACCCATGGCGACCTTACTCCTGACCTTTGTGTTGCTAATGAAACATCGGAATCAATCCACATTTGTAACTTCAGTTCTTGGTGATTCTGTGCAAGCATCAGAGTGTTTCGTTGTATCTCTTGATGTAGTCATGAGTGAATACTTACAAATGAGTGAATACTTACAAATGAAAATACATTATTTTATTATAAATTATTTTTATTTACTTTTATTATAAATTTGATTTCTTTTTTACATTTCATTTAGGGCACCCTGTTAATTTTTTGGAATTGTGTATGTAGGTTAACTGTGAATTTTATTTCAACATGATACAAAGGGCACTATAGGATATGTGTTATGGAAAGGGGCATTGGATATGAGAAGGTGGGAGTGGGGTGGGGTCACTGCCATAGGTGAAAGGTCAGCAGCAGCAGAAGGGGAGAGAGCTCTTCCTTGTCGCTGTGCTCAAACAGAGTGGAAGCTGTGCTTGTAGGACTTGGAGAAGAGGTGGGGCATGATTTCCTGGGCCAAAGAGCAGTTTGTCACTAGACTAGATAGTTGATTGGAAAGAGCACTGAGGTTGGCATCAAAAAATGTGAATATGAATCTTGGTCCTGCGACTTCCTGACACTGAAGCTGGACTCCCTGGCCTTTGTTTCTTCATCGTAAACAGAGCACCTTGACTCAGAATGAGGTGATCTTGTGGTGTAACGTCCCACGGTGGAAGCGTCAGTCTCCAGGGTTCTCAAGATTCCTTGTGCTGCTCAACCAGCCAATGCAATGAGTCTGGAGGCAGGAGGGCAGAAGTGATAAGAACATCCACCTTGTTTGAACCTGGGTGTGCCACCTAGGAAAGGTCATTTTCCTTCTCCGAGCCTTAGTTTTAGCCTCAGCAAAGTGGTAGTTAGAACAGTCCTACCTTGATAAACGTTATGGTAGCATTTGGGATTTAACAAGATACCATCTGTAAAATGTACTGGAACTCAGTAAGTATCCATAAATGTTAGAGGTTAGTTCTCTTCCTCCAAAACTCCACCTCCCCCCAACTCCTCAGACCAGTTCCTGACCTTTGTCCCTTGATTCCAGAGCCAGGCTCTGGGAAGGAAGGAAGTGGAGTCGTGCTCCAACTTGTCCTGGAACAGCGAGCAGAGGTTACAAGTCCTCCTACACTGGGGAGTTTCCACCTCCTTCTCTGGCCAGCTATAGGGTCTCTGGGGAGCAAAGTGACTAAGATGGGGAGAATTTCTGGAGTCCTCCCTGTCCCTGGCCTTAGGCCTCACCACTGGGAAAAGCAGAAAAAAGTGGTGTCTCAGCCTGGAGATTCTGCACAAGGACCTGGCTTATGGTCCATGGAGTCTCACCTTCCCTTTCAGCATCAGGGTGTGGAACTGTATGGTATGTTTAGGAGCATTTGAGAACTCACTGCAATTCATAATGAGGATCCCAGTGAAGGGCAGGGGGGAGCCAATGGAAAAGCCTGTTTGCCTTGCTTGGTCCAGATCTTCAGGTAGCAGATGGTCCGCAGCTGCAGAGGATGGCCTGAGTGGCCTTGGGAATGTTCAGTAGCAAGGACCAGGTGGACATCCCTGGTATGGGGAACTGAGAGGAAGCACAGGCACCTGCCGCAGGACAGCTTCTCCCACAGCGCCCCTACAGGGGGCCTTTGGCAGCAAGGCCATGGGACGCAAGCTCCGCCATATCCAGACATTTCTAGAAGTCTTGTTCACACTAAGATGCGAGTGATTCAGGCTCTTTCAGAAGCCATTTCCAACAGGCATCAGATCTTTCCTGCAGGGGAGTGGTTTGCCAATGATGCGCACTGAGGTTGGCATCATGAGCATCTCAGGGCAAGGGGAGGTTCAGCAGACAGGCTGTGGACCACTCAGAGCAGTACGATGCTGGATAACAGCCACTCGGACCTGGAGACACACAGTCTCACCGGGACCCATCTCCTAGTGAAGACCAATAGTCAGAGAGTGGCATGAGCCACTCCATCCATGGACATGAACCAACGTATCTGGGGTGAAAGAGGGTGGTGAGCAGGAAAGGCCTTCCAGAGGATGGGAGGCTTCAGAAGAGTCTTGAGCATGGAAAGAGGATCAGCTGGAGAAGAGGGTAGAGGGCCTTCCAGGCTGGGCGAGCAATTCCTGCAGTGCCTCAGAGGTGTGGACTGTGACCACAGCCCAGGGGCTTCAGGAGCTTGTGGCAAAGTAGAAAGATGAAAAGAAGTGCTTTGGAGTCAGACACACCTGTGTTCAAATCACCACTCTGCCCCCTGCAGCCCATGACCCCGGCTTCGGTTTTTCATTTGTAAAATGAGGGTAATTCCTCACTAGAACGTCAACTTCGTCACAGCAGGCACCCTGTGTCTCTTGTTTTTTTTCCTACAAGCCAAAGTCTGGAACAATGCCAAGCCCAGGTCATCCCCTGGTCTGGATTTCCTGAATGGATGGTTGGATGAAGAACAGTGTATGTGAAGTGTCTGGCAGAAAGCAGATGCTCCTGAATCAAGATGCTTTAGAAGCACAGGGTTCATAGTTCAGGGGGTTCTGTGGACAAGAACAGGATGGTGAGGACGTTGGATGTCAGAAGTTAAGGCTTTTTCTGTAAGCAGTGGGGAGCAATGAAGGCCTCTGATGAGCCCATGAGTCACTACATATAAACCCCTGCTGGTTAAGTCAGTTTGTCCTGCACCCCCCCCCATCCCCTGTGCCGGAGCCAGCCCTCCTGAGACCCCTCCCTGGGAAGCTCCCTGCATGTTGTTGTCACAGGGCATTTAGGGTCTTCCCATGAGCCCCCTGGAGACAGTGTGAGTCAGAAATTGGGAATTTCTGGAGATGACCAGATGTCAACCCTTGGGGCTGGTTCTGGGGTTGGGAAATAGCACCTGCCTGACTTGAAGTCATGGGGTCAGCATCCACAGAACCGCAAGACTCATGACCATTGACCCTTCCATGCACCCTGGCCTCTTCATCCAGCCAGGCCCTAGTAACTGCTTCGCTCTGAGGAGAGGAGGGCTCAGGCTGACGTGGGGCAGGGCAGTGCTCTATCTCGCGGGTCTTACTCAGGGGCCCCGAGGCTCCTCTTGGCCTCTTGGTAGTAGTCGTTGCAGTGGTGCTCGTTAGTAGTTATTGTACTGACAGTAACAGTGACAATATTAGTTATAGAGTTTTCTGTGATTTACTGAGGTAGATGGTTGGATGGCAATACCAACTCGGTGGACATGAGTTTGAGCAAGCTCTGAGAATTGGTGCTGGACAGGGAAGCTTGGCGTGCTGCAGTCCATGGGGTCGCAAAGAGTCAGACATGACTGAGTGACTGAACTGAACCGAACTGAGAGATTCTAGGGAAAGAAAAATGTAGGGACATAAAAAACCTAAACAACTGCAATCAGGCAGTTCAGACCTGCACCCTTGTCCTGAGGGGACCAGAGGGAGCCTGGGGCCAGGCTAGCCTTCTACAAGCAAGGCTTTAGTGGTGAGGAAGACAGCTGTGTGTGAAGAGGAGAAAAAAGGATGCTCCAAACTCTGTCAGTAGCCCAGAAAGAGCAGCCACTGGGTGGTTGGGAGACATGAACCTATATTTAGAGAGCATAGGTCTGGTACTTAGTATACAGTCAGTGTATAATAAAGGCTACTGATGCTCCTGGAGTTCCCCTCAGGAATCATCAAGTCCAATACCTAGGGTCCCGCATTCATGTACTCTTCGAACAAGTATTTATTGAGCACCTAGTAATCTTTTTAAGGCTTCCCTGGTGGCTCAGATGATAAAGCATCTGCCTGCAATGTGAGAGACCTGCGTTTGATCCCTGGTTTGGGAAGATCTTTTTAAAGACTATTATCTTTTTAGAGCCACTTTAGGTCCACATCAAATTTGGGAGAAAGGTACAGAGATTTTTGCGTAACTCTTGTCCCCCACACAGGCACAGCCTCCCGCATTGTCAACATCCCCCACCAGAGTGGCACATGTACTAACAGCACCAAGGAGGAACCTACACCGACACATCACATCAGTCACCCACCCAAAGCCTGTGCTTTATATTAGGGTTCACTCTTGGTGACATACATTCTGTAGGTTTGGACAAATGTACAGTGGCATATATCCATCATTATAGTATCATACAGAGCATTTTCATTGCCTTACATATCCTCTCTATTTTGCCTATTCCTCTCCCGTCTCCCACATCACACCCCACCCCTGCAACCACCGATCTGTATATTGTCTCCATTATTTTGATTTTTCCAGAATGTCACATAGTTGAAAGCATACAGTATGTAGCCTTTTTAGACTGACTTGTTTCACTGACTGATATATACTTAGAGTTCCTCCACATCTTTTCATGAGCTGCTAGCTCATTTCTTTCTAGCACTGAATAATATTCCATTGTCTGGATGTACCACAATTTGCTTATCCATTCACCTACTGACAGACATCTTAGTTGCTTCCAACTTTTGGCAATTATAAATAAAGCTGCTGTAAACATTGGTGTGCAGATTTTTAGGTATGCATGTGTTTTCAACCTTGGGTAGAAACCAAGGAGTGCAGTTCCTGGATTGTACAGTAAAAGATTTTTTAGTTTTGTAAAACACTGCCAAACTGCCTTCAAGAGTAGCTGTACCATTTTGCGTTCCCAACAGCGACGAATGAGAACTCTTGTTGCCCCACATCCTTGCCAGCATTTGGTGTCACCAGTCTTCCAGATTGTGACCATTCTAATAGGTGCAGAGTGGTATCTCACTGTCATTTTAATTTGCATTTTCCTGATGACAATTGGAAAGTTTTGACCAACCTGTTGTTTTAGAAGGAAAGTTATGACCAACCTAGACAGAATATTGAAAAGCAGAGACATTACTTTGTCAACAAAGGTCCGTCTAGTCAAGGCTATGGTTTTTCCAGTGGTCATGTATGGATGTGAGAGTTGGACTATCAAGAAATCTGAGTGCCAAAACATTGATGCTTTTGAACTGTGGTGTTGGAGAAGAGTCTTGAGAGTCCCTTGGACTGCAGGGAGATCCAACTAGTCCATCCTGAAGGAGATCAGTCCTGGGTGTTCATTGGAAGGACTGATGTTGAAGCTGAAACTCTAGTACTTTGGCCACCTGATGCAAAGAGCTGACTCATTTGAAAAGACCCTGATGCTAGGAAAGATTGAGTACAGGAGGAGAAGGGGACGACAGAGGTTAAGATGGTTGGATGGCATCACTGATTCGATGGACATGAGTTTGAGTAGACTCCGGGCGTTGGTGATGCACAGGGCGGCCTGGGGTGCTGCGGTTCATGGGGTCGCAGAGTCAGACACGACTGAGCAACTGAACTGAACTGACAACAGTTGATGTGGAACACCTTTTCATGTATTTACTTGCCATCTGTTTATCTTTTTTCGTGACGTGTCTATAAAGGTCTTTGGCCCATTTTTTAATCAGGTTGTTTGTATTCTTATTGTTGAGTTTTTAGAGTTCTTTATATATATTGAATAGTCCTTTATCAGATATTTCTCTTGCAAATATTTTCTCCCAGTCTGTGACTTGTCTTATTCTTTTGACTAGTCTTTTACAGAGGAGGAGTTTTTCATCTTAATGAAGGTCAGCTTATCACTTATTTCTTTTGTGGATTGTGCCTTTAGTGGTATATCTTGAAGGTCATCATTATACTCAAGGTCATCCAGGTTTTCTTCTGTGGTATCTTCTAGGACTTTATAGATTTGCATTTTACATCTAGGTCTGTGATCATCTCGTGTTCCTCATTGAGAAGGGTGTAAGATCTGTGTCTAAATTCGTTTGTCCCCATGTGAGTGCCCAGGTGTTGTAGCGCCATTTGTTGATGAGACTAAGTTTGCTCCACTGTATCGCCTTTGCTCCACTGTCAAAGGTTGATTGACTCTACCTGTTGGGGAGAAGCTATTTCTGAGCTCTCTATGCTGTTTCACTGATCTTTTATCTATTCTTTCACCATTGTCATACTGCTTTGATTACTGTAGCTTTGTAATAAGTCTTCCAGCATTGTTCTTCTCCTTCAGTGCTGTGTTGGCTATTTTGGGTCTTTTTTCTCCCCATATAAACCTTAGAATCAGTTTGTCAATAAAAAAAAAAAATAGCTGTGAGCTGGGATTTTAATTGGGATTGTATTGAATCTACAAGTAAAGTTAGGAACTGGCATCTTGAAAATATTCAGTCTTCCTATCTACGAATGGGCTAACTCTACATTTACTCATCTTTATCCGTGTGTGTGTGTGTGTGTGTGTTAAATCGCTTCAGTTGTATCTGGCTCTTTGTAACCCTATGGACCATAGCCCACCAGGCTCCTCTGTCCATGGGTTCTCCAGGCATGAACACTAAAGAGGCTTGTCATGCCCTCCTCCAGTGGATCTTCCCAACCCAGGACTCCAACCAGAGTCTCTTATGTCTCCTGCATTGGCAGGCAGGTTCTTTACCGATAGTGCCAGCTGGGAAGCCCAACCTACTAAATTTCAAACACTTTTCTAGGAGTAGGACATTCAACCATAAACGCATCTGGTCCTCAAGGAGCTTACTATCTGTTGGAGGAGACAGCTGATAAGGAAACAACCTAAAAATATTTAGAGTACTTTGTTTTTCTGTGAAAGTGAAGTCACTCAGTCGTGTCTGACTCTTTGCGACCCCATGGACTGTAGCCTACCAGGATCCTCTGTCCATGGGATTTTTCAGGCATTAGTACTGGAGCGGATTACCATTTCCTTCTCCAGGGGATCTTCCCAACCCAGGGATCGAATCCTGGTCTCCTACATTGTAGACAGACACTTTACCATCTGAGCTACCAGGGAAGTCTACTGTATTTCCTTAGGGAAGGACTGTTTATACTTAAAAAAGATCAGAACATTCATAAAGTACTTAGGCAGTGCCTGTCTTCATGGTAAGTGCTCAATAAATGTTTCCTATTATTTTAGCTAGTTCTCCTGCTGCTGCTGCTAAGTTGCTTCAGTCTTGTCCAACTCTATGTGACCCCATAGACAGCAGCCCACCAGGATCCCCCGTCCCTGGCATTCTCCAGGCAAGAACACTGGAGTGGGTTGCCATTTCCTTTTCCAATGCATGAAAGTGAAAATTGAACATGAAGTCGCTCAGTCATGTCTGACTCTTTGCGACCCCATGGACTGCAGCCTTCTAGGCTCCTCCATCCATGGGATTTTCCAGGCAAGATACTGGAGTAGCTAGGTCTAGCCATACCAGTCTAGGACTCAGTAATCACTCTGAAAAACATAGAGCAGGATTTCATTGTTGAAGCGTTTTAGCCCCTGTCTAGGAGGACTTGTCACGTGGGCTCCCAGAATTTTTCCTCTTTGCAAACAACTTCAACTCTGATCCAAGATGATGATATCCCACTACTATTAATATCCTCTTTCAAGATAACCACCAGAAACTGCCCAGTTGTGCCTAGCATCCACTGAGGCCCATGTGCTACCTGATAAGGGTAAGTCAATGGTGCAGACCTTGAGAGAGTGCTATCCCTGCCCCCCATCTGCCATCATCTGGACTCCTCCAATCCCAGGGAACATTGGATGCACAAATCTTGTTTTTATTTCTTTTTCCCATCTTTTATTTTAAAAATGGGGGTTCCCTGGTGGCTTGTTTGGATCATGAAGAATCTGCCTGCAGTGCAGAAGACCTGGGTTTGATCCCTGGCCTGGAAGATCCCCTGGAGAAGGGAATGGCAACCCACTCCAGTATTTCACCTTCTCCCTGGAACACTGAGTTAAATTCTCAGGGCCAGGACAGGGGGCATTCTGAGTGGGCCTGACCATGTTCTGGTCATTCATTACTCCACTGCCGATGCTTCTCTCAAGATCACAGTGACTTCCAGTGGTTGCTCCTCAGTCTTATCTCATTTGACCTACGGTTGATCCATTGTCCTCCTTGAAACACTTCCTTCACTGGGTTTCTGGGTACCTCACTCTCCACATTCTCCCCTTGCCTCCATGACTGTTCTTTCTCCATCTCTCTTCTTGTCCCTGATCATCTCTCCACCTCCTTGCACTGGTTGGGGTCTGAGGTCAGGCTCAGCGATGTCCTTTTCTCTTCTCTACCCACACCCACACTTTTGCTCCTGTGTTGATCTCACCCAGTGTCGTGGTTTTTTTGAAAGTCAGAACTTCAGACACATGTTTCCAAGACAGCTATCCTGTATCTCCTGAGGACATCTAATAGATATTCAAGTTCATGTGTCCAAAATGGAACTCTCAGTCTTTCCCTCCAAACTTGCTTCTCTCTCAGCTTTCCCATCCAAGTTAACATAGGCAACTCTGTCTTCCATCCCAAACCTTAGCATCTCCCTAGACAGCTCTGTCCCTCCTCACCCTCAATTTAACCCACCAGCAATCATGTAATCCTTACTGTCAAAATCTATCCAGAATCCAGCTAGCTCTTTCCTGGCTGTGCCAGTAACCTTCTAAATGATTTTCTAGCATCTACCCCTGCCCAGTGTCAGTATATTCTCACAGAGCAGAATGAGACTGAAAAACATGGGTATACCCTTCCACTCCTCCAGACTGTCCCGTGGCTCCCATCTCAAGAATCAGAGTCACTGCTAGGTCCTTCCACCACATGAAAGGAATTTAGAGCAAAGAATTCCAGGTCCCAGCTGCAGTTTAACATGACCGAGGTGCTCAAACTGCAGGGCCATTGCCCCCACTCCCTCCTGCCTCAGAGGAGCCCTTTCCAGGTATCCACATGGCTCTGTCCCTCACCTAGTCAAGATTTTTACTCAAATGTCACTTTCTCCAGGCCTTCCTGGCCATACTCTTTAAACTTGAACCCATTCCAATGCATAGCATTCTTTATCCCCTTCTCCTCCTTTTCCACCTGTAGTTCATATCCCAGCTAAGTCACTCAATTATGACATATTTGTATGTCTGTCATCTGTTCCTATTCCTCATCTACCTTATTGAATCATTGTATCTCCACCACCTGGAACAGGGCCAGCACACAGAGGTATTTAAATAATTTGTGAAAGACACCACTCCCATCCAATCCTGGTTCATTGCCTTGAACTTCATGTGTGAGAGTTGATTCTCATTGCACTGAGGAAAGTTCTCACACTATCTTCCAAATTCTCATGTTCCACCTGAGTTGACCCATGCCATCTGGGGGCTGCTTCCTTACCGGTGGAGGAGACGGCAAAGATGTGCTTGCCCATAACTCCTCTTCCCAGCTTGGCAAGGACACATAACTCAATCTAAGCACCTTCCAAGTTGAGTCATGGTTATCTGCATGGCAATCAGTCTCGTCCTTAAAGACAGTGAGCCCCAGGCACTCATCTTGGTTGTTGTTCAGTTGCTAAGTTGTATCTGACTCTTTGCACCCCAGGGACTGCAACATGCCAGGATTCCATGTCCTTCACTATCTCCCAGAGTTTGCTTAGATCCATATCCACTGAGTCAACGATGCTGTCTAACCATCTCATTCTCTGTCATCCCCTTCTCCTCTTGCCCTCACTCTTTCCTAGTATCAGGGTCTTTTCCAGTGAGTTGACTTTTCAAATCAGGTGGCCACAGTATTGGAGCTTCAGCTCCAGCATCAGTCCTTCCAATGAATATTCAGGGTTGATTTCCTTTAGGAATGACTGGTTTGATAATCTTGCTGTTCAAAAGATTCTTAGGAGTCTTCTCCAGCACCACCATTCAAAGGCATCAATTCTTCAGTGCTCAGCCTTCTTTATGGTCCATGTCTCAGATCTCTGCATAAGAAGTGTAAAAACCATAGCTCTGATCACATTCACCTTTGTTTGCAAAGTGATGCTTATAAGGTCATTAATCAGATTAAATGAGATAATGTTGATCATGTGCTTGTAACAACACACTCACCAGGGTTTATCACTGGCAGCCATAATTACAATCAATTTGTAATACACATGGGTTATAAAGATTGGGCAATTCATTAAGCCACCAGTAAATGGGGAAAATAATCCAGACCTCGTGGACACCACCTCCCACTTCTTTTCTTGTTCTTGGAAGAAGAGCACAGGACGTGGAGTCCAAAGATCCAACTTTGGCGTGGATATGTCCAGCTGGTCTAAAAAAGAGAAGCATTGATACTGGAACCTGTCCTACTTAGCTCCCGGATTCCCACGAAACTTGACAAAATAGTAGATATAGAAATGTTATATAAAGCATAAAATTATGGAGAAATATTAGTTAATATGTTAAGATGGTTCCCCTTTCTTCTCCACCCTACCCAGGCTCTCCCTAGCCAACTAGTCTACCTCCCACCCTTTCTGGCTCTCAGCTGCCCTGAAATCAGCTCCCACAAAGGGTTCAGAGCACAGCACAAAGTGTCCAAAGGTTGCTTCCAAAGCCTGGCTCCAGCCCTTCCTCCTTGAAAATGTCTGGCCTAATGGGAAAGAATTTGGGCTGGCAGTCCAGTCCTTTTGGAGTTCACTGGCATCCACTGGACGCCTCCTCTGTGCCAGGCCCTGGGCACTGAGAATCTGGGGATGAGCTCGATGGTCCCTGCCCTCAGAAGCTTAAAATCTAGTGAAGAAATAGTCACATCATAGGCAACGATAACATGATACAATACAATTGGGTAGAACTGTGAGCGAGAGCCCAGAGGAAGTCGCTGTACACAGCATGGGGGAATCAGAGAAGGCTTCCTGGAGGACGGGATGTTTTAGAGGAGACACGTCCCAGTCACGTCAAAATATGAAAGCTTTCACCCCTTGGTGAAGCCTTCATCACACTAGCACCTCCTTATCCCAGTGGTCATAGGTTTGTCCACATTCCAGGCTAGAATTTTAACTATTATTGCATCCAGGTGTCATTTCAATAAGGCCTAGAGAACTCACGTGACTCCTGGAAACACTAGGCAACTTTTATGTGAAGATCGGTGTTTCCTCCTGGGTATCCATTTCCAATCAGAAGTGGAAAGGACCCCAACTGGTCCTGAAAACAAATCCAGAGGGAGATTCTTAATGCTCCCTCTTCCTATGCCCAGTGTCCTTGCACAGCCCTTTACAATTTACACAAGCCATTATATCCCTCCCAGCAAACTGTGAAGCCACCATCATTTAACAAATTTTCACTTAAGGAAACTGAGCCTGGATAGACTCTTTAAGACGTGATTATGAAATTGAGAAATTGGTTTCAGAAGTCACGGAGCCCTGACTCAACATCATGATTCGAGTTCAAACTGGAACATCCATTTTAATATTTAAATCAATTTTTTGAGAGTTGTTTGAAGTGTTAATTGCTCAGTCATGTCCTGCTGTTTGCAACCCCATGGATTGTAGCCCGCCAAGCTCCTCTGTCCTTGGACTTTTCCAAGCAAGAATATTGGAGTGGGAAGCCATTCCCTTCTCCAAGGGATCTTCCTGACCCAGGGATGAAACCTGGGTCTGCTGCACTGCAGGCAGATTCTTTTACATCTGAGCCATCAGGAAGCTCCTTTTTATTAGTTAGGAGCATGTTACTATATAACTATTTCCTAGCTCTTGCCTCTCTTCTCCTTCTTTCTTATTCTTTTATAAAATTAGCTTCTAAGAGGCAGGCGTTCCTGGTTGGCACCTGGCTGAGTGTGGTGTCTGGATTGGCTCTGCCTTTTCTGCCTTTTGGTTCTGCCTGTCATCTCTCTCTTCACAGCTCACCGTCCTCCTTTCTCTCTGGCTTTCTGTCTCTGTTGCCAGTACTTCTCTGTCTGCCTCTCTGTGTCTTTCCATCCTTCCCCGTTTCCCTCCTCCATCCAGTCTCTGTTGTGCTGTGTGTGTATGTCTCCTCTCTCTCTCCCTCTTCCTCCCGCTCTTTCTCTGTTTTTTCTTGCCCTGTGTATCTTTCTGTCTTTGTCTTCTCTTTGCTCTTTCTGCCTCCCCTTCCCAGGAAGGCTGTGCAGGTACTCAGAGGTGCTACATAGCTTTGCTCTCACCCGCCCAGGGTTGTGCTGTGGCTGCTTTCTCAGACTCTCGGGGTTCCCAGCCTCCAGTTCCTCAGACAGTGGGAGGGGGGGAACTGCCAAGAAATCTGACCAGGCCCCTGCCCAAGCTCCTCATTCCCTTGGCAAGAAAGGAAAGAGGAGTTGAAAAGAAAAACAGGAGGCATTGGTCAGTGAGAGTCCCCTCCCAGCCCTCCACCCCTGAACATCTGGTCTGAAGAAGGGTGGAGTCTCACCCTCCAGATGTGTGGCCTGAGGCTGGAGCACTTGTGGGAGAGATGGGCGGTGACTTCACAGTCAGCCTAAGCAGAGGGGGCAGAGGGCATGAATGGGAAAATGTAGTAAGTTTAAGTGAAAAACAAAATCCACACTCTCTGCCTGCTGTGGATGGGGATGTGGTTGCTATGAGCTCAGGATTTAGAGGGAGAGGAATAGAAATCCAACATGCCCCTTGTCCCCATTGGCTGGGTTCTAGTCCCGGCCCCTCTTGATTGTCACAACATGCCTCTGGATCACTGGGTTTCCTTTCCTCGCCCCTAATTCCTTGCCTGTCAGGTAAGAACCATGATTCTTCCTTCCTAGAGTGACTGTAATAGTCACTTTTCAAAGGTGCCTGGCCCAGAGGTTAGCAATGCACATCAATCCCTTCCTTCCCTCTTCCAGAAAGTCTTATTGGACAAGCCCAGCTCCCACTGATTTCCCAACCTCTACTTCCTACAGGTCTTTATTGGTCTTCATCCACCTGCAGGTCTTCCCTCCAGACTGCCTTACTGCTTGGGCAATAGCTGCACCATTACTGTTACTGCTGTTGCTGTTGTTAGTTCTCAGACTGATTTCTGCTGACACCTGTCTCCTTGCTGACACAGCAAGCCTACTTTTTGCCAACAGTATCTCAAACTAACAGGGAGGTGTTCACATTGAATTTTGGGTGAAAGTGCAGACTTTAGGGTCTGCTAGACCCAGATTGAGGGATTTGACCTTTTCTGCTTATTAGTTTTGTTCGTGGGCAATGACTTAACCTTTAAGATGGGGATAATATGGGCCAGGCTGGATTCTGAAGATTGAATGTGATGAAGAGCTTTGCCCACTGAGAAGCCCTCCTTGAATCAGGGGTCTAACTTCCAGCTGTTATGATGGAATCTTAACACCCTTAGCACCTAGTACAGGGCTGGGGGTAACGAGCTGGACATTCAGGGTCAATATGGGATAGAATGAAACAGTTGTCAAAGATCAATTGTTTCCCTTGGTGACTTTCTGTTCCATTCAGCTTGGGCAGGGTCTCCTGGGGATGTCAAGCCTCCCAGACTCAGAAGGACTTCAGGAACCATAGGTCTGCCACCCTATTTCACATTTAGAAGGAAATGATGAGTCCCCAAAAAAGGAAAGAAATTTGCTTAAACTTCTGATAAACATGTTCTGATTTGTTTATTCTCTAGTAATCCAAGGAAGATACAGCATCTCGATTTTATTGATTCCTAACTCCTGAGAATAGGGTGGTGATATACAGATCACACTCTGACAGCAGGTTTGCACAGTGAAGGGAGAGCAAGGAGCAGCCTGGAATGGCATGGAGTGGGTCGCTCCATTCTTGATCCCTTCACGAAACTGGGAGAGTTCATTCTGTTCTCTCCAATAAGTTCACATGTTCAAGATTACACAGCTAGAGGTGCTCAGAGTTGGGATTCCAGCATAGGTCTGTCTGACCCCAGAGCTGGGCTGCCTCTGAATGAGACCAAGAGGAAAGTACCCCAAAGAGGAGGCTGGGTCCCAGGAAGACCAGCTCACTGCCTCCCTCGGGTGCCTTAGGTTGCCCAAGAGGATAGGGAAGGTGCCATGGGGCAGCAGTGGTTGATAGCCCAGGTCGACCTTGAAGCTCACCTGTGCTAACTAGAGCCCATGGTGAGTAACAGCTGAAGACTCCTATCATTTTACCCCATGGATACCAACAGCAGATTCTGTCTGCCTGGGATGGGAAAGTGGCTGATCTCTGCTGCTTTCATTTTCAAACATGTAGCCACTTTGGTGAAATTCATGGAAACCATGAGACTTATATCTTCAACAGCAGGTTGGCACAGCCAGCCAGGAAAGCTGGTCCAGCCATCAGCCTCCCTCTTCTGTTTCTCTCTTCCCTTGAGGATCCCTCCCTCTCCTTTGCCTTCAGTCTTCCCCTGTGCACTCCAGCCATGGAGTGAAGGAGGAGGAGGAGGCAGCCTGGAGGAGATCCAGGTTACCAGCTGGCTCAGGGCACCAGGATGGCTCAGAGTTGTCTGCAGTGGCCAAACAAGGATTTTTCTTTAAGTCCTGCTCAGCTGGTGAGGCATTGTGTGTTCAAAATCAGAGCTGGAGTGTTTGGCCTTAGACGACTGTGACTTCCAACAGGGGCGCTCCCCCTCCACCAGTCCTTTGGAATCCAGTCATAATTTCCTATGTTTCCGAAAGCCACTTGTGAATCATACTTTCATACTCATGCAAAGGGTTACAGAAGGAGCCAGCATGAGAAATTCTGGTCGTCTCAGATTGATCAACTGATTGATACCTGTAGATGTCTTTGGTTAATCCAAAGGGATTGACTTAATATAATTATTCATTATTATTTAGCAGACAAAATGTTATCGTACTTTGTATGGTTTCTTAGCATCTCTGTTGCCTCCTTTATAAATGAAAGTTCTCATAATCCACAGGGTCCTAATGAGGATTACATGAGCTAATATGTATAGAATGATTGTAGAGACCTGGGTAACTTATAACTGTTAGCTGTTTCTGCTGTTACTGTTTCTGTTAATCTCATGAGTAGATGTACTATCTGAAAGCACATGGCACATTGTAGGAGAGCTGGCAATATATAACTCTCATTTTGCAGGTTAGAAAAATCAGCACAAGGAGAAGAAATAGGCTTTGCACTCACACAGAGCTGCATTCAAATCACAGCTCACCTGCTTCCTCGCTGGGTGGCTTTGGGTAACTTGCTTTTCTTCTTTGAGTCTCTGTTTCCCTATCTCTAAACTGACTTAACACATGTCTCTCTTGCCCAGAGTAGACATTCAGACAACGGCTTCCACAGTGGTGATTATCATGTCACGTCCTGTCCCTCTAGACCTTTCTCTTCTTCCCTCAGCTGCCAAGCCAGCAAGAATCAAACCTTTGATTTGAGCCAGGTCTCTGTCCTTCTGTGCTCCACTTTTCCAGAAGTTTCTGCAAAACCTCTTGATAGCCCAGCCAAGGCCAGAAGCCATCTGGCCTGTGTAGACAAATGCCTGGTGCTTTAACTTCCTGTCTGGCAAAATGGAAGGTTGTGAACTAGAAGGGTAAATATCTGGGTTTTAAAAACTAGTTTCTTATATACTTTATCTCATTTATCAGTACAAGTCTGGCGCACTTTGGCTTAGGACACTTGCTATAATCTGGTCAATAACAGACCTCCGGGAGACCTTGTGAGAAATCCACCCATATAGTGAAATCTGTCTCCACTAATTTATCTCTTGGCAAATAAAGGTTTGTACTAATGTCCAGCGTTCTGTTGAATAATTTTTTTAAAAGCATGTTCCACAAGAGAAAGGCACACACTTACACAGTGTAATGTTCAAGTACTGGGCTCAACGGACTTCCCTGGTAGTCCAACGATGAGGACTCTACACTTCCACTGCAGGAGATACGAGTTCGATCCGTGGTCAGGGAACATAAGATCATGCATGCTGTATGGCATAGCCAGAGTCGGGATGTAGGGGAGTAACTGGGCTTAAGAGTCGTAATCCTCAGGTTTGAGTCCCAGCTCTGGCACTTTCAGCAAATTGCACAACCTCTCTGTGCCTCAGTTTTCTTACGTATAAAATATGGACAATAATAGAATTGCACGTGGTTGTGTGGAGACCAAATGAGGAACCAATGCAAAGTGCTCAGAGCAGTTCCTGTGTAAGTACTAGCCCATGAGTATCAACTCTGCATCGCTCCCTTCCATCCCATTGCTTCAGTGGAAAACATCTAGAACCTATTCTTGATGCCCAGCAACTAAGCCACCTAGAAATAAAAATAGCTGAAGCTGTGGGAATTCCCTGGTGGCCCAGTGGCTAAGACTCCCCACTCAATGCAAGGGGCCTGGGTTCGATCCCTGGTTAGGAAAAGTGTATTAGTCACTCAGTCGTGTCTGACTCTTTGCAACTCCATAGACGGTAGGCTGCCAGGCTCCTCTATCCATGGAATTCTCCAGGCACAAATATTGGAATGGGTTGCCATTCCCTTCTCCAGGGATCTTTCTGACCTAGGGATCGAACCTGGGTCTCCTGCATTGGCAGGCAGGTTCTTTACCACTGAGCCACCAGGGAAGCCCAGATTAGGAAACTAGACCCCATAGGCTGCAGCTAAGAGTACACATGCTGCATCTAAAGATCCTGCCTGCCACAGCAAGGTTTGGAGATCCCACGTGCTGCACTGAGACCTGCTGCAGCCAAATAAATAAATGAGGAAAAAACTAGCTGAAGCCCAAATGGGAAAGCTTTAATGGGTCCCAAATCGTTTCCTTCCATCTGTTTGCCTGCCACCCTCCCTGCATCTCCATCATAGGGCTGTTATCTTTAGCTCTCAGAAAAGCTCAAGTTTGCAATGGACCATCAAGGTCATCTCATCTGACCACACTTTGGATATTGGGGTCTGTTTGCTCATTTCCCTTCAAACTGCCCTCCCACCTGCGCTCTAGTGCTTCCAGTGATCAGCACTCATCACACCCTGTTCTGTCCTCTCTGGCTCCCCTGTTATGTCCAAACTCTTAAGACCCTCTCACATGCAAGAACCCTCACGTCATCTCCAGCTGCACCTCTACCCACAGGCCTTCTGCAGCCACACTCCAGGTCTCACCTGTTTGTAGGTGGTGTTGCTCCATTATTTTGCATATGCTGTTCCCACCCTCTTCCCTTCTCTGACTGACAGTTTCCTACCCATTCTCTAAGACTCTGAGCAAAACCCACCTCTGCCAGGAGCATTGACAGCTCCCCAGAGGGTTTCAAGGTTTCAGTGTCCCATTCTCCAAACTTCTCCAGTATTTCTCATTTTGCACCACTGTCATCTGTTTATGCGTCTGCCTCCCTCACTAGTGACAGCACTTAATGTCCACATTGTGTCCCCTGGGCCTAGTTTTACACCTGCAAATAGTTGTTGTTGCTGCTGTTGTTGTTCAGTTCCTCAGGTGTGTCTGACTCCTTGTGACCCTATGCACTGTGGTGCGCCAGGCTTCCCTGTCTTTCACCATTTCCCAGAGTTTGCTCAAACTCATGTCCATTGAGTTGGTGATAACATCCAACCATCTCATCATCTGTCTCCCCCTTCTCCTCCTGACTTCGATCTTTCCCAGCTTTAGGGTCTTTTTCAGTGAGTCAGGTGTTCGCATCACATGGCCAAGGGCTTGGAGTTTCAGCTTCAGCATCAGTCCTTCCAATGAATATTCAGAGTTGATTTCCTTTAGGATTGACGGGTTTGACCTCCTTGCTGGCCAAGGAACTCTCAAAAATCTTCTCCAGCACCACAGTTTGAGAGCTTTAGTTCTTTGGTGCTCAGACTTCTTTATTGTCCAACTCACATGTCTGTACATGACTACTGGGAAAACTAAGAAAAACCTGCAAAGTGTATGTTTCCAGAAATTATTTACCCAGTGAACACTTGAGGACTAAATTGGCTAGTAATTCCACCCACTGATACAAGTTCCATCCCTCTTCACACAGCTACCCCTCAGATATGTGACGACCATCTTTATGTTTCCTGGAAACATCTCTTCTCCAAGTTAACATCTCCAGCTCTACCAGCTTTTCCTATATGATTTTGTTTCAAGTCCCCCTTCAGCTCCATCACTCTCCTCTGGACAAATTACAGGTCTTTTGTCCATCTCAGTGTTTGTTTCTCAAAGCTACAGCCTGAGCTCCCACGGTGGCCTGGCACTTACAGGGGCAAGATTGTGCTCATTTGTTCAGAAAAGGAAGTGGCTCATCGCATGGAAAGAAGACTTGTCATACAACCAGCTGGACATGTGTTCAAACTCTTAACTGTGTATCCATCAGCCATGTAACTGGGGGTGATACTCAAAATATTAAGTTCCTGGTCAACTATAGCTTTACAGCAGGGTCAGAAAGCCCCTTCTATGCCTAGTGTTATTCCTTTAGTTTTGAGGGTCACTGGATGAGACTGGTGAGGAAGTAGTCAGGACAGTCGCTAATTAGCAAACAGTACAGAAATATCTGGATATTTTAACAGCTGGAACAGCCATAATTGTGTGTACCAGGGAGATATGAGCCCTGGATATAAGCACATTCAAGTGTCTTCAGCGTTCTGAGCTTCAGTTTCCTCATCTATGATATGGAGTTGAAAGTAGTACCTACTGTTGGGGTCTTTGACAGGACACCAAAAGTAATGCCCCTCTTCTCTGCCAAAATTCAGAATTAATTAAGGAATAAGGGAAAAGAAAGGGTAGATTAGAATGAAAATATCACCTGGATTCTGGTTTGGCTTGTATCTGCAGGTGAGTGGGCTCCTAACTGAACCCAGGGTTAGACCTACTCACCTTTGAAGTCAAGGCAGCACTGCGCCAGGATTGGCCTCCCCTGTCCTGTGGGACCATCTAAGTGTCTAGCCTCACCTGTGTCACACCTTGTGTCCCAGCCACACTGAGCTTCTTGGCAGTTTTTAAACACACCAGGTCCTCAGATAACTGCCCCCCTCCCTCGCCTGCTGTTCTCTTTCCCTGGAATGCTTCGTCTTTCTCATTCACTGAGGCTGGCTTCCGTGTCCCTCCTCCAAAGCCTAACCCTATCTCTGAACTTACCTGGGGACTCTGGGAGTCACACTGAATCCTGAGGGCGAGAGGGAGTCAACTACCCAGAATAACCTGATGGGGTTCATTTTTACAGGAAATCAGACTTCAGGAAGGACTTTATTTTATGCACACGCAGAGCTTCATTTTGGCATTCTGCGTCTACCAGAGTCCGGGGAAGAGGGAGTCCACCTATGAAGTGCTTTTCTTTCCCATCCCATGTATTCAAAAGCCATTCAATTCCTGTTTCCCTTTTGAGTCCTGTGTTTCTTCTCCTTGATGAAGTACCATGTGGGTTCTACTTAGTGCCACAGTGTCCACACTTGTGGCGGCAGGTATTTTTCAGACTTGTGCAATTGTCAATACTATTGCTGGTAAGGGAGTTGCTAAGGCCCCAGAATTCTGCCTCCCAGGGAATGTCTTTCCATCACAGATCACTAACAAATTCAGAGCTCACTGGAGACCACCTGTCTCTTATATCTGTAGGTAAGCTTGGAAGGTTAAGAAGAAATTCAGGGAATTAACAGATGCAGAGTATTGAGCACACAATCCCTGGTACAGGGTTAACCTTAGATGAGAGGCAGTAATTGTGGTTATTATTAGTGTGTTAGTCAGGATAATTAATGCTCAGCTGCTGCAACACACAAACCCCTAAAATCCTGATGGCTTACCACAATAAAGACTAATTTCTTGTTTATGTAATATCTGATGTGGATCAGGCAGTCCTCTCCCTTCTGGTAACTACACCATCTAGATCACGTAGCCTCCTGGGACACAAACAGCCAGAAAGAAGGGAAAGATAAAGGAAGAAGATCAACACTTAACTGCCGCCCCCTGGAAGTGATGCCCCAACCCCTTCATTCAGGCTGTTGGCTAGGACTCGACCACAAACCCAAGCCTACCTCCACGGCAGGATTGGAAAGATAGGAAGGTACGGGAGACTGGGGAATTTGGTGATTAATACCATCTCTACCACAACTATTAGGTGTTTAGGAGTAGATTTGCTCCCTCATCTCATTTCAGGTAAGATTTGGGAGCAATGAGGCCGTTTATAGGGAAGATTCATAAGAATGGTTCACTGACATTATTTAGCCCCACCAATCCTGTTTCCTCTTTGGCAAAAACGAGATACTGAGAATACCTACCTCAAAAGGTTGTTTTGAGGTTTGGATGATGAATATGACAGTACATAGGGCCAAGCTGACCTCTTTTGACCATTCTAGAAAAATACTGGGTTGGTCAAAATTCATCTGGGTTTTTTCAGTAATGCTGTGTGCTGAGCCACTTCAGTTGTGTCCAGCTCTGCCACCCGATGGACTTGTAGCCCGCCAGGCTCCTCTGTCAATGGGATTCTCCAGGCAAGAATACTGGAGTGGGTTGTCATGCCCTCCTTTGGGGGAACTTCCCCACCCAAAGATGAAACTCACATCTCTTATGTCTCTTGCATTGACAGGAAGGTTCTTTACCACTAGCGCCACCTACAAATATCTTACCCAAAAAAATCCAAGCTAACTTTTTGGCTAATCCAATATTATTTGTATCAGGAGCTCAAATCAAACTGGCTCATTGGGTCTGTAACATCATTGAACGTACTGAATTTCACATACTCAAACCCTGAACTGTTTGCGGGTCTCCCTGTTTTTATTCTTCTGTAGCTGGTTTTTTGGACTTTTTTTCTCCTCAGGGAGCTGTGTCTGCTTGTTTACTGGTGTGTCTAGCACATTGCCTGGCCCTGTCATGTCAGTACATGTTTGGGGAATAACCAATAGGGTAGCATTTGAGATTGATATGGAAAGATATGCAGGCTTCAAACAAGTGAAGAAAGGGCCAGCAAGGGCTTTGAGCCCCCTCTGAAGGAGGCTGTGTGATACTCTGGGAATCTGGGCTCTTGGATTCTCAGCATACTAAAAGTTCTGCCTCTGACTTACAATGTAATGTTGATCAGATTCCTTTAATCCCTGCCTCTGTTTCTCCATCTGTAAAGTGGGAGACAGTAGAGCATTATTCTTGTGGATATAGATTCTGGAGTCAGACAGGCTTTGTTCAAACACTGGTTTCAATTTTAATCTATCCTGTCAGTTCAGTTCAGTTGCTCACTTGTGTCTGACTCTTTGCAATCCCGTGGACTGCAGCACACCAGGCCTCCCTGTTCATCACCAACTCCCAGAGTTTACTCAAACTCATGTCCTTTGAGTCAGTGATGCCTTCCAGCCTTCTCATCCTCTGTCGTCCCCTTCTCCTCCCGCCTTCCATCTTTCCCAGCATCAGTCTTTTCAAATGAGTCAGTTCTTCACATCAGGTGGCCAAAGTATCGGAGTTTCTGCTTCAGCATTAGTCCTTCAGGACTAATTTCCTTTAGGATGGACTGGTTGGATCTCCTTGCAGTCCAGGGGACTCTCAAGAGTCTTCTCCAATACCACAGTTCAGACATGTATTTTGGGACAATTAGTTTATCTCTCTCTTTAGCCTTTCCCTATTCATGAAAATGGCATATTTATAATACCTAACTAATGATGTTGTAAAAACTCAGGGAGAAAATCTGTACAGAACATTAATGCTATGCTTGTCTGACATGAATCCAATAACTTGGAGTAACGTGTAAATAAAAGTGGGTATTCTTTATGATGGAATACTATTCAGTAACCAAAGAGAATGAACTATTGATACAAGCAACAGTATAAATGAGTCTCAAAAACTGTGCCAAGCAAAATTCGCCGGATGTAAAAGTACATTCTATATAATTTTATTTTTATGGAAAACAGAAAGAGAAATTAAGGAAACAATTCCATTCACCATTGCAACGGAGAAAATAAAATACTTAGGAATATATCTACCTAGAGAAACTAAAGACCTATACATAGAAAACTATAAAACACTGGTGAAAGAAATCAAAGAGGACACTAATAGATGGAGAAATATACCATGTTCATGGATTGGAAGAATCAATAGAGTGAAAATGAGTATACTACCCAAAGCAATTTATAGATTCAATGCAATCCCTATCAAGCTACCAATGGTATTCTTCACAGAGCTAGAACAAATAATTTCACAATTTGTATGGAAATACAAAAAACCTCGAATAGCCAAAGCTATCTTGAGAAAGAAGAATGGAACTGGAGGAATCAACCTACCTGACTTCAGGCTCTACTACAAAGCCACAGTTATCAAGACAGTATGGTACTGGCACAAATACAGACATACAGATCAATGGAACAAAGTAGAAAGCCCAGAGATAAATCCACGCACATATGGACACCTTATCTTTGACAAAGGAGGCAAGAATATACAATGGATTAAAGACAATCTCTTTAACAAGTGGTGCTGGGAAATCTGGTCAACCAATTGTAAAAGAATGAAACTAGAACACTTTATAACACCGTACACAAAAATAAACTCAAAATGGATTAAAGATCTAAACGTAAGACCAGAAACTATAAAACTCCTAGAGGAGAACATAGGCAAAACACTCTCTGACATACATCACAGCAGGATCCTCTATGACCCACCTCCTGGAATATTGGAAATAAAAGCAAAAATAAATGGGACTTAATTAAACTTAAAAGCTTCTGCACATCAAAGGAAACTATTAGCAAGGTGACAAGACAGCCTTCAGAATGGGAGAAAATAATAGCTAATGAAGCAACTGACAAACAACTAATCTCAAAAATATACAAGCAGCTTCTACAGCTCAACTCCAGAAAAATAAATGACCCAATCAAAAAACGGGCCAAAGAACTAAATAGACATTTCTCCAAAGAAGACATACAGATGGTTAACAAACACATGAAAAGATGCTCAACATCACTCATTATCAGAGAAATGCAAATCAAAACCACTATGAGGTACCATCTCATACCAGTCAGAATGGCTGCCATCCAAAAGTCTATAAGCAATAAATTCTGGAGAGAGTATGGAGAAAAGGGAACCCTCTTACACTGTTGGTGGGAATGCAAACTAGTACAGCCACTATGGAGAACAGTGTGGAGATTCCTTAAAAAACTGGAAATAGAACTGCCTTATGATCCAGCAATTCCACTGCTGGGCATACACACTGAGGAAACTAGAAGGGAAAGAGACACGTGTACCCCAATGTTCATCGCAGCACTGTTTATAATAGCCAGGACATGGAAGCAACCTCCATGTCCATCAGCAAATGAATGGATAAGAAAGCTGTGGTACATATACACAGTGGAGTATTACTCAGCCATTAAAAAGAATACATTTGAATCAGTTCTAATGAGGTGGATGAAACTGGAGCCTATTATACAGAGTGAAGTAAGTCAGAAAGAAAAACACCAATACAGTATACCAACACATATATATGGAATTTAGAAAGATGGTAACAGTAACCCTGTATACGAGACAGCAAAAGAGACACTGATGTATAGAACAGTCTAATGGACTCTGTTGCAGAGGGAGAGGGTGGGAAGATTTGGGAAAATGGCATTGAAACATGTATAATATCATATATGAAATGAGTTGCCAGTCCAGGTCGATGCACAATACTGGATGCTTGGGGCTGGTGCACTGGGACGACACAGAGGGATGGTATGGGGAGGGAGGAGGGAGGAGGGTTCAGGATGGAGAACACATGTATACCTGTGGCGGATTCATTTTGATATTTGGCAAAACTAATACAATTTGTAAAGTTTAAAAATAAAATAAAATAAATTTTATTTTTATGAAACAGTAGGAATCTATAGTGATCAACAGATAAGTGGTTGCCTGTAACCTAGTAAAAAGTGTATGTGATATTCCTTTTTTAAAATATAGTTGACTTGCAATATTTCAAGTAGATGTGATGGTTAATTGTATGTGTCAACTTGGCTGGACTAGAGATGTCCGAATAACTGGTATAACATTCTTTCTGCATGTGTCTGTGAGGGTGTTCTCCAGAAGAGATTAGCCTTTGAATCTGTAGACTGCGGAGAGTAGGTAGCCTTCACTGATGCAGTGGATAACATCATCCAACACATTCAGGGCCTCGAGAGCACAGAAAGGCAGACGAAGGACAAATTTGCTCTGTTCTGCTGCCCTGGAAACAACAGCAGTCCTCCTAGTTCTTGGACTTTTGAACTCAGACTGGGGAATCATCCTAACAGCTCCCCTGGTTCTCAGGCCTTTGGACTCAGACTGAATTACACCACTGGCTGTCCTAAATCTGTGGCTTACAGATGGAAGAAGGTGGGCGTTCTTGCCTCCCTAAGTATGTGAGTCAATTCCTATAATAATAATTCCTAATTGTGTGCGTGCTATGTCGTGTCTGAGTCTTTGTGACCCTATGGACTGTACCCCACCAGACTCCTTTGTCCGTGGGATTCTCCTGGCAAGAATACCAGAGTGGGTTGCCATTTCCTTCTCCAGGGGATATTCCTGACCCAGGCAGGGATCAAACCCGGTCTCTTATGCTTCCTGCATTGGGAGGCACGTCACTATCTATAAAGAATCTCCTTATTTACTCGGGTGGCCAAAAAGTTTGTTCAGTATTTTCCATACGATCTTATGGAAAAACCCAAACAAACTTTTTGGCCAACCCAATATATCCTATTGGCTCTGTTTCTCTGGAGAACTAAAACACGGTCTCACTGTCAAAAGGGCACCGTGGATTTGGGGAGTGATGGAAATATTCTGTATCTTGATTGTGATAATGGCCACATGAATGTATCCATTTCTCAACACTCAAGGGCTTGAACACTTACATTCAAGGCTTTTTATCACATGTAGGTTATAGTACAGTAAAATAGATTTTGAACATTAATGAAACAGTGAAAAGATTAGAGGCTTAGTCTATATGAGTTCTAACCTTGATTCTAGGAGACCCTACCAGGTCTGGCCACCTGCTTTGCCCACCACATAGAGCTTGCTAGCTGGAAGCCCTTATTCTGCAGCCCTCCCTCTGGGCTCACCCTGGTTCCATTCTCTGCCCTCAGGCCAGCCAACCACAGTACTCTTCTTTGTCTGTAAACCAAGATAAGGATGCAGGCTGGAGCAGTATGAGGTCCTAGCCATGAGTGGGAGCCCCAGTTAACAGCTCACAATGGGATGGAAATGTCGGCAGCCCCACCCTCACCCCCTATGGGTTTGGGGATACCGTGACCCCTGGGCCTTTCGAGTCTGCTGACCATAATTCTCGAGCCAGTGTGGGAGGCAGCAAGGGAATCAGCTGATGGTGACGCTTCAAGGTCTAGACATCTTTTTTCTAGTTATGAGCAACTATGTCAAGGATAAATAACTCAGACACCCCCTGTGCCATTTTAGGTCATCAGAACTCCCAGGGTCACCGAATTCCCGGGTTAGATATGGAGGGAACCTGGAAAGGGGACAGAA
This sequence comes from Bos indicus x Bos taurus, assembly GCF_003369695.1. Taxonomy (NCBI): domain Eukaryota; kingdom Metazoa; phylum Chordata; class Mammalia; order Artiodactyla; family Bovidae; genus Bos; species Bos indicus x Bos taurus. Next base: position 48,898,522 of record NC_040080.1, read on the forward strand.
TGATATTCTTGTCTAAGCTAGGTGACTGACACAGATTCATTTGCTTCCCACTGCAAAATTATGGGTTAGAACTGCTAATAGTAGTAATAGTGATAATAACAGCTAGCATTAATTGAGATTTTACTATGGGTGGGCACTTCCCCAAATACTTTACCTCCGCTAACACTTTTAAGTACTCTATGACACAGATACCATCATTATCCTTATTTGCTTGATGAGGAAATTAAGGTACAGTGAGCTTAAGTAACTTGCCCAAGGTCTCACAGCTGGCAGTGGCAGAGCTGGGGTTAGATCCCAGAGATTCTGATGCCAGAGGTTGCAGAGATCGGTAGCCTCATGTCCTGCCCCCTAGCCCACACAGAGTTAATGGCCAGAGCCTCTGGAAACCCTTCTGTGAAACAGCTCACTGGCAGAGCAGAGGCAGCAGTAGTGACCTTTCCCTCCTCTCCCAGATCCTGTACCTGACCAGGGAAACAATATTCCCCACCCAGAGCACTAGTTCCAGAGACATCTAGAAATGAAGTCTCTTTAGCTTTTCTTGATTCTTTCAGAGCCAGGTAGGCACATTAGAAGGAAAGTGGAATATATGCTGAGGGCCATGGCTATCCTGAGAAGCAACTGTGATCTGGAGGAATCAAGGCCACGGAGCAGGTGCACGGGGCATTAGGTGAGTCTCCTGGATAAGAAGTAGCAGCAGTTAATGCAAGTAACAGGCTTCATCAGGGATTTAGCCAAGACATATGAGAAATGTCTCATTAACTCGAAAGGCGACAATAAGTTAGGAACAGTCTGGAACCAGGAGATACTGTCAAACCTTCTCTTCATCACTGGTCTCAGCCTCACTCTGTGCATTCACTGGAAGTGAGGTTTCTTCTGCTTCTCAAATTAACAAAGCAGGAAGCATATCTGCCCTTCCAGGGCCAGACTCATAGATTCATGATCTGTCTGTCTGCCTGTCAATGTCTTTCTCTTTTCCTCCACTACTTCCAAGTGCCTGGGTAGAGACCTGGATGAAGTTGGTCTGGTGCCCACCCCTGGTCACACATGTGAAGGCTTGAACAGCCTGGGATGTGTTATACAGAACAGCAGCTGCCTCTCATTTTCTCCCACCCATCCCTACCACTGGAGGTAAAGGCAAGCAGTTAAGATGGTGTGGAGGGAGGAGTTGTCAGTCCATAGACTAAGAACACTTCCCAAGATATGTCCTACAGATGTCTGTCTACTACATACCATCACCAATGGCATAATAAGGGTTCGGGGACTTTTCAGATTTCTCCCATGTGCAGAGGTGCTGCCAAGCTGTCAACACTTAGACCTCAGATGAGGAATTGCATCTGTTCACCCAACCCAGACCCCTAAGGCAGCAAATTCTCTCAATACACCCAGAGATGATGGCAGCATCAGCCCCAGACAGCCTTCTTTCATCTCTGGACCTTTTCTCATTCAGATGCCATCTCCTCTAGAGTCTTGGCTCTTGGTTTGGTGTAATCCTGTCTGCTAGCCCTTTAGATTAATTGTCAGTTCTTGGTTTCTACCTTGTAAATTTCTGTTCTCTCAACCAGGCTTTGGCTAAGAGTGGCCCCATGGTCCTGTAGTGTTCCTCCACCTGCCTAGTGTCATTGGGAAGGCCCCTATCCACTGCCTTAAAGCTCAGCCTCCACCTCTCATTGGCCAGCAGCCTGGCTGGGCCAATCTGAGATTCTCATGTTGGAGACTTCAAGAACATCACATGGGCTTTAGTCATTTGTCCTTGGCCAAACTCTTGGGCTTTGGTTCAACATTCTGTGAGTTTGGACTCTACACCAAGCCCTATGCCAGGCAATGGGAAAAAGAAATCAAGAACATAAGGCTGTTGCCTTTGAGCATACCATAGATAAGGCCATAGTAGAACTCAAGCAGACACTGGCCATAGTAAATGTTGGATAGCAAGCAAGAGCCAGCCATAGGCAAAGGCGCTCCTGGCCACAGACAACCGGAGGGGAATTCACAACAGCCCAGAATGTCAGAGATAATTCTGATCCTGGCATAGGAAGCTGGAAGATAAGAAGTCTTTGTTGGTCCCTCCTCCATGGGTACAATGAGGTATTCATGCTGTTCCCCTCGGGACTTGGGAAGCATTTTAGGCCCAAGAAAGGTCTGTGCGTCATCATAATTGTGTAATATGGCTACCCTCATGCCGCCCCACCCCTTGAAACATCCTGGTCAGGCAAGATAAAGTTCTGTTGATGCTTTAGCTGCTGTGGCCACCATCAATCAAGCATCCTTCAGTGGCCTTGATTGGCCTTTGAAAGAGCTAGGACTCTGGAGGCCACTTCTTTTCGTTGATCTCAACCCTTATTTTCTGCTGCCATGTAGAGCGATCAGTTTACCAAGTGAATTGGTACAGACTCTATCAAAAGGCATTGTGGTGTGAAGAGAAGGCATAGCCTCTGAAGTTTGACAGCCCTGAGTTTGAAACATTTACCAGCTCTGAAGGCTTGGATGGTTTTCTTGAACTCTCTGAACATTTTTGGGTTTTTTGTTTTTGTTTTTGTCCACTATGTAAATGGAGACTTTCAGAAAGTTGTAGAGTTGATGTCAGGATTAAATTAAACCAGTGAATGTAAAGTCCCTAGCACTTTTCCTGACATATCTATATAGATAGATGCCCAATAAGTATGGTCCCCATCTGTTCAGTTCAGTTCAGTTTAGTCGCTCAGTCGTGTCTGACTATTTGCGACCCCATGAACTGCAGCACACCAGGCCTCCCTGTCCATCACCAACTCCCCGCGTTTACTGAAACTCATGTCCATTGAGTCGGTGATGCCATCCAACTTCCTCCTCCTCTGTCGTCCCCTTCTACTCCCACCTTCAGTCGTTCCCAGCATCAGGGTCTTTTCAAATGAGTCAGTTCTTCACATCAGGTGGCCAAAGTATTGGAGTTTCAGCTTCAACATCAGTCCTTGCAGTGAATATTCAGGACTGATTTCCTTTAGGATGGACTGGCTGGATCTCCTTGCAGTCCAAGGGACTCTCAAGAGTCTTCTCCATCACCACAGTTCAAAAGCATCAATTCTTCCATGCTCAGCTGTCTTTATAGTCCAACTCTCACATCCATACTTGACTACTGGAAAAACCATAGCCTTTATTAGACAGACCTTTGTTGCTAAAGTAATGTCTCTGCTTTTAAATATGCTGTCTGGGTAGGTCATAACTTTCCTTCCAAGGAGTAAGCATCTTTTAATTTCATGGCTGCAATCAACATCTGCAGTGATTTTGGAGCCCCCCAAAATAAAGACAGCCACTGTTTCCAGTGTTTCCCCATCTATTTGCCATGAAGTGATGGGACTGGTTGCCATGATCTTACTTTTCTGAATGATCAGCTTTAAGACAACTTTTTCACTTTCCTCTTTCACTTTCATCAAGAGGCTTTTTTGTTCCTCTTCCCTTTCCACCATAACAGTGGTGTCATCTGCATATCTGAGGTTATTGATATTTTCCCGGCAATCTTGATTCCAACTTGTGCTTCTTCCAGCCTAGTGTTTCTCATGATGTACTCTGCATATAAGTTAAATAAGCCTTGACGTACTCCTTTTCCTATTTGGAACCAGTCTGTTGTTCCCATCTGTACAGTCCCATCTGTAGGTTCTAAGCAAATTTTGTGAAGTACATGGACATGGTCCCCACCTGCAAGAAATGTATTAACTTTATCATAAAGATAGGGGCTTCTTTATTATAAAGCTGAGTGATTAGACCCACATGTGCAAACAGCCCTATTTGTGGGAGCAATAAGATCTACCCATTAGGATGTATAGGCACAGTTAATCCCCACTTCACTGATTAAAAAAAGGAAACACAGAAAGACTGAGTGATTCATGCATGGCCACAGAGCTGGGAAGTAGTGTAGCTGAGATTCAAACCTCCCCTTTTGGCTCCAGAGCCTGTGCTCTTGCCACTTCACTCTGCTGCCTGCAGCATCTTGACAGGCTAAGTGAGTGTATGCAGACTCCAGGAAGCAGAAGGTGATGGGAAGAGGGTCAGATTTGGAGTCAGGTAAGTTGGAATCTGACTTTACAATCATGGTGACTATGAGCATGTCACTCTGTTTCCTCATTTGCAAAATTACACCAGTAATAAGCTCTGGCTCAGGACTTTTTTTTAGAGCCCTTTAGATACGTTGATTCAGCAAGTGAGTGCTGGAAGCCTGCAGTGTGCCAGGCACTGTCCTAGGTATTGGTGATGGAGCCATGAGCAAGAGACATGTGCTGGTCTTGGCATGGGTCTCTGCCTTACTGTCTAATGAGAGAATATGATCATGTACTTAGAAGTACTTCTCAGAGGCTTGTCATTAGTATTAAGCAAGTGAAAGTGCTCTCTGCTCTACAGGGACTTAATAAAACAACAACAAGAATAATAATAACAGTTAGCACGTGTTAAGCATTTTCACTGTGCCAGGCACTATACTAAGCTTTTCACACTGATTTTCTTGTAATCCCCTCAGAACATTGAAGATAGGCATCATAATTCTCTTCATTTTACACATAAGAAAACTAAAGCCCAGAGACGCAGTTAATTAACAGCCAGTTGAACGGTGGAGATGGTTTTCAAACGTAGGCGGTCTGCTTTCAGAGCCTCTCTCTATTCCTAAATATCACACCATATGGTTTCTTTTGCATCTTACTACTGCCTCTGGTTACTCGTGTGCCAGGAACTTGTATCTCAGGAACATATTTAGAAACATCTGGAAGGCTTGTAAAGGCTTTATTGTTTTGTGTTGGGAATGTAGCCCATAAGCCTCCGTCATCTGGTCAAGTATGGTCTTAATTCTACACCTCTTTAGACATAAAGACAGATGCTTACTGCAGGCCTGGAGAGCAGATCACCCAGGGCACTGACTGGCGAGGCTGCCCAGCCTTGGCAGTTACCTCACCACTGGCCTTTACATCACTGCTGGCCAAGCCAAGAGCCTGGTTTGTGTTCTGAATCTAAAAGCCTGACCATAGGCTTTTATGAAGCCGTATCTTTCTGAGAACTTCCTGGGCATTAGCTCAGTTGTCCTCTATCAACTTCCCCAGAAACTGTGGCTGGCATCCTCATCCCAGATTTATAGATTGTGGAGCTGGAGGCTCCAGAAAGAAGACGTGCCCTTCCTAAGGTCACCTAGAAGAGTTGGATACAGAGATGCCTCCAAACCTTGGGTTTCCTGAATCCCAGTTCCAAGACGTCATCTGAAGTACATTGACTAGAGACTTCAAGTCACACAGCTAGAAGGTTGCCAAGGAAAGAGAGAAAGTCTGTGTCCTTGACTTTCAACAAATATTTATCCATTTGGCTGTGTTGGGCCTTAATTGTGGCACATGGGCTCTGCGTTGCATAATGCAGGGCCTTTTATTGCAGTGCACGGGGTCTCTAGTTCAGATGCATGGGCTAAGTAGTTACAACACACAGGCTTTGTTGCCCCAAGGCACGTGGGATCTTAGTTCCTTGACCAGGAATTGAACCCAGATCTCTTGCATTTGAAGGAGGATTCTTAACCACTGGAGCAACAGGGAAGTCCCTGTGTTTTTGATTCTTAATCTAAGACCCTTTCCTCTGCACAGCACTGTGTTCATTCTTCCACCTAACAGGTATTGATTGCTCACCTAGCCTGTTGTGCTGCCAGCACTGGGGATACCGTAGTGGATGAGTTTCCTGCCATGGCAGAGCTCCTAGCTCAACACGGAAGATGACACGTTAACAAGGCATCACAACTGTGATGAATGTTAACAAGGGGAAGAAACCACAGGTGCCATGACATTTCTTGTCCAGGAGACCAGAAAAAGGCCATCCTAGAAAGGAATGGTTATAGTGACCATAAAGATGATGAAGAGTTTTTCAGGTGAAAGGGAGAAAGGGGTACTCCAGGCAGAGGTACTGCATGTGCAACCAGGGCGGGGGCTTGTTCAAGGGTGAAAGGAGAGTGGAAGAGATGTTGCTGCTGGGTAGGCAAAGGCAATGTGAGGTAGGTTTTGAGATTTGTATTCATTTTCTGTGCTATGTAACACGTTACCACAAATTTATCAGCTTAAGACAACACCCACTTATTGCATCAGAGTTACTGCGGATCAGGAGGTGCCAAAACCCAAATTTACCAGTAAATTCTGAGCAAATACATCATTTAGTGGTAGATACATTTAACCAGACTGACAAGATTATTATATAAAAGTGAAATTAAAACTATCAGAACACCCTTGAAGACTCTGCCAGTTCATCTTCTTCCATAAAGATCTCTAGGAAATCGAACTGAGATCAGAATGCCCAAGTATTAATTTATGATGAGAAAATAAGCTCAGATGAGAAAATCCTGGAATCTGCATGTCTATCCCATTGTCTCTCTGAAAGAAGAAACACACGGAAGCACAGCATAATGTTACATGTATGTCTTGCAAGTGTCGGGATGAAGGAAATCCATCCAATGGAATGTTTAACAGTAGTACCAGACTAAGACATCCCAATGCAACCACCTTGCAATAGGTTCATTTGGGCCACTGAGATGGAAAAGAACTGATGTATGCACTCAGAAAATGGTAGCCACAATGAGTTCTTTTTTTAGACACTATCACTCTCTAAGGGCACTAGACTGTGTAACGTTCAAATTCTCTTATGATGCTGATGTGTGGTGATTCCAAGGGCAACTTTTGCTCATCCTGGAGTATCATCTGGAGCCTGAGCACACTGCCCACATCATCAACATCATCATCATCAGTAGCAGTATTGTGGAAAGCAGTCATTTTCTATGGACTACTGCCTATGTTTAGGACACACTGTCAGACACTGGGGCTTCCCTGATTGCTGAGCGGTAAAGGATCCACCTGAAATTCAGGAGACCCTGCTTCGATGTCTGGGTTGGGAAGAACCCCGTAGAAGGGATAAGCTACCTACTCCAGTATTCTTGGACTTCCCTGGTTGCTGACATGGTATAGAATCCACCTGCAATGTGGGAGACCTGGGTTTGATCCGTGGGATGGGAAGATCTGCTGGAGGAGAGCATGGCAACCCACTCCAGCGTTCTTGCCTAGAGAATCCCCATGGACAGAGGAGCCTGGTGGGCTACAGTCCATGCAGTCACAAGAGTCGCACACAACTGAGCAAGTAAGCACAGCACACAGCATTAGGCACTACTGACATTATCTCATTAAATCTCAACAGTAACCTATTGAATAGTTGTTCTCACTCTCAACTTGCAGATGAGTAATGGAGAAACTGAGGTTCAAAGAGGTAGTGTAGTTTCCCCAGGATCACTCCCCAAGACAAAAGAGAGAAAAAGAAGGGACCTCATTACATTTAACACTCTGGCCCTCTGCAGCTTGAATAGGATGGATCATGCTTTGCATGCCTGTCGAGATAGTGCATGTTGTAAATTCAGCCCCTTCTCTCCCACTCAGTAGAGTGGCTCGGATTGTGAGTCAGTGAGAATGATGTCATTATCGGGTAACCTTGAACCCACTTTAATTTAATGAAAGAGGAAGTATTTGTACACTTACTAATTTTTATTCTTAGTAATAGGGATGACTGCTGGCTTTAAAGTTTCCAAACATGTGGTCTTAGGACTTCAGTCCCCATCCATGTAGCCCCCCACTACTTTGGAGTGTCCCCCACAAGGTGCCTCATGTCTGTGCATAAGACAGCCTGTCAGCTGTAATCATCTTTTTTCTCTCAGTCACATTTTTCTCTCTTTTTGTTTGTCTTTCACTTGATTATATGTATCATCCACATGCTGTCTGGAGTCTATGGCCCACAAAATTGGGACCGTGCTTTTGTGCCTGGGTCATGAAGCATAACATTGCTTCATTCATTCAATTAATATTTACTGATGATTTACTTTGTACCTGACACTGTTCTCAGGCCTGGGGAGAAAATGGTGAACAAGACTGATAGGTCCTTGCTCTTATGACTGATGTTCTAGTGGGATGTGAGGAATGGAAAGTTAGCCTTGGGTATCTGAATAAATAAATAAGAAAATTTCAGGTAGAGATGAGAAATACAAAGAGAAGAAATATCCTTGCCTGGGCAAAGAAGCGCTAACTAGGATGGTACAGTAGATGCTGTTGGGGCCCTGTCCCAGGTCTCCTTGGTCTACCTGTGAGTTCTCTGGTGCCTGCAATGGCCAGTTCCCAGGCACATAGACTTCACCCCACCGGCATCTCTCCACCTTTCCTTCTGAGGGCTTTCTCTGGTGCCATAAGAGTGTGCTCTGGCTATACTCAGAGACTGACCACCCTCAGGTCAGCCTTCCACCAAGAAGGGCAAGAGCCAGTGGATAAAAATGCCAACTTCTTCATATCTGGTGGGACAGTTCTGAAGCATGTTCTACATGTTACCTTAGAGGTCCCCAGCAGCACCGAAACAGTTTCCTGCAGGTGTAACCAACTCAGTAACACACCCTGTTAACATACCCATCTTTCTTAACATTTTCCTGACTCCCTTACTTGTGCTTCCTGGGATCACCTTGCAAATAAGCTACCTACACCAGGTATCTTCTAGTATGTTGGGAGGAATCCAAACAAATACAACGTCAAAGACAGCCTCGCTGAGAAAGTTATACTTGAGCTGTGACACAAATTATGTGAAGCAACCAAGATGCAAAGATCTGGATGGGAGGACATTCTAGGTAAAAAGAAGAGCAGGAGCCTAAAGCCTAAATGAACTGGTATGCTCGGGGAAAAGAGAGCTGGTGTGGCCGGAGCAGGGGGACAGAGAGGAGTTGTTGGAGTGAAATGGGAGAGGTGCATAAATGCAGGCCAGGAGCGGGAGTTTGGATTTCAAGTTTAATGGAAGCTTTGAAGGGTGGTAAGCAGAGGAGGGACCTCATCTGATTTACATTTTTAGAAGATCACTCTGAGTGCTTTCGGAGAAGGCAATGGCAACTCATTCCAGTACTCTTGCCTGGGACATCCCATGGATGGAGGAGCCTCGTGGGCTACAGTCCATGGGATCGCAAGGAGTCGGACACCACTGAGTGACTTCACTTTCCCGCACTGGAGAAGGAAATGGCAACCCACTCCAGTATTCTTGCCTGTAGAATCCCAGGGATGGAGGAGCGTGGTGGGCTGCCATCTATGGGGTCACACAGAGTCGGACACAACTGTTGTGACTTAGCAGCAGCAGCTGAGTGCTTTATTGAGAAGAGGCTGTGGGATGTTAAGAGTAGAAGCTGGGGCACCACTTAAGATACTAATTCTGCTGTGCCCTGAGTCTCATGGTTGCCCTTAAGCAGATCTATCAAGTTTTGCTTCTAGTGCCCCCTCTCCTTTGAGGATCTAATCCAGAAAAGCCCAGATGCCATTCTATAGTCTTTATAGCTCCTGTTCTCCTAACCATGCCCTCCCCTCAACATCCTCCACCTTGTACAACATCAGGTCCCATACGTGAAAATGGAGATGGATACAGGCATATATGATGGGGGAGAGAAATGGAAGCTGTATCAACAACAGTCAAAACACAGTGCCATATTGTCAACCTGTGGCCCCTACCTTTCTTCCATGTCCTGTGTCACACTCTCTGCTTTCACTGCTGCCCATTCGTGACCACTCGACAGCAAAGGCTGCGTCTCCTGGGCGTGACATAGATACAGAATGCAGAAACCCTCCCAGTACTCCCAAAGAATCGACACTGGGCTTTTTGTGGGAAATCTAGATTTTATCTCATATTTCACCAAGATCCTGTCCTAGGATGAGAGAGATGTGGAAAGGAGACTCCTGCCAGGAAGGAACCAGGTCAAGTAGAGCTTTTTATGTCATGCTTAGGGGCACCTGTTCCTATTTGGAGGTTGTGCAAATAATAATAAGACCCAAACTACCCGTATCCAAGGGTAGGGCTGAGGCAGTCAAGGTCAGATTAAAGCAGTGTCAGGCCAAACATTGACTGCATGTATGAGTTTCTATAACAAAGACACTGCATGTATGGCTTCCGTAGCAAATAACAGCAAACTTGGTGGTTTGACACAGTTTAAGCCAGTCTTGTGGTTTTGGAGGCGAGACATCTCAAATGGGTCAGCAGGGTGGTTCTTTCTGAAAGCTCCAGGGGAGAATACCTCTCGTTGTCTTTTCCAGCCTCTGGAGGCCACCTTCATTCCTTGACTTCTTCCAATTACTCCAACCTCTGCTTCCATCATCATGTTATCTGTCCCTGAATCCCTCTTTTGAGGACCCTTGTTACATTCATCCCACCCACATAATCTGAGATAATCTCCCCATCTCAAGATTCTTAACCATATCTGCACAGTCCCTGTTGGCGTGCAAGAACATACTAGGGGTTAGGGTGGACATCTTTGGAGGGAGCAATTGTTCTGTCTATCACATTCAGTAAGCACATTTTTAGATACAGGAATTAGAAGCTAAATTTTATGTTGAGCTTTATAATAAATAGTTAGATTCTCTTTTGTGGCCTCAGATGGCATGCTAGCACTAGCCAGACAGTCCAGGTGGCAGGAAAAGAGTGTGAAGATGGCTGTATGCAGTGTGTCCCCCTCCTAGAAAATCAAGCCATGTTCTACTGGCAGCAGTCCTCAAAAGCGACAAAACGTGATACAGTTGAAGATACCCCTTGCAACTGAGTTCTAATCTCCATGCACAACAGGTGTTTGAGGAATGTTTGGTCCACCCAGTCCTCTCAGGGTCTGTCTCCTCACCAGGTCAAGCCCTTTGCCTGGGTTATGACATCCTTGCTTCCCACTGTCCTGGCATTTTTAGCAATAAATCAGTTTTCACTTGTTGTCTCCCCCACTTGACTGAGCTCTTTAGGGGGCAAAGTAGCTGGCATTTACTGGCCATTTAATACATTAAAAAGTAAAAACTTTACTGAACTCTTAACTATTTGTCAGGCACCGTATGTAGAACTGCATATGTATTATCACTTTGACTTCTAATAGCAATCCTATTAGGCAGTAGTCATATTATTCCACATTTTATTAAAAACAGTACAAACAAACAAAAAAAAACACTGTGCACAGAGAGGTTAAGCAACTTACTTAAGATCATCCAGCTAGGAAAGGCAGAACCTAGGATAAACTCTGATCTTCTGACCCAGTGCTTATGCTCTGGAACAGAAGGGGTGAGTATGTTAAAGAGCTTTGTATTAGGTACAAAATGATGTAAGTTTTTTCCCAGCTTCACCAACTCTGCGCTGGGCAACTTAGATAAGTTGCTTCCCCATCTCTGGGCATCTGTTTCAACAAATCACAACATGAGGGCCTCACACAGAAAAGAGCGAGTCTGCTCTGACACTAGCTTTCTGTGCTTCTAACACTGGTAGCCTGTGTGGCCACCTCACCTTGCTTTGACCTGAAAACATCATGCCCATGAGATGTGGCGTTTGCTGTCACATGGCTATGGATGGTCAGCAGCACCAGGGCTAGGCTCCTGAGGCCCCTTCACGTGGCGTGGCCAACAGCTCCCGGATCCCCAGGGCCTCCAGTGGGATACAGCAGCAGCCGGCAGCCACAGGCATATGCTGTTTCTGTGGTTTCTACTTAGAATAGTTTCCTATTTCAACCTGCCAGTTCCTTAAAAGCATTAGGTTGAGGTTTTGCTGAATGACTCCGCTCTATTTTCATAAAGGGGTGGAGGGGCTTCTCCTGGGAGCTGAGCCCAGTGCAGAAATTCCACATGAATTAAGAGTATAGAGAGCTTGGAAGTCTGTCTCCTGGAGAAATAATAGTCTGGCGGGTGGTGACTTTCAGGGGGCAGAGAGCCTCTATCAGCCAGATTTAGGGGCCTACCTTGCTTAAGAAGCTGCCGCACTGACTTTCTTGGGGCCTCAGTTTTGCCAGCTGTTACAAGAGGGCATTGGATCCTCCCTCTAGGTTCCAGACACCCCTGGGTCCCTGGGTGAGACTGCTCAGCGCATATTAAGACAATTTCTACAGTAGTAGCAAACACATGTATAGCACTTTCTGTGCTGTTCTAAGCTCTGCATAAAAATTAATATCAATTCTCTTAACACTGGAAAAATCCCCATTTTATAGATGGGAAACAGAAGTGAGACTGACTCATTTGCTTTGCCCATTTTATATGACCTGGAAGTAGCCCAGTCACCATCTGAACCCCAGGAAGTTTGCCTCCAGAACTTACCCTGCTAGCTCTCTCAAAATAAGACCTTCCGGGGAGCAGACAGATGAAAATTGCTCAGAGTGCAGTCAAATTGGACTTGGAGACCAATATAAAATGGGACTGTTGGAACCAGGCTGCTAATCTCTCAGAGCCCGTGGGGAATTCGAGGTGATGATGGTCCTGAAGAAGCTCAGAAGCATGATTAACAGTCTGCTAACAGAGGAGTATTTTTATTGTTATTATTATTGTCATTATCCCCACAGAAGTCTGATCTCAATACTTTCTACCCGCCTTGCCTCTACTCCCACTATTACCTAGTTCTGCCTTTGTGAGAGAGGAACTCCCAGAGCAAGGCCCAGTGAATCCTGACAGTCTCAAAGCCCCCTCCCTGGCCTGGAGTGGGGAGGGTGGGCAGTGCCTTCTTGGCAGCCTTGAGTCAGAGCAGATGGCCCTCTGAGCCTGGTTGCCTCCCCCACAACTCTGAGTTTGTGTGCAGGCCTGTGTGCATGGGTCCCTGTATGACCAGCCTTGGCCGCTGCCTCCAGACTTGTATCCATCTGCTTTGTTGGCACTGTCGAGTTTCTCAGAGGCATCTCCAATTTAATCTACCCAAATAGAACTCTTGATTTCCCTCCAGAAACCTGCTCCTCCCAGGCTTTCCCATCTTATTAAGTGCCATGACCATCTACCAGACTGTTCAGACTAAAACCTTCCATCTATCTTCTTTTCTTCACAGTCCATATCCAACCCATGAGCAAATTATGTGGGCTTATTGACTCTGTTCCCCAAATGCTCCCCAATTCTGCCCTTTCCTGTCCCTTGCTCCCACCTTTATGGGCCAGTGGGGGTGGGGCTCCACCACTGTGTTGTACGTGGTCCACCTCAGGTGGCCTCCAACCAGCCTCTCCGTGTGAGCCTTATTCCCTGCCTCCCTTACGTCTGTTCTCGACACAGCCGAGGACTCCTTTTGAGAACACAAAACCCTTCATGTCAGCCCCTTGCTTGGAACCCCCCATGGCTTCTATGTGGACAAAAATTAAACTCCTCCCATGATTTCTTGCAGAAGCAAATGGCCACCCACTCCAGTATTCTTGCCTGGAGAATCCCCTGGCAGAAGATCCAGGTGGGCTACAGTCCATGGGGTTGCAAGAGTCGGACACAACGTAGTGACTAAACCACCACCACCGTCATTTCTAGGCCCTTTGCTGCTGCTTCTAAGTCACTTCAGTCATGTCAGACTCTGTGCGACCCCATAGTCAGCAGCCCACCAGGCTCCCCTGTCCCTGGGATTCTCCAGGCCAAGAACACTGGAGTGGGTTGCCACTTCCTTCTCCAATGCTTGAAAGTGAAAAGTGAAAGTGAAGTTGCTCAGTCATGTCCAACTCTTTGCAACCCCTTGGACTGCAGCCCACCAGGCTCTTCCGCCCATGGGATTTTCCAGGCAAGAGTACTGGAGTGGGTTGCCATTGCCTTCTCCGCTAGGCCCTTTGAGAGATACTTAATTATCTGGTGTCATGTTGTAGCAATCTCCCCCTTCTTGCTCATTTGCTTCTGCCACACTGGCCTTCTTTCTGCTCCTCAGAGAAGCCTGACTCTTTCTCACCTGAGGATCTTTGCACCAGCATCCCCTTGCCTGTTCACGTTCTACTTTCACATGTTCCTTTGGCTGGCCCTTTGTCATCACTCAGGCTTTAGTTCAGATTATTACCTTCTCAGAGAGACCTCCCCACCCACCTTTTTAAAATGTATTCCCTGCTCCCCAAGCACTCCTCTTAAAGAGATGCCTCTCTTGGTTTTGTTAGAGCACTTACCATCATTTGACATTATCATGTTTATTTATTTGTTCACTTGTGTACCCTCTGCCCCCATTGCTAGAATGATCTTGAAGGCTGAAACATGTGCATGCTTTTTCACCTCTATCTACAGTGTGGAGAGTGGGAGTGGATATCCGGCTCATGAAAAACATTCAAACAATATTTTCCCAGTGTATCCAGGAATACGTTAACTCTCTCATTTCAGTTTCTCCATCAGTAAAATGAAGGAGCAAAAGAAACGTGATAGGATTCTCTTGGTTCTGACTTTGGATTTTCAAGTTCTCGTTAGGATGAATGGATGGTAGGTGGATGGATGGATGAACAAATGGGCAGACAGATGAATGATTTCTGAAGGTTTCATTGAAGTCATTCAGGATAAAGGAATATCAGGAGGAATATGGGGACAGGGAAAGAGGGCAGGTAACTCTAGTTTTCTTCTCCTAACTCTCCTGAGAGATAGGCATGTTCGTCTCCTATGTCTTCTGCTCACCCCACAGATCACCTTTCCTCATGGCCCCACCAGGGAGATGGCAGCAGCAGCTGCCTGCCAAGAGCTCCACCCAGGAGATAAAAGGAACCAAAGGAATGTGCTGGCAAGACTGGCATCCCTGTCCTCTCAGGGGTGTAAATGGCTTTCCTGCTCCCCCAGGTTCAAAGAGCACTTCATTTCACAGCAAAAGTACAGCTAATGAGGAACAGATTCTCTGGCTCCAGCCACAGCTCCGAGAGCCCAGGAGGCAAAGGAACACCCCTAAAAGCCTGGATGTGAACGTCTGCAGTGTAGGGCCTTCTCCACCCCACCCCCTACCTCTCTGGGGCCACAGCTCCCTCAGCCACATAGAAAAGGGGTTTTTGAGAGGTAGGGATCAGGGCAAGAGCAGAGTCCACATAGTAGTTGAGAGGAGCCTTGGGTAGGGGACTTCTGAGCTGTGGGCCTTCTAACCACACTGAATCTTTTCTTTTTAGGCCTGAAAACTAAGTTAGGCAACACATAATAATAATAACAACCTCCTCCTTGTTCTGGGGTCTGGGAAGTACCACCTGTGGGTTGGCACAATGGGATGGCCACTGGCTTTGAGGCCATAAGATGTAGTTTGTGGACTCTGGGCCTCAGTCTTCTCATTGTCCAGTGAGTACACTAACGGTGATCACTGAGAGTCCCAACACTGCTATCCATCATTCAATGAAACTAATACCAAGGTGAGGCCTAGAGGACCTGGGCTCTAGCCTTGGTTCTCCTGGGTGTGTGACTTTGGGCAGTGAAGGCTGGGGCAGTGAGCCTTGGATAACAAAAAGACTTAAGTCCTAGCTCTTTTCACTTTGTTGGTACTGCTTGGGTTAGTCACTTGGCATCTTAGAACCTCTGTTTCCTCATCTGTAACCAGCACCAATACAGTCAACCTCATGGACATAAGGAGAGGGTAAATGAGAAGAGACACATGAACTACTAGCACTTAGTAGGTACTTGAGGACAGTATCGGAACCTGCTTTGCCCAAAGGTTTGTGACCAAACCAGAAGACAAATCCAGGCTAGATCCATGGTCAAACAATATAAGAAAGGTAACAGTAGTCAAGTGTTTGCGGTGTCCCATGTTCTGTGCTCACAATCTCCGTCTGTCCTCACCAAAAACATGTGGGACAAGTACTCCTGTTTTCCTTAAATAGTTAGAACCAAGATCCAGGAAGAGAAAGTTGGATTGCAGAAGATGTGCTAAGTCACTCATCCCTTCTTCAGAACATCTCCTTGTAGCCTTCTCCCCTCATCTCTAATTGCCTGCCTGCCTGCCTGCTGGAACCCAACCTGTGTTCAGTCTTCAGTGGTCTCAAAGTGTCAGAACAGATGTGTATAGAGGGTTTCCTGGAAATAATAAGCAAAATTATGCACAGCATGTTTTAGAACACAGAGTACTCATTCCTATGTAAGTGAAGAAAAGGGTGAATGTAGGGGAGAGACGAGACTGGAGAGTGTAGTAGGAACTCTGGTGCTATCGGGTAAGTAATGAAGGGTAAAGGAGATCTTTAAGTAAGAGTGTGACACAGTCACATGTGTATTTTACTTTTGTATCTTCGTCTTCACTGATCCTTTCTTCACCTGTATCTAAAACAACATTAGACCTATCTTTTGGGTACTTAAAATGAGTTATTTCATCTTATGGTTCTGGAATTTCCGTTTGATTTTTGTCAGTTTTATTTTTACATAAAACTTTTCAAGCTTTTTTTCCATCAGTATTTTATTGAACATATTAATCAGTTCTTTCCGTCTATGTTTCACCTGTGAATCTGTTTATATTGTCTGCCTTTTCTTTTGTGTTTTCAGTACTTTGGTCTTGTCTCCTTGTATGCTTGGATGCCTTTGGGTAAAGTGTCCACCAGTGACCATGTCTTGCCCCAAAAATATCCTAGAATCTTTTCTGTGGCAGAGCATTGAGGGCAGGGCAGTGTTCCTCCAAAGAGCATGGGAGACACAGCAGATACCATCATTGGCTTCTTGGGTGGGGCAAAATACAGAGAGACTCCGATGGAGAGTGCAGGATAGCAAGAGCTTCAGAAAGAGGCTCTGAATGAAGTGGCCGACAGGGGTGTAGACTCTCCCGGCTGGGCTCCTCTGCAGTAATTGCCTACTAGCCGGAGCAGGAGCAGCACAGAATCAATCACTTTCCACTCCACCCTGCTCCAGCTGGAAAAGACATCCTGGCTGTGTAAACTAACCTTATGAGTCTAATTCCAAGAAGGCCAATGAATTTGACAGGAAACAACACAAGCTAGTCGCCTTAGATCTTTGTCTGGGCTTGACATGATTGGGCCTGAAATAGCTACAGAGAGCCTCATTATTAGACTTTTAAACCCACAGAAATATACACACACATTTGCATGTGCAAACAGGAAAGTTTAAGATGAGGCCACCAAAAGGGTGAGACCATACAGGCCCCCACACACGAACTGAGACCAAGGGTTCAATTTCAAGTCAGATCCCCAGGTCTGGCGAGTATTTGACAGGCCTTGTCACTCATATTCCAGAAATCTGTCTCTACAGCCAAGAATCTTTCATATCTGTTCCCCACTCTCCATCTTGTGTGCTTTGGGAGGCTCTGAGGTGGCTGTTTCAAATGCCGAGTGAACCATCTCTGCCAAGACCTTGTCCTACCAATCACTTCCTTGGCCCCAGCCCTCAGCTTGCCCAAGTCTGACATCACCCTTAGCCCCCCCATCGATACCTCCAGAATAAAGAGCCGCCTGAGAGGCTGTGACTGCCAGACCTGGTCACACTCTGTCTCCATGTTTCTAGCTGACAACTCTCAGGGAAGCAGAATACCCTTCCCAGCCCCATACACAGCTTTTGCTGCTTAGTGGTCTGGCAACCCCAGTTCTCCTCTGATAGGGGTCTGATCTTTTGGTATGGGAGGGACAGATGATATCAGGTCCTGGCTCCTCAACGGACAAGGGGGCTCTATCCCTCATGTACCTGGGAGCCTCAAGCAGCCTCACAGGGAAATCTTTCCCCTTGCTGAGTGTCGCATGGATCCAGTTTTGGCCCTGAGGAAGAGAGAAGATATGGAATCATGTGTTCAGGGATCAGATCCGACTGAGTTCACATACCACCTCTGCTGCTCTTAGCGCTATGTCCTTGGGCAAGTTGTTTAACCTACACTTCTTCATCTTTCCATTCATTATGTGAAGTGGAGATACTTATATCCCAGGGTTATATTAGGATTAAATGTATTGATACTTGCAAATTTCTTAAAACAGGGTCTACGACCTGAGGAGTAGTCAGTGGGTAATAGCAGGAGGGGTGAATGGGGAGTTCGTAACTAATGAACCCAGAGCTACAATCTGGGGAGATAGAAAGCTCTAAAGATGTATGGTGGTGAGGATTTCACAACTTCATGCTATTGAACTATATACTTAAAAGTGGTAACAAATGTAAATTTTATGTATATATTACCATATTTTTTTTAAAAAGTAGCAATAATGTTAGTATTACTCCACAGTACCACCTGTAGGTCCTCATGGAGCTCTAGGGTCAATGATGTGGCATTGTGGCCAGCTGGAAGGAGGACAGGCCTCCTTCAGTATGGAGTTCAGGTTCCATGCTGGGCTCCAGCACCTTCTCCCTCTGAAGAGAGTTTGGCTCTCAATTCCTCCAGGACTGATACCCAGGAACCTGGTTACCTGGGGAGCCCTCCAAATCATAGACAGACACACAGATGTGTCAAAGAGATGGACACACAGAAACACGCCCAAGGAGGCAGACAGGAAGAGCCACCGAAGGGCTGATCTAGGAGAGAACCTTGGTCTCTGGAGATGGGTGCTCCAGCTGCTCAGATATGACCTTGAAGAAAACTGGGTGGGGTGGGTGCTGAGTGACCTACCACAGGCTCATTATCTCGTCCAGGTCTTGGCCCTGCCCACTTCCAGTAGCCTCTCTCTCCAAAACCTTAGGAGCCCTCCCATTCTCTCAGGCTTGGCTCACAACCACCTCCTGCAGAGGGCTCTCCCTGCTTCTCCAGCCCCCTCTCTAGACTCTGCCCTGAGCATCACAGCCTCAATGTGTTAGTTCTAGCTCAGCTGTGATTCACCAATCACTTTGTGTCTCCTCCTTAAAGATGGGAGTTGTGGATTTTCTTGTCTGCAGTCCTCAGCTGGTACACTGCTTCTAATTGTGCAGACCATACTTCCGTTTTTTAAATGATGGCATGTTGATAAATGTTTAAAAAAAATACATATATATGAGCTATTTCTCATCAGTAGTTCCTAAAGAATGTTTCCAAGAGCACCAGTTCCATTGAATATCAAGAGGTTTTATGAGAATAGAGGGTTCCATGGTCTAAGATATTTGAGAAACACTGAGTTAAGTAAGGTCTTCCCTGGTGGCTCAGCAGTAAAGAATCTGTCTGCAATGCAGGAGACGCAGTTTTGGTCCCTAGGTCAGGAACAACCCCTGGGGGAAGGGCATGACAACCCACTCCAGTATTCTTTCTGGGAAAATCCCATGGAAAGAGAAGCCTGGGGGGCGACAGTCCATGTGGTCACAAAGAGTTGGATATGACTGAAGTGACTGAGTATGCATGCATGCATGAGCTAAGTAAAACTAAACAGGCTTATTTATTAATATCACAGGACATATCAGAGATTATGATGTGCTAACAGTTACTTTGGTGGTGTGCTGGCACCAGCTCTGACCAGCTCAAGAATGCCTATTCTGCACATCTCTTCCCAACTCACACTCATTTACGCAACATTGGTAACTTGAAATTGACCACAGAGGGAGAATTTACACCTTGGAAATCAGCAAATACTACAAATCTGGGGTATATTTTTTTTTAAGGAACTGATTTACCTACACATACTAAATATAACTTCAAGAAGAGACTGTGGCATGCAGGCTTTCCTAATGTATTTTGCCAGAACATTCCTTTCTTACCTTGAGGGACGTGTTTTGAAGGAAGTAGAATTCTACAAAACGTCCTAAGGGGGAAATTGTTCTATCTGAACATACTTTAACTAAATACCAAAGAGAAGGAGTGATGGACAGGGAAGCCTGGCGTGCTGCAGTCTGTGGGGCTGCAAAGAGTTGGACATGACTTAGCAACTGAACTGCACTGAAAGAGAACTCATGAGTAATTGAGTGTTTGATGTGTGCCCTGCAAAATGTTGGCACTGCACGTACATTATTTCAATTTTCACAATGACATAGGAATGAGATATAAATAGTACCCATATTTTACAAATGAATCAAAAAAAGATCAAAGAATTTTCCCAACTACATATATCTAGGAAGTGGCAGCAAAAAGTTTATTTCAGTCAGGGCTTACAGTGTCTAATGGGGCAATATTTGCAACAAGGTTTCGGTAATAGTTTTAGACAAGTTTGTTAAATGATCAGTAGACAGGTCATGAGCTATATTTAGAATCTAGTCATCTAGACTTGGGGCTTCCCAGGTGACTCAGTGCATAAAAAATCCACCTGCAATGCAGGAGACACAGGGGACTTGGGTTCAATCCCTCAGAAAGATCCTGTGGAGGAGGGCATTGCAACCCACTACCGTTTTCTTTCCTGGAGAATCCCATGCTAAAGACTACAGTATATGGGGTCACAAAGAGTCAGACATGACTGAAGCGACAACACCTGCTCTAGAGTTGCCAGAAATACTTCTAGAAAGTAATGAAAAAAGTGACCTGAAATCTCAACTGGCCTACATCTTCCCTGCTTCCTACTTATTATCTCCCATCGGCAGAATATCCGTGATTTCAGAATCTCCTTGGCACCTTTAAAAAAGTGCTGGTACCTGAACTTGACCTCTTCCAAGATTCAGAACCACTGAAACTGATAGAGAAGGACGCTTACAGACCAGGCAGACTGACTCTTATTATTCTACAGATGGGGAACTGAAGCCCGAACAGGGGAAACGGCCTGTCTAGAGTCACACCGAAGTCAGTTGCAGAACATTAGACTAGACATTGGGCCTCTTGGTACTTTGATGATCTTTCCTCATAGCATAAAGATTTTTCAGAATTCATTGCCTCAAAGAGAGTATTTCACCGGAAATGCAAACTCATTTTGGATAAGGAAGGGTAGGTCACTTTTCCACCAAGTAAAAGCTAACTGTATCAGCTAAGGGTGTTCAGGGAGACACGCTCTTCCTTGCATGTGCTGTCACACGATTCAAACAGAATCAGGCCACGCAGTCTTCCAGTGCTCCCTGCTCTCATCTTGGAGGAAGCCTCCTTCCCAGCCTCAAATGACTGGGTTACTGGGAAGGTTGGCTCAAGAGGAATTGTCCAGCAGCATCTGACTTCTGTGATCTGGTCTCCCTTGATATTAACGAAGATTTTGGTTGCTTCTGGGGTTCCCTAATAGCTCAGTTGGTAAAGAATCCACCTGCAATGCAGGAGACCCCGGTTCGATCCCTGGGTTGGAAAGATGCCCTGGAGAAGGAAAAGGCTACCCACTCCAGTATTCTGACCTGGAGAATTCCATGGACTGTATAGTCCATGGGGTCCAAAGAGTCGGACACAACTGAGAAAGTTTCACTTTCACTCACTTGGTTGCTTCCCTGGAACATTTGTTTGCTGAGACACACTGTTAAGTCTGAATGGAAGCAGACTTCCTCCCCACCTGGGCAAGAAGGGTCAAGCATTTTAAAGACAAGGCCTAGGTTATCTCTAAAAATACGCTGGAGCCTGCTGAAGGCAGGAAAAGCAAAACAGGGCTCTGAAAGTGCTCCCTCCAGAACATGGAAATTGGGGAGTGGGGAGATATTTTTTGAATTTGGACAAAGTTTTAAGCACCTAAAACATTTTATGTAAAGTATGCCATATTTAAAACTTGAGCATATAACTTTTCAGTCATACTTTTGAAGATGATTTGAGAGTAGAAATTATCTGGTGACTGCATGAGTTAAGCCAGTGTCCAGAAGTATTGACTAAGTCAGTTAAATGTTGGAGATGGTCTATTACAATGGTCGGTTTTGACTTTAAAATCACTCATTCATCCATTCATTCAGCCACTCAATAAATATTTACCAAGCATCTGTCTGAGTTTGTGGATATAGTGATAGATAAAAAGAAAGAGAGTCTCTAAACTCATGAAGTTTAAAACCCATGGAGATGGCAGCAGGGTGTTCTCACATAATACAGTGGCAAGTGAGCAAATGAATAAGAAATAAACCAGTGGACTCGTGGTGTAAAGGGTGTGAGCAGGTGGAAGTGATGGAGGCCAAGCTAGGGTGCGGCATATTTTGATGAGAGGGTCATAGGAAGCTTCTCTGGACTACAAAGAAGGTAAAATAAGGGGAAGGAGGGACTTCCCTGGTGGTCCAGGGGTTAAAGAGTCTGGCTTCCAATGCAGGGGACGTAAGTTCAGTCTCTGGTCAGGGCACTAAGATCCCACATACTATGGGGCAGCTAAGCCTCTCTGCTACAACTACTGAGCCCTCGTGCCACAAGTAGAGAGAAGCCCACTTCCCGCAATGAAGAGCCCACATACGGCAACAAAGATCCAGCATGCTACAGCTGGGACCCAACATGGCCAAATAAATAGATATAAACAAGGGTAAGGCAGAGGAAATGGTGTATGTAAAGGCCCAGGACACAGCTTGACTCGAGGAACATAAAGAAGGGCTAGTAGGGCTGCAGCAGAATGAGAATGGGGCAAAGGGAAGGAGATGATGTTGGGTTGATGAGCAGAGGCCTGGCTCTGAAGGCTTCCTTATTCCAAGTACAGTGTGAAGCTGCTGGAGGCTTTAAAGCTGACAAACACACCAGATTTCCTGGGAAATGTATCGCGACCCCAAAATCACACAGCACATAAGCTCATCAGCCATCCCCCACCCCCAGACAGAGCACATGATAAGGGAGCCAATGCACCTTTGCTGTAACAAATTTTCTTCCTCTGCCATTAATTAATTAACTCATTCCTCAGTACCTGCATTCTGTCCTCAAACTCTGCGAATAATAAGCAGTATGTATTAGATTAATCCCAAGGAACTTACATTTAGTGGAGGAAGTAAGCAATAAAATTAATCATTTAGTATGAAATTGTGATAAGTTCTAGATGGAAGATAAAGGCTATGAAGAGTACACAGGGAGATGGGGAGAGGAGGAAACCTCAATAGGTGAGTTAGTCCAGGTCGGCTTCTCTGAGGAGCTAATACTTGAGCTGAAGCCTATATGAAAAGATGCCCCTGGCCATGGGATAACTGGAGATCGCTCCTGGCCAAAGAGAGAGCAAGTACAAAGACAGCCTTGACTGGAAGGTCAGGGTGAAGTTCTTCCTACTTGGCTATAGAGATGGGCTTAAGAAGGACCATGAATTAAAGCAAGAGGCCAAGTGACTTCAGTCAGGTTACCAGGCCTGAGTCAGTGCTGGAAAGGTTGCCATGCTGAAGAGTAGGTGTCAGACACCCCATCGAGGACCCAGCACGTCTTGTCCTGTACCTCACTCATCTGACTCTGTCAATGAATTAAGTCCCGGAAGCATGAATTTCCAGAAGGATGTTCAGATTTATTCAAGATATGCAGGTTTTAACAAAATTACATGAGGAGTCCATTTTCGCCATTCAGATTTATTGGCAAAAGGAAAATTATGGGTAATATCCAGAAGTGTTGTATAGACTTCTTGGCTTAAAAGGAACTGAGATTCAGTCGTGTGCTGGCAAGTTAATGAGAAGGAGAGGGCATAAGCATTTATTTTGAGGGCACTTGCACAAGAATCCTGAAGAGAACAAGAAAGCCCTTAGGAAGTGCAGGGATGCTGAAGAATCTTGCTTCTCTGTTAAGACAGTTACTCTGCTCCTCTGTCCGTCTCTTACAACCATCCCCTCTTCTTTATTCCTACTTTTTTCTCCCATAGTACTGTAGCTGGTGCTTAGCTATCGGACCCCTTTGTCCACTCTTCAGCTTATGAACTTTAGACCTATTTCCCATTGCTCACTGATAAATTCTTTTCTTGTTTCCCAAAGAAGAAATGCGATTGGCTGAGACCATCTCTGCATGCCGCGTGATTAGCCGTCCTTGACCCACTGCTGGGTCAATCAGCTGTCACAACACTCAGTGCTGGAGCGTGTTCAGTTCTCATAACAGTCCTGGCTGCGTGACTATTACGGAGGTTGTATAGGATGACCTACTCATCTTATGTGCTTGGGACTTCCCAGGTTTCAAAACTGAGAATCTCATGTTCCAGGACCCTCCTCATTTCTGGACGAATGGGACAGTTAGTCACCCTGTGGCTGTGGGTGGGGCAGTTCCCTGTGGAGTCCTGGAAGAACAGACAGAGTGACGGACACATTTGGCATCTCAGTGGTAGCCAGGGTTTGGGAAAATCAGCATTTTTATCCACTGATGGTGGGAGTGAAAATTGTTATGACCTTTCTAGGGGAGAAACCTGGAAATATGTGTAAAAAGTTGTTAAAATATATGTGCATTTTTGACTTAGAAACACTTGGGTAATTTATGCAAAATAATCAGCCCAGGGTGCAAAGATTCATGTGCAAAGCTGTTCCCTGAAGCATTATTTGCAAAACTGAAATAATGAAAGTAACCTAAATAACTGCCAGTAGAGAATTAGTGAAATGAACCCGAATGTATCCAGTGAGTAGTTTTCAACCATTAAAAATAATGATGTAGCTTTCTAAATATCAATATGGAACTTTGCCATGAGATATTCTTAACAAGACAAGGAAATATTTATTATTACATGAATAATCACAGTTATGTAAAATGGTGAGGAAGAGCACATCAAAAAACGTTATGGAAATATCCCAGGATGAGATTGCAAATGACATTCATTTTTAAACTATTTCAGTTTTTCTGAGTATTTTGCAATGAGTAATTAGTGTTTCCATATTTGGATTTTTTCCCATTTTTTTAAAAGATATAAAAGATTCCTGGCCCAACAAACCCAGTGAAATAGTGTTTTCATTGAAAAGATGTTTTTATTTTCCAATTTTGTTCTGGTCCATTAATTTTAGAACACATAGGGTTTTGACTCAGGTTCCAACTGATCCACACGGGTTTGGTCTGATTTGAAAACAAAAACAACTTTGACTCCATCTGAATTGCATTTATAGAAAATTAATATTGGGATTTGGTTTAGGATTAGGCCAGTTAAGTGGTTGGTTCCTATTCTTGGTTCATGGTTTGATGCAGTTCAAGTCGTTCCTCAGAATTCCCACAGTAACCCTAAATAGTTGGAATGAAGGCCAAGAGGTTTGGAGCCTGAATTATCCAGAAAATTGCTGTGTCTTTCAGCCTGGAAGGGCCTGAAAACAGCCATTCCCCCAGGGCACAGAGTAAAGCCACAACTGGGACATTTCCAGAAGGCCTGTTGACCCTGACCATGGTGTGACCAGAGCAGTGCTTCCCTGACCTTGGCTCCACTGCAGCTCTTTAAGCTCTGCTTGCCATCACGAGACTGGAGCCAGCCCCACATACAGCCAGCTGGGCTTAGGGGCTTCCCTCGTGCATGCCAGACCTGGGCATGGTCACCCAAAGCAGCTTGATCAGGTCTGTACAACTCTTGGTAGAATTCCTGCAGCCTGTAATGGTTCAAATAAAGCTGCCATGCCAGAAAATGGCTTGCTTGAGGATGGTGTGAGTGGTGACCAGAGCTCATTACCCACAAAACATGCATTTTGCTCCTTTTTAATGTCTTTAAAGGTGTGTCCTCTGGCTGTATGGAGGACTTGGTATCCTTCTTTTAGAAGGAGAGGTAAAGATTAAAGGGAGGCAAGTGTGATGAAGTTTAGTTCCTGCCTTAGACAAGTGCTTCTGAGCTTCCTAGGTGGCAGTAGTGATAAAGAATGCAGGAGACATAAGAGAATAGGGTTTGATCCCTGGGTTACAAAGATCCCCTGGAGGAGGGCATGCCAACCCATTCCAGTATCCTTGCCTGGAGAATCCCTTGGACAGAGGAGCCTGGCAGATTATAGTCCATGGGGTTGCAAAGAATCAGATACGACTGAAGCGACTTATCACGCACTTGTGCCCTGTGAAGTGAGCTGGGGGAGGACACTCACTGAGCCACCAGACATGGCCCCCAAAGAGTGCTGGAGGACTACTCACTGATACTTTCCCAGAGACCATCTAAGCCTCAGCCAGGGTGGTTTTACAGCTTGTGTTCTGAAATCACTAGATGGGTACCTCAGTTTCCTCATTTGTGAACCAGAGGAAAAGCACACCTCCCTCCCAAGGTTGGCATGAATATTAAATGAAATGATCTCTCTGAAATTGTCTACTGCATCACCTGCCGCCAGTGGCATCTTAAGGGCAGTAGGAATGATATGCCTGGGATACAGGCAGGCGGGGGATGCATCACCTGTAGATATTTAAGACTGTTATAAAGCTCACTAAATCCATTGTCTATGATCCCCACCCATCAGCATTTCTAAATGAGTCAGTAATAAATACCCTTCATCTTTTATGTTGACCCCTCCAACCATCCCTGACCTGGACATGCCATTGCCTGCCACTGACTTCACATCATCAATGAGAGGTTCTGCTCTTGTATTATTAGATGTTATATGATGATAACACGTAATCTGATGCTCTGCACACAGATGAGAAGCACTGTGGTTTCTCATCTGTGTGCAGGCACTGGCAATTTACAGAATGTTTTCACAGGCATATTCCCTCCTAGTTCTTATACTGGACCTACAGTATATATACAATTGTGCCCATTTTACAGATGAGGAGATAGGGCCTCTGTCGGGCAAAGTACCCTGGGGGCATTTATGAAAATTAGATACAGTGCCTCCAAGCCCCTTTTCCACCAGTCCAGGGCTTAAAGCATTATCTCTAGAGATTATCAGGAGGGAGAAAACAGACCAAACGATTGATTAGTGCTTGGATCTCATTGGTAGAGAAAGGAGATTGGAAATGCTCCTAATTCATTCTAGGCACTCTCACTTCTTATTGTGTTTGCGCTTCCTATTTAATAGAAACCTCCAGAGGCAGGTACTAGCTTAGCCTCAGTTCACAGGAAAGGATACCATGGCTCAGGAAGATAAAGTTTTCTCACCTGGAGGCACACTTAAAAATAAGAGGCAGAGCCTAAAAGTGAATGCTGGTCACTTTGATGCTAATGCCCCTCACCTCCCTTTTGTCCCAGTGGCCTGAGCAGTCGGATGGCTTGACAGCATGGCTGACTGGGAAGGAGGTTAGGATTCTGAGCTTCTGAGCAGGGGTGTTTGGGAAAAGGAATGCTGAGTCCCATGCTTCTCAGAATCACTAGTGGTTCCAAGTTGAGGTTTAGGGGTGAATGAGGTGACTCAAGTATTACCCACATGGCCTGGGTTTTTCCTGACTTACACTAACATGAGTCCCTGATCAGTTGTTTGGCAAGTGCCCACAGCTCCTGGGGTGGCGAATGAACGTATCTGCATCCATTCACAGATTCTGAGCTTGCATCATTGAAGAGGGTCTGGGACTGGGAATCCTTACTCATTCATTCTTTCATCTGTTACCCATCATGAGTTTTTATCAATATTATCATTTTTATTATTATAGTAATATATGCTCATGTTGCAAATTCAAAAGATGCTGAAGGGAGAGCAGAAAAAAAAACCAGAGATCACAGAAAAAGATCACCTGAAAAGGAGAGTGACATTCAGATGTGGGCGGGATGACATAGGAGGCAACAGGATGACGTTAGTCTCTTACAAAATTGAGTCAGAGAGGCCAGGTGTCCAGCCCTCTGGAGACTGACAAGAACCAAGGAGGAAGAGGAAGGGCCACTGGAGTTGAGATAAGTGATTTGGGAACAAAGAGCAGAAGAGGGAACAGGTCCGGGAAAAGATGCAGGACTCTATTGAAGAAAGGGCATGAGCAGAGCACACAGTGCTGATGGGAATGACGCTGGTCAGACGTCAAAGAGGGCCTCAGCACCATCAGGCTGTATAGTCAATGACGTGAACATCAGTTTGCTGTGAAGGAATTCCTTTTCTACTCTCCCCTCAGATCCTCCATCGGCCCCTCAGTTGTCCCCTCCCTTCCCCTTCATCTCTGCTTTCTGCCCCTCAGCCTCCTCCTTCTGCCAGAATTCCCCTTAACATTTATTTTTGTGAAGATCTGCTGGTCCTGAATTATCTCAGCTTTTGTTGATGTTTACAAGTCTTCCTGCTGCCTTAATTTTTTTTTCTTTCTTTCTTTTTTTTACACTTTACAATATTGTATTGGTTTTGCCATACATCAACATGCATAAAGATACTTTCCAGAGTACAGAATCCTCATTGTGACTCTCCTCTGTTTCTGCACTTTATAAATACTTTATTCCATTTTTCTTCTGGCCTTATTGGTTTCTGTGAGAAGCCTGCTGTCATTCTTATCTTTGTTCCTCTTACTTAAGGTGTCTTTAATTTCTCTGGTTGCTTTTATTTATTCATTTAAAATTTGTTTTTATTGAAGTATACTTGATTTACAGAAGGACTTGTGTCATGTCAACTTAAGTCTCATGCCCTATCTTAAGCAGGGGGTACATCCCTTCCAGGGTGCCTGCTGTTCAAGGCTCGGACTGCTTGGGGGAAATCTGCAGGATCCCCAAGGGATATGCACGTTTGGGATATCACAGATTTTACACAAGCCTAAGACTGTCCTAGTCTGTATGGTAAATCCCTAAGCTAACCCTGAAAGTTGCCCAAAGGAAGGAAGAGGCAAGCCTGTTTTAAAAGGCAAAGCATCTGAAAGCCTTGGAATTCAGAACCCTTATATGAAATTTCAGGCATAAAATTTTAATTATGAGAAGGATCTTTTCTTCTAAAGATCAGAGAACCTAAGTTCTGGGCCTGAGGTTCATTGAAGAGTGTCAGAAAATATCGTCCAATCTGTGGTCTCTACTTTCTGTATCTAAAACTGAGATTGGCATTTATGACATCCCTAAAAATTCTGTATGCTGGGCCCTGGCTCAAGGTGCTTAAAGTCCTAGAATCGAAGTGAAGGGTGGACTGTCCTTCTGATATCCCAGTAAGATATTTTATTTCTTGCAAATATGCTTATACAGAAATCTGAAGAGGAATTTTAGATTAAAAACAAAAATCCCAGCTTGGACTAAACAATGGAAATATCTCTTAGAATCTTAGAACTTTATTCTGAGATGAATCTTATATTATCAGTCTTTCCTCATCTTTTGAAAATGGAAGAAATGGGGTCCCAGAGGGAAGGTGTCTTGTCCAAGGTGACACAGAGAGTTCATGGTTGAACCTAACCCCAGTTTCCCCTCAACACACCACTCTGGATCCCACAAATCTGTTTCTTCACCACCTCCTCCTCTTTGGCACCACCGTCTGTCTCTGCAAGCTCTACTGTCTCTGCAGTGGAACATTCCTACACAGAGGGGATTAAAAGAGCAGGAGTGGAATGCTGAATCTCCCTGCCCATTGGCAGTGGCCTCTCTCTGAACTAAGCCCAGCAGTTCTTGGCTCAGAAGCCAGTAGCCCTGGGTTGTCAGAACCAACTTCAATCCACATGCCAAGGGCCATCCTCACATTGTTCTCTGTCAGGTAAGTCCCCAATCCAAGCGCTCTGAGGTGAGGGCACTGCTGAGTTTGGGTGTTATCCTGGAGCCTTTCTTGGCCAATTCTGTCAGTGTTCCTCGCCAAGCTCAGTGGAGCCTTTGGAGACCCTGGGCCAAGCTTTGTGTAAAGCCAGGCCAAGTTTCAGTGTCCAGCGCCAAGGCTCAATGTCTGATTCAGTGGAGAAAGTAAGAGGTCCAGATGCTTGTCTCCAGTCAACTTCTTATTGGCTTTCTGAGCTTGGATCTAGATGACCTGTTGGAGCCTCGTGATCCTGTGCGGGTAAAATGGAGACAATGTCACCTCCCCATCTGGGAGCACATTATCTAATTTCTCCATCTCATGCAATGAGGGGGTGATGAAGAAACAGATTTGTGGGATCCAGAATGGTGTGTTGAGGGCAAACTGATATACCATATCTTCCTTGGGTACGGAGAGGATACATAATATTTACTCTCTAGTTGGCTCTCAGTTACCCATTAAAGAGTGATACTAAGAGTATGGATGTTCTTAAATTCTTCCAATGAGCAATGGATATTTCCAAACCCATTCACTAACAACCTAAAGTTCAGTAGCCAACCTAAATGGCTTCCTTGGGTTGGGAAGAGCCTCTGGAGAAGGAAATGGCAACCTGCTCCAGTGTTTGCACCTAGAGAATCCCATGGACAGAGGAACTTATGGGCTACAGTCCATGGGGTTGCAAAGAGACAGGACTGAAAGACTAACACTTTCACTTTCAAAGATAACAGAATTAACAGTGCACCATCTTTGCCCTCAAAGGACTTTTTAATGATGAAGGAAAATAAATGAGGATTACTATTATTTATAAACCACTGGCTTCTACAGAAAGGAGATCCTACAGATAGAAGGACTTTATGAGTACTTGGGCCTGGAATATCTGCAACAGGGTTGATTTGCTCTCTGGAAGAAAGACTGAGACATATTACAGAGGGGATGAAGAAACAGGGACTAGAGTAGATATACACTGGCAAAATAGTGTCCCGTGTAGTAACAGTAAATGAACATTCCTCGTTAGCATCTGAGCCAAAGAAATAGGGGAGAAAAGTCATGCTAAGTGGAAATTTATAAAGATACATGATGTCATACTCCCTTTTGACTCCCCACCACCAGAAGTCTTCAGTAAAGTTATCCATATCTTTTTATTTTTCTGAGTAATATAAAAAGATACCAAGTCCTATGTTCCAGAGAGCATGAAGCCAGGACAGAGTATATCCATTGCCACAGTAATGGTGTGTAACAAACAACCCTCAAACTTTAATATACAATAGTAATTCTTGTGCTCGCTTCGGCAGCACATATACTAAAATTGGAACGATACAGTGAAGTAGATTCAATGCAATCCCTATCAAGCTACCAAAGGTATCCTTCACAGAGCTAGAACAAATAATTTCACAATTTGTATGGAAATACAAAAAACCTCGAATAGCCAAAGGTATCTTGAGAAAGAAGAATGGAACTGGAGGAATCAACCTGCCTAACTTCAGGCTCTACTACAAAGCCACAGTATCAAGACAGTATGATACTGGCATAAAGACAGAAATATAGACCAATGGAACAAAATAGAAAGCCCAGAGATAAATCCACGCACATATGGACACCTTATCTTTGACAGAGGAGGCAAGAATATACAATGGATTAAAGACAATCTCTTTAACAAGTGGTGCTGGGACAACTGGTCAACCACTTGTAAAAGAATGAAACTAGAGCACTTTCTAACACCATACACACAAAAAAACTCAGAATGGATCAAAGATTTAAACATAAGACCAGAAACTATAAAACTCCTAGAGGAGAACATAGGCAAAACACTCTCCGACATACATCACAGCAGGATCCTCTATGGCCCACCTCCTGGAATATTGGAAATAAAAGCAGAAATAAACAAATGGGACCTAATTAAACTTAAACGCTTCTGCACAACAAAGGAAACTATAAGCAAGGTGAAAAGACAGTATGGGAGAAAATAATAGCAAATGAAGCAACAGAAAAACAACTAATCTCAAAAATATACAAGCAACTCCTACAGCTCAACTCCAGAAAAATAAATGACCCAATCAAAAAACGGGCCAAAGAACTAAATAGACATTTCTCCAAAGAAGCCATACAGATGGCTAACAAACACATGAAAAGATGCTCAGCATCACTCATTATCAGAAAATGCAAATCAAAACCACTATGAGGTATCATCTCAAGCCAGTCAGAATGGCTGCGATCCAAAAGTCTAAAAGCAATAAATGCTGGAGAGTGTGTGGAGAAAAGCTAACTCTCTTACACTGTTGGTGGGAATGCAAACTAGTACAGCCACTATGGAGAACAGTGTGAAGATTCCTTAAAAAACTGGAAATAGAACTGTCTTATGATCCAGGAATCCCACTTCTGGGCATACACACTGAGGAAACCAGAAGGGAAAGAGACACGTGTACCCCAATGTTCATCGCAGCACTGTTTATAATAGCCAGGACATGGAAGCAACCTCCATGTCCATCAGCAAATGAATGGATAAGAAAGCTGTGGTACATATACACAGTGGAGTATTACTCAGCCATTAAAAAGAATACATTTGAATCAGTTCTAATGAGGTGGATGAAAGTGGAGCCGATTATACAGAGTGAAGTAAGCCAGAAAGAAAAACAGCAATACAGTATACTAATGCATATATATGGAATTTACAAAGATGGCAACAATAACCCTGAATAAGAGACAGCAAAAGAGACACTGATATATAGAACAGTCTTTTGGACTCTTTGGGAGACGGAGAGGATGGGATGATTTTGGAGAATGGCATTGAAATATGTATAATATCATATATGAAATGAGTCACCAGTCCAGGTTCGATGCACGATACTGGATGATTGGGGCTGGTAGACTGGGATGACCCAGAGGGATGGTATGGGGAGGAACGAGGGAGGAGGGTTCAGGATGGGGAACACATGTATACCTGTGGCAGATTAATTTTGATATATGGCAAAACCAATACAATATTGTAAATTTAAATAAAATTTTAAAAAAGTAAAAATTAACAAATAAATATTTGCTGCATTACAAAAATAATAGTAATTATTTTTTATGAATCTGGGGTCCTCTGGGATTAGCTAAGAGGCCCTTCTGATCTCGACTACTCTTGCTAACATGTCTGGGTCAGCTAGGTGTGGGCTGATTAAGGATAGTCTTGACTGAGTGACTCGGGCATCTTGGCTCTGCTCCATATATCTCTTTTGCTCCAGCCCACTAGCTCAGGCATGTTTTCATGTTGATGGCAGACTTACAAGAACTCAAGTGCAAGTGCTTCTTCAAGTCTCTACTTGCTTCAACTCTCTTAACATCCCACTGGCCAGAGTTAAGTCAGATGACATAACCAAACTCACAATCAAGGAGTGGAAAATATACTTTGCCTGTTAATGGACAGTGATTGATAGCATTCCAGGTGGTGGCTCTTCTTGCAGCCTGAGGATTACTTAGAGCAGAGTCCCCACCTGACCCTCTGAGGACATGTAGCATGAGCAAGAAATAAGCTCTCTTTGTTTTAAGATACGAGATTTGGGGATTTTGTTGCTGCAGTAAACCTAGCAAACCTACCCTATCATTACTGGTATAACCATCTTATATTGACTGCTTATAACACGCCAGGTACCATGGTAAGAACTTTATGTACTTTTGTATTTATTCATGTAAGATTACATGTTGACTGTCTCTGTCATGTCCTAGATTAAATTTAATTCATCCTCATAACAACCCAGCAGGGTACATACTATTATCTCAATGTTATAGGTGAAGAAGCTGAAGCTCAAGTTGCTTACATAATAAAGGGCAGTAAAGGGCAGAGCAGGACTTAAACTCAGGTCTGTTGGATTCCAAGGATTTAGCTACTTTATCCTACTATTTTCTATCAATGTGCCTTCCTGGGGACTGTCATGGGAAAAGTAACTTGCCATTAGAAGTGGATTTGAATAGAGTGGTCCACTTAGTTCAGGGTGTTTAAAGTAGGAAAGAGTTTTCTACTTGGTCAGGCTCCCTCACAAATGTTTGACCCACATTCTAGTCCCACTTAATGTCCATGACTTTTAACACCAGCTTGAGTGGCACCAAACCTGGCGTCCCCACCATTGAGTTATGTTTCCCCAGACAGAGATTTTCTTTCCCCAGTGTCAAATCTTACAGCCAGGCTACAAGGAGACACGTCGTTAAATGTTGGCGTGGCAGCAATAAGCCTGCTGAGCCACGGGCAAGATTCTAACCAGATCTCATCCAGGGGAGGGTTGAATGTAGAGAAACGAGATACAAGTCTTTAGCCAGACCGTGATGGGAAGGAAAGTAGAGAGGAGACGATGCAGCAGCCCTGACAATTCTTTTCCTCACCTTTCTCCTAAAGAGAGAAGAGAGATATTCAGTTGAGACGAAGATGCTGGGAAGTGGAGGTTTTACCCACTCAGGACAGGAATTCACTCATCTTTTCATTTAAGAAACATTTATTCAGTATCTACTATGCCGGCCATGACGCTGGGCCTGGAACATATCAGACAGTTAAATCTTGGATCCCTTTTAAAGACAATCACAAATTGGTAGGAGGGAGATTTGTAAACAAGTTAAAAGATGTTTACTGTACTCCCTTCTCTGAATCCCACTGAAAACAACACAAGGAATAAAAATAGTAAAGAAAATTCCATCTTCAATAAAATTAGGAAATTGCTATTAGGCTGAGGTGATTAACTCGTTACCAGAGTTCATTCTTGTCTTTTTTATAACAGAGAGGAGTAGGTAGGGAACAACAGCTCAGGCAGGGGCCACATTTTCTAGCCTCCCCATTGCATTTTGTTTTGTAACTAGTTCTCATAGTAGGAATGTGAGCAGAAATGAGCAGGGCCACTTCTGAGCCAAGGTGGTTAAGAGATGCGTGTGCCTTTCCCCTCCTCCTCCTCTTCCTCCCCTTCTTCTTCCTCCTCCTCCATTCCCTTCTTCTCCTCCTTCTCCTTCTCCCTCCTCTTCTTCTCTCTTCCCCCTATCTCTTTCCTGTTGTACTCAGTCACTCAGTCGTGTCCAACTCTTTGTGACCCCATGGAGTGTTGCGTTCCAGCCTCCTCTGTCTATGGGGATTCTCCTGGCAAGAATACTCAAATCGGTTGCCATGCCCTATTCCAGGGGATCTTCCCAAGCCAGGGATCAAACCCAGGTCTCCCTATCTCTCTCCAGTTCCTCATGCAAAATACAGAGGTCTCTAAGATTCTACAGATTAGAAAGAGCCGAGGCCCCTGAATCACCATGTGCCTGACCCCTGACCAGGAACATTGGCCTTGCACTCTTATGCAAAGGAGGAATGAACTTGCATCATGCTAAACCATTGAAAGTTAGAAGTGGGGTTGTATGTTACAGAGCTAATGTTACACTAAATAAAATGAGTTAAAACCTGTATCTGCCACAGTCAGTGAAGCTTGGACTTTATCAAAGAAAGACAACAAATTGCCAGGTTTGCCTAAAACTAAGAAAGGATTTTTAAAGGCCAAATAAATTGCTACTTGCTGTTGAGAGTAGGTATGAATGGGCCATGGAAAAGTGAGATTCTTTGTAGTAACTCAGTTCCACGAGGTGGGTAGGCAAGAGAAAGAGGGCCAAAGGAGGCACTATGTGGGTGACTGGCATTATTTTTTCAACATCAACTCCTATTCCTTAAATGTCTTTGAGGTAAGGTAAAAGAGAAAGGGAAATAACCATTAGACTTGTAGCTTGTGACCAGAAGAGAGAGATACACATAAATGCTAAGTGACCAATCAGAGAGATATTGATCTATGCATCCTCCTTGTGACCCACACTGACGTCTTCCCTGGGGAAATGCTTGGAAACCCAAACGGAGCATATTTGATAACAGATTCTGAGACTAGAAACTCAAGGGAAAATCTGCTGGCAGTCCTAGCTCACTGCCTCATCCCACCCCATTACATCGCTGAGAAAATAACAGACCAGAGTAAAGCATATAATGCAGATAGGCTCTTACATAGAATAACAAAAATTGAAAATAGTAGTAAAACTCTTATAGAGGGAAAACTTAGCATCAGCAAGATATAAAATTTATTCAGTTGAGAGGAGAGCCAGTAATACAGAGATAAAAAAAATTGGAAATCGATGGGAAATAATAAATACAATGAACTAAGATAGAAGGCAATACTCATGAAATACAAAGTATATGCATACTGGGCATTCCTGAAGAAAAGAAAAGAACAAAGGGACGCAAATATATTCAATGATATTATAGAAGAAAACTTTTTCTGAACTAATGAAATGACGAAATCTACAGAATTAAAAAAAAATAACATTAATATATTGTGGCACTTTGATGGGCAATATTCAGGTAGTAAAATCAGGAAATATTCTAAGGAAAAAATCAGGCTGGCCTGTGACTTTATCCTTTAATGCTAAAAGACATGGTAGCTTTGCCAAAAATCGAAATGAATCTGCCACAGGTATACCTGTGTTCCCCATCCTGAACCCTAATACAATATTGTAAAGTTTAAAAAATAAAATTTAAAAAAAAAGATAAAAAAAAAAAGACATGGTAGAAATGGGTACAAAATGCTAAAGGTAGTAAGTGTGTTCTCAAATGTGATAGCCAGTCTGATTATCTCTCATGTATTAAAGTCGCAGAAAGACATTTACCAGCACACAGACGCAGAGAAAATAGCACACAACCCTCATAAGTTCATGGTAGGTGTGGGAGGAATAGGGGACTCAATAATGAAATTTAGTCTCCCAAAGCATATATCAAAATTACTAATTTAGGAATGGAAAAGCTAGGAAATGTATGAGTTGCTGGTAAACATTATATTCATTTAAATTTAGAACTAAGGCTAAGCAGCTCTGGGGATTATGGTTACAGAACAGAATGTAAATATTCTAAACCACAGCTGTGTATAAAAAGAAATTGCTTAACCAACAACAATGCAGAGGAAAGGATGTGGGGAGACTTATACATGCCTTGATTTTTACATCTTATATGGTGGAGAATTTGTGGATTTTATATGGAATAAATGATGTTTGGTATCAACCTGTATGTGCGTGCATGCTCAGTCACTTAAGTTGTGTCCAACTTTTTGCAATCCTATGGACTGTAGCCTTTTTGACTCCTCTGTCCTTGGGATTCTCCAGGTAGGAATACTGGAGTGGGTTGCCATGCCCTACTCCAGGGGGTCTTCCCAACCCAGAGATCGAACCTGTGTCCCCTGCATTGCGGGCAGATTCTTTACCTACTGAGCTGGGAAGCTCATCAGCCTGTATGATCTGATATATTTAAAATGGATAACCAACCAAGTCCTACTGTAGAGCACAGGGAACTCTGCTTAATGTTAATGCGGCAGCCTGAATGGGAGGGGAGTTTGGAGGAGAATGGATACATGTATATGTATGGCTGAGTCCCTTTGCTGTCCACCTGAAACTACCACAACCTTTTTAAAGTTTTTACAAGAAAGAAATAGATCTTCAGATATACCGTTTAAAGCTATCAGAGTGACAATTTCAAGGACTAAAACAGACTATAAACCTTCCAAACCATTTGAAGAAGAGAGTGGGAGAAAAGAAACCTCATAAATGAGAGAGAGAGAGAGAGAGAGAGAGAGAGAAGAAGATGGGGCAGAAAAGGGAGAGGTGGGGAGGAAGGAAGGAAGGTAATGAGAGGGGGAAGAAGGGAGACAAGGAGGGAGAAACCACGTAAAATATAGAACACAAAGGAAACATTTTACTTTTTTAATAAAGTAAAATGACAGATTCTACGCCAAGTCTAGTCAAGTCTATGGTTTTTTTCAGTAGTCATGTATGGATGTAAGAGTTGAAGTGTAAAGAAAGCTGAGTGCCGAAAAACTGATGCTTTTGAACTGTGGTGTTGGAGAAGACTCTTGAGAGTCCCTTGGACTATAGGGAGATCCAACCAGGCCATCCTAAAGGAGATCAGTCCTGAGTGTTTATTGGAAGGACTGATGTTGAAGCTGAAACTCCAATCCTTTGGCCACCTGATGCAAAGAGCTGACTCATTTGAAAAGACCCTGATGCTGGGAAAGATTGAGGGCATGAGGAGAAGGGGATGACAGATGATGAGATCGTTGGATGGCATCACCGATTCAATGGACATGAGTTTGAGTAAACTCCGGGAGTTGGTGATGGACAGGGAGGCCTGGCGTGCTGCGGTTCATGGGGTCGAAAAGAGTCAGACACAACTGAACGACTGAACTGAACTGGTCCTCCGTATTTATTGACAGAATTAACGCAAACAGAGTATAGTTTTCTACAAATATATAAAGGGAAAAGTGCAGGTTGCATAGCAATAGCTTTATGTGACTCATTTTCTATCGGACAACTAACTCTACCTACCCACACCCTCATATATGCTTACTTACACATACAAATTTCTGGAAGTTCTCCAACGAAACTGCTAGTAATGATTAGCTTTGGAGGATTCTAGGGGAGAGAGAGAGAGAGAATTTTATTCTTTATAAAGAAAACCTGTGGTTACATCTGTAATTTAAAATGTAACTTAAATAAGGCAGTATAGTACAGAATGCGAAATGCCACAGTGGCAGAACATACAAAGGGTTTTGGAAGGTGACAGGAGGAAGAGCTAATTATGCTGAAGGAGTTAGAAAAGGCTTCAGAAAGTAGATGACATGTGAGCTGGGCCTTAAAAAATAACTGTCATTTTGTGAGGTATGGATCAAGCAGACAAGGTAGAGGCAACAGAGGCAGAAAAGAGCATGTATTTTTCACAAATGATGAGCATTCCTGGGGTGATGGGAGCATGCGGCATGTGTGTGTGCTGGAAGCTTGGGTCTGCTCCTCCCTGGGACTGAATACAGGCTAATTGGAAAGACATGCAGAAGGACACAACAGATAGAAGAGGATGTTTTTAGGGGGAGGACCAAGGCTGTCCATCCTCTGAGCCCCAATAGAAAGACAGGGAGGCAGAGGTAGATTCTCAGGACTTCCTGCACTCCCACTACGCTCAGCTCAGTTTCCCATGCTCCCCTAGGGCTGCACTGACTCCCACCGTGCCCCCATCCCCACCCTCAGGAGCAGGCAAGGGCTGTTTGGCAGCAGTTTCTGAATCCAAGGATCTTCCAGCTTGTGTGTTTGGCAGAGGCTGTTTTGGTTGTATGTCTGTTTCATTCTTTTATCTCTCTGCAGACCACCTTTTTATTATTTTTATTTATTTATTTGTTCTATTGTACCAATGGTAAAAAAAAAAAAAAAGACTTCTGCAGCTCTAGGGTAATATCATTTCCCTGCTGCATGGCTGCCAATCATCCCACTAGTTTTACTGTTTTTACCTCAAATTCTTAAAGGAGATTGTCTGATCGGCTCAAGGATGAGTATAAGCCAAGGATCCAACGTGGTCCAGTTGGCGCCAGTCAAGGGTCTGAAGTCTAAAGAATAGAAATATGGCCCCGGGAGCTTCCTTTATGCACGTAGGTGAAGGGCAGTTTTTGGAGAATCTCAATCAGCTCAGTCACTCAGTCGTGTCCGACTCTTTGCGACCCCTTGGACCGCAGCACACCAGGCTTCCCTGTCCATCACCAACCACCAGAGCTTACTCAAACTTATGTCCATAGAGTTGTTGATGCCATCTAATGATCTCATCCTCTGTTATCCCCTTCTCCTCTTGCCCTCTATTTTTCCCAGCAGCAGGGTCTTTTCCAATGAGTCAGTTCTTTGCATCAGATGGCCAAAGTAGTTGGGGCCTAAAGATGTCTTGTATGATGAACAGGGAGCCCTGGCGTGCTGTGATTCTTGCGGTTGCAAAGAGTCAGACACGACTGAGCAACTGAACTGAACTGAAAGATGTTTCGTGGAGAAGGAAATGGCAACCAACTCCAGTATTCTTGCTTGGAAAATCCCATGGACAGAGGAGCCTCTCAGGCTACCATCCATAGGGTTGGAAAGAGTCAGACATGACTGAGTGACTTAGCAAAGATATCTTGTAGCCTCTGTCCCCATCGGTGGGCATGGTAATAGGTGGCTGTGTCCCTTCTATTTGTCCCTCTCTTTCTGATCCAGGCTCCACTTGTGCTTAGCACTCCCTCTCCCCTCTCAAACCTGAGCCTGGGTCACAGCATCCAGATAGCAGCTTAAGCCAAGGGTTCTTCCCCATAGCACCTTCCTTCCTCTTTTCCTTCAAGTATAAAGTGCTCTTTCTATCCGTATCTCCATCATCACTGGTTTCACTCAGATGGTGTCAGGGTAGATGTAGAAATGCCCACACTTTCCCAGAATGCAAAAATCTATTTCTTTTCTGTTAAGTATGACCTTTCCTAAACCTTGGCAGACACATCAGCACCATACTGTTAGGTGGCGGAAATGGGATTTGAACGAGCTCTGCCTGGCTCCATGGCCCAGAGGCCATTCACTTTCCACCTTGACTAACATTCATACTATCACCCAACAAAGGTGCTTTGACAATTTCCTTAGACTGGGCTTCGCAGCTATCATTCTAAGCAGAAACCTCCCCTTGCCTAACCCATCTATGCCTATGATCTTGTAATCCATCCCCACCCCTACCACTCCTAACCCTACCAAAAGCCAGAAAAAGAAAGAATTTTCTTATTGCTGATTATTTGCTGGGTGTTCCCACCATTAAGCCTAAAGATGTGTTATTATTACTGTTTTACAGTTAAGGAGATCGAGGCATAGGGGCTTAAGTCTGCTTCCCAAAGCCCCAGCATGGAAGAGCAAGGGTTCAAACCTGGCTTTGCTCACTCCTGGCTGTTGTCCAAGACTGCCTCTCACAGGACAGCAGCCCAGGTGTTTACCTGCCAAGGGATGCCTGAGGACAGCCCAGGCCTGCAAACACAGCCCAGCACTGGAGGCAAAGAGGTGCTTCCATCCAGGGAGTACATTGGAAAACAAACATGGCTAGACAACCCCCACGTGGGCAGTTTGGGAGGAATGGGAGCCGTGGCAGATGGGACTTTGCCTGAGGGTGAAGTATAAAAAGTCTTTCTGAAAATCTGGGTTCAGAGACTTGGAGATGAAACATGGGCTACCATCCAAGCCTCAGGATTTAGGAGCTGTTTTCCAAATTCCTATCAGAAATCCCATCATTAAAAAGGATTGAAAGCAGGTCATTACGTCTCAGGCAGCAGACAGTGGGGATAAATAGTTTTCAGGCTGCCCAGCACCAGCTAACAAAGGGGGAAATATTTTTCTTTCCCCAGATGCTAACCAAGTAGCATTCCCTTGGGCAAGACTTCCTACCACTGAAAAAAATATGTGAATACCAGTTCTGAGTCAGAAAACAGCAGAAGTCAGATGTCCACCCAGCCATCAGAGACAGAAGCAAAGACAGGACCCCAGGCTAAGGGCTTGAGGATAGGGGCTTATGCTTTCAATTGCTACAAACCTACAGAGTTACTTAATACCCCACTTAACCCTGCTTCTTCATCTGTAAAATGGCCAACATGGAAGTGTTTTTGAGGGCTTCATTGGATGTTCTGATAGAGTTATATAGATATTAGCAAGCATTTACTCAACATCAGTCAAATACTCATAGAGTGCTGTAATATGCACCCTGACAGTCACTGGGGATATAAAGAATTGACACAGTCTTTATTCTGAAAGTGTCCTGACGTCTCATAGAGGCAGTAGATAATGAATCAAATAAAAGCAGTTTGTTGTTGAACTATGATAATTCCAGGTATTATGAAGGTGGATCACAGAATGACCTGACCTCAGAAGGATTCCTCAAAAAGATGACATTTGAGCTGAGATGATAGGAGTAAAAAATCACAATAGCTAACACTCATATAGCACTTAGGATGGACCAGCACTGTTCTGAGACCTCGAAGACTGGTTGAGATTAACACTAAGAAGAGACATGGAGAGAGAATTCCAAACAAGTGGGATGGTATAGAAAAGGTCCTTTCGACAGGAGGAAAATGGCAGGTTGGAGGAATTGCAAGCTAGACTGAGGAGGAAAGAGGTACCAAATGGGGTCAACGAGGGAAGTGGGGCTGTGCAGGGTCTTAGAGATTTTGGAAACTGGGCCTTAAGCAGAGAAGTGATGAGATCAGAGAGTAATTAGGAAGCCATTGCAGTGGAATTTAGGTGGTAGCAGTGAAAAGAAAGAGAAACAGATGAGGGCAGAATATATATAGGAGATAGTCTGAATGGATCTTCATGCTTGATCAGTGCCAAGGATGACACACAGCCTTCTGGTCTGGGCACCTCATGGGAAGGTAGTGCCACTTCTCTGAAACAGGGAATGTTGGAGGAGGGGGATGCTGGAGGATGGCAGGGATGGTAAGTAAAGTCCCATTTCAACAGTGGCATGGCAGAAAACTGCTCCGACTTCAGAGTTGGAATCCCTTTGCTGTAGTCTGTCCCTGCTTATATTCAGTTGCATGGCCCCAGATGAGTCATTTCACCACATTAAAGTCAAATGCAGCAATTTGACTAGATTACCTGCAACTCCCCTTCCAGCTCTAAAGTTACATTGGTCTAGGGCAGGCATTTCAAAACAGGTGACGTGGGGGCTGGGTTCAAGATACATGAGTGTTCTAGTTGACCTACACAGAATTTGAAAGTGAAAATGTTAGTCATTCAGTCATCTCCAATTCTGTGTGACCCTATAGACAGTAGCCCTCCAGGATCCTCTGTCCATGTAATTCTCCAGGCAGGAATACTGGAGTGGGTAGCCATTCCCTTCTCCAGGGGGTCTTCCCCAACCCAGAAATTGAAAGCCAGTCCGCTGCATTGCAGGGAGATTCTTTACCCTCTGAGACAAATTTTAATCACTGGTAAATTCCCAGCACAATCCCGATTTCTGACTTTTCTTGGGGAAAAAAAAAAGATCCACAACATGGAGTCTGAATCACATCCCTACATGGTGATGGCTAGCGGGAGCTAAGTAAACACTGCTGCTTGGAAAGGAGCTCTGCCTCTAACCCTAGTGCCTGATCCCCTCACCCCTCACCCAAGTATATGCCCTGTCCAGGGGATCACCCTTTTTCTAGGGAATGGTAAGGTAATAGATCTAGTCATCAGCTATCTCTCAAGCTTATCCAACCTTAATTGTGTCGTTGTTGTTCAGGCACTCAGTGGTGTCCAATTATTTGCAACTCCATGGACTGCAGCACACCAGGCTTCCCTGTCCATCGCCAACTCCCAGAGCTTGCTCAAACTCATGGCCATTGAGTCTGATGTCATCCAACCATCTCTTCCTCTGTCGCCCCCTTCTCTTCCTGCCCTCAGTCTTTCCCAGCATCAGGGTCTTTTCCAGTGAGCCAGCTCTTCGCATCAGGTGGCCAAAGTATTGGAGCTTTAACATTTGTCTTTCCAATAAATATTCAGGGTTGATTTCTTTTAGGATTGACTGGTTTCATCTCCTTGCAGTCTAAGGGACTCACTCTCAAATCTTCTCCAGTGCCACAGTTTGAAAGCATCAATTCTTCGGCTCTCAGCCTTCTTTATGGTCTAACTCTCACATCCGTGCATGAAATAACCAAATACCATCCACTAAATTATTTTTTTCTGATGAAAAAAAAAATTCTTGAAACAAAAAAGAAAAATAAAGCTAGCAATATAAAAGCCTCTAGTGACATCACTGCCCAGAAGGAAAAATTAACTTTAGGTGTTTTTCCTGCAAGCCTTGTTTTATAAAATTGGGATCATATGATAGATAACATTTCTTTATGATGCTATTTTTTACTATATCAAAACGGACCATTTTTGTACAGTATTAAAGGTTCTTTGGAAACAAGATTTTGAATGTATAATATGATGGATAATTTAAGAAATTATTCTACCAGCATTTCATAACTTTAAATGTATCTCAACTCTAATATTTCTTTTTTTCACATTTTTTTAAACTTTACAATATTGTATTGGTTTTGCCATATATCAACATGAATCCGCCACAGGTATACACGTGTTCCCCATCCTGAACCCTCCTCCCTCCCCGTACCATCCCTCTGGGTCGTCCCAGTGCACCAGCCCGAAGCATCCAGTATTATGCATTGAACCTGGACTGGCGACTCGTTTCATATATGATATTATACAGGTTTCAATAACATTCTCCCAAATCATCCCATCCTCTCCCTCTAATATTTCTTTTTTTTTTTTAATTTTTTTTTAAATTTTACTTTATTTTTAAACTTTACAATATTGTATTAGTTTTG
This sequence comes from Bos indicus x Bos taurus, assembly GCF_003369695.1. Taxonomy (NCBI): domain Eukaryota; kingdom Metazoa; phylum Chordata; class Mammalia; order Artiodactyla; family Bovidae; genus Bos; species Bos indicus x Bos taurus. The sequence goes on from NC_040080.1 coordinate 48,941,576, forward strand.
CCAAATATCAAAATGAATCCACCACAGGTATACATGTGTTCCCCATCCTGAACCCTCCTCCCTCCTTCCTCCCCATACCATCCCTCTGGGTCGTCCCAGTGCACCAGCCCCAAGCATCCAGTATTATGCATTGAACCTGGACTGGCGACTCGTTTCATATATGATATTATACATGTTTCAATGACATTCTCCCAAATCATCCCATCCCCTCCCTCTAATATTTCTTTTTTTTTAAATTTTTTTTTAACTTTTATTTTATTTTTATACTTTACAATATTATATTAGTTTTGCCAAATATCAAAATGAATCCACCACAGGTATACACGTGTTCCCCATCCTGAACCCTCCTTCCTCCCCATACCATCTCTCTGGATCGTCCCAGTGCACCAGCCCCAAGCATCCAGTATTATGCATTGAACCTGGACTGGCGACTCGTTTCATATATGATATTATACATGTCTCAATGACATTCTCCCAAATCATCCCATCCCCTCCCTCTAATATTTCTTTTTTTTTAAATTTTTTTTTAACTTTTATTTTATTTTTATACTTTCCAATATTATATTAGTTTTGCCAAATATCAAAATGAATCCACCACAGGTATACACGTGTTCCCCATCCTGAACTCTCCTTCCTCCCCATACCATCTCTCTGGATCGTCCCAGTGCACCAGCCCCAAGCATCCAGTATTATGCATTGAACCTGGACTGGCGACTCGTTTCATATATGATATTATACATGTTTCAATGACATTCTCCCAAATCATCCCATCCCCTCCCTCTAATATTTCTTTTTTTTTAAATTTTTTTTAACTTTTATTTTATTTTTATACTTTACAATATTATATTAGTTTTGCCAAATATCAAAATGAATCCACCACAGGTATACACGTGTTCCCCATCCTGAACCCTCCTTCCTCCCCATACCATCTCTCTGGATCGTCCCAGTGCACCAGCCCCAAGCATCCAGTATTATGCATTGAACCTGGACTGGCGACTCGTTTCATATATGATATTATACATGTCTCAATGACATTCTCCCAAATCATCCCATCCCCTCCCTCTAATATTTCTTTTTTTTTAATTTTTTTTAACTTTTATTTTATTTTTATACTTTACAATATTATATTAGTTTTGCCAAATATCAAAATGAATCCACCACAGGTATACACGTGTTCCCCATCCTGAACCCTCCTTCCTCCCCATACCATCTCTCTGGATCGTCCCAGTGCACCAGCCCCAAGCATCCAGTATTATGCATTGAACCTGGACTGGCGACTCGTTTCATATATGATATTATACATGTCTCAATGACATTCTCCCAAATCATCCCATCCCCTCCCTCTAATATTTCTTTTTTTTTAAATTTTTTTTTAACTTTTATTTTATTTTTATACTTTCCAATATTATATTAGTTTTGCCAAATATCAAAATGAATCCACCACAGGTATACACGTGTTCCCCATCCTGAACCCTCCTTCCTCCCCATACCATCTCTCTGGATCGTCCCAGTGCACCAGCCCCAAGCATCCAGTATTATGCATTGAACCTGGACTGGCGACTCGTTTCATATATGATATTATACATGTTTCAATGACATTCTCCCAAATCATCCCATCCCCTCCCTCTAATATTTCTTTTTTTTTAAATTTTTTTTTAACTTTTATTTTATTTTTATACTTTCCAATATTATATTAGTTTTGCCAAATATCAAAATGAATCCACCACAGGTATACACGTGTTCCCCATCCTGAACCCTCCTTCCTCCCCATACCATCTCTCTGGATCGTCCCAGTGCACCAGCCCCAAGCATCCAGTATTATGCATTGAACCTGGACTGGCGACTCGTTTCATATATGATATTATACATGTCTCAATGACATTCTCCCAAATCATCCCATCCTCTCCCTCTAATATTTCTTTTTTTTTTAATTTTTTTTTAACTTTTACTTTATTTTTATACTTTACAATATTATATTAGTTTTGCCAAATATCAAAATGAATCCACCACAGGTATACACGTGTTCCCCATCCTGAACCCTCCTTCCTCCCCATACCATCTCTCTGGATCGTCCCAGTGCACCAGCCCCAAGCATCCAGTATTATGCATTGAACCTGGACTGGCGACTCGTTTCATATATGATATTATACATGTTTCAATGACATTCTCCCAAATCATCCCATCCTCTCCCTCTAATATTTCTTAAGACAACTTCTTAAAAAGGTCAAGAGTAATGGTAGTCCCATGCTATCCATGGAGGATACATTCCAAGACCCCTAGTAGATGCCTGAAATTGCAGATAGTACTGAACCATATATATACATACATATGTATGTATATATATATGTATACTATGTTTTTTCCTATGCATATATACCTATGGTAAAGTTTAATTTATAAAGTAGGCACAGTTAGAGATTAACAACAATAGCTAATAATAAAATAGAACAGTTATAACAATATACTTTAGTTAAACTTGTATGTATGTGGTCTCTCTCACTCCTTCAGAATATTTTATTGTAAAATTTTAATGCCTTTTTCATCTTAACTAAGCACCTACCACACACTATGGCTGTAACTTTTGCAGTTTTGGATGCAAAAGAAAAAGTAGCATGAATTTCTTCTTCCCTCTTCACAATTTTATGAATAGAAGGTTCTTTCTTACCAAACATCTTAGCAACCTCAGCATATAATTTTTTTTCTTTCCATATTACATCAAAAACTTGCACCTTCTCACTAAAAGGAAGCACTTTACAGATGCTCTTTGGCATATCCGAATTGCCAGCATCACTACTCTTGTGCTCTAGGACCATTGTTAGGTAAAATAAGGGTTACTTTAACACGAGGACTGTAAACCGGTGGACCAAAAGAGAGTATTATATCCTTAAAGATTTAAAAGAGTTGTCAAGATCCCTTCCAGAAACTTTTGTCTCCATTATCATCATCCATCACATCTTTCCAATAATGGATGTTACCGCTTTAGAAACATTCCCTCAAGCTTTCCAGGTGGAAAATAGGAGACCCATGAGAAAACCCTTTGTCACTACAAACTATGCCTTGTGTAGAACAGAGATTTGCAGGTTTCTACTAGAAAGGCCCAGGTAGAATAGGAAAATGCCCCTCAAAATGTTAGTTTTCTGCTTTTGTGCCATTAAGTCTTTGTGGAAATTACTCATCTCTGGTGAGAAAGCATTTGTAGATGACATGTAAATGAAGGGCTTGGCTGTGTCCCCAAGTAACTGTATTTACAGAAACCATGAGCACTGCCATAGTCTGGAGTTAGCCCTTAGCCATAGTCTGCCAGCCTCTGCTTTATCTATTCCATTTTCTTTATCATCTTGAGAAGTAGGTGGGACAGCAATGAGTGTGCCTTTTATACAGAGAGACTAAAGCTCAGACAAATCAAGTAACTTGTTCATAGCCAAGTAGCTAGTAATTATAAAAGCTGGAAATTTGAATCCAGATTTCCTGACTCCTAATCTAGGGCTCTCTCTACTGCATAATGTACCCCTTTTCATTAATGCATAGCAATGTGAGTTAAATAAATAACCATAATGCCAAAAAAAAAAAAAAAGATGTCAAAGACATTAGTTATTCTTCACAGTGATGTTTGATGATGTAGTTGCTCTTTCTGAAAAGAGCTTAACATTGGTGCAAGGCAGCTGAATTAATAAACTTTTTCCATTGAAAGTAACAGAAGTGGCTAAGAGAAAAAGGAATTTCTTTGGGTTCTGTGTCTCAGATGAAGCTTCCCTGGTGGCTCAGCTGTAAAGAATCCTCCTACAATGTAGGAGGCATGGGTTCAATCACTGGGTTGAGAAGACCCCCTGGAGAAGGAAATGGCAACACACTCCAGTATTCCTACTTGGAAAATCCCATAGAGAGAGGAGCCTGGCGGGCTACAGTCCATGGGGTTGTAAAGAGTCAGAAACAACTGAGGGACTAAATAACCGACAGCATCTCATAGACCCAAGGGCATCGGCTCCAGGCACAGCTGGATCCAGGATCTGAAATGATGGCATCAGGATACCGTCACTCTCTCCTCTCTCTTCTTTGCTTGTCCTTGCACCAGTCTTTATGCAGAAGACAGTAAGTCCTTCACCAGCTCTAACTGTGTTCAAAAGAAATGGCTACTCATCCCCTTGACACCATATTTCAAAATTTCACAGAAGGAATCTGATTGTCTCTTCTTGGGCCATGTGCCCACCACTGGATCAATTATTATGCCCAGAGCCATGTAGCACTATTACCACTGTTGTCAGGGAACCTACCGTCATATGTTTGGTACTGCATTAGGATCACATGGGGTAAGGGAGGTGTTGTTCCCCTTCGGATTAGATCAGATCAGTCGCTCAGTCAAGTCCAACTCTGCAACCCCATGCATTGCAGCACGCCAGGCCTCCCTGTTCATCACCAACTCCCAGAGTTCACTGAGACTCACGTCCATCGAGTCAGTGATGCCATCCAGCCATACCATCCTCTGTCATCCCCTTCTCCTCCTGCCCCCAATCCCTCCCAGCATCAGAGTCTTTTCCAATGAGTCACCTCTTCGAATGAGGTGGCCAAAGTACTGGAGTTTCAGCTTCAGCATCATTCCTTCCAAACAAATCCCAGGGCTGATCTCCTTTAGAATGGACTGGTTGGATCTCCTTGCAGTCCAAGGGACTCTCAAGAGTCTTCTCCAACACCACAGTTCAAAAGCATCAATTCTTCAGCGCTCAGCCTTCTTCACAGTCCAGCTCTCACATCCATACATGACCACAGGAAAAACCATAGCCTTGACTAGAAGAACCTTTGTTGGCAAAGTAATGTCTCTGCTTTTGAATATGCTATCTAGGTTGATGATAACTTTCCTTCCAAGGAGTAAGCATCTTTTAATTTCATGGCTGCAATCACCATCTGCAGTGATTTTGGAGCCCCCAAAAATAAAGTCTGACACTGTTTCCCCATCTATTTCCCATGAAGTGATGGGACTGGATGCCATGATCTTCATTTTCTGAATGTTGAGTTTAAGCCAACTTTTTCACTCTCCACTTTCACTTTCATCAAGAGGCTTTTGAGTTCCTCTTCACTTTCTGCCATAAGGGTGGTGTGATCTGCATATCTGAGGTGATTGATATTTCTCCCCGCAATCTTGATTCCAGCTTGTGTTTCTTCCAGTCCAGCATTTCTCATGATGTACTCTGTATATAAGTTAAATAAACAGGGTGACAATATACAGCCTTGACGAACTCCTTTTCCTATTTGGAACCAGTCTGTTGTTCCATGTCCAGTTCTAACTGTTGCTTCCTGACCTGCATACAAATTTCTCAAGAGGCAGATCAGGTGGTCTGTTATTCCCATCTCTTTCATAATTTTCCACAGTTTATTGTGATCGACACAGTCAAAGGCTTTGGCATAGTCAATAAAGCAGAAATAGATGCATTTCTGGAACTCTCTTGCTTTTTCCTTGATCCAGCGCATGTTGGCAATTTGATCTCTGGTTTCTCTGCCTTTTCTAAAACCAGCTTGAACATCAGGAAGTTCATGGTTCACATATTGCTGAAGCCTGGCTTGGAGAATTTTGAGCATTACTTTACTAGCGTGTGAGATGAGTGCAATTGTGCAGTAGTTTGAGCATTCTTTGGCATTGCCTTCCTTTGGGATTGGAATGAAAACTGTCCTTTTCCAGTCCTGTGGCCACTGCTGAGTTTCCCAAATTTGCTGGCATATTGAGTGCAGCACTTTCACAGCATCATCTTTCAGGATTTGGAACAGGTCAACTGGAATCCATCACCTCCACTAGCTTTGTTCGTAGTGATTCTTTCTAAGGCCCACTTGACTTCACATTCCAGGATGTCTGGCTCTAGGTCAGTGATCACTCTATCGTGATTATCTGGGTCGTGAAGATCTTTTTTGTATAGTTCTTCTGTGTATTCTTGCCATCTCTTCTTAATATCTTCTGCTTCTGTTAGGTCCATACCATTTCTGTCCTTTATCGAGCCCATCTTTGCATGAAATGTTCCTTTCGTATCTCTGATTTTCTTGAAGAGATCCCTAGTCTTTCCCATTCTATTGTTTTCCTCTATTTCTTTGCATTGATCGCTGAGGAAAGATTTCTTATCTCTTCCTGCTATTCTTTGGAACTCTCATTCAGATGTTTATATCTTTCCTTTTCTCCTTTGCTTTTCACTACTCTTCTTTTCACAGCTATTTGTAAGGCCTCTGAGACAACCATTTTGCTTTTTGCATTTCTTTTCCATGGGGATGGTCTTGATCCCTGTCTCCTGTACAGTGTCACGAACCTCATTCCTTAGTTCATCAGGCACTCTTATCAATCAGATCTAGGCCCTTAAACCTATTTCTCACTTCCACTGTATAATCATAAGGGATTTGATTTAGGTCATACCTGAATGGTCTAGTGGTTTTCCTTACTTTCTTCAATTTAAGTCTGAATTTGGCAATAAGGAGTTCATGGTCTGAGCCACAGTCAGCTCCTGGTCTTGTTTTTGCTGACTGTATAGAGCTTCTTCGTATTTGGCTGCAAAGAATATAATCAGTTTGATTTCGGTGTTGACCATCTGGTGATGTCCATGTATAGAGTCTTCTCTTGTGTTGTTGGAAGAGGGTGTTTGTTATGACCAGTGCATTTTCTTGGCAAAACTCTATTAGTCTTTACCCTGCTTCATTCCATATTCCAAGCCCAAATTTGCCTGTTACTCCAGGTGTTTCTTGACTTCCTACTTTTGCATTCGCTTAGGACTTAATAATAGCTTCCAAGACCACTAATGCAACAAAATAATTTTAAGAGATCTGCATCCACCTCTTCTGTGAAGATGTATTTATTCAGGAGCCTAAGACTTTCACCAGTACCATCTAGACTTGCTCCTGTACTTCCAGCTGAGAGGAAAAAGTGGAAAAGGGCAGTTTGTACTCCCTATAAAAGCTATGTTGAAGTCGTAACTCCCAGGACTTCAGAATGTCAAATTATACTTGGAAATAGTGTTGCTGCAGATTAATTACTTAAGTTAGCATGAGGTCCTACTGAAATAGGGCAGATTTCACATCCATTATGACTGATATCATTATAAGAATAAGGCTATGTGAAAACAGAGACACAGGAATATTGCCTTATGATGATAAAAGCAGAGATTGGAGTGATTTGGATGCAAGACAAGGAATTCCCAGGATGGCTGATAAACCACCAGAAACTAGGAAGAACCCAAGCAAGATTCTCCTGCAAGTTTCAGAGAACGTATGGCCCTGTCGATGTTTAATTTCAAGATTCTAGCTTCCAGAACTGCGAGACAATACATTTCTGCTCTTTTAAGTCACCCAGTCTGTCACAGTGGCCCTAGGAAATTAATGTAGGCATTATAGGCAAAATAAATGGTATAAGTAAGGGTTAAGGTGATAAAAGGAGAAGAGGGCCGCAGAGGATGAGATGATTAGATAGCATCAGCAACTCAATAAATACAAATTTGAGCAAACTTCAGAAGATAGTAAAGATCAGGGAAGCCTGGCATGCTGCAGTCCATGGGGTCATAAAGAGTTGGACACTTGGCCACTGAACAACAATAAGATATAAAGTATGGTAGTGGGAGCCTCAAGAAGAGAGGTTACAAAAAGGAAGGGCTTGTAGAGCTCGCTCACCTACCTAGGAATGTGGATGGCAGTAGAGGTGGAGGTAAGGTACACCAAGGGCATCTGCTTCACTTTTCCTGTCCCTGACAGAGGCAGAGCGGGGCCATAGTATTGATGTGGCTATCAGTTCCTGCAGTAGCATGACCGAGACAAGTTCACTTTCCATCACCACTTGCTATCAGTCACCGCTCTGGGATTTTACTGGTTGAGCTTTTGCTCTCCTGCAGCCCTCCCCCCACATCTAATTGTTTGCTCTTGAATAAATGACCTTTCAGCCTTTGGAGGAAAGGCCCTAATATAGATGTTTTTAAAGGCTTGGCTTCATCAGTAAAAATGACAACTCCCTGGCATCAGATGCCCAGCAGGAGTCTGTTCTTAACAGAATGTGTAACAGACAACCTCATCACGGTACTTCCCAAAGGCATATTTGCTTAATGATGGCATAGGGGAGTATAGGAGCCCTCTACCTGGGCACCTCTAAGAGCTTTCTTCATGTGCCTCTAGAAGGACATGTGCTATATTGGTGTAGAAATAGCACCATCCAGAAAAACACAGAATGACCAGAAATTATGAAACAGAAACACTCTTCTTTCTACTCAAAGCCTTGTTTTCATTCAGGGTTATGGTTCCTACTTAAGTAATCAAACTCCAATCTAATGTTGAGGCTAATAAAGATTAGGTACAGTCTAAAAGAAAGGAATGTGAAAGCCTGGCTCCCTCTAGATACTCAGCAATGCCACTTTCCTTCCTACCTGACTTCCCAGGCTTTTGATCATAGAGATGAATGAGTCACCCTATATCTCATGCCCCGCTTCCAGCAGTTACTTACAGGCTGGTATCCCTGCTTCCTCCCTTGCCCCTTCCCCACATTCTGTTTATTCTCAAAACAGTAGCCAGGGTCTCCTTTCAAAATATAAATCAGAGTATGTCACTCCTCTATTCAGGATCCCCAAAGGTGTTCAATATTACTCACAGCAAAAGTCAAAGTCCTGTAAATTTCTACAGCAGAATTTCTCCCTCTCAACATTATTGATATTTGGAGCTGGATAATTCTCAGCAGTGGCCACAGGACTGGAAAAGGTTAGTTTTCATTCCAATCCCAAAGAAAGGCAATGTCAAAGAATGCTCAAACTACTGAACAATTGCACTCATCTCACACACTAGTAAAGAAATGCTCAAAATTCTCCAAGCCAGGCTTCAGCTATACATGAACCATGAACTTCCTGATGTTCAAGCTGGTTTTTGAAAAGGTAGAGGAACCAGAGATCAAATTGCTGACATCCACTGGATCATGGAAAAAGCAAAAGAGTTCCAGAAGAACATCTATTTCTGCTTTATTGACTATGCCAAAGCCTTTGCATGTGTGGATCACAATAAACTGTGGGAAATTCTGAAAGAGATGGGAATCCCAGACCACCTGACCTGCCTCTTGAGAAATTTGTATCCAAGTCAGGAAGCAACAGTTAGAACTGGACATGGAACAACAGACTGGTTCCAAATAGGAAAAGGAGTTCGTCAAGGCTGTATATTGTCACCCTGCTTATTTAACTTCTGTTCAGAGTACATCATGAGAAACGCTGGGGTGGAAGAAGCACAAGTTGGAATCAAGATTGCTGGGAGAAATATTAATAACCTCAGATATGCAGATGACACCACCCTTATGGCAGAAAGTGAAGATGAACTAAAAAGCGTCTTGATGAAAGTGAAAGAGGAGAGTGAAAAAGTTGTCTTAAAGCTCATCATTCAGAAAACGAAGATCATGGCATCTGGTTCCACGACTTCATGGGAAATAGATGGGAAACAGTGGAAACAGTGTCAGACTTTATTTTTGGGGGCTCCAAAATCACTGCAGATGGTGATTGCAGCCATGAAATTAAAAGACGCTTACTCCTTTGAAGGAAAGTTATGACCAACCTAGATAGCGTATTCAAAAGCAGAGACATTACTTTGCCAACAAAGGTCCATGTAGTCAAGGCTATGGTTTTTCCTGTGGTCATGTATGGATGTGAGAGCTGGACTGTGAAGAAGGCTGAGCGCTGAAGAATTGATGCTTTTGAACTGTGGTGTTGGAGAAGACTCTTGAGAGTCCCTTGCACTGCAAGGAGATCCAACCAGTTCATTCTAAAGGAGATCAGTCCTGGGTCTTCTTTTGAAGGAATGATGCTAAAGCTGAAACTCCAGTACTTTGGCCACCTCATGCGAAGAGTTGACTCATTGGAAAAGACTCTGATGCTGGGAGGGACTGGGGTCAGGAGGAGAAGGGGACGACAGAGGATGAGATGGCTGGATGGCATCACTGACTCGATGGACATGAGTCTGAGTGAACTCCGGGAGTTGGTGATGGACAGCGAGGCCTTGCGTGCTGCGATTCATGGGGTCACAAAGAGTCGGAGACAATTGCCTGACTGAACTCAACTGAACTGAATTCTCTTTTTTCCAGAGGGCTGTCCTATACATTGTTGGATATTTAGCAGCATCTTTGTTGATAGCTCAGTTGGTAAAGAATTCACCTGCAGTACAGGAGACCCTGGTTTGATTCCTGGATAGGGAAGATCCATTGGAGAAGGGATAGGCTACCCACTCCAGCATTCTAGGGCTTCCGTTGTGGCTCAGCTGGTAAAGAATCCACTTGCAATGCAGGAGACCTGGGTTCTATCCCTGGTTGGAAAAATACCCTGGAGAAAGGAAAAGACTACCCACTCCAGTATTCTGTCCTGGAAAATTCCATGGACTCTATAGTCCTTGGGGTGCAAAGAGTTGGATACGACTGAGCGACTTTCCCATTGTCCTTTATTCACCAGATGCCCATGGCATCCCCTCCTAAAGTTGTGACAAAAAACAATGTCTCCAAATACTGACATTTATCCCCTGGAGTAAAATCTCTTGTTGAGAACCACTTTTTGAGAACCACTTCCATACACCATACCAACCCCTGTTACCTCTGTGATCTCATCTCCTACACCCTCTCACCCCTCAGTCCACCATGTTACACTAGCCTTTTGGACATTCCTTGATCCTGCCAAAGTAGCTTCTGCATCAGAGCCTTTCTATCAGCTGCCTGCTTGGGAAGTTCTTTGCCTACACCGAACTCCCCAGACTCTTTCCCCAATACTCTGTGACTCTCTTATCTCTTTCACATCTCTGCTCAAACATCACCGTCTGAATGTGACTCTGAACAACTGTATTAGAAACTGCATTTATCACCCAGACCCTTAAGACACTCCATTCCCATCACTCAGCTGTCTTTTTCCATGTCACTTATTATTTTCTAGCACGTCATAACTTTTTAAAAATTCTTTTCATTGTTTTCAAGTATCTCCCTTCACTGGAATGTAACCTCTACAGAGGCAGGAGCTTTTGTTTGCTATATCCACCATATGGTTCCTAGGGCTTAGAACAATTCCTGGCACGTATGAGGTGTTTGATAAATATTTATTAAATAAAGTTATGTGCCACTGAGAATAGTGGACTAAGTCAGCAACTGTGACACCTCAATACAATGAAGAAAACACAGACTTTCCAGTCAGACAGAGTTGGATACCAGTCTTACCCTGGTGACACACTAGCTGGGTATCTGTGGTCAAACATCTCTCCTTCTCTGAGTCTTGGTTTTCTCATATGGTAAATGGGATAATATGTATGCCCAAGGTTGTTGAGAAGTTTAAATGTTGTCTGTGTAAAATATTTAGGACACATCCAGCCACATAGTAGTTGCTCAATAAATCCTAAGATTATTATGTGAAAAGTGAAACATGGAGAGGATCCTCATCAAGGAATGAGTAGAATTTAACAAGTAAAGATGTGTGGAGATAAGAAGGAACCACGTTTTGCTGAACTTCACAACTTTCTTCTGGAAATGGAATAATTTTGTCCAGCCTACATTTCCATGGCTTGGATACTTGACATCAGCAATAGCCTAGACATATAGAAGCAACCTCAGAAGACAGGGAAAAAATAAGTTAGGGAATCCATTGATCCTTGACTTCAGTTGTTAATTTTGAAATATGCTGTGAGCATAAGAGACAGAATAATGAAGAGAATCAGACTTGTAGCTTCGCCATTGAAATGTATGACTCTGAACAGATAGAAAAATCTGAATCCAAAAGGATGAAACCCATTTGGCAAGTTGAGTAGAGAGGATTGCCTTCTGGAATAGGGAGTCAACCTAGACCTAAGATGGCTTTTTTGGGCAAAGAAGGTAAACCAGTTGGCCAGTCTATGCAAGCAATGCTAGGGGATTATTGTCAGCCAGATTACATCCCATTGAACAAGATACACTGAAGTATAGGACATGCTGAGCTAGGTGCTGGGGGCAAACAGAGAAAAGTAGATCATGACCTCTGCTCTGAAGGAGAGTACAATCTGATGAGAGAGACAAAGAAGCAGCAAACTCTACTATAAGGCAGAATTAAATAATTGTAAGAATTCATGCAGAGTCACAGTGATCAGAGGGCAGTGAGCAATTTTGACATTAAGAATTAAAGAAGAATGTACAGAAGATTTCTCTTGAGCTCACACAACAGAAAATCAGGAGAAATATGTAAGGACTTGACTAAAATGAGAGATTTATTCGAGGAACCACAGGGAAATGTAGTTTAAAAGTAAATAATCTTAACAGCTTGGGCAACCAAGGACCCTTTACCTTCAGGGATCAGGATCATGTGTTCATTAATTCAGTTACAAAATAATGTAGGTATTCACGTGCTGAGGATATAGTGACAAATATACCTGCCTTCATGTAGCTTATAATATCGTGGGCAAAACAGAAATGAAAGATGTAGACAAATAGACAAGATAATTTTGGGGAACAGTAAGCACAACGAAAACTATAGTGGAGGCTTGGTTTTCCTCCCAAGCTCACCAAGTAGCATACGTCATCTGGGTAGGACATAGAGAGCAAGGAGTATGACAAAAGACTCTTGATTTTCTGGAAATTTTTCTCCTCATTGCAACAGTGGAATAAAGAAGGAATACAATTAGGTCCTCCTCCCATAAGGCTATGTGGAATCTCCTAGGGAGAGGACTCAGGATCACATCTAGACAAGCAGCTTTAAGCATTCAGCTAAAGAAAAGGAAGTCAGCAAAGAAGATCAAAAAGAGTGGTCTGAAAGTGAGACCAAGCACCAGGACCACGTGTCCTGTCACACAAGTCAGGAGTGAAGAACATTTCTATAAAGCAAGGCACACCCTGAATCAAACACTTGAGGGAAGAAGTAAGAAAAGGTCTCTTGGTGACCTTGATGCTTCACTGTTGTTTAGTCGCTAAGTTGTGTCCGACTCTGTACAACCCCATGAACTGCAGCACTCCTCCACTGTGTCCCGGATTTTCCTCAAAGTCATGTCCATTGAGTTGGTGATGCTGTCTAACCATCTCATCCTCTGCTGCCTCCTTCTCCTTTTGCCTTCAATCTTTGCCAGCCTCAGGGTCTTTTCCAGTGAGCCAGCTCTTTGCATTACATGGCCAAAGTATTGGCGCTTCAGCATCAGTCCTTCCAATGAATATTCAGGGTTAATTTCCTTTAGGATTAACTGGTTTGATCTCCTTGCAGTCCAAGGGAGTCTCAAGAGTCTTATCCAACACCACAGTTCAAAAGCAGCAATACTTTGGCACTCAGCCTGCCTTGTGGTCCAGTTCTCACATCTGTACATGGCTTCTAGAAAAACCATAGCTTTGACTATATGGACCTTTGTCAGCAAAGTGATATCTCTGCTTTTTAATACACTGGTAGGACACTTATGCTAGTAGGGCATCTTCAGTGGAGTGGTGGGGAAGAAGAGATGGTTGGAGCTCATCTTGCCTGGGCTGATTTTTTTTTTTCTTCATCTGGTCTTATTCGTCACATGTAGGAGCTTTAGTTGCATCATGTGGGCTCTCTGTGGGCAGCATATGGGATCTAGTTCCCTGACCAGGGATTGAACCCAGGCCCCCTGCATTGGGAGTGCAAGGTCTTAACCACTGGAATGCAGGGAAGTCTGGTGGCAGATTATTAAAGGATCTTGCCTGTGTGTGGCTAGGATGTCATGTGGGATATGACACCCCACACTTTAAAAGAGCTGGGAGTAGATGAGAAAGGTCTAGAGAGGCGAAGGGACTCTAAGAGCTCCCGGTGAGTTCATGGTTGACTGGCCTGGGCCATCGATGTGTGGACTCACCCAGCACTCCTCTTCCTTTACCTCCTCTGTCTCCCAGTATCAATTCAAAGTCAGTTCTGACACCCTCTTTGTGGTTTTGACCATTGCAACACCAAATCCCTGTATGGAAACCAGACTTATGTCTCCCCATCCGAGGACCACACCCGAGATGCTTATCCAATTGCTAAATCAAAGCCTCTCTCCAAAATCCAACCACACCTGCTTTTCAACCCCTGGGAATCTCCTCCTTCCCTCTGAGGGTTTGCGTTCCTTGTGACACTGCAGCAGAAATGAGCTTCCCAGACAGTGGTGTACATCTCCTGACTTTGTCTACACTGTGTCTTTCACACGGAATCTCTTTCTCTGAGTTCATATTAGCATTTATAGATGTTTGTGTGTGTATGTGTGCACAGATATACATATGAAGAATACTTTTCTGCAACTTTCTTGTCACTCAACAAAGCTTACATGCTTTTGATATGACTCCAGTTCAGTTCAGTCGCTCAGTCATGTCCAACTCTTTGCGATCCCATGAATTGCAGCACGACAGGCCTCCCTGTTCATCACCAACTCCAGGAGGTCACTCAGACTCATGTCCATTGAGTTGGTGATACCATCCAGCCACCTCATCCTCTGTCGTCCCTTTCTCCTCCTGTCCCCAATCCCTCCAGCATCAGAGTCTTTTCCAATGAGTCAACTCTTTGCATGAGGTGGCCAAAGTATTGGAGTTTCAGCTTTAGCATCAGTCCTTCCAAAGAACACCCAGGACTGATCTCCTTTAGTATGGACTGGTTGGATCTCCTTGCATTCCAAGGGACTCTCAAGAGTCTTCTCCAACACCACAGTTGAAAAGCATCAATTCTTCGGTGTTCAGCTTTCTTCACAGTCCAACTCTCATATCCATACATGACCGCTGGAAAAACCATAGCCTTGACTAGACGGACATTTGTTGGCAAAGTAATGTCTCTGCTTTTGAATATGCTATCTAGGTTGGTCATAACTTTCCTTCCAAGGAGTAAGCATATTTTAATTTCATGGCTGCAGTCACCATCTTCAGTGATTTTGGAGCCCCAAAAAATAAAGTCTGATACTGTTTCCACTGTTTCTCCATCTATTTCCCATGAAGTGATGGGACCAGATGCCATGATCTTCGTTTTCTGAATGATGAGCTTTAAGCCAACTTTTTCACTCTCCTCTTTCACTTTCATCAAGAGGCTCTTTAGTTCCTCTTTGCTTCTGCCATAAGGGTGGTATCATCTGCATATCTGAGATTATTGATATTTGTCCCAGCAATCTTGATTCCAGCCTGTGCTTCTTCCAGCCCAGCGTTTCTCATGATGTACTCTGAACAGAAGTTAAATAAGCAGGGTGACAACATACAGCCTTGACGTACTCCTTTTCGTATTTGTAACCCGTCTGTTGTTCCGTGTCCAGTTGTAACTGTTGCTTCCTGACCTGAATACAGGTTTCTCAAGAGGCAGATCAGGTGGTCTTGTATTCCCATCTCTTCCAGAATTTTCCACAGTTTATTGTGATCCACACAGTTAGTGGCTTTGGCATAGTCAATAAAGCAGAAATAGATGTTTTTCTGGAACTCTCTTGCTTTTTCCATGATCCAGCGGATGTTGGCAATTTGATCTCTGGTTCCTCTGCCTTTTCTAAAACCATATCTAAAGTCATATTAGAGATATGACTGTAATCCATTCTTTTTAATTATTTCAGGATATTTCTTGGTGCGGATGAACCACAGTTTTTTCAGCCATTCTCCTACCAATGATCTCCCAATTCTCTTGTGAACAGTTATGCAGGAAACATCCTATAACGTAGTTTTACTTAGCAGTGCATGGAAGGTTCTTCTTCCCCTCGTGCATTCCTACTTAAGAGCTTTAAAGTCAGTTCAAGGATCTTTGCTTCCAAAAGAAAAAATAAAAAAGCATCTCTGAATACCCCCAAGGAGTGAGTCCCACCCAATGCCCCTGAGTCCTATGCGCTTGCGTCTCTGTTATAGCCTTTTCAAGCATGTGTTGAAATTTCTCAAAAAAGTCTATTAGCCAGTCAGCCCTTTGAGGGCTGGGACTGTGCTGCTCGTCTCTGCGCCCTCCCAGTACAGCATAAAGCTTGCCGCAAAGTATGTGTCCACTGGTTATTTGTTTACCTGAACAGCAGAAAATTTGGGCTTTGAAACCGAACAGGCTGGAGTTCGAATCATCATGGTTCTGTCACATACCGTGTCACTTAGTCTCTGAACTTAGTCTTCTCATCTGTGTAAAGGGGAAGAAAAATCCCCAACTATGTGTTGTTGGAAGGATGGGATGAGACCCTGTAGTGCTAGGAGTGGCATGAGGATGGTGTTTGAGGATGGACACTATTGTGGTTGGGATGTGCTTGAAGAAGGAGACTAGACTGAGACTTTGGCTTGGCACTGGGCCCCTTCTATGCACCTTTGGGCTTCACAGATAGGGAAACACCCTGGAACCAGCAGGCAATTCCCTAAAAAATGCCCAGATAAATCTTGCTGGTTCCAAGATGTCTGGGACCTATTGCCTCTACCTGGATCCTCCTAAATACCCAAGCCCTTTCCAGATGGAAATGACTGGCTTCCATTCCCTGTGACATATCTTCATGCGTAAGCCTTGTAGAAGTCACCCAAAACTTCTCTCCAAGTTGATTCGCTGTGTCGTGAAGGTGCAAGACTTGATGAAGGGTGTTCAGTATTGTTTTTGATATGGGTGCCCTTGGGGCAACGGTTGGGGAGGGTCTTTGGGGGAGATGTTGGGCTGGAATCATCTGAGGTATCTGCTAGGTATTGATCACGGTGTGGCTGTCCTTTTGCCTTTTTACTCCACCATGCCTTCCTGAGAGTCTATTCTGGGAGCTTAGAAGTGTCTTGGACCACTGGGTAGGAACTGATGATACAATAGCAACCTGAATAAGAGGTGCACAATGCCTTGGCGACAAATGTTAGTTCCTGCTGGACAAGCCGCCTTTGGTCTTCCTGGAATACCAACACCTGAGCACTGGTAGCAATCATTTTGCTTCTAACCAATGATGGGACTCCCAGGGTAGAGGTGACAATCTGTTAGCCTCAGCTCATCCCTGTCTGTGGTCTCACCTCCCCCTTCACCACCAGATCAGGGAGGTTTTCATCAGGTCTGCAGTAAGAGCAAGCAAAACACAATCAGGCAATTAATCTGTCAGCCTTAATTTAGCTCAGCTGACTTTTCGCTTAATGCTCATAAATGTGGTGCCTTCGATTCTGGGTTCCATAGTAACCTCCTTCTCCCAAAGCAATGACTCATCTCTGTAGAGGTTGCCCTTCGGTGCAAGAGAAGAAATCCAGTGCTCTGGGAATGCGATGGGTGTCCAGAGTTGCATGAAACATGCTGTTTATAGCATCTCCAGTGTCAACCCAGTTCCCAGACACCAGCCATCGCCTCGTCCCCAAATCACCCCTGCCTAAGCTGCCATATCTGAGACAACTGGACAACAGACGCAAGTGTCCACCTTGTGGTCACTGCCTGACATCACAGCCTCCTGACCCCAGCTCTCCCCAGTGAAGCCCTGAGTTGGGCATGCTTTCAGAAAGAGAGTCTGCAGGAGACAGCATTCTGTTAGGTGTTGTGTGAGGTCTCGAAGCTGAACACCTAGGCTTGGGGGCAGGTGACAAAGAAACAAACCCACAAGACGTACTTCCTCCTGAGTTCCCAGCCAGAGCAGGCCCTGAAGAGTTCTCCAGCCCATTCAGACTCTGACAAACCCGGAGGCCTCCTGAGACATCAGAGTTTTCTCTCATCCCCGTAGTCTCTGTTTCGATCACATTTTTGTTACTTACCTGAGACAAGATTCTGGAATACGGGAAGGTGGCCTTAGAGTCAGAGAGACCTGTGTTGACGACAGGATCTGCTCCGTAAGGTGTGGTGACAATTAAGTGAGATAATGTGTACAAAGCACTATGAGTTTGGTTCCTTGTGTGTGTGAAGGTCTTAGACTTGTGATGATAATCACACTGTTGATGACAGTGAAACCAGTGTGATGAGATTATCACTGTGTCTGTGGGTGTTCACACGTGTGCGTGCACACGCACACTTATCTGTTATGTAGATGTATATTTCATACAGTCTCGTGTGCCTAGATATGCTATCAGCCTTCTGCCCATCCTGGTCATTTCCACCATCCTGGTCACCCTGTGATAATGGGGAGTGATGAAACCAGAGACATTTCTGTAACATCTTCAAAATGTCCAGTCATTCCATCCCACTGATTGGAATGGCAAATCCCCACATCCTGTGTTTGTAACCTTCTTTGTTTTTGCACTCAACAAATATTTTTGTGAGTGGTGTTCAGGCTTTTCTCTAATAACTGGGGCATAAACAGAAAATAACATCAAAAGTTTCTACCCTCATAGCATGAACATTCTAGTGAGGAAGACAATAAATATGCCCACCATGGTCTAGTCTTTCTGTCCAGGCCATTCTTTTTATTGGAACATCCCTTCCCCTGTCCCTCCATCCCTGACCATGACTCAGGGACAGATAAGGGCTACAGAATTGCATTCATCTGAACCCCAAGAGTTTTCAACTTGGAAAACCTCAGTCTCTGCTAAGCTAGAAACCTAGTACCTGTGCAGCAGCCTCCCAGCTTTCAGTCTTAGCCACTGCAAATCCAGTGTCCACTGGGGAGGTTTCCAAATCTCACTTATACTCTTGCTCAGTACTCATCAGGGGGCCTCTTTGAGCCCAGGACAAAGTTCAGCTCCTCAGCCACATCCTGAGTGATCAGGCTGGCTCACTTCTCTGGTATCATGTCATCTCTCCTCAACCTATGTGCAGTGAGATTTTCAGTCACATTCAACTCCGGGAGCTCATCATCTTTCTCTCGTGCCTATAGGCAGGGTTTTGCGTGTATGATTCCTTCTGTCTTGGAGAAGGAAATAGCAACCCATTCCAGTACTCTTGCCTGGAAGATTCCATGGACTGCGGAGCCTGGTAGGCTACAGTCCATGGGGTCGCTAAGAGTTGGACATGACTGAGTGACTTCACTTTCTTTCTTTCTTTTTCCTTCTGTTTAGAATACCATTCCACACACACGCCCTTTCGAATCCCAACTCATCCTTGAACTCTCAGCTTGAACATCGCTTCCTCCAGGAAGCCTCCCAGGCTCTACAGGTCCTGTTGAGGCTCCCCTGCTGGGCACTCCATAGCACCCAGTACTCCTCTCTCATGGTGATGGATCCTATTCACTTGTTGGCTCATCTGCCTTCCCTAATACAAAGAGAATTCCTTGAGGTCAGGGGAAATCTCTTGTGTGTTGTATCTGGAACATGGAAGACAGGTTCAGTCATTTCACCCATGTTACGCCAGTGCTTTGCATCAAGGCCCATGGTGGTGAGTGTCCTGTGTGGCTGTGATGGGTGGTTAACTCTTGATTCTGCTGCTGGGTCCCATTCAAGAGGAAGGGACAGTTTTCAAGGAGAAGCCACCTGGCTCCGTCCTCCCTGTCCATTGCTGACACAGCATCCTATGTATGGCTCTCTCCCCCACCTACTACCCACTGAGAAACCCTCTTTCTAAAGCATGACCCCCTCTTTGCCAGACAACGTCCCACCCACCCTCAATCACATGACACTGAGTTTGTTTTGCTAAACCTACTCTACAAACAAAAGCTAAGGGTTTTGTTTTGTTTTGTTACATTACCCAGAAGGGGACCTACATCAGAATCCTCATGGAGGTCCAGTCTCCACCACTTAGCTACCATCTGGGGCCATTGAAAGGTGGCTGGGCCCCAGTTTAGCCAAGGGCAAGCCCTGATAAACAGCCAGCCTCATTTCTCAGCCCACATCCATGTCAGTGGCCAACCCAGCCATGGCCGGATGGGCAGGGACTATCTCCACAAAGCTGTCTTTCTCTGGCCATCTCTGCATTATATGGAATTCCCAGGGAGGGACCTAGGTCTGGATGCCTGACCTCGGTCGAAGGATTCCCCAGTCCCCACCCAGTTTCTCAATGTGAGAACCACCCAACTGGCTCCCTCCCCAGTTCTCGGCTGCAGAGAGAAAGAAAGGGCTGTTGAGAGTGGCTTTGAGTTCCCACAAGGAACGTGCCAGCTCCAGACAGCACAGCTTTGTGCTTGGGAGAATCTGTCTTCCCAACAGGCAGAGGGGAATCTGTTCTGTAGAGGATCAGAGGGAGGTCCAAGCCTGGCAGGGCCATCCTTGCCCCAAGCATTAGCCAGGAGACACCCACCTGCCCTTGGGGAGAGGACTTCTGACCAAGAACTCAACCTCGGAAACAGCCGTTCCCCAACTTCTCTGAAATAATCAGAATTCCTGTCCAACTCACACATCAGAATTTCTCTACTTTAGTAATTCTTAATTCAGAAAATGGCCCCAAACAAAAAGATACCATACATCTTAATCTACATATGTTTAAAGATAGAGATATATATGCCCATAGATTGGCAAGATGTTGGGTATAAACAGGGCTTGTACACATCTTTTTTCATAAGTACAGCTCCTCAAGGGGCTACAGTGTATCGTGTTGACCAGAAAGTTCTTTCGGGTGTTTCTATACCATCTTATGGAAAACCCGAACCAACTTTTTGGCCAACCCAATATTTTGTCTTCTACCACTAATGAAAGAAAAAACCCTATCAGTGGCTACAGCAGATGGACGAGGAAAAGCAAATGAGAGTAGAAATTCCTAGTCATTTGTCTGGATCTTCATAATTATGAACTTTCTCTATATCCGCTGCTGTTCTCTAGAAGTTAAGGCTCAAAGCACCCAACAGTTCCGAGTTTGTATAGACCCGTGGTCTTTAGGGATTTGTAAGGGACACTTGAAGTCATCCAATCCAGCGAATTCTGGAGGACATACCCATGTGTTTTTGTAGGGAATAAAAGATTTAATGGGGATGCCTAACACCCTAGGCAATACAAGAAGAAACCAAAGATCTTCCCTAACTCAAAAAACTTGGAAAACAACTGAGGAAATTCAAGTTAATTTATCGTTTTTGCTTTACAGATGTGGAAAATGTGAGTCACTGGAGAAAGAGATGTACCAAATAGCTTTATGCTGCCAGGGCTAGAAATCAGATCTTCTAACTTATACTTGGTCCATCACACTTTGCTCTGTTGCCGATAGAATTGTCTTCAACATTCCTGAACATCTGCAGTGGTCACCTAAGAAGTGTGCTGTCCAGCCTCAGCTTTCCAGAAAGTGCATACACACACTTATGCCTTCCTATTACATGCTCCCTATACTTATCTCATTTATCCATCTATCTCATTATTCATTATGATGGTAACACATACTCATTGTATAAAATTCAATCTCCTCATGGTATGAGATCCTCATATACATGTTGTCTTACACAGCATGGTTCCTGGCATGACTGACTGGTTTCCAGAGAGAGCAGCTGCACAAAAATAGGCTAATCAGAGTTCTTCCCTGAGAATGGTGACTACAGAATGGAGAAAGAGAGTCATCCCTTTACAATGGCTAAAGCTGTTAAGATGTGAAACCTGCCTAGTGTTGGAACAAAGTCTACAGCAATAAAAACTGAGTATGAAATACAGACAGTAGAGTTAAGAGATGGAGAGAATCCCATCTCTTTCAAAGTTTCAAAGTTCTTTAGGACCCAACTTCATCTCTGGACTTACTGTAGTTTGAATGTTTAATTCTCCCTTGGATTTTGTACACTCTCCTCTGTTCTTAAATTAGTTGATTAAAGTGGAGTCTCTTCCCCTTGGTAACTCAAAGCCAAAGAACAACAGTGTAACCATATCCTTTCAACTTTTTCGCCATCTACTTCCCAAATATCTGTTCTTTTTTTTTAATTAAATATAGTTTACTATATTTAGTTCTAACTTCTAGATTAGGAAGAATAGAATTTAGAATCATATAATAAGTTAGAGGCAAAAGCAGAAACGAAACAAGTCTTATTATCAAGTCTAGACTCCTTCAAAGAAACCATGATGATGTATACTAATTGTTATAACAGAGACTCAAACTAATATGATTCTCAACAGAGACTCAAAATAATATGCCATCAATATGGTGGAAGTTTAATTTTTTGTACATCAAGGCCCGGAAGAAGGCATTTCAGGATGAGTATGGTGGCTTTGTTCCATGAAGATCTCAAGGACTCAAACTCCTTCTAACTTGTTGTCCTTATTCCTTTCTTGGTTTCCTTATCTGCAAAATATAGATATAGATAAACATGCCTCATGGCCCAAGATGGCTACAGACTAATGGTTTGCAGAACCAAAGAGAGTAGAATGAAACTCAGTTGGAGTGGAGATTCAGGCCAAGTGGCTCTGATCAAGAATTCTTGAACAGACCCGTGATTCAGTTGTGTGTTCCCCAGAGACTTTTGTCCCTAAACTTAGCAGCCTACCAATTTGTAAGGGATGACAAGCTAGAAAGTGTGAATGACTCAGTTTTTACACACACTACTCCCACCTCCATTTTATTACAGAAATATCTTCTGGTGGGACCTTCATAAGGGCAAGTCTGATGCACTCATAATTCATTTATTTATTTGACACATAGTTTTCAGAGGCAGGCTAAAAGGACTAGCCCTAGATTCTAAAAGCCTCATTGCAAACCCCAGACCTACAAGTCTAGGAAATTATTTCACCTGTTTATGGCTCTGTTTCCTTATATGTAAAATACAGATTTATCTATCTGCCTCATAGGATTATTGAAAGTTTATGTCAGGTAATCCAGGTGTGATATATAATAGTAAAAATCTATAAATGCTAGCTCTAGCTAGACCTGCTGTGTTCCAAGAGTGTAGGAAGTACAAGGGTGAATCCTTGGAATTATGTGATTTCTAGAAACATCGAGCGCCATAAGCTAGATCCCATGCTGTGATCAACAGCAGCCTCTAAACACTGAGGCCTTTCTTGGAGCAGACATGGAGATCCTAGAGGGCAGAGAGGCATGGGATGTGGAAAACCATGCTCTCTGTCTCTTCCTTTCCCTCATCTCCACAGAGGCTCACCTAAAGCATTTTGTGTACTCGGCTTTGTGTTTGGATGGTCCTAATCCCATGCCTTTTTTCTATCCAATTTCTATCAGTTACCTCCTTGAAACTAGCAGCTCCCGAAAACAACAGCAACAACAACAAACCACACAGAAATGGAAGGAAGGAAGGAGGGAGAAGAGAAAACAACAAACAAAAATTGTCATTTTTGTTAAAAAGACAGTAACAATTTAATTTCCACAGTCTCATATTTTGTTATTGAGGTGTGGTGGTCGTTTAGTTGCTAAGTCATGTCCAACTCTTGCAACCCCATGGACTGTAGCCCTCCAGGCTCCTCTGTCCATGGGATTCTCCAGGCAAGAATACTGGAGTAGGTTGCCACTACCTGGATCTTCCTGGAACATCCAGGGGATCTTCCTGACCCAGGAATTGAGCCCAGCCAGATTCTTTACCAACTGAGCTACAAGGGAAGCACTATTGAGTTATGGCTAATTTACAATATTATATTAGTTTCAGGTGTGCAGTGTAGTGATTCAAAAATTTTATAGATTATGCTCCATTTATAGTTATTGGAAGATATTGGCTATATTTCCTGTATAATATATCTTTGGAGCTTATTTATTTTATACCTAGTGGTTTGTACCCTTAATCCCCTCCACAGTCTCTTTTTAACACTTCTAAACAAGTGGTTACTTTCAAAAATTAAAATAAGAATCTTGATGTATACTTTATATTTCTACATCTTTGCAGTGACTTTTTTTCAGACATTTATCTCATTACTCATTATAAAAGTAATACACACTTGTATAAAATTCAAGCACTGGAAAGGAGTATAAGTTAAAAAGCAAGTGGCACATGCATGTATACAGTAGAGCCATATATTTAATATGCTCAGACGAAAAGGCAGAATGAAAAGACAGAGATAAGCAATTTGAAACAGTGCAAGAAGTTCTTCCTTCCTTTCTCTTGGATGAACATATTCTCTAGGAGGCTTCATCTGATAGCCCCCTGAGGGGCAGGCTAGTGTTTTACAATGCAGCGGGTATTTTTCATGCAGCAGGACCCCAAAGTACAGTATAGTAATTACTTTGTCTAGTGCTAAATGAAAACACTATAAGTTTCTTCCAATTGGAAGGAAAACATTGAGAAATTGTGGCATTTTTTAAATTTATTTTTTAATTGGAAGATAATTGCTTTACAGTGTTGTGTTGGTTTCTGCCATCTAACAACACCAATCAGCAAAAAGCATATATGTGGTTCCCATTCCAACCCTCTGAGTCGTGACAGATGCCAGGCTGGCGCCCTGTGTTACAGCAGTTTCCCACTAGCTGTCTGTTTAACACGGGGCAGTGTAGGTATGTCAGTGCTACTTTCGCAGTTCATCCCGCTCTCTCCTTCCGCTGCTGTGTTCACAAGTCTTTTCTCTATGTCTGCATCTCCATACCTTCCCTGCAGATTCTCCAGGCAAGAATACTGGAATGGGTTGCCATTTGCTCCTTTAAGGGATATTCCCTACCCAGGGTTTGAACCTTGGTCTCCTGCCTTGCAGGTGGTTTCTTTACTGTCTGAGCCACCTGGGAACCCCCCTTCCTGCAAGGGCTGCATTAATAATATATGATATTTGTTTTTCTCTTTCTGACTTGCTTCGCTCTATATAACAGGCTACAGGGTCAGGTCTGAGAGAAAACCCAACAGGGTACGAAGACAAAAGAACTTAAAATCCAGGAAATGACAAAAACAAAATGAGAATCCATCAGAGTTTCTAGAAAGGATTTATTAAGTTTGTAGACACTACATGGATACAGATCCTGAAGTCCCTGAGAACGTAAAGATGATAAATAGGACATTTATCAGGCATAGCACCCCCAGAGACTAAAAAGTTACAGAAATTGGATGATGCATTTGAAGTGAACCCTTCTCAATTAGCAGATGTTGTTTTTAATGTATTCCATAACAGGTAACAATGACAGAAGCCAAGAGATGCAAAGCAAAATGCATTTTGATATCAGTATTGAAAGCAAGTGAACTGAAGAGGGCTTCCCAGGTGGCTCCATGGTAAAGAATCCACTGCCAATGCAGGAGATGCAGGTTTGATCCCTGCATGGGGAGGATCCCCTGGAGGAGAAAGTGGCTACCCACTCCCATATTTTTGCCGGGTAAATCCCATGGTCAGAGGAGCCTGGTGGGCTACAGTCCATGGGGTCACAGAAGAGTCAGACTCGACTGAGCACACAGGAGCGTGCATAGGGTTCATCCAAGAGATGGTGGGATTTTGTACCGTCTTCTTGAGTGGTATTAGAGGTTTTCAAGCATAATTTTTGCTATATGAATTCTTTTCTTTGTGTTATTCTCATATTTTAGAACCAAAATACCAGGATAACATACAATCCCTTCCTTCTTTCCCTCCTCCCTTCCTTTCTCCTTTCTATCCTTCCTTTCTTCTTACCTTCCATCAGTTTTTTTAGAATAGAGTAATACTTTACAAAGTATTTGGCAGTTAGTTTTCACTTAACATCTTGACACACTTTTCTATCAGCATGGAATAGTCTGTAGAATTAAATTTTTATTAAACCAGCTTCTGCTGACAGTACAAAAGTACTGCAGAGTCTTGGCGCAAATACCTTTGTACACTTTCATGGGTTTTTTCCTTTTTTTGTCAGATAAGTTCCTTGAAGTAGATTGCTGAGTCAAGGATATGCACATTTTAATTTGCTAAATTGCTTTCCAAATATATACCAGTGTGTACTTTGGAGTGTATTCATTTTCATTTCCATGAGCAGTCACAGAGAGGGTCTTACCTGTTTTGTATTTAGCTTAGTTTTCTGATAGAGTGAAGGTCAATCAAGGTCCTGGAAGATGAGAGTCAGGGAAGCCTTCCATGAAGAAGCCCCTGTTAAACCAGACCTTGAAGGATGGCATAATTTTCAACCCAGTTTAACAGGCAAAGGCCATGCCAAGTTTAGGCTGGAATATGACGTCAAAGAAGCTCCTGGGGCATGGCTAAGTGGGGAGGGTAGTCTAGCCCTGGCAAATTGTTGGCGGTAGGATAGTCTAGGCCCCAACCGTCAGCATGACAGGTTCAGTCGCTTAAATAAAATGCACAAAAAGACAAAGGAGCAATTTCATTCTCATAGGGACAAAACAATCAACAGAACCTAAAATCAACTATATGGCATGTTAGATGGTGCTAAGTGATATAGGGAATGAAAATCAGAGAAAGGGGACAAAAAAAAAAAATGTGCACCAGAAGGGCAGTAGGTGGACGTTTTCAATAAGGTGATTGGGGGTGGCTTCATGAGACACTGATATTTAATATGGTCTATAGGGAATGAGCCTTGTAGATTTCTGTGAACAGTCTTCCAGCAAAGGGTCAGCAAGGCCCTAAGGTGGGAAGGAGAATGTCTGGAGTGTTGAAGGAGGAGCACAGAGGCCACGTGCCTGGAGCAGAGCAGACAAGAGAGGGGCATACATGAGACCTGAGGTCCCAGAGGCCTGGGACTGGATGCTATAATGCTCTGTGGTCCTTGTAAGGTTTGAGCTGCTTTCTAGAGGAAGATGAGAAATCTTTGAGAGGATTTGAACAGAGTGGTGACACAGCTGCCTTATAGTGTAAGGAGACCATTCTGGCTTAAAAATGTGGGCCCAAATGAGGAGATGGGTTTAGAGGTTATGAAAATGATCCAGGTGAGTGATGACAGGGACATGGACCAAGGCAAGGAAGTGATCGTGTTCAGAATTGGTCAGATTATGATATATTTTGAAGGTAGAGCCTTTAAGACTTACCCATAGATTTGATATGAGTTGTGAAAAAGAAGAAGGAATCAGAACAACACTAAGATTTTGTCTGAGAAACTAGAGGGAAGAGCTGCCATTAACCAAGGCAGCTAGCAGTTTGAGGCTAGGGGATATGCAAGGGCTCAGATCTGGATTTTAAACATGTGATTTCTATCAGACATCAGAATGGAGATGTCAAATATGCAATTGGATATGTTAGAAGGAATTCAGGGAGAGGCCGGGGCTAGAAATATAAATAGGTGAGTCATCAGCATGTAGATGGTTGTCAGAGTCATTAAAGTAGATGAGATCACACAGGAATGAACATAGACAGAAAAAGAGATCAGAGAACTGACTCCTGGGGCCCTTGAATGTTACAAAGTCAGGATGGTGGCAGTGGCTGTAGGGGAGAAACCTACAGTGGAGACAGAGTGGGGTAGAACAGAAGAAGGTCAAGCAAAACAAGTGTTCAGAGGAAGAGGGAGAGATTAGGTACTGTGCCAAATCAAAGAAGAAAAGGACTAAAATCCCAACTGCATGTTTTTCCCCTAAAGACAATATATTACTTTTAATCTAGTGCTGGTCATGCCTCCCTGGCCTTGGGTAGAAACTATAGCACTTTGCATATCATTCCCCCATATATTGTTTGGATGGTTTAACTTGCAAGGAATATTTTATTTCCAAGTCCTAAAATGGGATTCTTAATAGGAGGGAGAACAGTATTACGTGTGAAACTCTGCACAAGGAAGCAGTGTTGTCAGCCAACCTGGGTTGCAGTGGTGGCTTTTCCACTGTGTCTTGGGTGACCTTGAGACCCCCTCTAGTTCTCAGTTTCTTCACAGGCAGTCCGATGTGTGATGAACAGGGAAGCCTTGGCCAAAGAACCACTGTGATACTTTTCATCTCTTCTACTCAAGTCTAAAATTCAGACACTTCCCTCTCTTACACTGAGAACTAGCTACATAATTTGCAGAGTCTCTTTGTTCAAAATGCAAGGAAAAAGTGAGTGGTTTTATAGGTACTAAGATAGAAAGCATTTTAATTTCTTCTACCATCTCTTTCTCAACTTGTCATGGTGTTTTTTATTTGCTACTTAATGTCATTATTAAGTACAAAACTTAAAGAAATAAAATTTTAAATTTGTAAGAATGAATCTTTCCATTTACTTTTTTTTTTCTTTTTGGCCCTGCTACACAGCTTGTGGGAACTTAGTTCCCCAACCAGAGATAGAACCCAGACCCCCATCTGTGGAAGTGCGTTGTTCTAACTACTGGACTGCCAGGGAATTCCCACCATTTATTTTTTTTAAAAACTTTTAATTTTATATTGGAATATAACTGATAAACACTGTTGTGAGAGTTTCAAGGGAACAGCTAAGTGATTCAGCCATACATGTACATGTATCCATTCTCCCCCAAACTCCCCTCCCATCCAGGCTACCACGTAGCATTGAGCAGAGTTCCCTGTAGTATACAGTAGATTACCCATTTTAAATACAGCAGAGTGTACATGTCCATGCCGAAGGAGCCTCATTTTAAATAGTGGAAAAGTAATACAAAGCTTAAATTTACTATCTTAACCATTTTTAAGTGTACAATTCGGTTGTATTAATTATATTCATATTATTGTGCAACCAAACTTCACAACTTTTTCATTTTGTAAAAGGAAGCTCTATATCCATTAAACAGCTACCTATTTTCCCCTCCCCAGTCCCTGACAACCACCATTCTACCTTCTTTGTCTACATTTAACTACTCTAAAAACCTCATGTGACTGGAACCCTACAGTATTTACCTTTTGTGGCTGCTTCACTATTTACTTTTATATCACATAATGCCAACTTTAGAGTTAATATGCATTTAAATCATAAGCAGAGTAAATGAAATCATATTTCATAGCTAACACATGCATATATATTTCCTTCTTACAAGAGTAGTGGAAATACAGCTCAAAACTAACACAGCTGTTTTATTTCCCTTCTTGATATGCATGCATTCTCTACTTTTGGCTTATTGATGAGTAAGAAAGGACTGGAAGAAGTAACTACAGGTTGCCTTATTTTTCGCTTTCCTTCTCTCTCATCATTTTCAGCGTAAGTTATTGACTAGTGAGGAAGAATATGAGAGGGTTTCTTGGTTGTTTGTTTCTCTTAGAACATCATTGCCTTCTTTCTGCATTTGAAGCAAAGCAAGTTCTGGTTCAAACAGAAAGCATTATGTCTCAAGGCTGTCAGCATCCACTGCTTACTTGGCTCTAGATGTCACACATTTACCTGTGCTCACTTTGAGTTTCACCGAATCCCCCCTGCATCACAGATCTTTGCAGATCCTGGGCTCATGGGGCATCAGTGAGGCTGTTTGCCTTTGGGACAACAAGGAACAGCAGCGGATGTGCATATTTTGACGTCTCCTTTGCTCACACACGTACTCCACTGTCCCATTAGTCATCACGTACAAACCACAAGTTTAAAGGTTCAAATTATTAAGAATTTCAAGATAGTAACACACAGAGAATTAGACCAAGTGAGACCCTTTTGAGTATGAGGCCCTGTGCCACTGACCAGGTCCAGTGCTCAGGAAGCTGGCTCTATTGTCAGTCCCCCCCTGCAAACACCATCCTGGCACTGAGCACACTGCTCCGTGAGACTTGGTTATCCTTGAATGTCCTCCACAGTAGACTGTGAGGAGTCTCATTCAGTCATAGCACCAGTGCATGTTGCATGGTATATATTAGTTGTGGTTTACTCTCTCGGTCATGTCTAACTCTTTTGTGACCCCATCCTTGGACGGTAGCCTGCCAGGCTCCTCTGTCCATGGGATTTCTCAGGCAAGAATACTGGAGTGGGTTGCCATTTTCTTCTCCAGAGGATCTTCCCAACTCAGGGGTCGAACCTGTATCTCCTGCTTGGCTGGTGGATTCTTTACAACTGAGCCTCCTGGGAAGCCCATGGATGGTATAGTAGGGACTTACTAAATGTTGAGGGGATGAACTTACTGTAAGAACAAGTCACTGTCTAATGCTAACCCAAGGCCACTGGTGGATATTTTCCTTGACCGGTCCCATCTCCTCCTATTTTATTCATTCATTCCTCATCTTCAGTACACCCTCAAGAAGCTCACTGTCTAGGGAGAGAATGAAATAGACAGTGAAACAGTAAATTCATTCTCCCACTCGTGCAATTCACTACCAAGCACAGTGGCTAGTACGATCACATGTAATCTGTGAATATTTGTTATGGGTAAGACACAGTAAAGTATAATGGTGAAGACAGATAATTTAGCATTGAAAACAGATTACAGTGCTTGTATCATGGAAGTTCATTGATGATACTATGGAGGCATAAAGAAAGCGCAGCTAACCCAGCCTCAGGCTTCTAGGCAAGTTTTTCAGAGGAAGTATCTTCTTAGAGGATGACGTATCCTGAAAAGAAAGGCTTCCAAAGCAGAGTGAGCAGCATATGGAAAGGCATCAACATATGTAAGAACAGGACTACGTGGGGCGGTTGTCTGCCCCTGGACCTGAGTGTTATGGGAGAAGCAGTGAGAGATATAGCAAGATGTAGGTATTATTATTAGGACTCTGTGACAAATGTGATGGCGGTGGTATAAACAACGAATAAGAACAAAGGAAGGAGCTGTTAACTTCTTGTGAGGGCAATGGCAGTTGGACTCAGTCTGAAGGGTGAATCGGAGTTAGCCTGAGAGAGGCGTATGAAGAGCATCCTCAACCAGCACAATGGCCCTTAGTTTTAAAAGGCCCTGTTGTTGTTAAGAAACGATAAGAATTCAGCGTGGTTCAGTAGGGAGGATACTGAGATGCATTATAAAAATAACAGCTCAGTGCTTAACAGCATGTACTTCGTGACAGGCATTGTGCTAACGCTATTGTTTCAACTCATTTTCCTCTTAATGACAGCCTCATGAGGTAGGTATTTTTATCATGCCCATTTTACAGATGAGGAAATTGGAAGGTTAAGCAATTTTTCCAGGGCCCCATAGCTAGTAAAATGGCATATCTGCAAGTCAAGCCCAGGCCTTTGAGCTTCCAAAGTTCATGCTTCAGAATACTAACTGTACTGGTCCCATAGTTGCTTGACAGTAAAGTTAAAATAGTCAAAGAGGGACATCTCTGGTGGTCCCCGTGCACGGGGCCCAGGTTGGATCCCTGGTGAGGGGACTAGATCCCACATGCTGCAACTAAGACCCAGCACAGCCAAATAAATATTTTTTAAGAAAATAGTCCAAGAGCTTTGGAGGAAAATGATCGATTCAGTTTGGGGCATCCAAAGAAGGTGCTGAGAATACAGCTGCGTATACACATCTGTAGCTAAGAAAATAAGAATGGGCTATAGATAAGATCTGGGAGCCATCAGCTAATAGGTCATTGCTAATACCATGAACATGGGTGTGAATTAAAAAAAAGAAGGCCTAGGACAGAGCCATATACCACTTTGACGTTTGAGAGCCAGTGGTGGGTAGGTGGGTGGAGGAGCAAAGGCTGCTGAAAATAAGCAGCTACAGGGTTAGGAAAGAAAAACAGAGCGGTGGTGTCAATGGGCACCAATGTCACGTGCTACGGAGTTGAATGAGGATTGCAAAATGGCCTGTAGAATTTGCAGATGACCTAAGTGACCTAGTGCTGACCTATTTCCTAAGACTGAGAGACAGGGGGAAAGGGACCATTGATAGATTTATAACAAAACTTAGTATGACTTCTCATTTTTCACTTGTTGCTGTCCAGTTGCTAAGTTGTGTCCAACTCTGCAAAGCCATGGACTGTAGCACACCAGGTCTCTCTTTCCCTATCTCCTGGAGTTTGCCCAAGTTCATGAAAATCACCCTTTATCAAACTACATTTCCTCACCTGGCATACAGAAAAATGCAGCTGCTGCAGCATAATAATACAAGATGTAATGAGGCTGTAGGGTATTTATCCAGGAGTTGGTGATGGGCAGGGAAGCCTGGCGTGCTGCAGTCCATGGGGTCGCAAAGAGTTGGACACGACTGAGCGACTGAACTGAACTGAGGATATTTAGCCAGCCACTTCTCTTCTCGGGGCCTCAGTTTCCCCATCTAGAAAAAGATAGAAGGAGAGACAGACTGGTTTTCTCCCCGACCCAAAATTCTATTTTCTGCCATCCCAGATGCTCTTGGAGCATGGTGGTGTTGATGGGGATGGTGAAAAAGGACTCAGGTGTGGTAAAAGAGAAGCACCCCCCCACCCCACTTTAACTGCTGCAGTTCCCTTTGTGGTCTCTTCACTCTCAGCCTTGTTTTCTCCCCAGTCCTCCAAGGTGGCTATTGGAGCCAGTGATGAGAAACACATGTTTCTGGGCAGCTCTGGTGTTGCGCAATGCCGCCAAGGGGAGGGGGGGGAAAGAAAAAGAAAA
The DNA here is from genome assembly GCF_003369695.1 of Bos indicus x Bos taurus. NCBI lineage: Eukaryota > Metazoa > Chordata > Mammalia > Artiodactyla > Bovidae > Bos > Bos indicus x Bos taurus. The sequence goes on from NC_040080.1 coordinate 48,973,479, forward strand.
AAAAGGAAAAGAAAGGCAGGAAAGAAAAGAGCTTTGGTATTCTCAGCCTCCACAGACAATTCCTCCATTGATGTGTAGTGAGTCACGGCGGGCCGCCAGGCCATCGTGGTTTCTGAATCACTTCCTCCAAGAGAGGCTCTCCACTTGTTCCTGGGCTGGCTTCAGCCAGGGCTGGAATGCGAGGAGGTTGAGCCCTTCAGAATGCCTCTGACTGCTTTCTTCTTTTCTGGAGCTCCAACCACAGAGGTGGAAAGGCCTGGCTGGAAGGAGATGGGAAGCAGGTTGAACCTGCTTATTCCAAGGAGTGGACCCTGCCCCCAGCCACATAATTGAAACTCATGCCCCCTACCTGGTCAGAGCTGGAAGTCCAGTGAAAACCCAGATTAAGGGCCATAGTATTCTCCAGTGGGCGCCAGACTCAGATCTGAATTTTCCATCTCCTCCACCTTTATTCTCTGGCTGATTTGGACAAGGCTGACACCTTTTGGGCAGAGTTAGATGTAAAGTGGATCCTGGTCATTCCTCCAGTGAGTAACATCAGGGTATCTTGGACTGCATCTCTCGGTCTCCCATCTTGCAATTTCCATCTTTGAAGACAAGGATATTAATGGCCTGAGACACCCTCTCCAGGATGATGGTACTCAAGTGAGACTGTTTTAAGTTCTTGCTTAGAATAAACTTCATTCATTCAAGAAAGAGCTTTAACCCTCCCTCTGGGTCACATTTTGTGTAGGCGCCAGGCATTGTAAGAGGAAAGGGATGTGGTCCTAGCCATATGAAAGAAAAATGGGAAAGCAGTGATGCAAATTCAGTGTGGCAAGTGCTCAGGTGGAGGGACCCAAAGATCCTACACATACTTGGGGTCAGGGTAACTTAGGGAGGGCATCCAGGAAGGTTTGCTGGATTGGATAAGGCATCCTTAGCACCATTTTCCTCTGTTCAGCACCATCGCCCTCTCCCCTCAATCCTGGCTGCAGCACTTTCCAGGTTTGTACTTTGAACACTGGAGATGAAACCCACGCTCAGCCCCTGTAAGACAGTAAGTGGTTCCTCCCCTCCGTGCCAACAGAAGGCGCTATTTCCCAATAACCCCAGCAGTTGGGAATGTGCTAGAATGCCGCCACCTTGTGGGCACACTGGGCCTTTCCCACTTCTTTGAGGTGGATAGACCTGGAAGCCATGCTCCCAAGAAACAGGGTCTCTGGCTTGGTTACTTACCTGATTGCAGTTACAGGTGAAGGGTGAAAGGAGCACATTTTAGAAACTCCCCTGACCACGTTGGCCTGCTGAAGTCTCCCTTAAGGAGATAGATCTGGATTAATGAGCTTTCTTAGAGCAGGCACCATATCTTAACCTTCTCTATGTCTTTCATGGATCTACCAGGAGGTCAGGCAGGTAAGAGGTGCTCAACACATAGATGTTAGATGGAATCAATTTATGTCAATAATCAGCCCCAATTATAGCCAGGGCTAGACATTCTTTACCATTTTATTCAACACACTAGCTAGGAGTCCTAGTTTCCCTAGGAGAACCAGTATGTATTACACCAATATGTCCCCCAGTACCTGGCCATGCAAATACGTGTTGACCAAGTGAATGAAATCAGACACTTAAAAGTAAAGTTGTAGAAACAGCAAATGTTGTTTGCTGAAGAGGAGTATGTGTGTGTGTATATATATATTTTTTTCCTTCTGTATTGTCCAGTGGAGCCTCCTTTTTCTTGGGTACATCCCAGAAAGATACAGTGACTATCTGTGGTCACACAGCTGGGGACCTGAAGGCATGTCAGCTGATTCACCACTGTGCTTGCCAGGCAGAGTCAGCTCACACTTACAGGAGAGAAAGCAAGACAGGAGTTGTCTAGAGTTGTGTAGAATTATACCTGGTGGAAGAGTTTTCCACCAAGGATTTCTGAAACACCTTTTCAAAAACTCTAAGACCAGACTGTTATGTGTTAGTTGCTCAGTCATGTCCGACTCTTTGTGACCCCATGGACTGCAGCCCACCAAACTCCTCTGTCCGTGTATTCCTCCAGGCAAGAATACTGCAGTGGGTATCCATCCCCTCCTCCGGGGGATCTTCTCAACCAAGAGATCAAACCCAGGTCTTCTGCATCGCAGGCAGATTCTTTACCATCTGAGCCACCAGGGAAAAGACAAGACTGGCCTATGCCCCTAGGGAAATGAGGGGTCCTAGCTAGTGTGTTGAATAAAAAGATAAAGAATGTCTCACAATCCAAGGACTATAGAAGGAGCTGAAACACAGGCACTGGGCACACAGCAAGTGATGCAGGAAGTGCCACAGTCATGCTTTGGGGTCATGTGGAGCTTCTGTCTCCCAGGAAAAGCTTGTGAAATAGTGCGACCCGTGTCTTGATGGTGTGTGGACTTGAGTTCCAGGATGGATGATGATTATGCGAAGGGAAAGCAGTCTGGCCCACATGTGAGAACAATGTGTCTGGCCATCTCCCCAGCGTACCCCCCAGAGACCCCATTCTGTCTGATTCAGCCTCTGCCCTGTGCCACACTCCTCCGCTTAGACCATCGGGGACTTATAGTGCCCGCCGGATAGAATCCAAATGCCTTTATCCTCTTTACCAACTGACCACTCTCCACCTCTCTAGTCACATGGTCCATACATTAACACCTTGATCACACTGTCTGCCAGTCTGAAGTGGCTTCCAGTTCTGGCCACACAACTTAGAATCATTGTGACCTTAAGAAAGTCATTTAAACTGTCAGTGCCTTTGTTTCTTCATCTGTGCAGTGGAGATCCCCTTAGCATTTCCGAGAATGGGTCATGGTGAGAATCTACTGAGCTCAGCGTGGGAGGCCCTCTGAACTGTCCCTGGCATGTGTATGCTCTTAGCATGTGGAGCCATAGTCACTGTGACTATCACTGAATCCCCCATCCTTCCTCATGCTCCCACCCCTTCGGATATTCTGTTCCCTGTGCCTGAAATATCCATCTTTACCTTCTCCAGCAGTGGACAACATCTTTCTTCAAGATGCAACTCAATGTCCCCTGCAGCCACAGGGAAAGTTAACTGTGCTCTCATTTTCACCCACACTCCTACTCCATGTCCATCAGAAGTCCCTGAGCCTCCTTGCATGGGGGTAATGGCATCTGTTGATCATGATGCTACATGGATCAGATGGGCAACTCCATAGTCATCCCCCAGGCTGTGCAAGTTACACAGCCCTTGACAAGCTTGAGACGTGTTATTTTTTTAGTTACAGAAGGGATGTCAGCTGCCTAGCTTATGACCTGCCAGGGCAGGGTCAGTCTCTCCCCTGAGCCCCAGCCTCCAGCAGGGGAGACCTCGTCGCATATACACAAGCTTTCTCTGCAGCCCTGCTTGCCCACACTTGCTTCCCAGGTGCTTGGCCCTTGGCCAACCCACTAGGGCCCAGGGAAGTCATGAGCTGACTCTTAGCACACAGAGCACAGGCTTCACTGCCAGTACAGCCAGCCCAGGAGCCCCCACCCTCTCCTCACCCACCACCTTCCTCCAGTTTCTCCTGGACTCGGGGGCCTCCCAAACTGCCTTCCTTTCCACCCCCTCTGCCTTGCTTGGATTCTGTTTACAGTAAAAGTAGAAAGGTCCCCTCCTGTCTCCCCACCCACTTTCTCTTGTTCCTTTGACCCCCGCAGCTCTCTTTAATGTCCTCAATCCATCCTAGGGGGTTTAACAAGCTTTTCTTCGAGCACTCATCAAGCATTGTGTGAAACACTCTCTGCAATGCATTGTGGGATATTCAGCAATGAATAAGATGCATACACTGAGCTCGTGAGGGGAGGGGAAGACAGACATTTTTGAGAGTCTGCTCTGTGCCTGCACAATGGCAAATACTTAGATTATTCCTTTGAATTTGTACCTTTTGGGTAGGTTCTATTATATAACCCCCACTTCACTGCAGACATAGCTGAGATTAGGAAACTTGCCTGAAGTTACTACTCTGTGGCAAAGATAAAATTTTAAACTTCATCCTTTACCTAAACCATACCCTCACACAGCACATGGCACAGTAAGACAGATGCATGTAATACAGAGATAAGTGGGATCCAGAACCTAGTAATGAGCATTCTAAAGGCAATTTCAAGTCAGATGTCTGTGTTGACTGTCATCACACATGCCCAAGATTGCTGAATTCCCCCGAATATATTCTTCATCCTGAAAATTGTTGGGGTGAACTACAGAACTATCATTTTAGTTAGACCCACGGGACTGGGTAGTGGCAAGAATGCCAACAAAAACTTATTAAAAAATGACTTATATGTGTGAGTTTCACCTAATGCTTTATGTGTACTCAATTAATACAGCAAGACAATGAACTGGGTTCTGTTATCACCATTTTAGTGATAAACTGAGACACACCAAGGTAAAGAAACTGAGACACACCAAGGTGAAGAAACTTGCCCAAGATCACAGAGCTGGAAGTGGCTAAGCTGAGGTTCGAGCCTGGAGGAGGTGGCTCTGGAGTTTGGGCTCCTGGTAACTTTACTATATTGTATTTAATGCAGCTACTTTATGGATTGGGTTCTTAGGTGGTACTAGTGGTAAAGAATCTGCCTGCCAATGCAGGAGATGCAGGTTCAGTCCCTGGGTCAGGAACATCCCCTGCAGGAGGAAACGGCAGCTCACTCTAATATCCTTGCCTGAAAAATCCCATGGACAAAGTAGTCTGGCGGGCTACAGTCCATGGAGTTGCAAAGAGTCAGGCACAACTTAGAGACGGAGTGCACAGGTGCTCTAGGGATGGGATGCTTACTGTGTGCTGGTCACTATGCTGGTGCCAGAGATTCAATGGTTAAACAATTATGCATGAAGTTGCCCAAGACATAAAGGGGAAATCAGTTATAAATGAGTGATTTCAGTAGCATACCATCAGCGCCCCAGAGGCTGCAGGTTTCAGGGTTAGGAGTGGGCTGTGGAATCTGTCTGGATTAATATCTCTGTTCCTCCACTTCCAAGCTGTGTGATCTTCAGCATTTTAACTTACCTTTCTGTGCCTCTGTGATACTAGTACCTACACTTGAGAGCATCAGTATAAGGATTAGATAAGGGAATATGGAGTGGTAGTTACCATAGTGTGATATACTGCTTAGGTTTGATTCCAGTTTCGTCACATCCTAGCTTTGTGGCCTGGAACAGATTACTTTCCGTGCCCCAGTTTCCTCATTCATAGATTGGCAATTATAGTATCTACCTTGCAGAGTCATTATCAAAGAATGGGTTAATACATGTAAAGGGCTTCTCAAGTGGTTCAGGGGGTAAAGAACCTGCCTGCCAACGTAGGAGACACAGGCAGTCGCAGGTTCAATCTTCGGATCAAGAAGATCTCCTGGATGAAGAAATGGCAACCCACTCCAGTATTCTTGCCTGGAGAATCCCATGTACTGAGGAACTAGTGAGCTACAGTCCATAGGGTTGCAAAGAGTCAGACACGACTGAAGTGACTGAGCTTGCACACATGCAGTGGATGTAAAGCCCTTGATTTACGAACATTCGTTGTGTAATAACAGGCAGTGTTAGTTGGGTCTGTCTTCCTGGACATCACCATGTGTTATCCCTGAACACACCGTGTTCCCTCGTGCTTCCTTTGCATGTACTGTTCTCTGCACCTGAAATGCCCTTCCCTCCCTTCTCCCTTGGATAGATGACAGCTCATTCTTCAAGGTCTAACTCAGTGTCCCCTGTGAGCCCCTTCTGTCTTCTGCAGGGAAATTATGCCTTCCTCTTTGCACATAGCTCTAGTTTCTAACACCCACCCTTGTCCCTGACAGAGATATTGGGGCTAAGTTCTAAGAGGAACATAACACTTTTTTCCTATTTGCTCATGGCACTGTGTTACTTGGGATCACAGAGGACTGTGAGTAGCCTCTGCAATTAGTAATTTAAATACTAGATGTCATATAAGGGCATTGTCAGAAACTGCCACAAAACATAATAGCTGTCTATTACTGAATATGCACTTAATCCACATTTAATATCACTATTAATCTACTAGCTCATGCTACATATTGGCTGATGCTCTAGTGCATGCTGTTTTCTAATACAAGTCATTTGTATTCTGATTGAGTGTGTTTGGTTTGTTTGCTTCTGAGATCCTGAGGAAAGTATAATACAGGTATTCAGCAGGCATTAAGAAACCATCTTACAGTCAATTGTACTTTCTCTCACATTTGCGTGCTTATTATCCATTTGTTCACAGGGATTTATTATGCATCTATTAAACAATTATGTATCAGAGAGTCAGGCTTTTGCCTACACTCAGATGTGCAAAGAAAATGTCATTGCTTTATTTTCTCGAATTCCATAAGCATCCTTACCCCACAGATGGTGGAGAAACTTGGATATATCAATAATGTTATCTTGGCCTTTTGTGGTTTGAACAGCCACTGGTTGGTTTAGAAATTCAGTCTATCCCAGTTTTAATTCCCCAGCAGAGCTGGGTGAAGTTGTCTCTTTGTGATGACTTGATCCCTTTAGAGAAATACTCAGTTCTTCCAATTTTCACCCTCCCCAGCCTCTCCTCCCCACAGTGGTATTTGGGTTTATAGAGACCAAGTCTGTCTTTGAGGCACTGGGGGTAGCAAAGAGAGGGAGGGCGCAGGCCTCCCGGCCTCAATGTGGTCTTTGGCTGGTCTCCACCAGGGGCTGCAGGCCTGCCTTTGGCTGCGACTGGCTACCAAGCTTAAGGAGTGGTCAGCCTGATCTTGTCCTGGGCATTCAGCTGATGAGCGACACTGGAGCATTACTCCGGCTGTCTATGCTCTCAGCACAGTCAAGGCCCCCAAGGAGCATGGACAGCCACCCTTGCTGACCAAGTGCCGCCTCACTCTTGCTGGTGTTTCCAAACCCCTGAGGTATGCCTGCGTTCTTGAGTTGTTTCCAGCCTGGCAGCCTGAATGTGAGTGGCCCCTGGCTAAAGTGTCACTTGGCTGGATGACAGCAAGAGCCCTGCCTCTGGTTCTGTTCCTGGTCACTCTAGAATTGAAAATGTTTCTGGAGAGAAAACTCAGGCTCTCTCTGGCTGAGGCTGACAGAGTATGTGGAAGGGCTTCTGCAAGGAGGTCTATGCCCAGAATTCCAAATAAGGATGCGACAAAAGCCCCCACCCTCTTCATCAGCTTCTCCTCAACCCAGCAAGGGCCCCTGCCCTGACACTGCCTCTCAGAGGTGATGTCGGCAAACCCCACTTCTCACTGGCCCCTCACCCTGCATTTCTCTCTCTCCTTGACTTCCTCCCATGGGTGCCCTTAGGTAGAGAAGGTGACATTGTTCTCCATCCTCTCCGGCATGGATATCCCTACATCATGTCTTCCTCCTATGGACAGTCACCTTGTGGTTCAGCCTTAAAAGCAAAAGAGATAACCCACCCTGTCCTTTCAAAGAAACCCTACACCCCACTCCAAATCTGTCAATAACATCAAAAATAATTTAGAAAAGTCTGTTTTTACTTGACACTATGACCCTACATCAAGCTCAGAAATTCCTCCAAACGTTAAAAGCTGAATAATGATCCCCTGTCATCCTCATGTGCTTGCTTTTAAACTCTAGACTAAGAAAGTCTGATTTGCTCATCTGGAAAATGGGGAAATAATAGAACCCATCTCATGGGCTCTGGAGAGGGTTAAATTAGACGATGTAGATTTCATGCTCAGCCCCTGATTGATGCTTGGTAAGTGTTTCCTGCTGTTACACTCCTCATCCCTCCCCAGGAGGACCACATACCAGGCAGGTCACAGGGAGGCTCCAGCCAAGGAAATGCAAACAAGAGGACATTCTTCATTGTGCTCAGTCGCTCAGTCACTTCCAAATCTTTGCAATGCCATGGACTGTAGCCTGCCAGACTCCTCTGTCCATGGGGATTCTCTAGGCAAGAAAACCGGAGTGGCTTGCCATGACCTCTTCCAGGGGATCTTCCTGACCCAGGGATTGAACCCAGGTCTCCTGCATTGCAGGCAGTTTCTTTACCATCTGAGCTGCCAGGGACACCCAAGAATATTGGAATGGGTAGCCTATCCCTTCTCTAGAGGATCTTCCCTACCCAAGAATTGAACCAGGGTCTCCTGCATTGCATACAGATTCTTTATCAGCTGAGCTACCAAAAAATGTTTTGATGGTTCTTTGTCCTTGTTCATGGAATAGGTATATCACTTGTTATATTCAGTGGACCAGAAATCAAGATGGATGGGAAGGGAAACAGGGAGCACTCCCTCTACTCCTCAGTAACCCAATGAGCACAGGATTTCAAGATTTAAAATCAAGGCTCAGAGATGTTGAGCAATTTTCTCAAAGTTACGAAGCTAGTAAAAGATAGTCAGAATTTTTACCCAAGGCTTTCTCACCACATTCAGTCAACTCAATATCTTCTCCAACCACACTTCCCACCTCCCCACCCGCAAGCTTTCACTTCCTATGTCTCCTGATCGATTAGAAGCTGTCTTTCATCTATGGGCAAACTAAAACTGTTCCTATTGCAAGCCTCCCCATAAAACATAGTACCAGCCTGGTCCCAGCAGACCTTCCAGGGACACTGAGTCTGGTTGGAAGGAGGGTCCCAATATTTTTTTCCTAACTTGTTTTCTTAACTTTTTCTTACCTTGTTTTTTTGTTTTTTAAAAGGGAAGACGGGGAAATGTATCCGGGATGGGAAAATCAGTGGCAGGAAGGCAACTTGATAACTGATGATTTTCTGAGTGCTTCAGCCTGAAGGAAGCCAACAGCTGCAACATATTGGTTACATGGAAATCATTAAGTCATTCTGGGAAGGAATGACAAATGTGTGTGCTTGTGTGTGTATGGTAGACATGTGTTTATGTATGGAGCTTGGTGCCCACAGAGGGAATTGCTTCAATATTGCCTCCAGGCCAAGAGGAGGGAAAAAAAAAAAAAAAACGGAAAAAAAAAAAAAGAAAGAAAAAAACCACAGTGCAGAAGATTCTGAAAATTAAATTCTTGGTTAAGAGTGAAGCTTGAGCTTAAAATTTAGGGGGAAATCATCCGTTCCTTGGCATCCAATCTGAGAGGGACTACCCTTGGCAAGAGGCAGCACAGTGGGGTGGAGCCATCCTGGACAGGGTGTCAGGAACCCCTGGTCTAATTCTTCTCTGTCAGTAACCAGGGTGTGACCCCAAGGAACTGTCTCCTCCCTTTCAGGCTCAGTTTCTTGAATATAAAATGAGGGATTTGAGAAGGTGGTCTCTGACATCACTTCCTGTTCTGACATTCTGTCAATGTACAATAAATTTTTGTAGCATAAATCCTGTGACTGAACTTCTTACTTCTTAGAATAGAGCTGCCTGTTCCCTTAACCGCCACCAAAATGTGTTTCCTTTAGTAAAACCAAAATTTTTAATCTAAATATCAATTTGCCTAGTTGCATATAATCATTCACATTCATGTTTTTGTTATGGCCCCAAGCTAACTCCGCAGAGTATAAAACAATTAAAGAAAAAATAATTTTAAGTTAAAGTCAGTGCCAGCAAAGGTGCTCACATCACAGACTTGGGTGCACGGAAGGGCTGAATCATGTCATGGCTCATGGGACAGAGAACTAACTTCTCTAAGCTTGACCTCTGAACTAGTATCACATGGACCTTGAGGTACCACATACTGTCCCTAGGCCATGGCGGTTCTGGCTGTCTGTTTTACATTGAGGGTATGTGTTGGGGTGGGGAGTGAGGGGAGGAGGAGCCAGGAGCCAGTTGTTGGTCAGACCCCATTTGATCATCCTGTTGACCTTAAAGGTAGATAGAGTTTTCATCTCCGTCTAGAAGTAAGTGGCAGAGTCAGGACCCAAACCAGGTCTTTTACATTCCAGTGTGCTTTTAACCAGATACTGTAATGCAGAACCTCTCAACCACAGCACATTAACCTTCAGACTGGTTAACTCTTTGTTTGGGGTGTGTTATTTGCTGAGTGTTTGTGTCTCCCCAAAACTCACATGTTGAAGCCCTAACCTCCAATATGATGGTATTCGAAAGTGGGGACTTTGGGAGTTAGGTTAGATGAGATCAAGAGGGGGAGACCTCATGATGGGATTAGTGCCATTTTAAAGAAGAGGAACAGAGTGTGAGATTTCTCTCTGCACACTCACATACCCAGGAGTGGCCATGAATCCACAGTAAGAAAGCAACTGTCTACAAACCAGGAAAAAGACTCTCACAGGGGACCAAATGTGCCAGCACCTTGATCTTGGACTTCCCACCCTTCAGAACTATGAGAAATAACTGTCTGCTGCTTAAGCCGCCCCGTCTATGGTAGTTAGTCACATAGTAGCTGACGAAGACCAGGAGGAGGGCTGTCACATGCACTGTAGGCTATGTGGAAGCACCCATGGCCTCTCCCCACTAGATTCAGTAGCGCTCTTCCCCAGTTATGACAAATATGTCTGGATATTGCCAAATGCTTACTGAAGGGGAAATTGTTCCTGGCTGAGAGTCACTGCTCTAATGTCACTTCAAGGGAGGAGGAGAAGATGGCAGCAACAAGGTCTGTACAACATGATGCTCAAATTCAGGTCTAAAAAATGAGCTTCAGAGATGGAGTTAGGTTGGCATCAGTGGCAGTTAGGGAAGCATGGAGCAGGTCAGGAAGGTGGCATGCAGTTCCATGACTTGAGATGTAAACAACCTAAGGAGTCTAAAGCACCTTCTTGGGATGAGATTCCAAGAATGATCAAGTTGGCATTCATGCAATCAGGCCCCAGTGATCCTTAGTTCTGAGACTTTCATTCACTCACTCAAGAAACATGTGTCCAAGGCCTGCTGAGTTCCAAGGACAGAGCTGGCCCTGGGGAGCCAAGATGAATGAGCACGCATTCTAAGGAGAGAGATAGGCATGTTGACCATGGTACACATATTAACAACTTCACCCACATGTCAGCTGCAGACCTCCTGACCCTTTAGGATCCAAGGCAGATTCCTTGGCCTCCCTCACATGTTGCTAATCCCTCAGATGGACTCATCTTCTTCAGAACTCACAGCCCACCCATGACTGTTGTCTGCCAGCACATCAACTGCAGCATAAGCTCAACTGCTTCCCCTTCTCCCATCACAGGCAATAATCTGCCACCTAGATGGTGTCTTAAGTGGGCTCTCTGACTTGCTTAGTGAGGTCCCAAGGGGGAGTCTCATCTCACAAGGCATGGCCTTCATCTTCTTGGTCTTCTCTGCTCTCTCATCTCTGCTCCTCAGCCCTCTCCCAGTTCACCAGCATCTCCAGTTTCTTCTACTCTTCTATTCAGGGCATTCCCTACTACCTATTAGGCCCTGGCTCCAGCTGATCCCAGGACCTTAGAAAGATTTCTTTCTATCCTAATCAGTTACCAAAGTATTTTTGCCACAAAAAATTTCCCTCCCTAAGTAAAACCATGGAAGCAGTCATTATAAAGTTATAAAATAAATTCGTATCAGAGTAGTAATTCTTGGTGTTATAATAATATTTTTATTGTCTCTAATATTAAGCATTGAACTAAGTGCTTAACATGCATCTATCCACTTTAGTGATAGGATCAGATCATTACAATGCTGTGCAAAAAACACACACACAGCAAAGTGCTTCCGACTACACTCACAAGGCATCCCCCAACCTTTTTGGCACCAGGGACCAGTATCGTGGAATAGGGGGATGGTTTGGGGGTAATTCAGGAGTATCATATTTATTGTGAACTTTATTTCTATTATTATTACATCAGCTCCACTTCATATCATCAGGTAATAGACCCGAGAGGCTGAGAACCCCTGCCTAGAGTTCCAGTCCCAGAACTGTGTCTTTTTTTTGTTTCTTTAATTTTATTTATTTGTCTGTGTCAGGTCTTAGTGTGACACACTGGATCCTTAGTTGCAGCATCTGGGATTTAGTCCCCTGACCAGGGGTTGACCCCAGGTCCACTGCATTGGGAGTATAGAGTCCTAGCCACTGGATCACCAGGGAAGTCCCAACATTGTCTCTTCATAGCTGTATTAGTTTGGGTTTTTCACTTCAGTCCTCTAAGCCTCTGTTTTCTCCTTCATTTATAAAAGGGGGATAATGAAATATCTTCCACTTCAGGTTGTTATCAGGATTGAGAGGGTAAATTAAAGTGGAAAGTGCTCCAAACAGTGCCTAGCACTTCCTATGCGCTCAGTAAACATTGGTTGTTATTGTAATCACTAAAGAATAGAGAGATTTGGGATTGAGTCTGCAACAACTCACAGGGCAGGGGAATTAGAGGAAGAGATCTATAGCCAGAGTTTGCCCCCCTGAATATCTGATGCCCTGAATTTTATGCAGTCAGGTCCTGCTGACCATGCTTTCCCAACACTATCAGCCTTCCCACTTGGCTTTCCCCATTGATTTTTTTCACTCCCACAAGGCTCAGTGAGACACTTGGGAAAATATTTTCCAAAATAAATTTCAAGTCATTATTTGACCCAAACCACCCAATTCTGTGGCCCAACCCTGTCTACTAATGTTACCGCCCTGTTCCTATTTAGACTGAGGTTTATACTGACCAGCCCTTCACCAGGGCTTCCCTGTCCTGCCACCTCCTGCCTGAGTCATCCCATGATGTCACAATCTTAGATTTATGATATTGGCCAGCGTGGTCTCAGGGATGACTATAGACGGCCCCAGACTGAAGCACAGCTGTGAGGCCAGTCACATGGCATTCCACCACCTCCCACCCCTTTCTTTCATGATGTAATGGAAAGAGATGTTCTGGGAATCAGACAGAACAGGGTTGCTTCCAAGCTTTGCTTTTTCCTTTCTGTGTGATCTTGGACCAGAAGGGCTTATGAAGTCTCAGTTTCCTCATTAGTAAATGGGGATGTTGGAGAATCAAATTAAAAAGCCTAAGTAAAAGCACTTGAGCTGGTACATAACAGGGGTCATCAGCATCTTAGTGCCACAACTATGATGCCTAACAAAACAGCCCAAAACTCAGTGGCTTTAAAGATAACCATTAATCTTGCTCTTGCTTTTGGGTGGGAATTGGCTGGTCTGGTCCTGGCCTTGGAGAAGGAAATGGCAATCCACTCCAGTAAATTTGTCCACAAAATCCTGTGGACCAAGGAGCTTGGCAGGCTACAGTCCATGGGGTTGCAACAGATTCGGACACGCCTGAGCAACTAAACAAGACTGGGCCGAGCTAGACTTGGCTCCACATGGACCAGCAAGCTAACCAGGGCACGTTGTCAGCATGGCAAGTGCAGAGGTACAGGAGCCCATGCCCAAGCACACAAGCTCTTGTTAAGCCTCTACCAGATATCTACTGGTATCCTGTTTGCCAAAGCAAGTCAGGTGACCAAGCCCAAAATTAAGCACAGGATACATATACTTCTCCTTTAATGGGAGAAATTACAAAGTTACCTGCCAACAGGTATTGGTTCAGAGAAGCATGGAAAATTAGGAACAGTGATGCAAAATAGTACAGGAGATGGTCAGAAATCTTTGTTTCCTTATTTCTAACTTTTCTCCATACCCAGGGCCTCTTGGTTTCACTTCATGCTCTTAAAACTCACCATGAAAAAGGAATATAAAATTCACGGCCGTTGTATACACGACCATTGACTGTCGGACAAGCACCTCAGCATTTAAAGAGTGCTTTTCTAACAACAAAAAACCTAATTGCCCACTTTAGTGGTTCCTGTGCAGCAGGCTCTGTGTTCAGCCTCTACTTTCTGTACATTATATCATTCAATCCATGCAGCAACCCCACAAGGCAGGTGGAAGGACATTCTCATTTTATTGCTAAAGAAACCAAGGCTTTGAAATCAGCTCAAGGTCGTTTAACTAATAAGTCCCTAAGAGGGCCTTACAAAGTCAGGTTTCCAATGCAGATATATCACACCACTCCATTAAAACCCTGAGGGCAGGGTTCTCACTGGGACCAAAATTTTCAGTCTAAGTTTCCTCAAACTTCAATCATCAGTCACCAACTTTACAATTTTTACCATATTTATGTGTTATCTATACTATATATGTATGGAGTAGGAAATGGCAACCCACTCCAGTGTACTTGCCTGGAGAATTCCACGGACAGAGAAGCCTGGTGGGCTATACTCCATGGAGTTGCAAATAGTTGGACTCGACTGAGCTCGTGCACACATACTGTATATAATTCATATAGTTGCTGATTATTCTTTATGATACATTTTAACTTAAATTTGTTCTAGGATAAACTCAGTATGACTACTGTAAGTGAAAAATCAGTGTCTTCTGCCATAAACAAAAGACGGTAACCACTAAAAGATTTACAAAAACAAAGCAACGTTATGATATTCATGCCAGAAACTCTTGCCTGCTGTGAGCACCAAGAGAAAGATACAGGTTTGCAGGTATGGAGAACAAACACTTAAAGAGCACCAAACGAAGACTCTCCTTGATGGAATCTGAAGGCTTGAAAATTGTTTGAAAAGGAAATGACCTTCTCACCATGTGCTTCAGTCTATTCGATACATAGATTAGTTGGTAAAGAATCTGCCTGCGATGTGGGAGACCCTGGTTCGATTCCTGGGTTGGGAAGATCCCCTGGAGAAGGGATAAGCTACCCACTCCAGTATTCTTGGGCTTCCCTTGTGGCTCAACTGGTTAAGAATCTGCCTGCAGTGTGGGAGACTTGGGTTGGGAAGATACCCTGGAGAAGGGAAAGGATACCCACTCCCGTATTCTGGCCTGCAGAATTCCATGAACTAAGTCCATGGGGTCGCAAGGAGTCAGACATGACTGAGAGATTTTCACTCACTTCACTCACTAATCCAAGCATCACCAAAAGTCATTACAGGAACTCCAGCCCAGCTTCATATGTCTACAGACTTAGAGGAAGAATCCTCAGTAGGTGCTGAGAAAATACCTTCTAGGGACCTTCCTAGAGGTCCTTCAATCCCTCCCCTGCTCACCACTTGGATTTGGTCTTCATAGACCTGAAGGAGAGTTTTCTTGATGGCATCTTCCAAGGGCAAAGGCCAGCATTCTAGTGACATAGAAAATAAGTGGAAGAGAGAAAACTCAGACATGCCAAACAGCTGATCAGACCAGTCCCAAGCCTTTAGCAATGACAGGGGTATACAGACCTGGGCTGATTCCAGTCCAAAGACGTTTCATTAATTCCCCAGCCAAGCAGGATAAGGGACCTCAGGAGAGTCAGCCCTCATCTTTAATCCTGATGACTTCTTACTGTCCATGCAGATTTGCTCACCAAAAATCTCTCCCACAAGCACAACAGCTCTCCACACACACTTGCTGTTCTCCTGAAATATCCACCATTATCATGTCTCCTCCAACACAAAACCAGAGAGGGGACATTGTTATGTACCATTACTGTTTTCCTACAATATCTGCCTCCATCCTTCCCACCATTTCTTTGTTTCTCAGCCTCTGCTCACAAAGGCCATCCTACCAGAAGTGCCTCAATCCTTCACTCATACCTCAGAAAATCTTGCCCAGAATCTGCGAGGACTGGGAGGCCTTCTCAAGGCCTTCCTGCTTCTGCAGCACTGCCTTTGCAACCTTCCTGTAGCACCTCTTATAGTACATTCTGTTCTGTCTTTATTCATCTATTATCCCTGAAAGATCTAGTGCAGAGAGGTCCTCAAGAAATGTTGAAACCTCAAATATAAACCTCTATTAAAATTGCTAGCATTAAACGAGCATGTGAGTAGGAATCTCAGTCCACCACCATCTCAGGAAGACTCAGATGCAAGAATTGGAACTGGATTTTTCTAAGGTTCAACTTACTTCCTATTTCAACCATCAGCACGGATGTAACTCAGCAATCTGGGGATCTCTCCCCTTCTCCCGAATTTATCCCAAAGATTTGGAGCTTAAGTTAGTTTTGAAGGTTTAGGAGGCAAGAGTCAATGTCAGTGTCATTGAGCCAAGAGATGTGCATTGCTCATGGTCCTCAGTTGATGGTCCGCACAGTTCAAACCTAGTCCACTTCACCTCTGGGTTCCTTTCAGGTCTCTCTGTTGCGTGTGTGCCCTCCTGGATGCACAGGAATCTTTCTGCTCTTCTCAGACCTCATTAGCCACAGGAAATACTGTTGGAGGCTCTGTCCACCTTGGCGTTTCATGTAGAAATCTCTTCTCTAGAGTCCTGCTCCCTCCCCCATGATATAGTTCTGCCAGAAAACAGTGCACTTGTCCTCTGGGCACCTGAACGTCATGAGTCCTACTTGGGGATCGCCACCTACCTAGGGCCCATGCTCTGGAAGTAGGTACACCGCCCCCCATCTCCTTCCCTGGACAATGTCCACCTTTACAGTTTCACCTCCTCATCTCCCCTCTCCCCATGGCCTGGAGAATCCTTCTTCTCATCTGAGGTGAGAGGCCTTGCTCTCACTCAGCGTATTTCTCCCAAGTGTCTCCCAAATCTGTGGTCCAGGGTCGTTTCAGTTTTCCTAAGGACTTGGGTTTTTGAACTCAGAAACCAGGAGGTGCTTCCTCTCCTCTCTGTATTCTGTGGTCACATCCCTTTCCTGAGGCAGTGACCACAGCACAGACTAGCTCCTCAATGGGGGAGGGTCTCAAGAGACAAAAGGACAAACCAGAGTAAAAAAAAGTTACTACTTTTCAGAAATATCATCCAGCCTCACAAACATTAAAGAAACATGAAAGCACATGTTACTTTTAGAGAAATAAGTTAATACAGACAGGTTTAAGATACAAGGGTGTATTTTTCTACCATTCCTAGACCCTTAATGAATGAATAATGTTAGTCTCTCAGTCATGTCTGACTCTGTGTGACCCTATGGACTGCAGCTCGCCCGGCTCCTCTGTCCATGGGATTCTCCAGGCAAGAATAGTGAAGTGGGTTGCCATGCCCTCCTCCAGAATACTGGAATAGGTTTCCATGCTCTCCACCAGGGGATCTTCCCAACCCAGGGATCGAACCCATGTCTCCTGCGTTTCCTGCATTGCAGGCAGATTCTTTACCATCTGAACCACCAAGTTTAGCTCTCTGTTAACTATTCTTTGACTTTAGGAAGGATACTGGTGCCTGCTTAACTTTTAAGAAAAGTATTCTGAAGGAAAGAATGAAAAGTGAAAGAAAGAAAGAAAGTGAAGTCGCTCAGTCATGTCCAACTCTTTGCTACCCTGTGGACTGTAGCCCACCAGGCTCCTCTGTCCATGGGATTTTCCAGGCAAGAACACTGGAGTGGGTTGCCATTTCCTTCTCCAGGGGATCTTCCCAACCCAGGGATGAACTCAGGTCTCCCGCATTGCAGGCAGATGCTTTAACCTCTGAGCGGAATGTCACTGTCAAAACTCCCATTTTTACCCTGAGCTTTCTCCTGATCGTGCTCCTTCTGTATTTTCTCAAACTTAGTAACTGCTCCTCTCCTCCGCAGTGTCCCTGTCGCCATCCTCTTCCTCCCTAACTGCTTCACACAGTGAGGTTTAAAATCATTCTCAAGAACTGAGCTGGGGACAGAGGTGAGAGAGGCCTGGGAGGTACAGAGGCTCGGTGATTCCAAAAAGAGACCTGTCCCAAGTTTCCCTCCCATTACCTCCCCTTTCCGGGAACAGCCAGAGAAAGAGGAGAAAGTCATCCAGGCTTTGACACCGGGAGGCCCCCACGCAGCCTCCCCAGGAGTGCAAGGAGGGAGCAGGCAGGAGGTGGAGAGAGGCTGCTTGTGCTATTCTAGCGGGGATTTATTCACTTCCTGGCAGGCTCCAGCACACAAGCCTGTTTGTTTAGGAGGGAAAGGAATGTCATTGATTGCCTCGGTGGTGGTGGTGGTGAGGGGAAAACAAAAATAATCTGCCCAGAGATTCGCTCTGTTTCCTGTGCATGTGTCTGTGTGTGTGAGTGTCTGTCTACAAGACTAGTGAAGCTCCCTGCTTGTTTGGGCCATTAAAGATATCTTTGGAAGAGGTAGATGGAGCCAGAGCTGCTGAAAAGACACGCAAGGGCCCCCTGCACTCACCTGGCAGAACAGCTGCTACCTGGCACCCAGAAGAAGGACCTTTATCCTCAGTTGTAGCTCCTGGGAGTGTCGGGGAGCACCTCCTCCCTCCTCCCCCTGCTCCTCTGCTCTCTGTGCCAAGCCCTCTCCACTGCCACTGTCTAGTCTTCTGGATGTGTGGCTTGCAGCACCCTCCCTTTCTGTCTCTTGTCTCCCGGGTAAACTGGGCGCCTCCCTGAAGGGTAGTAACTCAATCCAGTTACTCTCTTGTTTGCTCTGCCTAGCACAGTCTGGGCACACAGGAGGTATTTGCTATATTTGTGGAGTGAACTCTGCCTTCTATCTTTCTCCTTTAATATTTCTTTCCTCCCACCATCTGTCTTATCTCTTCTTTGAGCATATTCTCTCAGTTAATGCTCTGAGCAAATAAGCACTGTTATCCCCATTTTACAAATGAGAAGGCTCAGCTCAAGGTCAGTTCATTCAGCTAGTGAAATATTGGAACTTTGAAATATTAGGATGTGAACATGGGCCCTTCTGATCTCTTCCCACTACAGCTCTCTCCCCCGAGCCTTTCCTCTGTTCTTCATTTGTCTTCCGTTTCCGAGCCTGCTCTTGCCGACCCACACACAGCTACCAGTTCCTAGAGACTTTTCTCAATGATTTCAAGGACTCTCTGGGTCTCCAGTAGAGGACATAAGAATACCCTTGAGGAATAAGGCTCGGTGGCAAGAAGAAAGAGTGAGAATAAACTTCTCACCGATCTCTACTCAAATCTCAACCCTTCAAAGAGGGTCTTCCTGTTCCTTTTTTTAAAACTCACCTTTTAAAATGCAAATTGTATGCATATTTTATCATGTTCATAATGAATCCACATAATCACACTAGTATAATTTTTAAATAGATAGAAAAACCACAAATAACTAATGATATATTGAGATGCATCTTAAAATGTTTTGACAGGACCCATCACAGTTTTGTGCCTCAGATTATACTTATGGAGTATGGAGTGAGTCCTTCCCATGTGAGATTGTTCACAGGAACTGCTCTGCGAGTGGGGATTCCCACCTCTGGGGGCCTGGGAGGGGCCGTCTGCAGCCCGGTGAATCCTGCAGAGTTTAACATGGAAAAACCAGAAACGGATTCCTCAAAAGTGGGGTCCCCCACCTCCGTCAGAGGGACTTGTTTGTGCATGCGTGCTGAGTTGCTCCAGTCATGTCCGATTCTTTGTGACTCTATGGACTGTAGCTCACCAGGCTCCTCTGTCTATGGGGTTCTTCAGGCAAGAATACTGGAGTAGGTTGCCACGCCGTCCTCCAGGGGATCTTCCCTATCCAGGGATTGAAACCACAGGTCCTATGTCTCCTGCATTGGCAGGCGGGTTCTTTACCACTAGTGCCACCTGGGAAGCCCCAGGGACTTATTAAGGGTATCTTAATAACAGCTTTTTTGAGATTTAATTCACATGCCATAAAATTCACCCATTGAAAAAATCTAATTGACTGCTGTGAGGGGGTACCTTGTAGTTTTGGTTTGCATTTCTCAAGTGATTAATACTGTTGAGCATCTTTTCATGTGTTTGTTGGCCATCTGTATGTCTTCTTTGGAGAAATGTCTATTTAGATCTTCCCCCCATTTTTTGATTGAGAAACCCCGTATCTTTTAAGAAGTCACTTCTCATTCCCTTCTCTTCCTCCTCCTCCCAGCCCTAAGCAGTCACCAATTTGCTTTCTGCCCCTGTGGATTTGCCTTTTCTGGACAGTTCATAAGAATGGAATCATGCAGTATGTGTCTGCCTTTTTTTTTTTTCATTTAGCATAATTTTTCAAGGTTCATTCATATTGTAGCATGTATCAGTACTTCATTCCTTTTCATGGTTGAATAATATTCTTTTGTCTGGATATGGCATATTTTGCTTATTTGTTTATCCATGAATGAACATTTAGGTTATTTCTACCTTTTGACTAATATGAATAAGGCTGCTATGAACCCCCTTTCACAGCTTTTGGGGTGGATGTAGATATCTAGGGGTGGAATTGCTGGGTCAAGGGCACTTGTTTAAAATGCAAATTTCTGGACCTACAGACCTTCTAAATCTGCCCCTCTGGGAAGAGGCTGAAATAGGCATGTTAGCAAACTCTCAAGGGATTCTGAAGTAGGCTTGAGCATTAGAACCTCTGGGCTCAAGGAGGCCCATGTTCATTTTAATCACATACCAGATGACCAGTTAGAGGGAGGCCAGATGGCTAGATAGCATCATCAACTCAGTGGACATGAATTTGAGTCAACTCCGGAAGATTGTAAAGGACATGAGAGCCTGGCATGCTGCAGTCCATGGGGGTCGCAAAGTCATACACAACTTCATGACCGAAGAGCAGCAGCAACAAGCCCCGGCTGACTGCCTGTAATTTAATCACTATCAGTTGATATTTGTGCATAATTTTGTTAGGCTTTTCTCCTATGTGATATGATGCCGTGGAACCACATTTAGTCTACACAACCAGTCTGAGAGGCCAGTATGATTGCACCCATAAAATTGCAAAGAGGCAGAGGTAAGCCAACACCCAGGCGTACCCAGCTTCAGGGCAAAACAGGGCCTCCTGCCTTGGTGGAGGTTCCTCTACACTTCCCCATAATATCTCTTCTGACTCTCTTTTCTAAATCAAAGATCCGTCCATGTATGTATAAGAAATGGTCACAGTCTCACAGCATCTGTGTGAAAATGGAGCTATTGCCATCCTTATTTCACAGATGAGGAACCTGAGGCACAGAGAGGTTAGGAGACTCGTGCCAGGTCACACAGCAAGCAGGAGTATCGGGATAGAAACCAAGCCGTCTGGCCCTAGAAATCTTGCTTTAACCCAACACTCCATTTTACCTCTGATATAATTTAGAACCTCAAACTCCCCAGGCAGAACAAAATGGTGTTCTATAAATGTTAATTAATTGTTGCTTTTAATTCAGTTTTCTCAGACTGCATACTTCAACCTCCGCACAGGGTGACTCAGGCTTATGGTGGGGGCTAGACAGGGAAGAATAGCTCCATTTTTATCTGTTTTATAAACTGGGATACTGAGTACAGGTCAATTCTGTCTCCAAAAGGGAACCTCTACTTAAAAAAAAAAAAAAAAAATGTAAAACTGCCTGTCTGATCCAATCATCTCATTTTTTAGCTAAAGAAGTTGAGGCCCAGAAATAATGAGCAACTAGTCCAGAGTCACACAGCAAATCAGGGATAGAATTGAGCCATGGTCTGGGTTTCCTAACACCCATTCAAAGAGCCCTGTTGCTCTTTTTAGGGATTCCAGATATCCAAGGGAAAAAAAAAGATGGAAGAAATCAAAGATCCTAAGCGAAGTTTTTTGTCCAGTCCCAAATATATTATTTGGCCATGGTTGCCCACCCATGGTCAAATTCACCATTACTGAACCTCAGTGGAAAAGAAGGGAGGTCAAGGTGTCAAGTCCATTTATCAATGGCCTGTCTCAGGGCCACCCACTTTTAAATTGGATCTTCTCTCTCACCAGTGACTGGAGAAGGTGGTAACACCAGGCCCAGCAAAATAATGTTGACTTTCTAACAGGGCTTGTCAGGTTCTCAGCAGGCTCCCTCAGAATGAAAAGATGGCTTATTTTTCATTAGGAAGATATTCAGAATTCCAGATTCCTCCTATATCAGTACTTTTATGGAAAAAAAAAATTATGTATGTAGAGTTTCAAGTTCAAAAACACTTGTATTGAGCCAAGATGGCGGAGGAGTAGGACGGGGAGAACACTTTCTCCCCCACAAATTCATCAAAAGAGCATTTAAACGTCGAGTAAATTCCACAAAACAACTTCTGAATGCCGGCAGAGGACATCAGGCACCCAGAAAAGCAACCCAACTCTTCGAAAGGAGGTAGGAAAAAATATTAAAGACAAAAAAAAAGAGACAAAAGAGGGAGGGACAGAGTTCCGTCCCGGGAAGGGAATAGAGAGAAGTTTCCAAACACCAGGAAACCTTCTCACTGCCGAATCTGTGCCGAGCTTTGGAAGCACAGAGGGCAACATAACAGGGAGAAAAAATAAATAATTAAAACTCGCAGATTGCGGGCCCTATGGTAACTCCCCCAGCGGAGAAGCAGCGCAGACGCCTGCATCCGCCATTTGCAAGCCGGGGCTGGGCAGGGAGGCGCGGCGTGGGCTGCATCGCTGAGAGTAAGAATCTGGCCTGAATACCCTGAGCGATATCTGAGCGAAATAATTTGGGCTAGCAAACCAGACTGTGGGATATCTACCACGCGAAAAGCCAGCCCTAACCTAAGACCGCCAGGCCCGCGCACGGAATAAAGGACTGAACAGAGGTAGCCGGCTGCAGATCTTCCCCCTCTGGTGACAGGCAGCCAGAGCCGGAAGGGGGCAATCGCAGCCCCAGAGAGACATTATCTATAAAACTGTAAGCAGGCTTCTTTGCTAACTAAAACTTCTTGGGGGTCTGGATGGTCAACATCTGCCTGAGAAGGTGTGCCGGTTTTACACCCAGATAACCGAGTGGCGGGGAGGCGATAAGTCGCAGCATTGGCGCTTGCCAAACACCTCATCACCTGAGCTGCTCTGACCTGGGAAGAGCACAAAACGCAGGCCCAACTGAGTCTGCGCCTCTGAGGACTACCCGAGTGCCTGAACCTGAGCGGCTTGGACCTGGGAGGTTCATGCAGCCCAGGGCCAGCCTCGGATTGTTCCCGGCGGAACAACCTAGAGTCCGAGTAGTGTGGACAGGGAGGCTACACGTGCCGTGAGCGGGGGCAGACCCAGGGTGGCTGTGGCACTGCGAGCCCACGCCAGTGTTACTTGTTTGCAGCATCCCTCCCTCCCTCCGCATAGCGCGACTGAACAAGTAAGCCTAAAAAAAAAAAAAAAAAAAAGTGTCCTCCACCGTGCCCTTTGTGTCAGGGCGAAAACCAGATACTGAAGAGACTAGCAAACAGAAGAAGATATAACAGAGGGAAACGCCTTGGAAGCTACAGGCAATAGATCAAAACCCTGTGGTTACTACGGACTACATAGGAAGGGGCCTATAGATCTTGAGAAATATAAATCTGACCAAGGAACTAGCCAAAAATGAACTGAACCCACAACACCCACAAAAAAAAAAAAAAAAAAAAAGTCCTAGATATATTTTTATTATTTTTACAATCATTCTTTCTTTTTCTTTTTTTTTTAATTAAAAAAAATTTTAAGTCCTCTATTGTTCCTTTAATTTTCACTTTTATAACCTATTACTTTGCAAAAAAAAAAAAGACCCTATTTTTTTCTTCTTCAGCAAACTTCATATATATATATTTTATAATTTTTTGACCTTGTTTTTTTTTGTTTTTGTTTTTTTCTTCTTTTCTTTAACATTGTATTTTTGAAATTCCAAACTCAACTCCAGATTTTTAATTTTTGCTCTCTGGTATTAGTTATCAATTTTGTACCTGTACTTTCTTTATAATTTTCGCGACCTTGTTTGTTTTTGTTTGTTCGTTTTTTCTCTCTTTCTTTTCCTTCTTCTTTTCTTTAACATCGTATTTTTGAAATTCCAAACTCTACTCTAGATTTTTAATTTTTGCTCTCTGGTATTATCAATTTTGTACCTGTACTTTCTTTATAATTTTCGCGACCTTGTTTGTTTTTGTTTGTTCGTTCTTTCTCTCTTTCTTTTCCTTCTTCTTTTCTTTAACATCGTATTTTTGAAATTCCAAACTCTACTCTAGATTTTTAATTTTTGCTTTTATGTATTTGTTACCAATTTTGTACCTTTAAGGACCCAATCTTCAAGACCCATTTTTCACTAGGGAGTGAGATTACTGGCTTGACTGATCTCTCTCCCTTTGGACTCTCCTTTTTCTCCACCAGGTCGCCTGTGTCTCCTCCCTAACCCCTCTCTACTCTACCCAACTCTGTGAATTTCTGTGTGTTCCAGACGGTGGAGAACACTTAGGGAACTGAGTACTGGCTGGATCTGTCTCCCTCCTTTTCATTCCCCCCTTTTATCCTTCTGGCCACCTCTGTTACCTTCCTCCTTCTTCTCTTCTCTGTATAACCCCGTGAACATCTCTGAGTGGTCCAGTTGTGGAGTGCACATAAGGAAGTGACTACTGGCTAGCCCACTCTCTCCACTATTGATTCACCTCATCTCATTTGGGTCACCTCTAACTCCCTCCTCCCTCTTCTCTTCTCCATGTAACCCTGTGAACCTCTCTGAGTGACGCTCACTGTAGAGAAACTTTTCATCTTTAATGTAGATGTTTTATCAATGGTACTGTATAGAAGGAGAAGTTTTGAAACTACTGTAAAAATAAGACCGATAACCGGAAGCAGGAGACTTAAGTCCAAACCCTGACTCCAGGGAACTCCTGACTCCAAGGAACATTAATTGACAGGAGCTCATCAAATGCCTCCATACCGACACTGAAACCAAGCACCACACAAGGGCCAATAAGTTCCAGGGCAAGACATACCAAGCAAATTCTCCAGCAACAAAGGAACACAGCCCTGAGCTTCAAGATACAGGCTGCCCAAAGTCACCCCAAAACCATAGACATCTCATAACTCATTACTGGACATTTCATTGCACTCCAGAGAGAAGAAATACAGCTCCACCTACCCGAACACCGACACAAGCTTCCCTAACCAGGAAACCTTGACAAGCCACCTGTACAAACCCACACACAGTGAGGAAACGCCACAATAAAGAGAACTCCACAAACTGCCAGAATACAGAAATGACACCCCAAACTCAGCAATTTAAACAAGATGAAGAGACAGAGGAATACTCAGCAGATAAAGGAACAGGATAAATGCCCACCAAACCAAACAAAAGAGGAAGAGATAGGGAATCTACCTGATAACGAATTCCGAATAATGATAGTGAAATTGATCCAAAATCTTGAAACTAAAATGGAATCACAGATAAATAGCCTGAAGACAAGGATTGAGAAGATGCAAGAAAGGTTTAACACGGACCTAGAAGAAATAAAAAAGAGTCAATATATAATGAATAATGCAATAAGTGAAATTAAAAACACTCTGGAGGCAACAAATAGTAGAATAACAGAGGCAGAAGACAGGATTAATGAACTAGAAGATAGAATGGGGGAAATAAATGAATCAGAGAGGATAAAAGAAAAACGAATTAAAAGAAATGAGGACAATCTCAGAGACCTCCAGGACAATATTGAACGCTACAACATTCGAATCATAGGGGTTCCAGAAGAAGAAGACAGAAAGACCATGAAAAAATACTTGAGGAGATAATAGTGGAAAACTTCCGTAAAATGGGGAAGGAAATAATCACCCAAGTCCAAGAAACCCAGAGAGTCCCAAACAGGATAAACCCAAGGAGAAACACCCCAAGACACATATTAATCAAATTAACAAAGATCAAACACAAAGAACAAATATTAAAAGCAGCAAGGGAAAAACAACAAATAACACACAAGGGAATTCCCATAAGGATAACAGCTGATCTTTCAATAGAAACTCTTCAGGCCAGGAGGGAATGGCAAGACATACTTAAAGTGATGAAAGAAAATAACCTACAGCCCAGATTATTGTACCCAGCAAGGATCTCATTCAAGTATGAAGGAGATATCAAAAGCTTTTCAGACAAGCAAAAGCTGAGAGAATTCTGCACCACCAAACCAGCTCTCCAACAAATACTAAAGGATATTCTCTAGACAGGAAACACAAAAACGGTGTATAAACTCGAGCCCAAAACAATAAAGTAAATGGCAATGGGATCATACTTATCAGTAATTACCTTAAACGTAAATGGGTTGAATGCCGCAACCAAAAGACAAAGACTGGCTGAATGGATACAAAAACAAGACCCCTACATATGTTGTCTACAAGAGACCCACCTCAAAACAGGGGACACATACAGACTGAAAGTGAAGGGCTGGAAAAAGATTTTCCATGCAAATAGGGACCAAAAGAAAGCAGAAGTAGAAATACTCATATCAGATAAAATAGACTTTAAAACAAAGGCTGTGAAAAGAGACAAAGAAGATCACTACATAATGATCAAAGGATCAATCCAAGAAGAAGATATAACAATTATAAATATATATGCACCCAACACGGGAGCACCACAGTACGTAAGACAAATGCTAACAAGTATGAAAGGAGAAATTAACAATAACACAATAATAGTGGGAGACTTTAATACCCCACTTACACCTATGGATAGATCAACTAAACAGAAAATTAACAAGGCAACACAAACTTTAAACGATACAATAGACCAGTTAGACCTAATTGATATCTATAGGACATTTCATCCCAAAACAATGAATTTCACCTTTTTCTCAAGCGCACATGGAACCTTCTCCAGGATAGATCACATCCTGGGCCATAAAGCTAGCCTTGGTAAGTTCAAAAAAATAGAAATCATTTCAAGCATTTTTTCTGACCACAATGCAGTAAGATTAGATCTCAATTACAGGAGAAAAACTATTAAAAATTCCAACATATGGAGGCTGAACAACACACTGCTGAATAACCAACAAATCACAGAAGAAATCAAAAAAGAAATCAAAATTTGCGTAGAAACGAATGAAAATGAAAACACAACAACCCAAAACCTGTGGGACACGGTAAAAGCAGTCCTAAGGGGAAAGTTCATAGCAATACAGGCACACCTCAAGAAACAAGAAAAAAGTCAAATAAATAACCTAACTCTACACCTAAAGCAACTAGAAAAGGAAGAAATGAAGAACCCCAGGGTTAGTAGAAGGAAAGAAATCTTAAAAATTAGAGCAGAAATAAATGCAAAAGAAACAAAAGAGACCATAGCAAAAATCAACAAAACCAAAAGCTGGTTCTTTGAAAGGATAAATAAAATTGACAAACCATTAGCCAGACTCATCAAGAAACAAGGGAGAAAAATCAAATCAACAAAATTAGAAACGAAAATGGAGAGATCACAAGAGACAACACAGAAATACAAAGGATCATAAGAGACTACTATCAACAATTACATGCCAATAAAATGGACAACGTGGAAGAAATGGACAAATTCTTAGAAAAGTACAACTTTCCAAAACTGGACCAGGAAGAAATAGAAAATCTTAACAGACCCATCACAAGCATGATAATTGAAACTGTAATCAAAAATCTTCCAGCAAACAAAAGCCCCGGTCCAGATGGCTTCACAGCTGAATTCTACCAAAAATTTAGAGAAGAGCTAACACCTATCCTGCTCAAACTCTTCCAGAAAATTGCAGAGGAAGGTAAACTTCCAAACTCATTCTATGAGGCCACCATCACCCTAATACCAAAACCTGACAAAGATGCCACAAAAAAAGAAAACCTACAGGCCAATATCACTGATGAACATAGATGCAAAAATCCTTAACAAAATTCTAGCAATCAGAATCCAACAAGACATTAAAAAGATCATACACCATGATCAAGTGGGCTTTATCCCAGGGATTCAAGGATTCTTCAATATCTGCAAATCAATCAATGTAATACACCACATTAACAAATTGAAAAATAAAAACCATATGATTATCTCAATAGATGCAGAGAAAGCCTTTGACAAAATTCAACATCCATTTATGATAAAAACTCTCCAGAAAGCAGGAATAGAAGGAACATACCTCAACATAATAAAAGCTGTATATAACAAACCCACAGCAAACATTATCCTCAATGGTGAAAAATTGAAAGCATTTCCTCTAAAGTCAGGAACAAGACAAGGGTGCCCACTTTCACCATTACTATTCAACATAGTTTTGGAAGTTTTGGCCACAGCAATCAGAGCAGAAAAAGAAATAAAAGGAATCCAAATTGGAAAAGAAGAAGTAAAACTCTCACTATTTGCAGATGACATGATCCTCTACATAGAAAACCCTAAAGATTCCACCAGAAAATTACTAGAACTAATCAATGACTATAGTAAAGTGGCAGGACATAAAATCAACACACAGAAATCCCTTGCATTCCTATACACTAATAATGAGAAAACAAAAAGAGAAATTAAGGAAACAATTCCATTCACCATTGCAACGGAAAGAATAAAATACTTAGGAATATATCTACCTAAAGAAATTAAAGACCTATATAAAGAAAACTATAAAACACTGGTGAAAGAAATCAAAGAGGACACTAATAGATGGAGAAATATACCATGTTCATGGATTAGAAGAATCAATATAGTGAAAATGAGTATACTACCCAAAGCAATTTATAGATTCAACATAATCCCTATCAAGCTACCAACAGTATTCTTCACAGAGCTAGAACAAATAATTTCACAATTTGTATGGAAATACAAAAAACCTCGAATAGCCAAAGCGATCTTGAAAAAGAAGAATGGAACTGGAGAAATCAACCTTCCTGACTTCAGGCTCTACTACAAAGCCACAGTTATCAAGACAGTATGGTACTGGCAGAAATATTGATCAATGGAATAAAACAGAAAGCCCAGAGACAAATCCACGCACATATGGACACCTTATCTTTGACAAAGGAAGCAAGAATATACAATGGATTAAAGACAATCTCTTTAACAAGTGGTGCTGGGAAATCTGGTCAACCACTTGTAAAAGAATGAAACTGGACCACTTTCTAACACCATACACAAAAATAAACTCAAAATGGATTAAAGATCTTAAGGTAAGACCAGAAACTATAAAACTCCTAGAGGAGAACATAGGCAAAACACTCTCCGATATACATCACAGCAGGATCCTCTATGACCCACCTCCCAGAATATTGGAAATAAAAGCAAAAATAAACAAATGGGACCTAATTAAACTTAAAAGCTTCTGCACATCAAAGGAAACTATCAGCAAGGTGAAAAGACAGCCTTCAGAATGGGAGAAAATAATAGCAAATGAAGCAACCGACAAACAACTAATCTCAAAAATATACAAGCAACTCCTACACCTCAACTCCAGAAAAATAAACGACCCAATCAAAAAATGGGCCAAAGAACTAAATAGACATTTCTCCAAAGAAGACATACAGATGGCTAACAAACACATGAAAAGATGCTCAACATCACTCATTATCAGAGAAATGCAAATCAAAACCACTATGAGGTACCATTTCACACCAGTCAGAATGGCTGCGATCCAAAAGTCTACAAATAATAAATGCTGGAGAGGGTGTGGAGAAAAGGGAACCCTCTTACACTGTTGGTGGGAATGCAAACTAGTACAGCCACTATGGAGAACAGTGTGGAGATTCCTTAAAAAACTGGAAATAGAACTGCCTTATGATCCAGCAACCCCACTGCTG
Organism: Bos indicus x Bos taurus; assembly: GCF_003369695.1. NCBI lineage: Eukaryota > Metazoa > Chordata > Mammalia > Artiodactyla > Bovidae > Bos > Bos indicus x Bos taurus. The sequence continues at coordinate 49,002,649 of NC_040080.1, forward strand.
GGCATACACACTGAGGAAACCAGAAGGGAAAGAGACACGTGTACCCCAATGTTCATCGCAGCACTGTTTATAATAGCGAAGACATGGAAGCAACCTAGATGTCCATCAGCAGATGAATGGATAAGAAAGCTGTGGTACATATACACAATGGAGTATTACTCAGCCATTAAAAAGAATACATTTGAATCAGTTCTAATGAGGTGGATGAAACTGGAGCCTATTATACAGAGTGAAGTAAGCCAGAAGGAAAAACATAAATACAGTATACTAACGCATATATATGGAATTTAGAAAGATGGTAAGAATAACCCAGTGTATGAGACAGCAAAAGAGACACTGATGTATAGAACAGTCTTATGGACTCTGTGGGAGAGGGAGAGGGTGGGAAGATTTGGGAGAATGGCAATGAAACATGTAAAATATCATGTAGGAAACGAGTTGCCAGTCCAGGTTCGATGCACGATGCTGGATGCTTGGGGTTGGTGCACTGAGACGGCCCAGAGGGATGGTATGGGGATGGAGGAGGGATGAGGGTTAGGGATGGGGAACACATGTATACCTCGGTGGATTCATTTTGATATTTGGCAAAACTAATACAATTATGTAAAGTTTAAAAATAAAATTAGGAAAAAAAAAACAAAAAACACTTGTATTTCTGGAGGCATTGAGGGGCTCCTAATACTTTAAAGCAGGGGAGTAGACAGTAGGGGGTTTTCTTTTTTTATTTTTTTTCTCATTTCTTAAATTAAAAAAAAAGTAACTCAATTATAACAAAAGTATTAATAAACTTTGGGTTCAGTTCAGGTGATTCAGGAATTTCCTGGACTTGTTTTGGCATCTGCCAAAGTCCATCATATCCCTCTGGTTCTAGAGAGCAGATTCCTAGAGGATAACCCCCAAGCAGTGGGTTTCTGCATAAAGTGACTCAGTCCTCCATTCAGCACGTACCTGCTGAGCACCTGTGATGAGCCAGCCACCAAGCTAGGGGCCAGGAAATTCACCATCAGCCAAAGCCCAGGACTTTACCAGGAACCTGTAAAGTTTCTGGCAAACATTTGCTCTGCTTTCCCTAGACAGCCTTCCTTCAAATCTTTGGCCACAGTGTCTATAAGGATATGCCCTGATTTGGGTTGAAAGGATAAAGGCAGTGGGTTGATGCCGTATCATCTACAAATAAATGCCCCACTCTGTCAAATTCACTTGAGATTAGGAGCCATTTATGTTGACTAATACCTACTGAGCCCTCCAAATATATGCCAAGTACAGTATTGGGTTTTGAAGATGAAAATTAAAAATATGGAAGATAGTGAATTGAGATAAATAGATAGCTAGATAGATAATTGATTGATAACTAAGGAGCACAGAATGAGTGCTCTTGATAGACATCATTTCTGTCAAGGGTGGAAAGGTAGAGGTGGGAAGAGGGGTCAGAGTCAGTACAGAGGCGGCCGTGGCACCTAGCCAGGGGAAAACAAGGAGTGCTTCCCAGAGAGGAGGCGATGCCTGGCGGCAGTCCTAAAGGATGAATTGGGGTTAGATGAGGAAGAGGGTACAAGTGAGCAAAAGGAGAACAGGTGAGCAAAAGCCTGGGAAGCCATGAAATCCCTGGAGGTAGATAGGGAACCAAACACTTGTGATGGTGGAGACTGGCCGGCTGACTTCACAATGCAGTGCAGTGGTCAGACATGCACTTAATATTGTAGTTGAAAGTCCTTTTCACGGACTGCGATGCCTTTCCATTTCCTTCCTCCACGGATGTCCAAATCTCTTGTCCACACGGTCCCACCCAAGGCTAAAGGCTTTCCCCAGCCACCATGATGCCTCCCTTTTTTCCTAATGCCTAAGCACTTGGGAACTGCCTTGCTTTGAGGGCCTTTCTTCATACTGCCTTAGGATTCCACAGAGAAGTCTCGTGCTTGGGCGATAGTGGAAGATGGCATCACCTTGGTTTCAGAAATTCTGGGCTAGAAACCAGGGACACTGCCATATACTATTTGTGTACCCTGCCCTCTGAGCCTGTTTCCTCAGCTAAACCTTAGGGGCAACAAAATCATTCCAGCCTGATAGAATCAATAGATATGTCAAATTAGAAAATTAATACAAAGTGCTCCATAAAAATAATAGCTAGTGCATTAATTATTACTCTGGACCTAATACTAAGTGCATCGTATGATGTTAAATCTATTAATCCTTGCAACAGCCCTATAGGGCAAAATGCCATCATTTCTGCATTTGATATATGAGGAAACCGAGGTACAGTGTGGAAGAAGTTATTTGCAAAGTCTATATGAATGAGCTGGGATAGAACCTGAGGATTAGAGCTCCTTAGCCAACACTGTGGACACCAGATAAACTCTCAAATGCTAGCCAAAGGCCATGTATTATATTAGTGTCCACAACTGTTCAGTGAACAAATGGAAGTGAGGGCCAAAGACATCCACAGCAGTCCTGGGTCTTACAAAACCTGAGTGCATTACATGAATAGAAAATGAGGCTAAGAAAACACAGCAAAGCAATGATAGCCCTGGCGATTTGGTTTATTTCTCTGCCAGTAATATATCATTCCTTGAGTCAAGCTGAAAATAAATAGAAGGTTAACGAGGACTTGCCAAAGAGATGCCTGAATGGCTTCTGCCCCAGCATGGAGTCAGTCAGTTCAGTCGCTCAGTCGCGTCCAACTCTTTATAACCCCATGTATTGCAGCATGCCAGGCTTCCCTATCCATCATCAACTCCTGGAGCTTGCTCAAACTCATGTCCATCGAGTCGATGATGCCATCCAACCATCTCACCCTCTGTGGTCCCCTTCTCCTCCTGCCTTCAATCTTTCCCAGCATCAGGGTCTTTTTCACATCAGGTGGTCAAAGTATTGGAGTTTTAGCTTTAGCATCAGTCCTTCCAATGAACATTCAGGACTGATTTCCTTAGAATTGATTGGTTTGATGAGTATCTTGTCCCAAATCCTTGAGAACCAGCTACAGGTACGCAGTCACAGAATCTGAGGGCAGGAAGGAACTGCGGAGATCATCTGGCCCATTCCTGATAGCTGACACACAAACAGCTAAGGCTCCAAAGGAAGGTATCTTGCCCAAGGTCATACTGCTGCTGCTGCTGCTGCTAAGTTGCTTCAGTCGTGTCCGACTCTGTGCGATCCCAGAGAAGGCAGCCCACCAGGCTCCCCCGTCCCTGGGAGTCTCCAGGCAAGAACACTGGAGTGGGTTGCCATTTCCTTTTCCAATGCATGAAAGTGAAAATTGAACGTGAAGTCGCTCAGTGGTGTCTGACTTACCGACCCGGTGGACTGTAGCCTACCAGGCTCTTCTGTCCATGGGATTTTCCAGGCCAGAGTACTGGAGTCGGGTGCCATTGCCTCCCCTTAATTTAGGACTTACCAAATACTTCATACTTACAAACACAGTCTTGTTTATGGATGAAAGAGTTAGTCATTTTCCTGAGGTCACAGAGCTATCAGATGTCAGCTCTTGCATTCTAAAAGGCCAGGTAAGGGCTCCAACAGCCATAGGATGCTGCCCAAAAGGGAGACTATCCCCATGTCCAAGTTGCCAGCTCAAGTCTCTTTTCTTAACACCAAGCTGCCACCTCCTGTGTCCTGGGAAATTCATCACCCACTTCTTCTTCCACATCCTAGCTGCCAGTGCTGGGACACCCAAGGCTCTGTGATGTGCCTGGTGACATGGGAGCACAGCCATTCACACATTCCAGCACTCCTGCATTGTTCAACAAAGCCACTAGTCCAAGAGTTGCTGTAACACCTTTATCTACAAAGGCAGCCCCCATCTGCCAATCTACAGCGACAGTCTGGCGCCTGGTAAACCAACAGAAGGGGCAATGAGATCCTGGCCCTTCACTATCTGATTTGTTTTTGTAGGAGGTAAAATTAAGAGCCAAAAGCAAGTTCCTCACCTCATAGGCAAATCATTTCCTGCCTTCAGTGACATAAAAAGGGCTCTGACTTGGGCAAAGCAGACTTTAAGGTAAAGGATCTAAAGTCTGATTACTCCAGGGTCAGATATTAGATTGCCACTTATGGCTGTGTGATCTTGGGCAAGTGACTTACCTTTTCTAGGCCTCTGTAACTTCATCTATTAAGCAAAAGTCTTAACAGTACCCACTTCATACAGTGGTAGGAAGAATAAAGAGGTAACCAATGAAGATGTGTAGCACTTGGTCGCTGTTCATAAAAAAAATGTAATTCCTGCTGAGACCTTAGGAAAGACCCAGCACTTCTGTTGCCCATCTTTGAAAACCCAACGTTGTATCACGTAGTTTCCAAAGGTCTTTCCTGCTCTGAGGATCTGTGAATTACTTGACTCTGGGTGAATTTTGATTCCCTTTTACTTGTCACTGAAGGAGCTTCAGGCTCCGCAGTCATAAACTTTAAACAGAGCTGTGCAGATATGCGGGAGAAGGCAATGGCACCCCACTCCAGTACTCCTGCCTGGAAAATCCCATGGATGGAGGAGCCTGGAAGGCTGCCGTCCATGGGTTCCCTGAGGGTCGGCCTCGACTGAGCGAGTTTACTTTCACTTTTCACTTGCATGCATTGGAGAAGGAAATGGCAACCCACTCCAGTGTTCTTGCCTGGAGAATCCCAGGGACAGGGGAGCCTGGTGGGCTGCTGTCTATGGGGTCAAACAGAGTCGGACACAACTGAAGTGACTTAGCAGTAGCAGTAGCAGTGAATATGCTCAGAGGACTTATCGGCCTGTCAGTAAGTCAGTTAGTTCAGCTGCTCATTCGTGTCCGACTCTTTGCAACCCCATGAATCACAGCACGCCAGGCCTCCCTGTCCATCACCAACTCCCGGAGTTTACCGAAACTCATGTCCATGAAGTCGGTGATGCCATCCAGCCATCTCATCCTCTTTCGTTCCCTTCTCCTCCTGCCCCCAGTCCCTCCCAGCATCAGGGTCTTTTCCAATGAATCAACTCTTTACATGAGGTGGCCAAAGTATTGGAGTTTCAGCTTTAGCATCAGTCCTTCTCATGAACACCCAGGACTGATCTCCTTTAGAATGGACTGGTTAGGTCCCTTTGCAGTCCAAGGGACTCTCAAGAGTCTTCTCCAACACCACAGTTCAAAAGCATCAATTCTTCGGTGCTCAGCTTTCTTCACAGTCTAACTCTCACATCCATACATGACCAGTGGCAAATTCACAGCCTTGACTATACAGACCTTTGTTGGCAAAGTAATGTCTCTGCTTTTTAATATGCTATCCAGGTTGCTCCTAACTTTCCTTCCAAGGAGTAAGCATGTTTTAATTTCATGGCTGCAATCACCATCTGCAGTGAGTTTTGGAGCCCCCAAAAATAAAGTCTGACAGTGTTTCCACTGTTTCCCCATCTATTTGCCATCAAGTGATGGGACCAGATACCATGATCTTAGTTTTCTGAATGTTGTGCTTTAAGCCAACATTTTCTCTCTCCTCTTTCACTTTCATCAAGACGCTTTTTAGTTCCTCTTCACTTTCTGCCATAAGGGTGGTGTCATCTGCATATCTGAGGTTATTGATATTTCTCCCGGCAATCTTGATTCCATCTTGTGCTTCTTCCAGCCCAACGTTTCTCATGATGTACTCTGCACATAAGTTAAATAAACAGGGTGACCGCCATGACGTACTGTAGAGCTGAAGATTTCAATAAATTAAAAAAATGACACTTCAAGTATCATCTGACTTTTGAAGGCATCTCAAAATGCCTCGTGGTCCAGAGTTAGCGTTTGTGTTGGTGTCAGCATTGCTGTTGAATTCATGGTCAAGTTTGGCCTCCAGAGGCTGGGCAGTGTGATGTGTTTGACATACAAGTTTTCAGGTGAAACATACCTGTGTCTGGCTTCCCATTGAAAATTAGGACATGCACTTCACCCCGGGAAGGAGCCAGCACAAATGGGTCTGATCTTTCTTCTGACAGCAGGAAAATCTCATTGAAAGATTTTAAGGAAGAAAAGGTGCCTACGAGGGAATTTTCTGGAGTGATGGAAATGTGTTCTATTTGATCAAGTGGTGGTCTTAAAGGTGTGCATGTTTACAAACAGTTATAGTCAGGAATATCCTATGGAGGAAGGCATGGCAGTCTACTCCAATATTCTTGCTTGGAGAATCTCATGGACAGAGGAGACTGGTTGGCTACAATCCATAGGGTTACAGAGAGTCAGATATGACTGAAGCAACTTAATCATGAATGCATGGAACCATAGTCTTTAGAGGTATTTATTTTACTGTATGTAAACTATACCTCAATTTTTTAAAAGAGAAAAATGTGCCCTGCCTAATAATAAGAGGCAGAGTGGAGACTCAGATCTGCAAAAGGCCAGTATTAGGGTGAAGCAAGTGAGACAAGAATATGCAAGCACACAGTCAGATCCTGCCTTTATTGTACATGTTGGTATGTTGTCTATCATGAACTTAATTGCATTGATTTTTATTTTAAAAAACATGGTACTCTAAAATGTATTTTGATTACTGAGTTTGAAACTCCCCCTTAAATTTTGTATCTGAGGCAAGTGCCTTCCTCTCCTCACCCTAGTCCCAGCCCAGGCTACCCAGTCCTAGTCCTCTCCAGGGCACATGCTTTTAACCACTGCATATGTGGCTTCCCTCTCCCATTCAGCAGCCCCATTATGGTTTCAGGAGCTTTGAACAAGAAGGAATATGCAGAGAGATACTTAAACAAGGAGAGAGAGGCAGTCCTAAGATGGTAGAGGAATAGGATGGGAGACCACTTTCTCCCCCACAAATTCGTCAAAAGAACATGTAAACGCTGAGTAAATTCCACAAAACAACTTCTGAATGCCGGCAGAAGACATCAGGCACCCAGAAAAGCAGCCCATTGTCTTTGAAATGAGGTAGGAAAAAATATAAAAGACAAAAAATGAGACAAAAGGTAGGGATGGAGCTCCATCCTGGATAGGGAGTCTTAAAAAGAGAGGAGTTTCCAAACACCAAGAAACACTCTCACTGCGGAGTCTGTGGCGAGCCTTGGAAGCACAGAGGACAATATAACAGGGAGGAAAAATAAATAAATAAAACCCATAGATTATGAGCCCGACGGTAACTCCCCCAGTGGAGAAGCCCCGTAGACGCCTGTACCCACCACTAGCAAGCGGGGGCTGGGCAGGGAGGCGCGGGCTGCATTGCTTAGAGTAAGGCAATCTGAGGGAACTAACTTGTGCTAGCAAACCAGACTGTGGGATAGCTAACTTGCGAAAAGCTATCAAACATAACAAAATAACAAAAATAACATAAGACACCGCCAGGTGGGCGCACAGAACAAAGGACTGAACAGAGATGGCCAGCTGCAGACCATCCCCGTCCTGTGACAGGCAACCAGAGCGGGAAGGGGGCAATCACAGCCCCAGAGAGACATTATCTACCAAACTGCAAGCAGGCTTCTTTGCTAACTAAGACTTCTTGGGGTTCTGGATGGTCAACATCTGCCTGAGAAGGTGTGCCGGTTCTACACCCAGACAACCGCTTGGCAGGGACGGGGGAGGCATTAAGTCACATCGACTGCATTCGCCAAACACCTCATCATCTGAGCTGCTCAGACCTGGGAAGGGCACAAAACGCAGGCCCAACCGAGTCTGCACCTCTGAGGACTACCTGAGTGCCTGAACCTGAGCAGCTTAGACCTGGGAGGTGCAGGCAGCCGAGGGCCAGCCTCGGATGGTTCCCAGTGGAGCAACCTAGATAGAGTCTGAGCAGGGTGGGCAGGGAGGCACTCGCGCTGTGAGCGGGGGCAGGCCCAGTGTGGCTGAGACACTGCGAGCACACACTAGTGTTACTTGTTTGCAGCATCTCTCCCTCCCCACAGCGCGACTGAACAAGTGAGCCTAAAAAAAGTGTTCTTGAGCGGCCGCCTTGTGTTAGGGTGGAAATCACACACTGAAGAGACCGGCAAACAGAAGAAGCTAAAACAGAGGGAACTGCCTTGGAAGTGACAGGTGCAATAGATTAAAACCCTGTCATTAGTACTGACTACATGGGAAAGGGTTTATAGATCTTGAGAAATATAAGCTGGACCAAGGAACTGTCTGAAAATGAACTGACCCCACACTGCCCACAAGAACAGCAGAGAAAGTTCTACGTATATTTTTACTATCTTTATGATTATTTGTGTTTTTTTTAATTTTTAAAAAATTTTAAGTCCTCTATTATTCCTTTAATTTTCCTTTTTATAACCTCGTATTCCTTTGCAAAAAAAAAAAAAGACCCTATTTTTTGAAAGCAAACTTCATATATATACATATTTTTTTAATATACTTTTTGTGACTTTGTTATTTTTTTTTCTTTCCTTTTTTTTTAAATTTTCTTCTCTTCTTTAATATTGTATTTTTGAAAATCCAACCTCTACTCTAGATTTTTAATCTTTGCTTTTTGGTATTTGTTATTAATTTTTTACCTTTAAGAACCCAATCTTCAGTACCCATTTTTACTTCGGAGCGAGATTACTGGCTTGACTGCTTTTTCCCGCTTTGGACTCTCCTTTTTGTCTACCAGGTCGTCTGTCTCCTCCCTCCCTTTTCTCTTCTCTTCCCAACTCTGTGAATCTCTGTGTGTTCCAGACAGTGGAGAACACTTAGGGAACTGATTACTGGCTGGATCTGTCTCTCTCCTTTTGTTTCCCCACTTTCATCCTCCTGGCCAGTTCTGTCTCCTTCTTCCCTCTTCTCTCCTCTGTATAACTCCATGAACATCTCTGAGCAGTCCAGTCTGTGCAGCGCACATAAGCAAGTGATTACTGGCTAGCTTGCTCTCCTCTTTTGATTCCACCTCATCTCATTTGGGTCACTTCTAACTCCCTCCTCCCTCTTCTCTTCTCCATGTAACTCTTTGAACCTCTCTGGGTGTCTCTCGCTGTGGAGAAACTTTTCACCCTTAACCTAGATGTTTTATCTGTGGTGCTGTTTAGCAGGAAAAGTATTGAGCCTATTATAAAAATAAGACAAAACCAGAACCAGGAGGCGTAAGTCCAAATCCTGAGAACACCAGAGAACTCCTGACTCCAGTGAACATTAATCGACAGGAGCTCATCAAATGCCTCCATACCTACACTGAAACCAAGCACCGCCCAAGGGCCAACAAGTTCCAGAGCAAGACATACCATAGGAACACAGCTCTGAGTTTCAATATACAGGCTGCCCAAAGTTATTCCAAACCCACTGACATCTCATAACTCATTTTGGGACACTTCATTTCACTCCAGAGAGACGAAATCCAACTCCACACACCAGAACACCGACATAAGCTTCCCTAAACAAGAAACCCTGACAAGCCGCCCGTACAACCCCACCCACAGTGGGGAAAGCCCACAATAAAGCGAACTCCACAAACTGCCAGAATACAGAAAGGCCACCCCAAACTCAGCAATATAAACAAGTTGAAGAGACAGAGGAATACCCAGCAGGTAAAGGGACAGAATAAATGCCCATCAAACCAAACAAAAGAGGAAGAGATAGGGAATCTACCTGATAAAGAATTCCAAATAATGATAGTGAAAATGATCCAAAATCTTGAAATAAAGATGGAATCACAGATATATAGCCTGGAAACAAGGATTGAGAAAATGCAAGAAAGGTTTAACCTAGAAGAAATAAAAAAGAGTAAATATACAATGAATAATGCAATAAATGAGATCAAAAACACTCTGGATGCAACAAATAGTAGAATAATGGAGGCAGAAAATAGGATTAGTAAACTAGATAGAATGGTAGAAATAAATGAATCAGAGAAGAAAAAAGAAAAACGAATTAAAAGAAATGAGGACAATCTCAGAGACCTCCAGGACAATATTAAATGCCCCAACATTTGAATCAAAGGAGTCCTAGAAGAAGACAAAAAGAAAGACTATGAGAAAATACTTGAGGACATAATCGTTGAAAACTTCCCTCAAGTGGGGAAGGAAATAATCACCCAAGTCCAAGAAACCCACAGAGTCCCAAACAGGATAAACCCAAGGCGAAACACCCAAAGACACATATTAATCATATTAACAAAGATCAAACACAAAGAACAAATATTAAAAGCAGCAAGGGAAAAACAAAAAATAGCACACAAGGGGATTCCCATAAGGATAACAGCTGATCTTTCAGTAGAAACTCTTCAGGCCAGGAGGGAATGGCAAGACATACTTAAAGTGATGAAAGAAAATAACCTATAGCCCCGATTACTGTACCCAGCAAGGATCTCATTCAAATGTGAAGGAGAAATCGAAAGCTTTACAGATAAGCAAAATCTGAGAGAGTTCACCACCACCAAACCAGCTCTCCAACAAATGCTAAAGGATCTTCTCTAGACAGGAAACACAAAATGGTGTATAAATTCGAACCCAAAACAATAAAGTAAATGGCAACGGGATCATACTTATCAATAATTAACTTAAACGTAAGTGGGTTGAATTCCCCAACCAAAAGACAAAGACTGGCTGAATGGATACAAAAACAAGACCCCTATATATGTTGTCTGCAACAGACCCACCTCAAAACAGGGTACACATACAGATTGAAAGTGAAGGGCTGGAAAAAGATATTCCATGCAAATAGAGACCAAAAGAAAGCAGGAGTAGCAATACTCATATCAGATAAAACAGACTTCCAAACAAAGGCTGTGAAAAGAGATAAAGAAGGACACTATATAATAATCAAAGGATCAATCTGAGAAGAAGATATAACAATTATCAATATATATGCACCCAACATAGGAACAGCGCAATATGTAAGACAAATGCTAAGAAGTATGAAAGGGGAAATTAACAATAACACAATAATAGTGGGAGACTTTAATACCCCACTCACACCTATGGATAGATCAACTAAACAGAAAATTAACAAGGAAACACAAACTTTAAATGATACAAAAGACCAGTTAGACCTAATTGATATCTACAGTACATTTCACCCAAAAATAATGAATTTCACCTTTTTCTCAATTGCACACGGAAACTTCTTCAGGATAGATCACTTCCTGGGCCATAAATCTAGCCTTGGTAAATTCAAAAAAAATTGAAATCATTCCAAGCATCTTTTCTGACCACAGTGCAATAAGATTAGATCTCAATTACAGGAGAAAAACTATTAAAAATTCCAACATATGGAGGCTGCACAACACGTTGCTGAATAACCAACCAATCACAGAAGAAATTGAAAAAGAAATCAAAATATGCACAGAAATGAATGAAAATGAAAACACTACAACCCAAAACATGTGGGACACTCTTAAAGCAGTGCTAAGGGGAATGTCCATAGAAATACCGGCATACTTCACGAAACAAGAAGAAAGTCAAATAAAAAACCTAACTCTACACCTAAAGCAACTAGAAAAGGAAGAAATGAAGAACTCCAGGGTTAGTAGAACGAAAGAAATTTTAAAAATTAGGGAGGAAATAAATGCAAAAGAAACAAAAGAGACCATAGCAAAAATCAACAAAGCCAAAAGCTGGTTCTTTGACCGGATAAATAAAATTGACAAACCATTAGCCAGACTCATCAAGAAACAAAGGGAGAAAAATCAAATCAATAAAATTAGAAATGGAAATGGAGAGATCACAACAGACAACACGAACTCAAACTCTTCCAGAAAATTGCAGAGGAAGGAAAACTTCCAAACTCATTCTATGAGGCCACCATCACCCTAATACCAAAACCTGACAAAGATGCCACAAAAAAAGAAAATTACAGGCCAATATCACTGATGAACATAGATGCAAAAATCCTTAACAAAATTCTAGCAATCAGAATCCAACAACACCTTAAAAAGATCATACACCATGACCAATTGGGCTTTATCCCAGGGATGCAAGGATTCTTCAATATCCACAAATTAATCAATGTAATACACCACATTAACAAATTGAAATATAAAAGCTATATGATTATCTCAATAGATGCAGAGAAAGCCTTTGACAAAATTCAACATCCATTTATGATAAAAAAAAAAAACTTACCAGAAAGCAGGAATAGAAGGAACATACCTTGACATAATAAAAGCTATATATGACAAACCCCCAGCAAACATTATCCTCAGTGGTCAAAAATTGAAACCATTTCTCCTAAAGTCAGGAACAAGACAAGGGTGCCCACTCTCACCACTACTATTCACCATAGTTTTGGAAGTTTTGGCCACAGCAATCAGAGCAGAAAAAGAAATAAAAGGAATCCAAATTGGAAAAGAAGAAGTAAAACTCTCACTGTTTGCAGATGATATGATCTTCTACATAGAAAACCCTAAAGACTCCACCAGAAAATTACTAGAGCTAATCAATGTATATTGTAAAGTTGCAGGATATAAAATTAACACACAGAAATCCCTTACATTCCTATACACTAATAATAAGAAAATAGAGAAATTAAGGAAACAATTCCATTCATCATTGCAACAAAAAGAATAAAAATACTTAGGAATATATCTACCTAAAGAAACTAAAGACCTATATATAGAAAACTATAAAACACTAGTGAAATAAATCAAAGAGGACACTAATAGATGGAGACATATACCATTTTTATGGATCGGAGGAATCAATATAGTGAAAATAAGTATACTACCGAAAGCAATCTATAGATTCAATGCAATCCCTATCAAGCTACCAACGGTATTTTTCACAGAGCTAGGGCAAATAATTTCATAATTTGTATGGAAATACAAAAAACCTCGAATAGCCAAAGCAATCTTGAGAAAGAAGAATGGAACTGGAGGAATCAACCTGCCTCACTTCCGGCTCTACTACAAAGCCACAGTCATCAAGACAGTATGGTACTGGCACAAAACAGAAATCCAGATCAATGGAACCAAATATAAAGCCCAGAGATAATTCCACACACCTATGGACACCTTGTCTTTGACAAGGGAGACAAGAATATACAATGGATTGAAGACAATTTCTTTAACAGGTGGTGATGGGAAAACTGGTCAACCACTTGTAAAAGAATGAAACTAGAACACTTTCTAACACCATACACAGAAATAAATCAAAATGGATTAAAGATCTAAACATAAGACCAGTAACTATAAAACTCCTAGAGGAGAACATAGGCAAAACACTCTCTGACATACATCACAGCAGGATCCTCTATGGCCCACCTCCTAGAATATTGGAAATAAAAGCAAAAATAAACGAATGGGACCTAATTAAACTTAAAAGCTTCTGCAGAACAAAGGAAACTATAAGCAAGGTGAAAAGGCAGCTTTCAGAATGGTAGAAAATAATAGCAAATGAAGCAACTGATAAACAACTAATCTCAAAAATATACAAGCAACTCCTGCAGCTCAATTCCAGAAAAATAAACGACCCAATCAAGAAATGGGCAAAAGAACTAAATAGACATTTCTCCAGAAAGACATACAGATGGCTAACAAACACATAAAAAGATGCTCAACATCACTCATTATCAGAGAAATGCAAATCAAAACCACAATGAGGTACCATTTCACGCCAGTCAGAATGCCTGCCATCCAAAAGTCTACAAGCAATAAATGCTGGAGAGGGTGTGGAGCAAAGGGAACCCTCTTACACTGTTGGTGGGAATGCAAACTAGTACAGCCACTATGGAGAACAGTGTGGAGATTCCTTAAAAAACTGGAAATAGAACTGCCTTATGACTCAGCAATCCCATTGCTGCGCATACACACCGAGGAAATCAGAATTGAAAGAGACATGTGTACCCCAGTGCTCATAGCAGTATTGTTTATTATACCCAGGACATGGAAGCAACCTAGATGTCCATCAGCAGATGAATGGATAAGAAAGCTGTGGTACATATACACAATGGAGTATTAATCAGCCATTAAAAAGAATACATTTGAATCTGTTCTAATAAGGTGGATGAAACTGGAGCCTATTATACAGAGTGAAGTAAGCAAGAAAGAAAAACACCAATACAGTATACTAACGCGTATATATGGAATTTAGAAAGACGGTAATGATAACCGTGTATGCAAGACAGCAAAAGAGGCACAGATGTATAGAACAGTCTTTTGAACTCTGTGGGAGAGGGAGAGGGTGGGATGATTTGGGAAATTGGCATTGAAACATGTATAATATCATATAAGAAATGAATCACCAGTCAAGGTTCTATGGAGGATACAGGATGCTTGGGGCTGGTGCACTGGATTGACCCAGAGCGATGGTACAGGGAGGGAGGTGGGAGGTGGGTTCAGGATGGGGAGCATGTGTCCACCCGTGGTGGATTCATGTTGATGTATGGCAAAACCAATACAATATTAAAAAATAATAATAATAAATAAATAACAAAAAAGATTATAACAGACTCCCAGGGATCGACTCTGGCAAAATATAAAGAAAAACTTTTAGAAAGTATTTAAATAAATCTGTGCATGACACTAAAAATAGTGAGAGAAGCAGGAGCTGGTGGGGCCTGAACGTTAGAGGGAGGTTAGCTACTCTTGGAAAAAAGGACTTCCCACTAGCCAACATCCCCCCACCTGGTGCTGCCTACTGGACAAAGCCTGAGTTGGCTGTCCCAGGGCTCTGTCCCAGGGAGTCAGCCTGTTTATTAGCTATGTTTGTAATTTTCAGCCACTCAACACAAACATTTTGATGATGTTTTATATATATTGATATTGTAACAAGGACAGCAAATGACTATGCATTGCACAGTGCTTCAGAGTTTGTAAATGCTTTTACATATGTTTCCCAGATGTTAGCTGGGCCTCTCTCCTTGCCTTTCAGAGATCTAAATGTAGTTTTCTTGGCTCCTTACCCACTTCACGATCTCCTGGGAGATCTATGCAGTGCCGGGAAACCTCCACTTGTACTTCCAGAGGTACTATTCTGCCATCACTGACCCGGGCCCTAACTCGAACCTAAATGATTCCTGACTATACTTGGTTTCACTAGGATTTGGGGTATACACAGGAAGGGTAGCACCTGGTGAATTCCTGTTGCATCTTACAGGGTCTGAGCTCCTCAACCTCCCCAGATTTCTTGGAGAGCTACAGCTTGTCCAGTGGGCAAAGCAACGCCACAGTCCCCAAGTACCAGGTCCAGCTGGGTCTAAATCCCTTCCCAAAGGGCCCTAAAGCCCACCTGGGCCTCTCCTGGGGGAGAAAGGCGCTTCTTCCTCCAAGAAAAGTACCGCCTCCTCGTTTCCATTTCAATTATAGAAATTAAATGCACACCAAAGAAAACATTCCCAGTAATAGCACTGGTTACAGGATGGAGAAGCAGGTCTCTCTCAGCTTTACCTAAAGATTCCAGTGACTTTTTGTCTTCCTTTCTTGTTTTGTTGTCAGAGGAATTGTGGAGCCCCCCTCTCTCAGAACTTCTTTTCCAACTGCTTTTATTCAGCCCCTTTGGGGCACCAACTTGGAAACGTACAGAAATCTCCAGGGTGTGCAGATGACATGGCTACTCCAACCAACCCCAGACGCTTCCTCCTTGGCCTGTTTCCCTGCCTATCTCTCCTCACTTCTCCTTAGTTGTGAAGGGCTTACTTTCCAAAAGAAGAATTCAAACTTGCGAAGTAAAAGAGAACACTATGTGGAACATTTTAGAAACACCAACGCCCCAGGGAAAAGGGGAAAGGCAAAAGGACTGTCCTCGGCACCGCGGAGCTTTTGGAACCTTTGTCTTGCCCGCCCACTCTCCAGAGAGCTAAGAGCCTGAGCCTATTGGGCAGCAGGCTGAAGGGTGTGTGCAGACAGGAGCTGCATGTCTCATTTAACGTTGTAGAGTCCCCAGGGGCCAGCTGACTCCTTGGCCTCTTGGAGAAATACTCCCTTGTGTTTGTACAGGTGAATTCAGGGATAAGAAAAAGAGACTAGAGTTCACTGCACGCATGTGTTTTCAATATGCGAATCCTATGCAAATGGCTGTCTCGGAGTCTCCCCGTGTCTCTGTGTGTGTCTGTTTGTCTGCATGTCTTTAGTGTGGTGGTGTGCCCCTCGGTCCTCAGATGTGTGTCTGCATAGGGATCTGCATGTTTCTGTTTTCATTTGCAGTCTGCAAACGTGGCTGTCCCTCTGTTGTTAGCAGGGTGTGTCTGTGTGCACAGAAGCCTTGGCTTTCTCTTCTCTGGGTGCCTGAGGAAGGTGCAGGTAAAGGCTGTGTGTGTATGTGGATGTGTAGGTGTGCATGTGTGGACAGCGTCAGGGGTACATTAGGACTCACAGAGCAGCAGCAAATGTACACACTGTCTTTGCAAAGGCAAGTCATCTGTTTTCCTGGTTTTGTTTTTCTCCTCCCTGTGGGCTCTGGACCCTCCTCGCAAACAAAGGGAGCTTAAAAAACTTGGCCCTTCCTGTGTTCCCAAATGTTCAGAATGCTGCGGTGAACTTGAATGGTGCCAGCTCGGATATCCCGCCCTGCCGCTCTTGCAGGAAGCCACCAGCCAGCTGGGCTACCAACACCCACTTACATAACATGACGGGCAGGGTGGCAGGAAGGGGAGCCACCCAACTCACTGTACGCCAACTCCTGAGCTAGCAGGGGGCCCTACGTGGGAACTGAGATCCCATGTTGGGGTTTAAAGTGTAGCATCTGGAGGCTTCCCCCACAGAGGAGGGCTCCCTGGGAGTGGTGGGAGGGGAGGCAAGAAAGGAAACCTTCCCATGGAAATTATTACCAACCAGTCAACCTCACTTTCCATTTTACCAGGTCATTTCTAAGCAGAAGTCAACATTTTAACCTTTTCAACACAATTTTCTGAATACTATATGTTAGACACTGTGAAAGATAAAACAACTACGCACTACCTTGCCCAGGATCCATGTCCCCCATCCCCACTCATGGTCTGTCAGTGTTCTCCAAAGCAACACAAGGAGGTTAGGCTGGATATCTCCAAAGCCTCACCTAGACTGGAAATTCCATGATTCTTAGTCTGGCAAGTTGATTACTCCAGACCGCCGCCATACTTCTCACTTCTCCACCAGCCCTGGTTTAAGCAGATAAACAGTGTTCCCTTCCCTCATGCCTCTGCCCAAATGCTCATGTGCTTTCTTCCCTTTCTTCCTTCCCTCTGCAAAACAAGCTGTCAGTCCTCCTTCACTTGAAGATAAAAATTACTGATAACTCTTCTCCCTTTTTTGCACATCACTGGGGTTCTCACCTCCTACTCAGGAAATCAAAGCTCATGGCTCCACCTATCTTTCCAACCCCGGGGGCCTACACTACCCCCCACCTGACTCTTTGTGCCAGTCACACCTGCTACACACACCCCTTCCCCACCCTTGTCTGCATGCTCAGTCGCTCAGTTGTGTCCAACTCTTTGCAACCCCATGGACTGTTACCCGCCAGGCTCCTCAGTCCTCGAGATTTTCCAGGAAAGAATGCTGGAGTGGGTTGCCATTTCCTCCTCCAGGGGATCTTCCTGATCCAGGAATTGAACTTGTGTCTCCTGCATCTCCTGCCTTGGCAGGCAGATTCTGTACCAGAGCCACTTAACCTCTTCTTTAGCCCTTCCCTCTGCCTGCCTGGATCCTTCTTTCCTTCTCTCACCCCAACCAGTGCCCATCACTTGACATCCTAGTCATCCTTCAAAGCCCATCTCAAACGCTTACTCCTTCATCAAGTCTTTCCTGATCCCTTCATCCCTTCCCCGATGGATATGAACTGTGTTTTTTGAAAACTTTCATATGAGGCAGCGTATTTGGCTTTTGCTTCCAGTCATTCCTATCTTTGTTCCCTACATAAGATCCTTAAAACAAAGTCAGAAATGTGTCTCTTGTGCTTGAATCCGCATGCTTGACCTTTTGTCGTGGGTGTTCTGCAAATGTTTATAAGATGCCATGAGGGTGCAGCTCTCAGCTATGGCTCAGCAGTAAAGAATTCCAGCTGATGCAGGAGACATAGGAGATGCGGGTTCAGTCCCTGGTTCAGAAAGATCCCCTGGGGGAGGCAATGGCAACCGACTCCAGTATTCTTGCCTGCGAAATCTCGTGGACAGAGGAGCCTGGTGGAGGTGTCACAAAGAGTAGAACACAACTGAGGACACACACACACACACACACACACACACACACACACACACACACACACATAGGGGTTGGGTAGCTTGGATGGAATGAATGACCTTGCTGGGCAGGGAGGCAGGCATAGAAGAAGGGAGCAACCTCAGTACCCACAGCATTGGTCAGCGAGGAAAACCAACCCTGAGACCCTTATATCCCCCCTACCCAAAAGGGCCTGAGCCTGGGGAGAAAGATCACGAATGCTAAAGTCGTCTCCTTATTCTATCCAGAGCATAGCTTTTCCCAGAAATAAAAAGCAAGATAGTACAATGGAGCAAGAAGTCTCTGGGCCAGGGATGACAGATTCAAGGGCCCCTAGACTATCAAATGACTGAAGCAGCAGGGAGATAAGTGGGTAGGGTGGGCAGCAAACAGGAGTACACACTGCATCTACAAGGAGCTGGTTCTCCCTGCAGAAACACGGGCACACGAGTGACCCGTTCCCTAAGAATTATTCAGGAAAAGCCTCATGTCTAAGTTTTTATATGTCATCTCCCATTGGCCACTTACTCAGTTTTAAAAAGATGAGCAGCACTGGGTAGTCCCAGTGAAACTGGTCTGCAGGCCACACTCAGCCCCTGCCCCGCCAGACTGATATCTCTGCTTAAATACCTGCCAGGTGACTGGGTAATATGATTGTGACTGATGAGGGCTGCGTTTGAAATTCACTCAAACTGGAAAAAATGTCAGTTGTTGTGCTAAAATTGACCTGGTGCAGAAAGGGAGCCAATAAGTGTAAGAGAAACATGTCAAATGACTTCATGGTCTTTGCTCACCTCCTACCCTATCTCCTTGGCATCAGCCATTCGTTGGTCACTCTGAGCACTCAAGGTTGCCACCCCCGTCCAGAGTTTTCCTACTGCAACCTGACACTGCTTTATTCTACTCTAGGGGGAAATTTGTGCTCTAGATGGAATAGACAGATGCCTTCAATACTCTTGATCAAGCCCTTTTGGGTTTGGGAGATGTTCCCTGGTATATCATGACCTAAAGGAGAGTCAGAAGGCTTGGATGGGTCACCAACTTGCTGTGACTTGAACCAATGACTGCCCTTCTGTGCTGCAGGTTCTCCTCTGTGCAAAGAGTGGGCTGGACTAGAGCACCTCTCAGATGCCTTCCAACCCCTGGCATAGGAAGTGTTAACCTTTGATTAGGCAAGGACTGTGCCTCACAGTGACTGGAGAGAATTCCTTTTAGTAGATCCCAGGCCTGGGAGCCCAAGAAGCAGACTTTGATCCTAACCTACATGGCAGTGGTTTCCTACAGGCAACTGGCCAACAAGCCAAGCCTAATTTCTCACATCTCTCTGTGAGGAGCAGTAACCATGCTTTAGCCATACTACAATACAGGCATCAACTATCAGAAGACTACCAGATAGGTCCTAGAGGTACTGTAGGAATTATGGGGTGTTGGCCCAGAAAGAGGCCAGGGCACCCCAGGTGTCCAGAAGGCACCCCACTCCAGCAAATGATTATCAATGAGGATGAATGTATTTCAATATTTTAACAACTGGGGATAGCCAGGCAGGTGTGTATCCACTGAATGTCAGCTCAGCCCTCTTCAGAATGCTGTCCTTCCTTTGTACAGCAAGGCAGACCAAGATGCCAGCAACAAAGTAGAAAATGAATGCCCCCACCCCCGCAGCCCATGGGGACCTCATGGCGCCCACCCCTCCCTCACAAGTTTGCTTCACTCCCGGGCCCCCACCCCAGGCCTCCCAGGGCATTGGCAAAGAGCAGGCACCATTCCAAACCCTGACTTCATGCTGACCATCAAATCCCCAAGCCAGGGAGGGAGCAATGATGTCATTGTCCCTGTGTTTCAGAAAAGCAATAATCAGACCCAGAAGAGGATCAACTTTCAAGGCAGAAGGCCAAACAGTTTATCTTGGCAAAGGCCTCTGAGGATTGCCTCATAGAAATAAAGGGCTGGCATGCCCGTGAACATCATTTGTTATGAGCTGGGAATCTGCAGTGTCCTTGGACTCAGGAAAACCTCGGGGATCCTGTTGAGATGGAGGATGTCAAATCCAAAACAAATGAGTGTTAGTGTCATCTCTTCCTGTCACAAGCCCCTCTTCTGGGCAGAGAGTGGGAGGAGCCTCTTCCAACAACATTGTGCCACTCCACCCTGGACCCAAGTCTCCTCTTATAGAAGTATCACCAGTTTCCTCAATTTGAATAATTTCCATGACAGCAGGGACTTTTTTCACTACCTTGTCCAAGCATCTGGTATGGACTTGTGATGGTTTAGTCACTAAGTCATGTCTAATTCTTACAACCCCATAGACTGTAGCCCACCAGGCTCTTCTGCCCATGGAATTATCCAGGCAAGAATACTGGAGTGGGTTGCCGTTTCCTCCTCCAGGGGATCTTCCCAACCCATGGATTCCACCCAGGTTACTGCATTGCAGGTGGATTCTTTACCAACTTAGCTACCAGGGAAGCCCTGGTATGGACTTGAGAAATCAATAAATACTGGCTGACTGAATGGCTAGGAAGAAAGAGCAAGGATTGAGAAGTACCCTCCTGGATTCCAGGATATGCCAGGGATCCCCTGGCATATCTTTTTCTGCCAGCTGGGCTTAGGTAGGCAGGTTGGGATGGTGGGCAACTGTCATTGGTCAGTGCAGATGTGTGTTATATATTTAAAACCTTAAACTACCTTCTCCCTATGGTTCACAGTCTTGTCTTCATGCTTCTGCCAAGCCTTTAATCTTACCCTTAATAAGCTTACTCGTAATGGCTACCTGGTCAATCTTTGATTGTAAATGCTGTTGAAAAAGTCCTACTTTGGGGAAATGTGTTCAGGAGGAACAGGTCTCCCTGCTACCAGCTCTGCTGTACTCTATCCTGAGCTGGATCACATCAGTGACCTTGAGGGTGACATTTCCCCTCTATGGCCTCCATTTCCCCTTCTACATAAAAGGCAAGACAAACTAGAAGTATCCACTGTGCTTAGCTTTTAGGGGTAAGTGTTTGAACTCTCTTTCAAAAACAAAAAGCTCTCAGAACCTACCCTAAAAAAATACAATTCCTCGCACGCACAGAGGAGCATTTTTGCATCCGGTGTCTGGAAGTCCACAGCCTCCTTGCAGCTCGGCAAGGGACCCCAGGGTCAGAGCCTTTTAGACTTGCTGAGATGTAAGTTCCCTCCAGCTCTGACTTTCTGGAATGTTAACCAAAGTGTTACTGCGAGAAAACACGTTCCATTCGCCCTCCTCTGAGTCTGTGCCCTCCCACACCTTCTCTCAACTGCCCCTCGGGAACGAAGGAGCTTGGACTTCACTAATGGCCCCAAATACAGCCCCCAGTTTCCTCCAGACCTGACCTCAAGTCAATAAAGGTAGCCCTCACGGAAATGAGGTGGGAAGCAAAAGGAAATCCAGGCAACTCAGCCTAAAAGGAATTTCCTCCTCTCTGCTTCTCTTTCCAATTTGGTCTTTCAAGAGTTTGACAAAGGTGGCGATGGGGGTTGGAAAAATGCTAGGAGATTTTTTTTATTGAGGCCCAGAGAGGGAGGTGGAGATGGATCACAAAATAGAGAGGTCAGGCACCGGAGGCCGAGGAGGGGACACTGAGGAGGCGACACTGAGGAGTGTGGGCGGGGCCTGCGTGCATTCTCTGGGACAAATTGGGCTTTTCCAGCCTGCTGGTTTTCAGATAGCTATTTACGAAGCTGGGCTAATCCAGCCCAGCTGCGAGACTATAAGTAAACAGTGCCTTTAGTGGAGGGTCAGAAGCACCACTTTGCTCCCTGCCGCCTGTACTTAGAGAGCTTACTTCATCTTTTCTGTAGAGGTGGTGGTGAGATGTCAAGATCAGGCAGGTGAAGCTGAATATGAATCCAGGACTCATTCCTATCTGTTGTTACCCTCAACCGTGACAAGTCTCACCTGGGCATCAGAGGGTCAATCAGAGCCAAGTCAGGATGTTTGTTCCCAACTTCTGAGCTGGGTAATCTTGGGTGTGCTTCTTCATCTTCCTGAGCCTCAGTTTTCCCCATCTGAAAAATGGCCGTGATAGTGCTTAACTTGAAGACATACTGGGCGGAATCAATGAGGAAATGAACATAAAAGTCCTGCAGACTGTGCTCATCACAGTTGATCCCCAAGACATACTGCAAGCAAGCCCCTTTTAGCCACTCTTTGCCCCTTTGTCCTTTTCCCTGCAGTAGAGATTAACATATATGAATTAGGAAAGAGTGACCCACAAGGATTGTGACTTGGAAAAGACAGCACTACCTTTAAGCTAAAAGCAGTCCCCACCCTAGATACATGGCTCAGCAAATGAAGCATGGACTGGCCTGAGTCCCCAGTCTCACTCTAGTAGAGATCACCACCCACACAGATATATGCCAACAGTGACCACAAAACCCAAGCTGTACTGTCCATCCTTGGACTGAGTTTCTTTTTTTTTCTATTAAAACTCCAATCTTTTATCAAAGTCATTGATCTCCTTTGAAAATGTTTCAGTTTATTTCAGTTCACTCGCTCAGTCATCTCCGACTGTTTGCGACCCCATGAACCGCAGCACGCCAGGCCTCCCTTGTCCATCACCAACTTCCGGAGTTTACCCAAACTCATGTCCATTGAGTCAGTGATACCTTCCAACCATCTCATCTTGTGTCGTTCCCTTCTCCTCCTGCCTTCAATCTTTCCCAGCATCAGGGTCTTTTCAAATAAGTCAGCTCTTCCCATCAGGTGGCCAAAGTATTGGAGTTTCAGCTTCAATATCAGTCCTTCCAATGAACACCCAGGACTGATCTCCTTTCGGATGGACTGGTTGGATCTCCTTGCAGTCCAGGGGACTCTCAAGAGTCTTCTCCAACACCACAGTTCAAAAGGATCAATTCTTCAGCGCTCAGCTTTCTTTATAGTCCAACTCTCACATCCATACATGACTACTGGAAAAACCCTAAGGGTTAAAACTGGAGAGTCATTTCACTTTGGTATAAATGACTTTCTGGTTCCTTCCTTCCCTAAGAAAGAGACACAAAAAGACGAAGGTAACCGAATCCACACCTTCCCTGACCCTCAGGACGTTGTGTGCTGCCTCTTCTCCCTAAAGCAGCAGCTCCCATCCTTTAACGCAGGTGGCCACCAAACAGCCATCCCTGTGCTTTCCTGCCTCACCCATGGGCACTAGGTTGAGAACTTGGTCATCACTTCTGCTGCAGTTTTGACCAAAGAAAGGCCCAAGGCCATCCATCCCAGATTCAAGGAGTACGAAATGAACTTCATCCCTTCTTGGTGGGATCTGTGAAATCACATTGTAAAGGATCTGGCTGCAGGGGAGCCATTAATTGGGACCATCGATGCAATCAGCCTACCAGGAATTGGGACTGTGTCTAATGCTGGTGAAGCCTATATTTTCCAAAACTAAATTTAGGACTAAAGGGTTGTTTGTCTAACATTTTATATAAAGATCAAACAAATCTCATAATTATTTAATATTTGAAAAGCTTCCATATACTAGTGCAAAAAAATGCTTCCATGAGGTTAATATTACCTTGGGAACTAGACAAGAGTTTCAGTCACTCCATTTTTTTTTTCAGAACATTAACAGAGAAATATATTTAATACTATTTGGAAAAATTATTAATTTCTATAAAACAGTTTTAAATGAATTTAATATTTATTTTTTGAAAGGAGTCTTTACATTTGGGAATTGTGAAAATGTTTATAGATATAACTGCAAGATCATTTTTAAACAAAAATGAATTCTATTTTTAAATGTAGTAAAAAGTTCACGTTGATCGAGGCATCCTCTTAGGGTACGTGATTTCCCCAAATGTTAATAAAATGTGTTTTGTGCTACCTGAGAATTTATATTCTATTGAGGAGTGGATATGTAATAAATAAAATGCTACATATAAGACAAAAAGGACTAAAGGGTTGATTATGTGACACGAGGTTTTGAAATGAGGCTGTATTAGAAACTCTGGGATGCATGGTCATAATTATACCTCCACATCACCCTAGTGTGGGGATGGCACTAGTAAAGAACCCACCTCCAGTGCAGGAGACATGGGTCGGAAAGATTCTCTGGAGGAGGGCATGGCAATCCACTCCAGTATTCTTGCCTGGACAGAGGAGCCTGATGGGCTACAGACCGTAGGGTCGCAAAGAGTAGGACATGACTGAAGTGACTTAGCACACACACAGCCCCGCTCAGTGACCTCCCCTGAATCACATACTCAGTGATTATCTGACCAATTCAAAACCTGGTATTTCAGAACAGGGATGGAACTTCCATGTACATTTTGGGATCAAAGGCTAGTATGTTTTAGCAGGCCTTTAATTTTATAGGGCTTCAGACCTAGAAGCCATTTAAAGTCATATCTTTCACTTTATAAAGAATAAAATAAAATCGAGAGATAAAATGACTCAGCCAAGATGATATTGTTAGGGAGACTGGTGTTTCTCAAACTAAGAGACACATGAATCCCCTGAGTACCTTGTTAAAATGCAGAGTCTGAGCAGCAGGTCTGGAGTGGGGCTCGAGATTTAGCCTTTCTAACAAGAGCCCAGGTGACACTGATGCAGCTGAGTCTAGAACCACAGTTCTGTACATTGAGCTCTAGACCTTGCAGATTCTAGAGAGGAGATGGTAGGCAGACACCTGCATTTAGATCTTCTCTCTTTTTTTGAAGTCCTTCACCAACAGCACCAATTTTGTTGTTGTTCAGTCGCTCAGTCGAGTCCAACTCTTTGCAACCCCATGGATTGAAGCACACCAGGCTCCCCTGTCCTTCACCATCTCCCGGAGCTAGATAAAACTCATGTCCATGGAGTCGGTGATGCTGCCCAACCATCTCATCCTCTGTCTTCCCCTTCTCCTCCTGCCTTGGTCTTTCCACACCCATTTTATCAATGAGTAAACTGAAATTCAGAAAGAAGGTATTGGCATTGGATGAACTCCCTGAAATTTTACAGAAGGGGCCCACTTCCCTACACCTCGAGGCAGCTCACCAAGAGGTGAGCTCAAGGAGCTATGGGCTGCTGTGAACCTCTGGTTCCTCGAGCTGAGCATCCCCTTCCTTAAGGGACTGCACCGGACTCATGGTGCTGGCCCGAGGGTCTCTATGTCCCCAGGGCTGAGATTGTCCTGTCTAGTTAGTGATTTAGGAGCTTGGCAGCCTCGCTTGTTCTATTGTGTGGCCTCTGAACATTCTGTCCAAATGCCTTTTGGCATGCCACGCGTTTTCAAAATGAAAGGGGAGTGGAAAAAATGAACATTGCCCTTGCTCATTTGCCTAATTCAAAAGCATCTAGAAGCTTTTTTCAGAAGTGCGGGTCGGGGGGTGGGGGTTGGGAGTCACCATCATCTGAAATGGAGGAAGCACCTCATCAAGGGTCCAAGAGAGAGATGGAGACATAAGTTTCAAGGGCTGACATTTTAATGGACAGACCTTGGGCCTGGTTTGTTTTTCCCATCCCCTTTCGGGTTAGAAACCACTGCCTTTTTGGAAGCTCTTGTGCTGAGAGGAAATTGCTTTTTCCTAAAGGAGGATCTGAATCTTCCTCGCCCTGCTAGGATCCTGCACTTTCACATCAGTTCAGTCCCACCCACAGACGTTTATTGAGGGTCTGATATGTGTTAGGTGCTATGCAACAGAGATTTAGTGATCAGGGAAATCCCTGTGCTGTACATTCATCCATTCATTCAGCAGCTGACTATTGCTGGGCATCAATCCAGCTCCGGGAATAAGGAGGGAGGAAGATAGCCATGGTTTGGCTACACCTAGTCTAACCAGAGACACAGTCAGTAAGTAATCTCTCTTGACAGATTGCACTAAGTAATTACTTGCTGTGACAAGGAACCACAAGAGAGCGTAATGCTGGGAAGACAAAGATGAAAGAGGTCCTACTCAGATCCATCTTTCCATTCTGCTCCCTGGTCCCTCTCTTAGGTTGGGTCCTCCCTGGAGGCACTGTCTAGGGGAAGCGTGGAGGGGAAGGCAGGTGCTCCCAGTCCTTGGGCTGGGCCCTCCACGTGACCCCAACCCTCAATCCCCAAACACTTACACACACCTCTACTGTCTTCCAGATGCCAGCTACAAGCGTTCTTTCCCAAATGCAACCCTAGTGGTGTCATTTCCCTACAAAAATTCTTTCCTGGCCTTCCCATCATTTGAGGGATTAAGTCCAAACCTCTCAGTAGAGTTTACAGGGGTTTTCACTGTTTGGCCCCAATTCATTTTTCAGCCGGTGATCCCGCCTTCCCCATCATTCCTCCTTCTTTCTTACCAGAAGGAACATCCTGGGACTCCCCAGGACCACTTAGAGTGAAGGGGGGCCTTTCTAAACAATTCTTTTATTATAGAAATGTTCAAACATACACTGAGGCAGAGAGAGTAAAATGATGAACCTTCGTGTACCATCACCCAGCTTCAATACATTCTCAGTCTTGTGCTCTACATGCCCACCCCACCTTGGATTATTTTAAAGCAAATCTAAGACTAAATATATTTTTAATCTGAAAATACTTCAGCATGTATTTCTGAAAGATGAGGACAGGGGTTCTTTTTTGAGATTCCAGGTTTGTTTTTTAAATTGCAAAATAGGACAACCAAATTTGTAGTACAGTTTTAATTTGTACATTTAACAAACCAGAGCTCTTAACACGTACACACACACAGGAAAATGACTGTGTTATATCCTTATTTTGGAGAGAGCATTAAAGAGCCCAGATTTTAGGTCCTTGAATGTGAAAGCCTGCTCTCCCAGGATCACCCTCTCCTGACCTTATACCCCTGTGGCTGGCCCTGACATTTTCTGAGTCCTCCGGGAACTTTCACTCCTTTATGCATTTTCCTTTGTGGATTCTTGAGCATGGAAAGTCCTTTCCTCTGCTTGCTCAGTTGCTTCAGTCATGTCTGACTCTTTGCCACCCTATGGACTGTAGCCCACTAGGCTCCTCTGTCCATGGGATTCTCCAGGCACGAATACTGGAGTAGGTTGCTGTACCCCACTCCAGGAGGTCTTCCCAATCCATAGATCAAACCCGTATCTCTTACATCTGTCTGTATTGGCAGGTGGGTTCTTTGCCACTAGTGCCACCTAGGAAGACCAACAGTAACAGCACCAGCATTTATGAGGTTCCTTGGTGGCTCAGAGGTTAAAGCGTCGGCCTCCAATGCAGGAGAGTCGGGTTTGATCCCTGGGTCGGGAAGATCCCCTGGAGAAGGAAATGGTAACCCACTCCAGTATTCTTGCCTGGAGGATCCCATGGACAGGGAAGCCTGGTGGGCTACAGTCCACGGGGTCTCAAAGAGTCGGACACGACTGAGCGATTTCACTTTCCCTTTCCCTTTTCAGCACTCTGCTCTTTTCTACTCATTCAGAAAGTTCAGTCAACAGATCCTGAACACTTGCTATGTGTTAGGTAAAACGTGAACAAAATAAATACCAGCCTTGCCCTCGTGGAGCTCAAATGAATAGATGTGGAAGTCAACGTATATGAGCAATCACAGCCTTAGCTTTGCTCATAGATTTGTGAAACCCTCACCTCAAAGCTTCCTCTCTGAATGGCTTCAAAGTTAGCCATGAGGGCTTGGAAAGTTAAGGTGAGTTTCAAAAGGAAAGAGGCAGTGGTCTTATGAGTGGGAGGGAGCACCAAAGGTCACTTTCTCTCTTGCTCTGCTCATGGGTTCCCTGTACCAGTATTTCTTGATACTTTCTTGTTTGGACTAGACATGTTTCCCTCTTAGCCCTTCTCTTTATCAACTTGTTGCTGGGATGACAAGTTTAGTAAGAATGTGCCAGAAGCAGAAATCCTGCTTGCTCCAATAATTGGACTAACAATCTGGCTTGGACCCTCTGCTTGCAAGGGCTGAAGAGCCTGTGGGAAATGAGACAGATAAGGTCTGACACACACAGGAGGCATGTACCTGCAAGCCAGTGTCAGTTTTCCAGTAAAAAAAAGTCCTCTTTCCCAAGTATTATAAATTCATAAGATGCCCAACTATATATTATAATTTTTTAAGATCAATACTTTTGGCATTGCCAAAATATTATCCTTGTTTATTGAAACTTGCTAAGAATTTCATTTGCCTTCATGGTTTGCAGTTATGCAAGCCATGTGCTAGATATACACATATAGCCGCTTCCAAGGTGTGCTTAAAATCTGCTTAAAATTTTAAAAATTTCATACAATGGAATATTATTGTTGTTTAGTCACTAAGTCGTGTCCAGCTCTTTGTTACCCCTTGGATTGCAGCACGCCAGGGTTCCCTGTCCTTCCCTATCTCCTGGAGTTTACTCACATTCGTGTCCATTGAGTCAATGATGCCATCCAACCATCTCATGCTCTGTTGCCCTCCTTCTCCTCCTGACTTCAGTCTTTCCCAGCATCAGGGTCTTTTCTAGTGAGTTGGCTTTTCGAATTAGGTAGCCAGGTTTTAGAGTTGCAGCTTCAGGATCACTTTCCAGTGAGTTATTCAGGGTCAATTTCCTTCAGGATTGACTGATTTGATCTTCTTGCAGTCCAAGGGACTCTGAAGAGTCTCCTTCAACACCACATTTTGAAAGCTTCAATTCTTCAGCACTCACCCTTCTTTATGGTCCAACTCTCACATCCATATATGACTACTGGAAAAACCATGGTTCAGATTATCCCCAGAGAATTTCTGGTGAAGATCCAGCTATATGTAGCATGTGATTTACACACAAACTCAAATCTTCACAATAACCTTCCTTGCTGGTGTATCTATTCCCATTTACAGAAAACGAACCTGGGAACTAAGTTGCCCAAGAGTGCTCAGATAGGAAGTGACACAACAGTATTTAATCTGCTGTGTCTGGCTTCAAAGCCTATGCTCACTCTTACTCCTCATTCTACAGCATTCCATGAATAGCGCTTCCCTGAACCAGACAGAGGAAATGACATGTCCCTTTGCTTATAGCCCCAAGTAAGCAAGTTCTGTGCAACACCAATGAGTGTCTTTAGCCAAAATATCACATTTATCTTGAATCTTAAGGCATCACACTGTGAACATAAACTGAAGCAAAGCAATGCAGATGCTGAAGGAGTGCAGTTACTGTTTAGCTAATTTCTGAAGTGACTAAGAAAAAACAATACTTTCCCATTTTAGGGATCATCTGATTATAAAGAGGGCTTTTTCCCACTGAGACATGGAGTTGCAACAAGATTGTGAATAGAAATTAATGACAACGGAAAACCTAGGGAACTTAAAATCACATAGCTGTGTCTATCCATTCAGGGTGGTCTTGATCACCTTGGTCATTCAGACCCTTCCCAGAGCCACCGTTTTGCTGGGATGTTGTCCAAATTGTGAACAAACCCGAGAATCCTCACAGGAGGAGAGCTGGCAGCCCAAGCCTGTTCAGTGCCATTAACCTCACTGGGGTGAAAACAAGAAAAGTGTATTCGCAAATATTGCCATCCTATTGGTGTGTTTATTTTTGACTGTTCCGTTTCTCAGGGAAACAGGAAATGTAAGAAAAAGGAATGTTTGTGTTTTCATAGGGCAGGTTTAATTTAATTTTTCTAAAAATGCTACCAGTATTTTTCCAAGACACTCTAAAAGTAGGAAGAGGTGATGCAGAGAGTTCAGAGGTGGGGTTCTAAGGGCAGAAAGCATTAAGCTTGGCCATGAGGCCAGAGACCTCATTTAGCCAATGTTTTCTGGGCCACTCCTATATGCCAGACCTGGTCGAGGGCAGATACAAAAAGAGGGAAAGCTGGTGGGACCTCTGACACCTGGGTGAGTAGTGGGACCTTTAACTGAGATCAGGATATAGGAAAAGGAGATAGCATTTCCAATGGGACATTTACGAGGTTGCTTGGAAACCTCATGTGTATCCTTGGTTGGGTTGGAGGTGCCTGTGGGACCGTCTGGGGCTGGGTTTTTGAGGCAGGTCGGTAACTCAGGAGAGGCCTGAAGGTTCAGTGATGAGCAGTAGCAGACACAGACCTGAAACTTCTTATGGAGGTAACAGACTAGTGAGGGAATCAGACGATTGTTCAGCAATCTCATAGGTGAATTTAAAACGGCCAAGTGCTAAGGAAGAGAAAGAGTTCAGCGGGCTGTTAGCTAGGCAAGAAGCTGAGTGCCAGCTTCTTGAGGAAGCAGCAGTGGAGATGTGATCTGATGTGGGGATAGGAGGAGCAGGAAGAGTGTTCCAGGCAATGAGAGCAGCATGTGTAAAGGCCCTGTGGCTAGAAGGAGCAAAGCCAGTATCAGGTCAGAAAGAAAGCCAGAAAGACTGGGATAGAGAAGGTGATGGGGGAGCGTGCGTAAGGCGGGGTGGGGGTTGGGGAAAGGCTGGAGCCAGATCTTGGAGCCATGTAGGCTGCGGTCAGTTTTGTCATGACATGTTCTGTCTTGTCTTTCAATCACCTTGGTAATTTGTAGATTTGTCACAGCATTAAAGGATTGGAAAGGATTGCCCCAGGTCATCTTGTCCATTCTACTCCCTCTAGACAGGACTTTCTTAGCATGCAGTACTTAAACTCCAAGAAGATTCTGTCAGATATTACACACCAAGGTTAAGGTTTATCAAGCAGCTTTCAGGATGTTTCTGTTTTCTCTTTTTAATGAATCTTTTTAAATGTCTGTAACAAGCCCTGTTTCTGCACCTCCCCATATCTGTCAAACCTTCATTGAGTCCCCTGCGGACAACGTGGCATCAGGCTTCCTTGCCCTCTTCTCTCTCTTTGTGTCCCAGGAATGACTGAATTCTGTCCATCGGGCCTTGACATCCCCCTCCACACTCCATGCCCCTCAGATCACAGATGTGAAAGAAATGAGAACTAGGATGGACTGCTGTCCCACTGGCTTCCCAGGTGGCGCTAGCGGTAAAGAGCTGGCCTGTCAATGCAGGAGACCTGAAAGACATGGGTTCAATCCCTGATTCAGGAGGAGTCCCTGGAGGAGGGCATGGCATCCCACTGCAGTATTCTTCTTGCCTGGAGAATCCCTTGGACAGAGGAGCCTGGGAGGCTACAATCCATGGGGGTCTCAAAGAGTCAGTCATGACTGAGCAACTTAGCACATAGCATGCATGCTGTCTGACTACATGCCAGGCCTTGGACATCCTCTAACTCAATTTAAGCCTCTTCACCAGCAGTGACCATTTAGTGACAGACACCTATTATAATGTCACTTCATCAAGTGATCTTCCTAGGGGTATGAGAAGACTGAGTCACAAGAGTAGCCAGTGAGTTGCCCACAGGCTCATATCCATAGGTGTCAGCTGGATGTGAACCCTAGGGGCCTTCTGGCTCCACAGTTGATGCTGCCCCCGCTGGCCCCCAAGCTGCTTGGTCATCACAGTAGCCAGTCTTGTCCTAATGAGTCTGCTGGCCTCCACCCACCCTCTTCAACCAAATCCACAAATATACACAGTTCTGAACACATGGAAGCCCTTAATGATGAATAGCGTAATTATCCAGAAGCAGCAGCAGGACAGTGGGCTCAGGCCAAATCCTATTTACTCCACTTTCTTGATGAGTAATACTAGGCAAGCATCTTCACCTCTCTCAGCCTTCACTTCCTTCATATGTAGTAGTGTAGCATGCATGCTCAGTCCTGTCTGACTCTGTGACCGAGTGGACTGTAGCTCGCCAGGCTCCTCTGTCCATGAAATTTCCCGGCTAAGAATACTGGAGTGGGTTGCCATTTCCCACTCCAGGAGATCTTTCTGACTCAGGGATTGAACCTGTGTCCCCAGCATCTTTTGCACTGCAAGCAGCTTCTTTACCACTGAGCCATAGGAGATGGGGCTAAAAATCATCATCTCATAGATGTGTCAAGAGATTTAAAAGAGACGATATTGGTCAAGTGTTTAGCACCATTCCTGGTACACTGTAAGTGCTCCAAAATGGGAGCTGTTGTTAACACAGCTCCCAGAAGTCTTCCTGAACCTGCTTTGTCTATAGGTACACTCTGCACCCAAACCCTCAGTGGCTGCCCAGTGTTCACAGAAACCATCCTAAATCCCTTCTTTGTGTCTAAGCGCCCCCCAAGCTTGCCACTGCCCACATTTTCACCCTAATTCCCACTGCGTCCCCAGCAAGCCTCTACTCACACCAACCTTTACTAACAAGTTTTCCCCAAATTCTGTCCAACTCTGCCTGTATACATGTGGCGTCATTCCCTGTCATGGAAGCCTTTGTCTAACGCCCATCCAACATATACACTTCCTGCACAGTCACTATATGCCACCCCTTGGATGGAGCCTGGGGATACAGCTGTAAATGAAACATGCAGAGCACCTTGTTCTCTCAGCGCACCTACCTTGGATTTGAGAGAGGGACAACAAAGAAAATAAACGTGCAATTACAAATAGTGGCTAACTCTATGAAGGGAGAGTTCATGGTGTGATAAAGAAGATTCAAGAAGCACTTATTTTTTTAGACCAATATCCAGGGAAGTGCACTCTGGAGACAGAGCATATCAACTGAACTGTGAAGTATGTAAAGGGGTGGCCTAGAAAACAGTGTTAGGTAGCATCTTTCAGAGAAAAGGAGCAGCGGATGCAGAGGCCGGAGGTAATGAGGCTCATTCACTAAAGATCTGAAAGGCCCATGTGTTGGAACATGTAGACAGAAGCTGGGGTGGTAAGGAGGGGAAACACAGGATGAAACAACAGGTAGTGCGAACTAGATCAGGCCGAGCCTCAGAGGCTTGGACGGAGACCCAGCTTCTCCTTGAAACCTTCCAAGGTGTTTTTGGTCCTTGTTTTCCTCCCCCAGATTCTTCCAAGCCTTGCTTTCTCCATCACTTAACCAGGACCAAACACTGTGTTTTTAAATCTCCAGAGAGTCGTGAATATACAGAGAGCTGCCTCCTTCAGTGGGGAGCTGCCTCAGACCACTCAGGTCACAGCTCTCCAATTCCTTGGCTTGACGTTGAGGTTGGTACAACTCTGATCTGGCCTCACACTGCTCTGACTACAACCCCCCAAGAGAATGCCTAGCAGGAGTCCTGGGCCACCCCCACTTACTTGGTTTTCTTGGGAGCCTTCTGAATAGGGCCCTTATCAGCCTGGGGATCTCTGGTTTCAAAAATGGATTCGCCCCTTCTAACAGGAAGTCAGGCCTCTTGCGCCACTGGGCAGTGCTGAACTCTGGAGCCCCGGGGCATGTGAGCGGGGACAGGGGGTCTGTGAGAGACTGATGCAGGCCTGCCATCCCCAGGGGAACTAAATAAAGCTATTGTTGGGAAGGGAAGAGAGAAAATAGCCGACAAGATGTTTTTTGTCCTTCATGACCTGTCTGTGTTTGGGGAGGGGCTGGCATGTTACAAATGAGTGGAAATAAGAGTGGCCTTTGAAACCCAATTGAATGGCTTGGGAAGGGAAAGGGGAAGCTTGGGGAGAAGACCTGGGTGGCAGTGGAGGAGCTCCATCGTTTCCTAACTGCCTGACCTTGACAGATGGCTTGCCCCCGATTTCTTATCTATTGCATCAGGAAAGGGCAGAATGCTAACAAATCTGAGTGCCTAGAACCATCCCTGGCCCTTATGAGACACTCAATAAGTGTGGTTGTCATTAACCTGGGAGATCATATGGTTGGGGGATCCATCCAGGGTGCAGTATGATAGCATCCTTGTTCTTTCTCGAGCTTTTACGTAGCAGGATGTCTCCAGAACCATCCCTGGCCCTTATGAGACACTCAATAAGTGTGGCTGTCATTAACCTGGGAGATCATATGGTTGGGGGATCCATCCAGGGTGCAGTATGATAGCATCCTTGTTCTTTCTCGAGCTTTTACATAGCAGGATGTCTCCAAATACTGCTGATTCTCCCCTTGAGAAGCTCTTGACTAGGATTTATGACACTAGCGTACAAGCTCAGGTGTACAAAGATATTTAGTGGTATTGATCATAGCAGCAGAGAGAGAGAGAAAATGGCACAAATGGCCATTATAGGAAAATGGCCAAGAATTGCAATCCACGTGCCCTGTGGGATATTGTGAAGCTACTAAAACTATTGTATTAGGAGTGTAGCTACTGACATGGGGAAGGGAGTGCAAATGGTGAGCTGTGAAGTGAAAAGAGCCATTTTGGAAAAAATTGATCTCATTCATACATATGTATAAATATTTGCAAAGATGGAGCATAACAGGTATTGGGCAGAAATCACCAGGACAATGAGATCAGTCACCTGGGATGGAAAGTGGGTTGTTGTTGTTGCTGAGTCACTAAGTCATGTCCAACTCTTTGCAACTGCATAGACTACAGCACATCAGGTTCCCCTGTCCCTCACTATCTCCTGGAGTTCAGATTGATGTCCATTGAGTCAGTAATGCTATCTAACCATCTCATCCTCACCTGGCAGAGGATGAGATGGAAAGTAGGGGAGGGATATAAAGGGAAAAAAAATATTGTGGTAAAAATAGGGAAAAACTAATGGTTTAATGGTAAGTGAATAAATATAAAATTCTTTCTCTAATATTGCAGAATATCCCTTTTTTTAATTGAACATATAAATGAGGACTATAAAGTAGGGTGGACCAAAGCAAACACTGATTTGATTAGAGGATAAAGTTGTAGACAATCCTAGTCTTGAATTTCTATGGTCATTTGAAGATGATATTTCCATTTTTTTAAGTATCACTTAAAAAACTTTTTGGGAGTGTCCCCACTCTCTCCATCACCACCATCCTACTTCAAGCCCAACCAGTAGCACTTCAAGTCGGTCGTAACCAATTCCAAATTGCTCTCTGGTCCTTCAGTTCAGTTCAGTCCCTCAGTCCTGTCCAACTTTTTGCAACCCTATGGACTGCAGCATGTGCCAGGCTTCCCTGTTCATCACCAACTCCCCGAGTTTACTCAGACCCATATCCATCAAGTCGGTGATGCCATCCAGCCATCTCATCCTCTTGCATCTCCTTCTCCTCCTGCCTTCAGTCTTTCCCAGCATCAGGGTCTTTTCTGTTGAGTCAGTTCTTCACATCAGGTGGCCAAAGTATTGGAGTTTTCAGCTTTAGCATCTGTCCTTCCAATGAATATTCAGGACTGATTTCCTTTAGGATTGACTGGTTTGATCTCCTAGCAGTCCAAGGGACTCTCAAGAGTCTTCTCCAACACCACAGTTCAAAGACATCAATTCTTCACTGCTCAGATTTCTTTATAGTCCAACTCTCACATCCGTACATCACTACTAGAAAAACTATAGCTTTGACTAGACAGATCTTTGTCACCAAAGTTATGTGTGTGCTTTTTAATAAGGTGTCTAGGTTAATCATAGCTTTTCTTCCAAGGAGCAAGCATCTTTTATGTTTGTGACTGCAGTCCCCATGTGCAGTGATTTTGGAGCCCAGAAAAATAGTCTTTCACTGTTTCCATTGTTTTCCCATCTATTTGCCATGAAGTGATGGGACTGGATGCCATGATCTTCGTTTTCTGAATGTTGAGTTTTAAGCCAGCATTTTTACTCTCTGCTTTCATTTTCATCAAGAGGCTCTTTAGTTCTTCTTCATTTTCTGCCATAAGGGTGGTGTCATCTGCATATCTGAGGTTATTGATATTTCTCCCACCAATCTTGATTCCAGCTTGTGCTGCATCCAGCCTGGTATTTCACATGATGTACTCTGCATGTAAGTTAAATAAGCAGGGTGACAATATACAGCCTTGACGTACTCCATTCCCAACTTGGAACCAGTCTGTTGTCCCATGTTCGTTTTTAACTGTTTCTTCTTGATCTGCATACAGGTTTCTCAGGAGGCAAGCAAGGTTGTCTGGTATTCCCATTTCTTGAAGAATTTTCCACAATTTGTTGTGATATACACAGTCAAAGGATTTGGCATAATCAATAAAGCAGAAGTAGATGTTTTTCTGCTATTCTCTTGCTTTTTCAATGATCCAGCAGATATTGGCAATTTGATCTTTGATTCCTTTGCCTTTTCTAAATCCAGCTTGAACATCCAGAAGTTCGCAGTTCACATACTGTTGAACCCTGGCCCTTCAGCCTCTCCCAATACAATTTAACCTGCTCTCAGCTGACAGGTCATGCTCCTGTCCCAGAACTGAGCTATTTCTCCAGCCCATCCAAGCAACCTAAATTCTTCCCTTCAGATTTGAAGGCCCCTAGCAATCGGGCCCCAAATTGCCTCTTCCTTCTCAGATCACCAGCTCAGAGACTTGCAAGCTGGTTCTGAAAAGAATGCTTTTCTCAATCAAAGTAAAAAATGGCAAAGGAAAATTTCTCCTAGTATCAGGAAAATTCATTGTTTTAAACACATTTTCAAAATACTTTTTTTGAAATATCCTACTGTAAATTCTCAGATTTCCCTTGATTGACTTTCTGTGTCAATTTCTACTCCCACTATTTTTGACCATTAATATGTTCCTCTAGTCTCATTTAAGAGTGTTGGAGAAGGGCACTCCGTTTAAATATTTAATTCCACTTAGAAATTATGTCCAAAATCACTTTATTGATGATAAACTCATATTAAGTTTCATAAGATAAATCCTCCCTTCCTTTGAGTCTTCATTCATTAAAGCTCATGAAGAATCTAAACACCCTTCATGGGAAGACCATAGCACTCTGCGCTATTCAGCTCTTGAGGGATGCTAAGCCTTCCCTCCACCCACCCACAAAGCTATTCATCCTTCAGAATCCTTCTCTGAGTCTTCCTTTTCTATGGGACTTGCTCATGACACCACCCACTCGGACTCACCCACTGTACTGCTGGGTCTGCTCTTTCATTGCATCGTTCATCTCTCTGGGAAACCCTGTCTCAATCTTCTGTGTGTCCTACACAACATAAAACAGAGAGCCAGCCATGTAATAGTTCTTATTTCAATTAGTGCACACTGAATTGATTTGATCTTATACTGTTTTATTCATCCTTATGTTTAGGGAAGAGTATTTATTGCACCTCAGAGATGCATATGGTCCCCAGGAAAGTGTGCCTTGGGAGAGAGAGGACTTGATTAAGACTCAAAACACATGAGCTTGACTGGTTCTGTTATTATATGTTGTGAAAACAATCACTTCACTCTGGTCTTCAGTATCTAGGAGGACACATGTATTAGTTTCCTATTACTTCTCTAACAATTTAGCAGCTTAAAAGAATACCTCTTTATTAGTTCACAGTTACGTACATCGGGTAGAACGGCATGCCAAGGTTCTCTGCTTAGGGTCTCATCCAACTGAAATCAAGATGCTGGCATGCCACATTCTCCAGAGCTCAAGTTTCTCCCCCAAGCTCATTCTTTTTACCCACGTAATTCAGTTCTTTGCAGCTATGGGTCTGAGGTCCTCAGTTCCCTGCTGGCTTTCAGCCAGGGGCTGCCTTCATCTCCTGGCATAGGAATGATATATTAAGTCTCATGCTTCGAATCTCACCTCCTTCCTCTTCTGCCACCAGTCTGAGAAAGTTCTCTGCTTTTAAGAGCTCGTGTGACTCAATTAAGATAATCTCCCTGTTTTAAGGTCAGCTGTGCATATAACCAGACCAATCATTGTCTGACAATCTCATCACATTCACGGACTCCAGAGATTAGAGTGGGACACCTTGGGGAGCATTCCTAGAAACTCTACCTGCCTTAACATGTTAATATAGGGAATAGGCAAGATGATTCCTAAGTCAATGATCTCTGATGACTCCCTGTGGTGTAGTCTCCTGATTTTCCTTCATTGGGCTTCACTTCACTCCCTCCCCTGCTCTTAAGCAGATACTGCCGGGTTGGAGCCTCTGGTCTCTTTCTTCCATCATCCAGCCTCCCTCTTTATCTCTCTCTTTGCCCCACAAAACCAGAGTCATCTCCTTCCTCCCTTCAACTCTACTTCACACTTTGATTTTGAACCTCTATGTGGTGCCAGTTTTACATTCTTTATGTCATTTCTTCTTCCCCCAACTAACCTGTGAGTTGGGCATTATTGTCCCCATTTTGCAGATTCAGTTCAGTCAGTTCAGTTCAGTCTCTCAGTTGTGTCCAACTCTTTGTGACTCCATGGACTGCAGCATGCCAGGCCTCCCTGTCCATTGCCAACTCCCGGAATTTACTGAAACTCATGTCCATTGAGTCAGTGATGCCATCCAACCATCTCATTCTCTGTTGTCCCCTTCTCCTCCTGCCTTCGATCTTTCCCAGCAACAGGGTCTTTTCAAGTGAGTCAGTTCTTCGCATCAGGTGGCCAAAGTATTGGAGTTTCAGCTTAAGTATCAGTCCTTTCAATGAATATTCAGGACTGATTTCCTTTAGGATGGGCTGGTTGGATCTCCTTGCAGTCCAAGGGACTCTCAAGAGTCTTCTCCAACACCACAGTTCAAAAGCATCAGTTCTTTGGTGCTCAGCATTCTTTATAGTCCAACTCTCACATCCATACAGGACTAATGGAAAAACCATAGCTTTGACTAAATGGACTTTTGTTGGTAAAGTAATGTCTCTGCTTTTTAATATGCTGTCTAGGTTGGTCAAAACTTTTCTTCCAAGGAGCAAGCGTCTTTTTATTTATTTATTTATTTATTTTAATTGAAGGCTAATTACTTTACAATATTCCAGTGGTTTTGCTATACACTGACATGAATCAGCCATGGGTGTCCCACCCTCGCCTTCTCCCACAGAGTCCAAAAGACTGTTCTATACATCTGTGTGTCTCACATATAGGGTTATCGTTACCATCTTTCTAAATTCCATATATACATGTTAGTATACTATATTGGTGTTTTTCTTTCTGGCTTACTTCACTCTGTGTAATAGGCCCCAGTTTCATCCACCTCATTAGAACTGATTCAAATGTATTCTTTTTAATATCTGAGTAATATTCCATTGTGTACATGTACCACAGCTTTCTTATCCATTCATCTGCTGATGAACATCTAGGTTGCCTCCATATCCTGGTTATTATAAACAGTGCTGTGATAAACACATCTTTTAATTTCATGGCTGCAGTCACCATTTGTAGTAATTTTGGAGCTCCCAAAAATAAAGTCTGTCTTTGTTTCTACTGTTTCCCCATCTGTTTGCCATGAAGTGATGGGACCAGATGCCATGATCTTCATTTTCTGAATGTTGAGTTTTAAGCCAACTTTTTCACTCTCCTCTTTCACTAAAGGCTCTTTAGCTCTTCTTTGCTTTCTGCCATAAGGGTGGTGTCACCTGCATATCTGAGGTTATTGCTATTTCTCCCGGAAATCTTAATTCCAGCTTGTGCTTTATTCGTAATTTTGCAGATGAGAGCAAATTTTTGTACCCATTTTGCAGATTAGAGCACATTATTGTGTTCATTTTGCAGATTAGAGCAGTAGGGTTCAGAGAAGTTAAATATCTAGTCTAAGATTAAACAGAAGGGAAGGTTAAATCTGAGCACAGTTCTTTCCAGTACCTGCCGGCATGCAGGGAAGCAATCAATTTGAGAGGGATGGAGAGGAAGAGAGAGCGCAACGTTGCCCCTCACCTCAAGTTCCACCCTAAAATAAGATGAAGATGAAGCCCCAGTAGTGATCTGGGCAGTTCACGGACTGCAGAGGGTGTCTAGGGTATGTGAGTGAATGGCTGGGGGTGACGATTTTGCTGGGGAACAAGACCACTTGGTGAAAATGCACCCATGCATTTCACTGTATGCCCCTTGAGTTGGTAAAATTTCAGTCTTTCAGCCTCAAGTGTCGGGATCTCTTTTCCTGCCTATGAGAGCATAGGTGGGTACATCCACTTTGCAGAGCAATTTGGCTACATCTAGCAAATCTGACAGAGAAGGCAATGGCACCCCACTCCAGTACTCTTGACTGGAAAATCCCATGGATGGAGGAGCCTGGAAGGCTGCAGTCCATGGGATCACTTAGGGTCAGCCACGACTGAGCAACTTCACTTTCACTTTTCACTTTCATTCATTGGAGTTGGAAATGGCAACCCACTCCAGTGTTCTTTCCTGGAGAATCCCAGGGACGAGGGAGCCTGGTGGGCTGCCGTCTATGGGGTCACACAGAGTCGGACACGACTGAAGCGACCGCAGCAGCAGCAGCAAAGCTGAGGCAAGCACTGCCCCACCCCAGCAATTCCATACCTGTGCCTGTGTCTTGGTGAAGCTCCCTTACTAGTATTGTTTATAATTGGAAAAATAGAAGTCACCTAAGTGTTCATTAGCAGGAAATGGGCAAATGGTAATGTGCTCATCAAATGGAATACTTGGCAGCAGTTAAACGGGAATCTGAGCTATATGTATCAACATACATGAATCTCACGAACACAATGTACCCCAAAAATTCATAAGAGTAGATTCTTTTGATGCTACTTACATAAGGTTTTTAAATGTGTAGTGTCTATTATTGGGAATCCTTGGTAGTAGTTAAATATGAATAAACACAAGGGAATAATAAACACATAATTTATATGACGGTTACATCTGAGATAGGAAGGAAGGAAATGTGATGAGATAGGAGGGAAGGAAATGTGATGAGAAAGGACATCAGGGGCTTCAACTGTATGGACAATTGTTTATTGCTAAAGCTAAGTGATATTCACAGTATTGCTTTTAAAGTCTTTTTTCATGTGAAATATTCCATAATAACTCTTACACTGACAAATATTACCACCAGGAA
This sequence comes from Bos indicus x Bos taurus, assembly GCF_003369695.1. Lineage (NCBI taxonomy): Eukaryota > Metazoa > Chordata > Mammalia > Artiodactyla > Bovidae > Bos > Bos indicus x Bos taurus. The sequence continues at coordinate 49,043,151 of NC_040080.1, forward strand.
CATGCTTACCACTTATAACATGAAGTGGAAAGAGCAATAAGCAGAATTGGGTATGCATTATACTCCCAACTTTGTAAGAACAGAACAAATCAAAAGAAAAATTTAGATTAAAAAAAGAAAAAGGGAAACAGATAATACACCAAAACCATTAAAGTTCAATGGTGATTTTTATTGTGCTCTTTGTACATAATGACATAGTACTTTTTTATAGTTTCCAAAATTTTATAGTGAGTACACATTGCTTTTGGAATCAAAAACAAATATTGCCTTTTCTAAAATCTGCATTTGTTAACTCTAGACACTAGGATATTATACATTTTAGCCTGAAATGAGGAAGAAATTTCTTATTCAGCCTCTACTGCAGGAAGCCCTTGCTTAGGTCTTAGAGCAAACAAGTCACATCGAGCTTGGAGTCTAACAGACCCATGTCCCAGCTCCACCCCTTCCCAGCAGCTGCCTGAGTCTTGACTTTTTGTGAAGTGTTACAAGAATACCTTTCCTGCTTGCCTCACGTGACCTTGGTGGGGGAAAATGAAATGAGGTCCGGGCCATGGCTTTGGGACCCACAACAGACCCTCTGTGGCAGCTACAGTCGCTCCTGTGTGTCAGACCAGGTGCTGGGCACCACAAGGGAAGACCTGGTTCCTCCTCCCAGAGCATCCAGGGTGTCAGCGGACAGCCCAGGGTTGAGGGACAGGCACCAGAATAGAAACCTGTACGGCACAGAGGGTGGGACATGATTACCTCTTCTGGAGTTGACCAAGTCGTGGAATTGTTACTAAATAATGAGGAGGGATAACCTCTGCCCTTAAGCAACTCCAAGTATACTTCTAGACACCGAACAAGCCTATTTCAAACAACATACAGACAGCATGAGGAGGAGATGCGTAGGTTCAGTCCCGGTCCCCTCACTTCCTAGCTGAGTAAGCATGGCCAAGACAAGCATCTGACCATCTGAGCCCCTCTCTTCCTCTGTATCACAGGGAGAGACATGCATGCCTTACAAGTCTTACCCAGACCCAGACTGTACCACAGATTCTGTGTCAGCCCCTTCCCTGGGTCAGGCCATGTTCTGGTTGCTGGGGGTATGACAGGGAACTAACCAGGCCAGGCTGCTGCCCCATCAGTCTTTAAAGGTGGGAGTCCAGGACAGTAGCTCAACACAGCGCCCATGCAGTCCAGCCCATAAATGCTTGTTCTCATCTTGATGTGACCGCTATTATTTTTCTTCATTGGAAGATAATTGCTTTACAATGTTGTATTGGTTTCTGTCGTACAACATCGTGAAATCAGTCAGAACTGTATATATGCATATATAAGGGCTTCCCAGGTGGCACTAGTGACCAGAGTGTCGGCGGTGATGCTCTGGGATGCTAATAAGTGGTTTTCTCTTGTCTCTTTCAGCTCACAGCCCCTCACTTCCCCGTGGTGGTTAAGCTGGGACATGCCCACGCCGGAATGGGAAAGGTATGAGAAGCAGCTCTTCCTTCCACTTACGTTAATACTCACGCGGCTCCCCCGGACCACCTGCTCCCCTCTCTCTGTATCCCCCAACACCCCCACCTTAGCCTAGCCTCCCAGAACAGAGAGTTAGAGGAACTCCACATTCCCTCCCTCCCCCCATAACACACCTTCCTCTGCGCTCTCATGGATCACCTCTCCAGCTCAGTCCATACTTGCCAAACCCTCCCTGGCTAATCAGTTCCCGTGATTGTAGATTCAGAGAAATGGATGTACAGCACTTTGTAGATGGTTCTTATCATCTCCACAGCTGCGTGTAAGCACGTGTCTTACTCATCGCTCTATCACCTGCAGAGTTAGAACCTAGAAGGTGGTGAATGCATATGGCTCCATGGAGGAAGCCCCTGGAGTCAGTCAGTTTCCACAAAAGTCAAAAACATATCCTCCACAGTCACAGCTGACACTGTTACAGAACCAAACTTGGGTCCACTCGCCCACATGCTATAAAGCCAGTCTCCTTACACAAGGTTGTGGTCAAAGAGAGCACAGCATTTATTGTCAAGGAGGACTGGGGGCTCCTGCTTTAAAACCTTGAACTTCCTAAAGGGTTTCAGCTGAGCATTCTTAAAGGCCAGGTGAGGGAGGGGGTCTCAGGGTATGTGATCAGTTTGCACAATTCTCTGATTGGTTGATGGTGAAGTCATAGAGTGGTTAATATGATCAATCCTTAGGCACCAGTAGGTCTGGAGACTCATGATCATCAAGTAGTTTTAATTTCTTCCATTCAGTGATGGTTTTAGCATCTGCAAAAACAACTCAGGAAGTGTGCATCGGATACTGTTATCTAAATACTTCAGAGAGGAGCTACAGCAGAAGATGAGGGGGAGGGGTCTGTCCCAGGAAGGCCCAAGAGGGTCCTGCTCGGTTACAACATATTGTGACACTGTACTGGTCAGATTTTTGCAGTTGCAAGTATAGAAACACAGCTCACGTTAGAGTGCAAAAGACAATTCGTTGGTTCAAGCGTCAGAAAGTCTCGGATAGTTCCTGATAGATTCAGGCAGAGCTGGATCCAGGAGCTCAAATGATACCAGACCTATTGGCCCTGTTAATCTCTGCCTGGTGTTTTCTTCGCATGGTTGAGTTAGACAGCTGTGGATGGCCCGCTCTGGTCCCTAAGCTCACCATCCCAGAGGAAGAAAGACCCTGTCTCTTTCTGGTGCCTCTATAAATCTCATGGAGGAATATTGATCAGTGCCTGCGCTTCTAGAGATTTACTCCTAAATAAGGGGGATGGGGATGGGGAAGTTGGGGTGGAGGGGAAAACAGGCTACCTCTCAAGCTTCTGGCTCAAACAGGACCATGTGAGAACAGGTAGATTTCAGTGCCTGCGGTCCCCAGTGGAGGAACCTGAGGCCACATGCGAGGCCCAGCACAGCTGTGCGCCAGCAGGGGCCGGTGGAAACCTTGCTTTGTGTAGGCACAGTCCAACCATGAATAACCCTGCACCCTGCACCTCTGTTCTTCCCGTTCTTCCCATGCCGTATGCCTTCTGTGTAACCTCTTCCCACCTAAACTCCATCCCCTTCAAGCAGCAAAGGATGGAAAGGGTCAGACAGGTCAGGGCGTGACCTCAGCTCTGACTTTTATGTTAACTGGAGCAAGTTGCCATCTAACTTCTTTTGGCCTCCTCATCTGGCAAATGATGATACTTCTTACAAACATCTTTAAAATGAATCCTTATCAATTATGTCACAGTAAAACTGGAAGAAAAAAGTAAAATTTTTTTAAAGTCCTCCCTCCCTACTTCCTCTCCCTAAAAAGTACACATTGTGAGGGCAGAGCTTTTTACCTGTTTGCTCCCTACTGTTCCCACTGCCCACAGTGGTCCCGGCTGCACCCTGGCCCCTCAGGTTGCTGGGTGGTTGACTGACTCCCTCTTCACCCTGAGTCTGTTCCCCACTGCCTGTTCTCCCTACCTCTCCTCCCTGCCCTGTCATCTGACTACATCTCCCTGCCCTCCTATGGCTGCCCTCCCCGTGGTCCTCAATGACCCTCTGCTGCTAATTCAGTGATCATATCTCTGTCCATATCTGAACTGTCCTGTCTACATCATTTGAAGCTGCTGGCCCTCCTTTCTGTCCTGAGATCCATGCCCCTCTCCTGGATCTCTGGCTCTCTCTCTGACCATTCCTTCACCGTCTCCTTCAAGAGCTTTCCTTCCTGCCCCATCTTTAGCCTCGTCTGTTCCATCAGCACACACTGTCTGAGCTCTCGTCTGCGCTCTCCACTGCAGCTCCCGTCTACACGCCAGCAGCCCTCCAGTCACCCTTGCTGTGCAGCGTCTCGGGCTCTTCTATCCAGTTACGTCCTCTGCATCTCCACTGGTCCGCCCGGGAAACCTCAGACTCTCAAAATCCCAGACCACACCCATTTTCTTTTCAGAGAGCCCACTCTCCTTCCTTGTCTTCATCCTCCTCCTCTTCCTGGGACTGTCTTTACAACAGGAATCCCCAGTCCCTCCATTGTCTTCAAACAGAAATCTGGGTATCACCTCCCCTCTTCTGTGTACACATGGTCGTCATGTCCTGTCACTTACCCTTTATTAATGTTTCTCAAAAATGTCCTTTTTTTCTTGCCCCCCTGCCACCATCTTGGACAGCTTTGATAAAGCTAGAAGTTTCCCAAGAATTAAATTCCGTTTCTAAAGCTTAAAATAATCCCAGACAGGAAATAAAAAGAAGGAAATACTTAAAGAGACTGACGCAATGTCAGAGGAGGGGATGCCTCCCAGAGACGCAGGCCCCAGAGGAACTCCCAGAACATGGAAAGGAGGGCTCATCTCCAAGGATGAAAAGTGTCACTGGCTGGAATAAACTGAGGTTTGCAAAAAATGCTGAGATCAAGGGAAAGGGGCTTTTCTCCTTCTGTTTGGAATAAGAAAAGTATCAGAAATGGTCTGGACATGCCAACTGAGAAGATGATGTCATATTCATGGCTGAACAGGAGAAAAACAGGACGGTACCTTTTACAGGACTTTCACCTTCTCTCCAGAAGAAAGATTGTCTGCCTGGAGAGAAGCAAGGAGAACATTTCCAGGAAGAAACTGGTGAAGAGGCTGTTGAATTAACTCAGTCTTCCTGGAAATTCACCCAGGATCCCATGATTGAAGTTCCTGACCCTCCTCAAGTCTGTTTTTCCCCTTTGTTTGTATTGATCGGTGCCTACTCCATGCTGACAATAAGAGGATGAATAGGACCCAGTCCTTGCTCTCAAAAAACTGAGACAATTGCTTAGATAAATAAGTATAACACATGCTGAGGATCTGATGGAAGGCTGTGCAGGGCGTGTAGAGATGATTGAAGGAAGGAGCTTAATTCCACTTGCAGGGTGGAAGGATGAAAAGAGGTTCCACATCAAGGAAACCACAGGGTTTCGTGTGCCTGGAGATCTAAGGAATTCTAACAAACAAGAGAGACTCCAAGTCAAGAGATGGACCCTCTTATACTACAACAAAGAATAGTGGATGCCACAGGGCAGAGAGATCAAAATAGAGTGAAGTGCTGTGCAGCTTGGGGAGCACTTAGACAGTTAGGAGGTAATCAGGAGGCACAACAGGAGTTCTCAAGAAACCAGAACGGCCAGACCAATGGTTCTTAAGGGGGTGGGGGAGGGTAGTCTTCCCCCGGGGAGCATTTGGTTACATCTGGAGGCAGTTTTGGTTGTCACAACTGGGGGTGGGGGGATGTTAGTGACACCTGGCATCTACCCTGCAGAAACCAAGGATGCTGCTGAACACCCTGAAATGCCTAAGACTGCCCCCCGACACACAACAGAGAATTATCCAGTCCAAGATGTCAGTAGCATCAAAGTTGAGAAACCCGGGACAAAACTAATTTTGTTTCCTTTGTTGAAAGTTTTACCAGATTAGAAATCAAAGGAAGTAATGGTTATTATGGGCTTCCCTGGTGGCTCAGACGGTAAAGAATCCAAGAATCCACCTGTAATGCGGGAGACCTGGGTTCAACCCCTGGGTTGGGAAGATCCCTGGAGGAGAGCATCGCAACCCACTCCAGTATTCTTGCCTGGAGAAGCCCTATGGACAGAGGAGCCTGGCAGGCAGCAGTCCATAGGGTCGCAAAGAATTGGACAGGACTGAGGAACTAAGCACAGCACAGTGGTTACTATAGAGTTCACCAGTCTGTTCCAAAGGATTGTAATTCATCAGGATGCTAAAGGCTATTTTGTCAAATACGAAAATTCCATGTTAAAGTAGATTTCTAGTGCAAAACTTCTCAGACTCATTAAGTTTGCTCATATACCTCCTGAGGGTAGAAGAACATAAAAACTTGTGCAGAATTTTCCAGATTTACAGGACCAATGAAACGTTTGACCAGTTTTTGAGCTGTGTGTCCTTTCATTAACTTGTAAAAACTCTTTGCACATTACGACCATTCACCCTGTGTCATACTTTGCAATGATTTTTCTCCACTTGACAGCTACATGTCCATTTTATTATTCAGCTTTTAATCATTGTAAAGGTTTTTTTTTAAATTGTAGTCATGTGTTTCCATCTTTGGGAGTTTGTTATAGTAACTATAGGTGGTGATTTGATCTACTTGTTAGTTATGAGATCTTAGGTTAAGTTACTACCCTAGTATTATCTCATGTAAAAAGAGGATAATAATAGTATCAACCTAATAAGCTGGTTGTGAGGATTAAGAGACACTATGTATGTCAAACATAGCTCAGTGCTTGGAATGCAGTAGACACTCGATAAGTATTAGCTGTCATTATTACTAAGAATATTTGGGTCTGCTTTCAGAACCCCAAATCCAGCTGAATTCAATAAGGGAGTTATGACTAAACAGCATCCTCTGTCAGAAACCATTTCATTTGGCTACAGGTTCAATATGAATCAAATTGTTAAGGAGTTGCCAAAAGCTCTAATCCATAAACACCTAATAAATAGGTGAAAATGGGCTCAACTTTGTTCACCACTAGGGAAATGCAAATGAAAACCACAATGAGATGCCACTATAAAACCACTAGACTAGCTCAAGTTAAAAAGATTAGTAATTCTAAGTGTTGGCAAGAGCTTGGAACATTTGGAACATACCCACAGAGCTAGTGAAATTGTCAGTTTGTTTGATTTTATTTTTCATTAGAGGTTAATTACTTTACAATATTGTGATGGTTTCTGCCATACATAAACATGAGTCAGCCACAGGTATATGTGTGTCCTCTCCCTCTTGTACCGCCCTCCCACGACCCTCCTCATCCCACCCCTCTAGGCTATCACAGAGCACCGGCTTTGGATTCCCTGCATCATACAACAAATTCCCACCAACTGTCTATTGAAAGTGTCAACTGATATAACTACTTTGGAATATGTGTTGCTATTATCTGCTGATCTGAAATTACAAAGAGTTGCTTTTTTTAGGTAAAGTGAAGTTGCTCAGTCATGTCCGATTCTTTGCTACCCTGTGGACTGTAGCCCACCAGGCTCCTCTGTCCATGGGATTTTCCAGGCAAGAATACTAGAGTGGGTTGCCATTGCCTTCTCCAGGGGATCTTCCCAACCCAGGGATCGAACCCAGGTCTGCCACATTGCAGGCAGATGCTTTAACCTCTGAGCCAACAGGGAAGCCCATTTTTTAACTATACCCAACCTGAATGCATGTGTGTGAGTACTCCAGTGTTTATAGATGCTTGTTCATAGTTACCAAAATCTGGACACAGTCCATGTGTCCATTAAGAATAAAATATTAGTAGATAAATAAATTGCAGCAAATTCAGGCAAATGGGAATTTTCCAGAAATGAAAATGAATAAATTACAACTAAATATACAACAACATGCCTGAATCTCACAAACACACCAATGAATGAATTGTCAGATTTAAAAGGATGCCAATGTATATGATTCCATGTATATAAAATTCAAAGCCAGGGAAACTAATCTATAGTGCTATGTGGCATACATATAAGATTATAAAACTTACGAAAGCAAGAAGATTACTACCTTAAAGAATGAAGTGAAGTAAAGTGAAAGTCACTCAGTCATGTCCAACTCTTGCGACCCCATGTAGCCTGCCAGGTTCCTCTGTCCATGGGGATTCTCCAGGCAAAAATACCGGAGTGGATTGCCATTTCCTTCTCCAGGGGATCTTCCCAACCCAGGAATCGAACCCGAGTTTCCTGCATTGCAGGCAGATTCTTCATCCACTGAGATATGAGGGAAGCCCATTAAATAATAGAAGTTGCCTTTGTGGAGGAGGGAGGCGTGGTCGTGGCGTAGTTCTTGACGTGGTTCAAGCCTAGTTCTTGACGTGGGCGGTGTAGATGTTTGCTCTGTGATTGGTAGCTCACTGAACTGTCACTTTCTACCAGGCAAGTCTTTCTGTGTGTGTTATATTTCAAGATAAAATAAGGTGTTTTTTTTACCTTTATTAGGGCATATTAATGAAGATCTGATTTCCAAAGTAAAGTGAGAATCCTGCACTGCACTGGTCCCTGCATGGCTAGAACATTGTATTACGTTCTGGACTGTAAACAGGCTCTGGATGTTTGAATCATTGATAAATGAATGTGTTCAGGAGAAAATGAGCTGAGTAGTGGAGGGCAGAGCCTTCCAGCCTGGGAGGGCTAGAGACAGTGTGGCTGGCATCCTCAGAAACATGGAGAATTGTCCTGGGAAGGTCGGCTGGATATTTCTGTGTATTAGTAACAGGTAGGAGCCAAAAATGGGACCAAAGTCCGGGAGAAAGGCATGTCAGTTGTGTTGAAAGAGCAACTTTCTAACAATCAGAGGTGAACATTAATGGAATGAACAGCTGCTTTGTGTAGAAAGTTCTCATCAATGCAGAACTGGAGCAAAAATAAATATGTACTAGAGAGTTTCAAGAGAGTTTAAGCATTATTTGAGATTTTCTGCCTGAGATGTTTGAACTTGGTGAAATTGAGACACTTCTGTTTATGTTTTTATGTGGATATGTGAACTTTTTTTGCAACGGAAAGGGTCCATAGCTTCTTTCACCTTTTCACAGGGGCCATGATCCTTCCAAAGTTTAACACACCCTGAAGATGACTGCTACAGTATCTTCCAATGATGAGAATCTGTGGTTTTGATCAATACTATGAGCAGCCTATTGAATGGGATGGTGTATCTGTTATCATCATAGAACTTGAGTTCGTGGCCAACTGCCTATGGGGTAGCATTTGTAGAAAGCAGGGATTCTGATTTTAATCTGGATTTACCATTTACCAGTTGTGTGTTGTTCACTAAGCTGCATAATCTCTCTGTGCCTAGATTTCCTCATGTCTAATATGGGGACAATAATTTCCCTCCTGCAGTTGTAATGATGATAGAATCAATCAGCCCAGGCTTGGGAAGATGCTGGGTCAACACTCAGGGAATGGGAGCTTTAAAAACCCACTGCTAATATAAACTGTTCATCTGATGACTTAACTGCTTATCTCAACTAAGATGAGATAAGCAGTTGCTCATAATAGACCAAAAGGGGAGAAAAATTAAATTCTGGGCAAATTCTTAAAGTAAGCAAAATGGGCTTCTGGCATCCCCAAGAGAGGGCAAGATAACAAACAAACCCCAGCCTGGGAGACGCCTTCTCCTTATTTTGTAAATTCAGACTTTCAGGGCTTGAGTCCCAGCACCTCACTTAGAAGATAAGAACCTGGGGCCCCAGAGAGGAAAAGGGTCTTGCCCAAGGCCACCCAGTGAGGAAGCACCCCACCCCTAGGATCAGAACAGGAAGGGAAAGAAAGTCTTCTGAGATGATTCCACCCCATTACATACTTGAGAGATTAAGAATAGTAGTAATAATAATAGCCAGAGTGATAGTAAAAGCTAATTCTCTACAGAGTTTACTCTGTGCAGGCATTGTTCTAAGTGCTTTATAAATTAGTCATTACTATCTATAAATTACTATCCTCATAACCACCCTATGAGGAAGATATTAATCTTTTCGGTATCCCCACTTGACAGATGGGGAAACTGAGACACCAGGAGTAGGAGGCAGAGTTGGGGTTCAACCCCAGGCAGTCTGGTTCTGGCTTCTAAGTTCTGATAGATAAAGGGCGTTGCCATGGTCACAGTTTAGTAAGCCCAGACATGGGTATCCTAACACTCCCCCTTGCCCAGGGTTTGTTGTTCTACTAAGAGTAGCCTGGAGTGATGAGGTGCAGGGTTGAGCTGACCTGTGTATTCTGAGGGGTCAAAGTGACGGCTCCCAATGCACTGTCTCCAGCAGCATCTTGCACACCCTGGCGTCTTGCACACCCTGGCATCTTGCACACCCCGGCGTCTTGCACACCCCTGCATCTTACACACCCCGGCGTCTTGCACACCCTCACATCTTGCACATCCTGGCTCGACCAGGACCGCTGCTGTCCTCAGCTCCCAGCGACCTGGACTCCATCTCTTCTTTCACGCTGACTCTCCCAGTGAGATTTCCCAGCACTGTCTGCTTCTTTAAGTGGGAGTAGATAGTCAGCTGACACAGTCATGGAGAGAAAGGACTAGAAAACGAGCAAATGAGCAAACGGAACCCAGGGGAACACTTAAAACATAGAGTGCTCCCCCAGCACCTGGGTGACGACCTGGGAGGAAAGTCGCTCTGTGTTTCATGCTCAGCAGAAACCAAGTCAGGTGAGAACAGGAGAGGCTTCACCCTGCAAGGTGTTCAGGGAAGGAGTGTTCAAGGCCCTGCCAGGCTGTGAGGGGAAGAAGGGAGAGGGACCCATACTCTGTACCCCCGCTCACCCTCCCTCTCAACTCCACCGTCCACCAAATCCCCCTCCCCCTGGATGACCACTGCCTCCTTTACTCGCTACTTCTCTGCGATAACATGGGCCCTGAAGGCAGTTCCATCCATTCTTTACCCCTTAGTGAAAATTGTAAACACCGTACTCTGCTTCTCAGAGCCTCTGGCACGAGGTTACTCTCTCTCTAAGCACGATATACACCGCGGGTCCTCATTATTCACAGATACTGCATTTATGAGTTTACCTACTCACTAAAAATGTATTCATCACCCTGAAATCAATTCTCGCAGCCTTTTCAGTGGCCATTCACAGACACGTGCAGAGCGGTGAATAATTTGCATGTTCCTTCCCAATTGAGGTCAGCTCTGCCTTCTTGTTTCAGCCTGTAATCAAGTATCCTCTTCTTGAGGTGTTTAATGCCACACTTTTGCATTTTTGTACCTTTCTTTTGGTGATTTCATTGTTAAAATGGCTCCCCAGCATAGGGCTGGGATGCTGTGTTCCTAATCCCAAGCAGGCTGTGATGTTTCTTATAGAAAAAAAAAAAAAAAGCCTGTGTTAGATACGCTTTGTTCAGGTATGAGTCTTGGTGCTTGTGGTTGCCGTTGGCTATGAATTTAATGTTAATGAATCAACTATGTATATTAAAAATTTGTCTTTAAAAGGAAGCACACGTAACAAGGTTATATATTGATGAGTTGATGAAAATGTAGCCATAAGCTTGCAGGAACCAAATCCTGTTTTCCTCTAGGAGCAGTAGTTCAGGATTCACTAATTCAGTGCTTGTTACAATGTTACAGAATGTAACTACTGTGAATAATGAGAACGGACTCGTGTGTGTGTGTGTGTGTGTGTGTGTGTGTGTGTACATATGTGTATATACCACACACACAAACACATATTCTGTAAAGAGTTCTAAGGGTCTCTTTCTTCCTTTGGATGCCAAAATGCCACCATTCTAAGGACAAACAGAAGCAACTAAAACAGTCATTTCAGTCTGACACTTGCCATGTTGAAGGTGACATCACCTGGATCATCAACTTGTTTTCCTTACAAGGGTTTAAGGCTGAGATGTCTACTGCTGAAACTCACTCCTCTAATCCTCACATCTTTCCACCATCCTTGGTTGGCCTGGGCTCAGGAAACCTGGGTCCTCCTGCCAGCCTCATACTCCCTGGGGCCCACAGCATCCCCTTGGGCAAGTCATTTAAACACATGAGTGCAGGGTGTCAAATACATCAAATATACATGATGTTCCTCACCAAGCACTTGGAAAAGCTAGTGAATCGAATTGTGTTAAAAAGCATGAAGCGGCTCATGACTGTGAGATGGGGAGGTAAGCAGAGGAGGATGTGGACTTTTGACTTAGACTTCACTGGACTCTGATCTGGACTCTGCCATCTGCTAGCATTGTGACCTGGAGCAAATCCCTTGCCTTCTCTGGGGTAATTCAGAGCAGATGAGATGGGATGAGCAAAGGCACACCAGCTGTTGCAGAAGCATCAGTGCCTTCAGCATCTCCTCTAACCGTCAGAGACACTCTGACAGCTCTTCCTGATTGCAGCTTTGCAGAGGTTCCAAGAGCTGTTTTGCTTAAACTCACAGGTAAGTGACAGAAGCAGAATTCGAACTAAGGTTGTCAGGTCCCTCAGCCCGCTTCTTCCTGCTGCCTGGGACCCGCAGGAACGCCCTGGTGGAATCATCGCTTCCTGTTTTAAGGCCACCAGCCAACTTAATAAGAGAGTTGATTTATAAAGAATTTCACAGGGTTCCACCCAAGAAACATGTGAGTACCTTGGAGGCCAGCACTGACCTTTGCCTATGAACCACTCTTGTCTGCTGAACTGACTTCATCCCAGGCCTAAAGCCAAGAATAAGCACACTCATGCAAGAGAATGAGAAGAAGAGAAAGAAGACTATCAGCCCCTGGCACAGTGCTTTACAATCAGGGTACACCCCAGCCACCTAAAAGGCCCCATTTTGTCAAGAGGGACAGAGACATAGAAACAGTCTCCTCTGGAAAGATATGCTACCTGCTCAGTGTGCACTGACCGCACCACTCCTCCATGGAAAACAGAATATTTCTGAGCTGACAAACACTGAAAAACAGTAGGATTTCCTCTTTCTTTTTTCTGCTTTCCTGGCAGTGTCTGTTGACCCATCTTGGTTTTGTATTCAAGAAAGGTCAGAGAAGTCATGCCTTAAGAGGCTCCCAGAAGGAGGAGGGGGCGCACGCTGCCTGTTAGAGTGAGACACTGTAATTTCCCACAATCTGATGAGCAGCTCCGTACTTCTACCCCAGCTTGACAGTCAATTTGCAAAGTATTTCCACACTGGGAGCCTGCTTAGGCTCAAGCCATCTTTTGATGAGAGTATTGTTATCATGACACCCATTTAACAGATGAGACCAGCAGAAATCAAGGAGGCAAAATGATTGGGTGTATGGTCACACACTGCATTCTGTGAAGGCTGTTCATTCTTTCCTCTGGTCCCGGAACCCGTGCCAGAGGAGGGAAGCCTCCAGAGAGCTCGCCAGCCCATCCAGAACACAGCCTGTGTGTCCACTGAGGTCTTCCTCAGCCAAAATGTGCAGGCGCAGCCCATTGTTGCTATTAGTGGGCTAGAGAAGTGATGGCCTGAAACAAGCAGGTGCCCCCATGCTCACTGCGGCCGTGGCCCAGGGCAGCCTCCCACCACGCTTCCTGCAACTGAGAACAGCCACTCCTCTGGCTTTTTGGAAGTGAGTCCACTTAGAGGCAGCTGGCACTGTGGCTGACAGAGGGAAGTGGCAAGGTTGTTTGTGGGAGAAGGATGTAAACAGTGGGCTCACTATGTTTTGGGGTATGTGTGTTGGGGTTGCAGGGGGGCTGGGTGAGCAGAAGATGTCTTATGCACAGTTATCAGTACCTCTACTAAAGCCTCTGAACAAATGAACTGTTGGCAGAGTCTGTACTCTTACCTCGACTCCTCACCCCCAGCCCCAAGGATCCTTCATACACCAACACTCAATCCTCCAGTAGTGAGATCAGAAGACCCAAGGAGGGGCCGCGTGGGACAGCAGATGCTGTCATGACACATCATGACACTCTTGGAAAATGGTTGAAACGAGGATTGAGTGGATCAGTGGAGAAGGCTCCCTGCAGTTGACAAGAAGAGCCTGAGGCTCCCAGCCACCCTGAGGGATCAGAGAGCAGCAGCAAGAGCACCTTATTAGGATGCTCTGGCTGATGAGTGAGGTGAGTGTAGCCCCTGAGTCAGACAGGCCTGAGATCCTTGACATGGATCCTTGACAGGCCTTGCTCTTCGACATGGGGACTTTGTAGAAAGATGAGTTAGAAGGATTTAGTTAGAGTTAGAAAAGGCAGAGGAACCAGAGATCAAATTGCCAACATATGCTGGATCATAGAAAAAGCAAGGGAATTCCCAAAAAGTCATCTACTTCTGCTTCATTGAGTATGCTAAAGCCTTTGACTATGTGGATCACAACAAACTGTGGAATATTCTTAATAAGGTGGGAACACCAGCCCACATTACCTGCCTCCTGAGAAACCTGTATGCAGGACAAGAAGCAACAGTTAGAACTGGAACCCTGAATATTCATTGGAAGAACTGATGCTGAAGCTGAAACTCCAATACTTTGGCCACCTGATGTGAAGAGCTGACTCATTGGGAACGACCCTGATGCTCGGAAAGATTGAGGGCAGGAGGAGAAGGGGATGACAGAGGATGAGATGGTTGGATGGCATCACCACCTCGATGGACATCAGTTTGAGAAAGCTCCAGGAGTTAGTGCCGGATGGGGAAGCCTGGCATGCTGCAGTCCATGGGGTTGCAAAGAGTAAGACACGACTGAGTGACTGAACAGCAACAACAACAATAATGGGTGAAGAGTTACTCTGCAGATTGACTGACATAAAGTACTTTAAAAATTTGTGGATCATTAAAGAGATGCAGTGAAAGTAGTGACAGCTTTTCTCTTCTTGGGCTCCAAAATCACTGCAGATGGTTACTGCAGCCATGAAATTGGAACATGTTTGCTTTTTGGAAGGAAAGCTATGACAAACCTAGACAGCATATTGAAAAGCAAAGACATCACTTTGCTGACAAAGGTCCGTAAAGTCAAAGCCATGGTCTTTCCAATAGTCATGTATGGATGTGAGAGTTGGACCATAAAGAAGGCTGAGCACCAAAGAATTGATGCTTTTGAACTGTGGTGCTGGAGAAGACTCTTAAAAGTCCCTTGGCCTGCAAGGAGATTGAAGCAGTCAATCCTAAAGGAAATCAGTCCTGAATATTCATTGGAAGAACTGATGTTGAAGTTGAAGCTCCAATGTTTGGCCACGTGATGTGAAGAACCAACTCACTGGAAAAGACCCTGATGCTGGGAAAGATTGAAGGCAAAAGGAGAAGAGGGCAGCAGAGGATGAGATGGTTGGATAGCATCACTGACTCAATAGACATGAGATTGAGCAAACTCCAGGAGATAGTGAAGGACAGAGAAGCCTGGTGTGCTGCAGTCCATGGGGTCAGAAAATGTCAGACATGACTTAGCGGCTGAACAAAGAGATTTTGATTCACTTGCTCTGGGCCTAAGTGCTCCCTGTATTTTTAAGTCTTTACAGATCACTGGGGAATCTCCTTAAGATGCAGATTCTGATTCACTAGGCCTGAGTGGGGCTTGCCTGGGAATCTGCCTTTCTAACAAGCTGCCAGGTGATGTCAGTGGTTCTAGTCCCTGGCATCTAGTCATACTAGTCAGGGGTCAGCAAACTTTTTCATTATAGAGCCAGATGGTAAACATCTTAACCTTTCAGGCTAAAAGGTTTGTTGCAACTACTGGACTCCACACCGAACTAGCCCTAGACAAGAGGTAAATGAATGTGCACGGCCATGTTCCACTGTAAATTTGTGAACACTGAAATCTCAGTTTCATATGGTTTTTACATGTTGTGGGATATTGTTCTTGTTTTGATTTTTTTCCCCAGCCATTTAAAAACTATTCTTAACACATGGGCCTCACAAAAACCCTCAGTCACCCTTCCCATACTGGACTGTAAACCCCTGGGTACCCTAGCTGCACCCACTGACTCCATCTCCCCCCCAGCCTGGCCAGGGCCCTGAACAGTGGGAAGCCCTTCCTTCACCCTGCACAATGGAGGGGCCCTGGGAAGTTGAGGTGTTGCCTTTCAGAGCTGACACTTGTCAGGTGCCTCCCTTCCCTTCCATTCAATCTCACGGTCACACTGTAACTCTATAAACATCCGGGCAAAAGAATCAGTGACCCAGAGCTCAATACCAACAGAAGGAGTTCTGATTTATTAAAGAGAAGAGCAAAGGAAAGGAACCAAAAAACTGATAAGCAGGATAATTAGGCAGTTCCCTAAACAGTCCATCAAGCCTTCTGTTGTTCCCATCACTTCCCACCACCCCTTCCGACCCCTGGCAGCACGTGACCCAGGCTGCCAGGGCGCGGACATCCTTTGGACTCTGGATCTCAGTCTTCAGAAGGATTGGAGGAGGGGCAAAGGCTTTTGAGAACTTGAGGCCAGGACTCTTGTGTTCATTCAACCAACGTTAATGGAGTTGGTGCCTAGCTGTTCTGAGTTAAGGACTCAGTAAATGTTTATTGAATATTTTGGCAAAAATTTATGAGCATTTGTTATATGCAAAGAATGGGCTAGACCCTGAGGTGAAGGACTGTTGGTTAAGATCGAGACATGAAAAACACATGGCTCCTGAATGCAGGAAATTTACACATGAAAGACACAGGCTCTCACTAGACTACACTCTAATGCAGGACTTGGCAGATTACCCCCCCACAGGTCAAATTTAGTCCTGGACCTGGTTTTGTTAATAAAGATTTTGTAACACAGCCCTGCCTGTTTGTGTACATATCGTCTATGGCTGCTTCTACACTACAACATCAGAGTTCAATCATTTTCATGGCCTGCAAATCCTAAAATATTTACCACCGTACTCTTCACGGAAAAAGTTTGCTGATCTATAGTCTAGAGCAGTGGTTTTCCAAAAATTTGTATAGCAAATCACGATAAGCAATACATCTTGTAGGAGGTGGCAGAGATAAAAGAATAAATAAATTACACTGCAGTATGTCAGGTGAGGAGAAGGATTCTGAAGGCAGAAACAGGATAAGAGGAACAGATCGTGAGGAGGGCAGGGGAGTGATCAGGGAAGCCTTTCTGTGACGTGGCATATGAAGGAAGGAGAGAGTGAGCTGTGTGGACCCTGAGGAAGAGCCTGACGGTAGAGGGAAGAGCATGCGCAAAGCTCCTGGGGTAGGAGTAGGTGCTTGAGGTGAACAGGGATGGAAGTAAGACTGGTGAGCTGGGGAGAGGTGACAGAAGAAGATCGTGTAGACAGCTGACTACAATCAGGGCATAATGTAGTCAACCTTGCAGCAGAAATGCAAGCCAAGGACTGAGAAGAGAGTTTAGGTAAAACCGGACCACAAGGGCTTTCCTGGTGGTCCAGGGGTTAAGAATCCATCTGCCAATGCAGGGGATGCGGGTTCGATCTCTGGTCCGTGAAGATTCCACATGCTGCCGAGCAACTAAGCCTGTGCGCCACAACTACTGAGCCCACATGCCTAGAGCCCACAAGAGAAGCTCCACAAGAGAAGCTACCACAGTGAGCTCAAGCCTGCTCACTGCAAGGAGAGAAAACCCTTGCAGCAGCCAAGACCCAGCACAGCCAAAACAATGAATAACTTTATTTTTTAAAAAACTGAACCATGAGTAGATACACATATATGTATAATTGAATAACTTTGCTGTACACCTAAAAATATCCCAACATTGTCAATCAACTGTCGTCCAATATAAAATTAAAAGTTAAAAAAAAAAAACTGAACCACGATGGAGGGTGTATTCATTTGTCCAGAAATCTTGTCCTGTAAGTGTGTGCAGGGATTGTGATGAGACAACTAATAATCACGAGCCCTCCTTCAAGGAGTTCCCTCCCTTATAGTGTCATAGGCGGTGCAGCCAAATACATTGTAACAGAGGGACATGACAGACCAGCAGGAGCACCTCTATGGACCAGAGATTTCCACATGACAGGAAGACTCAGCTACATCTCAAAGGATGAGAGACATACTTCAGGTTGATAAAGCTGGGGAAAACATTCTAAGTGGTGGGATCTGCCCACACAAACACGTAAAGGCCCAAGGGAGCATTGCAAGCTGCCAGGTGCAGTGGGAGCAGGGCTTCTCAAGTCCAACAATGTGTTGGAAGCACCCAGAACGCTTTGAAATTATACTGCTCCCTGGGGCCCACCCCCAGACTTTGCCGTGATTGGCTGGAGGAGGGCCCAGGCATTGGCATTTTTTTTCTCCCCAGGAGATGCTAGGTGAAAGAACTTCCCTGGTGGCTCAGATAGTAAAGCGTCTGCCTACAATACGGGAGACCTGGGTTTGATCCCTGGGTTGGGAAGATCCCCTGGAGAAGGAAATGGCAACCCACTCCAGTTCTGTTGCCTGAAAATCCCGTGGACGGAGGAGCCTGGTAGGTTACAGTCTATGGGGTCGCAAAGAGTCGGACATGACTGAGGAACTTCATTTTCACTTTCAGGCAATACTAATGTGATGCCAGTATTCAGAGCCATGAGCTGCAGGGAGACCTGGACGAGTAGGTGAGACTAGGCAGGGGTCAGGAGCAGATTGTAGGTGCATTTTATTCTGTCCTCTACAATGTGGGCTTTATCTTCTAGGTAAGAGACAGACCCAATGGCAGGGTTTGAGCAATGATGGGCGTGGTTAGATTTCTAAGGTGGAGAAAGCACTCTGGCAGCAATGTGAGAGCAGAGGAGACCAGTGGGGGCAAGGAGGGGGAAGATTAGAGTCCCTGGGAGTTATTAGGGAAACACTGTAGCAGTTCAGAGAAGAAACAAGGGTTTGCACCCAGGCAGGAGCCCAGACAGTGGGACAGAGATAAGGATGCAGTCAAGAGATAAGGGAAAAGCAGAACTGTAAGAACTCAGTGACTGCCTGAATGAGAAGAAAACTGAGACTGTAATGATCCCATTGACTGAAATATGAGATAGAAGAGAATAGGCCTGAGGGGGAAGAGAATGAGTCCAGTTTTAAGCATTTTTATTTGGAGGCACCAGTGGAAAATAACAATAATAATAATCACAAGCCATTTATTGAGCACTTACTAGGTGCTGGGCCCCCTGTACTCCATTCATTGTCTTACTTGATTGTCACAACAGCTCAATGAAGTAGATAATCCCATCGTCCCCGTTTTACAGCTAAAGCTCAGAGAAGCTCAGTAAGTGTGAAGAATGATAACTGTTACTGTATATGCACATGCCACTTTGCAGAGTGGGGCACATCGTGAGTGCTCAGAAAATGGCAGTAATATTAATTATTACTATCTTCTCTCCATCACAGGCAGGAAACACAGGTCAAGTCTGCAGGGAGAGGAACCAGTCATATTTGGAAACCCCATGTCTATATAGATGTATAAATACTTAGTATATATGTTTGTATATACTAAGAGATGTATACTTAAATGCCTTAATGTGTATTTATGCCATCAAACTCATACTCCATCTGTTGCTGCTTTTTCTTTTTGGCTTTTTTTTTTTTTCAGTTTTTTTATTTATTTTATTTTGGGCTCTGCTGGGTCTTCACTGCTGCACACGGGCTTTCTCTGGTTGTGGCAAACAGACTTCTCATTGCGGAGGTTTTTCTTGTTGCAGAGCACAGGCTCTGGGGCACAGGGTTTCAGGAGTTGCGTGCTCAGGCTCAGCAGTTGCGGCACACAGGCTTAGTTGCCTCACGGCATGTGGGATCTTCCTAAACCAGGGATCGAACTCCTGTCCCCTGCATTGGCAGGCAGATTCTTAACCACTGGACTACCAGGGAAACACCTCCTTTTGGCTTTTTAATTAAGCGTCTTAAATGCCTCTTGATCTTACCTCTTCTCCAGTCCTACCCACTCCGGCTCCATAATTATTTTATTTCTTTAATTTTTTTTTTTCCCAAAGCTAATCTCAGTCTACTCGCATTTGTTCTGTTCTGTGAGCAAACCTGTGTTGCTGGCTGTGCAGCCAGATTAGGTCTTTTTCTTGTGGAAAGAAAGAAAACTTCATTTTTTAAAACATAGCGCCTCTTGCCTGTTCCAATACCAAACAAACAAAGCTGCTATTCATTTCAGCATCTCCCCATCTCTATCATGCCCAGAGTCATTTTATCAGCAGAGCCTCTCGGGCTGTCTCTCCAAGAGCCTGGAACAGCAAATAAGAATGTTCTAAAAGTGAGTGCTATGAAAATATAATCCCATTTAATGAGGCCACCGAGAGCAAGGCTGTTGCTCTCTTGGTGAGTGCAGAAGCAAACGTTCTGTTTAAAGTCATGGTTAGAAAATGCCAGCTTCTCAGCGAAAAGCATCAGCTGGCCCATCACTAGTTAGCGACTCAGGGGCAAGGAGCTGAGGCAGCTGGAAGGAAACCTTAGAAGCCAGCCACCAGTCTCCCGAAGACCCTTTCCTCATAGCTGGAGAGCCCTGCCCCACCATGATATGTCTGCCGTGACCCTGCTCTTCTTGCCGCCTCCCCTCAGTGTCAGAGCTTACTCCATGCTGTCCCGTTCATGGGCTCCTCCGTATCCAGTTGGAGGTGTGCAGCCCAATTTCCTATCCAGCACTTCCTTAGCAATGACCTGGCCTGGCTCTTTGGTCTCTGAGTCCTCTGTCCAGTGAACAATAAAACTGAAACTCTCCATATTTATAGGCAGATCCATGCGGACTCAACTGTGGTCTCCTTGTATGAGTCTGTGCCCACAAAGAAGGAACCCCCAAGCTTCTCCAGGGTACCTCAAGACTCCGTGGTGTCCAGGTTGAAAACCACTCCTTAGGTCAAAAGAGTGCCCAGAGGTCATGTTCAGCATCTGTTGTTCATTTATTTGTTAAAAAAAAAAAAAGATCCCACTAAGATCCCACTATCCATCCCACTGTATGGATACATATATGTTTATTGGAGAATGCAATGGCACCCCACTCCAGTACTCTTGCCTGGAAAATCCCATAGATGGAGGAGCCCGGAAGGCTGCAGTCCATGGGGTCGCTGAGGGTCGGACACGACTGAGCAACTTCACTTTCACTCTTCACTTTCATGCATTGGAGAAGGAAATGGCAACCCACTCCAGTATATATGTATATATACATGTGTATATATGGCTGAGTCCCTTTGCTGTCGACCTGAAACCATCACAACATTGTTAAATGGATATACTTCAATATAAAATAAAAAGTTGAAAACATCCCAAATATCTGCTACGTACAAGGAGCAAAGTATACAGCAGTGAATCTAACAGACAAGTCCTGGCTCTCACAGAACTTATGTTCTTGTTGGGGGTATAGACAAGTATAAGACAATGTGAAACCATGATCGTGCAAGAAAGAACACGCAACAGGTGATGTCACAGAATGCCATAGGGAAGTGAAAGAGCCGCTTTACCTTGGATTAGGAGAGGCCTCTCCAAGGAGGACAGAGCAATAGGACAAAGACAATGAGGAGTCAGCTGTGAGACTGTCTGCATTAGGAGCTTCTCTGGAAGAAGGAATGAATACAGAGGCCCTGAGGCAGCATTGCGCTTGGCAGATTCTAGGAACTGAAAGAATGGAGGGGCAGATGGAAAGGAATGAGGTCAGAGAGATCAGCCAGGCCAAGACACATTGGCCCTTGTGGGTGCACACTGACTAAACCCTAGGTTGAGTCTGAACCTGGGTTGAGTTCAGACATTTTGGGCACGTATTACTATGGTGATTTTGTTCCCTGCTCAAAATACAATCTCTGACTTAGGATGGTTCGACTTATAATTTTTTGACTTTACAATCGTGTGAAAGTGATATGCCTTCAGCAGGAACCATACTTGGAAATAATTGGTGAATTTTGATCTTTTCATGGCTAGTGGTATGCGGTTTGATACCCCTTTATGATGCTGGGGAGCAGCTCCAAGTCAGCACACAACCACAAGGGTGAACAACAGACACACTTACAACCGTCCTGTCCCCAGACACCCATTCTGCCTTTCACTTTCAGTACAGTATTTGACAAATCATATGAGACATTCAGCACTTGATTACAGGCTTTGTGATCCTGCCCAGCTGTAGGTTGGTGTAGGTGCTGAGCGCATGGAAGGTGGGCTAGGCTCAGCGATGATGTTCACTAGGTGAGGTGCATTGAATGCATTTTCAACCTAACAATATTTTCAACTTAGTGTGGGTTTATCGGATGTCACTCCATTGAAAGTCAAGGAAGGTTTGTGATGAAATTTGGACATGTTCCTCCTTCATATGGGAAAGGGCACTAGGTGGGGGTGCCAGGAGTTCTGACTTTCAGAAAGTCCTCTTCCTTCCTTCCAGGTTTCCTCCCTTCCCTTCCCGGAAGCTGCACCATCAGAAGCAAAGTAACCTTGTCCCTCTAAGATTCCTCTTCTGCAAAATAAGTTGACTGGGCAAAAAAAAAAAAAAAAAAAAATTCCTTTTCCAGTGAAATACTACAGAACTTGAAATTATAATGAGTATAAAAGTAGTATTATATTAGCTGTCATTTCATTCTATAACTTTTATGACTCCACCAGAAGAGCATTGAGGCTACTCTGATGAACTTGATCAGCCTCAGCACCCAGCCTCCCTTTATATTTTGTGTCCTTGGAGAGCATGGTTTTGAGAAAATCACTAGTGATTTCTTGCTCCGCAGTATCAGGTTATTCTCTAAATAAACCAAGTTGGAAGGAGAAGCCTTATTCTGCAGACTGCACAAAAAAGGATTGCCCAGGAATCCCAAGTTAATGCATATGAGTGTGCTCTTTGGGTGCTTGAAAAATCAAGCTCTTAAGTATTTTGCTTTAACAAAACAGTAATCCAATTTTTATTGTAACACTTCAAATCCTTCCATGGAACACTGAAAGAGAGTCAGCAAAAGTAGTTTTCCAACCACTGGTGTTCTGGCAAACTGACTCTCTGGGGGAATAAAAATGCCCAAATTTGTAGTGTTTGCCAATTTCTACGGTGTAAGTCCTTCCTTTGGGACAGCTTGAAGCTAACAATGTTTAATAACTGGCTCACAAATTTTCTAAATATTTAACAATTGCATCCTTGGGAGTTCCTTGATCAGCAAGAAGATCAAACCAGTCAATCCTAAATGAAATCAACCCTGAATATTCATTGGAAGAACTGATGCTGAAGCTGAAGCTCCAATACTTTGGCAACATGATGCAAAGAGCCGGCTCGTTGGAAAAGACCCTGATGCTGGGAAAGATTGAGAGCAGGATGAGATTGTTGGATGGCATCACCGACTCAATAAATGAGTTTGAGCAAACTTTAGGAGATGGTGAAGGATAGGGAAGCCTGGCATGCTGCAGTCCATGAGGTTGCAAAGAGTCAGACACGACTGAGTGACTGAATAACAACTTGTAAGTCAGTATGAGCCAGTTCTAGGATGCTGTCACTTCCAGCCCGCAAGCATGGTCGGTGCTTCTGGATAGAGCCCCCTTGCAGGCCATCATCTGAAACCTGACACCTGCAGTGGCACACAGGGCCCTGAGACCTTGGGCTGGATCCAGGGAAGGGCAGTTAGAATGGGGTGGAGAGAGGGGGAGCTGGTGTCCTTAAGTTCAGGACCTGGTTTGTTGTCAGAAATGGCCAGAGTGTGACCCCAGGAACAGGCAAGCTTAGTCCTTAAGCTAAGTCCTCCCAAACCAACCTGCACTTCACACACCTCAAATCATACTTCCAGATGTCACTCCCTCAGAACTCCTTCTGGACCCAGCTGAAGCAGCCTCTCCCCTTTAAAGCCTTCTATCCTCTCTGCCTTCCTTTGAACCACCACTGGACCTAGCCCAGCTCCCTCTTACTGTACCGTCTTACTGTTCTGTCATTCTGCATCAGCTTGTCAGTGTTTCAGTCTCCTAGAGCAGAAACATGATTGGAGCCCCAGTGCCTAGCATAGACCCTGATATTTTTGTTAATTTCTCAACAAATGTTAATAATGGGATTTCCTTGGCATTCCAGTTAAGCACAGTTGAGACACTGTGCTTCTACCGCAGAGGACGCAGTTTCAATCCCTGGGTGGGGAACTAAGGTCCCGCATACCACAGGATGCAGCCAAAAAATAGGAAAAAAAAAACAGACATTAATTGAGCCCCTACTAAGTGCCAGGCAGTGTTCTGGTGACTGAGAATACAGTGGAGATCAAATCAGAATCCCTGCTTTCTTGAGAATTTTGATGCTAGAAGGCACTCGATCCATGGTAATTTATTGTCTCATGGACACTCCTCTATGATCACTACTCTTAAGACTAGGAGACGAGACCTTTCATTTATTTTATCTTAACCCTAGCATAGAACCCACCCACCCTTGGGTTCTTGGGTTCACAAACATGGCCACCCTTCATAGTCCTTTTTTTCTAAATAGAATTTATTTTTTAGAGCATTTTTAGATTCTCAGCCAAATTGAACAGAAGGTAAAGAGATTCCCATATTCCCACGCCCCCCTTACCTGCACAGCCTCCCCCATTATCAACATCCCCCACTGGAGTGGTATCTTTTTTACAATTGGTGAATTTTATTCAATGCTGAAAAGAAATGAACTATGAAGCCATGAAAAGAAATATGAATGCATATTACTAAGAGAAAGAATCCTATCTGAAAAGGCTACATTGTATGATCCCAAATATATGTAAAAGGGAAAACTGTGGAGAAAATACAAAGATCAGTGATTACCAAAGGCTAAAGGGGAGGACAGAGCAGGCAGAGAACAGAGGAGTTTTCCGGCATTGGAAGAATCTTGTATGATTCTGTGATGGTGGATGCGTGTCATTATATGTTTGTTAAAACCCATAGAGTGACGCTAATGTAAACTGTAGACTTTGAGTGATAATGATGTGTCATTGTAGCTTCTTTTGATTTTGTATTTTGTATTTTAGTTATGATTTAGGGATATCCCAAGGCCTATTAATGTACCATTGTCATAGACCAGGGGTTGTAGGAAGGGGCTGCTGGTGAGGTATTTATCCACTGTTAACCATTAATATTTTAAGCTGAGGGTTTTTTTTTTTTTTTTTTTTTTACAGGTAGGCAGCTCTGGGAAGAAGGCAAATAGATACAGTAAGCTTGAAATTTCCTGGAGACAGGATGAGAAAAAAACCCAGACTCTGGCCCCCAGCAGCCAGGGTCCTGTATGAACCCCAGCTCCTGGGATGGGGAGCTCACAGATCCGCGTAGGAAAGCCATTCCTCCTGCCTCGTGGCTATTCTGGGTGTGGGGAGCAGAAGGACACAAAGGGAAGGGAGAAACCACAAAGTAGAATTAAAGTACGAGGTGAAGGAAAGGGGACTCTGGGGATTGAGGGGGCAGCCTTCTCAGGCTGAAAATGCCCAATTCTAGGAGAGCCTAGAAAGGCCTCCCCAGGCTTCACCCTGCAGCACCATAAGCCCGAAAGGTGGGGTGGACTGTGGTCATAATTTATAACAAGCCTACAGGTCACCTATTCTGTTATTTCCCAACATTTTAAAAACAATACACAAACATACATACAAACATGCTACCTTTCTGTTTGCTTAAATAAATGTATTTTTAAATGACATTCTATATCCCATCATAGATTATGAGTTTCATGGACGGGACAGTTTTTCCTAACACACATTGAAATAAATAACTAAGTGTTAAAAGTTAAATGTTAGCATCACTGACTCAATGAACATGAACTTGAGCAAACTCTGGGAGATAGTGGAGGATAGGGATGGTCCTCAGCATGTCCTCCTGACATGCTGCAGTCCATGAAGTCGCAGAGTCAGACACGACTTAGCGACTGAACAACACGTAGGTCATCCCTTGGACAGCCAATGCCAGGCACACCTCACTGTGGTGCACTGGTGGAGAGGAGTTGGCAGTCTCAGTCCTTGATTTGTGAGCAACTGTGGGCAAGTCATCTGCCCCTCCCTGTATGTCAACTGCCTCATCTGCAAAATGAGAGGGTTGACCAGATGCCCTCTCAGACCCCTTCACACATTGAGGTTCTGAGTTGCTTGTTGAATAAATGTAGAGTTATTGCAGGCAGTATACCCAGGACAGAACTTCTTAGCACTGTGCCCTCTCTCCTTCCACCAAGGCTTTCCCCCACCACCCTGTTAACACCCACTTCCCTAATTCAAGGCACATCCTCCTGGGAGAGAAGCCTGCACAGATCCAGCCCCAACAGGAAAACTAAGTGTTTGATTTAGAAGAAAAACATCTCAGCTTTTCCAAACCTCAGCACAGTGCTCTTACTTCTTTAACTTTGGTGAAGTGAGTAATACCCCTTGCTAGGGAGTTACCTCCCAACCCACACAAAAGAAATGTCTCTTTTGTTTTTTGAAAAATGTTTATAGTGGCCTTTAATATCTCAATGTGTCCCAAGGGAGCGAAACGGACAAGGAGTCTAACCATCCCCTGGCAGGATCCCTGCACTCAGCGTCCTCCTCCACTGTCTGGCTGGAGATAGACAACACCCAAGTCCTTCAGGAAAGTCAGCAGATTTGCAAACCCTCCCTAAAAGGGCAGAGTGTGGAGAGAGGGGTTAAATACCATGTTTAATGGGCTGCAGAATTGCCCATTAAAGATCAGCAAGATTAGGTATGGCATTGATATACCTAACCCTTCTTCAGCATTGCCCATATTAAAACCACTCCACAGACAACTGGGAGAGAGGCCTCTACACCCAGAAAGTATAAGCCACCAGGGCCACAAAAGTAAAGGAAATAGCTTGAATTCTATTTGTATATGTTGACTTTACAAAATTTCTGGATACCTTGTCCATAAAGGTCCTTATAGTTAAGCACAAGCATTCATAATTTTTATAATGAGGTTACACATGGAAATGATAAATATTTTTAGACATTGAGTTAAACAAAACATGTCCTTAATTCTTTCTTTTTTACCTTTACCTTGTTTAATGTGGCTACTGGAAAATTTAGAATTTACACATGTGCTCTCAGGACAGCAATGCCTTCGACAATCACATCCACTTGCATCCACTCCTGTGGTCTCACCTGAATCAGAGTGACACCCGAGATATTTCAATATAGTGATAAGAAATCTAAGTTCGAATCACAACTCTGCCAATTTGTAGCTGGGTGACCTTGGGCAGGTGACTTAGGGCAAGGCCTGGCGCATAGGAAAGTGAAAGTGTTAGTCGCTCACTCGTGTCCGACTGTTTGCGACTCCATGGTCTGTAGCCCTCCAGGCTCCTCTCTCCATGGGATTCTCCAGGCAAGAACACCGGAGTGAGCTGCCATGCCCTTCTCCAGGGGATCTTCCCAACCCAGGCATGGAACCCAGATCTCCCGCATTGCAGGCACATGGAAGGAGCTGGATAAAAGTCATTCCCATAGAGAGGCAGTCATGTGCAGTAGTCACAGCCAGGAGCTCTGAATCCAGACTGTGGATAGGCATCCTTCTCTGCTCACCAGCTGTGTGACCTTGAAGCTATTCCACCCTCCTCACTGCAGCACGGCCATTGTGCCGGTGTAGAAGCGCCCAGCAATGGCCACCATGTGGTCAGCACTCTGCACACAGAGCCATGGTGGTTCTCTTGCTTGGCCCCCATGACTCCCACATCCACTGCACACATTCCCTGCCTTTCTCTTCCTTCTATCTCAGGTCAGTTCTGTACCACTTCTGGCTTCAGCTGCAGCAATCACTGCTTAAAGTTCACCAGGCCCCCTGGATGGTCCCTCCTATCCATTTTCCAACGTCTGCTGACCTTGGGTCTTAAAACCCAGAACTGTTACATCCCTCCTCTGCTTAAAACCCAGCAGTGGCTCCATGTTATCCATGAATAAAGGCTCCAAGATCCCCAGGACCTACTAAACCCTCTAGGGTCCTCTCTCCCCTCACACCCAGGGCTCGTCACACCCACTCCCTCTCCAGTCCCCAAACATGCAGCCAGTTTTACTCTCTTCTGCCTTTCCCTCCCTCTTTTATCTTCCACGACCACCCGCACCATGTCAGCCTCATCAACGCTAGATTCAGCTCAAGTTCAAGAGTTCCCTGAACTTCTCCCCGAGCCCTCAGTGGGCCTGACCCCAACTATGTGCCTGTACTGTGCCTGTGCAGAATTCCACTGCTCCACTGGCAACTCTAGTGCACTTTCAGCTGCACGCCTGACTCCCCTTACAGACTGAGCATCTTAGAAGTGAGCAGAGTGATGAGGAATTGTTGAGGGCATGCTACGAGCCAGCACTGCCTGAGGACTGGACACAGATTCGTTTCTTCCCCTTACCTAGAGGGCATCTGAGTCAGGTACTGATAACCACTTTACAGCTGAGGGAGCTGGAAGAGAGAGGTTTTTGATATTTGACATTTGGTGAGCCAGAGTTCAAAGCCAGGAGGTCTGGCTTCAGAGATCTCACTCTTAACCTCAATTTACACTTTTAAAATTAGCATATAATTGACACATAACATTGTGTAAGTTTAAGGTGTACATGTTGACTTGATACACTCATGTATTGCAGTATGCTTACCATCACAGCATAGCTAAAACCTTCCTTTTTCCCATCACATAGTTATCATTTCTGTTTTTGTGGTAATAAAAACTTTACCACCTGCTCCTAGCGACTTTGAAATATAGAATACAGTACTGTTGACTGTAGTCACTCTACCATGCACCAGACCTCCAGAGTTCCTTCATCTTCTAGTTGTCTACTTATACCCTTCAACAGTATCTCCCCAATTTCCCCTACCCCCAGCCCCGGTAAGGACCATTCTATAGTCTGTTTCTCTGAGACTGGCTTTCTTAGATCCACATATAAATGAGATCATATAGTATTTGTCTTTCTCTGCCTGATTTGTCTCATTAGCATAATGCCCTCAGTGTCCATCCATGTTGTCACAAATGGCAGGGTATCCTTCTTTCATGTGGCTCAATTACATATATATGTATATGTGTGTGTATATATATATATGTATATGTATATGTATATACATATACTGGAGAAGGCAATGTCACCCCACTCCAATACTCTTGCCTGGAAAATCCCATGGACGGAGGAGCCTGGTAGGCTGCAGCCCATGGGGTCACTAAGAGTTGGGAACGACTGAGCAACTTCACTTTCACTTTTCACTTTCATGCATTGGAGAAGGAAATGGCAACCCACTTCAGTATTCTTGCCTGGAGAATCCCAGGGACAGAGGAGCCTAGTGGGCTGCAGTCTATGGGGTCGCACAGAGTCGGACATGACTGAAGCGACTTAGCAGCAGCATATACATATATATGGAGAAGGCAATGGCAACCCACTCCAGTACTCTTGCCTGGAAAATCACATGAACGGAGGAGCCTGGTAGGCTGCAGTCCATGGGGTTGCTAGGAGTTGGACATGACTGAGCGACTTCACTTTCACTTTTCACTTTCATACATTGGAGAAGGAAATGGCAACCCACTCCAGTGTTCTTGCCTGGAGAATCCCAGGGACGGGGGAGCCTGGTGGGCTGCCATCTATGGGGTCGCACAGAGTCGGACACGACTGAAGTGACTTAGCAGCATACCATGCATATGTACGTACGTGTATAATATACACACACATATATCCCCAAATTTTCTTTATCCATTCATACACTGACAGACACCACTTAAGCTGTTTCCATATCTTGGCTATTGTGGAGAATGCTGCCCTCAATTGACTTTTATCTCCTAAGCTAGCATGGTTAATTTTGAAGCCAGGAGTTCAGAGAAGGAAGGCAACTTGCTGGAACTGGAGTCCAGGCCTCTTGGCTCTCAGTGGTCTTTTCTTTGGTTTGGTTGGTCATGTGCCTCTGCCATGAAAGCCCAGGCTGCTGGCCTGGATGGGGAGGCGGGACCCTGGGCGACTGGCAGGCAGACATGGCCTGAAGCAGTGAGACGTCCACAGAGAGGTTGAAATAATAAGCCTGGCTGAGGGAGCATCTGCTTTGTTTGCTTGGCTTGGTGTGTTTTCATTACACAGATCTGGAATCTGATCCTGCCTGGGAGGCTCTGAGGCTCCCTTTATTCTCCTGTTGGGCAGAAAAGAGAGTGGGGTGGAGCAGCTTAGCCAAGAAGTGCTGACAGGGAGGCAAAGCCGGTCAAGTCCAGGGTCGAGACACTCCCTTGTGAAAGCCCAGACAAAGCAGAGTGCTAGACAGGGACCTAGGGGAGACGGGCTCACTGTCAGGCCCCGTCGCACAGAGGGGTGATCATGTCATGGTGAGTCATGCCTCTCCAAGCCAACCAGTGCGGTGCCTTGCCTGAAGGTCACATTCTCAAACCCCAAGAGAAGGCTTACTATGGATGGCTTCAGGCAAGGAAAAGGCAGATGTTAATGAGCCCTGCAAGGAGCCTGCTGCCCTCTCTTCAGCCCACAAAGATCACACAAGGAAGGGGGGAAAAGGCAGGAGAGAGGTTCCAGTTGGGTCAAGGGAAGATTCTGGCAACTTTGATAAAACCACGAGTAATGGCATTATTTTGCTATTCATTGTGGAAGGTCTCTTATGAGGAACCACTGATGAATGCCTTTTCAAATTAAGTGTTAAGGGACAAAAAAGTTGACTCTTCAACGCAACTGGGGCACTTTGTCAGATAATAGCACCCCTGGGTCTGGATTGGAAGAAGCATGAAAGGTCCTCAACCAGCCTCATGCCTGACTTTACTGCTAGAATACCCTTTTCCAACCAGTCAGTCATGTTGCAGGCACTGTGGGAGGTGTTGTGGTATAGTAAGAGTAAGGAGTTTGAAAAATCAAATGCATTTGTTCGAATAAAGATGTTAAAAAACGTGGCTTAGTTGTGCAGGCAAATGGGTTTCCAGAATTAGACAGACTTGTCCATCAGATGCACACATTGCTGGGCTGCCTCAGGCTTCCCTGTGTTGGGCTTGACTCAGAAAACTTACAATCTGAGAAGCGGAGCGGACTAGTGCTGTTTGTGGGAAGACGGCTCCCAAAGACAAAGGAGAGGAGAATGGGTGAGTCTTCTACGTTTGCCCCGTTTTTCTTTCAGACCCTCTGATCTGAATCTGTCACTTCTGAGGAGGAGGAGTGAGCGGCGGGGGCAGACAGGCCAGCAATGTCGCTCCCTCCGTGTAGAAAGAAACTACAGGAGTTTGGAAATAAGAGACTCCCCTAATAGCTTTCCTCCAACCTAAAGGTGCCCTGCTGCTGAGGACAAGGACCTAGAGCCCCCAGGGCCCAGGGAAAAAGGCTGTCTGCAACAACAGCCTTAGCGAGAACACCTTCCCGCAGACAGCCTCATGGCCAGCCAAGCAGGCTTAGACAGCCAGTAGCCAGTAAACGCATCGACCCTGCAAGAAACGGAAAATTCCACCCCAAACTGGCTTAAACCCTCTGAAAGCCCAAGGATTAGTGTCTCAGTGTCACTGAGGTCCTGGGCGCATTCTGTCTCTGCCGGCTGGCCCCAGTCCCAGCTTCAACGTTGGGCAGCTTCCTCGGTCTTACCCCTGCTGCTAGTGGCATTCTGGGATGTTCTCTTCCGTCTCACTGAGCTGATCTATTCATGAGTCCTGCCCTGGGCCATTGAGACAAGAGTGCCATGTTCTGGTTGACTGAACATAGTCTGGATTCACCTCTTGTGTGGGGAATAACTTCAGTTCCCCCTGAAGCCCACGGTCAGGTGGAGGTGGGTAGACAGCTAAACAGAACTGGAGTTCTGTTAGGATTGAGGACATGGGGAATAAGTTTTGAGTAGATCCTGAGATGGCAGCTTGCTTCAAGATGCACATTGGGTTCTGAGCTTGAAAGCACTGCCTTGGGAAGTGAGGGAAGCAGGATTAGGCGGGGGAGAAGTTGAACTGCAGTGCAGTTACAGTAGGGACCTCAGCTG
This sequence comes from Bos indicus x Bos taurus, assembly GCF_003369695.1. Lineage (NCBI taxonomy): Eukaryota > Metazoa > Chordata > Mammalia > Artiodactyla > Bovidae > Bos > Bos indicus x Bos taurus. Next base: position 49,074,251 of record NC_040080.1, read on the forward strand.
ACTCCGTAAGGAGTTCCAGGGCTGAGGTGGCCCTTCAGAATCATCCCAAATCATGGCAAGGGGCTGTGCCATTGAACCCCTGCCCCAGTCCGTCATCACGTGTGGGCCGTATCAAATGTGGGCTGCCCTAGGAGTGTGGGGTAGGCTTGTTGGGCAAGGCATCTCCCCTACCTAAAAAGTCGCATATATGTGTGTTTCCTAACTCCTCATCCAGCCCCATCAGTGCATTCCCTGGTGCCCACAACAGTGCCTGGCTTACAGTAGGGGCTCAATATTTATCAAATGAATGGCTGGATTTGGGAGCCAGACGAACTTTAGCTGGAATCTCAGCATTTCCATATGCCAGCTCTAGGTTCTGCAGCCAATAATATAACCTTGCTAGGCCACAGTCTTTTCATGTGTGAAATGGGGAAGTCACAGTACTTACTATATAGGATTGTCATAAAGGCTATGTGAATTAATACCCAGCTGTTAAAGTAGCACATTAAGAGTAGCCATCATGGTCCATCGTTATTCTTGTTACAGCCATTATTATTGTTTATTCACCAGATGAGTCAATCAGTCCCTGCCCAGTGGCCCCCTCAGCCCCCAGCCTCTTCTTTCCACCCAGAGGTAGAGGGGTGATTCAGGTGGTGGCAGCCTGCCCAGTGAGTCAACTCTGAGCCTCAGCCATGCCAGGATCCCTGGCACAGGCTACCCTGTCCAAGAGGCCCTGGGGTTGAGTCATCTGGGCTACAATTCTAGCTGGGGACACCTCAGCTGTGGAGTTTGGCTGGCAGAGTTTGTCCTCCCCAAGACCTTCCAGGAAGAGACTGGGCACCTGCCCCATTGTACTCCCAGGGGCTACCCTTTGCCAGCTCAAGTCTATCTGTCAGGAGAGTTTGCAAAAGATCCAAGTGAGGATCTGGGGTGGGGCTGGGAAGGAAAAGTGTTGCCTCCATCCTTTGCTTTCAAAGCAGGGCGGTGTCATGAACAGATCATGGGGTTCTGATCTCAGCAGACTAGTTTCGAGTCTCCATCCCTCCACTTACTAGCTGGGGCACCTTGGACAAGTCCTTTGCTTCTCTGAGTCTCACTGGTGAAGTGGGAGGTTAAAGGGAGTCTTGACCGAGTGGTCATGTTGTCTGCAAGTCCTGCATCTTCCAAGAAGAGGTCTCAGATTTGATCTCTGTGGTCTCTGAGCTTCAGTGACTCTTATAAAAGGGGAGGAGGAATTCTCTGTCTCCACATTTCCCCCACCTCCCATGGGAAGAGGTAGGGCCAATCTGATATACCATTCCTTCCTTCCTTCATTCAGCAGCTCTCTGTTGAGCACCTGTAGCACGCCAGGTGCTGTCCTAGCATGGGGTGTAGGAATCATGGGCTAGTGGGAGAGGCAGATTCAATATAAATCAGCAAACAAATACACTTATAAACTTTATTCAGTACAGGCAGAAGAACAACAGGTTGTTAAGAGAGAAAAACATGGTAGAGCTGTTGGAGAAACTTCTGAGGTGGTGGCCCGTGAGCACAGACTTGAGGAAAGAGAATGAGCCAGCCTTGCAAAAGCAAGAGTGAAGACCCTTCCAGAGAGAAGCACATATGCAAAAGCCCAAAGGCAGGAAAGAGCTGGGGTGGCTGAAGAAGTGCCAGGGGACCAGTGTGTGGGAGCATTGCGGACACATGCAGAGAGTCTGAGAGGAGACGAGGAAAGGGGCTGGGCGCACAGGGGGCCCACCTCCCGATGCCCCTCATCTCAGGCATCAGCCTTGCCCGGCCTGTTCCCACTGCCTTAACACAGTTGCCTAGTTATTTTTTTTCCAGTTTTATAGTCGTTTACAGAGACACGGCTCATGAGGGTATACCATGGCTGGATTCCCCTAGGGTTGTTTGTGAAGAGTAAATGAGATGCTGGAGATAAACTGTGTAGTACAGTTCCTGGCATAGTTAGTCCTCAAGGAGAAATAGGTATCTTGAAAAAATACATGTAAAAATAATGAGAATATTTACAGCCCCATGCCAACACCCACTTCGAACTGTTACTCTGAGATTTAAAAGAGAAGAGAAGCCTTGGGTTTCAAGTCATCCTCTTTTCCATAATCACAACGAAGAAAGTCGGAGTAGAATCCGTCACCTCATCTGGGAAACCTGCCCTGGCTCCCACCGCAGGGTGCATCAGGGTCCCTGTGTCGCAGCATCTGTCACCCTCTATTGAATTGTCTGGTCACCGGTCTTTCCCATGGACTATGAACTCCTCAATGACAGGGACTGTTCCTTGATTCTCCATTTAATATAGTAGTTAAACAACATTTTATTTCAGATAGGTTTAAGGACTAGTCCAAATTGCTTACTCTCATTAACTAGCCCACATTTAAGCTAAGAGACTGGTCTTGATGAATCAATCCAGAATAGAATTTATGTCATTTAAAAAGCACAGTATCCTTGTAACTTTCCTAAGCTGGGGACTGGTTTAAAGTACAGACCGGTTTATTGGCTATCCCACCCCCGCGGGTTTCTCAAACCCACGTTTCACAGGAGGAGCAGACAGGCTCTTCTCCAGGGACGTTGCACCAGAGGCTTGCGTTATTCACTGCTGGGGGAGGGTGCCTGAAGTAATAACATTAGGCCCACAGTTCCCAAACTGCACCCAAGGCCCTAGGGGAGCAGAGTGTATTTTAAATTTTCAGGGGGACACACAGCAGTTCTCGGCATCAGTCAATCACCATGCAAATTACTAGCCGAGGTGGTTCACAGTTTCAACATTAGATCACAGCGTATTTCTTTCAGTGACATCACATTTTTGCAAAACTGGGGTTTTGGTGGTGGTTGTGCTAAAAGGCAAGTACTGTATGAGAATCGGCATGGAACAGGAAGTGGGGGTGAAGCGTCTGCTCTGATTCTAAGGTCCGGAAATGTAAGCAGTGCCCAGCAAGCACGCACGGCTCGTTTGTAAGTGATTGTAGTTATTTATGAACAAAATAATATTATGTACGTTGTTTATTTCAGTGACTAAGCTGGTAGGACATAAACAGTTGGCACTTCTTTTGTCCTTGGCGTGCCGTGAAATCATTCCTTAGATGGGCATCATACATCCAGAAAGTGGGGACTCGTGCATTAGGTTCTTTGTAACTCCCATTTAACTCTTTCAAGCTTTTGGTGCTGAACTCAGGAATGATTTTGAGCTAAATTCTGTGAGCGTGGCTTAATGATGTATGCATGGAACCTACCCTTGAGAGTCAAGGAGCTACAAGGCTGGGAAATATTTACTGGGAGGGAAAACAGATATTTAGCTCATCTCTCTCACTCCATCTGACTAGCTTCTTAATGAGCGTAGACCACTTTGGTATGAGCTGGAAGCGCGCCTTCCTGTTATAAAAAACAGAAAAACAAGCATGCGCTTGTGTGCCAGGGATATGGTTTTATTATCTCGAACTAGGAGTGGCCTGAATATCCAGCTGGCTCAACCAGCTAATTATTGCCGGAAAGAGAGACTACAGAGCAAGTGTTCTGAAGCTACAGTTATTATTTTTGGTAGATCCCCCTGCTTAGCTTTTAGCTTATTCATAAATAAATCAGCCAGTTCAGTAAATTGCCTCATATAGTTAGTTATCATTGAAAAAAACAAGCTTGCCCCGGTCATCACAGCAGATGGAGCCTGCTCCAAACTGGGCCTTCGACAGAAACCTGATGGAGATGGATTTGGCTGGGGTGAGCTGCTGGTCAAACTCGCCTGAAACATTTTCTAGGCTATTGAAATAGGGCAATGGGCTTGAATGGCTCATGTGTATTTCTATCCATGTTGATTCTGAACCATCTTCTAAGAAGGATCTTGGCCCCATTCCCAGCGTTCACCGCTGAGGGCGAGTGGGATTGCCCTTCCTCCAGCCATGAATCCCTCTTAGCCCTCAGCTTCCACAAAGAAACTTCAAGGCTCTGTTTTCTGCTGATACTTGTGAGTCTCTTCTCTCAGGCAGCATCAACCCCAGGGCCACTATACCACCTTTCTCCTTTGCCTGGATTATCTTCACCCAGCTCTTCCCATGACTGGCCTCTTCATTCATTCTTTCAGCAAATATTGAGCCATCTGCTGTGTGCCAAACACTATGGTGGGTTTCAAGGTATAAAAAGGAATGATAATAATAGTTAACATTTGTTGAAAGCCTGTAATGAATGAAGAGTTCTTCTAAACCATTTACATGTATCTCATTTGATGCTGAACAGCAATCAAGTCATCCACATCGGAGATTAACAAGTTACCCACATTTTGCTAATAAAGTAAGACACAGAGAAGCTAAGTACCTTCCCCAAGGTCACACAGCTAACAAGTGAGGGAGCTGGGCTTTGAGCTTGCATTCTTCAACATTTTGTTGTATAGTCTCCTTAGAAAGACACAGGAGGCTCTGGTTTTATTCAGTATTTGGCTTACATTTTAATGGAGGAGAGAGACAATAATCACATTAGCAAATAAGTCATTTCAGCTAGTCAAAGATGATAAGAAAAAAAATAGTAATATTTCAGTAGAGACTTCTCAGAGTGGCAGGAAGGAGTAGCTACTTGATATCAAGTAGCTGGAAAAGCCTCTGAAAAAAACAGCCATGGGAAGGTGCCCAGGAAAATGATTTCAAGCAGAGAGAATAGCAAATGCAAAAGCAGCAAGGCAGGGACAAGTCGGGCCAAGTGCAAAAGAAAGAGATGACCAGGAACCAGATCGTTAGAAGCTTTTTTACCTGGGCTGCACACATTTTCCTGGGGAGCTTACAAAAATACTGATGCCTTGGCCCATGCCCAGAGATTCTGAGGAAATCAGTCTGAGGTTTTGGCTCAGGCAAGAGGAATTCTAAATGAGACGAGTGCAGCAGTCCAGTGCAAGATGGTGGTGGCGTGGACCAGGGCAGTGCTGGTGGAAAGGCAGCATCTCTCCATCAGCCCTGCTCCCTCCACACCGCCCACCTGTGGTCCATGGGAAGCGTTCACATCCTTAGCCTGGATAAACCAAAAGCAGGATGCTCACCTGCGGATAGCCTGGGAAGGATTCAGCACCAGAGACTATCAGTCTTGGTGGGTGACCCACTGAAGTCCCTACTGGACAGAGCACAGCAGAGAGTGGTAGGCAGACATAACCTTTTCCTAAGAAATCACCGTCTCACAGTCTCTAATCTCTGACAGCCCAACCTTATTATGTCAACGTGGGTGAAACTATCAGTTCTTGGCCATAGTGGTGTCTGTCACAGCTCGCTCTGGGAGGTGGCATCTTTGTCTTCTTGCTACAGCACTAGCTGAGACAGAGTGTTCATCGGGGTTGTCCAAAGAAATGGAAACCATAAGAAGGGTATACATAAGGCATTGGTTTATGTGATTAATTTGGTGGTGCTAGTGGTAAAGAATCCACCTGCCAATGCAGGAGACATAAGAGATGCGGGTTCAGTCCCTGGGTTGGGAAGATCCCCTGGAGGAGGGCATGGCCACCCACTCTGAAATTCTTGCCTGGAGAATCCCCTGGACAGAGGAGCCTGGTGGGCTACAGTCCATGGGGTCACAAAGAGTTGGACATGACTGAGATTTTTCTCGCATGTTGGGATGGGTTAAGAAGAGAGTGGCTTGGGCATACCTGGATGGCTCGCATCCAGTGGATGAAAACCAGACTCAAGTCAAAGAGCCGATTCTTACCCTGTATGATCAGTCATTGGAACCATTCGTGCACTCTTGGTCTAATACACAGTAGGACAAGTTCCCTGACATGGTATGAGCTGCCTTGCCCCGTAGTGAGCTCCCTGTTATTGCTTGAGGTGTTCAAGCAAAGAGCGCACAGTCTGCTGAGGCTGTAAGGTGACTTTCCCATCCCAGGCCTGGATGAAGCCCACTGAGGAGAATCAGAATTGTCTCTTGGCTCCTCTCTGCAGTTTATCTCCCTCTGCACATGTATGTGCCCATGCAAGCACACACACACTCACACGAGGGAGGTGAATGCCAGAGAGGAGGAGAGTGGGAGAAACCACACAGGGATCCAGCGAGGAAAACAAGGAGGAGAGATGGGAAGGCAGGGGGATGGAGACAGCACTGAGAGGGGTGGGCAATGCGGGGAAGGGGAGAAGCAGGGAGAGGAAGAGATGGAAAAAGGTGGGAGAAGGGACAGGCGACCGCGGGAGATGCAGAGGGAAAGGGGGCAGAGAGGAGACAGGCGGTACTAAAAGCAGGAGGGAAAGGGAGAAGGCAGTGGACTTGGGAGAGAGGAAGCATGGGGCCCAGGAGGAGGGAGGTGGGCAAGGCGGAGGAAGCAGGGCACAAGAGACAGGGCTGGTCCGCAGAGTGGGTAGGGAGGTGGGTGAGGATATGAGTCTTCAGAGTCAAGGAGTTCACTGGGCACAAGTCCCCAGAGCAGCAAATGGGTAATCTTGAGTCACAGCTCATTTAGAGCTTCCTGTTTTCAGCTTGTCTCTGTGAACAGTTGGAGGGGTTTCCAGCTAGTAAATACATCGGAGTGCCAAGACTCCCTCCCCTGGCTGTGGCCGTTCCATGGCTGCCCGTCCCCAGAACCTTCTCATGCCACCTCCCTTTATGCCCTGAGCACCAGCCCAGCAGCTCCTCCAGCACCACCCAACAGACCACCTGCTCCCCTCTGCAAGGCCCCTGACTTCACCAGGTTCTCAAGGCTCATGAAGGAAGCCGTAAGCCTCTTCCAACTACTGCACTCACATTCACCGATTGCACCACTGGCGCTCCACTAGGAAGCTGTAAACCTTTTAAGTGTGGAATCCAGCCCAAGCATTTACAGAAAAATTTACTTTATAAAACAAGTTTCCCTGAAACACAGTTTCTTTGCCTTTTTCCAAGACCCCATATTTTTCCTTCCATCCCCTTGTACTCTTCCCAGTTACAAGCACATCTTTATCCATCCTTCTTCAACTCAACCCAGCAGACGTGTCTGGGCCATCCACAGCATTCCAGACAGCAGGGTTACATCTGGAAACAAGACTCCTTGTCTGCCCTCACGAAGCTTGTGTCTAATGGGGAAACAGACATGGAGCCAGGAGTGGAGTCGGGTTTTATGGGGCTCAGACAGCACACAACTTGAGAATAAAATTACCAGCCCATGTATAAGAAACCTGGGTTACGTGTTCAGTCCTGGAGAGGACAGGATGAGTGCCCAACCCAAACACCCAACTCTAGGAGAGAAGGGTTCACAAAGGAAGGTTGAGATAACCATTAATTAATTAAACCACTGCAACTATACTTTCTCTCTTTGCTCTCTTTTGCCTATCCTGTGAATAAATGAATGCATACATGATGCATTCTACAGACATTTACTTAAGGATGAAGTTTAGCTTCTGTAACAAAAACCTAAGATGGCTTAAACAAGCTAGGACCTTCCCTCTCACATAACTGGCTCCTTCCATCCTTCCTTCCTGGGGTGTTGCCTTTCAGATACAAAGTCTATGATGGTGCCCTTCCAGCCAGTCAGATGAGGCAAGAAAGAACTGTGAAGCATTCCCCCTTCCGCCTCACACACACACTTCTCTTTTAAGGCAGACCTGGGAGTTCAAACCCAACTTCTGCTCAAGTCCCATTGACCAAAACATGATCACCCAGCCTTGAGGACATGAGCACACACAGGTCCCAGGGAGATGAGGAAGTATAATGTTTATTCTGGATGGCCATGCACCCCCAGATTAAGGCATTTCACAGCTATATAAAAAGAGAATGGATGCTGTGGACAACTAGAAATCGCCGAGACAGCCTGTGGCGTATGTTGTGCTTACTAGGAAACTGAGGTGCGGAAGTAGCTGTGGTCCTTTCCAGGTCCATCCACTGACAAAACTGAATTAAACAAGCTGTCCCTGCAAGCTCCCAGCCCCGTTCTTTAATTTCAGTAACTCTGACGCTCTTTACCAGATCCCAAATGTTGGCCGAGAATGAAATACTGTGACCACCTAAGGGGTAGTTGAAGGAAGAGGAAGCAATATAGACTGCGAAGAAGTTGCCAGGGAAAAAAGGAAGAGAACCAGAAGAGAACAGTGAAACTAAATTTCAAGAAGTTTAGCGATTTCCTATACCATGGAGTGTCAAAGCAGCAAGAGGACCCAAAGAAACTCGATTGGATTCACCAATGAGGAGGTCAGAAGTGACCTTTGCCAAGTCATTTTGTGTGGAGTGGTGGGGAATGGCATCCAAAGAGAGCTGGTTTGGGAGTGAGTGGAAGATGAGGATGCTGAGATAGAGTAGTGGTAACTGAGGTACGGAAAGGCAGGAACAACCTAAGATTAGTGCATCCGTGATCATGTTGATTCAAAAGATAAAAAATCAACGAAGAGCAAGAGCTAGAAAACGCATGGCCGACACAGAGTTTGGCTGCTTTAACAAAGACCAAGATAACAGTGGCTTAAAGAAGATTAAGGTTCACTTCACTCTCATGTAGGAGTCTGAGCATACACAGTCAAGGGCAGACTAGGGACAGCATGGTGTGGGAAATCCAGCTCCTTCCACCGTATTAGCCAGTCATGCTCAACGTGCAGCTTCCATCTTGTGGCCCACGAAGGCTGCACCAGCTCCCACCGTCATGTAAACATCCCAGCCAGGTAGAAGGAGGAGAGGGAAGGGGAAGTTTTCTTTCATCTTAAAGGCACCATGCAGAGGTTGCTCACATCACATCTCCTCACATTTTCACTAGCTGGACTTGGACACTTGGCTACATCTACCGAGATAAGGGAGACAGACAAAGTCATCTTTAGCTGAGAGGCCAAATCCCCAGAGAAAACTTAAGGGTCCTGTTACGAGGAAGGAGGGAACAGCAAGCAGTCAGAGCCTTAGGGGACCTAGAACAAAGGGTGGTCTCGGCCTTGGTGGGAGGAGGCTCGCTGTCTCCGGGGCGAGGACACACAGAGAGCAGAGAGGAGGTCTACCAAGCTGTTTACAACCTGTTGGGTGGGAGAGCGGACGTGCACTCATAAATACCCTGGGATGGTTCAGAGAATGCTGTGCTTTTGGAGTCCTAGGTTTCATTCTCAGCTCTGTGCTTAGCTGCTCTCTGGCCTTGGACAAGGAGAGAGATCTCCGTTTCCACATCTGTTAAATGGTCATAATAATGCCCACCCTGCCTGCCCCGCAATCTTATTTTGAGTCCCAGAAGAGAACTGAGAAAATGTTCTGTAAGTGTGAGGTCAGGGCAGATGTGGGCGCCATCGTTATGGGGGGGATGGAGTGGTCTAGGCACTGCTGAGCCTGAAGGGCAGGTGGGAAAGGGCTGGAAGAGGCTGGAAGGACAGCACCACCCCACACACAAGCTCCACACACCCATCCCCGAGGATCTGGCCTCTGCCCACTGCTGGCCAAGGAACCCCTCTGTTGTCCAAGTGAGGATGACAGGGGAGGGGGCCTGCAGCCATCCACAGGGGCTGGAGTCAGGCTATGGTGTGTCTTGAGATCGCCCTCCCAGAGCCTTGGCCTCGTCCCCTGCCCTTGGCCTTGGAAGCTCTCCTGAGACCTCTCACTGACCCCAGGGCACACCCTGTGTCCCTGGCCTCAGCCCAGTAAACAGCATGAGTGAGTTTCTCCCCCAGGCCTCTGGCCTAGCAGAGCTAGCTGTGTCAGAGCATGCACACTCCCAACACACTCCCTCCACACACATACATGCCCACACTGCCTGCACACTCAGAAGCACCACACCATGTGCATCACACATGCAAACACCACACATATATGCCACGAACTGAACATTCCTCACACACTCTACGTGTCCCCCGCAAACTTCACACACACAGCCCACATGCACACACCTGCCCATGCACACCACATGCACACACACACTTACACTGGTCTCTCTCTGTCCCATATCACACCCCCTACCCGGCTCCCCACACTGCTGCAGGAGTGCAGGAGACACAAATGTGGCTACTTTCTTGTTTAAACTCCTCCTCTTCAACTGGCTATCCAGAGCTTCAGGCTAGCATTCTAGCCCCTGCCAAAGCTGTTGAGGCCCACCATGGTCTATTCCCTGAAGACCCTCTTCAGGTATCTCCACCCTCCTGCCCCCTCGGCCAGTGTAGACCACTGGCCCACCCCTCTCCCCCCAGCTCCTCCTGCCCCTGGCTTGTCCATCCTCCATCCTCTCCAGAGAATGTACCTGTGTCATAGCCCATGTGAGAATCGCATTCCCTCTCCTGACCCCTGTTCAGAGCCCACCCCTCCTATAAAGACTCCCTCGACTTCCCCAGGTGGAATGCTGCCTTTGGGGAGCAACTTGCATCCTGTGTCTACCTCCCCTGCCAGGCAGATGACCTTCTCACGGTCACTATATATGCAGCCCTGGGTCCCAGCACAGGGTATGTGCTCAATGAACACCGGGTATGTGGTGCTCATCCCCTCATCCTCCCAACAGATCAAAGTAGAAAACCAGCACGACTACCAGGACGTCACCAGCATGGTGGCTATGGCCAAAACCTATGCCACCACCGAGGCCTTCATCGACTCCAAGTATGACATCCGCATCCAGAAGATCGGGTCCAACTACAAGGCCTACATGTGAGTCCCTGGGCAGGGGTAGGGGCTGGGAGGCCGGGAGGAGGGTAGGAGCAGAGTGTGAGAGGAACCGAGACTAAACCCCATGGCAGAGACCCCACAGGGACATCTTATCTTCCCTTTCTGTCTCCTTTACTTCCCTTCACCTCTAGTTGTCACAGAGGAAGGCTGCTGTTCCATCATGGCTTATTCCAGGGCAAAAAATCTGTCTACCTAAATGAAGGCTATTTCCCCCAGAGAAATAAAGACTGTTGGCCTCTTTGCAAGCATATAGGGGATGTATGTCACAGGAGACATACATGGAAGGGACACTTGGGGACACATCAAGGATGGCCTTCAGTGCCTTGCTGAGGATTTTGGATTTTCTTCTCTTCCTTTCTGAGCAGAGAAGTGTCATGATCTGACCTGTAACCATGAAAGGAAGACTCTGGGGCTATGGGCTGCAAAAGGGTTTCCCAGGGACTAATAAGATCAGGTAGGAGATTACACCAGATTTCTTCACCTGCAAGCAGTAAAAACCACATCTGACTAATATGGTGGAATTTTTTTAAGGGAATTTATTAGAAACCCATGGATGATCAGAAACTTAAAAAAACTAACTAACCCCAAATTACCAATTTCAGAAACATTGGGATTCAGGGAAGCCCCAGGAATCTGGGTAGCCAGAAGTAGTAGACAGTCTTCGTGGCACCCCATTAGGAAGGGAATCTACCATAATCATTTTCAGGGCTTAACGCAAGATTACAATTCCACGGAAACAGTGCTGATTAGTCCAACGGTGGTCACATGATTATCAGAAGAAGGCAGACGATCCGTATAGAGAGTCCCACCAAGACAGCATGCACCACAGGCAGGGTCATTATCCAGTGGAGATAGAGGTTATGTGACTAAAAGAAAAGGGACAAATGCCAGAAAATTCATCACACATTCAATCCAGGGGTGGTTCAAGCAGATGATGACTCATGCTGGAGCTGTGGTTACAAGGATGAGTGGGAGCTCTTGACTGCGTGGAGAGCTCTGTCTTTTCTGCTCCAAGGCCTCTCTGTCTTACTTTGGAAAGTGCTGGTTCCACTTGAAGTGATGAGACTCCAGAGAGGCAATAAGTGCCTGGTCTCCAAGCCTGGATGGAGCGCTGATTGCATGGTTCCCCCTTTGAAGACTGCAACAGATGGTTCTGGACAGTTGGACAATCTCTCTATGTGCTTCTGTGTGGTGGAGCTGTGCTCTAGGTCAGGGTCAGCAAACCACAGCCCACAGGCCAAGTCTAGCTCCCACCTGTCTCATAAGTAAGGTTGCATTGATCACATACATCTCCATTTCTGTATTATCTAGGGTTACTTTTGCTCTACCTGGATTGCTTAGACTGTAGATTGGCAACTTTTTTCTGTAAGTGGCCAGATGGTCATTTTAGGCTCTGCAGGCCTCCCAGTTTCGGTTGCAACCACGCCACTCTGCCACTGCCTGGAAAACTGGAGAAAATGCAGTCCGTTGACCTGCAAGGAAATATGCCCAGGAAAGGGATGGATAAAGGAATACTTCTGGCCTGTCTTGCCAACCGTTCTCCCACCCATGAGCCAGGCCAGACCTGTCACTGCTCTCAGATGCCTTCAGGGCGATAAAGTCACCTCCACACCCATAACCCCTCTGAGTCGGAGAACATTCTAGTGCATGGTCCAACACATTCCTGAGGCCTCCACCATCCCTCATGATATCATTTCCCTCCTCTCCTCATTGTTAGCGTTTCCACTTGACATTGACGACACCTTGTCCCAGTTTCTCTTCTTGAGGATTACCTCATTGCCGCATTCTTTATGCTGAGCCTTTCTGTCCCGACAGCTCCAATTTGTCATTAGTTATGGCGTTTCCTGGACCCTGCATTGGCCCACGTCCGAGGGAAGGGGTTCGTGTCAGACCTCAGTGTAGAACGCCCTCTCCGCCCATGACCGTTCAACGTCCTTTCTGGCCCACTTCCTGCCCTGCACTCAGGCCTTTGTGCTTGTTGCTACTGAGTGTCATTGTGTCTAAGTCCTCTCAGCAGACAGAGCTGGGAAATAAATGTGTGTATCTCAACCCGTGTATACACACGTCTGTAATTATTTCTCTCTGTATATATCCGTCTATAGCTAAAGCTAAACAGCTCCTATTGATGTGTCAGACTTTCAACTAGGGCTCGGTTTTCAACATGATTCACTTTAGCCTTCCCAAGTTGCTTATCTGTAACTTTCCACTCCCAACAGTGAAAAAACCTGGCTTCCCCCATCCTCCCTCCACGTACTTCTTTGTTCAATCCCAGCACATGTGTACAGTTGCAGAACTGTCAGGCTGTAGCCCCATGAGGAACAACTTTGGCAACTACGGTGCAGGACTTACATATGGCTTCTTCTGTTCTTAGGCATCCAGTCTCCACTAATCTCCAAAGGTAGTTAGGTCGGCACCTTTCCACTCACCCCTGCCCTCTTCAACCAGGGGGTCAGCATCAAACCTGTGTCATAAACGTAGGTTCCATTGTCACAGCCTACGTTCCATCCTTCATTCAAGCGGCTGCATCATATTTGGGCCAATCAACTTTTTTCCCCAGACCTGTGTTCGGCTCTGCCATGGAGAGTCATGGTTAAGAGCACAGAGTTTCTCAGATATGGTTTCGTGGCTTCTGTCATTCAATGGGACTGATGATAATAATAATGTCCATCTCATTAGGTTTTGTGAGACTGAAGCCTGTGTTTATAAAGCTTTTAGACAAGTCTCAGACATAGAAGGCACTCACTATCAGCTCTCTCTATCATTATCTTCTTGGAAGAAGACCAATCTAGCTTGTGCTCCTGCTGTTGCTGGCATAGAATGCTTTCTTTTCTCATCTACACTTACTGAAAAATAATAGTAGCACCCACTGTACTAAGAGATTTATGAGAATCTTTCCTTTAATCCACATGACGCCCTATAAGCATGGTACTAAAATGGTTCCTATTTACTAATAAGAAAATATTCAGAAATGTTGTCCATGGTTAAACTAGGAAACACTACAACCAAGATTCAAACTCGTACCTGACTCAAGTCAGTTCTTACCTTCCCTTGTCACCATACAGATCCCACTCTACCCTATCCTACTCATCCCTCCAGGTACCTCTCAGTCACTACCTTCTGGGGTCACATAAAGTATCTAAAACGTTGTTTCCCCAGAATGCCTCACACCTCACGTGTACTGCTAACCCTACCATGCCTCTGTTCTGGTTTTAGGCTAGTCTACCCTTTAAGGTAGTAAACAGCTGGAGGAGGGGGGGTCATCTCTGCACACTCAGATTAGTCCTGTAGTCAAGACATAGGGTGGCCTGATGATTGTTTGCCAAATTGAATTTAATTGCATTGAGTTGAATTGAACTGAACCAACTGAAGCTTATCAATGTGACTGCAACATTTAACCATTTAAATGTTAAATGCGACACTTTAACCATTATGGCTCCTGTTGGCCACCTGTCTCAGCATCTGCTATTCTCAGATACATTGTATTTTCTCTTTTAGAAAGACATTGGATAGCACTGGTTCACCCTTGAAGCTCAATCACATGCCTTTCCTTGGACATGAAACAGATCACATTATCACTTCCATTTTGCTTAAAGCCATTCAGTCTTTGCTGAATCCAGATATGCCACTGGATATACTTTTTCTGTATTTCTCTTCAGCAAACACAACCCCTTACCTAGTGAGTTGTTACCTGGAACCTACTACCTGCCAGGAACCCTTGGACACTAGAGGTACAGAGGGATGAGTCAAACATGCTCCCTGCCCTCAGGGAAGTCGGCACACTAAAGCGGTCATTGCAACTGAAAGGAGCTTTTCTAAACATTGGTAGAATGTAGTATAGGGGGTTCTTATTGGGGAAGTGTCATGTCAGAAAGTCACATTTTCAGATGAAACTTGAAAGATGAGTAGGACTTAGGGAGACAAGGATGGAGATGAAGACTCTATCAGGCAAAGGGGAAAAGTATATGGAGGCCTATACACTGGAAAAAATCCATGGGCTTTGGAGCACCCGAAGGGATGTCAGTTGTTGCTGGAGCAGAAAAAGCAAAGGAACTGAGAGGGTGATGAGGCAGGCAGAGGCAGAGGCCTTCCTGCTCTTCACCGTGAAAAGGCAGTCACTTCTCGCCATTGGTTATTTTTCCTACATTTTAGTGCTCAAAAAAGATTCCAGAGTCACGAGGGGCTATACTACCCTAGTTCTTCTAAAAAAAACAGGAGGTCATTTGAAGGATTTAATCTGATAGTGTAGGCATTCATTAAATTCAATTTTACATTTCAAACGTGGCTCAGGAAAAGATACATAAGACCCAAGAAATAAGACAATCAATATAAAGGGAAATAAAAACACACACACAAAAATCTGAAGACAGGATGTGTATCTAAGAATGCACATCATAGTGGGCTTCCCAGGTGACGCTCATGGTAAGGAACCCACCTGCCAATGTAGGAGGCATAAGAGACAAGGGTTTGATCCCTGGGTCAGGAAGATCCCTTGGAGAGGGCATGGAAACCCACTCTAGTATTCTTGCCTGAAGAATCCCAGGGACATAGGAGTCTGGCAGGCTACAGTGCATAGGATAGCAAAGAGTCCAACATGACTGAAGCGACTTAGAACAATGTAAGCTAGATATTTGAATCAGAGCCACCAAACAGCCAAAGCAAAAAAGGAAAGCAGATCGATGACAAGCATCCCTACTTCCCTCACTGTGTCGTTTGTTCTGGTACAGGAGAACCTCCATCTCTGGAAACTGGAAGGCCAACACAGGCTCTGCCATGCTGGAGCAGGTGGCCATGACAGAGAGGTAAGAGGTAACGGAGGCGCTTCGGGAAGGGTACCGACCACAGGGGGAGGTAGACAGGGATACAGCAAGGATCCTGTCATGAATGCTGTCTCGCACTTTGGCCAGCGTCTCACCACCCACAGAGCACTTTCCTAGGCATGATCCGCTTTATTGCCCATAATAGCCTTCAGGGAATGTTTTACAATAACCCCATTTTACAGATGGGAAAGATGGTTCAGAGGGGGATCATGGCTTGTCCAAGTCACAGAACTGATCAATGGCAGAGATAAGACTAAAACCTTGACATCTTGACTTCGTCCAGGGGTCTTTGTGGCCCTGCCAGTTGCTGCAGGAAGAGAGCAGGAAGTCCTCACCAGTCTCTTCTGCTCTTGACAGCTGTATGGAAGCATCCCGTTAGGGTACCACAGCTCCCACCTGGAGTGTCCACTCCTCTCTCAGTGTCCACTCCTCTCTCAGCATGAGGAGGGAGAGGTCAATTTCCTGTGAATCATGAATGCAGTAGAAAGGCACACTGGCTGAAAGTCCCTCCCTTTAAACAACACCTGTGAGCCATCTTCACCTGAAGAAGGTCCAGCCACCTGCTTTTGAGGCCAGCAGCACACACACATCCCTTGCTGAGTGCCCAGTGATCTCTGCTTGCAAGCCTTCAGTGACACTGGCAAGGCATGGGCTTTAGGGTCAGAAAGGTCTGTTCAGTGAACATGTATTGAGTACCTACTGCATGTTATGTATGCTAAGCACTAAAGAGGTCCAGACGAAAAGACCCAACCCTTCCCTTTAAGAACTCTGTATCAGTTGCAAGTTTCAGAAAATGGATTAGTTGGAGCCAAAGGGGATTTACTGGCTTGTGGCAATGAAAACTTCAAGGTGCAGCTCCAGGTAGGCCTGTAGAACTTATTCTACCCACCCACTCCAGTATTCTTGCCTAGAGAATTCCATGGACAGAGGAGCCTGGTGGGCTACAGTCCATGGGGTCACAAAGAGTTGGGCACAACTGAGTGACTTTCACTTTCACTGCCAACTTCAGTTCAGCTTTCTTCCATGTTGGCTTCATTCCAGAAGGCCAGCTCACTCATATAGTGATCCAAAGTGGCTCCAGGCTTACATCTTAACTGCGTCAAGTCTAGCAGAAAGATGTCTTTCCCAACTATTTCAATCAAAGCCTGGAATTGAGCCTTATTCACTGATAGGCCTGACTTAAGTCACATGACTATCATGGACCCCATCACGAAGACCCAGAAAGCAGCAGCACTGTAATTAGATACTCCTGTGTCACATCTCTGCCCCGAGAGAGTGAAGTGGGACCACCGTGCTGCAGCAACACGGACTGAGACTTAGGGGAGGGATATAACACGGGTCCTGCCCTTGTGGAACTCGTTCAGGGCTCTATGCTGAGGAAACAGCATGAACTAAAGTGAGTGGTCCTGCCCCCTTCAGATCTGTGTTACACAGGTTAAGTACCCTTTCTGAATTCCTTCAGCTGTAGGCTGGAGGTAATGCACCCAAGCCAGAGGGCTGATGAGAAAGGGATCTTCAGTGGCAGGAGTGCACTGGAAATAGCAGTCTCCTTCCCTTCCCGCCAGTCCCAGGTGCTGCCCCCAAGGTGGGTGCCCACCTGTGCTCTCCAGTCTCAGGGGTCCCTGGCACAACTGTACCACCTGCTCTGGGGGAGTGACAGCCTTCCCCCAGTGGGCATTCAAGGGGCAGTCGTGGCCCTTTTCTCCACCAGCTTTCCAGAACGTAAGCCCAGCCTTTCCCCGGGCCTCGCAGGCTGCTCACAGGTGTCTCCAGCAGGTCATTATCTCCCTGGCTCTGCTCAGTCCCAGGCCCCATGGGCCATTCCTGGAGGAGCCTGCTATGGGAGTGGGGCTGCTCAGGCCTGGAATCCACTTTCCCTTCTGCAAATTCATGGTCAGTAGCCTAAGTGCCTCAAGGAAACTTAGCAGAGGAGATGAGAGAGCCAGCTCTGAGAGCACTTCAGCTCATTCCAGGCCTTATGGCTCAGAGACACAAATAGATCTCCAAGCAGGCGTGCCCCATGTGACCCTGGAGAGTGGGGAGAAAAGCAAGAACATTGACACAAAGTCCCCTGTGACTCCAAATCCAGCCACCACGAGGGAAGCCAAGCACAAGGCCGGGAAGATACAACCATCCCCTTGTTGCAGGGTCAGAGTCCAGCACTGAGATCTTCTCCTGCAAAGCAAACGGACCCTGCAGCCATCAAGTGGCTGGAAAGGGAACAAAAGCAGCGGGTCCAGAGGGCCAGGCCCCCGGGCCAGGCTGGAGAGGCCTGCCAGGCTCCTCTGCCTGCGTGCCTCAGGCCAGGGGGAGAATACACCCTTTGTCCCCGCAGGCTGGGCCTGGGAGGGACTTCTGGGGCCCTTCAAGAAGTTTTCCCAAGGGAAAAAGACTTCAGGGGCAGCTGGGGTCCAGGACAGATCCAGCTGGGGGCAGGACAAGCTCCCCGGTACTGGGGGCCAGCAAAGTCCTGGGGAGGGGAAGGAGATCAGGTCTCTGAGATCCCCCCCAACTCCCCACTCCTCCCCCTCATCCTGCTTGTCGCCTGCCTGCCTGGCTCCCTCTCTAACCTCTCTCCCTCTGTGTGTCTCTCACTGCCCATCTATATCTCTGCCTTTCTTTTTACCCATTCTGTCTCTCCCACTGCCTGTTTCTCTCTGTGTCTGTTTCTCTGCCTTTCTGTCTCTCTCGTGCATCTCTGTCTCTTATGTCTTCCTGTCTCTCTCCATCTCTGAATGGATGTGTTTATGTGTATGTCACTGTCTGTCTCCTAGCCTGTTTTTTCTGTGGGTGTCTCTCGGGGTCTCTCCTTCCCCCTGTCTCTGCATCTCTCGCCGTCTGCTTCCCGCCCCTGCCCCCTGTCCTGCATACTCACTGTCTGTCCGTCCCTGCAGGTACAGGCTGTGGGTGGACAGCTGCTCGGAGATGTTTGGTGGCCTGGACATCTGTGCTGTCAAGGCTGTCCACAGCAAAGATGGCAGAGATTACATCATAGAGGTGAGCAATGGAGTAGGAGTTCCTCCTGGCCGGAACCAGGCCCCTGGGCAGGCATTCCAGAGGGAAGGAGTCCAGGTGTGACCTCCAGAGTGGTCAGCTGTATCTTAGGTCAGGGCTGGGGCACAAGCAGCCTAGGCCTCAGGGAGCAGCTCCAGAGGCTTCTCACCCACTGCCCTCATGTACCCCCACCCACCCCCTCGGCTGCATCTAAAGCCTTTGTGCCCAGGGGTCCTGCCCTGGACTTTGATGACTTTGGGCATGAGGTTTGATAACCTTCCAACACCTGTGGCCCTAACGGTAGGGGAAGGGCACTGGGCCAAGAGTTGGCAAGATTCTGTCCCCTCTAGTCTGTTAAATTTTCTTAGTATCTAAGCGGGTAAAGAGGACCCACTTCCACAGTCACCGTGCAGAGAGGCCCTCACTGTTCAATCAACAAACATGTATTAGGGGCTCCCATGGGCCTGGTGTGGGGCAGTTCTGGAGATAGAGCGCTGAACAAGACACGTATGGAGTGTGCCGGCTGGCAGGGAGGATGGTGCACTAGTCACTGCGGGGCACTGATGGTTAGGAACGGGGTGAGAATAAAGGGAAATGTATGAGAGAGGCTCAGAGGGGCTCAGAGTCCCAGAATCTCTCCCTCAACCTTCCTGCATCTCACAGGCCAACGCGCCCCTGCTGCCCTCCAGAGCTGTCGCCTGTGGGTCCCTGTGGGCCTCCCATTCCCCTGCCCACCCCCATGACTTCCTCCCCAGGCCTCCCCCAATCCCACAGTCCTCCTCCCAGGCCATGGCTCCCCTGTGTCTCTCCTGACCTCACAGCCCCCCTCCCCTCCTAACCCTTTCCCGGCCCCCACCAGAGCCCATGGCTCTCCGTGGCTTCCCCTGAAAAGGCTGCGCTGGCTCAGAGTTCTCTCCCCAGCGTCACGTCTCTCTGCTCACACACCACCACCACCCCCACCAGTCCCTCCGGTACTTCCCTTCTGCGGCCTTCTCCTCACACCACAGCAGAGGGGCGGTGCTGACACACGGCCAAGACACGTGAGGGAGCGCCCTGCGGCTGCCCCCTCCCCTGGGTGTGGGCAGTTAATGGGAAGCACATGGCTGGGATGACCGCGAGAGCCAGCTAATGCTCCAGCCCAGCGTGTCTGCACCACTCCCAGGACCCACAGCGAGCCAGGACCAGTGACCGGAGGGGTGGGAGCCCCGCTGGTCTCCTCCTGCCATGCCAGGAAGGCATTCCTCCCACCCTGAGCCCCTAGACTGACCAGCTCGGAGGTGGACGGGAGGGAGGCCAGGGTGGGCACAGCCCTTCTGCCCACTCTTGGCCCAAGGAAGGCCCGGTAACTTCCAGGGATGAGTTACCATCTATATTAGCAAGTTCAGTCTTGCTCTAGAAAACAACTCTCAGGAGTTCCTGCAGTCCAGTGGTTAAGACTCCATGCTTGAATGCACGGAATGTGGGTTTGATCCCTGGTCAGGGAACTAAGATCCCACATGCCATGTGGCACAGTCAAAAAAAAAACTCTCCCCTCAAGTCCAGTGGCCACCATACCTGAAATCCCCCCAGCAGCCGCTTCTCAGGGGACACTGTAGGGGCCAGGAGCGGAGCCACCATCCTGCACACTTGCTTCCGAGTCAGACCCAGGCTGCTCCCTGGAGGAATGAGGTGCCCACCTTCCTGAGGACGCCTGAGTGCTTCAGATCCATGCCCAGGGCACTGCATCTCCGGAATCCCTCCCTGGCCCTCCTGCCTCTGCGTCTCCTCATGGGACCACCAGACATGAACTCAGCTTTAACACACACGTGGTCACTGATCCATTCACCCATTCATTCACCCATTCATTCACCCATTCATTCATGCACTGTTGAGGTCCTCCTCTGGGCACCAGCCCTCCATTCAGGCGATGGGGATACGGCAGGGTAGCAGGGACTCTGCTCTGGAGCTTCCATTCAGAGAGGGGCCTGCAGTCAGCAGATGAAGGACTCCGGGGCTGCTTCCCCCTCTCTTCTGTGAGTTTAGTTCCTTCTCTCTCACTTGAGCATTATCTCTGCCCCTGAGAGCTCCTGCCTCTCTGAGTTTCCTCAACTTTCACTCATAGGAAACAAAAGTTTGTACCCGTGGGCCCAGGCTCCCTGCCTCCAGACATTCAGAGGGTCAGGGATGAAAGACCTTCCACATTTGAAAAGAAAATCGTGGGTTTGGACTTTTAAAAAACAAGAAAACAACTTCTCAAAAATGTATCGGGAGGGAAAGAATGGCTTTTCAGACTTTTTCTTTTTCTCTCAGAAACGTTACAGAGTGGTTTCCCTTGCTTTTTGGTTTAGAGTAGGGGAAGGGAGATAGGGAGCTTTTTACCAGGAAGATAAAAGGTATTTTAAAAAACAAAGACAGGATCCAAAAATACTGATTTCCTTAGCCACCTCTGTGGTGAGCACATAACATTCGTGGGACATGTTTTGTGAAGATCCTCACAGTGAAATACTCAGGGGAAAGACCCTTGAACTTGTCCTCCATGACTTGTCCAGGGAATGACATTGCTCACTGGAAAAATGCTTCCCTGGGGAGACCCGAATGTCCACTTCCTTTAGCTGTGTCCACCGTGGGGACCGCAAAGTGCTCTGACCTCAGGTTCATTGTGGCGGCTGTTTTCCACTGTAGCGAACGTAGGAAACAGAAACCAGAACAAAAAAAGAGTGGGCAGGCAGGGCCAGGAAGAGAAAGGCCAGAGCTGCGCACACTGAGGCGCCACAGCCATCGCTCAGCTCAGCCCACGCTGACTGAGAGACTGTCCACGTGCCGGGCAATGGGATCCAGGAAGCCAAGGACCCAGGCCCAACCCACAGGGAGCTCAGTTTGCTAATACAATCTGCATTCACATCCTTGAGTTTGCTTTTCAGCTTCCCAACCATAGTAGGGCTTCCCTGGTGGCTCAGTGGTAAAGAATCCACCTGCAATGCAGGAGACATGGGTATGATCCCTGGATCAGGAAGATCCCCTGCAGAAGGAAATGGCTGCTGCTGCGGCTGCTGCTAAGTCGCTTCAGTCGTGTCCAACTCTGTGCGACCCCATAGATGGCAGCCCACCAGGCTCCCCCGTCCCTGGGGTTCTCCAGGCAAGAACACTGGAGTGGGTTGCCATTTCCTTTTCCAATTCATGAAAGTGAAAAGTGAAAGTGAAGTCGCTCAGTCGTGTCTGACTCCTAGCGACCCCATGGACTGCAGCCCACCAGGCTCCTCCATCCATGGGATTTTCCAGGCAAGAGTACTGGAGTGGGTTGCCATTGCCTTCTCCGAAGGCAATGGCAACCCACTCCAATATTCTTGCTTGGCAAATCCCATGGACAGAGGAGCCCGGCAGGCTACAGTCCCTGGGGTCGCAAAGAATTGGACATGACTTAGCTACTAAACAGCAACAACTATAGTAGGTGCTTTAGATTAATGCACTCCTAAAAGTCTCAGATGCAAGGGTCTTCGCAGCTGCCCAACCCCCTCAGGTTATAGTTGAGGAAAACAACAGGCCCACAGATGAGAAGTGAGCTACCAAGATCATACCACGAGTCCCTAGGAGAACCAGAGCCTGGAAACCAGGTCTCCCATTCCTAGTTCTTACTCAGAGCTGTTCGGTGATTGTTGAGATGTAGAAGGAGTGCTCCCAGTCTGTCCTGGGACTTGCTACTTCTTTGACCCTCAGCTTTCCCATTGTGATAAGGGCAGTAACGGTACCTATCTCAAAGAGATACTCTGAGATTTATGTGAGCTCTCCACCCAGTGCTTCGAACAGCACCTGGCACCTAGTAAAGCCATACAGCTCTTACTAGTATCCTTATCGATATGAGCAGGACTTGTCCTTCCATTCAGCAGGTACTTACCAAGGGCACACCTGTCTGGACACAGGGCCCATCCCCAAGCCAGGGGCTCACGGTCGGGTTGGGGAGACACAAACAGGAGATGGTGAGACAACCAAAGCAAGGATGGCAGGAGTGCCAAGAAGGCTTCGCAGAGGAAGGACCAGCTAGATTTTCCTGACAGATGAGAAGCGCTAGCCAGGTAGAGAGTGGGCAGAGTCAATGGCCTACCTGCCCAAGGACCTGGATGGGAGACAGAACCTGCTGAGTCCAGAGCTTGGGAAAAGGGGAAACCAGATGGAGAATTAGATGGCGGTGAGCTGGGGGAACAGGCTGGGTTCCTATAGCTGGAGAGGAGACAGAGAGCCCACCAAGGCCCCACCCTCCACCAACCCACCCAAGACCTTCTACCTCTGTCCATGCCTAGGGAACCACCTGGATCACTGGCCTACATGCCTTTGGGCAAGCCCTTCCC
The DNA here is from genome assembly GCF_003369695.1 of Bos indicus x Bos taurus. Taxonomy (NCBI): domain Eukaryota; kingdom Metazoa; phylum Chordata; class Mammalia; order Artiodactyla; family Bovidae; genus Bos; species Bos indicus x Bos taurus. The sequence goes on from NC_040080.1 coordinate 49,096,896, forward strand.
ATCTCTGGGCCTTGGTTTCTCCATCTGCCAAAAGAGTGGATGCACAAATATGATCACTCAGCATGCATGCATGCCAAGTCACTTCTGCCGTGTCTGACTCTTTGCGACCCCATGGACTGTAACCCACAAGGCTCTTCTGTCCATGGGATTCTCCAGGCAAGAATACTGGAGTGGGTTGCCATGCCCTCCTCCAGGGGATCTTCCCCACCCAGGGATCGAACTCGCACCTCTTACATCCCCTGCATTGGCAGCCAGGTTCTTCACCACCAGCACCACCTGGGAAGCCCCTGATCTCTCAGGGCCCCTCCAATTACAAGTGTGCCTCCTTTGAGAAGCAGCCTTCTCCCTGTGGAAGGCTGAAATTTCTCTGCAGTTTATTCTGCTAGAGTTCCAGAGAACAGGCCTCGCCTCTTCCCTCTTCTCTCCGAATCTTGAGTTGACTGCAACCCGTGTCATTTTTTGATCATAATTGAGCCCCTTCCTTCACTGCTTCCGGCTTTGTGGAAAACCTTGACCTTGGGCCAAAGTTCAGGAAGCTGGCCCCAATCCTGGGTAGGGGCCGAGGTGGGAAAGGAGGGGGCAGAGACCGGCTCCCCAAAGAAAAGAGCAGAAAAGGTCAGCAAAGGCTCCCCGCCCTTGGTCGCATGTCTAAGGCCCAGCAAATGCAGACTGAATTGAACTGAGTCCAGGGAGTTGATTTAGACTGAACTGCGGGAAATCGGCTGTCTCCACGGGGGTCATTTCCAGCCGAGGCGCTGGGCTGGAGATTTGCATGGAGAACACTGCCATCTAGTGTTCACTTCTGTCCTGAGGTCTGAGCCCACCCTCCTGGGATGCGCTGCTCAGCTGCCAAGCTCCCCTCCTTCAGGACTCCTTTCTCGCCCACAGGTGATGGACAGCTCAATGCCTCTGATTGGAGAGCACGTGGAAGAGGACAAGCAGCTGATGGCCGACCTTGTCATCTCCAAAATGAGCCAACTCCTGATGCCAGGGGGCACGGTGCCCTCGCCCCTGAGGCCTTGGGTGAGAGAGTGTATAGTCATGAGAGATGCTTGGCCGTCTGGGAGGGGGTGCCCTGATCCAGAGGAGATGCACCCAGGGAGGAACCGACCTGGAGAGAAAGAAATGGGGTGTGGGTGGGGCTGGGCTTGGGGGAGAGTTTGTACCCCTGCTCCTGACAGGGACATTTGGGAGGCTCTGAGGGGCCTTTCTTCTCTCTGCCACCCTGGAGAGAAAAATGTGGTCTCAACTTGGCTTTGAGTGTCTGCAGGCAGAGATTATTATCATAGAAAACCAGATGTCCCCTCTGTGCCCTCCCTCCCAGGCCTGAATGGTGAGCAGGGTGTGTGTGTGTGCGCGCGTGCACACGCACTTATGCCCACATGTACACACATGCCCTTTGTGTGCTCCCAGGGCACTGGTCAGCAGGGACTCTTGTGTCTTCCATTTGCTCATCTTCCAACCTCTTCACGCTAACACAGAGCTCCTGTCTTCCCTGATCCTCACCATGGGTTACCAGATGATTCTCCAAAGAATTTGCTAGATCTCCAGCTTTCTGGAAAAGCAAGTCTCAAAACCTGATCCCCTTTTTTCCCCCTCAAAACAAATCTGTTATAACAGATGTCAGAAAGATGCTTGTTCTCAAGAAGGCCACTGGCTTGGAGAGGGCGTGGGGCAGCCTTCTCCACTGGAAATGTTCTGTCTTGACCTGCTTGGTGATTACACAGGTGTCTCCACGTGTAGAAACTATTTGTGCTGTGCACATTATGTAAGTTTTACCTCAGTAACGATGGAGAAGGAAATGGCAACCCACTCCAGTATTCTTGCCTGGAGAATCCCATAGACAGAGGAGCCTGGCGGGCTACAGTCCATTACACAACTGAGCACCTTAATAACAAACATGTTTACAAATCCTGCCCTCCCACCCAGGAAGTGAATGGCTGTAGTGGCCACAGCAGTCTTCTTTTCTCTTCTGCTTTAGGCTCCTCAGACTAAACCAGCAAAATCCCCTGGGCAAGCCCAACTGGGTCCTCCACTTGGACAACCCCAGCCACGGCCACCCACACAAGGTAGGACCCACGACGAGCCACCCACCAAGAGAAACCATCCAGGCAAGGATGCTGAAATGCACTGAGGGATCCACATGTGACTTCCAAAAAGGCACTCTGAAAAACTCCATGTTAATACTTAATTACCAGACTTATTCCCTTGCTCTGTGTGCAGAATGAATGAGACCATGAGGTTGTCACTCCCTTAAAGTCAGGAAAGGAGGGAAGAAAGACCGAAAGTAAATGTATTAAGTACCTAATATGTGCCAGGCCCTATGCTAGGGACTTTCCCATTTATGGTCTCATTTTCAGCTTCCTAACGTGTCAGCAATGAAAACAGGGGTATTTCCTTTTTACAGAGGTAGCTGTTGAGGCTTTGTGCAAGGAAGCACAAGAAAATGGCATGTTTACAAGTCTGGTCTTTCAGATCTTCTAGAAAGTGCCTGCTTCCTAGCCGCTAGCAGTGCCTGATTATAGATTTATGAGCCAACCAGCAAGAGTGAGAAAGAAAAATGGAACATTACATAGAACCTTGTCAATTCGAATCATTCCTCAAAAATATCCCAGTATTACTAAGTAAATGCCACCATTTATCAGAGAATGTATGAACTGTTGATGACAAGATGAAAGGAGACTGTGGCAGTAACTAACCCCTTCTCTTGGGCTGCCAGCTGCTCGCGTGTTCTCACGCTCAGGCCTGGGGCAAAAGTCACCCATGTCCTCTCTCGATGTCAGAACCTTCCAGGCACCCTCATGGCTCTAGTGCCAGCTTAGGGCCTCAGGTCAGCTTCACCTCAAGATGCCAGGCCAGGCATTTTCACGGTGATTTTTTAAGGACCTGCTTTAAGACCCATCGGAAAGAAAGCACTGCTATCACACTGGGACCTTCCCAGGCGCCTTTATCAAAGTAATGGATTCATTGCTTCTTGGGAAAATCAGCCTTGGGCAGCAAAGGGCTTCCTCTTCCACAGGTCTTATATAAAACACCCATTCATCCTTCTCGTCTGTGCTTCTCTTCCTGGAAAAGCAGAAAGCGTTTAAGAAAAGGGAAATTGCAGGACTTACACAACTGCGTGCCAGTGAACACTGGGTTCTTCTTCAGGCAGATGAACACGTTTGAATCTACTTACAGTGTCTCCCTCTGGCAGACTTAGGCAAGCTACCTCACTTCTCAGAGGCTCAGTTTCCACAGTGATGAAGGAGGAAATGACATCTGCCTGTTTAGTAAGGGGGAGCTGCCTGTGAGATAATGCAAGAGAAGCAGTTCTAACTAGCAAGGTGTCCCATTGTGGAGGTAGTGCTTAGTAGATGCTAGTAATTTACTGCTAATAACCATCAGTCATGTCCGACTCTTTGGGACGCCATGGACTATAACCCACCAGGCTCCTCTGTCCATGGAATTCTCCAGGCAAGAATACTGGAAGGGGTTGCCATTCCCTCCTCCAGGGTATCTTCCCTAACTCAAGAGTCAAACCCAGGTCTCTTGCATTGCAGGCAGATTCTTTACTGCCTGAGCCATCAGGGACTTTAACTGTTAAAAGCTCACTATTAGAGACTTCCTACGCAATCCAGAGGATTGCACTCCACCTCAGGGAGTGCAGTGGAACTAAGATCCCACGTGCCACACAGTGTGCCAAAAAAAAGAAAATCTGGGTCCAAAGAGATGTCAAGTAGATGGAGAAACAGGATAGGGACCTCAAAAGGAGACAAAAGGGATTATCAAAACCTTTGAGGCCAGCAAGGATGCCAAGAACTTTATTCTTACTGGATTTTTCTGTAAGGAAAGCAGTTATGCTGATATAAAGAGACACTGCCAGAATAAACTCTTATATTTTTTAAAACTCACTATTAATAATTTGTGTCTTACTAAGCTTCCCTGCTGACTCAGTGGTAAAGAATCCAACTGTCAATACAGGAAACACGAGCTCGATCGCTGGGTCAGGAAGATCCCCTGGAGAAGGCAATGGCAACCCACTCTAGTACTCTTGCCTGGGAAAATCCCATGGACAGAGGAGCCCGGTGGGCTACAGTCCATGAGGGTCACAAAGAGTTGACCACAACTTAGTGACTAAACAACAACTACAAACAACACAACGATGATAATATACACGTTGTTCTTAATGACGTCATCGTTAAGAATACTTAGGACCACCGCAGCCCACTGTCCTCCTGCCAGGCGATAATTCTTTGCTTATAGAATGTTCAAAAATGACTGATTCATCACCCCGCCAGGCTCTGGCTGTGCCTCTGCCCTACCGTCTCCTTTCCCACTCTGCCCCAGGACTTACTTTTTCAGCCACATTTGCACAGAGCGCTTCTAAAACAGAGAGCTACTGTATTCTTGCTTCCTCTACGGCTCAGAGTAGAGACACGCTCGATAAATAAAGAGATATTATTTTAAGGGACAGGAGGCTAAACATACTTTTAGTGAGTTGAAAAACAATCAATTAAAAACAAATTAGGATAATTAAAGAAAATACTCATTGAATTAACATTTAGAGTAAAAATAACAGGGCTAATTAAAACACAATGCTTTCATTGAGTTCCCAAATTAACAAGATCACATTATTAACTTGTTTTTTGAACTCACTACTCATTTTCAACTCAGTGAAAGTGAAGTTCTCTTCTAAGGAACCTCATCATCTTTTAGCACTGATCCTGTGCTAAAGCAAATACTAAGCAAATACTATCTACATATAAGTTAATTTTTTTTCTATGTGCTCAAACAAAAAGTATTATTATTATTTTTTTTTTTGCTTTGCCAAGAAGCTGAAAGAAAATTACTAGTCTCTTGGTGAATCTCATCTGTATAATAGGGACTAAATGAATAGTTAATAAATGAATGAATAAGAGTCCAGATTTTCTAAGATACTAATCAGCCTTGAGGGGCAGAGTGTTGGGGAAAGAGGGGAGATTTAAGATAAAACTAGAAAACATATTTTTTTGGACCTATGGTGAGTTTAACAAAACAAAAAAGCAAACCAACATTTAAAAATGAGAAGCTTTTACATAAAATCCAGATTTCCAGCTCCTGTGACGGAGTAGGAGCTCTAGAAACAGTGGGCAGCTATGTGGCAAATGCCACTGACGCTTAGTAACACCTGCTCCCTTAGTGACACTGGCTTCCCTGAGGGTGCTAGCAATAACAAGCCCACCTTCCAGTAAAGGAGAAGTAAGAGATGCGGTTTCCATCCCTGAGTCAGATCGCCTGGAGGAGGGCATGACAACCCACTCCAGTATTCTTGCAGGATACTGGGAATCCCATGGACAGAGGAGCCTGGCGGGCTACAGTCCATGGGATCGCAGAGTCAGACACAACTGAGTGACTTAGCATGCATAGCCTGCTCCCTTGGACAGGGCAAGGACTCCTTCCTTTGCCTCAGGCATGTATTTTTATACATGTCAAAATGTAATTAACCCACAAATACTGTTCTACAAGCTGCTTTCTGTCTAGTAGTCTATATTAATATTTAGCATATATTATCAACAGCATCCCATGGCATTTAATATTGTTCTGCCACATCATACATGATGACCATAGCGCATTCCATTACATGAATGTATCTTAACGCTCCAGTCAGTTCCCCTACAGTTGCGCATTTGTATTGTTTTCAGTTTTTCACTGGCAGGAAGAACCCTGTAATGAACGTCCTCAAAGTGACACCTTTGCACAGCCTTATTTATCCTAAAAGAATTTGAATGGAATCATTTTTTTCTCCCTGTAGGGGGCCCTCGCCCAGCTCAGTCTCCTCAGCCCCCAAGATCTGGGAGCCCCTCCCAACAGAGGCTCTCCCCACAAGGCCAGCAACCCCTGAGCCCTCAGTCTGGATCGCCACAGCAGAGATCGCCAGGGTCTCCCCAGCTCTCCCGTGCATCTGGAGGCAGCTCTCCAAACCAGGCCCCCAAGTCGAGCACACCCCTTACCTCGCAGCCCCGGCCTCCTGTGCAGGGCCGCAGCGCCTCCCAACAGGGCGAAGAGGCCAAGAAGCCAGCATCACCCCATCCCCATCTCAAGTAAGTGCTTTGGGACCCGGGAAGGGCTGAGAGTGGACTTGCGGTGTGGGTGGAGCTGGGCCGGCTCAGGGTTGGGGACTCAGAGCAAGACCCACTAAGGCCTCACCCCAGCTTTGAATGGGCAAAAGGAGGCCTAGAGGATGGAACCTGGTGGGCAGGCAGGACCTAGCAAGGCCCGAGCATAGGTTAGGCCCCACTGTGATCCTCCATGTGTACCTGCATCAGGTACTCCTTGCTGCATAACAAACCACCCTGAAACTTAGTGGCTTAAGAAAGCAGCCATTTTCTTTGTTCACAGTTTTTTTTCATTTAGTCACTTGTACTGAGTTTGGTTTAGCTGGGAGGATCTCCCGATGGTCTCTCCTGGAGAGTTACCAAGTAAAATGCAGGATGCCCAATTAGATTTGAATTTCAGACAATGAATAATTTGGAGTGTATGCCTTCAAATATTGCATGTGCTTAATTGCTCAGTCATGTCTGACTCTTTGCTACCCCATGGACTGTAGCCTGCCAGGCTCCTCTGTTCATGGGATTCTCTAGGCAAGAACACTGGAGTGGGTTGCCATGCCCTCCTCCAGGGGATCTTCCCAACCCAGGGATCAAACCCAGATCTCCCGCACTGCAGGCACATTCTTTACTGTCTGAGCCACCAGGGAAGCCAAATATTGCACGGGTTAGACCTATATTCAAAAAGTTTTTTTTTAATCTGAATTTCAAACTTAACTGGGTGTCATGTATGCTTACTAAATCTAGCAACCCTGCTCTCCTGGGATTGCTCATAGGGCTGTAGTTATCTGCCACTTACCTGCGGCTGGACAGTCCAAGAGGGCTTCTGCACACATCTGGATATTGGTGTCGCCTGTCAGCCGAGCCTCTCTCTCTCCTGGGGCCTCATCCTCCAGCAGGCTGGACCCAGCTCCCTTATGTGGTAGAATTACTTTCCAAAACGGCAAAAGTAGAAGCTTCGAGGCCTCTCAAGGTTCAGCCTTAGAAGCTGCACGATGTCATTTCATCCCATCATAGGCTTTTGATAAAAACAAGTCACATGGTCAAGCCCAGATTAAAAAGGTGGGAAAATAGACTCCTTTTTAAAACCGTATTTATCGGGCTGTGTCGGGCCTTAGTTGCAGCATGCGGGATCTTTGTTGTGTCACGCAGGCTCAGGAGTTATGGTGCATAGGCTTAAGTTGCTCCTCGGCATGTGGGATCTTAGTTCCCTGACCAGGGATCGAACCCATGTCTCCTGCATTGCAGGACGGATTCTTAACCACTGGACACCAGAGAAGTCCTGGAAATAGACTCGTAATACAAGGACCTGCAAAGTCACCCTGTGAAGGCTAGATGACTGGGATGGGAGGGAAGCTTCCATCCCAGGGCACATATCTGTTCTCTCTCTTGTTTCCTCTCAAGCCCATCTCTTGGTTTGAGGTCAGAGAGAGAGATCCCAAATGTATTTTCTTTGGAAAGTTTTTCCTTTCCTTCAACTCCAAACAAGCTAACCATAAGTTTTCAGAAGAGGTAATATATTCACCTGGTTCAAAGATCTAAAAAATATTGATGTTTTTATTGAAAACCCTACCCCATCTCATTCTCATCCAATGCTTTCCTGCCCCCTGCTCCCCAAAGGTAAGCACTTTTGTTAGTTCTAGCATGTTCCTCCAGTATTCCCTTATGCATATACGGAAATATATGTTCTGTTTCCTCCTCCCACTTATTTACACAATCAGCAGTGTTCACTATCCACGCCATTCGCTCCTTGCTTTTACATTTAGCAATGCATTCTGGAGCTCTTCCACGCAGGTCATTAACATTTTATCCTTTTCACAGCTGTATAATTATTCCACTGTGTAATTATACTGCAATTTATCTAACTAATCCACTGTAAATGGAAATTTGGTTTTCTCTTACGAAGAAGGCAGCAGTGAATGGCCTTAAAAACAAGCTTTTTCTTACATGTGCAGGATCAACTGTATAGAAAATACCTGAAATGGTGTTGTTGGATCAAAGGATAAAAGCATTTTTAGCTTAGTAATATTAGCAAGTGGTCCTCCAGCAGCAGGCATAGAGGTTGGCAGCACAGACTCTAGAGTCAGACCACCTTTGGGTTCAGTTTGAAGTCTGCCACTTAAAAGCTGCCTGACCTCAGAAAAAAGTTACTTAACCTCTCTGTGCCTAAACTTCTTCACATGCAAAAGGGCAATAGTATTTACCCCACACGGTTATTATAAGAATTAAAATGAGTGTTTGCACATTTGGTGCTCAGAATGCTGCTGGCTCCATACACGTATATCTTTGGCTGCCTCTCACATGTCAAAAGATGCAGCCCAGCTAACCATAGCACAGACAAAGGCTCCGGAACTTGAGCCAGGTTTGAGCGCTAACCTTGTAGTAGCCTAGCTGTGTGGGTGTGTTACTCAGTCACGTCTGACTCTTTGAGACCCCATGAACTGTAGCCCCCAGCCTCCTCTGTCCATGGAATTCTCCAGGCAAGAATACTGGAGTGGGTTGCCATGCCCTCCTCCAATGGATCTTCCTGACCAGGGAGCGAACTCAAGTATCCTGCATTGCAGGCAGATTCTTTACCATCTGAGCCATCAGGGAAGCCCAGCAATCTAGCTAACAACACTTGAATCTCCTGGTTGATGCTCTAAAGTATTATTTGGTTCAGTTCAGGTCAACAGGTACCAAACGCCTTAGCAAACACCTACTCTGAACTAGTCTTGAATAACACCCTGGGTGGAAAAAGCAAGGGGTAAAAGAGCCCTGCTCTGAAGAAGACTTGAGTCACTTCATGTGGTGATAAGAGCCTGCGTGGATCTCTCCTGTCTTTCACCCCCACTAGACTGTGAGCCCCTTGAGGGCAGGGCCTGAATCTCATTCATGTTTGGAGCCCTGTCGCCTGGCATTCGGCTGGCACAAAGAGTCAAACACTGCCTTTCAGATAGGAGGCACTGTGAGAACTCCGAAGCGCATCGGGATGGCCATAAGAGCTTCAGGCAGGGCTGGAGTTGAAGCCCATGGTGTCCGAGCTGCAAGAGGCCTGAGGCTGGGCTGGACCAACCCTCTGTCTCACAGATGAGGGAAAAGAGGCCCCGCTCAGTGACTTTTTTGCCCACAGCTGGAGGAACAGATGGCAGAAAGGGTCTGGAACACAGACCCTCTGATCCCCAAACTGGCGCTGGAACGTATAGGAGGAACAAGCCTAGCCTGCTGCTACCGCACCTTACAGCTTGCCAGGCGGGCGTGTGCACTGAGGCAGGAGAGTGGGCGAGCAGCTCTCCAGCTGTGCCTGACGTCTGAGCAATCTGTTTTTGTGGGAAGAATTTGAGCCTTGGATGCTCCCTGTTCCTTGCTATGAGCCTCAGTTTCTGCACCTTTAAAAAAGGAGGGTCCCAGTAGCCACCTGGGGGGTTAATTGTGTGTGTGGTACAAGTGTGGGGATGCCTGGCTGCTGGGCTCAGTATCCTTGCGGTGATGGGGTTCATCCAGCCGGCTCCCAGGCAGGCCCCAGGACTCATTTCCTGGGGAATCCAGCCATGTCACCCCCAACTTCCTTTGCCTTTCTGTTTCAGCAAATCCCAGTCCCTGACTAACAGCCTCAGCACATCTGACACCTCCCAGCGAGGGACCCCCAGTGAGGACGAGGCTAAGGCCGAGACCATCCGCAACCTGAGGAAGTCTTTCGCCAGCCTGTTCTCTGACTAACCATGGTCAGGCCTCTCCTGCCCCACCCTCCATCTCAGCCTTGGTTCCTGCTGGGAACAGAATGGAGGGCCTGAGAATATCCTTTCCAAATGCCTTTGATCCAGGAACTGAGTTCATGTGTACCCATTTCCCTTTGCCGTGGCGTTCCAGCGTCATCCAGCCAAGCGGTGGGCATTTGAGAGCCTCCAGATTCCTCAAAATGGGCCTTACAGATGGGTGTCACATCCACCTTCCTGCCCAGACGCTTGCTCCCTTGCCTCGTTAACCAAGCGAGACATCAGTGTGACTGGTTCCACATTGCTTGTTAGTGTTTTGCTTGCCTTGGGGAAGGGCCCCCTCTGACCCTTGCCCCCATTTCCATCAAATGCAGATGCTGAAGTCAGACCTCAGCAATGTAGGAGGCAATAACCTTTTGACAGTGTTCTACAAACAAAAGGAGAAAAGCCCAGCCAAGGGAACTTAGCACCCACCCGTGTCAGTTCCATCCAAGCTCAAGAGACGGGCCTGCAGACCAGGCAGGCCCAGGCCCCATCACCCCCACCACCAGTGGGTCTTGAGGACCAGAGAATGCATTCAGACCATGTGACACGTTGAGCCTTTCAGAACACAACAGAAACAGCGGGGAGGCTTTGCAAGGCCACTCCCACCCAGCATGCTATCCTAAATCGGACAGTGAAGAGCAGACCCCGGGTTCTTTTAGGAATCACTACTAGTTCCCAGAGGGAGAAGATGTCCTCAACTAATCAAGGCCCCTCCACCCATTCTGTGTTACACCACCGTTCAGTCTCTCTGAATTCCCACCGGGAATGCTGTTTCCCCCTCAGGGACACACAAGGAACCATAGACAATGAGCAGACAGATGACACAGGATCAGAAAGTGCGATGACAGTAACTTCTAGCTCAGTGCTTCAGACTGAGCAGCAAGGCATTGGTAGGTTACTCAGTTACAAAAGGGTTCACTGGTCAAATGTGCTTAGGAGATACTGTTTTGGGTTTTTTTTCTGAGCTTGATAGTACCTATATCAAAGGCGTTTGGAATTCCTGTAGTAAAGAAATTAGCTTTAACTTTGTTTAAGCCACACTTATTTGACTAAAAAAGTTAACTGCAGAGCTGGAAAATGTAGCCCTGACTCTCTTCCCAATGCTCTTTCTCCTGCATCAGACTCCTCTGGGGAGGGGGAGGGTTGGGGGGCGTGTCCTGATCACCAAGCACCTGGTGCTAGAAACATCATTGGTGTCAGAACCAGCCTCCTGGTTCTAGAAAGCACTGAGGGTATTAGAACATAGCCACACTGTCCCCTTACATCCCACTTAGCAACTTGAGGGGCTTCCCTGATAGCTCAGTTGGTAAAGAATCCACCTGCAATGCGGGAGCCCTGGGTTCAATCCCTGGAGAAGGGAAAGGCTACCCACTCCAGTATTCTGGCCTGGAGAATTCCATGGACTGCAGTCCATGGAGTTGCAAAGAGCTGGACACAACTGAGCGACTTTCACTTTCACTTGCAACTTGAGACACAGCTTCCCCTTACTGCTCACAGGGAAAGGAGAGAGGGAGGTGAAAATGAAAGCGTCCTTGGCCTGGAGCTGCAATCTGAATAAAAGAATGCAGAGAACTTGTCAGGCAGGTGTAACACCACGGAGCCATGTGTTTTAGGAGATTAAGAAGACAGGAAATACACGAGGCAGTCGTCACTCTCCCACTCTGGAAGTAAGACCAGAAGAAGAAATCAAACTGTCTCACCCAATTCTCACTTGGCAATAAAACACAGCCCAAAATACACAACGATGTGGTGACAGGCTAGACAAGGTTCCTCAAAGCATAGGACATGGCCATGGGCACAAGTCACTTCATTTCAGGCCAGAGGGCCCAGAACTTCTGCTCATCAGGCCTTGAACCTGTGTCTCTGTCAACCTAAGTGTTTGGAATGCCCCTTGAAGTCAGACCTGCCCTGAGCTGTGTGGGAACACTGCTGCTTGAATGGTGTTGGGGTGGAAGCGTCACACCCAGTGGCCCCATAAACAGTGGTGACATGGCTTACATTGTCCCACTTTCCTGTATGCTGTCCCCTGTCCCTGAAAACATCGGAACATTCAAACACTAGATATTCCAGTACAGTAGCACACTCATTTCTCAGGCTAGGCATCCTTGTTTTTATAGCCATGCACGGACAACCCCCGGACATGAGACAAAGGGTATAACCAACACTGAAACAAATTCTCCCACTGGTCTGCGTGTGAATGCAGAGACCATGCGTGGTCCTTTGTGACAGTCCCCAAAATGGACTGGTTTCTCATGTAAACTAGCACATGTTCCCTCCACACATTTTACCTTTAATAATTGTGATATTTCTAAATGAGAAAGAACAAAATGAAAGGGGCAGAAGAGTCACTCTGGAGAGATTCCAAAAGGTTGTGTTTGTTCGTTTTTGCTTGGTTTCACAACTCTGATCCAAAGAAAAGCTAGCATCTCCTGTCCACACTGACTTGGTGAGGCCGAACCAGGACAAAGATCCATTTGGTTTGTGCTGACATGTAACACAGTGAATAGAGAGTTTAAAATGCAGCCCCGCTGGACACCTCCACCAGCTGCAGAAAATACCTTCTTCCAGATCTTCCTCCTAACAGCCTGATTAAAAAAGGGCACTGTGACTTAATTGTCACATCAGCTTTCGAGGGACACTGGAATCTACATGTCCTTTCTCTTCCATTCATCCTCTGTCCCCTGGTTCAGTCCCTGCTGATGGGGCAGTTAGTTCTACCTTTCCAGAATTTCAGGGTGATAGGCCTTCACGCCCACGGTAACAAACACAGGAGTAAATCCCGTGAGCCTGAACATCAGTGACCTTCTGGAAGTTCTCATCTGAATTTGCAATGAAAGGAGCTTGAGGGGAAAGCACGTTGGTGCCGGCAGCTCGTGAACAAGCTGCGTGGGCACAGCACAGCGCCTGCCGTCGGCACACAGTTGGTGTGCGGGATGTGTGTTAGACTGGCCCTTCTAGAAAACTGTGAAGTCAACAAAATGCAAACAAAGTGTTAAAAGTACAGAAAAGGTTTGTTTTTTCTGAGAGTATCAATGTGAGGAAGTCACTTGCCCAGGAAAAGAATTAAACTAATAGAGAGATTAATGAGCTAAGAAGCTGAAGAAAACCTGTGGTCCACGGGAACAAGCAGAGCAGGGGCTGTGGTGAGCGTGGACCCCACAGGTGAACTCTCTGCAGGGCCACCACAGCTGGGAGCAGAAGGGACACGGTGCCACTGTCAGAATCGGTCAGGCGGCATGTGAGCAGACCAGGATAATACCACAGCCTGTCCAACTTTTCCAGACCCAGGACCCAGGGGTCCCTCCAGATCACCCAATACACAGCAGAGCCCTACTCTGGCCATCCCGCCCCTCCCAGCTCTGTGCTTCATGTTCAACTTTGTAGAACAGGTTGGTGGCTCAGTTTCTTTTGTGTGTTCAGAATTGGTGAAAGGATGCAGGTTAGGGTACAGTGTAAGCATGTGAAGTCAGCCTCGCAGATACAAGCTGTAACTCAATTATGCTGGAGGATTAAATAGCTCTGAGAGCACTTGCATATGCGTGGTTTTCTTTGTCCGAGCGAGCGCGGGGACTGGTGCTCCCCTGTCCCTGGGATTCTACAGGCAAGAACACTGGAGTGGGTTGCCATTTCCTTCTCCAATACTAATTATCCCCACTAAGTGTCAAAAGTTGTCCTGGACTCCAGGGCAGTCACAGATTAAACCCTGTTCCAGTCTACTATGTAGACTTTAATAGCAGGTGGCATTTTGGGTTTGCTTGCAGACAAACTGGAAGGTTGTGCGATAAGCAAGTCAAACCAGCCCATTAACCAAACACAATGCATAAAGGCCACAGAGGCTCCCTTGTGTTTCCACAAACGAAACATGCAGCCGCGAGAGAGGAGACTCATAGATTCTGTTCAGAACCCTCTCAACGGGCAGGCCAGGAAGAAAAGAAGAAAAAAAATTTTTGAAATTTTAGTGTGTCATAAAACCAATCTAAACATTCCTTCTACAGTTGTATAAGAGAAGAGAGAGAGAAAATTCTTTAAAGTCCCAAGTATCTTTCGTTATTTCTGTTCTGATTGGTCCTGCTGCTGCTGCTAAGTCGCTTCAGTCGTGTCCAACTCTGTGCGACCCCATAGACGGCAGCCCACCAGGCTCCCCCGTCCCTGGGATTCTCCAGGCAAGAACACTGGAGTGGGTTGCCATTTCCTTCTCCAGTGCATGAAAGTGAAAAGTGAAAGTGAAGTCGCTCAGTCATGTCTGACGCTTCTCGACCCCATGGACTGTAGCCCACCAGGCTCCTCCATCCATGGGATTTTCCAGGCAAGAGTACTGGAGTTGGGTGCCATTGCCTTCTCCACTGATTGGTCCTACTACTTGTAATTTCAATTTCCAGCCTATCATATTTAAGTATCTGCTGTCTCTGGTCTTTTGTTGAATCTAGAGCAGAAGCAAATTAACATCTCCTTCCCTCTTAATTAACATTTCACCTGGTTTGCTCTGGGACAGCAGAAACTTCAGTGCTATAACCTGTTCGCGAATCCCAAAGAGGGCCATTTAATTAAGATGAAACCTTGTCATGTGACCTAATACTTCCATGTTTTATCCACTCCACATTTTCTGCAGTCAACTGGAGGCTGTCCAAAGGAGTGTTAACCCTGCCTGGCTCCTCCCAGAGCACTGTAATTTGGCAGGGTAGGAGAAAAACAAACCTTGGTTCAGGGTCCCAAGTATAGAAAGCGAAGGGGAGTGTCAGAATCACAGAGATATTTAGCTAAGCAGTGATCTCAGGAATTGGAGAGGCAAGCTAGAGTGAGACAGAATTCAATTTTTTGTACCTAAGGAATCACAAAATCTACATTGTTGAGAGGCTACCTGCCATGATTTGATTCCAACCATGCCAAACCAGAGCTTTGTTTTAATAAATGGTGGGGCAGAGGTGGTGGTTGGCAAGCTTCTGTTAATAAAAATAACTAAAGGGGAAAATGAGGGGCCAGGAAAGTCCTTAAGGCTACAAGCCAGCAAGGTGGAGGTTCACCTACCACGGCGCTCATCCATCGCATCAGTGACGTCAGAAAGTCATGCAGCAAACAGGCCACACCCACACCATGACTTCATCCCCATCGTTCACCAGCAACATACAGCTTAACAGTCTCAGTCTAAGGAGAAGAATGTGGATTTTATAAGCTTCTAACTATGAGCTAGTTAAGAGGAAAAGCTTTGATGGTGGTTTTAAGAACTCAGAATAAACTATTATGAGAGGACTGCAAGTTTAGGTGTGTGACACACTGCTGGTATCCTAAGCTGAGCGGGATCTGTCCCATGGGCAAGTCTGAGATAAGTTTGGGAAGTAGCATCTGTTTCCTTGGGACACCAGCACGGCTCACGAACCTCTCCGAGACCACTCAAAAAGGACCGCATTTTGGAAACTGTTTTATAGTACATGGTGCTTCTGGTTATGACTATGTCCTTCCATCCCCACTACACACACATACACACACACACACCACAGGGCACCCAAACAATGCACACACACACCACACACGGCGCATCCCAACATTATAAGGCCATGAAGAGGGGTGCTGGAGAACCAGTTTTGGACTCATCGAAGTTTCAGGGTGACTCTTTCAACCTAGACCCAATTAAAGCCATATGGCCTCTGGTGGACACTTTGTTAAAAGCTAATCTATAGCTCAGATATTACAAAATTCCACAGGGAAAAGAAAGTGTCAACAGCCCTAATCCTTTACCTGTACATTAAGCCACTAAAGGTGACATGGCCTCTGGAAAATATTATTGGCTGAACTTTCTTCACTGTGATGGGGAAAAAAAAGAATACACATGTGTAGCCCAAAAAGACAAAAATTCACATGTATGTAGGACTCTAACATTCTTGCATCACACAGCATTCCAAGCCATTTCCTTATATGCAAAACCGATTTTTAAAAAAGCAGGACGACGCTGGCAATATTCCTGTTTTCTGCAGACACTAGCAGAGTTTTACTCCTGCTTTGTGATTCAGACTGATCTGTCACTGTAGCATGTTTCTATGGTTGTTTGTATGCTGAGATATTTGTTTGACCTTTTTCTTGTTGTAGGCAAAATAAAACTTGAATTTTGTGTACTTTAAGTCTCAAAAGCAAAATATTCTACAAATGACGAGGCTTTCTTTGCAGAACAAGTACCTGAGCAGCACTCAAAGCACTGTACTTTGTTGTTGGAAGACGTCGTCTACTTACAGGTTAGGCTCCAAGGATTTAAAACCCAAGGAAAAAGAACCCAAGCTCCACTCCAGAAGAAGCCAGAAACAGGAGTCCCTAACAACCCAATGGTGGCCAAAAAGCACTGTTTTGGAGCCCAGAAGTTTCGGCACAGAGCCTGAGGAGCAGCTGCAGAGAGGGGGGTAGGGGCTGAGCTGGCGGGGGTCCATTCACCTCACATCCAGTTCAACAAAACTGGCTCTGCTTGTGTTCATTCCATAAATCAGGCTTTTGCAAATAATTTCACGTGAAGAAAGGGTGCCACTACACAATAAAAATAATCCCCTGCAGCAATCTGATGACAATGAATAGCTTCTCTGATCATTTTCAAATGTCCAAGTAATATTGTAATATTACATATCTTTCTGTAATAAAAGTCAAGACTGCCATGTAATTTATTTAATATTTTATTCTGGTGTGGAACATTATCAATGTGTAACCTGCATTCTAGACGGTAACTGAGAGAGGGGATGTCAGGAACCATATTCCCAAGGCCAACCGTCGAGCAAGTAACCTGTGAGCCACACCACTCCTGGAGCTTTAACAACTAGCTTGGTGCAAAAGTAATTACAGTTTTGCATTGTTAAACATTGCTGTTTGATATTGGAATATTCTTAAATAAATGTGGTAATGCTGTACATCATTTTAATGTGCATTTCTCACTTTATATTTTTTTGCTAATGACTTATTTTATATTTTAGAATAGGGAAATGATGTTAGATGAAAAGCTAATTTGAGTGATTGTCTTATTCAAGATGGGTTGAAAATGGGTCATCAGGCAGCAAGAACAACTTGCAACATGGACAACACATTTGGCCTAGGAACTGCTAACAGTGCAGTGGTGGTTCAAGAAGTTTTGCAAAGGACACAAGAGCCTTGAGGATGAGGAGCACAGTGGCCAGCCATGGGAAGTTGACAACAACCAATCGAGATGAACATCTAAGCTAATCCTCTTACAACTACAGGAGGAGTTGCTGAAGAACTCAACATCAACCATTCTATGGTCATTCAGCATTTGAAGCAAATTGGAAAGGTGAAAAAGCTCCGTAAGTGGGTGCCTCATGAGCTGACCAAAAATCAAAAACATCGTCATTTATTGTAGCAACAACAAACCATTTCTTGATCAGATTGTGATGTGATGAACAGTGGGTTTTATACAACAACTGGCGACAACTAGCTTAGTGGTTGGGCTGAGAAGAAGCTCCAAAGCACTTCTCAAAGCCAAACTTGCACCAAAAAAATGATCATGGTCACTGTTAGGTGGTCTGCTGCCCATCTGATCCACCACCAAATTTCTGAATCCTGACGAAACCATTACATCTGAGATGTATGCTCAGCAAGCCGATGAGATGCCCTGAGAACTGCAACGCCTGCAGCTGGTACTGGTCAAGCATGGGCCCAATTCTCTATGACGACACCTGACCACATGTAGCACAACCAACACTTCAAAAGTTGAAGGAATTGGGTTAGGAAAGTTTTGCCTCATCTGCCACATTCACCTGACCTCTTGTCAACCACCACTTCTTCAAGGATCTGAACAACTTTCTGCAGGGGAAACGCTTCCACAATCAGCAGGAGGCAGAAAATGGTTTCCAAGAGTTCACTGAATCCCAAAGCATGGATTTTTATGCTACAGGACTTCTCATTTGCAAAAATTTGTTGATTGTAATGGTCCTATTTTGATTAATAAAGATGTGTTTGAGCCTAGTTATGATTTAAAATTCATGGTCCGAAACCGCAATTATGTTTGCACCAACCTTAATATGTCTATAAAAGGTTTCTGTGAGTCCATGTCCCACCATCGCAATCAGAAAACAATAGAGGTAGCACCCCAGCAAAATGACATCTGTAGTTTTAAAGAAATAAAACCAATACAAGCTCCAGAGTGAGGTAACAAATCAATCACATGAATGGTAGCCGGCTGTCAGTTGGCCAACCCCTGCTGGGTCTTAGGGGAAATCTGTCGCTAGGGCCACCTCGCCCTGGCAAAATGGGGTTAGGACCTGGAAGTGGGCCCACTGGGTCAAAACGTGGTCTGAGTGGAGGGAACTGGCTGGGTGTCTCCCCAGGCCCAGGGATGAGTGAATTGATTGGGTCCCCAACATAGGGAAGGGTTAGTCTTTGATCATATTCACCACCGATAATTCCTGGAGGGAGGAGAGAACTGGGAGGAAAAGGTCTGGGGTGCAAGGGGCTGGGGTAGAATGGAATGGGGTGGGGTGATGACGGCAGGAACATCACATGCCGCCCTCTCTGGGCTTCTTTCCTTTGTTTGTACCTCTTCTTGTACAGCTGCAGACAGATAAGAACAAGACATAATGAGTGAGGTGGACACTTCCCCAAAGTTCCAGTTGGCTTTCATTGTACACATGTATATATACTTTTCTTTTCCCACAGTACGGAGGCAGACAAAGAAGCTAGTGCACTGAAGGGAACTTTTACCAGTTCTACCTGCATGAGTAAGGTAGCAGCTGTGAACACAATGCCAAAGGAACTCTAGTCCTTAACCACACTGCAATTCCGCAATTGTGCCAATCTGGAGTAACAACACATCCAGACAAGGGATAAATGAGTGACATGGACTCTCAGGACTGCAATCTAGCACTCTCAAGCTGATAGGAATTTCACATCAGCCTTTGCTGAAAATGGAAAATCTTAATATTTGTTGAAAATATCATGCCATAGAATATAAAAAGTTATGGTATCGGCAGGGAAGGGTGGGAGCGGTCAGTACTTAAGTTCCCTTTCTCACCTAAATTATGTCCCTAATAGACCTCAATTTAAATAACAAAATAGATGACATTTTCGGAGGGTGGAACATATTCCTATCTGCAAATAAAACAATATAACTTATTTTTTTCATAACTTACTATTCTAACTAGCCCAACAGCTGAAGACTGCTGCTGCTGCTAAGTCACTTCAGTCATGTCCGATCTGTGTGACCCCATAGACGGCAGCCCACCAGGCTCCCCTGTCCCTGGGATTCTCCAGGCAAGAACACTGGAGTGGGTTGCCATTTCCTTCTCCAGTGCATGAAAGTGAAAAGTGAAAGTGAAGTCGCTCAGTCGTGTCCGATCCTCAGCAACCCCATGGACTGCAGCCTACCAGGCTCCTCCATCTATGGGATTTTCCAGGCAAGAGTACTGGAGTGGAGTGCGAAGACTACTCCAGCACAAAAACAACTCAGTTTTGTTTTGTTTTGTTTGACTACGAACAGGGAGCCTATATTAAGTAAAGGTGAAAATAATCATTGTGCTAAGATTTTCTCCTGTGTAATTACTAAGGAAAACAGTGGAAACAGTGGCTGACTTTATTTTTCTGGGCTCCAAAATTACTGCAGATAGTGACTGCAGCCATGAAATTAAAAGACACTTACTCCTTGGAAGGAAAGTTATGACCAACCTAGACAGCATATTAAAAAGCAGAGACATTACTTTGTCAAAAAAGGTCCGTCTAGTCAAGGCTATGGTTTTTCCAGTGGTCATGTATGGATGTGAGAGTTGGACTGTCAAGAAAGCTGAGTGCCGAAGAATTGATGCTTTTGAACTGTGATGTTGGAGAAGACTCTTGAGAGTCCCTTGGACTGCAAGGAGATCCAACCAGTCCATTCTAAAGGATCAGTCCTGGGTGTTCTTTGGATGGACTGATGTTGAAGCTGAAACTCCAATACTCTGGCCACCTGATGCCAAGATCTGACTCATTTGAAAAGACCCTGATGCTAGGAAAGATTGAGAGCAGGAGGAGAAGGGGACGACAGAGGATGAGATGGTTGGATGGCATCACCAACTCAATGGACATGGGTTTGGGTGGACTCCGGGAGTTGGTGATGGACAGGGAGGCCTGGCGTGCTGTGACTCATGGGGTCGCAAAGAGTAGGACACAACTGAGTGACTGAACTAAACTGAACTGAAGGACAAAATCTAAGGTAAAAGTTGAAAACATTTTCATTTACTGAAAATTAGCAATAGACTCGAAACAGATTGTATTATATTATAATAAAAGTTGAAAATATGCCCTTAACATATTAATTCACTCATTATTTCCATGCTACAGACATCAGCCTTGGTATTTACAAATACCTACTTCTTTCCAATCTGTGTCTCGACCTCTGATACTACCATCTACAAAGAAAAAAGAAAACATAAGGATTTTAAAACGTTTCATTCATCCAGCATTAAACCTGTCTTACCTCAATTTTCTATACTAAAAGAATCCACTTGGTCTAAAGGACTGTTTATTCTTGCAGAGAACACAAACATGAATGGGGAGAGCTTTGTGGCACAGGCAGAGATAATAAGGCTTAGAATCTCTTTATAATAAGGCTATCCTATGACTATTTCCTACTCTTTTAAAAAAGCCCACAACTTAAAACTTCTGGCCAGCTGAGTAATTAAGCCCTCAGTAACAAAGAACGCTTTTCTTGTTAGCATGCCATCATGGAAATCACCTCGAAAATCCCGCAGATACAAACACCTCCACAGAAGTTGATCATTTGAAGTAATACAGAGGTCACGACAAACTGCAGACAGAGACAGGACAGAACGAACGTCCAAAAGTCGGAAGATCCGCAGTTTCAGCTCCAACGGGAGGACTACCAACCCGAATACATCCGGTAGGTTCAGTGCTAGAAGGAAAAAGAGAATAGATCTCACTGAGTAAAGAACATCCAGTTTTCCTCACATCAACCAAAGTGGCCAACTTTGTAGAGAGATTATAAATTAGATGGTATTCTCCAGTTATCCAGGCATAAGTCATCTTTTATCCCCTGGTTGACTATATTACTACTACTAACTCTAAGCCCCTTATTCTGTTTATGTTTTACCATAGAGACAAATTACTTTGTAATACAGATCAAATGAATAACTATAATTTTTAAATACTAGTCAGTGGCCTCCTTTGTTTCAAGATATATTCAGTACAACAAAAAATTCTCTACTCAACTACAGAAAATGGATAATTCATTGGCTTTTACAATTGGTTCCCAATGCTACCACTTACTGTGTGCCTTTGGACAAGTTATTTAAGCTCCAACTCAATTTCTCATCTGTAAAATGGGTTAATACTATACCTCCCTCACTGAGTTGAGAATTAAATGTGTAAATACATATAGAGTGCTCAGAACAATATCCGGCAAGCAATAAGCACTTGAGTGTTAGATTACTATTATTTGATATCTAGCAGGCTATAAAAGAAAGGGGGGAGACAAATTCAGAAGCAAAACCAAGAAAGGAAAAGAATAATACATTCCAAAGTCAAGTGACAATTATTTTTTGATTATTAGCTACTTTGCATATAGGGATACTATTCTCCACTAGCAAAGATAACCAAAATCCAATACAAGGTTTTAAAATTCACATTATTCTTTTCCCTCACCATCAACCGAAGAAGAAAACTATGGTTGTAACAGCCTTGGCACCATGCCACTTGAGACCTAAAATACTATTTTTCTACATACAGACAGCAGGTAAAAGTCACAGATCTATCTCTAAAAACCTGAAATTATTTATCAGCCAAAGACTGTGGTAGATTATGACTCCACCATATTATTTTCTAACCTGTGTTTCCCCATCCCACTCTCACTAGGTTTGTCCACTGAAAGGAGAGTGCAAGCAGCACACTATTTCTGAATTAAAGCTTTAAACACCAACACACGGTCACTGGTCCTCTCTCCCCTGTGCTACAGAAGAGCCAGTCCTAGATAAGGACCTCTCACCACTTTTTCAGCTAAACCTAACCCACACACAACATGTACCTGAGTGAGAAATAAATGTTCAATTTAAGTCACTAAGATTTTATAATATTTTTTACTACTGAGAAAACACAAAAAGAAAGCTTATTAATACAAGGATTTTGAGTGAATTATAAACCTAGCTGAATTACAGTTTCATCACCTATAAAATGCGAATAAAATCCACTTCAAAGTTGTTAGCAGTAAGTAAGAATGCATGTCAAATATCCAAAGTACCTAGGCACAGAGTCCCAATAAATAGCTTTTTAAAAAGCAGACCTAATTTACAGGCTATAGATTATTTATATATGTATTTATCGAACACCAATTATGGGCCAGGCCCTGTGCTAGGCCATGAGAATACAAAAGTGAGTAAGACATATTTCCCTGCTTTCAGGGTAATTCATAACCTTAGGTGAAAAGAAATCATGTGAAAAATTATGATACAGTGGAAAAAGGGCTATAATAAAGATACATATAAAATGCAGTGAAGATACAAAGAGGACGTGAATAGCAACTAAGGAATTAGCATTTAAGCTTAAAAGAGCAGAATTTCACTAGGAGCACAAAAGAGGGAAGAGTCACATGTCATCCTTGAACACATGCGAACCTCCGATTCTTCCCAGCCCTTCAGCCTGTGATAATTTATCATTTCTTACCTTGCCGGGTAAAAGCCAGAAGAGGATACACCAGCTGGTCTTTGAAGAGGCGAGAGAGTTTCTGAAGATCTTTGTATATCATGGCTACATTTTCCCCTGGAATATTTTTTAAATGAAAAGTCAAAACACAATAGCAAATGGAAAAACTTGAAATGGTGTCCTCTACTTCTGCCAAACCAAATCAAAGTGGTAAGTTAGTTTTCACAAATAATTCCTACATAAAGAGAAATGAACTAAAGTCTCCAGTAGACGAGGAAGTAGACACTGTGTAACTCTGAAGGCTGAATTCTCTTCAAACAAAATCTTTCTTTAATGGACCTACTAAAAAGTGATTAGGAATTTATAAATAAAAGGATAAATAATAGTACAGAGTATATACTAGGTACTATAAGCCACAGTAAAAATTATTTAAATGACTTGTCAAATGAGCAGCATACTCCTACCCAACATACAAAGTACATACTGAAAATACTAAATTAATATAATCCGTAAACTGGTGGCTTCCCTGATGGCTCAGGCGATAAAGAATCCTCCTGCAATGCAGGAGACACAGGAGACGTGGGTTCAATACCTGGGTCAGGAAGATCCCCTGGAGGAGGAAAATGGCAACCCAATCCAGTATTCTTGCCTGAAAAATGCCATGGACAAAGGAGCCCGGTGGGCTACAGTCCAAAGGGTCACAAAGAGTCGGACGCAACTGAAGTGACTTAACATGCATTCACATAAACTTGTGATCTAACGGTATTACTTTTCTTCCTCCTTTTTCACTTCCTTATTCCTTACTTAACATAAATCAAATCATCTGAGCGACATTAAACACTGTTCTTAAAAAATAGGCTCAGGAGCCAAATCTACTCCAATCCTAAATTCTACTATTAACTCTGTGTCCTTGAAGTAATTTAACCTCCTCTAGACCTGTTTCCTGAACTAGAAAATGGGCGTAGAAGTGTCTACTGCTGTAATGTAGAGCATTTCTACTCCCCACAATAAGGACCTCCAGAGTACAGAGATGAATACACAGTATTGTAGCCAAGGAATCTCAAGTTTTTCTGGTCTTAATGGTAAGACCATCCGTACAGATTCATCAGTCTAGTTCATGCATTCTCAAAAGAAACAATACCGCCTCCAACCAAGCAAAAATCCTAGCTATTACATTGGTTTGTGACCTCAAAAGGGCCATAGTATACAAACATATAGTATATCTATGAAATTAAAATTTCATCAGGGAGAATGATTTGGGAGTTGGGGTGGGGGATTGTGTACAAAGCCTCCTTAGGGGATTGATAATGAAAAAATGGTTGAGCAACACTGGCCTGGTATGACATTAATTGTTCACAGACCATTAAAAATACATATTCTGAGGTCTCCCTTTCCTCATCAACTTCAGTTCATATAAGTTAAGTCTCTCAGAGTCTGATCTCCCCTGGGAACTGACAAAAATAAGTCTCAAGGCCTTCAAAGCAAAGATCTAGATCTAGGTAGCCTACCCTAAAAGACACTGCTGTAAATGCCATTTCCCTGCTATATCACACCAGTCCCCATCCCCCACCCCCGATTTTAAAACCCGCCTGAATTTACTATGAGGACAAAATGAAAAATACATCCATAAAGGCACATGTCCAGCAAAAAACAAATACTCCAAAAGATGTTAATTCCCTTACCACCTCATCTCTTTTTCAACTGCCTACCTGTCAGTTACACTTGGGGTTTAACTGAAAAAAGAAAAACTATCTTCTTTGCATCTATTAGTATTATAGAATACAAGCAAAATCACACCTAGAATAAAAACTTTTGAAGTTCCACTCTGTATAAAACAGTAACCAAATTTATTTAAGTTTAAGCAAACATTTTGAGTACAGTTTTTCTTTTAATGATCTTCCATAATGAAGTTGTATTGTATGGTTTCCACAAAACACAGTTCCTCTCCATACTGGTTAAATGCAATGCTAGAAAACTCCAAAGATTTAGTTCAGAAATTATGAAGCATCAATCCTGTGTAATGCATTGTATAATAGCATCATTCCATAATGATGCTAAATATAATTTGGTGGTACACTTTTATATTTATACGGCGTAATGCAGTGTAACTATAATTTAGCATCCAAGACCCTAAGAGAAACAGGAAAGAAACTGAAACTCTGTAACACTGTCTTGTATTTGCTTTAGGCTCATCCAGAAATTTTAAGTCTTTGAACATTATCTTTCTGTTGTTCTGTTTTTTCTGTTTTTTGCGTGAACCTCTTAAACCTTTATCCCAAAAGCTAAATCACTGTTACAATACCTGATTCCTCTTTGCAAATAAAAGATTCTGGCAGCAGCTGCAGTCTTTTCACACTTCTAACCTCACTGTTGATTTTTAGGGTAGCTGAAATAGCAAAAGAAAGATGATGAAAAAGTTTTGTCATTTCATCAACTGCTTCACTTTTTCGTATGGACTTGCATTCATTCCCTTGCCCCCAATATACAGACACATTATACAAACAAACTGCTCTCCGCTTAATTCCTTCCCTCACAGCAAAGTCCAAAGTGCAAACCTGCAATCACATCAAGTAAAACACCATTTTTAAAAACTACAGTAGACACCTTTATATGAAACCCAGTTAAGTACTACCAATAGCAGCTTATTAATAATTGAAAGATATGCAACAAGGTTAAAAGACAGTTAAACACAATACAATCATTATTTGTAACGAGGTCACTAAAAACTCCATTTATTTTTTATTTAACCCTTGGCAATGAGTCTTCCCTTGTTTATTAAAAGAATCCTGCTAGCTTTCACAGTAATCATCTCTCTCTAGACCCAGAGGACCAATATTCTCGACATCACCAGAAGGTTCATTTTTTAATCCTGTACACAAAGGCGCACTTCATCTCATTCTATGAAAGAACCACTGATGCGCTCGTGCACATGTGCACTGAGCAGGATGTCTTGGGTAAAGGAAAGATTTAAGGACACACTGCTCCTTTTCAAAGAACTAGGCCTGGAATGCTTCTGGAATGGCTGTCTGCCACTAAGTCCACAAGCAGCTGATTTATCAAGAATTAGTAAAGGAACAAAACATCAGAAACTAACACATTTAGCAGCTATTCTCTATATTAAGTATCTTAAGACTAGTACATAAAGGTTAATAAATTGCTGAAGTGTTGTTGAGCTGTTTTTATAAGAAACTGAAGCAAAAATTACAACCTCACATTCACTATTTGATAGCTGTGACCTTGCAAGTTAGGCTGTGACGTAATAGCATGATTAGCCCTGTATTCTGTAACCTTTTGGCCCCCGTGTGATTAGTGGTCTGGGGATCAAACAAATTTGAGAAAGATTCCTAGCTGTATTGTGACAGCCAATCACTGAAGTGGCTGTGAAGCATTTGGAGAGAAACATGAAAAGATCCATAAACTAACAAGCCTGACTCTGCCAGCTAGTTACCTATCACGACAGCCCATCACTGAAGTGGCTGTGAAGTGTTGGGAGAGAAACATGTAAAGACTCATAAACTAACAAGCGTGACTCCTCCAGCTAGTTACCATTTATGACGATGAGGTTTCCCAAAGGCACACAGGTGAGCGCAGCAGAGCCACCCTCGCAGAGAGGGTGCGTATACTGCAGCTTATACACGCCTCCCAACCTCCAGTTCTGCGGCATGGACACAGCTTTGGCTTCAGTCCCCTGGGCAATGACATGAAATAGAGGGAAACAGACAATGAAGGACAGTGCACTACTCTCAAAAAGATGAAAAGCACAAGAGGCCCCTAACCTGTCTGCAGATAAGCATTCCATTCAGTCCCTTTAATAAAGTTTATCAAATCATTAATAAAACTGTGATAGAAAAAAAATGTTACATTATCCACCATCAAAAGTTTGGTCCAAATAAAATATCAGAGTTAGAGACTGAGTTCTCACTTCAAAATTTCACTTCTCTGCCTAGCAGAGCCATATCATTATTCAAGAGCCCACTCAAATGCCACTTCTTTTGTGAAGCCTTTTTCAAAACAAATCCACCCTCTGACCCTCTAACATTCTGCTCATATTTTCATTGCAATGCTTCTATTATTTATCATAATACATTATAATTTGCTTTTTACTTGTTTCTTTCATCCCACTTACAGACTCCTTGAGGATAAAGATTGTCCCAGTATCTATATATTCTAAATCCTGACTCAGTGCATAGCATGGTCCCTGTGTTCGCCAATCACTGAATCACTCTACATCTGTTACTCATAACATGGCCCACAGATCAGCAGCATTGTTACTATGTGGAGAATGCTCACTACTATCTCAGGCTCCACCCTAGACTTATTCAATCAGAATCAGCATTTAATAAGATCCCTTAGGTATTCTTATGCACATTAAAGTTTGAAAAACTTCTAAAGGTTCTCCTTTGTGAATCTCTGGCATGGCATCCTCTACACATATACGTTTCTCCTACACTTTAGCCAATCCAACGTATCAGTCTGTTACTCGTCTTTCTCCTGCATTTGGCCAGTGAGCAAGCTGAGAGCAGAGACAAAGCACTGCACCTGATGCTGGCAGGTATGTGCTGACTGGCTAAGGACTGAATGAATGTGAGCAACAACAACGTAAGAACAAGTCCCTCTTCCTACCTGAATCGTATCAAGGTTCGTGGCGATGCACAGAACCACCAACATAAAAACATAACGCGGTGAGCCATCTATCTAGCCATACACAATCCACATGCACTGACCACGTATTATCATATATGATCTTTTGGGTTCTTTTAAACCATAGATGTCATCAATTCTGTAATACTAACTAAAAGTTGACAAGGAAATAAAGGAGGAAAAAAGGAAAGCGGGAAGGGAACATTGACTGCCTACTGGTATGCTCAGCATTGTCTTTGACAGTTTACATTAATACCCAGACACATTTAAGAAAGAAATCTAGAACACGACCCCTTTTCTAACAGGAAACTTTTGTTCTCAGCCGTAATCTCACCTGAGGTATGTAACCCGACTCCAACATGAGAAGATGTATGGATACTATCAGGGCATCGCAGGGGTTCAAACAGTCAGCTGACTGATACAGGATCTCCAATGAATGTGGCACTTGCCCTTCCACTGATTCACTGCAGAGCATTGGCTCTGCGAGATAGTAACCTGTGCCCTCCTCCACATCCACAACATCTGGAACTGCTTCAGCTTCAAAATGCTGACCAGGCCCCGACTGAAAAGGGTAACAAAAACAATGAATTCATTAAACAGCTAAAGCACATTACTAAGCTCAGAAATGGTACACATTTTCTGTGAGGGCTCCTAAACCATGAATAAGCCTGCAATCTGCTCCTCCCTTCTGAGTATCTTGTGTGCATGTTCAGTCAGTCGTGTCTGACTCTTTGTGACCTCAGGAACTGTAGCCCACCAGGTTCCTCTGTCCATAGGACTTCTTTTTGATCTCCATTAATTTTGGAAGGAAAATTATGACCAACCTAGATAGCATATTAAAAAGCAGAGACATTACTTTGCCAACAAAGGTCCATCTAGTCAAGACTATGGTTTTTTTCCAGTAGTCATGTATGGATGTGAGAGCTGGACTATAAAGAAAGCTGAGCGCCGAAGAATTGATGCTTTTGAACTGTGGTGTTGAAGAAGATTCTTGAGAGTCCCTTGGACTGCAAGGAGTTCCAACCAGTCCATCCTAAAGGAGATCAGTCCTGGGTGTTCATTGGAAGGACTGATGTTGAAGCTGAAACTCCAGTACTTTGGCCACCTGATGCGAAGAGATGACTCATTTGAAAAGACCCTGATGCTGGAAAAGATTGAGGGCAGGAGGAGAAGGGGACGACAGAGGATGAGATGGTTGGATGGCATCACTGACTCAATGGGCATGAGTTTGGGTAAACTCCGGGAATTGGTGATGGACAGGGAGGCCTGGTGTGCTGCAGTTCATGGGGTCATAAAAAGTCAGACACAACTGAGCAACTGAACTGAACTGAATTTTGGTTGATATGCCAAAAACCTGAAAATCATCCTAGACTTTCCCCTCAACCTTATAAGCCCCACCTCAACATAAGTAGTCATCCAAGTTCCACTGAATCTATCTCCTAAATCTCTCCAAAATCTGCCCCTTTCTACCCCAGTGGTACTTCAGACTCATTTATCTCCTAACCTCCAGCAACAGCCTCCCCAGGTATCCCTGGACTCCACTTTCTTGTCTCCCAAGACACTCCACCCACTGCTGCCAGAGTTTTCTGACAACCGAGAATCCAGTTATGTCCGATATCCCAGCTTAAACTTGCCGGTACTTCCCCTAGGCAGACAGCACTACTGGGCCTATATTGTGCCTTGGAACATGATCCTAAATATTCTTAAGAAAAAAGAGGTCTACAATCAAATGAGAATGGAAAATGCTACATGTCACAGCCACCTAACCTCACCCTCCATATCCACAAAATACATTCCAGCATTATAAAGCTCTGAGAAGTCCAGGAATTACAGAAAGCATGCCCAACATTTAACCAAGAAACACTATCCTCCTTCCTCAACACTCAGCATCCCCATAACACTTACTTTTAATCTCATGAGACAAGTTTTCCATAGAGGACATGCTGAGAAATGCAGGTCTACAAAATAAAGTCCAAACTCCTAAACCCCTTAGCGTACAAGGCCCTTCATCACCTGACCCCTGACTCTGTATCAAGTTCACGTTCTGCAGTCCCTCCCTCTCCATTCCCCCACCTCTTCAAGTATTACAATAGACTATCTTTCTACCTTGCAAAGGCCTTGATTATTGCACTTCACCACCCAGTACTGCAATTTTCTGATTTCATGTCTATATCCTACCATGACAAAAAGCTTAGAAAGGAATAGACATGTCACCCACTGTTGTACAACAGGAATAGTACCTGGTACACAGTAGGTACAATAAATGCTTGCTGAACAAATGATGAAAGATAATATCTTACAATTTCATGTTTTTCAGTGTTTTCTAATTTACCCCAAATAAAAATAGGCAAGACAGATGAGGCAAGACACCTTTTTATACTTGCTATAATTTTGATTCAGATTAAATAAAATATAACCAAGGTTACCAGCTAATAAAAATTTGAAATGATCTAAGATCTCCAGACTCATAGTTTGGAACTTTTTGACATAATACACTGCTTCAGTAAGACTGAGTTACCTACATTAATTTTACTCATAAAGACTACTTCTTAGGTATGTGCTCAACTCTTAATGCAAAGCACATGTTTCTTCTTTTTAAGTTTATTTCCATTAGAAAAAGAGCAGAAGAAAGTATAGTTACATTTTATGAGTGAAATAGTGGAAGAATATAAGGGACCAAGAGGCTGTTCTTTCAAAATCCTTGAGGATCTGAGCCCTGATGGCTTGTAGAGAAGACCCACATTCACCTGTTAAAAACCCAGGGGACAATGGGTTTAGACAATCCACACTACCCAAAATAAGGCTCCTTCCTTTGAGAAAGGAGAAAATACTCATTAAAACCACTTACCTGACGAAATTATGAATTACAGGCATACCTAGAAATGTTGCAGGCTGGGTTCCAGACTATTGCAAGAAAGCAAATATTGCAATAAAGTAGGTCACACATTTTTTTGGTTCCCCAGTGCATATAAGAGCTATGTTACACTATATGGCGCTTATTAAGTGTGCAGTAGCATTATGTCCGGAGAAGGCAGTGGCACCCCACTCCAGTACTCTCGCCTGGAAAATCCCATGAACAGAGGAGCCTGGTAGGCTGCAGTCCATGAGGTCGCTAAGAGTCGGACATGATTTCACTTTCACTTTCACTTTTCACATTCATGCACTGGAGAAGAAAATAGCAACTCGCTCCAGTGTTCTTGCCTGGAGAATCCCAGGGACGGTGGAGCCTGATGGGCTGCCGTCTATGGGGTCACACAGAGTCGGACACGACTGAAGCAACTTAGCAGCAGCAGCATTATGTCTAAACAATGCAGACACCCTTAATTAAAAAACACTTTATTGCTAAAAAATGCTAACCATCATATGAGTCTTCACTGAGTTATAACCTTTTTGCAATAATAACATCAAAGATCACAGATCACAAATCATAAAAATATATAAATGTCAAAATATTTTTTAAATGACAAAAATATAATTTAAAAGGTATAAAAATATAATGACAAAAATGTTTAAACTATTATGAGAATTACTAAATGTGACAGAGATAGAAGCGAGCAAATGCTGTTGGAAAAATGACACCAACAGACTTGCTTGACACAGTTTCCACAGACCTTTGGTTTGTAAAAAACACAGTGTCTGCAAAGCACAGTAAAACTGAGGTATGTCTGTATATACGCTCTTTGCTTCTTATGCCTAACTTTTGGCCATTTATTACTTACTGACAGATGTGTGGGAGAGAATACATGTGAGAAGAATGTTTTTAAAGGCTACCCTAGGCTAATAATGACATGGGAGGAAGATATCAAAACCCTCTGGTGAGCTTATCAAACTTTACACCCACTCCATGAGAACCACAGGCACTCTCTGAGCCATCCTGATATACATACTTATCATATTCTTCATGCATGTGGAAACGAGAAAAAATGTTTAGCACCACCTCTCTAAACAGATCATTTGTCACATGTCATTGACAAGTGAGTGGACAAGTGACTGTAAAGCAATTTAGAGCTAGTATTAGCATCTGATACCATACTCTCCCTGTTTCTCTTTAAAGATTCAATCAGTACTAGATGAATTCCCAAATACAATGAAATAAGGAATGTGTAAATCAACTATACTTAATAAATAAGATTAATTAAAATTTAAAAAAATTTCTATAAGACTATAATCTTTAGTCTACTGATGGTAATCATCCTGACTGGTACAGAATCCAGTTGAGCTATTCAGTATGATTTATCAACTACTCTGTTTCCTGTTTTGATATTAATACCCACCACACTGTCGTCATTCCAGACTTCAGATTGGGCTGCCTGTCCCTGGAGCGAGTCATGCAGTTGTGCATCCTGTATGTTGGACTGACTGGAGCTGGCGGCCAAAGAGGGTTGGTCATTATTCTGGACTGAGGAATGCTCTGAAACTGTGGATGAAGGTAAGTTAGGTGCTGCAATGGCATCTTCAAGAATCAAACATAGCAAGTCCCCAGAAACAATCCCATATGAAGCCAAGGTCTCTTCATCTCCAGTGAGGGCATCCTTGTTGTTCAATGTAATTGCAAACCGGGCATCGGAACTGCCAAGAAAGACGAATAAGGACAGTAAGAGCTACCTATTTCGTCAGCCCCGGTACAATACATTTGAAACATATGCAGAGTACACAGTATGGCCCAGCAACACCAATGAAAACAAAACAAAACAGAGATAAAAAGAAAGCCAAAGTCTAGGAAACTATCAAAATTATTTGTTCTTCTCACTAAATGTCTACGTTACAGATTCCAGCCTGAGGGACAGGATCAGTAATTCTCTATCATTAATCCATGTTTTCATCAATTCTAAGATACATACTTTTTAATACTTTGTCATCTTTGGAAAAGGGATGCGTCTTAAAATTGATGACATATCACAACTTAATGGACAGCATTTTTTCATATAGTGTGACTTAAGAATGTGCATCTGAGGGCTGATGGCACCTGAGAGTCAATGAAATATATTCTTTTCAAAATACATATTGTATCACATCATTCCTGTGCTGAGAGCCCTCCAATGGCTTCTATTTGACCTTGGAATTGGCCTTAAAATGGCCTCCAAAGCCCAACATCTGACCTACCCCTCATCCTCTCACTCACTGTTCTCCATCTACATGAACTTTCCACTCCTTCCTCTAAAACAGATCAACCTCAGTGCAGCCTCTGGGCCTGTGCATCTGCTCTTCCAGTTCTTCAAATCTTTCTCTTCACCCAGGTCTCAACCCAAACGTCACCTCTTGAGAGATGCCTTCTACCCAACCTCCATCACTCTATTCCATTCTTGTGCTTTACTTTTATTGGAACATCACTAATGGAAACTATCATTTATTTGCTTATCATCTCTTCCACACCCATACCACTAGAATTTAAGTTTCATGAGATTGAGGACCTTGTCTGCCTAGTTCAAAATTTCATCTCCAGCACTTGGCAAATAAAAAGTATTTATGGAACAGAAGTAACCAACAAACATTAGATGAAAAGATCAAGATGAGGCTAAAATCAGGGCTAACTATCCAATATCCTTCCACAATAGTTAGCTTATGAAGGTTCCAAAATACTAGACCCATGTCCTAATGAATATTCATAATCACAAAAAGTTAGATGAGTGCACATAGATGACTGAGTATAAATTCATCCCTCTTAACTCAGTAACAGGTTCACCCTTCTCACTGAGGTCTTACTTAAAGTCTTTTATGTGGAAAAAGTGAACTCGCTCCATCGTGTCCAACTCTTTGCAACCGCATGGACTGTAGCCTACCAGGGTCCTCCATCCATGGGATTTTCCAGGTAAGAATACTAGAGTGGGTTGCCATTTCCTTCTCCAGGGATCTTCCCGACCCAGGGATCAAACCCAGGTCTCCCGCATTGCAGGCAGACACTTTACAGTCTGAGCCACCAGGGAAGTCCCTTCTATGTGGAAGACTGCACAAATCCAAAGACCCAGTGCTAAGCAAGTTAAGAGTTCAAATTAAGCTGAAGTAATGAACTCCCATCCTTTCTGCATCACAGATTATCTGATCATAAGCAAGCTAAGAGTTCAAATTAGGCTGAAGTAATGAACTCCCATCCTTTCTTCATCACAGATTATCTGATCTTCAGAGAATAATCATTTCATTACACACTGGTGAGGAATAATTAACACCATTGTAGAACATTTTATAAGACATTTATACTTAGCAATGCTAACTTCATTAACTTTTTGAGAGGTTAACAAAGGATGAAGTCCTTTGAAAACTGTGCTCTGTTTATTCATTTTTACAATGCTTCATTTTCAAAAGTGCTCCCAGTAATTCATTTATGTTTTTCTTTCACGTGTAAATACATTATTTTCTTACCAATTAAAGTGTCTTTGGTACAGAAATTATTGAAGCTTTCGAAACAACTCCTGCTTATGAGAAAATAAGTAGCTATGCCTCTGCTTTCAAATGTTTTGATAAATGTTGAAAATCAGCCAAATGCCCAGAAAAACAACATCCCATTTTTAGCAGGAAAAAAAGAAAAACACCTCAAATGAATTGTGTTTATGGATGATTTGTCACAGCATAAGGTTGGTTTTTTAAAATGATTATCTAGCACAATATTCGTTCAAATATTGATTTGTAAAAAAGGTAAAGAATTGTCTACTTAATAAAATGTTGGCCTCCCCTCCCCTTTAGTAAAAGACCTACTTCTAAAGTAACATATGGTTTTCCAGGAGAATGGTTAAAAAACAATCCTGTTTTCTGACACTGTGGGTGGGGGGAAAAAATTAACTTCATCAGGAAATGCCATCCTAGAAACTCCAGGCCTTTGAGAATTATTTTATGGCAATCTCAGATCCACTTGCTCAGCAAGGACACTTTAAAAGTAATAAAGTCTCATGGACACATTTTTAAACTGCCCATTTATTATAAAATGAACGTACTGTCAGAAGAATGAATTCACTTTCGCAAGCTGAAGCTTACATTCCTTCCGGTTAACCAGCCTCAACTGTAAAAACAAACTTGAAAGAGAAACTAACTTGGGCTCTTGAGTAAACAAAGCTAGTCATATTGGGTTTCACATCCTTTCCAGACTGTCCCATCTAATTAAAAAGTAATATGTATACATATATACAAGCTATTTTTAAAAGGGAAGTTAATTTTGATAATTTGTGGTGGGGTAATGATACCAGCAGGAGAAGGCAATGGCACCCCACTCCAGTACTCTTGCCTGGAAAATCCCATGAACGGAGGAGGCTGCAGTCCATGGGGTCGCTAAGAGTCTAGACACGACTGAGCGACTTCACTTCCACTTTTCACTTTCATTCATTGGAGAAGGAAATGGCAACCCACTCCAGTGTTCTTGCCTGGAGAATCCCAGGGACAGTGGAGCCTGGTGGGCTGCTGTTTATGGGGTCACACAAAGTCGGACATGACTGAAGCAACTTAGCAGCAGCAGCAATGATACCAGCATGCAAAACACTTAGGCTTAACATCAAGAAAAAACAATCAGATCAGATCAGATCATTCGCTCAGTCGTGTCTGACTCTGCGACCCCATGAATCCCAGCAGGCCAGGCCTCCCTGTCCATCACCAACTCCCGGAGTTCACTCAGACTCACGTCCATCCAGTCAGTGATGCCATCCAGCCATCTCATCCTCTGTCGTCCCCTTCTCTTGCCCCCAATCCCTCCCAGCATCACAGTCTTGTCCAATGAGTCAACTCTTCGCATGAGGTGGCCAAAGTACTGGTTTAGCATCATTCCTTCCAAAGAAATCCCAGGGCTGATCTCCTTCAGAATGGACTGGTTGGATCTCCTTGCAGTCCAAGGGACTCTCCTTGTCTAACTCAATGAAACTAAGCCATGCCCGTGGGGCAACCCAAGACGGGCGGGTCATGGTGGAGAGATCTGACAGAATGTGGTCCACTGGAGAAGGGAATGGCAAACCACCTCAGTATTCTTGCCTTGAGAACCCCATGAACAGTACGAAAAGGCAAAATGATAGGATACTGAACGAGAAACTCCCCAGGTCAGTAGGTGCCCAATATGCTACTGGAGATCAGTGGAGAAATAACTCCAGAAAGAAAAAACAATAGAGGTGTCAATTACTATAACACTTAAAAGGAAGTTTGTCAGTATCTCATTTTCTGTATTTATGTTTTTAATTTCGAGGGAAAAAAGGCTTACTTTGAATGTAACGTCCTAAACTGAGAAATGAAAGGGTGAGAAGTTCATAATAAAACCTCATTTTACTGAATTTCCTAAAAATAAAATGTAAGTTTATAAAAGTCTTCTGAAAGGAGTCAGTTAACAGGTTTTCTTTTGAAGAATTCACCTAAAAAGCCCCAGTGAACACCTCTTGTATTTTTTCTCAGCACAAATTCCAAATTCGCTAGCTCAGTATTTGAAGAGGACCACCCTCACTTTTGTCCCTCTACTCCCAGGTTATGGTCTCCAGGATACCCAGGACAGCCTCATCTGCAACCCCATAAATTCAGAATTTGATCCATTATTTCTCAACGTCACTGTCCCCAAACTGCAAGCTCTCCAGGGTCATCATAAGGCCAATGTTTACCATAGATTGCATTAAAAAAAAAAAAAGCAACATCTTGCCCAGGAAAATATTATTATTTGAAACAGACCGAAATGCTGCACTTTGCAAAACTTTCCAGCGGGGAAGTCAAAGTGCCCACAGCCGCGCCTGGCAGGTAAACACTTAACGGAGTTTTTAAGCGGACTGCAGGCTGGCAGTCTGAAAGCGGTACAGGTTACAGGTGGCCTCTTATCTCCATACGAGATACGAAGCAGGTTTTTAACTCCTAACACTTTACAAACTTTTTCACTGAAATATTCCGACAGCTGGAGATGGTGAACTTAAATCCCTGAAAGCCTGAAGAGGTTTAACCTAAGCCTAACCCGTAATTTCCCAGCTCACATCTCAAAAGACTCGAGAATTTTGCATCTTAGCCTCTCCCTGGGTTAGTTTACTGCAAACACGGAAGCGAAGGCTCACCCTGGATGAGCTCGGAGCCCTCGGGACGCCGGGCCATGACCTCTAGGAGCCGGGACCCCGCGAGCTGCAACCCTCGTTCCCGCTTCCCGCCTGGCCCGCGCGCATCACAGTCCCGGGGTGCTGGCCCCGCCCGCTAGCCGCCCCGCCTCACGTGACCGCCCGGCGCGGGCCCGCGCCACTGGGCGCTCCTCCCCGCCCCACCGCCCCCCCCACCCCGCCTCTCCGCGGCGCCTACCTGTACCCCCAGGTGGGCAGGGCCTGGCTCAGGTACGCGCGCAGCTGCCCCAGAGTCGGCTCCACTTCTGGCATATCCAGCGGCCAGGTCCGCTTCTGAAGCCGGACCCGCAGCTTCATGGCGGCCGCGAGAGGACTCAGCGGCCCGGACCCCCGAGGCGGTGACGGTAACTGCGGAGCGGCCGGGGACCTCCCGCCTACAGCGGCCACTACCGTAGCTATGGAGATACTGAGGTGTAACCGACCGAGGACCCCGCCGAGCTGGTCTCTGGAACAGGAGCGCTCCGCCCCTTCTCTTGAGGGCGCCCCCTGGAGCCCACCGGCGAGCAGACCGCTGGAGGCCAACACGGGTCCAGGCCGCTCGGGAACTCACCATCGATGACTCGGCGCGCAACGGCGCCACCTGAGAGCGCGCTATGAGTTCTGCGCAGGCGTGGAGGCTGCCGCGGAGCGCCGGGGTCGCGGCGCTCGAGCAATGGTGTCACTTGTCTCCGCCTTTCCTAGAGAACGTTAACGCTGGAAGGGATACTGCTGCTGCTACTGCTGCTAAGTCGCTTCAGTCGTGTCCGACTCTGTGCGACCCCTGAGACGGCAGCCCACCAGGCTCTCCCGTCCCTGGGATTCTCCAGGCAAGAACACTGGAGTGGGTTGCCATTTCCTTCTCCAATGCATGAAAGTGAAAGTGAAGTCGCTCAGTCGTGTCCGACTCTTCGCGACCCCATGGACTGCAGCCTACCAGGCTCTTTCGTCCATGGGATTTTCCAGTCAAGAGTACTGGAGTGGGGTGCCATTGCCTTCTCCGGAAAGGGATGCTACAGATCAAATTACTCGCCACTCCGCAAGGCCAGGTGTCCTGGTTCTTACTCCATTTCCTCCGTGGCTCCAGCACCGTTCGCACCCATCAGCACCTTAGGTTGAACCCAGATTCTTATAGTTTCCCACGTTACAGCAAACTTAAAACAATTTGTAGGGACTTCCTGGTGGGCCAGTGGCTAAGACTCCGCGCTCCCAAAACGGGGGGCCCGGTTCAATCCATGGTAAGGGAACTAGATTCCACATGCGGCCCAGACCCAGGGCGGCCAAATAAATATTTATTAAAAAAAAAAAAAAAAAAAACCATTGTAGCCGGTGATCTATGTCGGAGAGTATATTGGCAACCTGTCGCTGCCTAATAATCACCCCAAAGCTTAACCGCTTAGGACAACTGACATTTTTCACACAGGTTCTGTAGATCGAAAACTTGGTCATGACTTGGCTGTTTGGTTCTGTCTTGGTCTCTCGTGAGATTACAGTCAAGATGTAGGTCAAGCAGCCTTGACCTGCAGTTATCTGAAATGTTGACTCGGGCTGGAGGATCTCAATCGCATGACTGTTGACCTTGGTTTTTTCTGTTGACGCCTTAGTTTTTCACGCCGTGGGCCTCCCCATTGGGCCGCTTGAGTGTCCCAAGGGCATGGTGTCAGTGTCCCTCACTTCCCTCAGAGCCAATGATCCCAGAGAGACCAAGGCAGAAGCCACAGTGTCTTTTATGATCTCATCTCAGAAGTCACATACCATCACTTCACTCGTTCAACCAAGACTTCAGTGTGGGAGAATCAACCCGAAGTCATGAATACCAATAGACAGGGATCACTGGGGTCCATCTGGGAGTCTAGCTACCACAGAGGGCCTGGCAATAATGACGATGATCACTTAGATGAGGAAAAGAGTATTGTCGCTTTTCATCCTTGTAAAGATAGCCATTTTCCAAATCCTAAAAAAAGAGTTGAATAACGTTTCTTCCAATAGGTGGCAGCACTGGTCCACATTCTGACCCTCATTCACTCGATAAATATACATTGATCACCTCCTTTGTGCCGGAGTATCCTAGGTCCTGAGAAGACAAGTTCCTACCCATGCAGAGCTTACAGAGAAGTGAATCAACTTTTGTGGTAGAGTGTAAAAAGTGTCTTGTTTATGATGGAGATAAGAACAATCCTGGGGACTGGGGTACATAGGCAAGGGTGGTTGGCCAGGAAGGTTCTTGAGTGGCAAGCGATATGAAATTGAAGGAAGGATGACAGTGCCAGGGTGGCTTGATGTGGCCAGAGTGGACACTGGCTCAATGTGGACAGAGTGGGTATATCCCAGATAAAGAAGAGCCTCAAGCTAAGCAAAGGATTTGGGACACATCCTAGAACGCATAGGAAGCCACTGAAGAGTTTTAAGCAAGGGAGGCTCCATCTATCAGAGTTCTTAGCTCTAAGGAATAGAGACTGACTCTGACCAAACAGAAAGGCAGCAAATGAAAAGGATAATGGATAGTTTTGGGATTCTGGGATGGCCTGAAGAAGTGACTCCAGGTTAAGCTTCTAGGAGGATGCTCAGAACCACACTGAAGAACTGGCCTGATGAGGAAACTGTCTTGACTGGTAGCCACCCCACCCCACCCCATCCTGGATGGAAGCTGCTGTCACCGCTGCCAGGAACTGCTGGAGAATGGCTGCCACCTCTAAATGCCACATGATTTTACACCAACGAAATGCCAAGCTTCC
The DNA here is from genome assembly GCF_003369695.1 of Bos indicus x Bos taurus. Lineage (NCBI taxonomy): Eukaryota > Metazoa > Chordata > Mammalia > Artiodactyla > Bovidae > Bos > Bos indicus x Bos taurus. Next base: position 49,135,718 of record NC_040080.1, read on the forward strand.
AGAAGAACCTATATCCTCACCTCACTCACTTTGAAATTGAAACTTCAATGTATCTGGGATGTGTCTGCTTGAGGGAAACTGAGGCCTGGAAACTGAGGGAAACTCCCGACTGGAGGAGACTGGAATTTAGAGTCTGATCTCTTTCCTTGGGGAAGCAAGACTTACAACATTTTGATTTCCCCAAATGGAGGAAGGCAGTTCAAAAGATGACAGGAGGCTGTGAGTCTGACAGATGGGTCAGATCTGAGATATGAATCTGTCCCTGGTAGAGTATGGGTGAGATCAGGGTTTCTCAAGTTCTGCAGTGCTGACACTTGGGCCTCACAAGCCTTTGTTGTGCAGAACTATTATATCTTATACCTTGTAGATACTGCTATTTAGCAGTATCCCTGATCCCTATCCGCAGAATGCCAAGAGAACCCCCCTCCCTCAGTTGTGAGAACCAAAGATGTCTCCAAACTCTGCCAAATATCCCCTAGGAGGAAAATTGCCTTGGAAACCACTGGATTAGAGACCAGCTAAGTTAGACCAGCCGATTCCAGTGGGTTGGAATGACAGTGGGAATGGAAACAGTGGGATGGTCTGGGAAGACGTGTCAGAGGTAGAAATTATAGAACCTGAGAAATGGCTATGTTTAGAGACTGTGGATATGAATTTGAGCAAACTCCAGGAGATAGTGAAGGACAGGAAAGCCTGGAGTGCTGCAGTCCATGAGGTTGCAAAGAGTCAGACACAACTTAGAGACTGAAAAACAGCAAATCAGGGTATAGCTTCAGCTACTCGAACAGAGGTCTGAAATCATAGTGACCTAAGCAGGATATTACTTTGCCAACAAAGGTCCGTCTAGTCAAGGCTATGGTTTTTCCAGTGATCATGTATGGATGTGAGACTTGGAATGTGAAGAAAGCTGAGTGCTGAAGAATTGATGCTTTTGAACTGTGGTGTTGGAGAAGACTCTTGAGAGTCCCTTGGACTGCAGGGAGATCCAACCAGTCCATTCTGAAGGAAATCAGCCCTGGGATTTCTTTGGAAGGAATGATGCTAAGGCTGAAACTCCAGTACTTTGGCCACCTCATGCAAAGAGTTGATTCATTGGAAAAGACTGATGCTGGGAGGGATTGGGGGCAGGAGAAGAAGGGGATGACAGAGGATGAGATGGCTGGATGGCATCACTGACTCGATGGACGTGAGTCTGAGTGAACTCTGGGAGTTGGTGATGGACAGGGAGGCCTGGCGTGCTGCAATTCATGGGGTCACAGAGAGTCGGACACGACTGAGCGACTGAACTGAACTGAACTGAAGCAGGATATAAGTTTATTTCTCTCTGAAATAATGTTCTTGAAGAAAGAAGTGTGAGGCTAATATGGTGTCCATCTTTGGAGACTACATACCACAGTCTGCCTCTTACTATTTTATAAACCTAGGTAAGTTACTGTCTGTAAAAATGAAAATAGTAACAAAAATATATCAAATGAGTATGCTGTAAAGATTCAGTGAGATGATACCTTTTGGTTTTTGTTCTAATCTATGAAGCTTGTGCTGATTTCTTAAGACAACAACAGCAAACTAATCCACATGAGATCTTTGCCTCAATCCTTTGCACAATAGAGTGTAATCACTGGAAGTAATCCAACCACAGGAGTGTAGGAGGGGCCTACAGAGCACCAGGGCACAACCAGAGCACCTCCAGGGCACAACCAAGATGTACAGTACTCTAGAGGACAATCCTCTAAAACCTCAAAAGTCCATGAGAATATTATATACCCCTTCTCTCAACTATCTTCCTCACTGAGAATTTGTTTTTCTCTTTTGCAGGACATCACATTAATGCCTGCAAGAAACAGTCACTGCAGTTTTCAAAGAGTTCCGAAATTTACATTTTTTAAAATGGGCCATTTTATAGAATATTACAAAAGGATGATGTCACTATTCCATGGGAATTCATTCATTGGCTCCCTGTAAGCTTTTTTTTTTTTTGGAGTATAGTTGATTTACAATACTGTGTCACCTCTGCTGTACAGCAAAGTGACTTAGTTATACACATATAGACATTCTTTTACATTCTAGGCTTTTTTTTAATAAATTTTTTATTTCAGAACAGTTTTAGATTTATAGAATTATTTTGAAGACTTACCCAATTTTCCTTTTATTAACATCTTGCTGCTGCTGCTGCTAAGTCTCTTCAGTTGTGTCCAACTCTGTGCGACCCCTGAGACAGCAGCCCACCAGGCTCCCCCGTCCCTGGGATTCTCCAGGCAAGAACACTGGAGTGGGTTGCCATTTCCTTCTCCAATGCAAGAAAGTGAAAAGTGAAAGTGAAGTCGCTCAGTCGTGTCCGACTCTTCGAGACCCCGTGGACTGCAGTCTACCAGGCTCCTCTGTCCATGGGATTTTTCAGGCAAGAGTACTGGAGTGAGTTATTAACATCTTAGATTAGTATAATAGATTTGTCACAATTAATGGACCAGTATAGATATCTATTAACTAAAATTCATACTTTATTCAGATTTCTCATTTTTTTCCTCTTCTATTTTTTCTCATTCTTTCTGTTCCAGGATCCTGTCCAGGGTGTCACCTTACATTTAGTGGTCGTGCCTTGTAAGCTCCTCTCATTTGTGATGATTTCTTAGATTTTCCTTGTTTTTTATGACCTTGACAGTTTTGAGGATTACTAATCAGCTATCTGGAAGAGTGTCCATCAATGACAATTTGTCTGGTATCTTCTTATGAAAACACCATGACTGAGGTAATGTGTTTCTAGGAAGAAGACCATTGAGGTAAAGCACTCTCATCATATCAAGATGACATTTGGTGTTACATTCTGACCACATGGCTTCTCCACCATAGAGTCATTTCTTTTTTCTTCTAGGTTTAGTTTTATAAGTGCCAAACTTTTCCAAAGTGGAAAACATGTTTCATTCCCATCGGCAATGAATGAGACTTCCTATTGCTTTGTATTCTCACCATCAGTTTGTATTGACAATTGTTTGCTTTTTTCATCTTAGCCGTCCTAAAAGGTGCATAGTTGTATCTCACTGTTTTAATCTGCAGTTTCCAATGACAATGCTGAGCATCTTTTTATATGCTTATATGCCATCTATATATCTTCTCTAGTGAGGGTATGTTCTTGCCTGGAGAATCCCAGGGACGGGGGAGCCTGGTGGGCTGCCATTTCTGGGGTTGCACAGAGTCGGACACGACTGAAGCAACTTAGCAGCAGCAGCAGCAGTGAGGATATCTGTTCAGATCTTCTGCCCACTTCTAATTGGGCTGTTTGTTTTCTTGAGTTTCCTTTAGTTTTCTGGACATAACTCAAATTTCTGTGCTTAACAAAAACCCTTTATAATCTAGGTAGAAACCCCTTTCTTCTATCTGCCCAGTGACCCCTAAAGAATACCCACACTGCCCTATTCCAAAAAGCCTCCTCCACTTCCCTTGACCCCGTCTCCCACGAAGTCAGTTTGCCTCTGAGCTTTTACACATGCTGATTCTGGTACCTAGAATACCTTTCCTATCCTCCTTTTAAGCAAAGTGTGTTGCCCCTTCCTTTTGCTCCAGAAGCACTTGGAACATCCGTTTTAATGTTTTCCATCCCATTGTAGTGCAATTATTTGTGTACCAGGCTTTCTCTAGTCTGAGGCTGTGAGTTTCTCAGGGGGAAAAGGCAGGTCTTATCCATCTTCAACAACACTCAGCCCCCACCTCCAATGTGAGGGCTGGTTAAGCAAGATTCAAAATATGACATAAGGATATCCATGCTTATCTCAGAGGTCTTGATATATTTATTGGAAAAGTAAGATCTGCATTCTGTCTCTACAAGAAAAAGTCTGGTTGGCCTTAGTTTCGATATTTCCTTACGAATCTAATCCATTTTCCTGAATCTTGAGCTTTAATCTACATATTGATAGTTCTCACCCTTTAGAGTGTCTCATAAAACTTATATGAATTACAAGACTTTCCTGGCAGACCAGTTGTTAAGACTCTGCACTTCCAATGCAGGATGTGCTGAGTCAGTCCCTGGTCAGGGAGCTAAGATCTCACATGCTGTGCAGTGTGACCAAAAAATAATAAATATTTAAAGAGTTATATGAATGTACATTTAAATTTTAGCATGAAGTTAAATTCATTTTGAACTGCAAAAATAAAAATAAAAAGTAACTCCCTTTTAAATAAACAATAAGTAAGGGTTATTGGGTGAGTGGGTTTGTTTATTTTTCAAAACCAGCAGGAAGTCACTGCCATAAACCATTCCAAAGTGTGATTGGTGGGAGAGACCGTGTCTGAGTCAATCATCAGTGTCCACCCAGAAATGTTATCACATGGTCAACAGGGGAATGTGGCCTGGGACTGAGCTGGGAAGGGAGGGAGATGTGCTCTCAGGCAATTGGGTGGTTCTGCTAGATGTCTCCCTAGCCCTTCCAGAGCCACGCTAATTCCAGGCAGCTTCCTCTGGTTAGAAGTAAACTAGCAATTTCAAACAAACACATATATCTGTGTTACTCACACAAATTCAATTAGCAGCTCAAAAAACCAGATGTGCTGCCTAGCAACAGCATCCTCTCCTTACCTTCCACATCCGCTAGACTATGGCTTGTCCTTTTGTGACCTTCCTAAAAAAGGCAGCTTAGCACAGGGGTTAAGAGCCTCCCAGATGCAACTTAACCACAGAAGTAAACTTAACCATAGTGGTTCAGAGACTCCCAAAAGCAGAACACCTGGGTCCTGAATCCTGGCTCCACAAACTAGCTGTGATGCCTAAGACTAGGCAAAATTACTTAAACTCTCAGTCTCCTCGTCTATAAAATGGAGATAATATTATTACCTCAAATAGCTTTGGTGGGGATTTAATGAGTTCATATGTAAATGGTGCCTGTATGTGCATGCTTATTTGCTTCAGTCGTATCCGACTCTGTGCGACCCGACGGCCTGCAGCCTGCCAGGCTCCTCTGTCCATGGGATTCTCCAGGCAAGAATACTGGACTGGGTTCCCATGCCCTCCTCCAAGGGATTGTCCCAACCTAGGAATAGAACTCATGTCTCTTATGTCTCCTGCATTAGCAGGCAGGTTCTTTACCACTATTATCACCTGGGAAGCCCCATAGGGTACCAAGCATTCAATAAATGTTAACTCTCATTTTTCTCTACCTCTTATGTCGCTCTTCAGGGTTTCCTTTTAACCAGATTTTACCAACACAAAATGTTGGGGAATGGGGAAGTCAAAGTGTCCTTTGTCCTAAAACTGCTTTATCTGGTTCATCCCCACCCCCGCCAACACACACAAAGAATCCCTGTTTCCTCCCACTTTCGTCTCCTACAAAATATAACATATTTTGTTTCCAAGCTCAAAAACAGTCTTATATTCAAATAACTTCTTTCTGTATGGGAATAGCCCGGACATTCTAGAAACCAAGAGCTAGGATGGTCCACTCTTATATCTGACATCTTTCTCTTTTTTGGACACCTTTCTTTAATGAAGATTCTAGCTAGTTGATTTTTATTTTTCTTTTGGAGTGTTAATTAAAGTCTCTCTTGATCTGCAGAGACTAATATACTGTCAGCCATTAATAAGTGAAATAACAGTAGGCAGTGACCAAAACCATCCCAAAGAAAAAGAAATAGAGAAAGGCAAAGTGGTTGTCTGAGGATGCTTTACAAATAGCTGAGGAAAGAGAGAAGCAAAAGGCAAGGGAGAAAGGAAAACATACACCCAACTGAATGCAGAGTTCCAGAAAATAGCAAGGAGAGATAAGAAGGTCTCCTTAAATGAATGCAAAGAAACAGAAGAATGGAAAAGACTAACAATCTCTTCAAGAAAATTAGAGATGTCAAGGGAAGATTTCATGCAAGGATGGGCACAATAGAGAACAGAAACGGTAAGGACCTAACAGAAACAGAAGAGATTAAGAAGAAGTGGCAAGAATGCACAGAAGAGCTATGTAAGAAAAGTCTTAATGACCCGGATAACCACAGTGGTGTGTTCATTCACCTAGAGCCACACATCCTAGAGTGTGAAGTCAAATGGGCCTTAGGAAGCATTACTATGAACAAAGCTAGTGGAGGTGACAGAATTCCAGAATTCCTGTGTTATTAAAAATCCTAAAAGATGTTGCTGTTAAAGTGCTGAACTCAATATGCCAGCAAATTAAAAAACTCAGCAGTAGTCACAGGACTGGAAAATTTCAGTTTTCAGTCCAATCCCAAAGAAAAGTGAAAAGTGAAAGTGAAGTCCCTCAGTCGTGTCCAACTCTTTTCGACCCCATGGACTGTAGCCCACCAGGCTCCTCCATCCATGGAATTTTCCAGGCAAGAGTACTGGAGTGGGTTGCCATTTCCTTCTCCAAATCCCAAAGAAGGGCAGTGCCAAAGAATGTCAAACTACCGCACAATTGCACTCATTTCACATGCTAACAAGGTTATGCTCAAAATCCTTCAAGCTAGGCTTCAGCAGTATGTGAACTGAGGACTTTCATATGTATAAACTGGGTTTAGAAAAGGCACAGGAACCAGAGATCAAATTCCTAACATCTGCTGGGTCATAGAAAAAGCAAGGGAATTCCAGAAAAGCATATACTTCTGCTTCATTGACTACATTAAAGCCTTTAACTGGGTGGATCAAAACAACTGTGGAACATTCTTAAAGAGATGGGACTACCAGACCACCTTACCTGTCTCCTGAGAAACCTGTATGCAGGTCAAGAAGCAACAATTAGAATCAGACATAGAATAATGGACTGGTTCAAAATTGGGAAAAGAGTACGACCAGGCTGTATATTGTCACCTTGCTTATTTAACTTATATGCAGAGTACATCATGCCAAATGCCAGGCTGGATGAATCACAAGCTGGAATGAAGATTTCCAGGAGAAATATCAACAACCTCAGATACGCAGATGACACCACTCTAATGGAAGAAGGTGAAGAAGAACTAAAGAGCCTCTTGGTGAAAGTGAAAGGAGAGTGAAAAAGCTGGCTTGAAACTCAGTATTCAAAAAACTAAAATATGGCATCCAGTCCCATCACTTCATGACAAATAGAAGGAGAAAAAGTGGAAGCAGTGACAGTTTTTATTTTCTTGGGTTCCCAAATCACTGTGGATGGTGACTGCAGCTATGAAATTAAAGGACTTTTGCTCCTTGGAAGGAAAGCTATGAAAACCTAGACAACGTATTAAAAAAGCAAAAACATCACTTTGCCAACAAAATTCCATATAGTAAAAACTATGGTTTTTCCAGTAGTCATGTACAGATGTGACAGTTGGACCATAAAGAGAGCTGAACACTGAAGAATTGATCCTTTCGAACTGTGGGGTTGGAGAAAACTCTTGAGAGTCCCTTGAACTGCAAGAAGATCAAACCAGTCAATCCTAAAGGAAATCAATCCTGCATATTCATTGGAAGGACTGATACTGAAGCTGAAGCTCCAATATTTTGGCCATCTGATGCAAAGAGCCAACTAGTTGGAAAAGACCCTGATGCTAGGAAAGTTAGAAGGCAGGAGGAGAAAGGCACGACAGAATGAGATGGTTAGATAGCATCACTGACTCAGTGGACTATCTGAGAGACAGTGGAGGATGGAGGAACCTGACATGATGCAGTCCCTGGGATTGCAAAGAGTTAGACATTACTTATCGACTGAAAACCAACCAAATTAGTCTTGCATTCTCAGTTGTCATCATAGGTAGGCTGGATAAGTAGGAATTCCCAGCAAATCCTTAGTTAAATCTGGAAGACTAAAATAAATAATGAAACTGGATATCTGGATATCATGTTGCTGGCTTTTGTTGTTTTTAATGATGAATTTTGCAAATTACTAGAAAATGATTCTTCCAACAGAAAGGAAGGCTTGAGGTAATGTCTAATACCCTTTACAAATAAAACAAAAACAGACCAGCTGTACTCTCTTTTATCTTCGTGTCTTAAACTCCAAGTATCTGAGGCTGTTTTTCCAAAATTATTCCACATCATGCATGAGCTGTACTATTATTTACTTCATAAATAAACCCAATTCTTAAAGTGTATATAAATTTGTTTAAAAGGGGAAGCTATCTAAAGGGGAAATTTTATTAATTTCCTAATAGAGGATAAACATACAAAATAAATATAAATATCATGAACATTAAACTCTGTACAGTACTTCAAAGTAAAACTTGCTTAAAACATCTTTTAAATTATTAATTGAAAATAATAGAGAAAATACAGGTAATAGGGCATCTAAATTATTGACAGTGAAGGAAAAACTTAACATATGCTATCTCACTTAGTTTAATTCTCATAATGACTTTCAAAGTAAATGTGATAACCACTTTTATAGAAGATTCTCTGAGACCCAAAGGAAATAAGTAAATTGCCCAAGTTCCCAGAGTTGGGGTGGGCAGGGCAAGTCTGTGTGAGGCCAGAACCACAAGGACTGCAGGATGGGGTTCCTCCTCCACCCATTTCACATCCTGTCTCCTCTCCTTCATCCAGGCCACACTTCCCAAGACTTCTCTCCAAATCCTGTGCCCAAAATCCCAGGATTCACAACACTGACTTGGGTTAGAGTTTCAGTATTTTGTGCCAAAAATAAAAATTAGTATTTGCATCAGAAAATATACAATTATTTGTATTTTACAGTCTTCAGCTTGCTTTTAAGTGGAGCAGATTCTTATGCAGCTGGTTAATGGGTCTGACGATGCAAATAGGAGGCTAATCAAGGTCTAAGTCTCCCTGACAGAAACAAGGAATGAGGATGGGAAAGACAGGATTGGGGGTGGGGGAAGCAGGAGGTGGAGGTAGAGGCAGAAGCTGCTGGGGAGGTGGGGGAGAGAGAGATCAGAGAGAGAGAAGGGGGATGGAGGAAGAGAGACAGCAGTGCTGCCTCCGAGGGAAGATTCAGAGGGAAGGAAAGAAATATTCACAGGTGCTTGATAAACTTTTCCCCATATAATGTATTATGTCATTCATCTTCTTCCATGTCTGGTTCTTGGCTTTTTATAATACACTAAAATAAATACAATACAATACAATTTCACGTGTTTACCTGTGTAGCACCTGAAATGACCCCATCCTCCTCCTGTAGGACATGTACCATGGGGAACTGCCTCGGATGACCTCACCACTTCTACAGATTTAATTCCATCTCAAGGATAATGACTCGGAAATTCATATTTCTAGTCGACCTCTCCTGGGAACTCCAACTACCCACCTGACGTAGCCATTTAGATGTTTAATATCATCATTTCTGCCCTTACTGCATTCCAGACACACCGGCCCACCTTGGCTATTCCCTCCACCCAATCCCTTCAGGGCTTTTTCGGTCTGGCTTCTAATGATCAGATCTCAACTCAGATACACCTCCTCTGAGAAGCCTTCCTGAGCCGTCCTAACAGAGGAAGCACTTCTCCCCTCAGTTGCATCACCCTGCCAATTACAAGACCACACACCTCCCCCCCCCGGCCCCGCCCCACAATCAACTACTTTCCTTTATTTCCTCCCTAGCATATCACAGTCTACACATTTTGGTTTGTCTTGTTTGCCTGTTTGTTTTGCATCTCCATCCACTAGAATTTAAATTCCATGTGGACATGAATTCTGTCTGTTTTACTGAAAGGAACTTGTACATAGTAGGTGTCCAATATTTGTGGATTTAATGAATGAACTAGTCTATGATGACTGGCAATAACTGATTCTATGAAGAGAGTATCTTCAGGCTCCTATCACCATTGATATGACTGACCACATACCAATGAATAAAGATTTTACAGCACTTTACAATTCAAAAGCACTTTACAGCACAAAAATTTTTCAGCATTTTACAGTTCAAACGTTCTCCTAGGTCACTTAGGCTACTGCTATGGTCTGAATGTTTGTGTCCCTCCAAAATTCATATGCTGAAATCTTAACCCAAAAGGTGATGTTATTAGTAGGTAGCACTTAGGAAATTCATTTCTTCTAAAAGAGGCTCCAAAACTATTCTTAACTCTTTCCACCCTGTGAGAATACAGCCAAAAGAATCTAGCTGTGAACCAGATCTTAAACTACAACAGTGACCTGGATCCTGCTGAGCAACAGAGTCCTAATCAAGACATAACTATGCTGGCTCCTTGATTGTGGACTTCCCATTTCCAGAACAGTGAGCAACAAATTTGTTGTTTATAAGCTATGTCTTAGCTTATACATTTAGCTGAGCTTAGACTGGCTTGTGAAACTTAGTTATAGCAGCCTGAACAGACTAAGACAGCTATCAACATCTTTTTTTCACCAGTACCTATTAAAGTAGATGCTATTTTTATTCCCACTTTACTCCTAAGAAAACTGAAGTTAAACAGGTACCTATAACTGGAGCTGTGCTAGATGAGAAATTTAAAAGCTGTCAGAAGTACAGACAATGCCAAGCAAACACGCCTGTTGTTCTTCCTAGTTTTCCTGAACTGACCTGGTTTTAGTACTGAAAATCCTGTGTCCTGGGTAAACCAGAACAGTGGATCACCCCATCTTAAATTGTAAACTTAAGACCTTTGATGCTTCATGTAATCAGATTCCTGGCCATCTAAAGTGCAATGATTAAAACATGGGGAATGGGGTTTAGAGACTATAGATACCAAGTTCCAAAATAGTCGATGAACCCACCTAAACTGACTTTAGAGGAATGCTGGGAGTGAAAGTCATTAAAAATCTGAAAAACAAGCTGATAGTTAGAGATACTTTCTGTGATCCTACCCTGAAAGATAAAGATGGTAACTAGGTTGGCCTAGTTATCAAGATGCTTTCAGAATGAATCTGATCCACTGAAAGTCCAAAAGGTATCCTTGGCAGTAGTGGCAACATTCAGTACAGGCAGCCTGACCGAGGGAAACCAGCTTACTCTCCCAGAAAGGAAAAGTCTTCCTCTTCCAATTCAATACAACTTCACACCTTTTTTTAATACACTGGAATTCTGAAGCTTTCTGGTAAAGTAGGCATAATAATTTCTCAGGATGTGTGTGTGTGCACGCACGTGCATGTATGTGTGTGTGTGTGTGTGTGTTAGGGAGATAATTATTGCATAGGTGGCATTGTCTGCTCATCTAGGTAGAGACTGAAGTGTTCATTCATGTCTTCATGTTGTTGGGTAACTGAAGTGAAGCAATTATGTGTCACATTTTGAAAGAGGCTTTTTAAAAAGATTCACCACTAGATGATTCAGACTTAATTATCATCTTTGCAGCAGATGAGTTCAAGGCTCCAGTGGAGAACACATCAACTTCAAAGGCAGAGGGAACTGAAGGCGCTCCCTGGCTTTGGATACTTCCTCTTCTTGAGGTAAGAATCTTGAACCAAGATTGAATCAACTTGAAGCCTGAACCACCTTCAAGTCTCTGCCAGTGCACAGCGTCCCAACGGGAACTACCCTCTTGCTGGAGATGACCCAGATCTGGTAGGGCACCTTGAACAGCCGGCTGTCACACATCCTGAATTATTTTGGTCTGCCTAGCCTTTTCTATGCTTTATTTCTTTACGTCACTCAGCCCACCCAGAAAACTGTGAACAGCCCTAAGATAAAAATGAGAGTTGGTTTAGACTACATATTTTAGTTCTGCATCCTTCAAAAGTGGGGCTCAATAGTTTGGACTTCTACTTTTGCCTCCATTCCAGTGGGGAACCCAGCACAGTGGCAGGAAATTCTAACTTGTCTCTCGACTGGTGTGGCCAAGACTAAGGAACTTCAGTGATCTCTGTGCTTTGGGATCAGGTCTTAAACCACAACAGTGACCTGGATCCTGCTGAGCAAACAGCCTTCCCATCGACCTGAATTTTGTAACTCTTATGTGTTAAGTATGGAGTTTTGGGGGATGGGGGTGGGGAGACTTGGGGTAAATTTTCAAGGCCCTTGTTATTAGAGATCTTGGTATAAAATCAAATGTGTGGGCTGAATCCCTTGAAATATTCTTCAAGTCTGCCTATATTCCATACCTGTTGATTTAAACTTCTTACCAATTTTATTATCTGTCTTAACCATTAGGTTGGAATATTCTTATAGACTAGGCTTCTTTAAACCAATTGAACTTAATTTCTCAAACTTTGCCTTTATTTTAAAGGCTACACATTTCATTCACTCAACACACCTTTTAATTTTTCCAGAGTCTGCCAAAGCTCTCCTTCAGGAGCAGTAATGGTACACTGATATTTCTCAGGACTTTCCTAAGTCGTATGTGAGTTTTCTTATTTCTAGTCAACAGAATGGCTCAGGCAAAAGCCATTTAATTTAGAAGTATTATTCTGTCTGGATATTGGTATGGAAATGTAATGCCTTTTGAGGCTTTGAGTATTGGAAAGAAGAATTCCTCAGAAGCAACAAAACACGTAACTCGCTAGCAGGTTTTTAAATCATCCTGACCCCTTCTTTTAACAGGCAACTCACCCTGTCCTTACTTGTCAGCCAAATTACCTAAACTTTTAGGAGTCATCTCCTTGTTTGACAAGATTCTGTTCCTCCCCTGCCCATAAATTATCATCCTAACCAAACAATTCAACTGAAAGTTACATACAATATATTCCTTTATAGCCCAGTAATTTTACTCACTCATAAAATTTCGAGAAGAAAAATATGTGTTTTCTATATGCAGCTTTGAGTTCCTAAATCTCCGTCAAAGTAGACCACTTCAGAAACTTCCTTGAACCAAGAAGTGAAAACAGGTTTTTTGGCTGCTGGAAGGAAATTTAAAACTCCATTTGTGCCCAAGAGAATACAAATGGATTTGCACTTTGATACTTGAACATTTCCAGACACTTAATGAATCTTTCCACATAAAAGATGGCATCAAGCAACTCCTATTTAAAATTCCCAGATAAAAATGAAAAGTGTAGTACTGTCAAGTCATTAAATGAAAAAAAAAAATCATAAACACTAGAATTAGGAGCCAGAAGAACAGGTTTGATTCCCCAGAGTCTGACTTACTCTGGGATCTTGGACAGGTCATTTGAACTCTCTAAGCCTCTGTATCCATATGTCTAAAATGGCAGAAATATACTAGTGTTGTGAGTTTTGTGAATTGTGAAGAACTATAAATTTATCATTTTAATTGCTCTTCCATTCATAAGTAATATCTCTGCTTTGGTTTATTGTGGTTTTTCACTGTAGAAATGAAGAACTATTTATATGATAGTTTGGTTTTCTCATTGTTTTCAACCTTTTCTAGAACTTTCCTTAGCTAACAAGAATCTTGTAAGCCAGTTGGTTAGTAAGTTAGCAAATATTTATTGAGATCCTACTATATACCAGGCAGAGATAATTTCTACCTTACTTTGCATACATCTAATGGGTATAGACTTTTTGGTCTAACATTCATTTCTTTCCACTATTATGAAATCTTTTCCTCATTTAAAAAAATCCCTCTCTGAGAGGGGATATATGTATACCTAAGGCTGATTCATGTTGATGTTTGGCAAAAAACAACAAAATTTTGTGAAGCAATTATCATCCTTCAATTAAAAAATTAATTTTAAAAATCCCTCTCTTATAATAACCTATAATGGAAAATAACCATATACATACATGCTCATGCTCAGTTCCTAAGTCGTATCTGACTCTTTGTGACCCCATGGATTATAGTCTGCCAGGGTCCTCTGTCCATGGGATTTTCCTGGCAAGAATACTGGAGTGGGTAGTCATGCCCTCCTCCAGAGGATCTTCCCGACCCAGAGTTCGAACCTGCATCTCCTGCATTGGCACAGCACACACACGTATATATGTGTGTGAATCTATGTGTGTGTGTGTGTCTCTGTATGATATATATATCATATATATATATACACACATATATACAGTACATGGGGTTACAAAAAGTTGGACACAATTCAAGTGGCTGAGCAGACATATATATATACATATATATGCACATACATATATATATCTATATATATATATGAGTTGCTTTGCATACAATATTATAAATCAACTATACTTCAATTAAAAAAAAACTCTCTTATGCCTGCCTAGCCATGACTCCCCCATTTACAGTTCTTTGCCTACAGTGATATCAACATAACTACACATCAGTTTGGCCTCATCCTTTGTTAAAATGTGGAACTACTTCTATACCAGTTGGTAAATAGCCACTAATCTAAGGCCCAGGAGTGTTCCTCTTACTCCCATTGTCCCATCCATCTCTACCTATCCCTCTCTCAAGGACCCCTGGACCACTCCCAGGATAGCTAAAGGATCGAGGAAGGCCTAGGATAGATGGCATGCTATGCATGTTCAGTCGCTCACTAGTGTCCAACTGGACCTAACTCCTGCATCCACCCTGAGTATAAAATGCTGTTGATATCATCCTGTCTCCCAGAACATGGAGAGCCTCACACTCATTTATCCTGCTCCTCATATTTCCCCCAACCCTCAGATCACTCATTGCTTGACCAGAGAGACCTCTTCTCCTACCGGAATTCTTTGTCCTCGGCTCTCGCTCTCGCTCTCGCTCCTCTGTGCTTTCCTTAGTATTGTCTTCACCTTATCTTCCTCAAGCTGCACCCCGGCCCTGCCCCCTGCACTGTCCAGTTTCTTTCTGTAGCTTGTCCTTTACTACCAAGACCAAGTCCATACAGCTGAGACACCACACTGTGACCCTATAGACGGTAGCCCACCAGGCTCCCCCATCCCTGGGATTCTCCAGGCAAGAACACTGGAGTGGGTTGCCATTTCCTTCTCCAATGCATGAAAGTGAAAAGTGAAAGTGAAGTCGCTCAGTCATGTCCGACTCTTCACGACCCCATGGACTGCAGCCTACCAGGCTCCTCCGTCCATGGGATTTCCTAGGCAGGAGTACTGGAGTGAGGTGCCATTGCCTTCTCCGGGCATAAGGTCATAGCAGTTTTAAAATATTGAAATACCTCAGTATCTATTAGCAAACAGTCACTGCTCTGGGTCCCCCACCCCACCCCCCAGTATACCCACAGTGGCCACTCCTCCAAGACTTCCTCTGTCCCACCCATGATCCAGGACCTAATCTCCCCAGCCCTGCTCTAGAACTGTGGCCACCATCTGTTCTAATGGATGAATATGCTCTGCTAGTGTGTAAATGCTTTAACCACCTCTGCAAAGAGCTATAATAAAATGTAGAGTGAAATAAATCCTATTCCTTTTAGTTGTGTGCGGCTAGAGGTATCCATCTTCGCTGCTGTATAATATTCCACCGTATGCATAAACCTCCGTGTATGTGCATTCTGCTGGGAATGTCTATGTTGTGTTCAACTCTCTGCTGGGCTCACTTTGCTCTTTTGGACATTTTGGCACCTGGCTCGCGTGGGCAGGGGGTTCTCTTGAGTGTGTTCCTAGAAGAATAAGGTATGTTATATTCAAGGGAAAAATAAAGGCTATTTCTTTGCTTATGATTCATTGATTCCCTCTATCAGTACTTATCAGTCACTCACTGCGTCCAAGACACTGAGGGATTCAGGCTCTGAAACCTCCAAGCCAGACAAGGCCTTTGGCCTCACAGCACTTATATTCTGGTAGAGGAGACAGACAATAAGTAAAAAAAGGAAATATAGGCACATGAATAAATATATATTTTGACTGAGGGTTCAGAAGGAAATGAGATTAGCTTAGGGAAGTCATAAATGGCTTCAGAAGGAGAACTATGTTTACAGTGAACCTTAAGGATGCACAGACTTTCTGTAGGCTAAGTGAAGGGCAACAGCCTAAGTGCAGGTATTAATCAGGAAGCATGGGGTGAGTTTGGGCTTCCTCAGTGGCTCAATGGTAAAGAATCCACCTGCAATGAAGGAGATACAGGTTAGATCCCTGGGTTGGGGAGATCCCCTGGAGAAGAAAACAGCAACCCAGTCCAGTGTTCTCGCCTGGAGAATCCCATGGACAGAGGAGCCTGGCGGGATACAGTCCATGGGGTCACAGAGTCGGACGTGACTTAGTGACTAAACAATAACAATAGTGGGATGAGTTTGGGGACTTCTCTGGACAAGGGATATACAGATCCGCTGACAAATGTAAGCAGGTTGACTGAACCAGCCTCTTCTCATACCTGAAGGTGGATTTATGCAATACAGGACAAATCAAGACTCTACTTCTCGATCTCATGGCCCTCTAGCAAAATGTCCCCTATGAGTATTCACCAGTCTGAGCATACACCCATAGCATGAGTGGGGAAGCTTGTGCACTGGACAGAATGCCAGCCCCAGGGGTGAGAGGAGCAGCCCTTTCTCTGCCACCAAGCTGGATACACTCGTGTGGGGTTTTCCTGGGACATTCTCTGCTGGTCCCACAGAGGCTGGTATATCTCCAGAGGGCATCCTTTCTCATTTCACACAAAAGCCCAGCATAAGCCAGCAGTAGCCCTACTCGGACACTCCCTCCCCTGGTCAGACTGCTGTGCTCCTTTCAGATAAATTCTCTGGAACTCCCCTTTGTCTACTTCGTAGCATTCCCATTTCTATGGTCTTACCCAAGGGCACACAAAAATGTTTGTTTTCTCTGTTGTTGTTCAGTCACCAAGTCATGTCCGACTCTTTGCAACCCCATGAACTATAGCCCACCAGGCTTCTCTGTCCATGGAATTCTCCAGGCAAGAATACTAGAGTGGATTGCCATTTCCTTCTCCAGAGGATCTTCCTGACTCAAGTCTTGAACCCTGGTCTCCTGCATCACAAACAGATTCTTTACCACTTGAGCTATAGGGAAGTCCTTTGTTTATCTTGGCCAAGCACAGAGATACTCTCTCTTTCTCTCTCTGTCACACACACACACACACACACCTCTTACAGTGACCTTCCCCTTCATCTGGACTGCTCCTGAATCCCAGCCCCTCTGGGGTACTTCCCTGCCCCAACTGGCCTGATTCCTCCCTCTGTCTAAATACACAGCTCCTACAACTCCCTCTTCCCTGACCACTCCCTCAAGTGCTCCCCTAACTAGTTGCACATTTGTGTGTTAACTCCGTGGGTATCATGTGAATACAGGAATGACAGGTCCCCCAGCTTGTAAACTCCCAGAACTAGAAACAAGGCCTGTAAATGCATTACCAACTCTACTGTCATTAGAAGAAACCTGTATCACTGATGTTGCTGCTACCTCTGCTTCATTCATCAAGAAAATGGAGTGACATTAATTCATTGAATCCATTAATTCAGTAAGTGTACATTGAACATTTGGTATATGTCAAGCACTAGCAAGATAACAGTGAATAAGATGCGGTCTTTCTCCTTGGAGAAGATGTTTAGTAAGTTTTTTCATGTGTCTTCTATGTGCCAGGTATTGTACTAGGCTCTGGAATCATAGTAGTAAGTCAGACAAGACAATCACAATGCAGGACTGTACATATGAAAATCAAGGACTGTTCCGAGTACTGTGGGACCTCCAAAGTCATGCCTGGCCCACTTCATAGTCTCAAAGAAGAGACAAGCCATTCATTCAATCAATCAATATTTGCCTACTGGATGCCAGTCAGTGTTCAAGGTGCTGAAGTGATGAAGTCCTTCTCCGTGAAGCCTTAAAATTCTAGTAGGAGAGATAGAAAATAAACAAGTAACTAGAAACCATGCTAGGTGATGACTAGTGCTTTGGAGAAAAAATGCAGCAAGGGAGGCATGGGGAATATCGAGGTCATGGGAAGTGTGTTTCGTTTAGACAGGTTAGGAAAGGCTTCACTGAGATATCGCTCAAAATACCTGAAGAAAGTGAAAGGCCCAGCCACGTGGTTTCTGGAAGCTGTCTCTGCCGGGCAGAGGGAACAACAAGTGTAAAGACCTGAGATCCAGGCTGCTTAGAGTGATCAAGGAAGATCAAGTCAGCCAGTGAGACTGGGTCCAGATGAGCCAGGTATGTCTATGAAGGAAAGTCAAGGAGGAAGTAGAGGTGTGAGCAGGGCAGGGCCTTGCAGTTGGTAGAAGGGCTTTGGATTTTTTGCTGAGTAAGATAAGGAACCACTGGAGGGCTTTAACAGGACGGGGGCAGAAGTGACAGACCTGACTTGAGAAGTTTTACCAGAAGAAGAACACTTGAGAAGTTTTCCCAGAAGGAACTGTGCAGCTGGCCCTGGAGGATGCATTCACCAGACAGATGTGGGCATGCGACGCAAAAATAGAGAGACAGAAAGAGATGTACATGCATGTATGTTTATATTGCGAGGGTTAAAGACAAAGCCCTCAACTGTGAGAGAACTGACAAACGGAAGGACAGTAAATAGCTCAGTGTGGACAGCTCAGAGCTCTACCCTCACTGAGATAGGAGAGGAGGGTCAGGAGCATGGGAGAAGTCCGGAGCCAGTTATGAAAGGCCTTGATTGCCATGCTAAGAGCTTAAACCTGTTTGTCCTGTGGGCAAAGGAGAGTCAACAATGATCTTAAAGCAGATAAGTGGTTGTCTCACATCCACTGAGGCCACCTTTCCAAACTCCTGAATCATTTGTTCTAGAACTCAAGAATTCCTCCATCCCACTTTCATATCCAAAGCATATCCTTCCCAAGGTATATCCAAGTTGTTACATTTATTGTAAGACTCTTGTATTGCATTGCACTATATCTTACTGTGTTACAATTATCTGTATGTTTATGTCTGCTGCTAAGTCACTTCAGTTGTGTCCGACTCTGTGCAACCCCGTAGATGGCAACCCACTAGGCTCCCCCGTCCCTGGGATTCTCCAGGCAAGAACACTGGAGTGGGTTGCCATTTCCTTCTCCAATGCATGAAAGTGAAAAGTGAAAGTGAAGTCACTCAGTGGTATCCGACCCTCAGCGACCCCATGGACTGCAGCCTTCCAGGCTCCTCCATCCATGGGATTTTCCAGGCAAGAGTACTGGAGTGGGGTGCCATGGTTTATGTCTAATTCACCCACTATTCTGTGGAAAGCAAAGGTCAGAGGTCACACATGGGTCATCTCTACATCTTCAGCACCTGGAACACATTCTGATGTGTTCAATAAATGATCACTGGATGGATGTTTAGATGGATGGTTGGATGGATGGATGGATGGAGTGAGTGAGTGAGTTCTGGAAGTAAGCAATGAAAATAAGAAAACCTAGAAATGTTAGGTTGGATTGGGCAATGAGAAAGCATAATAAAGGAACTCTAAATGTTGGCTAATTGCAGATGTGTACAAAGATGGCCCAAGTCCAAGTCCTCTGGGGATGTTTCCTCCTGTGGAATCTCTACATCTCATCTGCTCAGGCCATTTACCCTGGAATCAAGGCGAGGGCTACTCAGCGGGCCCTGGACTATGGTGAGTTGGATGCTTTCAGAAGCCAGGCTGTACTCACCTCCCAAGTGGAGTCTTTGACCCAAATCCAGAAGCTCATATTGGGGTATCTCATGACTGAGACAAGCTCAGCAGTGGGCTGATCCAGAGATGTTAAGAAGGCTGAGGGGAAAGTGTTTGCTTGAAAAATAATCCTCTTGACAACAGACATATCTAAATACAGCCACAGACTCATATTCCACTCCCCACCTCTCTTTCCCCTGTACATGCATACACAGTGAACATCTTGGACATAAAAAGCACTTGGAACAGAATCTTGCAATAGCAAATTCCCAATGAAGATTACCTACATTATTTTCATATGTGTCAACAGATACCTCCACAGTTGCTAACATCCCATGTTATAGATGAGAAAAGTGAAGGACAGGGAGATTTTGTAACTTGCAGAGTCACACAAGCTAGTGAGCCAAAGTGTTGAGATTCAAACCCAAGCTGTCTGTGAGTGCTTTGGATTCCATCTTTCTATCCTTTACCTCTGTCTTTATATCTCCATATTACTATGCTATTCACAGTATTATAGAGGATAAATCTGCTCTCCTTAATTTCCAGCAAGAATAGGAAAGTGGAAATGAGCTTAAGCTAAAAGGAAAGGAGTGAAAACAAAGCTTCCTCCTTGAGAAGGTTAAAATGAAAAGATCGTTCTTCGTTATTGTGTGAATTACTTTTCTCAAGCGTTCTGATGGGCAGGAGAGCTCTATTTCCCCTCAAGCTCAGAGAAGCGTGTTCTGTGGTGCTATTATATAAAGATGGGCTTATTTCAGAATTAAACAAAATCAGTGGTTACTCAATTCTGGGGGGTGCTGGTATCCTGAGAATAAGATGAAAATGTGAACCCTCTCCCCTGAAAAATTAGATGGACAAACACACACACACACATCACAATATTTTATTAGAATTTTAGGTGTTGAAGAGTTACTAATAGTCCAA
This sequence comes from Bos indicus x Bos taurus, assembly GCF_003369695.1. Lineage (NCBI taxonomy): Eukaryota > Metazoa > Chordata > Mammalia > Artiodactyla > Bovidae > Bos > Bos indicus x Bos taurus. Next base: position 49,155,869 of record NC_040080.1, read on the forward strand.
GGATCTCAGATCCAAAATTCCTGAATTTAAAGAATCTGGGAGAGAAAGAGGACAGTGTAATATAATTTTCTGGAACAGGCACAAACTCTGGAGTCAAATCGCCCAGATTTGACTATGGTCTCCCCCAGTTCTTAGCTGTGTGACTTTGGCAAGAATTAACCTCTTTGAGGCTCAGTTTCTTCATCTGCAAAACAAGATAATAATGATACTTTACATTTTTCCTAACACTGTCCTGTGTTAACATATTCTCATGCTGTTAGCTCTGGGGTCTCGGACAATTTCAGTAGCCTTTCTGAGGACTAGCATTTTCTTCTACAAAGTGGGGACAGTAACATCCACCTTGTAAGAATCTTGTTTTCTAAGTATGTAGGAGTATGATTTTACTTAATAAATTTCACATATGTATTTAATGATATTATGCCATCATCATCTTGTTTTGATCAATAAACATTTTCTGGGGCTTCCCTGGCAATCCAGTGGTTAAGGCTCTGTACTTCCGATGCAGAGGACTTAGGTTTGATCCCTAGTTGGGGAACTAAGATCTCACATGCCACATGGCGTGACCAAAAAAAACAAAATAAACAGTTTAAAAAGTCAAATTAAAAATTTTAATTAAAAAATAATAATTTTCTTTGGTTGCTTCACAGCTGTTCAAGCTGGAATGGAGATGATTGAACAAATGGCCAAGGAAAGAAAGCTCCCAGATTTAAAAGGTTCTGAGTCTCTTGAATTTGTGAAAATCGATTATGTGAACTACAATTTTACCAAGTAAGTAAAAGAGAAGAGCATTTTTAGCAGTGAAATTAATCTTTAAAATCTCAGGGTTGTGGCTATGCCACCATGAGTCCTGGTGTAACACCAGGACAGAGGAGAAGTTAACCAACCTTTGGTGACAGGCTTATCAGATGACTCACCCAAGCGAGAAGGGTCATGGAGTTGACCGAGTATGTGATATTTGGGTCAGAACGCGTGGGGCCAAGTCACATCTCTGCTGCATGCTCGTTGTGTGCCCCTGACACATCTGCTCAGAGTCTCAATGTCCTCTCCTCATCCCTAAAATGAAAATTGTAACTGAATGTAGATGCCAGCTGTGGCTACCTTGTCCCCAAGATTCTAAACGAAATTCTTGTTTGTTCCATTGCTTACCCCCATAAACCTGGATGCAGGGTTCAATCTCAGTTTCATAATCTACTCTCATCAAGTCTTATCTTACTTTAGTAAAGTTTAGTCAAGACTTCAGAGGTCATAGGAATGGGTTACAAGGCACATGGCCTTCTGCCCTCTTGCTCTCTAGACCTCCCCTCCTTCTCTGAAGCAATGTAAGTTTCTTCCCCTGACTTCATGTGTAGCAGTTCCACCCACTCCTGAGTACCAAAGGATCTTCCTAAATGCTTTTCCAAGTAATTTTCTCTCCAATAAACTGCTTTTCCTAAGAAGAATTCTGGTGGCAGGTACAATCTTTTCTACCACATTACAGCAATTAAATCAAATGTCAAAATCAGTAATCAGTAAAAGTCAGATATTATAACAAATGTGAAGATACTTCATAGAATCTGAAGCTGCTGAACATGAATTAGTTTGATAGACTTAATGATAGTGTAAGACCGTCAATGTAAGAACAACAAAATTGCCACATTGATCCAGATCCTTGTTTCACCCAGCATAGAGTTTTGAGGTTATACTGTTACCCTCCCTCTTACACTGAGGGGCCCCCAACTGGGTCCTTCTCTTGCCCAGTGCTGCTCATGTCAGCTGAGACCAGGTTCAACAAAGAAGAGCAGAAATTTTATTCATCAATCAAAGAATGGAGGAGGAGAGCCTGCACTCTGAAGACACATTCTCCCCATGGGAGGAAAGTGAGGGACTCTTAAGGGGTAGGTGGGAGGCAGGTGCAACATCAGAAACTGGGGGAAAGGGCAGAGATTTTCAGGAATAGTGCTGCTCACACAGGGCCTTGCACCCAGCACTATTTGTGCCTAGTGAGGTACAAGTCCACATGCTGCGGGCAGACATCCTAACATGGCAATGAGGCAGAGGCAACTTTCGGACACATCTAGATTTCCTTGACACAGACGCTGCTCTTGCACTTAGGCTGCAACCAGTTCAAGGCGTTGACTGGCGAGTTTCCTTTGAGATATAACTGATAATCTTTAACAATCATCAAGTGTTTTGGAACGAGACTAGAAATAGTTTAAAGCAGAGATCTTTCAGTTCCCTGGTGTGTCTATGTGTGATAGCACAAATTAGGAGTAAGGTTTGGCTGTATATAACAGAAATTGAGAGCGACTTAGATGAACTAGGGGTTCATTTTTGTCTCACAAATAATAAGCTCTAATGAAGCAGTGGAAGAATCCTGTTGAAGCCCCACAGTTTCATTGGAATACAACTGTCTTATATTTTTCTCCTCCGCCATCCTTAACTCTGCCTCTGGCCTCAGTGGCCTCATGGTCTAATGTGGCAGATGCTCTACAGTTAGTCCTTCAGTGGCAACCCACTCCAGTATTCTTGCCTGGAGAATCCCATGGACAGAGAAGCTTGGCCAGCTACAGTCCTTGGGGTCGCAAGAGTCAGACACTACTTAGGGACTAAACCACTACCACAGCACCACAGCCATCCAACAAGGGTTTGTTGGGCACCTACAGTGTACTAAGGCTTTGTTCTAGGCATAGGATATACTGCAGAGAATGACACAGATATGCTTAGTGTTCATTGAGAGAGATGAGCATTAAATACGTATTTACAAAATTAATGATTTAATTACACTGATGATAATGCCACAGCAGAAAAATCCAGGGTGATTCCCATAATATAAAGTGAAGTTAAACGTGAGGAGAAACAGGTATTCTCATGCATTGCTACTGGGACCAGATAAACTGGGACAAAAATTTCAGATCTGGCTGTCCAAACAGGAGCTGCTGGCCTCATTTGACTATTGAGCCCTTGAGATATGGCTGATACAACTGAGAACTGTATTTTTTAATGTTTTCAGCTGAAAAGTTTATAAACTCTAAATACAGCCAAGTATTTTTGATGAAGGGCTTCCCTGGTGGCTCAAACAGTAAAGAATCCACTTGCAATGCATGAGACCCAGGTCCGATTCCTGGGTCAGGAAGATCCCCTGGAGAAGGGAATGGCAACCCACTCCAGTATTGTTGCCTGGAGAAATCCATGGACGGAGGAGCCTGGTGGGCTACAGTCCACGGGGTTGCAAAGAGTTGGACACGACTTAGTGACTAAACAACAACAAAAAATTTTTGATGAAAATTCAGTATCTAGATTGAAGTATATCATGAGTATACAGCATGTCATATTTTGAAGGCTTATTTTCTAAAAAGGAAAATAAGGTATCTCATATATTGGTTACATGTTGAAATAATAATATTTCCCTTTTTAATACTACTAGATAATGTTAAACTACATATATGGCTCACACTGTATTTCTATCAGGCAGTGCTATTTTAGGAGATGATTTGCAAGCATATTTTTAGGTGTGCTCTTTGACCCAACAATTCCACATCTCCTCTCTAGAGAAGCATGTACACAAACAGCATGAATGAGGATGTTCACTGTGGCATTGTCTATAATACAGAGATACGCAAACATCCTAGATGTCCAAACACAAAGCAATGATTTTTTTTTTAATCCACAGCTTGGATTACTCTGTAGCAATTACAAAGAATGAGTTAGACCTATATGTATCAAAATTAAAATATTTCCAAGATACTATAGTCTCTACCATTGTCTTCCCACAATGATACTCAGGACATTTGACAGAGAATATAGGAAAAGATGCCAAAAAGAGGAAGTAGTGAATAATCATTTCTTTTCAACTGTCACATTTTAAAACTTTCCCTAATCTTAGTTCATAACAACGCTTTCTCCTGTGCAACAGTTATATACAGATGATCTTATTAGTCTTCCCAACCTTCCCATGACACTCTTCTTTTAAGTGATTGACTGGAAGAGTTTAGTCTTCACTAAAGCCACACAGCTAGCAGAAAACTTGGCTCCAAGCTGAGTGTCCTTTGCATGATACCTGTAGTGCTATAGCTTAGTGGTTAAGAGGCCTCACCACAGATGGAGGCTTCCAGGTCTGGTTCTACTACTTATATATGACTTCAACCAAGTTTCTCATCTTTTCATCACTGAATGGCAGATCACAAAATCAGCAGTGGCCTCCTAGGATTATGGAGAGGGTGAAGATGAGCTAATGCATGTAAAGTGCTTACTCCAGTGCCTAAGCAGATAGCAATTGCTCAATCAATGGTCATAATCATAACTCATAGTAAGGCACATGGCCATCGAACTATGTCTGTTGCATGCCACCTCGGTTCAGTTCAGTTCAGTTGCTCAGTCATGTCCAACTCTTTGCGACCCCATGAATTGCAGCATGCCAGGCCTCCCTCTCCATCACCAACTCCCGGAGTTCACGCAAACTCATGTCCATCGAGTCGGTGATGCCATCCAACCATCTCTTCCTCTGTCGTCCCCTTCTCCTCCTGCCCCCAATCCCTCCCAGCATCAGGGACTTTTCCAATGAGTCAACTCTTCCCATGAGATGGCCAAAGTAATGGAGTTTCAGCTTTAGCATCAGTCCTTCCAATGAACACCCAGGACTGATCTCCTTTAGAATGGACTGGTTGGACCTCCTTGCAGTCCAAGGGACTCTCAAGAGTCTTCTCTAACATTACAGTTCAAAAGCATCAATTCTTTGGCGCTCAGCTTTCTTCACAGTCCAACTCTCACATCCACACATGACCACTGGAAAAATCATAGCCTTGACTAGACAGACCTTTGTTGGCAAAGTAATGTCTCTGCTTTTCAATATGCTATCTAGGTTGGTCATAACTTTCCTTCCAAGGAGTAAACGTCTTTTAATTTCATGGCTGCAATCACCATCTGCAGTGATTTTGGAGATGATTTGCAGTGATTTTGGATAAAGTCTGATGCTGTTTCCACTGTTTCCCCATCTATTTCCCATGAAGTGATGGGACCAGATGCCATGATCTTAGTTTTCTGAATGTTGGGTTTTAAGCCAACTTTTTCACTCTCCTCTTTCATTTTTATCAAGAGGCTTTTTAGTTCCTCTTCACTTTCTGCCATAAGGGTGGTGTCATTTGCATATCTGAGGTTATTGAGATTTCTCCTGGCAATCTTGATTCCAGCTTGTGCTTCTTCCAGCCCAGCGTTTCTTATGATGTACTCTGCATATAAGTTAAATAAGCAGGGTGACAATATACAGCCTTGACATACTCCTTTTCCTATTTGGAACCAGTCTGTTGTTCCATGTCCAGTTCTAACTGTTGCTTCCTGACCTGCATATAGGTTTCTCAAGAGGCAGGTCAAGTGGTCTGGTATTCCCATCTCTTTCAGAATTTCCCACAGTTTATTGTGATCCACACAGTCAAAGGCTTTGACATAGTCAATAAAGCAGAAATAGATGTTTTTCTGGAACTCTCTTGCTTTTTCGATGATCCAGTGGATGTTGGCAATTTGATCTCCAGTTCCTCTGCCTTTTCTAAAACCAGCTTGAACATCTGGAAGTTCACAGTTCATGTATTGCTGAAGCCTGGCTTGGAGAATTTTGAGCATTACTTTACTAGCATGTGAGATGAGTGCAATTGTGCGGTAGTTTGAGCATTCTTTGGCATTGCCTTTCTTTGGGATTGGAATGAAAACTGACCTTTTCCAGTCCTGTGGGCACTGCTGAGTTTTCCAAATTTGCTGGCATATTGAGTGCAGCACTTCCATAGCATCATGTTTCAGGATTTGAAATAGCTCAACTGGAATTCCATCACCTCCACTAGCTTTGTTCATAGTGATGCTTTCTAAGGCCCACTTGACTTCACATTCCAGGATGTCTGGCTCTAGGTCAGTGATCACACCATCATGATTATCTTGGTCATGAAGATCTTTTTTGTACAGTTCTTCTGTGCATTCTTGCCACCTCTTCTTGATGTCTTCTGCTTCTGTTAGGTCCGTACCATTTCTGTCCTTTATCGAGTCCATCTTTGCATGAAATGTTCCCTTGGTATCTCTAATTTTCTTGAAGAGATCTCTAGTCTTGCCCATTCTGTTTTTTCCTCTATTTCTTTGCACTAATCGCTGAGGAAGGCTTTCGTATCTCTCCTTGCTATTCTTTGGAACTCTGCATTCAGATGCTTATATCTTTCCTTTTGTCCTTTGCTTTTTGCTTCTCTTCTTTTCACATCTATTTGTAAGACCTCCTGAGACAGCCATTTTGGTTTTTTGCATTTCTTTTCCATGGGGATGGTCTTGATCCCTGTCTCCTGTACAATGTCACAAACCTCCGTCCATAGTTTGTCAGGCACTCTGTCCATCAGATCTAGTCCCTTAAATCTATTTCTCACTTCCACTGTATATAATCATAAGGGATTTGATTTAGGTCATATCTGAATGGTCTAGTGGTTTTCCCTACTTTCTTCAATTTAAGTCTGAATTTGGCAATAAGGAGTTCATGATCTGAGCCACAGTCAGCTCCCGGTCTTGTTTTTGCTGACTGTATAGAGCTTCTCCATCTTTGGCTGCAAAGAATATAATCAATCTGATTTTGATGTTGATGTTGACCATCTGGTGATGTCCATGTGTAGAGTCTTCTCTTGTGTTGTTGGACAACAACACAACAACAACACTATGACCAGTGTGTTCTCTTGGCAAAACTCTATTAGCCTTTGCCCTGCTTCATTCCGTACTCCAAGGCCAAATTTGCCTGTTACTTCTGTTTCTTGACTTCCTAGTTTTGCATTCCAGTCCCCTATAATGAAAAGGACATCTTTCTTGGATGTTAGTTCTAAAAGGTCTTGTAGGTCTTCGTAGAACCATTCACTTTCAGCTTCTTCAGCATTACTGGTTGGGGCATAGGCTTGGATTACTGTGATATTGAATGGTTTGCCTTGGGAATGAACAGAGATCATTCTGTCGTTTTTGAGATTGCATCCAAGTACTGCATTTCGGACTCTTTTGTCGATCACGATGGCTACTCTATTTCTTCTGAGGGATTCCTGCCCGCAGTAGTAGATATAATGGTCATCTGACTTAAATTCACCCATTCCAGTCCATTTTAGTTCACTGATTCCTAGAATGTTGATGTTCACTCTTGCCATCTCCTGTTTGACCACTTCCAATTTGCCTTGATTCATGGACCTGACATTCCAGGTTCCTATGCAATATTGCTCTTTACAGCATCGGACCTTGCTTCCATCACCAGTCACATCCACAACTGGGTATTGTTTTTGCTTTGGCTCCATCCCTTCATTCTTTCTGGAGTTATTTCTCCACTGATCTCCAGTAGCATATTGGGCACCTACTGACCTGGGGAGTTCCTCTTTCAGTATCCTATCATTTTGCCTTTTCATACTGTTCATGGGGTTCTCAAGGCAGGAATACTGAAGTGGTTTGCCGTTCCCTTCTCCAGTGGACCACATTCTGTCAGACCTCTCCACCATGACCTGGCTGTCTTGGGTGGCCCCACACAGCATGGCTTAGTTTCATTGAGTTAGACAAGGCTGTGGTCCATGTGATCAGATTGGCTAGTTTTCTGTGATTATGGTTTCAGTGTGTTTGCCCTCTGATGCCCTCTGGCAACACCTACCGTCTTACTTGGGTTTCTCTTACCTTGGTCGTGGGGTGTCTCTTCACAGCTGTTCCAGCAAAGCATAGCCACTGCTCCTTACCTTGGACGAGGGGCATCTCCTCATGGCCGCCCCTCCTGACCTTGAGCATGGAGTAGCTCCTCTTGGCCCTCCTCGCCCACGCAGCCACTGCTCCTTCGAGGTGGGGTTGCTCTTCTCAGCCACCGCCCCTGACCTCAGACGTGGGGTAGCTCCTCTTGGCCACCTCCCCTGACATCAGACATGGGTAGCTCCTCTCGCTGCTGCCCCTGACCTCGGGCAAGGGGTGGCTCCTCTAGGCCGCTCCTGTGCTGTTGCAGCCTGGCACACCTACTGCCTCTAATTACCTGTGTGACCAGTGACCACTCAGAGAATCCTTAGAAGGAGTTCATGCTGTAAAGTAAGTTTCTCAACTAGGGAAAATACTGTCCACGTAAGAGGGCATTTGGAAGGAAGGCAGGCTGTTTACTGTCCTGATGATTGTGAGGGAGGGGGAACTATTGGCATTTAGTTGGTACACATGCCAAATATCCTGCCAACAGTCCTCTATAAAAAATAATTGTCCCATCCAAAATATGAATGTTCCCCCCATTGAGAAATACTGAAACAGCTGAGGGGAAAGATCCTGATGGCAATATTCTGTCTTTAGAGAAACTAAAGAAGGAGACTGATTACTTGAAAATTTGCTTCTAAGCCTGCTCATTTCTCCCCTCCACTAGATACAAGGGGCTTCCTGCCAAGGGTCTGAAGGGAATTAGGAAGCAGTGCCCTGAGGCTGCAGTGCAGACCCGAGGGTCCTTTCTCTACCTTCAAGCAAGCCTTAGTCACTCAGTCGTGTCTGACCCTTTGTGACCCCATAGACTGTAGCCCACCAGGTTCCTCAGTCCGTGGGATTTTCCAGGCAAGAGTACTGGAGTGGGTTGCCAGTCACTTATCCAGGGGAATCTTCCAGACCCAGGGATTGAACTGGGGTCTCCTGCATTGCAAGTGGATTCTTTACCATCTGAGCCACCAGGGAAGCCCCCTTCCTCTATAGGAATTCACAATTGCCTGTTCCTTTCAAGAGTTCTACAACTGCATTTTGGGTTTTGCTTTACTGAAATATGTGCTACGGGAGTTGCACTAATTTTTCTGTTTCTTGTTTTATAGCATAAAAATCAATGCCTTTTCATTTCCAAATACTTCACTCTCCTTTGTTCCTGGTGTCGGAATCAAGGCTCTGACCAACCATGGAACTACCAACATCAGCACAGACTGGGAAGTCAAGTCTCCACTTTTGTGAGTATTCCTCTGAAAAGTCTGCTGCTATTTTGGGGGGAAGTGGAGAAAAAAATCAAAACTGCACATGTTTGCCAATGTATTTGACATTAGGGTTCTTTCCCTCAGTCGTTAACTGTCGGGGGAGTGTGTAATTTCCTCGGTTCTGTCTCGCCACAGCAAAAATTTGAAGCGATGGATGGACCAGTGTTACAGCTTGGTTACAGCTCAGTTTTATTTGGCAAGCAAAGGAAAATACACCCTTGAGGTGTGAGGGTGGGACAACCCAAAAGAAGCAAAGAGAAGAGAAGAGAGAGGCTCAATTTTGGCTCCTCTTTTCATGTTTTTTCTCCTCCTCCTGAGCCTGCGCTGTGTAAATTGGGCTAGCCAGGAGGGCTGTTTGTTTCACTTGATGTTTTCACTCTGGTCCTCAGACCTTACTCTGTTCTGTTTTTGCAGGCTTTTTCCTTTCTTTGTCTTTTAATCACCACTATTTTGGACTCCTTTTTCCTAGTCTAACTACCTGACATTAACCATCTTTCTCAAGTGCATTCTTCAAGGAGAGATTTAAAACAGAATATCTTTTCTGGGGACAAGGGAGAGGGGCCTGAAAAGCATCAGTGGCAGAGCCGCTGATCAATGTGCCATTTAAGATTTCCTAAGAGCTAGAAGTCCCTGATTGTTAGAGGCATTGACATGAGCTTAACATTTCAGAGTCCCAGTGAATTGCCATCTGACCTTGAGCTAGTCTTTGAACATGTTTCCCTAACTGTAAGGACAACTGCTTGTCAATAAGCCTTCCTACCTCATAAGGAGGTTGGAGGAGGGTAGTCAGCTTGAGCCCAATCCTCCCTCTACCAAAAGGCCTTTGCACTCTTCTGTAGAAAGAAAGGATCAAGTTCAAGGTGCACTTATAAACTGCCTACTATGTGCAAGTCACTATCCTGAGTGAAATGTTTAGGTCTGCCTTGGTTGATTCCCCTAGGATAACACATTCATTCACCCATTTGGTCGTTCAACATCCATTTATTGAGTGCCTACTGCATCCATTTACAAATGGTACTGAATACCACTCATCTCCCTCTCAAGAACTCTAGTCTTATAGACAGTAGAAAAATAACATTTTCCCTCATAAGAAGCAGAGAGTCATGTATTATTCATTTCCTTGCTGACTTATCAACCATAGATTGAGTGCTTATTCTGTGTCAAGCCACAAGGTAAATCCTGGGGCCTGGAGATGAACACCATCAAGGAGTTCACATACGACATCTAACTGTCACCTTCCCATCTAGATGCCCGTCCTAAATAAGCTGTGGCCACTTTACCCCTATGTTCTCCCTCCAAACAAGCTTCATATATCAATTGTGGTTAATATTAAAACATGCCCAACCACGATGGAGGCCAGAGCACTCAGGATGAAATACCTACAAGGCGCCTAGAGCTGTCACCATTCGCACATTTGTTACTTCATTTGTTCAGTAAATATCCATTCAGCTCCACCCCTATCTGTTGTTAAGTACCAGGAATCCAGAGGTGATGAGGTTCCTGCCCTCCTGGGGCTTACAGCCTATGGGTAAGCCCTCCTATGGGCGTAGATTCAGAGGAACAAGATCCATCTCCACCCCTGCCCAGGCTTGGGTAACCTTGCACTTTTTCTCTCAACAGCCAAGACACAGGAGCAGCTGACCTGTTTCTCTCTGGGGTCTATTTCACTGGTATAGTTGTCCTGTCCCGAAATGACTTTGGTCACCCGATCCTGAAGCTCCAAGACTGCTATGCTCAAGTGAGCCATGCTGACGTCTCGTTTTCTGGAGAGCTCAGGTGAGCAAGGGCACCCTGGTGGGCAGTGGCCAGGCTGTGGCTGGATTCTCAGGCGGCTCCTAGGGGTGGTTATCAACTGGCAGATATGATTCTGTATAAGCCTTAAAAAAAATTTTTTTTTCCCTAGTGTCCTATATAACTCCTTCGCTGAGCCCATGGAGAAACCCATTTTAAAGAAATTAAATGAAATGGTAAGTCCTTAAAGATTATCCAGCCACAGTGACATGCTGTCAGCAGCAGTTCTACCATGCTTTGATGAACTCTAAGTCAATAAACCTTGCCTGAGCACCAGCTGTGTGCTAAGCACTCCCCAAGGCACTTTCACAAACATTACCCTTTGCAGCTTAATAGTTTCTCAAGTGCCTGCTATGTGCCAAATACTATGGTTGGTGCTAGAGATATAGAGATACATAAAACAGCACTCCTTCCCTCAAATCCTGACCTCAGGGTGGGCAAACAATCAAAAAGATTTGGATTATTGTGTGCCTACTGTATGCCCAGCACTAGGCTATAGTCTGTTGGGGATATGCAAAAGGAATACGCTCCTCTGTTTAGGAAAACCCAGTTCAGACTTGGGAAACTAACTGAATATGTATTTGAATCTTGTACATACCTATGTTGTCCTTAGATTGAACTGAAGGGGTTCAGAGAAATGGAAAAATTAAATAAATAGATCCTGGAAGTATCCTGGGGGATACTTTTGGAGGGTGCAGGTCTTGAACTTGGCCTTGAATTACAGGTAGGATTTGAATAGGTAAGGAATGGGAGAAAAGAATGGATATTTCCAGCCAAGTGAAATAGTGTAAGTTAAGGTGACTTCCTGATTCCAGAAGTCAGCATTTGGAGAAGGAAAAGATGGAATTGGTGGTGAGCCCTCTTTCTAATCCTGACAGTATCTTCCCTGAACACTTCACATGTTTCTGGAGAGACAAGGAGACAGGTGAGGAGGACAGGGAAAAGAAAGGAGATTCATCTCTGGAAAAGAGGAGCAAGGATGGTGTCTGGCTGTCTCCATCCTCCTTGTGTTGAATTCAATGCTCAGAAGGCAGGAGGTAGATAATGAACTTGATGAGCAAATTGACACACAGAAACATTAAGCAGCTTGTCCAACAAGGTTGCCCGGCTTGCCCAAGGATGCTGAAGCTTTCCTATCTTTCTCCATCCTGACCTGAAATTTGCTGAGTGCCAGCGAATGTGCATATTAAAGAGTGGCTGGGAAAGAGTGCTGTCACCTTAAGAGACCCCACCCTTGCTCATCCATCGTTCAAAACGAGTCATGGTCCTTTGGCCTCCAAAAAGAAGCCGATAGTTAAGCTTGCCTGGAGTTTATATATGACATGGAGCTCATAGATGCTTTGCTTCTAGGGTTCCCTCTGTGTCACTGGAAAAGGACAGGAATGCTCCGACCACAGTGGTCTAGCCATGTCAGACCAGATTTCAAATCCTGCTGATCTACTTGATCACCTTCTCTAAGCTTCAGTTTTCCCATCTGTAAATAAAGGACAGTAGTGCCTGCCCCTCAGGACTGTAGTGAAAACAGAATGAGGTTAACAATCGGTAACATTCATTGAATGCTTATGACATAGCAGATGCAATTATCATCCACGTGTTGCAGATGAGGGGGGTGAGGCAAAAGAGTACAAGGAACTTGCCAAGGCATCCAAGGCCAGGCAGTCAGACTCCTGAGCCTCTGCTTGTAACCTCCACACTGAGTGTTCAGCGTATGCCTAGCACATGGCACCCACCTCGGTACTTTTCCTCCTTCCTACAGATGTGCTTGGGAGTGATTCAAGATTGCTTTTCTGATTCCAAAAGGGGTTCTGATCTAAGTAGATGTTTGATCAAATGAGCTCTCAAAGCAGCCCAGCAAGGAAGTCAAGTCCCTGATCTAACTCTCCCAGGGCAGGGCCTGGCATGCTGGCAGTGAAGGCAAGAGGCAGGGGCATCCCTGCCATCAGGAGAGGCTCAGCAGGTTCCCCAGGTGTCATAGCACATGGACTGGGCACACGTCCTTTCGTGCCGCAGGAAGGAAAGCCAAGAGCTCGTTCTTTGATGGGGCAAGCTGGGTGTAGTCCCAGTTGCTCTGAAGATGAGCCAGCATTCAGTGGCACACCACCCACTCACTAGGAACTTGAGGCCCATGGACATCAATTCATTTAAGGGAAACATTTAAGGGAAAGTCCAAAGGGAGAAGGTCTTCTTACTGAAAGGCCTTTGTGGGCGCGGTCTAGGCCCTGAAACAGAGATGTCCAGTACAATGTGATAACTTGCATTTTTTTTTCCTTTTATGGCCAGCTCTGTCCCATTATCACAGGTGAGGTGGAGGCACTGAATGCCAATCTCAGCATGCTGGAGGGTGAGTCCTAGAGCCGTCTCTTCCGGGTGCTTCTTCTCCCACCCTGCACTCAGGTGCTCTCCAGGTGGGCTTTGCTCCAGCTCTCTGGTCTGCTTTCCCCTCTGCAAACTAGTGCCACTGCAGGGAGGGGCACACAGGGACTGACCCGAGTGTGTAGGGCCTGCTCTTTTCTGCTGGTTAGCTAGCTTCACTGCAGGAGGAGATGGCTTCAGGAGACAAGATGCAAGGCAGAGGATTAAACTCTTGTGAGCTTGAATCCCAGCTCTGGTACTAAACCCATCCTCTTCAGAATGATGGATGCTCATCCTGATCAGTTACCCCTGGTTCTAATCCCTTTGGTGGTTCCTATAGCTGCCTTCAGGATCAAGTCCAAATCCCTTAACATGGACTACAAGACCTGCCTGTCATGGTCCGGCTCCTCCTCACCTCTCTGAACTTCATCTTCCACCTCTAGCTGCTCCAGCCATCAAACTGCTTCTCCTTCCTCACACCCTTGCCTCCCACCTTGCTGTCCTCTCTGTCTAGAAAAGCCTTCTCTCCTCTTCATCCATTTATTCACTTAAGAGATATTTACTGAGTACCTGTCTCTCTGCCAGCACTGTGCTAAGCACAGCTCCTTCTGCTTCCTGTCCCTCAGCCATTTCTTGTCCTATTCCCTCCGCTCAGGCATAGTTCCAGTTCCTCAATGCTCACCTGATACTTTGGGTGTTTCTATCTCTTTGCACACCATCCACTCATCCCCCAATGATGTGCTGAGCCCCTGGAATAGGCTGGGTGCTATTCTTGGTGCTGGAGATGCAGCAGTGAGCCTAGGAGACAGAAATACCTGCCCTTATGGGGCTAGTGAGAGGAGACAGCCAGCCAGCAAGATAATTAGTAACATCTACAGTATCATTGCAATAAATGGTAAGACGAAAACTAAAGCAGGGAAGGAACTTGCTGGCAGTGGGGCGGGGGCGGGAGTGGGGGCTGTTTAAAATAGCCTGGCCGGGAAAGGCACCCCTGAACAAGTGGCATTAGAGTAAGGACCTGAATGAAGTAGGGAGCTGCTGCTGCTGCTGCTGCTAAGTCGCTTCAGTCGTGTCCGACTCTGTGCGACCCCTGAGATGGCAGCCCACCAGGCTCCCTCGTCCCTGGGATTCTCCAGGCAAGAACACTGGAGTGGGTTGCCATTTCCTTCTCCAATGTATGAAAGTGAAAAGTGAAAGTGAAGTCGCTCAGTCGTGTCTGACTCGTAGCGACCCCATGGACTGCAGCCTACCAGGCTCCTCCGTCCATGGGATTTTCCCAGCAAGAGTACTGGAGTGGGATACCATTGCCTTCTCCAAAGTAGGGAGCAGCTGCTCCTAAATCTGGATGAAGGACTTTCCAGTCAGAGGAAAACTCAAGCTCAAAGGCCCCTGTGGGAACATGCTGAGTGCCTTGGAGGAACTGTCAGGAGACCATACTGGAAACAGAAGGAACGAGGGGGAAGTATCAGGAAACAAGGTCAAAGAGGGGAAAGCAGATGGTTAGAGCTTCAGAGTTCTATAGGTCATCACGAAGGCTGGCTCTTAGTCTGAGATGAGAAGTTGTTGGAGAGTCCTTGCATGTCCTGACTTATATTTTAAGGAGATCACTCTGGCTTCTATTAATTATAGGACAGGGTCAAAGGTGGAGGCAGGGAGACCACTTAAGAGATTGCCACAGTGACCCATATGAGCAAGGAAGGGAGGGGCCTGGATGAAGTGAGGAAGATGGTGAGAGGCGTTCAGGTTCCAGATGTACCTGGAGGGTAGAGACAGTGGTACTTGCTGACACATTGAATGTGGATCATGAAAAGAATCAGGGATGGATGACCCCAGGGTTTATGTTGAGCATCTGAAAAACTGGAAGAAATGGATTTATTGATACCAAGGTGGGGAAGACTATAAGACTCAGTTTGTAGCTGGACCATCCAGAGCTCAGCTATAGATCTGCTCTTATTACATTGTGTTAATTTCCTGTTCCACCTTGAGTTCCTTGAGGGGAGGAACTTTGACTCTTCTCTGTGTCCCTAACACCAAGCACAGTGCCTAACTCATAGTAGTTTAATAAACAAGGGATGAAAGGAGATGGTGTCTGGACAGATGGATTGATGAGTGGATGCAGATAGATGAATAAAAAATAATAGATTGGCGAGGTAGGGAAAGAGTAAGAAGATGTAGAAAAGATGAGGAAAGAACCAGTGGAAGAGTCCCATGTCCTAGCTTGCTGTGGGCAAATTTCTTCACTTTTGGGAGCATGTATAACAGGATATGGACGAAAATTTGGTGTACCAATGGACATGAATTTGAGCAAACTCCAGGAGATGGTGAAGGACAGGGAAGCCTGGGGTGCTGTAATCCATGGGTTCACAAAAAGTCAAGACACAGCTTAGTGACTAAACAACAACAGCCAAAATTTTATTGATGTTTCTCTCAGGGCAATGTGACAAATGAAAGTTTTTATTTTCTTCTTTTCATTTATCTACTTTTCCTGAGTTTTGAAAAGTGAGCAAGTGTTATGTAAGAAATGGGGTAATAGTTAATTTTGTTTTAAATAACAGAGGATTCAGAATTATATTGTTCTGGATAAACATTAATCGTGTTATACTATACCTGTATGAATGTAAATTTTCTTTTTTCTTTGTTTTTTAGTTTTAAGAAAGATTGACAACTATACTCTGCTGGATTATTCCCTAATCAGTTCCCCAGAAATTACTGAGAATTACTTTGACCTCAATTTGAAGGTAATTTTGTCATCATCAGAGTTCTGATTTTGGCCATTAACAGCCAATATTCGAGGAACAAACATTATGTGCAGAAGGAAATATAACTACGTTCTCTTCCAATAATTTAATTTTCTTTCAAGGAATTCTCTCATGTTTATGTCCCTTTAAAAGACTCTTGAACACTTTCTTGATTGGTAAATGATTGTTTGGATTACATGACATATGTCTGCCTTCTTCAAGAAAAGTGTGTTGTCTTTACGTCTGGGAGTAAGGTTTGAGGCTAAGAGGCAGCAAGTAAGATAGTCTGCATTTATTAGAACTCAACAGATCCATATATTATAAATATTGATACTTCTATTTATTCCTAACTCTCAGGTTAGTGAATTTAACTGAGGGCTGCTGATCTTGGTCAGGGCCATTAGCACATGATAATGGTGTGTGCTGATTCTAGAAAAGTGATTAACTGTGGTTACATTATTTTGCTCCAAAGTTAATATCATTGTTTTTTTAAATGCATACAGACTTATGTTTCAAGGACTCAGAGTCATTCAAATCAGTTAAACGTTACATGAGACACCATTTTGTAATAACAACCTATAGCTAATGAGGTCAGCATTTAAAATGTCACAAAAATGCTTTAAGCCACGTAGCGTCCTGGGTCCTTTTGTGTCTGTGATGCCCCAGATGCTCAGAAGTCATGGGTTTTGTAGATCAGAGGTTTGACATCTTTAATTTTCTACATGGCACTTTGGGAACTCTCCAGAGCTGTCCCCTCCAGATACAGGCACTTGCCTTCCTTTCTCTGAGAAGAGGACCAACAAGGACGCTCTCACCAGATTACACCCCAGGGTGGACAAGACACGCTCAGATCTGCTCAAGAAGTCATCAAAGCATTGAAATATAGCCCGTAGTCAAGCAGTCAGAGGACTCACGGTTTTCTCATCCCTACTGAGTTTCTGCAATTTTCCATATTCTGACTTGAGTGGGTCCACGTCCTTTTAACCCTACACAGCTGTCTTCCCCTAATACACTGGTCTTTCTATTTCCCCACAGGGCGTTTTCTACCCGTTGAAAAGTCTCCGATATCCCCCCTTCCCATCAGTTCCTTTTGTGCTCCCGGAACGCCGTGACTCTATGCTCTACATTGGAATCTCCGAGTATTTCTTTAAATCTGCATCCTATGCTTATTTTACAGCTGGGGCTTTCAGCTTCACTCTCACCACAAAAGAGGTGAGGAATGTTGATGGATGATATTTTAAGTATCCCATTACGGGGGTTGTTAGGTTCTTATTCCTGGGCCTTTGTAGACACTATCACTTCTAGCAGGACAATGAATAAAGGGATTGCAGAATGAATGTTGATATGAATTGGAGAGTTGCTGGGTTTCCAGTTCTGCCAATTTCAGCTTTTTATGTTCTTCTAGACTGATCTTAAATAATACTAAGAACCCCTTTCACTACTTATTACCTGTGATGAATACCTGTGAAATTTTGGCAATTTCAATGTACCTAACATCTCTATGCCAGATTTTCATCATTTGGAAAATAGGAATAATAATAAATCCATACACATGGGGTTGTTTCGGGCATTAAAGAGGTTTACATATATGTAAAGTATTCAGGCCAGTACCTAACACAGAATACATGCTCCATACATGTTTATTATTATTGTTTGTGTTATGCCAACATAAAGATTTCTCCTATTGGTAATTACAATTGACATCTACAATGATCAGTAAATAGCACAGATATTCACTGACCTCTTTGTCATGCCCCTCCCTTTTATAATGAGAACACTCTCTCCAGCCAGTCAGCTAACAACTTTCATTGAGTATCCCTTATGACTCTTTCCATTCTCTAGGTCCCAATTATACATGTAGTTATAAATCTTATGTTCAAAATGCTGGTGGCAACACCGGCTCCCAGACACCGCTGAGAATGAGATATTTCTAGTATCAGACCTGAAAACCATTCATCTGTGAAGATAAATTGCTTATGCATTGTTTATCTCAGTAATCTCTGAAAATGAGGACAATAAAACAAGACTTCTTGTTAACCACTGTAAAACATTTACATATGGGTCATACCTATATGATGTACACTGTGTTCCCAAGGTTAAAAGGTACTTCTCAAAGCAGTGTAGCTTCCTGTGTGACCTAAGGGCAAGTGACTTTACTTCTGTGGGCCTCTGAGTTCCTGTGTTTGGGCTATGAATCGATAGATCACCTTCAAACCCTAGGCATTTCTGGTGCAACAGCTTCACGATTCATAAAAATGATAAAGAATGCTGCATTTTGCCTGAAAATACAACCCAGGTGTAAACCTTCCAGTGACATGATGTTCTTGATTTTCCAGATTTCCAACCATTTGCTTCACAACTCTCAAGCCCATGGCAACATGCTCTCCCGGGTGAGTGCTCAGGGTTTGACTCCTTAATGGTGTATTTGCTTTCATTGCAGTTATTTCTGGAAGACTTTGTATTCCTTTTTGGTTCAAGCTTGCATCTATATTTCCCTTCTTAAGAGGGTTTTTTTTTTCTTTTTTATTTATTTATTTATTTATTTACTTTACAATATTGTATTGGTTTCACCATACATCAACATGCATCCGCCACGGGTGTATACATGTTCCCCATCCTGAACGCCCCTCCCACCTCCCTCCCCATACCATCCCTCTGGGTCATCCCAGTGCACCAGCCCCAAGCTTCCTGTATCCTGCATCGAACCTGGACTGGCGATTCGTTTCTTATATGATATTATACATGTTTTAATGCCATTCTCCCAAATCATCCCCCCTCCCTCCGCACAGAGTCCAAAAGACTGTTCTATACATCTGTGTCTTTTTTGCTGTCTTGCATACAGGGTTGTCGTTACCATCTTTCTAAATTCCATATATATGCGTTAGTATACTGTTTTGGTGTTTTTCTTTCTGGCTTACTTCACTCTGGTGGTCCAGTGGCTAAGACTCCATGCTCCCAATGTAGGGGGCCCGGGTAAAGTACTTATTTATTTATAGTGCCACATGCGGGATCTTCAGCTATGGCATGAAGGTCAGGCAGTCCCTGACCTAGGACTGAACCCAGGCCCCCTACATTGGGAGCATGGAGTCTTAGCCACTGGACCACCAGGGAAGTCCCAAGAGTTTTGTCTTTTCATCAAATATCTACAAATACTAACTGAACAATACAAGTTTCTAGTGAAGACATTGTACATTCACAGAATAAATCCTCTCTTCCTTCTATAAGTTCCACCGCTCTTGAAATAATTACTTTAAATGGGAAAGGAAGGAACAGGGCTTACATTTGTGACCTTAGTAGTAGTAGTGTTAGCCGCTCAGTTGTGTCCAACTCTTTGCGACCCCATGGGCTATAGCTTGCCAGGCTCCTCTGTCCATGGAATTCTCCAGGCAACAATACTGGAGTGGGCTGCCATTCCCTTCTCCAGGGGATCTTCCCGACCCAGGGATCGAATCTGGGTCTCTCGCATTCCAGGTAGATTCTCTACCATTGAAGCAACCAGGAACCCATTTGAAACCCTAGTCAAGCAACTACTAAGATCATGGTGGCGTGGCACCTGAGTACTGGGCACAGTGTACTGAAAGGGTCAGGTTTGCCCTGGAGGCCCCAGAGGTGCTCGTGTAGCTTCCTGGGTTTAGAGCAAGGATTGTAAGTCAGATAGACCTAGACTTGAACCCTAGTTCTACAACTTACCTGCCTGAAACCTTGAGAAAATTACTTAATCTCTCTAAGGCTCATTCTCTTTAGTTGTGAAATGGGAATCCTGATAGAACCTGCCTCACAAGGATTTTGTGGACATTGAATGAAATAATACTGAAAGTCCTAACATGTGCCTGACACACAGTATGTGTTCAGTAAATGCCAGCTGTTCTTAATCCTATGTTGTTATTGGTATTATTATTAAAGAGCTTTTTTCTGACTGTGATGATGTAAGATTAATCACCACAGGCCACCCCAGATTTGTGATATCTCCTCCTCATCTCATGACTCCCGATCTCTCTCTTTCCCTGAATGTGGGCAGATTGCAGAACTCTACATCTTGTCCAAGCCCTTCATGGTACAGGTCATGGCAACAGAGCCTCCTGTGATCAGTTTACTACCAGGTAACTTCACCCTGGACATCCCCGCCTCCATCATGATACTCACCCAGCCCGAGAACTCGACTGCAGAAACCATCGTTTCCATGGACTTTGTAAGTCTGTGGGGACAGGAGGGCAGCCTATGGATACCAATCCTGTCTGTGCAATAGACCACTGACCTGCAGGCTCTACCAAATGTTTGGAGGGATGGGATGAGCTCCATCAACTAGGGGAGGGGGCAAGGTTGAGACTGAGGTAGAGGAAGGTATGGAGGCCAGTTCTCATTCAATGGCTCGCAACCCTTCCCCACATGCTGTGTGCCCTTTCCTCTGCTTCATTTACATTAATAACCAATTTTTTTAATAAGTCCATCAAGGTGGAGTTCAAGTTTATTTGAGTAGATGAAGGCCAAATGCAATCTGAGAGAAAACGACTGAACAATGAACCTAAGTGAGATGCTACACACACACACACACATACACACACACACACAAACATACACACATACTTACACATACATGGAAAATAGAGATTAGAAGAAAATGAAAAATAATTTAAAGGAGATCTGCAAACAGAAAGTCTTTATAGTCTCCCTACCTGCAAGACAGTATTTTCAAGAGCTCTTTCTTTTCAATATTTTTTAAGATGAAAGTGCTATGGGTAGTGATATTTGTGACCAAAATAGACAAATTCACTCATCTTACTAATGAATGCCTTTGTTCTCTGCAGGTTGCTAGTACCAATGTTGCCCTGGCTATTTTGGGACAAAGACTGATCTGCTCTTTATCTCTGAACAGGTAAGCTCAGTTGATATGACTATTGGATGGTAGTAACAAGTGAATCAACAGGCCAAGAGACAAGTGAACATTCACAACACAGGTGAAGTTATCATCCAATAGACATGAATCATCAAGCATTTCTCCTGTAACAGTCCAGATAATTTCAAAGTATGGATCTAACTGAAAATTGCATTATGAATTTTTTTATCTTCCCAGTAAACAATATTCAGATAAACCTGGCAACAAAATTAGCATAAGTTTAATTCTACAATGTAAATTCTCATTCTAATGGTACAGCAATAAAAAATGAATTTCCTTTTCAACAAATTTAAAATAGATGCTATTGAAGAAAGAGAATGAAACTTTGAGGTCAAGGAATGAAGTTTCAAAACCCTGCTCCCTGGTTCCAGAACCATGATCAAGTCTTTTAACCTCTTTGAACCTCAGCTGTCTTATAAATCACCTCTGAGTTACCTTCAGTCTCTAACATTCAGAGCCCATTACTAGAGTTTAACTAGAATAGAGTTTAACTAGACCATGCCCCATGGCCTGGCTGGCTCTCAAACACAAGCCATGCAGTGTGAAAGAGCTGGAGCAGGTCATGTACACAGATCACTGAACACTAATTGCCACTGGGAAGGATCATCTTCAAAGCTCATTCTCTTCAGCCCGTATAAAGCCCATAGTGAAAGTCATGAATCAGACAAACTAGGAGTGAGGATATACAGAATAATCAGATGGCACAGATTAAATCCATGAAAGGAGGAAGAGGAAGCAATAAAATAGACAAATCAGAATCTGAAAAGACTGGGAAACCAACAGAGGAGAAAAGTCAATCACTGTAAGTCAACTTGATGGCTAGGAAGACTATTGTAGGAACATGGAAAATATGTTCAGTAAAATAATACAAAATGAAATAAGCAGAATATAGAACTGCATAAACACAACAATCAACCATGTAAAATAGCTTTCCATCTGGATTAGAAAGTGAATTACAAATGGAGCATTTTGTTAGGATATGAGATTATGAGTCAGCTGTTTTCTTAAAAATTTTTTTATAACTATGTTGCTTTTCCAATAAAAGGAATGATAAAAGCAAAAAGTAGTGTGGTTTCCCAGAGATAAAAGATTTCATGAAGGCTTTCTCCTCAACTTTACCCAGGTTTTCAAAGAAGGACTTATTTCTCCATTAAATTCAATAGGCATGGTGCCCAGAGCCTATGAAACTTCAGGGACTCATGAAAATGTTTTAATATATTTTAAAATATAATGAATTCAATCCAGACTAGACTGTACCATGACTTTATAACACCTCAGTCTTCGGAGATCAGTTTTAATGTTTTTTTTTTTTTTTTTTTTTTTATGGAGGAAGAATTCCCAAAGGCTTCAGGCCACCAGATGTCATGATGTAGCCTTGTTTAGAAGATCAAGGCTGATGAATTTCTTAACCTTGATGGGTGATCTTTGAGATGGCAGTTTTAATGGTTGAAAGGGTAGAAGCCAGAGAGCAGAAAGAGAGAGGGGAAAGGGATGGAAGGTGAGGAGCTGGCAGTATCTGAGCTAGGCCATGAGAAAGGACAATTTGGAAGTTGGTTTGCCTGAGTCACAGTACTGTGAGTACAGGTGAGACCTCCATCTGATGGCTGAGAGGAAAGGGGAGCTGGAAGTCTGGAGTGATGGGAGATCCCTGGGGCAAGGCTGCCAACTGAGGCAGCAAGCACTGGGAAGGTAGAAATAATATTTACCCTTAAGCCAGGGTCTGGTTTCCTGGCAGGATGAGAAGGAAGGATTTAACAAGAACAGGACTTCAGGCTGTGGCAAGCAGGTAACAAAGACCTTGAGTTTCAGAGAGACCAAGGTGCTTTCCTGCTGACCCTCAACTCCAACATTCCTACCAGTAAGAAACTGCAGGTACAGTGGGCATTATGTTTCTTTACAGAAAAGTGAAAGTGTTTGTCGCTCAGCCATGTCCAACTCTTTGCCACCCCATGGACTGTAGCCCACCAGGCAACTCTGTCTATGGAATTCTCCAGGCAAGAATACTGGAGTGTTCAGCCATTCCCTTCTCCAGGGGATCTTCCTGACCCAGGGATGGAACCTTGGTCTTCTTGCATGCAGATT
The DNA here is from genome assembly GCF_003369695.1 of Bos indicus x Bos taurus. NCBI lineage: Eukaryota > Metazoa > Chordata > Mammalia > Artiodactyla > Bovidae > Bos > Bos indicus x Bos taurus. Next base: position 49,178,659 of record NC_040080.1, read on the forward strand.
CTTTATCATCTGAGCCACCAGGAATAATTAGGAAAACTGATGGTAACCTGTTAAATTCACATCATCCAAAGAAATGTTTGAATTCATTCTCCAGCTTCCTGAGATCCACAAATCGGCTTTGACCCTGCAAACACAAATCTGAAAGTAGGACTCCTGCCTTCCCAAAGTCTCCTCAGACTCCCCTGTGACCTCCTTTAGATTCAGGTCACTGGGCAGGCTTCCAGTACCCTGAGGCCTTGGTGGGCTCTGAACAGGACTACCTACATAATTTGTGAGGCTTGCTGCAAAATGAAAGCGCAGAGCCCCCTGTTCAAAAATCATGAAGAACTGCAAGATGGAGACAGCAGGGCATTAAACTGAGCACAGAGTCCTTCTGAGCACTGCACAGGTCACATGCACTGAGCCTGAGGGTGGCTACTGCCACAGTACAACAGCAAACCTCAGGCAGTGAGCAGACTGAGGGCAAGGCTGGTGGGCCTGGCATCACTTGGCTCCAAGGAACAGAGGCTGTGCTGACAGAATGCTTTAATCTTTGGCAACAAGAATGGTAACCCTATCTCCCACACGCCCACGCCTCTGCTCCTGGGCTCTGGGAGAGAGGCTTTTCAGGGGGAGCTGGTTTGCCGTTAGGTGACATCATAGAGGGGCTTCCCAGGTGGCACTAGTAGTAAAGAACCTGCCTGCCCCAATGCAGGAGATATGAGATGTGGGTTTGAGCCCTGGGTGGGAAAGATCCCCTGGAGGAGGGCATGGCAACCCACTCCAGTATTTTTGCCTGGAGAATCCCACGGACAGAGGAGTCTGGTGGGCTACAGTCCATAGGGTTGCAAAAATTCAGACACAACTGAAGCCACTTAGCATTCAGGCACACACACACAACGTCATAGAGACACAGCAGGAAGAGGTGTAAAGAAGACGGGGATCAGTGAAACATCCCTGAGAAGAACCAGGGAACCAGGGTCTCTGAATACATCCCCCCAGAACACCATAGCCTTCCTAACCATCCTCTGCCTGAGGGTGGCTCTCTGGAGCTGCTCAGGGCTGGCTCCCTAGATATAAGATATAGAAATCAGAGGCTAATCCAAGGTGGAGAGTTTAGAGAGGAGGTGAAATCACAGGTTCAGAATAGCTGGTTCAGGTCCCAGCCCAGATATCATTAGCTGTGGGATCTCAAGCAAGTTTCCTAATGTCTCTGGGCCTACATTTTGTCCTCTATTAAATTATATAGTAAAACCTACTTTAAGGACTTGTAAGAACACTGGAGTGGGTTGCCATTTCCTTCTCCAATGCATGGAAGTGAAAAGTGAAAGTGAAGTCACTCAGTCGCGTCCAGCTCTTCGAGACCCCATGGACTGCAGCCTACCAGGCTCCTCCGTCCATGGGATTTTCCAGGCAAGAGTACTGGAGTGGGGTGCCATTGCCTTCTCCAAAGTGTATGTTAAGTGTCTTAAAAAAAAAAAAAAAAAAGATGGCAATTTAAAACTTGGATGCTGGCTTCAGTCAGGGGAAGCCAATTATTTTTGAATTCAAGAGTATGTCAAGAGTTTCATTCAGAAAATACTTCATTCCTCTGCCTCCTGCCCAGTGATGGGTACTAGACAAATAGCCTTTTGCTCTATTATTTATAACTACTCTTCATTATTGAGCCTTTACTATCTGCTGGTCCTGTGCCAAGCACTACATGTATATTATTTAAACCTCACAGCCTGTATCTCCAGAACCCAGTACCATGTCGGCAGATTGAATGATTAATCCTAGAGGAAGCTTATTATCCCCATTTAATGGTTTATATGGGTCAATTAACTAAGTGTTGACCAACATAAATGGACTGCCAGATATTTCTCCAGCAAAGATGGTTTAATTTGGGACAAGCAGAGAACTGCATTTTGGGGTCTATAACCATGGGGAGACTTGTACAAGCCCCCACATGGCAAAGGAAGGAGAACCCTTTTACAGAGGGGACAAGGAAGTCAAGAGGGCTGTAATAAAAAGTCCGTGACTTTTCTTTAACTGAGTCCTTGCTAGAAAAGAAGAGGAGGCTTCCTTCTTCCTATTGGGCTCTGCTGTTGTCCCAGGGTGTAAGAGCTCCCCCTTCTGGTTTCCTGACTCTATTTAATCAAGCCTTCTGTTTACTAATAGTTTTTTACATGAGTCACAGAGCTATTGAATGGCAGAGCCAGAACTTGAATCTAAGTGAGTCTTCAAAGCCATGCTTGTTTGTTTCCTTGCTACATTATACTGCATTTGATGTGATGAATAGCTAAGACTTAGAAAATGACACTTAGACCTTCAACTTATAAAATAAATATCCTTGCCTGGAGGAGGAAACCAAAAGCATGGAGTCAGGTTAAACTGAAATAGGCAGCATGTCCTTTCTCAGTTTTAAATACTGATAGGAAAAAGAGAAGACACTGGCATTCTGTGTCCTAAAACGGTAAAAGCACACAGCCCTTTTCTCACTGCATTAAATGAAACTCGGCCAGGGAAAGCTAAAGAAAGCCAAAGCTGGGAGTATTAGTAACAAAGTTGACTTCTTTGGTATGTCCAATTAGAAGCACAGGCTCTGGAGTCTCGCGTGTCTCATTGTGAATTCGACCTCAGTCATTTGCTGACTTGTGACCTTGTACAAGTCCACTGATCCCTCTAAGAATCAGTTTCTTCCTCAGCATAACAGAGCCCCTGTTTAGAGTGTTGTATTGGAAGAGATGAGAATGTAGGAAAAGCACAGCTCCCAGCACATAATCAGTGCTCAAGAAACTTTGTTGCAGCTAGTAGTAGGGCTTTATTCTTTCCCATTCTGGGATCAAAGTTGGGCCAAATAAGACAGGAGAAATTGGTCCCAAGAGACATGACAAGTCAGGAGGGTCTTAAAAGCTGTGGAGTTGGCCTTCGGGTTACAGCTCTTTCTACAGTTGAGTCTTTTTTTTCAAACACAGTTCTACTTGGAGATAACTCCGATCCAGATTGGTCTTGTAGTAGGTGTTTTTGAGACTAATTCAGAGACTAAATTAAACAACACTTCCCCTTTTATGGCCTTCATACAGATTACTTAATTCTAACCCTTTTTCTTAATCACGTGTAAAACTCAAGGCAATCCAGTGCACATGACTGCTCAACCAATTAGAGTGTGGAACATTTTTTTGACATTCCCATAATCAAGAATTTGGATGCTCCCAAACTGCACCCCACCCCACTACCATACACACAGGTGCATGTGCGTGTGCACACGCGCGTGCGCGCGCACACACACACACACAGTTGCCCTACTACCTCTCCCACGCAGCACTGTCAGAGAATGCAAATACAGCTGCCTACAGCAGATAGTATCACACCCAACTCTACTTCTCACAGTTGGGCAGATAAACTTTTCCCAGCGTGAGCCATCTGGTGAGAAACAGAAAGGAAAACAGGTCTGGGAAGAATGGATTCAGTTTCTGTTGGAACGGTGCTCGGACAGGCCAGCAGAGCTCAGGCTTGGCAACCGGGCTGATTTCCATCTCCACCCTCCCATTGAGCTATGGTTGAGGCCAGCGGAAAGGAAGGCCACAGTGGGGGCCCCTATTGGAGAAGCAACCCCCAATGACTTCTTCCCTTTCTCCCAGACTCATTGGTGGGAGGGCGGATTTCTAAACTGCAGAAGGCAATGGAGTTAAAATACCGGGAAACTCTTCCTCAGCGAGAGAATCCTTTGCTTCTGGAGGAGGCTCAACATATGCCTCCCCTCAAAAGTGTTCATCATTGGATTAAATCCACAGCCTAGAGTTTTCAAGATCTTCAGCATCTGGTCCTACCTTTCAAACTAGCCAGTCTTCCCTCCCTAAAGTGAACATACTGCTCCAGCTGCCTCACCCTTGAGGTGACCTCAGTCCAACAGACCAGCGGCCCCCAACCTTTTTAGCACCACAGACTGATTTTGTGTAAGACAATTTTTCCATGGACCAGGTAGGGGTGGGGGGATGGGGAGAGATGGTTCAGGCAGTATTGCCAGCAATGGGGAGCAATGGGGAACAAACGGCATTGATCGCCCACCCACGGCTCACCTCCTGCTGCACGGCCCAGTTCCTAACAAGTACCAGTCCGTGGCCCAGGGGTTGGGGACCCTGCAATATACACTTTCCCATCCATCTTTTATCTGCTCATTTATCCATACGTCCACTCGGTAAGAATTTATAGAGCACCAAGTATATGTTCTGCCCTGTTCTTGATACAGAGAGCTGAGAGAAAAACAATAGTTTCTACCTTCTGGGTCCTCAGCTTAGTGAGGGTAATACTCAGATTAACAAGCAATTACAGTACTGGGTGCTAAGGGACAGGTGCTTGTACGTGGTAGTATACAGAGTGCTTCTCTCAAAGGACAATTTATTTTCCCCCCATATTACACACACACACACACAATCCACTCTGGTCCTATCACCTTTTCACACCTTCCCAGAATTCCTGCAACAAGTAGTGTGTAAACCCATAAAACAGCACCTGAATACAAGCTGCTTTGTAATATCCTACAATTGTTTCCTGCACATACAGCTTCTCCCGATCCCTCAAAAATACAGATACCAATAAAATTCTTCACATTGCCTAGCACATTACTGAGCATAGAAGAAGCACCTGGGAATCTCACCCTGCCAATCTTTTCTCCATAGTGCAACTAGAGTGATCTTTACAGAGCACTGACATTCCCTGCCCCTCCTTAGAAACATTCCATAGATTCCTTTCCAGATAAACATAAAATTTCTAACATGGCCTGAATAGCCTAGCCTGGTCAGACAGACAGCCACTGTCTGTCTGTCTAGCATCATACTGCAGCTCTCTCCCTAGCTTTCTGTTCTCTCTACACAGACCTTTGCAACCTCTGCGCAGACCCCTTCCCCCTTCCTTCCCCATTTTGCCTTTTTAATCCTGCTCACCCCACTCCAGTACTCTTGCCTGGAGAGTCCCATGGATGGAGGAGCCTGGTGGGTTGTAATCCATGGGGTCGCTAAGAGTCGGATACGACTGAGCGACTTCACTTTCACTTTTCACTTTCATTCATTGGAGAAGGAAATGGCAACCCACTCCAGTGTTCTTGCCTGGAGAATCCCAGGGATGGGGGAGCCTGGTGGGCTTCCGTCTATGGGGTCGCATGGAGTCTGACACAACTGAAGCAACTTAGCAGCAGCAGCAGCAGCATCCTTCTTATGTCAACTCTAAGACACAGCTCTTCCTTGGAAACCTTACCGAATCCACCAAGTTAGATCAGGTTCTTTTGTCATTTACCTCAATGAACGTATTTCTTTCCTTCAGAGTTTTTATCTAACCTTTAATTAAGCCTTCATCAGTGCGATTGTTTGGCTAAAGTCTGCCTTCCCACTGGGCTGTAAACTACAAGTGACTGTGTTTGGTTTTTACTCACATTTCTATCTCTGGTACCAGTTCCAGGCCTGACATATACTAGGTTTTCAATAGATACCTGCTAGAAGAGTCAACGAGTGAATGAGGGAAGACTATGTGTGATATATGTCATGCTCTGTACTCAGTCCTAGGAATACAAAGGGAATTAAGGCTGGATCTCAACCCACAGGGAGCTTATAGTGAGAGGGCAAAGAGAGAAGCAATTATTATAGGGACTGCATACAAGGACTCATTATCAATGTCTGACATGGCCATAGGGTTGCAGGAAAGGCATTGTGAGTGTCTGTGCGTTGGTCCACTTGGCCTTCATTATGTCACACTTGCTACATTAACTCAGAATATGAAGAAACTTTGTCTTTTGCTGTGTTTTAAAATTTGCACTTTAGCTCTGGTTTTCGATCAGAGCAGTAAACCTTCTCCAAAACATTCCTTTCTTTTTCTCTTCTCTTCCTTCTTTCTTTCTGCCATGTGGCATGCAGGATCTTAGTTCCCTGACCAGGGTTCAAACCCATACCCCCTACAGTGAAAGAGTGGAGTCTTAACCACCAGACAGCCATGGAAGCCCCCAAACCCTTAAAAATAGGCTTTACTTGGACTATCAAGTCTAGTGGTTAAGACTCCATGTTTCCGATACAGGGGATGCAAGTTCAATCCCTGATGGAGGGACTAAGATCCTGAATGCCATGTGGCATAGCCAAAATTAAGTAAAATAGGTTATACTTTTATATGCCTGCAACATAGAACTATTTGAGCTCCCTTTCTCTCCAGCTACTCTGTGTTTCTCTAATAAAAATTAGCTGCTAGTAGCAGGACTTCCCTGGTGCCTCAGACTGTAAAAAAATCCATCAGCAATGCCAGAGACCTGGGCTCGATTCCTGGGTTGGGAAGATCCCCTGGAGGAGGGCATGGCAACTCACTCCGGTATTCTTGGCTGGAGAATCCTCATGGACAGAGGAGCCTGGTGGGTTACAGTCCATGGGGTCAAAAAGAGTCAGACATGACTGAGCAACTAAACACAGCCCAGCACAGCAGGGCTTGAAGTAACAGATTAGGGGCCAAGAGGAGAATGCAAAGTCAAAGGAGTGAAGTTGGTTGCCACCTAGTGGTCTGAGTTGAGCTTTTGTGTTTTTCAGAGCCAGGACAGGAAGAGTTTAGCTAGTGAGACTTGTCCATTAAATGGCAACCTACTCCAGTACTCTTGCCTGGAAAATCCCATAGACTGAGAAGCCTGGTAGGCTACAGTCCATGGGGTCGCAAAGAGTCGGACATAACTGAGCAACTTCACTTCACTTCACTTCACTTCACTTCAAACTAACAGGGTAAATTGAGAGCTAGGAAACAGAAGTAATCCCAGGTGGCTCAGTGGTGAAGAATCTGCCTGCCAACTCAGGAGACACAGTAGACACACAGGTTCCATCCCTGGGTCGGGTAGATCCCCTGGAGCAGGAAATGGCAACTGGCTCCAGTATTTTTGCCGGGATAATCCCATGGACAGAAGAGCCTGGTGGGCTACAGTCCACAGGGTCTCAAAAGAGTCGGACACAACTTAGCAACTGAGCACACGTGCACAAGGAAAGGAGAGTTGGTTTGTAGGAACCTCAGATGGTACCCAGTCATGGTTTGGGGATGTAATGAAAGATCAGAAAGGAGATTCACAAGTGTGTTCCTCTTTCGTGTAGGGCGAATTTCTAGACTGCTCTAGATTGTTCCTCATAAGAAGCAGGTTGACCGGGGGAGGCATCCCCCTCACATTTCCCCAGCAGTATCTTCAAGTGATGTTCAACTGCTCAGCTTCCTTCCTTCAAGGATGCCCTAAAAATTCTGGTCTTCACTTTCTAGTAAGATCAGTCTGAGTCACAGGGCCTCTGATATCATCATCTCTTTTCTTTTTTCTTTTTTTTTTTAATTTATTTTTTGGGGATCTTAATCCCTCAACCAGGGACTGAACCTGTGCCCCCTGAGATGGAAACACTCTATCTGGAAAGTTCCCTCTGGTACCATTTCTGATCCTTGTTAGAATTAACAGTCTTTCTAGTTTTTGCTCTTAGCTGTCACCTTAAAGAAACCTCAAAGCCTAATTCATACTAACATGATATTGGCTGATAATAAGCAAACTTCTCTTCCATGCACATTTGTTTCTTAAATGTTAGAGCAGAAATATTCTTGGGAGAGGCACAGCTGAGTAAAGTGGCCACACCTTATTGAAGAGGGGCATAGATAGGGAGACACTTAGACGTTTGTGAACTCCTTGATCATCAGTTTTCTTGTCTGCCAAAGGGGCAGTGATAGGAGCATCACTCACAGAGTCATTGGGAAGATTACATTCTAAATGCTTATATAGCTTTTAGGAGAGTCCGTGTCGCCACCACTGTCGTCATCACTGTCATTGTCATGTTTATTAATAAGGGACCAGTCTAACTCGGGGAAGTTGCAAGGTTGAGTTTAGGGCAAGAAGACATAAAAACTGCTTCTTAAGAATGTTCTGGGAAGTTCCCTGGTGGTCCAATGGTTAGGACTGGTTACTGTCACTGCCAGGGCCTGGGTTTGATTCCTGGTAGGAGGACTAAGATTTCAAACACCACATATCTCAGCCCAAACAAAAATGTTCTGTGTTTCAAGTTGGCAACAGTAAGTCCCTTATAGCAAATGCAGTTGGGCAACCTGTCTTGTTTCCGTTTTTCCTGCCCCGCTTCTTCAGCAGCAAATACAGGGGGAAAGATGCACTAGAACTCGATGTTCTCACAAGTTTGTGTGGCTTTTAAATAATGACTTATTGAACTGAAAAAATTGTATCTTTTTCCTTTTGTTTCTTTCTACTGATGTGGTTGTTTTTAAGCCTTCCCTCCTTGAACTGGTTCCTACTGTTTTTTGTTGTTCCTTTGTTTCATTTTCAGATTCCGCCTTTCTTTGCCAGAGTCCAATCGCAGCAATATTGAGGTAAGAATCAGTGCTCTCCAAGTTCCCACCTAGGGAAAAATGAGAAATCTATATAGTAGCTGGATAATTGTTTTCTTTGCCTCTGAGTGTAGGCTTTGATTTTAAAATTCTTTATGTAGCTACACATCCACCAAGCCCATTAACCATTAAGCAAGAGAGGAATTCCCTTGTATATATTCAAAAAGACTTTAAAAAGAATTCAAAAGATTGTTAAGACTATGTAATGCTGGGGGAGGGAACAGACATTCTCAGGAACATGTCATTTTTTGGATAAAATAATCCTCTAGAGTTTACGATTCAGACTACCAAAGGATGATGCTCTAAATTGTTAGGCATGGTTCAGTTTGTTCTTCAAAGGTTTTCTACCCATCTCCTAAAATTAAGTTAAGGCTGGTTGCGTAGATGCCTCTTTGGAGGGGTCTAGCTTGGTGACCTCCTAATTGGAAGAGGTCATCCCAACATACAACATGGAAACCCTATGCCCCAAGCCTCAGGAAGATCAGCCAAATCAACAATTTGTGTCTCTACCCTATCTCTACAAGTCACTTATGTTATAGAGAAATGGTTCTCAGTTAGGGTCAATTTTCCCCTTCAGGAGCATTTAGCGATGTTTGTAGACATCTCTGAAAAAAAATGACAATGGTGTAGATAAGGAATTTTATATCATATTAACTTGTTTAATCCTGGTAAAACCCCAAGGGATTAGTATTATTATCTTCACTTTATGGTTGAGGAAACTGAGGCACAGAGAGGTTAAGGAACTTCCCCAACATCACACAGTAAGGTGGTCAAAACAAGAGATACACCTAGGAAGTCTGCTTCAGAGCCATCCTTGCTAAGCTGCAAAAAGGTTCTTTTCTTATTATTGCTAAGCATATAGGATGCTTAAAAAACATTCATTGAACGAACTGAAGTTCATCATAGTCTATTTGTTTTTAATACCTGAGTCTTCCCAAGAACCAGCAGTTTGCTAAAGTGAAAGTCGTTCAGTCATGTCCAGCTCTTTGTGACTCCATGGACTATACAGTATATGGAATTCTCCAGGCCAGAATACTGGAGTGGGTAGTCTTTCCCTTCTCCAGCGGATCTTCCTAACCCAGGAATAGAACCAAGGTCTCCTGCATTGCAGGTGGATTCTTTACCAACTGAACTATGAGGGAAGCATTTTGCTAAGATTATACAACTACTTAGTTTATTAAAGATAAATTGCATGTTCTGGTGGTGCCATTGACTATAGAGCATAACATAGGGAAACTCCTGTGACTGGAGTTCCCAATAAATTAATGAAAGACCACTAACTGGAATATCTATTGGCCATTCTAGATTGTCTTACTTGATATCTAAGCTGCCACGTTTGCTGCCACTGTGTGGTCCCTCTGCATTTGCTGTCACCATGATCCAGTGTAGAGAGGGCAGAAATGCCCATCCTCAATGAGGAAAAAAGATTAGGAAACCTGTGAAAATGGTTATCCACAAAATAGCTTTCCGTGTCTGGAAACCTAGAATATGTCTGTGGGGAGATGCTGATTATTGCTGCCCATTCTGATAAGGTCTGGGAGAGTGCATGTCCAAACCAGGCATCATACTTTCAAAATACCCTCATTTAACAACTGATCCAGTTTCCCCTTTCATTTTAGGTCTTGAGGTTTGAGAACATTCTGTCCTCCATTCTCCACTTTGGAGTCCTCCCACTAGCCAATGGTAAGGGAATCTGGGGAAACAATGTAACTCGGACACTGGTTACATGTTGGGGATTGGCCGGGATTTTCCATCCTGAAGCTTGTACTTGCTAATATGTTATTATGAATCCAGGCCAGGGCCAGAATTGACAGAGTTGATACCATCAACTATATGGCTTCTAAATTAGATATTCCAGCTTCAAGCCTTGTAGCAACCCTACTTGCAAGCAAGAACTGCTAACTCTGGTTGAGCTAAGGAAATTAAAACCATTCTCCTTAGGCAGTCAAGAATCTCCTTTGGGTCAGCCAGAAATGAGATGAAGCTCTCTTGAGGGTGTCTCTGTGGTTCTTATGCAAAGATCACCACTGGAATAGACAGTGGAATGACAATCCCAGACCTACACTGCAATTGTTCACAAATGGTAGCATCTTGAGTGCGGCTTGGTTAAAATATGTTTTGTATTGGAGATCAAAATATTCTCAGGACCCACTGATTAAGGTATTTTCAAAATATAAATTGGATGAATTGCTATCTTTTTTTTCTGCCATCCAGATACACATAGTTGCAAGAACATTTTTATTAAGCACAGACTAACCATTCTTTCAGGAAAATGCTATGGATATATCAGAGAGAATTGAAGGCACAGAACCAGGAAGAGTGGAAGGATAAATTATCAAAAAGTTTTTTGTTAGTCTCTTACTAAAAAGTTTACCAAATCTTCCATTCTGGTGCCCAATTATTTCACACCTTATTCTGTATTTTAGCAAAATTACAGCAAGGATTTCCTCTACCCAACCCACACAAAATCTCACTCGTCAATTCAGATATTGAAGTTCTTGAGGTAAGAATTATCAGTATTAATTGCGCCATTTCTTTTCATCGTAGAATGCACCTCTTCTTATTTTTCTTACTTTTTGTTTTATTTTGTTCTGCTTTGTTTTTTCCCAGCCCAAGGAATTTTATAAACAAGATATTTAGCTCTTAAAGCTCATAATTAATAATGAAAAGCCCTTAAACTTGAGTTTAAAAATCACACCAGAAAAAAAAAAAAAAAAAAAAACAACACACATCAGACCAAATCTGATTTCCCTGTGAAGCCAAGGTTATTCACACCACAGTACAAGAAGATGCACCTGTGCACTTTATTTTATTTGTTCCACAAGATATGCTGTAAGGCTGGGATTGTGAATCCCATTTTATAGATGAGAACAGGAAGACTCAGAGAGGTGAAAAGGTTTATGTAGCTGGAAAGGGCATATTCGAGACCAGATTGGCTCTTCTGATTCCCTTAGTAAGTAAACTTTGGCCTGAACCAAAGACACTCCTCTGGGTTCAGGGATCTGCTGTAAGTGGTTTCCTGGTTAATTATTATTCACAAACTTCAGAATACCTTATTTCTTCCCTTCTGGGGCTTTTTGGTTTAGGGAGGTAGATGTTAGAATCCGACAGAATTCTCCAATCCTATATACTACTCTGCACCCCCTGTTCCCTCCCCATGTCACCTTCTATAATTGCTTAAGTCGCACAAGGTGACAAGAATCCAAAATAGCCTGTTCCCCTGTCTGAGACATTGACAAGGAGGTGGGGGTAGAGGAGGGTATGATATAGTAGGACCCGGTAAAGAAGCCCCGTCCCCCTCACCCTTCAGGCAGACTTAGACATCCTATGGCAGCACACCCCCAAGTTTGACATCGTCTTCGTTGTTGCATCCTTTTCAGGGTTTCCTTTTGATCTCCACCGACCTGAAGTATAAAACATCAAAGCAGCAGCCAGGTTTCCATGGTTGGGAAGATCTGCACCTGATAAGTGGACAGTGGAGCGGGAAGCCAACCCCATGATTGCCTGTTTAGAGTCCACTCCAGGAAGCAAATGGCCCTTAATCCCACAGCTCCTATAAACCCAGGGCTGGAAGACAGTACACACTGGAATTGTAAAGCCCTTGTGGAACGCCGGAAGTTTTCTTTCTCAAGGCCTCAGAAATATAGAGGGAGGCAAACTGGGTGAAAGGGTTAAACCAGGCTGTGTGTGTCCCCACGGGCGTGGAGGGGTAGCTGTTGGAATGTGCGTTCGTGTTTGCGTGCCTGTTGTGTGCTCCTGTGTCAGTGAGATTCTGTGGCCAAGAACAAGGTATGTATTACTTCTAAGGTCTGTGAGAAGGTCTCAAATACAGACTTGCATCAGTTGTTATCAGCGGAGATCCCTTCAGCCTCTTCAGCTTTCTAGGGTTCCCTCCTCCCTGCATACTGGATTTTATGTTTTATATTTACTGCTACTGTCTCCTGTATTTAATTAAAATTGTTTTCTATCAAAGTAAATTTTGCCTTTTCATTTGCAAAGTTTCTTGTCCCTGATTTTTTTTTTTTTTTGTAATAAAATAAGACAGGTAAGAAGAGAATATGGTGTCCTTAAGGGTTTTTTGTTTGTTTGTTTGTTTGTTTGTTTGTTTTTCTCTCCTACGCTGCACGGCCTTCTGGCTTGTGGGACCTTAGTTCCCTAATGAGGGATGGAATCTGGGACCTCTTGGAAATGCAGAGTTCTAACCACTGGACCATCAGGAAATTCCCTAGTGTTTTTAATACTACCACAAACTGAGCTTGTACAGATTTCAAAACTTGATTTAAAAAGGGAATATGTTCTCTCTTTGGAGAAGGCAATGGCACCCCACTCCAGTACTCTTGCCTGGAAAATCCATGGACAGAGGAGCCTGGTAGGCTGCAGTCCATGGGGTCGCTAAGAGTTGGGCACGACTGAGCGACTTCACTTTCACTTTTCACTTTCATACATTGGAGAAGGAAATGGCAACCCACTCCAGTGTTCTTGCCTGGAGAATCCCAGGGGTGGGGAAGTCTGGTGGGCTGCCGTCTATGGGGTCGCACAAAGTCGGACATGACTGAAGCGACTTAGCAGCAGCAACAGCATGTTCTCTCTTAGATGTGTCTGGAGAGAAACAGTGATTGCAGGAAACTACAAATTGTATCACTTTAAGTTTTAGGCTGCTTTCTCTCTCAAATTAAATGAAATGGCAATGCAGAGTACTAGATAAATCATAGATAGATTAATGTTGTTGGAGCAACAAATCATTGGGGTAAAATTGGGGCAGAAGAGGAGGAAAGGGGAACTAAATAGAATCCACACTTTGCTTTTGTGATGCTGACAATCCAGTGGGGGAACAGAAGACAGCTGTTTACTGGAGGGCTTACCCAGTATTTAATCTTCACGATCACTTGTGAAGAATTATGATCCCATTTTATAGAAAAGGAAACAAAAATTATTAAAAAGAGATTTATCATACAAAGCTAGTAAACAGCAACAGTAAAAATTCAATCCAAGCCTTTCTGATTCCAACGTCACTGTTCTTTACATGAGGTAGGATTAGAAATAGAAAACACTTAAGGCTCATTTATTATTGTGAAGAAGAGGCAGTGTGTATAAAAGCAGGTTCATAGAGTACTTAGTCATCAGAGAAGACTAGGCTGGGAAGCCCTAGACATCCATAACAACTGCCATTTACTCATCTTTGTATTGCTCATCTGACCTCAATAGATGTCCTTGTCAGTGTTGTTGGGATAAATGATAAACTGTCATGTTTCGTTCTTCGGAATGCTCTTTTCTGACTTAAGTATTTAATGTGTTCACAAATTCGTTTTGAAACATTACAAAATTTCCATTGTGGTATCTGTTTAAATGTTTCTCTTTCTCAGCTACAGACATCTCTTTCTCCCTCACTCAGTTCAGTTCAGTTCAGTCGCTCAGTCATGTCCGACTCTTTGTGACCCCATGAATCACAGCACGCCAGGCCTCCCTGTCCATCACCAACTCCCGGAGTCCACCCAAACCCATGTCCACCAAGTCGGTGATGCCATCCAACCATCTCATCCTCTGTTGTGCCCTTCTCCTCCTGCCCTCAATCTTTCCCAGCATCAGGGTCTTTTCAAATGAGTCAGCTCTTTGCATCAGGTGGCCAAAGTATTGGAGTTTCAGCTTCAACATCAGTCCATCCAATGAACCCCCAGAACTGATCTCCTTTAGAATGGACTGGTTGGATCTTGCAGTCCAAGGGACTCTCAAGAGTCTTCTCCAACACCACAGTTCAAAAGCATCAATTCTTCGGCGCTCAACTTTCTTTGTAGTCCAACTCTCACATCCATACATGACTACTGGAAAAACCATAGCTTTGACTAGATGGATCTTTGCTGGAAAAGTAATGTCTCTGCTTTTGTGGGGTGTAAACTCCAAGTTGTTCATGGGGTTCTCAAGACAAGAATACTGAAGCGGTTTGCCATTCCCTTCTCCAGTGGACCACATTCTGTCAGATCTCTCCACTATGACCTGCCCATCTTGGGTTGCCCCACGGGCATGGTTTAGTTTCATTGAGTTAGACAAGGCTGTGGTCCTAGTGTGATTAGACCGACTAGTTTTCTGTGAGTATGGTTTCAGAGTGTCTGCCCTCTGATGCCCTCTTGGAACACCTACCATCTTACTTGGGTTTCTCTTACCTTGGGCGTGGGGTATCTCTTCACAGCTGCTCCAGCAAAGCACAGCCACTGCTCCTTACCTTGGTCGAGGGGTATCTCCACTTTGGCCACCTCATGCGAAGAGTTGACTCATTGGAAAAGACTCTGATGCTGGGAGGGATTGGGGGCAGGAGGAGAAGGGGACGACAGAGGATGAGATGGCTGGATGGCATCACTGACTCAATGGACCTGAGTCTGAGTGAACTCCGGGAGTTTGTGATGGACAGGGAGGCCTGGTGTGCTGCGATTCATGGGGTTGCAAAGGGTCGGACACGACTGAGCGACTGAACTGAACTGAACTGAAACTCCAAGCTCAAAAGAATTGTTGCTTTTGAACTGTGGTGTTGGGGAAGACTCTTGAGAGTCCCTTGAGCTGCAAGGAGATCCAATCAGTTCATCCTAAAGGAAATCAGTCCTGACCCAGAGGGATGGGATGGGGAGGGAGGTGGGAGGGCGGTTCAGGATGGGGAACAGGTGTACACCCGTGGCCAATTCATGTCGATGTACGGCAAAACCAATACAACATTGTAAAGTAATTGGCCTCCAATTAAAATAAATAAATTTGTATTACAAAAAAAAGGAAATCAGTCCTGAATATTCATTGGAAGGACTGATGCTGAAGCTGAAACTCCAATACTTTGGTCACCTAATGGGAAGAACTGACTCATTTGAGAAGACCCTTATGCTGGGAATGATTGAAGGCAGGAGGAGAAGGGGACGACAGAGAATGAGATGGTTGGATGACATCACCGACTGGATGGACGTGAGTTTGAATAAGCTCCGGGAGTTGGTGATGGACAGGGAATCCTGGCGTGCTGCAGTCTATGGGGTCGCAAAGAGTTGGACATGATTGAGCGACTGAACTGAACTGAAACTCCAAGCAGGTGATTCCTTGGAACAACTGGACCTGATCCAGATTCAGTGTGTTTTTCAATGCTGAATGTGAATATGAGGTTTGCTCAGTTATGTCCAACTCTTTGCCACCCTATGGACTGTAGCCTACCAGGCTCCTCTGTCCAATGCTGAAAAGCACTTCCAAAACGAAAGATAACTAGATCATACTAAAAAGTACTGGATTTAGCTTAGCTTTAGCGTGGAAGAGACTGACTAGTTAACATCCACAAAGATAAATGCTAGAGGATGGTCTATCTTAACTAGTAAAGGAAAAAGAGAGCGCGCGCGATTGATACAAGTTTTGAACCTCGGCGCTTGCCGTCGCCCACCCTGCTGCGGAACCGGCCGCGCCTGCGCGCTGAGTGCCGGAAGGCGGTGTTTAAGTCAGCGGGACAACGCGGCCAGTGGATTCTCAAAGGGAAGCCGTGAGTTTTCGCCACCATGAGTCGCAGTTATAATGATGAGCTGCAGTTCTTGGAAAAGATCAGTAAGAACTGCTGGAGAATCAAGAAGGGCTTCGTGCCCAACATGCAGGTGAGGCGGGGGAGCAGGGCTCCGTGGCTGGGGGGTCCGTGGCGCCTCCCTGCCCACCGGGCTGGGCCTCCTCCAACCCCTCCAGACCCCTAGCGCGCGGGGGCCGCCCTCGTCCCGCCGCCAGCGGATTTCCTCTGGCGTCTACCCCAAGTTCCCCTCCGTCCCATGAGTGCTTCCTCCGTGCCGACCCAACGTCTCCGGTGGAGACGTCCCAGCACGGTGAGGGGGAAGAAAGCGGAATGCGTCCAGCGCACCCACATAAATAAGAAACTGGCCTTTGCGAAGCGTTTTCACACAGAAGTCTCATAAATGGACCGTTGCTGAGCCTTGGAGACAGCAGCGGTCTTCCACTAGGTGCTCAGCAAGTCCGGAGTGGAGTTGCTTGGGCCAAACTCCGCTCCTCTGAGTCATGCTGGTCATTCATGTAACGTTTACGGACCTGTATTCACTGTACAGAGTTTTTAGCTCACTGTACTGTTCTTTGTGGGTGTTTTTTTTTTTTTTTTTAATTGACAGGCAAAGTTTTAATAGAACAGTCTTTCTTCTCGAAACAGACGAGAAAGGTCACAGGGCGGGGTGTTTTCTTTTTCACAGGCACTTGTCAGTAGGGCCTGGAGGGTCAGTCGATTGCACAACTTCTTTTACTCACCTAGTAGAAGCTCAGCTAAGACATGGTGTCCAGTTCATGTCTTCGTCTGACAGGATGATGTATTCCCGACGAAGACTTGGGACCCTGATACTAGAGTTTGAAAACCTGGTCTCTGTTATTTTGGGGCTTCCTTGCCATTTATGCTTACTATCTTTCATTAAAGTGAAGAAAGAAGGCATTTGTGAGGTTTTGGCGCATATGTTCTTAAATGGCTTTTGAAATCCCTTTAGATACCCTGCAAGTGTACTGAAGGTTTGTGATTCTGCGCCTTGGTAAAAGTTCCTGAGAGCCACTCCACTGTTTTACTCAGTATTATTATTGAGTGTCCCCTATGAACAAAGCACTTAGCTAGACGCCGAGGGGAGGAAAAACCCATAGCGGTAAACCTCCTTTTTGCTCTGTTTTTTCCCCGTGGTAGCGACTTCACTTTCACTTTTCACTTTCATGCATTGGAGAAGGAAATGGCAACCCACTCCAGTATTCTTGCCTGGAGAATCCCAGGGACAGAGGAGCTTAGTGGGCTGCCGTCTATGGGGTCGCACAGAGTCGGACACGACTGAAGCGACTTAGCAGTAGCAGCAGGAGCAGTTTCTTTTTATGGAATCCGGTTCTCTGAATGGAGTAGAAAATAAAAAATCATATGATCATCCTAAGAGGATTGTGACACACATTGTCATGTTTTGACAGCAGTCCTAGCTTAACTTTTAATTCACACTCTCCTGCTAATTCTGCATGGGAGCAAGTCTGATTTTGGTCAGCACTTTCCATTAACTATTGAAACAACACTTTGCTACCACCTCTCCCTTGGGAATGGAAAGTTGAAACATTGATATATTGCTCTTAAAAAGTTACTGACCTTTATGCTAGGCTTGTGTTGAATTCCCATTCTCTTAAGAGTAGAGAATTTAACACTTGAATTCTCATCTCTCAATCTCCATTCCTCTCACAAGAACCATGTGCTACACTAAAAATTTCTCTTTGTTCCTTAAAAACATTTCTCTCCCATCTTTATGTCATCTTTCCATTCAGCTCCTAAATATGTTGCTGTTCCAGTAATGTCTTTTGTCTTTAAAGAGCCAGCTCAGTGTTCACAAAGGGAACAAACTGTGAAGCACCCCCCCACGCCCCCACCCTAGACTGTTGAGCCCCTTCTACATCAGATTTTTCTGTAGAACTCTGCTTCTATTACAGCACTGGCGTCATTGCACGCTCTGCATGTTCTAGTCGACCACATCCTAGACTGGAAGCTGCACAAAGGGACAACCCTGCATCGTTTCTGTCTCTCCCCTACTGTGCAGTACAGTCCTGACACATAATGAGTCCTCAGTAAGCGGTGAATAATAAATGCGACCCTTTAGAAAAGTGTGCTGGAGATATTCTCCATCAACTGGTATTGTTAGTCTCCCAGTGGTACGATGCAGAAGTTTTCCTTCTGATAAATCAATTTCCTTGTCCAGATGATTATTAAGTCTTTGGTTCTTCACTGCTTGGCAGATCCTTCATAATATTTGATCTCTGATTAACCTGTTCTCACCTTTGGTGTTACATAAGTATATCTTCCATTGTCTTGTGTGTGCCTCTATCATCAAGCTTTTTTATTCTCTTAGAATTACACAGATTGTAAAACTAAGCTTTTTTTTTATTCACTGTTTACATAAGTATAGATTTGTACTTATCAAATCAAAACAGAGGACAGTAAAGTGTAGTGTGCTGTTGTCTTAGACATGGAAAAAGTATGCTTAGGTCAGATGATTGCATTTGTATGTTTAGATCTGAGCTTTTGATTCTTTTTTTTTTCCAAAACCTACTGATGTTTTAGAAGCACAAGAATACTGAGACCTTTGGCCTTAGTGAGAGCATTGTTGGAAGACTTTTCTTAATCCCACATGCACACAAAATATTTTACCTGTTGAACTTTTAAATGTGGCTTATGAGAGTAGAAGAATAAACAAAATGATTTGTGGAACATTGTAAAATACATTTCAAAGGTATATTTAAAGATGGGAACATCTTGTAAGAAGTTTTCTGCTATTTAAGGTAGTGTGAGAGTATTTTATGAAGAGTAAAGCAAAATAAATATTGTCTGCAGTGTTTGTATTCTATCCAGTACTTGTATATCAGGTCCGTGTGCTCTGACATAATTTTTCCCTTTCTTTGATACCAGGTTGAAGGAGTTTTCTATGTGAATGATTCTCTGGAAAAATTAATGTTTGAAGAATTAAGGAATGCCTGTCGAGGTGGTGGTACGTAAATTATAGAGTTTTACATGTGGCAGTACAACTAGTGTATACCTTGTGGCGTGAAAATGGTAACTCAAGTAATTATAATTTAAAAATACAAAAGTATTGTCAAGGAATGATCAAGACCTGAAGTGAGACAAAAGCCTGTTACTTATTCGTGATCACATTTTTGGCCGCCTGAGCTTGTAAAGCACTTTAGCTGGATGGACCTGGTTGGTTTTGCAGCCAACCTCTGACAGTTACAATAAGAACAACCATTTACTGTGCACTTACTATGTAAATGTACAGGCATTTACATAGCTTATGGCATATAATTCTTGGACTAACTCTAAGAGGAAGATACCTCCATTTTACAGATGTTTAAGTCAAGGCTCGGTGAGGTTAAGTCATTTTAGTTCATCCAAGGCTATAGTTTCTCAGTAACAGAACCAGAATTCAGAACCAGTTGTGTCTAATTACAAAGTCAGTATGCCTTTAGTCTCACTAAACTTCAGTTATCTCATCCATAAAAAAGAGTTTATCACACCTATCTTGCAAGACTACGGGCAGATATAGAGATAAATGTATAACATTCTGATGATGATGGTGAAATAGAAATCTAGTTTTAACCCTTTTATTTTTTAGGTCAACAAACCTAAAATAAATTTCACCACTGTCTCACCAGGGCATGCTGACTTGTCTAAAAAGATGTGCTGATATTACAACCCCAGATCCCCTGACTCCATGCAGTTTCACAACACTTCCTAATTGCCCTTTTTTGTCATTTAGAGTAAAACTGTTTTGTTTTTGTTTTTGTTTTAATAAATATTATGAACAGTTAATGCTTTTTTTATATTGACAACATAATGTGTAATGATTATGTTTTACAACTCCAAGTACAGTATTTGCAGGCAACCATCATAGTCTGCACAGAATACTGACGGCGTGTTTGTAATTAGTGTGGTTGCCCTCACTGCTTTCCTGTGTGTGTGCTGCCTTCTTTCCCACTTATTCTCAAACACACTTATGAAAACTTTGTTTTTGTAGTCCTAACCACTACCCCTTCATTTAATCCAGTCTAGAAAAGTGACTATATTTCTGCCAAAAATCCCAAAGAAAGGCAATGCCAAAGAATGCTCAAACTACTGCACAATTGCACTCATCTCACATGCTAGTAAAGTAATGCTTAAAATACTCCAAGCCAAGCTTCAGCAATATGTGAACCATGAACTTCCATATGTTCAAACTGGTTTTAGAAAAGGCAGAGGAACCAGAGATCAAATTGCCAACATCCACTCGATCATTGAAAAAGCAAGAGCGTTCCAGAAAAACATCTATTTCTGCTTTATTGACTATGCCAAAGCCTTTGACTGTGTGGATCGCAATAAACTGTGGAAAATTCTGAAAGTGATGGGAATACCAGATCACCTGACTTGCCTCTTGAGAAACCTGTATGCAGGACAGGAAGCAACAGTTAGAACTGGACATGGAACAACAGACTAGTTCCAAATAGGAAAAGGAGTATGTCAAGGCTGTATATTGTCCCCCTGCTTATTTAACTTATATGCAGAGTACATCATGAGAAATGCCGGGGTGGAGGAAGCACAAGCTGGAATCAAGATTGCCGGAAGAAATATCAATAATCTCAGATATGCAGATGACACCACCCTTATGGCAGAAAGTGAAGAAGAACTAAAGAGCCTCTTGTTGAAAGTGAAAGAGGAGAGTGAAAAAGTTGGCTTAAAGCTCAACAATCAGAAAACTAAGATCATGGCATCCAGTCCCATCACTTCATGGGAAACAGATGGGGAAACAGTGGCTGACTTTATTTTTCAGGGCTCCAGAATCACTGCAGATGGTGATTGCAGCCATGAAATTAAAAGATGCTTACTCCTTGAAAGGAAAGTTATGACCAACCTAGACAGCATATTAAAAAGCAGACACATTACTTTGCCAACAAAGGTGCGTCTAGTCAAGGCTATGGTTTTTCTTGTGGTCATGTATGGATGTGAGAGTTGGACTGTGAAGAAGGCTGAGTGCCGAAGAATTGATGCTTTTGAACTGTAGTGTTGGAGAAGACTCTTGAGAGTCCCTTGGACTGCAAGGAGATCCAACCAGTCCATCCTAAAGGAGATCAGTCCTGGGTGTTCATTGGAAGGACTGATGTTGAAGCTCAAACTCCAATACTTTGGCCACCTGATGCAAAGAGCTAACTCATTTGAAAAGACCCTGATGCTGGGAATGATTGAGGGCAGGAGGAGAAGGGCACAACAGAGGATGAGATGGTTGGATGGCATCACCGACTTGATGGACACGGGTTTGGGTGGACTCTGGGAGTTGGTGATGGACAGGGAGGCCTGGCATGTTATGATTCATGGGATCGCAAAGAGTCAGACATGACTGAGTGAGTGAATTGAACTAAACTACCAAAAATCAAATGTGTTCACTTTTTTCATATTGAAATTTTGTTTTCAGGTGTTGGTGGCTTCCTGCCAGCCATGAAACAAATTGGCAATGTGGCCGCCCTGCCTGGGATTGTTCATGTGAGTCCATATTCAGAGCTTTAGTCACTTATATTTTCTTTTAGTCTAAAAGTTTGTTGAATAGGTGAATGGCCATGCCTAGCTGATAGTGGTATCATCTAGACAGTGGCCCTCAAACATCTAGAAATAACTGTGGAATTTAAAGAAGTAATTGAATCTGGGTATATCTCAGTCTCTGGCTGCCTTTGGCCAGAATCTGTGTTTGAGAACCTTTGGAGTAGACTTTATTCTCTTGTCTCTTGTTGTTGTACACATCACTCTTGTATTAGTGTGCCACCAGGGAAAGTTTCAGTGTGGCCGCGTTCAAGAGGAGGACTGGAGGAATACTGGAAAGAAGTATAAGGGTTAGGACTGAGGGAAGGGAGAGAGGCGCACAATATAACTGTTAAGGATATGAGTGGAAAAAGAGGCTGGTGGTGATGCTGGGGATAGAAATGGATGGTACAAGTGGGGACCCCACCCAAGTCTGCATTTCAGATTCCACCATTAGGGGTAGATGTTAAATCCAGCAGACATGTTTTGAGGTCCTGGTGCAGGTTACTATGTTCAGCACTTGGGGGAAGAAATGAAGAGACGTGGCTTGTACATTTAAGGAAGTGTTCAGGTGTCTGCATATATCCCTACCATGTTGTGATCTCCATTCTTTCTGAGTCAGGATACTTCCCTAGGCCCCGGATGTAGACAGTGCACAGTTTTCACTCCATCTGATGTGTTACATTTGTCTTATTTCTTAAACACTGAGGACCTTTGTAAATCTGGCATTCCTCTCCTGTCAACCTGACATGACCACAATTTGTCAATGTCTAAGCATCATCTTTAAAATGTGATAGTATTAAAATTAGCGTATGGTTGTCCTATATCATGTTGTACTGAGGCGTTTCTCTTTTCAGTTTTCTTAGTTAATGGTCAGGATTTGAGGGGGTGGGGAATGTTGTGGATTTTTTTGTCTTTTGGCTGAACTGCAAGTGGGAAAATCCCAGTGGTCAAACTTTGTAAAAAGTCTTTCCTGCCATATCTAGCTTTATGATTAGGAATTTTTATACCCAATTTCCACCAATAGAGAAGATTTCATGAAAACAGAATCTTGATTTGGGGAAGGTTTTAATTCCCAGTCTGTTTTAGAGTAAGATCTGTCAGGCAGCCAGAGTGCCAGGTGGAGAAAGCTGTATTTCTTTTTCTGATTTTCTTTCAGCGATCCATCGGTCTTCCTGATGTCCATTCAGGTTATGGGTTTGCTATTGGAAATATGGCAGCCTTTGATATGAACGACCCTGAAGCAGTGGTATCCCCAGGTAAGGTCACTGTACACGTCTGCTGTCAGGCGTGTAGCTTCTCAGAATCATAGCCTTTCTAGAATAGATTGTGGCTGCTTTTTGTGTGTGCATGTCAGCTTCATCATGTTCTATCATTTCTGTTCTTCATTTTCTAAGAGGATTAATTGTGGACACTTGGAGGCTATTAAAATATCAAATAAAAGCATATATTTATTTAAAACTATTTGAGCTCCTACTTTGTGCCAGGCATTATTCAGACATTGGCTACAAAACAAACCAAAAGACTTCCCTGGCTAGTGTATCTTCTTTGTGTCACAGTTACCTCTTAGACAAATTGGAGCTAATGATATTACTTACGACATAATATTTTTGTGAAGATTAAATGCATTAAGCTGTGCTAAAGTACTTAGTACAATGCTAGACACTTAGGAAGTACTTGATAAGCGTTTGCTTGTATTATCATCGTTATTATCCACTTCTAGTTGTACACTTCTTTTCTGCTGTGGTATGCTTTCACTGAAAATATTTCACACCAGAAATAGTATCTTTGCTCTAGAGTCTGAAAAAAAAAGATGAAAGTACAAATTATATGTTGAGAGTTTTGGTGGACAGGATCATTTTAGAGCAATCCTCTGCCAAGAATAATGAGAAAAGCTGTGTAAAAATTTCAAAACAAAACCAAAACACATCTGTTGAAACCATAAGAAAACTGTTGAGACAGTAAGAATTTGTGAGGCTAAGATCCAGAGGAAAAAGTGCAAGTACATGCGCCCAATATTTAGCACTTTTAGCTTTTCTTTTGAGGTCATGGCAGATTTGTCCTTAAGGACGCAGCTGATGCGAATAACCCTGTTACAGACTTGACACCTTCACCTCTAAGATATGTATGTGATTGTACATGCACCCACATTATAGTGCACCCAAGAATTGTAGAATACACGTTCTTTTCAAGCGCACATAGAATGTTCACCAAAACTAGACCATGTACTGAGCCACGAAGATGATCTCAGATTTCAAAGCATTGAAATCAGAGTAGCAGTTCTCAAACTTTAGACTTGAGACCTTTTTACATTCTTAAAATTATTGAAGGTTGGTCTCAAAGGCTTTTGTTGATGTTTACCTTACTGGAAATTAAAACTGAAAAAGTTTAAAACAGTAACATGTAAGGACACATTCCATGTTTCATTATGCCTCACAGCAAACATGTTATCACATGTCATGTAGCCTTTGGAAAACTTCACTGTGCAGTAGAGAGAATGCATTTAGAAGGCTAATGAATGTCTTAGCATTGTTATACAGTTAATCCTAAAGACATGAAATGATCTCTGGGCCATACGTAAGAACCACTGTTACAAAGAGTAGTATCCTACCACAGTGGAGTTAAGTTAGAAATCATGAACAATAAAAACTAAGGGGAAGAAACCCCATATGTTTGTAAATTGAGCAGTATGCATTTAAATAACCCATGGGTCAAGAAAATCATAATGGAAACTACAAATAATTTTAATGATAATTTTAAAAATAACCTGTATAAAAATTGTTACTATTAATACCATCCTTGAATAGAAATACACAGCCTTCAGTGCACAGATTACAAAGGAAGAAAGGCTACAGTATCAATGATATAAGCATCCATCTCAAAAAGTTAACAAAAAGCACAACAAATTAAACCCAGGAAAGATAGAAAGATGGAAATAAGAGCAAGATTAATGAAACAATATACAATGGAAAGGATCAACAAAGTCAAAAGTTGGTTCTTTGAAAGGACTAATAGAATTCATGAACCCCTGATAAGAGTGACCGAGAAAAAAAGAGAAGCACATAATTCACATTTTAATCTCTAGTCTAAATGTTACTTATGGTTATTTTTGCCTCCTTGGCCCACAGTATGTGTTTAAATTATGTTGTTGTTAGCTACTTTGTCAGCTACTTTAAAACATAATCTTTAAGAATGGCTATCTTTTAAACCCTTTATTCATAGTGGGTAACCACTGGTAACAATGCTTAACCACCTGGTTTTGCTAATATTTGACTTAATTTTTCTCTATTTTGTAGGTGGTGTTGGGTTTGACATTAACTGTGGTGTCCGCTTGCTGAGAACCAATTTAGATGAAAGTGATGTTCAGCCTGTGAAAGAGCAACTTGCCCAAGCTATGTTTGACCACATTCCTGTGGGAGTGGGGTCAAAAGGTGTCATCCCAATGAATGCCAAGTAAGAACAAAAGTTTCCAATATATGGAATGAGAGATAATAACCACGTGATCCTCATTTTCAGTGTAGGACATTTAGGAGATAGGGATTGTTCAGTCACTTTTCAGGAAGTGTAATGAACTGTTTTTTTAAGCATGAGGTCCATAATGTTTGTTAGAAACACTAGTCAATTCATGTTCATTGTGACAGCCTTTGACATACAGTTCTAAATAGAATAATATCCATTAATGTTTACTGAGCATTTCCTATGTGCAAAGCATTGTGTGGTGGTGGATGTGTATATCATTTTGTGTAGGTAATAATGCTAATATTATCCGTGGTTTACAAGAAAGGAAACTGAGGTTTAAAGAGAGAATAGTAAATAAGCTAGTAAAGTCAGGATTCACATCAAGGATCCTTTGGCTTCAGAGGTTATATTCTGAAGAGCACTGTCCTTTGTCAGTGAAGATGTATTTATTGATGACCTTCCTTTTTGGGTGATAGCCCTGAGTTTGTTCTTCACCTACAATATCATGTATTTCCAAAGTAGAGAATTCCATGTAAGACTACCCTGCAGTGGCCATCGGTGTACTGTGTCATATCTTGTGTAAAGCTGTACACCTTACACTTTGCAGGGTGTGCTTAATAAGTGTACCTCTTTAATATCTTCTGTTTTATCTTTAAAATTTGTATGAATTTTGTGTTCTATTCAGATACGTGTACAGACATTAATATCAAAACGTTTTAGCTATTTCCTGTTATATACAACTCCTATTTACCAAAAAGCAAAACACAACCCCCCAAAAAACACTTAGAGTAAAACTGATACTTTTGGAAGATGCTTATTCTGTGATTTTATGTGGTCCCTGACATGCAGTTCCACTTTGAAAAGCATACTTGGAACATCTAATAAATTCCAAGCATCTTTACAAATACTTTTGATAGGAATTTTGTCCTAATAGGTAATGTTTGAAATGAGCTGTTGTGGGGAGAGCACATTGATCATTGTAATTGCTCCTGATAATATTTTGAAAAGGGGCTGGACCTTAGGTGAAGATGAGAGCTTTTTCCTTCTAGGGGTTTAATGTGTATACACCTCAACTTCAAAATGCAGATACAGTAAAGCTAGGTAGTACTTCTGTTGCCTGAGGACATTGAGATAGCTTTATTTATTATTTGTAATTTTTCATACGTTACTATGAAAAGTTAGTGTTAACTGTGGTAAAGTTGGTGATAGATAATGACTGTTGGTTATAGTTATAAATTTTCTGTGGCTGCTTAATCACTGCATCATAGAACTCAGGATCAGAGAGGGAAATAAAATTTGAAAAGTATGAGGGGCTGTAAAAATGTGAAGAACTATAATCATCTCCAATGTGGTGTTTAGTACTTCAGTATTCAATTATTTATGAAACTGCTTTCCTCAAAAAACTAAAATTGCTAATAGCATGAACTGTGTCCCACACGATGCCTGAGGCACAGGCAATAAATGGAGTGCTTTCCTCTGCCCTTTGAGATGTGGTCATTCTTAGGTTTTGATCTGCCTTGGCTGTGAAGTGACCTTCACCTTGTTACTCACTCAGAGACTTGGAGGAGGCCTTGGAGATGGGTGTGGACTGGTCCCTGAGAGAAGGCTATGCCTGGGCAGAGGACAAGGAGCACTGTGAGGAGTATGGAAGGATGCTGCAAGCTGATCCCAATAAAGTCTCAGCCAGGGCTAAAAAAAGAGGCCTTCCCCAGGTAACACTCACTCTGGAGGGGAGACGTTCATTTTTTTCATGGTTTTTTTTTGGCGGGGCGAGGGGGGGAGTCTGTCTTCCATGTGTGGAGAGTATATCCCCAGCGTTTTTCGGAGTACATTGAGAGGAACACAGTTTTATTTATGCTTCATTCTTACTCTTAAAAAGCTGTCAGGAGTTTGCACATATTCATAAAATAAAACAAGGTGTCATGAATTAGAAGTGGATGGGAAGAAAATGAAATATGATTATAAGACTTAAAATGTATACCAAAATTGCTTATGTATAAACTTTGACAATCTACAGATTTGGCTGAAAGTTTTCTAGCATCTAGGTTGAAAACAGATACCTTGTCAGTTCGTGGTGTCCATGAGATTAAAAATATACCAGATGTTTGAAATTTACACTAATTGTAATGGCTTTGCCACTAATTCACTATGACTTTAGGCAAGTCTCTTGCCTTCTGGGTCTTGTTTTCTTAGCTGAGAATTGAGATAAAAGTTAAAACTAGGCAACCTCTGAAGACTCTTGTTGCACTGCCATTTTCTGGGTCCCTAAATCATCTATTAGCTCCAATTATGGGATATATCCTTCCAGTGATGTGTAAGAGTCAGCATTCATCAGAGTTCATCCCAAAATTTGACCATTCTCTCCATGATGTTTAAATTGTCCTGTGAGCCCTTTGATGGTCTGAGTTTTGGTTGATGAAGCTTTTAATGTGTTGTACCTCAAGCAGATAATGAACAGTAAACTGCAGGAACTGCTGTACACTATTTTAGTTGTGTGGAATACTACTTGAAATAAATGAAACTTTTCTAAGCTTAGAAGTTTCTTTATTACATAAAACACTATTTGTGTGGTTATCTTTTTGTTGATTGTTCCTACCAATTTGCTTTTTAAATGGATTTTTTTCAAACCAGAGTAGCTGCTGTTTTATCAAACGTTCTTACTTTTGTAGTTGGGGACTCTGGGAGCAGGCAACCACTATGCAGAAATCCAGGTTGTGGATGAGATTTTCAACGAGTATGCTGCTAAGAAAATGGGCATTGACCATAAGGGACAGGTGTGTGTGATGATCCACAGTGGAAGCAGAGGCTTGGGCCACCAAGTTGCCACAGGTATATTCTGGACCTAAGTTTTGGCTTGGTGCTAAAAAGTACGTTTTATGGGGAACCATATAGAAGTTTAAGGGAGAAAGTGCTGAAAGTTTACTTGTAGTTTTTTACCCTTGTTCTCCTCACTGGCAACGCGTCTTTGAACAAATTAACTTCACTAGGCTTTAATTTCCTTGTTGGAAAAAAATGAGAATAATTATTTTGTACAGTGTTGTAAAAGCTCCACTTTTTATGTTTACTCTACAGATTACTGTTACTAGCTGACCAAGAAAGAGCAATAAAAATCTTAAATTGTAGAATTTATGATAGATGCAGATTTATCAAGATTGGGTGTTATGATGGATTCAGTGATAAAATAGTAAGGCAAGGACTCTGCTGTCAGATTATCTCATGAGAAAGATGTCATGTTTATTAAAAAGAAAAACTAAAGGCAAAAGATAGTAATTGATAAAATAATATGGAAGAGACAGAATGTTTGGGTAAAAGATTTTAGAGGTGACTTCATAGACACACAACATTTGAACAATCATATGTGCAGGACATTCATGACCAGAAGACAGCATAAACAAAAGCAGGAGGCAGGGAAATAAAGGTCATTTTGGATGGTTCGTAGGATGTGTGAAAGGGTTTATGGATATAGGATAACTTATATGGACACATGGAAATTATAAACTCTGAGTTACAATTATGGTTCATCCTTGTATGTATGTTTCATTCTGTGGGAATTTAATGATCTGTCCCAACATGGCCTGTTTAGGGTATTTTGTCTAGCAGGAGTATGGAGCACTGGCTAACATTTCTGAACTTTCTACTGAGTACTTCTCTACAGTTTATCACGAATTCGAGTTGCATGCAGAAGATCTAGCAACTTATCTCCAGTTCTTTTAGGTTAAGTCACTGAAAATTATTTTCAAAAGCTGTGATAGTAATACATGTTTTACTACTTCTCATTCACATGCCAGGAAAAGAGTAACTCAGACCATGATGTTGTTAATTCTCTATATCTCCATTCCCCTTACAAGTCCTAGAGAGCAAGTGTTCTCTTTGGGGTCCACATACATTGTGTCAGACAGCTCTGACAGAAGATTCTCCATAAATACATCTTAACCAACAAGTAGATGAGCTCAGAAACAATTTAAAGGGAAAAATGTATTTTACTTGTTTCTTTTTAGAATGGTTTTGAATATAGTCTACCTTTCTGCAGTAAATCTGAATTATAAAGGGAAAGCCGGCTGACTTGGACTTGGTTGCTCTCTCTCCTTTCAGATGCACTTGTAGCTATGGAAAAAGCCATGAAGAGAGACAAGATTATAGTCAATGACCGTCAGTTGGCTTGTGCTCGAATTGCTTCCCCAGAGGGTCAGGACTACCTGAAGGGAATGGCAGCGGCTGGGAACTATGCCTGGGTCAACCGCTCTTCCATGACCTTCTTAACCCGTCAGGTACAATTGAAGCTGCTTGTCTGTTCCTAGTTATACATGATGAACTTAAATGATTTAAAACAGTGTAATCAAGTCAAAGCCTATATAATTTGGTTTTGGTGTAATAGATATTCAAAATATTGGCAAAGAGTCCAAGCTTTTGTCGTGTCCTTAAGCTCACTCAGTAGGGTATCAGGAGTGGGGAGAAGAGAAACTAAAATTATTCCTAGAATTTGCCTTGAGCAGTGGAGAGGGTGGAAGTCCTGTTTCCTGAAATTCAGGAGGCTGAGGAAGAAGCACTTCTGAAGAGTGAGATCAAGAGTAGTTGTAATCTTTTTTTCCTCCCCAAAGGGTTTCTTTAAAAAAGAATTTGGCTTTGCTGGGTCTTTGTTGCTACTTTCAGGCTTTCTCTGGTTGCAGGGAGCAGTGGCTACTCTCCAGTTACAGTTCTTGGGCTTCTTGCAGGGGCTTCTCTGGTTG
The DNA here is from genome assembly GCF_003369695.1 of Bos indicus x Bos taurus. NCBI lineage: Eukaryota > Metazoa > Chordata > Mammalia > Artiodactyla > Bovidae > Bos > Bos indicus x Bos taurus. The sequence goes on from NC_040080.1 coordinate 49,208,236, forward strand.
CAGAGCACGGGCTTTAGGCATGTGGGCTCAATAGTTGTGGTTTGTGGGCTTAGTTGCCCTATGGCATGTGGGATCTTCCTGGACCAGGGATCTAACCCGTGTCCCCTGCACTGGCCAGTGGATTCTCAACCGTTGGACCACCAGGGAAGTCCCAAGAGTAGTTGCAATTTATTCGGTGACACTTGCTCTGTGGTCTAAAGACAGTTTTTGTCCTTTACATGAAGATTAATAATTTTGCTAATTTTGAACTCTTAGATCCCTCACTCCCTTCAGGAACAGAGCTTTCAGAATCAATAAGTTCTGAAGAGCTAGTTCTGGCCACTATTAACATTATGCTTTCTCTCTTAGGCTTTTGCCAAGGTCTTCAACACAACCCCTGATGACTTGGACCTGCATGTGATCTATGATGTTTCTCACAATATTGCCAAAGTAGAACAGCATGTGGTGGACGGGAAGGAGCGGACTCTGTTAGTACACAGGAAGGGGTCCACCCGAGCCTTCCCTCCTCACCATCCCCTCATTGCGGTTGATTACCAAGTACGTACTGAGCCATTTGTGGTTTTAAGCAGTGGGGGCATGATTTGGACAGTTCTAAATATGGACGAATTTAAACAGGAAAGCAGCAATTGTGAAAAGAAAACAGTCTGTCATCCATGAGAACAGTGATTTCCAGTCTTCTCTGAAGTACGACTTCACCCTCCATCGGTGCTTACAGTGTGCTGTCTAAACAATGCTGCATAGAGAATATTCTGCTCCATTAAGATACATTAAGATTCTCTTTTAAGGCCTTTGAATGATTAGAAGACAGGATTAAGACTAAACTCAGTCTGTTTCATTCCTCTTCTCCTTTCGATATCTGGCTGTGATCAAGTTAGAAGGACCCTTAACCAGCCATTTCACAGATCAGGAAACAAGCCTGAGAGGGCAAGTGCCACGCTTGCTCAGGATGGTTCTTCCTAAAAACTCTTCCCTACACATTTGAGTTTTGTTTTGCTCTTACTTTTGGTCTGTCTTCTATTTTTCTGGTCCTCACATTTTCCCTCCCATCCTCTACCCTTACCTTTCAGTTATCAAAGAATCAAAATACTGTCTTGATGTAGTTGTGAGAGCAGTGCATTTAGAGGCCCAGGCTTCTCCACAGTCCTTTAGTGCAAGAGGAAATTTAAATCTCAGGCATGGAAAGTTCATGCACTCCTGAATGTTAACATGTTTGATTTGTGTGCTTCCTCAGCTTACCGGACAACCAGTGCTCATTGGTGGCACCATGGGAACCTGTAGCTATGTTCTTACTGGTACTGAGCAGGGCATGACTGAAACCTTTGGAACAACTTGTCATGGAGCGGTGAGTTATGAAAACAGAAGCTCACTTAGAAAGACTATCTTCAGTGTAGTCATTGCTTTGCATTTTGATGGGCAAATATACTTGAAAGTGAAAGCGAAGTCTCTCAGTCATGTACAACTCTTTGTGATTCCATGGGCCGTAGCCTGCAAGGCTCCTCTGTCCATGGGATTTTCCAGGCAAGAACACTGGAGTGGGTTGCCATTTCCTTCTCCAGGGGATCTTCCAGAGCCAGGGATTGAACCCTGGTCTCCTGCACTGCAGGCAGACTCTTTACCGTCTGAGCCACCAGGGAAGCCCTTGGTTGAACATTAACAAAGTTGAGGTTTGGATCTGTCTTGTCTTCTACATGAGTTTATCCCCAGAATATATACTGTCTAATAATATATACTGAGGTCACCAAGTATCTCAACCTTGGTGAGTTCATTGTATGGCTAGGAACTATTCCTCAACTCTGAATCCACAAAATGTGGATTGAGAAATTGTCAGACTAGCATAACTGATAAAACTTAACCTGATACAAGTTTACTGCACAGTGTTTCTCAGTGATTTACAGACGTAGCCGTTAGCACAATTTGTTCCTTACTGAGTAGATCCACTCAAGATTTGGAGGAAACGCCCTGTTTTACAAATCAGGACCCATGTGCAGACTGCTTACCTATTTCAGTGTATTGCTTCTTCTAAGCCAGGCGTTGGCAAACTTTCTATAAAGCACCAGACAGTGAACATTTTAGGCTTTTTGGGCCAGAAGATCTCTAGGAGCCATTCCATTTTGCGATCATAGTAGAAAGCAACTGTACATAAACAAGTGGGTTTTCTGTGTCTAATAAAACTTTATTTACAAAAACAGGTAGTAGGCCCCCAGACCAGTTTTCTTACTGCTTTTCTAAGCCATCAACGTTCTTAGCTGGTGATGGAGTGGAAAAAAGAAACTGTCTAGGATATCTTTTCAACCGGACAGGCCCTCACATATATATATCTCTATATATATAAACCGTACTCCTGACCCTTTCTTGTTTCCAGTTGCCTCTCAACTCCTAATTTTTAACCCAGTGATCAAAATCATCTTCCCTCACACATGTCAACAATGTTTCAGGGCATTTTTTATTGTCACCGTCAGGGAGAGGAGTTTTGCTGTTGGCATGTAGTGAGTAGAGGCCAAAGATTCTGCTAAATGTCTTAGAGTATGTATGACAGTTACCTAATCCAGGATGTCAGTAAGTGCTAAGGTTGAGAAACTGTTTTAAATTACAAACAGCACAAAGTTTTTGTGATGATAGACTTATCATTTACAATTTTAAATGAACATATTTGTATTTACTTGATAATAGCAATCAGAAACACAAAACTGAATCTTAAAATGCTTTGTAAATGCGAATTTGTTTTCCACAAAGATGATGAATCTTAAAACAAAAGGTATATTATAAGCTTGATGAAATAGGAAAAGATTGTTTTTAATTCTTTTTATAGTTTAAAAAGAAGTCAAGGAAAAAGCATATAATCCTAAGGGTTTAAATTAATCACTGGGATTGAACATAATTTATAAATGAAGTTCACTCCTTTCCCAACCTAGGGCCGTGCACTGTCCCGAGCAAAGTCAAGACGTAATTTAGATTTCCAGGATGTCCTCGACAAATTGGCAGACATGGGAATTGCAATCCGTGTCGCCTCACCCAAGCTGGTAATGGAAGAGGTAAGTGAAATTTTGAAAAGTATGCAGCATAAAACTGTTCATAATGTATGCCAGTATACAGAGACAGCAGTTGTTACTATTGCTAATAGAAATATCCTTGAGGAGATGAAAATTAGAGAATTAGAGATACCAAGGGAATCTTGCAAAGATGGGCTCAATAAAGGACAGAAATTGAGCTCATCTTTTCATGCAAAGATGGGCTTAATAAAGGACAGAAATGGTAGGGACCTAACAGAAGCAGAAGATATTAAGAAGAGGTGGCAAGAATACACAGGAGAACTGTACAAAAAAGATCTTCACGACCCAGATGATCATGATGGTGTGATCACTCACCTAGAGCCAGACATCCTGGAATGTGAAGTTAAGTGGGCCTTAGGAAGCATCACTATGAACAAAGCTAGTGGAGGTGATGGAATTCCAGTCGAGCTATTTCAAATCCTGAAAGATGATGCTGTGAAAGTGTTGCACTCAGTATGCCAGCAAATTTGGAAACCTCAGCAGTGGCCACAGGACTGGAAAAGGTCAGTTTTCATTCCAATCCCAAAGAAAGGCAATGCCAAAGAATGCTCAAAACTACCACACAATTGCACTCATCTCACACGCTAGTAAAGTAGTGCTCAAAATTCTCCAAGCCAGGCTTCAGCAATATGTGAACCGTGAACTTCCAGATGTTCAAGCTGGTTTCAGAAAAGGCAGAGGAACCAGAAATCAAATTGCCAACATCCACTCGATCATCGAAAAAGCAAGAGCGTTCCAGAAAAACATCTATTTCTGCTTTATTGACTATGCCAAAGCCTTTGACTGTGTGGATCACAATTAACTGTGGAAAATTCTGAAGGAGATGGGAATACCAGACCACCTGACCTGCCTCTTGAGAAACCTGTTTGCAGGTCAGGAAGCAACAGAACTGGACATGGAACAACAGACTGGTTCCAGATAGGAAAAGGAGTCCGTCAAGGCTGTATATGTCACCTTGCTTATTTAACTTATATGCAGAGTACATCATGAGAAATGCTGGGCTGGAAAAAGCACAAGCTGGAATCAAGATTGCGGGGAGAAATATCAATAACCTCAGATATGCAGATGACATCACCCTTATGGCAGAAAATGAAGAACTAAAGAGCCTCTTGAAAGTGAAAGAGAAGAATGAAGAAGTTGGCTTAAAGCTCAACATTCAGAAAACAGATCATGGCATCTGGTCCCATCACTTCATGGGAAATAGATGGGGAAACAGTGGAAACAATGGCTGACTTTATTTTTCAGGGCTCCAGAATCACTGCAGATGGTGATTGCAGCCATGAAATTAAAAGACACTTACTCCTTGGAAGGAAAGTTATGACCAACCTAGACAGCATATTAAAAAACAGAGACATTACTTTGTCAAAAAAGGTCCATCTAGTCAAGGCTATGGTTTTTCCAGTGGTCATGTGTGGATGTGAGAGCTGGACTATAAAGAAAGCTGAGCACCGAAGAATTGATGCTTTTGAACTGTGGTGTTGGAGAAGACTCTTGAGAGTCCCTTGGACTGCAAGGAGATCCAACCAGTCCATCCTAAAGGAGATCAGTCCTGGGTGTTTATTGGAAGGACTGATGTTGAAGCTGAAACTCTAATACTTTGACCACCTGCTGCAAAGAGCTGACTCATTTGAAAAGACCCTGATGCTGGGAGGGATTGGGGGCAGGAGGAGAAGGGGACGACAGAGGATGAGATGGTTGGAGGGCATCACCAACTTGATGGACATGGGTTTGGGTGGACTCTGGGAGTTGGTGATGGACAAGGAGGCCTGGCGTGCTGCGGTTCATGGGATCGCAGAGTTGGACACAACTGAGTGACTTAACTGAGGAGATGAAAGGAGGTGAGATCTCATGGAGTTTGTCTTTGTTAGGAGCTCAGGTATGAAATCATCATTTAAGAGAGAGTGATTGGCTTAGTGAAATTTAGGTGATTGGCAGAACAGTGTCAGGGATCCACTTGAACTTAAATTTATTGGTTGGGTGTTTTTCAGCTACATTCAACTCTATGGATGGAGGCGTGAAATAGATGTTGAGTTTCCTTTAGTCAGGGTTGCAAGTACAGCACAATGAATGGTAATCAAGGTTGTTGATGGGTTGAAGAAAGATTGTGGGTCTCGTGAAGTTTAAAGGATTGTTGGAGGTGAAAACCTAGGCTGTGTTCACCAGCCTGGGATGTTGGGAGCAGAGACTGGGGGAGTTGTAAGCATTGGTGATGACTAGTTCTGGGGTATGACTCTGGGAGTGAATGGCTGAAGTAAGCATTGAAGGAGCAGCAATCAAGGAACTAGGACACCAGGTACTGAAAGGATCCTCTTCCTGGATATTGAAATTGTTCGGAATTATAGGCGGAGAGGCTGAGGGTGACCCAGGAGCTGGAAATCTTCCAGTAACAACGGGAACGGATTCTAGCAGATGATTGCAGCAAGAAGAGTAGTAGGTGGTATAGATGATGACTGCAAAATTCAGAGCTGAGAGAAAGGAGGGAAAACTGTCTGAAAGGAACCATCAAGAGCAAGGACACCTGTCCCTCCTCTCAACCTAATGGCATGACCCAGTTTGGGAGAGAAAACAGCTGCCACTTCAGAAAGTTGGAGGCAGAAGTAACATCCTCAGGGTAGATCCAGGTTTCAGCAAGAACAAGAAGGCAAAGGGAATGTTTAAACAAGAAGGGAAGAAGTTCTTTCCCTTTGACTCAGTGAAAAAGAGTTCAGGGGTCGCAGCGGAAACGTTTCAGAAACTGGAAGGGAAGGAGAGACGGGCTTTCAGAAAGGGGTGTGTACACAGCTCCATGGGGTTCAGTGAGAGTTCTAAGCTTGCTGTGCTGACAGGCAGGAGATGAAAGGTGTGTGTGAAGAGGTTTCTTCTGTTGGTGGCGAGACTGAAGGAAGGTGGGGAGGTCTTACTAGAAACCACAAACTGTGTATATGTGTATGTATAAATACACATGTACACCTGCGTAAATACAGAGTTAGTTATATATGTGAATGTAATAACCTTTCCTTATTGTGAAGGTATTATGTGTTCATTCCAGGAATTTTGAAAACTATAGAAACATATAATAAGGGAAAATCAAAATTGTTAATAACTCTACCATCCAAAGACAGTTACCACTAAAAGAATGATTTGGTACATTTCCTTTCAGTTGAATATTGGTGTATGTGCTTTATTCAATTACATTTACTGCTTTTCCTACTATGTACATGATATACGTTCTTTGGGGAAATTTAGAGAAATACAGAAAAAATATAAAACAAGATGAGAATGTTTATCATACTTCCCCCTTACCCACACTGAACTTAATAAATCTTTGCTTATTTTATAGGCAAAAAAAACAAACCCAACTCAGTGCTGTTTGAATGTGCATTTCTCTAATTACAAGTGGCGATTAATACTTTGAAAGATTCCATTTTAAGTAGACTTTTGCAATGTTTAACTCCACCCCTACAGGCCCCTGAGTCCTATAAGAACGTGACGGATGTGGTGAACACCTGCCATGATGCCGGAATCAGCAAGAAGGCCATTAAACTGAGGCCAATTGCTGTTATCAAAGGATAGAACCCTGACCACGGCCACCGGACACCACTGACCCTCCGTGAAGTGGAAGTGGACAAAAACACTCTTCAGACATTAGACTCGATACCTGACAGGTTCCAGGGTGTGCAGCTCTAGCTGCCTGTTCCAAAATGATGGTGGGGCGGCTTCCAATTCTGGAGTCAATGTTGTAAACTTTCCTTCTGGGAGGAGTCATGTTGCCCCCACTTGGAAAGAAATGCATATGCTTCCTCCCTGATTATCCCACAGATTTTTAGAAAAATATGATGGGGTTGAGGCTAAGTCAAGAAACTGCCTTACTCAGTCACACAAGTCTTTCTTCATCAGAATGAAGCTCTTTACGCCAGCCTCTGTTTCCAGCCTGTGAGGTACTGTGAAGAACATTCTATTAAATAGGAAGGTTTGGGAATGTCTTTTTTCCCTCTGTCACTTGGTCCACTTATCCACTTTTATACCGCCTTGTCCTGCACTGAGCAAAACCCTAAATGCTATTCTTACTTGGTGCATACCAATGGGTCAAAGAAGGATGTTGAACAGATGGATAATGGGACAAGTTATAGAGGGGGAGTGTGTGTGGAAGTGTAGGGATGGGCACCCAAAAGAAGATATCTCTTCATAGACTTGTTACCTTTGTTGTTCTAAATATAAGGCAGAGTTTTGACTACCTGTAAAAATGGCATCAGCTGCTGTCTGTCATTAATTAGGCCTGGTCAGGTAGACTTTTCTTGAATAATAACTTACAAGGCAGCATCAGACAACCCCCACAAAATACTGAGTATCTTTACATTTGCGATTGAATTATTATAAAACATGAAATGGCCACAGCTGTGATGCTAATGGTTACTCTGTGTTGACAGGTTGACTAGTCTTGTGCCACCTAATCAGACGAGGTGCTATGTACTATGACACCCGAAGTTGTTAAAGTTATAGGTTACTAAGGCCACAGCTGAGTCCAGACACTAAATAGAAAAATCTAATAAAGTTGTAGTATGTTGTTTATATTTCATGTTTAATGTTTCATAGCTTAGGATGGTTAGTATTTCTACTTGATTCACTTTGGTCAATGTTGCTGTTTTCTGATTTTCTTCTGGTTGCTTTCAGAGATGCACCTTAAAGATACTCTTTTCTAACACTTATCCCTCAACTTATAATAAAATCCCCCATTGGAGTATCTTCTAAATGCTAGCTAGAGAAAAGCAGACTTCCTCTGAAAAAATGTGACATGAAACAGCATGTCTTTACTTTGAGCATTCAGTAACGTAAATGGGTTTAGAGTTTGAAAGTTACCAATAAGTTAGTCATCTTAATGCAGTAATTGTATATTACTTGTGCCTCTGGGTTGGACCAGTGATCATTGTGCACAGATGAGTTAAGGATGCAGGTTACCTGTGGACACTGGAGGGCATTTGAGGATGAGAAACAGGCTTTGGGCAGGTGCTAGGTTCTCATCTCTAGAGATGAGGCAACAGTGAGTATCTGTGTGGACTCCCTCTAACTGGGCTTTCCCAGTGATGTCATTTAGCAAAGTCTGCTTCCAGAACTGTGATGTCAGTGCAGGAAATGCTGCCGATAATCCAAGATACATATGTTACATCCTCTTGGACACTTTGAAAGTCACTCGGGGCGGGGGGGTGGTGCTGCTGCTAAGTCACTTCAGTCGTGTCCGACTCTGTGTGACCCCATAGACAGCAGCCACCAGGCTCCCCTGTCCCTGGGATTCTCCAGGCAAGAACACTGGAGTGGGTTGCCATTTCCTTCTCCGATGCATGAAAGTGAAAAGTGAAAGTGAAGTCACTCAGTCGTGTCCGAGCCTCAGCGACCCCATGGACTGCAGCCTACCAGGCTCCTCCGTCCATGACATTTTCCAGGCAAGAGTACTGAAGTGGGGTGCCATTGCCTTCTCCACTGGGGAGGGGAGAGGGGAGCAAATGAGGTAGAGAAATAGAAATGGTTTGTGCCATGGCATTTCTGTATTATAAGCTTTTCTTATATGTAGCATTTCTCCAAAGTTGGCCCTATTAATGACCTTGGGAAGTAATAGTTAATATTTTGAGTTCAAAAAGAAAACTACAAACATTGTTTTCCTTGTTCTAAAGATGTCATTTTCTCATTTCAGGCAAAAACCATTTTAAAATGAATGTTCAAACAAAGTTGAAGTAACCAGCTGTTTTTATTGCTCTAAATGTTCCCCATGCCTGGGCACATGGACACAGCTGGGAATGCACTTTGATAAGGGACTGTCTGGTTTCACCAGGCATGAAATGAGTCTTATTACTGTACACATCTTTTTCAGGCCTTTAAAGTCAGTAGGTTTATCAGTAATATTTTGAAAAGCACTGACATTCACACATTGATGATGGACTGTGTCATTCCTGTCATCAACATGTGTCTGCAAAAACCAATTTATTAGACATAAAATATGAACACTCACTAATTTTCTAATTTTGTGATATGTTTTGTGGAGCAACAAGGAACTGAAGATTCAAATATTGAAGTAAAACCTTGCAGATCTTAAGATGCTCCCATTTTGATCTTCATATAACCTTTAAAAGCTTACATACAAGATAACTTTTTTTTTTTTAGGTTTTCCTATTTTGTTCTTATTTTTTTTAAGTTACTTTCTCCTATTTCTGAAAATTGCTTTTAGCATCATCTGTATTGCTGAAATGTTTACAACTCCCTGTGCCTGATATTTCAATACACAACTCACATTACCCCTTCTGTCCTTACTTCTCATTTATGTCCTTATTTTTGCATCTGCTCCATTGCTTGACTACATAGGATTTTCACATTGTCCAGAGAGCATGATTTGGGTCCATCTGGATCAGCTGAGTATAAAGATGCTATTAATTATTAATCAGGCACCTTGGAGTGTGCCAAGTTATTAATAGTTTCTGATCTTTAAAGGCTTTGAAACTAATATCTGAAGTACCAGTGATCTGAAGATCACTGGTATTTGTTGTAAGGAGGACATATCATAGAGAAGTGAGTGGTGATTGAAGTTGTACCTTGCAGATAGACGTGTAGTAAATGAAAAAAATACCAAGCATATAGTAGGTGCTTTACACATTAAAAATCACCATTCCTGCTTTGCAGTGTAGCCAACGTTTTTACCTATGGTTTTAGTCTTTAATGAATGAGGGAGGGCTAGGCAGGATTGATGCCCTTACGCAGCCTTGAAGCAATTTCAGAAGACTGACCTTCTTCCCTCTGCTTCCCATTAGAATATGGGAGTAAAATCTCTGAGGAGGGAATGAAACTCTAGGGAAGAGGGCATTCCCCTTTAAACAACCATTAAAAGAATGACAGCCATCAGTTCAGTTCAGTTCAGCCTGTCAGTCGTGTCCAACTCTTTGCAACCCCATGAATTGCAGCATGCCAGGCCTCCCTGTCCATCACCAACTCCTGGAGTTCACTCAAATTCATGTCCATCGAGTTGGTGATGCCATCCAGCCATCTCATCCTCTGTCGTCCCCTTCTCCTCCTGCTCCCAATCCCTCCCGGCATCAGGGTCTTTCCCAATGAGTCAACTCTTCGCATGAGGTGGCCAGAGTATTGGAGTTTCAGCTTTAGCATCAGTCCTTCCAGTGAACACCCAGGACTGATCAGATGTGACAAAAACTGGTTAGAACCAACTATCAACTAGATCCAAGATGGCAAAAGATTCAACTTCCAGTGGGCCTTGAGCCTCCATATATGCTTATTGTAATACATTAGCATATGCAAAATGACACCTACCAGTGCCATGACAGTTCCAGGACCAACCACTGAAAGGCCAAAAGGTGGGCAGTGGCCCAATTCCTGGACATCGCCGCCTCTTCCCCATAATAATTGGGATAATCCTCCCACTCATTAGCCTGTGAAATTACCCAGCCTGTGAAAACTAACCATTCCATATTTCAGGGCCTCTTGGCTTTTCAATTGGACTGTATTCTGTCTATGGAATGTGCATCTCTCTAAATTTGTTTGTTACCTATAAATAAACAAGCAAGCCAACAAACAAATGAGGGAGGGTGGGAGAAAGGATTATGTGAGCCATTCACTTGAATTTAATTAGGTTTGCATGGTAGGTATCCCTTCATTACAAATTGGAATGTAGCCTGAAACATCAAGTAGTTTGCCGAAGGGCACCAACTAATGACAAAGCCAGGCATGGAGAACCAGGTATTTTGACTCCCAAGTTTAATTTTCTTGCTTTGACTGCTCCAAATGGCTGTTCTGATTGAGACTTGTCTAGTCATTTGAATCCGCATAGGGCTACTTTAGAATAGTAAAAGGAGAAGAGATGTTGGTTGAAAATCAGAGTGAAAAGTCATTGAATTACAAAAATCCTTGCTTTATTTTTCTTGGCCATTATTGCCACCTGAAAACATTTATGCTTGTTTATTGACTCTTCCTAAAGTTAAGCTCCGTGTAGGCAACTAGTAAATATTTTCTGATTGAATGGATGGATGTACAGATGGATGGATGAAGACCATCCATAGACGGTTTACTACCAGTGATCTGTGTGATACATTAACTCTCTAAATTTTAGTTCTTCGTCTGTAAAATGAAAGCGGCATGTAATACGTGCTTCGTTGGATGGTTATAAAGATCAAATGAGAATAATACATAGAAAGGCCAACCTGCTATCAGGTAGGCCCTCAGGAAATGTCAGCTGACGGAGAATTTCTGTTACTAGAGGTCCTTTAAGAGAGAACAGGTATGCTTTTGCCCTGCATGGGTTAATCCTTCATTTCACTAAAACTCCTGGGGTTGAATCAGGTCATTTCCCAAGGCCCTTTCTAGTCCTGAGATTCTGAGATCTGATTCCTTTTTCAGAGGTGTTTCTACTGTTGGGGATATAAGAAATGTCTTCAGTGCCCCCCTCAAGGCTCGCTTTGCAGGCAAAAACCAGTTTGATTGTCTGGACACACTTCATCTGCCACTTTTTAAGTTCCATTTTGACCATGGTTAATGACAGTGAATAACCCAACAAGAAAAGGCTGCTGACAGGTTTTCGGCAAAGGACGCAGCTAAATAGCTACAAACAGATTAAAAATCATTCTCACCACCCAGAGAGCCTGTGCATAAAAACAAACACAACTCATCGATGATGATCAAAGAGCTGGGAATGGTTCTGCAGTTTCATGGACTAATAAAGCAGCGTCAGGCCCTCTGCCCTCTCCCAGAAGCCTGTCTGCATGATGGACATGAAAGGCTGGCAATGACTGAAAGCGAAGGGTCACCAAATGATCATTCTGTGAAGGATTCCACTGATGGACGTTTCCATCGAAAGTCTCATTCCCAAGGTGACAAGTGGGATTGTTACCCATTTTGGGAGAAGACAATGATAACTTTGGGAGCTTTGAAGAAAACCTTTGTCTAGACAAACAGCTTGGAAAGCTTGTGAAATGCACCATCTGAAACGTGGCTGACTTGGTTATAGCTAGGTAATGCTGACTCATCCTATGAAATACCTTCCCCGACCTGATGGGACTTTGGTCTCAAATTCAATTAAGGTTTATAGCACTTGGAGTCAGAGGATGAGTGTTAAGTTCAAGTGTCCTGAGTTGAAGGTATGTTGTTTGGTTGCTAAGTCATGCCTGACTTGCAGCCCCATGGACTGAAGCCCACCAGACTCTTCTGTTCATGGTGTTTCTCAGGCAAGAATACTGGAGTGGGTTGCCATTTCCTTCTCCAGGAGATCTTTCTGACCCAAGGATCGAACCCCCATCTGCATTCTCCTGCATTGCAGGTAGATTCTTTTTTACCACTGAGGCACCAGGGAAGCCCTTTGAAGTTATGTTACCCACAGATCAGAAATGGCTAGGCCAAAGAAGCAGACAACATCTCTCCAAATCTAAACAGCCCAAGGGCATCTCAATTCTACTCCCCTCCAAACCCTGTTCATTTTTCCTAAGTTATTTTTTCTTCCCTATGTCCAGACATTTCCACAAAGGGAAGAAAATAACGACTGTTTTTTTCTTTCTCACTAACCCTTGATACATTGCATCTCCTTTATACCGGTTCAGTAGAAGTTAGTCTCTCTGAGAATTTTATTTTTAGCCCTAGAAGCTACAGAGAAAAAATAAATTATTGAGCATCTGTTATTTGCTGCCTGACTCAGGCAAGGTGTGTTGTGTATATTATCATTATCTCATATAATAAACACTGGTGAACTTTCATAGTTAATTATAATCACAAAATTATAAAATATTAAATACAAATATCATTTAAGTTTCTGTATCATCACAGGAGTTTGTGCAACTTTTTAACGAAGTCATTAAAAACTGAATTCCATGCTTTTGAAGGCAGACAGTTCTATGGGACACTATTAAACTCGTACAGTCATACTTCTCACACAGCCCTTTTCTCATTGTCATCGCCGTTCCTGCAAATGGCAGGCATTTGCAGACATTGCTTCATCTTCTTCAGTGATTTAAAACACCCACCTTAGTCTCAACTGGTTACCTTCTAATCTGGTGCCCTCCCAGTTCTTTAATATTGCCAGTTTCTAGGACCTTCACCTCCAGACTTCAGACTCCTTGAAAAACTTTGTCATCCATGAGCTTCTGTGTTGACTTGAACTGTTTATAAGACCTCAAGCTCAGAACTGTCTTTGATGTGCCATGTTCTCCTCCAACTGGTCCCCTTTATATCATCCCAGCTGTCCTACTCTTTTCACTGTGAAGCATCTTGAAAGGGCAGTCTTTAGCCTTCCCTCTGCTTTGTTACCCCACTCCTTTCACAAAGGTCTCTGGAGATCTTTTAATGGCTAAATCTAATGGATCCCTCTCACATTTAAATCCCCTGACAGCTCTGACTCATATGATGCTGTCCACTCCCTCCTTCTTGCACAATGACATCTGCATTTAATTACCATGATCTCACACAGCCTGTTTCTCCTTCCAGCTTCTTGGTCCTCTTCAGAGACATTTTTATTGTGCCACTCCTTCAGAGTAGGCCTTCTTTCCCTGGGAAATCTCATCTGCTTCCTGTTCAGTCACTAAGTCTGTATGCGTGTGCCTCTCAGCCTACAGCTGTCCTTGATTTCCCTCCTGACTGCACTGCCAGCATTTTCAACTGCTTGTGGACAGGAGTAACCTGTTACTAGAAACCCAGCATCTCCCAAAACAAGCCGTGTCTCTTTTCAACCTGCTTTCTCCTTTGTGTTTTTTACTTCAGTTGGTGAGAACTCACTAGACACATCTCTTAACTTCTTCCTGTTCCTCATCCACAACCCCATCCTCTATGAGTAGCCAAGACCTATCAATGCTGCTCCCACTTTATCTCCCAGTCCATCCCTTCCCTTTCCCACCGCCACTGCCTTTGTTTAAGCCCTCACTTCCTCTTTCTTCATGATTGCAATAACCCTGTTGGTCTGCCGCTTCCTACCACCAGAGTGATTCTCAGCCACAGCGCTGAACAGTTTACCCTCTCTCCAAGCCAAAAAAAACGTTTTTTTTTTTTCAATAGTTTGCCATTGTCTACAAAATAAAGTTCAAGTTATTTTCACCTGGCTCTCAGTGCCTCCTAGAACCTTTTCTCAACCATCATTTCTAATCTCCTATTACTCAGGTTCTGTTCTCCAAATACAGTTCCTTGCTTAAGGCTACATCCCCCAATGCCTTTCCTCCTAGTCCTCACCTCACTTGAAGCTAGAATAAGCCCCTCTTTTCTTTGTATCATAACATTTTTCATTTTGAACACCAGTTATAACACATAACCTATTTTCTTCATACTGAGGTGAAATGGGTTCATTTTTCTTCCAGATCGTAAGATTATTCAAAGTCTACTCCACAAAAGATTATGAAGCTTGCCTTTTTAAAATGAAGTGTTGTAGTAGCAATTAGGATTCAGTAAAGTGTAAAAGTCTGCTCTGGGACTGGATCTTTCCAGTAGGAAGAGATGACACAGAAGCACAGAGCCACTGAGCTGTGTGGCAGGAAGTGGGCATGTCTCACCAACATCTGTTTCCCCTAGTCTAGGATTTCACACGTATCAGAAGAAAGGCATCTTCCAGCTTGAAGGCCTAAAAGATCATGCAGTCCAATCTTCATGTGCTCTAGCATGGGGAAGTGAGATCCCTGAAGTTAGGGACTCGCCCAAGGTTACCAGATTGGTGAGAGACTAAGCCGGAGGGCAAACTCCCACACCCCAGGACAGCCCCTCTGCCTTTGCGCCCTCAGGGTGGGGGTAAGGTGTCACAGTTGTTAATCAGTGTTATGAATATTCCAAAAGCAATACAGTGTAATTAATTACTATATTTGGGCTGAGTATCCAAATAAACAAGATCTTGAACGACATCAACGTTTCTCCTTTCCTGAAGGCATCATTTCCCTAAAACTCCCATTCACTCCATTGCTTTTATGTCACTTGTTGGTAGTTGATTTTGTCCTTTTTGAGTCTTTTTTTTTTTTTTTGAGTTTGCCACACAGCTGCAGGATCCTAGTTCCCTGATCAGGGAATGAACATGGATCCTCTGAGCAGTGAAAGCTCAGAGTCCTAACTACTGGCCCACTGGGGAATTCCTGAAAATCAAATTGTTCTATGGTTAGTTAGATGTTCAATCATAGAAAAGGGGAAGATGGAACATTTTAAGAGGTCTTATTCCTGGATTGGCATGCCTCCCTATGGCATTAGGAAAGTTGCAGAAAAACTGCCTGATTTTTCTTTCCCCCTTTAAAAAAAGTTACATGATTGACATGGGATTTTATTATTATTATTCCAAAAGGTTTCTCAAAATCATTGCTTTATTCTCAATAGGACTGAAAACAAAAGTCTCACCAGATGTCTCTCAAGGCATTTTATCCAGAAAGAAAGTTCTCTTAAAACTGCTTTGTCCCCTCTCTCTCCTTTTTTTTTTTTAATTTATTTATTTGGCCCCATCAGGTCTTAGCTGCAGCACTCGGGATCTTTAGTTGCAGCACATGGGACCTACTTCCCTGACCAGGGATTGAACCTGCATTGGGAGCTTGAAGTCTTAGCCATTGGACCACTAGAGAAGCCCCTGTTCTCTCTGTAAACTCATGTCTGCAAGGTGTAGTATATTTATTCATACATTTCATAACACATATTTTGAAGAAGTAAATGGAAAAAAAATCTTTATTTCTTTTTTCCTGCATTGAAAGCAACCACATAACCTGTACAGATTAAGAAAATATACTTAAAAAAAAATTATTACTACTTTAGAAAAGAGAATGTCAAGGTGCCTGCCCATTAGCTGGAGCAGAAAAAAGGAATGAAGAGTGTTATTACCACCTATACAAGGCTCCTGAGAAAAGTCTCTCAAGGTTCTCCAATGAACAGCATGGTTAGTTCGCCTCTCCTGCAACTCAGCCAGGAAGGTATTATAATAACATGAGTGTTTTCTCTTTTTTCTTTTTTTCTTGATTAGAAAATATATCTCACCTATACATACTTGCTTCACTGAAACTCCCACTGGAGTAAGAACCAGCTTGGAGAACAAAATGGACACATTACAGGAGTTTGTGAGAATGTAACTAAGTAATGGGTAAGAAAATAGCTGTTTCTTGCTCATTCAAACCACAAATCTCCACTTGCTTCTTAAGAAAAAGTAAAGCTTGGTGGTAGATCATGGCACAGCATTTATCTGAGCAGCCAGAAACAATAGAATCCCATAATTCATCATGATAAATATCAATAATACATTTTAACATGGATTCAGCATTCCACCGGTCATGTCTCCTGCTGCTGCTGCTAAGTCGCTTCAGTCATGTCCGACTCTGAGCGACCCCATAGACGGCAGCCCACCAGGCTCCCCCATCCCTGGGATTCTCCAGGCAAGAACACCAGAGTGGGTTGCCATTTCCCTCTCCAATGCATGAAAGTGAAAAGTGAAAGTGAAGTTGCTCAGTTGCATCTGACTCTTAGCGACCCCATGGACTGCAGCCTACCAGGCTCCTCTGTCCATGGGATTTTCCAGGCAAGAGTACTGGAGTGGGTTGCCATTGCCTTCTCCGTCATGTCTCCTAGAATCTTAAAATAGAAGATAGAATGCTAGTGAAGAGTGGTTTACTCTACCCTGCTTCTGAAACACTGAGGAAATCACACTCCATCTAGAGATCATTTTTAACCAGGCCTACTCTCTGTAGAGCTAATAAATAACACTACTAACTAAATCATTGGATTGTAGCTTGCAGATTACCAAGGTCTTTAATTTACGCTTCTGTGAAATAATAGGACAAGGAAGCTGAGATGCAGAGAGTTTAAGGACCATTTGCTCAGGCACCCAGTTAGCAGATGACAGGGCAAGGGAGAGCATGGTCAGAGAGAAAGCAAGCCTGGGCTTTGGGGTTAGGCCAACTTTGGACTAGATCTCAGCTCAGCTAATTCTTGAAACACTAACTACTGGGCAGGGCATGTAATCTCTCCCAGTCTTTTTTTCTTCTTCTTTTTTTAACTCCAAATACGTATAATACCCACCTCACAGATTTATGAGAATAAATTGGACAAAATGTGAAAAGCAGCAAAATTTCTGAAAAGACGTTCATTGCTTGTTAGCATCCCTTCATTCATATATCTGAAGAAAGGGGGTAATAAAACCTACCTCAGTGTGGAACTTCAGTGAATACCTGGAAAAGGCTCACCCTTGTTAGTTTCCTCTTTTCATCCTTTTCCTGGTTCCTCCACCCCTCCCTACCCCCTTATTAGCAAAGCTGTCTCTGTGGAAAGGGGAATGCAGCACATTAGAAAACTGGAGAGGAAGCTTATCTTCACATGTCAACAAGCATTTGACTTACCTACTGAATTTATAATTGTTTCTCAGGAAAAAAAAAAAAAGACCAGAATTAAGTATTTTTAAAAGACTGCCAAAGTCTTTCATTTCAATATAGTTGAAAGCCCTCAAGGTGATAGAAGTTTGAGAATGCACCAGCCTCCATCCCTCCCTCCCCTTCAACCTGGTTGAAAGGAGCAGGTCCTTTTCCTTTTCCTATTTTACAGTCACAGTGTTACTTTAACTGAAGGTTAGGTGGAGTGAGAACAAGGGGAGATGAAAGGAAAATGGACAAAACAACTAAGAGGAGAAATAAGTTTTCATACAAATCTGAGTTCTCTTCCAAAAAGATCATTGATACTAACATATGTTGTTATTCACTAAATACTACGAAGTTTCCACATGGCCACTTTCTGATAAAACAGGATGTTTCAAATATGTAATGTATTTTCTAGTACCAACGTTCAACATGCTCAGTCAACAGCACAGGCTGGTCTTGCAGGCTCTGGCAAATGTGTTTTCAAGTGTCAGCTTAGGATCACCTTCATCCAAAGCATGGTGTCATTGCATTTCTCATCAGTTCCCAAAGGCAGGAAAACCGTTCCTCTCATCTTAGGACTGTCATTTAGTTAGCTAGTTCGGAAAGTTCTTCTTTGGTTATTGGTTGAATTTGTTTCAGTATTTACATCCCTAATTTACCCACCCCTGCTGACTGTGGCAAATTTCCGTTTTGAGCAATTCAGAGTCTGGTACGTGCATAGTCGCTCAGTCTCCTCTGTCCATGGGATTTTTCAGGCAAGAATACTGGAGTGGGTTGCCATTTTCCTCCTCCAGGGGATCTTCCGGACCTAGGGATCAAACTGGCATCTCCGGCATTGCAGGCCGATTCTTTACCCGCTGATCCATCAGGGAAGCCCTTGAGTGTGGTACAGCTTTTATTTGATATCGGCAGAGTTTCATTAGCATCTTTAAGTTGCAGGCACATAACAAATAAGGGGTGGTGATGGTGGAGTGTGGATGGAAACAAATAGAGTGTCAAAATCTTTTTCTCCCTAGAGCACTCATTTCTATTTACTAAGATTTATTTCTGGAGAGCAGGATCGGAGTGGGGTGGGGTGGGGGTGTAGATAGCAAATGCAAACTACCTCCGAAGGGAACCTTAGAGCAGACGCCAAACGCGCGCAGAGCCGCTGGAGGGGGCTGGGCCGGGGGGGGCGCTCGCTAGCTGGCCCCGTCCTCGGGCTCGCTGCTGGGCGAAGGCGCCGATGAGGCCTTGGACTCGCCATCGCTGTTGCATTCGGCCCTGCGTGAGGAGCCGGCACCGGCCGCACCCTCCTGTCCCGGTGCGTGGCGCTCCAGCACCTCCTGGAGCTGCTTGATGTAGCCGATGGCGGCGCGGAGAGTCTCCACTTTGCTGAGGCGCCTGTCCGCCACCTCTCGGGGCAGGTGGTCTCGGAGGCGCGCGTACCCCTCGTTCACGCAGCGCACCCGCTGCCGCTCGCGCTCGTTGCGCTTGCGGAGGAAGGCGGGCTCGAAGGCGCCGTCCAGCCGTAGGGGCAGGTAGGGCCGCCTCGGGGCGCCGCCGCCGCCGAGCGCCGGCTCCCAACTCACGGAGACTCTGAAGGAGTCCCGCATGAGGAGGCGGGGCAGGGACCTCGGCACGCCCAGAGGCACCTGGCTCAGGTGATGCGGCAGGGTCAGCAGTCCGTCCTGTGGACGTTTCTCCATGATTCGCCAAAAAGAAAACCAATCACCCCAGAGATGAATCTCCCAGCAGAAGATGAGACTGAAAATCTTCAAAGCGGATATCCTGGTCCATTTAGACTGCCTGATACTGCTGGTCAGCTTTTGGAGAAGTTTCTGGGTCCGGAAGCTAGGTTTCAGAACAAGCTTCAAGAAAACGTTGCAGGATTCCCTTCCCTAAGTTCATTGCACTCCTCGATCTTTTTATAATGATCCAGGAGGAGGTGATAGGCAAAGATTTAGGAACCCCCAACCCACACTTCAAACCCTCTCTTCCCTTCTGATCTTCTTATTTCAAAAGATAACAAAAGGGGTTCCTCTCCTCGGTCCCGTGGCCTGGAAATGAGAATGCACACCAAACACTGAGTAATCTTCCAAAGCCACCAAAAGCTTTGCAATTACTGTAATCCACCGCTCTGGGTCTTCATGAGCACAGGAATCTTCAAGGTTTCAGAAGAGCTCCTCCCAGGAACCAACAGATCTACTGGCGGCTGAGCGAAAGTTTACCAGAGGCTTTCTCCTTGAAAATCAAAACTTGACTGCCCTTTGTGGTTTCCGGCGTCCAGGGCTAATGGAAGGAGCTTTTAGACTGTTTGCAAACTTACACTTGCCCTTTCATTTCTGGAGAGTTGGAGAGACCTCATCAAAGGGAAGACTGCTCCCTTGTGGTTAAAAAATGTGTCAAGTCAGGGAGGACCTCGGGGAAAGTTTGAGAGTTTTCTTCTCCAAAAGTTTGAGCGTTTTCTTCTCCAAAACTTTTAAAAACCCAAGTAGACATTTTTTGAAGGGAACAGAAAAGAAATACACTTTAGCAACAAATATATGTGTCTGCCTATTATTATGTTGAAGACTGGGCGGTGATGTATTTGTGCTGCTTTTTAAGAGCACATCAAAAGGCTGAGCAGTAACAAACACTTTTAGCCAAAGTTATTTCTCAGTGCTTACTGTAAACACAGCTTAAACACTGCTTCCAGACCTCTTCTAATCCCACCCAGGATATAAGGACATCATCTCTCCACAGTGTAAAGAGTATATTTCTATTGTATTCTTTTTGTTTAAAAGAGAGATGCAATTTATTTTCACCCTTGAGGGTGAGAAAGCAACATTTTAAAGGGGGAGAGCCTCATTTCCAAGGAGAAAAGATGATGGCTTTGAAGACTGTCTTTTTAAAACATAACTAAAAATGAATAATTAAACCACCGTGTTGGTGAAGAGCTTTGAAGATGACAGTGTCATTAAAAATCCAACTGTACTGGTTAATGTCAAAGAATGTGTTATCACACTGAAAATCAGATTTCCTGTTCTACAAACCAGCACATTAAAGGCAGCTTCTACTTTAAAAGTCCAATTTAAAAACAAGAGAAGCAAACCTCCCTACATTTATAATCAGACTCTCTGCCTGTTCCTCAGGAGCCAAGGTGTCGCCCTAACATGCTTTTTTGACAAGTCCTATGCGTCCCTGTTTACTCTAAATGATCAGCCCGAAGCAATTGGAAAAGTGCTTCCATCAAGGCAAATAAAATAGAAATAATTATTCCTTTCAGGCATAAGTTGTCACATTTTAAAAGGTGTAGCTTCCTCTGAGACTTATACCAGCAAACAAACTAATATGTCATCTTGATTTCTCAGGAGAGTAGAGACCCATTGGGAAAGCTCTACTGAGCAAAAAGCTCACCAGAGAGGCAGAAATTAGACCACAAGTTGCTTTTTGGCTGTGTCAAAACGTGACTCTTAGCCATTATTCTAAGAGTGATGGGAAATAAATAAGGCCTTTTGAGCAGAGAGATGATGTGGTAAAGTTTTTTTTGTTTTTGTTTTAAAGATCACTGCCAAATAGAGAATAGATTGGAGGGGAACAAAAGAGAAAATGCTTACAGATACCATTTTTCATCTTCAGATTGGCAAAAAATTAAAAGATTGCTAACATCCAGGACAGGCAAGGATTTGGTAAGTGGCAGAACATACATTTCTACAAGCTTTGGGAAAAGTAACTGTTAACATTAATAGTACACATCACATATCTTATGACTCAAGATCCCTGCAGTTTTATCCTGCAAAAATAAATGCACCAGTGTGGATTTACATATAATAATATTTATTGCAGCATTGTTTACAGTGATTAAAACAAGAAAACAAATGGAAATAGGCTAGATGTCCATCAATAGGGAAAGGGCTAATACTGTTAGGATATTATGCTATTAAAAATAATGGATTAGATCTGTACATAAGAAATTGCAGAGATGTCCACCATAATGTGTTAATTGAGAAAAAAAAGCAAATGGTAGAGTTAACACACAGCATGAACTTAAAACAAACTGGATGATGCATTTGTCTTTATATGTGTGTGAGCACAGAGGAAAAAGGTAGAAAGACACATACTAAACTTTTGTCATTGGCTGCCTAAATTGGATCGGGGATGGGAGGGTGGTTCATTTTACTTTATGGATATTTCTACTATTTAAATTATTACAGAAAACAAATATTACTTTTGCTTTTCTCTGATCTAGTGAAGCTTAAAATACTAAGATAAAATATATAAAAAACTCAAATGATAGTCTGCTGCTGCTGCTGCTGCTGCTAAATTGCTTCAGTCGCGTCCGACTCCATGCGACCCCATAGACGGCAGCCCACCAGGCTCCCCCGTCCCTGGGATTCTCCAGGCAAGAACACTGGAGTGGGTTGCCATTTCCTTCTCCAATGCATCAAAGTGAAAAGTGAAAGTGAAGTTGCTCAGTCATGTCCGACTCTTCTCGACCCCATGGACTGCAGGCTACGAGGCTCCTCCGTCTGGTTTGACGCAAATCAACAGATTTATAACATAATTTAAAGTGCTTGAGCCAGGTTTTCTGGCTTCTTAAAAATTCTCTCTCTGAGGAATAAATATCTACAGGATTTTTTTCCCCACTATAATTTGTTGTTATTTAGTGTCAGACTTTTGTGACCCCAATGGACTGTAGCCTGATAGGCACATTTGTTCATGGGATTTCCCGGGCAAGAATACTAGAGTGGGTTGCCATTTCCTTCTCCAGGGCATCTTCCCAACCCAGGGATTGAACCCTTGTCTCCTGCATTGCAGGCAGTTCCCTTACACTGAGTTACCGGGGAAGCTCTTTCCACAACTACTACCACAATCAAAAATAGTCAGATCCTGATCCCATAGTGGTGTTTTCATAGGGTGCAGTAATATTATGATTACTACATGGTCTACATGGTAGACAAAGAATGCTGACACTCTTTCTTACACTTTTTGAAGGTGCAAGTGCTTTGGAAATAAGTGGCTTTTCCAAAGGAAGAAGCACTGTTTTACTCGCATGGTGTATGTATATGTGGTGGGAGTAGGGTGTATTGGTTTGGGGAAGGAGCTGCCTTCTTTTTTACATAAGAAATCAAAAGAATAGCTTCTGACTTCCAGTCACTCCCCAGTCACTCCTCAGTCAGTTTTGATCCAGACAAATGTTCTCTCCAACTTTAAAAATGTCTTTCTTAAGACTGGCTAGATCAAGTTACAGATATGCAAAACTGCCAAGAATGCTAGGACTAGGTTTGTGTAGTCCAATTTAGATCTGCTTGTAAAAGGGGGAATAGGATTCCCCCAAACGTCAGGCTCCGTAGATTTAAAGATATCTCTAAGGCCAAGGAAACTAACTTTCCACCCCTAAAACTCAGATGGGTCCCTTATCACCTGCTTTAAGCATGTGGGGTTAAGAGACTTAGATGGGCTCTTTTTATGAAGTATTTGATATCATATTGTAGATTTTGGTTTCCTAAACCAATGGCACAGAGGGATGCATATCTTTCTGGCACCATACCTGCAGTTTGCACCAGCTGCCACAGGGGGAACAGGGAAACATATTTTATTACCTCGTCATATAAATAAGATTTAGGCTTCCCTGGTGGCTCAGTGGTAAAGAATCTGCCTGCCGATGCAGGAGATGTGGGTTTGATCCCTGGGTGGGGAATATTGCCTGGAGTAGGAATGGCAGCCCACTCTAGTATTCTTGTCTGGGAAATCCCATGAACAAAGGTGCCTGGTGGACTGTAGTCCATGGGGTCAAAAAAGGGTTGGACACAATGACTAAACGACAATAAAGGATAAATTAAAACCTAAAGCTTAAATAACCTTACCTTATAGATTTAAATTCAAAAATATCAACATCAACATTTCTTTGGTTAAACTCCACAGATTATTCCCTGCTGCCGCTGTCTGCTGCCAAGTCGCTTCAGTCGTGTCCGACTCTGCTACCCCATAGATGGCAGCCCATCAGACTCCCCCGTCCCTGGGATTCTCCAGGCAAGAACGCTGGAGTGGGTTGCCATTTCCTTCTCCAAGATTATTGGAGATTATTCCCGCCCCCTCACCCAATTTCTGATTCTACTCAGTCTCAAATAGAGGTGGTATACTGCCAAGACTGAGCAAAGTCAGGCTCCTTCAGCAGTTTTAGCCTAGGTGATCAGCCACTGAAATTCGTGTAGCTTCTTAAAATCTGAGGAATGGAATTAGTTCAGCCACACACATGTTCTTCTTTTTTAAGTCCATACAGCACACAAAATTATCCCAGTTCTAGTCCCATACCCACTACATTTTGAAAACAAGCCATTCTGCAGCCCTTAGAAAAGTTAAACCGAATACTTGGAACTTGTCATTGTTCTTCAGTTGTCCAGTCATCCCACTCTTTGCAACTCCATGGACTGCAGCATCCCAGGCCTCCCTGTCCCTCAACATCTCCTGGAGGTTGCTCAAGTTCATGTTCATTGCATGCATGTTCCAAACACCAGTGCTTACTCTTTTATACCCATGTAACGGTTTCCAAAGTTCAAAGCAGGAAATCAGTGGTATCCAAGAAAAGGCAGGCAGCCTCTCAGAATGGCCATCAAATAAACCATCCTCAGAATCAGTAGCTTAAGACAATAAACAACATTTAATTCTTGAGCCTGAGGGGCAAAGATTTAGGCTGAATTCTAGTATATGTCTAACATGCAAACTCAGAATCAAGGAGCAGAAAACAGCTTTTTCTCTTTTTCCTAGGATGATTGAACTATGAAGTCTCTCTGCAAAGGGCATGGTTACAAGAGGAGTGAAGAACTGGGGCCAGTAACATAATCATTAGAGATAAAATGACACAATTTAAAATTATACAGTTGTAACTAGGGACACTTCAGGGGCTCATTAACCACAAGTGGTTAGTGGCTCCCATACTGGGCCATCCAGTGCTAGTCACTGGCCTCCTTGCAGTTCCTCACACTTACCAGGGATTTTCTTGCCTCTGGGACTTTGTACTTGACGTTCCCTCTGAGTGAAACATTCTTCCAAACATGCACATGGGTCACTCCCTCATTTCCTTTGGTTCAAATGTCACCTTTTCAATGACAATTTTCCTGTCTACTGTATTTAAAGTTCCTGCTGCTATCCCTGAGCACTTTCTAGCTATATTCCTTGCCATATTTTTATGGTATTTGTTGTTATCTGGTATATTTTATATTTAATTACTTGTTTATTGTCCATCTTTCTTTGATATAATGTAAGCTCCATTGTTGTGGTGGTTTGTTGTTTAGTCACTCAGTCGCCTCCAATTCTGGACTGCAGTGTGCCAGGCTTCCCTGTCCTTCACCATCTTCTGGACAAGTTTGTTCAGACTCATGTCCATTGAGTCGGTGATGCCATCCAACCATCTTGGCCTCTGTCACCTGCTTCTCCTTCTGTCACCTGCTTCTCCTTCTGCCCTCAATCTCTCCCAACATCAGAATCTTTTCCGGTGAACCAGCTCTTTGCATCAGGTGGCCAAAGTATTGGAGCTTCAGCATCAGTCCTTCCAATGAATATTCTCGGTTGATTTCCTTTAGGATGGACTGGTTTGATCTCCTTGTAGTCCAAAGACCTCTCAAGAGTCTTCTCCAGCACAACAATTTGTTAGCTTCAATTCTTTTCTTCTTTATGGTCCAGGTCTCACATCTGTACATGACTGCTGGATATTTGTTTTGCAAATATTTTCTCCTTATCTCTGGCTTGATGTATCATTTTGTCAGCAGTGTCTTTTCAAGATCAAAAGTTTTAATTTTAATGAAGTTGAATTTGTCAAATTTTTAGTGGTTCCTGATTTTTGTTCCTATCAAGATTGTAAAGGTTTTCTCCTGTATCTCCTTCTGTCAGTAACATAGTTTTAGCTTTCATATTTGTCTGGTCTGATACTTACACTGTTGTTGTTGTTCAGTTGCCAAATCGTGTCTGACTCTTCACTACCCTGTGGACTGCAGCATGCCAGTCTTCCCTGTCCTTCACCATCTCCCAGAGTTTGCCCAAACTCATGTCCATCGAGTCAGTGATGCCATCCAACCATCTCGTCCTCTGTTGCCCTCTTCTCCTTCTGCCTTCCATCTTTCCTAGCATCAGGGTCTTTTCCAATGAGTCAGCTGGCCAAAGTTGGCCAAAGTATTGGAGCTTCAGCTTCAGTATATGTTTACATACTTCTGAAATTAAATAATTATTCAAAAAGAATAGGCAGAATGGAAAGCCAGAATGAAATTATTTAGCTTTTATAAGACATCATCATTCCCTAGGCCCCAGGTTTGATGTGACATTTTAGGGAAAAGTGTCTCTCTCTTGTGATATGAAGACTTTCTTGATTTAGGTTTCTATTTGTCCTCAACAAGTGAGCAGAACCAATGGGACCTGCCAAATGTTCAGTAATTAGTTCCCTCAACTTCTCCTTCTGAGAAGGAAGGGAAATATTGTTAGTTGATTCCTGTCTAGGCTCTCCTACAAAACTGTATATGCCTCTGTTTTCACATGAGACTGAATTTTCAAAACTCATCAGTCCCCACTACGTTGCAAGCTGTTGAAATGTACGTTTGAGATGTAATTCAATAAGTGTCTTCTGAATGAAAGGAGGAATTCCTGGGTCTCTTTTAGTCCGCTGGTGAAAGGAGGCTACCAGGTAGTGTGTTATAGACAATATCCAATCCTTGCGAATTTGGGACCATTTTCCTTTAAAGCCATCTCAGTATCCCTAGGGTTTAGCAAAGCGCTTGGCTTGCAGTAGGGAAAGAATGGCAAAGAGCGAATGGAAAGGTAATCTGTACAAAAATCCCCCAAACCACCCTTTATGACTTCAAGCAGGGAAATTGAGAGACCTTCAGGTGTAACTTGTGGTGACAAATATTTTGGATACAATCCCAATTCCTCCTGGACAACACCGCCAACATAGCTGGTTAAGTCCCTTATTTCAAATCTTGTAGGCTTGCGTGAACCCACGCTTTTCTAACTGAAGGATGCCACGAAGACCGAAACCCGAAGTCTAGGGGATTTTTGCGACTCAGAATCGGCTCCCAGGGCTCTGGCCAGCCCCGGTTGCTTAGCAACGGGGTCGATTGCTCGGCGATCGATTTGACCGGTCCGGACTGAGACGCGGCGCTCCAGGCCTAGCCTCTCACGGCCCGCCCCCTCCGGCCAGGGTCCTCGCCGCGCGCAAGCGCGGGAGTGGGGGGATGGGCCAGGGGAGGAGGAGTGAACGCGCGGGGCGCCGCTTGCAGGCCGTAGCGGGGAGGGGCGCACGCACGAGGGGCGGAGCGGCGGGCGCCGAGAGTGGCTGAGGAGCCGGAAACGCGCCTTGGAGGGTGCGGCCGGGAGGAGATCGCGGGCTGGGTCGGGCCGGGCCGGGCGGGAAACGTTAGGCGAGCGGCCCCCGGGGCGCGGGGGTCGTGCGGGCGGGGAGGGCCCCGAGGCGAGCTCTGCCCGGATGAGGAACAAAGCGGCGGGGCAGGCGCGCGCGCCCCCCCGCGCGACCGGCAGGTGGGCTGCGCGCGGGCCCTGCCGGGGCGGGGCGAGGGCGGCCTGCGAGCCCCAGGCCGGCGGGCGGGTGACTTGGCCGCCCTTGGGAGGCGGTGTCCGCAGGCCCAGGCTCTCCGGCGGCGGAGGACGGGGGCTGCATCCTCCTTACGTTTGGGTGACCGCCCTTGTCCTCTCCCTCAGGTCGGGCAGCCCCCCTCCCGAAGCTTCTGGAGGAAAGGCCCCGGGTGTCCCCTGGCATGCCCCATCTCGCGGCAGGGTGCGCGGCCGCCGACCCTCGGGAGAAGTTGGGCGGTCCCGGGCGGCCCCGGGGACGAGTGGCCGCGTTTGTGCAGCGGTTGTAAGCAAGATGCGGTAGCACGTGACCTTGGAACGCAAACCCTGATGCCGGTTCCCCGCCACCCGTGTGCGCTTTTCTCTGACCCTTGGCCCCCAGCAGATGCATCACAGGTGAGTAGCTTAGTGGGCCGAGCGCTGGTGACATGTTTGGAAAACATGTAGCA
Organism: Bos indicus x Bos taurus; assembly: GCF_003369695.1. NCBI lineage: Eukaryota > Metazoa > Chordata > Mammalia > Artiodactyla > Bovidae > Bos > Bos indicus x Bos taurus. The sequence goes on from NC_040080.1 coordinate 49,235,584, forward strand.
AATAAGACTTAAGAATGCCTTTGTTTGTGGTGCCGTTGGGCAGGTTACAGGTGCGATTTGCAAATGGATTTGTCCGAAAGGGAACAGGAAATCCAGAAACCAGTATTGGGTTGAATATACTCTGATTAGGCTTGATTTGCGCCACATGTGAGTAGTTATTCTGAATAGCCACACGTTGATTGTTGGCTTGTTGTGCATCCTCATCCTTGCCTTTGAGTTATTTGCGCCTTTAATTACATATTTGAATCTGAGTTTCGAGGTGTATTTTTAGCTCATTACCATGTTTCACCTTGAATTTGCTGGTTACCAGCTGGCTTGGCTGGTAATAGAGAGAAATTAAGTTCTTAATTCTTCAGACTTAATGTTGAAAGTACTATACTCCACAGTATAGAAATGTGCCAAAGAGTTACATTTGACTGTTCTTTAAAGGGCCCTTTCATAGGCTGTTGAGGATAAGGAAGATTTTAAAAATTCACTCGAATTACTGAAAATTGTCCATTGCATTTGCAAAGTGGCTGCATTTCAGTTAGGTTCTTACATGTCATTCTAACAAAAAGTTAGTAAGATGAGCGAATGGTTCGTACTTGTGTGTGTGCTCAGTTGTGTCGGACTCTCTGCAACCCCATGGACTGTAGCCCGCCAGGCTCCCCTGTCAATGGAATTCTCTAGACAAGAAGCGGGTAGCCATTTCCTTCTCCAGGGGATCTTCCCCACCCAGTGATTGAACCCAGGTCTCCTGTATTGGAGGCAGATAGATTCTTTACTGTCTGAGCCACCAGGGAAGCCCCATGGGTCATACATAGGTCATGTAAACTAGAGAAGATGAAGGGAATGATTCTACAACGAATATACGTAGGGAAGAATTTCGAGCTTAGTACAGTATCTTGATTCTGGCCCTTCTCCCAGCATTGCTTCCTAGAATCCTGTATGAAAAGTAGCTAGGATAGAATTGCACTTTGGAATGAGAGTGTCTTAGGAGGATCGTATTGTAAATTCCCTTCATCTGCTTTGTCTCTGTGGGATACTAGTTACCTTTGGTTTATGGCTGCTGAGATCATCACATTTTGGTGACTCACAACAAAGCAGAAATCTGCTGAGCCTCACATTAACTCTGGTTTGAACTGGTTTGAGAAGGTCTAAGAGTCAGCCTAGAAACACCATTTTGATTTTTATCTTGAGATTATTTGCACAGATTAATACTCAGGAATTTTCAGTATAGAGTTTGAAGCTACAGACTTTTAATTCTATGTATGTGAAAGTGGCTCAGTTGTGTCCAACTCTTTGCGACCATATGGACTGTAGCCTGCCAGGCAACTCTGTTCATTTCTTTCTCCAGGGGATCTTCCCGACCCAGGGATTGAACCCGGGTCTCCCGCATTGCAGGCAGACTCTTTACCGTCAAAGCCACCAGGGAAGCTTTTAATTGTACTTCAAAGAATTACTGTAATCGTTTTCTGTAGGTCATTCCTGCTCTACTGACTGTAAAGTTTTAATGTTTGTAGCTATAAAAAGTTACAGGAGAATCAAACCCAGAAACTTTGAAATTTATGGTAGCTATGGTGTCTTTAGGTTGTACGGAGTTTTGCACTTTTTTAAAGTTATTTTTTTAATTGAAGGATAATTGCTTTACAGAATTTTGTTGTTTTCTGTCAAGCCACTTCTTTTATTTTTAATTTTTGAATTTTTTTTGCCTCTCCTCATGGCATGCAGAATCTTGGTTCTGACCAGGAATCAAACCCATGGCCCTTGCGGTAGAAGCACAAAGCCCCAACCTCTGGACCACCAGGGAATTCCTACATTCCTTTCCTTTCCCTTCCTTCCTGTGCCGGGTCTTGGTTGCTGCATGCAGGCTTTCTCTAGTTGCAGTGAGCGGGAGCTACTCTGGTTGTGGTGCACGGGCTTCTTATTGCCGGAGCTGCTCTTGTTGCGGAGCACGGGCTGTAAAGTGTGCGGGCTCGGTGGTTGAGGCAGATAGGTTCAGTTGCTCAGCAGCATGTGGGATCTTCCTTGTATAGCATAATTAAATACAGTTATTAATGTGCCGTCCCTCATAAGGTGCACCTCATTTGCTAATGTGATTCTAGTTGTCTTTCTAGTAAGAATGAGTTTGCATTGCTTCATCCAAATCAGAGTGCCTACTCTGTACAGGGTACTGTCCTCAGTTAGTTTTGTACACTTAATTAATGTCTGGGAGCTGAGGTTTATGAGATACCTGGCCTGGGGTAAGGTTGAAGTCTGTAAATATGGAATAATGCAGGAATACGTTTATGTCTGGAGAAGGCAATGGCACCCCACTCCAGTACTCTTGCCTGGAGAATCCCATGGACGGAGGAGCCTGGTGGGCTACAGTCCATGGGGTCACAAAGAGTCAGACACGACTGAGCCACTTCACTTTCACGCACTGGGGAAGGAAATGGCAACCCACTCCAGTGTTCTTGCCTGGAGAGTCCCAGGGACGGGGCAGCCTGGTGGGCTGCCGTCTATGGGGTTGCACAGTTTATGTCAGACATTAAGCATACTCCACTGTGTAAACACACAGATCCTGAGTGTTGGAACTGACTGTCAAAGGCAAAACAGTTCTTTTATTGTAATTATCTTAGTTAAGAGCTTGGCTGTCTTAAATTAGGTGAACCTGGATTTAAATGCCAGTTCTGTGACTTCTGTAAATTAGGCAGATCTGGAGTTAAATCTGCCCCTTACTAGTTAATGTAATTTTGGGTTTCTTGGTCTGAGTCCCAGTTTCCTCATCTCTAAAATGGATTAAGAATAATACCTACTCACAGTAGTTATAAGGATTGCTGTTACTGTTGTTTTAGTCCCTCAGTCCTGTCCAACTCTTTTGAGACCCCATGGACTGTAGCCTGCCAGCTCCTCTGTCCATGGAATTTCCCATATAGAATACTGACTGGCGTGGGTTGCCATTTCCTTCTCCAGGGGATCTTCCCAACCCAGGGATAGAGCCCCCGTCTCCTACATTGCTAGGTGGATTAATCACCACTGAGCCACCAGGGAAGCCCAGTTATAAGGATTAGGTGAGATCATTACATGTTATCACAGCCCAGTGTCTAATACCTATAGTAAGGGAGTAATCAGTGTTAGTAATTACTATTTTCATGTTGATTCATAGCTGATGTAGCCATTTTTCAGGTTAAAAACCTATTATGTTTTGTTTTCACTGCTAAGGAGTGTGTAGATCCATTTGTCCCCTTCCTATTCTTCACTTCTCCCATGTACTTAGGCACACACATAAGACCTTGCATCACTGTGATATTCGATACAAGGACTGGAGGTTCCTGGTGACCTTCTTTGGATAACCTGTTGGCTGGACTCTTGAAATTGTTTATGATATGGCCGTCTCTGAAATTTTTTTTTTGGACAGTCTTTAAATTCTGACATAGGAACTAATACTTCCTGATAACCTCCAGTAGGGTCTTACGAGTGTTCCTGTTACTCTAATGATACTGCTAATGGCAGTGCAAGATAGATTGCATAGAAAAGGCAGTTCTCAGATTCTCAGCTTGCTGAAAATGGTCTGTAGATTTTAAAAAGTTTGATGTATTGAAAAGCTTTTTGACAGTGTTTTGCAGCATGATCTGTGTTCTTCCGTTTAATTGCTCTGTGATTTGGGGTGTATGATAAGCCCTCTTTGAGACTCAGTTTCCTCGATTCCCTTATTTTGAAGAATTAGTGAGCTAATATGAAGTAATTTTTTTATAAAGTATCTAGCTTACCTAATGAACCTTGTTATGTGGAGGATTTTACTAAGATTATTGATTAATTATTAAGGTATCTATACAGAGTTTTAATAAAATGCTGATCCATGGAGAAGATACTGTGCTTCTTCACACTGTTTGCAGTCTAATTCAGACCTAGTATCACTTTTAACCTCTGGTGAAAAGAGTTAGTAAAAATTCTTTGAGTAAGTTAAAACAAGTCCTGGTTTCAGGTAATAAACCAGTTGGAGAAACGAGATACTGTGAAAGAAAACAGGTGAATTAAAAACACAAAAACGCCTCATTGCGGGTGTACTCTAAGGATTGCAAACTTTGCTTTAAATAGCATGCTTAATATTTGGAACAAGGCACACCTGAGTTAAATCCTGTTTCTGCTATATGACAGCCAAGTTAACATCTCTGAATCCTGATTTCCTTATCAGTAGAAAGACTATCGGAGAGCTGTGTGCATAGAAATGAAGTTGTAGTTGATCAAATTGTATCTCTGCACCACCATTGTTTTAGGTTCTTCAGTACCTTAAACAGAGTCACTGAGGCAATTTTTGCATAACTGGTTGTGTCTAATCTTTCTTAGGATGAATGAAATGAACCTGAGTCCTGTGGGGATGGAGCAGCTGACTTCATCTTCTGTGAGCAATGCCTTGCCGGTCTCAGGGAGTCACCTGGGGTTGGCTGCCTCACCCACTCACAATGCCATCCCTGCTCCAGGTGAGTGGTAAGGGAGAGGGACTGGATTCCAACACTTAATTGCCTTAACCCTTCTAAATGGAATGGGTCAGAGCCCCTTTCAGAGTGGATGGGAGTAGCCCAGCAGGTCAATGGCAGTTTCACCTGTGGTAGCCATTTTTGTAGAGTACTGAAGTTCTAGTGGGTAGGATAGGGGTAGCAGGTTTTCCTGGTTGTACTCTTCTTGAGTTAGTGCCTTTTTGTCTAGAGCTGTAGTTGACTTGGCGTTTTATCTAAGATTACCCATTCATCTATCCTTGCCCTTGACATTCTGTCCCTGGGTTATTAGGAGAGAATTACTGTACTAACTCTTCCTAGAACACATGAGAAATTCAGCTTTGTTCTCTATCATACCTGAAACTGGCACCAGCCACAAATGCGCCAGACCTAGAATTATGGTCAAAGAAGAGGTCTCAGAGAGGGAGCTCCTACATGAACTCCCCCTGAGCCTCAGTACTCGGACAGAATAACAGTGTATGGAAAGCTCATTTTCCCCCAGCACTGTACATTTAAAACCTTTTTATCTGCCCAGTTGAATTTTTTCTTTCTATTGAAATAGAAAAGAAGCAAGCTCTTGAGTCTTATAGCAGTAAGCTAGTGCTTCTTGTGGGTCTCTGACATTGTAATGTATTGGACTCTGTTTATCAAAATAAGAGTTAATGCTTAAGAGTATTTTAAATCTGCAAGTTTAAATAGTTCTCTCTAGAGAATTACCTGCTTAATTACTAAAATGTAGAATCCCAGGAATGGGGGAGCCTGGTGGGCTGCCGTCTATGGGGTCGCACAGAGTCGGACACGACTGAAGCGACTTAGCAGCAGCAGCAGTTAAATAAGATTCATCTAAATTAGGGTCTCTTCACATTCCTTTTAGTGTCCACAAAAGAAATTTTTAAAAAATGTATTAGTTCTTAACTCATTTGTTTATTTCTTAGTCATTCCGTTTAGTAGACACTCTTATTAAGGAGGAAAAACCTGTTTAAAAATACTTCCAGTGGCAAAAATAGTGCAAATCTGCACTGCCCAAGTTGGTGAGTTCATTATGATGGGAAGCCACAGGGTCACTTCAGCATTGTGTGGCTAGATGTAGTCCAAGGTGGATATTGTGTGTGAATTTTTAAAAATCAGGAAGTATAGCATATATGCAAAAGATTATATCAAGAAATACATGTAGTTTTACATCTGACTTTAGGTTTTTTCCCCAAGTAGAAGCATATCTATGAAATTTTTAAAAGTGATACATTCTCACCATATAAAATGGAAAGTATAATAAAAAATATTTTTTAAAAATCTGTACTGTCACTACTTAGAGACCACTCTGAAGTTTGATATATTTCTTTGAAATTCGGTGTATATTTCTTTCCATTCTTTTTATGTCTAAATAAATTGTTTTCTTAAATTGTATTTAAACTAGGTTTTAAATTGTAGTTAAATGTTTTGGTACCCAAGAGCAATACAGATAACTGAACGATCAAGTTGGCATTTTAAAACTGACTTGCAGACTAAATTTAGGGCTTGTCTGTGGATGTCTGCCAGTACTGTCTGTCTGGGGATGTAAAGGGCTACTGGGTGAGATTTTTGCCTGTTGCAAAAATCTTTGTAAGAGTTTAGCCAGTGATTACAGAATTTTAAAGTACTTACTTTTAATTGAGGAAAACAATTTTTTTTTGTAGGCCTGCCAGTGGCGATTCCAAACCTGGGTCCCTCCCTGAGCTCTCTACCTTCTGCTTTGTCTCTGATGCTCCCAATGGGTATTGGGGATCGAGGGGTGATGTGTGGGTTACCTGAAAGAAACTACACCCTACCTCCACCACCTTACCCCCACCTTGAGAGCAGTTACTTCAGAACCATTTTACCTGGTAAGTGTTACAGTTATTTGGAAATTTACAAGAAATAATACATCCGACCCTTTTTGTTTTGTTTTAGTTATTTATTTAAATGCCCCGGGTCTTAGTTGTGGCACTTGGGATCTTCGATCTTTGTCAAGACATGTGGGATCTTCAGGTGTGGTGTGCAAAATCTTAGCTGCAGCATGTGGGATTAGTTCCCTGACCAGGGATCCAACCCAGGCCCCCCTGCATTGGGAGTATGGGGTCTTAGCCACAGGACCATCCGGGAAGTCCTTATAGCAGCCGACTGTTAACTTCAGTTCTCAAAGACTTGAATGATGCTTTTTTCTCTTTGTCACTGTTAGATATGTGGGGGGAAAATTGTATTTATGTACTTCTCCTCTTAGAACATATAGATAACATTATTAATATAACAGTTTGACAAAGGTTAATTTCTTAATGGCACATAAACAATTCTTCCCTTGTCTCTTCTAGGTTCAGTTTTTATAATTGGTTCAGTTTTTATAATTCTCCTTAGTTCAGTTTTTATAATTCTCCAATTCTAATTCCTACCAACCACATGTCCTGCTGTAGTGTCATTGTTTATTATAAAGTTTACTGAATTTTTATTCTAAAATATTATATACTCATATCAGAAAATTTAGCAAATAGGGAGGGGAATTATTCATAGTCCCATCATCCATCTTTCTGGTGTACTTCCATCCTACCTTTTTTTTTTGTGTAGCGGTTTTTACTGTTTTCCATAATGAAAACTGTAGTACTTGCAATACAATTATATACCCTTTTTTTTCCACTTAATGTTTTTCTCTATTTTTACATAGTTATTTTCCCCAGCTGTTACATGGTTTTCATAATCATCCTTTTTAATGACATATTACATTCTACTGATGGTTTATTCCATGGTTTATTATATCAGTCTTTATTGATGGACACTTTTTACCAGTTTGTTTATTACTGTTATGTAAATATTTTGGGGTATATTATTTACAAAATGCATTTTGGGCAGTTTACCGTAAGGAGTTTCTTATGCAAGAGGGTATGAATATTTTTGAGGTTTTTATTATATATACTCAATACTTTGCAAAGACATTTTAGAAATTTGGGCTTCTATTGGAGATACAGCATGTACCATTTCACCATATACTCATTAACAGGAATGTTCAAATATTTTTTCTGTTTTAATAAAGCAAGTATAATTGTGACTTATTTTGAATAGAGCCTAATGTTTCTTGATAGTTTAATAAAAACTTAGTTATATTTAATTAAATTTTATTTTTCATATGGAATATCTGCTTTTAAATGATTTGACCTTTTAGCTATTATAGAGCAAATTTCAGCATCTTGGGACTCAGGAAGTCCAACCATGTATATGTTATTAATGGCAGAAATGATTAATTTCTAGTGACTTCAAAGGAACGTTAATTTTTATGATTTCTGAGTTTCACAAAACTGAATTATGGTGTATTATGTTGCTATTTATAAAATATATATATATATATCAAACCAAAGAAATAGATAGGAGCTTATTTTACTTTAGTTGCATTTGTAAGAAAAATAGCTTTTAGCATTTGGAATTGTTAATATACTGAAAAGTTACTGATATCTCATCTTTTCCTTTTCCCAGGCATTTTGTCTTATTTAGCTGACAGACCACCTCCTCAGTATATTCACCCTAACTCCATAAATGTTGATGGTAATACAGCATTATCTATCGCCAATAACCCTTCAGCGCTAGATCCCTATCAGTCCAATGGAAATGTTGGATTAGAACCAGGCATTGTTTCAATAGACTCTCGCTCTGTGAACACACATGGTGCCCAAAGTCTTCATCCCACTGATGGTCATGAGGTGGCCTTGGACACAACAATCACCATGGAGAACGTCTCTAGGGTCACCAGCCCGATCTCTACAGATGGAATGGCAGAAGAGCTGACGATGGATGGTGTTGCAGGCGAGCATACCCAAATCCCAAATGGCTCCAGAAGTCATGAACCTCTGTCTGTGGACTCTGTGAGCAGCAACCTTGCAGCAGAAACTGTAGGACATGGTGGTGTGATACCCATGCATGGGAACGGCCTGGAGCTCCCTGTGGTCATGGAGACAGACCACATTGCAAGTCGGGTCAACGGGATGTCTGACAGTGCCCTCAGTGACTCCATCCACACCGTGGCCATGAGCACCAACTCTGTAAGCGTGGCACTCTCTACCTCACACAACCTCGCCTCCCTAGAGTCTGTTTCCCTCCATGAAGTTGGCCTAAGCCTAGAACCTGTGGCTGTCTCCTCCATCACCCAGGAGGTTGCTATGGGGACAGGTCATGTAGATGTTTCTTCAGACAGTCTTTCTTTTGTACCGCCTTCACTGCAAATGGAAGACTCCAATTCAAACAAGGAAAATATGGCAACCTTGTTTACAATTTGTGAGTGTGCTTAGCCTTTTTCTTTTGGAGATATTGATAGAAAGGGTCATCATCCTTAACAGGTTTAGTCGCAAAGTCAGGTGTTAATTACGGGAGTGTAGAAAGTAACTAGACTTTGAAACTTCTGTTTGCCTGTGTATTGTCCTTTGTGTTAATGTGGTGCCTTTTTCTCACATAAGCCAAGTGATATATAGACATTCTGTTGGTTCTTAAAAAATCTTCCTGAAGTAAGAAAACAGTCATTTCTGTATTTTACAGATAAGCTTAGCCTAGAAATACTTATTTCCCAAGGTTTCACAGAGTTAATTATATAAGTAAATTTCAGTAAGGTATTCTGTGTGACCTGCCATGCTCTTTTTCTACATAAGACGAATTTATTAGATCATGTGTAATTTTTCATCCCTGTGGAAAAATGTAAGTGGATACAAGTAAAATTTTGGGGGTTTTTTTTGCTCAGAATGCATATAAATTACCATAGTTTGGCAGGTAAAAATTCTTTTTATGGGGCAACAGTAACAAAAGCAATATAAAAAGTCTAGTTGTTGGTGTCACTACCGCTTCATTCACGCAGTAAACATGCTGAGTGCTAGCAGGCACCAGCCTCTGTACTAGATGCAGCATAAAAATAATCTGCGAGAGGCTTTAAGTAACCTACAGTCTGAAGGGAAGCACAGGCTAGTGAACAGGCTATTGCGTTATGGTATACTGAGTGGAAAGGTGGCATTAAGTGTATGGTGCTAAAGGAGCCTGAGCTGGGAGCGTCTCACCAGACTGTGGAAAGTGCAGGGAAGACTACATATGTGTTAACACAGACCTGAAGAGCAGACATGTCCAAAGTGGAGAATCAGGAGGAACAGTGTGCCCCGTGGGAACTGGCACCTGTAGTTTGAAAGAATTGTGAGTGGTTCAGGATTGCTGAAGCATAAAACAAGTGGAGAGGGATTTCCCTGGTGGTCCAGTGGTTGGGACTCTGAGCTTCCACTGCAGGGGGCACAAGTTCGATCCCTGATCGGGGGCTAGAATCCTACATGTGGTGCGGTACAACCAAAAAAATACAACCCTCCCCGCCTCAAAAAAAAAAAAAAACAAAACAGAGGTGGGGAGAGGGATATGTGATGAGAGAAGTAGGGGCCAGCACACAGAGGGTCTTCAAAGAGCAGACAGGGATTTTGAGGAGGGAGGGTTGGGATAGGGGTTCTGCTGCGGTGTGAGGGTAGCAGGCTTGTTAGTGGCAGAGAGGTAAAGATGCCATGGTTTAAGTGCAAGGTCATGGTATTCCAATCTAGAATATAGATAATGATGGAAAAAGTGGAAAATATTAACAGAAAACTGAATAGATCTTGTTGATTGGGTGAAGTTGGAGGAGAGAAGGTTTAAGGAGAAATTACTGGTTTCTGGCTGGGAAACTAGGTGGATAGTGACCATTCCTTAGGATGATGAACGATGGAGGTGGAGTGGTTTTTTTTTGGCTGCCCTTGATCTTCCTTACTCCGTGAGGTCTTTCTAGCTGTGGGCAGTGAAGGCCACTCTTGGTTGCGGTGTGTGGGCTGCTCACTGTGGCTTCTCTTGTTGTGAGGCACGGGTCCTAGAGCGTGGGCCTCAGTCTTTGAGGCCCATGGACTTAGGTGCTCTGAGGCATGTGGAATCTTCCTGGATCAGGGATCAAAGCCATGTCCCCTGCACTGGTAGGCAGGTTCCTCCTCCGGGCCACCAGGAAGTCCCTTGTTTTGTTTTTGATGCGTGTAGGTGAGTCCAGTGTCAGACATGTTGATTTCAGTATCCAGTGATACCTAGAGATGTCGGGTGAGAACTTGAGTCTGGAGCTCAGAGATCTATCCGGAAATATTCAGGAATCCTCAGCATTAAGGTGTTAATCATAGCCATGGAAGTGAGGTGAGATCCTATCCTAGTTAAGTGTGTGGAATGACAAGGCTAGGTATGCTAAGGTACAGTGGCAGAGGAAGAGCTTGTAAAGTAAGTTGAACAGGATGGTCAGAAAAGTAGGAGGCTTCTAGTGCTACTGAAGCCAAACCGTGGGGAGACCTTTCGTGTTAACCCTTTAAAGTCTCAAATTTATAATTTTAAAATAATTCAGGATCGTAATTAATGTATAGTCATTAATTGAGGAGAAGGTAAGAGGTGGTTTAAGTCAGTCTGTTTATCCTTCTGCGGGGAGGGTCTACATCTAGCGTCGTGTGGGATCCTCGTCCCCTGACCAGGGATCAGACTTGTGCCCCCTGCAGTCAAAACCTGTCGTCTTACCCACTGGACTGCCAGGGACGTCTCCTGTTGATCCTTTTTCAAGTGGGCAAGTGGAACCTCTTGCTTCTGAGTGTTTTTCAGAAGAAATGTAATTCACATACACATTTTAGTGTATGGTTTTTAGTATAATGGTGGTTTTTAGTATAATGACAAGGTTGTAGTGACAACAATCACTACTATCTAATTCAAAAATTTTTGTTACTTCATAAAGAAACCTTGTTAGCAGTTGCTCTTACCTCCACTCCCCATTCTCAGGTAACCACTAAACTGCTTTATCTATGGATTTGCCTAGTCTAGACATGTCATATAAATGGAATCCTACTGTATATGGCTGTGCCTGGCTTCTTTCCCTTAGCATAATGTTGTGATGGCTTATCCACGTTATAGCATGTATCAGAATAATATTCCATTGTATGGATATACCACATTTTGTTCATCCATTTATTTTTCATGAACATTTTGTTGTTTCTCCTTTTTGACTATTCAGTGCTGGTATGAACATTCACATACAGGTTTTTGAATGAACGTATGTTTTTAATTCTTGGATATATATGGGATTGAAATTCCTCTTTTTGAGGAATCGCCAGACTGTTTTCGAAAGTAGCTGCACCATTTTATATTCCCAGCATCAGTGTATGAAGGTTCCAGTTTCTCTACATCTTTGCCAAGATTTCCTTTTTTTTCTAGTAATAATTGAATTTTATTTGTAAAAAAAAAAAAATGTGTATTTATAGCAATCATAGTAGGTGTGAAATGGCATCTCATTGTTTTAATTTGCATTTCCTTAATAACTAATGATGTTCAGCATCTTACATGACTTATTCACCATTGGTATTCTCTTTGAAGGAAGCCTATGACCCTTTTTTTGTCATATGATATCTGAATCTCCTTTGTTTGAAGAGTTAACATGGTTTATAATTAGGAGCATTGGAGAATAAGTCCTCATAGAGTGTAGGGGATCTCTAGTCTGATTTTAAAGAATTTTAAATCAAGTAGTACTTGAAGAAGTAACGTATTATTACTACTTTGGCTAAATATGAAAACTTTAACTGATATTTTACGCCATTTAACTGGTAATTTCTAATAGGTTGTTTAGGGGAATAAAGGTGCCTAGAAGACTGTGGTTCTACGTATTTCAGCTGTTTTGTGAATGAATTTGGAAAATTTGAACAGTCATTGACGAAATAGGGTCATGAATACTACTCCTTATCAAGGAGAAAGGAAAGTAAAGAGCAAAAGATTTGTGGAGGAGGACACTCCTGAGCTTGTAAACGTGAAGTTACAATAAGCATAGAACAATGTATGAAGTCAGCATTGTTTTTTTGACAATACAAAAAGAGAGACCATATGAACAATAAGAAATTAAGAGTGTTAAGCAAACATGTCTGCAAGAGTATGATCCTACCTGCTGTCCTGAAGAGCAGACTGCATATTTTCTTTGTCTTAAGACCCTGTCATCCAAACGTGGTCAGCCAGTTTGTTAACAGTGAAGCAGGCTCGAGCGGTGGTGTCAGCGTCTCTGACTGCGTTGTGCTGTGTTGTCACTGCATCACCGACAGCGTTTCAGCTGTTTCCTCTCAGAGTTTGGTAGACTCTGAATCTTTTCGACTTCAGAACATCATATCTGAAGGAATTACTTGTCCACTTAATGTAAGAAATGACACACTTGATTCTTGAAGTAATGTGTTATTTTTTGATCAGCGTTTTTCTTATGCACTGAATAGGAAACTTGTCCATTTGTAGTAAAAAAAAAAAAATCGAATCTTGCTGAAGAAGGATATGAGTGGGTATACATGTACGTGTAATAAAGTGGCCCTTTGATCAGAGCATTTCTCCTAGAACCTTGCTTCATACTGGTTACATTTTAATAATTCACATTTAAATAAAGCAGGTGGTCTTTGATCTGTCTGCTGGAACTGACCCCATTTATGTCTCACATTTGTCATCTGCAGGGTGCACTCTCTGTGACCGAGCCTATCCCTCAGACTGCCCTGATCATGGACCGGTGACTTTTGTTCCTGACACTCCAATAGAGAGCAGAGCCAGGCTTTCTCTCCCAAAGCAGCTTGTTCTCCGCCAGTCAATTGTGGGAGCAGATGTTGGTAAGACCCTGGGAACCATAAAACTTGATCAAAGTCTCTTCTTCCTTTGTAGGGTACAGTTGTAAAAGTGGATGTGTATAATTTAGAGGTTACTTGCTTGATCCAGAAGTCAGTGTATGGCTGAATATTTATCCTTTTATGGAATACTTGTCCAGTGGTGATAGCACTAAATCAGGTTGAACACTTTATTGGAAAAGTTCCCCTTAGGATCAGGATTGAATAGAGGAGAGAATCCTCCTCAAAGGCTGAATCTTTGAAGACTTGGCTTGTATTTTCAGCTGTATCATCCACTGTCAATTATCATGACAAATCACTCTTTGAAACTTAGTTTCTTTTATAAAACCTGGAAAATTTACCATTTATAACTTTTTATCACCAAAAATACTTTCTGTCAATGTCTATAAATTGCTTAATACTCCTTAGGAAAAGAGAGTAAGAAATACAGACTGCCACGGTATGCTTATCCATACTGGAATGTAACGTGGTATCTGAATCTTTGTGCCATTCTTTGAAAATACGATACTAGACTCATTGTTCTTTCAGGTGTAGCTTAGGCATCAGTCAGTTGAAAGCATTAAACCACCTAGGTAATAAAGAGCAGTGCTTTAAGCACAAATGATCTTAGAAGTTTGATTTATTTTGTAGTAATTGCTTTACTTTTTTATAATAGAGTAGTGTTGTCTGATCCTTTTTATGTATCAACTTTGAGGGACATGGTTCCTTGTGTATAAACATTGGTTCAGGAATTTCTGATACTGCTTCTTAATCTGCATATTTCTCCTGAGCCCAGTCTAATCTGTTCATTACTTTTTCCTTATTTATAGAATAGAACCCATAAGACGTACCTACCTTTCAGGAGTGCTAGAATATCAGCAGTTCATAGATTCATGGAAAATAAGACTCGTGGCATGAGTTAAGCTACTGTCTTCTCTATCCTATTAGACGTTTAAATCACTGATTGTGTAGTTGGTGTCCTTCCACTGATAGGTGTGTGGACTGGAGAAACCATCCCTGTTCGGACTTGCTTCGGGCCTCTCATTGGCCAGCAAAGTCACTCCATGGAAGTAGCAGAATGGACAGACAAGGCGGTTAATCATATCTGGAAGGTCAGTGTTTTTGGAAATTTTCTGTGACTTTTGGATGCTTTTAGAGTAATGAAGTAATTAAAAGCGATGTAAAAGTCAAACTTAGCCAAGATTCATACAGTGCCAGTCATCCATCAGTCATTGAATACTACTTTCTGTTCTTGGTAGCCAAATTATAATACATAGCAAAATGTCAGATATTGAATATAGAAGATAAACTGTTTTAGTCTCCATTTTGTTAGTAACCCAATGACTGCTCATTTTTATTACTTGTGGCAGCTCAGGCTTTGGACTTTGTTTATATGTTGAAAGTCTTATTTTGTAATCAGCTAAAGCATTCAAATATTTAGCTAGGGAAACAATTCTAGACTTGGAAGCTAAGATTATTTCTCTAGTTTTCTAATGAAAAGGGCTGAAAACTTAAGTTTCTGATATACACACCTGTTCCTATAACATGTTTATATAGAATCTTAGTAGTTTGGGAATGATGCTCGTTAACATTGAATTAAGGCAGAAATGGGTCTTGTGATAGTTGGAGAGGTGAAGTGCCACTGGCATTGGGGACTTTAGTTGTGTTGTCCAGACGAGAACACAGGAATGCTAGGTTGACTGGAGAAAAAAATAAGAGGTGGTTCTCTGACCTTAATGTTCATTTGTGTGGTGGGTGATGAAGACAACTAGAGTTTTTTATGTCTATTCCAGTCAAGCCAAAATGTGACTAATCAAGAGCAACAAGATTCTGTATACTGAGCACTAACTGTAGATCTCTAGTGGTCTTTATTGCTGGAAATAGGGTGACTGGTGAAATGACAGACACGTGAGAGGACAGCCATGTGTTTTCACACTGGCTAGGAAAGCTGGTACCTACTGCAAAGTAAATGAGATTATTGCAAGAACTTGTCAGTTCATTTGATGTGTATGTTTGCCTTCTGTTGGCAGATATACCACAATGGTGTCCTAGAATTCTGCATCATTACAACTGATGAAAATGAATGTAATTGGATGATGTTTGTGCGCAAAGCCAGGTGAGATGCAATAAATAGTTATGATTTGGATATTTTTCAGTAGGAAACTTTGAATGCAATAGGAAAGAATTGAAGAATCCAATGACAGTGATATCTGAACATAGCTTAAAGCCTAAGGCTTTTAATTTTCTTCACTCCAGTAGTTGTTGACTAATGGTGATTATAAATTAAAATATAAGAAATTATCCCCTTTTTATGAGCAGCTTGTTCAATTTACCAGTGCAATAAAAAATGATACAGTTACCATTGAATTTTTGAGTAGGTTCCTTTTCTTTATATTGGCTATTGGTCAACCCCTTGGGCTTCTCAGGCAGCGCTAGTGGTTAAGAACCTACCTGCCGGTACAGGCGACGTAAGAGATGCCAGTTTGATCCCTAGATCAGAAAGATCCCCTGGAGGAGGGCATGACAACCCCCTCCAGTATTCTTGCCTGGAGAATCCCCATGGACAGAGGGGCCTGGAGGGCTACTGTCTGTAGGGTTGCACAGAGTCAGACACAACTGAAGTGACTTAGCATGCACACATGCAATCAACCCCTTAGGCTGCTGTGTTAATTCTATTTCTGTGTCTTTGTCATAGTGTTTTAAGGCTTCATTTTACTTACTTTTCTTCTAGCAGTAGACTAGAGTGTTTTCTGACTATAAAGAGCAATGAGGTGATATACTGAAGTAAGAGTTCTGTTTCTAAACAAGTTAACCCTAACAGGTAGTATAGGTAATTAGAGAAATGACCTAGAGAAATAGTACATCTAAGTTTTCATGTAAGATTTCACTATAGGGATATGATATATTTAGTATATATTTCAAAATTAATATGCTTGATGGTCATTCCCTGGATGGGGAACTGAGATTCTACAAGCTATGCAGTGTGGCCCCCCAAAAATTTTTAAGTAAATAAATAATAAGATAAAATTAATATGTTTGATTTGTTAAAGGAATCGGGAAGAACAGAATTTGGTGGCTTATCCCCATGATGGAAAAATCTACTTCTGTACTTCCCAAGATATCCCTCCTGAAAATGAACTGCTTTTTTATTACAGCCGGGATTATGCTCAGCAGATTGGTAAGTTTATATATAAGATTTGTTTGTCATGAATCTAACACAGTAAAAATACCAAGGATCAGTAGTATAGTTTTGGTAATGATTTATGTGTAAGCAGAACACCCCACTCCAGCATTCTTGCCTGGAAAATCCCGTGGATGGAGGAGCCTGGTGGGCTAAAGTCCATGGGGTCGCTAAGAGTCGGACACGACTGAGCGACTTCACTTTCACTTTTCACTTTCATTCATTGGAGAAGGAAATGGCAACCCACTCCATCCAGTGTTCTTGCCTGGAGAATCCCAGGGACGGAGGAGCCTGGTAGGCTGCCGTCTATGGGGTCGCACAGAGTCGGACACGACTGAAGTGACTTAGCAGCAGCAAAAGCAAACCACATACCTTTGTGTATGTAAAAGCAAAATATTAACCTTACGATAGAAGTGTTAAGATCTGTGAAATTCTTCATATGCTGAAGAACCAGGCAGCCATACCAGCCAGGCAGCATGAACTTTGTGTTAGGACTTTGGGGAATTTGCAGTTCCTGGGTTCCTTTTCGAACCGTTAGTTTTAAGGTCATAAAGGACAATGCTGTGAGTTGATTTAACCTTCATAGTCTCTTTCTTTGCACTGTGTCATAATGACAAGTGATGACACTCCGTCCCCTTTCTGATGTCTGTGTCAGAAGCGTTCTCTGTCCTTTTTCACTGTAATAAAACTTCTGCCCCGCCCCCCCACACACAAGAGTTTGTGTGTAACAAAATCTTCAGTTTATTGCCTAGGAAGATGCCTTAAAGTTTAGTATTTACCAGGTCTTCCCTATGTGCCCGACACACTATTTGAGATGCTGGCACTAGACCATTGAACAAGATTTGTTTAATTCTACAGGTAGTGGGCAAGCTGGAAATTTTGATAGAAGGGAAATTAGAAGCAACAATCACTAAGTTTTAAAATTGAAGTAAGTACATTGAGTAATTTTATTTTTAAGGTGTTCCTGAACACCCAGATGTGCATCTCTGTAACTGTGGCAAGGAGTGCAGTTCCTATACTGAGTTCAAAGCCCACCTGAGCAGCCACATCCATAACCACCTTCCTAGCCACGGCCACAGCAGCAGCCATGGGCCGAGCCATAGCAAAGAGAGGAAGTGGAAGTGCTCCATGTGCCCCCAGGCTTTTATCTCTCCTTCCAAACTTCACGTCCACTTTATGGGTCACATGGGTATGAAGCCCCACAAGTGCGATTTCTGTAGCAAGGCTTTCAGTGATCCCAGCAACCTGCGGACCCATCTTAAGATACACACAGGTAAGCTGTCCTGGACCATGAAGTGGGATTTTGAAAAATTAGAAATTGGTAAGGGCGTGGCAGCAAGACAAGTTTTCCAAATAGGGTTGAGATTAGATGTTAGAGAATTGGCTGGCTGACAGGAGGACTTCATTGGGTCATGAATTGTGTGGAATAACTGCCTCCTCAGAGAATATTACTAAGTTGCTCCATCTTCCAGGTGGCCTAGTCATAGTTTGAAGGTGACTGGGAAAATGCAGTTAATAATCAGGGAGTTCATCTATGTGTTTGGACCTGAAGGTAATTCTTCAGAAACAGCTAGAGCGTACTATTAGAGGTCACCCCTGTCACTAGCCAGAGCCAGTTTCTGTCCTTTGAATATTGTTTGTTGAATACCACCAGAATTTATTGAGTTTCTATTTTCTAAACTCCATGCACACCAAACCCTTTCTCTTAGCTGTAAGGTTTTATCATATGCACTGTAACAATAACTGGTTTAGTTTGGTTTTCTTGGTTGGGTCATTTTCTCCAAAGCTTTGAAGGTAAAATTCTTCCTTATCCTTTTCCATTAAGACTGAGTAGTTCCAGCAGAGTGTGTGTGGCCCACAAACCTTAAGATTCGGAATGGCTTATAAGAAAAGGTTTGCTAACCTCTGACTTAGAGTAACTTTTTTTCTGCATTCTTAAAAAGATTTTATTTCATCCTTGGTTTATGAAGACATGTATTTTATTTAAAAAAGAAAACTAAAATTTAGGTTGTAAAAATATGTTTGCTTATGGACAAGTACTAGAATTCTTGAGGTCTTTTTTTAAAAAAAAAAAAAGATTGAATTAAGTTAGGCACTAGGGTTATAAGTGATTTTTTTCCCCCAGAACTTGTATCGTGTGTTAGCTGTAAACAGTAAAGAGTGTGTGTGTAGATAAGCAGTCATAGGTCAGGTTTGTTAGCTTCACTAGCTTTAGTCGCAGCATATAATTCAGTGGCTCTGAGTGGCTCTAGGTAGACAGTCCTAGAATGTGAGGTTCCATGTACCAGTCAATTCTGTTTTATTCCTGCCTCTGCCACATACCTGTACAATGTGTCTCTCCATGCCGAGAGTGCTCTTGGCACTTTGATTCACAGTGGGATCATTCGGGTTAATATGCAGGTCAGAAGAACTACAGGTGTACTTTGTGTGACAAGTCTTTCACCCAGAAGGCTCACCTGGAATCCCACATGGTCATCCACACGGGGGAGAAGAACCTCAAGTGTGACTACTGTGACAAGTTGTTCATGCGGAGGCAAGACCTCAAGCAGCACGTGCTCATCCACACGCAGTGAGTGACCTGTAGCTGACTGTTGCTCAGGCGATGAATGGGGGCTTGTGTGTGCCTGCTCACTGTCTCTCTCCCGCCGTGGCGCCTGTAGCTGTCTCCTGTGTTCCACACAGCCTGTGTTCTCTGACCACACAGATTGTGTTCGGACCACATAGGTCACAAAGCTAAGGTTCTCGTTTATCCTGGAAGAGTTTATGTGCTTGCTTTGTTTTCTTATTTTCACTTCTACTCTATTTCCTTTTTTCTTTTATATTTTTGAAACATACTTTCATTTGATTAACAAATTTTTAAGTACCTCCTTGAAGTTCAGTAATTTGCTAAATGGTGAAAATACAAAGATGAGAATGGTCCTTGGATTTAAAGAGCTCAGAGGCCGTTAAGAGAAACAGAAGAGTAAATACTTGCCATGCTGTGTTGCAGATGTTAGAGTAAGTGTAGGATCCTGAAAGACTATAGAAGAGGGTTACCTCGCCCAGTCTGCGAGTATCCTGAGAAAGCTTCCTGGTAGTTGGAGCTAAGTGTTAAGGTAAATTAGAGTTATTCAGGGAATAGTCTGCTAGACAGACGAAACGGGGTATGTAGAAACATGAATGTGAAAAGGACTATGAAATGAAAGTGGTTCTCTATAGTGAGAGCACCCCATGTATGTGAGAGCAGTAGCGGGAGGCAGCAGCCAGTAATGAAGAGCCTTTTATCCAGTTCAAAATTAAATTTCATTCTGGGAATAATGGAGAGTCATAGGGGCATTTTTCCTCCCCATGTACCAGGAATTACCCTGCTTTGTGCGTGTGTGTGCATGTGCGTATTTTCGTTATGGTATATAACACATAAATTTTTCTGTCTTAACCCTTTTTAAGTGTGTAGCTCAGTGATGTTAAATGTATTCACATTCTTGCACAAGCATTGAAGGATTTTAAGGGAAAGAATGTCATGGTGAGATGTCTGTTTTATAGAGACTACTCTGGCAGCAGGCCAAGGGGGTGGAAGGAGGAGAAGGCCAAATATTGGACAGCTCGTTAGGAATTTATTGCATGAATCCAACTGTAATTAATTGTCCAGCCTGTGTTATAGTTACAGTGACAAATAGAAGAGAGCAGGTTCTGTGGTCCTTCGCTTTTAGCAAGTGTTAGAAGAGGGAGAAAACATTAGCTTGTATTTTATTTAGAAATACATCAAAAATGGAACCTTTATTCTTTTTATTTTTTAAATTTTATTTTATTTTTAAACTTTAAAATATTGTATTAGTTTTGCCAAATATCGAAATGAATCCGCCACAGGTATACATGTGTTCCCCATCCTGAACCCTCCTCCCTCCCCCTCTCCCTCCCCATACCATCCCTCTGGGTCGTCCCAGTGCACCAGCCCCAAGCATCCAGTATCGTGCATCGAACCTGGACTGGCGACTCATTTCATACGTGATATTATACATATTTCAATGCCATTCTTCCAAATCTTCCCACCCTCTCCCTCTCCCACAGAGTCCATAAGACTGTTCTACACATCACTGTCTCTTTTGCTGTCTCGTACACAGGGTTATTGTTACCATCTTTCTAAATTCCATATATATGCGTTAGTATACTGTATCGGTGTTCTTATCATGGGTTTTAGATAAATATTTTGTTTTTGTATCAGCTCTTTTATCTGATTTGTAATCACAGTGCAACCTGAAACACTAAAATACCAAAGGAGTCTGGATCTACATTCCTGACTCTCAGAATGACCTTTTAAAACAAAGTTTTCATTAAGTGGTTTCATTATTAGTATGAAATTTTAGAAATTAGATACATTAATTATCAAATTTTATATATAGTTTTACATAGTTGGAACTGAAAGAGCTCTCTGGGGTCATTTAGTCTAGCTGCTTATATTAGCTTGAGCTGCCACATCAAAATACCATAGACTGAGTGGCGGCTTAAACAAAAGAAATTATATTCTTAAACTTCTGGAATCTGAAAGTTGAGACCAGGGTGCTAGCATGGTTGGGCTCTGATGAGGGCCTTCTTCCTGGCTTCCTTCTTGTTATGTGCTCAGGTGGAGGAGAGAGTGGACAAGCTCTGATCTCTCTTTCTCTTCTTCTGAGGATATAACCCCATCATTGGGGTCCCATCCTCATAACCTCATCTAAACCGTAGGTCCCTACCTCCAGCTCCCATCGCGTTATGAGCTGAAGCATCAGCATACCAATTTAGGTATTCAGCCCCTAGCACTGCTCGTGATAGTCACTTGGGAAATGTGAGAAACAATGATTGGTCCAAGGCCCCACCTCCAGGGATTCTGATTTAGCTGATCAGGGGCAGAGCCCTGGCCTTAGTATTTTTAAAAAGCTCGCCAAGTGGGTCTAAGGTTCAGTCAGGGTTGAGTGCCCCATTTTATCTGTTTAACATGTTGGATTTTCATTAAGAAACAGCGTTCAGATGCTCAAAAAAAGTTAAAAAATTCTTACTCTGTATGATCCCCAAGTTTCTTGTCAGCTCTAAGATGTCTGGGCCAGGGTTATTACTCCAGCCTTGACACTGCTGACGTCTTGAATTGGATACTTCTAGGGGCTACTGTTAACACTATAGTTAGATACCATTATGTTGGTCAGTTGGCAAACATTTTCAAATTTGAGTCTTCCAGTTAGTAAGAATGTGGGGCAACAGGAGCTCTGAAATGGCTGTTGATGGACGTGTATATTGATACAACAGCGTTGGAAAATAGCGTAGCATCATTGTGGTAAAAGTGAAGGTGTGCATATCCCTGGATCCAGCGGTGCCTCTCCTGAGTATATGCCCTAGAGGAACACCCACACACCGGTGTAGAAATGTTCACATAGCAGTCTTGCCTGTGGTGTTAAAAAACAAAACCCCCAGAGTACCCATTAACAACAGAGCCAGCGCCACAACCAAGTTGTGGTGTATTGGTAAGTAGCCTCCTGCCATGGAAGCAACTTGACTGAATTTCAAAAAGAAGCAAAAACACAAAAGAGATACATACAGTACAATCCCATTTACCTAGAATTCTAGAACAGGCAAAATCAGTCTGTGCTGTTTAAACTGCACACATGTCTTTTGGCTGTTCTATATGATACATCTCCTATAGAGAAGTTTGATTCTAGTTGGGTAGAGCTTCTCAAACAAAGGTCTTGAGGTTGTGCAGAGTAAGTGTGTGCCTCAGTTGTTTTTGTAACCCCAAATCAAATGTTTTGTTTTGTTTTTTCCTTGTGTTCCTCTTAGAGAACGCCAGATCAAGTGTCCCAAGTGTGACAAGTTGTTCTTGAGGACAAATCACTTAAAGAAACATCTCAATTCACATGAAGGAAAACGGGATTATGTCTGTGAAAAATGTACAAAGGCTTATCTAACCAAATATCATCTCACCCGACACCTAAAAACCTGCAAAGGGCCCACCTCCAGTTCATCAGCACAGGAGGAGGAGGAGGAAGATGACTCAGAGGAGGAAGAGCTGGTGGACTCGGTGGGGACAGAGGACTGTCGCATCGGCAGTGCTGTGTATTCAGCAGATGACTCTCTCTCTGCACATAAATAGAAAGAAGCTGACTATTCTGGATGGAAAATGCAAAAGGGAAAAACACATAACCAGTTATTCACTACAGTGGTTTTTATATAAAATAGTTTGATTCCTTCCAGCCAACAGTCAAAACAGACTAAATGGGAATGGATAAAGCACTTATAGAAGAGTATCCTAATGAAAACACTTTTAAAAATATTGAGAATAGAGCACGTGTCCTCTTTTTAAGTGGTGTATGGGGAGGCAGGTGTCAGGTTTTGGGATCTGTTCTTTATTTACATGATAATCTGGGTGATAACATGCCCAACAAATCAGATTTATTTTAAATTCTTTCATTATTTCGTTTTTCTCCCAACCCATTGATTTGGTAGCAACCGTTGACTTGGTCCCTGCGTCACAGTCGTCCTGATTGTGGTTCTGGTGTTACGTTTTATGCAGACTTGTGACTTAAACACATCCCGGAATGGATTGAAACGTAACAGTGTAAGCTTGTTACTCTGACGGCGGTTCACAGATTTAAAGCACCACCTGCCTTCATCTCTCCTGGCCGCTGGGGAGTTTAGGGTAGATCTTGCTTCCCAGAATTTCACAGGTACCTAGAGGGCAGGTGAGAAAGGAACAGCCAGGCAGCAGGCACTAATGGAGAGAAGAAAAGGAGAGGCGCCTGGGCCACTGTCCAGAGTGCTTCTGTCGCGTGCTCTGATGGAAGCTGGGGTGAGAGACCTGATTGCTGTTCCTTAGAGGTCTTTGAAGGTTTCGACACATCTCTCTCTCCAGTGAAGCTTCCAGCACCCGGGCAGAGTATCTGGAGGTCTAACAAGCCAAGTAACGCCTGCTGCGTTGTCTCCTGATAGCAAGGACATGTGGACCAACTGACAGAGAGGTACCTTGGCCCATGGAAAGAAGGAGGGAGTGATCCTTTCTATCTGGCTGATTCTCTGAAAAGGATCAAGACACCGTTAAAATGTTGCCAGCTCAGAATGAGAAGACATGTTGGTGTGTTTGCAAGGTTAGGCGCTCCCAGTTGTCTGTGGTGAAGGACCTCATCAGTTAAACACTGTGGATTCCAGAGGGTTTGGAAGGTGCAGAAGGTCAAATGGTCACCACGTGGATGTATTTTCAGGGTTCCAGCTTAATTCACCTACCCATCTGATCTGTCATCTGGTTTTTCTCATGTATAGCCTGCTTTCAGCAAGAAGCAAACATCCTGAAGTCAACGGTTGATGGAACATGCTCTCCTGCTCTAAGGCACAACCTCTGGGCTGGAGTGGAGAGGACTCTGGTGGGAAGGTTTTGCTGCTAATGTATTTATGGAATGAATGTATTTCATTCAAATCTGTATTCCTCTAGGAAGGATTAAAATAAAACCTTTTTAAAAATACCTCTTGTAATCTCATTTTGTGGAAGGAGAAGATTGAAGCTTTTACAGGAAAATGAGGTCCAGCTTGAGTTTTTCTAAGGTCAGAAGCTGGAGAAAGTATTTCCTAACTACCTTAGCTTTGAAATTAAATTTTAGAATGCTTGTGCAAAACAGTGCTTAGATAAATCGTGCTTCCTGCATCTCCAGCTCTTGTCCCTGCCCTCTTCCTTCCTTAGGTAGTGCCTCTTCTTTGCTGCCTCCATGGAGAAGTACAGGTCTGCAGTTGAGGGAGTGGGTGAGGTGGTGTTGGTTAGAGGTGGCTGTCAACATGAGGTCATGAGCTGCCGTTAGGGAGCTCTGGTGGGGCTGAGACAACGCCACGTTCAGCTTCCAAGCTGGGAAAGGTGTCCTAGCGGCAGCCACTCCTGTCCCCAGGAAGCCACTGGTGCTGGAGCTCCAAGTGCCCTTTCTCTCTTTGACTCCTGCTGAGTTAAACTTCATCATCTCCAGATGCTG
The DNA here is from genome assembly GCF_003369695.1 of Bos indicus x Bos taurus. Lineage (NCBI taxonomy): Eukaryota > Metazoa > Chordata > Mammalia > Artiodactyla > Bovidae > Bos > Bos indicus x Bos taurus. The sequence continues at coordinate 49,259,804 of NC_040080.1, forward strand.
GTTGGAATGCTGCCCAAGATAGTTAAAAGTGTTGATCAGTCACATCTGACTCTTTGTGACCCCATTGATGGTAGCCTGCCAGGTTCCTCTGTCCATGGACCTCTTCAGGCAAGAATACTGGAGTTGGTACACATTCCCTCCTCCAGGGGATCTTCTGGAGCCAGGAATTGATCCTGGGTCTCCATTGCAGGTGGATTCTTTACTGTCTGAGCCACCAGGGAAGCCCAAGATAGTTATTAAAGCAAACAAAAACAGGAGAGGATTTCTGAAAAATAGTTTAAGTGAGAATGAAGATGTTATTTCTTGCTAATGACTGTCTTCCTTTTTTTTTTTTTTTAACCTCTTAGACTTAAATAGCACGTTCTAAGTCTTTCTCACAAGATGAGGAAATAAGTAGCTGCCCCTTTACAAGATTTTACTCTGAGCCTTTTCTGCTCGTCACATGTCGCCTCGTCTCTTGCCGCTGTTGGGATCCAGCTGCTGTTGGGTGAATGGTCTCATGCAGAGGCAGGGTATTAAAAGGGTGGGCTCCCGAGCCTGGCTGATTGTTCTCTCATCTGGGCTTTGCTGCATGATGGTCTGGAAGCGTGGTCAAGTTGTGTAACCTCCCTGTGCCTCTGTTTACTTAACTGTAAGCAGAGACTACTCATAATAGTTCGAATTTCATAGCATTGTTTGATGTTAATTCATGCAAAGGGCTGGCGCAGTGTTGCAGTTCAGTCGCTCAGTTGTGTCCGACTCTTTGCGACCCCATGAATCGCAGCACGCCAGGCCTCCCTGTCCATCACCAACTCCTGGAGTTCACTCAGACTCAGGTCCATTGAGTCGGTGATGCCATCCAGCCATCTCAACCTCTGTCGTCCCCTTCTGTCCCCCCGATCCCTCCCATCATCAGAGTCTTCTCCAGTGAGTCAGCTCTTCACATGAGGTGGCCAAAGTACTGTAGTTTCAGCTTCAGCATCAGTCCCTCCAATGAACACCCAGGACTGATCTCCTTTAGGATAGACTGGTTGGATCTCCTTGCAGTCCAAGGGACTCTCAAGAGTCTTCTCCAACACCACAGTTCAAAAGCATCAGTTCTTCGGCGCTCAGCTTTCTTCACAGTCCAACTCTCACATCCACACATGACCACTGGAAAAACCATAGCCTTGACTAGACGGACCTTTGTTGGCAAAGTAATGTCTCTGCTTTCAAGATGCTGTCTAGGTTGGTCATAACTTTCCTTCCAAGGAGTAAGCGTCTTTTAATTTCATGGCTGCAGTCACCATCTGCAGTGATTTTGGAGCCCAGAAAAATAAAGTCTGACACTGTTTCCACTGTTTCTCCACCTGTTTCCCATGAAGTGATGGGACCTGATGCCATGATCTTTGTTTTCTGAATGTGAGCTTTAGGCCAACTTTTTCACTCTCCTCTTTCACTTTCATCACAAGGCTTTTTAGTTCCTCTTCAGTTTCTGCCGTAAGGTTGGTGTCATCTGCATATCTGAGGTTATTGATATTTCTCCCGGCAATCTTGATTCTAGCTTGTGCTTCTTCCAGCCCAGCGTTTGTCATGATGTACTCTGCATATAAGTTAAATAAGCAGGGTGACAATACACAGCCTTGACATACTCCTTTTCCTATTTGGAACCAGTCTGTTGTTCCATGTCCAGTTCTAACTGTTGCTTCCTGACCTGCATATAGGTTTCTCAAGAGGCAGGTCAGGTGGTCTGGTATTCCCATCTCTCTCAGAATTTTCCACAGTTGATTGTGATCCACACAGTCAAAGGCTTTGGCATAGTCAATAAAGCAGAAATAGATGTTTTTCTGGAACTCTCTTGCTTTTTCCATGATCCAGCGGATGTTGGCAATTTGATCTCTGGTTCCTCTGCCTTTTCTAAAACCAGCTTGAACATCTGGAAGTTCACGGTTCATGTACTGCTGAAGCCTGGCTTGCAGAATTTTGAGCATTACTTTACTAGGGGGTGAGATGAGTGCAATTGTGCAGTAGTTTGAGCATTCTTTGGCATTGCCTTTCTTTGGGATTGGAATGAAAACTGACCTCTTCCAGTCCTGTGGCCACTGCTGAGTTTCCCAAATTTGCTGGCATATTGAGTGCAGAGCACTGTCACAGCATCATCTTTCAGGATTTGAAATAGCTCGACTGGAATTCCATCACCTCCATCCACTAGCTTTGTTCATAGTGATGCTTTTTAAGGCCTACTTGACTTCACATTCCAGGATGTCTGGCTCTAGGTGAGTGATCACACCATTGTGATTATCTGGGTCGTGAAGATCTTTTTTGTATAGTTCTACTGTGTATTCTTGCCACCTCTTCTTAATATCTTCTGCTTCTGTTAGGTCCATACCATTTCTGTGCTTTATCGAGCCCATCTTTGCATGAAATGTTCCCTTGGTGTCTCTAATTTTCTTGAAGAGATCTCTAGTCTTTTCCATTCTGTTGTTTTCCTCTATTTCTTTGCATTGATCGCTGAGGAAATCTTTCTTTATCTCTGCTTGCTGTTCTTTGGAACTCTGCATTCAGATGCTTATATCTTTCCTTTTCTCCTTTGCTTTTTGCTTCTCTTCTTTTCACAGCTATTTGTAAGGCCTCCCCAGACAGCCATTTTGATTTTTTGCATTTCTTTTCCATGGGGATGGTCTTGATCCCTGTCTCCTGTACAATGTCACGAACCTCCGCCCATAGTTCATCAGGCACTCTGTTTATCAGATCTAGTCCCTTAAATCTATTTCTCACTTTCACTGTATAATCATAAGGGATTTGATTTAGGTCATACCTGAATGGCCTAGTGGTTTCCCCCACTTTCTTCAATTTAAGTCTGAATTTGGCAATAAGGAGTTCATGATCTGAGCCACAATCTGCTCCCATCAGAAGGGGGTAGAAAGAGTACCCCCTTGCTAGTGTTAGCAGTGGAGTTATATACTCTCCAATGAATGAACGTCTGGAGGTTGTAAAGACCTCACCACACTTATTCCCATAATTTGCGTTTTAAGATAACAGAATTAGAACGTTTAATCCAGAGACTGTCCTCAGGCAGGATACATTATTGTTATATAATCAGGAGCAGCTGAGAGGAGCTACCCCGTGTCCAAGGCCAGGGGCGGCGACCAAGAGGAGCTACCCAACGTCCTTCGGAGGTTAGGGGCGGCGGCTGAGACAAACTACCGCATGCCTGAGGTCCAGGCGGCGGCCGGGAGGAGCTACCCCATGCCTGAGGTCAGGGGAGGCGGCCCAGAGGAGCAACCCCACGTCCAAGGAGCGGCGGCTGCACTGGCAAAGGAGGGCTGAGAGGAGCTACTCCACGTTCAAGGTCAGGAGGGGCAGCCGTGAGGAGATACCCCTTGTCCAAGGTAAGGAGCAGCAGCTGCGCTTTGCTGGAGCAGCCGTGAAGAGATAACCCATGTCCAAGGTAAGAGAAACCCAAGTAAGACGGTAGGTGTCACGAGAGGGCATCAGAGGGCAGACACACTGAAACCATAATCACAGAAAACTAGCCAATCTGATCACACGGACCACAGCCTTGTCTAACTCAGTGAAACTAAGCCATGCTGTGTGGGGCCACCCAAGATGGGCGGGTCATGGTGGAGAGGTCTGACAGAATGTGGTCCACTGGAGAAGGGAATGGCAAACCACTTCAGTTTTCTTGCCTTGAGAACCCCATGAACAGTATGAAAAGGCAAAATGATAGGATACTGAAAGAGGAACTCCCCAGGTTGGTAGGTGCCCAATATGCTACAGGAGATCAGTGGAGAAATAACTTCAAAAGGAATGAAGGGATAGAGCCAAAACAAAAACAATACCCAGTTGTGGATGTGACTGGTGATAGAACTAAGGTCCGATGCTATAAAGAGCAATACTGCATAGGAACCTGGAATGTCAGGTCCATGAATCAAGGCAAATTGGAAGTGGTCAAACAGATGGCAAGAGTGAACGTACGTCGACATTCTAGGAATCAGCAAAATAAAATGGACTGGAATGGGTGAATTTAACGTCAATGACCATTATATCTACTACTGTGGGCGGGAATCCCTTAGAAGAAATGGAGTAGCCATCGTGGTCAACAAAAGAGTCCAAAATGCAGTACTTGGTTGTAATCTCAAAAACAGAATGATCTCTGTTCGTTTCCAAGGCAAACCATTCAGTATCACGGTAATCCAAGTCTATGCCCCTACCAGTAATGCTGAAGAGGCTGAAGTTGAACAGTTCTATGAAGACCTACAAGACCTTTTAGAACTAACACCCAAAAAAGCTGTCCTTTTCATTATAGGGGACTGGAATGCAAAAGTAGGAAGTCAAGAAACACCTGGAGTAACAGGCAAATTTGGCCTTGGAATACGGAATGAAGCAGGGCAAAGGCTAATAGAGTTCTGCCAAGAGAACGCACTGGCGCAGTGTTTACCATATGGCAAACACTGGCTGGTATCCCTTAGTTTTAGATTTACCAGCATAGATTTCTGTCCTAAAAATATGGCTGTTTATGACCCAAGAAGTGCTGGATTTTAGTAAGACAAGTAAAACTGGCATGAACTGAGTTTTCAAGACTAAAGTCTAGAAGTTACTGACCTATCTACACACTTCCCAGTCAGCACCCTTTTAACTGTGCCTTGAGGAACATAAACGTTGCTAGAGCTATCAGCCTCTTATCAAGTATGTAAACATGTATTACCTGATCACCGAGCTGCCTCTTAGAGTCAAACACTCGAAAACATATCTTCAGGAACATAAATGATATCTGTTGTGGGCAGAATTGTGTTCCTTCAAAGTTTGTGTTTTGAAGTTCTAACCCCAGTACCTCAGAATGTGAGAATATTTGGAGATAAGGTCTTCAAAAGAGTGATTAAATTAAAATGAGGTCCTCAGGGCACACCTTTGGAGAAGGCAATGGCAACCCACTCCGGTTCTCTTGCCTGGAAAATCCCATGGGCGGAGGAGCCTGGTAGGCTGCAGTCCATGGGGTCGCAAAGAGTCAGACATGACTGAGCGACTTCACTTTCACTTTTCACTTTCATGCATTGGAGAAGGAAATGGGAACCCACTCCAGTGTTCTTGCCTGGAGAATCCCAGGGATGGCAGAGCCTGGTGCGCTGCCATCTGTGGGGTCGCACAGAATCGGACACGACTGATGTGACTTAACAGCAGCAGCAGGGCACACCTTTATCCAGTGTGACTTGGTCTCCTTATAGAAGAGGAAATTTGAACAGACTGGCGTGGAGGGAAGACCCAGGGCGCTCTGTATCTGCAAGCCGAGGAGAAAGGTCTCGGAAGAAACAGCTCTGCTGGCATCTGGACCTCCGACTTTTGGCCTCCACAACTGTGAGAAGAATTTCGCTCGTTTGGGCCTCCCAGTCTTAGTTCTTTGTTGTGGCAGCCCTGGCAAAGGAAATACTGTCCACCTGAACACGTCATTGTTAGGAAGATAGCTTATGGAGGAGCAGCTGCCTGGGGAGTGATTGCAGTTTCACCACAGTTTGACAAGTCATGAGCTGCATCATGGCTGTGACAATCTGCAGTGGTGTGTTGCTGAAGCGATAGAATTGTTCCTTAGTTATTCCTTGTTTCTCTTGTGTATACACACTTGACAGTCTTGCAGCCCCCAGGCCTGTGTAGTCCTCCAACAAGGACAAGTTTCTTTTCAAAACCATCTATTGGCAAACAAAACAAAACCAAAATATTTATTTATCAAGTTCTGGCCCAGATTAAAGGCATTGGAGGAGAACAGGAAAATGACCAGAATTTATGCCTTTGTCCGGAAACTCAAAGATTTGCAGAGATGTGGATGCTTCGCTAGATCACCGGAGGAAATGAGAACAGTCAGGCGTCAGGTAGCTACTAATGAGCCTCCTGGGCTCGGCAGGTGATCCTGAAGCCGTCTGAGGGAGTCTTCTGTTGGAGACCACGCAAGAGACTGATGCAGACACCTACACCTAAGGTGAGCCAGAGATGGCAAGTGTTTCAGGTACGAGAGGTCTTAAGATCTAGGGGCAGAAGTGAAAAGTGCCATACTAAGAAAAGAACAGTAAGGAAAAGTGGGTGACACAGCCTGCATGCAGGCTACACGTCTTTAAAGGCAGTCACACAAAACATTTAAGTTATTCCGTTTAGACAGAGCATATTTATATACATGAATTAGGGAGCTTGTGGAAAGCATGCTTTGCTCTTTGTATTCTCCTCTGTGTTGAACGCCCCCACTACCCATCCCCTCCCCGTGTTTTGTCCTGAGGCATAGACTGGAGTTGGGCTTTAGGGTGGGACAAACGTCAAGATCTGCTGATGGCCAGAATGAGGAGAGAAGATCACTATGGGATAAAGTACTAACTTTGGGAAAGTCTGCTTCTGGACTGAGCTATCGCTGGTCAGTAGACAACTTCCAGCCCTTCTTGGCTACCACGTTACAGGACGTTTGAGACGCATTTATCTGTGGCTGTCCTCTGTGACAGCAGGAGTATATTTTAGTTTCGCATTTGTTGAGTCCTCATCAGTTCAGCTGCTTGGTCGTGTCTGACTGTTTGCAACCCCATATTATAAAAGTAGATTTTACCCTCATTTTATGGTTATTGAAAATGAAATTCAGAGAAAATTAAGATTTTCCACATTTCATATTCATTGCTTTGCTGCCTGGGAGCACTTTTTAAAAAGCACATTTTAAAATGTATGTATTTCTCCTGCAGGGATCTCTTCCATGTGAATCCACATGCTGCCATTCCCACAGCTCATGTCGGGGTGCACCACACTGCTACCTGTACTAGTTGTGTGTTTGTGCTGGGATTGTGAAATGCACTTTTATAAGCAGAGGACACCATTATGGACCATTGCATTTAATTGGTTAGAGACATTTGGCACTCAGCTATGAAAAGTGAATTAGTCTAGAGCATGCGCGATAACATAATATTCTGTCAGGGACTTTTTCAAGATGCCTGACCCAGATAGGCTGTAGCAAAAAAAGCGAATAAGGCTATTTTGCATCTGAAATTCACAAATGCAAATAATACTTTGAGGCAAAAGAATAACAGGATGATCCATTCATTCAATATATATTTGTTTTCTTTGAGAAAGGAACATTTTAGACTTTAAGGGGGTAGGGGAGGGAGATAAAAACAATGGCTCGTGACCAGGAAATCCAGTCCCCAGTTTTTTGTACACACATGTGGAAAAGTATATTCAGGATCCTAGTCCTTTCTTATGTGTGTGGTTAGGATGAAGGATACATCAGTGTTTTTAACAGCAATGACAAGAAACCTAAGTGTCCTCCAGAAAGGAAATGTTTAAATGATGGTGCATTCATAGTGAGCAATACAGTGCTGCTGTGAAAAAGGATGACTGCTTCCCAGACTCCTTTAGAGCTAAGATTCTGAACAAAACCAAAGTTCCTCTGATCAGATGCACTTGTGTGAGACTTTTGTTTCAGAACTGAGTTATGGGGGAGCAGAAGCAGGGAGGGCCTGAGGCATCTATTTATTATGTAGGCTTGGATCTTAACAAGAGTGACCTGGTTTTGGCGCTGGTGGCTCTGTGGATGGAAGCTCTCTGGTGTGACAGGTAGCTTCTTGATTGTAGAAGCAGCTCCATACCTTGCAAACTGACTTCTATGGTAAGGGATTAGGAGTCATTCTTATAATTCAGCTTATACTCCATTTCTAAGAGCTATCTCTACTGCTTCCCTGGTGGCTCAGCTGGTAAAGAATCCACCTGCAATGTGGGAGACCTGGGTTCAATCCCTGGGTTGGGAAGATCCCCTGGAGGAGGGCATGGCAACCCACTCTGGTATTCTTGCCTGGAGAATCCCCATGGACAGAGGAGCCTGGCGGGCTGCAGTCCATAGAGTTGCAAAGAGTTGGACATGACCGAGCAACTAAGCACAGCACATACTGCTCAGTAAATTCCTTTTGCTTAGCTTGAGAGGATTCTATTTTCTGAAAATAAGAAAGCTGATCACATAATTGGTATTCAGAAAGAGTATAGGAAGTAGATCCTCAAGGAAATAAGATCTTGCATTAGTTGTCTGACCTGGCTGGGTTTCAAGGCATTGAGGATCCAGCTACTGTTAGAGTATGGGGTACAAAACTGTACCTCTTCCCCCGGCTGAAACATGAGTTAGATCACCAGTGACCACTTATATTGAAATGTGCCCAAAACAACACATTCAGCTTCATCGAAATTATGTTTCTCCTTCCCAGTTTGGCATCCTTTGGACACATTCCTCAAGCATTAGGAAAGCCTTGTAATTCTGTTACTACATAACCTTTCTTTTCCAAATTTTGAAATTATAGAGAATTTGAGGGTTTGGTTTAGTCATAGGTTAGAGGCAGTAGGAGGCCCTAGGAGTGGTAAATGAAAGGAATTGGAATTTTATTTTGGTGTGGTCATTACAGGGTATTCAAGACAGTCAAAACCATTCTCATTAGGGGAGAAGCTGCTTCTATTGACAAGGGGAAATCTTAGGGCATTAGTAGTGAGTGGAGTTATTACGATTCTCTTAAATCTCACTGTTCCATTTTTCAGGGTGTACTCCCTCCCCACCAGTATTATAGTTTCCACTCAAGAAATCTGCTGAAGCTCTGAATTCAACCTGTGTTGTAGACAGTACTCTACAGGATCAAACTCTGCTTCTGGTTTGTCATGTGTCAGCCTTATAGCTGCAAGAAGGAAGAAATTCTTTCAGGGCAGTCATGGACAACTCCATGGTTCCCTCACTTAGCTTATGTGTCGTCTATCAGGCAGTTAGATACGAATGTTAAGTGTGCTTCAGTATTCTGATTTTTTATTTTTATCACTTCTGATAAGTTATATATTTCTAGGAACTTTTACATCTTATTATACAGGTTTAAATTTCATCATATAAAGTTCCCATCTTATTAATGTCTTTTGGATCTGTAACAATCTCCCCCTTTTTGTTCCTGGTGTTGATAATGTGTGTTTGTATTTTATGATCAGTATTACTCATGGCTTTATCAACTTCCAGCGTTTTATGATATTATCAGGCATTTTAATTTTACAGACATCTTAAGTCCTACACAAATTTTTTGTTATTGCTTTATAAAGTAATACTTACTGAAATTTACCTATATTGATCATTATTCTTTCTTGCATTTCCATGTTCCCATCTGAGATCATTTTTCACTCTTAAGTTTAATGTAGGTCTAAAGATAATGTATTTTCTCAGTTTCAAGATACTTTGTCTTAAAATGTCTTTATTTCATCTTTAAGAAAAAATACCTTTAGGGATTCTCTGGTGGTTCACTGGTTAGGATTTGGTGCTTTCATTGCTAAGGCCTGACTTCAATTCCTGGTTGGAGAACTAAGATCTTGCAAAGTGCATGGTGCAGCAAAAAAAAAAAAAAACAAACACCTTTTTCTGAGGGTAATTTACTTACCATAAAATTCATTAATTTAAAATGGTTGAATAGGCAAAGAATCCACCTGCAGTGCAGGGTTCGATCCCCTAGGTTGGGAAGATCCCCTGGAGGAGGAAATGGCAATCCACTCCAGTATTGTTGCCTGGAGAATACCTCAAGGACAGAGGAGCCTGGCAGATTATAGTCCAAAGAGTTGCAAAGAGTCAGACGTGACTTCACACACAGGCACAGCACAGTGTTCAGAGATGTGCAACTGTTGTCACAATCTTATTTTAAAATGTATTCATCACCCCAGAAAGAGCCATTGTGCCTGTTGCAGTCACTCCCATTCTCTCATCCCAGGAAATCATTAATCTCCTGTCTATACAGATTTCCTTTTTCTGATAAATAATATAAATGGAATCATACAGTCTGTGAGCTCTTGTGTCTGTCTTATTTCATTTAGTGTGTTTTAAAGGCCCATGTATGTTGCAGTGTGTGTCAGGAGTTCATTCTTGCTTATCACAGAATAGAATTCCATTGTATGGATGTAGCACATCTTGTCTATTCACCAGTTGATAGACATTTGGCTTATTTCCACTTTATGGCTATTATGCATAATGCTGCTGAACGTTTGTATACAAGTTTTGTGTGGACATGTTTACATTTCTCTTGTGTATATAGAGTAGATTTACATTTTTGCATGGTAGATGTATGTTTTACTGTTTTCCAAAGCGGCTGCATGTCTTTACATTCCTGACTTGTATCTGAATCCCCATGTTCCACAATCCCTTGGGTCTGACCACCTCTGTTGCCTGTCTAATCCCTTGAATGTATTTGTCACTTCTACTGTAAAATCATAAGGGATTTGATTTAGGTCATACCTGAATGGCCTAGTGGTTTTTCCTACTTTCTTCAATTTAAGTCTGAATTTGGCAATAAGGAGTTCATGGTCTGAGTCACAATCAGCTCCTGGTCTTGTTTTTGCCGACTGTATAGAGCTTCTTCATCTTTGGCTTCAAAGAATATAATCAGTCTGCTTTAGGTATTGACCATCTGGTGATGTCCATGTGTAAAGTCTTCTCTTATGTTGTTGGAAGAGAGGGTGTTTGCTATGACCAGTGCTTTCTCTTGGCAAAACTCTATTAGCCTTTGCCCTGCTTCATTCTGTACTCCAAGACCAAATTTGCCTGTTACTATAGTTATTTCTTGACTTCCTATGTTTGCACTCCAGTCCCCTATAATGAAAAGGACATCTTGTTTGGGTGTTAGTTCTAGAAGTTCTTGTAGGTCTTCATAGAACCATTCAACTTCAGCTTCTTCAGCATTACTGGTTGGGGCATAGACTTGAATTACTGTGATATTGAATGGTTTGCCTTGGAAACGAACAGAGATCTTTCTGTCGTTTTTGAGATTGCATCCAAGTACTGTATTTTGGAGTCTTGTTGACTGGGATGGCTATTCCATTTCTTCTAAGGGATTCTTGCCCACAGTAGTAGATATAATGGTCATCTGATTTAAATTCACCCATTCCAGTCCATTTTATTTTGCTGATTCCTAAAATGTCAGTGTTAACTCTTGCCATCTGTTTGACCACTTCCAATTTGCCTTGATTCATGGACCTAACATTCCAGGTTCCTATGCAATATTGCTCTTTCCATCACTGGTCTCAGGATTCCCTTGGACTGCAAGGAGATCCAACCAGTTCATCCTAAAGGAAATCAGTCCTGAATATTCATTGGAAAGACTGATGCTGAAGCTGAAACTCCAATACTTGGCGACCTGATGTGAAGAGCTGACTCATTTGAAAAGACCCTGATGCTGGGGAAGATTGAAGGCAGGAGGAGAAGTGGACGACAGAGGATGAGATGGTTGGATGGCATCACCGACTCAATGGACATGAGTTTGAGTAAACTCTGGGAGTTGGTGATGGACATGGAAGCCTGGTGTGTTGCAGTCCCTGGTGTTGCGAAGAGTTGGACACGACTGAGCGACTGAACTGAACTGTTGCCTGTCTGCTCAGTCACCATGGCCTGTGCTGGCTTTTGGCAGTAGCTGCAAGCCTAGACCTGTTCTTTTTTTGCGACTTTTATTTTTTTTAATTGAAGGATAATCGCTTTACAGAATTTTGTGGTTTTCTGTCATACATAAATAAGAATCAACCATAGGTACAGCCATGTCCCCTAGACCCATTCTTTGATCCCAGGTGTCCAGATCTGCTCTAAGGGGTACTTCCTGCTTAGCGTTCATCACACCTAGTAGTTTCAAGCTGGAGATAGGAATGTCAGTCCTGTTTCGCCATTTAAAATGTTTATTATATGTGTTAAATAAGAATCCTTATGCATATTATACATATGTTTAGGCAGAGCCATACGTCTATATAAAATAGTGAAATATCTTTAATTTTTATACCTAACTTTTCCTGAGATATCCAGGAAAGATGCGTTTTTTGGGTAGCTATTCTTTAGGAGAATACAAAATTTGAAAGAGAATTAACTATTGAATTTAAATGCCAAGTCAGCCTCCAGCTGTCCCTAGTCCGGGGACGGTCATAAAGCCAAATCAAAACAAAACTAAAATAGTTACTCCATCCTTCAGTCTGCAGTCCTTTCTAGAGAGATTTAGTGAACCCAAGTTGCTGTACCTTTATACCAGTATCTAATTTGGAATGACACTCTGTAGGTGGTGTTCAGTTGCTCAGTCATGTCCGACTCTTTGTAACCCCATGGACTGCAACACGTTTGGCTCCTCTGTCCTTCACTATCTCCTGGAGTTTGCTCAAACTCATGTCCATTGAGTTGGTGATGCCATCCAACCATCTCATCTTCTGCTGCCCCTTCTCTTCCTGCCCTCAATCTTTCCCAGCATCAGGGTCTTTTCCAACGAGTCGGCTCTGCGTATCAGGTGGCCAAAGTATTGAAGCTTCAGCATAAGTCCTTCTAATGAAGACTGAGGGTTGATTTCCTTTGGGATTGACTGGTTTGATCTCTTTGTTGTCCAAAGGACTCTGAAGAGTCTTCTCCAGCGCAATTCAAAAGTATCAGTTCTTCGGTGCTCAACCTTCTTTTATGATCCAACTCTCACATGACTAGTGGAAAGACCATAGCTTTGACTATACGGATCTTTGTCAACAAAGTGATAGCTCTGCTTTTTAATATGTTGTCTAGGTTTGTCATAGTTTTCCTTCCAAGGAGCAAGTGTCTTTTAGCAGGATTCACACTAAAATGACTGAAGTCATGTTCATGAATTACACAGGAAATATTAATAGTTCATGAACTGATGATAGCTTTTATTTTATCGTTAAGTTTGGGTTTCATAAGCTAATTTTTACTGCTTGCTAAAATTCACTTTTAATAGGACTTAATAATTAGAATTGTCCCATTAGGAGTTTTGTTTTCTTATTCACATTGAATTTCCACATGTCTGTATGGCACTAGGTACAGAATAGGCATTCAGTATTTGAAAATGATTGAACAGTCTGCCTTTTCTCTCTTACTTTTCAATGTCCATTTATGTGTTGTCTGTGGCTACTTTTGTGCTACAACCGAGTTAAGTGTTGTGGCAGATGCAACTAGCTAGAAAGTTTACCACCTGGCTATTTTTTTGAAAACTTGCCAGCCCCCATTTTAGGTTATAGTGGTCAGAAAACTCTGTGGTTCTTGAAGGATATTTTGTGCTTCAAGAAACAGAATGCAATTCAAGCTTGGCTACTGACTTCTTTCAGAATTTTCTAGTGTCTGTTTTTTTCAGTTTTCAATTATGTTTTATTGTTTCTTTCTTTACCTGATTATTTTTATGCCCTGATTATTGCATATCAAAAATTTTAATAAAACTGTATTGACCAGTACTTTTCTTGGGACTTTGATCCTTTAGATTTCTCTTTGTCACAGAATTATCTTTTGTGTATTTTATTTTATTTTTAATAAGGGCTGAGCCCTGCTCGACTTCCTAGCAGCTTTTCGGTGGCTCTTAACAAGAGACGGTGGTGAGAAGAGCGCCTTCCTGAGCCTTGTGGAGCTGGGTATCCAGGCAGGAGAACACTCAGGATGAGCTTCTTCCATTCCCGACCTGCTCCCACACAGAGAGGTGCCAGTGGCTGAGCGGACACCACCTGGAGATTCCCTTTTGTGTATTTTAATATTTGCCTCTTCCATTTATTCTAGTGTAGGTCTTCTGACAGGAAGTTCTGTTTTTCATTTGAATGTAACTTTCACTTTTGTTCTTGAAGAATAATTTTGCTAGATATAGAACTGAAATTTGGCTGCTGTTTTCTTTCAGTACCTTAAATATATACTTCTATGATCTTCCAGCTTCCATTATTTTTGTTAAGAATTCATTGTATGTTGAATTGTTGCTCCTTTAAATTCTCCTCAAAAAAAAAAAAAAAAAAAAAGATTCTCCTCTCTGCCTCACTGTGGCTGTGTCTTAGCTTTTGCTACAGTTTTCAGCAGTTTACCATTGTGTACTTAAATAGGGTTTTCTTTGGTATATTCTGTAGTGGGGCTACGGTGCCTTCAAATCTGCCATTTGTTTAGTCATTAATTTGATGACTAAGTAGTCATGGAAACCTACTAGCCAGTAATTTTGCACGTATTGCTTCTATCCTAATCACTCTTTTTCTTCTAGAGAACCTCTTTTCAGTTACATCTGATCTGTTGTTAAGGCCATTTATGCAGTTTGTCATGTCTGTTATGAAGTCTTTCAGTTATAAACTTTACATCTTAAATAGAATTACTAGTTCTTGGCCAAAATTGTCCATTTTTAAGTTTCTTTGATCATGTTAAAGATAGTTATTGCAAAATCTGTTTCCTTTTTTAAAAAAAAATATGTAATTTTATTTATTTTTGGCAGTGCTGGGCTTTTCTCTGGTTGCAGAGAGCCTTGGGCTACTCTTCGTTTCAGTGTGTGGGCTTCTCATTGTGATGGCCTCTTTTGTTGAGGAGCAGGGGCTCTAGGGGACAGGGCTGCAGTCGTTGTGGCACATGGGCTCAACTTTTGTGGTTCCTGGGTGCACAGGCCTACTGCTCTGCGGCATGTGGGATCTTCCCAGACCAGGGATTGAACCTGTGTCTCCTGCATTGGCAGGCAGATTCTTTACCAGGGACGCCCCAAGATCTGTTTCTGATAACCCCTTTGTTTGGAAGTCTTGTGTGTTTCTATTATCTTTTTTTTGTTTTCTGTTTTCAATTATGTTTTGTTTCCTTCTATACCTGGTTATTTTTATGCCCTGATTTCATCACATATCAAATAATAAAAATGTATGGCCCAATATGATGCTATCTTCCTCTAGAGAGAACTTGTGGTTTTGGTAGGTGGCTCAGACGGTAACACAAGCTGGAATCAAGATTGCCGGGAGAAATATCAATAACCTCAGATATGCAGATGACACCACCCTTATGGCAGAAAGTGAAGAGGAACTCAAAAGCCTCTTGATGAAGGTGAAAGTGGAGAGTGAAAAAGTTGGCTTAAAGCTCAACATTCAGAAAACGAAGATCATGGCATCCAGTCCCATCACTTCATGGGAAATAGATGGGGAAACAGTGGAAACAGTGTCAGACTTTATTTATCTGGGCTCCAAAATCACTGCAGATGGTGACTGCAGCCATGAAATTAAAAGACACTTACTCCTTGGAGGGAAATTTATGACCAACCTAGATAGCATATTCAAAAGCAGAGACATTACTTTGCCAACAAAGGTTCGTCTAGTCAAGGCTATGGTTTTTCCTGTGGTCATGTATGGATGTGAGAGTTGGACTGTGAAGAAGGCTGAGCGCCGAAGAATTGATGCTTTTGAACTGTGGTGTTGGAGAAGACTCTTGAGAGTCCCTTGGACTGCAAAGAGATCCAACCAGTCCGTTCTAAAGGAGATCAGCCCTGGGATTTCTTTGGAAGTAATGATGCTAAAGCTGAAACTCCAGTACTTTGGCCACCTCATGCGAAGAGTTGACTCATTGGAAAAGACTCTGATGCTGGGAGGGATTGGGGGAAAGAGGAGAAGGGGACGACAGAAGATGAGATGGCTGGATGGCATCACTGACTCGATGAACATGAGTCTGAATGAACTCCGGGAGTTGGTGATGGACAGAGAGGCCTGACGTGCTGCGATTCATGGGGTCACAAAGAGTCGGACACGACTGAGCGACACTGATCTGATCAGACGGTAAAGCGTCTGTCTAGACTGCGGGAGACCCGGGTTCGAGCCCTGGGTTGGGAAGATCCCCTGGAGAAGGAAATGGCAATCCACTCCAGTACTATTGCCTGGAAAATCCCATGGACAGAGGGGCCTGGTAGGCTACAGTCTATGGGGTCACAAAGAGTCGGACACTACTGAGTGATTTCACAAGGGTATTAGCAGTCCTGGATTACATTAACTCAGATGGTTCAAAACTTGCCTTCAGTCTGCCTGTGGGAGGTACAGTTTCTGGCTAGTCATTACTTCTAGGCCAACCCAAAGCCCTGGGAGGTTATTCAGGTAGCACCTACTTGACGCCTCTCAATACCAATTGTTTCCTACTCTTGCCTGGAAAATCCCATGTACGGAGGAGCCTGGTAGGCTGCAGTCCATGGGGTTGCTAAGAGTCGGACACGACTGACTGAGTTCACTTTCACTTTTCACTTTCATACATTGGAGAAGGAAATGGCAACCCACTTCAGTGTTCTTGCCTGGAGAATCCCAGGGACGGCGGGGCCTGGTGGGCTGCCGTCTATGGGGTCGAACAGAGTCAGACACGACTGAAACGACTTAGCAGCAGCAGCAGCACTTCAGTGTAAAAAAAAAAAAAAAAAAAGCTCAGCTTCTCAGGCCCTTTGCTAGGTTTCTATAATCCACATGTTCCTAAGGAGCAAAAAATAGTTCCAAAATTCTGGTACAGTTTTCTCAGTCTGTTTTCTCCTGGCTGTTGGTGCTGTAGTTCCTCAATGACTTAGTTTCTTGGGATTTCCTATGATCTGTATTTCTTAGTCCCGCATTTGTGCAATAGATGTTGGACTGTGTAGTGGATGTTGGGCTGGACCGCCTAGAATCCTTTTCATGAACCTCTTTCCAGAGGTGCTGGCCTATGACTGCTCACAACTGAATTTTTCTCTGGAGATGGCTCTCAGCCTACGGCAGCTGCCTTGCTCGGGGAGACCGCTCATCCCTGTGGGCACCTAAACCAAATGACTGGCTGGTGTACAGGTAAAGGCTCAGTGACAGTTTAGGGCTTCCGGGACGGTCATTTCAGCATTAGGGCTAGAGATTTGAATGGGACATCTGTGGAAAGTTCCTATCAGGTTCACCTTACCACCGCATAATTCTGTTCCCTGTTTATTACAGATGTTTCAGAGAGTACTCCCAGTTACCCTGTCACAGAGTTCTAGGGCACTCTGAGTCTTCACTTTTAATATAGTTGTATCATTGCTTTTTTGTTATATTTAACTTATACTGGAAGAGAGAAAGTTCTTTTAGGAGAAATAGAAAGTTTGGGTGAAGTAATACACTTTGTCTACTGACAGAGGCAGTTAAGATACATTTTGTCTTTTGCTTGAGGGTGCACATCCTTACTGTTTTACATTCTTTCCCTTTTTTTATTGACATATAACATTAGTTTCAGATGTAAAACATAATGATTAATTTTGCATATATTGTGAAATTATTACCACAGTAAGTCCTAGTTAACATCATTCAACACAATTTTTATGATGAGAACTTTAAAAATTTACTCTTGCAACTTTCAAATATATAACACAGTGTTATGAACTATTGTCACCAAGCTGTATATCACATCCCCAGAACTTGATTTTGTAACTGGGAATTTATACCTTTGACCCACTTCACCCACTTCACCCACTCCCCATCTCTGGCAACAACCAGTGTCTTCTCTGTAGCTGAGCTTGAGTGGTAGTGTTTTGGTGTTTTTTTTTTTTAGATTCCACATAGAAGTGAAATCATACAGTTCAATATTTGTCTTTCTCTGACTTGACTTCACTGAACATAATAATGCCCTCAAGGGACATCCATGTCACGAACGGCAGGATTTCCTTCTTTTTTTATGACCAGTTTGTGTGTGTGTGTGTGTGTGTTTGTGTGTATACGTTTTCCTTATTCATCCACCCATAACATGTTTCTGTGTCTTGGCTATTGTACGTAACACTGCAGTGAACATTGGTGTTACATGTATCTGTTCGAGGTAAGTGTTTTCATTTTCTTTGGTTGAATACATAGATGTAGAATTTCTGGATCATTCATTACCGCTATTTTTAATTTTCTGAGTAGCTGCATCCATTTTCTGTAGTAGTTGTGCCAATTTACACTCCTTTTTCCCCAGATTCTTTGCCAAAACTTATTATTTCTGTTTTGATTAATAGTCATTCCAACAGGTATGAGGTGGTATCCGATTGTAGTTCTGATTTGCACTTACTGGATGATTAGTAATGTTGAATTTCTTTCCATGTACCTGTGGTTTCTGTATGTCTTTGGAAAACTGTCTATTCAGATTCTCTGTCCATTTTTAAACTGGATTTTTTTTTGCTCTTGAGTTGTATACGAGTTTTTGATATATTCTGGATCTTAGCTCCTTATCAAATATATAATTGCAAATATTTTCTCCCATTCTATAGATTGCCTTTTCATTGTTTGGTTTCATTTGCTGCATAGATGCTTTTTAGTTTGATGTAGTTCAACATATTTATTTTACTTTTATTCCTTTTGCTTTTTTAACCAATGGCAAGGAAATTAGTGCATAGGTTTCCAATAGTCATGTATGGATATGAGAGTTGTACTATAAAGAAATCTGAGTGCCCAAGAATGGATGCTTTTGAACTGTGGTGTTGGAGAAGACTCTAGAGAGTCCCTTGAACTGCAAGGAGATCCAACCATTCAATCCTAAAGGAAATCAGTCCTGAATATTCATTGGAAGGACTGATGCTGAAGCTGAAGCTCCAATACTTTGGCCACCTGATTGGAAGAACTGATTCATTTGAAAAGA
Organism: Bos indicus x Bos taurus; assembly: GCF_003369695.1. Taxonomy (NCBI): domain Eukaryota; kingdom Metazoa; phylum Chordata; class Mammalia; order Artiodactyla; family Bovidae; genus Bos; species Bos indicus x Bos taurus. The sequence continues at coordinate 49,278,102 of NC_040080.1, forward strand.
CCCTGATGCTGGGAAAGATTGAAGGCGGGAGGAGAAGGGGATGACAGAGGATGAGTTGGTTGGGTGGCATCACCAACTCGATGGACATGAGTTTGAGCAAGCTCCAGGAGTTGGTGATGGACAGGGAAGCCTGGTGTGCTGCAGTCCACAGGGTCGCAAAACAGTCGGACACAACTGAGCGACTGAACTGAGAGGTTTATGGTCTCAGGTCTACTGGTCAGGTCTTAGAGTTAATTTTAATTTTTGTGTATAGTCCAGTGGTCCAGTAAGACAGTGGTCCAGTTTCCCAACAGCTTTTATAGAAGAGATTGCCCTTTCCCACTGTATGTTCTTGCTTTTTGTAAATTAACCACGTGTGGGTTTATTTCTGGGCTTAATATTCTATTCCATGGGGCTATGTATGTTTTTATGCCAGTATTTTGATTACTATAGCTTTGTAATATAGTTTGAAATCAAGAAGCATGTGCCTTTAGCTTTTTTCTTTCTCAAGATTTGACTATTTAGGATCTTTTCTGGTTCCCCACAAATTTTAGGATTATTTATTCAATTTTCATGAAAAGTGCCATTTGAATTTTAACAAGAGTTGCACCGAAGATGTAGACTGCTCTGGTTAGTTTATGCATTTCAGTAGTATTCATCTAATCCATGGGCACTGACTATCTTTCCACTTATTTGTGTCTTTGGTTTCTTTCCTCAGTGTCTTAGTTTTAAATGTATAGATTTTTTTACCTCCTTGGTTGAATTTATTCTTAGGTAGTTTATTCTTTTTAATGCAATTGTGAATGGGATCGCCTTAATTTTTTCTGATAGTTTGTTATTGGTGTATAGAACTGCAACAGACTTCTTCTGTGTATTGATTTTGTATCCTGCAACTTTACTGAATTTATTAGTTCTAAGTTTTTTTTTTTTTTTTTTTAGCATCTTTAGGGTTTTCTATACATGTCATCTGTAAACAGTGATAATTTTACTACTTTCTGATTTGGATGCTTTTTATTTTTCCTGCTCTGGCTAAGGGTTCCAATACAGCACTGAATAAAAGTGGTAAGTTGAGGGCATCCTTGTCTTCTTCCGGATCTTCAAGGAAAAGCTTTCAATTTTTCACCACTGAATATGTTAGCTGTGGGCTTGTCACATATGGCCTTTATGTTGAGGTACATTCCCTTTGTACCACTTTATCATAAATGGATGTTGAATTGTCAGGTGTGTGTGTGTGTGTTTTTTTTCATCTATTGAGATGATCCTGACTTTTTTGTTAATGTCTCATTAATTGATGTGGTGTCATATTAATTGATGTCATGTTGATGTGCTGTCATATTAGTTGAGGTGGCGTCATTGGTTGGTTTGAGGATGTTGAACCACTCCTGCATCCCTGAGATAAATCTTAACCACGGAGTATGATCCTTTTAATGTGTTGTTGAATTCAGTTTGCTAATACTTTGTAGATTTTTTGTATCTATATTCATAAGGGATATTAAAATTAGCCTTTAATTTTCTTGTGGCATCCTTACCTGGTTTTGGTATCAGGGTAATGCTGGCCTTCTAAAATGAGTTTGGAAGCATTCCCTTCTCTTACATTTTATGGAAGTCTGAGGACCAAAAGAACATTTCATGCAAAGATGGGCTCAAAAAAGGACAGAAATGGTATGGACCTAACAGAAGCAGAAGATATTAAGAAGAGATGGCAAGAATACACAGAAGAACTGTACAAAAAAGATCTTCACGACCCAGATAATCACGATGGTGTGATCACTGACCTAGAGCCAGACATCCTGCAATGTGAAGTCAAGTGGGCCTTAGAAAGCATCACTATGAACAAAGCTAGTAGAGGTGATAGAATTCCAGTTGAGCTATTCCAAATCCTGAAAGTACTGCACTCAATATGCCAGCAAATTTGGAAAACTCAGCAGTGGCCACAGGACTGGAAAAGGTCAGTTTTCGTTCCAATCCCAAAGAAAGGCAATGCCAAAGAATGCTCAAACTACCGCACAATTGCACTCATCTCACACGCTAGTAATGCTCAAAATTCTCCAAGCCAGGCTTCAGCTATATGTGAACCATGAACTTCCTGATGTTCAAGCTGGTTTTAGAAAAGGCAGAGGTACCAGAGATCAAATTGCCAACATCCACTGGATCATGGAAAAAGCAAGAGAGTTCCAGAAAAACATCTATTTCTTCTTTATTGACTATGCCAAAGCCTTTGACTGTGTGGATCACAATCAACTGTGGAAAATTCTGAAAGAGATGGGAATACCAGACCACCTGACCTGCCTCTTGAGAAACCTATATACAGGTCAGGAAGCAACAGTTAGAACTGGACATGGAACAACAGACTGGTTCCAAATAGGAAAAGGAGTACATCAAAGCTGTATATTGTCACCCTGTTTATTTAACTTATATGCAGAGTACATCATGAGAAACGCTGGACTGGAAGAAACACAAGCTGGAATCAAGATTGCCGGGAGAAATATCAATAACCTCAGATATGCAGATGACACCACCCTTATGGCAGAAAGTGAAGAGGAACTAAAAAGCCTCTTGATGAAAGTGAAAGTGGAGAGTGAAAAAGTTGGCTTAAAGCTCAACATTCAGAAAACGAAGATTATGGCATCCGGTCCCATCACTTCATGGGAAATAGATGGGGAAACAGTGTCAGACTTTATTTATCTGGGCTCCAAAATCACTGCAGATGGTGACTGCAGCCATGAAATTAAAAGACGCTTACTCCTTGGAAGGAAAGTTATGACCAACCTAGATAGCATATTCAAAAGCAGAGACATTACTTTGCCAACAAAGGTTCGTCTAGTCAAGGCTATGGTTTTTCCTGTGGTAATGTATGGATGTGAGAGTTGGACTGTGAAGAAGGCTGAGCGCCGAAGAATTGATGCTTTTGAACTGTGGTGTTGGAGAAGATTCTTGAGAGTCCCTTGGATTGCAAGGAGATCCAACCAGTCCATTCTGAAGGAGATCAGCCCTGGGATTTCTTTGGAAGGAATGATGCTAAAGCTGAAACTCCAGTACTTTGGCCATCTCATGCGAAGAGTTGACTCATTGGAAAAGACTCTGATGCTGGGAGGGATTGGGGGCAAGAGGAGAAGGGGACGACAGAGGATGATATGGCTGGATGGCATCACTGACTCGAGGGACGTGAGTCTCAGTGAACTCTGGGAGTTGGTGATGGACAGGGAGGCCTAGCGTGCTGCGATTCACGGGGTCGGACACGACTGAGCGACTGATCTGATCTGAGGATTGGTTTAAAATTTAACTTGTTTAGTATACATAATTCACCAGTGAAGCCATCTGGTCCTGGACTTCGGTGGGAGGTTTTTGATTAGTGATTCAACATTCTTACTAGTAATTGGTATGTTCAGATTTTCTATTTCTTCATGATTCAGTCTTGGTATTTGTTGGTACACAGTTGCTCATAGAAGTCTCTTACTAACCTGTGTATTTCTGGGGTATCAAGGTATATAACATTTTCCCTTCAGTTCTAAGTCCTTATCTCTTTTTTCCTTACTGAGTCAATAAAGGTTGGTCAGTTTTACCTTTCCAAGAAAACAGCTCTTGGTTTCATTTTTTTATATTTTTTCTATTGTTTTTTTGGTCTCTATTTCCTTTCCCATGTTGACCTTTTCCCTTCCTTTTACTAAGTTTGGGCTTTTTTTTTTTTTTTTTTCTAGTTCCTTGAGATGTAAAGTGAGGTGGTTTGAAAATTTTTTTCTTGATTGTAGGCATTTATTGCTAGGAACTTTCCTTAACTACTCTTGCTGTAGCCCATAAATTATGATATGTTGTATTTTCATTTTCATTGCTCGATTTCTTCTGACACATTAGTTGTTTAATCTCCACATTTGTAAAATTTTCCAATTTTTTTCTTGTAACTGATTTCAATGTTTTATAAGATTTTAAATTTATTGACTTGTTTTTGTGGTGTAACATCCTATGATCTGTGTATTCTATTGCTTTTGGATGGAATATTCTATGTATTATCTGAGTCCATTTGGTCTAATGAGTCTCTTACCATTTGCTTTATTTACAAATATTATATCCACTTGTGGACTGAGCCCTTTATCACTGTATCTCTTTTGTTTGGTAACAATACCATGCTGTGGACAGAAAAGGCATGCCACCTATAGACGAGCAGCACTAAGACTTCTAAACCTGAGCATTGACTGGAGAACAGTTGGTCAGGAAAAGTGTAGTCCCCCATGGACCTACCTCTATTCATGGTCTACTCTGGAGTCTTGGCCTGATCACCACCTTCCCAAGGCCTAGGTTTACCCATCTCTTAAGATTACAGGATTTTCTCCTTTTAAAATTCCATGAAGTATTACTTATTTTACATCCTAGACTACCTGTGACAGATGGCACATTTAAGGAATGAATTTCTAAAAACCTTTTTATTATTCCTTTCAAGAATGCAAGTGGAGCCCTGTATACCACACGCTTGAAAGCTAAGCACAAAGACCAGCCCCGTTTGTGCTGCCACCGTAGCTGCAAGGAGGAATGTCGGGCAGTTTTGGTTCCGTCATTTTGATGGCTGCAGCTACACAGGGAGCATCTTTAGGCCAGCTTTTAAAAACTGAGTTAGGATAAATAAAACAGGAAACTGTATGATCTTCATTAAGACTCCATTGGTGTTTCTGAGCTCCTGTTCCCAAAGGGGCCACTAATAGACGAAGTTCTTGCATTGCCGAGAACAAGCCTCTCTCGTCTTCCAAATGCTTCATTTACTAAAACATAAAATAAATGGTTAAGCAACTACCAGATCAGAAAATTGAGAACCTATAATATAAAAAAAGAGACTAAAATGCAGAAATGAACAATGAGGTTCTCTGCCCTGTGGTGGGAGATTTTGTTTTGAAAAACATGTTTAGCGCTTTATAAATAGGAAAGTAACCAACTCAAAGTCTAAAATGTTCTGAATGAGATTAACTGTTTTATACTGGTCTATTTTTTTTTATACTTTACTTTTTTTACCTTGTGCTAGATTTATTGAATCCACCTTGATAACAAATGCCCAATCCCTCATGACAGTGACTCTGTCTTTTCCTTATTATACTTATTTCTGATTATTTCCTGCCTTCATCTTTCTCTGTATCATGACCACAATAGAACTGTTTTGGATTTGGGACTTGTTTTCTTCAGGGAATTGAAGATTCAGGAATCAGAGTGGGGCTCCAGCATTCCAAATTACATCAAAGTAATAGAAGGGAACCTGGCCCCTTCAGGAAAGCTGGATTTTGGGAATATGGGAGGGGAGATCATGCTATATACCCTTCCAGCTTTCCAATAAAATCTTTCACTTTTAAAATTCAAATTTTGTCATAGATATTTTAAAATTAAAGTATGAAGACAAGCTTATTTGTGAATATGAACATTTCCAAATTACAATTTGATCTTGTCTGTTTCCTAAGCTGACTGTACTGGACGATGAACACTGGATCTGCCTTTGCTATCTCCTTGATGTATTCAAGCTACACATTCTATGTTAGCTCCTACAGAACTTATCCAGAAAAAGCAGAAAATGAAGATTCTTACCTGAAGAGACTGTGCTTATATCCCAGACCCGAAGCCCTTCCTTCTGACCTCCAAAAGCATAAATAAATGGCAAATCAGGGCAACAGGAAGAACAGAAGAGAACTCCCTGAGAAGAGAATACAAAGTCAGTGATTTCAGTCTTCCCAGAAAGTGCTAATCTTGATTTCCTACTCCTGTCGATTCCCTACTGCTGTCTACAAGACCCTACCATTGAATGTCACTGAAAACCAACCCACCAGAATCTCCTTCGGGGCGCCTGTAAAGGTACTTCACAGTCAAGTTGGCGGGATTATCTCTGTGAGAATGGGTGCAGTTCTGACCACTCAGGCTCACATCGCTATTATCATCTAACAGGGATTTCCTAGTAAATCTAATCTGCTTAATACTCCCAGAAACTAATTCTCCTTTTTAAGTTATAATGCTATAGTACAATCATTTAAAAGTTTAATGTTTTATTTTTTATTACTAGATAATAAAAAGTAATTTTTTGTTACTAGATAACACATGCATCATAGCCTTTCCCTTCTCCAGGGGATCTTCCCAACTCAGGGACTGAACCCAGGTCTCCGGCATTGCAGGCAGATTTTTTACCAGCTGAGCCACAAGGGAAGCCCAAGAAGACTGGAATGGCTAGCCTATCCCTTCTCCAGGGAATCTTCCTGATCCAGAAATCGAACCAGGGTCTCCTGCATTGCAAGCAGATTCTTTACCAACTGAGCTGTGAGGGAAGCCTACATGCATCATAGAAAATATAAACAAGAAGTATAAAAATAACTGAGATAATCAGCTGTTCATGTTTTGGGATAGGGTCTTCTAGATTTACATATAAGCATTCAACACTTAAGTACTTAAAATATATGCATCGGATACTACTATAAAAACTGCTCTGTAGGGTGGGGAGGGACGTTCAGGATCAGGGGGGCATGTATACCTATGGCCAATTCATACTGATATATGGCAAAAACCATCACAATATTGTAAAGTAATTATCCTCCAATTAAGATAAATACTTGAAAAAAATGCTTTACAAAACTAGCTACCCACATTTTAAAATACAAACATTCATGTATACAGTTTTAAACAGCTGTATAGTGTTCTATGTCTACAGTTGAATTTTTATGATGCCTGGTATGCACTATATGTTCAATAAATATTTGATGAATTGTTGAATTCTAATCATTTCTAAAACTTTTACTACTATGTAGTAATTTCAGTATAGTAAGAACTATTTAAATAGTTATACAAAGATGTAGGTGATAAACTGACCTCAACAGCTGTGGTACCCAAAAGGTTCATGATTTTCAGAGATGGGCTTGATTTTAAGGTTAAAAAACTGGAGCATACAGTTACCAGCAGGGAATGGGGGCGGGGGTGGGAGTTAGGAAGTGACGTGCACACTGCTGTATTTAAATGGATAACCAACAAGGACCTACTGTAATGCACAGGGAAGTCAGCTTAATATTATGTAACAATCTTAATGGGAAAATAACTTGAAAAAGAATAGATACATGTGTAAGTATAACTGAATCACTTTGCTGACACCCGCAACAACATTGTTCATCAACCATACTCCAATGTAAAGTTGATAAAAAAAATTGTAGCCATTCCACTTCTGTCCTAGAAGACCACCTCCTCCTCATCCTGGTTTTCCACAAGCATTTGTTAATCATGAAAGTTGGAAAAGGAAGCAGACAGTCATTGATTTCTCCCCAAACTGCCCTAAATTAGAAAACTTCCAGAAGTTGACTAAGCCCCAGATTAACTTGCCAACAAATCCATATTCTTTTGTGCAGGGATTCCTAGAGAAAAACAATAGATCAGAAACAGAAAGAACCAAGATGCCCACAAGTATTCTTACCATTTTCATATCCCGAGAGTGAACCAGACTTGGCCTGTCTCCTAATATGTCCCAGATCTTCACATACTTGTCTGCTGATGCAGTCACAAGACAGCCCTTGATTTGACTGCTTAGATCAAGACCTAGAGGAAGATAAGACTTGTTCAGGGACTCTCACTTTGAAATAAATTTACTTCATCATAGGTTAATAGAAATGAAAGAAACCATATTCTTGCTCACCAGAAATTTCATCATTGTGTGCGTTAAGTGTAAAAATTGGCTTATCTGAACGTGCATCCAAATTATATACAAAGCCATCATCTGTACTGGCCTGGAAAGAGTAAAAGAGCACAGCAATGTTACATGACAATAAAATTTAGCAATGGGTAAATAGTATAAATCCTTGTGAAAATCATCTATGGATCTGACATACCTGAGACACTTATTAAAAATTAACATGGACATAAAGAATTCACTTGTGGAACGCTGAGTTGGCTCTTACAAGGACTAGTTTAGCTGACATGTCTATTAGGCAGTTGGATATGAGTATGGAGCAATGGTAGTTGATACAGACTGGGGTCAGAAATATGGCGGCACAGAGGCAGAAGTTACATCCATGAGAAGAGAAGGGATTTGCTCTGTGAGTGCAGAATTTAGAGCACCGTGTTAAGGACAGAGACCTGGAGAGCACACCACTTAGGGTAAAGGCTGAGGAGGAGCTCACAGAAGTCAGAATCAAAGAGGGAGGAGAAAATAACAACCCAAGGAAGCAGGGCTTCTAAAGAAAGTAACAATGCTGTCAGTATTTTGGCAAAGAGGTTTAATTAGAAAAGGACTGAAAGGCAGATTACAGTCCACTTTCAAGAAAAGAAGAGAAAACTTTGAAGGGAGTAAGAGACAGACCTGGTCTCTGATGGGAGACAGACTTGAGCCTATATACAGGCCAAGGGCAAGAGTCAGGCAAGAGTGGCCAAAAAAGGGACAAGTGATGCAGTTTTATAGGTGGGGCTATAATGGGCACAAAAAAGGAAAAGGAGGGGCATTTCATCTTTTGAGACTTGAGGAATGGAGTATACCATTTTATTTTGATTACTTTCCATTTCCTTAAATATTTGTGATTTAAGGACCGATAACCATTTGGCAGCACATAAGCTAGGAAATGTGCGCGCCTGCCTGCTGAAAGCCAGCATTCAAATTTAACTGGGACTTCGCTTGAGAGAACTGCAAGATGGAATCTGGCTTGAGGTGGCTCAGGCTGGGAACTGCATGTGCCTCTGCACAAGGTTGAGATGATATGCCCCCAGAATCACAACTGCAGGAACCTTACTGAAACTTCACATATTCAAAGAAAGCTTTTTTTTTTCCCCCCAAAGAATTCTGTCCCTCTTTTACAAAGCACTAGATATTTGCTTTAGGAAAATTAGGAAATACATGATACCTTCTCTTCTGGATAAAAGCTGGGATTTTATTTTTCCATGAACTTAAATATCAGTGGCATCTTTGGATGCAACATGGAAAACTGTTCTCCTGCAGATATTATGGGTATTCATAAAATGATCATAAACTTTCTTCCCATATGGGAGACAGTGGTACATTAGTAAGTAAGTGTTAAGTCACTCAGTCGTTTCTGACTCTTTGTGACCCTATGGACTATAGCCCACCAGGCTTCTCTGTCCATGGAATTCTCCAGGCAAGAATACTGGAGTGGGTTGCCATTTCCTTCTCCACGGGATCTTCCCAACTCAGGAATCGAACCTGGGTTTCCTACACTGCAGGCAAATTCTCTACTGTCTGGACCACCAGAGAAGGTATATTAAGTGCTATATTAATTAAACATGCTAGCATTAGCATCACTGGAGCTCCATTTAAGTAGTAATATTTAAATAAAGGAACATTTTCTTCAACTGATTTAATCACTGGAAACAAAATGAATTTTTGTGATTTTAGTACTGATAACCATGTTAGCAAATAACCTAGAAAATATGTGTGCCTGCTTAGTATTTGTCATGCTCAGTATTACAAAATAATTTTACAATGATCAACTAATTATTACAACCAAAAAATGTGGCATGCTTTGGAATGGTTGGAAATTAGCAAAATTATTTACATGTTTACCATTTTTTTTTTGTGGTAAATTCACTGTTCTCTTGTTAAAGGGATCTTAAAAAAAAAAAAATAAATAAACCCCAAATGCAAATACTTCACACTGCTGATATAGAAAAAGCTTTTCTATAATGGAAGTAAAGAAAATAAGTGATTAATAATCTATTAAACAGTAATATGCGTATTCTTACCAAAAAATGACAAGGTGAAAAGTGATTCCAAGTCACTCTCTCAATCTGCCCACTGAAACGCCACATTCGATGGCTCTCCTCCGGACTCCGGCAGTCATACAGAGCCACGGACCTGGGCGTGTTCAGGCAAAGTTAGGAGTTCAATAAACACCACCATGAAATCAAGACCCAATTATTTACAGCCTATTTTAAGGTTCTAAAAGAACAGATGAACTGATTTTTACTAATTGGTGAACTCTGGTCCTGTCACTTGAAGACACTGGTGGCTCCGGATGTCACAGTGGCTTTGACATCCCCCAGATTGAATCCTCTACTTTCAAGATGAATCATCCCTATTTCCCAAAGAACAGGACAATTTCTAATTTGTCGTTCCTGAATACTGCTCAGAGCCAGTCTTAGCCACATTTACTTTTTATAAGCAGGCTACCGTGTTGGGGGAACAGATGAATGAAGTGAAGTGAAAGTTGCTCAGTCGTGTCCAACTCTTTGCGACCCCATGGACTATACAGTCCATGGAATTCTCTAGGCCAGAATACTGAACTAGGTAGCCTTTCCCTTCTCCATGGGATCTTCCCAACTCAGGGGTCGAACCCCAGGCTCCCGCATTGTAGGCAGATTCTTTACCAGCTGAGCCACAAGGGAAGCCCAAGAAAACTGGAGTGGGTAGCCTATCCCTTCTCCAGTGGATCTTCCCAACCCAGGAATCAAACCAGGGTCTCCTGCATTGCAGGTGGATTCACCAACTGAGCTATCAGGAAAGCCAGGTAACATGTCTCAATCACATTTACTCTCTACAAGCAGGTTACTGTGTTGGGGGAACAAGATGAATAGTCTTGTGTAGTTTTGCATGAATCCCAACTACAAAAGGACAGGGATACAAAATAAAAGACCGCATCTTAGTTTCTGTGTTTACTAGCTACCTCTCCCATCTCCAATCTGTAAAGAGCACACACATGATTTGGAAACCCCCTGTGATGACTGCAGTGGTCCAGGTCTTCATCTCTCCCCACATCCATGCCCTCTGTCAGTGATCTAGGAGTTCCTCCCCTAAAGGCAGAGTTCATCTTCTACTCCGTGTGATGTCTGTTTCGGCCTACAGTAAGACAGATATGTAGTAGGTCTGAGCCCATGTCTAAGAGGCCTTGGTGTCTCTGCTTGTACTCCTGACCTTGCTGTGGCAACGTACGTGGACTAGCCTGCTAGTTTTAAAAGGATGTAAAACAGGAGAGTCTCTGGGCCTAAACAAGTCAAGATTAGTAGAGCTATCAGTTGAATCTAGCCTCGATTAGTTCAACCTTGCAGAGGTCAAGAAGCAAATATTCATCGCTTAAGACACTGAATTTTGAGATGGCTTGCTTCAGAGCAATGTCTAACTCACACACCCTCTAAAAATTGAAGGAGTAGTTGGGAATTACAACAGAACCATATTCCCTTGCAGACCGAGAGGATCAAGCTGAAAGGACATATAAGTACTACTAAAGATTTAAACACATAAAAGCCATAGTAATAAATTCTATCTGAACACTCAGTGATACTTTCTGAATTAGTTCAAGAGGAAAAGAAAAAAAAGACAACAATTAATTCCTAAAATGCTTTCTTACTTATCATATGATCCAGAAATCAGAGTCTGGGCTTCAAATGGGTGAAACTGGAGAGTCTGGACCTAAGAGGAAGAAATATAAATTAATAGATGAATGTTTGTTTGGTTTTGGTAAAACTGCCTAATACGTGATGGGAATCAACTTAGCAGTGTTCCTACAAATTCTTTCCTTTGAAATGTATTATATGAAGAAGCATAAATGTATTACATAATTAAAAGGACAAAACATACTTCTAAATAAAAGCTGATACTTAAAAGACCCAATGCAGCATTCCCCAAATTGTGCTAGGCAGAATACATATGTCCCTCAGATGTTAAAGTATAATCAGAAGAAATAGGGGAGTAGTCAAACTTAACTGGGCAACGCTACACGTTCTGAAAGTTTCACAACGTGCATTAGCACATTAGATTCCTGGGTTCTGCAGTATCATCTGTTAAAATTCTTTAACTCCATTAAGTGACTGAAACCAGTCATCCCTTTCTAGGAGCCTCTGTAAAAATGCTGTAAAGCACTGATGTTCCTAGTCACTTTACCTTTCTGCACCTATTTCTGCAAAGCTCAAGAGGATCATAATTATAACTATCGCAAAAGGCCCTGTGAAGATCCAGTGGGCTAGCACGTCAAAGCACTGTGTAATTCACAAAAAGTCATATATAAGTGTTTGGGATTATTTGTTGTACTTCATACACGTCCCAGCTTTTTTAGAATGCCCTTTATCCACGAAATCACCATACCTTGTCTGTGTGAACGGCAAGGCTAGCTGCTGGCTTCCCCAAGGACATATCCCACAGAATAACAGTGTTATCAGCTGATGCACTGGCCAGCACATTTCTGAGAAAGGGAGGAAACAAATCGGGTAATCTTTTAAAAATCAAGAGCATTACATGTAAGAATTCTGCTTATAACCCTACCAAAAAATAAAATACCTAGGAGTAAATTTAACAGAAGAAATGCAAGATTTTCAATATTCTGAGAGGTTACCCAGAAGTTCCGATTTGCAGCTAAGTTTGGGAAATACTAACCTAAACAACATTCTCAAGTCCATTTGCCCAAACAATTGTAACTCTGTAGAGGTCCAAAGACAAATGAGAAGACAGGACATCCTTCAGTAAGCTAGCACTCTGGGACCTTCCTAAGAATGCTCAAATTATGACGTGTCCAGTGTAACAGAAATGCTTTTAAAAAGCTGTCTTGGGTATTCAAGTTTGTTCTTCCCCTCTAAGTAAGTTGTACTCAATGCTTACCTTCCTTGCCTCAATAGCCCCTCAAACCAACTGTATTATTAGGAAAATGGCCCTTTTGAGATAATAAGTATAAAAAAATACATGGATGACATGCAAAAGAATTAAGTTGAACTCTTACCTTACAGAGTATACAAAAATTAACTCAAAATATATCAAAGACTTAAACCTAAGAGCTAAAACTATCAAACTTTAAGGGGAAAATCTTCGTGACAGTGGATTTGCCAATGATTCCTTTGCTGTTACACTAAAAGCATAAGCAACAAAAGTGAAAATGAACCGCACCACTCAAAGCGAAAAACTTCTGTGCTTTGAAGGACACTTAGCAGAGTTAAAGTCAATCCACTGAATGGGGGAACATACTGCCAAATCACAAATCTCATAAGAGATTAATTTTCAGAATATATAAAGAACTCCTACAACTTAACAGCAAAGCGGATCTTCCCAACTTAGTGATCTAACCTGGGTCCCCTGCATTGCAGGTGGCTTCCTTACCATCTGAGCCACCAAGGAAACCACATTTCATTCATTTATGACAGCAAAAAACCAAACAACTAAAAAAATGGACAGAAGGATTTGGATAGACATTTCCCCAAAGAAGGTATACAATGGCCAACAAGTACTTGAAAAGGTGACTGACATCACTAGTCACCAGGGAAATGCAACCCAAAGCTACAATGAGGTACCACTTCACACCAGTTAGGATGGCTACTACGAAGACAACAATAACGAAAACAGCAAGTATCAAGTGTTCAAAAGGATGTGGAGAAACTGGAGCCCTTGTGCACTGCTGGTTAGAAGGTAAACGGTGCAACTGCTGTAGAAAACAGTATGGTGGTTTTTCAAGAAGTTAAATTTAGAAATACCATCAGCTCCAGCAATTTTAGCTGTATATTGAAAAGAACTCAAAGGAGGGACTCCAACAGATACATGTAAACCCATGTTATTATATGTATGTGAATAACACCAGCATTATTCACAAGAGCCAAGAAGTGGAAACAGACCAGGTGTCCATTCAGTTTAGTTCAGTCACTCAGTCGTGTCTGACTCTTTGCGACCCCATCGCCAGGCCTCCAGGTCCATCACCAACTCCCGGAGTTCACCCAAACTCACCTCCATCAAGTCTGTGATGTCATCCAACCATCTCATCCTCTGTTGTCCCCTTCTCCTCCTGCCCCCAATCCCTCCCAGCATCAGAGTCTTTTCCAATGAGTCAACTCTTCACATGAGGTGGCCAAAGTATTGGAGCTTCAGCATCAGTCCTTCCAATGAACAACCAGGACTGATCTCCTTCAGAATGGACTGGTTGGATCTCCTTGCAGTCCAAGGGACTCTCAAGAGTCTTCTCCAAAACCACAGTTTAAAAGCATCAATTCTTCAATGCTCAGCTTTCTTCACAGTCCAACTCTCACATCCATACACAACCACTAGAAAAACCATAGCCTTGACTAGATGGACCTTTGTTGGCAAAGTAATATCTCTGCTTTTCAATATGCTATCTAGGTTGGTCATAACTTTCCTTCCAAGTAGTAAGTGTCTTTTAACTTCATGGCTGCAGTCACCATCTTCAGTGATTTTGGAGCCCCAAAAAATAAAGTCTGACACTATTTCCACGGTTTCTCCATCTATTTCCCATGAAGTGATGGGGCCAGATGCCATAATCTTCGTTTCTTTGTTACTCTCCTTTTTCACTTTCATCAAGAGGCTTTTTAGTTCCTCTTCACTTTCTGCCATAAGGGTGGTGTCATTTGCATATGTGAGGTTATTGATATTTCTCCCGGCAATCTTGATTCCAGCTTGTGCTTCTTCCAGCCCAGCGTTTCTCATGATGTACTCTGCATATAAGTTAAACAGGCAGGGTGACAGTATACAGCTTTGACGTACTCCTTTTCCTATTTGGAACCAGTCTGTTGTTCCATGTCCAGTTCTAACTGTTGCTTCCTGACCTGCATACAAATTTCTCAAGAGGCAAGTCAGGTGGTCTGGTATTCCCATCTCTTTCAGAATTTTCCACAGTTGATTGTGATCCACACAGTCAAAAGCTTTGGCATAGTCAATAAAGCAGAAATAGACGTTTTTCTGGAACTCTCTTGCTTTTTCCATGATCTAGCGGATGTTGGCAATTTGATCTCTGGTTCCTCTGCTTTCTCTAAAACCAGCTTGAACACCAGGAAGTTGACAGTTCACATACTGCTGAATCCTGGCTTGGAGAATTTTGAGCATTATTTTACTAGTGTGTGAGGTGAGTGCAATTGTGCGATAGTTTGAGCATTCTTTGGCACTGCCTTTCTTTGAGATTGGAATGAAAACTGACCCTTTCCAGTCCTGTGGCCACTGCTGAGTTTTCCAAATTTGCTGGCATATTGAGTGCAGCACTTTCACAGCATCATCTTTCAGGATGTGAAATAGCTCAACTGGAATTCCATTACCTCCACTAGCTTTGTTCGTAGTGTCCATAACAGATGGATAAACAAAATATGGCAAATATGTACAATGGAGTATCATTTGGTCTTAAAAAGGAAGGAAATCCTGCTATATGCTACAACATGGATGAACCTTTTCTAAGTGAAATAAGCCAGTCACAAGAAGACAAATACTATGATTCCACTTATAAGAGGTACCTGGAGGAGTCAACTCATAGAGATAGAAACTAGAATGCTGGGTACTAAGACGTGGGTGGGCAGGAAATGGGGAGTTGCTGTTTATTGGACATATAGTTTCAGTTTTGGAAGCGGAAAAACTTCTGGAGTTGAATGGTGGTAATGGCTGCACAACAATGTGTGAGATGTCCAGAAAAACTGTGTCCAAAAAACTATACACCTAAACATGGTTAAAATGATATTTTACAAAAAAAGAACATGTGGACAAGATGTTGTCAAAACTAAATGAAGTGAGAACACGTCTTCCGTGCAGTAACGACTCTGCACCACTGGCACTGCGACCGCAGCACGTGCTGCTTTTCCCAGCGGTGCTGGAAGAAGGGCCTTGGTCCCCAAACATGTAGTGAGCATCTGCTAAGTGAGGAGACGGCAGGCGGGGTGGGGGTTGCAAGGATACAGACAGCGGCGTTCCTGCCTCCAGCAATGTGTACTGCAGGGAGAGAGAAGAAAGCAAGGACACAAGGACGCGAAACACAGTGCAGAGAGAGTAAATGGAGGCGGGAGGTAAAAAGCACAGTGGTTAGTCTTTAGCAAGCCTTCAAAGAGTATCTCTTCTTACCTGACCAGCTTATTCCAAGAAAGGTCAAGGACAGCATCTGTATGCCCATCTGCTGAGGAATTCTGTAATAATCGTTTAATTACTTTTGGTATTAAAGCATACCCCCAATAAAATTGGTTTATTAATTTGAAAGATTCTTTAAAACGTTAAGATTATTCTGATCTTAAGTAAACTTGCTCCAAGATCTAGGGAAAGAAACACCTTGTCTCCCTCTTACTTCAGAGATACGATAAATGTTCTTTACAGGGAAGAAACTACAGTAGTTCTTAACCTGTTATAATTCTATAAATCAACCCCCAACCCATCTCTCCCTCACCAAAAATGTAACAATTTTAAAAGCTATAGGAATACAAGGATATTTAGAATTCAACATACTCAAGGCTAAAGAGAAACATTTTAAAAGTTCAAAAACAGCACATTAGTGTGAATAGCTACTATACATAAAGGAGGCTCATAATCTAAGAGTAACTTGTCTTGTGCAAAGATGAATAATGTGCCAGTGTAGGTTTTATGTAATCAGAAATCAGTTTTTCCTTGGATGGGCTTTTTGAAACTAGAAACTACAGTAACTTTGTAACTACCTTATCTTATTCCACCAAAACCCTCTGGTTGAAACACTGTACGTTCTCAGCCCCTGTTCCCACCTCCCCCCAACCTATTTCTAGTTATCATTAGAGTTTAAATATCTATTAGCTTGTTTACCTTCTTTCCTTTCTTTTTCTTCTTTTTTGACAGCTTACTTCCAAGTGTGAAGACTGGCTCTAGAGAGTCCACTATATCCAGGTCCCACACTTCAATAACAGGGGTCATGTTTCCCACAGCAATGTAATTTCCTACAGGAGGAAATGATACATTTGTGATTTAAAAAATAACTTCTAATGAAATACATTATACTGCAGACTGAGCCACGGCTTAGAGCAAGTTCTCTCAAACTTTCATGTGCGTGTACATCACCTGGATGTTGTTAAAATGCAGATTGTTTCAAGAGGTCTTGAGTGGGGCCTTAAAGCTGCATTTGTAACCGGCTCCCAGATGGCTGCAATGCTGTGCTGCTGGTCCTCAGATCACAGTGTGAGTAACAAGGGCTCCATCTCCTGGTCCAGGGTCTTCACTGATATAATGACAGACCCTTCCTACCTTCATGGCTGTGGTGAGGATGAGGATTTGCCTAGATCGTGAATGTGAACAAGCTTTGCAAACAAGACGTGAGGTGTATTAACAATTTTTACCCTAATTATTACGTGTGATGGGGCAATGAACAGTGTGCCAAAGGGACTAAGTGAAGATTCCAATTCTCTCTTCATTCTGGTTCTACTTGATGTTTTCTGAAAAGGGCCGTGCACTAAACTCTACCTGATGACACTGGACACAGCATGCCAGCTTATGCTGGGTTTTCAGGAGACGCCCTCACAGTTCTGAGCCCTCATCAGGCCCTGTCCTTCTGCCTAGTGAGCAGCTACCTCTTTAGCCCGTTGAAAGTCTGGAGACATACAGACCCCAAGCAATTAAGTGGCTGTGGTCTGAAAACTATGTAACTTCATGAAACATCAACCATTCTGGAAACACTCATACAAAACAGATGACATGTGTAGCTAGGAAAAACACACAGGAGTAGAACCACTGAGCAATCTTTTAAGTTTTCTAATTACCAGTTGAGTCATCAGGGCTAGGATCAAAATTTAGCCATTCCACACTCAAAGGGTATGCAGACAACAGGATATCATGGTGGACATAAAAAGAATCTTCTTCTTGATTATAAACTGAAAAGATTGGGAAGAGAGATTTTATTACATCAGAGTAAGAAATCATATCCCACTCAAAAGAAGAGAGACTCCCTTTTAAACCTATGGCAGTCACTTGCTTAAAGTCATACATTTAATACACTTAAAATGATGACACTAAAGAAATCCAAAGTATATACTGCTAGGCAAAAGTTTTTCATGTCTAATATATTCCTAGTACCTGGTGAGCCCCAAAGGGGAACAGAAACACTGACAGAGAATTTTCATCAGGCTGAATGCTCCATCTGCATGTTCCCTGGCTAAAACGGTCTGACCTTTTGGATCACCAACGACAGAAAACGTTCATAACGTCTCCATTAGAAGTGCTTCATCACTATTTTATCTTTTAAAGATCTATTTGGTCATAAGTCAGAACAAATCAGTACTGGAGAGAAATAACTCATAGTTTTAGAAATTTAAATGCTTATCAAAAATTGCTTCTTTAATATTTATTATTAAAATCAGTAAGAAATCTTAAAAATTATATAATGAAACACTGATAAACAGAGAGCCTAAGTAACCAGAAATTCTCCCCTAATATGCTTTTTACTAGAAAGAAGCAATTTAAGATGAGCTAAGGATTTTTAAAAAATTCTTCAGACCATGGTATCTGGGGTAGATCTTGGGACTAGCTGATTCCATGTAATGTTCTGGCGCATCACTTTATGATGAGAATGCATGTTCAAAAGCAACAGCTTGTGGTCCTGCAAGAACCTCAACCATGGTCAATGTACTCAGCTTACATTTTAAAGAAAGATGACGATGAAGCCTTAACATAATCTTCTTTTGACCATGCCTTTTTATTATTCAGATTTAGAGTAATTTTGAAATTATTCCTGAACAGAGATATACCACGTAACTTGGAGATTCACACCAAATCCAAATAAAACATATCATTAATGACCTAACTTAGAATGAAACAGGAATACAATTACTTTACTTCAACTTCTCAGCTCCTGTGTGATAACTCACAAGATTCAAAGGAATGACTAGTGTAAACTTTCAAATGAGAATGTATAAAAATCAGTGATGACTAACTGTAATAGCTCCAATTTTTTGAAACTGGAATTGGTCTTTAAAAAATTCCACCAATATGGTTTACGTTTAAAATATGTAAAAAGTTCAAAGATAATTAGAAGAATAACTTCACATTGAAATAATTGCTATTTAAAGCCTTTTTGATTGTATAAATAGATCACAATGGGCCATGGGATAAAAATGGCCTAATTGATAGGCTTCCTACAGGCAAACTTAAAGGCTGTAAAAAAAATCCAAGTTAATAAATAGAGTATGAGTAATCTAGAAGGTGCCAATGAACATTAAGCTCAAGGGATTTAATTTTCATACTATGTAACTGTGTTTCCTATTAAAAAAAGGTATTAACCTAATAATCTCTTTAAGCTTCAAAATTTTAAGACAGATGAATAGAATCAACTAAAATGAGATACAACAGGACGTGGTGCCTAGAAATCCATAGTAGTTACTATGGTGTTTATTTTAATATCACTTAAGTACAGAACTTTTTAGTAAGAGATGTATTCCACTTACCATGAACCTCTAAATTGCATTGGTCCTGTTCAGCTCTGCCACAAACTATGAGATTGTCACTGGGCTTAATCAAGAAATCTTCACGTTCATATTGCTCCTAAGTGGAGACAGGAAAAGTCATTGATTAGACTCAGCTATTTGGGAAGGTTTTTCAAACACTTGAGGATAATTAGAAAAACCACATAGGTATTTACCGTATCTTTCAGAGTGACGTAAGGATCTTGATCATTACTCCCATAGACTGTAAGACCCAAGAGAGATTCACCAAGAGTTTCAGCATCTATAAGAATTCATACAATGAAATGAATAAGCCAGTCCTTTTGACTAAAGCATTCTTCCTAAGACATGGGCTTCCCTGGTGGCTCAGACAGTAAAGAATCTGCCTGCAATGCTGGAGACCTGGGTTTGATCCCTGGGTCAGGAAGATCCCCTGGAGACAGAAATGGCTTCCCACTCCAGTATTCTTCGCTGAAGAATTCCATGCACAGAGGAGCCAAGCAGGCTACAGTCCATGGGGTCTCAAAGAGCTGGACACAACTGAGTGAGTCAAATACACACACACATCCCATCTTTAAACTTAGACCCTACTGTCTATTTCATAACTGAATCATTTATAATTGGGAAAGGAAATAGTAGATAATAAATAGGAATTTAAAAGCCATTTACTTTTGGCCCTGGAATGCACATCTAATAGTCTTGAAATATACACTCTTCCAATACAAGAATCAACTCAAACCAAGAAACTCCCTTTTAGAAAATATCAGAACTCTGCTCAGATCCTCTAGCTTGCTCCTTGTAATCATTCAAAACTGCTACAGAGAGGTGGCCTTGTAGACCTGGAAAGAAACAGGTCCCTAAAACACTGGTATCAACACATTAAGTGTTGCCTGGTCAAAGAAAACTGTAAACTGATGAGCCTCATACAGTTAAGTGGGCTTCTTTATTGCAAGATATCTCATAATTGCTGACAGGCTAACTTGCCCAGTGAATCTGAAAGAGGAGATACTACCCTTTACACCAAGTTTACCTCAAAGTGACATTCTTTCATGGCATGTCTACAAAGGTGACAGAGTAGACCCCGAGTAACAGAAAACTCAGGAGAAGGAAGATACTCTCAATTTCCAGGAGAAGCTACTTTAAGGAGGCAGGGCTCCTAGGTCTTAAACATCTGACAGGTAACAGACGGGAATTTCTATGGGACAAGGCAGACAGAGTCAGCAGGGAATGGAGTGTATGAGGAAGCAGTGTCTGAATGGCTTTTCTCTGGGCTGATTAGCTCTTCCTTCTCCGTATTTCAATGGTACTCTGTCCTAACAGGATGGAAGCAACCCAGAGCGGGGCCTACAACCCAGAGTCCAATGGAAAAAAAGTATCCTCTGCATCTGAGGAAGTACACTGAAAAGCATGAAGGTTTTAGAGTCAGAGGATATTCAAACCTCAGCTCCATTATTCACCAGCTGTGTGACACTGGTAAAGTTATTTCATCTCCGTAAGCCAGTATTTTTTCTGTAAAATGGAGGTAATAATTTCTCTCTCATAATTGCAGATAAAGAAAAATGAATTACAGATTAACCACTACTTGCAATAAAATATACAATACTATTTTTTTGCTTTGTATTTTAGATCTTAGATAAGTGGGTTGAACTGATTTTTTTAAACCAGTTTAGGAAACATGCTGTCTGCCTTGAGCCTTGACCCAGATTATCTGACTGACATAAAGGACAACGGGATTTCAGAGTAAAGCTTTGGAACCCTAGTAACATGATCTAATGCACTGAGCTTGGAATAAAAACCAGTGTAAGTGACTAAATTCTAACCTGGGTCGCCTTCCTCATCATATTTATCCAAGTCGTACTCAGCCAGCTCGTCATCATCCAGCGTCCTGTCATCTTCTGGGTCGCCATCCTCCAGGGGCTCCCGTGGTCGGGCCTGGGTACGTGCACTCTGCATGCCATCCTCTGAAGGATTGCCCGTTTCCTGTTCATCACTGCCACCTTCTTCTCTATGCCAGAGAAAAAAAGAAAAAGTAAAAAGATCAGCCAAAAGACACTGTTCAATAATAAGACCACCCTGTTATCACTGTTTAGCATTTACAGTTCATCTAGACTTGACTACAGGAATCAACATCCCCAAACTTACTGTAATTTTTCCTTTGCTTCAGCAATGAGACGTTTCACTTCTTCTTTACTAAGTTCTACCTATAAGAGAGCAAACATTTCATTATGATATATTTAAGGAAACCATTTTTAAGTCTCTGAATTAAAAAGATTGCAAATTAATCTAAAATATGGTTTTAAGAGACATCCAAAGTCAAATATCAATCCAAAGTCTCTAAATTTAATATAAATGGACTTCTGACATGTCCTTATAAATTAAGATCCCTCCTCACCCAGAACTGTTAAAAAATCATGTTCTCTCCAGACTTTTTTTTAAAAAAGATGGACTTGTATAAACTGCCTTCTAGGATAGCTCATCTCATTTTCTTCTGATTACCTCCGCTCATTGGCCATTTCTCCCCATGTTCCCTGTGGATATTCCTAAACAAACCACTTTTGCCTTCATCCCCCACTCTGTTCCCTGGTATCACTGCCAAGTATTCACTCACTGTGCTGTCAACACCTTGCAAAGCTCATTCTCTCTGAATGGATTACTCCAAACTTTCCTTGCTCTATCCCTGTACACTGCAGTTTCATTTTTCTGACTGTCTATAAGACTCTCCACTTGGACATCCGGTTCAAAACTGGTCATCCTCTTTAGTGCCAAACTGTAAGCTCCTGGTTACTGTGTTCCACCATTCTTGATAGATGATGAACCAATCAATCACCCAGTTTGTACCAAAATGCCTTTAATAATATAGAAATCCTATTGGATAGGATTTCTATCCAGAAACTAAAGGGTCTTAAAATTTTAATTAGGAGATACTTATTTTTCTAATTTCTCTTTCTGGGACTTTGTAGAACAAATCCAATTTCTTCTTCCTACAAACTCTTATGCAATGGTTCCCAAATCTGTCTCACATTAGAATCACCTGAAGGACTCTTTAATCTCAGACTATACTCCAAACTAAATAAATCACAATACCTGGGAGCTGGTAGTTTTTGAAGCTCCCCAGGTGGTTTCAATGTGTGGACATATTTGGAAATCAGTGTCCTCAAGTATTTGAAGTCTCTGGTCCCCTTTTAACAACTCTTGGTTCCTTCAATAATTTTTAATATATTATTTCCTGTCCCCATTCTATATGCATGCTCAGTCGTGTCCGACTCTTTGCAATCGGATGGACTGTCCTCTGCCAGACTCCTATGTTCATGGGATTCTCTAGGCAAGAATACTGGAGTGGGTTGCCATGCCCTCCAGGGGGATCTTCCCACCCAGGGATAGAACCCGCCTCTCTTACGTCTCCTGCATTGGCAGGTGGGTTCTTTACCATTAGCGCCACACTGAATGCCTACCGTGTGCCAAATGCTGGGGAAACTGGAGAATAAAACAGTCTATGTCCTGGTGGAACTGGCTCAATAACCTGAAACAAACACTACCCCGCCCGTTTTTTTCCTTAACATTTATTCCCACTGACAAAGTATTATATATGCACATGTCAACTCCATAAAGGCAGGGAGGGACTTATCCTGTTTTGTTCATGCCTATCCCAGGACCCTGAACAATACTGGGAACGAGAAAGCACTTCGTTAAATATCTGTTGAATAACGTAGGTAATCTCCTCGGCTACAGACTCAGTCTCTCTTGTAGGCTTTTCCCCTTCATAAAGTGTCACCGTTTACCTCTACCCCACCGCCCGCGGCCTCATCAACATTTCATTTGCACTACTGCGAGAACTCCTAATTCAATTCTCGAGCTCACGACACCGTAGTCTCCACACCAGTTTTTCTACACCACGGTTTTCATCCAGTTCATTCCTCCCCGCCGAGGGGAGGAGGGGAAAGTGGAGTTTCGCCCCCTTTTCCCGGTTTGCCTGAAAACGCACTAGGGTGGTGGGAGACTATGTGGCGTCGTCAAGAGGTCTCGATGGAAGTTCTCAGCAAGCACCATCCCTCCTCCTTCCACGAGGTCCACATGCGTGCGAATCGCGGGGTGTGGGGTGGGTCGGGCTCGGGTGGGAAGGGACGGCGAGGAGGCGGGGCCCAAAGGGCCAGGAGTCCCAGACCCTCGTAACCACAGCCCTAGCCACGACAAACAGGCCACAGCCGGCCCCACCCCACGTCATTCCCACCAGCGGCGCCAGGGCCGCGCGTTCCGGGTCCAGGTTCCCAGGAGGCGCTGACCCAGGATGCTGCAGAGAGGCTGCTCCCCCTATACCACGGAGCGACCGGGCCTCACCTTGTCTGGCGTCTCTTTGGCCACGCCGCAGCGGACCCAAGCCACGCACGTCACCTGGCGGCTGCGGTTCATGGTCCTCGGCGCAGCGACGCCTCACGCTACAGACTTGGCCCCGGCGGGTCTGGAAAACCCCTCCGCCCTTCGGCCAGCAAGCTCCGTGAAGGCCTCCCGGCCGCAGCTTGGGGAAGAGCGCAGGCGCCGGCCACCTGGTCCTTAGGGGTCGGCGCCCGCTTCTGACGTCATTCGAAAGCGGCGAACGGGAAAGGGGTGGGGAAAGATTTGGTATCCGAGGCAGCGGGGTTAGGAGTCCACGAGGGCTAGACTGCTGTGTACGGTGGTGTGAATGGGTTTTACAAGACATCCGTGACGATGTCTGCGGGCTTCGTGGGAGTAATGAATAAATAAATTGGAACTGTAAAGGTCAGAGCCAGATTTACACCAACCTTTATTTTGCCTCCATATTCTCAGAGCTGACAATGGTAGAGGTTTTAGGTTTGTTTTTAAAAGCTTTCTCCAAAATGAACTTTTTTTTTTTTTTCCTTCTCTGGCCAGGCGGTAGGGCTTGTGGAATCTTGGTTCCCCAAGCTCAGCAGAGCAGTGAAAGCCCCAGCCTTACACAGGATGACCAGGGAATTCTAAATGAATTATTTCAAGGAGATAGTTCAGCCATTACATTTCATTACATTCTTGCATGTTACTTATGTACTAAGTACAAGGTAGTGGTTGTAGCAGCAGCAAACACAGAGTGCTTGATATATACAGGAGGCACCATTTTAAGTGCCTTATGTAAACTTGGTAACTTCTTAACCCTTTGTGGGAGATCTTAGGGGGAATACTATCCTTCCCAAGGCCACACAGCTAGCAAGTAGCTAGGATACTGTCAACTACAAATTGGCACTTACCATGGGCACTTGCTTCCCTGGTGGCTCAGACAGTAAAGAATCTGCCTACCATGCGAGAGACCTGGGTCTGATCCCTGGGTTGGGAAGATCCCCTAGAGGAGGAAATGGCAACCCACTCCAGTATTCTTGCCTGGAAAATCCCATGAACAGAGGAGCCTGGTGGGCTACAGTCCATGGGGTTGCAGAGAGACACGACTGACCAACTAACACTTTCACACACTATGGACACTTGCCATCTACCTCTACAAGAATTAAATCATGATGGGCTTCTGGAGCTGCTGACCTTCAATGCACCGTGAGACTAGTTCAGGTTGGGGAGCAGAAATGAGGCTGTGTGCTGGGGAAAAACTGGCAGGACAGTCATCAGGTAGGTAGATATTTTCAAGAGCTGATTTTCTTGGCTGTGTGACCCTGTCTTGGTCACTTGCCCTCTCTGAGTTTTCATCTCTCTTCCCTACATCTGAGACTGGCAAGCAAAACAGGAGGGTGATTGCTATGGAGAGAGTGGTGGCAAAGAAAACCGGCAGCATATGCTCTGCTCCATTTTTATTGTCAGAATGGGCTGTCCACATATGGGGTCAATTTGTGGGCAGTTTGCAACACATTTTCCTCACATACTATAGTTTGCTTGGTTTTGCAACAATATTGATTAAACATGATGAAAAATTACCTCCATTTAATTTTTTCCAATATTTTGGCTGCACCATGTGCCTTGCAGCATCTCAGTTCCCTGACCAGGGATTGAACCCTGGCTGCAGGAGTGAAAGCCCCGAATCCTAACCCCTAGGTCAACAGGGAACTCCCCGTCTATTTTGAGATCACACTCAGTTAGGGACTGGCAGAACTACAACTAGACACCAGCAACTCTGTACACTCAGCTGGATCCCCTTGGAACTTGCCCAGCCCGGGGAGGGATCCTCTCAGGCGTGAACTGCTAACCCCTAGGGTAGGCTGAGTATGTGTTCATCTCTTCCAGGACTGTTTCTCTAAACCGATTCCTCTGTAGCTTCTTTGCTTTTGGTCCATTTTATTAAAAAACCCAAACCTTTTATTTATATTTATTTACTTATCTGGTGTGCCTGGTCCTGGTTGTGACATGTGGGATCTTTAGTTGCATTCGAACACTTAGTTGCAGAATGTGGGATCAAGTTCACTGACCAGGGATTGAACCCAGGCTTCCTGCATTGGGTGCACAGAGTCTTAGCTGCTGGATCACCAGGAAAGGGCCCTACTTTTGGCCCATTTTCAAAGGTGGTATGACAGGCTGTATTTTTTCAGAAATGACTGCAACAATATCTTCCTTCAGACGTGTTTTTCCACTATGTGTTCTTGATGCTCCCCCATGAAGACCCGGGGTCTAGCTCTACCCACCCCAGCCTTGAGTTTGGATAGGCTTATGACTGGTTTGACCAATATACAGCATGCCAGAAGTTCCAAGGTTAGGTCATAAATAGGATGCAAGTTCTGCCTTTTCTCCCTCCATGAGACACTTATGTTTGGAGTTCTGAGCTGCCATATAAAAAGTCTGACTACCCTGAGGCCACTGTGTTGTGAGGAAGCCAAACCACATAGAGAGGCCACACGTGGGTGCCCCAGTAGACAGTCCTAGATTTTGAGTCAAGCCAGACACAGAAATGAAAGAGCCTTCAGATGGTTTCAGCACACAGACACTAACCCCTCCTCTCAGCCTTTGAGTTTTTCCACCTGAGACCCAGACCTTGTGGAGCAGAGATGAGCCCTCCCCACTGTGCCTTGCCCCCAATTCTGACCGCTCTCCCCTGAATCTGTGAGCGTAGTTAAATGGTTGCTTCAAACCCTTAAGTTTTTTTTTTAATCCTTCCATAATTTATTGTGGTTAAATATACTATAAAATTTACCATTTTAACCATTTTTAAGTGTACAGTTCAGTAGCATTCAGTACCCAACTACTAAGCTTTGAGGTCATTTTAAAATGCAGCAATAATTATGGGAACAGGCAAGAACCTGGGCTATATTTAGACCAGAGCACATGAGCTGATTTATTAGTAAAGACTGACTTATTAACATCTGGCTGCACTTAGGTGTACACACCTGGTATGCAAGAGTGGGCTCGTATTTGAGTAGTTGCCTCTGGATTCATTCACTCTGGGGCTGCCCTATCATGAGACAGCTTCTGCTCCATGATGGTGCTGGTTCAGAGTGGGTATTTGATAAGTATTTGTTAAACGAGTAAATAAAGAATAGAAGGTGGAGTATGGCTCTAGCTACCTTGGGCCTGCTGAACTGACACTTTTTTTTTTTTTTTATTGGTTTTAGATCTGACATTCTGCCACTTCAACCCAAGCTGTGAATTCCCTTTAGGATTGAAAATCCAACTGCAGTTGGCGTTATTAGTTCCTTACAACAAGAATTGAAAGAGATCATGCTTAAGTAGTTCCGTTTCTAAGCTTGATTCTTGGGAACACTGATGAGCATATTTAACTCAGAAAAGCCTCTTTGCCAGAGGCCAGAACAAAATATACTTGGTAGCATGTTGGCTATAGAGCTAAAGGTCCCAGAAGATTGGACTCAAGCCCATGCAAGGCTATCATTACACCTTTTAGGCTCATAAACATGATTTCTGATTGGTCCTTAGCCAGAGAAGGAAGTGAAGTGCATGGTACCCCTACACCCATTACACTAGGCTCTACTTCTTGCCCCTTCTATAGCTAACCCTACAATATTAGTTAGCTGACAAGGAGTGGAAGGATAATAGCTACCAGTTGCTAAGTGCTAGAAACTTCTACTTCAAACAGATTTTGCCATGACACAATCAATTTTATTTTTTCTAGAACTGAACTTTTCATTTTCATGAAAATAGGAACCGTCAGGGCTTTGTTACTACAGTAGAGCCAATCAATACCTAGCATGGTGCCTGGCACAATAAATGCTGTTAGTATTTGTTGAATCAATGAATGATTTTCTGGCTTGCTCAGTTGCTTCAGTCACGTCCAACTCTTTGGACCCCATGGACTATAGCCTGCCAGGCTCCTCTGTCCATGGGGATTCTCCAGGCAAGAATACTGGAGTGGGTTGCCATTTCCTCCTCCAGGGGATCTTCCCAACCCAGGGATAGAACCCAGGTATCCTGCATTGTAGGCAGCTTCTTTACCATTGAACCACCGGGGAAGTCCCAAGTGAATGATTATCAGAGTTCTAAACTGAAGTCCACAGACATCAGGCAACTTGCCTAGAGTCACATAATTAGTAAACAGCAACATACCATCCTGAGTTTTAGCACAGAATCTTTTCCTCTATGCCTCAAGTTTTCTGGTAGATTTTTCATCCATTCATTTATCTGTCAGAACTCTTCCAGATGCAAGTGACAGATAACCAAACTCTAATTGACTTGGGCAAGAAATGGAATTTACATACTCTGACGACTCAAGGATGCAATGGCTTCAGACCTGAGCTGGATCCAGGGGCTTAACCCATATCATCAGGATTTGACCTCTCTCCTATTTTCTGTCTCTGTTTTGCAATGCACTTAACTAATTCCAGGCCTTCAGCAGTTTCCAGGTTGTACTACTTGCTGTCTTAACAGAAAAGCACTTGCCTTTATAAACTCTGCTTCTCTGTCTCATTTGTCTCCTTGGTTCTGAAATGGTCACTTGCCCACTCCTAAACCAGTCACTGTAGTCAGGAGAAGGTGATGTTTTGTTTAGCAGAGACATTACTTTGCCAACAAAGGTCTGTCTAGTCAAGGCTATGGTTTTTCCTGTGGTCATGTATGGATGTGAGAGTTGGACTGTGAAGAAAGCTGAGCACCGAAGAATTGATGCTTTTGAACTGTGGTGTTGGAGAAGACTCTTGAGAGTCCCTTGGACTGCAAGGAGATCCAACCAGTCCATTCTGAAGGAGGTCAGCCCTGGGAGTTCTTTGGAAGCAATGATGCTAAAGCTGAAACTCCAGTACTTTGGCCGCCTGATGCGGAGTTGACTCATTGGAAAAGGCTCTGATGCTGGGAGGGATTGGGGGTAGGAGGAAAAGGGGACGACAGAGGATGAGATGGCTGGATGGTATCACTGACTTGATGGATGTGAGTCTGAGTGAACTCCAGGAGTTGGTGATGGATAGGGAGGCCTGGTGTGCTGCGATTCATGGGGTCGCAGGGAGTTGGACGCGACTGAGCGACTGAACTGAACTGAAGCATGTGTCCAGCTCTGGAACCAGGGAGGGAGTCAGCTCTTACGTGGAGCATGTGGGTGAGAGTGGGGAAAAAGAGAGTTCTTTAGAAGAGAAACTGAGACACTGCTCCCAGCAGTGGGCTGGCAGGAAGAACTGATGCTCATGACATTCATAAAATATTTTCTCTGAGATTTCCACGGTGGTCCAGTGGCTAAGACTCTATTCTCCCAACGCAGGGGGCCCCATTTTGATCCCTAGTCAAGGAACTAGATCCCACAGGCTGTAACCAGGAGTCCACACGTTGCAACTAAAGATTCCACATGCCACAACGAAGAACGAAGATCCCCTGTGTGGCAACTAATACCCTATGCAGCCAGATAAATAAACAAATAGCTTAGAATTATTTTTTTTTTAAACCATTTTCTCTGACATCTTTGTGCAGAGCTCTGAGAGACAGGAAGCTACAAAGAGGAATATACCATAGTCCTCCCCCCAAGAGGAGTTGACACCCTAACGGAGGACCAGAGGTGCAGTTTCTCAAGGGAAAACTGAGAAGTGCAAGTGAATGTGGTTGTGGCGGCCTGATTCCGACTCACTTACCTGGTTCCCTGTCCAGATGCTGTGGGACAGCTGAAGTTTCTGACCACTTAGCCTGCACCGAAACTCTGCATTTTCCCAAACCCTCCCTTCTGGATGCCACCACCATCTCTACCTCTTAGGAAAGAAAACCCTTTCCCCAAGTTCAAGGAAGGTCCTGGGTAAGACCTCACTGTTTGTCTTAAGTCGAAACTTCAATCCCATAAGCTTGCTAACTCCAGTCCTACCTTGGTTTTCTGCTCTCTCCAGGTGACCAGCCGTGCGGTACTGAGGTTCCAACCCCAGACGTGAGGCTGGAGCAGAGTGGACAGGAGAAGACAGGTGGAGAGGTGGGGGCAGCCTGATGGCGACTGTCTTGGCAGCTGGTGGTAAGGGAGGCTGGGGGCCGTCATGGGGCATACGACAGACAAAGGGCGCATGTAACTTAACGTTTTCATGTCATCTGGTCTCCGGTGTGTAGAATGTGTGCTGGGGGACCAAGTGAATGTGGGGAAACCATCAGGAGGCCACCATATGGCTAACCTAGGGAGAGATGATGCCATTTGGATTACAGCAAGGCCGAGGAGGGATGGAGGGAAGTGGGAAAAGCCACCATCTGCTGATGGGAGGGTCTGTAAAGAATTGGTGGCTGTGTTTAATTTACCACAGATGAGAAGACTGAGACCCAGAAGAAGGATGTGACTGATCTAAGATACCGGATCAGGGCCTGAGTCTTCCAACTTCATTCTTAGTGGCTCCCTTCACACCTGCACGGCCCCTTCTGGAAGGGAAGGCAGGAATGTGCACCCTGGGAAGACGGAAGCCCCACCAAAGCCCCGGGTGAAAGAAATCAGTCACATCCCCGCCATCTCAAGTCCCACCTGGTGGCATTCAGACAGGTTTCTGAGGAGACAGAACCCTATTTCCATTGTCACGAGAACAAGGACTGGGAAACGGATCCAGTTGCCCACAAGAAGCAGAGAAAGGATGGGCGGGGCAAAGGTTTTGATATCCCTGCTTCAGGATGCCAACAGAGAACCGACTTGACGCTAAAGGGTCCTGGAGACATTTAAAGGCAAGTTCTGGGCTCCTCTGGCCAGCCTCTGGCAAACATCAGCCATCACACAGGTCAAGTTGAATGCCCGTGTTTGACTTGTTCACCAGAGAGTGATCCATCTTATGACTCCCAGAGCTTGGAGGAGAAGACAAGCCCAGTGAATATCTGAATAAGAAGGGGAAGCATGACATCTCTGGAGCCCTCTTAAGGATGGAGTGAGTAGAATGATGTAGTTGTTGCCTAGTTATGAGACATTAAAACAGAGTTATCAGATTCTAATTACAGGGTTTGTTAGTGCAGTGTTCACTGCTGTATCACCCTGCCTAGCACAGAGTAGGTACTGAGTTAATATTTACTGAGTGAATGAGTGAGTGAGTGAACGCATGAGACTCCTCAGTCACTCCTCTGGAGACAGTTTGAGAGCCCCCTGAATGTG
Source organism: Bos indicus x Bos taurus (assembly GCF_003369695.1). Classification (NCBI taxonomy): domain Eukaryota; kingdom Metazoa; phylum Chordata; class Mammalia; order Artiodactyla; family Bovidae; genus Bos; species Bos indicus x Bos taurus. The sequence continues at coordinate 49,308,610 of NC_040080.1, forward strand.
GAAGTGTGGCTCCACCTAGTGGCCACTCAAGTTTTGTGCCTGGAGCTTGAGCATTCTTTGCCCCGACTTGTTCTTGAACTTAAGCATCTCTAACTGCGATCTCTAATTTCCCATTGGAAAAGACCCTGATGCTGGGAAAGATTGAGGGCAAGAGGAGAAGGGGGTGACAGAGGATGAGATGGTTAGATAACATCACTGACTCAATGGACATGAATTTGAGCAAACTCTGGGAGATAGTGAAGGAGTTGGACACGATTTAGCAACTGAACAACTCCACCCAGTTTGGCATGAACCACCACATAGGACAGCCCAGACTTGCAGGTGAGCAGAGTCTATCTGCAGCCCTGAAATGGGAAGCTTCAGAACGACACTATTTGGGGATGGGGGGACCGGCTATGTGAAATAACTGAGAATTGCTGATGTGTCAAGAATGCTGGACCAGGTGTCCAGAGGCCTGTCACTAGACTGCTGTGTGACCTTGGGCAACCAACTTGCTCTCTCTGAGCTTCAGTTTACCATCACACAGCTGTGCACCCTGTTGTACCCCTGTGCTAATTCTCAGATCCCAACACAGCTTCACTGGACACATGGGGACCACTTTGCCTATGTTCCAGCAGAGGAAACCAGCTTTAAATGAAGAAGCCCATGGCCGCATGGCTAACAAGGATCAGAATCAGGATTTGAGTTCAGATCTGTCTGACTCCAGCACCTGTACTGCTAGCATCAGTCACACTGATGCTAGAATTTCTAAAGCCATTCAGTGCTTCTGCACATCTTCTTGAGCCCCTGTCTTTCCTTTTGAGAGGCTATGTATCACAAGACTTAAGGGTGTGGCCTCCAGAGTCCACCTCCCTCAGCCTGAATCCTGGGTTTACTTATATACCTGATTCTACGAACATACCTAAAGTTCTAAAGTATGTGACCTTTGGCAAATCACTTGATTTCACTCCATTTCAGTTTTCCCTTCTGTAAAATGGAATTGAAAACAACATAGGATATTCATTTATTATTGATTTAACTCAGAATACTACCTAGGCCATCCAGTACTTATATGCATTGACCATAAATATATAGTTACACAGATACATACATACATAGGTAAGCTTTTATATGTTTTAACTATTACTTTCTGTCTTTGAACTTTTGCTGCTAATGACATAGCCTCAAAGAGCTGTACATTTAGATCTTTAATATTTTTCCAAGTAAAGTATATTTAGAGCTACAGACCAACAAGACTGAAGAAAAGACTTTCACTGTCCACCTATAAGGTTGTGTCCTATTATGGGACAACCTTGTTTGCAGGGCACTCTGAAATAACATTTGAATTTTATAAACATTGTAGTTATATTGCGAAGAGCACAAGTATATTGCATTCTATTATTCAGGGGTAGAAATATTAATTCCTTATATGCAAGTATTTAAAATTAATTGGTATTTTTGTAATCTTGTTTCTGCCTTTCTTTATTTTTATACTTGGAGCTTCCAAAATGGATATGACCTGGATTTCTCTTGACCTCCCAGAGGCCTCCATCTATGCCAAGATACCAGGATTGGAAGAAGCTAAACCTCAGAAATCCCCTTGGAGACTACAATGTAAATGAGGGGGCTTTGCCCTCCCACGAGGCCCTGTGGTAACATAGCTGAGGTGGCCGAACCTGGTGGTAGGGTCTGGAGCCATCTCGGCTCATTGCTAGAGTCTGTTCACGCAGACTTGCCTGTGACCCAAGAAACTATGGGAGGAAGTTCTGACCCAGATTCCTTCAACACCGCCGTGCTGAGCAGCGAATAAAAACACAAACCCATCTTCCCAGAACAGAGCTTCTCAACCTCAACACTGAAGACATTTAGGGTCCGATGATTCTGCCATGGAGCCTGTCCTGTGCCTCGTAGGAGGTTTAGCAGCATCCCAGCTCTGTCACTAGATGCCAGCAGCACCCCCTCCCTCAGCTGTGACACCAAAAATATCTCCAGACCTTGCCAAATCCCCGGGAGGGAAGCTCACAGCCCCCTCCCCTCGCTGAGAACCTCCATCATAGAGTAAGTGGAGGGTGTCACAGGCAGGTGGTTTGCTAAACCAAGTCCCAGTCACATGCACGGCTGGTGCCTGGGTCAGATAGTTTTGGAGAAGTCTGCGATGACGGTTTGTGTACACAGGTAGTTGGGGTGGGAGGTTGGCTTTGCTTATCTGGTTCGTTGACCAATACTCCTTCTCCACACTGCCTTTTAGGCAGGGCCTTGATCTCCTTTGGACGAAAAGACTTGCTTTTTGCAAAAAAGCAAAAAGATCATGTTTCATTAACAGGTATATAGAGACATAATCTAAAGGCTGAAATCGTAGGAGTTTGGGGCTGTCGGTAAACACCATAGTTTCTTGTTCTAATTTTTATGCTCTCAAAGGACGTTTCTAAGGAAGATGTTTCAGACAGTCAGCCCCACTCCCTCTGCCCATGTACCCTTGAAACATCCTCTTTCAAGCCATTCACACTTCTTTCCCTTAATCCCCTTCTCTGCTCCTGCCCATTGAGTGGCCTCTCTGTCCCACTTGGAACACAAGCTGCTTTTGGCCAATCTGACGCATGCATATGTGGTTTTAAAAAATGCCCTTAGCTTTCTGTGTCATCTCTCCCCAGAATGGACTGACTTATATCTAATGCTTGCTAAAGAAACTAATTCCTACATTGTCATCAGAAACAGGTGACTGGAAAGGGTGACTGCTTATATTTAATAATATATGTGGTGTTTCAAAGCTCTCTTCACAGTGCCCCCTGGTGAGACACAGCAGGAAATAAAAGCCACTCAGCAGGGAAGGCAATTTACCAGACATTTGCAGCGGGCTTGAAAAACATCTCACACCTCTAGTCAGGGAGAAGTGACTGGCAGCGAAAGGATGCACAAGTGACTATTAGAAAACGTCTCCGAGAACACGGAGGTCTTAGAACAACTTGTAACAGCTGAACAAAGAAAACATTACGAAAAGTCTTCTCCCACGTCCCGCCCTGGTCTGCCCCCCAAGTCCTGACATCTATAGATGGTCTTTTCAGGCATGTTTTGGGGTATCCTTTGCGAGATGCCTGATGCAGTCACAACGGCTTGGGAGGACAGAGCAGTATATCAGACCCCAGAGTACTCAGCAGTTGCTGCTGCTGCTGCTAAGTCGCTTCAGTCATGTCCGACTCTGTGCGACCCCATAGACGGCAGCCCACCAGGCTCTGCCATCCCTGGGATTCTCCAGGCAAGAACACTGGAGTGGGTTGCCATTTCCTTCTCCAACTCAGCAGTTACCTGGGTACAATGCGCAGTCCAGGGCTGTAGGTCTGGGGTGGTGGTGAGATTCTGCACTTCCTGCAAACTCCCAGTGGAGCTGATGCTACTGTCTGAGAAGCCCACTCAGAGAAGCAAGGAAGTCAAGTTGAGCACGTCTTTTAGAGAAAGCTACCTATCCTTGCACAGACAGAGAAGCAGGGGTCAAGCAGAGAGCCCTCTGACTTGCCCACAGTTGCCAATAATGGCCAGAGGGAGTGGAGTGTAGGGCTGGGTGGAGCCAGTGGTGTCTACTTCTCTCCTGTGCTCTTTCCCTCATTCCAAGCAGAAGCAGCAGTGGAAGCAGAAGGAGCCAGACTGTACCTTCCTCACTGGACAATTAAAGGATTTTACCCAACCGTGGGCTTCCCAGTTAGTGTTAGTGGTAAAGAACTTGCTTGCCGATGCAGGAGATAGAAGGGATACAAGGTCAGTCCCTGGGTGGAGAAGATCCCCTGGAGGAGGGAATGGCTACCCACTCTAGTATTCTTGCCTGGAGAATCCCATGGACAGAGGAGCCCCAAGGGCTGCAGTCCATGGGGTTGCAAAGAGTCAGACACGACTGAAGTGACTGAGTTCCCACCCAACGATACACAACCTCAGCTCATGCTGCATCCTGCCTGCATCCATGACCCTCCATCAACACAATCGATCAAGTAGTGAGGTGACCCCCATACATTAAGTCACAAACAAAGGCCAGTCCGTCTAACCCCAGGCTGCCACTGAGGACCCTTCCCTGCAGTTCAACCCTGAACCACTGATTTGATGTTGTCCAACGTCCTAACTTTCTGCTGCCTGGGCATCACAGTTATTCACTTATTTCCCTATTTCACTTTAAAAAAAAAAGCACTTGCTGGGCTTTCTCAGTCTGCTCTTGTTCCCCCAAACACAGATATTTTGAAGGTGAAGATGCTGTATGTACAGTAGGAAATGGGACAAACAGAACGATGTTTCAGTTCCAGCTGCTACTGCTGCTGCTGCTAAGTCGCTTCAGTCGTGTCCGACTCCGTGCAACCCCATAGGCGGCAGCCCACCAGGCTCCTCTGTCCCTGGGATACTCCAGGCAAGAATACTGGAGTGGGTTACCATTTCCTTCTCCAATGCATGCATGCATGCAAAGTCGCTTCAGTTGTATCTGACTGTGTGCGACCCAATGGACAGCAGCCTACCAGGCCTCTCTGTCCACGGGATTCTCTAGGCAAGAATACTGGAGTGGGTTGCCATTTCCTTCTCCTCGGTTCCAGCTGGTCTATTACAAAAACAAAACAAAGAACAGCCATGAAAAACCTCGGGTGCCTGTGGAAGTGTGAGGAGCTTCTGGTGGTTTATTCTTGAGGTGCTTCTGAAAGGTTGCAGCCAAAAGCAAAATTCATGTTCAAGGTGGTCTTAGCAATTGGGAGCAAACAAGTCTCTTGTCCTCCAGGTGGAAGTCAGATAAAGAGTCTAGTTGCTGCGCTGCACTGGGCCGTGGAGGGAATAAAGGGGGCCTTCAACCGCAGGCTCTGTGAGCCTTTCCTCGTTTAGAAAGCTCTAGGGACTTCCCTGGTGGTCCAGTGGCTAAAACTCCAAGCTCCCAGTGCAGGGGGCCTGGGTTCAATCCCTGGTCTGGGAACTAGATCCATATACTGCAATTAGGGTTGAAGATCCCAAGTGCTGCAACTAAGACCCAGCACAGCCAAATAAGACAACAACAACAACCGAAAAACCATTAAGAAGCAGTGGAGTCTTTGAAGCCTTTCTCAGCTTTAACAAGAGACTCAAACCCCAAACTCCCAAATTTAGATTGTTCCCTGTGTAGGGAAAGAGGAATAAATCCAATTCTGTGTTAACACAACCACATTCTGCTCCCCACGTCCTGCGGTAACAGAGTCTTGGAAGCCAGGAGATGCTTCATAGGTATGTGCCCTGGGGAAGTGATGGGAAGTTACTCCATCACTGAGTAACTCTTTGGGGGTGAAGTCAGCCTTCAAGAAACTTCCCTCTGATGCTTTTTCTATTTATCCACAAGGCTAGAGACTTAGGTCAGTGGGACCTTGGCCCAATAAAAGTCATATTTCTGAATTGGGAAAGGGGCGGGCTCAGAGGCATAAATGGGCCAATCACGTCTCCTGTTTGACCCATTGCCTGGCAAAGCATGATCACAACTGGTGACCCATCTGCCAAAGAGACATGGGGTTGATCCTGGGGTAGTGGGTCCCTGGAGGCTGTCTGCCCACCTCTCACCACCTCACTTTGCACGGAATCGGCCAGGCAGTAACTTGGTGCCCAGGCTGTGCCTGTGCGTCAGGGAGCACCTTGAGGGACCCATCATACTCCTCTCTGTCCCCAGTGAAATCAATACCCATGAAATATTGGCTGATCTGATCAAAACCCTGATAGCACTCAACACTCCTTTCTCCACCAAACAAAACTCACAACAAAACTACATCCCGAAGCAGCTGACCTTGGACTAATAGCTCACCATAGATATACACGATTAACCTCTGTCTTAGCCCATAAGGCTTTTTCTTCCTCTTCCGAATAGTTATCTGAATGGTCATTTTTAAAGCACTGGGGAGAAGAGAAGCATCATGCTTTCCCCAGCTCTCTTTATAGAAGGCAATGAATGAAGAGGTATGGGTTTGCTTAGAAGTCAGATCAGCCCTGGTCCACAGCCCAGCTCTGCACTTAGCTTTTATTTATTTATTTTTAGAAATATTTATTGATTTATTTGGCTGCACCGGGTTTTAGCTGTGGCATGTAGGATGTAGTGCCCTGACCAGGGATCAAACCCAAGCCCCCTGCCTTGGGAGCGTGATGTCCTGGACACTGGACCACCAAGGAGTTCCCTGCACTTGCCTTTCAGCTTTGCTCTCTGTGCCTCAGTTTTCCCACGTGTAAGATGGAAACCCAGATCCTTATCAGGTAGGGTTCATGGTGAGGACTGAGATAGTGCATATAAAGTACTTGGTATAGTATCTGCCACATGATGAAAGCTGAATAAGGGTTTGATATTACTATAATGTCCAAGTCAGAGCAATGCTGGATTTTACCTGTTTTCATGTTTATATACATGCAGAATGTCTTTCCATGGTAGGAATGTAAGTGATTTGCTGTGGTGATTGTTTACCTGTCAAAAAACCATTCTCTAAAACCAACACCATCCTGTCATGCCAATTTCTGCAAAGATATAAAAGAAGAACATGAAATATAAAGGAATGGGGAAAGGCCACTCTCCCACGCACTGAAAATGATATTTCGGTCACATAGAAGCGTCTCTGATGCAGTAAACAGAGGTTTCAAACTTGGGTGCCACTACCACCACCGCTCGGATGAAATGTGACAGCGACTGACACTCACAGAGTAAGGTTCCTTACCTGAGAGCTCAGAGCAGGAGTCCCCGGAGGCTCCGGGGAGTGAGGCTGTCAAGAGGGTGTCCAACTGGAATATGGTGGGTGACTCCTCAAACTCAACAGTGTAGTAAGGGGGAGCTGTCAGGCTGCCCAGGGCTGGATGACAGACAGAGCCACTGCTGGCCTTTGGGGACCGGAGCCTGTGTGGGAGCTGGATTTAACTGATCAGAGAGTGATAAGACCGGAGGCAACCAGCGCCAGGGTAGACAAACCCCAGTTTACCTCCTGATCTCCCTGTTTGCCCAGCCCTTGGTGAACACTGCATTCTGCATTTTGACAGAACCTTCCTCCTCACTCCCCCCACTGCTGCAAAAGTGCCTCTGCACCTCTGGCTTCATCAATGCAGTGACAGTCCCATTCTTCCTTTTCTTAATTTTAATTTTTTTGGCCATGCCATGCAGCTTGCAGGATCTTAGCTCCCCAACCAGAGACTGAACCTAGGTGCACAGCAGTGAAAGCACTGAGTCCTAACCACTGGACTACCAGGGAATTCCCCTGATGTTCCCATTCTGCAGGTGAGAAGACTGAGGCTGGCAGGGGACTCACTCACCAGGACTCGTGGCCAAACTAATGCACCACTCATGGTTTTTCTCTGAGTCTGCCTTTAAAAACGCATAAGAGTTGCGGCATTAACACACATGATTTCACACACCTGGATATCTTTCTACTTTAAAAAATGGCCCTCCCTAACTTGATTGCTTTACTGAAATCTATTCTTTACCCCTTATAAAAAGAAGTCCCATTTTTCAGCGACTGAACTGCTTCTAGCTACTTTTTCTCTTTCCAGCTGGTGAGGCTTGGTAGAACATTTCTCTTCCTTCTGTATTTGATAAGTAAGACTAATGAATAGATCTGCCACCTCACTAACTGTATAAGGATAAATAAGGTGGCAGATTTTAATAAAATGAAGCCCTGGCAAAAGGTAAAGGCCGGGAGATCAAATTCTATGTAAGATCTATGAAGATTGATTTCTTTCTTAAGGCCAAATTGATGATTACTATCAGAAGGAAAGAACTAATTAGGACAAAATCCCCGACTTGTAAGAGACCTCTAAATTCTACCCTGCTCCTGTTTACTGCTTGAATCTCTAGCAAGTGGTGGACCAGGATTTTCTTGAGTGCTTCTGGTGATGGGGAATTCACTACCTCATGAGAGAAGTCATTCATCTTGAGAAGGCTTTGTTCTGACTTCTAAAATTTCTTTTTTGTGCTTAGGTGAAATGCTTGAAGAGTCCATTAGAACAGCTCTAATCCCTGTGGCCATACTGAATGTGGCTAATTCCTTTTATGTATGAAATCTCTTGGAGAAGGCAATGGCACCCCACTCCAGCACTCTTGCCTGGAAAATCCCATGGACGGAAGAGCCTGGTGGGCCACAGTCCATGGGGTCATTAAGAGTCGGACAAGACTCAGCGACTTCACTTTCACTTTTCACTTTCATGCATTGGAGAAGGAAATGGCAACCCACTCCAGTGTTCTTGCCTGGAGAATCCCAGGGACAGGGGAGCCTCATGGGCTGCCGTCTATGGGGTCGCACAGAGTCAGACACGACTGAAGCGACTTAGCAGCAGCAGCAGCAGCATGAAATCTCTCCCTCAGAAGATGACCACGATGGTCACCCAAGTCCTCTCTTCTATGGAGAGAAGCAGCCCCACTTCTTCAGCTGTTCTCTCACTGTCCGATTATTTCCTTCTGATGAGGCTGCAGTTTCTCTGTGGCTTTTGTTACGTGCAGGGGACACCTGTCGTTTCATGGCCACCCATCATCTTTCTCTATTTGTAGAAATCCACGGTTTAGGTCCTGTCTCCCTAATGCGGCAGTAAGAACTGAAATTCCCAGCCTCCCCTGTACCGCAGACACAGTCCCATGTCTTAGGTTCCAGCAGTGGGTTTCACTGAGCTGAAACACTGTTCTCGCAGATGGAGGCAGAAGCACTGAGCATCTCAGGGAGGCTGAGTTCCTGGTGCAGGAATGGTACAGGTGCTTGTGGGTGTAGTAGTCACAGAAATCAAGCCCCTGGTAACTGCAGACCTGCCGTTGTCAATTCCTGCCTTCGCAGTATCTGCTGGCAGCCCTGACAGCAATGGCTTCATCAGGACTTTTCTGTGTCACGGTTTGTAAGTTATTCCTAAAAGCCTCGTCTTTCTCTAACCCTCTCAACAATTGCATGAATCATCTATGGGAGCATATTCACTACCATGCGTAAAGTAGGTAACAAATGGGAATTTGATGCATGACTCAAGGAACTCAAAGCTGGGCTCTGTAACAACTAAAGCAGTGGGAGTGGGTGGGACGCGGGAGGGAGGTTAAGGAGAGAGAGGTCATATGTGGACCTGTGGCTGATTCATGTTGATGGATGGCCGAGGCCAATACAGTATTGTGAAGCAATTTTCCTTCAATTAAAAAAATAAGTTTGGGAAAAAAAATAATATCTTTGAATAAATTCCTTTTTTGTCTTAAATTAGCTGGAGTTGCTTGCTGCTGGGAACCCTGATTCATCCAGGCCCTCACTGGACACACAGCTCCAGCAGGGATCCCTCCAGAGCACAGAGAACCATCCCAGCCATCCTGCTTCTACTGACGAAGCCTGGACCCAGATTAACTCTCCTGAGTGACCATGCCACACACCTGACTCACATTAAATTTAACGGTCAACTGAAACCCTCACACTTCTGGGGCAGGGACTCACTCCCTGGTCCAGGGAATTTCTAGGAAAACAGACTTTATGTAGTTCCTTATTACTTGTTCAATGGAAAATGGTGTCTGAGCTTCCCCCCACCCCCAACCACGATATTTAATGTATGAGAGTGATGCCTTTGAAGTGCTGAAAAAGTGCAGTCATTCCCTTGACAAGGAAAGGGAGGAATTATGGATGAAATCCTGCCCCCTCCCTCCCCTGCAGCACATGCTGTCGGAGTCTCAAGGTCACCCGGCAGCCGTCTCAGGCAGATGCTTCTCTCTTCCCTCTTCACTATCAAAGTGTTTTCAAGGGAACCACAGAAGGGACAGCTGCCTTTGATTGTTCCCTTCTTGATCCTCCTGGGTCCCTAACCACTCCCAGGGGTCTCCGTGAGTGCAGAAAGAGGCCTCATAAAACAGCCTTAAAATAAACAAGAATTTTCTCCTTTTCTTCTACTGCCTGCCCTGAAGGAAAAAGGGAAAAGAAAAGCGAGGGAGAGGGTGGGTGTTTGATGGCAGAGAGGAGAGTCCCTTATGCATCTTACAACATCAGTAAACACCTGTGAGATAAATACATTTGATTTAGACCCAACGTAGATCAGGAAAAAGGGAGGGTAGTATGAAGTTCTGTGCAAATAATTCCTTAGGGATAATTCTGAAACCACCTAGAAAAACAGAATTTGAAATGATTTCCCCAGATGTACTAAATGTCTTCATGGTCTGGGTCAGAAAGACAGGCTCATAATAATCCACCTGGCCTTTCTAAAGGCCAGGTGATAGAACAAAAGCCCCAGGTTGGTCTGGCAGCAGAAAATGTTGGAGATGAATCTCCACACTCTACACCTTTGCTACTCAAAGTGCGGTCCCTGGACCAGCAGCATCGGCATCACCTGGATGCTTGTTCAAGATGCTGAATCTCAAGCTTGACCTAGCCCCACTGAATCAGAACCTGCATTTCAATGAGATGCCCCATAATGTATATACAAAGTGAATGTGAGAAACCTTTTCCAATACCGTCAATGAGATGTTTGGGAAAAGTCAGTCAGTCTTAGAAGGACCTTTCTGCAGAGCTGAAAGACCCAAGTGAGCCCAAGTGAGAGCAGTGGCTCTCAGTGATTCATCACCCACACGGAACTGTAGGACTAACGTCATGGACAGCCTCCCCTCAGTGCTGTGGGGTGGGGCAGTCGTGTCCAGCTCTCAGGAGACACCGTTGTCTGGGAGCTCTGACCAGAGAGGCAGCTGCCACAGCCAAGCTGTCTCACTGCCATACTTCCTGACACGCTTGTGCTTTTGGTAAAAAGGAGATGGGACACTGGGGAATACTACTGAGCAACACAAAAGGAACAAACCCTTGACACACGCAATATTAATTCTTGGATGGATCTCAAGGGCATTGTGTCTGAGTGAAGAAAGCCACTTATTATATGGTTCCACTTATAGGACATTCTCAAGATGACAACACTACAGAGAAAAACAGATCAGTGGTTGCCAGGGGTTCGGGATGGTGTGTGTGCAGGAAGCGGGTAGGAGTGACTATAAAGGGGCAGCACGAGGGGGAATCTTTGTGCGGATGGAATAATGATTGTGGTGGCGGTTAAACACACGTACCACGTCATAAATGGCTTAGGGCCATAAACTCACATTGTGCCCATGGCTGTTTTCATGTCTGATACTATACTGGAGGCCCTTGAGATGTTCCCACTGGGGGAACTGGGTGAAGGGCACACAGAACCTCTCTGGACTCGCCTTGCAACTTCCTGTGAATCTATATTGAGAAACAAAAAGTTAAGAAAACAAAAGGAGATGGCAGTCATGAGGCCATGATCTGGTGAGATGCATCCTTATAGTGACATATCCTGGGGGCCTTGTTTGTGCTTGTGCTCAGTCGCTAAGTCGTGTCTGACTCTTTGAGACCTCATGGACTGTAGTCCGCCAGGCTCCTCTGTCCATGGGATTCTCCAGTCGAGAATACTAGAGTGGGCTGCCATTTCCTTCTCCAGGGGGTCTTGCCAACCCAGGGATCGAACTTGTGTCTCCTGCTTGGCAGGTGGATTCTTTGCCATTGAGTCACCTGGGAATCCCGGGAGCCTTGTTGCAAGGCTTCTTTACTTTCCTGCCTGTTTTAACAGAAGACATCATCATCATACTCTGAGGTCCCTTTTCCTAAGTCCTCCTGCATGCAGTCCAGAACGTTCTATCACACTTAAACAGCATCACGACCATTCTGAGATATCTATCTATCTAATGTGTAAATGTAGTAAGAGGAGCGTGTGTGACATGTCCCAGCAGAACATCAGCTCAGAAAGACTCTCATTTTGAGTTGAGGAAACAGGTTTAGAATGGAGAAGAGGCCCTGCCAAGCTCACCCGAGCAGCTGACGGCAGCGATGGGCCCAGAGGTGAAATCTGGTGGCCAGCCTGGAGCCCTATGTTGTACCACCTGCCTCCTGTCTTTGCAGCTGAGTACCAGAGATTTGCAATGGCATTAAAATTCAGAATGCATCCAAAGGTTAACTCCGAAAAGCAACATCCAAAGAACGTATCAGCGACATCAGGGCATCTCTTTTAATTGCCTATTCACGCAGGCAGATAGTCTTTTCATATTCAGAGCTAAACTTAGAGATGTGTCCTTTTGCGGGGCTCTGTTATCTGACTGCCTCATCAGGAATGGGAACTAATGTGCAATGTGATTGCTGAGTTTGAGTTCTATTTTTTTTTCCCTATGAAGCAGGAAGTTTAAAATGTGCTGGGTTATTTTTAAAGAGGGTGAAAAAATAGGCATCCTACCAGCTTCTGTAACGGCCCTGTTGAAAGGCACGTGCTGCTTTATTCAGGCACTGGCCAGCTGGGAGGAACAGGAGTGGCTTGAAGTCTCACTGGGGAGGTTTCCTGGTGGACGGATTGGGGATGAGTGTCCCTACACTCAAGTGGCGGCAGAGGACATGGGCTTAGTTGCTGACTTGATGCGGACAGAGATCTTGGGGTTTTTTTTGGCAGTGATATCTAGTAGTTTGTTTCCTTTAGGAATTTCATGCTCGTGATCAGTCGTATCAGACACTTTGCGACCGTGTGGAGTGTAGCCTGCCAGGCTCCTCTGTCCTTGGGATTTGCTAGGCAAGAATACTGGAGTGGGTTGCCATTTTCTGCTCCAGGGGATCTTCCCGACACAGGGACCGAACCCCATGTCCCCTGCGACTCCTGCCCTGTCAGGTGGATTCTTTACCACTGCGCGCTGCCTGGGAATGACCGCCCACTCCAGTATTCTTGCCTGGAAAATCCCATAGACAGAGGAGCTCACTGACTCGATGGATGGGAGTCTGAGTGAACTCCGGGAGATGGTGATGGACAGGGAGGCTTGGCGTGCTGGGATTCATGGGGTCGCAGAGTTGGACACTACTGAGCAACTGAACTGAACTGAAGCAACCTAGTGTGCAGGCATGAAAGAAAATCTAGTTGAACTTGGTTTCATTAAGTTAAACATTTCTTGCTCACCGACATTGCATAGGGTACTGTCCTAGGAACAAGATTTGCAACACAATTGTTTTGGTGCAATTTTCTCACAGCCCCTGGAAGAGCAGCAAAACCCTAGAGAATCATAAACCACCATGGGGGAACACTGCAGCAGAAAGTTCCAGAAATGAATGGCAAACAGGTCAATCTTCCTTGTGTGAGTTATCAGTTTCCTCTTCTCTCTGCCCAGTCTCAGAAGTTCAGAACGCCTTTTCTCTGCTACTGCAAGTGGAAGCCCTGTCAAAATACCTTCTCTAATATCCTCCCAACAACCCTGTTAACTAGCTATTTTTTTTTAAATGCAGTTTAAAAAAGATGAAAATGAGAACTAGATGGTGCAGTAACTTGTCCATCAGTTCAAAATGAATCAGGGGCTGAATCAGCTGAGACCACGAACGTTTCAGGTTTCAGACCTGCATTGGATCCTGGTGCTGTGGAGAAGCTGGGAAATTTCTCCCTGACTTGAGCCCTGGGGCCAACAAGCCCAGGAAACGCTCCCCCAGTTGGGGAGGGTGTCCACCTGGGGCCGGTGGGAAAGGGAGTCAGGAGTGGGAGGATGTGAATACATCTCTGACCACTCAGCTGGGACTGAGGCTGGCGTATGTAAGGCCAGGGGCAGGGGGAGGTGAGTTGGGACCCCAGGATGATTGAAACAGATTTTTTTTCTCAAAGACTCACCTAGGATCCTTACCCTATATCCATGCCCAGAGCACACAGCCTGAGGTTAGTAAATACTGTGTGTTAACAGCCTACATGAGACAACCCTGAGTGAAACATCACCCAGCTGGAGTTAAAACTTTTTGCCTGAGGCTTCCCAGGAAATCTCAGGGGTGGAGAGGCTCGCAGATCTCCTCCAATCCTTACCTGTGGCCTGACCGCACTTTCTTCCAGCTTCTGCCTTCTTGTGTTGGGAGCTCACACCTTTATCTTGGTGCGATTTGGGTGAAGAATCCTTCTTCAGGGGAGAATGGGTGGCACTCAAACCTGGTGTATATAAGAACCATTGCAAGCTGAGAGGGAGGGGGCAGCAGAAGCCAAGTAGAGCCGTTTGTATTGATACTTGTGGCTGCAGGCGCAGGAGTCATGTGATTTCTCACTGCAAACGGAAGGGGTGCACGGAGCTGAGTGGCCAGTGGGGAGGCTCCCCTGCCTCCCCCAGATACTAAGGGGCCCTTGTACAGTGGCTAAGAACTGAGTGAAAAAGCCCCCTGCCGGACAAGTGAAAGGCAAATGTTGCAGACACTTTAGCTTCCAAAAGGAACACATTAAATGCCTTCTTCACACTGATGCTACACAGAGGGTGATGCACAGTTAAAAATAAACTGACCTTCTGTTCTCCTGGCCTGACTCAGAATTCTGGTCCCTGGCACTCAGTTGCTTGGGTTGCTTCCTAAAGAAGAAACAGATGTCGAGTGCTAAGCAGGGGTGACCAGCCCTTGCCAGAGGTGCTTGTGACGTCTGCTGTGTACTGGGCCTCACTGTCCCAGGCTCCAGGGGACTGCCTGGGCCTCTCCCCAGCTCCCCAGAGGTCTCAGTGGGTACAGCAGGAGTCCTCTTCTCCACCAGACCTGGGCTGGGTCAGGAGCCAGAGGGGATCAGCTGGAGACTTGGTTTGACCTCCCAAGGGTGAACTTTGACCCTCCATGACCCTCACCCCAATCCCAGAATGCTACCCCCATCCATAAACATCATTTCATGCTGGCCCTTGGGGCGGGGCATGCCAGGTTGAGACAACCTGTTTTCCTCCACTGCCCACCCCTCCCCTCCCAAATCTTGGTCAAGGCACGCAAGTGACACTCAGAACTCCACTCTCTGCGGACGTGTTCACTGCAGGAGGCAAAAGTACTTCCAAGTGGCACCTATATGTCCTCTGCCTGACGGGAAGGAAATCCAAGGGTAGCACCCAGAGGCGTCTGCAGTCCCAGGGGCTAGAGCTTGGTTAGCCAAGTTCTAGTTGGCAGAGCAGAAGGTGCTCAGCGACACGAGCACCTATCTTGTGCCTTCTAGATAGCGCCTTCATTTCCCTTGACTTTTTTCCTGCGGGGTCATCTTTTCCGATTTCTTAACCGAGTGACTTTCTTAGGCTACAGCTGGGTACGAGTTCACAGGTACCATAAAAACAATGCGCGGCTTGGGAAAATCATTTCTTTTAATGACAGAGAAAGCACACCAAACTATAACAGAAGCCCATCAGGAGTTGCCACTGTACATAATCAATGCCCAAAGGCCCTGAGCTAGCATCAGACATTCACAGGGAAGTCAGGCGCAGTTAAGGAAACATCCAGGCAGCATCTCTGAGGACAGGAGGAGGTGAGAGACAGCGAAGACTCAGGACATGCTGTGTATCTGTAACTTGGATTCCTCTGTAGACAGTTTGTTTTTCCCCCCTTCCTCATTGGATGGTAGGGGCTGGGGAGGTTTGCAAACGACCAAGTGGAAGAGAAGCCTTGCATCAGCATCAGAGAAGAGCCAATACTGTAGACGGACGTGGCCCGTGTACGCCATGGGTCATACCCAAGAAACAGGACTTGACCTTGGTCCTCTGAACAACGGCTCAGGGGCTAGTACAACGTTTGAACAGCAGCTCCTTTAGACTCTGGGGTCTGTGCACAAGTTCCCAAAGGCATGCTAGGAAATACGTTTATCAACAAAACTTTGCCATCCCAAAGGGTAAGAGTCATTCTCCTAGTTTTTAACCGCATGTTATCTAGGTTTCAAATGAAAGGACAAGAAAGAAAAGGCAGCAACTCAGAGATTGTTTGGAATATTGTGGCACTTCACTAATCTCTTCTGCTTATAATATATGGCAGAGCAAACGGAACCCTGTCGATATAAACTTTCATTATAGATAACCCTATACTGTACACTCTCGGAATACAGAGAGAATCCATCCTATCATACATCTTTCATCTTTAAAAATAATCTAACGTAGTCATATTCTCTGGCTAGTAACAAACTATTAACATCTTCTGAGAATACAGAGAGACCTCTGGGATTAATAGTAAATTCTCCAATGTGCCCCGCCCCCCATCCCCTATGCAGCATCATCTATGAACACATTTCTGCAACAGCATCTCAGGGACATTCATAACTATGGAAGGGAATGGATATGTTAGTTTCACCAAATGGACTTTTAGCAAGAAGTGATGGGACATTTTTACCTTGGCAAAAATGAAGCACAAACATAACAGTTTACAGGTTCGGGCCATGCAAATGCATGTGTGAATTTTTTAATGTGGGGGGATTTTATTCTTACCCCGAAACCACAATCAGCATGCAGGTTTTTTTTTCAACTATTGAGTTAGAGATAATTGTTGGCAGTGCAGCTCTTTTGTGTAACCATGATCACTAAGGCAAGGTTATTATTTCACCTTGTGTAGAATATCAGCAATATCTTGTCAGATGCATGTTTATACAGTACAGATCTGCTACTTACTGTTTTTTTCTTCAAAAAAGAAAAGAAATCTCAAAACACAGATCCCTAAACACAATTCAGTTGAAAATGAACTGTTAAGCTTTTAGAAATATATTTTAAACTACAAGGCTGCCCTGTTTTGGGGGTTTTTTATATGAACATTTTAAAAAGTTCCCACCCCTAAAAATTTGTCTTCGTTATTGGTAACAGTCTCACCAATTTGCTATCATGTTGACTCTTACGGAACTGCAGCTACTAAGGTCCTTAATGTGTAATAAATATAATGCTATTCAGGGTCAGTACGGTGAAGTTCTCCAACTGTCAGCCTGGAACCTGAATGACCTTTAGTCCTCAGTCCACCCACTGGGCAGAGGCCCTTGGCAAGGGGTGTCCAACTGCCGCAGGGGGGCTTTCAGATGAGGCCAGTGTGGCTGCCCCCCGGCCTTCTACCTCTGGATCCGGGTGCACTCGGATCTGTAGGCCAGTGACATGTCCTTTGTTTCTCAACAGGAGCTCACGAGAGCTGCATTTGCTTTGTCAAGAGCAGCTGAGGCAGTAGAGGCAGCTCCTTGGCTCAGCCAAAAACAGATGCCAGGTGAGATTTGCAGGTTCGTGTGAAGCCAACGCAGCAGCAGAACTGGCAAGTCCCCGGGGAACATTCCCTGGACCGGACGTCTCATACAACAGAACCTTTGGAAGATGACAAGTGGATTGACTGAATCCTGATGGCCAACGTCCTCTGTAAGTCCTGCAGCACATCCTGGCCCGTGCCCTCGCCATTTTTGTCATATAGGAGCTGCTTGAAGGCTTCATTTTCGATAAGGACCATCATGTTTTTGAGAAAGTAGCCTTCACAATATGCTGACAGCTCTGTGACTCCAAGAAACTGTGGAGAGGAAGCACGAGATGGTTATGTTTCTGAAAGCACCTGTTTTCATCTATATTCTGGTGAATACCTATTAAGGTAGCTTGACCGCGACAGTGGCCCTGATTCTGTGTCCTTTATTGTATTCACCCCAGTGGACATGACCTTGTAGCTCCTCCCATCGGAGGGCTGAGTTCATTTCTCCATGCCTTGGCCTTGTGAGTTGCTCTGGCTAAGAGGATGTAGCTGTGTGAGAGGTGCCAGTTTGGAGCTGGCTTGAAGTGTCTGTCTGTGCTTCTGCAAGCCCTCTCCCTGCCTGCAGACACAGTTCTAATCTCTTTACATGATGCATGCATGCTAAGTTGCTTCAGTTGTGTCTGATTCTCTGCAACCCTATGGGCCACACCCCTCCAGGCTCCCTGTCCATGGGATTCTCCAGGCAAGAATACTGGAGTGGGTTGCCATGCCCTCCTCCAGGGGATCTTTCTGACCCAGGGATCAAACTCGCATCTCTTACATCTCCTGTATTGGCGGGCAGGTTCTTTTCCAGTAGCGCCACCTGGGAAGCCCCCATAGAAGCTGCTAAATATCTTACCATGCAGAGGACAGACCCCTTGGCAGACAATTACGTAGCTCACATTATCAATAGTGCTAACGCTGAGAAACTGATGGAGAGACATAGTTCCTGACAGACTAAACCAATACAGCAGGGCTGACATCAACCTGCCTCATGTTACAACCCCAAGCAGAAGACTTGGCAGACGGCAGACACCGTACGGATTTGCTGAATGTGTGAATGAGCAGTTCACTCTCACAGTTACAGTACCAGCAGCAAATATATATTGAGAGCATCATGCTTAGACACTTTATGTGCATCATCTCATTTAATCTTCAAATTTCCTTGAGGCAGGTACTGTTACCACCTCTGACTTATAGATGAGGAAACTGAGACAAGAGAGTAGCTGACAAAAATTCAGACAACATGTCAAAGGCAGAACCAGGAGGTGAACCCTGTAACTCAAGTCTTGAAGGCTGTGTGTTTAACCATTAGGATGCACTGCCTCTAGCCTGATACCATTAAATCTCAGAAACGTGCTTGCTAGAGGAATTCATGTTTGAGATGAAGAAACAAATGTGGGTATGAGGGCTGGCTGTCTGTCTTCAGGCCTTTTCTTTGGTTTTCAAAGCTTGCAAGTCTCTCTCTTGCCATGAGCTGCATGCTCAGAAGTTAGTTATGTGCTCCCTGAGATGATATCCTGCTGCTTTATTTAGATGCTGAATTATCTAAATTATCTGAATGTGGAATTCTTTGTTCTGAACTCCCTGATATTCTGTCCATTAAGCCACAGATGCATTTCCAGCTGCTTGCTGTGGATGGTGGAATGATAATGAGGCAGTGCCAACAGGGCAATGGAGGAATGAGTGGGAGACTTGGATTCAAATCAGGGCTCCCCCATTCTGAATTTGTACCAAAGCTGCTTTATTTGGCCTTTGGCTTTAGGTTCCTTATTTTCAAACTGGAAATTATGTCCTCGCATCATGGACCTGTTGGGGGTACTGAGTGGAACGTAACTGATGGTGGGACTCTGTCATCTGCACACTTAGGGAAGGCAGGATAGCAAGGGCACTGAGGGAGGGGGCTCTGGAATTTACTCCAGACTGTACCATTCCAGCCATCTGCTGCTGGGTGAGCTATTGAACCTCTGTGTCCCAGTATTCCTATCTCTAAAATGGGGGCAAATAATAATACCCACCTAATAAGCTGTTGCTGGCCTTAGGTGAGGTGATACATGGCACATTCGGAACAGTGGCTGTTTGCAGTCAGCATCAGCACTCACTCAATATTAGCTGTCATGCTAAATGTACACTATTTATAATTATTACTCTCATCTCACTCATTTATATCCAGGGTCCCACGTGGACAAAGTAGTGGCTAGGTTAGGATAAGGGGAATTGGCTGTATCTACAGAACCTAGTTCAGCTAACTGGCCCATAGTAGGACCAAGCCTGTAACCTTGAACTCACTGACCCCATGTGATAATTCAGTGAGCCAATGACCTGTCTTCATAAAAATCATATGCAACTTTGGGCAGGTCAAATCACTTCTCTGGGCCTCAGTTTCCCAAACCACAAAATGTGGGGGCTTGGACTAGTGAGTACCATGCTCTTGAGTATTTAAGACGTGGACATACCAGCTTATTCTGTGAGAGGCTTAGGGAGCTTATTGAGGTTTATCAAGTGAGTAGGTTTGTTATTACCCAAATGTTACACAGATGCATAGTATCCTGGAGCTGGAAGAGTTCTTGCTGCTGCTGCTGCTAAGTCGCTTCAGTTGTGTCCGATTCTGTGCAACCCCATAGACGGCAGCCCACCAGGCTCCTCCATCCCTGGGATTCTCCAGGCAAGAATACTGGAGTGGGTTGCCATTTAGGAATGTTTTAATTCTTTCAAGATGAATCCAGTTTTTTGAGTTACAGAGAAAAGGCCTCATTGTACATGTGGGGAAACTGAGGCTCAGAGTTGCCTATCTCTGATTCTGGGGACACAGAGAGTCCCCTTCTCTTACCACTCCTAGCTACTTGCTTTGTATAGGAGCGTTTCTTATTGTAAGCTAGTGTAATTAGAGAATAATAAGTACTTTCATGCGAAGAGTTGACTCATTGGAAAAGACTCTGATGCTGGGAGGGACTGGGGGCAAGAGGAGAAGGGGACGACAGAGGATGAGATGGCTGGATGGCATCACTGACTCGATGGACGTGTCTCAGTGAACTCCGGGAGTTGGTGATGGACAGGGAGGCCTGGCGTGCTGTGATTCACAGGGTTGCAAAGAGTCAGACACGACTGAGCGACTGAACTGATCTGATCCAAGTTTATACATGGTGATATTTACTGAATGGTGACTATACATCATATGCTTGCCTACTTTCACATATCTAATTACAGACAGAACTGGGACTGGAACTCTCACCATCTAGACCAACAGTTGACAAACTACAGGCCTCAGTGCCAAATGTGGCCCACTATCTGGTTTTATAAATAAAGTTTTATTAGGACACAGCCACACCCATTCATTTGTATATTGTCTCTGGCTGCTTTTGCACTACAAAGGCAGAGCTGAGGAGGATCAAAGTGACCACATGGCCTCTGTGAATATATTTACCTGGATTGTCACAGAAGAATTTTGCTGACTCCTGTCCTAGACAAAATTTTTTCAAGTGCAGAGACCATGTCTTACCAGATGTGTATTACACATCTGAATACACACATTCAAATATGTATACAATTCCTGGTAAATAGTGGGCACTCAATAAATACTAGGGAACAAATCCCTTGGTTTCCAAACCCATGTTCTTCTCATCACAGTGCCCCATTGAGTTTACTGCCTTAGCTTAGATTCAATTTGATGAACAGGCTTGTTCTTTTTCTCAAGCTGAAAGACACCCTGCAAGAGCCATCAGAGGCTCCAGAGCCTCTTCTTCATGACTGAATAGTTTGGGACAGCTTTGCTAGGAAAACAAAGATGATGAAGCCATGCATTTATGGGCTGGACTTCTCTTCTCAATAAAACTCCACAGATGTCGCCAATGGTTATGTGCACAACAGAAGTAATGCTGCCAAGAACTTGCTGATATTTGAAACATGGTTGTTAGTACCTAAATGCCTGCATTTCTGAGGGTTCCAAACCAAGTGTTGGTTTCTTTCTTTTCTGGCTCTTTTACTAAACCAGCCTCAGTCTGCAGCACAATCTGCCAGTAACAGAATCCACATGGCAGGTGACTGTCAATGCTGCAGGATCCACAGCACAGGGGAAGCAGCGCATAGAGGGGGCACGGGGTCATGAAGGGCAGGTGTTGACCTTGGAAATGTCCCAGGATGAGGCTGAGAGGGTAGGCAGAAGCTGGCGTCTGCAAAAGGCCAAGCTCTGGCTGCAGAGGCACATACATGAAAGAGGCAGTTCTTTGCCATAGGTGCTGTAAGCCTGTAGCACAAACGTATTCCCAGTCCGGGCTCACGTTGCGTTGGCTGTGTTATTAAATAGCAAGAGAGCTACAGAAGCTGCCTGCCAAGGAGGCTGAAGTGATTAAAATGGGGCTGTGGCGTGCAGGCCTTGCTGCATTCCCAAGGACACAGGCCACGGCAAAGCCACTGTGGATGTGGGGTTCACAGGGCAATTTGGGCATCCATGGCCAGGGGACGGGGCAGAGGAAGGTGAAACTAATCAGGCCCTCTTCCTGGGTAGAGAGTTTTCTCTGGATGCTTTTTCTGCAAAGTAACCAGTTTAAGATAAAAAAATTTTTTTGTTGTGTCCCAGGAAACCAGGTTTTGGTAAAAGCCTCATTTAACCAAAACACCCACTGCTAGTGGGGAGCAAGTAGCCTCCCTGTATCTTTTGATTTACTAATGACCAATCAGAAAATCTTTTGAGTATCAAGAATTATCACAAATATTTCAAACATGTATTAGGCCAGACTGTAAACACAAGGAAGAACCTGTGCTCTGAAGTGAGGTCTACCCTTCTAGGCATATACACCCAAAGAACCGAAAGCAGAGACTGTAATGGATATTTGCACACCCCTGTTCACAGCAGCATTATTCACAGTAGCCAAGAGGTGGAAGCAACCCAAGTGTACACGGATGAATGCATGATATATGGTATATACATACAATGGAATATATTCAGCCTTAAAAAGAAATTAAATTCTGACACATGCTACATCATGGATGAACCTTAAAGACATTGTGCTAAATGAAAGAAGCCAGCCACAAAATAAGCCAAACAAATACTGTATGATTCCACTTAATATGAGGTACCCAGAGCAGTAGAACTCATAGAGACAGAGGGTAGGATGATGGCTGCCAGGGGCCATGGAGGAGGGGGGAATGGGGAGCTTGTATTTAATGGGTATAGAGTTTCAGTTTAGGAAGATGAAAAGTACTGGAGATGGATATTGATGATGGTTGTACAACAATGTGAATGTACTTAATGCCGCTGAGTTAGACACTTAGAAATGGTAAGTTTCGTGCTCGCTTCGGCAGCACATATACTAAAATTGGAACGATACAGAGAAGATTAGCATGGCCCCTGCGCAAGGATGACACGCAAATTCGTGAAGCGTTCCATATTTTTTCCACGCACATATGGACACCTTATCTTCGACAAAGGAGGCAAGGATATACAATGGATTAAAGACAATCTCTTTGGTGCTGGGAAATCTGGTCAACCACTTGTAAAAGAATGAAACTGGACCACTTTCTAACACCATACACAAAAATAAACTCAAAATGGATTAAAGATCTAAACGTAAGACCAGAAACTATAAAACTCCTAGAGGAGAACATAGGCAAAACACTCTCCGACATACATCACAGCAGGATCCTCTATGACCCACCTCCCAGAATATTGGAAATAAAAGCAAAGATAAACAAATGGGACCTAATTAACCTTAAAAGCTTCTGCACATCAAAGGAAACTATTAGCAAGGTGAAAAGACAGCCTTCAGAATGGGAGAAAATAATAGCAAATGAAGCAACCGACAAACAACTAATCTCAAAAATATACAAGCAACTCCTACAGCTCAACTCCAGAAAAATAAACGACCCAATCAAAAAATGGGCCAAAGAACTAAATAGACATTTCTCCAAAGAAGACATACAGATGGCTAACAAACACATGAAAAGATGCTCAACATCACTCATTATCAGAGAAATGCAAATCAAAACCACTATGAGGTACCATTTCACACCAGTCAGAATGGCTGCGATCCAAAAGTCTACAAGCAATAAATGCTGCAGAGGGTGTGGAGAAAAGGGAACCCTCTTACACTGTTGGTGGGAATGCAAACTAGTACAGCCACTATGGAGAACAGTGTGGAGATTCCTTAAAAAACTGGAAATAGAACTGCCTTATGATCCAGCAACCCCACTGCTGGGCATACACACTGAGGAAACCAGAAGGGAAAGAGACACGTGTACCCCAATGTTCATCGCAGCACTGTTTATAATAGCCAAGACATGGAAGCAACCTAGTTGTCCATCAGCAGATGAATGGATAAGAAAGCTGTGGTACATATACACAATGGAGTATTACTCAGCCATTAAAAAGAATACATTTGAATCAGTTCTAATGAGGTGGATGAAACTGGAGCCTATTATACAGAGTGAAGTAAGCCAGAAGGAAAAACATAAATACAGTATACTAACGCATATATATGGAATTTAGAAAGATGGTAACAATAACCCGGTGTACGAGACAGCAAAAGAGACACTGATGTATAGAACAGTCTTATGGACTCTGTGGGAGAGGGAGAGGGTGGGAAGATTTGGGAGAATGGCAATGAAACATGTAAAATATCATGTAGGAAACGAGTTGCCAGTCCAGGTTCGATGCATGATGCTGGATGCTTGGGGCTGGTGCACTGGGACGGCCCAGAGGGATGGTATGGGGAGGGAGGAGGGAGGAGGGTTCGGGATGCGGAACACATGTATACCTGTGGCAGATTCATTTTGATATTTGGCAAAACTAATACAATTATGTAAAGTTTAAAAATAAAATAAAATTAGAAAAAAAAAAAAAAAAAAGAAATGGTAAGTTTCATGGTAAACGGTAAGTTTCACATTGCATATATTTTACCACAGCGGAAAAAAAATCTCAGTCACAGTCGTGTGACCTTAAGCAAGTTACTTCACCTCTCTGAGCCTCTGCTTCCTTATTACAACATGGATTAATGAAAGGATTGTGGTGAGCATTAAAAAAGGTAATGCAACAAGGCTCTAAGCACAGGGGCTGTACATGAAAAGGGCTTAGACAATGTTGACTTAAGACAAAATAATATCTCAACCACGACTTGTTTTTTTTTTTAACAACAAGCAGAATAACTGTTATTCACATCAGTGGTTCCTCTACAGACTGTGGATGTGGGAGGCATATGTGCTGAGCTCCAGTTCTATCAAAGAGGCATGCTTTGTTTTAAATGAACTCCTAATTCATCTCATTGTTTCTTTCTAGCAGATGCTAATCCCCCTGTCCTGAGCACATGAACCAAAATTAAGTGGCACCTGGCCACATGATTTTAATCTCCACTTGTGAAATAAATTGGATGAAATTGGTGGTTCACTGATTTTACTCCAAAAACTGGAGTGAGGACTGGTCTTAGGGCTGAAATCACAACTGTCGCCCTAGGACCCTGCTTAAAATATAGATTCCTGGATTCCTCAGCAGAGATCTGGGATGAAAGGCCAAACAGATTCCAAATGTCTCCCCAGGTGTTGGGTCCACCTGAGTAGGAGGACTCCTTGGACTTCTTTAGCCTTGACAACATGTTCTCAACCTTGGCACATCTGAGAGTCACCCAGGAAGTTATGAAAAAAAATATCTCTTTTTCCCAGGTTCCACCCCCAGAGACTGATGAATTGGTCTGTGAGAGGTCCCAGACATGGGGATTTTAAGTGAGTGCCCAGCTGATTCTTCGATGCAGCTAGTGTTGGGAACCTCAGTTCCAGAATAATGGTTCTCCCCCATGAACAACCCCAGAATCACCTGGAGGGCTTGCGAAGCTGCACACGACCAGGCCTCACCCCCCAGTTTCTGACTCAGTAGGTCTGAGTGGGGCCTCTAATGTGCATTTCTGACAAGCTCCCGGATGATGCTGGTGCTGCCGGATTGAAGACCACTTGGAGAACCACTGTTCCAGAACTTTGCTGCTTAAGTGTGTGGCCTGTGGACTAGACCAGGTGCAGAGGCTTCACCTGAGAGCTTATAAGAAATGCAGAACCAGGGCCCAGCCTGGGCCTGCTGAAGCAGAGCCTGCAATGTGATTCATGCACACGCTGGAATTTGAGGATGTCTATGCTTTTAAAACTTCTGGCTTTCTGCTCCATTGTATTCTGGAGGGGCGTAAGAAGGGAAAGACATCTCTCTTAGAGCAGGAAGCAGACCTTAGGAAGAACGAGGTCAGCTTGGCCTGAATGCACAGACCCAGCATCCACCCTCTGCCCAGACTCAGAGCATCTGCAGAGAAAGCCTCTCCCACAAAAGTGCATGGGGCATGCTTGGACAACGAGAATGGGATTGATTACCTTGGCATGGTTGTAAATATCCACACAGTTGTCGGTATTGATGCTTTTTGCACAGATAATCTCACAGTGTCGCTGCAAAGCCTCCAGCTGGAAAAATTTAGCAGCAGACAGGAGCTAAAAAGCATAAAAAGAGCCTGTTAGAGGTTGGGAGGTGGAAGGAAAGCAAAGACTGTGGTGAGAAAACCCTTCATCTCCTACAGTGGAACCCAAGGTGCAGGCACTGAGAATAAAGGGTTGATACATCACTTTAAGGCACAAAGGTTACACAGGCGGCCTAGGACCCGGCAACAGAACTCGACTGTGGGGGCAGATGGCAGAGGGGAGGCGTGGGGTCGAAGTGAATCAGATTTGCATCTATTGCAGCAGAAGTCAATCAAAGATGCTTAAAATTGTTACGTCCAGAAATAAGGGTCAACTTTTTATTTGTGTGTGTGCTCAGTTGAGTCAGACTCTTTGTGACCCCACGGACTGTAGCCCACCAGGCTCCTCTGTCCATGGAATTTTCTAGGCAAGAATACTGGAGCCAGTTACCATTTCCTCTTCTAGGGGATCCTCCTGACCCAGGGATCCAATCTGTGTTTCTTGTACCTCCTGCATTGGCAGGCAGATTCTTCACCACTGAGCCACCTGGGAAGCCTGAATGCTCTTAGTTAGCAGGATGGATATCGAGGTGACTCACTTCCTCTGTTCATTCAGGTCTCAACACAGATATCACCTCAGGTCTCCTCGCTCCATCACTGTCTGTCTCCCTTAACCTGTCTTAGTCTTCTTCGCAGCCCTTCTCACACCAGACATGATGTCATGCCCATCACCTTCCCCAGAGACCTGGAGGGCAGGGATCTCTGCCCCTCTGCATCACAGTCATATCCCAGCCCTGAGCACGGTACCTGGCCTCGGAAGATGCTGAACAGAGGAAGGGGAAGAAAAGGACTGAAGCAAGAATTCAAAGGGATTGCCTTTGGGGAAAAGACTGAGGGATGGAAGGGAGATGGCTGGATGAGGGGCTTTTTAAGTATTACAAAGTTCTTCTGTATTATTTACATGATTGAAATGTATGTTCATTATTCTAATTTGAAAATAGCTTTTTAAAAGGTTTATAAAAGAGTCTGAGTCCTTAGAGTGCAGTCTAAGTTCTGAGGCTATGATTTGTCAGAGGAGTGGTCCAGAGGGACAAGAGAGGAACTTCGGGGGGTGGGGGAGTGACCACGGAAGGTTTCACAGAATAAGAACAAAGGGATAAAGGGCTCCACAGTGAACACACAGCCCCTGTGGTAAGCATCTTACAAACAGAAACTCTTAAGATCTTCAAAACCCAGTGGGGTAGATATCGTCGACCCCATTCTGTAAGTATGAAAGCTGAGGATGAGAGAGGTTAAATTACTGGTCCAAGATCACAGAAGGGGCAGAGCCTGGATTTGAAGCCAGTCTGGCCCAGAGTCCATGTGTGAACCACCATGAGGGGTCACTTCTTGAACGACTCCTCATGTTTTAACATCTCTCATCAGGCCCCCTGGACTTCTGGCACCTGAATGGGGTCCTGGCTCTTTCTCTCAGGACTAGCAGAGTCATTTTGGCTTCTGGTTTAAAGCTACCCTGGTGGCTCAGCTGGTAAAGAATCCGCCTGCAATGCAGGAGACCTGGGTTCAATCCCTGGGTTGGGAAGATCCCTTGGAGAAGGGAATGGCTACCCACTCCGGTATTCTGGACTGGAAAATTCCACGGACTGTATAGTTCATGGGGTCGCAAAGAGTTGGACATGAGCGACTTTCACTCACTTAAAGCTACGACCTTTGACACAAGAGTCCCACTCCTAGGAAGGAGCAGGGGAAATCTTGGCTTTGGACAGATGGGAGCAGAAACAAGGCCCGAGGAGCAAGGAGGGGGAGAACACAGAGTTACAAGAGGTGGACAGGAGATGGGGAGAGCCAGGGAGCTGCTGAGTGAAGCCGGGAGAGCTTGCAATTGCCTCTTAGCTTCTGCCTCAATGGACACGCTGAGATTTGAGGAAAGCTTTCAGATGAAATGTTTTTCCTACAAATGACAAGGGAGAAATCGTCAAGGATAGTTTCTGATGATGCTATTTGAGCCCCAGCTGTGCCTGGAACTAGAGGTAGCCTCAGACTCTTCAGTAAATTTCCTTTCCTCCACCCCCAGGGCCAGATAAAATTAGGCTTCACTCAGCTGCTATTGAAAGAGATCGGACTAGCACATCCAGCACCCCAGCCTTCCAGGGATGGGCTCTAGGGAGAAGTCCTTGAGAGATCTAAGGGAGGCAGGCAGGACCCCCAAGCCTGCATCCAAATGAAAACCAGACACAGGCTGCCCCCAGACACCACCCATGTAAGCCACCCACTCAGAACCACGGCAGGCTGCTCACCTCCATTATCTCGTTGTTTTTAATGAGAAGTGACTCTGGGCCACCGTAGTAGAGATACTGCATAACCAGCTGGAAAACAGAACATGGTGAGCAAAGAGCCCATGGCACACAGACACGGTCATCTTACAGCCACCCAGTCGAAGCCTCAGAGTGGCTCTGAGTCCCTGCGTGGCATCCTTTCACAGGGGTGGCCATTCCCCCTGGATTGCTGCCTTTCAGGAAGAAGTTCCATTCACAAGTTTTATAGGCCGGATATGTTTTCTTACACCATGCTGTAAATCTGTTGCCCTGTGGTTCACCCTCAGGGCCAAATTAAACAATTCTAAGCTCTGCTCCCCAGGACAGTTTTCCCCCATCTATGGGTGACAATCATGGGTTGTCTTTTCACCCCCACCCTCACTGAGCTGCCCAGAACTGTAGCACATGTGGCATGACTTAAAGACCCTGAACCAGCCGCAGTTCTCCTGGGACATGACCCGGTTTGACCGGAAACCTCTGGTTTCAGCTTCAGAGGGTGACTCTGAGCCACCACAAGACCACCTTCTCCTTATTATAGCTGGATAAGGGCCAAGATGAAGTCATTAAGGGTCCAGGGTCTCAGTGTTTTATTGATGGTGTGAACTGTCCAAGCCAGGCTTCATACACATGACTGGATGGTGTGTAAAGTCCCAGAGCTTTGGAAAGTGGTGTCTCTTGGGCAGAATGAAGCCCAAGGCTGCGATAGTATTGGCCGTCACCACCTCCCATGAAGCTAGTGTTAAAACTTTAGGTGGTGTGTACCCTTCCCACTGGCCACAGTCTCCACATTCTCTAGTGTTTTTTGCCTGCCTAGCTGACACACTGACCTCAGCTGCCTGACCCGAAGCCGCTGTGCTGGAAAAGCCTGCAGACTGTTTACATCCCATCCCTGGGCCTCTGGACAATGAGGTGACTGGACTGGGTTGCACTCTGTGGTCCCTTCCGGCTCTGACGGTCAGTGACCAATTCAGGACAGTGGTTAAGAGCAAGGTCCTGGAGTTGAACTGCTTTGGTTTCTGACTTGGCTCTGCCACTTAAAAGCTGTGAGATGTGAATTAAGTTAGGCCCTCTATGCCTCAGTTTCATCATCTGTAAAGTGGGGATAATATTACCCACCTCATGGGGTTGTGATGAAAATTAAATGAGTTAATACATGTAACAGGCCTAATAGGGACCTGGCAGATACATGGCAAGAACTCAGTAAATGTTAGCTTTTTAATTTTCTCTGAGGGTGAAAAATCTTTTTCTAGTATGACCTTCTAGTATGACCTTTCTAGAATGACCTTCCATTTTCTTTCTCAGGTCATTCAACATCGTTTGTGACTGATCTCAATCTACATTTTGCAGATTTAAAGTAATTTAAAGTAAAGGGTTTAAAGTAATCGCTTCTAATGTAACTCAATGACAAAAAACAAATAACCCAACCAAAAACTGGGCAGACGACCTAAATCAACATTTCTTCAAAGAAAACATACACATGGTCAATAGGCATATGAAAAGATGCTCAGCATGGCCAATTATTAGATAAATGCAAATCAAAACTATAACAAAGTTGTACCTCACACAGGCCAGAATGGCCATGATTAAAAAATCTACAAATAATAAATGCTGGAAAGGGTGTGGAGGAAAGGGAATGCCACCACACTGCTGGTGGAAATGTAAATGGGTGCAGCCACTGAGGAAAAGAGCATGGAGGCTCCTTAAAAAAACCTAAAAATAGTCTTGCTACGTGATCCAGCAATCCCAAATCCTGGGCATGTATCCAGACAAAACTGCAATTTGAAATGATACATGCACCCCAATGCTCACAGCAGCACTATTTACAATGGCTAAGACATGAAAACAACCTAAATGTCCACTGACAGATGAATGGATACAGAAGATGTGTGTGTGTACCTATATCTATCTATGAATACATATATATATATATACACACAATGGAATATTAGTCATAAAAAAAGACTGAAATGATGCCATTTGCAGCAACATGGATAGACCCAGAGATCATCATTCTAAGTGAAGTAAATCAGAAAGAAAAAGACCATATGATATCACCGATATGTGGAATCTAAAAATGTTTTGATTTAAAGTACAGAGTTCGGACTTTTCTGGTGGTACAGTGGTTAAAAACCCGCCTGCCAATGCAGGGGACCAGGTTTGATCCCTGGTCCAGGAAGATTCCACATGTCCTGGAGCAACTAAGCCTGTGAGCCACAACTATGAGCCCACGTGATGCAGCTACTGAAGTCCACATGCCTAGAGCCTGTGCCCTGCAATGAGAGGAGCCCCTGCAACGAGAAGCCGGCGCACCACACTAGAAAGTGGCCCCTGCTCGTCTCAGCTAGAGAAAGCCTGTGCACAGCAGTGAAGACCCAGTGCAACAAAAACCAAAGCACCCAGTTCAGTGGTTTTTAGTGTATTCAAAATGTACAACCACCACCACAAGCTAATTTTACTTTATTTTGGCCACATCACTTGGCATGCAGAATCTTAGTTCCCATGCCAGGGATCCAACCTGTGCCCCCTGCAGTGGCAGTGTGATCTTAACCACTGGACTGCCAGGGAAGTCCCACCACAATCTAATTTTAGAACATTTTCAACTCCCCCCTGGAGAAACCTCGTGCCCATTAGCAGTCTCACCCATTTCCTCCTTGGGTCAGTCATGACATCTACTATGATTTGCCTGTTCTGGACATTTCATATACATGAAATTGTACAACATGTGCTCTTTTGCATCTAGTTTTGTTCACTTGGTGTGGTATTTTCAAGGTCACACATATCACACTCCTTCACTTCTTTTTTACTGCTCAACAACATCCCATTGTATGGATGTCCTACAGTTTGTATATCCATTCATCAATTGATGGACATGTGGGTTGTTTCTGTTTTTTCACTGTTGCTGAAATGAATGCTGTTGCTTTGGATCGATTTACTTTTTCAGATCTCACCTGCCACTCCTCCCTCCTCTCCTTCTAATCTCAACTGTTGTTGTTCAGTCACTAAGCTGTGTCCGACTCTTTGCAAGCCCATGGAGTGAAGCACTCCAGGCTTCCCTGACCTTCACTATCTTCCACAGTTTTCTTAAACTCATGTCCATTGATGCCATCCAACCATCTCATCCTCTGTTGCCCTCTTCTTCTCCTGCCCTCTATCTTTCCCAGCATCAGGGTCTTTTCCAATGAGTCGGCTCTTTGCATCAGGTGGCCAAAGGATTGGAGCTTCAGCTTGAGTAGCAGTCCTTCCAGTGAGTATTCAGGGTTGATTTCCTTTAGGATTGACTGCTTTGGTTTCCCGCTCCCAACCACTTGCCTTTATCAGAACCTACTACCGTCTTTTTCACTCTGCTTTTGCCCACGCTCTTCCCTCTGCTTGGATGCCCTTCCCTTCTTCTCCACCTGTTGATCTCTGGCCCCTCTTTCAGGATCTGGCTCAGTAGTCACCTCTGCGAAGCTTCCGCAGATCTGCTTAGATCTCTTAGCTGCCTCCCACCCTGTGCTGGGCGGCACACTGCCCACGACTGCAGCGTTATTTCCCGCTGGGGTCTGAGGGCACAGAGTGGGTCTTACCCACCTCTGCATCCCTAGTGCCTGCCAGCGGCAAGGACACTTCAACCAGAAACACAATTCCTCCCCTTCCTCTTTTGTATCTGAGTCTCCCACTGGCCAACTGCCTGTGGCAGAGTGGGGCTTTAGTGTTGATGATTGAGGCTTTGTGAAATGATAACATAACACTGTTTACTCTTCCCCTGGACCCAGACAGGTCATAAACATCTAATCTTTGGCAAATGTTGAGACACTGGCTTTATTAAAATCCATTTATTCCCCAAGGACCTCTCTTTTATAAAGGCCAAATCAATAATAGTGATGGTAAGAGCCATAATAATAACTGTCCTGAAAACAGGGTCTCTCCAGTTACAAAGCACTTCTGCAGCATGCTATCTCATTTCCTCAAGGTTGCGTTGTTGACTGGAAATGTTGCTTTCAGGAGCAGGCATGGAGCCCCATTAACCATGGGGCTAATGGAATTAAATTGGGCTGTGCTGTGGCACCTTCAGACTCAGCCAGCACGAGCCTTTTATGCAAGGGAGTGAAACGGACCCTGATTAGGCCAAAGGGTCTGTTTATGGAGTTGTTTTTCTTGGCAGCTGCCAACCTGCATGAAGCAGGATGTAAATCGCGTCCACAGCCTGGTGGAGGCCCTGCTCCCGGGTGCAGCCTCAGTTGCAAGGGGCTCTTGCCCGCGTGTGATGTTAAACAGTCTTGCAGGGAGGAAACTCAAAGCCATCTCATTTACTAAAATTCTTCTGTTCAGCATGGAAGGGAAGTGAGCTGGCCCCTGGGAGCCTCCTTCTGGGTCAGATTCAGCCTGACTTGGCCTATTTTGAGCCACGAATGAGGCTTTTCTTCTTTTATGGGGAAGGGGCAGGCACGTGGAGAATTCCCCAGGGTCTGCTCAATCTTCTCTGCCAATTACAGTAACTCAAGGCTAACGTGGCTGGGAAGCTTTCCCTAGCCAAAAGTAAATACAGGCGTTCGATTCCTCTGGGGCTGTGCCTTCCTGTGTAGGTCTCTCATTCAACTAGCCCCCACAGCAAACATTTATTGAGTGCCTACCACAAGTCAGGTTCTGATGACAAGAACCCCTCCAATTAGTCCTAGGCTTGATGGCATAAGTGCCCTTCCATGAGCACTTGGAAAGCTGGGGAGGGGGGTGCACGGTTTTCAGCATTGGGCTCATGCTCCAAACACTAATGGGCCTTTCCTTGGGGCTGGGTGATTTTTAGGGAGGACCCAAGGCCCCATAGCAGGGAGACAGTTAAGAGATCAGGTCTGGAAGTCAGCCAGGCCTGGGTCTGAAGTTCAGCTTGGCCACTTCCTCTACCTGTTTGTCCAGGGGGAGAAGAGCCACCTGGAGAGGGAGCTGGGAGGCCTGAACTGAATTAGATGACACGGGGCATGGTTCTCAGAGTGGGTCCCTGGACCAGCAGCATCAGCATCACCTATGTTCTCATAAGAAATATGAATTTTCGGGCCCCATCCCAGGCCTATAGAATCAGGAACTCTGGGGGTGGGGCCCAGGAATCTGCATTTTAGCAAGTTTTGTGGCTTAACGGCAACTCTATTCACCCCCACTGCTTCCCCTGGAGATTCTGATGCTTCCTAAAATTCGAGAAACACTGTAACTTAGAGCACTGGTTCTCCACCTTGGCTGCACATGACTCTGGATGATGGCATAGGGTGGAGACTTAAAAATGCTGATGCCTGAGCTGCAGCCCAGATCCTGAATGACAGCCTGGACACTGGGAATCGTCAAAGCTCCTCAAATGATTCCACTGCACAGCTGAGCCTGAGCACTGCTGCTTTTGAGCCCTGCACATAGCTGCTGCACAAGAAACAGAGCTTCTATTATTATTGTTTCTCTTTGTGTTCAAACTGTGGTGCTGGAGAAGGAGAGTCCCTTGGACTGCAACGAAATCAAACCAGTCAATCCTAAAGGAAATCAATCCTTAATCTTTATCAGAAGGATTGATTCTGAAGCTGAAGCTCCAATACTTTGGCCACCTAATGCGAAGAGCCAACTCACTAGAAAAGACCCTGATGCTGGGAAAGATTGAGAGCAGGAGGAGAAGGGAGCAACAGAGAATGAGATAGTTGGAGGGCATCACCGACTCAATGAACATGAGCTTTAGCAAACTCTGGGAGATAGTGAAGGACAGGGAAGCCTGGCGTGCTGCAGTCTATGGGGTCACAGAGTTGGACACGACTTAGTGACTGAATAGCAACAACAAAGACCAGACTGGGTTCAAATAATGGCTCTGTCATTGACTGGCACCAAGGTCTCTGGACCTCAGTTTCCCTAACTCTAAAAGTGGCAAGATTTATCCAGATAACTACATGCAAGCAAAGGCCAGTGCCTCATTCATAGTTGGAGTTAAAAATGGGGAAAATGAGGTTCAGGGAAGAGAATGTCTTGCCCATGCTTATTCTATAAGGATTCTTTATTTTGAAGTTTCAACATAACCAAAGGAATGCATCTCTAATGGTGGAAATATAGGCACCTGAACAGGATTTAGGGCTTACTGTGAGGGCATGGTGGATTCCTGGTAGCACTCTGAATTACAGGATCTGGGGGACCAAGGTTAGTAAATGGAGGGAAGAACCATCATCTGGCCACTGGCATTTGGCATCTACTATGTTGAACTGTGGTATTGGAGAAGACTCTTGAGAGTCCCTTGGACTGCAAGGAGATCCAACCAGTCCATTCTGAAGGAGATCAGCCCTGGGATTTCTGTGGAAGGAATGATGCTAAGGCTGAAACTCCAGTACTTTGGCCACCTCATGAGAAGAGTTGACTCATTGGAAAAGACTCTGATGCTGGGAGGGATTGGGGGCAGGAGGAGAAGGGGACGACAGAGGATGAGATGGCTG
Organism: Bos indicus x Bos taurus; assembly: GCF_003369695.1. Classification (NCBI taxonomy): domain Eukaryota; kingdom Metazoa; phylum Chordata; class Mammalia; order Artiodactyla; family Bovidae; genus Bos; species Bos indicus x Bos taurus. Next base: position 49,342,671 of record NC_040080.1, read on the forward strand.
GATGGCATCACTGACTCGATGGACGTGAGTCTCAGTGAACTCCGGGAGTTGGTGATGGACAGGGAGGCCAGGCGGGCTGCAATTCATGGGGTCACAAAGAGTCGGACACGACTGAGTGACTGATCTGATCTGATCTGATGTGGTTCCAATGTATCTTTTCAGTGTCCAGTCTACCTTAAGACACAGCCGAATGGACTATAATCACTTTCCTCTAACACACACCAGGACTTCCCACTTTTGTGCCTTTGTTTGTGCTCTTTCTCCCTCTGGAATACCCTTTCCCTCCTATTCACCAGATAAGGAAACTGAGGCTCAGAAAAGCTGGGTAGTTTTTTCAAGGTCACATGAAGGATAATGATTTTAAACAGGGGGATGCTGCTGTTTAAACCCAGGGGTGTAGCATTTAGATCCTGAAATGCAGCTCTGTCCTTCACAGCCCAGACCAGGACCTCTGCCCCGAGACCCTGGCCAGCCCTGACACCTGCTTATCTCTGTGTGGTCTCCTCAACCCTCCTGGAATGTGAGTCTCCTGAGGGCCAGGCTGTGTCTTCCCCACTTCTTCCCAGGGCTTTCCTTCTGGAACTGAACTGGAGGAATCAGGTCGTGATCAGAATGCTATAAACTCCATCCCCAGGTCACCCACATTGGCCTACTAGCCCTGGCTATAGGAGGACAGCAGGGAGGAGCCGCAGTCTCCCCTGCAGGCTCCTTGATGATGTAAGCAGCCCACCAGCCTTCACATCCCTGATGAGATGCAGAACTCCAGAAATAGGGCTGTGAGGCTAGCTAGGGGTGTGAATTTCTATTAGCTGTGAGATGTCACTGAGGGGCTGGATTTATGAATCAGGCACGAAATCCAGGAGCATATGGCTTCACAGGTGTATTCTACCGAACAAAGAAGAACATACACCGGCCCTTCTCAAACTCTTCCAAAAGACTGAAGAGGAAGGACCACTCCCAAAGATCTTCTATGAAGCCACCATCAACCTGATACCAAAACCAGACAAAGACACCACCATACACACAAAACAATCGCCAATGAATCAGACATGAAGGATGGAGGAAAAGGAAGAATGTTGCTGTGCTCCCTTCAAAGGTGCCCGATAAACCAAACAGTATCGCCGTCAATCAAACAGAGATATGGCCATGTCATCTGGCCTCTGACAAGCCTTCCTTCCTATTTACATTAGGTTCAGGCCTATTAACCAGAACCTATTAATATTAACTATTAACCTATTGATATCAACTATTAATTAGCCTATTAATGTTAACATGACACTGGATTCCCTAAAGTCTACTGGTTCCTGATCACACTGGGCTCAATCTTCTTTGGGGACTTCATACCTCCTGTTCCCTGCCTGCAGTGTTCTAACTGGCCCCATCCCCGTTTTAAATTTATGTATTTGGCTGCACTGGGTCTTAGTTGCAGCATGTGGGATCTTCAATCTTCATTTCAGCATGCAGGATCTTCAGTTGTGGCATGTGAGATTTTTTTAGTCACGGCGTGTAAACTCTTTGTTGCATTATGTGGGATCTAGTTCCCTAACCAGGGATTGAACCCAGGCCCTCTGCATTGGAAACTCAGAGTCTTAACCACTAGACCACCAATGAAGTCTGTCTAACTCCCTTTCTTAAGCCCCAAGCCTCCCCACAGTTCACCAGGTTCTCTTCAGCTGCAATATTCCAGCTGGCACCCCATCAGGGGCCTTCCCCAGTCTCCCTGCTCTGAGTTGTCACAGCACATTGGTTCTCTGACGCTCACTCCAACTTTATATTGTAACTGACTAATTACTCAGAGTTATCCATTCTGGATTGTGAGGCCCCCGGAGGAGAATGTCCTTTATCCTTGTGTCTCCAGGCCCCAGCACAGTGTTGGGCACAGAGCAGGTGCTCAATTAACGCTGTGGGCTTGCATGGATGGTAAGAGGGACGGGCAGTGTGAAGACAAGGGCCAGAAGTGCAGGAGCTGAAGACAGTGCAGTGGCTGATCCACAGGTGGAGGCTCGGAGGGACCCACTGGCGCCCCGCACCCACAGGCAGACTCCCGGGTCACAGCAGGGGCTCACCTGGAAGATGGGGTACTTCACGTAGCCGATCTCTATGCAGGTGCTGTCGTTCGTTGGTTTGCTGGAGAGGAGGGCTTTGAACCTGAGCAAGAACATAAAAAGGGAGATAAGAAGACTCACAGAGACATCCACAGCTTGCAAGACTCAGCTCTCTGACGACAGAAACATGTAATATATCCCCCCAACTCGGAAATACGATGACATATCCATAGATTGTCTAATATAATGTCCACTGATATGATATCATAATCAAATTTGAAGTTAAAACGCTAAAGTTAAAAACAGTTCGATGCACGATACTGGATGCTTGGGGCTGGTGCACTGGGATGACCCAGAGGGATGGTATGGGGAGGGAGGAGGGAGCAGGGTTCAGGATGGGGAACACATGTATACCTGTGGCGGATTCATTTTGATATATGGCAAAACCAATACAATATTGTAAAGTTAAAAAATAAAATAAAATTAAAAACAAAAACAAAAACAAAACAGCATCTGCTGCTACTGCTGCTGCTGCTACGTCGCTTTAGTTGTGTCCGACTCTGTGCGACCCCATAGACGGCAGCCCACCAGGCTTCCCGTCCCTGGGATTCTCCAGGCAAGAACACTGGAGTGGGTCTAGAACTGTTAAATTACTTCTCAAGCAGGTGATTTGAAAAGAACAAATGCCTTTTAAAATGCTGTCCAGGGGGAGGGTATGGGGAGGGAGGAGGGAGGAGGGTTCAGGATGGGGAACACAGGTATACCTGTGGTGGATTCATTTCGATATTTGGCAAAACTAATACAATATTGTAAAGTTTAAAAATAAAATAAAATTTAAAAAATAAAATAAAAAAACAAAACAAAACAAAAATGCTGTCCAGGGAATTCCAGCTAGTGGTCCAGTGGTTAGGACTCAGAGCTTCCACTGCAGGGGACCCAGGTTTGATCCCCAGCTGGGTAACCAGGATTCCTCCCGTGAGGCCAAAAGAATAAATGAAGTAAGAAACAGAAAACCCCTTCCACCCTGCAGGCCCTCACAAAGGCTGCCTCCTTCCTGGAGTCCTTCCTGCCTCAAATTTCAAGCTCCTCAGGTGCCCATGGAGCTCTCCAACTCACTCCTTCCTCCTCCCACACAACCTTTGTTCCAAGAGGGGAGGGACTGCTGCTGACTCTAGCCTCTGCTGCATCCTCAGAGCCTGAGCCAGGCTGGCCCTGATGCATGGTGGGTATTTAACGTCATAGGCATCAACATCTGTTGATTACCCATCTCCCTAAATGAATACCTTCTGTTGAGAGTTTTAGATGCATTTTCCTGCCACTGGCTAAACTAGGTTCCTCGTGGGTAGAGACCCAGTCAGTGGATCGCATTGATACTCCATTTATTTACTTATTTGGCTGCATCGGGTCTTAGTTGCAGCATGTGGGATTTTCACTGCATCATGTGGGATCTTTCAAAATGGCACATAAACTCTCTCATAGTGGCGCTTAGGCCCAGTGGCTGCAGTGTGGGCTCGTTGCCCCATAGCATGTAAGATCTTAGTGCCCTGACTAGGGATTGAACCCTCGTCCCCTGCAGTGCAGGGGATTCTAGCAACTGAACCACCAGGCAAGTCTCCCATACTCAATACATTTAGAAATAAGCTAAGACGTGTCTCTTTTTATAAATTAAACTTTAAATTTGAAATACTTTCAGATTTATAGAAGAGTTGCAAACATAGCACAGAAAGTTCCAGTGTGCCCTTCACCAGTTTGCCCCAATGTTATCATCCGACATAGTCATGGTGCCTTGTTAAAACTAAGAAGTTATCATTGGTACAAGCTATAGTTCATGGGGTCGCAAAGAGTCGGACACAACTGAGCAAATGAACACACACACACAGAGTATTGATATAGCTCTTTCATGATGTCACAACAGAACCATGCAAAGGATAGTGTATTTTTCTTCCCTGTCCTTCACTATCTCCTGGAGTTTGCAGGGATGATGTTTTATTGTTGTCAACTCCAGGGTTCAGGAAAAGTAAGATTCAGGACCTGTGTATTTTGAGCGCCTCATGCCAAAGTTCCCTGATATTTGGAGAGCAGGCATTGCAAGGCTGCAGTGTGAATTTTCAGGTTTCGTGAGGACACCTGGCTGAGGAAGCTACAATCCAATCCATTCTCCACTCATGAAGCTCTGTGCTCAGTATGTGCTCCATCTGCCCAGAGGAACAGTATCTTGTCTAAGCCACACAAAGACTGCTGATTATGCTAGAGACTGCCTGTATTCTTCTTCCAAATTGTGGTTAAAAAACACATAACATAAAATTTACTGTCTTAACCAGTTTTGAGTGTTTACTAATATTTACATGGAGTATATTCACATCATTGTGTGATCGATCTCCAAGACTTACCCTGTCCTCAAAAAACAACTCCTACTCCCCCTCCCCTAGCCCCAGTTCCCAGCCTACTGTTTACTGTCTCTATGAACTTGACCTTTCCTGGTAGCTCAGCTGGTAAAGAATCCGCCTGCAATGCGGAAGACCTATGTTCGATCCTTGGATTGGGAAGATCCCTTGGAGAAGGGAACAGCTACCCACTCCAGTATTCTGGCTTGGAGAAAAGAGTTGGACATAACTGAGCCACTTTCATGTTCATGAACTTGATTATTGATGGTTCATATAAAAGGAATCATATAGTATAATGTCTTTTTATGACAGGCATATTTCACTTCATATAATGTCCCCATTCATATTGTGACATGTGTCGGAACTGGCTTCATTTTTAAGGCTGAATAATGTATGTATATGTGTGTGTGTGCTGTTGCTTCAGTCGTGTTTGACTCTTTGCAATCCCATGGACTGTAGCCCGCCAGGCTCCTCTGTCCATGGGATTCTCCAGGCAAGGATACTGGAGTTGGTTTCCATGACCTCCTCCAGGGGATCTTCCCGACCCAGGGATTGAACCTGCATCTCTTATGTCTCCTGCATTGGCAGGCAGGTTCTTTACTACTAGCGCTACCTGGGAAGCCCAAGGTATGTATATACTACATTTTAAAATCTAGTCCTCCATGGATGGACTCCTGGGTGGCTTCTTCCTTTTGTCTTTGTGAATCATGCTGCCTGAACAAGGTATACAAATGCCCTATAGTCTTGGAACCTTGATTTTGAGAAGAAAATCTGCCCGTTCAGTGATGACACCACCCAAACTGAATTTTAGAGAATAGTAATAACCACCCTTATAATTCAGTGCTTTCAAAACTGATGATACATACCTTGGAGATGCTGTAAATAACAGCACTTTGTGAGCATAAAATGGTCTTCCTTCTACCAGAAAGGTGACATCTGACATTTCTTTATTGTTCAGGAAATGAGGATCTGGAACAGGAAAGGGAGAGAGGGTAGCTTTAGAGGAGAGAAGGATTATGTTTGGATTCCTCTTTGGGAAAAGCGCCCGTAAGAGCTGACAAGGAGGCCATGGTGATAAAATACTCGCTGGAGAGACCGTGACCAAACAGGAAACAGGATCAGTTACAGGAACGTGCAATTAACTGGAATTCAATATTTCACAGGGACTCTTCACAGCTTACTTGTGATTAAAAGTAGCATTTCCCCTTAGGATATTCACCCCCAGCCACAGTTCAGATGACTGTCAGCTGCAGAGAGTGACCATCTACCCACCTGGCCTCTAAGGAGGCCACCCACCCCACCTCACTCCTCCTTCTCCAGCTCAGCTCCCTCCTTTCCTGATGGAAGTGGTTCCTGCCTGCTTGCTGCTATGTTTCAGGTGATTCGAAATCCAAGCCTTCTCTCAGGATCAGAGGCAAATGAACCAGGCTCCTGCCCGCATCTCCAAGAAAAAAGAAGCTGTGTAACTAGTTGTACAGCGAGTACTCTAGTACTCACTGAGCATTCACGATGTGCCAGGCACCATGCAAGCTGGCACCTGCAGCCCTGGGAGAGAGGGACCACTGTCAGGCGAACGACAGGGACATGATGCCAGGAGTCACAGTGACTTGGTCAAGCGAGTGGCTGGTGGAGAAGCCAGGATGTGAACGTGGACATTCTGACTCCAGGGCCTGCATTGCTAAGCACTGGAATCCTCCGATTTGCCTGGCATCTTAGCCATTTCTCCTGGGGCTACAAAAGGCACCAGTCCGTCCTTAGCTCAGCACTTTGGTCTCTCTGGGAAAATCCACCAACTGGCCCATGCGTCTCTACCCCTACCAGACTCCACCATGCTCCGTTTCTAAGTCAGACCCCTGGTCTGGCCCCTTTCACAGACCCTGCTGTAACTTAGAACCAGAATTTGCCTTTTTGGCTGATTCTCCTCCTGGTTGATTCACCCTAGGTGGTGGTCCTGGGTATCCTCCACTCATATATCTCTGTCAGGACCTATAGCCTCTTGACCTCTTCCCAATAAAAAAGATTTAATCTAAAACATATTAAAAAAGGCACAAAAATGTCAAATCATCTGTAATTATACTCTTAAAAATTTTTTTATTAAAAAATGCAACAAAACCCAAACTTCTAAAACTTTTCAGGTAAAGGGAAGAGATTGGAGGAGGAAATCACAACCCACTCCAGTATACTTGCCCAGGAAGTCCCATGAACAGAGGAGCCTGACAGAGGGTCCACGGGGTCAGAAAAGAGTTGGACATGGCTTAGCGACTAAACAACAACAAAGAGAAGAAAGGCCACAGAGGAAGGCCAGAGAGCTGACTAACACTCGCCTTTCCACTTGCTTTAAAGACTGTTAGCAGGTCGGAGTGACATTCTCCCTCTTCTCAGCAACCCACCTCCCCTGCTCGGACTCTCAGTCCCACTGTCCACCTTCAACTAGCTCCCACTTCCGCTTCCCAAACTGCTGACATCTCCTACCTTTAGCTCTTTTTACCATTCTCCCCCAGAATTCACTGGGAGGGCAGAGGACAACACACTATAAAAAAAATCAGGCATGGGCTCTCCAGTTAGCCACAGTCCCCACCACTCCCTATTGTAACACAGCAAACCCATTTCATTCATTTACATGACCTTCCTGGCCTTTTGGAGATGCCACTTCGGGACTTTTGTCACTACTCACTCTTCTCTTTCCTTATAAGCAGGTCCCTAAGGAACAACTATTTGGCCACCTTTAGTTATCTGAGCTTGGAATGTTATACTGAAGATGCAAAACACTATATGCTTTGTGTTCCACTTATTAATTATTATATTATGTCCTTTTGCTTTCATCTGTGAGCTTTGAACTTCTCAGGCCTGCCTTCTTTCCTCTGGTGCTAATAACCTTTGGAATTCCAATGCTTGGCCTGAAAACCAGGCCCTTTTAATTGCTAGTGAAAGAAATCTCAGCAAATTCAGGAGGAAAAAAAAATGTTCTCTCCTCTCTTATAGCTACAGGAGAGCAGATTTTATGCTGTGTCACTGAAACAGCCCTTGCAAATGTTCGCTCTAACAGGGGTGTCTTGTAAAGCACCAGATGTCAGAAATTATTGCTATGCCCTAGCAGTGTAACCCTCACTCTCTGAAGTCTGTAAATTTGATGGATCTTTATGATTTGTTGCCCTGGTAATATTTTAATTAACACCTGCTTTCTACAAGGTAGAACTACTTGCAGTTTTAGTACATTTTGGATTGCCTACATGCTTAAAACATTCAGAAAACTACGATCATGGCATCCGGTCCCATCACTTTATGGGAAATAGATGGGGAAACAATGGAAACAGTGCCAGATTTTATTTTTTTGGGCTCCAAAATCATTGCAGATGGTGACTGACTGAAGCCATGAAATTAAAAGATGCTTGTTCCTTGGAAGAAAAGCTATGACCAACCTAGACAGCATATTAAAAAGAAGACAATACTTTGCTGACCAGGGTCCATCTAGTCAAAGCTATGTTTTTTCCAGTAGTCATGTATGGATGTGAGAGTTGGACTACAAAGAAAGCTGAGCACCAAAGAATAGATGCTTTTGAACTGGGATGTTGGAGAAGACTCTTGAGAGTCCCTTGGACTGCAAGGAGACCAAATCAGTCAATCCTAAAGGAAATCAGTCCTGAATATTCATTGGAAGGACTGATGAAGCTGAAGCTCCAATATGTTGGCCACCTGATGCAAAGAATTGACTCATTGGAAAAGACCCTGATGCTTGGAAAGATTGAAGGCAGGAGGAGAAAGGGATGACAGAGGATGAGATGGTTGGATGGCATCACCGACTCAATGGACATGAGTCTGAGGAGGCTCTGGGAATTGGTGATGGATAGGGAAGCCTGGCATGCTGCAGTCCATTTGGTCGCAAAGAGTCAGACACAACTGAGCTACTGAACTGACTGACATGAATGGGCATAAAGAAAACCAGGCAATCTTTGACTCAGCTGCTAAGTTTTCTACTTTAGCAAAAATTTGTGCCATTTAAATTAATAGGTTATTTGTGACAGGAACAAACATACTTAAAAGCATTTCCATGAATTAAGCCTTTTCACTAATTTAAACTAGGTCACCTATTTCAAAAGTAGGGGCTTTGCTAAAGGATAGCATTTTTCAGCTGCTTCCATTTCTCCAGAGTTTCCTGGTCTTTATAGGAAAAGGAAACAGGAAGTAGGAAAGTCCCCAACCTTAATGGGAAGGGGAGTCCTTTATCTGTAATATTTTATCAGTCCCCAGGCAGTGAGAGACAAGCCTTTGCAAAAGAAGATTCGTGGTTCAGGCTTAAAGGCAGTCAGATATTTGCCTTTCCCCCTGGTTGATTCACCAGTTTGCCAGCAGCCCCAGGATCTGAATGAAACTGGTGCCTGATGGAAAGGTTTCTTCTGGAAAATCCCAGAGGCCAACTGGAGAAAGATGGGATTGTGGCTTTGGTGGGGGACTGGGTTCATGCTCCAGCTCCACCTGAACTGATGCTGAAGCCTCTGCAGAGCCTCCCTGTCTTCTTCAGCTGTAACCCAGATAATACTGCCTGTCCTGCCTGTCTCCCGGGTAGCCCAGGGATTGTTTGAGAGAGGGTAAGGAGGGGCTTGGCTAGGGCGAGCTCAAAGCAAGTGTCCAAAAAGGGTGATGAGTGATTACAGTTAACCTGATGGGAGTTCAGGGCATCCTGTCTCCTCAGTTCAGAGCCATTCCCCTCGTGTGTGTGTGTGTGTGTGTGTGCGTGCGTGTGATGTGTTTGTCTAGAGGGTGACGCTTGCTCATCTCTCCTTCCAGTTCCTTGCAGGACTTCCATTAGCAGCATCCTACCGGCCTGTCACTGTACCCTGCTCGTTCCATCTCAAGGAAGAGGAACTTCTTAGAGGAGAGGATGGGGGGGAGTGGCTATGCAGATCTCAGCCTTCTCTGGACTCTACCCGGCTACTGGAAGGGTGTGGGCAGTCATGACTGTCGGTGATGTGCAGAAGAAAGATGCTCAGTGGAGGGATGAGGTACTGGTGAGTCCTCTTGTCCATATCCCCAACATATGGTCTCCAAACAGTTTAATCATGTAACAAAGGTGATACCCCGATCTCCACCTGCCTCACTCCTGTATCCGCCCTGTTTGCCCTCCAACATGTCCAGTCTCTTCTTTGGCTGCGTTTGCTTCCTTCCTGTCCTCAAATCACAAAGCAACAGTTCAGGGCTGGACCCAGGAAGCCCCCACTCACCCAGGCGTGAGGTCTGCTTCCGTTTGATCTCTGTGAGCTTGGGGATGGGGTAGGGCCCGTAGCAGTGAGTGAAGATGACACACAGCTGCTGGCTGATCACTTCATTCTGTGGAAAGGAAAGAACAGCTCACATTGATGGGGGCTGTGTGAGACCTCATCCAAGCCCCTGTGTAAGAATGGGCCCCGTGCCCCCGCCGTAGGCCAGAGGAGCCCACAGACTGACTGCAGGTTCCGAGAGAAATTCCCTGGACATCACACCTTTGCTTTGCTCAATAGGCCCTGGGTTTGCTTGTTCAGTCTGTCCACCATTTCTAGCAGGTTTATGGTGGAAGTTTAATTTGTAATTAAATCTTTTCTTGCTCCAATCATTTTTTAAAAATTGGAATATAATTGCTTTACAATGTTATGTTAGTTTCTGATGTACAACAAAGTGAATCAGCTATATGTATACATATATTCCCTCCCTCTTGGGCCTCCATCCCATCCCCTTCCCAATCCCAACGCTCTAGGTCATCACAGAGCACTCAGCTGAGCTTCCTGTGCTTTATAGCTCTCCATTTTACACATGGAGGTGTATGTATGTCAGTCTCAATCTCCCAGTTTATCCCACCCTCCTCATCGCCCCACTGGGTCCACATGTCCATTCTCCATGTCTGCATCTCTATTCTGGCCTTGGAAATAGGTTCATCTGTACCATTTTTCTAGATTCCACCTATATCCGTTAATATACAATATTTGTTTTTCTCTGACTTTACTCTGTATGACAGATTCTGGATCCACCCATATCTCTAAAAATGACCTTATTTCATTCCTTTTAGTGGCTGGGTAATATTCCATTGTGTATATATACCACATCTTCTTTAACCATTCATCTGTCATTGGACAACAGTCCCACTACTGGTATCAGTTCAGTTCAGTCACTTAGTCGTGTCTGACTCTTTGCAACCCCATGAATCACAGCATGCCAGGCCTCCCTGTCCATCACCAACTCCCAGAGTGCCGGGGACCAGCCCCGGCTGATCCAGGGTATTCGAAGCGGGGACGGCGTCGGCGAGGATCAGGAAACAACTGCTTAATTAAACGTTAATTAAGGATATAAAGAGTAATAGAATGAGGATAGCTCAGTGAAGAAATTCAGTGAAGAAAAGAGGCTGAAATAAGGATAGCTCAGTGAGGAAATTCAGTGGAGAAAAGAGGCTGAATAATTCAGCCAGAAGGTAAGAGAAAGAACGACATGGTGAGACCAAGTTTCGGTGAACAAGGCCCGCACTTTATTTTTCAAAGTAGTTTTTATACCTTAAGTTATGCACAGAGGATAATGGGGGAAGGGGTAGAGTCTTGCAGCAAACCAGGCTTTCTTCCTGCAAACTTATCATATGCAAAAGCTTAGGTGATTTGCATCATCTTCTGGCCCGGAGGCCTGTTAACATTTTAAGACCTTTTCTTCAGAAAACTTATTTTTCTCTAAAGGTGATTGGTCAGGAGCCACCCTCCAAAAGCATTAGATAAAGTTGCATTCGTACAGCGCAAAGGTGTGGTGGGCTACAAAAAGAATTAACTCAAGGGTCCCAGGTTACAAACATTAAAGCTACTATTTACACCAATTATATTAACCAATACACTGCCAGGGACACAGCAGGTAAGGGATATGGAAACTTAGCAGCAAACATTGGCCCAACAAGTGAAAATCCCTTCACTAATACAATTTCTAATCAATCTTTTAACTACTCAAAAGAATCTGTGTTTAGACAGTTTAGAACATCTCCTGCCTCTCACAGTTGGGAGGCTCTGAACAATCACATGTGGCCGGAAAAACCTATTCAGGCAGGCTAGAGGATTTCCAAAGGAGTTTGTAGGTTAAACACTGTCACACCCAGGAATTATTAACTGGAGCTGTAAGCTAACTTTTTTCAGAGAGGTAGTGGGGGACAGCCCCCCGTAAAGTCAGAGGTGTAGGTGAAAGCACAAAGCAGAAAGTAGGCAGACTCTGGTTTTGGGGGTAGATTGCTCGAGAATTTCCAGGGAGACTCCTGAGGCTTGATCCCGCCTTTGCGTATGCCAAGCCTCCTTCCTCATGACCTTTGTCATGGGCGGAGTTCCTCACGCTGGCTACCGGCAGTGATAGAATTCCAGTTGAGCTATTCCAGATCCTGAAAAGTGCTGCACTCAATATGCAATATGCACTCAATATGCAATATGCCGGCTCCCGGCACCAGAGCTCACCCAAACCCATGTCCATCAAGTCGGTGATGCCATCCAGCCATCTCATCCTCTGTTGTCCCCTTCTCCTGCCCCCAATCCCTCCCAGCATCAGAGTCTTTTCTAATGAGTCAACTCTTTGCATGAGGTGGCCAAAGTATTGGAGTTTCAGCTTTAGCATCATTCCTTCCAATGAACACCCAGCACTGATCTCCTTTAGGATGGACTGGTTGGATCTCTTTGCAGTCCAAGGGACTCTCAAGAGTCTTCTCCAACACCACAGTTCAAAAGCATCAATTCTTTGGCACTCAGCTTTCTTCACAGTCCAACTCTCACATCCATACATGACCACTGGAAAAACCATAGCCTTGACTAGACAGACCTTTGTTGGCAAAGTAATGTTTCTGCTTTTGAATATGCTATCTAGGTTGGTCATAACTTTCCTTCCAAGGAGTAAGTGTCTTTTAATTTCATGGCTGCAATCACCATCTGCAGTGATTTTGGAGCCCCCAAAAAGAAAGTCTGACATTGTTTGCACTGTTTCCGCATCTATTTCCCATGAAGTGATGGGACCAGATGCCATGATCTTAGGGTATATGCTGCTGCTGCTGCTGCTAAGTTGCTTCAGTCATGTCCGACTCTTAGCGACCCCATGGACTACAGCCTACCAGGCTCCTCTGTCCATGGGATTTTCCAGGCAAGAGTACTGGAGTGGGGTGCCATTGCCTTCTCCGGTAGCAGATAATTAGCCTAAAAATGGCAGCAGGAAGCCCTCTGGTCCTGTGCCCGCACTCTCCACCATCAAGACACAAATGCTCCTGATTTAGCTTTCCTGTGTACTTGATTATGGTGCTGAGGCATTTCTGGATCCAGAAGTGCTCAGCTGAATCACTTTCTCCTAAAAAAAAGTATGTGTGTGTTTTGGAGGAATAGTTCTGCGATGCAAAACTACGGCTGTTCCAGTACTCTGGGAGCCTGTTTCTGATCAACTTCCGTCCTTCACATCCTTCCCTCCTGTCCTACTGGGCCCATGCTGGTCCATTAATCTCCCTCCAACTGCAGGTGTGCAGGAGGGAAGCCAGGAATCATAGCATATTTTGGATGCTTTTTATTGGGTGAACGGGGTCGAAACCAGGGGCTAAAAACAGTGGTTAGATAGCTCGATATTTACAATATATTAAGAAAAGTAGGTTACAACACAGTTTGTACCATGTAGTTTTGGAAATAAAAGCCTACATATATATTTGGATTGATAGGTATAGAAAAAGGTCTGGAAAATAGAGTAGCTACCTTTGGGTGGGACGATGATGTTTTCTTCTTTTATATATATATATATCTTTTTACAATAAACAAGTGTTGCTTTGTACATAAATGCAATAAATGCTATTTTTGATTTTAAAAAGATAGGTTTGGGACTACTAATGATGTTATCGGTTCAAGCTATGCTTGAATCTACTTCACTGTGTTCCTGAAAGAGAGGGATTGCAGTTCAACAAATGAAAAGAAATCCAACCCTTTGATCCTACAAGACACCATGTTACCTCAGATGGGGTGCACAGAGGTGCCCAAGAGGAGGCAATTATATTGGATAGAAAAAGGGATTTTGCTTTCAAAGATGAAGGCCTTCTGACAGAAGGTGTTACCTGCTCCTCTCACTTAACCCTCACAAAGCAACTGGCTCATGGTTCCAGCGGTGGTTCTCAAAGTGTGGTCCCCAGACCGCCTAAGCTTGTTAGAAATGCATGCCCTCAGATCCCATCTCATACCTCTGACTCAGAAACACTGGGGGTGGGGCCCAGCAATCAGCATTTTAACAAGTTTTCTGCTGATTCTAATGCCCATTAGGTTTGAGAACCACAAGTGTAATGTCCTGAAATTCTGTCTTAGGTTTGACCTCAGCTGGCAACTGTAAATTTCCTCTGGTTTAAAGCCTAGCCATGGGCTTGCCTGGTGGCTCAGTGGTAAAGAATCTGCCTGCCAATACAGGGGACGCAGGAGACTTGGGTGTAATCCTGGGTCGGGAAGATCCCCTGGAGAAGGAAATGGCAACCCACTCCAGTGTTCTTTCCCGGACAATCCCATGCAGAGAGAAGCCTGGAAGGTTATAGTCCATGGGGCTGCAAAGAGTTGAACACAACTTAGTGACTAAACAACAAAGCCTGATCACAGAAATATGCTTCACTGACCAGCATGCGAGCTTTCGAGAAACAGACTCTCACCCTAGGCCCACTGAATCAGATCCTCATTAACATGCTCTGCAGGTGACTCCCATGCACACTGATGTTGCAGAAGCACCGGGTGGTAGGCAAAATTGTGGTCCCCAGTCCCCCACCTCCGGGATCTAATGACTGATGATCTGAGGTGGAGCCAACGTAATAGAAATAAAGTGTACAATGATTGTAATGTGCTTGAACCATCCTGAAACATTCCCTCCCGCTTCCCAGTCCATGGAAAAACTGTCTCCCATGAAACCGGCTCCTGATGCCAAAAATGGCTGGGAACCACTGCCCTAGAAGACGGTATGCCCTAACCCCTGGGACTAGGAACATGATGAGATACCATGCCCGTCAATCTGTTCTCTTTCAGGGCAAAAGGGACTTGGCAGCAGTAATTAAGGTCACTAAGTAGTTGCCCTTAAAAGAGGGAGATTACTTTGTATTATCTGTGTGGGCCCAGTGTAATCACGTAAGCACTTAAAATGCATGAAAAATTCAGAAGGGGTGGAGGAGAAGAGGAAGTCAGAGGGACTGGAAGCCTGAGAAGGACTTGATGAACTGTTGCTTGAAGACAGCAGGGGCCACATGATAAGCTTGAGAGGCAAAGCAGGCCCTGACACTGGGAAAAAATATGACCCCCTAGCTGACCCTCAACAAAGAAATGCAACCATGAGGAACTGAATTCCACCCAAACCCGAATGAGGTTGCAAGTGGATTCTTCCCGAGTGTCTAGGAAGGAACCCAGCTGCTGACACCTCGATATTGGTCTTGTGTGACCCTAAACAGAGAGCCCAGCTGAGACCCTGTGCCTGGACTTCTGACCCGTGGAAACCACGGGTGTTGTCTTCAGCCTCTAAATCATAGTCACTGTTATTGTGGCAGTGGAAACTAATATAGTTCAACTAGCGTTTGCCTCAGGTGGACTCTATTTTGTCATCCCTATGACCCCAGGGAGTCTGACACATTAGGGATGCCCAGTGAGTACTTGCATGTCACGTGAAAGAGGAGATGGTGACCTGCAAAATGCTCTGTGCAAGCTGTGTTGACAAATGGTGCTGGACTCACTACCTGTGCCCAGGGTTGTCTCAGGAGCCTTGCTGGCGAGTCAGCCCCTGTCTCATCAACTCTGGGAAGGAATGAAGATGCCCTTCCTGGACTTGATGACCCTTGAAGCCTGGGAGCTTTCCTGGTGCCCAGTGGTTAAATATCCACCTGCCAATGCAGGGGACACAGGTTCAATCCCTGGTCTGGGAACTCAGATACCACATGCCACAGGGCGACTAAATCTGTGCCCCACAACTACTGGACCCATAAGCCTAGAGCCTGTGCTCCACAACAAAGAAGTCACTGCAATGAGAAGCCCATGCACCGCAGCTAGAGAATAGCCCCCACCCTATCCACAGCTAGAGAAAGCTTGCGAGCAGCAATGCAGACCCAGAACAGCCAAAAATAAATAAATGAATAAATAAGTAAAAATATTAAAAGAGAGAAGCCCGAGCAACCGGGCCCTTCATAGGGCTTTTTTGGTAGTGGTGGTGGTTGTTTAATTCAATTCAATAGGTACTTATTCAGCATCTTAAGAGGTGACCTGCACTGTGAAAGGAGCCATATTAGGGGCAACAAAGCAAGATCCCGTCTCTCCAGGACCTCACAACTTGCCCTTGCTTCTTCACTTCAGTATGTGTTGTATCACCCGAGGAAGTAAAGACAAGGGCTGCCTGTTCTGAAGGGACAATCCTCAAACACTTGGACATTATCTAGGAGGCACATAGCTCCCCAGTCCGATGTCAGGGCTGCACATAGTGATTTGGTCCCAAAGAGCACAGTCTGGAAAGTGAGAGGAAGGGGAGAGTAAGTTTGCAGTGGAGAAATTTGGCAAACACAGCATCAGCCAGGTGATCAAGGTCATCTTCTCCAGTGATGAGTCACACTGATAACATGTACCCTTGATGTGATAAGAAAGGCACTTTACTTCTGAGGTCATCCTCCCCAAACTCATGACCTCAGTCTAAATCATGAGACAATCAATGCCTATTCCACTAGAGGGGCAGCCTATAAAATAGTGACCAACACTTCCCAAAAAAGGTCATCAAAAACAAGGAAAGTCTGGGACTTCCCTGGAGGCCCAGTGGTTAAGAGTTCACCTTCCAGTGCAGGGGGTGCAGGGGATCCCTGGTCAGGGAGCTGAGATTCCCACATGCCTTAGGGCCAAAAAACCAAAACATAAAACAGAAGCAATACTGTAACAAGTCCAATAGAGACTTAAATTATCCACACAAAAAAATCTTAAAAAACCAACACACACAAGGAAAAAACAAGGAAAGGCTGGGATACTGTCTCAGCCAAGAGTGGCCTAAAGAGGTATGACAGCTAAATGTAACACGGTGTCCTGGATGGGGTCCCAGAGCAGAAAAAGACACTGGATACGGAGAAAATAGCAATAAAGTATGGGGTTTAGCTAACAATTGGAGAAGGAAATGGCAACCCACTCCAGTATTCTTCCATGGACAGAGGAGCCTGGAGGTCTATAGTCCGTGGGGTCGCAAAGAGTCAGACGCTACTGAGCGACTAACACTGAGCTAACAATAACAAATCCATGTTGGTTCACTGTTACAATGAACATACCACACTAACACAGGATGTTAATAATAGGAAGCAGGTGAGGACTTCTATGGGAACTCTCTGTGCTATCTTCTCTATTTTCCTGTTAATCTAAAGTCAAAAATGAAGTATACTATTAAAAGAATCTGCTCCAGTGAGGAAATGGGGAAATGATGAAAGCACTATACATTCAGGAAAGAAAGGGAAAGAAGACAGTTCACCAACAGTTCCGTAGGCTTGACTTATTCATCCCCCAAAGTTTTCACAAATGTACCCCTTCCCCCATGCACTAAGCCATGCGTTCATCCATTCATAAATTCTTTCTTCAAATACTCATTGAGCATCTGCTAAGTGCCGGGTGCTGCCTAGGTCCCGAGGGATGGGCACTGTGTGAGGGATGATGGTGATGCCAGCTCCAAAGATGCTGCCGTTTCCAAGACTTTCTGGCTGCTTCTCTTTCAGAGACAAGAGCCTTCAGAGAAGACCCATCACTATGTCTTTGAACTCATCTGTTTGTCAAGGTGTCTGCTATGCATGCTTCTCTGTGCCTCCTCCAAGCAGTGAGGTTGTTGGGATAATTCCCTTTGCTTCCCTGGCATGCTGTCATCAGTCTCAGTTAACAGCTCTGGTGAGGTGAGATGGTCAGTTTCAGGCAGTGAACTGGGTTAACCTATGGGTTTGGTTAACTCTGGACCCAAACCTGAAGACAGCAGATGGAATTAACCAACCCTGAGGCTCACCGTTTTCTGGAGCAGGAGAGGGTGGGGTGGCTGTGCTGGGACAGATGGGGACACTCTCCTCTGAGTGACACATTTAAACTTGGAGCTTTTAGCTCAAAGGGCCACAAGGCTCAAGCCTCCAGGGCAGCAGGGGATTTTAAAATGTTCACGTAGTCCACAGGAAGGCAGAAAAAGAAAAGACAGAGAGACCAAACAGAAAACAAAAAGTAAGATGGCAGATATAAGCCCTAAAGTAGTGATAATTGAATAAAATATAAAAGGTCTCAATATACCAATTAAAAGAGATTGGAAGAGTGGATGAAAAGCCCAACTATATGCTTGTTATAAGAAAGTCACTTCAAATCTAATAAAACAGGGAAGTTGAGAATGAAGGATGGAAAAATATATATCGCATGAACATTAATCAAAGGAAAGCAGGAGAGGCTATATTAATATTAGATAATGTAGATTTCAGAGCAAAAAAACTAGCAGAAGAGAGAAAGGCATTATAAAATGATAAAAGCGTTAATTTACGGAGAAGATGTTGCAGTCCTAAATGTGCATGCACTGAACAACAGATTTGCAAAATATGTGAATCAAAAATTGATAGAACCAAAAGAAGAAACAGACAAATCCACAATCATGGTTGGAGATTTTACTATTCCTCTCTCAACTGATGGAATAAATAATGAGACAGAAAATCTGTAGGATATGGAAGAACTCACCATCATCATCAACCAACAGGGTCTTATCAACAGTTACAGAACACTGCAGTCAACAATGGCAGAAAACAGTCCTTTTTCCTTTGGCCATGCTGCACAGCTTTTGGGATTTAAGTTCCCTGAGGGATCCGACGCCTAAAACCAGGTCCTGCCAGTGAAAGCACCGAATCCTAACCACTGGACCACCAGGGAATTCCCAAAACCAGTCTTTTTAAGTGCCCATGAAACATATACCTAGATAGACTATATCCTGGTTCATAAAACCAGCCTCAACATTTTAAAAGGATTGAAATAATACAGAATGTTCTCTGACCACAATGGAATCAACCTAGGAATCAATAACAGAAAGATAAGAGAAAAATCTCCAAACAATTGGAAACTAAATAACACATTTCTAAATAATTCATAAGTCAAAAAGGAAGTTCCAAGGGAAGTAAAAAACACACTGAACTGAATGAAAATGAGAATAAAACATATCAAATTCGATGGTACACAGCCAGAGTAGTGCTGAGAAAGATATGTACAGTATCAAATGTACATAAAAGAAAAAAAGGAAAAATCTCAAGCTTCTACCCAAAAAATCTGGAAAAAAAAAAAGTCAGAAAAAAAACCCCAAAGAAACAAATAATAAAGATAACTTAAGACAGAAGAGTAGTAGAGAGAGAAGACACAAACTAACAAATTTGTTCTAAAATTTACATAGAAGGCAAAGAATATGAATTCATTTCATAAAAGAATAACACGGGAGGAAACAATTTACCCAATTTCAAGATTTATTTTTTAGCTACAGTAATCAAGACCGTGCGTGGGGACTTCCCCGACAGTCCAGGGGTAAAGACACTGAGCTTCTACTGCAGAGGGCACGGGTTTGATCCCTGGTCTGGGAACTAAGCTACAGCCACATGGCACGGATCAAAAAAAAAAAAAGCTGTGGTAATGGTGGAGTGACAGACACACAGATCAACGGAACAGAATGGAAATCCCAGGAACAGACCCACACAAATATGCCCAACTGACTTAACAAAGGTGTAAAAGTAATTGATGAAAGAGTCTTTTCAACAAAGATGCTGGAGCAAGTGAACCTCCACTGGCAAAGCAAAAACAAAACAGCAACTTTGATCAAAGTCCCACACCTCACGCAAAAATTAACTCAAGATGAAATAAACCACAGTCTTAAATGTAAAACATGAAACTATAAAGCTTCTAGAAAAAAAAATGAGGAGGAGACCTTCAAGATTTGGGCTAGGCAAAGCAGCTGGATGAATCACAAGTTGGAATCTAGCTTGCTGAGAGAAATATCAACAACTTTGTAGTTGCAGATGATACCACTCTAATGGCAGAAAATGAAGAGGAACTAAAGAGCCTCTTGATGAGGGTGAAAGAGGAGAGTGAAAAATCTGGCTTAAAACTCAACATTCAAAAAATGAAGATCATGGCATCCAGTCCCATCACTTCATGGCAAATAGATGAAGAAACAATGGAAACAGTGAGATATTTTATTTTCTTGGGCTCCAAAATCACTGCAGATGGTGACTGCAGCCACAAAATTAAAAAGATGCTTGCTCCTTGGAAGAAAAGCTATGACAAATCTAGACAGTATATTAAAAAGCAGAGACATCACTTTGCTTACAAAGGTACATACAGTTAACGCTATGGTTTTTCCAGTAGTCATGTATGGATGTGAGAGTTGGACCATAAAGAAGGCTGAGAGCCAAAGAATTGATGTTTTTGAATTGTGGTGTCAGAGAAGACTCTTGAGAGTCCCTTGGACAGCAAGGAGATCAAATCAGTCGATCCTAAAGGAAATCAACCCTGAATATTCATTGGAAGGACTGATGCTGAAGCTCCAATACTTTGGCTACTTGATGCGAAGAGCTGACTCACTGGAAAAGATCCTGATGCTGGGAAAGATTGAGGGCAGGAGGAGAAGGGGGCGACAGAGGATGAGATGATTGGATGGATTCACTGACTCCAATGGACATGAGTTTGAGCAAGCCCTGAGAGTTAGTGAAGGACAGAGAAGCCTGGCGCATTGCAGTCCACGGGGTTGCAAAGAGTCAGTCACAACTTAGCAACTGAATGACAATAAAGCGTTCTGATACTTGATACCAAAAGCAGAATCTCCACAGAAGGAAAAACTAAAATTGGACTTCCTTAAAATTAAAAGCTCTATAAAAGACCCTGTTAAGAGGATAAAAAGATAAGCTACTGAGTGGGAGAAAGAAAGTATTTGCAAACCATATATCTGACAAGAGATTATTTTCTAGAATTTACAAAGAACTTTCAACATTCAACAGTGAAAAACCAGTTTAATTAGAACATAGGCAAAGGACACAGACATTTCACTGAAGAGCATATACAGATGGCAAAAAAAAAAACACATGAAAATATGTTGAACATCATTAGCCATTTAGGGAAATGCAAATTAAAACCACAATGAGATACCACTTACACATCTAACAGAATGGCTAAAATAAAAAGATAGCAATAGCACCAAACATCGAGACTGTGGAGAAACTTCATTACTCATATTTTGCTGGTGGGAATGTAAAATGGTGCAGCCTGTCTCAAAAACAGTTCAGCAGCGTCTTTAGAAACTAAATATGCAACTACCATACAACCCAGAAATTGCACTCCTGAGCATTTATCCCAGAGAAATGAAGACATATTCACATCAAACACCTGTGCTGGAATGTTATAGCAGCTTTATTTGTAATAGCTCAAAACTGGAAACAACTCAGATGTCCTTCAGTGGGTGAGTGGTTAATAAACTGCGATCAGGCCACACCATAGAGTCCTAGGCAGCAACAGGAAGAAACAAACTACCAACACATGCGATGACCTGGGAGAACCTTCAGAGAATTATACTGAGTGAGAAAAATCCAGTCCTAAAAAGTTACCTACTGTATGATTCCATTTAAATCATATTCTTGAAATGACAAGATTAGAGAAATGGAGACCCGATTAGTGGTTGCTGCTGCTGCTGCTACTGCTGCTAAGTCGCTTCAGACGTGTTTGACTCTGTGCGACCCCCTAAACGGCAGCCCACCAGGCTCCCCCGTCCCTGGGATTCTCCAGGCAAGAACACTGGAGTGGGTTGCCATTTCCTTCTCCAATGCAGGAAAGTGAAAAGTGAAAGGGAAGTCGCTCAGTCGTGTCTGACTCTTAGTGACCCCATGGACTGCAGCCCACCAGGCTCCTCTGTCCATGGGATTTCCCAGGCAAGAGTACTGGAGTGGGGTGCCATTGCCTTCTCCGAGATTAGTGGTTACCGGAGCATAAAGAGGGAGTTGGGGCAGAAGGATATGGGGGTAGCTAGAAAAGAGCAACATGAAAAAAAAAAAAAAGAAGGACTTCCTTGGCGTCCAGTGGTTAAGACTCTGCACTTCCACTGCAAGGGACCTGGGCTTGATTCCTGGTCAGGGAACTAAGATCCCCAAGCCAAAAAAAAAAAAGAGCAATTCGAGGGAGCCTTAGGGTGATGGAAATTTTCTGCATGTTGACAGTATCATGTCAGTATCTTGGTTGTGACATTTAACTGTCATTTTGCAAGATACTGTCAGTGGGGGAAGCAAAGTAATCTCTCTGTATGTTTTCTTACAACTGCATGAGAATCTACAACTGTCTCAAAATAAAAAGTTTAATTTACACAAGGTAAATTTTTAAAAAGTGGGGAAATAAAACTTAAGAAGTGTACAAGTCACAAGGGAAAAAAAAAAAAGCTGCATAGTTCACATCTTGCCCTTGGCTAAAGTCCCCAGTGGTGTTCTATTCAGTGCACGTGGAGGAAAACCCAAGTGCACCCTGGAGAAAGGCCCGAAGTCTGACTTCACCTCTCACACTTCCTCCTGCGTCCCTCCACTTCCAGGCACTCCAGCACACCAGGCACATTCCCACCAGTAACTTCGCTCCTCCAGGTTCCCGATCCCCCCGAGTGGAGTGCTTTTGCTCCAGGCCTGTGTGTGGCTGGCAGCTTTTCCTCACTTAGGTGGTTGTTCACACACTACCTCCTCTGGGAGACTTTTCTTATCATCCTGTCTAGATTAGACCTTGCCTGCCCCACCCCCCGGAGACTACATTATTGTCCAAGATCATTTTTTTTTTTTTCATAGCATTTATCTTGCTTTCACCCTCTTTTGCTGATTTATGTCCTTGCTTTCTGTGGGTCTGCCCCTTCCCTGGACACAGTAAGCTCCAGGAGGGTGAAGAACATCCCACCACTGCTGTAGCCTAGTGGGCACTCATGGCTATGGAATGGATAAACGTCCAGAAGAATTATGTATGCGAGAAATGGCCAGAAGCTCTCTTTGAACAGACCTATTTTTAAACAATGACTGCATTGTTCTACTCCTAGGGAAATCTAGAGAAACTGAATTCTTTAGATATTTAAAGATAAAATTTAGAAGTGGGGATGGGACTTCTTCGGTGGTCCAGTGGCTAAGACTCCATGCTCCTAATGCAGGGGTCCCCTGGTTGATCCCTGGTCAGGGAAGTAGATCCTATATGCCACAACGAAGATCGAAGATCCTGTGTGCAGCCACTAAGACCTGGTGCAGCCAAATAAATAAATGAATAGAAGTGGGAGCAAAAAAGCACATCTGCAACCAGATGTCAAGTAACATCTGACCAAGCACGCGTCAAAGATGGGGAGAAAGCATCCGCTTCACTTGACCGGATGGCTATGATTCTCCGAGTTGACTGCAAAGTGGATTTATTAATATTTACAGGAATTCTATATTCTTGTTCACTACTCTGATAGAACCAGATGTTTGTTCACACAGAGCAGCAGACATGATCTGAACACGAATTTATTAGTGGAGAGAGCAGGAACAATGCATTGCTACTCATGCCTTCCAAGAGGATACTTTCTGAGGGCAGAGCTTTGCAGCACCTTCTCAACTCTCTGCCATCATCTCTCTCCAGACATCTTCTGACCACAGGAATATCACTGTGCTTGGAGAATGCTTGACTTCACCCTGTAGCCACCAGAAACTGATCACCTCTTTTTTGCCCTCTGTAGAACTGTGGTGTTGGAGAAGACTCTTGAGAGTCCCTTGGACTGCAAGGAGATCAAACCAGTCAATTGTAAAGGAAATCAGTCCTAAATATTAATTGGAAGGACTGATGCTGAAGCTCCAATACTTTGACCACCTGATGCAAAGAACTGAATCATTGGAAAAGACCCTGATGCTGGGAAAGACTGAAGGCAGGAGGAGAAGGGGATGATGGAGGATGAGATGGTTGGATGGCATCACTGACTCGATGGACATGAGTTTGAGTAGGCTCCAGGAGTTGGTGCTGGACAGGGAAGCCTGGCATGCTGTAGTTCATGGGGTTGCAAAGTGCTGGACATGACTGAGTGACTGAACTGAACTGAGTCAGTATTAATACCACATCTCCCAAAGTCCCTAACAGTCTGTGAGTCTCCTTCCGTTTTGTCAGTTCATTTGTGTAATTTCTTCTTAGAGTCCACATACAAGGGATGTAATATGGTATTTCTCCTTCTCTGAGTTACTTCACTCACTATGACACTCTTTAGGCCCATCCATGTTGCCACAAATGGCATTATTTCACTCTTTTTAATGGCTGAATAATACTCCATTGTATATATGTACCACATCTTCTTTATTCATTCGTCTGTCAATGGACATTTAGGTTGCTTCCATTTTGGGAAGGTCATGTACACACTGCTAGATTTAAAATGGATAACCAACAAAGACCTATTGTATAGCATATGGAACTCTGCTCAATGTTATGTGGCAGCCTGGATGGGAGGGAGGTTTGGGGGATAATGGATACATGTACACGTATGGCTGAGTCCCTCCGCTATTCACCTGAAAGCGAATTGTTATTGTTAATTGGTTATACCTCAATGTGAAATGTTTTTGGTGTTAAAAAAATACCACAATTCACCAGTAGGGGTTGCCATTGACCACCCCCATTCCCACCTCTCCCCCGTTAGGGAAAACCTGACTTTAAAAAAAACAAAACATTTTTGTTTATTACTTCATGCAGTGAATATACTGGAGGAGGGCATGGCAACCCACTCCAGCATCCTTGCCTGCAGAATCCCATGAACAGAGGAGTCTGGTGGACTACAGTCCATAGGCGTGTAAAGAGTCAGACACGGCTGAAACGACTTAGTACCAAGCATGCTGTGAATTTACAATTTATTTGCCCATTCTACGTTAATGGGTATTGGAGGTGTTCCCAATTTTTTCCTATCACAGGTAACATTGCTATGGACACCCTTGTTGTGCATATGTGCTCAGTCATGTCTGACTGTGATCTCATGGACTGTAGCCTGCTAGGCTCTTCTGTTTGTGGGATTATCCCAGCAAGAATACTGGAGTGGGTTTTCCTTCTCTAGGGGATCTTTGCAACCCAAGGATCGAACCTGCATCTCCTGCATTGACAGGTGGACTCTTTACAACTGAGCCACCTATTTAATATGGACACTCATATATATATGTTACAGACATACAGGCTTTCCTGTTGGTCATATAGGGCAAACCTGACTCTTGAATGTGCCTTTTCCCAGACTGTCGTCTCCTGACCATGAGTGCTCCTGCCCCATCCCTGGCTCCCCGTCCCCTCCAAGATCAGGACAGCTGGACGGAGCAGGCTCTAGTACACGTGCATGTGTGTGGGTTAAGTCACTTCAGTCGTGTCCAACTCCGTGCGACCCCACGGATCGTAGCCTGCTGGGCTCTTTCATCCATGGGAATCTCCAGGCAAGAATATTGGAGTGGGTTGCCATGCCCTCCTCCAGGGGATCTTCCCAACCCAGGAACTGAACCCCCGTCTCTTAAGTCTCTTGCATTGGCAGGCAGGTTCTTTACCACTAGTGCCACCTGGGAAGCCCGCTCCAGTCCATGTCTCCTGCCAAAGGCCCCTCCCTCCTTTCTTTTAGGCCTCTAGCTACTGCCATCAGCTGCTGCTGGGTGCTCGTTGCGGGGGCGGGTAGTGGTTGAGTGGGACCCAAGGCACCTGCGGGAGTGCTAGCAGTGTTCTGTTTCTTGGTCCAGAAGCTGATCACACAGGTAAGTTTGCCTTGTGAAAATTCATTAGACTCCACAGCTATGACCTGGGCACTTTCCTGATGTATGCCATACTTCAAAATAAATTTACTTTAAAAATCCATAGAGTAGGTCTCCTTAATACACAGCAGGCCTTAGTAATTTCTGGAATTCCCATTACAGCCCATAGAAGGAAAAAAAAAAAAAACAAAACCAAACCAAAAACCAATTACAACACCAGACCCTGGGAACAGACCCAGCAATGTTTTTCACTAAGGTGGCCTCTTAGGTAATTTCAGGGCTTATCTATTTATTTCTTTTCAAGCTGGGGGGATGGGTGAGGGCTGAGGGGCAGGGAGAGTTTGGTTTTGAAATGCTTCCAGTGGGTTCTGCTCTTAGTGGAATCGCTGAGGCTCATTACCTGAGGCCTGGCACACCTGCTCCCATTCTGGGTCTAAGTGGGGCTTGACATCAGGCACATATCCAGCCCACAGGGGCCCCTAAGTCTCTGGTGCTAATGAGAATAACTGAAGGGACCCACACTGGACTCTGGGCCAGGTGCTCCGAGGCTCAGAAATCAGCAGGACATGTTGCCGGGGCTTTGCTGTGGGCCGTCCCCCACACCCTACAGAGCAGGCTGCTCCACACTCCCCTCCCGCCTCTGGCAGGGAAATCCATGCAGCCCTTTTGGTTCAGAGGCCTAATTCCCTGACACTTCACAGCCTCCACAGGTCTTAGAAGGACCTGTTGTGCAGGGGTTGCAGCATTTTCCCGATGCTGGGAACGAAGTGTCAACAGAAACGCAGGGGCCCTTGAAGAATGGGTGAGTGAGCCTTAAGGGCTAGGCACGTGCTGTCCTCAGACTTGAAAAGCCTTCTTGGGGCCTGGCTTTCCAGGGACCCCTGTGGGGTCTGCATCCAAGGCAGTTACACCCATTTCCCTCTTCCCCTTGAATTCCCAATGTCCTATGTCCTACTGTCTGTCCAGGCCCGCCCTGGTCTCAGCATCTCAGTGACACCTTCCCCCAACCTTCCCACACTCCTCAGAGCCTTTGCCACCCAACTTAACACTGTTTCACAAGCCACCTCAGGTACCCTTGGGCTGTAGCACCCCCACTTTTGTGCAAGTTCCCTGGCTGCAAGGTATCCTTTACTTTGTCCCATGTGCCCAAGTGCCTGGGACGGAACATGTGCTCAGCAGAGCAGGTGCCTTGCGAGTGGCCGCACAAGCAGCTGTAAGCAGCCAGGGTACCAGACCAGTGCACCAGAGCAGTGACTGCAGGGTTCCCACCCGAGGGGCAGGAAGGCCAAGATCAGAACCCCCCGGCTGTGCTCTCTGCCCACAGGAGCCCCTCGTACCTTGCTGGCCTTCAAGATCTCAAACATCAGGGGCAGGCCCTGGGTGACCAGCTCCTCCGTGTACTCTTCCTCCTGAATGGTCTTGAACTCCTTCAACAGGCACTGAATGAGAGGTCTGCGGTGCTGCTGGAAGGCGATCCGCAAAGACTCCAGCCACGTGTGCAGGGTCCACGGGACACCTGGAAAGGGGGAGGGCGGGGTGAGGGAGGGGAGGGCAGACAACAACCAGAGGAGAAGGCGTGTTTTTATGTGGAAGCTGGCCTTTCCTGAGGACATTACCAGATCATGAGACCAAGAGACTGCCTTTCATTGCATAGAGTCAGAGCTGTTTTGTTTCTTCTTTCCCAAAGACTTGCAGAAGTTAAAATTAAAGGTCATAATTTGAGTCCGTTAACTATGGGTATCTAGTTGTACACACTCCTCGTGTTATTAGGGGCTGCTGCTGCTGCTGCTGCTAAGTCGCTTCAGTCGTGTCCGACTCTGTGCAACCCCATAGACGGCAGCCCACCAGGCTGCCCCGTCCCTGAGATTCTCCAGGCAAGAACACTGGAGTGGGTTGCCATTTCCTTCTCCAATGCATGAAAGTGAAAAGTGAAAGAGAAGTCGCTCAGTCGTTGTCTGACTGTTAGCGACCCCATGGACTGCAGCCTACCACGCTCCTCCGTCCATGGGATTTTCCAGGCAAGAGTACTGGAGTGGGGTGCCATTGCCTTCTCCATATTAGGGGCTACATAGTTTACAAAGTATAATCACCATGTAGAATATTGAAACTGTAATGCAGACTGCAGCCTTCTGAGTTCTGACCTCTTCCTTCCCCATCCCCTTTGCCTCCATGCCCAGAGCTTCAAGCTGGTGAAACCCACAGTGGATCTCACTGTCAGCTGCTCTGGCCAGGGAGGGCATTTCCATTTGAATATGAAGACACAGGAGGATACCGCTGCCGTGTGCAAAACATTTCCATCTGCAGGCACTTCATCAGGTCTTCCTCCCTTAATAGAAATCTCTCCAGCAGCTGATGGCTGTGACTCGCTTCTCCCCCCACCGTGAGGCTGGGGCACCTGGTACTGCTTATAAATGCACCATTCAGAGTCTTGAGCCTCAGAATCCAGCTACACAGGCTGCCAGGGGAATGGTATAATATCCCCCATACTCAACAGCCACTCTCCGAGAGAGACAAGTTTCCAGAATAGCACTGGAGGCCTCAGCCTGCCTGACCTGCTACACCCTGTGCTTGCAGCCCTTGCTCCGCCCTGCTGTTTCTGGGCAGGGCTGGTGCCATTAGCTGGGTGAGGGCTGGGCTAGCCCATTCCCCAGATGCATGGAAGAGATGTCCCTGGGCTAGCCTGCTCAAGGGAGAGACACCCAACTTTTCCTTTGGCATGGCTTTGCTCCTGTAGTCGGGGGAGTCCCACTAGGGACCGGATGCCCTCATCCTAGCTGATGCTAGCAGCTGCTTCATGGATCTGAGTGCTCTCAGGCAGCGATTCTCCAACCACTGGGAACCACCTGGGATGATTGTTAAATATAAAGATTTCCAGCCTTTATCCATCCAGACCCTCGACAGCAGAGCCTCTGGGTGTAGGGCCTGGCAATCTGTATTCAGACAAGCTCCCCAGGTGATTCGGATTCCTAACTCAGGGTCCAGGGTTTGGGAATCGTGGAAGGGTGCCTTGAGGATGGGTTTCTGGGGCCGGCAGAATGCTGCTGTCTATGGGGACCATGTGGGGCCTTAGCCCAGAAGTGCTCCAACCAGCAAACGAGAAGTTCCCTGAGCTGCAAGGGGTGTGTGCACAGGGGTGTGTGCATGTATGTGCGTGCATATGTGTGTGTGTGCACGCGCATGTGGGTATGTGACCTGGAGCTGGGTGGATGCACCGTGCCCAGTGGTGGAAGGCCCCCAGACTGACCTATGCTCCTGATATCAATTGTGACATCCACGTAGCCATGCTCAGCGCTGTGATACATGGCCTCCCTCAGGGCTCTGAGTTTCGCCTTGCTGTTGCGGCTGGCGCACAGGGGGGGCGGGGCTGTCTCTGCCAGGTCAGTCCCCTCAGCCAGAATCTCCTCCAGGGACAGGATATCACTCTTCTCCTTCTCTGGCTGAGCGAGCAGTTTGCGGAACACATTCCTGTCAATCATAAACCCAGAGAGGAAGACACTCAGAGATGCAAGGGCTGTGCCAGGGTGGGGGCGGGGCGGGGCGGGGGATGTGGGGAACCCTCTCAACGTGGGACAAAAGAAGAACGGGACAACTCTGGGGTGGTGGTTTCAGAGGTGTGACCAGGGCACTACTGGTTGTGGCTGGAGCAGATGGTGGGGTGGGACTGGCTGCGTTTCCTTGAGGATGACTTGGGCTAAGTGCTTTCCCCAAATATCTAGAAGGTTCTAGAACTCTGCCTTTTTAACAGTCTGCCTGCACTCCCCCCATGGTGAATTTGCTTCATTTGGGGTTGCGCGTAGTAAAATCTGATGGGGTAAATCCTGAAGGAAATGTAGATGGGAAGTAACCAAACATGAGAGGTTTTATTATTCTTTAAATGGATTCTTCTCACTTCGTAACAGGTGATGTGATGAACTCTGACCAACACTGGCAAAGAGTGACATCTGTGAGATGAAAGCCGGTTGGGGAAGGACCCGTGGACGTGCAGTGTGTGAAGTTGGCCAGGCCTGGACTGCCTCTGGGCCCCACATCCAGAGATGCAGTGAGTCTGGGGTAGGCCTGGGAATCTGCATTTTTAACAAGCACCACTTGGGACCTCATGGCCCATCCTAGCCTACCTGTGTCCATGGGCTGCGGCCTGGCTGAAAGAGTTCATATCACCCTGGGGGGTGGTAGAAATTCCATTCCTGTACATGGTTCCTATCAGGGGGTCCGCGCCTCGCTCCAACAGCAAACTAACCAGTTCAAAATTTCCTGCAAGCCCAGAGAAGGGGGTTTGATAAGAGAATCAAGCAAACACACAGTCACAGACACATCAAGGGACAGGGTGCTGGAGCCCCTTGGCTGGGACGAGCATCAGAGACTCTTACCTACGGCGGCTGCAAGCTGGAGGGGCGTTTCTGAGTAGTTCTCCTCGCCGTGCTCCACAGAGCCCTCCACCTTGGCCCCAGCGTCTAGGAGGAGCTGTGGAGGAAGAGTGGCCATTGAGATGTTTAAAGGACATGCCAGGAAAAGCTGGTGGAAATCAGTGTGGTGCCAATGTTCCTGCTGTCCTCTGGGTCCATGACCACGTGCACAGGGGGAGGGCAACTGCACCTCAGAGGGTGAACTGAGAGCCTCTCACATCTCCTAGGGCCTCAGACCACTCAAATCGCTCAAATTGTGGTCCATGGACAGTAGCATCAGCATCCCCTGGGAGTTTGTTTGAAATGCGGGTTCTCAGGCTCCACCCCAGAACAACTGATTAGAATCTGCATTTCAACAAGCTCTCCCGGTGATTTCTATGTACATTAACGTTTCTAGAAGCACTGAGCTAGAAGTTTGTGGCGCCACACTGCTAGAGAACTTCCTCTGGGGATCAGTGACAAAAAGCCTCAGAGTATTAGAGAGGTCTCTTAGAACCATAGAATCTTAAGAGTTCTGAAGGACTTTGGGGATCACTGGGCCAACCAGGACAAGAATGCCTTCTGGAACATCCTAGAAACTCAGCTTAGCAAATGCTGAGCTTCCTGGCCAGCAAGATCAGTGAATAAAGTGGCAGAATGAGCTTCCAGGAGAGCTGCTGCGTATGACTCCATTCTGTGCATTCTTTAGGATATCTGGGCTTCCTAAAAATGGAGATTCTGTCCATGCCGGGTCTCACAGTGATGTGCTGTCAGCACTGCTGATGTAAAATGAGGGGGAAATGCCTGTTTTACCTGCACAGGACTACCTGAGGGCATAGTCAGGAGGGGCTGCCTACTTGGTGCTCCATCATGTGTGCACCTGCAGCAGAGAGGTGACCTGACTTCCGTTTGGCTTTGTGTGGCTGCCCGCTGCTCTTATTCCTGATTTAAAGGCTGGGGATGCCACTGCACGTTAAGGGATGTTATTCGTATCCATTAGGCCACCCTCCAACCCTTTCTTTCTTAGATTCCTCTACTAGGACTGGGCTGGTCATGATGTTCTACAGGCAGAAGTCAGCTCTTGGTGTGACACGTCACACGCTCAACCTCCTGAAACATGCCTTTGATGTGTGTTAAGGATTCCCATGACCTAGGAAACAATAAAGGATTCCTATGGAACTCCAAGATTGCCAAGGGGTCCCTGACATACTATTTTCTGCTCTGTGTAATTCTAAGAGGCTTGGACCACATAAAAGGAGGGGAGTTCCTGATGTACCTGAAACTCAGCATTCACTATGGGGCCAGATGTGGTCAGGGAACTGGGGGGTGCCGATCTCTTTTTTCCAATGAAGTAAAGTTTTAAGATCTAGAGTGAACCGAGTTTAAGATCTAGAATATACTGGATGGCTGTCCATTGAATACCAACTCTACAACAACCGGAAATGGTGAGGGCAAAACAACTTATGTGCCCAAAGGATCTTGGATGAGGACATCTCTCCATATTTGGGTATCTGTTTCAGAAGACACACAAGAAAACCCTACCCTAGACCTCTTATGTGGGATTCTCCATAAGTGGGATCCAAGCAAGTGTCATTTGGAACCACTTCCTTGGTGGCTCGGCTGCTTCTTTCCACTGGTTGGAAACCCCTAGACTCTATGCAAGCACTGGGGTCACACCTAAGGGAAGTTTCTAAGGTCTCACACCAGCCACGTCTTAAGTTCACGTTATGACAAGTATAAATGAAAAAATCCACAAAATCATAGCTCAGGCCCCACCTTTGAGCCATTGGGAACAACTTGGTAGGTTTGCCACTCTGTGTGTAAGGCTGCATGTAGGTATGTGATAAGTTCATATTGGTTAAAGCCAGGCCATATAGATCATTCCATATAGTATTTTCATTCATATGATATGAATGTGCTGCATTTCATTGCAATTAACCAATATGAATCTCTGGGGGAATAGGCATGCCGGGAGAGGTACAGATTTGCGTAATGAAAGAGGTACAATTAAATGTCAGATGTGGATAGGGAAATACGTTAATACCTGAACTACAGGAATATGTCCATGCAACACAGCAAAAGTCAGAGCCGTCCAATGGCGGGTCTCAGGGTGGACGGATGGATATTTATGAGGAGTACTGACAACCTATAAACAAATTGAAATTATTTTCAAAATGTAACCTTCACAATACTTAGACTAGCAAATCTGACCTATCTGTGGCTGGGCACGCGGGCTAGAGATGTACAGAGGATGTCCTGGAAGGCGCCTTGGGCAATGCTGGAGACATACAGGGTAGTGACTTTATATCCTCTGTGCACAACAAAAACTCCTTTGCTGCTCATTGGAAGAGAGTTAAATGGGTGACTGCTGACCACCTCGAAGGAGTCTTGAAAAAATTGTAATGGTGGCTACAGTGAACCAGCTCACCTGCCTGGCTCCTCTTCCTGCTTAAGGGAGGGCAGGCTTCTGAGAGCTATAGGATGTCAGGTGAGGCCGCCACCATCACATCCACATCTTTAGGGGAAATTCTTGGCAGTGGCAAACCCCACACCAGGGGAGGTCTGCTTCAAGCTTCCAAGTCAAGCAAGACCATCGCCCATCTGATGGAGAAAGATCACTGCCTGGTCACAGCTCCTCCCACACTGTCCTAATTTCATATTTCTGCTGGCTTCCTGGTTGACAAGGACGCTCATGCTACTGGAAACCTAGGCACAAACCTTCCTTGGGCACGAATGAAAAATCTGATATTGGTCTTCCCACATGGGGACCTCAAAACACCCCAGACCAAGAGACAGGCTGCAGGACAGACAGGTTAGGACCCCGTGGGATTGCCTGTCACCCATCCATGGCTTTTCTTCCAAACATCCCCGGGGCCATACAGCTGTGATGTCTGCTGCTTTCAGAAGAGTCGAGTTCACTAATCACTGGCTAGGCAAGGACCTTGAGCTGGGAGCTATGGGATGGGCTAGAGGACCAGAGACCCAAAACTGAGGAGCTCTTGCAGGGATCTGCACGGTGCTTGGGGATTCATAGCAGGGAACAAAAATCCCCAATACTTGAAAACCTATAAGATCCCACATGGTTTTGGATCCAAAACCATATCTACTGCCTGTTTTCCTCAGATGAATATAAAGCATTTTTTTTTTTAAAGCACAGTACTAAGACTACAAGAGCATCTAATTTTGAACTAAAAAAAAGTTTTCAGGAGTGGCTGAGTTAGCACTTCAGCAAGTCCATCAATCTTCCCAACCTCTGAACTGCTAGAAGAGAGTCGGTTGTTTTATGTCTCTTTTTAGTGAGAGTGGGTCCTAAGACAGCATAGAATATGATCAAGAAGTATAATTTCACCTATCATAAGCCCTGAGGGAGGAACCAATATTAACTGAATTCAAAACTGATGCTCCTCTATATTTATTTCTTCCAACAACTGTCTGAGATGGGTGTAATTATTCTCCCATTTCACAAAGGGAAACACTGTGGCTCAGGAAGGTGAAACTACTCGCCCAAGCAGAAAAGCAAGTTACTAAGATGCGGCAGTTTCAGAATTTGAACCCACGTATCAAATTCTGAAGCCTGTGGGGGCATGCTTTCCACTATGTCACACGGCCTCGAGGAAGCTCTGCAATTAGCTTTAAGACCCGTGGCTTCAGCAGGCCAACCAAGTGGGCCAATCAGTATTCGGTGAGGGAGGGTGGAAGAACAGGGGACGTGGATCAGCTTTGTATTTGGCAGTGGGAAGGGCTGGTGGTTCGGGAAAGCTCTCTCTGCCGGATCCCAGGAGGAATGGATCAGTGGGAAGGATCAGAGACTCGGTATTGCTGAGCCAAGGGAAAAGTTAGAGCTCTGTGCAGCCGCATGGGTTGTTTTAAAATGAAAAATGCTTGCAGGCAGCTCCTTGGAGTCTGGTTGGGCTGGGGCCTCAGGATGGATGGAGGAAATCCAACAGCTGGTCTGACCTATTTGCTGGACTGAGCACCCTCAGTGGTGGCTCTTGAGAGAGAAAGCCCCCCTCTCTTTGCTCGCCTTTCCCGGGGACTGCCAGGCCCAGGGGCCCTGCAGCCCTCTGTACCCTCACCTCCACATTCAGGTCAGCTCCGGCATCCAGCAGCATCTGAACCATCGCCTCGTCCCCACGGACACAGGCGTACATCAGGGGGGTCATGCCCTGCGGTGAGTTAAAAACCAGAGAACGGAGAAGGTTTACAAGGTGGCTGTGTCACTCGACAATAACAAACGGAAAATCTTACTCATGTGAAAGAGACTACGCTTGTTCTCCGAATCCAGCATTCTAAAGTAAATGTACAGCCCTACAATCCTCCATATTTTGAAAACCAATATGAAAGCAAGAAGAGAAACATAAATTGTCTTTTTTTTTTTTCATTTATCTGGGCTTAAGTTGGAGGATTTTGTTTGTTTGTGTGTCTTAGGGTGCAACAGATCTAAGAGTGTTTGCTAAAACAAGTGGCTGGTTTAACTGAAACCTCTTAGGAACTTTCTGGATTCTGTAATATCAGCCCTAAGCTATCTGATCGGTAAATACTGTTTCCATGGCATTTTCTCTGTCAGGATTTAACAAGTGTCGTCTTTGCTCTGTACGGCCTGCTGGTCAGTGTCAAATGAAATTGGTGCCTCTGAATATGACCTCAGCACTCATCTGCTTTGACATTATCATTTACAAGCAAAAGGCAAGAGAATGAGGAATGATTTTCAGGAATTCCATATTTGCCCATGATTCCTGCTTATTACAAAGTACCATAACCAACAGGAAGTAAGGGGTGGATTTTTCAATAAACAGTGCTGTGAAGAAAGCTATGTGGGAAAGTGTTAAAGTTAGAGCCTTATCTCATACCATACACCAAATCATTTACAGTTTGATTAGAAATGTAGAGAAAAAAATTAAAACCATAAAAGACATCTAACTGAATCTGTTTCTAAAAGGTATAAAGTAATGGAAGAAAGCACAAAAGAAAGTCTTGACAGCATTGAGGATGTGAGATTGAAAACATAAACAAAATTAAGAGGTAAACAATAAATTGAGACATATGTGTCACATTATCACAAAGGGTTATATGCCTAATATGTAAAGAGCACTTTGAAATAAAGAAGAAAACCAATTAAACTCTAATGAAAAACAAGCAAAAGAGAGTAAAAGATTAACAGGGTACACATAAATAGTTGGAGAGTGTGTACAAGGAAACAGTCCCTGAGGAAGTAATTTGAGATTGAAGACCTTAAGATAAATTGATGCATTTGAGCAACTATTTCCACTTTAAAAAATTTCTCTAATGAAATAATCAGATTTGAGCAAAGACTTGAGTAGTGAGTATATCTCTCTCAGTACTATTGATTTAAGTAATTTGAAACAATCCAACAACTGAACTATGTTTAACTGAACAAATAATATGACCACTTTGTTAGTTGCTCATTCGTGTCTGACTCTTTGCGACCCCATGGACTGTAGCCCCCCAGGCTTTTCTGTCCATGGAATTCTCCGGGCAAGAATACTGGAGTGCCTTGGCATTTTCTTCTCCAGGGGATCTTCCCGACCCAGGGATCGAACCCAGTTGGCCCACATTGCAGGCAGATTCTTTACCATCTGAGCCAATGTATCCATTTGAAGTGATTTTAAAGAGAATATTTAATGATATTATGAAGTATCTTAAATATAAAATACTGAAAAAAAGAAAAAATATAATAAATCCCTGTTTTTTTAAAAAAAATAATGTGTGTGTGTGTATTAGGGCTCCATTGGTGTTGCTCAAAAAAATTACTAGCTAATATCCCATCTCTGGAACTTGCTGCATGAGCTGCTCATGTGAGAAACAGCTCCATCTGTCTTGTGATTTTCCATCTGGGGCTAACATTGAAAGCTGCTGTTTGTTTTCTCCACGCATGACATCTTTCACCCACACGGGGACATCTCCCCAATAGACACACAAGCTCTCTGGACGTCACTTTTAGGGGTTTGGGAGGTGGCTGACTAATTCTGAGGCATCTCCTAGGGTCCTTCAGAATGACTTTTGTGTATCTTAAACATATCCTGAAAGTTTGGTGAAAATCAGCTTGGATTAGTTCCATGATGCACTAAGAGGCCGGCAGAGAACTAATTTTAACCATGCCGGAAAAAGGACTTGAAGGATACATGCTAAATATAAATGATAGTTATTTGGATGATGGCATTATTTCCTTTCTGGAATAAGTCTATTTTTCTCTATTTTCCATTTCAGCTGCAATGATCACGTGAAACTTCTATAAGGATGAACAAGGATACTTTTGTAAGATATTTTAAAAACTTAAAAAATAAAAACTAAGGGAAAAAAACCAATAGGAACAACAACAACAAAAAAATCACTTTTCATCACCAGTAGAGGGAGCCTCTATTCAGTGCCTGCTGTTTCCCTCTTGCCCTAGGGCGGGGCATATGGTGGAGGCGGGGTGGCTATTCAGACATTGGGAGGGCCCATACCTGTTCGCTCATGGTGTTGATCCCATCGGGCCCCAGGAGAGACACTGCCTGCTTCACCAGGTCTGTCCGCCCACAGTTCAGCATCCGGAAACCCAGGTCCTGCTTAAACTTGGCTTCGATGGCCACTGCGTCCAGCTTCCGAGAAGCGCAAAAGCAGTCGTCGGCCCTAAGGAAGGAAGAGATTGTCAGTTGGGTGCCGTGGCTTCATCAGGGTTGTTCCTTGGAGAGCACAGAGTTAGGAACCACCAAGGAGACTTTTCATTTGCTGTTCATGTCAATTGCTCATTTCTAGGCTCCAGTTCCTGGATAAGGGCATGGCAACTCACTCCTGTATTCTTGCTTGGAGAAACCCATGGACAGAAGAGCCTGGTGGGCTACAGTGGTGGGCTACAGTCCACAGGGTTGCAAAGAGTCAGACACAACTGAAGCGACTTAGCACACACACACAGGCTCCATTTAGAATACGGATATCTCTTGATCCTTCCTGCTTTGTAACTGATGCTTAGCCTTGTCTCTCCTCTGCTCCCACAGCATACTGAGCTAAGAATAATCATGGCTAATATTTACTGATTGTATACTCTAGGCTAGGCTCTCTAGTATTGGAGAAGGCAATGGCACCCCACTCCAGTACTCTTGCCTGGAAAACCCTATAGACAGAGGAGCCTGGTAGGCTGCAGTCCATGGGGTCTCGAAGAGTCTGACAGGACTGAGCGACTTCCCTTTCACTTTTCACTTTCATGCATTGGAGAAGGAAATGGCAACCCACTCCAGTGTTCTTACCTGGAGAATCCCAGGGACAGGGGAGCCTGGTGGGCTACCGTCTATGGGGTCACACAGAGTTGGACACGACTGAAGTGACTTAGCAGCAGGCTCTCTGGTATAGTCTTTACATGAGTTAATTCGTTTACTCCCCACATAACCCCAAAAGGGAAGCACCTGCGCCTTTAACCATGGGAAACAGACACAGATATAGGACTCACCCAAGGCTACAGAGCCGATAAGCAGTGGAGCTGGGATGCGAGCCCAGGGCAGTCTGTGGAGAGCTGGCCTGGGTACCTGCTGTGTCACCCTGTCCCCTCACCACAACTCATACTATTTGCCTCTTTCCTTGTTTAAATTCTCCTCCAGCCTGGGGACTTTTGAGAGCAGATACCCTGTCTAACAAGTCTCTGCATCTGGTCCAGACAGCACACAGTATGTGGAGGTATTAAAAATGTTAGCTGAATGGACACGGAAGGCCTGGAGTCTCTACTTCCAAAGTGGAAGCATGGCAGAAATCTGGCAAGATGAAATAAGAGTCCTAGTGGCAATATGCACCAGAAAGTAATCGAGCCAGTGAGGCACGGGGAGCCAGCTTAGGGAAGTGTAGGGAGGAGAGTCAGGGATTCGAGAAAGGCGTACAAATTCTACTTGTAAAGGATGTCACCTTCTTCTCATGGTGAATTATCAAATCAAATGACCAAGCATTTACTGAGTGCCTGTTTGCAAGAGGTGCACAAGGTCCGGAAGGGCAGAGGGCACAGGCCCTGGTCACCGGGGTGCCTCGTGGTGACTGCGGTGACAGGTGATCAGAGACGCGCACCAAACAGAACCGAGGGGATCCAGCAAGGCTTCCTGGGGGGTGCCTTGAGATGTGTTTTAAATAAGGAGAGAGATGTGTTTAAATAAGGAGAGAGAAGGACAGAGTGTAGGAGAACCTGGAGCAGGTCTTGTCTGAGTAAAGGTGTAGACATGAAATGTGGTGGGCTACAGGAGCTAACTGGAGCCCAGGAGCTGAGGGAGGGGCACTTTACTTAATCCTAAGACTATCCTTAAGAGCCACTGAAGGTTTCTAAGCAAGCACGGGAGTGATATGGTTGGAGGGCCAACTCTGGGAGAGAGTGGAGGATGAATTTGAGGGGAGCTGGCCCTAGAGGTGGAGAGATGTGTTAGTGCTAAAAGAACCAGCTGGATGGGAAGAAGTCACTGCTCAAGCAGGAAGTGACAAAGGCTGAGTGCAGGCTGGGAGGAGCAGAGGATGAGGGTTTTGTCTTCTCTATGAGCAGGCACCCATTTCTCAGATGATGGCCCTTGTCCCGAGGCTGGTGAATTCCATGCCCTGCATCAGCGGGAGTCAGCGCTGGCACGGACCCCTTCATATTCCTGCTCCTTGCTGATTCTGGGGGCGGATACTCAGGAAAGGAGCCAGGGGTTTAGAATTCCTGGTTCTAGTCCTGCCTCTAACTAACCCACTTTGTGGCAAGAGGAATGGTTAAGTTTGCCAGGGAACTTTGGTTTTTATTCTTGGGGGAAATGAGAGGAAGTATTGTTCTGAGAGTTTGTGGCACTAAGGCTCCTCAGTAGGGCTAGGACCTGGGGGAAAGAACCTGGGGGATGAAGAGCAGAGGGAGTCCTAGGAATCGACCGAGATGGGTGTGCCCTTGGCCTTTCACCGGGTTCCTGATCTATCCCTCATTTCAGCTGGCAAAGGAACCTTGGAGGAAGGCTGTCCTGAAATAGGAACCCAGTCATAGGTGATGGTAGGGATCTTAGAGGACACTAGGAGTTTGCTTCTGGCCACCAGAGGGAGCTGATGCAGTGAAGATGGAGTCCAGAGAAAGGAAGCTAGATTAGACCTGGGGTAATTTGCACACAGGCCTCAGGGACTGGGCGTCACGCCAGGCCTCCAAGGGCCTATTTGTACAAGAGCCCTGGGAAG
The DNA here is from genome assembly GCF_003369695.1 of Bos indicus x Bos taurus. NCBI lineage: Eukaryota > Metazoa > Chordata > Mammalia > Artiodactyla > Bovidae > Bos > Bos indicus x Bos taurus. The sequence goes on from NC_040080.1 coordinate 49,381,363, forward strand.
AACTAAGAAAGGTATTGCACTTGGACCCAGACTCTGGACTCCAAGATTAAGACTTTTTCACCGCAGGTAGGGGAGCCAAGACCACCCTGGTTGGAAGACTTTCCAGGGAAGCCCGAGAGCTCCCCAGGTGTGGGTGGGGAAGGGCTGAAGATGCCAAGTCTGACTTTAGGCCATGGCATCAGCACCCATGATGAGAAATTCTAGGGCACAGAATGTGGCTGTACGCTAGGGTGTCTTAGTCCAGTTCACGGGAATTTGGACCTGGGGTTCTTATAGATAACGTGGCCAGAGTCAGCAAATAAAAATACTCTTGCAAATACTGAGCAAATTGAACTTTAAAAAGAAATCTGGGCAAGGGTAGAGCCATGTGCCATGACTTGAAAAGAACAGGAAATGAGATCATGGACCCCACCAAAGTGTAGACAGAGGGAGGGGTGGTGCTTGGTGTGGTAGTGGGCTTTATTTAAGGGACACATGTTCTCCACACATTGATTAAGGCAGACACTTTGGCCAAAATGAACAGGACAGAGAGAAGAGGGCTAGATCCTGGGGCACACATCACAGAAGCCTCCAGAAAGGGAGAGGTGGGGCCTGCAGGTGCTATACTGAGGTATCTGGAGCCCCGAGGGGGATGTGTGTGCATATCTCGGGGAGGGGGTATCTGATCTGACTAGTGGTAAGGAAATCTTTCTTGTAACAGACCACTGTCTAACTCTGGAAGAGGTTGCTTTGTGAAATCTTGGGGAGCAAAGATGCTGTGAATTGTCACCATCACTGAATTTGCAATTTCCTCTCCTGTCTGTATCTGAGGCCCTTCTGCTCTCCTCAATGCCTGATTGCCTTTCTTAAATAAGCATCGTTTTTTGTTTTTGGAATCAAGCTAAGTTCTACGAGACTGGATGAAGGTTACTGAGGTGCGTCCTGTGAGTGGGCACCGGGAGGGGCGCTTATGGAAAGACACAGACACCACCCCATGTTCAGGGAGCTCCCAGGCTGGTAAAGCAATAATTCCAGGAACATTAGGAGAAGTGTTTACCAGCTACAGAGGTCCTTGATTTTAATTAGAAAGAGAGAAATGGCAAGAAAATTACTGTCGCTAAGATGATGAGGATGATAATTGTTATTACAGGGAGCCAACATTTATTGAATACTTACTATTGAAATCTAAGCTCTTTCCATGTATTAACTCATACAACCAGCATGACAATGAAGGTCCTCTTGGGGGCCCTGTTCCAGAGATGAGGAAACTGCCCAAGTCATAGAGCTGGTAAGTGACAAGTCGGGAGTTGACCAGGCTGATCTGTGAGCCCTCACCCCGACGCTGGCACTTCTCTGTCATGCTGGCATGCTCACACATACAACTGCCTACTGGACCAAACAGCTTCAGTGGCTTTCAGACCCTCAAACTGAGCATGTCCCAGATGGAACTTTGTATGAACATTTGTCCACACCCACTCTCCATCCTCGTCCTCCTGTCATCCCACCTCCATAAAAGGCACCATTGCCCACCCCAGCGCTCTGGCTGGAACCTCCTCTCATTCCCATATCCATCCCATCAGCTGTTAATGCTGCCACTCAAATCTCAGACCCCAAATCCGCTCACTTCCCTCCACCTCCACGGCTCATACCCTGGTTCTAAACACCAGCATCTCTTGCTTAGAGGTCGTAACCTCAGTTCTAGGAAAGTGCTTGTAAGACAGAGTCTTTTCAGGTCTGGGCATATTTTTAAATCTCAGGTCTGTGATATTCTAGACACTTGCTGACAAACAAGGACTGTCGAGCACCAAGCACAGACATAAGAATTCATCTTTCAGGCTCAGAATATGACAGAACTTTGGCTTGGGTCATTAGCACGGGAGGACTGGAAAGGGACAGTTATTCAGGTTTTTATATTTTGGAAAGTCGTCTTTTGAAATATTTTAGTAAAAGTTTTCCATGTGATTTAATTTGTCACACACATACAAAAGCACTTTCATTCTTCTCTTTATCTGAACCAGTTTCTCACACAAGTTGAGAGTGAGCTTAAAACCTCTATGGGGCAATTCCTTGGTGGGCCAGTGGTTAGGATTCTGGCATTTTCATTGCCAAGGGTACGGGTTCAATGCCTGGTTAGGGAACTCAGATCCCACAGGCTGCAGGGTGGGGCCAAAAAATTAATTAAAAAAATGTCTAAAGGACCATGTTCTGCCTCTGCTTAACATCTTTCAATGCCTTCCCATGTACTGAGAATAGACTCCAGCTCCCCATGCATGACCTGCCAGGCTATGGGGTGCTGGCCCTGACCTGCTCTCCAACATTCTCCTTCTGCCTTCATTCTCACTAGCAACTCGTCTCTCTCGTCTGTCCCTTCAACTGGCCAAGGTCCTTCCCACCTCGAGGACATTACTTGCATAGTTCCCTCTCGCTAGAATGCCCTTCCCCTGGCTCTTTGCAGGCCTGGATCCTTCTTGCTTCTCAAGTGTGAGCTTGGATGTCCTGTCCAAAGGACGTCTTCATTGACCATCTAAAGGAAGGCAAATTTCTCTCCTATCTTTATACACCTCAGCTCCAGGCCAGTTTCATCTGTATCCTTGTTAGCACTTTTCACAGCCTCTGACTATTTTATTGATATACTTTTTCACTTTTTAAAAAGCTTTTTTTTTTTTTTTTTTGGCACACTTTTTAAATTAATTTTTTTGGCCACTCTGTGCGGCATGTGGGATCTTCTGACCAGAGATCAAACCCATGCCCCCTGCATTAGAAGTGGAGTCTTAACCACTGGACCACCAGAAAAGTCCCTGGCACACTTTTTAAAAAAACTTTTTATTTTATAATGGAGAATAGATGCTATGGACTTTCCTGGTGGCTCAGGGGTAAAAGAATCCACCTGCCAGTGCAGGAGACATGGGTTCCATCCTTGGCTCAGGAAGATGCCCTGGAGAAGGAAATGGCAACCCACTCCAGTATTCTTGCCTAGGAAATTCCATGGACAGAGGAGCCTGGGGGGCTATAGTCCATAGGATCGAAAAAGAGTTGAACATGACTCAGTGACTAAACAACAACAACAATAGCTGATTAACAAAGTTGTGATAGTTTCAGGTGGACAGCAAAGGGACCCAGTCATACATATACATATATCCATTCTTTCCCAAGGGCTTCCCTGGTGGTTGAGTTGGTAAAGAATCCCCCTGCAGTGCAGGAGACTCAGGCTGGGGAAGATCCCTTGAAGAAGGAAATGGCAGTCCACTCCAGTATTCTTGCCTGGAAAATCTCATGGACAGAGGAGCCTGGTGGGCTACAGTCCATGGGGTCTCAGAGTTGGACAGGACTTAGAGACTAAATCGCCACCACTACCACCATTCTCCCTCAAATTCCCCTCTCATCTGGGCTGCCACATAACATTGAGCAGAGTTCCCTGTACTATACAGGAGGTCCTTGTTGGTTATCCATTTTAAATACAGCAGTGTGTACCTGTCCATCCCAAACTCCCTAACTATCCATTCCCCTGTGAGCAGGTCAACTTCCTGAGGGTAGGACCGCATTTATCCTCTTATCTGTTGTATCCCCAACAGTGCCTGAAGCCTCATGGCACTAACTGATGGGTGATCCATGCATGAACCACCATTCGTTCTTGGGAACAGATCCCAGGAACCGCCTGTTCATCAAGAATCCCTTGGTCATGCAAAATAAGTAATTGTTTTGGTTACTGAATTCTGCTAGCCCATGCAGGCAGGCAAACTGAAGCAGGTAAGAAACAATTGCCATAAAGGTCTATGAAAACACGACTTTCTGTTCAACTGGGTTTGTTAGAAAATTTAACTCTGCAAAATCTTAGTTCCTGCAGCATTCCTGTACACACGACTCAGAGCTCCATTTACTCTTTCTGGAAAGTCTTGAGGGATTGGTCTTAGAAGGACCAGCAGGTCCCCCTGTGGCCTGGACAAATGTGTGTGCCTGCCCACGTGCAGAATTTATTTACGCAGAAGTCTACTAAGCCAGTCACCTGGGGCTTTACCAGAAGGTAATCAACCCTGTGGTTTTCCCTTTGAGTGACTTTCAGTGATGCCATACAAAATCTGATCAGTTTAAGTAAGAGGTCAGCTACCAAGGTGGTCAATTTCTCTGATTTCTCAAGGGCCCCGGCCCCAAGAGACTATTTTCGGTATTTCCTACCACTTCAGGAACATGACTTCAGAAAGATGTTTTCCAGGAGGCCTGCAGGCCTGAGGACTGCAGTTAATTGCACTGCCTTTTCCCTCTGGGAAGGAGGCGGTATTGAGGCCAGAGCTGATACATTCTGCTGATATCTTTTTTTTTTCCCCTTGATGCACTCCAACTGACAGATTCAAGCTGGTGAAGCCTCAGACACATTTTATTCATTTATTAGTTTTAACGCTAGCATAGAGGTTCCGAGCATGACCTCTGGTTTTTCCCAGCTCTACTATTTAGCAGCTTCTTGATCACAGGGCAAGTTATTTAACCTCTGTGTTGTTCAGTTTTCTCATCTGTAAAATGAGCTTTTAGTAATAATACATTCCTTGTAGGACTTTGGGTGGGGATTAAATGAGATAATCCATGTACAGTGTGTGGAAGAGAACAGAGCTTAGCACACAGCACTCATTAAATGTGAGAGATCTCATAATCATTATTACAAATCACAAAGCGAGGTGTAGACTACAGAAAACACACTATATTTCAAAGAAGCAGATTCACAGACATGGAGACTAAAGAACATTTTAGGAATAGCACTTCTTAAGGCCTCACATTAGACACTGTATCTAACAAACTCTACCAGAATAAAGGCAGCCCTTTTCCTAGTGGGGAAACCTGCCCCAAGAAGGGCTGCCATTCCTGTCCTGTGTGCTTCTGCAGGCAAACTGGAAGTGATGACAACAGCTGGGCAGGGAGGAGGGATGGGAGTCACATTCGACGAAAGCACAGTTTCTGGAACAGTTCAATAGCAAGAAAAGGCAGAACCTCTCAGGATGCGGTCGGCCTACCCAGCCAGGCTCCCAGACCCCTTCACCTCCTCCATCCCTAGGACCAATCCGGTATCCGGCAGCTTCCAGGTTCCCTGAGCTCCAGTGGAACGCTGCTAAATTCCCTAGGCTGTGGGCTCAGAAGCCAGACTGCCTGGGTTTACCGCTTGGCTCTGCCCTCACTCACTGGTAACGCTGCACAAGTGACTTAATCTCCTTTGTGTTTCTCCTGCGTAAAATAGGGACACTAACATTACATGCTTTACTCATCTAACAAAGACTTAGAAAGCAACGACCATGGACCAGGCATATCATAAATTTTTTTTACAAATATTCACTTGTTTAACTCTCATGATAACCCTATGATTGAAGTCGCTTAGTCATGTCTGACTCTTTGTGACCCCATGGACTATAGCTTGCCAGGTTCCTCCGTCCATGAGATTTTCCAGGCAAGAATACTGGAGTGGCTTGCCATTTCCTTCTCCAGGGGATCTTCCCAACCCAGGGATCAAACCCGGGTCTCCCGCACTGCAGGCAGACTCTTTACAGTCTGAGCCACCTGGGAAGCCTCAATAAACCCTATGAGAAAGGCATTACTGTTATCATGAACCTGTCTTACAGATGAGGAAAATGAGGCACAGAGTGGTTAATTAACTTGTTCATTGTCACACAGCTGACAAGGCGGAGTCAGGGTTTGAACTCAAGCAGTCTGGATCCAGAGTTGGTCCTACTGACTAGTCTTACACTGTCCAGTTCTTAGTGATGTGCTGGCAACCACTGGGTTTCCAAAGGGACTCCCCATAACCCTGGGACCTGTACCCCCAAAGGCCTACACAGTTCTCACAACCATGACCTCCTCATCAGTGATAATTAAAAAGAAGCTACGCTTCCTGCATGCTCATTATGTACCAGGTGCTGTGCGAAGTACAGCACCCACCACTTCAAAGGAGTCTCTCCTTGAAGGAACTGTTGCTATCATTATTCCCGTAATACTGGCAAGGAAACTGAGGCTCAAGTCTGAGCGACCAACGCCAAACCTCTGAAACAACGCAGGAAGCGGAGCCCAGGGCCCAGCACCAGACTCCACATCCCTGTCTGGCTTCTTCCTTGCTACCGGGGGTGGGGAGCTTAACCTCCCTCAGCCTCCGTCCATTACAGCCTCTGTCTGTTACACTCTGCAAAGCAGGCGTGACAGCAACAGTACTCACTGTCTCTATCTTCAAGGAGGATTAAACATGATACTTTTGAACTGCTCAGCACAGTGTGTGACCATAATTGCCCAATACATGGGATGCATACTTAATACGACACTATTATGTTATAATTGCAGGTCCTCTTTCTAGGGATTTAATCAGGCCATCTGGAATCTCGGTCCCCCTTCCCCATCCTCCAACTGAACAATCCTCCAGTCCCAAGGCAGGTCTTTCCTCGCCCCCACTGACAGCTTCAGTTTCCTTGTGTATAAAATGGGGGTGTTGAGTTAGTCAAGCTCTTGTGCCTCCAAGCATGGACATTCTTTGAGTTTTTGATGGGTTTTCTGGTGCTTATATACCACTATTTACTGGGTGACAGCTTTTCTCCCTGACTCCATCCTGACATTTTAATTCTCAGTTTTTGCTTTTATTTCATGCAAATACTTATTACTGCAGCCAAGAGGGTCTCCTGGGAGAGAAACGCATCTAGTTTCCCAGCTTACTGGGCGCTGGATGAGGCCAACCTGGGAGGAAACAAGTCCAAGAATTTGCCAGTTTACACTTTTATTCAAAAACAGCCCAGTGGTTCTCGAAGAGCCACAAGGAAAGCCACCCTCTGTCTCTGCCTGGAAGGGAATTTTAGGAAGGAGGGACAGATGCCTGGCCTAGGAGCAGAGGGGCAAACTATAGGTCAGTGCATTCCTAACACCCATGTTGCTCACCAGCACAAGGTTTGAAAACAGCTGGAAAACTTTGATGTGAGGCATATACATGCCTCGTTCTTGTCTCATTTCCAGTCGAGTCCACTTATTGGTGTTCCTTGCCTGGTTCTGGGATGTCTGAGTTTGGACTATGGACTAGGGAAGGTTGGTATGTAATAAATTCTAGTATCATAGATGGGTATGAAGAAGCCAATATTTTACAAAATCTTGGTTAATTCATTCATTCAGAATGAATTATAATCACCTATTATATTTCAAGCAGTATGCCAGGCATACTAAAAATATTTTATTGGTTTTCAAACAATAATAGTGATATAATAATAACAAACTCATACAGTACTTATTGTGTATAAGGAATTGTTCTAATTTTAATATATATATTTTATTATATATATATGCTTTCAATAAACGTATTTTGTTACATGCATATGTGTGTATGTGCTCAGTCATGTCTGACTCTTTGTGATCCCATGGATGGCATCCTGCCAGGATCCATGGGATTTTTCAGGCAAGAATACTAGAGCAGGTTGCCCTTTCCTCCTCCAGGGAATCTTCCTGACCCAGGGATCGAACCTGAGTCTCCTGCATTGCAGGCAGATTCTTTACCACTGAGCCACCAGGGAAACCCCGTTATATACATATACACACATATATATGTGCATGCACACATCCACAAATATACTCATTCACACATATGAACTTATCTAATCCTTACTTTAACCCTAGAAAATTTATCTTTGTTGTTCAGAAGAAGAAACTGCAGCACAGAGAGGCTGAGAAAATTGCCCCAGGTCACAGAGCCTGAAAGTAGTAAGCGGAACTGAGATTTGAACCAGGCAGGCTGTTGCTGGAGCCCTGCTCTTACCACCATACTCCCCTGTCTCTCTGTGCTACCAAAGGCCTCCCAAGTTCTTTTGATTCTATTCAAATGCTGCCTGGGTACCTACTAGATGCCAAGTCCTGGGCTGGGTGCCAAAGAAATATAAATTCCTAATCACAGGCTTCAAATTCAAGGTTGTCCGGTGGCTGTCCCTCTGGAACGTTCCCCACCTCCCAATCATTTCTTCCTTCTCACTGTTCCAGCCACGAGGCCTGCTTCCCACTCCATACACACATTTCCCTACCTCTTTCTTGCCTGCATGCATGCTGTGTCCCTCACTGAAAATTCTCCCCCCAAACTGTTCTTTCCTTCAAGTCAAATTCTAGACCCAAGGTTACAGCTTCTGACCTACAGAATCCCAGGAGGTCAGTGCTAAAGGACAGCACTCAGCTCAATACCTTATCTTCCTAAGGAAACTGGAAGCCTGAGGAGATTTCACTAATTTCTAGGGGTCATAGGGAGATTGCTTGGAGAAGGGAAAGGCAACCCACTCCAGTATTCTTGCCTGGGAAATCGCATGGACAGAGGAGCTCGGCGGGGTCCACCGGGTTGCAGAGAGTCAGACACGACTAAACGACTAACATTTTCACTTTCACACTAGATGTATTTAGGAGCAGAATTCATGTCTTCTAAGGTTATTTAGCAAGTCTTCCTATGGATACCTTTAGGTGTTGCAGGTATCTCAAACAAGGGTGATTTTGTCTCCCAGGGGACATCTGGCAATGTCTGGAGACATTTCTGGCTGTCCCAACTAGGAAGATGCTACTGGCATCTAGCAAGTAGAAGTGAAAGATGACACTAAACATTCTACAATACACAGGATGATGCCCCAACAGTGATTCAGCCCAAGATGTTAACAGTGCTGAGGCTGAGAAACCCTGGTGGAGGGAAATACAATTTTTTTTTTTGCATCATCTCATGTATCAGGCAGTTCTCATTACAGGATTCTGTAAGCGTGACAATAAAATGGTACCTTCAGAAATGAATCGTGAAATGGCAAATCAGAGAACTAGGCCTCACTTGGATAGAGGCCCTCAGGCCCCCTCCTCAACACATTTTCCCAAGGAAGCCAAAGTCCTTTTCACAGCCTTCAAGTCCCCTCAGTAAGGAGTTTTTCCTTTTCTTTTGGGTAGCAAAAAGACGAACAAATTGAGACTGTTTTGTGCTGAAGTAAGTCACACTGAGATCTCTGTGCACCTTTCTGAGAAAAAAATTACATGATTGCAGCAAATGGAACATATAATGCTTGCAAAGTTCAGAGAAATCTTTGTCCAAAAGTTGTGCCCACTTGCTGTTTAATGCTACTATTGAAGTACTCTGTACTTTAAAGAGCCAGCTCATTAAACCTGTCGTGGATAATGTAACAAAAGTGTGATTCCATATTCTCCTCCTCCCAGCCCATCTTTTCTGCCTTGTGAGATGTAGCAAGGGGCCTGAAAACTTTCTCCTCCTTAGAAGTAAATGCTCAGTTAGTGGCAAAACCCACTTTGCCAAAATAGAAATTCTAGGTCTGTTCAAATATGTGAAAAAAGACATCTCAAACACCAGGTGTAGGTAAACCAAACTGGTGTGTTCATATCTGAACATGTTGTCATGTTACTTTGAGTAGAAAATAATGAACCATAGTTACATGTCTCTTGCTCTGGCAGCATGGCTTATTTTATTCTATTATTTGGAGGGTAATTGCTTTACAATACTGTGTTGGCTTCTGCTGTACAACAACTGTGAATCAGCCATGAAAAAAAAAAGTGAAAGTGTTAGCTGCTCAGTCATATCCTGACTCTTTGCCACCCTATGGACTGTCCATGGAATTCTCCAGGTAAGAATAGTGGAGCAGGTTGCCATTCCCTTCTCCAGGGGATCTTCTCAATCCAGGGATCAGACCCAGGTTTCCTGCATTGCAGGCAGATTCTTTATATACCCCCTCCATGTTGAGCCTTCCTTCCTCCCACTCATGGCTTAAGAGTTGAAAATAAGGCCTTTCCTTACAGAAAGGAGTCACTATTGATTTTGGCAAGCCCTTAATGTATCTTTTTTTGGGGCACAGATTCACTGCTGTCCTCCAGAATCCTTTACCTTTTTTTAATGTATGAATTGTAGAACCTGAATTTTTAGCTGGGCACATGTCTGCCCAGATAAAGACTACATTTCCCAGGTTCCCTTGCAGCTAAGTGCTGACCAATAGGGAGTGAGGGGAAGTGATGTGTGCAATCTCTGGAGCAGGCCCTATCCTACGTTCCCTCTTCCCACCCGACAGCCATAGCCCTGGTGGGTGGGGTCAGCCATGTTGGGCTATGCAGAGAAAGGTATCACCTAAGGGATCACAGAGCAACAAGAGGGAGGGTGCCTGGGTCTCTGACCTGGAGCTGCCATAACACCCCAGACTGCCCAAGCCTTGATTGTTAGATGAGGAAAATGTTAAGCTCCTGTTTTATCCAAGCCACAAGCATTTCCTATGTATGTTACAGCTAATGAATCTATATCCTAATTAATCCATTCCACAAATGGATCTTTAATTTAAATCAATTCAGTGAAGCACTAATATATAGTGGCTATTGCACTGGGTGCTGAAGGTCAAAGATGAAACACCACCTTCTAAGGGATTCTAGAAAGAATGGATAGTCTTCTTCATAAAAAATTTCACAAATAAATGAACCAATTCCTGAGATGTAAAGGGCAAAGTTCTATTGTTACAATCCCCAAATTAATTCCTAGTAACACCAATCCCATAAACAGATCTGCACATTGAAAACATTTTTTTCCCCTCTATTTTTTGGCCATGCCATGTGGCATACAGGATCTCAGTTCCCTAACCAGGGATCAAAATTGTGCCCTCTGCAGTGGAAGCATGGAGTCTTAAGCACTAGACTGCCAGGGAAGTAAGTCTCCAGATCTGCACATTTTTTTTTTTTTCTGTAAAGGGCCAAAGAGTAAATATTTTAGGCTTCATGGGCCATTTGGTCTCTGCCACAAATACTCAGCTCTGCCTTGGTAGTGAAAGTAGTCATAAACAATGATAAACAAATGGGCATGCCTATTTCCCAATACAACTTCTTATACAAAAATAGGTGGCAGGCAGCTCTAGCTTGCTGACTCCTGATCTATGGTAAAATAATTTAATAGGACGACCTTCTTTTGGGGATTGACAAGAAACATGGGGTGTTAAAGACAGAATTTTTTAAAAAAATGTTAAATTTTATTTAATCCAGTGTCTTCCAAATTTATTGAACCACTTCAAATTTTAAAATAATATTTATTAGTATCCCAGGACCAGCCTTCGAGGGTGCTGTTCCAAACACTGGCTAAGTAAATTTTACTGTTAGTGGGTTATTTTAGGCATACATAAAATATATAGTAGTACAATGACCCCGACATGTCCACTACCCAACCCAACTGAAAAAATAAAGCGTTTTAAATACAAAGACCTCTGTACACCTATCTTGATTCCATCATCTCTTCTACCCTCCTGAGATTACCACCTCCCCTGAATTTGACATTTATCATAGCTATCTTGCTTTATATATATACGCTTTTACTATTTTATGAATTCCTACTAATATGTAGACTATTTTGCATGTTGGTAGGCTTTATGTAAATGTTAGCATTAAACCCAAATCCTGCCTCAACTTGCTTTTTTTGCACAATATTGTCTCTGAGATTTATATAATAATATGTAGCTCTAGTTCATTTATTTTCTTTGCTAGTTGGCATTCCTGTGAATGAACATAGCAGCATTTATTCATCTGTTCTCCAGTAGAAAGCTCGTTCCTTTCTCTTTTCTTTTTTGTTTTTTGTTATTTGTTCTTTTTTGTATTTTGTTATTACAAACACTGCATCTATAAACATCTTTGTACACAGGGGAGAGTTTCTCCAGGGTATAGACCTAGGAGTAGCATTATGTGTTTTCAAGTTTACTTGAAAGTGGATTCAGAGTCCCCTCTGGTGCTGTTTAAGAGTCCGTGCTCTTCTATAGCTTTTCTCAAATCCGCCAGTCTAATGGGAATGAAATACACAGTAGGGTGTGGTTCCAGATCTCATTTCCAGGGTTACTAGGCAGGCTGAGCCTCTTTTCATACATTTCTTGGACTATTTTTATGTTACTTCTCAGGGATCTTTGGCCTTGGATGATGCTGACAGGGTAGATTGACACAGGAGACTGACAGGCATAAAAATTTCTAAGGAGAACTAAGGCTAGAGGCTGATCCTTCCAAGATGAACCAGTGTGCCTCGTTCAAAAGTCTGTTTCCCATTTCCCAATGCTGATTCTTTGACTGAAGTTACCTTAAAAACTAATTTTTATGGGAGTATAGTTGCCTTACAATGTTGTATTAGTTTCTTCTGTATAGCAAAGTGAATCAGCTCAACGTATACATATATCCCCCCTTTTTTGGATTTCCTTCCCATTTAGGTCACCACAGAGCACTGAATAGAGTTCCCTGAGCTATACAGTGGGTTCTTGTTAGTTATCTATTTTATAACTAATATCCATAGTGTATATATGTCAACCTCGATCTCCCAATTCATCCCACCCTCCCTTCCTCCCTTGGTGTCCATGCATTTGTTCTCTATGTCTGTGTCTCTATTTCTGTTTTGCAAATAAGATCATCTATACCATTTTTTTAGATTCCACATACATGCATTAATATATGATATTTGTTTCTGAAATTACTGTTTTAGTGGCGAGAACTTGGGCTTTGGAGTCAGACAGGCCTGGTTCTAATCCAAGATGAGGCTCTTTCTACATGTGATGGTAGCCAGATTTCCCAGCCTCCTGGAGCCCCAGTTCCCTCGGGTGTGAAGAGGAAAATAGTCTTGCATGCAGACAGGGGAGACTGAACAATGTGAGAAGCACCCAGGACAGTGTCTGGTCTACAACTCACGATCGTTCCCTCTGTCATCCTGTGCAATACAGGAGATGTGAGCTGAAGCTCCGCTCATTCTTTCACCCTCTGCACACCTCAGTTTCCTCCATGGGGAAAAGTGTCACACCATTTACACACAGAAAATCAGACCACAAAACTGAATAACCCACAGAGCTCGAAAAGACTTTGGAGATCACCCAGTCTGGTGGTTCTTCATCTGTCATAGGGTGATTCCATGAGCTTGTAAAAGACAAGTTCACTTTGGAAAAAACGGCACATATGCTCTAATCGCTGGGTTGACTACAAACTTTCTGAAGGATGGGACCTGCTCCTTCATCGTTACCCAGAGCACCACTGTCATGACCTTATATGAAGGACTTTGTATAAGGATATGGCTGTATGGTAAGTACTGGTTGGCTGGCTTATTGCTAAGGGAAGTTAACACTTCTGTGTAACTAACATTTTCACCTAGAGTTTGGGAGGTTTGCTCGCAGATGAGAAAATAAGCATCTTGGACAGAAATTTGACTCAAGAGGGGACCCCCTCCCCCCCAAAAAAAACCTGTTCCCAGGAAGTCAAATCTCATGTGGCAAACTACACACTCTCAAACTTCCGGACTGAATCTGAAGCCCCAGTCGGAAGTGAGCCCCAAATACCATTTAAGATTTAGTTTTCTGCCTTTCTGTAAGCACCAAATGTGTTTGTTTTACTTTCAACACTTTGGAAGCTCAGAACAAATTCCAAGTGTTGGCAAACTGTGTGCGGGTACAATCTGGTTTCTGCCCACGCTGGGCTGTTGAAACTGCTGCTTCGGGCCCTGGTGTCTCCCGCAGTGCCAAGCCGAGGCGCCTCCTGTTGGTCTGCATCTTCTCTGCCTGTGGATAGCCTCGGATGCTGGCAACCCCTCCCCATCTCAGTTTCCTACATCTGCTACCTCACTTTCTTCAGGCTTTTCTCGGACCTGGGAGCCCTCGCCTTCTGTCTCGTGATGACGCCTCTTCATTGGTCCTTTTCCTGGGCTTCAGGCCTACCCATGACTTCAGTGGCCACCAGTCTGCCAGAGTGCCTCCCCAAAGCATCTCAGTTAAGACCTTTCTTCTGAGTTCCCTGCCTGAACCTCACCTGCCTACCACTGTCTCCATGTTGCTTTGCATCTGAATTAGGTAGGAAAAGCCCTGTCTGTCACGTCTAGTATCAGCAACACACTTGGTAACAGCCCTTTGTATCATTCATTCATTCAACAAGTATTTACTGGGCTCCAACTATGTGCCCAGTAAACGTGGGCCTGCCCATGTTCTGTGGCAGGCCCCGCAATCAAGGAAACAGATTTCTGGCCCAGCCCTAAAGAGAGAAAGAAGCTACTCTTTGAGATAAAGGCTGAGCTATGACTTTTTCTTCTGGAGTATTCTATGCCCCCTCCCTAACCTCTGACCACTTGGGACAAGCCCCCATCAATGAAAGGCCGTATCTGTTGTCTACACATCTTCCTTTCTGTTGTTGTTTCCTGCTAGTGACTTCATCTAAGGTTGCAAGTACAGCTGGTAACAGACAATCAATGACTTTGGTCAAAGTTCCAGGATACCATCCAATGATGGTCTTCAAAAATCCCACACTTCAGAGAAAATATAAAACCTGAGTATCCCGAGGAACTCGGAAATCACTGAGGTGGGGACAGTGGCCCCCAAGCCAGTCAGCCCCAATCAATTTTCTTCCTGCACTTGGAGGGGGGACTGAGCCACCAGAGAAGAAGGGCCAGGACACACCTGCCTTCAGCCTGGGCTACAAACCACATCCCTTGTTGGCACACTAGCACATCGCTTCAAGATATTTATTCCTTGTCCCTCTTAGAGGAAGTTGAGGCTATTGTTTTTGGTAATCAGGAGAAGCTGACCTCCTTGGTCCCCAGTGGGGGAGCAAGGATATTCGCTAATATTTAATGTGCATCTTCTGTGACACGAGTATGCTACATGATTTACCTGCTGTGTGTGTGTTCAGTCACTCAGCCATGTCTGACTCGTTGCGATTCTACGGACTGTAACCCACCGGGCTCCTCTGTCCACGGGATTTTCATAGCAAGAATACTGGAGTGGGTTGCCATTTCCTTCTCCAGGGAATCTTCCAGACCCAGGAATTGAACCATGTCTCCCACGTCTCCTGCATTGCAGGCAGATTCTTTACTGCTGAGCCACCAGGGAAGCCCAGTTTACTTCCTACGTGGTGTTAAATGGTTTAATTATATCATTTTACTTAATTCTTCTGATAAAGAGTGGGAATATTATGGTTCCTATTTTATAGATACAGAAATTGAACCCCAGAGAAGTGCATAACTTGCCTAAGGTCACACAGAGAGTAAGTAGTCAAGCCAGGATTTGAACCCAGGCAGTCCGGCTATAGGCCTGCACTCCTAGGCACTCTGCTTGGCTCCTTCTCTAATTAGATGACAACATGAGCCCTTAATTCTCTGGCAATCTTCCTCTGATGGAGGAGCCAGACACAGACTCTCTCATTTCCATGGACAACCAAGTGGGCAGCATCTGGCACTCAACATTTTCAAAATTGAACCCACTGTTACTTCTCTGACATTGTCTGTGTCCTGTATTTGTTAATAGCGTCCTTAGCTACACACTCCCCAGAAACCTGAGTCAAACTCTAATATAAAAGTTTTTGGAGGGGAAAGGGTTATCACATGCACATGCTACCACATACAACAGGGGAATAAATTTCCCTCCCATTTCTGGCTCCCCCATATGATGGCTGAATTAGGTCTCCCCCACCCCCAAGAGATATGCTGAAGTCCTAAGCACCTAACCCACAACTATGAAGTGAAGGTAACTTTATTTAGAAATAGAGTCTTTGCAGATACAGTCAAGTTAGATGAGGTCATTGTTGTTGTTTAGTAACTAAGTCATGTCCTTGTGACCCCATGGACTATAGCCCACCAGGCTCATCTGTCCAGGGGATTCTCCAGGCAAGAACACTGGAGTGGGTTGCCATTTCCTTCTCCAGGGCATCTTCCTGACCCAGGGATCAAACCCTCATCTCTTGCATGGCAGGTGGATTCTTTACCACTGAGCCACTGGCAAAGCCCCACATGAAGTCATTGGGGGTGGGCCCTAATCCAGTTTAACTGGTGTCCTTTACAGGAAGGTGGAGGTTTAGACACAGAAACAGAGAGAAGACAGCCATGTGAAGGAGGAGGGCAAGACTGGAGT
Source organism: Bos indicus x Bos taurus (assembly GCF_003369695.1). Taxonomy (NCBI): domain Eukaryota; kingdom Metazoa; phylum Chordata; class Mammalia; order Artiodactyla; family Bovidae; genus Bos; species Bos indicus x Bos taurus. The sequence goes on from NC_040080.1 coordinate 49,397,190, forward strand.
GATGCTAGCACAAGCCAAGGAACACGGGGCTACTAGAAGCTGGAAGGGAACAGAAAGGATCCCCCTCCAGGTACTTCGGAGGGAGCATGGCCCTGCTGACACCTTGATTTTGGACTCTAGTCTTCAGAACTGTGAGACAGTAAATGTCTGTTGTTTTAAGTCACCAAGTCTGTGGTGCTTTGTTTCAGGAGCCATAGAAAATGGATATGCTGCTGCTGCTGCTAAGTCGCTTCAGTCATGTCTGACTCTGACCGATCCCCTAGACGGCAGCCCACCAGGCTCCCCCGTCCCTGGGATTCTCCAGGCAAGAACACTGGAGTGGGTTGCTGTTTCCTTCTCCAATGCATGAAAGTGAAAAGTGAAAATGAAGTCACTCAGTCGTGTCTGACTCTTAGTGACCCCATGGACTGCAGCCTACCAGGCTCCTCTGTCCGTGGGATTTTCCAGGCAAGAGTACTGGAGTGGGCTGCCATTGCCTTCTCCGAGAAAATGAATATACCCAGTTTTCTAATTCCCCTCCTTGGCTGGTTATTGGTTTCATGCATACTCTTCCAGAGACAATCTAAACATGGATATAGAAAATACTCAGTTATGTTATTTCACACAAGGGCGACACCTCATACACTATTATCTATAGTCTTTTTCACTTGATAACCCATCAGGACTAATTTCAAAAATTATAATAAGTATATGTAACAGAAAAACTGACAATTTTAATATTAAACAAAAATTTTTTTCATGCCACACAGTATGTGGGATCTTAGTTTCCCAACCAGTGATCGAACCTGTACCCCCTGCACCAGAAACGCAGAGTCTTAACCACTGGACTGTCATGGAAGTCCCTATTTTTAACATTTTAAGTGTACAATTCTGTGGCATTAAGTAATTCACATTGTCATGCAACCACCATTACCAGCCACCTTCAGAACTCTTTCATCTTCCAAACTGCAACTTGGTACCCACACTAACCCCAGGCCCCTCTGTCCACAGCACACCAGGGCCATTTCCAACAATGCTCAGTCCCTCACCCCCTACATGTGTCCCCAGGTTTCATCTTCTCTAGCCTCTTTCCCCATCTCTCCATACCCACTGCTTCTGCATCAGTCCAGCTGCCAGCATCTCTCACCTGGATCCCTGTACGAGTGTCTTCGTTCCAGGCCCTTGCTGCCTCAGCCCATGTCTCTCACCTGGATCCCTGTAAGAGTGTCTTCGTTCCAGGCCCTTGCTGCCTCAGCCCACGTCCCCTGCCACCAGCCCCTCTCTCTAAAGCACTGCCGTCACTCTCATCCCTAACCATCTGGGATGGCTCCTCCCTCCCACAGAATAGTGGCAAAATCCTTTGGTGTGGCATAAAAGACCCTCCCTGGGCTGAGTTTAGCCAAGATTTCTCTGTGGTATCCAATGTCTGGTCCAGGGTCTGGCCTACAGGAGGTGCTCAGAGCACTGCTGGTTGAACCTGTGTTCTTAGTTTCAATTCCTTGTGTTTCTTCCAACACACAGTCCCACCTTGGCCTTTGTATATGTGGTTCCCTCTGTGTGGACTTATTTTTTTCTACTGCCCTCTCCCTTCCTCTTGTAGCTTCACCTTCTCTACCTAGCAAATCTGTTTATTCTCAGGATTCACATCAAATGGTACCTCTGGCATTTCAAGCTCCCAGACCTAGATCTTCACTGCCTTATAGTAGAGCATTTGCCAGATTTTTCCATAATCCCTTGACCTCTTTGCCCACCCACTCCCAGTCTAACTCCCAGTAAGCCAGGCACACAGTAGGGGCTGGTTTGGGCCTGCTGAGTGCAGGGCACCTCGCCAGCTCTGCTCCTGGACCTGCTCTGTGGCTCCTCCCTGACACCGAAAGGGGAGGACAGTCGAGCCCCAAAGCGCCCGCCTGGGAGCACGCAGAGCGCGGCTTCCCATCTTGCAGGAGGCGCTGATGCACTGACATCAGGCAAGAGTGGCAGCAGCTCCCACAGGGTCATCTCTGGGCCCAGAGGGCAGTTTCAGGTCCGCTGGAGGTGAAGGAACTGGCATCCCGTGCCTGCACTTTTAAGCCAGCCCAGCTGAAGAGGCCAGGAGTGGCAAGGACAAGGACACTCAAGAGGAGAAGTGAGGAGAGAGCAGTTCCCACTCTGAGAGGCTGGGGAGCCTTCCAGGGCCCCACAGAGGCACGTGCAGGGCCCAGGTGCTCCGCCTCTGCAGGTGATCTGACGGAGAGAACAGGGAGACCCAGGTCTGAATTCAGGGGCCCACGCGGACTTGACTGAGGGAAATGGCTGCCATAGATGCGGCTCTAGATGTCCCACCCCACCCAGTTTTTTCCAGAAGTCCCTGGCCAGGATACCAAGTATTCCTTTACAGCAGGAGCCTGAGGCTGTCCCATCCTCTCGAGGTCCCGAGGTGCTCCATCCCTCCCTCCTCAGTGCCCCTCTCCCCCACACTCTCCTTCGCTTTCTTTGTATTCAGACTCTGTGAGATTATCTTGCTAATCTGTTTGCCATTGCTTATTGTAGGCATCTCCCAGCAGCACTTCAGTCTCCTCTGAGCCCAGAAAAGACCTGGCTCCATAAGGCTGGGGAAGGAGTGGGTGGACAGCATCTTTCCTTCTGACACTAAGGGCCAGAATTCCCCTCAACCAGGTGATCCTCTTCTTAAAGGGCCACAGAAGCTTGTGGGAACAAGGACCAGCAGCTCCAGCAGCACCAGGCCTGCTTCCTATGTGATGGGCAGCAGCTGGGTTTTCCCTGGCTTGATGTCCCTGGATCCCACCCAGGTTCTGGCGGGCCATCAGCACCCCATACGTGTTTGGTAAATGAAACTGAATTTCCAGCTGTCATTATAAGGCTGTGTAAGAGGCAACAGAATTTCAGTTCAGGTGCCTCAGGGGCACAGTCTTTGTCTTAAAACCTAGTTTGACCTAAACTAGACAAATAACAAAACCTATTAACCTATTAACCTTGGGCAAACTTCAAGAGATGGTGAGGAACAGGGAGGCCTGGTGTGCTGCAGTTTATGGGGTAGCAAAGAGTCAGCCACAGCTTGGCGACTGAACAATGAACAACAAATTAACCTCAAAATGTGCCCAAGAGACCTAAGAAGTGCTAGGAGGGGCGGACCAAGCAGTGGTAAAATTTGTTAAATTCATATGTGACCTCTTAGTGAAGTTCCCCATTCCACAAAGCAGTCGTCACCCCCATCTTTACAGGGGATGAACCTGGTCCTGTGAGATGGGCAGAGTGACCTGCCCAAGGGGACCTGTTAGAAAGCAGCAGATCCAGATGAGAGCATCTAGTGTGGGGCTTGGCCTTAGGAGCTTGAAAAATGTAACAGAAGAGCAAAGGAAAGAAAACAATGCGTGACCTTCGACAAGCTCTGTAGCCACAACTAGCCTCACCGTTCCTATTTTGTAATGTCCTGGTCTGATACTCCTAGCATCTTACCATCCCCAAACGTACCCCTTCTGGACAGCTCAAAGTCTGGTTTGGATTTAAGAAACACTTGCAAAAAGATTAGCCATTTCCTGGAGGGAGCTCATGGTTCCAACAAGCTCCAACTGCTGTCGGTCAGTGTCATTTATCAGCTAAGAAAGGATTTGAGAACACCCTTTCCTACCATTATTTTAACACAGCCTCACTCTGGAGCAAAACTGCCTCTTACAAATGTGGGGAAAACAGCAGCATTTACTGTTCGTGTTTCTGAAATGTTTCAAGACCAATTATTAATAGGAAAATGTACAAAGCCTAATAAGAAAATGCTGCCGGGAGGTATTATTTATTTGTTCTTTCCTTTATTCTTACTTCCCTCCCATTTCCCAAAGGACAGGAAAAAAAAAAGAAAGATGATCTGATACTTTAATTAAGGAAGAATAAATGGGTCACCCTTGTCGGTTTACAACCTGCAGCTGCATTAAATGGTGTTCCTCTGGTATAAACTCGATTGCCACGGTGAGGCTTCACTGTAGCAGAATAAAGACAAAAGGGGAGCTCCCATAGGACTGACCAAGGTCACTGTGAAAACCAATGCAGCACTAGCGTCAGACCTGGGAATCCTTGACTGTGCTTGCTCTGTCCCGGCTGGTGTCCAGGCTGCCTCCCACCAGGAAATGTTGGTCGGCTGGTAGGTAATTATATGTTCTAATAGTCACTGACACTCCAGCTGCCAACACCACGTCCCAAGTTCCCGCATCGGTTAGAATACCAAACTACTTACACTGTTTCTAAGACTGATTACTTATAGCAGTATGTTAAGCTCCAAATGATTCAGAACTAGGAGTCTGCCTAGCAACTTCAAAGATGAACGTCTGAGACAGCAGAGACAAATCAACTTGCAAAGTCCTTCATCTTACACCTCATCTGCCTTACAGTAGCTATGTGATTTAGGACGAGTCCCATAAATGCAACTAGCCTCAGTGTTCCTATCTGTAAAATGGGACAATAAAGTCTGCCTTGCGGAATTTGTTTGGGATGGCACACTGTGAAGACTTAGTGCAAGGCAGGTGTCCAGTACCTATTGTTGGCTCTCTAAATGCACAACACTTCTTTGATCCCATCCCTTGAAAACTGGAGACAATAATTCCTACTTCACATCACACTAAATGTGATTGTAAAATATATGTATAGATGTATCTATATATTGCCCAGGCTGAAAAATAGATACTCAAAAAACAAACAAACAAACAACTGGCTGATCATATCATGGACTGAATTTAGCCTAGTTGATGGAACTTATCTTACATTTATTACTTAGGAAAATTTTTAACTAAATATTTTAGTTCTTTTTGAAAATGATTTCCAAATGTGAGGAAAATTTAGCTGGAACAACCAATTAGCATATTTCCTAGACACAAATCATCTTGTGCACAAATGAGTCAAGAACTGAGAGAAAAATGCCTAAAAATAGCTTAGAGACGCAGGTGAACTGGCTTCCTTTGCTTCCCTGCTCACTGTGTGCGTCGTGGCCTGGCAGGTGATCACACTCACATCCCGAATGGCAAGGCTGATTCGTCAAACTGGACAAACCCTGAAACTGAAATCCTTGGTGCAACTGTCAGAGCAGCACACCCCTGGTCACTAGACCCTGCAGTGAAAGCTCTGTGCTGGGGGAGGGGCCTACAGATGACAGTGGTCCTTGGAGTTCATGTTCAGTCTATGGATTTAGGAAAGGAAAAGAAGCATCTGGAAGGTGATCAGCATCCTCCAAGGGGGCTGACTCCAGATCCAGGGCAGGGGCCAGAAAAGTTGGTTATCTCTCTGGGCATCTGGGTTTGATGTTCGACTTCTAACTCTCACTTAACATCTGTGTGATGTTAGAAGAGTTACCTAATCTTGTTGGGCCTTGATATCTTTCTTTGTAAAATAGGGAAGCACTATTTTCCCAGTTAACAAGAGTGTTTGTTTTGAGGTTCAAATGAGAGCCTTAAGATAAAGCAATACCTAGATATGAACCTCCATTATTACTACAGCGATAGTAGATATTTACACTGCTGCTGCTACTGCTGCTAAGTCACTTCAGTCGTGTCCGACTCTGTGCGACCCCATAGACGGCAGCTCACCAGGCTCCCCCATCCCTGGGATTCTCCAGGCAAGAATGCTGGAGTGGGTTGCCATTTCTTTCTCCAATGCATGAAAGTGAAAAGTGAAAGGGAAGTCGTTCAGTCATGTCTGACTCTTCGCGACCCCATGGACTGCAGCCTACCAGGCTCCTCCATCCATGGAATTTTCCAGGCAAGAGTACTGGAGTGGGGTGCCATCGCCTTCTCTGAGAGACTTATAATGCTCACTAAAAATGACCGTGTCATGAATACTTACTTCCTCTTAGGCATTGTCAGTGTGGTCCTTTATGTTTGTGATCCTGCTTTGTGCTTGCACCAATATCTGAAGGGGTTGCTATTACTATGTCCATGTTACAGGTGGGAAATGAAGGTCCAGAGAGGTTAACTAGCTTGCCCAAGTTTGCACAGCTAATTAGTCATGTTGGTGGAATGTGGACTCAGGCAACCGGACTCGAGCCCAGGTGCCTACCCTTTAGGCTGTGAGGTTTCCTGAGAGCATGACAAACAACAAGTTCTTTATCAGCAAAAGTTAAGGAAGTATCCTACTTTCCCCGCCACCCAGCGGCCTCAGGTTTGCTTCAAGGAGGAGAGCTGGCGTCTCAAGGTCATCCCAGCCCAGAGCTGGGGACTGTGAGCAGCAGCAGCAGGAGTGAGCCTGCAGGTAGGGTGCCACACCCATGAAACAGGAGGCAGGAGAGTCTCATGGGCACAGGATGGGCTTCGGAGCAAGAGTCACAAGGATCGCCACCTTGACATCTACACTATCAGCTGTCCCACCAACAACTTCCCAGTCTGTAAAATGGGAAGTTTACACTACCCTCAGGAGGCTGCTTCAGGGATCAGAGTAATGAATGCAAATCTCCTGTTGCAATTAATACCCGCCACACAGCAGGTGCTCAGTAAATGGCTGCTCCTGTGTCTCTCTCCCTGAGACCCGTGGTTATTCTAGGTGATAAAATGTAAGGGATGGTGGCACTGACAGATTCTCTCTGGACAGAAACCTCCTGAGGAGAGTACAAATCAGGGCTTAGAACTATGGGGTCTGGGGGTATGGGCTGCCTGAATTCACATTCTGGTTCCACCACTTACAAATCTTGTGACCTTAGGCACGTTACTTAATCTATCTGTGCCTCAGTCTCCTTGTCTGTAAAGTGGGCATAATAACAATACCCACTTCATTCATTATTAATTAGTCTGTGTAAAGCAGTTATGACGGTGCTCACTTTGTGGCAAGCTTTCAGTAAATGCTTGCTGACTTGCATCAGGGCCCTGCATGTCCCTGGGTGGTGGGGCATTTATGAGCCTTCAGTGGGCTATGCTGTTTTCTGCAAACCCTCCCCTTCTTTGCAGACTTCCAATCAGATCTTGGAAGGGTGGAAATCTCTGAAGCCTGGCCACATGACAGGCTACCCTAACCTGGTGGGCAATGGGGATTTGAAAATGGTGTCCATGACACCTAGACAACAGACCTGGGAGTCGGGAAAGCACCCACACTCATGCACACACACCTATGTCTGAGTTTCTGTATTGTCTGCATTTACAGCCAGGTTTTGACTCAAATGAGTGGTTTCATTTCTTTCACTTTGGATAAAAGTGAGTCTCTCCCTACCCCTGCATGGGGTCCCTGAGTGGTGCATGAATAATTCCCACCTTGATGCAGTAGATACCTGGATGCAGGGGTGAGAAATGGAGGGCGAGCCAGTTCATTCCATGCAAGTGAAAAAGCACAGGCGCTCTCAGACCCAACCAGAAATTCTACTCTGCACGGTTTAGTTAGAAAACTACAGGGAGACAATAATTTACTTCTAGTAGAGAGAGGGAGAGAGGGAAGACGAGGGCGGGAGGGGGAGAGGGAAGGAGAGAAGGAGAGGGAAGGAAGAGAAGGAGAGAAGAGGGGCAGGATGAGAGGGAGAGAGAACGTAATCGAAAGAATACGCCTAGAATCAAGATCAAGGCACACGGATATCTTGTAATCTAAGAATCAGGAGCATTCCCATATAGCCTTGCTCCCAGTCCTCCTGCGTCCCTGCAACTCGAGGGACCTGCTTATTGTCAAGCCTGCGTCTCTCCTTTAAACCAGAGGAGCCTCGATCTTCGTGACAGCGAGGCTGCCCGCGCACACCGCCCAGGGCGCAAACCAGCCCAAAGCCCCCGCGCGCTGCGGCCGCGCTCCCCGCACCGGGGACGCGGGCTGGGTGTGAGAGGAAGGGCGCCCTCCCAGAGCCCCGCCGCCCCGGGATCTCCAGCCCGCCACCCTACCTGAGCTGGCGCGGCTCGCAGTCCACGCCGGGCAGCAGCAGCCGGGCGGCCTGGCGGACGTCGTCGCTGTCCATGGAGAAGCTGCGGCGGTGGCCGGCGTGCGCCACGGCCACCCGGATCCACTCCATCAGCGGCGGCAGCACGAGGAAGGGCCTGCGGCGAGGGAGGGACCGAGACGCGTTAGGGCGGCAGTAGCAGGGGCTCCCTGCTCAGCCCCACCCCCTGCTCATCGCCGACTTCCCCACCACCCGCCTCCCCCTTTTCCCTGGAGACACTGTCTCTCAATTCAAAGTGAGAGAACCTTTGGAGACATCCGGACCGCACCGGTGACCTCGGGGCAGGCTCTCTGGAGTCTTTGGGCCTCAGTTTCCTCATCTGCAAATGGGGGATAATGTGACTGAAAGGATACGACGTGACTCTTCAGTGAGTGTAATCTCCCTCGGCGATCAAATGAACATTAAGGAAATGACTCACTTAAAGCACCAAGCACAGGGTCAGGTGCTTAGTAGAGAATCCAATCCACTCCTGGGGTTATTAGGACTTGGGGCTCCCCACGGTGAGCCCAATCTTAAAGTGCCCTCCAACACTCCCTTCCCACCGCTAGGCTGCTTCCTGTCATCATCCTTCCGAAGTTCTCCCAGGCCTCAGCTCTTCTCAAGGACCAGACTGCTGGCAGACTTCAGCATCTGGGAAGAAGCAGTCTTCTGGGAGAACCTGGAGGGGCAGCCCAGAGCTGCCAGCGATGTGCGGGGGAGGAGGGGGCGGTGCTCTGGGGCCTTAGCCACACCCCCGAGCTGTGGGAAGTCTCGGCTCCCCACTAGCTAAAGGGGTCACAGCAGGGGTCCAACTCGCTGCATGAATTAACCGAGATCTTGCTTCTGGCTGAACTTTCTAGGTGTAATACATTTGTGCTATCTTCCTATTCCTGAAAGTGATTATTATAAATTCCATCTTCTCATTAGGACTGAGGACAGGGAGCTTTTGCAAAATCCTGATACCCGAGTCCTATGCCAGGGATTCTAATTTAATTTATCTAGGATGAGGCTGGACATTGATAGCTTTTAAAACCTCCCCCAGGTGAACACAACACGGCTCAGAATTCTCTGGAGAGTTTCTTAAAATGCAGATTGCTGGGCTCCACCTCCATAGTGTCCGATTCAGGAGATCAGGGGATGTGGCCAAGAATTTGCATTTCTAATGAGTCCTGGGTCTATGCTAAGGCTGATGCTACTGGTTAGAGGTGGGTGCGTGTTCAGTCTTGTCCAACTCTTTGAGACCCTAGGGGCTATAGCTCACCAGGCTCCTCTGTCCATGGAATTTCCCAGGCAAGAATACTGGAGTGGGTTGCCATTGCCTACTTCAGGGGATCTTCCTCACCCAGGGACAGAACTCCCATTTCCTGTGTCTCCTGCATTGGTAGGCCGATTCTTTACCACCTTGCCATCTGGAAGCCCTAGAGGGGCACACTCAAAGAGCTTCTGCTCTAAAGTATGGTATAGGGCCTGGGGATCACCTGGTTTTGTGTGTGTATGTGTAAATGCAGATTTCCTGGCCTTATCTCCAGTAATGCTGATTGCACAGGGCTCATGAATATAATTTTAATAAGCAGCCCCTATGATATTGATTTAGGTAGACCAGGGGCCACACTTTGAGAAATGCACGGTGCAGGTCAAAAAGATTTCCTATTCATGCGTTATGGCTACAGTTGGGTTGAGGCATGCGGGGTATGTGGGTGTAAAATTTAGGAAGGCCAGATCATGTCAACATGTTCCAGCAGCTTTCTTGCTTCACCCTAGCCCTGGAGCTGCTGTTCAATCCAGCATGGCTGCCATGGGTGGGAGAAGAAAGTGGTAAGTAAAGGGTTTATTTACCCAAGGCAGGAGCACCTTCACTGTATGCAGTTGTCTCCCCATTTTGGTGGCAGGTTCCAGTTTTTCTAGAATGCTTTCTGGTTATCCAATGTTAAGACTTAACAGCTGTTACATTCATCTCAGTTAATCCCATTCATGATCTCAGCTAAATGCTTAGGACAACCTACAAGCTAGTCATGATTATGCCTATTTTCTAGATCAGGAGAATAAAGTGTACTGAGGTTAAGTAACATGCCCTGGCTCACAAGGTTGGCAAATATGAGAGCTGGGAATCAGACCCAAGACATTTGACTTCACAGCCCATGTGCAGTAACCCCATGTGGTACTTGTCCAACTTCCCAGCATGCACCTGTTACCCCAAGGGGGCCCATCTGGTCATGGACCTTTGATGGCAGGTCATTTTCATTCCTGCTCACTCAGCTCCATTCTCTCTATATAATATAAGGTTTCCAATCCTTTGAAAATCCACACCCTACTTAACCTTCCGACCACAATTCAAATCCCACCTCTCCCTAAACATTTCTCCTGGGGACTCCTTCCAAAACAGACCCTTCCCACAGTGGCCCCCACCCCAGTGGCCTGACCTACCAATCTTGCAGATGCCACATGAGAATGTGAACTCCATGAGACGGGGACCTGGGACTGCTGGATTCACCGACCCAGCCCCATCCCCAGTCGTGGGACAGTGCCCGGCAGGCTGTGAGCACTTAATAAATGACGTGTTCATGAAACGGACTAAGATTTATCAATTCCTCACTGGGAGAAACAGATAAAATCGAGTTTCTGAACCGGTGGACCTGTGGGGCAGGTTCCCAGGGAATTTCTGCCTGGATCAGCCTGCTGCTTAGGCTGTCGTCCTCATTCTCTCATTCTCTCCATCACCTAAACCGAATCAGGCACTCAATAAACACACACTGACTTGAAATTGAATTGGATTCTACAGTCTCAGGTGAGCAGAACTTATTTTTGTCGCCATGACTCCATCACTGCTGAAGCCAAACCGGGACGCCCCTCTGAGCTGTTTCCGCAGAGGCGGCACCCCCAGCCCCTGGCCTGCCTTTGCTTTGCACGGTCCCAGCCCCTCAAGCACAGCCCACAACTCCCAACCCCTCAGGGTCCTCTGGAACACTGCCCTTCAGCAGCTGTCTTTCATGTTAGATGCTGAGGCCTGGGGCACACAGTCAACTCCTGATGAATACAGAAGAGGAGAAAAAGACGCTCTACTGCGCCTTCGAAATAACACTTTTACCAAGACGAGCATTTGAATGAGAAACCTTGAACCCCAGATTCCACCGCCTCTGGAATTTTCTATGGACTTTTCTCCCCTTTCAACATTGCCTTCTTTTCGTCAGTCTGACCTCAATAGTTTATAAGCTCATGAATTCTTTGCCAGCAACTCATTTAAAAATCTTCTTATCTTGTCTACTCAGAGGGAAAGAAAAATAGTATTATTTGTGAAGTTTCTTTTGGAGGAGGTTGGAGATGGGAAAGAATGCTGGGGTCTTGAGTTAAGGAGAGGGTGGAGAATGCTAAGAGGGAAAAAGACTGCATTCTCCTGATACATTTTTTAAGAAAACACTTTGTTGGTGAAGTTGTCTGTAGTGACTAAAACCTAGAGGAGGCCCAAGGAACTCATGGTTTAGTGAAGCAGATTCAACCTAAGAATCAAGGCCCAGTGTGGGAGGTGGGTAGGGAGGGGGGTGGTAGATGGATGGGTAGGGTGTGGAGGGTGGGAGGGCAGCAAGGAGTGTGTGAAAATTGCCAAGGCTCTGATTTCACCCCCAGAGTTTTGGTTCAATAGGTCTTGGGTGGGGCCTGGGCACCTGCATTTTTAATAAAATCCCCTGGGAATTCAGGAGCAACCCAGAGGAAGACAAATATTAATATGCTATTCTTTATATGTGGAACCTAAAAAATTATACAAATGAACTTGTTTACAAACAGAAACAGATCCACAGTTGTAGAAAACAAACTTATGGTTATCAAAGGGGAAAGGCAGGGAGGGATAAATTAGGGGTTTAGGATTAAAATGGTATTTCCAGAAGCTAGTGGTAAAGAGCCTGCCTGCTAATGCAGGAGACATAAGAGATGGGAGTTTGATCCCTGGGTCACGAAGATTCCCTGGAAGAGGGCATGGCACCCACTCCAGTATTCTTGCCTGGAGAATCCTGTGAACAGAGGAGCCTGGCAGGCTACAATTACACCCTACTATATACAAAACACGGAGAAGGCAGTGGCACCCCACTCCAGTACTCTTGCCTGGAAAATCCCATGGGCGGAGGAGCCTGGTGGGCTGCAGTCCATGGGGTCGCTGAGGGTTGGACACGACTGAGCGACTTCACTTTCACTTTTCACTTTCATGCGTTGGAGAGGGAAATGGCAACCCACTCCAGTGTTCTTGCCTGGAGAATCCCAGGGACGGGGAAGCCTGGTGGGCTGCCATCTATGGGGTCACACAGAGTCGGACACGACTGAAGTGACTTAGCAATAGCAATATACAAAACAGCCAACAAGGTCCTACTGTCTGGCGGAGGGAACTATACTCAATGTGTTGTAGACTGTAGTGTGCCTAGAACTAGCTCAACGCTGTAAATCAACTATATTTCAATAAAATTTAAAAAGTAAACCCTAAAAATCCTTTAGGTTGCACTCATATTGCAGGTATGCTTCCAGGGGCTGGAGATAGAGTGGAGAGCAAGACACATCTATGTTCTCATAGAGCTAATGGTCTAACAGGAAGACAGACATATAAGAAACCTGTAAACCAACCAAGTAATAAAGCAATTGCAAACTGTGATTGGTGCCAGGTTGCTGGGATAGAGAATAAATAGGTTGAGGTGGGGTGGTGGGAAGGCCTCTCTGAAGAGGAGACAAAACCTCAAATATGGGAAGGAACTGACCCTATGCGAATGTGTAGAGAGATCGGTATTTTAGAGAGCAGTAATAGACTGCGCAAAGGCCTTGAGGCAGAAAAGACTTAGAGCTCAACCAAGGGACCTTCATGTGAATCATGTCCTATTTGGCCCTCCAGGACAGATGCGGGGGCCAGGACACGTGTGAGGAAGAGTCACTGTGGTTGGCTGGATAATGGCCCTCAAAGATATCAGGTCATATTCCCACAGCCTGTGAATACTGATGGCACAAGTGAGTCTGAAGATATGGTCCAGTTAGGGAATTTGAGAAGATTAGCCTGGATATCCAGGTAGGTCCTAAATACAATCGCACGGGTCCTTAGAAGAGGGAAATAGGGAGATTCAGTACAGGTGATACTGAAGCAAGATGCTCTGCTTTTGGGTTGAGCTGAAAGGAACCACAAGCCAAGGAATACAAGGAGTGCAGCTTTAGAAGCAGGAAAAGGTGAGGAAATGGTCTTCTCTCAGAGACTCCAGAATTTAGCAGACCTGCTGACAATTTGGTTTTGGCCAGTGAAATTGATTTTGGACTACTGACCTCTGGAACTGTACGAGAATGCGTGTGTGTTGTTTTAACCCACCAGGTTTGTGGTAATTTGTCCCAGCAGCCCCAGGAGACTAAACCAGGGTATTGACAGGGTAACTGCAGGTGAGTTTGGAGACCAGAGGGTGGAGAATGTGAACCAAATATTAAAGCTGGAAGTGAGGGCATCCAGAGGGCTCTGGAATCATCTCCGAGGTCTGAGCTGCCTTGTTCCTGAGGTCAGAGCAGTTCTTGTTGATATGGGCTGAATGATATCAACCCCAAATTCATGCATCAAAGCCCTACATGCCAGAACCTCAAAATGTAACGGATTAAAATAAGGCCATTGGAGTGGGCCCTAATTCAGCGTGACTTATAAGTGTCCTTATAAGACGAGGAGACTGGGACACACGGAGAGACACAAAGAGCCAGCTATGCAAAAGATGCAGAGAGAGGGCAGCGGTCTATCAGCCAAGGAGAGAGGTCTTGGAAAAAACCGCACCTCTGACAAGTCTCTAGCACTGTAAAAAGATAAACTTCTTTTGTTGAAGCCACCCAGTTTGGGTTAATTTGTTATAGAAGCCCCAGCAGATGAAAATGCCTGTGGTTTGACTTAAATTTTGCTCACCCCTCAATATTTTAGTCTGTGGTAGAGGAACTTCCATTGGAAGCTGATTCTTTAGAGAGCTGCTGGTTTTCGTTCATTTCCTAGTGACAATGGAAGATGAATTCAAAGCCATTTGAAGGCTGTACCGCGCAGAGGTCAGAAGTTTGGGCTTTGGAGACAGGCTGAGTAAGAGCTGGATTCCAGCTCCACCCTCAAACTGTGTGACCTTGAACAAAGTATAGTTGTCCCTTGGTATGCACGGGGAATTGGTTTCAGGAACCTCATTGGTACCAAAATTCTCAAATCCTTTATATAAAATGGGATAGAACAGTACTCTGCATCTGCAGATTCAACCAACTGTGGATGTGGACCCTACAGATGGAGGACCCACTGTATTCCAATGGTCATGCCTTGGTCCTCTCACTGGGAAAGTGGGGATAATAACAGTATCTACTTCAAGGGGTGTGGTTGGCCTAATAATGTCACCCCACTGAATGTCCACATCCTAATCCCCAGAACCTGCCAAGGTTATTTGGTAAAACAGAGTCTGCACATGAGATTAAGTTAAGGATTTTGAGCAGGAAAGACTAGCCTCAACTACAAAGGTGGGCCTGAAATGAAATCACAAGGGAACTTAGAAGAGGGAGGTGAGACAGTCAAAGGTGAGACTTTCCTGGTGGTTCAGTGGCTAAGACTCTGCACTCCCAATGCAGGGGGCTTGGGACTGATCCCTGGTCAGAGAACCAGATCTCACAGGTTACAGCTAAGAGTTTGAATGCCAAAGTTAAAAGATCCCACGTGCTGCAACTAATACCTGGGAACAGTCCGAGGGGGGGAAAAAAAAAAGGTCAAAGGAGGGAGTAGATGTGACGACAGAAGCAAAAAGTTGGACTAATACAGGAAAGGGACCAGGAGTTAAGGAACACAGGTGGCCTCCAGATGCTGGAAAAAGCAAGGAAACGGATTTTCCCCTGGAGACTCCAGAAGGAGGCAGCCCTGCCGACACTTTAAATTTAGCGAAACCGATTTTGTATTTGTGACCCCTAGACTGTAAGATAATCAATCTGTGTTGTTTTGAACCTCCACGTTTATACCAGTCTCTTTTTTTTTTTTTTAAACATCAGCCACGGGAAACTAGCACAGAGGGTTACTGTAAGAACTGCATGGGATGATGTGCATGTAGCCCGGCGCCTGGTACCAAAAAGTGCTCATAAGCAGTAGCTGTCATAATCGTCATCATAATCAGCATTGTTTTTAGCATCACTCAGCCTTCTCCCTCCTGGATGGAGGAAAAGGCCTTGCTACACAGAGCGATGCTCCCGTCTTTCTTCAAATTGAAGCAAATCTCTGCAGTTTCTATGCCTTTCTTTATAAATCATGTGGCCCTGACTTTTCATGTTTGTTATTTGTTGAGTCTTTCTTAGGCTGGAGAAGAATTTAGATGTTTGACTGTGGTTTGGGAGGCTCATAATTTCAGGGACACAGGGAGTGAAGGACAAACAGCACAACTAGACAATATCCAGGGCTGGTTTCTATAGCAATATTCACTGCGATCTCACTGTAGTGGTGAGACCAAAGATAGGAAGATGATGGCAGAGGTCAGAGGTGGTCATGGCTGGTTACTGTAGTGACAGCAAAGTACGGTGGGCTTGCCCAAGGGGGTGGTTCCTGCAGACAGCCTAGAGAGGGAGGAGCCAAGGGTGTGGGCTACAGCAGAGCTTCTTGAATATTAACATGCATATGACTATCTAGGATCTTTTTAAAATGAAGATTCTGATTCAGTAGGTCTAGGGTAGGGTCCAAGATTCTGCATATCTACCAAACTCTCTGGCAGTGATTCAGCCACCAATCCATGGACCACACTTAAATAACCAGGCCCTAGAGAGTATATATATGTGTGTGAGTGTGTGTGTGTGTATAATGAAAATTGGGGTATCTTTTTGATTTATGGTTTCTCCAAATATATGCCCAGGAAATCAGAAATGGTGAATTGTGTTATCATGTTTAAGGGGGAGAAGGTGAGGCCAGGAGGGTGAGCGCTGTAAGAGGGTGAGAGGCCCAGGAGACAACAAAACAGAAGGAGGTGTTTGTACCTGGATCTCCTGATTAAAGCTGGGGGGTGGTGGTATGCTATACTGGATTGGCTAAACCTGGGTCACAAGCCTGCACCAAGCTGTAGGGGAGGTCGGGAGAGCAAGTTTCAGCCTTTATCAGGGGAGGTGGGTTCCACCTCCCACCAGGATTCTCCTTCAGTTTCCCAACAATCTTACAAAATATAATCTTTCAGTCTTGGGGAGTTTACTCTGAACCAAGCACGCATCTTATTGTCTGATAGGTATTTTATATTCATGACTGTGTTTAGCATCATCTTGAGAAAGTAAATACTCAAAAAATACACTTGGCAATGGTTATATCTAAGTAGACATTATCTCCAAAGATACCTAAATAGACATTTATCCAAAGAAGACACACAGATGGCCAAAAAAGCACATGAAAATATGTTCAACATCATTGATTATCAGAGAAATGCAAATCAAAACTACAGTGAAGAATCAACTCAGTGGTCAGAATGGCCATCATCAAAAAAATCTACCAACAGTAAATGCTACAGAGTGTATAGAGAAAAGGGGAGCTTCCTACACTGTTCGTGAGAATGTAAACTGGTGTAGCCACTATGGAGAACAGTATGGAGGTTCCTAAAAATCTAAAAATGGAACTACTATATGATCCAGCAATCCCACTCCTGGGCATATATTCGGAGAAACCATAAATCAAAAAGATACCCCAGTGTTCATTATACACACACACACACACACTCACACATATATATATATAATGGAATATTACTCAGCCATAAAAAGAATGACATAATGCCTTTTGCAGCAACACGGATGGACCTAGAGATTATCATACTGAAGTCAGATAGAGAAAGACAAATAGCTGTGAAATCTAAAGAAATGAAACAAATGCACTTATTTACAAAACAGGAATAGACTCACGGACACAGAAAACAAACTTATGTTTACCAAAGGAGAAATGTGGGGGGGTAGGAATAAATCAGGAGCATGGGATTAACATATGCACTACTATATATAGGATATGTAACTAACAAGGACCTATTGTACAGCACAGGACACTCTACTCAATATTCTGATAACCTTTATGAGAAAAGAATCTGAAAAAGAATGAATATATGTATATGTATAATTGAATATCTTCACTGAAATTAACACAACATTGTAAATCAACTGTACTCCAATAAAACTTAAAAATATATATATACTTTGTGGTGGTTAATTTTATATGTCAGCTTGGCTGGGTCACAGGTACCCAGACATATGGTCAAACACATATTACCAGATATATAGTCTGGATGTTGCTGGATATTGAAAGTATTTTTTAGATGAGATTAACAATTAAATCAGGGAACTTAAAGCAATTTATCTTCCACAAGGTAAAAGACATTTGTTCTTAAGAAAAGCTATGACAAACCTAGACAGAGTATTAAAAAACAGAGACACCACTTTGACCTCAAAGGTTCTTATTGTCAAAGCTATGTTTTTTTTTAGTGGTGCTGTACAGATGCAAGAGTTGGACCATAAAGAAGGCTGAGCACCAAAGAATTGATGCTTTCAAACTGTTGTGCTAGAGAAGACTCTTGAGAGGCCCTTGGACTGCAAGGAGATCAAACCAGTCAATCGTAAAGGAAATCAACCCTCGAATCTTCATTGGAAGTATTGATGTTAGAGCTGAAGCTCCAATCCTTTGGCCTCTTGATGTGAAGAGCCGACTCATTTGAAAAGACCCTGATGCTGGGAAAGGCTGAGGGCAAGAGAAGAAGGGGTCCACAGAAGATGAGATGCTTGGATGGCATCATCAACTCAATGAACATGAGTTTGAGCAAACTCTGGGGTATAGTGAAGGATGGGGAAGCCTGGTGTGCTGCAGTCCATGGGGTCACAAAAAGTCGGACGTAGCTTAGTGACTAAATAATAACAACAACAAGATGGGTAGGCCTCATCAATCAGTTAGAGGCCTGAAGAAAAAGAAAGACTGATCTCTTCCAAAGAATAAGGACTCTGCCAGCTCACTGCCTTCAGATCTGAGCTGCAGCATTGACTCTTCCCTGAGTGGATCATACACACATCCTGCTGGTTCTGTTTCTCTGGAAAACTCTGCCTAATACACACCTGCAATGGGTGCCATGGGACTTAACTGTCTGCAGAGAGGTAGCCTCCTCTTTCTACGTGGATCCCGCCCCCTTCAGCCTCATGCACAACTGGCAGGGGCAGGGAGGAAGCCGAGGCCTGGATCACAGAGGACCACTTCCTAGCATCCCAAGTGTGCCCACAACTCTTGGGAAATGAGACAAAGGAATCATGGGTAGGGTAAGGCCAATGCTTTTAGGAAAGAGAAAGCCATTCGGTACCAAAGCACAAGTCCTTTGCTATGTGAAAGTCCATATAATTACATAAATGCCCTGAAATGGGGCAAGTGCCAAGGGGCACTGGTGAGGAGGTGATTTCTGCTAATAATGCCAGCAGGTACATGTGAGTGATCACCCGACCTTCTTTGTCTTTCCTGTCACACATTCTGAAGAAGGTGATATAGAGGGCTGGGGGTTCATGAATGCAGTACTGAGGTTCAAGCAGGTTCAGGCAGAGCAAAAATGGTACACAAATTATAATAATCTCCTCATCTCCCGGCTGCCAACAAACAGCTGCACCTCCCCTAGTCTTCATCTTCCCTCCCACCCTGGAGAGGAGGGACTCCTCCAGTCCTACCCACCCCCCACTTCCCTGGGCACATGACTCCATCACTTCTCTCCCCACAGTCCCACAGCTCAACCTCCACCTCCTCTCTGGACTTTCTCATCAGCATTTAAGCGCTCAACATGTCTCTAACAATTTGAACCGGAGAGCAAGAATGCTGGCGAGTGCAAAATTCACAGTTCCCCTGAATTTCAATCTAGGTCCTCGGTCTAGTTTTCCGTATGGCAGAGGGAGCTCAAAATCATCTGGGAACTGAATGAAATGCATATTCCTGTGTTTCCTGTGGCTGCTTAACAAACCACCACAAACTTGGTGGCTTGAAACAACATAAATTAAGGGCCCATTTTATGCTAAGCATGGGTCTGAGCGTGAAAGGAAGCAGAGAGGTTATATAACTTGCCTAAGGGCACATAGTTATACGCAGCAGCACAGGCAGACAGACCTGGAGTTGAGGCTAGTAACTGCATTCTGTCATCTGCAGGCAGTGGCTACAGTATACACAGGCTGGAGCTGACGAGGAGGGGAGAGAGTGGTGGAGTGAGGTGGACGGGCAGGAGGCAACCCTGGAGAGAGACGAGGGAAGAACCACCCAGGGCCTTGTAACTTCTGGACTAAAACTGTAAACTCCTAATACTTGAATTGCAGTTGAAAAACACAAAATCAGAGAAACATTTGAAAAGAAATATTAAAAATGGGTTGACAAAAATATTCACTCTGAGCATGCAAAACAATGGGTTCACCATAACTGTTTGTTTAGAAAGAGAGCGGGGAGTTTTTTATATTCTGGCTGAGATTGCTGGCTCTCACCTTATATGTGTCTTCTTTCTGCTTTGTAATAAGACCCCCAATATTCACATGGGCTCATGACCACCTCGCTTACATTTTTCAGCCTCCCTTTCAGCTAGGAGACTGGTTCTTGCAAAGATATAAGCAGAAGTTTCTTGTGATACTTTTAGGAAAGTTCCTAAATAGAAGAGGCCCAACTTTCTCTGGTCTTTTTCCATTCTGCTGGCAAGAATGTAGACAGAATGGCTGGTGCTCAAGCAGCCAAACTCAGCTATGTGGTAGAAGCCACACGGCACAGCACAATGATAGAAGAAGGATGATTGGTTAGGTGGCCATACCTGCCCTGGATTCTTAATTCCAGACTTGGTTTATATGAGAAATGAATGTCTATCTTGTTTAAACACCTGCTATTTGAGTTTTCTGTCACTGACAGCCAAATCTAATTCTAAGTGACACTCACATCAATTCCTATAACATGTACATTAAATCTCTATTTTTCCTTTATTTTTGTCACCATGGATTTGAGTTTCTTTCTGTTTAGCAAAAAAAGATAAACATTTTTTCATAGTTATCTTCTAGAGACTATGAATCTGTAACCTTGAGATTGTATTAACATTTGTTCCTAGAAACTACATTTACTCAAGTATTTGTTACAGTGAATTGTTTATTCATTTCAAAATGTAAACTACGTCATAGGAAGTTGATTTTGTTCATCAGCTTCAGGAAATTTTACTGACAGTGGCTTGGAGCTCGTCATAATTAACCCACAAAAATCACAATACAGATACTCTTGGAGACAGAAACGTATCTCAAAGACTTCATCCTTGCAAAAGTTCTCTTATAAGGAATTTTAGCTATTTTCCCTCAACGTTATTGAGGTAGAGTTGACGCATACCAGAGTGTAAGTGTGGGGTGTACAGGATGACACTCTGATGCACATATATTATGATCACCATGGTAGGGTTAGTTAACACCTCCCTCACCTCACATAATTACCATTCTGTCTTTGTGGTGAGAACTTTTAAAATCTACTCACTTAGCAACTTTCAAGTGCATAATAAAATATTAACTACAGTCACCGTGCTGTATATTATTAGATCCTCAGAACTTATTCCTCTTATGACTGGAGGTTTGGATCCTTTGGCCAACATCTCTCCCCAATTCCCCTACCTCTTGCCACTGGCAGCCACCTCTCTACTCTGTTTCTCTGAGTTCAGGTTTTTCAGATTCCACTTATAAGTGAGATCATACAGCATTTGTCTTTGTCTGACTTATTTCAGTTTGCATAACGTCCTCAAGGTCCATCCACGCTGTCACTTATGTCAGGATTTTCTTTTTATTTTCTCTTAGAGCAATAATATTCCATTAACAGATCACTTTTTAAAACACCACGTAGAATCTCTTTTTTTAATACAACAAAAGAGGAGCTGAAGGTGAGGCTGGGCATAGTCTGGAGGTTCCCCTGTGTGTCCCTGGCGTCCTTGCCACTGGGCTGCAGCTTTGAGAAAATGATATTCCAGCTCTCTTGAGATAAACCCCTTGAACTCACATTACCCTGCACTTGGCAGTCTGACAGGATGGATTAAATTCATACTCCAGCCCTGATCAATCAAAACCCTACTCATCAAATCACAGACTGAAGACAGCTGATTCCCCAGGTCTCCATGGAATGACTCATGCCCTGGGTTAGGAACATGTTTTAGAGCAGGCTCTGCCACTAACTGACCACGTGACTTGTGTGTCCTTGGGGCTTTGTGGGCCTTGAGTGTACTCACAGTAGAGTTAAGGGACCAGAGAACTAGAGTAACAGTATAATATTTTGAAATAAATAAATAAATCAATAACATACTGCCACAAGGAAGTTGGGGGGAAAAAAGCCACGAAGGCAGCTTCCAACAGAAGTTTTTGCTATGATGGAAGTGCTTTGAATCTGTGCTGTCCAACACAATGGCCACAAGCTGCTGTGGCTACTGAACACTTGAAATGTGGCTAGTGCGACTGAGTAGCTAAATTCTAATTTTATTCAAGTTTAATTGATTTAACTTTGCGTGGTTTAGTCAGTAAGTCCTGTCCAACTCTTGCGACCCTATGGACTTTTAGCCTGCCAGACTTATCTGTTCATGGAATTTTCCAGGCAAGAATACTGGAGTGGGTTGCCATTTCCTTCTCCAGGGGATCTTCCTGACCCAGGGATTAAACTCAGGTCTCCTGCACTGCAGGTGGATTCTTTACCAACTGAACCACCACCTGCTAGTCACAAGTGGTTAGCGCCCACCTTACCGGATGGCGCAGTTCTAAGGAATATCCTTCAGTTCAGTATAGTTCCAGATAGGAATCCTGGTGAATGGGGAGGTGGAAAAAGGGCTACAGCAGATATCAAGCAACCTAATTTTGGACTCAGTTTTTCTTCCCATTATCATGGTCTACATCATTGTCATCATTATTAGGATTTTATAGCATCTACTGGAGTGCTTACAATGGGCCAGACTCTGTGCAAAAAGCTTAAATGTATATTATTTCATTGAATTACAGTAACAGCCTTGGAAGGTAATTATGATTATCATCCCTATTTACAGATAAGCAAACTGAGGCTTTGCTTTGCAAGAGTCAGTAACCTATAGGATACCACAAGTATTGGCACAGAGCTGGGATTTGATCCCACGTCTGCCAGAATCCAAACGCCTCCTACTTGGCCATTCTTATATGGCTCCTCCAAAGACCAGTGTGGCATTGACTGAGTCACCGAACATTGAGGCATTTCGGTTCATCATCTGTGGAGGAAGAGACTGGGCTACATGCAGTCTGTGACCCACTCACGTAAGAAAGCGTTGTGATTCCTATACTCTACTCTACCCCCTACCCAGGGGGCCACTTTTATATAATGAATGCTATTGTTTACAGATGGGACCGTGTGCCTCCAAAAGTACCTGACCGCTCTGAGCACAGATCAATAATTTCCCTCAGTGGAACCCATGACTTGGTTGCAGATTGTTTTTAAGAGCTTCTCTGTATTGTTGGGCTTCCCCTGTGGCTCAGCTGGTAAAGAATCCATCTACAAAGCAGGAGACCTGGGTTCAATCCCTGGGTTGGGAAGATCCCCTGAAGAAGGGAAAGGCTACCCACTCCAGTATTCTGGCCTGGAGAATTCCATGGATTGTATAGTCCATGGGGGTCACAAAGCGTCAGACATGACTGAGCAACTTTCACTAAACACTTCTGGTGATTCAGATCACCAGGAGGACCCGAGTATCAGCCCTGGACTGATCTTGCTAAAGTCAGAAAAGATTCTTTTTAAGTTAGATGATGAGTGCTTTATAATGCATGTTTCTCTTTTTGCCTTGGAGGCCAGGAAACTCAAAGCTAAATCTTGTTCTCAATTTTAATAATAAACCTTGGGGGAGATTTTTCTGGTACAGTGGTCTTCCTTAGTGTTAATGACATGAGGTTTTGGGGTTTTTTTTTGGTATTGTTTATCCTTGTTTTGTGGTTCTGATAGGGACGAAGTAAAAGGACAAAGTAGCTGATTAATAGTTAATCCCACTAAGGGATTAACTTAGTGAGTAAGTAAAGAAAATATATGGGAGACCTCTGCAAGTTAATGATCACTCAAGAAAGCAGTTTGCTTACCTGCAAAACCAAGCAGGCTTGCTTAGCAACAAAACCCATGTAGCAGAAGCATGAAACACACCCCCAAACAATGAAACAATGGTGAAATGAGACCCACACCTTGGCCAGTAATGTCAGTAATTTAATGATTCCTAGGACATACTCCTTTGCATACACTAAAAAAAATAAGGACATTATACTGAAACCGAGATGATTTACCGTATTTTAGTATATGTTGCCATCTTTTTGCTCATTTCCATTGTACCATGACAGTCCCAGTTTGACCATATAGGAACAAGAAAACTGTCCTGCTCTACATGGAGGAGGAGTTGATGCTGGAAGTTTGACATTTACTAAAAATGAAGAAGAAGGTGGTCTTCTGCCCCTCCCCACTTTTCCTTTGATTATAAAACTGCAGTCCATAAGTTCTCACTGTGGCACTCCCGGGTCTGCCCGCTTCTATCTCTCAGAAGCATCCTATACTAATAAACTCTTTCCTACCTGTACGCTGTTTCTCGCTGAATTTTTTCTGAGCCAGGACAGAAGAATCCACGTTTTATCAAGGCCAGAGACATGTCCTGCGATTTCAGTTCTATCTAACTCATATTGTGAGTCTAGCTCAAGTCTTTTTCAGAGTTAGTTATAAATGATGAGTGGATAACATCATCTGTCTCAGACTGTGCCAAGGCCCCAAGATTACCTGGGATAATAAAATAAAAAAGAGAATGTCACTATGTAGCATGTGGGCGGGGGGTCCTTTGGAAACATAGAGGATGAAAATGGGATAGAATTTCCCTGTAAAAAGGAAAATAAAGAAGGGATATGGAGAAAGGAAGGAAAGAAAAGAAAAATCCTGAGACTTAATAATCAAGGAAGGGACTAGAGCAGGAGGAGAGACAATTCTGATGCCTACACAAAGCAACCATTTGGCCATGGAGCAGACTTACGGACTCTCCATATGCATGAGAAGAAAACATATGCACAATTTACTTCTCTGACTAAATGTTAACAATTTTACACTTTGTTGAATCTGAAAGTGAGAGATGACAGAAACCAGGAAGGATTTAATTAAAGGAAAACCAAAAGGGCTATTTGTTAAGCTGGACTTTGGTGCTATCTTGGAAAGGATTCCTTGTCTAGGTCAGCACTCCCGGTGACCCTCTCCAGCCACATAAGTGAAATAATCAGGACTGATTAGCTGATGAGATGGAAAGGTCTGGGTGTTCCCTACCCACCTGCCACGACCTGTCCAATCCTCTCAGGAGCATTCCTGCTGCCTCTTCTAGTGAAGGGGTCAAGCTTTGGGCCAGTCTCAGGGGAGGCAGTGTAACGAGATCCCATCCAGGGATGAGCCTAGGTCAGGGAGGGGGACTGGGCCAGGTCAGGAGCAGTACTTCTCTGAGATGGAGGAATGGACTGGCAAGCAGGGTGGGGGTGGGATGTGTGTGTGGTCAGATGGGGTGCGGACATTGGTTCTGAATGGAAGCTGAGTGTGTGGTGAGTAGATAAAGCAAAGGTGTCATGAATCTCTTAGATTCCTCTCTCGCCTGAAGACGAGGATAATGTTCACTGGCCCTTCTTCACAAGGCCACTGAGAAGATGAGGTAATAGGTATGGAAGTACAATTAAAGATTTACATTTAGGCATTTTCATGTACACCAGGCACCTAACACACTTGGGCTAAGTTGCTATCAACTTAAACATCAGATTAAGATAAACACTTTTTTTCCAGTAGTCATGTACGGATCTGAGAGTTGGACCATAAAGAAGGAAGACTGCCAAAGAACTGATACTTTTGAACTGTGATTCTTGAGAGTCCCTGGGACTGCAAGGAGATCAAAACAATCAATCCTAAAGGAAATCAACCCTGAATATTCATTGGAAGAACTAATGCTGAAGCTGAAGCTCCCATACTCTGGCCACCTGATGCAAAGAGGCAACTCATTGGAAAAGACCCCAATGTTGGGAAAGATTGAGGGCAGGAGGAGAAGGGGGGGGCAGAAGATAAGATGGTTGGATGGCATCATTGACTCAATGGACATGAACTTGAGCAAACTCCAGGAGACACTGAAGGACAGGGAAGCCTGGCGTGCTGCAGTCCATAGGGTGGCAAAGAGGTGGACATGACTGAGTGGCTAAACAACAACAACAACAAGGAAGGTAACTCTGATAACCAAAACCTCATCTTGTCAGCAGGAGAAGGCAATAGCACCCCACTCCAGTACTCTTGCCCGGAAAATCCCATGGATGGAGGAGCCTGGTAGGCTGCAGTCCATGGGGTCGCGAAGAGTCGGACACGATTGAGCGACTTCACTTTCCCTTTTCCCTTTAATGCATTGGAGACGGAAATGGCAACCCACTCCAGTGTTCTTGCCTGGAGAATCCCAGGGACGGGGGAGCCTGGTGGGCTGCACAGAGTCGGACACGACTGAAGCGGT
Source organism: Bos indicus x Bos taurus (assembly GCF_003369695.1). NCBI lineage: Eukaryota > Metazoa > Chordata > Mammalia > Artiodactyla > Bovidae > Bos > Bos indicus x Bos taurus. Next base: position 49,422,510 of record NC_040080.1, read on the forward strand.
TTAGCAGCAGCAGCATCTTGTCAGCGTCTTTCAGCCACAACTGTAGCAATACAACACACTGCCGAAAGAGGGAGCTCCTGCACACTTGCTCAGCACACAGGCTGGGTTCTCGTGGACTTTCCTATCAGTTCCTCACTCCTGTTCTCCTTCCGCTTCCAGCTTTCCAGCCTCTTAGTCTTGCTGTATTCCCCTTTCCTTATTACTGGAGCAGTCCACCTTTCTAGGTACATCTCTCTGCTGCATCCTCCTAGAGATCTTCTTTTCCAGACATGGCTCCTGCACTGGGCTGGCCTCAGCGCTACCCGCAGGAAGCAGGCTCATGACATGTGCCAAATATGAATCACTTATCTCCTGGAAAACTCAGACGGCAGGCCAAAGTCAAGGACACATTATCACAATGCCAGGGTATTAACTCCACTATTCAAATGACTAGAGTGTGGAGCGCTGGATTTCATTATCCATGCTTATTTATCTTCAGTTTTCCCTTTCTGTGATACCCAAGGCAAGGGGTTCAAAGGAGTAAGTGCTAAAAAGTGTCAAGTTAAACTGATAACTGTTTCTATGAGTTCAGGGTCTGGTGTCAGATGGTCGTGAGTTTTGGTCCTGGTGCTGCCAGTTAACTGAGTCAGTGACCAAATCTCAGCAAGTCACATGGCCAGGAGCCTCAGGATCTAATTGGGAAATGCGGAAATAGGGAAATACGTACCCTCCAAACTTTCCCGGCACGCAGAAAATAAATTTCAGTAAATGGCAATTGCTTTGAACAGCAAAATGGTGTGTCTGAATTAGAAATTGGACTGGTGTGTTCTGGAAATCTCAGGGAGCAAATGAAGAAGTAGTGGTGGAAGCTCCAGGGAGCAGATCTCATCTCCACTTAAGTAAGACCTCAGAGGAGTCTTGGCTGTCTGGAGCTAGGGTGGGAAGGAAGCCTCGAGGGCTGCTGCCTTGGCAGGGCAGTCCCTTGGGTAGGACCTTAGGAAGGAAGTTGAAACACTGAATAGGCAGTTGGTCTAGATGGCTATTTGGAATCCCTCTTCATCCTAAGGGTCCAACATTCCACATTTAACTGGTTGCCCACTGATGTAAGACTCTTTCTAGGATTGGACCATTGCATTATTTTCTAGTTTTTCTCTTGTATCTTTTCACATTGCTGTCACGATGAATGTGCTGAGACATAAATGGGGTCATCTGATAAAAGTATAAATTCCTCGGCCTGCCCATTTGTTAACTGGCTTCAACCCATGTCTTCACTCCATTCCCTTCATGCTGGTCCAGCACCACTGTGCTCCAGCCACATGAAACAACCAGCCGTTTCTGGAACACACATGTGCGCTCGCACCTCCCTGCCTCGCTCTTGCTGTTGTTCCCTCTCTCTATCCTCTCCATCCAGTTAAGTTCTACGCATCCTTTGAGAAACAGATCAAATCACTTCCTCTGGGAAGTATTCCCCAAGAGCCCCCCCCCCGCCATACTCATAATATAGTTAGTCCTTTGTTTCCCTCTGCCTTGATAAGCATTGTGTATGTAATTCCATAATACCATATGTATCATATTATTATTGCAATTTATGTCTTTACTACTATCCCAGCTAACTGTAGGGGCATGAACTATTCAGCTTTGTATCCCCCAAACTTGAACATCATAGTGCTTGCCACTCAGGATGACATTTGATATTAGTGTCCTGATTTATTCTGTCTCCTCCACTAGACTGTCAGCTTCATGAGAGCAGGGATTTATCCTGTGCTCTGCTTTATCCCAAACACTTCTGTGGTGCCTGGAACTTCGTAGGTCCTCAACCAACATTCTTTGAGTGAATGAAAGAATGACTGTTGAATGAATCAATAAATGTGTGTTAAATGAATCACTGAATGTGTGATTAAATCCTGTGAATTTGCTTAGCTTAATTCTGGTGGCTTTCTCACCTTACCGTGGGTGATGGGTCACTGGAGTGGTTTTTATAAGGACTAGGTAAAATGATAAAGATAGTCACATGTTGTTTATTTTCAGTTGTGTTAAGAGTAGGAATGCACATAATTAAAATTCAATGAGAACCAGGCTTGGGTAAAAACTCTATAAAAAGTTATGTTCAGGAACTTGGCCAAGTGTCCCAAATAAATCCCAGTGACCCTCAAAGACTTTAGACTCTGGGAAAGTCAGACATGAAACATAAATGGTGGGCAGGCTTTGGGGCCACATTTCTCTTGTGTTGAGATGTTCCCTGTATCTGATTTACCACCACAATAAAACTAGGGAATGAGGGGAGGCTGGCAAATTGTCACTAGCAACAAGTTCTCTGGAATAATCTACAAGGCTGTGCCAGTTCCAGAACCGGTTTTAAAATTGCTAACTGGTTTTAAAATTGCTACTTCTAGTGCTTTTCCATTTGTAGATAACAAGGGCCAGCTTGTTAGGGATTTTGCATGTTTCAAACATTGTATGTGGTCTATATACCAAGAAAAGACACAGTTCTGTTCACTTCAGTGAACCAATTCAGTTCAGTTCAACTCAAATAATTCAGATTAACAAATATTTACTGAGTGTCTCATTGTACATGGACTAGAAATCAAACTCCTCTATATACTCAAAAAGTTCTGCAAGATCTAACACTGTCCACCTTGGACTCCATTTCCTACCACGCTCACTCATTCTGTTCCAGCCTCACTGAACTCCTTGCTATTCCTTGCATGTTCCAAGAATGTTCCTGTACCAGGGCCTTGGCACTTGCTGTTCTCTTTGCCTGGCAAGATCTTTGCTCAGATAGCCACCTAGTTTCCTGTCTTGATTCCTTTATTTCTCTGCTCAAATTCTATTTCCTTGGAGGAAACTTCCCTGACCATCCTGGATAAAATTGTACCTCTCATCACTGTACTTGGTTCGGGTACCAGTTTTATTTCTGTTTATGTCACTTATCTGTGCCTGATACTTTACTATTTATGCATTTGTTCTTCCTCTGCACCCCCTAGTAGAAAGTAAGCTCCGTGAAGACAGATATTTCGCCTGGCATAGAATACATGTGCTATACATACAGTCAAATAGATGAATGAATAAAATGAGCTCCTACTATGCATCAGCTTCTATACTTGATGATATTGAAAAGACTTTAGTCTTCAACCAACTCATGATCTAATGTGAAAAACATGAGAAAAGTGGCTTATCTGAAAAGCCTTTTGATAAAGGAAGGTACAAAGTCTTATGGCAGAATGAATCAGAATCAGCTGGAGCTGAAGAGGGTAAGAGTATGTTGCAAAATGCCGTCCTGAGCCTGCAAGTGGGAGAGAGAAGGACTCAGAAGAGGAATCCAGGCAGAGGAAGTCAGATGAGGAACTGCAGAGCCAGCTTGGGGTCTCTGTGTGGACCGGAGTAGCTGAAGGGATAAGTGGACGGGAGGTACTGGCGTGGATGAATCTGAGAGATGATAAAGGTGTGAACAGGGAGGACTATTCATGGAGCAGGCCAATCACTTAAAACTTGTTCCTTATTTACTGACTCTCTCCTTAGAGCGAGGGTCCATGTTGAGTTTTGTGGAAGACACAAGGATTTAAAACCTGAACCCTGGTGTTCAGTCTAGCAAGGGAGGTTAGTGTGGCCACATAACCCCAGTTTCCCAGGGCGTCCCTAATGGTGATGTCTGTTTGCCCTTAATTATCCTGTAAACTTGTTAGATCATGACTTTCAATTGGGGGATTGGAGCAGAAAGTGGCCATCAAAGAAGGAAGGGCAGATAACCATGATGCAAGGCTGATAATAAGTGCCTTGTGGGATGTTCCTGTAAAGTGCTCTGGGGTCTGGAAGGGGCAGCGCCTCCAGGGATGGATTTTTGGAGGCCGTAGAATCTGCAGTCAGTGTGAGTGTTTTCAGTAGGTTGGTCCTGGATTTTGACTATTTATTGGTTCCCTTTTTCCTTCATAACAATATTCTTTCCACACCATGCTGCCATAAGGGGCTGGAGAATGGCCATATGAGGGGTGGAATTCTATGTAATGAATTCATAGAGAGCAGCGTGACAAAGGACTGCCAAAGGACCAGCTCCAGCCTTGGAGTTTGAACTCTTCAGTGAGAACAAAGCCTGGGAAAATATGAACCTTCTTTTGCCAGCATGTTCTGCCCAAATTCCTGGGCAGGCCTGAACCTGACCTGCTGAATCTTGACCGAACTCCTCACACCAATTTGCAAGAACTGAGGAAGTCTTCCCTGGGAATGTTTCTTATCTACAGGGTGAAAACAGAGCGAAGACTTTAAATCCAGAGTTATAAACAAACACAGCCAACAAACAAACAATTCCTGGAATACTGGAAACTTCATTCTCTACAGACATGGCCAAGTACATGTGCAATGAACTCTGTACACTGTACAAGCTCAAAACTTGCTTGATGATGATGCTGGAATTCTCTTCTCTGTTCTAGAAACTACATGGGAAGGAGGGTGGGGAATTCCAGGGATCCCTAGAGCAGCCCCCTGGTTTCTTTTTATTTCTTTTTTTTTAAAGTTTAATTAATTAATTTAGCTGCACTGGGTCTTAGTTGGGCTTCCCTCGTGGCTCAGATGGTAAAAGAAATCCCCTGCAATGTGGGAGACCTGGGTTCGATCCCTGGGTCAGGAAGATTCCCTGGCAACCCACTCCAGTATCCTTGTCTGGAGAATCCCCCTGGACAGAGGAACATGGTATGCTGCAGTCCATGGGATCTCAAAGAGTAGGACATGATGAGGCATGTGGGATACTTCTTTTTGTAGTTCGGCAGTGTGTGGGATCTAGTTCCCTGACCAGAAATCAAACCCAGGCCCCCTGCGCTGGAGTGCAGAGTCATAGCCACTGGACCACCAGGGAATTCCCCGCCCTCTGGTTTTATCTGACTACTCACTGTATGGCTTTGGGCAAATCTCATGCTTTTCCTAGACTTTCCTTCCAGTCTCATAAGTTGTGAAAAGCAGCTCTGGCTGGTCTTTCCACTTTTGGAATCCAGGGAGGTTGCAAGTGTGGGCGATCCCCGGAAACCAAGAAGCACTCGCTCCAGGAGATTTTGATAATGACTGTGGTTAGAAGCGTTATAGACAGGGTGTTGCCCCTCCTGATATTTCCCACATGGCATTTCTTCCTGGAAAAAGCAGCAGGAGACAGGGCTGGGGAAGCCCACCTTCCTCTCAGGGCTCTCCCCCTCCTGCAATTTCTCCCTCACATGGGCCATCAGAGACCCGTGAATTAACCCCTCAGTTGCTCCAGGCAGACTACTCTTTTTATACCCATTCCCTCTACATTGGTGTTTTTATCACACCACTGTGGGCAGTTTTAAAAGAACAGCAATTCACAGATTGGAAACAAGTCAAATGCCCAGCAACCTGGGAACCGTTAGGCAAATTATGGTGCCTTCACAAGACGGAATATTTTGTAGTCATTAAAAATGATGTTTATGAATGCTCTGTAGTAGTGCTAGGATAATGCTTATGGCATACTAGTAAGTGAAATAAAAAAGATATAAAATTGTATATACGCCATACAGTTATTTTAATTTGTATTAAAAAAAGGAAAAAATATATGAAACAATCATTTTGGCTACCTCTGGGTAGTAGAATTGTGGATAACTTTAATTTTCTTTCTTATATTTTTATGTATTTTCCAAAGTTAAAAAAAATGAGCATATACAACTTTTCAGTAAAAAGACAGATCTGTATAAAAATCTGTATTTATAGCACCTGTATTGCAGTTGTAAATATATGCAGTCCATGAGGACAGCAGAATGGTTGGAGGGGAGAATGTGATTAAATCAATAAACATAGCAAAACTGTAGACTGGGGTACATGGAGACATGTATAGGCTTTGTTTGGGAAGTCAAACTTTGAGGAATGAAAAGGCAACCCAGATGCTCTGTTGCTCAGGGCAAATGACCAGATTTACTGCCTGGACTCTTTCCTGTAACACGTGAAACCCAGGTCTGTCCTGGCAGCTGTCAATATCACTATTTCTGAAAGGATAAAAAAGGGGTGAAAACTTGGCACAGGAGCAGGTGGATTGAAAGCAGGCTGAGCCCAGAGAATGCCCTCCTCCTTCCCTCTCTTTCTCTTTCTCCAGGCCTTGCTGGTACCAGGCGCTCTGGCTCCCACTGCCTTTGCCACCCTGGGGCAGCCCACAGTTTACACCAGGCAGTTTCAAAGGCTCATTTGTGTTGCTGTTCTTTACAAAAATGCTTTCCTGCTTGTTCAGAACATTCACGTACGGTTCCTGAGGCCCTGGAAACAGGGCAGGCAAAGGGTTCTGGGCAAATGAGAAAGAGCCAAAAATCCAAGGAAGCTAATATAGCTTTCCTCTGGACCATTCAGCAGAGGGAGGAGGCCACTGGTGACCCCTCTCACTGGGGGACTCTGCCACTCCGCCAAGCCATCCTTGTGGGACTTTTGCAGGAACATTCTAACTGGTCCTTCCATCACCCCCTGCTCCATCCTCCCGCTGCCATGCACTCAGATCATCTTCATATCCCCCTCTACTCTGTGCCAGGCTTGGCTGGCTGCCAGAGAGAGCAAGAGATGATCAAAGCCCAGTCCCTGCCGGCAAGGAGCTCAAAGTCTGGCAGCGAAGACAGACATTTGGAAGCAAATGAGGCCAGAGTGGTGACTGGGGCCACACAGGAGCAGGTCAAGGGGACACAGGCTCTGGAATCACAGTGCAAGGATCAGCCTCCAGCCCAGGCACTTACTAGCTTAGCTGTGTGACCTTGGGCCAGTCCTTAGACTTCTCCACTCCTCCCCATATGTATGTAGGCAGCGTTACAGTATCTCAGAGGCTTCCCTGGTGGCTCAGCGGTAAAGAAGCTGCCTGCAATCCAGGAGCTGCAGGAGACATTGGTTCGATCACTGGGTCGGGAAGATCCCCTGGAGGAGGGCACGGCAACCCAATTCAGTTTTCTTGCCTGGAGAATCCCATGGACAGAGGAGCCTGGCAGACTACAGTCCATGGGGTAGCAAAGAGTTGGACATGACTGAAGCGACTTAGCATGCACGCACAGCATCTCAGAGAGAGACTGGGGCATTTAAGAGGAATAACCTGGAAAAGCTCATCACAGGGCCTGGCTCAGACTGGCATTCAAGAGTTGTTATAATCATTCACAGAGGCCTTCATGGGCACCAGGGGTGAGGGGCACAAAGGTTTCACAGCAGAGGTGAGGATGCAGTTGAGTCTTGAAAGATGAGCAGTTATTTGTACCTTGCTCAGGCATTTCCCTTGTCCAAACCTTCACCCTAACTCCACCATTGAAGGAACAGAGGCCCATCAACACCTACAGGATGTATTTTTCTTCCATAGACTTTCAACTCAGTGTGTATTTTCTAAATCCTTGACTGTGGGGGAGGCCCAGGCACCACCTAACTCCTATGGTCTTGATGCAGACAGGACCTTCTATGGGCCAGACACCCTGCTGCAGCAGCTGGACGGCAGGACACAGGCAGGGTGGGAAGAGGACAGGTGGGGCAGCAGCTTTTTATCAACCCCCTACAGAAATATTTCAGCATTTTAACAACTGGCTGAACATCTGCACTTCTGCCAACCAGCTGAAGGTCAGTCTGGCCTCTGGTCTATGGCATGTGCTTCCCGCCTGCCCCCACCACCCCCCCGGCCCCACCCAACATGTATCTTGTGATTTCCTTTCTTGGAGCCTTTGCCAGCAGCTCCTCCCACCTAGAATGCCTGATCTCATCTGTCTTTCAAAGTCTGACTCAAAACCACCTTCCCTGAGCCTCCCAGCAGTTTATCTGCATCTGCCTTCTCACCCTTGGCACTTTCTATCTTTGATGATAAATGAGCTGCTCAGGGTAGAGCCTAGAGGTCTCTGGGCTTCCTCGCCTCCCCCCTCCCCCCAGCACGGGGCCACTTCTGAGCCCTGTGAACTTGGACAAGTTGCTGAACCTCTCTGCCTCACTTTCCACATCTATAAACGGGGGATGACGATAACAATACTTCCCTTCTGGGGTTCTCGTGAGGGATAAGTGAGTTAATTCATGCAAAGTGCTTATAATGGTGCCCAGCAAGCAGCTCTTCCAATTACTATGCTTGAAAGAGGCACTTGAGGGACTTCCCTGGTGGTTCAGTGACTGGGAGTCCACCTGCCAATGCAAGGGACATGGGTTCAATTCCTGGTCCAGGAAGATCCCACATGACATGCAGCAACTAAGCCCATGTGCCACAATTACTGAGCCTGTGCCCTGAAATAAGAGAAGCCACCACAATGAGAAGCTCATACACTACAATGAAGGACAGCCCCCCACTCATCGCAACCAGAGAAAGCCCTCCCATAGTAACAAAGACCCAGAACAGCCAAAAGTAAGTAATTTAATTAAATTAAAAAGAGGCACTGGATGTATGTTCAATGAATGAATGAAGAATGAACAACTGAATAAGAAGTCCATTAGTAAATAAAACAAGTAATTAAGAACATCGAAAAGTACAATAAGGAATGAAAAGCTCAAGCAGCACTGAGGTAAAGATTTAAGAGGCAGGGTCTGTATTTACATAGCCAGCTATTTGTTTCAGGAGGTTAACATTCTTCTCAAAGATTTTTTTTTTTGCTATTCTCTAACCAGATGAAGGCAATGGCACCCACTCCAGTACTCTTGCCTAGTGTCCATGGGGTCACTAGGAGTCGGATACGACTGAGCAACTTCACTTTCCCTTTTCACTTTCATGCATTGGAGAAGGAAGTGGCAACCCACTCCAGTGTTCTTGCCTGGAGAATCCTAGGGATGGGGGAGCCTGGTGGGCTGCCGTCTATGGGGTCGAATAGAGTCGGACACGACTGAAGGGACTTAGCAGCAGCAGCAGCAGCAACCAGATGAAGTGATTTGATTATTATTATTCCACTTACATTAGTGATACTTACTGAAGCCTAAGCTGGGGGAAATATTAGCAGGAAAAGGGAAGAGGTGGGGGAAACATATTAAAACAAGAATCTCCTATTGGCCTTTACCCTTTCCAGGGAATCCTGTGCTCCCTGCTTTATGCCTGATATCCTGCCCATCCCAGTGGCAGGGCACCTGGTTAATGGAGCAAACTCTGGACTCTACCCTGACTTGCTGTGTGACCCAGGCAAGCTGCACAATCTCTCTGAGCCTGAAGTTCCTCAGAAGAAGGCAGACTGTGATAGTGTAAGATATGCTACTATACTCTTAGGATTCTAGTGAAGACCCAATGACTAATGCACTTAGTAGAGTCTGTGTGTGTGTTAGCTGCTCAGTTGTGTCTGAGTCTTTGCGACCCAATGGACTGTAGCCTGCCAGGCTCCTCTGTCCATGGGGATTCTCCAGGCAAGAATACTGGAGTGGGTTGCCATTTTCTTCTCCAGGTAGAGAGTCTAGTATGTCATAAATACGTGGTGATATTTGTCGGTGATGATGATGATGATGGCTGCTTTGAAAAACTTTGCTCTAAGATGATCAAAACACAGAAACAAAAAAAATGCCTCCACAGTGGAGCTGGTCCCTACACTTCTTACTTTATTGCTTCAGGTGTGTGAGTCTCATGGACTCTTTTTCCTTTAAGAGGGACACTATGTGCATTGAGTCTCTAGTTCAGTCTCTAGTTTTCTGTGATGTTGGTAATGTTTCCTATCTGGGGATCCAATACAGGAACCACTAGCCACATCTAGTTATTGAGCATTTGAAAAGAGGTAAGTGGTCCTAAGAACCAAAGCTATAGTTTTAGTCAACTGAAGTTCATTTAAACAGTTTCACATGGCTACTGGTTACCATACTGGACACAGCAATGCTAGTTCCTTTATCTTTGTCATGAAGGTAAGGTCCCATAAAATAAGGAGAAGCTGGTGTCAGACCAGACCAGATGGTTAACTGGGATTCAGAAAAGACTTGGATACTGAAATGAACAAGTGACATGCACGTGTTTGATCAGACTAACTCCCCAAGTTGGGAGAGGGGGCTGTTTTTAAACTTGAACCACCCAGCTTGTTACCTGTGGTCAGGAGCAATCACTCCCCCATAGGCTGGGAAAAAACTCCAGGGTAATGGTATAAGCTGTTGGACTAGCCCTGAGGGCTGGAGGCGTTTAACAGCCCTGAAGCTGACATGGTTTAGGATCTGCCCTGCTGCCTCTCCCTGGGGAGGACACCTGTCAGATCCTGCCTCACCCTTCTCCTGCAGGCTGTGGCTAATTTGCTATTTCCGAGCCTCTGCTGGCCACCTTGTTAATTGGACGATGATCATTATATTTGGATGCCCAGTGCTTTCCCTTGGTCACTGCTCCAAAGCCTGAGAGTTCTGCAGGTTGGTCACATCTGACCTCTGGAATCCATTCATTTTGGCAAACTGCAGCAGGATCCAGCATCTCCATGAATTAAGGTGAATTTGTCATTGTTGTTTAGTTGCTAAGTTGTGTCCGACTCTTTTGTAACCTCATGGACCATAGCCTGTGAGGTCCCTCTGTCCATGGGATTTTCCAGACAAGAATACTGGAGTAGGTTTCATTTCCTTCTTCAGGGGTTCTTCCTGACCCAGGGATCAAACTTGTATCTCCTACACAGGCACACGGATTCTTTAGCACTGAGCCACCAAGGAAGCCTGTGAATGGGAATGGAGGCCTTGCAGAGCTCAATCTGGTCCCCCCAACTGGGGAAATATTTCTTGGACACCTATTACGTGTTGAACTCTGCCAGAGAGATGAAAATACCAAAAAAGGTTCATTCTTCCCTTTGTTGTTCAGTTGCTAAGTTGTGTCAAACTCTTGGACTGCAGCACATCAGGCTTCCCTGTCTTTCACTATTTCCCGGAGTTTGCCCAAACTCACTCACATTCATGGCTATCTAACCATCTCATCCTCTGTTGCCCTCTTCTCCTCTTGCCCTCAATCTTTCCCCGCATCAGGGTCTTTCCCAATGAGTCAGCTCTTCGCATCAAGTGGCCAAAGTACTGGAGTTTATGAAACTTGAAATGGGGGCAGGAGGAGGTTGGGGGAATGAATGACAAACACACAAATCCACAATACTGTTATTCACATGATGCTCTGTGGAGCACTGGCACTACCCGGCAGCCTGCTAGAAATGAAGCACTTCAGGAACTTCCGTGGTGATCCAGTGGTTAAGAATCTGCCTTCCAATGCAGGGGACACAGGTTCAATCCCTGATTGAACAACAAGACAACACGGGCCCCAGGGCAACTAAGCCCCTGCCAAGACTAGAGAAAGCCTGAGCTCCACAACGAAGAGCCTGGGTGTGGCAGAGAAGACAGCGCAAACAAAATTTTAAAAAAAAAGAAGCACTTTAGGCCCTACCCCAGATATAATGAATAGAATCTGCATTTTAATGAGATCCCACGGGATTCAAATGCACTTTAAAATTTGAGGAGCCCTCCTACAGTATACCTCTAGGTTATAAGCACTGTGACTGTGAGACTAATAATGGCCGTTGTCTATAAAGAGCCTAATGCATGCTGGATTTTAAGTGCTTTCTATATATTAACACATAATAGCTTCACACTAGCCCTCTGAAGCAGATTCTATGACAGCTCCCACTTTACAGATAAGAAAACTGAGGCTCAGAGTGGTTAAGTGGTTGAGTTAAGGTCACAGAGATAGGAAGTGTCAGAACCTAGATATAAACTCAGGCATTATGGCTCCAGAATAAAAAATGTCCAGAGGTATAATTAATGCGCTATGAAGGTCCTTAGCATTACCTAAAGAGCTTCCAAATAGCATTTTCCTACTAGTAGTGACTAGACTTAACCATCTCACAGGTAGATGAAGGCATTTTTACCTCACAAGGTGGAGTGTAGTGGTTCGGTTAAACTCTGTAAGTAAAATAGCCCACGTAGCACACGGCACAATAATAGCTGCTTATCAAATGTTCATCACCTTTCTTTAGGCACACTTATGCCTCCATCAAGAGAGGGCTTACGAAGTACCAGATGGAGTTCTGGTCTCTCACCTTCCTTCTCGCTCCTCATTTCTTATAGGAGAAAGTGCTGATAGCCTGGCGGTTCTCTCAACCTTCTTTACTGCCTAATTTGTTCTTCCACCCAACAACTCTTCAGAACAAGGTCTTGTTTTCTGTTCTTTCGCCTTCCTTTCCCCCACCCCGTGGTATGCATTCCATTCCCTTAACAGAGAGAAACAGAGAGAGAGAGAGAGAGAAAGAGGGCTTCCTTCCCTCTGGCCACACAGCATTCATTTGATGTTTCTGATACTCTCAGACCTGCCCAGGGCTTCCCAGGTGGCACTGGTGGTACGCTGGTGGCAAAGAACCCGCCTGCCAATGCAGGAGACATAAGAGATGTGGGTTCAATCCTTGCGTAGTCCCAGTGCACCAGCCCCAAGCAACCAGTATCATGCATCGAACTTGGACTGGCGAGGAGGGAGCAGGGTTCGGGATGGGGAACACGTGTATACCTGTGGCGGATTCATGCTGATGTATGGAAAAACCAATACAATATTATAAAGTAATTAGCCTCCAATTAAAATAAATAAATTTATATTAAAAAAAAAATCCTTGGGTAGGCAAGATCCTCTGGAGAAGGGCATGGCAACCCACTTCAGTATTCTTGCCTGGAGAATCCCACAAACAGAGGAGCCTAGTGGGCTACAGTCCATAGGGTTGTAAAGAGTCAGACATGACTGAGGTGACTTAGCACGCACGCACATAGACTTGCCCAAGTGTATAACTTTTTTATTTAACCTCACCGCACCTCAGTTTCCTCATCTGTGAAATGGGGAGACGTGAGGCTAGCTCCTGCCTCAAGGGGTATTCCAAGGACTGAATTAGTTAATAACATAAAGTATGTAGAGCAGGATCTGCCATATACTAAGTGCTGGTCAAAATCTCTTATAATATCTAAGAAGACATCAATCTGGATTAAGGAAGTAAATAATAACCCCTGGTCATTTATGGATCACCTGTTAAATGTCAGTGATTACTTTTGGGGATAGCTAGGGAAATAAGCCTGGAGCATGCGAGCAGTAGAGCCAGTGCCAATCCGAGGGCTGCCAGCTGGCAATGGCCACATGGCTCTCTGGATGAGAGATAGAACATGCAGGTTTCAGACCCAGCTCTATTCAGTTCTGCAAACATTTACTGAGCACTTACTAAATGCTATCCACTGAGCTATGCCCTGGACACTCAGTGCATCCTCAGACAATAGGGAAGGATTTTTGGAGGAAGAGATGCTTAAAATGAATCTTGAAGGATGAAGTGAGATGACGGAGCAGAGGGGACAGTGGTCCAAGAAGAGGGCAAAGCATGTGCAAAGGCACTGAGGCACTGCCTTTGCAAATCCACTGAAAATACGCTTATGACTCCAGACAAGTACACTCATCCCTCTGGGCCTCAGTTTTATCATCTTCAACATGAAGCGTGTTCAACGTGCCTGTGCTCAGCTGTCTTGACTTTAAATTCCATATCCAATGATGGGACAATCCATTGGAAAAATAATAATAATAATCCACGTCAATTCAATGACATGGATCAACTGCATTTACCATTGGGTCCTTATTTTGTGAAACAACCAAAAAACTTTTGCACATACACAGAAAACTAAGATTGGAAGGAAATTCCCTATAAGGTCTTAGTGCTCATTCCTGGATGCAGAGACTCTGGGTGACTCAAAGTTTCTCCTTCAAAGTTTTTGTATATTTATATTTTATTTAATAAGTATATTCATTTTATATCCTGTAAACATTCATAAAGATTATAAAAAGATTCTAGAGATTAGGGATGAGGCTTTCAAATATTTCTTTCAAACCATAATCCAGGGACAGCAAAACAGACTAGCAAAGACAAACACTGAGTAGGGCCTGATGCCAAGAGTTCAAAGACTAGTTCTGCAATGTTAGCTGCATGACTTTGGCAAGATTATCAACTCCAGTGAAGTTAATGTAAAAAAAAAAAAGTTTCAAGAAATATAGTTACCTTCCTCCAGGCAAGAGACTCTATTTTTTTTTTCTATTAAATTTTACTTAATTTCTAAAAAATGCAAGTTAACAACCACAGCATCAGGAACCAGCATCTTTTTTAAGAAAGGGCTAAATAGTATTTTCAGCCTGGTAGGTCATTTGGTCTCTGTCAGAACTAGCCACAAGTGCCAAAGAAGCTATAAATAATATGTAAACAAGTGAGTTTGGCTGTGTTCCAATAAAACTTTATAAAAACAGGCAGTTGGCCAAGCTTGGCCTGCGGGGTATCGTTTGCCAATCTCTGCACTGCGTTGATTTAATGGCTCATTAATGGGCTGTAACCTGCAGTTTGAAAAATATTGGGATTAGAGTTGCTTTTACCCTGGCCAGATGAAGTAAATTGCAGTGACACTCATGTCACACATACATCATGTTTTAAAACTTTGTTTCTTAAGGTAATTATTTAGAATTCAACACGCATTTTTTTCATTAGAACTGTTTATACAATGGTTGGAATTGCAGGCAAGCCCACAAATAGCCCTGCAGAAAACAGGTCTAAAAACATGGTTCTCCCACTCTGGGTTGTCCCTATTCATCCACTGGTTCTGAATTTCTCCAGGACCCACTAGCACTGGGGGTACATTTTAGAGGACTTTTGTGCCAGATGTGATCATGGCCCTTAGGAAGATGAGAAAGTAGCATTCTTCCTCTGGGAAAAGGCATCCTGCATTGCTGCTTAGAATGCCAGGAAAAAAATAGTTCTCCTGTCTCTTCCTTCTTGCTGTCGAGGTTCCTAGGGTGTCAGCAGAAAGAGTCCATATGTTGGGGAGTATTCCCTGTGGTATATAAGCCAATCAGTTGTGAGCTGTGTGGCTAATCATGGTCAAAAGTACTGAACTGTGCAAATGATCCACTTATGTGTTATTTATTTTTTAAAAAGTAAAGTAGAAGAGTGTAGTGACCCTCTGTCAAGCTTTTGGGAGCCTGGAACCACTGATAACCTTACTGTTTGGAGAATTTCCCGTATCATAAGTTCATGGTTCAGTAAGGTAAAAATTCATGTTCCCAGTTGCCCCTCCTGCTTTGTGCAGGGATGTGGCCCAGGCTCCACTGATTTAGAAGCAAGTGGTGTGACATAAATGGAACATGACAGAGGAGGTAGCAGAGACATTTAGCATTCAAGGGTAATGGTGACAGAGGTCCTCTGGGAGTGACCATTGTCCAGCGTTAGTTGCAGCATGTGAACTCTTAGTTGCAACATATGGGATCTAGTTCCCTGACCAGGGATCGAACCTGAGTCTCCTGCATTGGGAATGCAGAGTCTTAGCCACTGGACCATAAGGGAAGTCCCACACCAGAAGTCTTCTTAAGCTCTACTAAACATATAGACTTATGGGACCATCATAGCCACTCTTGTCCTGTGTGACAACATCAGACGTTCCCTTTACTGGGAGGCCTTGTAACAATTCACCCAGCCATCTCAGAGCTATCTTCTACCCAGGTGATGCTCAGGTGCAAGAAGATAAGATCCACTTGGGTGGTTGTGAGAATTGCCCTGATTTATGAATCCAAGCATCTCCTGTAACAACTCCACAGAAATAGCTTCCAAGGTTCTTGAAAGGAACATCACTATTATAGGGATCAGTGAATTCAAGGAAGCCCAAATCTCTGGATATTTACCAAGTATTTATAGTACTATAAGGCCAGATATAATGTGCCAATCTAGGGTCATTTTGACCATAAGCAATGTTGCTTAGTAACACAATTGATATTGCAAATTTTATCATGTTTCCAGGGCAACAGAGCTAGAGAATTAACCCAAGGTCAAATTCTCATGCAGGAAGGGGAAGGATTTGTTAACCCTCTGCTTACGCTGGGCCTCTCAGAGGTTTTCTTTCTGCTAAGCAGGTTCAGCTTTTGCAACTAAACATTCCTGTTAGTAGTGTTGCTTGTATCAAGGATACTCTCCTCACTTGTGTTCTGATACACATACCTTGATGGGAAAGAATGGGGAAGAGTTACAATCAGGCCAGAAATTTTGCATAACCTTGGGTGTTTCCACTGGAATATGTTAACATTTGGATATCACTTGTCATGTACTGATGTGTTCTGATGATTTTCTGGTAAGGTTTCTTGGAAGATGTATTTGAATATCGTTAGCTTCTAATGTCTGTTGCTTGGTTAACTCTATTTCCTCAAGTGTAAATTTTTCCATTTGTTAAGACTGTTCTGTTTCTCCCATTCATTTTCCTCAAATTCTTGGTGATTGGAGGCTCATGTTTGTGGCTGAGATTTCCCTGGTAGACAGTCTGCCACATCTGTTTGCACAGCTCTGCTTACAAGAGGGGTGAGAACTGCCACTGCCTGGGTGTAAAGTTTGGCTGGTTTCCTCAAGAGACTGGGGTACAGTAAAAGTACCTAATGCCTAGTCTTCTATGTGAAGCTGATCACTGTTCGTCTCAGGCATTACCGGCTAACCCAGGCAACAAAACACTCCTATTTATCCTCCTCTTTTTAATTTTATGGTGACAAATGACTGAAATCATTCATGTTCAAACACATCTAGGAATCACTAGTATTTCTAGTAATGATGTTGTTGTTGTTCAGTCACTAAGTCATGTCCAATTCATTGTGACCCATGGACTGCAGCATACTTGGCATCTCTGTGTTTCACTATTTCCTGGAGTTTGCTCAAATTCATGTCCATTGAGTCGGTGATGCCATCCAACCATCTCATCCTCTGTTGTCCCCTTCTCCTCCTGCCCTCAATCTTTCCCAGCATCAGGGTCTTTTCCAATGAGTCAGCTTTTTGCATCAGGTAGCCAAAATATTGGACCTTCAGCTTCAGCATAAGTCCTTCCAATGAGCATTCAGTGTTAATTTCCTTAAGGATTGACTACTTTGATCTCTTTGCAGTCCAAGAGACTCTCAAGAGTCTTCTCCAGCACCACACTTTGAAAGCATCAATTCTTTATTGAAAGCATCAATTCTTTGGCTCTCAGCCTTCTTTATGGTTCAGTTTTCACATCTGTACATGACTACTGGAAAAACCATAGGTTTGACTATATGGACTTTTGTTGGCAAAGTGAAGTCTCTGCTGTCTAGGTTTGTCATAGCTTTCCTTCTGAGGAGCAAGTGTCTCTTCCTGACCCAGGGATTGAACCCAGGTCTCCTGCATTGCAGGCAGATTCTTTACCATCTGAGCCTCTAGGGAAGCCCCAGTAATGATATAAGGCAGGAAAATCTTGTCATAGATTTAAGATGATTCTATTAAAAAACAGTAGTAGCCACACGTGACCCCTAACCTCAGAACTGAGGTGTTTACATTTATCATTACTGTTTGGGAAATACATATAGCTTAATCATAATCTTACAAAATTTATCTGAGTTTTTTTTTTAACATAAAGTGAGAGATTTCAGAAGCTCAAAAAATAGTAGCCAAAGTTCTGGAACAACTTAAACTACAGAAATTTTATGCTGGCACTGAGCTTCTTCAAAACCCCACAATGAAAAATGAAACTATTCAAAACAAATGTAGCAACTCGAAAGCTATGCCCACATGAAAGAGGAAAATGGTATACGGAGACCTAGTTCCAGATACTCCAGCCAAGAAAGGCTCTTCTGACAAGCAGAGATGGTTTGAGGCACAGAACAATCTTTATTTCAGTCAACAAATATGTCTCAGACTTTCTGTTGGGTATGGATGAAAAGCACACAATATTCAGCTCCTGTTCTTGAAGAGTCTG
This sequence comes from Bos indicus x Bos taurus, assembly GCF_003369695.1. Classification (NCBI taxonomy): domain Eukaryota; kingdom Metazoa; phylum Chordata; class Mammalia; order Artiodactyla; family Bovidae; genus Bos; species Bos indicus x Bos taurus. The sequence goes on from NC_040080.1 coordinate 49,440,129, forward strand.
TGATAAACATATAAGCACTGTAACCTTACCTGACTTTGCCAGCATAGATAATGAAAGCAATGTTGTTTGATTTTGGGGAAAAGGATACAGGAAGAAAGATAAAAAACAGCTCCAAATTAGGATGCTCCCTCCCACTGGAAACGTCTTGTTAGTAAGTTTTGGTATGAAGTGGCTGTAAATGTTTTACTGGAAACAGAGCCCTCTCTCCTCTGAAGCCCTTCCCTGCGTGTTTTCAGATGCTAGTAAATACCAAGCTCTATTCTAGCTCAGAATGGGAAGAAACAGCTTTTTGTCTAGAAGGAATCATACACAGGCTTCTTTAGGGACAACGACAACAGCATTTTAGAGCTAAAAAATAAAAAGATGTATATCAGCTACTCTCGCAGGATAAGGGGAGCTCTCCTCCTATTAAGCACGGCACTGGATGTCTTAGTTACAATATCTAATTTATGGCTTACACCAGTCCCAAGAGGCTGGTCTTATTCTCATTTTACAGTGGAAGAGAAGAGTTTCAATAGGGATGAGATGACTTGTTCAAGGTCCCAGAACTGGAAGAAGCAGAGCCGGGATCTGATTCCAAAGTTGTTCTGACTCCCAAATCCATATACTTTCTCAAAGACCAAAGTGAACAGAACTCAAAAAATGGTAAGTTCTTTCTGTTTTGTGTCATCCCCTGAAAGTTCAACCAAGGAGGAATGGAAATATTGACATAAAGGACTCCGACAAACTATAGAACATGTTCTCTTTACTGGGCTCTCCCTCACAGCTCATTCCTCTTTAAAACTTGTTCCAGAAAGTTTGCAACCCTTAGATGGTCTCCCTAGACTAATAGTCACTTCAACTACACTCTGAATTCTGAAAACAGATTCCAGAAGGGAAGATGGAAACTACATAACTGAAAATACAATGGGAGCCACGCAATGCTTGGGGAGTTGGGGACAGGGATAGGTCACAGGATGAGATATGTATTTTAGAGTTTCAGTTTGGTGGCCGTGAGGATGGAGCTGGTCAGAGAATATTAAGCTTCACACCCAGGGAGACCATTTAGAAATGAAATGCAGTGTCAGGTGTGACTTAGCGACTGAACAACGGCAGCAGTAAAGGGAACGAGGGGCTGGGCCTTGCAGTGTGGCAGCAATCTGGGGAGGAAGGGTTAGAATAGCAGTCCCCAACCTTTTTGGAACCAGGGACTGGTTTCATGGAAGACGAGTTTTCCACAGACCAAGGGTGGGGGATGGTTTCAGGACGATTCTTGTAAGGAGTGTGCACCCTAGGTCCCTCGCATGCACAGTTCACAGTGGGGTTTGTGCTCCTGTGAGAATCTACTGTGCCGCTCACCTGACAAGAGGTGGAGCTCAGGCAGTAACGTGAGCAATGAGGATATCCATCTGAGTAAATACAGATGACACTTCGTTCGCTTATCCACCGCTCACTTCTTGCTGTACAACCCAGTTTTTAAAAGGCCATGAATGTGGGAGGGGGGGCAGGGTTGGGGACCCCTGGACTACAGGAATGGGAGATGGCACAGATATTGCCTCAGTAAGATCTACTGACTAGCTGGCTATAGGAAGGAGGGAAGGAAAGGAAGGAGTGTGGGGTGAGGCCCGGTTTTCTGACTGGTTTGACTAGGTTGATGGCGATGCCATTCTTGGAGACTGGGGAGAAAGGAGGAACAGTCGGTTTGAGGGGCAAGATGTTGGCCTTAGTTTTGAGGTGGTTGTGAACACTCCTGATGGAAATGTTCCATAGGCAGCTGGATCAATGGATTTGTCCATTCTTTCACCCTACAAATAATTATCGACTTTGTGATATATACCAGATGTTGAGTTTGGCATTAGGTACGGAGCGACAACCAAAACAGATGTGTTCTGTGTCCTCACAAAGCTCACAGGCAACACACACACACACACACACACACACACACACACACACACACACACACACTTGCTGTGTTGGGCAGAAAAGAATAAGGTATCCTGAGAAGATCCAGCCTGAGAGTGTGAGACTTGACAGTGAAACTGGAAGGCTGAGTTGCATAAGGTTCTGGCGCTCAGTGGTGATGAGGTCTAACTGGAGATACAAGGGGGTCATCTACAAAGAGGCAGGAATTGAAGGGTGTGGGGAGGAGATGAATCAGAGGAACTACCCCATTCTACAGGCTTTTGGGTGGGGCTGAAGAACTAGATACCCCAAAGCTGAGACCAGTGGCTTCCATCCTCCCAGCCATCATGATTCATACTCAGAACACAAAGTCTTGGTGTGTCTGACTGAGGTTGTTTTCTGCCTGGTGACCATGTGCACGTTGCCACCTCTCCACTTTGGGTATGTTTGGCACATGAAAATATACACAGGGCACCACTGATTTGGCCTGGATACTGGCAGACGTGACTAATCCCCTGATTAAGTTAATTCCAGACTGGCTTGAAATATTGAAGCTAACTTGGGATTCTTAAAAAAAAAAAAAAAGAGGCAATTTCTGTCTCACCCATGCTCCATCCTCTTCTTTAACTGAAAGCCAAGAGACATGGTTTAGGAGCCCAATTAAATCCAATCCATTCTGGCAGAATTAGAGCATCCAATGAACATTTCAAAACCACTTGGAATCATTTAATAGAGAAAAAGTGCATTGAGCCCAAACTGGGAGCTGTTTAGCTATGTGTGGTAAGCTCTCCAACAACATTTATAAAAGGGAATGTTTATTAAGCATTTACTACATGCTGGGCACTGTTCAATGCATTCAGTCTTCAAACAGCCCTATGAAGGATTTATTCTTATTTTATAGATTTTATAGATGAAGAAACTGAGGCACAGGGAGGTTAAAGGCACTTTTCCAAGATACCCTAGCTTTTAATTGGAAGAGCCTGGATTCAAACCTACAAGTCTGGGTCACAGAGCCAGCTCTTTTAACCACTCAATAAACAAGGTCATTACTGTAGTAGTTACAGTGAACAAGCCTGTGTATATTGGAAGATGGGCCTGATTTGTGAGATGCTGGGGGAGATGAGGGGCTTCCTGGGTGGCTCAGTGGGTAAAGAATCTGCCTACAATGCAGGAGACGCAGATAGATGCAGTTTGATCCCCTGGTTGGGAAGATCCCTTGGAGGAGGGCATGGCGGCTCTCTTTAGTATTCTTGCCTGAAGAATCCCATGGACAGAAGAGCCTGGTGGGCCACAGTCCACGGTGTCACAAAGAGTCAGACACGAATGAAGCAACTGAGCACCCACGCATAGGGGAGATGAGCTTTGTGGACCTGTCTGCATGTAATGAGGGGACGCCTCCAGGCAGCCTTCTGGACTGATAGCAGTTTGGATGCCTTGCCTCTGACAGGGTGAAGTCATCCTCAGAAAATCCTGGGGTTTTCCAGGCAGAAGGGAACCTGGAAACCACTTAGTGTTGCTGCTGGTTTATGGACGAGGAGGTTGAGGCACAGGGGAGTAGATGGATGGTGCTGAGGAGCAGCAGAAGCTGGGTCAGAGGGAGCTTCCTCTTCCAGGAAGCCCTCCCTTCCTTCTCTGCCATGAGGACTCTGCCTCATGGAACCTGCTATGCTGTCCCCCATGCACCCGAGAAGCCCACTTCTGGGTGAGCAGGTGTGACAGTTTCCCCCTGAAGTGCCCAGGACAGCCAGGATGAAATGAAGACAGACATCTCCCACCCATAGGGCTGGCATCCCCCAAAGGTGCCTTCACAAGGAAGCCCACTGGCACTGCAGAAACCCTCATCTCTCTGGAATGTGAAGACCCACTCTTCTGACCCAGGCCACTTTTATCCCAAATTGGACCGGCCCTATGCAAACGCATTTCAAAGATCCCACTCAGGTCTCAGGGCTTCCCAGGTGGTGCTAGTGGTAAAGAACCCGCCTACCATTGCAGGAGACATAAGAGATGTTGGTTCAATCCCTGAGTCAGGAAGATCCCCTGGAGGAGGGCATGGCAATCCACTCCAGTATTTTTGTCTGGAGAATCCCCACGGACAGAGGAGCCTGGTGGGCTACAGTCCATAGGGTCACAAAGAGTTAGACGTGACTGAAGCACTTAGCACGCCTGAAGTCTCAGATACTCCTCAGGGCACAAGATTCAACCTCCAGTGAGTTTCTGGAAACTGGGCAGCTCTGGCCCCTCCCCTGCCCCACCCTTGCACCACCTCAGAGGCAATACCCACCCACCACAAAGTGGTGTCGACCTGAAGGGAGCTTCTCTCTCTGGTCATCCAAAGCCAACACATGTCTTACCTTTCCACCTGGAGGTTGACTTTGGAGGGCTCCACGTTGGGATTTTCCCATTCCATCTGCGGGCAGTGCATGAAATAGCAAAGGGTATACAGGGCCTCGGGCTCCCAGTAGAGCGCCCCCTGCTTGTGGTGCAGGGGAGTGCCATTGCCATGGTGCTTGGCATTGAGCGGCTGCAGGTGATGCATTGCTCGGGACACCAGGTCACCTGTGGACAGAAGTAAGATTTCAGATCCTTCAAGCAGCCAAGACTCACAGAGAAGGGGTGTAGAGATTCTCGAGATTCCCTCATTCAATGGAAATGGTCTCATCAGGCAGAGAGGGAAGCGTTTGTTCATTCACCACATGCCAGTCCACGACTTATCAGGTTTGGGGTGCTGCTTCAAGCAAAGCAGGCTGCTACGATAACTCCAGTCCTGCTCTTTGGAACCCACAATTTCTAACAAGGCACAGAAAGCCCTTTTGTACGTGTCTACTTCCAGCCTTCTTCATCTGGGACACACCCCTCTGTCACATCCTCTGCTGTAACCAGTACTGCCTCCCTTGCAATCACAAGAATGGACTATACTGTGTCTTTCCTCTGAGCCTGGGCATAAACTGTTATTCCCTCTATCTAGAACATTCTCTCTCTCCTCTTTTCCAGGCTAACTCCTGCTGATCATCCAGGTGTCGGCTTATATATTATATTCCAGGACACCATTCTGGAATTTCCCCCACTTCCCTGTGTCAGATGCCACACTGTACTTTCTTTATTACAGCACTTAGTACACTGTGACACAGTATTCTTTTTGTCCATCATTCCAAACGATAGCAGCTCAGTCTGAAATGACACCTATTTGTGACAGCACAGTTAGAGCACTTTAACATTGAATTCTTATAACACCCTATGAAGTAGGCACCTTTATAAACCCATTTTACAGATGAGGACACAGAGGCCCAAAGAGGTGAAATAACTTCTCAGCAGGGCAGAGCCACTAACAGTAGAAGGAGGATTTGAACCCCAGCACTCCGGCTCCAGAGTCTATGCACTTAACCATGCTCCTTGAGGGGCATGTTTTACTATTCTCAGCACTGGCAAACTCTGAAAACACTCTGGTTTTTCTCATGCTTTCTTAGAAGAAAACTAGCTTTCTCCTTCATCAAACCAGACCTGCACGTTCCCAGGTAGGCCGTGGAGAGAATATCTTCTTACGGGAGACTGGTTGGGCCTGAAGCTCTGACTTTCCTTGACTAAGACTGTGTTTCTCAAATGTGGTTAGCTTGTAAGCAACCTTCAGGAATGTAGTTGTATCCAAGCACCACCTGTATCATTATTTACTTAATCTTCGATGGACTCATTTTATTTTTTAAATACATATATCTAAAAAAGAAACATTATGTCACTGCCATAAATGGGAAATCAGTATCCCTTGCTGTAAACAGAAGGTCATTGTGAAAGTTAATTCAATAAAAAGAGTGTGATTAATTTATACCTGAATTCTGGTTCTGTTTTCTTTTGTTACAAAGGGCAAGTGAAAGAGTTGTTAGGGGCACATATCAAGTGGAGCCTTTCCTCTGAAAGCAATTAGAATGGAAATAGAATTGAAAAGCATCACTCCCATGACCAGTGTTATCTAAGGCACTGCCCCTGTCCCTCTGGAAATCATCTCTTGCACAGTGGGAGGTGTTGCACATCTGGGGAGATGTTCCTCGAAGATATTCATGATGGTGAATTTGTGTGTCAGCTGGGCTAGGCTATGGTGCCCGGTTGTCAGTCTAAATGTTGCTGTGATGCTATTTTTTTTTTAAGTTTTTTTAACTTATTTAAATATATATTTAAAATTTTTTCAATATTGTGTTGGTTTCTGCCATACAGCAATGCAAATCAGCTGTAATTATACATATATCCCCTCCCTCCCAACCCTCCCTCCTCTCCCCCCATCCTGTCCCTCCAGGTCATCATCACAGAGAGCTAGAATGGGCTCTCTCAGGCTACATAGCAAATTCTCACCAGCCATTCCTCTTACACTTGCTAGTGTATGTATGTTGCTGCCACCTCCTCCATTCATCCCACTCTCTCCCTCCCACACTGTGCCTACAAGTCCATTGTCTACACTTGCATCTCCATTTTTCCCCTGCAAATAGGTTCATTAATATCCTTTTTCTAGATTACATATATATGCATTAATAGACTATATTTGTTTTTCTCTTTCTGACTTACTTGTGAAGCTATTTTTTACATATGATTAATATTTATATCAGTATATTGTGAGTAAAGCAGATTACCCTCCAGAATGTGGGTGGGCCTCATCCAATCAGTTGAAGGGAAAAAATAGAGGAGAAAAGAGAGAAGCCCTTGAATAAGAAGGCATTCTGTCTTCAGACTCATGACTGAAACATTAACTCCTTCTAGAATTTAACCTTCCCTCTCCAACCTAGCTCCCTGTGGGGGTCAGGGACTGTCTCCCCCATTCCCAACCCCTCATTACCCAGCTGAAACCAAGCCTGCAGAGCCCACCAGTTCTCTGCCATCCAGCTGTACCTTTTCATAAGACACTTGTACCTAAAATCCAAACAGCTCAGTGAAAGGCAGGAGTTTCTCCTCTACAGGCCCAAGGCCTACCTTCTAGGTTCCCATTTCTTGTCTGAGGGAGGGGCTACTTCCTCAAAAGGAGATTGACAAGAGGGCTATTCATCCCCTTTGTGGGAGCCGGCCTATGGAGGTGAGGTCTCAGCTGAGGGTGAAAACGGCAAATATTCCCCTTTCTCTTCCACGTCCATGGCAGACATGCTTAACTGATCACAGAACTCCTATCCACTGAGTGGAGATGCAGCCTTAAAGTCCTTCTTGAGACAAAAGTCCAAGTGGTCACTATTTACTCTGATTGTCAAAGGACAGAAAACTCCATATCCTAAAGCCAGAGCCCTAAGGTGTCATCAAGATAACCTAACCAGAGTACAATCCACTAAGCTTAATATCTGGACAATGATGCAGGGGTTAAACAGACAGTAGTGAGGGGTTAAACTTCCCTACACCCCTCTGCCTTCTACTAAGCCTTAACCTAGAGTCTGACCCTCCTTCTCTCCATTTCCCACAGCAGGAGAATATATGCAAGAAACTCAAAAAAGAATCAGAGAAGGAAATTCTCTTTTAGGGGTAGGTGGGCAGGAAAGATCTTAAGAGGACCTGTAGATGGAAGCTGTGGCATCCCATGATTCTATGTGAGCAACAGTCCAGCTGTTGTTCACTGAGCATCTACTCTGTGCCAGGCACTGTGAAAAAGCACCTCACATGCATTGTCTCTAGGACTCACAAGGCTCTATAGGGTACTAGACCATTCAGGTATGAGCTAAATCAAATCCCTTATGATTATACAGTGAAAGTGACAAGTAGATTTAAGGGAACAGATCTGACAGACAGAGAGCCTGAAGAACTATGGATGGAGGTTCATGACATTGTACAAAAGGCAGTGATCAAGACCATCCCCAAGAAAAACAAATGCAAAAAGGCAAAATGGTTGTCTGAGGAGGGCTTACAAATAGCTATGAAAAGAAGAGACACAAAAGGCAAAGGAGAAAAGGAAAGATATACCCATTTGAATGCAGAGTTCCAAACAATAGCAAGGAGAGATAAGAAATCTTTCCTCAGGGATCAATGCAAAGAAATAGAGGAAAACAATAGAATGAGAAAGACTAGAGATCTCTTCAAGAAAATTAGAGATACCAAGGGAACATTTCATGCAAAAATGGGCTCAATAAAGGACGGAAATGGTATGGACCTAACAGAAGCAGAAGATATTAAGAAAAGGTGGCAAGAATACACAGAAGAACTATACAAAAAAGGTCTTTATGACCCAAATAACCATGATGGTGTCATCACTCACCTAGAGCCACACATCCTGGAATGCGAAGTCAAATGGGCCTCAGGAAGCATCACTAAGAACAAAGCTAGTGGAGGTGATAGAATTCCAGTTAAGCTATTTCAAATCCTAAAAGATGATGCTGTGAAAGTGCTGCACTCAATATGCCAGCAAATTTGGAAAACTCAGCAGTGTCCACAGGAATGGAAAAGGTCAGTTTTCATTCCAATCCCAAAGAAAGACAATGCCAAAATACTGCATAATGGCACTCATCTCACATGCTAGCAAAGTAATGCTCAAAATTCTCCAAGCCAGGCTTCAACAGTACATGAACCATGAACTTCCAGATGTTCAAGCTGGATTTAGAAAAGGCAGAGGAACCGGAGATCAAATTGCCAACATCCATTGGATCATCCAAAAGGCAAGAGAGTTCAAGAAAAACATCTACTTCTGCTTTATTGACTACACCAAAGCCTTTGACTGTGTGGATCACAACAAACTGCGGAAAATTCTTCAAGAGATGGGAATACCAGACCACCTGACCTGCCTCCTGAGAAATCTGTATGCAGGTCAAGAAGCAACAGTTAGAACTGGATGTGGAACAACAGACTGGTTCCAAACTGGGAAAGGAGTATGTCATGGCTGTATATTGTCACCCTGCTTATGTAACTTATATGCAGAGTACAACAAGAGAAATGCTGGGCTGGAAGAAGCACAAACTGGAATCAAGATTGCTAGGAGAAATATCAATAACCTCAGATATGCAGATGACACCACCCTTATGGCAGAAAGCAAAGAAGAACTAAAGAGCTTCTTGATGAAAGTGAAAGAGGAGAGTGAAAAAGTTGGCTTAAAACTCAACATTCAGAAAACTAAGATCATGGCATCTGGTCCCATCACTTCATGGCAAATAGATTGGGAAACAGTGGAAACAGTGACAGACTTAATTTTTTGGGGCTCCAAAATCACTGCAGATGGTGACTGCAGGCACGGAATTAAAAGACGCCTGTTCCCTGGAAGAAAAGCTATGACCAACTTAGACAGCATATTAAAAAGCAGAGGCATTACTTTGCCAACAAAGGTCCATCTAGTGAAAGCTATGGTTTTTCCGGTAGTCATGTATGGATGTGAGAGTTGGACTATAAAGAAAGCTGAGTGCTGAAGAATTGATGTTTTTGAACTGTGGTGTTGGAGAAGACTCTTGAGAGTCCCTTGCACTGCAAGGAGATCCAACCAGTCCATTCTAAAGGAAATCAGTGAATATTCACTGGAAGGACTGATGCTGAAGCTGAAACTCCAATACTTCGGCCACATGATGCAAAGAATGGACTCATTTGAAAAGACCCTGATGCTGGCAAAGATTAAAGGCGGGAGGAGAAGGGGGCGACAGAGGATGAGATGGTTGGATTGCATCACCGACTCAATGGACATGAGTTTGAGTAAACTCTGAGAATTGGTGATGGACAGGGAGACCTGACGTGTTGCAGTCCATGGGGTCTCAAAGAGTCAGACACGACTGAGCGACTGAACTGTACTACATTATTTTAGCTTTACAGCAGTGATCCACAAGCGGGGTGATTTTGCCTCCCAGGGGACACGTGGTAATATCTGGAGACATTTCTTGTGTCACATCCCAGGGACTGTTACTCTACCTAGTGGGTAGAGGCTCGAGATGTTGCTAAACATCCTACAATATACAAATCAGTCCCCATAAGAAAGAGTTTTGCCCAGGAGTCAATAATGCCCAGGATGAGAAATTCTGTTTTACAGATAAGGAAACCAAGGCTCGAGGTCACAAGGCAGAGAAGATTGGAAACCTGGGTCTGCCTGATTCTAATGTCTGTGCTCGTCACCCTACACTGACCTAAGTCCTTTTTACAGAGACAGCACACCGCAGCCGTGGCCAGCTCCAAGTCCATGATGGGGCAGTTTGGCATTGTGTAGCCAAGGTGTTAACAAATGCTCCTTTCCTTTGATTCAGTAATTCCATTTCTGGGACTCTGTCCCAAGGTTGGAATCCAAAATGCAGCAAAATCTTCATGCACAAGGATTTTTATCCAAAACCTTATTTATAGAATCCAAAATTTGACAAAGAAACAAATGTTTGAAAATCAGAGCATGGTTAAATAAACTCTGGTATGTGATAAAACTTATGCAGTTACTAAAAATGTTTACAGAGAGCTGCAATAAATGAAAAAAAATCTTTAAAATGGTAAGTGGCAAAAAAGTGAAATTCAAAATTGCATACAGTGATCAGGATTATGTTATTAAAAATATGCACTGAGTAAATAACAGGGGGAAAAAAGCAAAATGTTTACCAAGGATTTCTCTGCCTAGAGGGATTGTGGGTGACATTCCCTTCCAACTTTTCTTGTTATTTCTGAATTTTGAATTATGGCATATGCTTCTTGGGTTTATCAGAGTAATAAGCTTAGCGAGGTGGTGTTTACTTTCTAGTGCCTCCTATGTAGGGCCAGGTTGGGGCACATTCATCTTTCCCTCTGTCTTTCTTGAAAGCACTCATAAAAAAGCTCAAAATAAGAAAAATCAAAATTGGGTGGAGAAGAGAAGAGGATCCATGTTTTGAGGCCACACGTCACCCCTCCAGGTCCCCAAGGCCCTGGGAAGGCTTTGGTGTTGGTTGGACTAACCGTGTCCTCAGAGCATCATTCAGTTCGCCCTGCACTTCTAGGCTCTCCGCTTTTTCTCTTGCTGTTTTCTCACTTTATAGGAACCTTCCCTTCATCTTCTCATCTACTGAAGACTCTCAAGGCTGTGATCAAATGCCACTTCTTCCAGGGAGCCCTCCAGGATGCCCCCATTCAGAATCAATTGCCCTTTACTCTGTGTACCTACAACACCTGATGATAAAGTCTAACATGTTACGTGTTTAATTCAGACATGCTTTAGATGCCCATACATCTGCTTCCCCTATTGACTTTAATGGATAGAGACATGACTCATTCATTGCCCTGTTCCCGGTGGAGCAATGTGTTTGGTGGTTAGGGACAAGTTTTCTGGAGTCAGACTCTCTGAGTCTGAGTTTCCAACCTGCCACTGACCAGCTGTATTATCTTGGGTGAGTTAACGTCTCTGTATTTGGGGATAATTATGTCCTTTGTGAACTTGTTGTGTGGATTAAACTGCTAACATGTAGAAAGTACCTAGCATTGGTTTCTTCATTTGGAAAATGGAGATAATAATAGTTCCTAATGAAGCGATCATATAAATCACTTAAAGCACTTGAAATAGGGTTGGGCACATTCTAAATGTATAATAAGTATTCAGCATATATCTTTTACTTTGTATTGTTACTACCATCATCATCTTCATCACCAGCACCATTTTTTCCATCATCTTGGCCACCATTATCATCTTCATCATCATACTATCTACATCACCATCAGTGTCATCACTGTCATCAGCCCAGGCTCTGGATCACAGGCCTAAAGGATGTCTCTGATGAGGGTTGGTCATGGGAGATGAAATCGGCATGGGGATTCTACAATCACTAGCTCCACTTCAAATCCCACTCTATGTGTGTGCTATCTGCTGCTTCCCGGTCAGCTTCATTCATGAACCCAAAGCAACAAACCCACTGTCACTAGCTACACTGAGTTTGGGTGGCTAGAGCTTGGTTCTAGGAACCTACTTGAGAATCTGCTTATAATCAGGTTTCCCAAATGTCAGTCATTTGAAAATCAGCATCATGAATTCTCACATATCTGTGTGCCATAGGTCCGATTTATTTGCTTAATATTTTTCTTTAAATTGGCTCCTTCTTTCACACAATACATTCATTGAAAAAAGAAACTTTATATCAGTGCCATAAAAGGAAAACCAATATTTTTCTAGCACCCATAAAAAATTCATGGCAATTAAAAATAGAAAGTGTTTTGTGTATTGCCTGCAATCTCCCTTGCTACCCTTTGGGAAATGGAGCTCTGCCTTCCAGACTCAGGTTATCAGTGCAATTCCCTTTAAGCTGTCTTCCTGCATGCCACTGTGATCACCCTGAGACAAAGGATTGCATATTCCAACATGGGTTCCTTTCCCCAAAACCTGTACTGTGACAGCACCTTCAATTCCTTCCCTGCTGTTCATCCACAGTCAGCTACCACTTTCTATGTACATTTTCAAAATTTCCCACAACCCTGGGGTAGGAGGTATCATCACTCTCTTTTCAGAGATGGTAAAGCTGGGAATCAGAGTGATCAAGTTACTTGACCTAGGTCACACAGCACAGATGAGGAAATCAAGGCACTCTCCAGCATCATAAACCGTGGTTTAACTTGCCTCCCAAATTTTATTGGGCTCCAAAATCACTGCAAATGGTGACTGCAGTCATAAAATTAAAAGATGCTTGCTCCTTGCTTCTGAAGAATTGATGCTTTTGAACTGTGGTGTTGAAGAAGATTCTTGAGAGTCCCTTGGACTGCAAGGAGATCCAACTAGTCAATCCTAAAGGAAATCAGTCCTGAATATTCATTGGAAGGACTGATGCCGAAGCTGAAACTCCAATACTTTGGCCACCTGATGCAAAGAACTGACTTATTGGAAAAGATCCTGATGCTGGAAGGATTGAAGGCAGCAGGAGAAAGGGACAACAGAGGGTGAGATGATTGAATGGGCACCACCAACTCGATGGACATGAGTTTGAGCAAGCTCTGGGAGTTGGTGATGGACAGGGAAGCCTGGCGTGCCGCAGTGGGTTGCAAAGAGTTGGACGTGACTGAGCGACTGAACAAAGACAACTCATTCCCTATTTTATACATGAGAAGATTGAGTCACAGAAGGGTTAAGACCAGTGACACTTTACCATTGAAAAGGGTCACAGGTACATTCTAGTGGCTAGAGGCAGCAGGACCTTATGAAAAGACCCCATTTCCCCATTTACATTTGAGAGGCTCCTTGTCCAAGCAGAGGGCTTTTTTTTTTTTTTTCCTGGTGACACTGAGGAGAGACAACCCAGAAACCCTTTTTATGCACAGTTGTAAATTAATGGTCCTGTTTCGAGTAACACATTGAGTGGGAACTGCAAGTTCACAGTTTAGTGTAAAAAGAAAATAGAAAGAGGCATTTTTCAATGAAGCCCTCATTTTTTTTCCCTTTAAATAACAGAAAGCAATTACTCTACTTAATGGCTGTCCAATGCAGGTTAATTGGGAGCTTGGGGGCAAGGCAAGGAACATTGGGCAGAAGAGCTGCAACAAGGTCTCAGAGGACACAAATATGGGATGGATGGGACCAAACGAAGAGTCGAGTTGATTCAAAAATGAGCACAGCCAGGGCCTCTGCTTTCCCTGGAGATGGGGTGGACTCGCTTCCGGCAGACCTACTCCTGACCCAGATCAGGTAAGGAGGCCTGCCTGGTCTGCTCACTGGACTCTAAGTACTGTCTTGCTAATTTCCTGGGGCTCACGGTTAAGAATCACCAGCCTGTGTCAGTTTGGGGACCTTTGTGAGTTAGCTTCTCACTCAAATAACGTGAGTGGCTCAGTTCAGCTAGTAAAGAATCTGCCTGTAATGTGGGAGACCTGGGTTCGATCCCTCGGTTAGGAAGATCCCCTGGAGAAGGGAAAGGCTACCCACTCCAGTATTGTGGCCTGGAGAATTCCAAGGACTACAGTCCATGGGGTCGCAAAGACTGAGCGACTTTCACTTTCACTTTCAAATAATTTGACATACAGAGATTCCAGTTCTAGCCCTCTGAGTTCAAAATTCAGTTCAATAGAACACTAAATATTTGACAAGAATTTCATTGAGTTCCCCTCCCCTGTAGCATTTTCTTCAGCTTTTGTTTCACAGACTAGTTCACTATGGGTCATTCGTGTATTCATTGGACATTCAACAGGTATTTCCCAAGCTAAGGGCAATGTGTTAGGTGCTTAGAATGCAGAACTCAACTGGACACAGCACAGTTAAGCAGAAAAAGAAAAGATGATTTGAAATGGGACTCTGCCACTTAGGAGTTGTGTGGCTTTCGGTAAAACATTTATCCTTTTAAGTCTTAGTTTTCTTATCTATAAAATGAGAATAATAATACCTTTCATGTGCTTAAAGCATTTGGCACACAGCAGGTGGTCTGGAAATAGTGGATGTATTTTTGCCCCAAGCCATAACATCACCACTATACATCACCACTGAAGGCAGTTTGGGGTTTTAATATGATGCCCTGAGGATAGAAGCAGGGTGTATACAGAAGTTTCAGTGGGCAGGGGCAGGGTGAGGCGGGTGGGAGAGTGGGGGTGGGTCTGTCATCTACCTGCTGGTGAAATACTCGGTAACCTTTGTGAATTCTCACATCTCCAATTTAGTTTTGAGGACAGCATTCACAATACCTGGTACAGAGCAAACTGTAGATCCTCAGACCTGGAAGGAACAAAGGTCTGACTAACGTTCTGATATTATAGAGGCAGATACAGTCCACCCATATCATCTAGAAATACCCAGGCTTCCCCCAGAGACAGGGAGTCATGTCTAGTGATGAAAGCTCTGCCTGGAGAACTGGATTCAATTTCAACTCATCAACTCACAGGTGTGGTTGATCTTAGACAAGTTATTTATCCCTTCTTACCTTCATTCCCACATCTATGTGGATAATAATGGTTACATTGGAAGTAGCTCATGTAGATTTTTCATAGTTCCCTAGATTAACATCTATTATTGTTGGCTATTAAGAAGGCTATAGTCAGGGGCTCTGCCCTCAACCCTGAGCAGCCTAGTTCAAGAAGAGCAGGGACAGCTGGGAACAAACTCTCTCCATCCCACCATTGCTGGAACAACAGTGGTTTCTGGAATCCGCACGGGCAGAGTAACCTTTGAATATGAAGAACAGCTCTCTATGTACACAGACAGGGCAAGGCTGTATTGATTCAGACCATAGAGCAAGTCAGTCTAAATTACAGTCAGATCAGAAAAGAAGGCAATTTTATTACTTTCCATCGCCGACGTGGCTTATCAACATGCCTCTGCACACACATTCTACGGGGCTGACTTAATGAATGGAGGGAACCTATTCATAATTAGCAGCACCTATTTGTGTGCCAACAATTCATATGCGAAAGTCAATATTCAACAGCAACGACAGCATTTAATTTACAGAACAAATTGTCCTTAAAAACAATTTACGTGGCAAGCTGCTCCTGCGGACTGCCTGCTTAGGTAAAATGCAGATTTGTTTAGCAAATCCTTTTCTTCAAGAGAAGCACTGGAATTGAGCGGAGCTCCAGCCCAGGTGCTAGGAGGGGCCCTTAAAATACTTCAGGACATACCTTTGAGACCCCAGAGGAGAACGTGTGGGGGCCTCTTCCAAGGTGGCACCCATGTAGACATGATCCAACCCTGTAGCCAGAATCGGCCTTTCCAAGGTCATGGGCATGTCTTGGAAATTGGTGGAGTTCCAAACAAAACGGCATTTCTTCTTTGAGATGTTTCCCCAAGGGATCTGCTTGGACCAGCTACATCTGAATCTCTGGGGGGGCTATTAAAATGTAGACCTTTCCTTTTCCCGTTCCAACTGTTGCAGATATCTCAAAATATCATTCACACACATCACCACCTCAAAATAATAGGTCATCAGAGTTGCTGCTAGATCTTGTTTTATAATGTTCTAATAAAAACATATAATGACTATATCACAGTTTAGCTAAGATATATTGATAACTGTCTTTTAATATAATTAGCTTCCTTTACAAACTGGTACACTTTATTTCATGCATTTAAAAATACTGTTCTAAGGCAGGGTCCACAGGCTTCATCAGGCTGCCAAAGGGGTCCACAGAATCCTTAAGTTTAAGAACAATCATACAGCTGACCAGTGGCTGGAAGACCCTGTAATCAAAGGCATCTCATGACTTTGGCGATTTGATGGGAATTTCCAAATTCAGGTGCCAAGAAAGTAGCTCCAGTGAACATAAGGAGCCCCTTCAGCTCGAATCAGCGACTGCTTCCCTTTGCAGAGGTGCAAGCCATGTACTCAAGGTAGGATGACTGTCCTGGGTATACAGGGAATTCTTGGGAAGAGGTACAAGTTGCTTTATGAGTCCTTAAGTCTTTTATAGTTCAGAATTTTCTAGAATTTCACACTACCTCATACTTTAACATACTCTAGCATTTCTGTGATCATTACTCTAGTTCCATCTGGAGCTAACACACAGCTGTGTCATTTGACAATCAATTGGATCATAAGTAAATACAGATTTATATTCCTCTGGTTGGCCAGACTCAGCCCAGACCTAAATTAGGAGGTGTAGAAGCACAGCAATCGTTACTCAAACTTGGGAAACCCCAGCCTTCTTCTCTCCACCTTTCTGCCCCTTCTCTCCCTCTCTTCCCATCCCTCTCTTTGTCTCTGTCTCTCCCTTTTTTCATATTTCCCAAGGACTGACTATGTGCCAAGCAGTATTCATGGTGCTGAGGTTACAACAGTGAACAAAACAAATATCTCTTCTCTCTGTGAGAACATATTCTAATAGCAGGAAACAGATAGTTTAAAAAAATGAGTCAACTATTGAGGGTGTCTGGGGGAAGGAGGGAGGGGAATGATTGCTAATGGCTATCAGGTTTCTTGTTGGGGTGATGAAAATGTCCTAAAATTGATTGTGGTTATGGTTGCATAACTTGGAATTACACTAAAAGCCATTGAATGATGATATACTTTAAGTAGGTGAACAGGATATAAATTATATCTCAGTGGACTTGTTACTGAAAAACAAAAAGAAATATTGAGCATGTCATAGGGTAATAGCTGAGAAGAAAGGTAAAGCAGTGAAGAGGGAACAGAGTTCTTAGGGTGTTATAATTTTACATAGGGTGGTCAGGGAAAACTTCATTAAGGGATAACATTTGGGTGAGGACTTGAAGGTAATAAGGAAATAAGCTATGTGGATATCTGGAGGATGAGAGTGGTTTATACAGAGGGAACAGTATGTGCAAAGGCCCTGAGGTATGTCTGCTATGTTCAAGAGGTACCAGTGTGACTGAGTTCAGCAGGCCTGGGGAGGAAGTGGAGGAAGATGTCTGAGGGATACAGGTGGGGAGCCTGGATGAAATTTTGAGGATTTGGGCTTTTCCTGTGGATCAGATGGTAAGCCAGTGGAGGATTCTGAACAGACGTGGTCCCGTTGTGGAAATCAACAGTCTTTACAGCATTTACCGTAAATGTAGTGCTAGGGACTAGGGTGCGAGGGACTGCAGAGACCTCCCTGGTGGGTGTCAGCTTGTTGAATTACCACAACTACATTCTAAGTGAAGTATTACCATATTCTCTGTTTTATAAAAAAGGAAATGGAGGCTTAGAAAAGGGTAGGAGGCTGACCTCCATCAGAGGCAGTCTTTACCAGTCTACCTGACTCCAGAGCCCTCGCCTTCACCACGGCCATCACTGACCTGTGTACGTAGCGGGTGCTTAATAAAAGGAGCCACCAGATAGGTTACAGAACACTGCCCTGAGCACAGTCAGCCCCTTGGGCACAGAGTAGGCAGAGAACCAGCATCCACTTACTCAGTTCTGCGATGCTGCCGACGCGGGTGGCCAGCAAGGACTGCTCGATGGTCCTCAGCTCGGACTGGCTAAACATGGGCAGCTCTCCCGGCTTGCTGGTCCGCTGCGGGTCCCGGTGAAGGTTCAGGCTGTCTGGCAGGCAGAGCACTCCTGCAGGTGGTGGGAACAGAGGGTGAAAGGAAAACAGATTGTTATTTTTCTGCTACCCAAAGGAGGGGTGCAAAACCCCTCAAACCCCATACACAGCCTCAAACCACACCAGAGTTGGTAATGCAAAGGAAACATGGGAACCAAGGCTCTGCATCCTCTTGGAAATGATGTCTAGGTCTTTCCAAAGGTCTCCTGATTTAACAAACATCCTTCTGTATGTGCACATGCCCAAAGGACACAGAAGAAAATCATTTCCTCAGAACTGGCAGGGACCCCACCTGTGCAGAGACTCAGTGGGGTCTCAGAGACTCAGACCACCTCTTGAGAACTCAGTGGTCATGGTCCCACCAGCCTTCCCGAGGCAGCTGCCACCCCAAGCGCCCTGGAAGACATCTCTCCTGGCAGTCCTCTGAGGGCTCGCTTTACTTCCCCAGCAAATTCCACTCTGGGTGGTTGGGCTGTTATCTGTCAGACAAAGCTCTGACTTTCTCCATAGAGCTGTATTTCAGGAGCTAAAAAGTCCCCACGGGCTTTTGTAGCTTGTATGGTGAATACCCATGGGAGATCCCTGGAGTCCAATTATTTTTATCCCGTCCTTTCCATTCCATGATCATTTAGTGAGAACCTGAGAACTTACTTCGATTAACTACTCAGAAATATTCACTGTTCCTGTCATCACCACAGCCTCCATAGGCAGAGTGTGCTTTCTTGCTCCTTGACTTTTGGTTTCACAAACTTTGGCTAAAGGTATGTTAAGAGATATGATGGAACCAAACGTCTGAAAAGCACCTGTGCAGTTGAACTTGCTCTTTTGCGCTTTTGCATTGTCATGAGAAAAACACACCCTGCTTAGCCTGCTGGTGTAAGGAAGGTGAGAGACCCACAGAGCCGATCCAGTATAATCTGTAGCTTGGAGCTGCCCCACAAAAGCAAGTGTTAATTTAATATGCCATTGAGATACCCAGGGTTGTTTGTTACTCAGTATCATTATGGTGATGACTAACAGATACACCTGCTGTATGTCAATCACAGAGGAGACAACGAATGAGGCAGGCATGTGTTGTCCTGCATTAGGGACTGAGGATATGGTGATAGACAGGCTACACCTACTCCAGTTCTCAATGGGCTCACAGTCTAAGTGAAGGAGATGGACTATTATACACATAACCACAAAGCCATACCATACATGCTCTATGGTAAGAGAAGATGAGAAGATTAGCAGGGACCTGAACAAAAGTAGTTGTCAATAAGTTGGAAGCATTTATTGACTGCCAACAGTAGTCCCAATTCTGCTAGGCATTTTGGAAATGCAAAAGAAGCAGAAGATGTA
Source organism: Bos indicus x Bos taurus (assembly GCF_003369695.1). Lineage (NCBI taxonomy): Eukaryota > Metazoa > Chordata > Mammalia > Artiodactyla > Bovidae > Bos > Bos indicus x Bos taurus. Next base: position 49,459,182 of record NC_040080.1, read on the forward strand.
TTCAAGAATAAACTCACTGGAGAAACAAGACTGCCAATGACAAAACAGCTGGAGTACAATGAAGCAGTATCAACACACAGGTGCGGAATTATTTAAACCAACTGTCAGGGCGAGGGGACAGACAGAAGGCAAAGGTCAAAACTCAAGTCTACTCCTCGCCCTGTTTGAACCACAAATGCCCAGCAAACAAAGACTCCTCCTCTTCTGCCCCCTGCTGCATAATTAGTGGCTCCAGCCACACTGACCTAGTCACTCGTCTTGAATATTTTACTTTCATACCTAACAAGCTGACACAGTGGAGAAGGCAACCATAACAGATTTTTTTGAGTAATAAATAAATGGATAAAGAGTACAAATGACCATTAGAGTTTAATGTTCTTATAATTAGGAAATTGGTCAAATGAGTTTCTGAGATTGTTTTCTAACTATTGTTTTTCAAAAATCTTAGACTCAATAAGAATATATTTTATATCACAACCCAGTACACACAGCCTTCCCAGGTGGCTCCGTGGTAAAGAATCTGTCTGCTAAGCAGGAGACGTGGGTTCAATCTCTGGGTCAGGAAGATCCCCTGGAGAAGGAAATGGCAACCCATTCCAGTATTCTTGCTTGAAAATCCCAAGAACAGAGGAGCTTAGCGGGCTACAGTCCATGGGGTCATAAAAGGGTCAGATACAACTCAGCATCTACACCACCACCACCAATACACACACACAAACACACACGCACCATCACCACCACCACTACTACACCCAATTCTCTTGTTTTCCATGAAGAAAAATCACGGAAATAATATTAATCCTTACTATGTATGAGGCATGCCCCATTTTTTTTCTTTTCACTTCGTTTCTATCTTACCAATAAAAAATCCTGAGTGTAGCACCAAAAGTGATCTCATGGCCCGCTAGTGGGTCGTGACTAGCAATTTGAAAAACTCTGTGAGCCAGGCTGGTTCACACCTTGACATTAACTGGACAATACAGATTGCTGATTTATTGGATACTACTTAGCACTGGGCTGGGCTCCACATCGGCGACTATAGAGAAGGTTGAGAGGTGATCCCCACACTTCAGGGACCCCCATCTTTTCAGGAAAGGCAAAATCTTCACAGAAATGCCCGTGATGTAAGGCTGGCCTCCTGCCTGTCCTTTTCCTTTAACACCTGAGTCATCCCCCAATCACCCCAGGCAGGGACGCCCTGAGTCATCCTCGGTTCCTCCTGTTTGCTCACCTGCCCAGACATTTGGTCAGAGGTCAAGTAGCCATTGCCATGGCAACGAATGCTGGGCCAACCCTTCATCTGATGCCTCTGAAGTTCCTGACTCTAATTCAGAGATTTACCACTCTTAAAAGTGCATATGGCAAATGATAGCAGGTGACCATGACCCAGTGGGACAAGTGACCCAAGGTTCAGGGGATGAGGCCCTCTGTTGGGGGAGGGGGTAGTAGTCAGGGGGCTTCACAGTAAAGGAGACCTGGGAGTGAGCCCTGACTGTCAGGGAGGATGACATTCTCTAATGAACAATACAAAAGGCCCTGACATGTACTCACAGGTTTGCTTTCTTGGTAATAGCATTATACACAGCAAGTTCTTATCCCAGGCTGGCATCTGAAACATTGCTTCACACATGGGTTGATGTACAAGCAAATGTGCCTCAAATGTGACTCCAGACTTGGAATCTGGAACCCAGGGCATCAGTCTTGGCTCTACCACTTTCTACCCATGTTTAACTTTGGGCAGGTCAGAGAACCTCTCTGGACCTCAGTTTCCTCTTCTGTGAAATGGGAGTGATAAGAATGCTGAGGGTGGGAGATGAAATGAGACCATGTGTAGTAAAGTACTTTGCACGTGCTGAGCAATAGTACATGCTTGACATATGTTAACTGAGATGAAAATTGGTCAACGTGTATAAACGCAACTTTGAACTGCCTTATGCTTCATCATAAGAATAAATAATTTCCCTCAGAATTATTCATCCTTCCTTTAGAGCATTATGAAATTTAAATGTGAAAATATAATTATTCAAAGAAGCTTTGAAAGCTAGAGTACTAGGACTTGAGAAATCTATAATTGATCTATTATGCAAAGATTATATACCAGGGTTTTCCTTTTTTTCTTTTGTTTTGACGACTCTGTATGGGGTACACACATAAACTAGAGTTATTTTTTTGTGTATAAAAATCAACTAGGTCATTAAGAAGGTCCCAGCTGCATATTTTAGTGCCAGATACAGGCTTGAGTGTTTTGGAATACTCATCAGTTTCTGTTATTGGAGTCAAGGACAGTCGCAGCCTGGTGACTGACCCAAGTTTCAAAACAGGGGAGACCTAAGGTTCAAATATGACTTTGGATCTAAAGGAATATGGTCACCTTGGAGAGCAGGTGACCATTGGGGAGTGGCTACTGTGTTGAAGGGGTCACCGTCTTACTGAAATCTATCACTGTGGAGTGGGTTATACATTTGTCTAAGGGGAAATCCATTCACATTTTCAAAGGGGTTGGCAAGTGCTAAAAGATGATTAACCAGTGTCTTTGAATGTCCACATTTCCAGCCATAACCAACCTGGGACTGACTAACCATGGGGAGGCCAGAGGCCAGAGACAGGCTTCAGTCCTGCCCCAGTCCCCTGGGCAACCTGGACAAAGCACTTCCCAGACCTTCAGTCAGCTTCCATGTCTGCAAAGAGGGGTTAAAGTAGCCACATCATCAGTTTATTGTGTTGATTCAAGAAAAGAAATATTTAAGGCCTCCAACCTATAGCAAGTGCCTAACTGAATGGCCTCTTCCCACAATGTGCAGCTTTGTTTATCTAATGTCTGGATTCAAATAGTCTTGCAGATCATCCTTCCACAATCCTGTGTGACTGGAGACAGACAACTTTTTAGTTAGGTCATTTAGGATAGAAAATATGAGAACCACTCCTCTGGGTGGGCCCCTGGACCAACCACTGATCTGGCATTCTGTCTCCGCTGGCGGCGATCCAGGCAGTTCTGTCTCCCTAAATGCCTACCTCTATAGGATGGTATAGAGGTATACATACCAGGCAAATACAACACCCTGCCATCCTTTCCCTCCACTCAGCTCTTCTCTGTGTCTCCATTCTATCATTGGATCAGGATGCTATTTACCCACCAAGAGAAAACCAAATAAGACAACCATCAGCACTCATCCAATCTCCCCTTGATGTGATGATGGTGATGGGAGACAAGGGGGCTACGCAAGGTCTTGGCATCCTGGACCCAGGCTTGGGTTCTGCCTTGTCTGTCTCTGGCTGTGAGAAGGAGACAGACTGTCCTGTGTTCTGCCTGCCAAGCTAAGCCTTGTTTTCTGCTAGGTTGTCCCCAGAATTTAAAGTGGAGGGTCCTGGCACCAGTCCCAGCTTTAAAAAATGGGAAGGAAGCAGCTGGGGTGCAGCACACCAGGCCTCAAACTGGCACTGGACAGACCTGGCTGGGTTCAGATTCCTGCCTCACCGTCTCCCAGCTGTGAGGCCTGGGACTTGTGACCCGGCTCCTCTGAGCCTCTGTTTCTCCCTCTGAAACTTGTTTGATGCTATCTACCTCCTAGTGTGCTTGGGAGGCCATAATGGGATAATCTACATGGACAACCTGTCACAGGAAAGGGGGTCGATAAATGTTTGTTAATAATCCAAGTGAAGTTCTTTGAAGGGAAAGATTTAGGAATTCAATAACACGCTGCTAGAGGGCTTTCTTCTACTGTTTAATTTATTAAGAAATAAGGTAGGAAGTTATCAGATTTTTAAAAATGTTTGCACAATAGGCTTGGAAACTCCTTTTTATTTTAAGAAATTTGGCAGTGGGAAACAAATTCATGGCTGGCTTGGTGAGCACATACATCTGTGAGAGGCATGCCATATTCCAATTAGGATACACCCAGACCACAGTTTATTTTTCCCCCATTATGAATTACATTCAGTGGGAAAAGCTCTTAGGAAGTCTGAAGCTAAACCATCAAAAGAAACAAGAGGTAGAAAACACAAAGATGGAGAATTTTCAGAAATGAGTTCAATAACATGCTGGTCCTTGGCAGCTGAAGTGCCCAGGGGGAATAAGCATGCTGACCTTAAAAGAACATGAAGATATCTATAGAACTACCATATGACCCAGAAATCCCACTACTGGACATACACCCTGAAAGTGAAAGTGTTAGTCGCTCAGTCATGTCCCACTCTTTGCAGCCTCATGGACTGCAGCCCACAAGGTTCCTCTATCCATGGGATTTTCCAGGCATGAATACTGGAGTGGGTTGCCATTTCCTTCTCCAGAGGATCTTCCTGACCCAGGGTTCAAACTCGCATCTCCTGTGTCTCCTGTGTTGCAGGCAGATTCTTTACCCACTAAGCCATTGAAAATCATAATTCAAAAGGACACATGTACGTCAGTGTTCATTGTAGCACTATTTACAATAGTCAGACATAGAGACAACCTAAATAACCAAAGACAGATGAATGGATAAAAAAGATGTGGTACATAGATACACTGGAATATAACTCAGCCATTGAAAGGAATGAAATTGGGTCATCTGCAGAAATGTGGATGGACCTAGGGTTTGTCATACAAAGTGAAATAAGTCAGAAAGAGAAAAACAAATATCATATATTAAAGCATATATGTGGACTCTAGAAACATGGTACAGATGAACCTACTTGCAGGGCAGGAATAGAGACAGACGTAGAGATGGACATGTGGACACTGTGGGGAAGGGGAGGGAGGGATAAACTGAGAGGTTAGAATTTATATATATATATGTGTGTGTGTGTGTGTGTGTGTGTGTGTGTGTGTGTAGTGATTCCCTGGTGGCTCAGACGGTAAAGCGTCTGCCCACAATGCGGGAGACCTGGGTTCAATATCTGGGTTGGGAAGATCCCCTGGAGAAGGAAATGGCACCCCACTCCAGTACTCTTGCCTAGAAAATTTCATGGATGGAGGAGCCTGGTGGGCTACAGTCCATGGGGTCACAAAGAGTCGGACACGACTGAGCAACTTCACGAGATACACACACACACACACACACTACTGCTGCTGCTGCTGCTAAGTCGCTTCAGTAGTGTCCGACTCTGTGTGACCCCATAGACGGCAGCCCACCAGGCTCCCCTGTCCCTGGGATTCTCCAGGCAAGAATACTGGAATGGGTTGCCATTTCCTTCTCCAATGCATGAAAGTGAAAAGTGAAAGGGAAGTTGCTCAGTCGTGTCCGACTCTTCGAGACCCCATGGACTGCAGCCTACCAGGCTCCTCCGTCCATGGGATTTTCCAGGCAAGAATACTGGAGTGGGGTGCCATCGCCTTCTCCGATATACATACTACTGTGCATAAAATATGTAACTAGTGGGAATCTGCTGTATAACACAGAGAGCTCAGCTCAATGCACTGTGAAGACCTAGATGGGTGGGATGGGGGTGGGTAGGAGTCAAGTACAAGAGAGAGGGGATATATGTACACATATAGCTGATTCACTTCATTGTACAGCAGAAACTAATACAACATTGTAAAGCAATTATACTCCAATAAGAAACAAAATAAAAATAAATAAAATAAAACAAAAAAAACTAAAAGACTATGAAGGTATCTATGGATCATTTATTCATTCACCAACACTAAGCACCACAGACAGCAGGACACATTTCTGTTCTCAAAGGCTCCTGGTGGGCAAGGGAGACAGACCCCTCCACCAACTGAATCACTATGGGAGAAACAGCAGAGCAGAGGCATGCGTGAGGTCCTCATGGATCACGGTGGGTGAGTCAAGTTGGCCTGGAAGTGTCAGGGCAACTTCCCAGGGCAGCTTAGGAGACCTGAGGAAGCAGACATCTTATGGCAAAGTTGAAAGAGTGTGGATTCTGGAGCCTGAATGAATGCTCAGGTTGAATTGCACCAGTGGTACTTCAGAGCAACGTCACCTAGGGATGCTATTTAGCTTTCCTGTATCTCCGTTTCCTTGTGAATAGTATGGGAATGGTCACTGTATAATATGCTCCTAAGGCCACTGGAAGATCAAATGAGTTAATGCATGTAAATCTTGGACCCTATACATAGCTCAACAAAGGTGATGATGATGATGAAGATAATGTTGGTGATTAGAGAAGGACATTCCAAGGAAGCGCAAAGGCCCAGGGTATGTGCTCTGCCCACAAGAGTGGTTGGAACAGAGGGTACATGATTGGCACAGAGGGTGCAGAAGTTGGGGGAAGGGGCAGGATCGGGTAGTAGGGGCAGACCATGGAGGGCATTGGGCCAAAAAAAGTTTGTTCTTAAAAACGAAACTTTTACCTTCCAGCTAGCCTGTTTCTCTCTCTTTGCTTTTCTTAGGCAAAATTCTAGGAAGAGTGGTCAATACCCACTATGCCCACTTCTTCCTCTCCCTTATTATCTCTACACCTACTACCTACCTTTTGATGGATGCCCAGCAAATTCATGTTCATCCTTCAAGGCCCAATTCAGAAGTCACTTCTGAGACCCCAAGACTAAAGAAGTTTCTATTCTTAGAAAGCTCTTAGCCCAGAGAGGAAGATCTGTGAGCTGTGGAAAGGTCCAGATTTAGGAGACAATCTGGCTCCTGGGACCACAGACTGTGGCCATTTGGAAGTTCTCTGAAAAGCATCTGTCTTCTTTGTTCCCCTACACAGCAGTGACACGTGTGGGCACAGAGTCATGTGGTGGTAATAACCCAGCGAGGTAATAACCCCAAGTGGGTAATAACCCAGTCCTGGGTGTGACAGACAGGGAACTTGTGTGTTAGAGTGTTTGAGTTAAAAACTAGTCTTTGACATTTCAATTAACACATGGCAACAGACCAGAGTAAAATAATGAGGAGGCAGCTTTGTGGACAAGGGAGGCTTTCCTGCTGTACATCAAGGTGGCCATTCTGCTTCCTCTTGAATACTTATAATTCAAATGCATTCATCAATCATTCATTTATCCATACATCCATCCAAACTTCCACTTTGATTATGGATCATCCTTTAATTAATTAAAGGGTAATTAATTAATTATTTTTTGAGCATCTACTATCCAATGCATTGTGTATTGGACGTATCCAATACAACGAATACAATGGGGATACAGAAGGAAACAATACGGAGTAGTTGCTCTCTTGGAGCTTAACTTCCATTGATCTATTTACTTATCCACCCACCTAACCTCCCTCTCTCCCATCCATCTATCCATTTCCCCACCCCTCCATTCCTCCATTCAGCCATCCCACATAATGTGTCAGACTGAGGCTATAACGAAAAGACACAGATCCTCTCCTTAAGAAATTCATAATCTAGTGGGATAAGTACACATGCTTATGAGTGTACTTATGTACAGGAGCGGTAAGAGAAGCTCGTACATGCTACACTAATGGCACACATAGAAATTGGGTAGTCTACCTAAGTGGCGTTGACAGGAAAGGATTCACGGATGAACTGTCCTAGGATCAGTACCAAAAGATGAGGCGAGGTTTACTAGGTGAATGGGATGGCTGTGGGGAAGAGAAAGGTGTAGGAAAGGGCAAAACAGAGGGAGCAGTGAAAGCCAAAGCACAGAGGCAAGAAAACTGATGTGTTGAAGGGACTGTAATATGCTCTTTTTATACATTATTGGATCTGATGTGCAAATATTTTGTTCAAGATTGTTGCATCTACGTTCACAAGAGATACGCATCTGTAGTTTTCTTGTAGTATTGTTGTCTGGTTTTGGTATTTAGAGTAATGCAGACTCATCAAATGCACAGAACGAGTTAGGAAGGATTCCTTTTGCTTTCGTTTTCTGAAAGTGGTTGTTTTGTTGTGGTCAGTTGCTCAGTCATGTCTGACTCTTTGCCACCTCATGGACTGCAGCCCACCAGGCTCCTCTGCCCATGGAACTTTCCAGGCAAGAGTGCTAGAGTGGGTTGCCATTTCCTCCTCCAGGGGATCTTCCTACCCAGGGATCGAACCCAAGTCTTCCACACTGCAGGTGGATGGGGGCTCTTTACCACTGAGCCACCAGGAAAGTGCAAAAGTGGTTGTAGAGAACTGGTAAAATTTCTTCCTTAAATGTTTGGTAGAGTTCACTTGGAGAAGGCAATGGCACCCCACTCCAGTACTCTTGCCTGGAAAATCCCATGGATGGAGGAGCCTGGTAGGCTGCAGTCCATGGGGTCTCGAAGAGTCGGACATGACTGAGCGACTTCGCTTTCACTTTTCACTTTCATGCATTGGAGAAGGAAATGGCAACCTAAGAACCCAAGAACACTCCAGTGTTCTTGCCTGGAGAATCCCAGGGACGGGGGAGCCTGGTGGGCTGCCGTCTATGGGGTTGCACAGAGTCGGACACGACTGAAGCGACTTAGCAGCCGCAGCAGCAGCAGAGTTCACTACCTGGGCCTGATGCTTTCTGTTTTTAAAGGTTATCAGTTGTTGATTCAATTTCTTTAATAGATATAGGCCTCTTCAGAGTGTCTATTGCTTTTTTTTGGCTGTGCTGCATGGCTTGTGGGATCTTAGTTCCCTGACCAGAGATTGAACCCGAGCCCTTGGCAGCGAGAAACGTTAACTCCTGGACCACCAGGGAATTCCCCAGATTGTTGATTTCTTCTTGTTGTGAGCCTTGGGAGATTAAGTCTCTCAAGGAATTGGTACATTTCACCTAAGTTATCAAATTCGTGAGCACCAAGTTTTTCACAGTATTTCTTAAATGACCATGGGATTTATAGTGATGCTTCCTTCTTCATTTCAGTCATTTCTCTTTTTATTCTTAGTCTGGCTAGCGGCTCATCAATTTTATCAATCTTTTCAAAGAACCAGCTTTGGTTTCATTGATTTTCTCTATTGATTTCCTGTTCTTAATTGACTTCTGCTCTAATTCTTACTATTTCTTTTTGTTTGCTTTTGATTTAATTTGCTCTTCTCTTTTTAGTTTTCTAACACAAAAGCTTAGATTCTTGATTTTACATCTTTTTTTTTATAATTTTTTTTAAATTGGAGGATAATTGCTTTATAATATTGGGTTGTTTTCTGCCATATATCTTCTTTTTTAATACATGAATTTACTGCTATAAATGTCCCTGTAAGCACTGCTTTTTCTGCATCCCCAAAATTTTTATGTTGTGTTTTCACTTATTATTAGTTAAAAATATTTTTAAAACTTCTCTTGAGATTTTTTTCCTTTGGCCCAAGTGATATTCAGAAGTATGTTGCTTAACCTCCAAGTGTTTGGAATTTTCCAGCTATCTTTCTCCTATTGTTGTCTAGTTTAATCCTGTTGAGGTCTGAGAACAGACAGTGTATAATTTCTATTCTTTTGAAGTTGTTAAGGTGTGCTTCATGCCTCAGAATGTGGTCTATCTTGGTGAATGTTCCATGTGAGCTTGAGAAGGATTCTGTTGACGTTGAATGAAGTAGTCTATAGATTTCCATTATGTCCAGTTGATTGAAGGTGCTGAGTTCAACTCTGTCCTTACTGATTTTCTACCTGTTGGATCTGTCATTTCTGATAGAGGAATGTTAGTCTCCAACAATCAAAGTGGATTTATCTATTTCTCCTTTCAGTCCTATCAGTTTTTGCCTTTTCTTATTACAAGGTATGTTGAAGTTATTTCAAGCTGCTGCTTTCCCAGATTAATTTAAATTCAGAATCATTAAGTATCTGAAAATGGTTTAGTTAGTGCAGGTGATGACATTAGAAAAAGAAGGAAGGAACTGATAGGCAGCAGGAGTGGTAAGGCAGTATATATCCATTTAAGAGACCTCCTAGATTTATTTTCAGAGAAGGCAATGGCACCCCACTCCAGTACTCTTGCCTGGAAAATCCCATGGACGGGGGAGCCTGGTGGGCTGCAGTCCATGGGGTCGCTAAGAGTTGGACACGACTGAGCGACTTCACTTTCACACATCGGAGAAGGAAATGGCAACCCACTCCAGTGTTCTTGCCTGCAGAATCCCACGGACAGGGGAGCCTCGTGGGCTGCAGTCCATGGGGTCTCACAGAGTCGGACACGAATGAAGCAACTTAGCACCAGCAGCAGCAGCAGCAGATTTATTTTGAATATACAGCATGTGCCCAGCTGTGCCTTTCTCTGTTGCCAACTCTTCTGTTTTACTCTTTTTCACTGAGATTTCCTTAAAAAACATAAGTTGAATTAATAAATGAGGCCTGGGTAGAGTTCTTGATGGAAAAGAAAGATTAGTATGTTTTAAAGAAAGGTGTTAATGATACATTAGCACCCCACTGAGAATTTCTCCCTATTAGAGAAAGAACAGGGGCTGGAAAATGGATTTCACAGCAGCTGTCAGAACATTTTTATGCCAAGGACAAATATTCACAGGTTTGTCTTCCCCAGGATGTCTAGGAACCATTTCCAGGTAATTGCGAGGGTACCTTCTACAGTAGAAGTCTGTGCATTGGGCAAAATTCCATCTGGAAATCTCTTTCCAATGGAACTTCTGCAGAGTAAGAGCATGAAGATCATTTATATTCATAACAAAGGCCTCCAAGGCCTGTGAGATCCTGAATCACCCAAGAAAGATTAAATCATGTTCAACCGAGCTTTAGTGTTAAGTATATTTAATTGTATTCTAACTCTTCAAAGACTGATTATCTTTAATTAAATAGCCTGGTGACTACAGACTTATCACTTATTTGATATGATATAGTGAGGAACTATTCACTAGGATATTTAATAAGTTGAAATACCCTATGGCTGACCACACAGAATGACAGAGGTGTGTGTGTGTGTGTGTGTGTGTGTGTGTGTCTACAGGCATGGAAGAGATTAGGCCAACATTTTGAGAGCTGGCTAAATGGTGCTGTTAACATAGTGTAGATGTTAATGGCACATAAAAGCATAAATCTGCCATTTGCAGCCACGCATGTGTACGGTGATATAAATAACTAATAGGGCTTTCACAATCCATTGAAAATATAAAGATTACTAAATTGGCTTTTAAAAACATTAGAATCCCATTAGGCCAGAAACTCAGCAGCTGATTACAGAGCAAAATCAACCTCAAGAGGACTCTAAATTCTCATTTGTTGCTGCTGTTAAAAGGTACTGCACTTTCAACAAGGCCATGGGCCCCTGGGGAAGAAAGCTCACAGTCCTTGCTGGCGAAAAAGGGCCCTATCCAGCTATGCATCTGGTTAAGGATGCTTATGGGGAGACTCTTTCTCCTAGCACCTGTCCTGGGAGTTCCATCAAGAAATATTAATATATGATGTAGCCCAGATATAAGTCAATGTTTCTGAACTTAAAAAACTTATGGCTCCCTCCCTATAAGACTTTTTGGACATTTTCTTCCCTCCCCACCCCCACCTCTACTATATTCACCACGTCTTTTAGAACTGTCTACTCAGTTGGTGATTTTAAATGTTTTGTACTGCCTAGAGCAGTCTTTAGCCCATGGCTACCCTTCTCCACTCCAACAACCTTCAGAGGCTCCCATTGCCTAGAGGATAAAATGGGAACTTCTTCACTTTTGCGATCTTTACCTAACCTAGCTGTCCAATCGAATTTCATACCACTCCCCAAGTGACAGAGGGACTCACTCGCCTTGGTATGACGCCACCCCCCCGCCCCCACACCTCTGCTTCCACAGCTCCTCCCATCCAGAACGCCCCTCACTCGGCTTTCACAGGCAGCGAGTCCCCCTTCCTTCAAGGCACAAGGTAAATACCACTTCCTTCAGCAGCTGCCTCAGATCTCCTCGAGGGGCTGGGACCCCTCCTCTTTCCACAGCAGGGTGACATATGGAACTTCCACATCCTTTAAGGGCTGTGGCAAAGACTCATAATGCTGATGAGAAACAGTAGTTTAGATTTTATATGGCACTTGCTATGAGCCAGCCACTATTTTAAGTGCTTTGTGTGTATTAACTATTGTAATCCTTACAGCAGTTCTCCACAGTTGATATTATTATTGTTGTTATAGTTTACAGGTGACAAAACTGAGCTGTGCACACACACACACACACACACACTCTCTCTCCCTCTGTGCGTGTATATATACATGCATATGTATATATACACATACATGTACATACACACATTCAGTTGTCCATCCTTCCATTTATTGTGTGCGTGCATGTGTGTGCATGCATGTGTGTGTAATTGAGTGCCTTCTCATACAAGGATATGTGTCACAGAGAAAAATGACACAAATGCTCGGGAGGAGTTCTCTTGACAGATGTGAATATCCATTTTGAAAACTTGTGTTTTGTTTTATTACTTAGAACCATGAGTAGTGAAACCATTTTAAAGTGGTGAAGCCTTTGACACCACTAAATCCAGTGCCCCCAGTCAGTACACATGTTTTCTGAGTGCCTACTATGTGCCAGGCCCTGGGCATGAGATGGTGAAGCCATAGTTGCTCATTAGGAGAGTTTACTGCTCAACTCTTTATTTTAGAGATGAGAAAACAAAGGTTTAACCAGAGAGGTTAAGTAACTCTCCTGAGGTCACACTAACTTAGTTTAATCCAATTTCTGAATCATAAAAAACCACTTCCAGTTCCAGAAATAAATTATCAATTAAAAATTTTTAAATTGCAGTATAGCTGATTTACAATGTTGTATTAATTTCAGGTATAGAGCAAAGTGATTCAATTACGTACACACATACACACACACATATATATTCTTTCTCAGATTCTTTTCTATTATAGGTTAGTATAAGATATTGAATACAGTTCCCTGTTTCCCTGTGTTATACAATAGTTCCCTGTTATTTATAGGTTTTATATATGGTAGTGTATATCTGTTAATCCTAAACTTCCAATTTATCCCTTCCCCCATTCCTCTTTGGCAATCATATATTTGCTTCTATGTCTGTAAATCTATTTCTTATTTCATAAGTAAGTTCATTTGTATCATTTTTTAGATTCCACATATAACTGATATCATATGATAGCTGTCTTTGATTTACTTCACTTAGCATAGTAATCTCCAGGTCCATGCATATTGCTGCAAATGGCATTATTTCATCCTTTTTTTTAATGACTGAGTAATAGTCCAGATGGATTACCAATTTTGAAAGAATCATCATATAATCCTAAATCTGTAATACCATGTGGTAGGCCACATCATGGTCCCCAAAGATGTGCGCGTTCTAATCCCTTGAACCTGTGAATAAGTTGCCTGGCCAGGGTGGAAGGAATTAAGGTGGCAGAAAGAATTAAGGTTGCTAATCAAGTGATTTTAAGATTAGGAGGCTGTCTCGGATTATCTGGGTGGGCCCAGTGTAATCAGAAGGGTCCTTCAAATAGGGAAGAGAGAAGCAGAAGAGCCCATGTCAGAGTGATTCAGTGGGAGAAAGACTGGACTGGCTATAGATGGAAAGCGACCATGAGCTGAAGAGCGTGGGCAGGCCTAGAAGCTGGAAAAGGCAAGGAAAGGGGTTTCCCCCTAGAACCTCCAGAAGGGAACATAGTCCTGCTGACATCTTAGTTCTGGCTCAGGGAAACTCATTTTGAACTCTGACCTCCAAAACTGTAAGAGAATCCATTTATGTTACTTCAGGCCCCCCAGTTGGTAGTAATTTGTTACAGCAGACATAGGAGACCTATGCCTCCTATCAGGAGACAGCCTTACAAAAGTCCTCAGGGCACTGGGGACCTGACGGCGCCATTCTGAAATGAACATCACCTGTCTTTCTAGAAGTCCAGACATCTAATTTCACTCAGTACTATCTATCCTCAGTCTGGACACCTTCTCAGCCTCTGCCTTTTTCTCCTCTGGGTAAATTCCAGTGGTTAATGCAGAAATAGAGATACCAAAGAATGCCATTTTTCATAACTTTCTTCCTCAGTTCTTCCAGACACTTCTCTCTCTACTTTTAGATCATTGTCTCTGGCATTTTATTTTCAGAAATGCTCTTGGTATTCATTCCTTGGAGCCCACTGAAGAAGTGACCTTGAGGGCCGAGGTTTCCCGCCCCATGCCCCCCACCTTCCTTTCATTTTTCAGTTTCTGTTTGGAGACTGTCTTCCACGTTGGGGATGGGCTTATGATTCAAGGTCCTCCTAATGCAGAGGGAAGGGAAAGGGGCTCACAGAGTGGGGCCAGGCTCTGTGTTCTGGTGTGAGAAGGAGGAATCACTTCTGCCCACTGGAGTCAGAGAGGTGATGTGGGACCGAGCCACTCCCAGGAGAAGGAAGGATGCATCCATGACCTCGAGGAAGGGAGATGGGCGGCAAATGGCTCCTCTGGGGACTCAGAATAAGAGCATCAGGTTTCCTGACACTGAAAAGCTGTCCCTTTCTGGGAATGTGAGTGATTGTGAGAAATGCCTCACCATCCAGCTTTCAATAAAACATTCGCTGAAAATCTTCTTAGTGCCAGGTTTTGTGCCGGGGGGGAGGGGGGGTCTAGATGATGAAGGGGATGATGATGGTGCTGCTGCTGCTGCTAACACCCACAATGTACCAGGCACTGTTCTAAGTACTTCTCAAATATACTCACGTTTTATATCTTCAGGTGGCGCATATGAAATATGTGCTGAATTAATGAATAGAGAATGACTTGGTCCCTACCTCCCTAAGCTCACAGCCAGGGGTAGGGAGTGACAGAACAGACTGAAGTGAAGATGGGTGAGGGGAAATAGAAACAATAATTGTGATAGGAAAAGAGCTGTGGTTACGCACACGGGCTCCAGAGTCAGACAGCCGGGGTTTAGATTCAGCTCTGTTTCCTACTAACTTGCTAGCCAAATGGATGAATCTCTCTGTGCCTCAGTTTCCTCATTTGTAAAGGGGCAGTGATCAGAAGAGCATTTACCTCGTAGGGTTGTTTTGCACGCACCCATACCTGAACAGTACCTGGCTCACAGCACAGTAACTGTTTCTTGTTATTACAAGGTGCTCAGCAGAATTCCTCTAAGCCACTTGAAGGCAGGTTTGGTTGCTTCAGATTCCTAATTTGGCTTCTCTCCTAGACTAGTTCTCAGCATCTGATTGGGAGTCTTTGCTGCCTCCATTCTCACTGCCATTCTGGCCAATAAAATCCCCACACCTGATCTCCTGTTTGCATCTTTATTTCTCTCCAGCCGAGGAAGACTTCAAGGAACAGATGACATCTGAGCTGAGTCTTTAGGAAGGTGTAATTTTAAAAAGAGAGGAAGTTAATTTAAAAAAAAAGAAGAAGAAGGAGCTGATCTAGCTAGAGGGAGAAGGCAGGGGAGAGAGGGGACTCCTGGGGCAGCAGGCAGAGCCGAGGGATAAGGAGGTGGCAAGAGGCAGAACTACAGGATGAAAACCCTTGACCAGCAAATTCACATTTTACAGGTTCAGTGGGAGCCACTAAAATTTCCAAAGCTTTATAAACCCGTAATTGTTATAGAGGACGGTGCTTACCCTGGGGGTAGCATTATTACCAGCTCAAATGGCAGTTGTAGTAGTGATAATGATGTTAATAGTCACAGCAGTGATCATAGTGGTGGGAGTAACAGCAGCATCATTGTGAACACTCAGAGCACCATCACCATCATCTTTCTTACAGTTCCGTTTTTTTTTTTTTGGCTGAGCTGGGTATTCGTTGCTGCTCTGGACTTTTCTTTAGTTGCAGTGAGTGGGGGCTACTCTAGTTGCAGTGTGTGGGCTTCCATTGCGGTGGCTTCTTTTGTTGTGAAGCATGGGCTCTAGGGTATGCAGGCTTCCATAGCTGTGGCTCTTGGGGTCTAGAACACAGGCTTAGTAGCTGTGGTACGTGGGCTTAGTTGGTCTGAGGCATGTGGGATCTTTCCGGACCAGGGATCGAACACGTGTCTCCTACATTAACAGGTGGATTCCTCACCCCTGAGCTACCAGGGAAGCCGCTTCTAGTTACTTGTATTTAGTACTTACTATGTGCCATTCCAAATACTTTTGAGTCTTATCATACTTAATCCTCACAGTAAGCATATGCGGCAGCAACCATTATCATCCCCATTTACAGATGACAAACCAGGGGCAGGATAGAGTTATCTGACCTGAGTAAAGCTGCAATTGGAACCCAGGACCCAGGACCCGGATGCTTGTTAAAGACTGCATAAAGTACACTGAGGAGCTGCCCTGACTGGCTGACCCCATGGGAAATGGACATCAGAACTGATACCTTAAGGGGCACTGGTATCTTTGGCAGTTCCAGCTGAGGACAGGAAGGCCCTCCCTAAAGTTCAGGGAGCACTCAGGGAGGGGAGCCCCTTAGAGGTGATTGTGGAGTGCTGGCTGAGCCTTGGAGGTGGTAATTGAGGGGGGCACCCAGTCCCAAACTCTGATGTCCCTCTGGCCCCAGTCAGAGATGGTGTCCTGGATGGCTGTGCCCCGTTGTAGCCATACACAGGCCAGGGCCTAGGATTAGCACACAGGGGCAGCCAGGAGCCCCCTCTGCAGGCCCCCATCCCCTGGGGGTGCCTCGCCTGGCCATCTCCCCCAGGGTATGGGGGTTGGGCTGTGACTCTGAGCCCCTCTGCCACCTGCCTCAGGTCTGGTCTACCTGCAGAGCACATGGACAGAGGACCATTCACACCACAGAGTGGCTGAGCCCCTGCAAGTGGGCCTGGCTCCGCCCCACCCTATGCCTAGGTTGGATGCCCGCCAAGTGGTCCAGCAGGAGGTGGACCCCAAGTGCAGTTTGGCTCTGCTGCCTGCAAAACATGTCATACCCCCTTCTACTCCCCCTTCCCAGTCACCAAGGAGAGGGGGTGGGGTCCCAAGGACGGCTGAAGGTGCAGGCGGCCTTACTCACAAACACCCCTGGAAGGGGACCCTCAGGCAGCTGGGGGTCCCGGCTGCCCCACCCCCTTCCCCTGGGTCCTGAGAAGTGACTGTCAGTCTGCACCTTATCTCTGCATCTCTCTGACTCTGTTAGTGACAACTCTCCTGTGGTCCCTATGGTCTCCTGCCAGGAGATGAAGCTTGAAAGGCCTATTTTGCAGGCTCCAGGGGGACTGCGGTGCCATCTTTCTGTTCCTTGATTAAGAATGATTCTGGGGCCCTTCTGAGGGAGAGGCTGAGCTCTCCTAACTGCAGGATATAGGAAAGGAGGGCCACTGCAGAGCCCTCCACAGCAGGGAAGGGAGGCGCTGCCTGGGGACGGCTGCTCCAGCCTGAGGGAGATGGCAGGGGGATGAGGGAGGCCTTTGGGGAATAACTTGTTCTGGAGCAGCAGGGAGAGGCCCAGGCTTTGAAGGCTTGCAGGAGAAGAGCACTGAAGACGCAAAAGGCAGATATGCCTAGGACACCTCGATGACCTCTTGGGTCCTGACTCCGGTGAAGCAGAGTCTCATAGCTGGGGCCGCTCGGCTCTCTGACAGTACCTGGCCTCGTCCAGGGAAGCCCTTGACTTTCAAGCAGCTGGCTGAGGGCTCTATCAGCTTTTTGTCAGCTCCTCACCCCTGACTGCCCCAGACTTCTCACCAGTGACTCAGTTCCACACCCTCTAGGCTTGTCCTGGCTTTTCTTTCCCAGCCTGCTTACTGTGGGAGGGTGGAGGTCTTGGTGGGACTCATTCTGCGGGCCAGGAATTCCACGCTGCCGAGTGACCCCCTGGGATCTCGCAGTGCTCCTCAGATCTCCTTTGCTTCCAACCAAGACCCAGGATTCAGCGTTCAAGTGTGTCTACCACAGTCTGTGTGCTTGGAGCTAAACAGAGCTAGGCTCATACCTGTCCTCTTTCTTACTTGCTCTGTGGCTTTGGACAAGTGACTTGACCCCTCTGATCCTCTGTTCCTATGTTTGTAAAGTGTGGATAATAATATCTCCCTTTGCAGGCTTGTTGTGAGGTTTAAGAAGGTAACTCACAGTTCTGGTTTGCTAGGGCTGTCATAACAAAATACCACAAGCTCAGTGGCTTAAACAAAGACATTCATTATGTCACAGTTCTAGAGGTTGGACATCTGAGAACAAAGTGTTGGGAGGACTGGTCTCTTCTAAGGGCTGCGACAGAGAATCTGTTCCATGCCTCTCCCCTATATCCTGGGGCTTCACCGGCATTCCTTGACGTGAAGAAGCATCGCCCTCATCTGGGCTTTCATCTTCACGTGCTGTTCTCTCTTTGTGCATCCGTGTCTGTGTCTACATTTCCCTTTTTTAACAAGGCCATCAGTCATATTGGATTAAGGGTCCATCCTACTCCAGCATGACCTCATCTTTTCCCACATCTGCAATGAACTTATTTCCAGGAAAAGTCACATGCTCAAGTGCTGGGGGATGAGACTTTCGGGAGGACACAATTCAAACCATAACACATAGGGGAAGCCACAAAGCACAGGATGGATTCTCAAAAAAAAAAAAAAAAAAAAAAGCCAGACCCTTTGGCTTCCCCATGAAAGGGGAGCTGGCTTCAGAGGCTGAGAGAAGGTTCTAGCACTCTGACGGTGCTTTGCTCATGGAGGCAGGCTCTGCTTGCTGCTGCCGGCAAGTGCTATCAGAGGGCCACCTTCATGCTCCAGCCAGACTTTCCCATCGGGGTGTCCTGCCCCAGAGAGGACCTCCCTGCCCCACACCCAGGGCATCTTCTGCATGGTGGTTCCCGCTGCCTGTGATGGGGGAGGGAGGGGTCAACTCACTCTCCATCTTTCCTGCCCACCCCTCCCTGCAGGGACCCTGAGTTGGGAGGCCCCATGAACCACCTCAGTCCCCAGGTGACTCCTCTGGGCTGGATTTGGTTCCCCTTATATTTTCTATTATGGAAGAAAATTCTTTTCTCTGTGGCTTGGCCCTGGGGAAGCTTAGCTCACCTCTCCAGCCCCGGGCGCTACTGTGCCTCCTGTTTGTCTAATGTCATTCTGATCCTCACAGCAGCCCTGGGAAAATAATGCCTTCTAAACACTGAGGCCGGGTGGCACTCATTAGCACAAAGCTCCTTCCCTGCCCTCTGTTCCTGCACGGCAGCTGCCCATCGGGTTACCTCTGGGAAGGCGAGTGGCTGCCCAAGGGCAGAAAGCTAATAAGTAAGCAGAGAAGTCAGCACAGGTTCTTCCCCGCGGCGATCCCTGCGTGTGCTGGCTTGAACAGCGACACTGCTTTCTTTGGTTGTGTGGAGTGCGGTTGGTTGGCCTCTTCTAGGGGGGTCTGGGAGAGCCCCAGGGGAGGCGGGAGGAGGGCCTGCAATGGAGGGAGGCTGAAGTGAGGAGAGGAGAGGCAGGGGCAGTGCGAGGGCCTGGGGCACAGGACACCAAAGTGCCACTGGTGTTACGAGCATGCTGGGGTGAGGGCGGGAAATTGTCCAGCTTTGGAGCTGGGAAGAGCCAAGTGCACACCCTTTCTCTGCCTTTCTGAGGGGCACCCTGGACAGGGCACTCCAAGGACTCTGGTCCTCCGCATCCCTGGGAGCCTGGCTTTAATCTCTCTCCTCCAGAAGTATTTCTGCCCTGACCCAGCCAACCCAAGGGCAGGCTCCCCCTCCGTGGATGCCCACCACCTTGTTATCTGTGTCACTCTTTGCTCATTGCTCAAATAAATACTCAGCTGATGGTAATCAAATACTGTTTGTTTGTTTTTTAAACCTGTCCTTTCCCTCTAATAAACCAAGTGATCCCTGAGGGTCTTTCTAGCAATGACTGTGGTTTTGTGACTGTAAAAATGTAGCTTGGGTCTTTGTCAATCAACAGGTTTCCTCAAAGATCAGGTTCACTGGAATGAAAAGGGGTAATTTATTTTTTTTAATTTTTGCTGAAATATTTGCCGGTGCTGGCAGAATTTATGCTGACTTACTCCTTAAGTAAGCTCCAATACTTTGGCTACATGAGTATTGGAAAAGACCTTGTTGCTGGGAAAGATTGAAGGCAAAAGGAGAAGAGGGTGGCAGAGGATGAGATGGTTAGATAGCATCACTGACCCAACGGACATGAATTTGAGCAAACTCTGGGAGATAGTGAAGGACAGGGAAGCCTGGAGTGTCTGTGGGGTCACAAAGAGTTGGACATGACTTAGCAACTGAACAACTCCTTAAGTGTAATCATTGAAAAGGTGGCCAAGTGGTCAGGTCACATTAAACACCAGTAAACATGGCAGGTAACATCCTTTCCTTCTCCGAAGTTGCTCCTGGCAAAGTTAAACAGACACTTTTCCTAATGGCCATCAGTCCAGAAGGCAGAGGCCTCAGGTCTCAGGCGCCAACACCCATGTACAATGTAAATGATGAGCTGAAAGGAACAAAGAAATGGAAAAGCACAGGCAGTCAAACAAGAGAGCTTCCTATTCCCAGAAAAACTCCTTCTTTCTTGTCCATTTGCTGAGCACACTTCTCTGAGGCAGGCACAGCACTGGACACTGGGGATCTGGTGATAAATGACACAACCTCTCTGGCTCTGAGGGGCTCACAGTCCGGAAAGTGACCCCACTTAAGCCTTTGGCCACTAAGCATATGCTGTGTGCCATGCATTAGGGTTTGGAGAGAGGAAGAGTGTTTCTGCCCTCGATGAAATCCTGTGAAGATGCAGACACAGATGTACCTTATTATAACACGATGGAATATGCACTGTGTAACTGTTGTTTCCATCTGTAAAACGGGGGATAGTACTGGTATCTATGACACGTGGTGATCAACCTGGTCTCTACAGAAACTTCCTGGGTTTCCTGCTCATCTTTTTACCAGCTGTGTGAATGTGCAAAAGTTAGTTAATGTCTCTGGGCTTTAGTCCCCTCATTTGTAAAACGGCGATAATAGAGGCACCTACTGGTCTTCCTAAAGGAAATCAGTCTTGAATATTCATTGGAAGGACTGATGCTGATGTTGAAACTCCAATACTTTGGCCACCTGATGCGAAGAACTGACTCATTTGAAAAGACCCTGATGCTGGGAAAGATTGAAGGCAGGAGGAGAAGGGGATGACAGAGGATCAGATGGTTGGATGACATCACCAATTCAACGGACATGAGTTTGAGTAAACTCTAGGAGTTGGTGATGGACAGGGAGGTCTGGTGTGCTGCAGTCCATGGGGTTGCAAAGAGTCGGACACGACTGAGTGACTGAACTGAGCTGAACTGGCCTTCCCTGGTGGTCCAGTGGTTAAGAATCCACCTGCCAATGCAGGGGAACACAGGTTCAGTCCCTGGTCTGGGAAGATTCCACACACCACAGAGCAACTAAGCCCATGCACCGCAACTACTGAGCCTGTGCTCTGCAATAAGAGAAGTCACCATAGTGAGAAGCTCACACACTGCAAGTAGATGGTAGCCGATGCTTGCAGCAACTAGAGAAAATCTGTGCACAGCAACGAAGACCAGAGCAGCCAAAAATAAATAAATACATTTTTTTTTAAAAAGTACCTACTACTTAGAGTTGCAATGAAAGTTAAGACAGTCTGTGTGACATGCTCAGAACAGTAGCTGGCATGTGATGTTCTATGAACATCCATGATTATTTGCTTATTCAAAATCCTTTGGGAGCCTGAGGAGGATGTGGTTCTTTGTTTTGGGCTAGGCTGGCTATAGAAGTTTCTCAGTAGAGGATAAACCTAAGTTGGACCTTGCAGGATACATAGGAGTTTGCTAGATAAAATTCATGTGTGTGTGTGTGTGTGTGTGTGTGTTGGAGCACAGGTTATCCAATTTTTCCTATAAAAGGCCAGACAGTAAATGTTTTCAGTTTTATGGGTCATATAATCTCTGTGGTAACTACTCAATTCTGCTGTTGAATAAGAGTGGCTATGCTCCAATAAAATTTGATTTACAAAAATAGGCCCTTAGGCATAGTTTGCCAATCCCTGAATTAGAGGACTAAGGGGACACAAACCCAGATTTATGGTAAAACTAGACCCAGCCAGGCCCATTGAAATTAATGGTGTTTTTTGCAGAATTGATCCTCAGGCATGGCTCTTTCCCACAGCTGAGTTGTAAACATTTGTTTTAAAATTCTTAAAACCAACTAGAGGGGAAATTAATGCTCAGATAAACATCACTGTGCTGTGTGTGTATATTTGAGAGAGAGAGGGCTGCATCCTGGGCCATGCCAGGGAATACATCCCAATGTCTGTCCTCCCTGACATCATTCCTGGCAACCAAGGAGTTTTGAAATGGTAGCTTTGGATGGCATGACAGCCACTTCTTCCAGAAGTCCTCAATACATGACCCCTTGAGGAGGGGTGTTTCATGGGAAGGGTGGGCTTGGGGGTTAATGTACATGTCTGCCCATGTCAGGGCCACTCACTGTGACCCCTGACCCACACTGGGTAGAATTTACAAATGACATCCAGAGAGCCCCAACTTACAAATGTGTTGTACCATAGAAAAATCCAAGGCTTTGGCATCAGATTCAAATTCTAGCCTCACCAGGTACCAGGTCAGTAACCCAGGGCTTCCCTATAAACCTCAGTTTCTTACCTGTAAAATGAGTTGTTATGAGAATTTAATGAGGTAATGGACACCAAGTAACAACGTCAAACACATTACTGAAAATCCAAGAACCTCAGTTATTTTTATGCTCTAGGTATACACCTTCCAACCAGTTATTTTCATGCCCCAGCCTTGGGTATCTTCCCTGCACTGCTCAAGTATTCTGTTACTAGGAACCTAGAATCAGAAAAATCCCTGCCACCTCAGCAAGCTTCAGAGAAACATTTAACAGAATAAAATAGATTCATAAAGTCATTTCTTCAGATTAACCATAGAGACAATATATTTTCTTTCATGTTCCAGCCTTGGAAACATTGCTTTCCAGAGAAAGTTATGTTGTATGTCAAGAGAGTATTGAAAAAAAGGAAGAAGGAGAAGAAAACAATGAACTCATTTCTTGCCCAACAGGTGTAATCCCTCTTGAGCTGGTAGACTAGCTGATTTATTTGCAAGGTTGGGTTATTCATTTCCCAAGTTCAAGCATTCTGCTATTTTCACCGTTCCAACCTCTAGTGTACAAAAACAGATATAGAAACACAGACAGACAAACTCAGAGTCCCCAGAAGAGCTTTCTTGTCAAGAAGCAAGTGGCAGGGAGCCAGAAGAAAGAGGCATTAACAGAAGAGCATTCACGTGAATGAAACATCCCAATACTCTCATCTTGGGAATGGTATCTGTGCCCTTGACACCCACAACCCAGACAGCCCTGGGCACGGCAGGAGCCAGGGAGGCCTGCAGTCTTGAGGTGCAGCTGGGGTTTCTGTTCTCAGCCCGAGATGACGACAACATTCACTGGTTATACTTTTCCCCACTGGTTATATTTTTAAAGATTTTTTTTTTTTAAATGTGGACCATTTTTAAAAGGTCTTTATTGAATTTGTTACAATATTGCTTCTGTCTTATGTTTTGGTTTTTTGGCTCCCAGGCATGTGGTAACTTAGCTCCCCAACCAGGGATTGAATCCACGCTCCCTGATTGGAAGGTGAAGTCTTAACCACTGGACTCCAGGGAAGTCTTTCCCCATCAATTTTTAAAATATCTTGGAAACCAGTATGACAAAGAGGAAAGAGGAAATGGAGTTGAAATCAGAGGAGTCTGACCTATTTTGTCACATAGGCATTCTGTGACCTCTGATTAGTTATTTGCCCCATATGATCCTCAGTTTATTCATCTCCAAAATGGGTATAATCTGATCTACCAGTCCATGACTCTTATCCACATTAAAAGAAAGAACATGTATGAAGGTCCTTTTGTAAACACCAGAGCATGCCGCCAGCAGCCTTCTCCATCTTAGCAGATGCCTACTGGACATCTTCCCACGATGTCACAGGGCATCTCACACATAATACATCCCACACTGACCATTGATCAATGCCCATCCCCCAGCCTGCTCCTCAGCATCTTCCTCATCTCAGGAAACAACCACTCCATCCTTTGATGCTCAGGACAAAAGCCTGGGAGTCAGCCTTGACTCCTTCATTCTCTTACACACCACGTTGAGTCCCTTAGCAAATCCTGTGATGTCCTTCAGAATAAGCTCAGAATCCAACTGCTTCTTCTCAATATCCCTACTGCTACCCCCAGTCCCGCCATCTCATCTCTGAGGGGTTATTGCTTGACATCAGGAGTGGTCTCCCTGTCTTGAAACAGCAGCCAGAGTGATTCGGACAGAAAAAGTCAGACCAGGTCCCTCCTCCACTCAAAACCCTTCAGTGGCTGCCATCTCCCTGGGGGAAAGGCTGAATTCTTACAATCCCTTTGGGAATGGGGTCCATTCACCTCTGGGGCTCAGCTGCCACTTCCACGACCCGCCCTCGCCCTGTGACGTGGACTCATCACTTCCTGGAGCCTCTCCCCAGACATCCCAGGGCTCTCTCCCTCCCCTCCATCAGGTGTGTGTGCAAATGTCACCTTCTCAGAGGCTCTGGAACTCCCTGTCTGAACTCGCAGCTTCTATCTTCTATCCTCAGCCCACTCTATTTTTCTCCACTGAGCCTTTCCAATCTGACGTACTATCTACCTGACAACTTATATGTTCACGGGCAGCTCTGCAAAGGCATGGAGGGCTATCTTGTGTTTCCGTCACCATCCCCAGATCCTAAAATAATGTCCGGCACAGAGTAAAGACTCAGTGGACACCCACAGAAGGACTTACAGCTGTTTATTTAAGAGGCAGAAGCACCCTCGATATGCCTGGTTTGTACTGGATTATAAGCAAACAACCTGGACCATCTCACCAATGCCGGCTCCTCTACATCAGGAAAGAGCTCAGGCAGGCATTTCCAAATCAGAGCAACCGAGTTCATCCTGCTTCTAGCTGATGCCGGTCAGGTAGCTGCCAGAGGCTGCTGGGGAAGGGGAGGAGGCTGCAGGACGGAGGCTGGGAGCCTGGCACCTGGCAGGGTGCCCGGGAATGGGCGGGGAGTGCCTGTAATGCCAGAGGGTCTGACCACCCACAGGTCCCGGGAAGAGCAGGGAAACCACAGGTGGGAGCCATCCTCTCCGACATGCCTGACACATGAAAGGGGATTAAAGTCAGCATCAAAGTGAGCTCTGGAGGGGCCAGGAAGAGGAGGAGATCTCCTACAACAGACCTTCGGCCTGGAGGGGAAGATAAGGGAGCAGACAGTAGGCGTGCAAGTCCTGTTTACTGGGAGGAAGGCAGTCAATGACTGAAGTCATTGACTTCCTAAGTGCTGGACCCAGGCCCCTCTTGTCTTCTTTCTTCCTGAGTCATTGCCTCATCAGTCATTGGCCTCTATCCCCTTAGCACAAGTCTGAGCCTTGAAGAGAGCAGGGTCCAATCTCAGACTCCACTAGGCTGAGCTCTCAGCCCTGGCCCACCCTCTCCCCCATCTCCTCCACCTCCACTCCCTGGGGCCAAGCCTCAGCACCATGAGTGGGACCTTGGGAGGCAACCACTCTGCTTGCCTTAGGAGGCTATGGCAGAGATGAAAGATCATGCTGATAACAGGACACCTGGGCTGAGTGTCTGCTTGACCACCTACTAGCTGGGTTTGATGACCATGTGTCATTTGGTTCATGAGTGTCCATTCTCCTTGGTTTAGTAGCAGCACCCCCAAACTTCCTCTGGAGTACTCCCCCACCCCACCTCCAGCCCCTGAGCAGGCACTGTGGCTCCTCCTGTCTGCTTTGACTGGTCATTCAGAACACCCTTCCCCTCCAGCTACAAGACCTGGATCAGGGGTGGACATATCCTCTAATTCAGAGCCAAAATGTGCATGCAGGGGCCATTGAGAGAGAGGCACATTACTTACTCCTCATGGGGGCTGTGAACAGATAGCCTGGAAACCCAGCAACTCTCTTACCTCACAGGAGAACAAGACTCAGAATGGCAAGGAGAGAGAAGAGCTGAGGACTGAAGAAGTGACATGGCCAGGGTTCCTGCATCCAGTTGTGGCTGAAGCTGGAACCCTGGATGTTTAGATTACTGGATAAAGATGCTTGAATTAATCCAACCTGAGCAGGCTTCCTCTTGACAAAGGAGTCTGTGTGGCTGCATAGTCACAGGCTAGGGCAAGTCAGATCACTTCCCAGGGATTCAGCTCCTTCCTCTCTCAATACTGGGTAGGCGGGGCTGTGGGGGAACAAGTCCTAAATTACCAAAAATGAGGGGGAGGTTCATCCTAGTGTCCAGAGGGAACCAGGCCAAGTGGACACTGGTCAGGGCCTCCTGAGTCAGGTCTGGGTCCTACACAGTCCCCTTTTTAAGGAGGGTTAATGGATATCACAAAGTCATCTAAGTACCTGCATCTGATATAAGTCTGTCACTCCATAGGAAGTCAGTTAGTTAGTCCTCAGCCTCTCCTGGAAGCTTACAGTGGAAGGCACAAACCCAGTGGTCCTGCTGAGCCTCTATGCATACTTATAAGGCAAGACTTCTTTTTTTCTCTAAAGTAGGGTTTCTCATCCTCAGCGCTACTGACATGGGTTGGAAAATTCTTTGTTGTGGGGGCTGCTCTGTGCAATTTTAGAATGATCAGCACATCTCAGGTCTCTAACAGTGACACACGGATAGCACAATCTCCTTTACTTGTGACAGCCTGATGTGTCTTCAGATGTTGCCTTGGAAAGCAAAATCACCCCGTAGAGAATCACTGTTCTACGGAATGTTGACGAGCCAGAGGACAACTCTTGGTTCCTAGGCCTGGAGTGCTCATTTCACCTCTAACTGTCCTTCTTCCTCCAGAATCTTTCTGCCTATCTACTTATCTATCACCTTTTTTCCATTTATCCTTGCTTTTAGACTCCAGGAATTGTTCCTACGGAATCCTGGGCTTCGCCTTCGAGTGTGACCCCTGATGAATCTCAGCGGTTCATCACTGTTTTTGTGGCTGTGAATTCCCCTAAGAAGCTGATGCAGGGGACCATCTCCTGACTCAAGTGACAACTGTGTGCACATTCCTAGGAAAGACACACACACACACAATCATTCTTCCTACAGTGTCAGGTAGTCTTCAGACCCCTTATTCCAAGAGCCATGTTGGATGGCATCACCGACTCGATGGACATGAGTTTGAGTAAGCTCCAGGAATTGGTGATGAACAGGGAAGCCTGGCGTGCTGCAGTCCATGGGGTCACAAAGAGTCAGACATGACTGAGTGACTGAACTGAATTGACCTTTTAAAACCTTCTAACAGGTTCAGCCATGACTTAGCCTGAGGAGCAATAAACCCAGAATTTATAGTCAGAAGGCCTGACTGGAGTTTGGGCTCTGACCTCAGTTCTAGAAAATTCGGAATGTATCTTTGCTTTCAAGTTGCAAGGAAATAACAGACATCATCATGTCCAGTAATCTCCCAGTGTCCATTCTCCCCACCTTTCATTCCACCTGACATTCCTCTGCCAGGTTAATCTTCCTGGAGCACAGCTGTGGGGATGTCCTCCTCTGCTCAAAAGTGCTCCATGGCTCCCTACTTCCTAGAGGCTAACATCCAATCTTGTCATCCAATGCCCTCCACCATCGGGTCTGTGTTTGCTTTCCACCTGCCTAAACTCCAGTTAGAGCTAGCTATTTCTGTTTCAACATTTTCTGGGGTTTTACCTTTATATCTTTGCTCATGATGCTTCCTCACCTGGTGTTTTCTCTGTCTATCCTTTTAAGGCCACCTCCTCTGTAGGTAGCTTATTCCTACCCCCAAGTTCCTATAGCACTTGGCATCACTCGTTTTGCCTAATACCACACCAGTGCTTCTTACCTAAGGACTTTCCTTTGTGTAGTAGTGGAGAACACAGGATTTGGGGTTGACTCTCTGGGATCAAGTCCTGGATACCACTTGCTTCCTCAATCAGCCTTCTTTTACTCAGCCAAAAAATGGAGCTAATAACAGTGACTACTTCAGAGAATTATTGTGTGCATTAAACTCTGTCAGGCATGGAGCCAAAGTACAGGATCTCAGATGGGATATATATGTCAAGTAAGTATATACAAAATGCTTATATCACAGTTCCTGGCACAGAGAAAGCACTCATAAATTTCAGTACAATCAGAGCCATCATTATCATGCCCTGGGGAGAGATTAGGAAAAAAGATTGTTCTATAGGACTAAAGTGATAACTACCAATTAAAGGACAGGACCAAGTTTTAATTCCTCAGTGGCCCCAGAGAAGGAGGAAATCGGAAATAATAACACCTACTTTGTGCTGAGTATGGGTCAGGCATTGTCAGCCCTATAAGGTGTAGACCATGAGCTCTGTTTAAGAGATGTGAACATTGTAACACAGAGAGGGCAAATAACTTGCTTGAGATCACACAGTTGAGCTGGGAGTCAAAACCAGGTCACATGACTGTCCTAGCAGAGTACATCCTGCTGCTGCTCATTTGTGATGTCTCTTGGGACAGAGACCTTGGGAAGTTCTTCTCCTATAACTGGAGAAGACAGTGGCAAAGACCACCCAGGAATCTGAAAGGTGCCTTTATGCAGGGCTAGCTGCTGTTTAGTCTGAGCTCCGTGCACAACCACTTGTGACTAGCTACTACTTTGCAGGGCTGGAAAACATTTGAGGCCCAGATGTGTCCATCATTCCCTGAGCTGAGTAAATGTGTGCACAACTTTCAAAACCTGCTGCTTCTCAAAGCATTTTAAATACTTTGTAGGAAGGAGGGAGAAGGCGGGTGGGGAGTAGAGTTAGAAAGAACATCCTGGGGAGACTCTCAAACAAATCCCATTTCTCTTATTAGTTTCAAAATTCTGAAGGATCAGGCAGTTCAAATGTCGCTCCTGGTTCAGTGTGTCTGAGAGCAAACCTAGAAGCTGGCTGAGTTCAAGGCTGTTCTGAAGGGTCAGAGGCTGAGACGGTGGGAATCCAAGCAGTTAAGACAGGAAACCTAGAAGCTGGCTGGGCTCAAGGCTGTTCTGCAGGGTCAGAGGCTGAGACGGTGGGAATCCAAGCAGTTAAGACAGGAAACCTAGAAGCTGGCTGAGCTCAAGGCTGTTCTGCAGGGTCAGAGGCTGAGACAGTGGGAATCCAACCAGTTAAGACAGGAAACTACTCCTGGATTCTAGATAATGATGCAACTAGGGTCCTTTCATCAAGAGGTGAGATAAGAGGGGATTTGAGGCATTCAGAGGGCCACGTTATGATTCAGATGACCAACTCTGCTGCTCCTGCTAAATGAGTCGGGCTGGTTTAGCGCAGGAATCCTTGCGGAAACTATTGGTGTTTGAAAGTGAAAGTCGCTCAGTCATGTCCCACTCTTTGCAACCCAGGCCAGAGTACTGGAGTGGGTAGTCTTTCCCTTCTCCAGGGGATCTTCAACCCAGGAATCAAACTGGGATCTCCTGCATTGCAGGTGGATTCTTTACCAGCTGAGCCACAAGGGCTGCCCAAGAATACTGGAGTGGGTAGCCTATCCTTTCTCCAGCAGATCTTCCCAGCCCAGGAATCAAACCAGGGTCTCCTGCACTGCAGGCAGATTCTTTACAAACTGAACTATGAGTTTAGGTATATGTTATAAGATGATGCTGTGAAAGTGCTGCACTCAATATACCAGCAAATTTGGAAAACTCAGTAGTGGCCACAGGACTGGAAAAGGTCAGTTTTCATTCCAATCCCAAAGCAAGGCAATGCCAAAGAATGCTCAAACTACCACACAATTGCACTCATCTCACACGCTAGTAAAGTAATGCTCAAAATTCTCCAAGCCAGGCTTCAGCAATATGTGAACCGTGAACTTCCAGATGTTCAAGCTGGTTTTAGAAAAGGCAGAGGAACCAGAGATCAAATTGCCAACATCTGCTGGATCATCAAAAAAGCAAGAGAGTTCCAGAAAAACATCTATTTCTGCTTTATTGACTATGCCAAAGCCTTTGACTGTGTGGATCACAATAAACTGTGGAAAATACTGAAAGAGATGGGAATACCAGATCACCTGACCTGTCTCTTGAGAAACCTATATACAGGTCACAAAACAACTGTTAGAACTGGACATGGAACAACAGACTGGTTCCAAATAGGAAAAGGAGTCCATCAAGGCTGTATATTGTCACCCTGCTTATTTAACTTATATGCAGAGTACATCATGAGAAACGCTGGGCTGGAAGAAGCACAAGCTGGAATCAAGATTGCCGGGAGAAATATCAATAACCACAGATATGCAGATGACATCACCCTTATGGCAGAAAGTGAAGAGGAACTAAAGAGCCTCTTGATAAAAATGAAAGAGGAGAGTGAAAAAGTTGGCTTAAAACTCAACATTCAGAAAACTAAGATCATGGCATCTGGTCCCATCACTTCATGGGAAATAGATGGGGAAACAGTGAGAGACTTTATTTTCTTGGGTTCCAAAATCACTGCAGATGGTGACTGCAGCCATGAAATTAAAAGACGCTTGCTCCTTGGAAGAAAATTATGACCAACCTAGACAGCATATTAAAAAGCAGAGACATTACTTTGCCAACAAAGGTCCGTCTAGTCAAGGCTATGGTTTTTCCAGTACTCATGGATGGATGTGAGAGTTGGATGTGAAGAAAGCTGAGCGCCGAAGAATTGATACTTTTGAACTGTGGTGTTGGAAAAGACTCTTGAAAGTCCCTTCGACTGCAAGGAGATCCAACTAGTCCATCCTAAAGAAGATCAGTTCTGGATGTTCACTGGAAGGACTGATGCTGAAGCTGAAACTCCAATACTGTGGTCACCTCATGCAAAGAGTTGACTCTTTGGGAAAGAGCCTGATGCTGGGAGGGATTGGGGGCAGGAGGAGAAGGGGACGACAGAGGATGAGATGGTTGGATGGCATCACCGACTCGATGGACATAAGTTTGGGTTAATGCCAGGAGTTGGTGATGGACAGGGAGGCCTGGCATGCTGCAATTCATGGGGTCACAAAGAGTCGGACATGACTGAGCAACTGAACTGAACGGATACATTTTTTAAAGAAGACATGGAGATCCAACCAGTCCATCCTAAAGGAGATCAGTCCTGAGTGTTCATTGGAAGGACTGATTTTGAAGCTGAAACTCCAATACTTTGGCCACCTGATGTCAAGAACTGACTCATTGGAAAAGACCCTGATGCCGGGAAAGACTGAAGGTGGGAGGAGAAGGGGACAACAGAATGAGATGTTTGGATGACATCACTGACTCAATGGACATGAGTTTGGGCAAACTCTGGGAGTTGGTTTTGAGTTTGAAATTTTGAAAAATTACAGACCTACCTTAACGCTAACCTCTAGAATTCACACTAAAATTTAGAGCATATTCTAGTATCTTCTTTCTAAAGGCCTGTCTGTACTGATAGGTATATATTCCCATCTCAACTGATGTATTTGGCAGGAGCAAGTTTTAGTGTCAATGTGTCTGCTAACCCACATGACCTTCCCAGCCCAATTAAAAAAAAAACCTTTCATCACCGTTTTCCCACTAACAAGCATTAAGAGGGAGTTGGCCTTCTGGTCCTTTGTTTTTCACAGTGATGTCTGTTGACCTCCCCATTGAACTCTGCATCATGCACACGTGACAGAGACAACAGCAGGAGAGAGGCCACAGGCCCCTTGACTGTACTTCAGAGGCAGAGATACAAGCGGCTTTTTGCAATCTTTCAAGGCCTGAGCACCAGTGCCTGGCTTTTTTTTTAAGCACAAAGGCCCAGACACAGTTTTATTTAAATGTTCCTGCATTACCAGTGCTGAGCACTAGCAGTTCTGTGGACACTGCTGTTGTGGATTTCTTCCAAAAGCTGGATCCCCAACTGGAAAACATAGTAGCTTTTTAAAAAACATATATTTATTTATTTGGCTGGGCTGGGTCTTAGTTGCAGCATGTGGGATCTAGTTCCCTGACCAAGGATAAGGGCATGCTGACTTCGGAGCACAGAGTCTTCGCCACTGGACCTCCAGGGAAGTCCCCCAAATTGCTTTTCTCCAGTCAATGCAACAAATATTTCTTGAGCACCGACTATGTAAACATCCTATTATATACAAGCATACAGACATGAAATGAACAATGAGTACAGATGTGTGTGTGTGTATGCACAAATAGTGAGTTAGCAAGTAGATCCAAGCATGCATACCTCATCCCTATACATTCTCTTGCCTTCAAGCAACTCACCAACCAGCTGGGTATAGGGGGACAGACACCTGCCTACAATCTTGGCTCTCTATATTTCACTAATTTCTACAGAGACTTTAGAAGGTAGCTTAAGCCTTATCTCCTCCAGGAAGCCTGTTCTGATACCTCTACCGTGCCTCCCCCACCCAAGGCAGGTCAGGTGTCTCTTGGGTCTGGTGACAGTACTGGGATTACAGGGTACACCTGACATGCAATTTGTGCCTAATAAATATCTGCAGAATGAGGGAGTGAATGAGTGAGTGAATGAATAAATGCTGTTTCCATAGCAACACAGAACTAGAACTATCCTTTCTGAGCAGTTATTGTGCATGGTGGGAAATTCTTTTCAGCTCTTATCTTATTTAATTTTTATCCACAAGTGCCTTACAAGCTGGAAACTATTACTATCTCCATTTAGTGAAGTGAAAGTTGCTTAGTCATGTCCCACTCTTTGCGACCTCATGGACTATATAGTCCATGGAATTCTCCATGCCAGAATACTGGCCTTTCCCTTCTCCAGGAGATCTTCCCAACCCAGCGATTGAACATAGGTTTCCACATTGCAGGCGGATTCTTTACCAGCTGAACCACAAGGGAAGCCCAGGAAGCCCAGGTGCAGATGGCAAAGAGAGGTGCAGATGAGACCCTAGGAGACTGACATGTCCAGGTTTCACCTCCAAGCAAAGCAGGAACTGGGACTGAATCCAGGGCCCCCGACACCCAGAGGTTAAAATGAGGGATTCAATGATTAGATTATTCTTCAGGAAACTGAAATCTCAGCTCACAATTTAGAAGGAGGATGTGCGGATGATGGATACCAAGCTGGGTAGCTCCCTGCTTCCATTTGACATCTCTCTGTGCCCCAGAAGTCTCACCAGGGATGGGCAGGCAGTGGGCCCAGCAGCCTGAGTCAGCTCTGAACACCTTCTGTTGGGCCTGGCCAGCCAGCTCCCTCTGCCTTACCTCTACCTGGCATGGGCCCCTCCTTTGCTAATCTCTCTCTCTAGCCTACTGGAGGAAGTGGTGGTTTGACTGCAAAATAGGCAAATCAGGCCTGCAGCTGCTGGGGGAATGTTTTCATCTTGCCCTGTCCTATAGAAATGCCAGCTATCACTCTAATCCTGAGTCACCTAGAAATGATATCTCAGATGGCAACACGAGACTGGGGGCTATAAGATGTTCTCTGGCCAGGCCAGGCGGTCCTATCCTGAGTTATCTGACTACCTTGAGCTAGGGTGGCATGTGCTGCTGTCAACATTCACCCGCAGTGGCTGGAGTACCCAGAAAGGCCTGAGAGCCAACTGGAGAGAACGTGGGCTTCAGTGTCAGGAGCCTTGGGTGCAAGACCCATGTTTATTGCTGACCTGTCTGTACCTCTGCTTCCTTGTTTTTAACAATGGAGAGAACAATTATACTGTCTGGAGAGGTTTGCTGTGAAGAGGAAATGCGATAATCCACGTTAAAGTCTTTATACCACAGGGTCTGACATGGAGACACTATAGGATTCACCTTAGTTCCCTTGCTCCTGAGGGGCTGCCATGCAGGAAGAGTCCAGGTCAGAACTGGGTTCTACTGGGATCCCACCAGGAGCTGTGTGGAGAAAGACTAGAAGGGACGAGACTGAACACAGGGTTACCAGGCAGGAGGCTGGTGAGAAACTCTTGGGTTCTGTCTTCTTCTGGCTGCTCTGAGTACCTAACTGGTTATATAAACCATGCTCAGCAACTATATCTATTGGAAATCATGACAACTTGCTGATCTAGGTCTTATTTGTCTACAGATGATGAAACTGAGGCTGAAGAAGATCAAGATCAAGTCAGATGTCCATTCAGAACCCCACCATATGTGGAGAATTACTCCTGACCTTGCACCCAGGAAGATACTGCCCTTTAAAAGGTACCAGAGAGAGGTCAACATGAAGGGGTGTTGTTACTTAAAAGTGCAGCCACTACACAAAACAGTACTAGGTTTCTCAAAAAACTAAAAATAGAACTAGCATAGGAGCTAGAAATTCCACCCCTGAGTATTCATCCAAAAAACCCCCGAAAACACTAATTTGAAGACATACTTGCATCCCAATCTTCATAGTAGGGTTATTTACAATTGTCAAGATATGGAAGGAACCTAAGTGTCCATCAACAAATGAAAAGATAAAGAAAATGTAGAATACTATTCAGTCATAAAAAAAAGAATGAACTTTTGCTGTTTGCAACAAGATGGATGGACTTGTTTTACTTTATGCCAAGTGAAATAAGTCATATCAGTTCAGTTCAGTTCAGTTGCTCAGTCGTGTCCGACTTCTTGTTACTCCATGAATCACAGCACGCCAGGCCTCCCTGTCCATCACCAACTCCCGGAGTTCACTCAGACTCATGTCTATCGAGTCAGTGATGCCATCCAGCCATCTCATCCTCTGTTGTCCCCTTCTCCTCCTGCCCCCAATCCCTCCTAGCATCAGAGTCTTTTCCAATGAGTCAACTCTTCACATGAGGTGGCCAAAGTATTGGAGTTTCAGCTTTAGCATCATTCCTTCCAAAGAAATTTCAGGGCTGATCTCCTTCAGAATGGACTGGTTGGAGCTCCTTGCAGTCCAAGGCACTCTCAAGAGTCTTCTCCAACACCACAGTTCAAAAACATCAATTCTTTGGTGCTCAGCTTTCTTCACAGTCTAACTCTCACATCCATACATGACCATTGGAAAAACCATAGCCTTGACTAGATGGACCTTTCTTGGCAAAGAAATGTCTCTGCTTTTCAATATGCTATCTAGGTTGGTCATAACTTTTCTTCCAAGGAATAAATGTCTTTTAATTTCATGGCTGCAGTCACCATCTGCAGTGATTTTGGAGCCCCCAAAAATAAAGTCTGACACTGTTTCCACTGTTTCCCCATCTATTTCCCATGAAGTGATGGGACCGGATGCCATGATCTTAGTTTTCTGAATGTTGAGTTTTAAGCCAACTTTTTCACTCTCCTCTTTCATCTTCATCAAGAGGCTTTTTAGTTCCTCTTCACTTTCTGCCATAAGGGTGGTGTCATCTGCATATCTGATGTTATTGATATTTCTCCTGGAAATCTTGATTCCAACTTGTGCTTCATCTAGCCCAGCATTTCTCATGATGTACTCTGCATATAAGTTAAATAAGCAGGGTGACAATATACAGCCTTGATGGACTCCTTTTCCTAGTTGGAACCAGTCTGTTGTTCCAAGTCATATAGAGAAGGACAAATACCATTTGACATCACTTATACGTAGAATCTAAAAAATACAATAAACTAGTGAATATGACAAAAAAACAAACAGACTCGCAGATACAGAGAACAAACTAGTGCTTACTAGTGGGGAGTGGGAAGGGGGAGGGGCAAGTAGGAGATTAAGAGGCACAAAGTACTATGTACAAAATAACTAAGTTGCAAAGATATATTGCACAGCACAGGGACTACAGCCAATATTTTATAACTGTAAATGGAATATAACCTTTAAAAATTGTGACTCACTGTGTTGTACACCTGAAACATATAATATTATACATCAACTATACCTCAATAAAAAATTGTGGTATAATCAGACTATGAGATACTACTCAACAATAAAACAAAAATAAACTTTTGTTACAAGTGTAGGGGAGAAAAGCAGCCTCAAGAAGCTAATCTGGGATGGACTTACATGCAAAGTTGAGCTAAAGCTACAGTCAGATAGGGTGCATGGTAAAAAGTCATCCTGAGAGCAAAGGGTACACTTGGAGTTGGGGGGAGCTGAGCAAGTCAGGAAGTGAGCTGAGGTTGTGAATGGTGAGTCAGGAAAGCTGAGTCCCTTTGCTATGGGGCCCAGTGTAGGCCAAAGAGACTGGTCCCTTAAAACAGTAGTTTTCAGATCTATTATCGGAATCACTACTGGGACTTGTACAAAAATATTGCACCTCTGGCCCCAGCCTGGGAGAATATGATTCAGTGGGAGGTGGTGGATCAGATGTCTGTTTTAACCTCAATTTTGGGGTGGGGGGACAGACTTCTGCTGCCCTGGGAGACTGGGAACCATGCACTGAGTGAAAGGTGGGTAAATGGTGGTAAAAAGTGGAGGTTCATTGTATTAGTCTCTAATTCATTATATGTTTGGCCATCTCCTCCTTACCCATCCCTCCAGGGCCAAGGGCATCCTAACCTTTAATCTTTCTGAATTTCTCTAGAATGCCCCACCCCTGTTGTGTGACTGACCATTACCCTTCTCAGCCTCACTGGTCCAGCTACAGGTCTGAGGTTCCAGCCTGCTTGCCCCAGGGCTGAGCCCATTAAGAAAACAGGCTCTGATGCCTTCGCTCAACCATCCCTGTTTCCCATGACTTTTAATCATTTGTAAAGTGTCTGCTGTTTGGAGCAGTGCTCCCTTAAATGTGTCGATATCTCGTTATAAATCTTTTATGCTGCTCCATTCCAGGGGTTTGACTCAGGGTCACACCCTCATTAGAGAAGGTAACTTTCAGCTGTGGTGGATGGATGGCTGGGAGCCTGCAAAGGGTTTAGCTTAGAATCTGTGTCCAATAAATGTGGGCTGAAGGGCTCCTTTCGAGCCCTATGCTGGAGGTTAAGTACAGAGGAATCAGCCATCCCACTCCCAGAAATAGACCCAGCAGGACACAGGCAAACCGCCTCTAGAAACACATTTTAGAATGTTCACAGAAGCACTGTCCATGGGAGCCCCAATCTGAAACCACCTTATGTCCACAACAGTAGAATGGATAAATCCGAGTGTGGTTTCTTCATCCCATGCAATCAAATACAGCTACACCTAACAACATGGGTGAATCAAACAAACATAATATTGAACAAAAGAAGCTAGACACAAAAGAGTACATACTGTGTGATTCCATTTATGGGATGTTCACAGAGCGGTGAGACTAATCTATGCTGTAGGAGTCAGCAGTCACACAGGTCTGCTCAGGTGGAGAAAATTCACTGAGCTGTACACTTTTGATGTGTGCATTTTCTGAATATCTGTTACACTTCAAGTGAAAAAACCTCACCCCGGAGATATTCGTGAATGAAAAAAAAGGTACAAAGGGTCCAAAAAGTTCCATGTGACATTTCTCTGTCCCTCTTTGGCTACTGCTTTGCTGGGGCCTCACCTTGGTCCCTGGGCCTCCCATTTCCTGAGTGTCATCCTTCATTTATAGAACAGAGGCACTGGGATGGGAGACCTCTGTGGTCTGGAGAAGACTGTCTCTGCTGATGGTGCTGAGAGAGGTCAAAAGGCCAAGGTCACACGACAGAGACACCCGACTTCTTCTAACACTCCCAGAGACCATCTCTGAAGTCTGCTAATCCTTATGGGATTCTCGATGCTCGATTTTGTCATTATGTCTTGTCCCACCAGCCTATGAGTTCCTCCAAAGCTCATTCATCTTTGTACCAGAAGGGCCCAGTTCTAAGTACAGGATCAGATATACTTGTGTTGAACTGCTGATGTCCCACTAGGTGCAGTGGTGGTAACAGTAACAGCCCACGCACATACAGTCCTTACTGTGCTTGCGCCAGGCACTGTTCTAAGCCCTTTCCAGGCAGGTTTTATCTACCAGCCCATTTTACACTCATAAACTGAAAAACAGAAGGGCTGACTGTACTGCCTAAGGTCACACAGCTAGGAAATGGCAGGGTGGGGTTTCAAACTGAAGAAGTCTGGCTCCAGAGTCTGTGTGTTTCACAATCTCCTTAAAGCTGGCTGGCCATTGATTTACCACCATCCTGTGTGCTCCATTCATGCTTTTCCTTCCACCTTGAATAGGCTTCCATCATTGCCCCTTTTGGCCTTTATCCTTCTAGACTGAAGAGGCCTTTAAGGTTCACCTGTCCATACCCAGTTTACCTGTCCATAGCCACTCAGAGCCTTTCATCATTGTAACTGCCTTGATGTGTCCCTGAAATAATAGAGATGGATGGAGAGGCTGTGTTCTGGGCTTCATCACATGAGATATGTTCAGAGGCCCCTTGGTGTTTTCTCTTTGGTGCCAATATCCCTCCTCGTGCATGCATGCTCAGCTGTGTCTGACTCTTTTGTGACCCCAAGGACTGTAGCCTGCCAGGCTCTTCTATCCATGGGACTCTCTAGGCAAGAACACTGGAGTGAGCTGTCATGCCCTTCTCCAGGGGATCTTCCAGACACAGGGATCGAACCTGCAGCTTAGTCTCCTACACTGGCAGGCAGGTTCTTTACCACTAGCACCACCTGGTAATGGCCAGCTATTCTGTCTTTAGGTTCAAGAGATGTATTTCTTTAATATTTATTTCTTTACTCAGCTGCACTGGTTCTTAGTTGCTGCATGTGAGATCTTTAGTTACAGCACTCGGACTCTTAGTTGTGGCATGTGGGATCTAGTTCTCCGACCAGTGATCAAACCCAGGTGCCCTGCATTGGGAGCAGGACCACCAGGGAAGTCCTGGTTCAAGAGATATTGAGGAGCCTTGGGTTCCAGTCACCCCCGAGTCTCAGTTTCTGCCTCTGAAAAGTGGGGAGATTATGTCTGCTATGTCTATTGCAGGGGGACAGGGTGATTATCAGATCCAAGAGGAAAAGTCCAGGAGCTCAATGGCTGGGGTCAATGTTGCAATTGGACAGAAAGCTCTAAGGCAAGGGAACCAACTCTTGACAACTCAAGGTACTAGGATGAATTAGTGCCACTGTGTCATTGAACCTCAGTCTTTGAGAGAGAGGCATTCTTGGGTCCACTTCAGAGATGAAGATACTGAGGCACAGAGAACTCACCCACTGTGGCGTCAGGACAGATGAGCCCAGGGAGCCCCAGTGGTCTGTCTTATAGCCTGACCCACTGGACTGAAGAAGAAGGAGCTGCTGCTCCTATCCAGGGTCTCCAGGGCCATCTGCCATGCATCCTATTTGTAAAAGCTACACCACACACTGGGGACAGAACTCACACCAACTCAAAGTATTGCTGCTCTAAGGATTAAATAAGGTGAACCAGCTCAAGGGCTTGGTATAGAACTCAGGACACAGAAAGGGCTCAATATCTCCCAGGCACTTTTGAAAATAAAAATACAACTACTTCCTCTCCTCTATTCTTTTTTTTTGTCTTCTCTCTTTAAATTGCACTGGGAGCCTCTATTTCTATTACCAACCCTAAGATTCTAGGTAAATGAAGAACAGATTCTGGAAGAAGATTAAGTTAACTCAGAGAATCCCTACAGATCTCCAAATTTTGTGATCTGTCTCTTATCCCTAATACTTCTTAGTTGTATATTACGATGGTTACTGAACTTCTCTCTGTGCTTTAGTTTCCTCATCTATAAAATGGGGTAATAATAACTTCCATAGAGTTCTCATGAGAATACAGAGTAGGTAAATAAGTATGTAGGTAAGTAAACAAATAAATACATGCTTAGATTAACACTTGATTGAAAGCACTACATAAGTTTGCTTTTATAATTTACGCTGAAAACACTTACAGAGAACGGCTGTGTACTTATAGCCCCTCCATCCACACATCAAGCCATTCAACGACTTATTATTTATTAAACGCCTCCTCGATGGCTGGCACATTCGGTACTTCACATCTGTTCTCTCTGACAGCAACAATTCCCAACAACTGTTCTAAGGTGCTGGAGATCCGAATGGGAATAAGATGCCCACATGCCAGCCTCCCACCCCTGTCACTCCCGGTTTAGACTAAGATCTCATTTCACCCAGGTGGCCAGTGAGGCATCAGGCAGGCCACAGCTTTCCAGATGGCTTGGTGCTTCCTCCCCCGAGTCTCCATTCTCGGTGGGTTTCCTTCTCTCTGGCCACCATCCCAAGTAGCACAAGCAGCCCCTCCCAGCTGGGGCCCAGCCAGCCAGAGCCAGGCACTGGGAGAGGTGCCACAAGACCAGGGTTGGTTAATCTTGCCTTTAATTAGCAGACATGCTAAGTGATGAGGCCCAGGGGTGACCCCACAGATGGCTGCCCACTCAGCTTTGAGTGATAAATTGGAAGCATCCAGGTCTGCAAAGGTCCATGTTCACACTGGTTCCTGTGACTGCGCTTCTCATACCTGCTGTTCAGTGGGTGAGGGTGGGGGATGGTGGGGCCATCCTTGGGGCCAAGGTCCCAAAGGTGACACAGAACAACAACACTCAGATCACACAGTGACTGTGAGAGTTAGATGTTATATATCATAATTTCAAGATTCCTTGAAAACTTTGATGCAATGTGTGCGTGTGTGCTAATTCCCTTAATTTGTGTCCAATTCTTTGAGATCCAATGTACTGTAGCCTGCCAGGCTCCTCTGTCCATGGGATTCTCCAGGCCAGAATACTGAAGTGGGTTGCCACGCCCTCCTCTAGGGGATCTTCTCCCAGAGATTGAGCTTGCAGCTTCTGCATTGCAGGTGGATTCTTTACCACTGAACCACTGGAGA
Organism: Bos indicus x Bos taurus; assembly: GCF_003369695.1. NCBI lineage: Eukaryota > Metazoa > Chordata > Mammalia > Artiodactyla > Bovidae > Bos > Bos indicus x Bos taurus. Next base: position 49,499,451 of record NC_040080.1, read on the forward strand.
AGCCCTGTTTGATGCAATAGTTAATGCTAAATGTCAGAGAGGAGGGAAATAGGAAGAACACCCACCCCTCCTCCGACCCACCATGCTGTTCTACCTTTTTTCCACAGACACATAGTGTTTATGGATTTACTTAGTTACTTATCTTCCTCCCACCAAAATGTAAGCCCCACAAAGCAGGGCCCTCTGTTCATCTCTCTACCCACCTAAAAGAATGCCTAATACATAGTAGGTACTCAACAAATACTCATTGTATATTAGGAAACAACCAAGTCGTTCCCTTCATCGGGTATGAAGCATCACTCAGCTCACAAACCACCCCGAGCAGCTCATCTTTATACATCATCCCTTCCCACCCGGCCCCATCCACAGTGTGTCTTTGAAGAGGCGCTGTTTATTTTCAAGGTCACCCTTCAAGGACCCCTGCCCATCCCTGCAGGCCCTCACAGTATGTTGCTCACATGAGATTTCCTTACCATCTGTAATTCCTATGGCCCTGGGCAGGGGCCTGCCACAAGCCAGAGGCCCCTTAAACTCGGCCCACTCACGAGGTCACTGTCTGGCCAGCTTCCCTCTCTCCCAGTGAGTCGGGTTGGGAGCGCCTTTCCCCTGCCAGGCCCACAGAAGTGAAGAATAAATAGCCCACGCTGGCTGGCTCCAGCTCCACCTTCACGGCTGCCAGGGAGGACTTGCTCTTCAGATTTTCCCCTTTTTTGCTTGATTAATGCAAGGTTAATTCCCCAATGCTCAGCTTTTCTGAGGGGCGCGGTTTTGTTTTCAATTCAGCTGACCTCAGCTCCTGCGAGAAGGGATCCTATGTAAAAATGCAGGGGCAGAGGACAGATTTGGCATGTCCCAGTTGTAAAAAGCCTGGACAGGTTTTAGCAGAGCTCAAGAATCTCTCAAGTCAAGGCAAAGACAAGGGGGTTAAGGGTCTCTGCAGGCGCCTCCTTTTGCTTTGGCAAGTGGTGAGGGCAGGCACTTTCGGCCTGGTCGGGCGGATCCCATCTGGAGGGAAGGTTGGTGACCACACCTGGAGCCCCTGCAGCCAGCCATGCCTCTGCTCTTTGTACTGGTGGGCAGCAGGCAGCAAGGCGGCTCCAGAAATCATAAACCAAAGCAGGGAATGACCTTTGACGTAAAACAAAGCCTGTTCTCCTGGTCCTTTCTCCAAAGTCTCCAATAAAGAAAAGCAGGAGGAAAAAGAGCATTGCTTCAAGAAACTGGTTTCTCTGGAGCCCTGAGTGGGTCAAAATATAGGTTGGGTCTTGATGTGTGTGTGGGGGGGGGTGTGTGCATGTGTGTATGCCTGTGTGCGTGTCTCTTGGGCTGGAGAATAACGTAGCTTCCCAAGCAAGACTTGACTTAGCTGCTTCTAGAGTCAATAGATGGATTCAATTCAGTGAACAATTATCGAATGTCCCAGCTGGTGCTGAGGACAAGAGAATGACAAGACAGCCTCGGGCTGCCAGGAGCTTGCAGGCTGTCTGCCACATGCCAGGCCAGGCCGAGCTTGCTGCAGCCACAGGGTGCCCACTGGGAGCACTGGCCAGAGTGGGCAAGCCTGCTGGTCTCTGAAACAGCACACACAAAGGCCTGCTTTCATGTGGCCCCCGAGAAGCTCAGGCCAATGTCTGCGCAGTTGGCTCTCTTCCCTCCTGGTTGCTCACTGCACCCCAACTCTGCAGACAGGGGATGTTAGAGTTTGATAGTTCATCCAACTAATGACACAGGGAGCTCCCGTCTATTGTCACCCACGTGCTGTCTGGCACTGTTCTTAGCGCTCCACTTGAATAAACTGATTTTTATCCCTCTTGGCAATCCCATGAGATAGATGCCACAGATACACAATCCGTTTTCCACAGTCCTGGGGCCCAGATGTGTTTGAGAATTAACGAATTTTTAAATTTTAGAAAGATGATATTGCGGGTAGATTACTAACACTCAAAGGATCCATCACCTTAATGCTCCTGCAGACACTCCTAGGACTGTCCCCACTTGGAATAAGAAGGCTGCAGACAGCCTCCCGCCCGCTGGGCCAGGTTCAGCTGCCAGATGACTTTGTGCCAGGTTCATGAAAAAAAAAAAATCCTCTGGTTTCCAGACCTCTGGGGCTTTTGCAATTACAGATAACGGAGTATGAAGCCTTGTTTGCAGAGCAGGGTGAAACGTGAGGAGTGAAGCTGATGAGTGCAGAGGCAAGCTTCACACCCAGGAAAACCGACTCTGGAACCGGGTTCTCAGCCCTGCACACTGCACAGCCTCCCGTACATACATGTGAGCACTGCAAAAGAGTCATCTTCACGGATGCAAAGGTCCTGGTCCCATAGTACCTCCCCAGACCAACAGCTCTTCATACACTTCCATTCCCACCTGAGGAGCACGTCATACAGGATTTGGAACACACCAGTATCTTTCACTCCTTTTGGCTTTCGCAGATTTTTCCTACTGCCTTGAATAGCCCAAGCTTCTCTCACTGTTTCAGTTTAGTTCAGTTCAGTCACTCAGTCTTGTCCGACTCTTTGAGACGCCATGAACTGCAGCATGCCAGGCCTCCCTGTCCATCACTAACTCCCAGTGTTTGCTCAAACTCATGTCCATCGAGTCGGTGATGCCACCCAACCACCTCATCCTCTGTCATCCCCTTCTCCTCCCGCCTTCAATCTTTCCCAGCATCAAGGTCTTTTCCAAGGAGTCAGTTTTTCACATCAGTTGGCCAAAGTTTTGGAGTTTCAACTTCAGCATCAGTCCTTTCAATGAATATTCAGGACTAATTTTCTTTAGGATGGACTGGTTGGATCGCCTTGCAGTCCAAGGGACTGTCAAGAGTCTTCTCCAACACCACAGTTCAAAAGCATCAATTCTTTGGTGCTCATCTTTCTTTATAGTCCAACTCTCACATCCATACATGACCACTGGAAAAACCATAGCTTTGACTAGACAGACCTTTGTTGGCAAAGTAATGTCTCTGCTTTTTAACATGCTGTCTAGGTGGTCATAGCTTTCCTTCCAAGGATCAAGTGTCTTTTAATCTCATGGCTGCAGTTACCATCTGCAGTGATTTTGGAGCCCCCCAAAATAAAGTCTCTCAATATTTCCATTGTTTCCCCATCTATTTGCCATGAAGTGATGGGACCAGGTGCCATGATCTTAGTTTTCTGAGTGCTGAGTTTTAAGCCACGTTTTTCACTTTCTTTTCACTTTCATCAAGAGTTCTCCCTGTTTGGCCAACTCCTATTCATCCTTCAAAACCCACTCAAATGTCCCTTCCTCAGTGAGACACATGCAGATCCCACTTGGCCCAGAATGAACTGCTGTGTACTTCTTGACCCTGCCCAGAGGCTTCATGGTTCCCTGTTAACTCACCAGGAGCCCTTTCTGCTAAGCATTAACCAGATGCCAGGGGACCCCATCTGCTCTTTGGAATCTGGACAAGCAAGGAACCAAGGCCCAGTTCCACACCCCTCGGAAGTCAAAAGACACTTCCTCAAATTGTCCAAAGATTCCCAGGGGTGGGTCTTATGTGTGCTCACTGCAGTCCCCAGCTGCTTTCCCACTGAGTTTCATTCACAGGATAACCAGACCCTTCTGTGATGCCCACCTGAATCCACTCCACAAAGCTTGTGTCAGAAGTCTTTGCTGGACATTTGTGTTGGGGTGTAGTCATGTATGGATGTGAGAGTTGGACTATAAAGAAAGCTGAGCACTGAAGAATTGATGCTTTTGAACTGTGGTGTTGGAGAAGACTCCTGAGAGTCCCTTGGACTGCAAGGAGATCCAACCAGTCCATCCTAAAGGAAATCAGTCCTGAATATTCACTGGAAGGACTGATGCTGAAGCTAAACTCCAATACTTTGGCCACCTGATGCGAAGAACTGACTCATTTGAAAAGACCCTGATGCTGGGAAAGATTGGAGGTGGGAGGAGAAGGGACAACAGAGGATGAGATGGTTGGATGGTATCACTAACTCAATGGACATGAGTTTGAGTAAGCTCTGGGAGTTGGTGATGGACAGGGAAGCCTGGTGTGCTACAGTCTATGGGGTCGCAAAAAGTTGGACACGACTGAGCGACTGAACTGAACTGTTGGAGAAAAGGGGTCGTTCACAACCCAACCGAATGTGGGGTCCTCTTCTTAAATGCTCCCAAAGTTTCCTGGCCCTCCACCCCACCCCCAGCTCTCCATGTCTCAAGCCTCTTCGTCTCACTGGTCCTTGCCTTCCCATTCCCTCCCCTCCTCATTTACTCTGCTCTCTTCTTGTCTTTGCTGCACCCTCTTAGGAGCAGGTCCAACTCCTGTTTCCTCCTTAGAGAGGTAACTGACCAGCTTTTTCTTTGCTAGGCCCTCCTAATTCCCTCCCACCCCATCCCCTGGGCCTCAAGCTCCAACTTCTATCACAAGCCTCTCATCAAGGCTTTTCCTCAAAGTAAGCAGCATCTGCCCAGAGGATGCTAAAGGCAGAAGCTAAAATTATAAATATGGTCCAGCTTATTACAGTTGTTTACTTGTCTATCTTCCCCACACTGATTTGCTTTGTTCAGCTCAGTGTCCTCCGTCTCTAGCAAATACTGGGGACACGTAATAGAGTTTCAATACATGATTGTGAAATGAATGAATGAATGATGAACAGCCCTGAGAGGCAGAAGTTCAGAGAAGATTTGTTTCATACAAGAGCACAAAAGACATAAACATTCCTCCTGAGTCCCCTCAGGGTGCACCAAGAGGGGCAGCTACAGTGGCTGATGGCTTGATGGAGCAGGGTGAGGCTGGCCTGTGCACTGTAGGAAGTTTTAATAGCATCCTTGGGTTCTAGACACCAGAAGTATTGCCCCACAAGTTGTGTCATCGAAAAATGTTTCCAGACATTGTCAAATATCCCTTGAGCAGGTAAAAAGGACTGGAGTTGAGAATCACTGCTCTAGACACACTGTTTCTCAAATAAATAAGACCACCCAGAGCCCTGGATCTCGGCATCTGTGGTTCCCTCTACCTGGGGTTCTCCTCCCCCAGATAACCAGGTCACCTTGTAACGATGAAATGAGCTCATGTGTGAAAAGTGCTTAGCAGGTGGCCAGGACATGGCCAGTCATGAGAGGTGATGATCACCATTATCATCATGACCGTGATCTTGAGCATCACTAACACCACAATCATCCCCATCCCCATCCCCCCAATCACCATTGTCACCATCACTGTTATCACCACCATCATTATCACGCCCGTCACCCATACCTCCATCATCACCATCACCATCAACTTCATTATCACCATTCTCATCATTCTATCTTGCCATGAAGCTCCAGCAGAGTGTCAGGCCCTCAGAAGGGTCCACAAATCTACTTGTTGACTGACTTTTAAGTCCTACCCATTGATTCCCAGGAAAGCTTTGGCTCTTCCCCAAACGTTTGCTTAGAGGATTTCTCAACTCTCAAGAAAAAAAAACAAAAACAAAAAACTGTTCCAAACACAAGAGAGATCAAGAGGAGGGCTGAAAGATGCACTCAAGATAATATTATTCATTGAATATTAGACCAATATTAAAATCTCACCTCTTTTTAAAGGCATCAATAAAAATAAGACATTTTTTTTAAACTTTACATAATTGTATTAGTTTTGCCAAATATCAAAATGAATCCGCCACAGGTATACATGTGTTCCCCATCCTGAACCCTCCTCCGTCCTCCCTCCCCATACCATCCCTCTGGGTCGTCCAGTGCACTAGCCCCAAGCATCCAGTATCGTGCATCGAACCTGGACTGGCAAGACATTTTTTAATAATAAATTTTCTGCAAATAAAAAGTCAGTGCAAAAAAGATCCCCAGGACTTTTAAGCCCTGCTCTGTCCTCTACTAAAGGGATTTCTAAACTGAGGCTGATTTCAATCTCAGGAAATCCCCAGGAGCCCCAAAGAGAAACAATCAACCAGGACGGACTCAGAGTTTTTTCCCCACAGTCTTCTCCCAGGACACCCTCTTCTCTGTCCCCACCTGCTATGCAAAATCAATGAAACTCTCCAGAGAAACCTTGGCTCGGGTTGGCTCTCCTTATTTATTCATTAGCACATTTTAAGTCTAGCTGACTTTGGAATATCGCCAGGGGGAACACTTGATTATGCCTGGAGCGCCACACTCTAGGCTCCCGGCTCCAGGCCTGGTTTATTTTCTTTCTCTGGAAGCTTTGCTGTGAACCTCTGATGTTTGGGTTTCTTACTCTAGGCTAATCCATGCCCTTTTCCTCCCTCACTTCCCCATCCACAAAACGTCTTTCTTTTTCTGTGCAAATCTGCCAGAGAAAGCCCAAGTAGGAAGTTGATTATTCAGAAGCCATAGAATCAAGGATCTGAAAACCAAGGAGAGCTGGCCTATCTGTTTCCCAGGACTGTCCTCACAAATTGCCACCAACTGGGAGGCTTAAATAACAGAAATCTCCTTCTTCCTGGTCTGGAGGCCAGAAGTCTGAGATCAAGGTGTCAACAGGGTTGGCTCCTTTCTGAGACTGGGAAGGATAATCTGCCCAGGCCCCTCCCAGCGTATGGGGGCTCCCGGCAGCCCTGGCACTCATTCCTCTGCTGAGAACTGCATCTTTCCCATCTTTGCCTCTGCCTTCACGTGGCCTTCTCCCATCTGTGTCTGTCCTCTGTGTGCCTACTCTTCTTATCAGGACACCAGTTATATCAGATTAGAAGCCCATCCTAGTTCAGTATGGCCTCATCTTAACTCATAAAATCTGTAATGACACTGTTTCCAAATAAGATCACATTCTGAGGCTCCCTGGTGGCTCAGATGGTAAAGAATCTGCCTGCAATGCAGGAAACCTGGGTATGATCCCTGGATCAGGAAGATCCCCTGGAAAAGATCCCCTGGATCCCTAGGATCCCCAGGGAATGGCAACCCATTCCAGGATTCTTGCCTAGAGAATTCCATGGACAGAGGAGACTGGCAGGGGGTCCATGGGGTCAAAAAGAGTCAGACATGACTGAGCAACTAACACCTTCATTTTCTGAGGTTCCAGGTAGACATGAATTTTCAGGGATATTACTCAACCCAGGAGAGGGGGCAAGAGTTTAAACAAATGGTTTAGTACCCTGCCCACACTAGGACCCTCTCTCTGAGTGCCTTGAGTAGCCCTAAAGTAAGATGGCAAAGCAGATGCCAAGTGAGCAACAGAAGCAATGCTGTGGCCCCTCTGAGGGAACCCATGGAGTTTTCAAACTATTTTCCCCCATCAGTATGCCAGTATAACCTCATAATGACCATAGAGGGACCATGGACTTTCTCATTGCCCAATGAAGAAACAACTCAGAGAGGTTAGGTCACTTGCCTGAAGTCACAAAGCTGCGAGGTGAAAAGCTGAGCCTAGAACCCAGGCCTTCTCTCCCCAGTCCAAAGCTCTTTCTCTCTCCTCATTTTCTTACCAAGGAAAGAACAGGGTTGGTGAGTTTGTACCAGAAAACAGTTGACTTGGAAACCTGTTGAGGGTCTGGGGAGAAACTGTCACTTTCCAGACACAGCAGCAGAGCTCTGGCAGGGTAGAGGGGGCCAGCTCATCTTCCATTAAAAACTCAAGAGAAGCCAGATGTTGCTGGGTCCCCTTTCCCATCGATTCCTCAGATTGGCTCTCCTCAAATCCTGCTACAGGTTCACTGTGCTAATTCCTTTTTATGCCCTTCCCCCCACGAGTGCAGCTTTAATCTTGGAAGAGGTGACAGTTAGGGGCTGATGTGTGTCTGGAGGGTAGGAGCACTGTGCTCACCCAGCCAGGTTGCAGGGGGTGCTCTGGTGGGTCAGCTTTGTCCCTTCAACACTGCATCACACAGGCTGGACCACCAAGGGCCATGAATGTCAGCCTGCAAGCCTGGGTTTCCCTCTGAAAAAAGAGCAGGCATTATCCTGTGGTTTAATGAATGCCTAATAACCTAGAGCATGAAAACTGGCCTCTCTGCCCCCACCTGCCTCATGGCGACTGCACCTGCTGTTCCCCTTGCCTGGAATATTCTTTCCCTAGACAGGTATATGGGCACTTCTTCACCTGCTTCAAGGCTCTGCTCAAAATTACCTCATCATGGGGGCCACCTCTGATCAGTCTTCTAAAAATTGACCCTAGCTGTCCCTAGCTCCCTTCTTGTATTTTTCTCTAACATCTTATGTTTCTTAGTTTTAATTTTGTTTATAGCCTATCCCTCCAGATTGTCAGGTCCATGAGAGCAGGGATTTTTGTCCATTTTATTCACTGCTGAATCTCTAGTGTCTGTCATATTACCTGGCGCTCAGTTAACATTTGTTAAATAAATCAATACATGGATGAAAACATTTACAACAGGATTCAGTGCAGCAATGCGAGGTTCTGGCAGATTCTCTAGAACCAAAGCTAACTCCTCACAGCCTGGCATGGGAGCTTGGGCAAATCACTTACTGTCTCTGGGCCTCAGTTTCCCTATCTGTAAAAAGTGGATAATAGCACTGTTATCACAGGGTTATGAGGAGAATCAACGAGATGAATCTAAAATGCTCGGCGCGGCGCTACTCCCCACATACATACATCGGCTGTTTTTATTCCTGCTGGGTTTTTCTTATCATTTGGGGCAGAACACTGCAAAGTTCTGCAGGAGAGGATGAGAGAGCAGAGACTGACCTCATCCTCAGTGCAGTTAGCACTTCAAGGCATCCACCACTATCCCAGGGCCTGGCACAGAGTGGGCATGAAGAAGGGGGCAAAAGAACAAAAAGAAGGGCCTCATCCCAGGGCTCCTGACACAGGACGGTTCCCCGTTCTGTGGCCTCATTCGTGCAAGGCAGCTGATAACTCGGTGGTGAGAGGAGCTGGGGAGGGTGTGTCCAGATGGAGTGAGTAGTCTGTCAGCTCACCCTCACCCTAATGGGCCCTTCTGGCCACAAAAGTCCCTGAGACATCTGGGTTTAAGTCCTGGCCCTGCCCCCAACTGGCTGCGTGTCTCTGGAACAAGTCCCTTGACCATGTGAGGAAGTAGAGCCCCCTTTGAGCTAGGACACTCTTGGGTCCTTGGTGGTCTCCATCAGCCTGACCATGCTGAGTTTCTACCTTTGGAGACTTTCAGGAGGACCATCCCACCAGATTCTGCCCTGTCTCATTAAACAAGTATCGGTGAGGCTGCTGATCTGGGTTGAGTCCTACTGCCAACTGCCCAAAGGGTGTGGACCTTGGTCTCAGCACGAACTGGGCTTCAGAGCAGGCTCTGCTCCTGCTTGCTCAATGACCTGACAAAAGTCGGTTAATTTCTCTGATCCCATTCTCTTTACCTGTCAAATCACAATAAAATCCCTTTATCCCACAGGGAATTGTGACAGTGAAATAAAAGAGCCTGCATGAAATAGTGCCTGGCACACAGCAGGGACCCAGTACCTATTACTTCCCTTCTCCTCCAGCCTGGGAGGAGCAGATAGCCTCAGTCTCAGTGAGGAGGTGGAAGAAAATGAAGCCGGCAGCAGAGAAATTATCAAGTTCTTACACCCAACCTTTGCAAAGTTAAATATATCACCCATTTCAATCTTCACAGCACTTTTAGTCTCATTTTACAGAGGAAAAAACTGAAGCTTGGCAAGGTCAAGCAAGCTGCCCAAGGTCACATAGCCACTAGTGGACATAGCAGGAACCCAACCTCATTGCTTTCTGTTGCCAAAGCCTTCACTGTAACTGTCAACGTTCTGACTGCCTCTGGGGTGAACACTTGAGCCACTGGTTCTCTCGGTCCACTCGGCCAAGCAGGAAGTACAGAAGGAGGGACAGGGTGTGGGGCGTGGCATGCACCAGGCATCTTAGGCCATGTTTCCAGGGTTTCAGGTGACGCTGCTTATTTTCATCAAGCTGAAGAGGGCCATGTTACTGCCATCTGCCCAAAAGGACTCTGGTTATGGGTTGGGAGCTGGGATGGCTCTGTGGTTGCAGAATTCTTTCTGCTCTAACAAGATTGAATGCTGGGAATCTGTACCTGGAGACCCTGTCCATTAGTTGATTAAAAGCCATAGATCAGCATGCCTGGGACCTGCCAGTGCCATTATGAATAAGAAGTGTCAGGAAATCTTTCGGCATAACCAATGTCTTTGAAATCGCCATGGTGACAGTTAATAAAACTTCCGAGTCTATCTTTGGACAAGCCGGCTCTGCTGCCAGGCAGTAAAATTTGGGACAGCTTTTGAAGCAGTTTGTATTTAGATGAGCCGTGAGTGCCATATCTCAAAGTCCCACACCCTCAGATTAAAAGGCACCATAGCCATCAACAACGACCTTGTCAAACAGCTATTCCAGGCTAATAGAAGGGGTTGTGAACAATATTAAGGTCTTCCCAGGATTACGGAGAGAGAGAGGCGATAAGACTACCTTTCTGGCTATTTACATGCTCTCTGCAGCCAAATGACTGTCCATGTTCAAATCCAGGTTCTATCACCTCCTGGCTGTGTGATATTGGGCTACTTACACAAACTCTATGTTTCTGTTCTTCATCTCTAAAGGGGATAAAACTTAGTAACTACTTCAGGATGTTGTTGTCAGGATCAGATGTGTTAATATGGATGTCTTAACCCATTTGGGGTGCTAAGACAAAATACCATAGACTAGGTGGCATATAAACAGAAAATTAAATCTCACAATTCTGGAGGCTGTTAGCTCGAGGTACCGGCAGAGTCAGTGTCGGGCAGGGACTGGTCTCCTGCTTCATAAATGGCCATCTTTCTGCCATAACCTCACATGGCAGAAGGTGCAGGGGAGCTTTCCTGGGTCTCTTTAGAAAAGTGGAAGTTTTACTCATGTCTGACTCTTTGCGACCCTGTGGACTGCAGCCCGCCAGGCTCCTCTGTCCATGGTATTCTCCAGGCAAGAATACTGGAGTGGGTAGCCATTCCCTTCTTCAGGGAACCTTCCCTACCCAGGGTTTGAACCTAGGACTCCTGCATTGCAGGTAGATTCATTACCAACTGAACCACCAGGGAAGCCTTTTATAAGAGCACTGCTGCTGCTGCTGCTGCTAAAGTCGTTTCAGTCGTGTCTGACTCTGTGTGACCCCATAGACGACAGCCCACCAGGCTCCCCTGTCCCTGGGATTCTCCAGGCAAGAAAACTGGAGTGGGTTGCCATTTCCTTCTCCAATGCATGAAAGTGAAAAGTGAAAGGGAAGTTGCTCAGTTGTGTCCGACTCCTAGCGACCTCATGGACTGCAGCCTACCAGGCTCCTCCGTCCATGGGATTTTCCAGGCAAGAGTACTGGAGTGGGGTGCCATTGCCTTCTCCATAAGAGCACTAATCCCATTCAAAAGGGCTCCATCCCCATGACCTAAGCACCTCGCAAAGGCCCCACCTCCAAATACCATCATCACATTATGAGTTTAGGCTTTACCGTGTAAATTTTATGGGGGACACAAACATTCACCTATAGCAATGGAAAAGGCTTAGAATGGTCCCCATAAGGATGTGCATATTTGTTTACTTAATAAATATTTATTGTGCATTGTATCTCTAATTTTTCACATTTCTGATCCATACTCTCTGGGAGTACCCTTCCCTACTGATTCTGAGCTGGACCTTGTGATATCATCATAGAATACAGAAGATGTGACAGTGCCCCAATTCTGAGCCTAGATCTAAAGAAATCCTGTTCAATTCCATTCCCTCTCCTGGAGCCCCAGTGTAGCCATGTGAATGAACCTAGGCTAGCCTGCTGCAGGAGGAGTACCTGTGAGGAGAGCCCAGACAGGGCTCTGGGCCATCAGATGTGCCATCTGAGGCCATCCGAGACCTGCCTGCAGCCAGCCAACTCCCAAACCTGTGAGAGGGCCCAGCCCAGAAAGCAGAGCTGATGCAGCAAATGACAATCGACTCTGAGGATGCTGAGACCAGAAGAACGGTCCTGCACTCTCTCCAGACTTGTGAGCATTAAGAGATGCTTATTGTTTAAGTCATTTAGAGTATGGGGGTGATTTGCTATGCAGCAGAATCTAACCGGTACAGTATGGAGTACAGAGAACTCTCAAAGTGCTGCTCTTCAATATGCCAGCAAATTTGGAAAACTCAGCAATGGCCACAGGACTGGAAGAGGAAACAGTGGTGAATGAGATGTTGCTCACACCTTCAGTGGTTTGCTGTCTAGTTGGGGAAACAACACCAAATGAAAAGAATCCCATCACAACTGGCTCTTAGAGGATCCCTCTCAAGAAGGAGAAGGGTCAGTCCAGGCAGGAAGACCAGCATGAAAGAAGGCACGGAGGCATAAAGCATATCCCTCCCACCTAAGGCCATCCTCCAATCAGCAGGGAATCTGAGCATCCCATCCCTCAAAAGTGAAGGAATAGGGAGGAAAAACAAATACCAAGTAACCTTCTCTGAGTAAACAAGAGCTCAGCACTTTAGACAGAGTCAAGTAATCATCTCAACAGCTTGGGTGGTAAGATTTTTCAGAAATTAGGAGACTTGCCTAAAATCACAGAGTTAAGAGTTGGCATGGGTCATCTCCCACCAATGTGGAATCGTGCCCCAGCTTTGGAAACAGAGAGACAGGGGTTTAAATCCCCACTACTTTTTTTTTTTTTTTTTGGTCCCTTACTAGGTTCATGACCTGCAGGTAAGGTGACACATATCAAGCCATTTGTTATTATTATTTATAATAGCAACTAGCAGCCGTTTGTTATTTATTACTTTCATATTACTATTGATAATTTATTACTATTTATAACAACAAATAATTATAATTCAAAGCAACCTGACTGAACAGATACAAAGATTACAGGAAAAAGAGAGTAAAGGAAAGGAGTGAAAATATTTCCCCTCCCCACCCAGCATGGGGGCTCTGGGGTCTTCATGCCTTTGGGGCCTGGAGTTCAGAGAGCAGGAGCCAACTGCCACGCCAGCCACACCCTCACGAGCTCTGCCTTCCCACCTCCAACGTGGCTATTGCCGGCTGCACCAGGGCTGCCCCACGAGGCAGGGAGGACACATCTTCAAGGAGACATGCACGTCTGAACTGCTCCCCAGGATTTGCAGGCTGCACACAGTCTGTCCCCACTGGACTCCTTGAACATCTGGGCTCCTTCTGCTGCCTCTAGGAAAGTTCTGCATCAGGCTTTATCTCAAAATCCCTGGATGAACCCATGTTTGTGCTCAAGAATTTGGCTGGCTACTTAGGAGCAAGGTCAGCTCCGTGGGCGTGTGACCTGTGCGTTTGCACAGCACCTCGGGCTTGGTTTAATGCTATCCCGTCACTAGATTGAATTTCTTAATTTTGGACAAGGGGCCTACATTCTCATGTGGCAGTAGGCCCTGGGAGCCTTATAGCCTGTCCGCGTTGGGCCTATTCAAGTGTGGCCTCTCTGGGTATCCCAGGGCAGATCTACAGCTCCAAGGACCAAAGCTGTAGTCCCACTAGTTAGGTAGACTTGAGTATGTATTCATTCAACAAGCATTTAGGAGCGCTGGGCATAGGGCTAAGAGCTGGACTTCTCAGGTGGAACTAGTGGTAAAGAATCTACCTGTCAGTGCAGGAGATGCAAGAGACAGCTTCAATCCCTCGGTTGGGAAGATCCCTTGGAGAAGAAAATGGCAACCCATTCCAGTATCCTTGCCTGGGAAATCCCACAGACAGAGGTACCTGGAGGGCTACAGTCCGTGGGTCATGTAGAGTGGACACGACTGAGTGACTGAGCACACACATCGTATCCTGGACACGGGGCTAAGAGCTGGGGTATGTACAGTGAATAACACATAGGGGTTTGTGTTACAAGAACTTTGCACACTCCAGGTGCACACTTAATTTCCCTCAAACCTGTTCCCTTCTTCTTGCCCTGAACCTCTCCCATTCAGTAAGTGGTTCCACCGTGCTCCCAGTCCCTCCAATCAGAAACTAAAGTGTCACCTGGATTCCACTCTCTCCTACTATGTTCAGAACAGTTGCAAAGTTCTGTTTTACCCTCCAAATTTAGCTCCCATCCCCATTTCTCTTTATTTCTAATGGTACCCCTCCTCCAGGCCACATCCTCTCGTCTGGGGGTTCCCACTTCTATTCTTGCCCCAAGCCATTCATTCTCTCTTCAGTTCAGTTCAGTTGCTCAGTCGTGTCTGACTCTTTGAGACCCCATGGACTGCAGCACACCAGGCTTCCCTGTCCATCACCAACTCCTGGAGCATACTCAAACTCATGTCCATTGAGTTGGCAATGCCATCCAACCATTTCATCCTCTGTCATCCCCTTCTCTTCTGTCAATCTTTTCCAGGATCAGGGTCTTTTCCAAGGAGTCAGTTCTTCATATCAGGTGACCAGAGTACTGGAGTTTTGGCCTCAGCATCAGTCCTTCCAAAGAATATTCAGAACTGATTTCCTTTAGGATGGACTGGTTGGATCTCCTTGTTGTCCAAGGGACTCTCAAGAATCTTCTCCAACACCACAGTTCAAAAGCATCAATACTTCAGCACTCAGCTTTCTTTATAGTCCAACTCTCACATCCATACATGACTACTGGAAAAACCATAGCTTTGACTAGACGGACCTTTGTTGGCAAAGTAATGTCTCTACTTTTTAATATGCTGTCTAGGTTGGTCATAACTTTTCTTCCAAGGAGGAAGCGTCTTTTAATTCTCTTTTAGCAGGAATTAAAATATAAATAAGATATCGCTCCCTTGTTTAAAGCCCTCTAATCACTTACTCCTGCTCCCAGCAGAAAATCTCAGTCATAACCTTATCTTCAAGCCCCAGGATCCAGTTTTCCAACTCCTCTTGCTCACAACTATCCAGACAACCTGTTCTCCTTTCAGTTCTCCAAGTACAGCAAACTCATTCCCATCTATAGGTCTTTGTACATGCTGTTCCTTAGACCTAGATCACATTCCCCTTGCTGCTCCATATGAGGTAGTACTTTCTGAACAGAAATGTAACAGCCTTTCCTGACCACCATGTATAAATGTGTTTCAGCCCAGTCCCAGTGTCCCATATCACATCTTATCCTTTTTAATCCATCACTCATTGCAATTGGTAATTACTTGATTGATGCATCTTTCTAAATTTTTAAGAATCTCCCTTCCACGGTCTACCCCTGGAGACTGTCAGCTCTACGAGGGCAGAGCCCTTTTGATCTGTCTGTGTCATTCTCAACCTTGGTAGCAATACAGTGCCTGGCACATAGTTTGTGCTCACTGCTTGTCTGCTTCCCTCGTGGCTCAGAGGGTAAAGCGTCTGCCTGCAATGCAGGAGACCCTGGGTTCAATCCCTGGATCGGGAAGATCCCCTGGAGAAGGAAATGACAACCCACTCCAATATTCTTGCCTGGAAAATCCCATGGACAGTGGAGCCTGGTGGCCTACACCCCACGGGGTCGCAAAAAGTTGGACATGACTGAGCAACTTCACTTTCACTTGTTTGCTAAATGAATGAATGAATAGGTGGAAAAGCAGAAAGGCAGGAAGAAGCACATGTGTCCGACTGTTTGGAAGCAGCCCTGGTTGGGTAGAGGGAAAGCAGTAAGGGAGGGGGCTGGGGAAGCAGGGAGGAGGCTGGGGAAGCAGGCAGGGGTCCAATCCCAAGCCTTGTCAGCCATGATAAGGGGCCTGGACTCTGAGAGCAGTGGGAAACCTACAGAGAATTTAAAGCAAGACATGTTCTGTGTTTAATAGTGTGTTGTGGCGAGTGTGTGGAGGATGAATTAGAAGGGGCATGCGAAGACAGTTATTTATAGGCTCCAGGGAGCGAGCACATGTGTCCATTTCACACAACCCTTAGGAGTGTTCAGGACCACAGAAGGTGGAGAGAGGGTGGCGGGTGTCACAGACAATCCTGCCTTCAACATGCTCGAAACAAGTTCACCTTCAGAGTCTCAACACTCAGCTGAAAAAGAAATGAGGTTTCCACCTTGCATACTGCAAGGAAGAGAGCAAAAAGAGCCATCAGAGCACACCAATCTCATCTCAAGTTATGTTGTGAGCAAGAGGCAGAAAACCCATCCTCTATGGTGCCATATTTTTCTCTCTTTAATGTCACTCCTTTCAAACCTATCAAAGCCAGATGTGCTGTTGCATAACATCTCAGGAGCTCCTATATGGGGTCCATCTGCTCTGAAAAAGGGCACCATTTCCAACGTTAAGTTCCTTGACCTGAGACACCATAAAAATAATTCCAGATTTAAAAAATACTCCATTAAAAAAAATTTCTTAATCCAGAGTGGTAATTAGATTTTTCTTCCACTCTATTATGGGAAGAGAAGAAAATGGAAAGAAAGAAAGAGGGAGGGAAGGAGGGAAGGCAAGGCAGGGAGGGAGGGAGGGACGGAGAGAGAGAGAGAGAGAAAGAGAGAGAGAGAGAGAGAGAGAGAATCAGTAAGCATAATATAGACCAGAGACAAGTGAGCCAGCCCCAAGAAATCACTCAAATCATTTCCTCCCTGTCCCCATGGACTGTTCAGAACTAAGAATTCTAGCAACCACACATTAATCATTTGTACAGCGAAGATCTACTATTAAGGGAAGAAGAGCACTGACATTTATTGAGCACTTACTGCACACCAGGCACTGTGCTAAACTCATCAATTCAGTGAACCCTCACATCTTTCCTTTAGAAATGAAGAGGTCTTAATACCCTTATCTTCAGATGCGAAAACAGAGGCCTGAAAAATGAGGTGATGTGGCTTAGGTACGCAGACTGTACGGGACCGTGGGTGTTATCATGCCCCATGGTCAACACAGTGCACTGCTTGGAGGGATCCCAAAGGAGTGGAAGGTGGGGCTCCTTCCTCCAGAAGCTTGGCACCTTGTGGGCTGGGAAGAAAATGAAATGGCAGTGAAATAAGGAGGGGAAAAGTTCCCTGCAGCCTTACATGTCTATGTTTTGGGATGTCCATTTATGTTAGTGGTCTCACATGCCCTCTGGAGATAAAGTGCTGATGTAGGCAGTTTAGACTTAAGAGTTCTGCTTCATCAAGCAACCTAAACGTCCATTAACAGAGAAATGAATGTGGTACATATAAACGATGGAACATTACTCAGCCATTAAAAAGAATGAAATAATGCCATTTGCAGAACATGAACGAACCTAGAGATTGTCATACTGAGTGAAGTAAGTTGGACAGAGAAGGACAAATATATATGGAATCTAAAAAGAAATGATACAAATGAACTTATAAAACAGAAATAGCCTTAGAGAACAAACTTATGGTTGCCAGGGGGAAGGATGGGGGGAAGGGACAGTTAGGGAGCTTGGGGTGGACACGTACACACTGCTATATTTAAAATGAATAACCAACAAGGACCTACTATATTAGCACAGGGAACTCTGCTCAATGTTATGTGGCAGCCTGGATGGGAGGGGAATTTGGATACATGGGTTCCCTGGTAGCTCAGATGGTAAAGTGTCTGCCTGCAATGCAGGAGACCTGGGTTCGTTCACTGGGTGGGGAAGATCCTCTGGAGAAGGAAATGGCAACCTACTCCAGTACTCGTGCCTGGAAAATTCCACGGACGGAGGAGCCTGGTAAGCTACAGTCCATGGGGTCACAAAGAGTCAGACACGACTGAGCGACTTCACCTCCTTTCTTTTTATATGTTTGGATGAGTCCTTTCCCTGTTCATCTGAAACTATCACTACATTGTTAATCGGGTATAGTGTTAGTCGCTCATCAGTGTTTCTGACTGTCTGCAATCCCATGGGCTGTAGCCCGCAAGGTTCCTCTGTCCATGGGATTCTCCAGGCAAGAATACTGGAGTGGGTAGCCATTCTCTTCTCCAGGGGATCTTCCTGACCCAGGGATCAAACCCGGGTCTCCTGCATCACAGGCAGATTCTTTACTGTCTGAGCCACCAGGGAAGATTTAATCATCTATACCCCTACCCCAACACAAAATAAAAAGTATATGAAAAAGAGTCTGCCTCATCAGAGTGATGCAGCCTGTCTGTGCTCTGGAAACAGACCCATCACAGGATGCAGAGAAGTCTCACTGCAGAGGTTCTCCCTGTGGTGCTGTTGGGGCCTCCTGGACCCAGACACTGGGTGCCAAAGTGCTGGAGTCTAGACTGCCCCCACCTACGATTTTACAAGCAGGAAACCTAAGGGCCCAGACACATGACTGCATCATCTGAGGTCACCCAACTGGCAGGTGGCAACACAAGGTTGGCCCAGGGTCACCTGGCCAAAGCCTCCTTCTCCATGCCTCTTACTTCTCAGTACTGGGCTTCCTCATGCTTCTCCAGACACTGCTTGAGTTCATTCATCCATTATTCAAGAATCCCACTGAACCCTATGAGATCCTAAGGCCCCACAGCAAGCAAACTGTAGGCTCTGCCCCAGCCCTAGTGCTCCTCTCAGAGGTAGCTGATGGAGTGTGCTAAGAAGGCCTTGCTTTGGGCTCAGTTTGGAGTTTCACTTTAAATTATTTTGCTCCAGTCTCTTCTAATTCTTTGGAAACTCCCTTTCTGGGAGCCTTTTTACAGAGACAGGAGTGGGTGTTGGAGAGCAGACTCTGAATGGCGCCCCCTTGGGGCAGAGCATGGAAAAGTGAAAGTGAAATTCCCTCAGTCATGTCTGACTCTTTGCCACCCCATGGCTATGCAGTCTATGGAATTCTCCAGGCCAGAATATTGGAGTGAGCAGACTTTCCTTTCTCCAGGGGATCTTCCCAACCCAGGGATCGAACCCAGGCCAAAGATAAGGGCCCTAGAGAATCACCAGACTCAGGTAAATCCATTGCATAGCTGCCGCTCATGGAGTTCCTACCTGTAATTTACACACTTTCATTCATTTATTTCTCACAGAAGCCCCTCAAGTCAGTAAATGATCCCCATTTTTGCGGATGAATAAACCAAAACTGAGAGGATCAGTATATGGTGCAAGTCACACGCTCATCTTGAGAGATGGGACCTGGTTTGGGAGATGGATTTCTAACTCAGATCAGTCTGATTCCATTTCCATCTGGGCCTTATTCTTCCAGTCTCTAAAATGGGAATTATAGAACCTGATTTCACAGGGTTGCTCTGAAGTGCGCTGGAGATAGTTATGGAGAAGCACTTAGCCCATGCTTGGCACATCAATTCCTTGGTATATATTTGGGAGGAGGGGACAATACCCTGAACCTGTGCTGAGCACGGGGCCCCTGGGACCTGCCCTGGCCAAGAACATTGGGCCTACCTGGCTGGGGGTCAGAGGTTGAGACTCAAGTTCTCTCTGGGTTTGAATAAACAAGTTCAAAATTGTGCCTTTAGTTTGCAGGAGGCCTTAACAAAGAGGCTGTGCCTGGTGCCTCTGATCCTCTCCCCCACTCTCTCAGCAGAATAGACCCAAGACGGGCTCCATAGACAAAACCATTACATGGTCGACCTGCGAGTTCTGTCAGGAGCCTTTCTCCCTAATAATCATGGAAGTTAATACAGTGCAGGAAGTGCTGCAGCTATTTGAATTTCAAATATGGCCAAGCTGTTGGAAGCATTCCCATGTGTAGGAGAGAGTATATTTCACTGTCTTGCTACACTGACCACCCGCCTCCAGCCACCAACTTGGGGTGCAGGTGTGGGGGACCTGGATTCTCAGGTAACCACCAACATGAAGAAGCAGGCAGGGTGCAGAGAGAGGGAGAAAAAGTCAATCTTAAGGGCCTCCACCCCCTCTTCTTAGCCAGGGCACAGATGCCCGGGACCATACATTCTGTTTCCCCATAATGTTCTGGAACAGTCTGCTCTGGAAAACAGTGTTTTCTGGTTAACTGAGAGGGGCTATGGGATTCTAAGAGGATGACCACCTTCCAAGCTAGAATCTGCTTCCCCAAACTCAACACTTAAAAAATTATAAAGCTCTTTATTTGGAAGGCACTTTCCAAGCATGATGTCATCAAATCTTCTCAACAGCCCTGTGGAGTAGAAGTTATTAACCATACTTTCCAGATGAGGAAATTGAGACTCTGAGAGGTTAAGTAATGCCCAGGTCTGCATCGTCTGCCAGCAAGACGGCTGAGATCTGCATACATCTTCAGAATTTGGATCCAGCCTCTTCCTATGATCCCATGTCTACTGGACACTCCATGTGACAGAGGCATTTCTTTTCTCTGGGGTTAGGAACTTTGTCGGCATTGGTGGTCACTCTGGGGACAGACACAGAGGCAGCAGGAGCCCAAGCCATAGCTCTGCTGACCTGAGAAGGGACCCAGGAGCTGCTCTGCCCTTCTTGTGGTCACCTAGGGTTCACCTCCCCACCCAGATGGTTCGGGACAGAGGAGGAAGTGACCCTGGATTCTGGGGTGTCTCATTTACAGTGTCCATGCTCTAGCACACAGTGGATTTATAGTCTCTAAAATTTATAAAACCAACCATAGGGGTACCCGTTGCCCCTCCCAGTCAGCATGGTGTTAGGCCTTTCCCAGTCTCTAAACCACTCCTCCCTCCACAAGCCACCACAAACAAACACATCGTTTAAGTAAAGATGGTGTGCTCATCACACAATATGGCAGCTTCAGAACACACCCCTGGCCTACCATTCTACTCAGACTAACCCGTGGCCCCTCCTATGTCAGACCCCAGAACTGAAAACCACTTCTCACCTAGCAGGAGGGCCCAAAAGGCTCTAATTTTTCTTCCTGTGCATTCACATAGCACATGGCACTATGTTTATTATGGTTTTGTTTAAGCGGTTTCTCCTGCCTGAAACGCTCTTCCATCTGTGGTAGGCAGAATTATCACCCCCGAAGATGGGGCCAGAGCCCGTGAATATGTTCCCCGTGTGGCAAAAGGGACTTTGCAGATGTGATTATAGGAAGGACCTTGAGAAGGGGAGATTATCCTGGATTCTCTGGGTGGGTCCAATGTGACTACAGGTTCCTTATAAGAGGGAGGCAGGAGAGTCAGAGACAGAGAAGGAGATGGAGTGACAGAAGCAGAAGTCAGAGAGAGAGATTTGAAAATACTATGCTATTGGTCTTAAAGGTGAAGGAAGAGGCCATAAGCCAAGGAATTCAGGTGGTGTCTAGAAACTGGAAAAGGAAGTAGATTCTCCCTAAGGCATCTAGAAGTCACACAGCTGTACCGATATCTTGAATTTAGAACTTCTGATGTCCAGAACTGTAAAATAATACATTTATGTTATTTAAACATTACTAAATTTGTGACCATTCTCTATGAGTCTCATAGTTGGCTTCCCAGGAACCTAATCTCCTACAGGGTCTTCACTCAAATGACACCTTCTCAAGGAGAACTTTTGTGGACTGCCCTAGTAAAATGTCTACTTGCTCCGCCCCAGAAACTCTCTGCTTCCCCACTTCTTGCTTTTTCTACATAGAACTCATCACCATCCAATAGTCTGCAATTTATTTGCTTAATTTAAAAAAAATGCATGTATATATATTCTTTCTCCTCGACTAGAATATAAACTCCAAGAGGGCAGGGACTTTGTTATGTTCACGGTTGTATTCTCTTCCAGGTGCTGAGGCTACAGCAATGAAGAAAACATAGTGGAGTGGAATAAACAATTGTGGAATGAATGAATGAACGAGTGCTCGTCCTCCTGGTCACATGCTTCCTGAGTTGACTCTTCTAGTATGTGACTTCCCTGATGGGCAGTGTGGGGCATCCTAGTCCCTCCACCCTGCCTGCTGCTCGGTCCTCCCAAGTGTCTCCTTTGCTTTTGAGAAACCTAAGAAGACAAGCCATGCCATTTCATTTTCTCCAACTCCTCCTGACCAAATGCACCCCCAGCCTTGCAGATTTTTAATAACAATGTGGCCGCCCTGGGGATTATGTACACCAAGTCAAGGAGAGAAGATCCAGGATGGTGAGCAGGCCCAGTGACTCCACCCCTCCTCCACACTCTTTACCTAAGAGTCCTCCTGGGCCCCCAGGAAGCATGGTTCTCTCCCAGGGTTTACATGCTTTAAGCATTTCATGAGTTCCTTATCACCTATCCTGGAACCATGACTGGCTGGGAGGAAAAGAAAGGAAGGAAAAAAGTGGGACCTATTTATCTGCTACTCCATTTCCTAAAATTTTGGAGCCTTGAGAAGAAAAGCTAGCAGATGTTAGGATATTTGGCCAAATAAATAATATCAAATAAGCCATCAAAATCAATCCTTCACCATTAGTATGACACAATTCAACAGCAACAACAACAAATGTTTGGCTTCCAGTGGGCAAAAAAGGAAATGAAATCTACAGTCTTCTCTACTTTTCAAACACAGTTAGGTTACAGTCCAGAGAGGAGGAAAGTGATTAGAGTTAACACCCTATTAAATTCCAATACGACCTGAATTATTCTCAAAATTTGTCTTACTTGGGGGAAAAAATGATCCAAAATGAAAACATTCACTCATTCATTCATTCAGTCATCTATCTGTTGAGATAATGCTTACCAAACACCAGCTCTGTACCCCATACTGGATCTTGGAAATGTAAAGGTAGGAAGATCCCTGGTCATCCTCAAGAGCAAGAAGAAGAAAAAAAAAAGCCTGTACAGAGGATACTGAAAAGATGACTCTAGGGCCCCCCATCCAAGGCCTACTGAAGCAAACTTCTGGCATGAAATCGAAATTCTCCATTTTAAGTAAACACTACAGGTGATTCTTAAGCACTTAAGAATCTTAACAGTTTGAGAACCACTGACCCATCATGGTTGAGGCTGGTTTGTCTCTTCCTCCAGCGTCCAGCTAAGGGTGCAAGCAGCAGGCAGGCCGGCCAGCTCCAGACTGAACTCTATCTTCTGCACTGCCTAGCTGTGGATTTGGGCAAGTGAGTGAGTTGATCAGTTGTGTCCAACTCTTTGTGACCCCGTAGACTATACAATCCATGGAATTCTCCAGGCTAGAATACTGGAGTGGGTAGTCTTTCCCTTCTCCAGGGGATCTTCCCAACCCAGGGCTCAAACCCAGGTCTCCCACATTGCAGGCAGATTCTTTACCAGCTGAGCCACCAGGCAAGCCCAAGAATACTGGAGTGGGTAGCCTATCCCTTATCCATTGGATCTTCCCAACCCAGGAATTGGACCGGGGTCTAGAAGGCAATGGGCAGTGTGGGGCATATGAGATGCCCCACTCCAGAGTGGGGAGATGCCCCACTCCAGTACTCTTGCCTGGAAAATCCCATGGATGGAGGAGCCTGGTAGGCTGCAGTCCATGGGGTCGCTAAGAGTCTGACAAGACTGAGCGACTTCACTTTTGCTTTTCATGCATTGGAGAAGGAAACGGCAACCCATTCCAGTGTTCTTGCCTGGAGAATCCCAGGGATGGGGGAGCCTGGTGGGCTGCCGTCTATGGGATTGCACTCAGACACGACTGAAGCGACTGAGCAGCTACTGCGTTGTAGGTGCATTCTGCCACTTTCAATTTGGAGCCTCATTCTCCTCATTCACAATATAGGAGAAATAGTAAAAACTTGCTAAGGTCATGGTGGGGCTTCCTGGGTTGCTCAGCTGGTAAAGAATCCACCTGCAATGCAGGAGACCCTGGTTCAATTCCTGGGTCAGGAAGTTCCCCTGGAAAATGGACAGGCTACCCACTGCATTCAAGATGGCAGAGTAGAAGGACATGCACTCATTTTCTTCTGCAAGAACTCCAAAATTACAACTCACTGCTGAACAACCATTGATAGGAGAATGTTAGATCCCACCAAAAAAAGATACCCCATGTCTAAGGGCAAAGGAGAAGCCCCAGCAAGATGGTAGGAGGGGTGGAATCACATTTAGAATCAAACCCCATACCAACCAGAGATGCTCGTAAGGCTCAAACAAACCTTGCGTGCACCAGGATCCAGAGACCCCACAAAGACTGAGCCAGACCTGTGTTTGAGTGTCTCCTGTGGAGGTACAGGTCAGCAGGGGTAGGGGCTCTGGTTGAAGCAGACCTGGGTATGGCATAAGCCCTCTTGGAGGAGGTTACGATTAAGCCCACCATACAGCCTCCAGAACTTACACCGGACTGGGAAAACAGGCTCTTGAAGGATACAAACAAAACCTTGTATGCACCAGGACCCAGGAAAAATGAGCAGTGACCCCACAAGAGACTGACCCAGACTTGCCTGTGAGTGTCCTCTGGCAGAGGCGTGGGTCAGTGGTGGCATGCTGCAGGATTGGGGGCACTGGGTGCAGCAGTGTATGCATGGAACCTTTTGAAGAAGGTCGCCATTATCTTCATTACCTCCACCATAGTTTGGCCTCAGGTCAAATAACAGGGAGGGAACACAGCCCCGCCCATCAACAGAAAATTGGATTAAAGATTTACTAAGCATGGCTCTGCCCATCAGAACAAGACCCAGTTTCCCCCCCAGTCAGTCTCTCCCATCAGGAAGCTTCCATATGCTTCTTGTCCTTATCCATCAGAGGGCAGGCAGACTGAAAACTACAATCACAGAAAACTAACCAAACAGATCACATGAACCACAGCCTTGTCTAACTCAATGAAACTATGAGCCATGCTGTTTAGGGCCACCCAAGACGGACGGGTCATGGTGGAGAGTTCTGACAAAATGTGGTCCACTGGAGAAGGGAATGGCAAACCACTTCAGTATTCTTGCCTTAAGAACCGCATGAACAGTATGAAAAGGCAAAAAGATAGGACACTGAAAGATGAACTCCCCAGGTCGGTAGGTGCCCAATATGCTACTGGAGATCAGTGGAGAAATAACTCCAGAAAGAATGAAGAGATGGAGCAAAAGTAAAAACAACTCCCAGTTGTGGATATGACTGGTGATGGAAGTAAAGTCTGATGCTGTAAAGAGCAATATTGCATAAGAACCTGGAATGTTAGGTCCATGAATCAAGGCAAATTGGAAGTGGTCAAACAGGAGATGGCAAGAGTGAACATCGACATTCTAGGAATCAGTGAACTAAAATGGACTGGAATAGATGAATTTAACTCAAATGATCATTATATCTACTACTCTGGGCAAGAATCCCTTAGAAGAAATGGAGTACCCATCATAGTTAACAAGAGTCTGAAATGCAGTACTTGGATGCAATCTTCAAAATGACAGAATGATTTCTGTTAGTTTCCAAGGGAAACCATTCAATATCACAGTAATCCAAGTCTGTGCCCTGACCAGTAACGCTGAAGAAGCTGAAGTTGAATGGTTCTATGAAGACCCACAAGACTTTCTAGAACTAACACCCAGAAAAGATGTCCTTTTCATTATAGGGGAATGGAATGCAAAAGTAGGAAATCAAGAGACACCTGGAGTAACAGGCAAATCTGGCCTTGGAGTACAAAATGAAGCAGGTCAAAGGCTAACAGAATTTTGCCAAGAGAACGCACTGGTGGTAGCAAACAGCCTCTTCTAACAACACAAGATAAGACCCTACACATGGACATCACCAGATGGTCAATACCGAAATCAGATTGATTATATTCTTTGCAGCCAAAGATGGAGAAGCTCTATACAGTCAGCAAAAACAAGACCGGGAGCTGACTGTGGCTCAGATCATGAACTCCTTATTGCCAAATTCAGACTTAATTGAAGAAAGTAGGGAAAACCACTAGACCATTCAGGTATGACCTAAATCAAATCCTTTACAATTATACAGTGGAAGTGACAAATAGACTTAAGGGTTTAGATCTGATAGACAGAGGGCCTAAAGAACTATGGATGGAGGTTTGTTACATTGTACAAGAGGCAGTGATCAAGACCATCCCCAAGAAAAAGAAATGCAAAAATGCAAAATGGTTGTCTGAGGATGCCTTACAAATAACTGAGAAAAGAAGAGAAGCTAAAGGCAAAGGAGAAAAGGAAAGATATACCCATTTGATGCAGAGTTCCAAAGACTAGCAAGGAGAGATAAGAAAGGCTTCCTCAGTGATCAATGCAAAGAAGTAGAGGAACACTACAGAATGGGAAAGACTAGAGATCTCTTCAAGAAAATCAGAGATACCAAGGGAATATTTCATGTAAAGATGGGCACAATAAAGGACAGAAATGGTATGGACCTAACAGAAGCAGAAGAGATTAAGAAGAGGTGGCAACAATACAAAGAAGAACTATACAAAAAAGGTCTTTATGACCCAAATAACCACAATGGTGTCATCACTCACCTAGAGACAGACATCCTGGAATGCAAAGTCAAGTGGGCCTTAGGAAGCATCACTATGAACAAAGCAAGTGGAGGTGAGGAATTCCAGTTGAGCTATTTCAAATCCTAAAAGATGATGCTGTGAAAGTGCTGCACTCAATATGCCAGCAAATTTGGAAAACTCAGCAGTGGCCACAGGGCTTGAAAAGGTCAGTTTTCATTCCAATCCCAAAGAAAGGCAATGCCAAAGAATGCTCAAACTACTACACAATTGCACTCATCTCACATGCTAGCAAAGTAATGCTCAAAATTCTCCAAGCCAGGCTTCAACAGCATGTGAACCATGGACTTCCAGATGTCCAAGCTGGATTTAGAAAAAGCAGAGGAACCAGAGATCAAGTTGCCAACATCCGTTGGGTCATCCAAAAAGCAAGAGAGTCAAGAAAAACATCTAGTTCTGCTTTATTGACTATGCTAAAGCTTTTGACTGTGTGGATCACAACAAACTGTGGAAAATTCCGAAAGAGATGGGAATACCAGACCACCTGACCTGCCTCCTGAGAAATCTGTATGTAGGTCAAGAAGCAACAGTTAGAACTGGACATGGAACAACAGACTGGTTCCAAATAGGAAAAGGAGTATGTCAAGGCTGTATGTTGTCACCCTGCTTGCTTAACTTAT
The DNA here is from genome assembly GCF_003369695.1 of Bos indicus x Bos taurus. NCBI lineage: Eukaryota > Metazoa > Chordata > Mammalia > Artiodactyla > Bovidae > Bos > Bos indicus x Bos taurus. The sequence goes on from NC_040080.1 coordinate 49,526,099, forward strand.
ATGCAGAGTACATCATATGAAATGCCAGGCTGGATGAAGCGTAAGCTGGAATCAAGATTGTCAGTAGAAATATCAACAACCTCAGATATGCAGATGACACCACCTTTATGGCAGAAAGCAAAGAAGAACTAAAGAGCTTCTTGATGAAAGTGAAAGAGGAGAGTGAAAAAGTTGGCTTAAAACTCAACATTCAGAAAACTAACATCAGGGCATCTGGTCCCATCACTTCATGGCAAATAGATGGGTAAACAATGGAAACAGTGTCAAATTTTATTTTTTTGGGCTCCAAAATCACTGCAGATGGTGACTGCAGGCATGAAATTAAAAGATGCCTGCTCCTTGGAAGAAAAGCTATGACCAACCTAGACAGCATATTAAAAAACAGAGACATTACTTTGCCAACAAAGGTCCATCTAGTCAAAGCTATGGTTTTTCCAGTAGTCATGTACAGATGTGAGAGTTGGACCGTAAAGAAAGCTGAGCGCCAAAGAATTGATGCTTTTGAACTGTGATGTTGGGGAAGACTCATGAGAGTCCCTTGGACAACAAGGAGATCCAACCAGTCCATCCTAAAGGAAATCAGTCCTGAATATTCATTGGAAGGACTGATGCTGAAGCTGAAACTTCAATACCCTGGCCAACTTCTTCGAGGAACTGACTCATTTGAAAAGACCCTGATGCTGGGAAAGATTGAAGGCAGGAAGAGAAGGGTATGACAGAGGATGAGATGGTTGGATGGCATCACCTACTCAATGGACATGAGTTTGTGTAAGCTCCGGGAATTGGTGATGGACAAGGAAGACTCGTGTGCTGCAGTCCATGGCGTCACAAAGAGTTGGACACGACTGAGTGACTGAACTGACCCATTCCAGTATTCTTGGACTTCCCTGGTGACTCAGACCATAAAGAATATGCTTGCAATGTGGGAGACCTGGGTTCGATCCCTGGGTTGGAAAGATCCCCTGGAGGAGGGCATAGCAACCTACTCCAGTATTCTTGCCTGGAGAATCCCCATCGCCAGAGGAGCCTGGCGGGCTATAGTCCATGGGGTCACAAAGAGTTGGACACGACTGAGTGACTAAGCACACACACACAAGGTCATGGTTAGAGTTTAAGGGCTGTGGTCATCATGCCCTCAGCCCAGGGTCTAGCATGGTGCAAGCATTCACTCTGTGTAGCTGTCATCTTCCTGTCTTCCTGTCTGGTGGGCCTCACCCTCTCCACTCACTCCCACTGTCTTTTCCTGCACCTTCCTTTCTGTGTCTTCCTTCTTCTATTTAAGAGACTCATCCTCTGACCTGTAAGTTCTTGGCATGGTGTTAGGTCACCGAAGAGTTCAAAAGTGATCATCACAGACAAGGTTCCAGTCCGGGTGGAACATACATTCTCACAGGGAAGAGTTTATAACAACATGTGAGTAAACCAGATAATCAAGGCTGGGCTGACTTCTACGAATGAAATAAAGACAGCACAGAGGCAGAGCATGAGGGAGGGACCCTGAGGAGGATGCAGGGTAAAAGAATACCTCTCTAAAGAAGCAACAGCCAAATGGAGGCTGGAAGGATAAAAAGGGCTTGAAGATGAGAACATTCTAGGCAGAGGGCACAGCTGGCGAATGCTCTGAAAAGCAGGCATGAGCTTAGGGTGTTCAGGGAGCTGAAAGGGGTCAGTGTGGCCAGATGAAGAAGACAAAGGTGTAAACCCGGGGATGGGAAGCTGAGATCAGATGTAGAATCTTATTAGCTGCATGATGGTGGAATATTTAGCAACAGCCATAGCATCGGAAGGGATGCTGACCACACTGCTGAAGCCCAGCCGGAGGCCCCAAGGTGCCAGGTGTTAACCTTTCACTGATGGATTATGTGAAGCTGTGGAAGGAGGGAGGGGTCCCTAGGCAATAAGCCAGACAAGACTTCTAATAGCCCGTATCAACCAACGGACACCAGATGAATATCAGGCCATCAAATAAGTCCCATGAAGGCATTTAGATTTTATTTCAGGCACAACAGGAAGTGACCGACAGGCAGAGCAATGGGAATAATGCCAGTAGGATGATGTTTTTAAAAGCCCACCCTGGTTGCTGTGTGCGCAAGAAAGGCAGGGGCCGGAGTGGGAGGGGAGGCAGGGAGAAGGCCTCTGTGCTGGTCCAGGGGAAATAGGGGGCCAGGGAGGGGGCAGTGGAGGAGGACAGGCGGGGCCATTGGGTAGTCTCAGCCCTGCCTGTGTGGTACCCAAGGTGCACTGGAGCTCTACCCTACAGATGGGCTCCCAGGCAGCCATAAGGGCTCACCAGAGGAGGTGTGGCCTGGGCATCCCAGCCAGCAAGCAGATGGGTAGAGGTGCGATTTCCGACCTGCAGATGTCTCCCCAGAAATAAGAGGCCTAGGGTGAGAAGTGAGAGGCTAATTGATCTGAATGCCTCTTGCCTCATTCGAACATTTTTTGAGCCAAAGTTCAGACCTGCCTCTTGTCAGAACGAGAGAGTCAACCTTATTATTAAGCCAGGCATGTCTGGCTAAGGTTAAATCCTGGAAGAAGAAAACACACAGACATTTGAAGAGCTGTTATCTGCAAATTACAGCACCATTAAAGACTTGCAATTATTAGCACTTCACGTGTGGGTGACGGTCTTTATGTTCAAGCCACAAACAAGCTGTTTGTTCTTCAAGGGACAAACATTAGCTACACTTCCACAGCTGTTAACAACCAAAAGAATAAAATAAAATGAAGGACGCTTTGTGTTTGCAAAACACATTCCCATTTGCTAATTGCCTAATATTGGTACAAGCAAGGGTGCATTCTTCAGCTAAACAGATATTAAAGAAGACTTTTTTGAAAGGTGGAGCCATGGCTTGTCATTCAAAGTTATTTTTCCTGGAGCAACTGCTTTCTGAGAGGCAAGCAGCTGTGGCCTTCTGAGGATGGAATTTATTTTTCCATCGAGATAATCAACTACAAAGTATCCGATGCTAATGTGTCATTTTGTCCCATCTTTGGTGAGAACTTTGGGTTACTAAATGGATTGTCTCTAAGAACTCACTGGATGAGTGGGGCAATCACAGCAGTTCACTGGTTAAAAAAGAGAGACCTAGAGGGAGAAGTTCTCAGAGGGCTGATGCCTTTTATCTGCTAGAAGATGTTTTTCCAGAAAGCACGGATATTTGCATTTCCTGAGGACAAAGCATTGAGCATGTAAAGAATATTCTAACATCTCTCAAAGCTGCAGCACTCAAGTTTTCAACAGAGCAGAGAAGCTGGAAAAGGGCAGGCTTCATCTGAGAATTCATTCATTCACACAGCTCCACTGGAGTTCAGTACCACACCCCCACCTAAAGGAATCCATCACAAGGTTCACCAGAGTTGATATAACACAATGTAAAAAAGGCAATCTTGTTTCTGTGGCCTCAAAACACAAGACTCGATGACGCTCCATCCTCAGGAGGATGGCCTGCAGACAGTCCCATCCATGCTTGCCAAGCATGAAAAGGGGGCGCTATACGAGCCCCCAGCTCAATCTCCTTTCATGTTTCTGAAAAATAACATCACACAGAGTGTTTGCAGAAACTGTAACCCAGAGCAGAATCAGGGATTCAAGAGCAACCCAGTGCCTTGGGCCTGGCTGTACCACCTTAGAGCTGAGCCTGGCCCAGCTTGGGGTCTCTTTGTCACCCCTGAATGGCCTCCCCATTAGAGAATATCCTCAGACAAGACTCCCTGGCACCAGAAGAAACAGGAAAAATGCAAACCGGTCCCTGTGGTTCTGACTAAAACACCTTCAGTCAAGGTCAAGGCCGTTTGGAGGTAGCACTCGGACAACAGTAAGAAAAGCCAAACAAACCCCCATACTCACTATAACAGGTTTAACAGTCCCCCACCCTCCAAACATACGTCCACATCCTAATTCCCAGACCTGTGAATGTGACCTTCTTTGGGAAAAGATTCTTTGCAGATGTAATTAAGTTAAGGATCTTGAGATGAGGAATCTTCTTGGATTATCCAGGCAGGCCCTAAATCCAATGACAAGCACCCTGATAAGAGAAAAGCAGAGGGAGGCTGAAGACAGACAAAGGGGGAAGAAGTAATGTGACCAGGGAGGCAGAAATTGGAGCTATGCAGCCATGAGAGAAAGAGTGCCAACAGCCACCAGAAGCAGGAAGAGGCAAAGAACTGAGGGTTCTGCCCTGGAGCTCCAAATGAGAGCTGCCTGGCCGACACCTTGATTTTGAACTTCTGGCCTCCAGAAGTGGGAAAGAACATACTTTCACTGTTTTAAGCCACCCAGGTGGGGGTAAGGTGTTATAGCAGCTACTGGAAACTAATACACACAATCAGATGATGTAACCCAAAGGAGCTTGTGTGTGTGTATGCGTGTGTGTTCAGTCACTCAGTTGTGTACATCTCTTGCAAACCTATGGACTGTAGCCGGCCAGGCTGCTCTGTCCATGGGATTTCCCAGGCAAGAATACTGGAGTGGGTAGCCATTCCTTTCTCCAGGGGATCTTCCTGGCCCAGGGATCAAATCTGTGTTTCTTGTGTCTCCTGGTTTGGCAGGTGGGTTCTTTACTGTCTGAGCCACCAGGGAAGCCCACCCAAAGGAGCTTAGCATTACTTAAAGCCCAAGCTTTCCCAGGAAGGACCTGTGGACCTCTAGGAGCTCACAAGGGCTTTCTACCCATGAAGTCATATACAAACTCTGTATAAGTAAACAGTCACACAGAAAGTGGGAAACTGTCCACGGATTGTCAAATGGGACCAGGACCCAGAGAGTACCAAACAACACGGATCTCCCTGCAGGCCCGGAGCTGTGCAGGGTCACAGAGCTCATCACTTATTCCCTCACATGTTCTAGAAATCATCCTGCAGAGGCTTATAAGCGCTCAGTGTGCCAGGTGCACAGCTGTGCACTCAACAGGCAGAGCAGGGAGACGTCCTACCACATGCTGGGAGAACACAGACACAGAGCGAGCTCAACATCTGGATTTTCTGCCTGAATTCCTTTAGGCCTGGACTCACTGCATCTGGAAGAGTGTGGCAGGCAGGATGAGCCTCCCGGATACTCTGAGTCAGTCATAGACTTGACTGTTGCTATGCAAAAGCCTGCACACCCTCCCAAGGCTCCTGAAACTCCACTATGGCCACCACACTCGAGACTGCCTGCCTTACCCAGAAGTGGCCCCCTGATCCTTGTTTAGACAATGTGACCCAATTTATGGGGCAAAAAACACAGTCCCAGAGCTGACTGTGGGCCACACTCAGATCCCCAAGCCCAGTTCATCCATCCCTCCTCAGTACCCCCATCAGTCTTTGATTAAGCCTCTCTTGTGTCTGTCCCATATTTCCTAAAGGGAAGGTGGTGACTCATGGATAAGCTGCTTGAGGGAGGGGAGGGGTGTCAGCTCTGAATTCTCCCAGCACCATATATGGCACCTTGGAGCGCATTCAGTAGATGTCTTCTGAATGAAGAGATGAGCCAGTGAACTGCTCCTGTTGCCATTCCTTCCACCTTGGCTTAGGAAGAACCATCCACTCTCCATGTGGGCAGAGGTAGGGACGTGGGTGCCCAGTGGGTTGGTTGCATTTTTGAGGAGGATGCTCTGCAAATGCAGGAAGAGTTAAACACAGATTGTACCTGCACTGTCCAGTGTGGCACCCACTAGCTACGTGGGCTAGTTCGAGTTAAATGAATTAAAATTTTAAAAAGTTAAAAATTCAATGTCTCAGTCACACTAGCCAGACTTTAAGTACTTAATAGCCACATATGGCAAAAGGCGGTTGCACCGGCAGCACAGTTACAGAACATTTCCGTCACTGCAGAAGGCTTTATTGGCCAGCACAGGGCTATGCCCTCCAGGCCCCACAGTTCCACTTCAGGAATTACATCCTGGGGAAACATTAAAGGAAGAGCAACGTATCCTGTACAGAGGGCACCGCCTAAAACAAAGGGAAACTGGAAACATCCCAAATGCTTCCATGTAGGACATTGCGGAAGCAAACTGAATTATCACGAAGGAAACAATAATGACCCTCATATTTGCACTTGTTCACTCAATCAGCAAATATCTATTGAGGACCTACTGTGCACCAGACCCTGTGTCAAGCAGGAGATGGATGCCAAAGTCCTTGTAGTCTTTTTATTCCAGCCAAAGCAGAAGAGCCAGATGATAAACAAGTCAATGAATGAACTAAGAAGATTATTTAAAGATGTATTAAGTACATCAAAGATATAAAAAGCATAAAGCCACAGAGAGTGATGAGGACTGAGAGAAAGGTGCTATTGACAAATGGTTCTCATAAGTATTACTTCCCTCCCCCTGCAAAGATGCAGCGGCTTCTCCCAGAGAATGTGGGTTATAGTCAGGGCCTGGGAATGTGGGCCCACAATGTCACGTGTAAGCACAGGAGGAGTGGCCAGTGTGCATGGACTAAACTCCCAGAGAAACGTGTGTGTGAAGCAACAACACGTGAAGAGAATTCAGAGGCACTTACGTTTAATTAATATTCAGCAAGCATGGTTCTGGGCTTCCCTGGTGGCTCCGTGATAAAGAATCTGCCTGCCATGCAGGACACGCGAGTTCAATCCCTGGGTCGGGAAGTTCCCCTGGAGAAGAAATGGCAACCCACTCCAGGATTCTTGCAAAAGGGTCAGATGTGACTTAGTGACTAAACAACAAAGCATGGTTTTGGTCTGTGTTTCGGTAATGCTGTTGAAGTTCACAGTGTCAAAGAAGAAACATCAGCCAAGTATAAAGAGCTCCAAAATTAGGAGCATGCCAGTATGTCCACGGGGCACATGGTGGTCATGTAGGGGTAGCTCTGGTCACATTCCAGAGCCCAGTTGCCACTTCCTAGGCTGCCCGTCCTGAGCACAATGAATTCTTTTCTCCTCCATGTTCCCATCAGCTTTTCTTTCCTAACACTCATTTGGTTCTTGGACATTGAATTAGAGTTAGCATCTGTCTCCTGGGTCTGCCTTAATTATTTGGATACAGCAATTGAGCCTGACAGAAGCTGGTGTATAAATACCCCAGCAGTCTTTCCCCACAGCAAGGAGAATTCTGAGATATATGTTCTGACCAACTGCCAGTCAGCCTGGTGGGAATAAGCCCCAGGCACCCACCATGGTAGCTGGCTTGCTAACATACCCTTTGGTGGTGGTCTTCCCATCCTTGAGTCAGTCTTCACTCTTCTACTTTCATCTTTCATATAATTTTCTAGCACTCAAATCCTCACTTAGGATCTGCTTCTGGAGGAAACTCAACCTAAGACAAAGTTAGGTTAGAAACCTATCCTATAGAAGGCTGCTATGAGCATTCAGAGAGAATAGCTATCACACAGCCAGAGTACACCCAGTAGGCACTTGAGAAGATCAGCCCTCCCTTCCTTGCAGGTGGCTCCCCTGACTCCAGTTCTATCTCCTCCCCACATCATCTTGTCCACTGAGCCCTGAAAAGCCTTCCTGGGCGGCCCCTGACATGCTCCACTATGTCCCCAGCAGCTGATGGGTAATTACAGACTCTAATTATAACTCATCTTCATGATTTGGATAAATTCATTCAGAGCCACCTCTGACAAACCTCCATTGCTCATCTTGTCGTGAATGTGTTCACCACGCTCCACTGTGAAAAAGAGGCAGAAAGAGGTGTGATTGTTAATGAGTGGGCTGTGAACAGGAAGCTTTTCACAACATAGTCTCATTAAGGAAGATCACCTGGTGCATGGATGACAAAGTGAAGGGTGTGTCAGAACCTCTCAAGGCAAGCTTATTACAAATGCGTAATCCTGGGTCCCTCTGTAGAGACTCTGATACAGAGTATCGAATCTGCATTGTAGCAACTTTCCCAAGGTTTTCTGAAGCAGGAGGAGCCCTCCGCCCCTTCCAGGACACACTTGGAGAAACGTGCTCCTTTTTTCCTTTCTGGGCACTAGTGTCAAGTGGCCCAGTGACTGGATCAGAGTTTACTCTGATCCATCCACTCATCCATCATCCATCCAACATCTCTCACTGGACACCTCGCCTGTCTCAGCCACGAAGCTGTGCACTGGGACTACCGTAACATCGGCCAACTGAGAACAGGGTCCATAGCTGCTGCTTTCAACACATAGGGAACCGGCATTAAACACACTCAGTGAAGACTCAAGGACTGCTGGGACCTTCTCAGGGTAAAGAAAGGCATTTGGGAGCCTGCCTCCCTGAGGACTCAATAGTTTTATGTGTCTCTGAGAGGCCACCTGATGCAGAGAGTCAACTCATTGGAAAAGACCCTGATGCTGGGAAAGACTGAGGGCAAGAGAAGGGGGCGACAGAGTGTGAGATGATTGGATGGCATCACCAATGGCATCAGTGGACATGAGTTTCAGCAAACTCTGGGGGATGGTGAAGGACAGGGAAGACTGGCATGCTGCAGCCCACAGGGTTGCAAAGAGTTGGGCACGACAGAGTGACTGAATACAACAATGAGGTTAAAATGTATCAGAGGGTCTTCTACACAAAATCAGCTCATAACCCACTTTCTTTACATCCTTTACCATTCTCTTACAAACAAAAATGGCTCTTCCTTCTCTCTCAACACCCATCAGCTCCCTCCAGCCTCCGAATGACTTTGTCTTCTAGGGCTTTCCATCCTCAGGACCACCTCTGGCTACATAAGGGAAGGAGAATCGAGTTGGAGGGAGGTGATCCAACTTGGATGTATCTGGACACAGGGACATGACTTAACTACTTGGTGCTCAGGAAAAGGTCATCATTTACAGCTCTTTGTGTTGACTTTTTAAAAGTACCTACTACATGCCACAACTCCCAGGGGTGCAGAGGTAACTAAGCCAGGCCTGCTTACGGGATGGAATGAACGTTTATGCAATCCTTTGTGCATTGGCACCCAGTGGTCAGCCAGGAACAGGAGCAGAAATCGAATCAAACGAGTCATTTTTTTTTCCTGCACAGAAGCACAGCACCCGCCTTCCCCTACTCCTGGGGTCTGCCAGGCTTTGCCTGTCACTCATCCAGGTCAAGTAGACCCTGATTCATTTACTGGGAGGAGCACAAGCGCTCATGCGTTCACATGTTCCTGGTGTTTATAAGAGTGGACAGCCAGGAAGCTTTTGCATTTATTTTATAAAGTTAATTGAACACCACCTTAAAAACCCTATGCAGTGGTATGTTCTAAAGAGCGTAATAATATGTCTTGACTCAGAAGAGCTTATCCCACTAATAACATGTAGTTTAATGTTAGGAAGATAATGTGGCTCAATCACACCAATTGATTCAAAGAGACACACAATCAATTTTCTCTGTGAGATGAAAGTGTTAGTCGCTCAGTCATGTCTGACTCTTTGTGGCCCCTTGGACCCACCAGGCTCCTCTGTCCATGGAATTCTCCAGGCAAGAATACTGGAGTGGGTAGCCATTCCCTTCCCCAGCGGATCTTCCTGACCCAGGGTTGAACCCAGGTCTCCTGCATTGTAGGTAGATTCTTTACTCTGAGCCACCAATAAAAGATATCTCACTCTCTGCTTTAAGATTTGACAAACTAAGAGCACAGGACATTCTTTTACTGTTATGGGAAATGGCTGTAATACTATCATACCACACGATGAAACACTAGAGATTCCTACTAAATTCAGAAACAAGAATAAGCGACATTTCAGTGTAGCTTTTTATTTTAGAAATTGTAGCTGACTGGCTACAGTTGAGGAAAGGATGGGCAGAAGGATAGAGGGAAGAAAGACAAACATTAGAAAGCAGGGCACAGGTCATGACTACACGCAAGTATGGTGACTGATGATACAGAAAGTCAAAAGTGTGGGGAAGCGGGTACTTAACACTGATCATGAGAGTATAAATTTGTAAAATTTTCAAGTATAATATTAAACCAATAATCAAAAGCAAAAGTCTTTTTTATACCTTTTAAAATAGACATTTTTCTTCAGGAAAAAAATCTGAGATGCATGGGTAAATTTATGTTCAAAGATGCTCAACATTTATACTATTTATAAAAGCACAAAAGTAGGAACAACCCAAATGTCCAACAAAAAGGGACTGAATAAATAAATTATGGTTTCCCCAGGAGATAAATGGAATATAAAGCAGTACTTTAAAATTATATTTTAGGAGAGCAATACTTATTGTGAGAAAGAGGTCATGCTACATCACTAAATGAAAAAGGCATAATATAAACAGTAGACTTTGGATAATCTGATTCTGTAAATTACAGCGAATAGAAAACAGATTAGAGAGACTCCCAGGCAAATGTGAAAATTGATTATCTTGGTTTTGTTTACCCTTTCTTTGTGTTTGTTAGTAAGTAATTAGAAAAGAAAACGTGCTTTTTAAGAAATAAGTACTGTCTGCCATGCTCTATTTCAGAAGGTCACACACACAGTGGGAACCCAAAGACATGGCAACCCATACCCCTGGTCAGTGACAAGCCAACAGCCTTTTCTGCAATATGGCTGACTCAGACCCCATAAATCTGTGAAGAAAAAACAGTATACACAATCATAAACAGACTGTCTTGTGTGCTGAGCCCTGAAGAAAACCTAGCCGAATGACCAAATCTCTCATAAACAGCCATTCACCAAGTGGAAGCTCATGGAGTTATAAGAAATCAGCAGTTCCCACTGAGCTGACCTTGCAATTTGAACCTGGCTGCTGCTGCTGCTGCTAAGTCACTTCAGTCGTGCCCGACTCTGTGCGATCCAACAGACAGCAGCCCAACAGGCTTCCCTGTCCCTGGGATTCTCCAGGCAAGAACACTGGAGTGGGTTGCCATTTCCTTCTCCAATGCATGAAAGTGAAAAGTGAAAGTGAAGTCGCTCAGTCGTGTCCGACTCTGTGCGACCCCACGGACTGCCGCCTACTAGGCTCCTCCGTCCATGGGATTTTCCAGGCAAGAGTACTGGAGTGGGCTGCCATTGCCTTCTCCATTGAACCTGGCTGCTACCACTAAGTCACTTCAGTCGTGTCTGACTCTGTTCAATCCCATAGATGGCAGCCCACCAGGCTCCACCGTCCCTGGGATTTTCCAGGCAAGAGTACTGGAGTGGGGTGCCATTGCCTTCTCCAATGCATGAAAATGAAAAGTGAAAGTGAAGTCACTCAGTCGTGTCCGACCCTCAGCGACCCCATGGACTGCAGCCTTCCAGGCTCTTCCGTCCATGGGATTTTCCAGGCAAGAGTACTGGAGTGGGGTGCCATTGCCTTCTCCATTGAACCTGGCAGGTGAGGACAAATGCCAGAACTTCCTAGAACCCAGCCTGCAGGGTTGGGAACTGTTTGGCCCAGGTGAGAGGATGAGACAGCTGTGATTCACTGCACACTTCACTTCTCAGCCTCCTGGTAAGGAGGGCAGACCAGACAAGAGAATGAAAACCTTTAAAGGGCTGAGTGGGCTAAGAAGTGTGGTCGACCTGTTGTCCAGGCAGACGGCAGTAGAGGGTCTTATCTCAAACACAGAGGAAGGAAGAGACCCAGAGGCCTCCTGACCTGGGCACCCAAATCTGAAAGGAGGGGACGATAGTGTAGGCCTTGGGAGAGATGCAGTCAAGAGTCAGCTGGTCCCATCCCCTTGGACAGACACCACCCAGGCTCAGTAAGGCTGACTCAACTCAGACACAGAGTAGAGACTGAAGGAGTGGACACCTACCTGCTGAAGCTAAAAGAAGATCAGCACTTTCTATGCTTTAAACCAGAAGAACAACCCCATAATCCCTTCCCCCTGGCAACAAGTCCTCCTTGAAGGATGGTTCCCTCCTCACCCCATCCCCTTTCTCTGGACCTCCCTGCTCTGGATGCTGAGACTGGAGGTTAAGTGAAGAAACATGCCAGCTACGTGACTTTGAACAAGTCTAATCACCTCTCTCAGCCTCCATTTTCTCATCTATAAAATAGGACTACTAATAAGGACCATATAGCACAAGGAACTCTGCTCAATACTCTGTAACGACCTATATGCAAAAAGAATGTAAAAAAGAGTGGATATTTGTATAAGTGATTCACTTTACTGTACAGAAGAAACTAACACAACAGTGTAAATGAAATACACTCCAATAAAAATTTAAAGAAGAAAAAAGAGGACAACAGTGTCCACCTTGCAGGGTTGCTGTGAGGATCAAGTGATATGACTGCTGGTGGCTTATCACAGTACCTGGCACCTAATGTTAGGTTTTATTATTTTAACCTGATGCTGCCTCCTCACAGTATAGTATTTTCATCTGGAGCTCCCCCCACAGCAGACCCTGAGACAAGACTTTGTTTGATTTGGGAGGTGAATGGGGGCAATTCTGGAAGTGGGGAGGAAAGGTTGCTCTAATGAGAGGGTTACACTATAGGGAAATGGGGCTCAGCCTTGCTGAGGACCCTCTGAGATGCTGTGAATGCACCCAGAATTGTCCCACCAAGGGGGGGGGGTGAGGACGCTGCAGGGGGTATCCACTAATTCCCATCCTTCACTGATGAAGGGTCACTCCTGGGCATTAACTTCCCATATTTCCTGCTGGGTTGAACACACCCCAGAGGCCAGAGGATACACAGGAAAGACACGCAGTATTCAAGATGGGGCTGAGGACACAGGTAGGACGTTGACAGCACGTGTTAAGGTGGGGAAGTGTGTTGGCCAACGCAGTCCCTGAATGTCAATTATGCTGAAATCTGCAAGTCACTTTGGGGCTTAGCCAGTTATAATGGTCTTCCTACTCCATTTATATATTTTGTTCATTTCTTCTAGCCTTCATCCACCCATTCACAAAGCACCTAATGAGTACCTACTGACTGCTGTGCCAGACACACCACGAGAGTTAGAGGAAGGAGGTAGGTTTTGAAAGTCAGAGAAGAGTGGGAAAGTCATTTCACATAGAGGCGCCAGCCCAGCAAAGACTGAGAGGAGAAGCCTCCATGGTACAGAGGAGGGAGCAAGTGGTTTAGTCTGGCTGGACCTGGGACATATCAAAAAATGAGGTGGTGACAAGGAGGGCAAGGGGCTTAAGGCTGTTCTGGAGGATTCTGACTCTTGTGAGAAGAAGCTAATGGGCTGGGGACATGCCAGGCATACAGTGAACACTCCATCCATCCAGCTGTCAGAATGAACCTTTGATCTGTAAGCAACAGAGAGCCACCACAGACTCTAAGAAGAGAAAGGTGGGTATTTTAGGAAGATGGGTGGGCTGTGGTGGGCTGAATCACTGTTCACCTTCCATCCCCTGCCTCAAAGGACACCCACATTTTAGTCTCTGGAACCTGTCAATATGTTACCTCATGGGCTTCCCTGGTGTCTCAGATGGTAAAGAATCTGCCTGCAATGCAGGAGACCTGGGTTCAATCCCTGGATTGGGAAGATACCCTGGAGAAGGGAATGGCTATCCACTCCAGTATTCTTGCCTGGAAAATCCCATGGACAGAAGAGCCGGGCTACAATCCATGGGGTTGTGAAGAGTAGGACACTACTGAGCAACTAACACTTTACATGGTAAAAGGGACTTCACAGATACGATTAAATTCAGAATCTGGAAATGGGGAAGATTGTCCTGGGTTTTCTAGGTGGACCTAATGTGATCACAAGGGTTCTTATAAGAGGGATACAGGAGGGTCAGAGGTCAGAGAGGCCATGCGATGAGGGAAGCAGAGGATGGAGTGATGTAGCTGCAAGCCAAGGAATGTCAACAGCCTCTAGAAACTGGAAGAGGCAAAGGACAGTGCCCCCTGAAGAATCTCCAGGAGGAACCAGTACTGCTGACACCTTGACTTTGGGCCCATAGACCTGTTTTGGACTGCTGATCTCATAACTGTAAGAGAATACATCTGTGCTGCTTTAAGCCACAAAGTTGGGCTTCCCTGGTGGTCCAGTGATTAAGAATCCACCTGCTGATGCAGGGGACACAGGTTCGATCTCTGTTCTGGAAGAGTCCACATGTGCAGGGCAACTAAGCCTGTGTGCCACAAGAGAACTACCACAATGAGAAGCCTGTGCAACCAGAGATGAGCCCCCATTCACTGCAGCTAGAGAAGGTCCACAGGTAGCCAGAGAGACCCAGTACAGCCAAATTAATTAATTAATTGATTTTTAAAAAGCCATAAGGTTTGTCATAATTCATTACAACAGCAGCAAAAAACTGATACAAAGGCTCTGGGGGCAGTGGGGGAGATAGATGAAATTGAGAAGAGAGTGAGAGAGTAAGGGGGCCACAGACAGGTCTTAGAAGATGGTGACCTAAGAAGATGGTAAAACCACAGCAGACACAGGGAGAGTGGGTGACTGGAAAGAAATAAGAAGGACAGGACCCCCAGGGCTTGACAGAGGTGGGAGAGTAGGGGGATGGTGGAGGCAAAGTCAGGCCCAGGTTTTTGGTTTGGGTGAACGAGCAGAAAGTGGTGAAGCGGATGAAGAGAAGGTTGAGGTCTGCCAGGGGGAGACACTCGAGTTCCAGCCCTCTTGCTCCCTTGGGTCAAGGCAGTGCTGACCCTCCCTCTCCATAGAGGCTGCCTCTCTTTGCCCTGACCCTCAGCAAGGTCTCTGCATGCCAGGGAGCTAATCCAGAAAACCAACCTAGTCAAATTATGCAAGATACCCTAGTGGGAGACTGCAGGAGTGCCTCTGGATGGTTCCTGGGTGACCAGTGAAGGAGACAGAGAGGATCTGGGTGGGGAGAGCAGGAAGAGAGGCCAGCAGCACCCCTGGATCCAAGCTCTGGAGCTGACCCTGCACAGCAGGTCAGGAGTCCACGCCAGGCCTCTAGCTGGAATCAGTCCACACATGGATTTGCAGACTGGGTCCCCTCAGGGATGGGGAGAGCGGCCCGGAGGGATGTGCACTGAGTCACAGCAAGCTCACAGCCACCACTGCAGGCACGGAGTCTCCCCTCCCATTTGCCTGTCCCCATCCATCTACCTTCAGCCTGTCCAGACACAATGGGGCCAGCGGGCCACTACTTGGCCCTAGTTCTGTCCTAATCAGTTTAAACTGCTCCAGAAAGAGGGAGGGAGCTCTGCTGTGAAGTGCTGATGGCACAAAATTGGAAAGAATAGTAAATAAAAAAGAAACACCCAGGAGAGGAGGCAAAACAGAGATGCCAGCATTTATGCAACTAGGCCAGAGCTCTGTGAATCCCCCCTCTCAGAGGATGGGTGGGAGGGGGCTGGGAAGACAGACAGCGTGGGAGATGCAAATGCCTTCTCCGTGCAGGAGATCCTCAGAAGGCTGTATTCTGGACATCTCTTAAGGCTGTGATGGATGGTCCGACCCAAGAGGGCAAAGGGGGCTTCCTCTCTCCAGAACAGGAGGACTCGAAAGGTTACAACCTTCTAGGAAGACAAAGTGGGTGGGAAGGTCAACATGGGAGCATCACCTGGGATCTGGCCCTGTGTTAGAGCAGAGGATGCAGACTGGATGGAGCTGGACAGATGCCCTCAAGATGCTCACAGGCCGCTGGGGGCACAAACAGGGAAATAAACGAGTGCAGTGAAGTCCTGGGGGGAGGCGGTCTGATAAAAATCTAATAGACAGCATATGATGGACAGAAGAGCCAGCCTGGAAAGAGGGGTCTATTCCACCTGGGTGATTCAGAGAGTTTTTAAAGAAGATTCTTTTTAATTGAGATGAAATGCACACAACACCAAATGAACCATTTTAAAGTGAATGATTCAATGGCATTTAGTAACATTCATAATATTGCACAACCACAACGTTTACGAGGCTCTCAAACATCTCCGTCACCCCCGAAGGAAACCCTATACCCATTAAGGAGATCCCGTTCCCCTTATCCCCATCCCCAGCCTGGGCAGCCACCCATCTGCTTTCTGTCCCTACGGAATTTTTTTTTTTTATAACCTTTTCTGGTTTATGTAAATGGAATTAAACAATTGGTGACCTTTTGTGTCTGGCTTTTCCCACCACAGCATAATGTTTTCAAGGTTTATCCATGTTGTAAAATATATCAATACTTGACTCCTTTCCGTGGCTGAAAAATAGAGGAGGTGATTCTGATTCTTGAGCTGATCTTGAAAGATGAGTAGCTGTAAGCACGTCAGGGAGACCAAGGGGGAATGGCATTCATGGTGGGGGAGGGGATATCCACAAAATCACAGAGGCATGAAACAACATTTTAGAAGGTACGCAGGGCCTAGCAGGCTAAGGGGCTTTCTGCTGGGACGATGGGGGCCTTGGAAGGCAACCGGGCTGTGACATGCCCAGGCTTGCATTTTAGAAAAGAAGTCTCGGCTGCAGCATGGACCACAGAGGCGGATAGGCTAGTTGGGCGGCTCCCGGGAGGTGATGGGGCCAGGGCTAAGGCAGGAGCTGTGGGGGCACAAAGGAGGGACCAGTTGCAGGTGTGTTAAACCTAGCAGACTTGGCCCACGCACTTTGGACATGGGATGCAGGAGTCTCAGATGAGTTCTAGGAGGAGACATCCTGAGGGCGTAAATGAGAGGAGCTGAGGCAATCTGCTGTGAACGAGTTGGGTTTCAGGGTTCTGTGGGTCGTCCAGGTGGACCCTTCTAGCAGCAATTGGTGGCACCTAGGTCTGAGTCAGGAGAGGAGGAAGGCTGAAGAGAAAGGTTCATGAATCTCTCACTCTATTGATTCCTTATTGAAGTCTGCATTTTAGAATAGACATGATTCCCATTCTATAGATGGGTAAAAGGAGACTCAGAGAGATTAAGCCACATACCCAAAGCCACAGAGCTAATAAGTGGGGGTTGGATTTTTTTTTTTAATAGCAGAGGTGGGGTGTGAACCCCTATTTGGCTGATTATAAAACCTCTGAGAATCGCACGGACAGAAGAGCCTGGCAGGCTACAGTCTATGTGGTCACAGAGTTGGACACAACTGAGTGAAAAATGCTTTCACTTTTACATTCTTTTCAAAACCTCTGAACTTTCCATTAAGCCCAGCTGCCTTTTAATCCTTTTCCTACAGCCCCTACTCCTTTCCCCAAGCTCTAAATCCACTCAGCACATCCATGGGAGATGGAATATCGGCCTGACCATACCACAGAGCAGCAATTCTGCCATCTTGATACTACTTGATGTTCATCAAGTGCAGTGGGTAGGAACTGGAAAAGGGAAAGACAAGGAGAAAGACAGTGCTTTTCCAGTAAACACTTAAAATTCCCAAGGATGCACTGGAGATACTGCTGAATCTGAATTAGACCCCAGTGTCTGAAGACAAAGCAGCCTCAGATAAGGTAACCAGGGAGACGCCCCCAGGCTGAGAGGCAGAACCGTTGTGTTTTTTTTACACCATTTAAGTGCCCACTCTGGCCTCTCAAAGTAATGGTATTAGCTGATTCCCTCCCCCTGTCACGTGGCTCAGCTTATGATGCCATGGTGGGGAGGAAGATGCAAGTTAACAATTTCATGGGCAAATCTGGGGCTTTGGGGAGCTTCTTAACTGACACGAATAAAGCAGCCCTAGAGGCAAACAAAACCTAGGCAAGAACAAAACTATCCAAAGAAGACAACGCAGGGATGTGATCAGGTATCATTCAAAGCAAGAAAGCTAATGGAGGAACCATTATTTTAATGAAGCAAGAACAGCATCTTCTTGGAGTGTTTCTTTAAACGAGCCCAGCTTGTATTCTCAAGGCCAAACAGCCCAGGCTGCCTAGGGCCAGGCTTGGAATTGTTATCTGGTTGTCACTGAACTTGCATTTGAATAATTCAAATTTACTCAGCCATCTTTTTTTAAAAAAGAAAGAAACCGAAAACCTGATGTCCAGGAGTCATTAGGCATCACAGGCTACAAAATCTGGACCTCTGTGCCACGGTCCCCACCACTGTCTGAGTCAGTTCCTCTCCTGCGCCACCGCCCCCACCACATCCCACCTCATTGCTGATATGATTCTCCACTCTGCCTACACAATACAGGGCTCTATCCCTTCTGAATGCACGAAATACTGGGCTTCTTTCTGTTCTCACTGGGCTCATCAGGTGGCTAGAGAACATGTGACTGTCAGCTTTTCAGGCTCAAGCTCCTTTTCTTGGCATGGAGCTAACCTGCTCTGCAGCTGGATCATGTATGGGGAAGCTCTTTGAAAACTGGTATCCAGCATATTGTAGTTCTCATTGCTACAATTACTTTTTTGTGTCTCCAGGAAAGCATATTGTGTGACACAAGAAAAACGAGAGGGCAGAATTCTCATTTATTTAAAAAAAAATCTTATTATGCCCGGGTAGTGTAAATCGGTTATTTTTGCCTACACGGCATCCATTTTTCCTTCTTCTATTGATGCACAATTATTTTCTGGGGGGAAGGGGAAGTAGTCTTTCTGCCACCACCCCTGATTCTAGGTTGAGAACATGACACAGGGCACCAATCGATATATTTCATTTCCTTGGACAGAGTGATGCACAGATGACTTATGGTGAGTGAACTGTCAATTTTATTGAAACCAATAAGCCCTGCTTACTCTTATTCCCTTGCCTGACTTTATTCTGTAGCACTTTCTACTACCCAATGTCATGTTTTTCCACTTGTATACTGCTTGTCTTCTCCACTGGAATGGAGGTACCATTTAGGCAGGGACTTAGTCTGTCCTATGCACCGCTGTAGCCTGGGGCCCAGAACAATGCCTGGCACATTGTAAGCACTCAATAAATCTTTGTCAGGAGCCTGAGTAAGTGCTAAACGTGTGCCGAATAACCTTGGGTGATTAACAGCCTCTCTGGTCCATCAATTTTCCGTATGTGAAGGAAGAGATCAGATGAGATCTACAGCTTTCAAAGTATAGTTCACTTTTAGACTCAGGAGGGTGGGGGGCACTCTCAGGCCACTTCCGGCTTTGATGGAGCAGCTCAATTTTTATTTTTACATATATTGTTCCGCGGAAGAAATGAAAGTGTGCCGCTGTTACAAGGGGGCTGGGATGGTCTTTCAGATGATTTCAGTGCTAGGCCTGCAAGCCCACGGTTCCCATTTCTCTAAGTCATTTCAGCACTTTTTACATTTTCTCTGAGCAGTAGAGCTTTGCAGGCTTTTTCTCTTTGCCTTAAATTCTGAGAAAGTTTAAGCAGATTCTCTTTATTAAAGAAGCACAGAGGGGTTACTGGCTTCAGGTGCCGATATATTATCTGATGGCTACTTGCCAACCAACCCCTTCTGCTATGGAAGGTCCCAGTAGAGAAGTCCTCGTGCTTCAGGTGTTTAAGGGAAATCCCTTCCCTCACTTGGGGACAAATCTCTCCTTTTTCTTTTACCGCATGCAATTTAGAGAAATTGGCAAACTTCTCTAAAACTACAGAGATGTTAGGTTTAAATAGGAAAGGAAAATCGATCTGTGGATGAGGCTAATTAAAAAGCCTCTCAGTAGGACTGTGCTTCTTGCCTATTCTTGCACCTTCTCTCGGAGGCAACATTCTCCTCCACAGACTCAGCACATTAAGAGATGCACATGAAAAAAAAAAATCTCAGAGTGAACTTCAGGCAATAACCCTTCAGTGGCCTTCTCCCAGGAAAGGGGCTCGGAGACCTCACTCCTCTTTTATAATAGCTTAAAAAGTTGGCAGAGAAGACAAGCACAATTGGGAACCAAGGCTTATGTAATTTGAACAGTATTGATTCAGGCAGCTCTCTTGGAGAATACCTACATTTGGGGGCAGGAAGAGAAAGGAGGAGATAGAAGAGAAAAGGATGCCAGGGAATGACCTCTATTTACTTCCTGTTAATCCCCAGGCAATTCTTTTCATCTCTGAGGATGAAGAAGCTTCTGAAGGAGAGAGGAGAGGGATTTGCCTGAGTCCCACAGCAGAGACAGGGGTGGGGCTGTGATTTTGAGGACAAAGGTCAGGGTTCTCTCTCCATCACCCTGCACTGCCCCCCCCAACCCCGCCCCACCCTAGGGAAACCTAAGAACAGGTCAGGGACATCAAAGATGTGGAAGGCTTAGGGGTGGTGTGGTCAACTATCAAGTGTGATATAAAGATCAAGAAGGACATCACTGAAAACCCAAAACTGGATTAGCAAACTGGGGTACCAGAGAGAGCAGTGAAGTCATGGGGATCCTGATCTTGGATTTCATCTCTGTGTGGGGAAAATGGTTCAGGGCCATCATTCCTGACACAAATCTGGCCTCAACATTCCCTGCTGAAAACCCTTCACTGGTACCCTACAGCCAACATCCTGACTTAGCTAACAAGGGCTTCTGTGACTCCCCAACCCTCACTTCCCTTTTCCCTCCTCAAGCACTGCACACTCTTAATACCACTCAGCTGGACTCGCTCAGCTCCCAATGCTGCATCTTGTCTTTGCTCATACTGTTGATTCTGCCCCAAGACGATGGTCTGAGGGTTCTGCCTTCAATAAGCTCACATTCTGCCAAGGGAGCAAGACCATATACAAAGAACCATAATAGAAGGCAAGTATGTCCTCTAACAGAATGATATCCAAATGCCATGGATTGAAAAAAAGATGAAGAGTAATTCTGTCGAGGAAACAGGAGATGCTATAGTCAGGAGGGAACATCTGAAATGCCCCTAAGGGCTATTTCAACAGACAGAATAGGTGCATGGGGTAGTATAGCAATGCCCCCCAAGGATGCCCATGCCCTAAGTCCTGAAACTTGGGACTGTGTTCCCTTACAGGGCAAAAGGGACTTTGCAGATGTGATTAAATTAAGGATCCTGAGATACGGAGATCATCCTCTGAGCAAATTCAATGCAATCCATAAGAGGAAGGCAGAAGAGTCAGAGTCAGAGAAAGAGACACGATGATAGAAGCAGAGGTTACAGAGCTGTCACGTGAGAAAGACTAGATGGGCCCTTGCGGCTTTGAAGATGGAGGAAGGGACCATCAGCCAAGGAGTGCAGGAGCCTCGGAAACCTGGAAAAGGCAAAAGACAGAGTGTCCCCAAGAGTCTCCAAAAGGAGCACAGCCTAGATGGTGCCTTTATGTTAGCCCAGTAAGACCCACCTGGGATGTCTGAGCCCCAGAACTGTAAGATCATACATACAGTGTGTTATTTTAAGCCCTGGAGTCCATGGTGATATGTTACAGAAGCAACAGGAGACTAGTGCAGTAGGGAAGGGCATTCCCAGGCAGAGGACCAGCACGTACAGAGGCACAGGGAGCTAAAAGGCACAGCTGGGTTTGGAAAACCAAGAGGAAGGGGGACTTCCCTGGTGGTCCAGTGGTTAACAATCCACCTTCCAGTGCAGGGGACATGGGTTTGATCCCTGGTTGGGAATTAAGATCCCACATGCCCCAGGGCAACTAAGCCTATGTGCCACAACTACTGAGACTATAAGCCACAGCTAGAGAGAAGTCTGTGTGCCAAAACAAAACATCTTGCATGCCACAACGAAGATCCTGTGTGCCACAACTGAGACCCAGTGCAGCCATAAATAAATAAATAGGTATTTAAAAAAAGAAAACCAAGAGGGGTCTTGGCCTTAGGGTACATGCAGAGATTGGCTGGAGGTGACACTGAAAAGTATTTGAAGCTGGGGATTCCGGACCTTTGATGCCATGTCTGCAACTTGGGAAAATCTCTGTGGGCACTAGGGAATGCCAGGAGATGTTTAAGCCTGATAAGGTGGGGAAGTGAGCTGATCAGGTCAGTACTCGGGAAAGAACTCTAATAACAGTAGTGAAAATGGTGTGAAGGAAAAAATGAGGAGAAAGGAGGTAAAGCACAAGGAACCCCAAGATCCATAACTTGGGGCTCATGGCCCATAACAAGGAGAACTCTTCCTGACAAGCTCTGGAGGCCAACTTGCAGCCCTGCAGTGTGTCCCCACTCCAGTCCCCATCCTCCCAGTCATGGGAGGGCAGAGAGGGTTTATCTGAAGGGCCAGCTCCAGGACCGCCTGGAGGGTTGTGTTCACATCCAGCCTCCGTGGGAAGAAGTTCTGTGATGGATTCGTCATGACTGCTCCGGGCCTGCTAGTGGGGATAGTGCATGGGTGGAGTTGCCCTGAGGGGGCCACAGAAGGAGTGTGGTAGTTCCCTTAGGAGTGGAGTGGTAGCAGGTATTGGGAGTGGAGATGGTGAGGGGGTGTTGAAACAGGGGGGTGATGGGAGGGCATTGAGAAAGAAAGCAGAGAGAGGAAACGGTAAGGGTGAGGCATTTGGAGGGTGCCAGTCTAGCTCGGGTTGGGAAGTGACTCCTCCTCAGGGCCCTAATACACATTCAATAAAGTCCATAGAAACTGGAGTGAGGGGAGTGCTTGTGAGAGGGGAAGTGGGGTGAATTCTGCGTTCTGATACCAAGGGAGGTACTTGAAAATAAGGAAGCCAGTGTGGACAATTGAAAAAAAAAAAAATCATCGGGAAGGCAATGGACTCTCACAGGGGGTAGGACTGAGGCCAGGGAGCCCTGAGTGACATCTGGTGACACAAATTGGGACTCTGAAAAGCTTTTAAAGCAGCTTTATGTTTTTGTTTTGAAAAGCAGGAGAACTACCTGCTCTGAATCAGCCCCATTGAACTCTAGCTGAGTATCTGGGCTTTAGAAGTTCAGAATCTTGCCCAATGTCATACAAGGAAATTGCCAAGCGGAGATGAACACTTCTGCCAGCTCTTCATCAGGCTAACTCTCCTTCTTCTCTGTCCAGTTTTAGGAGATAACATGCCCCTCCTGTTCTTGGAGTGTTCCCAGCCCTGTCATCTGTGCCATACCCACCATGTGGTGGATGAGAAATGTCCTTATCAATGCCAAACACAGCAAAGTCCCTGGGGAACAGGGTGAGTGGGAGGGGTGGGGGGACAGGATGCAGGGCTGGAGCAATTTCTGTAAGTCAGGTGCTGGTTTTCTCTGTCCTGGCAATCCTCTGGAAGGTATCCTAGGATAAGTTGAGGACTTTTCTCGAACTGCCCCTTACAAGTGGGTCATTCCACACACATATAGGAAAACTGGGTTTTGCAAAGTTCCTGGGCACTCACATAGTTAGGAATGCACATAGAAATTATACACAGGTTTTCCAGGTTGTGTCAGAAAGGGTATCAGGGGACACCGTGTGAGCCCAGCATACAACGGACACTCCATAAGTAAGAGCAATTGCTATCAATGGAGTATGAGCTCTGAATGGGCACTGAAAAAGCTTTCCATATCTTATCACTACTAGGTATAGAGCAAGGGCACCTCCATTTCACAGCTATAGTTATTGAGGCTCAGGAAGGTCGAATAACCTGTCTAAGGTTGTACGTGGAGTGAATGGTGGGACCTATGAATGTGATCTTTTTTTTGAAAAAGAGTCATTGCAGAGGTAATGAAGTTAAGGATCTTGAGATGAGATCCTTGAGATGAGATCCTGGACTTTCTGCATGCGTGCTAAATTGCTTCAGTCATGCCCGACTCTTTGTGACCCTATGGACCATAGCCCACCAGGCTCCTCTGTCCATGAGATTCTCCAGGCAAGAATATTGGAGTGGGTTGCCATGCCCCCCTCCAGGGGATCTTCCTGACCCAAGGACTGGACTTGGTCTCTTATGTCTTCTGCATTGGCAGGCAGGTTCTTTACCACCAGTGCCACTTGGGAAGCCCCTAGACTTTCTGGGAGGTGCAAAATGCAATGACAAGGGTCCTTTTAAGAGACAGAAGATAAGAAGAGGAAGGGATTGCAGAGATGTGGCTACAAGCCAAGAACACTTGGAGCTGCCTGAAGCTGGAGGAGGCAGGGAAGGATTCTCCCCAGAGCCTTCAGGGGGAGTTCGGCGCTGCAACGACACCTTAATCTTGGATGTCTAGACTCCAGAACTGGGAGAATATATCTCTATTGTTTTAAGGCACCAAGATTGTGGTAATTGGTCACAGCAGCCCTAGGATACTTATGCAGATCACAAAACTAGTGGGTGGAAGGAGTGGACCTGTTCAACCTCAATTACTGTGCTCTTTACTGTGAATAAACGCCATACTTGAATGAATGAAGGAAGGAAGGAAGGAATAAAGAAAACCCATTACAGCAGAGGACCAATATTATTTCCATGACAGGATGGAGCGGAGGGAGACTCAGGCCAAAAAAAAAAAAGAAAAAAATTCAATTGCATCATTTCTTTGCTTTCAGGTGTCACATTTGACACTCTTAATGCTGCCTGTTCATTTATCATTAGGAAAGAAGAGAATAGCAGGCTTTGCATGAAGATACCACGGAGTGAAACAAGATGAACACTGGCCTGGGCCAGGCAATAAACTGCTTTTCGGCTCAAATGTGACCAGGTCACCCCTGGAAGGAGAGAAAGAGGCCATGCAGAGAAGTGACAGGTTTCCCATCACAAAGAATCATTCATTCTTCCATCAGGAGCTCATCCTTTTTTTCACTGTCTCCTTCTTCAGGCCTAAGGGATGGATGGGGAGGCTCCGGGTTACAGAAAGGGCCAGTCAACTGGATTTCCAGAAGCTGGTACATGTTCTCAAGCTGCAGGTGTTCAAGAAAAGGAAGGAATGACGTTTTGAGGGCTCAGATCTTGGCATCATGTTTCAAAACTGCACAAGAGGGACTTCCCTGAAAGTCCAATGGTTAAGAATCCATGCCTCCATTGCAGGGTGCCTGGACTTGATCCCCGGTTGGGAAATTAAAATTCCATATGCCGTGTGGCCAAAACAAAACCACAAAACTGCACAAGAAACAGAAGGGAAGATGGAGGGATTTTCTTCTCACTGCGTCAAATACATGGACCCCGGCACCCCTCCTCGCATTCTGGGCTTCACAGGACACACAGGTCAGACATTTCTTCAAGCTGCATTTACCTACTGTTTCTGACCACAGTCTTTTCCGATTTGCAGCTGGGCCTGCCTGAATTCTTTCAGACTCTGGAATTTTTTCCAAACTCCCATTACTGGCTGGCTGTGAAACAGAGCATAACATGCCAATCATTCTTTTTTTCCCCTCTGTCTCTCTCACATTCCACAGTCATCTGACATCATAACAGATTTCAGACTCACACTGTCAGAATCTGGGCTCAGATACTTCTCAGCCAGCCTCTGAAGGACAAGAGACCGCTTGGCGCGATGCAAAGAACCTTGGACTTGGGGTCACACAGGCTGGAGTTCAAACCCTAATTCCAGCACTTACTGATGGCAGAGCCTATACCAGTGTTCCAACCTCTGAGTCTCAGTTGTGTGTTTACTCAGCAGTTACTGAGCTCTCACCCAGTGGCCAGCTCCTCTCTGCTGAAGGAGGCAGGTCAGAAACAAACATAAGAAAACTACCAGATGGTTATAAGCGTTACTCTGAGAATTAAAACGGGCAGGAGCAGGGAGAGTGGCTGGATTGCAGCTTTAGATGGCTATGAAGGGCCTCTAGGAGGGGGTGACATTGGAAATAAGATCCAAGGGACAAGAAGCAGCCAGTTACACAAAAAGGAAGGAAGGAAGAATTCCAAGAAAGGGAAATAGCCAGTGCAGAGGCCTGAAGGCTGTGTCACGCTTGGAAATTCAGATAGAAGCTGTGCGCTTGGGGTACAGGGGGCAAGAGTAAAAGGGTTAAAGATGATGCTGAAAAAAGGAAGGGACCAGATCACATGGGGGCTTCAAACTGGGGTGCATGCTCTGATATCCAAGGTGCAGGAAAAAATGAGAACATCTAACTACGTTGATTTGTGAGTCTAAAGTTCTAAGAGGGAAATTAAACTCAACGAGTTTCACTATGTATCAGCAGCACATGTATTTAATTTCTAAAGAATAGGCATATAATGAAGGTGTATGCTCAAATTTTTTGGGTGGGCGTATGTAAAAACAGTTTTGGACATCACTAATGGAGGGCTCTGTAAAAGAGAGTGGGATGGTGAGCCTTTCAAGAGTTTTAAAGGAGAATGAGAACAGCTGGTGGTATTTTAAAAGCATCATTCTTTATAGAATGCAGCAAATTTCCTGGTCCATATGACCAACCCAGTGTGTTTGGGTCCCCCAGGTAACACTAGACTTATTGCTTACAGAAAAGCTAGTCTGGATAGCCTAACAGGTATTAGAACTATTACCAGTTACCAAATTATGCCCATTACACAAAAACAGTCTAACAAAAAACATTCACGCTCATTTGAGCTTAAAAATTCCATTGACCTCTAAAGTTTCACGTGACCTACCATCACCTCCTCTTACCAACACAAATTCTCTCCATACCGAAAATGGTCCTTCTTTTCCCAGTCATGATCTCTATTATGTTCCTGATCACCAGATCAGAAAATCATCCGTTTATTTTTCTTTTTGGAGATCCACAATGCACATTGGGTATTAAAGGCCCTGAGAAGTTCTGCAGTTATAAAAACCTCCACTTAACTTTGTCTAGCCTAGTGGCTAGGGAACCTTATAAAATCTTCATGCCTGAGTCCTGCCTCTAAAGAGGGACTCAAGGGTTCAGCATGAACAGAAGCAGATGTCAGAGGTTTTCCGGGTGGTTCCAATGTGCAGCCACAGTTGGGAATAACTCTTCTAACTTAACCGTTTCCAGACTTAACTTGCTTGGAAGTGTTTGTTTGTTTTATATATACCTATTCATCTCCCCGTGGAACTGAGCTGGTGTTCTATGGAACACATTTCGGGAAGAGCTGGACTAAGGCAGCAGTTTCCAAGTTTGACAGCATGTTAGAATCACCAGGGTGATCTCCCTGGTGGTGCAGTGGTTAAGAATCCACCTTCCAATGCAGGAGATCCAGGTTCAATCCCTGGTCGGGGAACTAAGATCCCACATGCCACAGGGCAACTAAGCCCATGCACCACAACTAGAGAGAAGCCCGTGTGCCACCATGAAGAACCTGTGCACCCCACTGGAGACACAGCACAGCCAGAAATAAATTTATAGGTCCCCTGTGTGAGTCTAATGATCTCATGACTTTGAGGGCCATCCATCTAGGTAATTCAGGCACCAGAGGGGAGGGTGGAAGATGGAGGCCACCACGTGAGGGTGAAGTCCCTTAATTCAGAGCTTCTCCAAAACTCAGAAGGTCTTCTGACCTTCCTTCCACCTCGACCCCATGCTGCTGCCCCCAGCAAGAGCACCCTAACTGAGTGGGGGACCAGGCTGCAAGTTTGACCATACAGTCAGGGTAGGGTCTTCATTATCCATGTATCACCTTGGAGTCCTTCATCAACTGGGGCCCCGGTTTTTTCATTTGAAAAATAACAAAAGGATCTCTGAGGTCCTGTGCAGATCTCCTACATTTCCGAGTTCCTCTGTTAATGCATTTTCATGAAGGCACCACTCTTCGGAAGATGCCAAGCACAAGCGGCTCCCCTTTACGGTCTCTTACAACCTTGAGAGACTGATGCGTCCTGCTTGGATGAGTAATATCCAACAGGAAGTGTGTGGGCTCAGGCATGTGAACCAGGTTCTGACCATGAGCTGTGTGTAACCACGAGTTACTTGGAGCAGGTAAATTGAACTTGCCAAACCTCAGCTTCTGCATCTACAAAATGGAGACAGGTGTATTATGCACACCACAAGGGCTGTTGCCAGAAAATAAGGAGGGGTTATATACACAGTGTTATTAGCAGGGAGCCTGGCAAACATTAAGAGCTTAATAAATGTCTGCTGGTGATGATGGCAATGAAGTAGAGGAATAGAGGGTTGCCCTCTAAACACATTTGACAGCGGTCATAAGGCCCACAGTTTCCAAACAACACTGAAGCTGCTGTCTCTCCCAGTGAGTCAGGGTTTGCTGGCGCCCTGGCATCCTTGACTCAGGAACAAATGCTCCCAACACCAAGTGAGTCACTGCTCTGTGGCTCCCAGGGCTTCAGGCCATGCTAGGACTCTCTCATTCTCAGCTGCCAGAATCACCAGTTTAACACGGCTGGTTGGAGCTCAGGTCATAAACTACGTCATCCACTTGTCAGTCAGTTAAAATGCACCCCACTGGGCACCACTGGTCATTCCTGCAGGGCCAAGGGCCTAGGTGAAGGGGAGCCATGGGCATAAATCTGTCAGCATCCTGGAGCTGAAAGACCATGGTATCAGAGGTGGTGGCCCAGCAGCTGAAAATCTGCCTGCGGATGGGAAAACTGAGGACCAGAGGGGTAACAAGACTCACCAAGACATCAGAGCTTGCCTTCTGGAAGTTCTGAGGGAAAGTGAAAGAAGGGGATGCCAATGTGTGTTGAGTGCCTACCGAGTGAATATTCCAGTCACTCAGGCAATATTTAAGATCAGCCAGGCACTTACTTCCCAGGGCTTCCCACATGGCAGTAGTGGTAAAGAACCTGCCTGCCAATGCAGGAGACGTACGGTACATGAGTTCAATTCCTGGGTCAGGAAGATCCCCTCGAGAAGGGCATGGCAACCCACTCCAGTGTTCTTGCCTGGAGAATCCCATGGGCATAAAAACCTGGTGGGCTACAGTCCATGGGGTCACAAAGAGCTGGATACGACTGAAGTGACTTAGCACAGCATGGGCACATACTAGGGTTACAAGAGAGTCAGACATGACTTAGCAACTAAACAACAAGGCATGTAGTAGGTGCCTTACATACATGGCATTCGATGCAATTATCTACCCACTAGGTAGGTATTGATGTCTACACAGAGGGAAAAACTAATACTAAGGCAGGGAAAGGACTGGAGTGACTGGTTTCAATGCCAGCCCTGCCACTTAGAAGCTGTGAGACCTTGGGGAAGTTATTTAACCTTCCATTGGCCTCATCTGCAAAATGGAAATTAGATTAAAATAAAATATAATACAATGAGTAGAACACTTAGAGCAATGTCTGACACTAAGTGCTCAGTAAGTGTTAGCTATTCCCAAGTCCCCTAAATCCAGCCCAGTATCTCCATCCATCTTTCTAGAGGTGCTCTCCTCACTAACAGAGTTCCCCAACTCTACTGCATGTTTAAACCATTTCCTGACAATCTTTAAATGTGCAAATTAGAAATGTCAACATGTGCCTCCAACGAGCTAGATAAGGGTGGGACAGCAGACCGCAGGACTCTGGGTTTTTAATAAAAGAAAAATAACCAACAATATCAATTTTTCAAAAGCACCTGCTGTACAATTTCCAAATTACCACTCTTTGCATTTCTTTCCTTTGTGCACATTGCAGTTAAATTACCTTTCTCAGAAAATCTTGGCCACACAGAGCACGCCTGTCTCCTCACAAAGCTGCATGCATTTCTAGCATCCGCTTGGGGTTTTATTGTGGAGAGTACAATACACAGCAAGAGACAGTTTATCATATTTGGTCGGCTGGCCCCTCATTTTTCCAGCTGATAGTTTTATTTATTTCATGGTAAAGACAGGTTTATGGAGAGGGGGGTCAGGAGAGAGGCATTCCAGGGCTTTGCATTCCAGCCTTCTGCACCCTCCTCCATCTCTGGCACAACATTCCTGGGAAGAAAAATCCCAGGCTACAATCCCAGGCAATCTGGGTATAAGATGGGAGCAACCTTCTGTAGCAATGATCCAGTGAGTGTTTCAGGGCTAGTGTCCCCATGTAGAATTGAAAATATAAAGGACGCCTCAGATCACTGACTCTCACTGGCAGTTCTTACACTAGTCCTCTCCTGTGGGTTCTTGGGAGGCACAGCAGGGCCCATTAATGTCCTGAGATCCTTCATTCCTGCTGCTGCTCACACCCGCTACTTGCCATATGACTACAGTTCCTTCCACTAAAGGATGGGAATCTATTTCTCCAGGCAAGAATACTGGAGTGCGTTGCCATGCCCTCCTCCAGGGATCTTCCTGACCACAGATGGAACCCGCATCTCTTGGTCTCCTTCATTGGCAAGCGGGTTCTTTACCACTAGTGCCACCTGGGAAGCCTACATAGATATATATATCTCATATCTTTGCCATGTGACTGCAGTTCCTTCCACCAAAGGATGGGAATCTATTTCTCTAACTCTTGACATTGATTTTGACCCTGTGGTTGCTTTTACCTACAGAATGAGGTGGGAGGGACAGTATTGCCCCAGCCCGAGCCTTCGGAGGCCTTGCGTGTTTGCCCTCTGGCATCTCTGCATCGCAGTGAAAAGCGTATGTATTCCATGGGTAGCTCCTACTCTCTGAGACCAGCCCCAAGATAGACTGACCACACGTGGAGCAGACCTGAGCCCAAACTTCAGTGAAAAGACATGTCCGGCTAGATCTGTGCCTCAAAGCACAGCAACCCAGTCTAGCCTAGAATATTTCAGCTGCCTTATCTCACCCACAGACACGGAAGCAATTATAAATAGTTGTTATAAGCCATCCAGTTTCAGAGTGATTGGTTATGCAGTGGTAATGAATCAATACAGGAGAGGAGGAGGAGCTACCACTCTGTGCTAAGCCAAATATTTTATGTATATGGTCACATCTAAGCCCTCCACGGTGATCAGGGAGCTATTTTACACCCATTTTACAGATGAAATTGAGATTCAAAGAGTAACTTGCCCAAGGTCATACAGGGCAAGCGATGTTCTAAATGTTTTATGTGTATTAACTCCTTGAATCCTCCAGACAGTCCTAGAATGTGAGCATTGTTATTTTAAAGATGAGGGAACAGGAATGAAAAGGTCAGGTGACTTGCCCATGGTCAAGCAGCCAGGGAGGGGCAGAACTAGGACTCAAAGCCCAGGCCCATCCAACTCCAGAGCCCATGCTCAGGGGGAACAATGGAGTGAGGGCCTAGTCTGGAGGAGGGTGGCTCAGAATCCCCAGAGGAATACAGTAGGGCCTTCTACTGATAGAGCAGTGAATCTCAACTGGAAATGGGGATGGTAGAAATCAGAAAGTCACCTACAGTTTCCCCAAAGCAAAACCTGGAGATTTCTGCTTATATTTTACTCGCTTACTTGCTGGGGTCTGTTATCTCCCATGAGACTGGAAGCTCCATAAGGACAGGGGTTTCTGCCTGTATTGGTCACAAACACATCTCCAGTACCTAGAACAGGATCTGCCACACCCCACTAAGGCCTGCGACGCCTGCTCACTAAGCAGCGCTGAACGAGTGCTTGGTGAATAGAGACCGTGGCTGCATGAGACCACCTGGGCATGATTTAAGTCTGGGCTTAATGGCAATTAGGCTATGAGACCTGGGATGGTGGGACTAACTCTTCAAGTGGTAAAAACCAGGGCATCTTTAAGGAGCAGCCTGAGAGTAGCTAGCTCCAATGGTGTAGTGCTGCTGGTGCCAGGCATTATCTAGGTATCCTGTGTGTATGAGCACTTAATCCTCACAACAATCTCTGGGACAGCTACTGTCATAACCACATCGCTAGCCCATTTTACAGGTGAGGAGACTGATACCCAGAGAGGCAAAGTAACTTGTCTTCCAACTAAGTGGCAAAACCAGAATTAGAAACCAGGAGTATGTATGATTCTACTCCACTTAACCACTACACTGTGCTGCCCCTCAAACAAACCAGAGTGCAGAAAGAAGAGCATTTCCCAGGTCATCTGGACCATGCCCTCATTTACCGCTGGAGAAACTGAGGACTAAGAGTGGGAGCATCCTGCCCAAGACAGGGTGCTGGTCAGAAGCAGGGCAGGGATTGGCACTGGGTTTGTAGTGGCCCAGCTCAACCCCCTTTCATGGACCTGTGGACGATGGGCCCCAGAAGGGCAATGAAACAGAGAAGCCGGCTCCTCCAACTCCAGGCAGGGAGAACTTCCTTGGCCAGTGTCCATGCCAGGCCTGTGTCTATTTACAGCACAGCCCCCCAGGGACTGGCCTCCCCTTCCAGCACGAGCTGGCGGGTCAAACAACCGCTGTG
Source organism: Bos indicus x Bos taurus (assembly GCF_003369695.1). Taxonomy (NCBI): domain Eukaryota; kingdom Metazoa; phylum Chordata; class Mammalia; order Artiodactyla; family Bovidae; genus Bos; species Bos indicus x Bos taurus. Next base: position 49,557,705 of record NC_040080.1, read on the forward strand.
GCTCCAGCCCAGACTCGTGGATCTCTGTATCTGCTGTTTTGCCAGGCAGGACAACCCTGGGCACCCATCCCAGCACTGACCACTCGCCTGTCCCCACTGCTCAGAAGGTGGTTGCCTTTAAGACAGGATGAGGCAGGGATTTTCCTGACAGACCACTGGTTAGGATGTCACCTTCCGGTGTTGAGGGTGTAGGTTCAGTCTCTGGTTGGGGAGCTAAGATCCACATGCCTTGGGACCAAAAAAACCAAAACATAAAATCTAAAGCAATACTGTAACAAATTCAATAAAGACTTTTAGAAAAATGGCCCACATCCAAGCAAAAGTCTTTTTAAAAAAGGAAGAAAAAGAAAAGATGAGGCTAAACAAAGAAGATGTGCATAGATTTTAAAAAATACAATAAAAATAATGACCATTTCAGCCATTTAATGATGACTTACTGTTTGATCCTGACAATGATCTGATAGTTTGCTTGCATCATTACTTCCATTTAATAGCTGTAGAAACTGAAGTAAAGAGCCAGGTCACCCTGCTTCAGTAAGAATCAGCACTTAGAGTGGGCTGGGTACTGTGCCAAATGGTCTGCAGGTATAAATCATGACAACACTACAGACAGGTCCTGCTATCATTCCCGTTGTACAGAGAAGGAAGCTGAGACTCAGAGATTAAGTACCTTGACCAAGACAGCAGAGAGTGAGTAGATGACCCAGGGAGCCTGGTTCCTAACCATCAGGCCATACAACCTCTTTTTCATAGATGCAGCAAAAGTCACAGCTTAGTGTTCAAATAACTGGAACTTGGGAAACACTGTCCTGGTTCCCTGTGGCCACTCAGGTGACTCCACTTCCTTGTGGTCACCCTAAAATCTGTTCCATTCATTGCTGGCCTCCTTGGGGGTGCCCCGCCCCTATCCCAATGTAGCCCCTCTGAACGGGACAGCCCAGCAGACAGGTCCAGTCTCCCTTGGGGCTTGCTGGTGGGGCATTCAGAGCTGCTTCTCTGAATCTTAGGTAGTCAAATTCCTTTGTATCTAGTTGGGAGGTTTTTAAATGTTTGCTTATTCGTTTATTTGTAACTACTGGCAACCTTTAATCAAAGTCTCCCTCAAAAATCTGATAAAACAAATAGCAAGGCCACTTCTCTGGTGTCAGCAGCCTCTGAGTTCCCACAGAATCCTTGAAGGTTGGGGAACCCACTTTGAAAACCATTGCTCCAGCCTAACCCCTCACTTTACAGATGAGAAAACTAAGGTTCAGAGAGGAGAAGTGATTAGCCCAAGGTCACACAGCAAATTAGTAACCAAACTAGGACCAGACCCAGGTGACTTCTAGTCAGCTGGGCCAAGAGCAGGCTGGCAAAGCATTGGGCATGGCCAGGGTGGGTGGGGGACTGGACGGGGTAATAGCTAAAGGGCTGGGGTCGGGCACCTCACAGCCTGGGTTGGGATCACAGCACCACTGCTTCTGCTGCCTTAGAGGATCTGTTCCCAGGGGCTCATTTTTCTTAGATGTAAAATAAAATGAATGTAAACACCACATAGGGTTGTTTGTAGGAAATAAATGAGATGGTGTCATTCCTAAGACGTGTTACACAGTGGGTGTCCAACCAACGTCAGCCATTATGATGGCTTCTGAGCCGAAGCCTGAGCCCTCTCTAGAGCCCATGTGCATTCACTAAAAGCTTTAGGGTCTGTCTGGCTCTGGCTCTCTCTCTCTCTCTCTCTCTCTCACACACACACACATGCCTGTGGGCCTGTCTACCCACCCTCTGGGGAACAGATCTCCTTCCCTTTACAACCTCGAATGGATCCTTTGGAAGTGGTGATCCTAAGCTTTTCCTGGGCCAAGAAGCTTAGTACCGGGCCTAGAGGACTCACAGGGATTCTAGAAAGGCCTGCTGTCCTCCCCCCACCGGTGGAAGACTGGGCCTCAGCATGTCTGTGTCTTTTCACACAGGCCTCTGACATCCCTGATGTAGGCAACTGTCCGTTTTTCAAGACTCCACCTTGCCCTCCTCTGGATCCTGATGGCCCTTACTGCACTATGCTACCAACCCTCAGCCTCTGGCCTCCAGTATCCCCTCCTTTAAACAGAAGAGAAAAGGGAGCCCCTTTCAGATACTCAATTAATGAAACCACTTGCCAAAACAGAGAATAACCACCATCAGTGCCGAACACCCAGTAGTTTTCTCTGCAGCCTGTGTTGGTCTTCAGAAGGTTAAGCCATACAAACTTGTCATCATGGTGCCTGCTGCACATGGTGGGTGCCTTCCCTCCCCAGAGCTCTTGATGGCAGAGCTGTGTGTCTTCATTGCTTGCTGGGTCACAGCTGGCATTCCTGGCTGGGACAGACACTTGGTTTCTTCCACCCTACGCCAATCATTAGGAAGCTGGCAGAAAGCAGCCTTGCAGAGGCATCTGTGGCCTGAATGTTGGGCTTTAGGTGGCCCAAGCCTGAGAGGCCCAGGATACCGGCTGGGGTGGCCCAGGACAAACAGGGGAAGAGCATCCCATTTGAGATTGCCTGGGGAAGACTGGAAAGGCATGAATTCTCTGGAAAGAGGAGAGGGGACTCTTTCATTAGGTGGATTCACTCACTTCACAGAGGCAGCCATGGTCAGGCAGTGGCATGGACATAGCTTCAAAGTCACAGAAGTGTGGGTTTGAATCCTACCCATGACATGTCCCTAAGCATGGCACTCAGCCTCTCTGAGATCCTCACTGAGCTTTGTGAAGATGAAAGGAGAGAGCTGATAGCTGATAACTAGCACCCAGAACAGAACCTGGCACTTGGGAGGCCATCTCAATCAAAGCTTCCTCCTTCTCACCAATCTCTACACAACTCCTTTCAAATTTTTGTCCTGAACACGTAGAGATGTTGGGGCAGTATGACAAAGAGAAAAAGGCACATAGAAATTTGCATGTAAATATTCATAGTGGTGCTATTCACAATTGCCAAAAAGTGGAAACAACCCAAATGTCCATCAAATAAGGAAAGAATAACCAAAATGTAGCCTATCTATCCAAGGGGATATTGTCTGACCATAAAAAGGAATGAAGTTCTCATGCATGCTGCAATCTCATGCATACATGGATTAACTCTGAACAGTGCCAAGGGACAAAAGTCAAACACAAGAGGCAACATACTGTGTGAGTCCACTCATATGAAAAGTCCAGTAAAGGGAAATCCATAGAGACAGATGTAGATTAGCAGTTGCCAGAGGCTGGAGGGTGTGGGGAGGTGAAGATGGACTGCTAATGAGAATGGGATTTCTTCCTGAGGTTATGAACTGATCTAGAATGAGACAGTGAGTGCTGTTCAACTTTATGACTCTATAAAAACAACTTAATTTTACACTTAAAAAATTAAAAAGAAATTCAAAAAGAGAAATTAGATGAGGTCAAATAAATGACAACTGTTTATATTTTGGACTTCCCTTGTGGCTCAGCTGGTGAAGAATCTGCCTGCAATGCAGGAGATGGGGGTTTGATCCCTGAGTTGGGAAGATCCCCTGGAGAAGGAAAAAGCTCCCCTCTCCAGTATTCTGGCCTAGAGAATTCCAAGGGGGTTGCAATGAGTTGGACATGACTGAGTAAGGAGAGTGAAAAAATTGGCTTAAAACTCAACATTCAAAAAACTAAGATCTTGGCATCTGGTCCCATCACTTCATAGCAAACAGATGAGGAAACAATGGAAACTGAGATACTTAATTTTGGAGGACTCCAAAATCACTGCAGATGGTGACTGCAGCCATGAAATCAAAAGACGCTTGCTCCTTTGAAGAAAAGCTAGACTGCATGTTAAAAAGCAGAGACATTACTTTGCTGACAAAGGTCCATCTAGTCAAAGCTATGGTTTTTCCAGTAGTCATGTATGGATGTGAGAGTTGGACTCTAAAGAAAGCTGATCTTTCTTGTTTATATTTTAATACAAATAGGAAAAGATATATGGTTGTGAGCGTGCGCTGTGCATGCATGCTCAGTCACTTCAGTTGTGTCCAATTTTTTGCAACCCTATGGACTGTAGTCCACCTGTCTCCTCTGCCCATGGGAGTCTCCAGGCAAAAATACTGAAGTGGGTTGTTGTGACCTTCTCCAGTAGGTTGCCATTAGGGGGATATTAATCTATTCATTCAACTAAAACTGCAGACCATTTATTAAAGATCTACTACATGTCAAGCCCTGGACAAAGCATTGCGGGGGCACTAAGATGTATGGCCAGATCAACTGGTCATCTCCTGAACCAGCTCAAAGCCTAGTGGGGGAGACACCTCACACAGGGTCATAGCTGTGATGTCAGTGCTGTCAGAGACACACAAACTGTGTGATAAGAAAGATTAGATGAAGGGAGAAGAGTTCAGGGAAGCCTTCACAGAAGAGGCTGCACCCTAGCTAAACCTTGACAGTAGAATTTGGACACAATAAGAATGAGGGATGGCATTCTACATAAGGCAGATAACAAGGTAGGAGGCACCGAGGCAGGAAAGTATGGAGAAATTCATTTGTGCTGGAAGGTGGGTAGAGAAAGGGGTGATGGTAAGTAAAGTTGTGCAGATTATAAAAACAACAGCAGGGACTTCCCTGATGGTCCCGTGGCTAAGACTCTGTGTTCTGGAGCCCAGGTTCAATCCCTGGTCAGAGAACTGGATCTCACATGCTGCAACTCAAAATCTTGCATGCTGCAATGAAGACTGAAGATCCCAAGTGCTGTAACTAAGATCTGGCACAGTCAAAATATATATATACATATATATAATATATTACGATATAATGCATATATTTTATTTTTTTAATTTAAATTTACTTAATTGGAGGATAATTACTTTACAACATTGTATTGGTTCTGCCACACATCAACATGAATCCGCCACAGGCGTACACGTGTTCCCCATCCTGAACCCTCCTCCCACCTCCCTCTTTGTACCATCCCTCCATATATATTTAAAAAAAAAAACAGTAAACAGGAACAGCCAACGTTCATGGGGCATTTAGTATGGGCCAGGATTGTCCCAATCACTGTACATGGATTAACTCATGCAATCCTCACATCAACCTATGGAGAAAGGCAGTGCTCTCATTCTCTTTTCATACTGTTCATGGGGTTCTCCTTGGAAGAAAATCTATGACAAACCTAGACAGCATATTAAAAAGCAGAGACATCATTTTGCCTACAAAGGTCCATACAGTCAAAGCCATGGTTTTTCCAGTAGTCATGTATGGATGTGAGAGCTGTACCATAAAGAAAGCTGAGGGCCAAAGGATTGATGCTTTTGAACTGTGGAGTTGGAAAAGGCTCTTGAGAGTTCCTTGCACTGCAAGGAGATCAAAACAGTCAATTCTGAAGAAAATCAATCCTAAAAATTCATTGGTAGAACTGACGCTGAAGCTGAAGCTTCAATATTTTGGCCACCTGATGCAAAGAGCCGACTCATTGAAAAAGATCCTAATGCTGGGAAAGATTGAAGGCAGGAGAAGAAGGGGATGACAAAGGACGAAATGGTTGGATGACCTCACTGACTCAATGGACATGAATTTGAGCGAGCTCCAGGAGATGGTGAAGGACAGGAAGGCCTGGCGTGCTATAGTCCATGGGATCACAAAGAGTCAGACACAACTGAGTGGCTGAACAACAAAAACTCATTCCCATTTCATAGATGAGAAAACTGAGGAACAGGAGGCTTAAAGAACTTTCTCTAGGTCACCCAAGTGGAAGCAGAGCAACAACTGTCAAACCTAGAGATGATGGGATTGTGTACATTTTCCTGAGCCCTGCCATGAGTAAACAGCTGAAAACAGAATTCCAGGGCTGTCATTTTGGTTGTGCATCTTGCACACTGCACAATTCTAGAGGGTGCCATTCATAAAAAACGACACTGTGGTTAATATACCCTCTGTGGTTGTGCAGTGCACAACCTCGCCAGTTCTATGCCATGGCCCAGACAGCAGTGCCTCCTAAGGCTACCAAATTGAACCAGCACTTTGTCTATATCACTCCCAGTTTCTGCTCACCAAATCAGAGTGTTGCAGCAAAATATCATGGCTGTGGGCTTGTACCAACATGAGTTTGTATCCTGGATCTGCCACATTATACTGACACAAGACCTGCGGGAGGCCCTGAACCTCACCAGATCTTACTATCCTCAACTACAAAATGGACAACAATAATAGTGCTTTCCCTATGGGTGATTATGAAGTTTACAGGAGCAAAGACCCTTAAAGAGTGCCTCAAACACAGCCTGCATTTGGGGCATAGTAGCTACTGTGATGAAAAATGCTTGGAGTAGGGAGAGGGATCTCTGATCGAAGCTGCCCCAGCCAGGGAAGAGGCTGTGCCATTCATCAAGCCAGCTATGGCAGTGAAAAAGCACCTGCCTCCAAAGAGCATCACAGTAACATTAATCAGTGCTCCCCAAGCTGGGAGGAAAACTAGGTATGCATTATTCCTAGAAGCCAGAGGACGTCCCAGGAGAGCCAAATCCAGCAAGTAGTTCACAAAATACTCCGTCTTTTGGGGTGCTACATGAGATGCTGGAGCTGTTTCCAAAGGCAACCTTGAGCAGATCTGTCTCCATGACACGTTTTAAAGAGACAGGAGAGGCAATGGAGAGATGACACAGCCACCACTCTGCCTATCTTGAGTAGAGATCATGTCTTCATGGAGTCAATTTCCCAAACTGCAGTTTCACTGGCCCCTCTTGCTCTGCTCAAGAGAGCATAGGTTTTGCTGTGGAAACAAGTTCTTTCCAACAGATGGGACATGGATCATTAGAATAAAATCTGGTTGCCATTGACTTTGATTTCTCCCTAAATCCCAAAGACTTTCATGCATTTTAGTAGGTCTCTCTATCTGTGCACTTCTGATTTGGGGAGGAGGCCAGGAAAGGAGGTTCTCTCACTGGGATCCTCAGAGTTTCAAGTGAAAAAATTGGCAGCCTTTGGACAGGTGTGTTCCTGGCACTGCCTCAGACTTTTGGAATCTGTGATCACAAAGGACTCCCTGACCACCCAGTCCAGCCTGTGCCCTCAGAGAGCTGCATGCTTTTTTTAAACAAAAATGTTCCTGTATTGAGGGGGATTTAATCAAGAATAAAGAGAATAACATTTACTAAGTGTCTACATTTTGCAGACAGGATCTCTCTTTATTTTCCCTACAATCCTAGGAGGTGTTATTAAGTATTTGTAGACCCACCTGAGAGATGAGAAAAACCAACGTTCATTGGAGAGGTAAAGGCACAGCCTGGGCAGATAGAGTTGGTAGGGAGCTGGGTCCCCCTATCCCTCAAGCTTTCTTATGGATTCTGGAGATTGAGGGAGCCCAGTTAAACACCTGCTTCATTCTGGCCTGTGTCACATGAGACATGCATATTTAGACTGTGCAAATGTAGATCTGTCACTAATGGTCTGGGTGATTTGCAAATCTCTCTGCCTTCATGAGGCCTCAGCGTGCTCATCTGTCAAATTGGAGACCCATCTCACAAGCAGTCGGGAGGACTCACATATGTGATCTACAGACCATGTCTAGGGCATCACAGGTGCCATGTTAAAGGGCATCCACACAAACAGATAGATGCATGACTTGGACCCAAGGCCTGCAGGAGCCCTCTGGGCAACACACAACAAAGTGGGGAGAAGAAGGAGCTAGGATTGTGCCTAAGGCCTGCTGTGGCCGGGGAACACCCCTCCCCAACCCCTAACAGCACAGTTTGGGAAGCAGACAAACACAGGAACTACAGTTACTATCCTGGACTATCCTGGCCACATGGATTTCCAACCCTCTAGGCCAGACACAGAGACACAAACCCAGGAAGAAGAGGAATTTAGGTGTTAGCAGACGTTCAAGGATGTCATTAGGTAAAAATTTTATTTTCAAGATCTAGTGTTGGGTAAAGCTGGAGAAGGCAATGGCACCCCACTCCAGTACTCTTGCCTGGAAAATCCCATGGACGGAGGAGCCTGGTAGGATGCAGTCCATGTGGTTACGAAGAATCGGACATGACTGAGCGACTTCACTTTCACTTTTCACTTTCATGCATTGGTGAAGGAAATGGCAACCCACTCCAGTGTTCTTGCCTGGAGAATCCCAGGGATGGGGGAGCCTGGTGGGCTGCCATCTGTGGGGTCGCACAGAGTTGGGACACGACTGAAGTGACATAGCAGCAGCAGTGTTGGGTAAAGCAGGGTTGGGGGCCACTAGAAACAAGACAGGAGGAGCCAACTAGGGATCAATCCCTACACAATTGTTACTTATTGTGTAAAAAGCAGAGATCAAGGCTAAAAATACTATGCACTTAAAAAAAAGAGAGAGGTTGCTTTTCTACTTTATTGTTTTGCCTTGTTTTCTATGCTATTCCTTTATATGTAAAGCAGTGAGTCTCAGAATTAAGGATTTCATAGATCTAGAATTTCTCTCTGAGTGGACCAACTTTGTGTCCTATCAAAATAACAGAGGCAACCATTAATTATTACCAGCGTCATTTTTGATTTCTTAAAGGACATTTTGACATCAGCTCAAGATCAAGCATCAGCCTTCAAACTGTACATACTTTGAAGTTTTTTGGGGAAAACCTGCTACTCTGCCCTTATTTCCGTGTCATTCTGCCACAGACGGTGGAGACTGTCCCCTACTCAAGGATAGGGGACCAGAGACAGAACAGTGATCGGCTGTTCCTGGTATTCAATCTCCCCTATCCCGCCACTTGGGAATGCTGGTGACTGGAGAGGTGTCTATTTCCTATAATTACTGAGTCTTAATGTAATCACCGAAGCAGAGAGCCAGCTGGAAAGGATGGAGTCTGACATCCCGCAAAGAGAGACAGCTAAATAAGTCATACGGCTTGCAGACAGCCTGGCTGCTGGCTTATGTAATCACCTCCGCTTGGCTCCCTTTCCGTTGGTCCGTTTCTCCGTTTGGCCTTTTCGTGCTTTTGCTTTCTGAGGCTGAGCCTCTACAATAGGCAGGGAAAATATTGGACATGAAAGAGAACTCATTTGGGAACATGGTACAGACAGCCACCTCATTTGTCTCCAGGCTCAGAACCAAACCCCAGGTTTCCATGGGAGCCAGGATACAGCCACAAGAAAAGTGCTGGAGCTGCTGGTCCTGCAATGTGAATGCGGATGGTCGGCGGCCTGGCACAGGCAGGCAGGAGGCAGGGCATGGGCCTTCCCAGATGGCCGGTGGCTCCTTGACAAACACAGTCTACGCATTTGGATTTTGACAGGGGCCTTTTGAAACAGGACTGCTGAGGGAGTCAGGAAGTAATCAATTCTCTGCCAATCCATTTCCCTCTGGGCGCTGAATCTACATGTGAGAACCAGTGAAGGGAGATTAGCTTGGGTATATCCCAGCAGTAAACTGGGTAAAGACCACTCTGTTTGGTAGCACTGATGCAGGGGTGTGAGTCCTCTTTGGGCTCCTGTGTCTCTAAATAATAGGAGTAACAATTGTAGTGTCTGTCACTTAACCAAGTACCAAACCTCATGCTTTGAATGCTTCATCTTCCTGAATTCTCACATGCTCTGGGCAGTAGATCCTATTACCATTCCTTTTTCACAGAAGAGGAAACTCTGGTTGAGGAAGGCTCAGTTCAGGGTCTTCCCTGGTGGTCCAGTGGCCAAGAATCCATGCTCCCAGTGCAGGTGGCCTGGGTTCGATCCCTGGTCGGGGAATTACATCTTGTGTGCTGCAACTAAGACTCAATATAACCAAATAAAATAAATAATAGATAAATATTTTTAAAAGAGAGCGAGAGAGAGGCTCAGTTCAGGGGAATAGCCATATGCATGGAAACTGACACAAACTTCACAGTGCTAGCAAAGCAAACAAATAAGGACAGAGGGAAATAAGTCTGCACTTCTGAAACCAGGCTGCATACAAGCATTACCTGGAGTAGTTGTTAAAAACACAGATTCCTGGGCCCTGACCCAGATCTTCCCAATCAGATATCCCAGCAGAGAGGCCTGGCAAGCTGTCTGGGGAAGGAACGCCTCAGGTGATCTTATCACGGAGCACACTGCAATGTTTATTACATACATAATACCAAGTAAGTTAATCAGAGACTGCATTTAGAACAGTGCTGGGCATGTAGCATGAGCACTATGGTATGATTTTATCATCATTTTGGGGGCAGGTGATTCCACCCAGTCATCCAGGTGAGCTCATGCCCCATGTTTTCTGGGGAGGTGGGGGTCTTGAGTCTCCTGCTTCCTCCAGGGCTCCCAGCCTCCTGAATGGGCTCCCCTCTTGGCCCTGAGTGTCAGCCCAGGGTTCAAAAACAGAGGTAAAGCCAGGTTCTAACAGTAGAGGGAACAGGTTTGGGAATGGAAAGCTGTGCCCTTGCTGGGGAAGCTTCATGGGGTCTTGTTTCCACACTGCTCCTTTCTTCATGGTCTTAACAACCATCACGCTGCTATGTTACATAAATATTGTCAAAAGGAGTCACTCTTAAGAGAAGATGCTTGGTGGGCCCCTTTGCATTCCCTAGCCAACTGTACTTCTGCTTAAAGAAAGTTTAAAGGCTTTCAAACACATCCCCTAAACTCACTAGCCACCTACTTCAGCTGGGGCTCCACCAAAGAAGTGGTGATCTGCTCCAATGGTAGAGGAAAAACTAGCTGCAGTAGACCTGTTTTGGGAATGGATGTCTATAGGTCACACTTTATAGACAACGTAAGGGATTTTTTCCAGCATAGCATAGACTCTCACTTAATGCACTGATGTTAGACTTAGTCCCCTGCTCCCACCCCATGCAAGATGGGACTTCACTGTAGCTTGTTTAGGATAACACAGAACTCAACCCTGGTCTGATCTCCAGAGTCCAGACACAATGTTTTACTGATTGTACTGATTCTTAGAAGGTACAGAGAAGCCAGAAGGCACCCCGTGAATTGTACAGAGCTTCCTGGAACGCCCTGCAAAGTAAATCCTCTGCTTTATGAGTTAGACCCTCTGTGTAAAATTTAAACAATTACCTTCCCCCACAACTCCGAGTTTCCTTCAGCCCCAGTGTAGCAGTCTCCTAAGCTGCATACACGGGGCTGTAAAGTGAGATTGAGCTGCATGAGAATTATGTGCTGATGCAGCACTCTGGATGCAAGAACCAGAAGTGGGAAATGAAGAGACGTTTCTGAATGCCCCGGGGCCCAGGCCAACGCTGCAGCAGGGCCATGGCACATGAAATGCAGCCTCCAACTGGCCAAGGCAGCCAGCATGCTTGCTTCTCAATTGATGGGCTCCGCTCTGGGGAACAGATGGGAGAACCCATCCTGGGAATTTACCTCCGGCCTCCTTTCTCAGTTGGAAGATCCCCACTTGTCCTGCCAATGAGCTCACAGACTTTAAATATTTTTTCTGGGAGCCAACTTGTGCAGTCATTCATCGGTGTTATCTAATCTCTGTGAGGACAGGCCCGTGGCCATGGTTAAATTGCACTGAAAAATGACTCTATAGCGGTGAGGACAGGCGTGCATAAACACCGGGCTTCTGCAAACAAACTTGGGCCTCGCCTGCACATGGCCACCCAGGGTGGAGTGGTATCTGACACTGCTCAATGTGTCAGGCTTTCTTCGCCCAGCTGGTGCCCACCCCAGCCCCATCCCAGTGCTAGGACGGACAATTTTACATAAGATGGCTAGGCTGTGCAATGAAAAGGTCCATTACTTTTACAAAAGCTAAGAAAGCAAAAGAATAGAGCAAAGGAATGAAAGGCCTGCCAGTTTCCCTTTGGTATGTTCTCATAGCATCCTGAGCTTTACTCTGATGGCATTTGCCACAATTATGATTAAGTAATACTTTATATCTAGACAGAGGGGACAAAATAGTGAGCCTAGAAAAAGACCACATAAACATATTAATTCAGCATAGAACAGTGGTGGTGCAGACTAGTGTTGGGACAAATGGCTTTCCTTAGAAGGAGAAAATTAAATTAGATCCCTATCTCACACTACATACAAATATAAGTTCCCAATGGATTAACCACCCATACGTGAAACTAAAACAACAAACATCAAAATTATGAGAAGGAAACTTGGGAGAGTAACTTTACAATCTTAATCAAGACAAGAAAGCTGTAATCCTAAAAGACTGACCAATCTGATCATAACAAACTAAAATCTTCTGCACGAGAAAAAGTCTAATAAATAAGGCTCAATGATAAGCAACACATTGGGAAAAGGCATTTGCAACATATACAACAGATAAAGAATCAGTCCCCAAGATGAGTCAAGAACTCCCACAGAAAAAAAGTGGGTAAAGAAAATGAACAGGTATTTCATTGAATGGGCTTCCTTGGTGGCTCAGTCGGTAACGAAACTGCCTGCAAGGCAGGGGACCCAGGTTTGACACCTGAGTCAGGAAGATCCCGTGGAAGAGGAAATGGCAACCCACTGCAATATTCTTGCCTGGAGAATCCCATGGACAGAGGAGCCTAGAGGGCTATAGTCCATGGGGTTGCAAAGAGCCAGACATGACTGAGCAACTAACATTTTCACTTTTTATTCCATTGAATACCTGAAAGTTCAGAAAGCTTAGAATCATGTCCAGCTCGCTAGTGATCAGAGATACACAGATGAAGACAAGGAGGAGATGCCATTCCACATCCAATCAGATTGGCACAAATTAAAAAGTCTAATAATACCAAGCACTGGTGAGAATGTGGAGAAACAAGAACTCTCATATGTCGCCACGGTAAATCGGTACAAACACTGTGGAAAGCAAGTTGGCACTAGCCAGCCAAGCTGCAAACGCGCACACCCTATGATTCAGCAATTCCACCTTTAGAAATACCTCCCATGGGAGCTGGAAGAGAGGCACACCAGCCTGATGACAGCGGCCCTGGGAGAGAGCAAAGGTGAGCAACTGACAGAACAGCATGTAGCAACCGAATGAATGTGCAAACTCGGTGTTTTAGCATGAATCTATCTAAAGAACAATGCTGGGTGAAAACATTGAATTGCAGAATATCACCCACAGTTGATGTTATGTTTGAAATGTAACACAAAAAAGACCATCCATGATTTATGAACAGATTGAGAGACAGCAAAATATGAAGACAGATTGGAAGACTTGCCCCAAATTCAAGATCACAGTTGTCTCTAGGGAAGGGGGAAAGACTGAGGGTGTGGCTAACATGAGGGATTTCAACTCTTACTAAAACGCTTTCCTCCTTTTATTTGAGAAAATCATGCTAATATGAGAAATTCTTAACTATTATTAATTCTACTGGGTAGTTTTTATACACTCTACATTTTTAATTATTGAAAATTTCAGAACATGAATCTCAAAGCAAGTAAAATTAAAATTCATCGAGTGAAAAAAATTATCCACGTCACTATTTATTTCAGGTTCACCTCCCCAGAGGGCAGAGCTTGGGACCTGGTGTTTTGCTATAAATGCAGAGCTCAGCAGAGCACTGGCCACAGTCTGGGGTGCTGGCTGAATGGACCTTTTTAATGCATCACTTCATTTAGTCCTCACAACAGTCTTAGAAGTACACCCATTGTAGAGATGAGAAAGCTGCAGTTTGGGAAGATATAATAATTTGCCCAAGCTCACAAGGCTATTGGATTTTGAACTTGGCTCTAACTCCACATGAGTGGGCAAAGTTCAGGGCATCCATGCTACAGGGGAAGCAGTGGCTGGGGAGAAGGTATGGCAGAGCACACGAGCTGCAGGCCTTGTTCTAAATTCTTCATATGCAACAACTTATTAAAACAAAACAACGGCCCTACGGGGAAAGTATTATAAACATGCAGAGGACAATGAAGGGAAGAAGAGGGAGGTTGAGTTGGGTTGTAAAGGGTCTGAAACGCAAAGGCCAGGCCTGCTTGGCCCAGGACCTCCCGGGTTTGGGCAGGAGGAGATTCTGCTGGAGCATCTCTGTGTACTCATGGCTCCCTGTCCACTGCAGGATGGCACCCAGGTCCCGGCCCCCGGCATTCCTCCCAGTGCAGCCTCCTGGGGCACAACACACGGTGCTCTGAGATTCTCTGGTCTCCATCCATCTGCCCCACACATGATTTCCATGCTGCCTTTTGTGAATGACTTATGCTCTCTGTGCCTTAGCTCCCTTCTGGGAAAAAAAACACGGGAACTGAAAGGACAATGGGTATAAGAGGGAAGACACCTGGGAACGGACAGCCTGGAGTGAGGGGAGTGGCCAGGGCAGGTCCTGCCGTGGGTGGGTAGCTATCCTGCAGCACCTGGGAGTCTGGCCGATTTGGGAGGCCATAAGCATACACAGAAGGTCCTCTGATGGGTGAGTGGCAGCACCTACCTGAGTGGGGTTGTGCCTGCACCTGGGGAAAGGCTTGAACATTTGGACTTGGACAGTTGGCACAGACAGTTGGTGGTTAACAGCACAGTGTAGGTGTTCAATAAACATGCTTAATGAAACTAGTTTGGAGCTACTGGCTAGGGTTACAAACAGCACAGGTGAATGCCCAGCGGGGTGTGTGTGGGGAGAGGGTGGGTGTTAAGGCCACAGGCAAATAACCTAGACCAGTTGGTGATGGACAGGGAAACCTGGCGTGCTGCAGTCCATGGCGTCACAAAGAGTCGGACATGAACTGAGCGACTGCACTGAACTGAGTGGCTCAGATGGTAAAGAATCTGCCTGCAATGCAAGAGACCTGGGTTGGGAAGATCCCCTGGAGAAGGAAACGGCAACCCACTCCAGTATTCTTGCCTGGAGAATTCCACAGACAGAGGAGTCTGACAGGCTACAGTCCACGGGGTCACACAGAGTCAGACACAGCTGAAGCGACTTAGCGTGCACACATATGGACAGCTTTAGCAGGTGACCTAAAGGCCACACCCAGAAGCCTCAGGATATGAAACAGGTAAACCAGTGGGGCAGGGACTAAAGCTCGATGCAGATGCAGGTGGGTGTTAGAATTCATTCCACAGATGAGGACAACAGGAGCACTTCCAGATGCCACCTGCTGATGGGGGTGGGCTGCAAAGGCAAAGACCTGGGACAGAGACTGGGCTGGGCCACGTGTGCAGAGCTCAGAGCTGCACAGACAGGCTGGAGGAGAGTAAAACATAAGGGTAAGACAAGAGCCTGTTAAAAGTCCCCAGCCCTTTTTATAGAACAGCCTCCAAGGCTGAACTGCAGGGCATACTGACTCTGCTGGGGGCCTTCATGCTACCCCAAGGGAAGCCCCGGCATGCCTCTATTTTAAGGAATAATCATGTTCTTGATGATTATTATGATGGAGAAGATGATAAGAGCCACCACCTACCGAGAGTGCGCTGTGCCGGGCATTGTTCTAAATGCTTTTTGTGCATTAACTTATTTCAACAGCACAACAAACCCATGAGGAAAGTATCATCATGCAGAGGAAGAAACTGAGATACAGAGAGGTTAAGTTAGACCGCTGGGATTTATTAACAGCTGGGATCCCATCATTTGGCTCGAAAGCCCATTTCCCAAGAGTTGGGCTGTAAAAACCAGCTAGCATTTGAACAGCACCTAAGTGCTAACAAAAGCACATATGTATTCATGTCCTCATTTGAGCCTCAAGTGGTCTTAATGGCATGGAGCTGTACCCACCATGAGCTGGCTGGATAGGGTCAGGATGGATAGAAATTTGGGTCAAGGAAGAAGAACCAAGTTAATAGGAGGCACACTTCCCTCATGAAGTGTCTATAAGTCTTAGTTTGACTCTGGAACTCTATCACCTCTTACTCTGTGACTCGGGTAAGTGGATTACCTCTCTCTAAGCTCTAGCTTTCTGCTCTGGAAAAAATGAGCCACTGTGGGCTCTGTCCAACACCTACTGGAAGAATTACATAAGATGATATATACAAATTGCCTGAAGAAATCCTAGTTTTGGGGGGTTATTTGTGGGGCTTCAAGAAGCAACAGTGTGGAAGTTCCTTGCAGAAGGGAGTGATGGAGCAATGGTTATGAATGCTGCTTTGAAGTCAGGTGGTCCTGGGTGGGAATCTGAACCTTCTTAGCTGTGCAACCTGAGGAAGTGAATTCACCCTCTCTTTTCCTTGGTTTTATCATTCATTCCTTTGCATTTACTGAGTACTTACTATGACCCAGACACATGACAGATGTGATTCTGTAAAGCGAGGTGGAGTGCGGAAATGATTAAATGACACAGGGGCTTCCCTGGTGGTCCACTGGTAAGACTCCCAGTGCAGGGGGCCTGGGTTCCACCCCTGGCCAGGGAACTAGGTCCCACATGCTGCAAATGCCTACCAAAACTAAAGATCCCCAGTGCCACAACTAAGACCTGGCACAGCCAAAAATAGATAAATAAAAATAAATATTTAAAAAAATTAAATGGAGGCATCACACCATGCCTGGCCACAGTCGACATCACTGGGGAAGATGTCTAGCACTGTAAATGCTAGAGTCCAGGGTCTGAGTTATCACTTGGAACTCGTTGTCTCCTGCTCCCATTGCAATGTAGCACAAAAGCTGAGGACAGGCTCTGGATGCTTCAGGATTTCCACCTTCCTGGCCCGCCTGATCCCCAGTGTGCCTCTGCCTGAGATGTGAAATGAGACTCAGAGATCTCCTTTCCTACCCTGCTCACCCTTCCTACTAGAAAGTGCACTCTTCCCGTGACCTCATTAGAAAACCATAGAAAATTTATTTTTAAGACAAGGAGCAATGACTGCATTTTGCAGAGCAGGAACTCCCATGGCTCCCCAGTCGCCCCTAGGGCCCCTCAAGGAAGTGTTTTCTGAGTCCCCTACATGTCAATCATCAGCTTTCTCAATGGCTGCTACAGAGACACCCACAGAGGCCAGAGATGGGCACATCTAGCACCCACTGGCACCGAGTGGGTGCTTCAAGGTACTGTTGAACAAAAGAATGGATGGACTCAAAAACAAGGCACCTACCCTGTCGTCTTTCTTTACAGCACCTGGAACATTGGATACCGAATCACCATCACATCTGGTGATTCGTTTAACATCTGTGTTCCCACTGAATCAAAGTGCAAGTGTTACTAGCTTAGTCATGTCCAACTCTTTGTGACCCCTGGATTGTAGTCCACCAGGCTCCTCTGTCCATGGGATTCTCCAGGCAAGAATACTGGAGTGGATAGCCATTCCCTTCTCCAGGGGATCTTCCCAACTCAGGAACCGAACCTGGGTCTCCCACATTGCGGGCAGATTCTTTACTGTCTGAGCCATAAGGGAAGCTTCCCACTAAACAGCCCCCTGCAAGTTGGCAGGGATCCTGCTTGTATTGTCACCAGAGTCCTCTGCACCCAGTCAGGCACCTGACACACGGTACTCACGGATACTCACAGACTTAGGGACAGAGACTGCCTAATATCAAGAGGGGTGGGAGAGCCCTGTCTGCGGGAGCAATTTTGCAAGGATGTGAGGTTTAATGTGGGTTTGGAATGCAGCTGCCTGTCTTATTCACGCCATACACACACGTGTGCACACACACACTTTCCATTTCCTTCTACTTCTCCCCCCCCCGGAAAGTCCAGGCCACTGTGACACACCAAGGATATCACTGTGACATGACACAATTAGAAAGCTGTGTGTGGCAGCTGCAGTCAAAGGATGGAGCAGGGCGAGGCTGAGCAAGCCGATCTGCCAGGACCCCAGGAACTCCTCCCCTTGCCTGGTCTGCAACAAAGGCCAAGGGATGATGGGTCAGTATTGTCAGCTCACTGGGCACAGGCTGACACAGGACAGACTTGGACAAGTGTCCTTTGAGATTCTAGAAGAATTATCCGAATTCCTGAAGATACTGAGATGCTTCTTCCAGGTCGATGTTACAATCCTGTTGATAATAACACATTTCCCTTTTGCTTAGTGTTTTTCACTGACAAAGTCGTCACTTACATAATCTTATCAGAATAGGTGCTCAGCAACAGACACTTATTGGGCATCTACCATCTACTGTATGCCAAGCATTCTGCTATATGCTAAAGGTATAGCCATGGATAAGACAGCAAGGTGCCTGCCTTCACTGGGATCAATAAAGATGTCACTGGCCCAAGAATCCTACAAACAAATGCCAGCTGACAACACTGACCAAGGGAAAGAAGGCAGCTCTGTGCAGGCCCATGAGAGGGATAATGGGGAGCTGACCTGGTTAGGTAGGTGTGATGATTGACTGAGACCTGATGGAGGAATGGGCTTCATTAGATAAAAGGGAAAGAGATAAGGAAGAGCATTCTAGCAGAGGGAAGAGCCTGTGCAAAGGTCCTGACGCAGAAGAGAATAACCTTGAGAGGCTGGCAAGGCTCTATTCACCTTATCCCCATTTCACAGATGAGGGATTAAAACCCAAAGAACCACACAGCAGAATCAGGATCAGAACTCAGACTTCTGACTCAAAACCTGGTTTTGTGAAACTCCATGGATCTTCAAAGCCTCCAGCTTGCCTTTTCTGGGGCCTTCCATGGTCCTGGCTCAGGCTGGGTTGGGTGAGCTGGTGGGGATGGGAGGAAGGTGGGGGCAGGACTGTTCTCACAAGGCATTTCCGTTCCAGATCAGCCAGAAGCAGGAAATGGCAGAGAACGCTCATTCTCACAAGACTGCCCAACTTGTGTCTAGGCTTGGAGGAGGGGTGGGGGGAGTAGGGAGGGTTTGTGCAGCCCCACGAACTCTCATCATGGCAGAGCTGCTCTGATCCCTACTTCCGGGGTAGGCGGGCAAGGATCCAGGTGGGAGGCTTTCCAAGGAACATCTCAGCCCTGCCAGACAGAGGACAGCTGAGTCAGCGGGCATCACACCCTCCCCCAGAGCAGTTTCCTAGAACCCTACCCTAGCTGGCAGGAAGGAAATACAGGCTTCCCAACCTTGACAATGACAGTTAAGCCAACCTGGCATTCAGTTACACTCAAATGACTAATATTTGTCGTGTACGGGAAGACTGCAGTAGGCAGAAGGGAATGCAAAGATATGCAAGCCACCAACTTGTCTCTGTCACCGAGAGGCCCTCCAGTCACTATCCCAACATCTTGCTTTATTTTCATCACAGCACTATCACTGCTGGAAATTATCCCATGTGTTCACTTGTCTGTTGTCCGTTTTCCCAGGAGAAGGTGAATGCCATGAAGATAGCCCATCTTGCCTGCCTTCTCACCGCTGTATCCCAGAACCTGGCACTGACTCAAAAGAGCTGTGGGATGAGCGAACAATAGAAAGGAAGGAAGGAAGAGAAAGGGAGGGAGGGAGGGAGAGAGAGAAAAAGGAAGACAGAAGAAAAAAGGAAAGGAAAGAAAGGGATAGAGAGAGGGAGAAGAAGGAAGGAAGGAAGAAGGAAAACTTAAAGAAAGAAAGAAAGAGAAAGGGATGGTGAGAGAGAGGAAGGAAGGAAGAGAAAGGAAGAAAGAGGAAAAAAGGAAAGGAAAGAAAAGGATAGAGAGAGGAAGAAAGAAAGAAGGAAAGCAAAGTAAGAAAGAAAGGAAGGAAGGAAGAGAAAGAGAGGGAGGGAGAGAGAAGGGAAGGATGGAAGGAAAGAAGGTTGCTTTCAAGGAAGGAAGACAACTCATGTGGAGTTTGTCCATTTGCCAGAAATTGGATTGGAAACTTTATACTTTATCCCACTAACTCTCATCATGCCGCTGAAAGGCTGGGTTTGTTCCCATTGCCCAGGGAGTGAGCAGACCACATCTAGTCCAGGGAGAAGCACTGAGCCCAGCCTGAGGATGCTGATGGGGTGAGAAGGTGAGAAGGTGAGAAGGGATGTGACGCAGGAGAACCAGCATGGCGTGGTGATGCAACACAGGGCTGAGAAAGACACAAAGTCCAAGCTACTCTCTTGGTTTCTGGTTAGGACCCCTGATTCCAGAGTGACTCCACAGTGACTCCAGAGTGAATAACAGATACAAAATTGGTCAGAGTCAGTAATGCCTCATGTAGCACATGGAGTCTGCAGGGCTTCCTCCCAACACACCCTTTTCAAGTTCAAGGCACTCTGCCCCTGTCTGCTGAAATTCTTTCTAGGAACTGCTGAGCATAAAGAAGGACCTTGCCCAAGGTCATGTCGCATCTTAGGACAGCTGTGTCTAATGATGGATACAAGTGGAGGTACAATGGCTTGGCCCCCTTCCCCAAACCGGAGGCAGCTCTGAAGGGACATTCCAGCTTCAGAGCTCCCCAGGGCACTAGCAGAGACCTCTGTTGCAGTTCAACCTCCCCATCTGTCCATTTCTGCTCCCCTGTGTTGATCACAGGAGCACTCCCCACCCATCCTCCTGCACTCGAATCTGAATCTCCTCCAGGAGAACCAACCTAAGACACCTCCTAAGATGCACTCTGGAAACCAAGGAAACCCAACCAGGACCTCAACTTGGGGTCAGTGCCACTGACTTCCAGTCAGTGAGACTTGGGGGCTTTTTGTTTCTGGATAGAAATGCTCCCATGCTAGCTAAGGACGTGGTTGCCTCTGAACTCAGGCTGCCTGAGTTCGAAACTCAGCTTCACGTTTTCTGGCTACATGAGCCTACGCAAGTCTTTTCTGTTTTCTCCTTTATAAAACAGAATTCTCTGTCATGAGACACTGAAGATCACACACGTCAATACATAGGAAATCTTCAGAATAGTGCCCATCATTCTGCAAGTGCCCCAGACACAATAGCTCTTAGTTATGGCCAATTTTGGAGAAGGAAATGGCAACCCACTCCAGTATTCTTGCCTGAGAAATCCCATGGACAGAGGAGCCTGGTGGGCTACAGTCCATGGGGTCACAAAGAGTCGGACAAAACTGAGGGACTGAACAGCAGCAGCATGGCTGATTTGATTATTCAAAGTGTATGCTCGTCTCCTCTCTCCTGGAAGGACTGCAGGTGTGTAGGTCAGCAGCCCAGCGAGACCAGCACGGCCAGGTCTGTGTTTAGCCTGATACTAAACACAAGGCCGATGGTAAATTGTGCATGCCTGGATGCTGGATGCTGGGAGTGATGCCTGGATGCTAGTGAGGCTGGCAAGGGTGTTCTCTTGCTGTTCCTCATTACCAGTCTTCCAGAAGCTTTCAGAAGGAAAGACCCTGAGCAGATGGAAGATATTGTTATTATCTGAACTGTCTGAAATTTGCTTATCACTAATTCAGATCAACTAGGGACATGCCATTTCCATAAATCAACCAAACCACACAATCGGCCCGCCTGCAAAGCATAAAGATGACAATAATAATCCTGTGTATTTATGCAGTGTCTTTGTTCTGGAAAGCTCCAAACAGTCGACAATCATTATCTCATTAATTCTACAGCCATCTCTGAAAGGTAGGCAGAGAACAGGCACTTCCCCCCTTGAATAGGCAGGAAAATAATGCTGAGAGTAATAGTAAATACTTACCAACTGCTTATTGGGGGCTGGGCCCTATTTCAAGTTCTTTATGAATTTTAACTCACTTATAACTCTGTGAGGTGGTTACTATTGTTGTCCTCATTTTACAGAGCCAACTAGGACCCAGAGAGGTTCAGGAATTTGCCAAGGTCACCCAGTCAGCAGGAATGAAAGCAGTGTTCCACCCTAGGTGGCCTGACCTGGGGGCCCTACTCACTCACTTCCTGCAGCCAGTGGCCTCCAAACCCAGGAAGCGACATGGCACCAGGGACAAATGCAAGTCAGGGCTGTGGATAGAAGACACCCCAGAGATGGTGACGGTCTCAGGCCAGCTATACACGCAGGGGAGGGGAAGACCCACAGACCCGGCTTCAGAAGTGGATCTGAGCCTCAAATGTGGCATTTACTTGCTGGCCAAACTTGTCCCCAAACCAAGAGCCACTCAGTAAGCTATTGCTGTCACTGGGACCTTTGCCTGAATGAGCATCAGCGCATGACAGGCAGGGAAGGGGGACGACACAGTGGCACTGGTAGTCACTCGAGTGAGGGGCAAAATGTCATCAGAAGAGGGACACACTACTTACTGCCCTGCGGTGACCTGAACGAGAAGGAAGTCCAAAAGGGAGGGCATATATGTTTATGTGGACTTCGCAGGTGGTGCTAGTGGTAAAGAACCTGCCTGCCAATGCAGGAGATATGAGACATGGGTTCGATCCCTGAGTTGGGAAGATTCCCTGGAGGAGGACATGGCAACCCACTCCAGTATCCTTGCCTGGAGAATCCCCTGGACAGAGTAGCCTGCTGGGCTACTCCATGGGATGGCCAAGAGTCGGACACAACTGAAGCAAATAACATGCACACACAATGTGTTTATGTGGGCTGATTCATTTTGCTGTACAGTAGAAACTAATACAACCGTGTAAACAACGATCAGTTCAGTTGCTCAGTCGTGTCCAAGTAATTGTGACCCCATGGACTGCAACATGACAGGCTTCCCTGTCCATCACCAAATCCTGGAGCTTGCTTAAACTCATGTCCATAGAGTCAGTGATGCCATCCAACCATCTCATCCTCTGTCTCCAATAAAAATTAATTTAAAAAAAAGAAGGACACAGATGAACACATCTTTTTCTCTCACTTTTGCTTCTCACTATGTGATGAGTTCAGGCACCAGCCACAGGATCTTTTGTTGTTATTGTTGGTTAGTCGCTCAGCTGTGTCTGACTCTTTTGCAACCCCATGGACTGTAGCCCACCAGGCTTTTCTGTCCATGTGATTTCCCAGGCAAGATTACTGGAGTGGGTTGCTATTTCCTTCTCCAGGAGATCTTTCTGCCCCAGGGATTGAATCTGCATCTCCTGCATTGGCAGGCAGATTCTTTACCACTGAGCCACCTGAGAGGAGTTCAATTTCATCACCTCCTAAGCCCTCCAGTGCCTTTCCACCAGAACGCTTTACCTTTGCAGACCAGGTCCTGGCCTTCTCTTCCCCCACTTCATCCCAGACATTCTGATTCTCCTGGACCCTCGCACATACCCAATCTCACTGCAGATAAGTCACCACCTCAGGGAGGCCCTTCTGGGGGAAGTCACCTCCTCAAGGACACCCAACTCAAGGAAGCCCTGGGCACCTCTGTATATCCCTGCTCTAACTGTCCCCTTAGTCTTATCACTGACTGATTTGTTCTTGTTAATTTATTTATTCATGTATTATTTTTCTCCCCTAATTAGAATGCAAACTCCATGCCAGGGTGGTTTGGTCACAATGTAACCCCAGCCTGGAGAACAGTAGGCTTTGCAGTTAATATTTGTTAAATGAATTATAAAAAGACTTGCAGAGCACTTATTCCATGCCAGGAATGAGTTCTGTGATTAACATGAATTAGCTCGTTTAATCCTCACATCACCCTGATGCAGCTGGCCCTAATTATCATCCCCATTTTACAGATGAGCGAACAAAGGCAGAAAGGGTTAACTATCCTGCCTACATGACACCCAGGATAAGAATCCAGGCACTCTGGCTGTCCAGTCTTAGCTCTACACCACACGGAGGTCCAGTAGCTGTGGTTTGGGCTATAGCCTCAACTCCCTTACACAACGAGATCAGATCTAATCTCCTTTCCAGCCTCATTCTGGCCATTCCCTGATGCACACCCTAAGTTCTAGTCCCATGGAAACTTCTGGAAGACCCCGCCCTTTGTTGTCTCCACCATTTACCTTTGCTGTTCTCTACCCAGCATGCTCATCTTTCTTGACCAACTGCTTTCTTGCCCTGAAGGTTCCAGTTCAGGGTTTCAGCTCAGTAGGCTTCCCTGAAGGCTTGGGTCAGGTGCCCCCACAGCGTCCTCCTAGGACCCTGTACTTCCCCAGTCCCTGTGTGTAGTCCACCCTGGTGCACATGTGTGTTCCCCCATCTGCAGTGGCTCCCCACTCATTCGTTTGTCTTAGCAGATATTTACTGCATGCCCAGCCTTGCAGGTGCTAGGGAGACAGCCCTGTGCAAACCACAATCTCCAACCATGAAGACCTAACATCCTAGTGAATGTTACTAGGATATACGAGAAAGAAACAAAAATATAAAGTCAGGGAAAATGATGCAGGCAAAGGCAGAAGAGAGGGAGAGAGAGTAATGGGGTAGGGTTATATTAAAGGGCTCAGGAATGGCTGTGCATTCACTACACTAGTGGTCTCCAAATTGTTTTGATCATATACCCTGTAATTCTTGAGGGTACCTCCCCAGTATATGAACATATATTTGAAACAGTATATGAACATATATATGAAAAATCACAGGCTCCCCTAATCACTGCTGTACTACTCTATCACAGTTCATTATAAAATAGACATAAAATATAGAAATATCTTCCCTGGTGGCTCAGACGGTAAAGCGTCTGCCTACAATGCCTACCATGTGGGAGACCTGGGTTCAATCCCTGGGTCAGGAAGATCTCCTGGAGAAGGAAATGGCAACCCACTCCAGTATTCTTGCCTGGAAAATCCCATGGATGGTGGAACCTGGTAGGCTACAGTCCATGGGGTCGCAAAGAGTCAGACACGACTGAGCGACTTCACTTTCATAGAAATACCTTAAAGATGAGTAAAAAAATGACTTAGGAAGAGATGTTCTGGAATGTTCCTCTTGCCTCTTGGTGCAGCATCCTGCACGTTTGTGCGTGTACCCTGACTTAAAGACCCCCGTGCCAGAACTGCAGCTTGGCTTAGTGTTAAAAAGGAAAAACACAAACAGAGAAACAAGGCTACTCCTGATCCTGGCAAATTACATGTAGCAGACACCCCAAAATAATCTGTCAGGTGACTCAGGGAATGGGGCTCATTAGACACCAGGTAAGTCAGCCTCAGACAGTCACATCCTAATCCTTGGTCTCAGTTTCTCCGTCTATAAACACAGGGTGTGGTCTCCATCCCCAAGGGCCTCGGTGAGTCTACACGGGCCCAGAAACCCAGGCTCGGGTTCCCTCCGCCTGAACCAACCACTGTTCCCCAACCTAGAAGGAAGCCCACTTGATCCTACAGCAACACACAGCAAGCTCTGGTGTGGGCAGGGCTTTCATTTGCTGGCCATTTATTGATTTTTACTGGTTCACACAGAAAGGAAAAAAATGCAAACAAAGAAACAAAGGCACTCCATCTCTAACCCCAGCAAATTATGCAGAGATTCAAGAGAGTAATGAAAACCATAAAGCATCTGCTGAAATAAGAGCTCCCAATCTTCTATAATCTTTGGTGATAAAACGCAACTCAGCAGGCCAGTGACACCCATTCATAAATCCTGGGTCCATTTACCCGTGCTAAGAACACTTTTGCCAGTGCTGAGAACCCATCCTGTTGTTCTGCACACCTGCCGGGGTTAAAGGCCAGTCCTTTAAATGCCACGGGTGGTACTCAGCATTGTCAAAGCCAGGGATGCCAGGGGTCTGGGACTTCCGTTGCTGCAGAGTGTGTAGATGGTAGAGATTCGCTGGCTCTCTGGACAGTGGCCAGACAGCCCTGTGAGGGGTTAGGGTAGATGTGAGTAAAGTCCATTGTTAGGCTCAGGAATCTGGGGCTCCGAGAAATCAGTTTGTCCCAGAGTTACACAGAGAGGAGTGGAGGCAAGATTCAAGGTGAGACTCAAGGCCAAGGCTACCCAACAGCCTGACCCATGAATACTCGTTCTTCTGGAAGTTTCTGTAAGCTCAAGGCTGGGTCAGTCTTTGTCATCTGTTTCCCACTCCCTAGGACAGGGCTTTGCAGGTAGGAGTAGGTGACTAACATGGAGGAAGGAATGGAGGGAGAAGAGAGAGGGGGATTCAGTTTATGGCTTGTCTGCTGATACTGAGAACAGTGCTAAAAACAACCATTCACAGAGCCTTACCTCACATCAGCTGCTGCAACCAGTGCTTTAAATACAGCGTCTCAGCTACTCTTTTCAACAACCTCTGGGGAGGTCAATGTTGCAATCCCCATTTGTTTAGAAAGGGAAGGGGAAACAGAGGCACAGAGAAGTTCAGTAACTTGCCCAAGGTCATTCAGCAAGTAGGTGGTCAACCCGGAACATCAGTTCTGACGGCTCCGATGCTTGACCACCTGCCTGTCACTAGGAGCAGAACCTGAGCTATTATTTCGGCACCTCCGCTAGTCTGCACTGTAGGAGTGGGGGCAGCTCTCATATCAGGAGGAGGCAGCATCCAATGACTCCTGTGACACAGCCTCCTGGGAACCCTGATGTCTGTCCACAGGACGGGATGTACAGCCAAAGCCCCGTCAGGGAACATTTGCACAAGTGACAGAAGATCCACTCTCATTCCCCAAAGCAAAAGGTGTCAGAAGTTGTAGATTTGGACATGAAGAGTCTGGACACAGATGAGAAAGGAAAGACAGAGAAGATAGGCTGGTGTGGAGCTGGAACCAGGAGGTTCAAGGGATGAAGAAGCACCAAGAGAATGGGCCGCACTGACTGGACTGCACTTGCTCTGAGACCCTGGGCCTCCCAGAGCTTCAGGCTCTCATTTATTAATATAAAACGGGGATAATAATGGTACCTACCTTATAGGATTCTTATAAGGATTAAATAGTGTAGGTAAAAAAATAAAATAAAAAATAAATAAATAGTGTAGGTAAACTGCTTTAAGCACAGTGGTTGGCATATGGGAAGTGCTCAACAAGTAACGGTGGTGGTGGTAATGGTCCAGTCATATAACTGATGTGAAACATAAGGGGAGGAAAAAGCTTGGGCAGGTAAGATGTGAGGAGGGAGCAATCATATCACCCCCAAGCTTTAAGTGACAGGAGGTTAAGAGACTGTATCTGAATACAGCCAAGGCAAAGACCGTCATCAAGGGACATGCCCAAGGCTGAGTCACAGCATTTTCTGGGCAGGGACTGTGGCTGAATCATCCGATATTTCTAGCCCTGACATCGGCTTTGCAGAGTGTGCACTCCACTGAGGTTTGAGAAATATCCAAGTGGCGGGTCTCCCAAAAATAATGATGAGATTATGTTTCCTACTTTCTCCCTTGGCTTGATCTCCCATTACTTCCCTCACTGCTGATTCATTGATCCTCTTCTTCCTTCACTTTTTGAGCATCTGTTGTATGTCATAGTCCTGCTGGAAACTAGAAGAGTATTAAAAGGAGTCTGGGACAGGGCTGTAATTGAAGTAACCAGACGTAAGCTCTAACAACCAGAAGGTGAATTATATATTACACCTGGCCACATCCCACTGCCCACCCCAAACCAGGTCTTTCCCTTTCCTGTTTGGGCTCTGTGTGAAATTTTAAAAGAACAATCTCATTTCTGCCTCTCTTATTTCCAGTTCTCAACAGGCATTTCCTAAGAAGATCACAGCATGCGCTCACAGCAGCTCAGCAAAAAGTTGTTCATCTCATCAGTGGGCCATCACAACTCAGAATCACAAGGAGAAACCATGCTGAGTCTCACACTCAACCGTCCCCTCCCGCTGGTCACCACTACCAATGAATAGTCCCAAGTCTTCATGCTGCACAAGCTGGCCCTCCAAGACCCAAGACACCTCTCCAAGGGCATGTAGAGGGGATCCATGCAGCTGAAGAGCAGGTGGAGGTTTACCTATAGGACTTATACACAGAGACAAAGGAGTGCTCCAGGGCTTGGCCCCTGTGTGAGGGAAGGTGAGAAGCAAGACTGGGCAGAAGGAGAAGATGGGCTGTAAGTCAGTCTCAGCAAAGGCCTCAGCCCAGCCCACTAAGTGCTGAGAAGCTGGGGTGACCTTCAGAGCTGTCCTGAACTTCTGAGTGGGGGCCCAGCTTTTATATCCCCAATCTAAAACAAAAAAGAAGCAGGCTCACAGTCACTGAGAGAGGGCTGTCTACAGAGGGATATGACTTCAGCCCAGATATTCTTTTCTTTTCAGTTGAATGAAAGATTCTTTAAATTCTTTAGTGCTCTACAATTTTCAAAAGTTTCACACACATGATTTCATATATTACCATAATAACCCTTTTTCTTCCCACCTCTGAATTCCCTCCCCACTTCCTTCTCTCCACTAGTAACCACTAGCTTGTTCTCTATACCTGTGAGTCTGCTTTTTTAAAATTTTATTCACTAGTTTGCTGCATTTTTTAGATTCTACATATAAGTAATAGCATACAGGCCCGGATGCTCTTTGAACAGAGGCAGTTTCCAAAGAGAGCTGCAAGCCCAGGGCTGTACCAGCAATGCTTCAAACAGTGAGGAGGGGCCTTCAGTCCTGAAAGGGTACTCAGTGGCACACCTCTGTGTCAGGGTGCTCTGGTGACAGCCACTGACTTTTTTTCCCATTGAAAAGCAGAAGAACAGGGAAGTGGTTGATATGTTGGATTCTGGAGTCAGACAGGCCTGGGCTCCAATGAAGGACCTGTCCCTTCTACCTCTAAGCTCTTCACCTGTAAACTGGGGCCACTAACAGTATCCCCACATTCAGCTACTGTAGGGCTGGATAAGACAACACACACGCCTTGACACAGTAGTCATTCCACATAAGGCAGATCTGGTCGTTATCACAAACCCACAGTAAAGGCATACACTGCTTACTCCTGGCCGTAGCAGTCATATTTTCTCCTTCTTAGCCTCACAGAGTCTGCAGCACACATGTAAATCCATCAGAAATGTATTCAGGGCCTACAAATATATACAGGGAATAATCCCAGGTCCCAGAAGGACTGGTGATCCATGGAGAAAGCCTGGCCGTAGTGGATTTGAGTGGAACAAGAGAACAAATGTGTTCTTGGCTCTAAGAAGGAACATACAGGTCCAGCAAGAGGACAGAGGGGGCTGGCAGGGGTTGGGATGGTGGAGAAAGGGGAGGGTTGTTTGGACAGAATGAATGCCCAAGGAATCATCTCTGGAAGCAATAAGCAAACTCCAGATGGAAGTGAGGAAGGAGCACTGGGTGCCTGGGGGACACCATCCTGGTGGTTGGGAGCTGCCTGTCATATTTGGAGAATGGCAAAAAGGGGCCTGAGATTAGAAAACCATGTACAAGCAGAAAGGCCCTGGGGCTGAAGAGGCAGCCAGGCTGGACCATACAGAGCCTCAGGTCAGGTGAGAATTCTGGATTCTCCTCCAAGGGTGATGGGAAGGAAGGCCTTGGCAAGTTTTTGAGCAGGAGAGGAACACTGCTGGGGTTCGTGAGATTCTAACACACAAGAGGAGACGTCCATAAACAAAAATGGCCCAGCTGAGTCTATGTCAGTGGAGGAAGAAGGGAGAGGATCCAAGACCCCAGAGTGGTAAGGAGTCTCCTGAGAGTATCTGGCCCAGCTCTTTGCCTTCTGGAAACTAAGGATGAATATCGCCACACTGTGGATGAGGAATCTGAGCCCAGAGACGTCAGGAGACCTGCTGAGGGTCCCACGGTCAGTGAGAGACAGAACAGGGACCAGGACACTCTGTTCTCTCTGGAAGTGCTCCACCAGCCCATGCCAGGGAGCGAACGGGCTTTGGTTTCTGCTGCTGCTGTTCTGTTCTAAGGCAATCCCTGGCACTAATGTGGGTTGTAAAAAGAAACATTTCAGAGAGGTTCCTCAGTTGCAGCAGCTGAGGTGTCAGTTCAATGGTTTCTCTACATCCTCTGACCAGACTCTCTCTGTTCCAAACACTGGAGGAGGCCAGAAAGACTTAACCCTTCCCTGTAGCCACCTACTTCCTCCATCCTTGAGTCCAGCCCAGGACCCAAGAAAGAAAACATCCCAGTTCTCAGATAAGCATGAACTCCAGAGAGTCTCCAGTGTGTGAATCAGATCATTCATCACAGAGGGACTCTGCATGGTGCCTGCAGAAAAAGCATGAGAAGATTCAGGACCACAAGCCAAGAAGCCTCTAGCTTGAGCCCATCTTCCTCTGCCAAGGCCCAGAAAGCAAACAGGCTCCTGAGGATCACTTTCTGTACATTAAGCATCACTTGCAAGCAGGGGCAGCCAAGAATCCCCATCCTGGCATCAGAGGAGGAGCTACGATGTCCAGGACCAGGAACACAGCCCGTTTAGATAGAAGAGGAAGGAGGGCGTGAGGAAAGTCCCCTCAGACCCACCTGCCTCTCCCCACCTGGCCCACCAACATGCAAAGATTTGAAAGCCCAATCTTGGTCTCAGTGTGAGGAGGGTCTCAGCCTCGGAGGGTAAGGAGTGGGGAGAGGACATGAGTGAGGTCTTGGAATCTACCCACCCACTGTGGGGCAGGGCAGAAGTCACTCATAGCTCCAGGAGGGGCCTGACAGGTGCAAGCAGCAGGGGGAGGAAATGTAGGTTAGGCATGTAGGGCAGTTCTGAAGCTGGGGCCTGTCTGTCGGGAAGTTAGGCAGGGGCCATCAGAGACAGGAAGTAGAACAGGCAAAGGACCAATCGGACCTCAAAGCCTCCCATTTGGAAAAGGAGCAGAGGGAGGAGAAGAAAGAATTGCTCTGCTGAAGCAGAGGGAGGGGTGTCGGGGAGGCCGGCTGAGCAGAGGCAGAGCTGCCAGCAGGCCCTCCCCCACCGACTCCCACAGATACCTGGGCCAGGTGGTACAGGAGCCGAACAGCCACCGACCTGCCATGGAGACACATGGGGACCCGAGGCTGGGCCGCTGCCCAGGACACTCACTCATAATTCCACTAAAAGTCCTCTCTGCCGGAACAAATGTCTCCCTCCCGCACATCCTGAGCTCCCCTCATGAACTCCACTCCAGCATTTATCCTGTCTGACTTTTATTTGCTGGGTTGTGTGCTCAATTCTTCCACAAATATTTACTGAGCATGAATAAGGCGCTGGGCTGGGGGCTGTGAAGGATACTGAGTTACAAGATCATCCCTCTTTCAAGGACAGACAGCCCAGCACCTGGAATCCAAGTTCAGCTCCATCCCTTCCTAGCTGTGTGACCTTGGGCAAATTCCTCCAGCTGTCTCAATTTCAGTTCTTTTTCTTTTTTTTTTTTTTTAAATATAACTTTATTTATTTTAATTGGAGGTTAATTACTTTACAATATTGTATTGGTTTTGCCTGTACAGAACAAGAGATGGGGATATGGAGTGTTATGGGGATAGGGAGAACAGGGATGGGGCTATGGAGTGATAAAACCTGAAAGGGCAAAAAGGGGTCAGATCAAGGCTTCTGCATAATATCATAATTGCCATTTATCAATCTCCCACTAGTAGTAAGTATCCAGAACTGCTTCCCATGCTTTATGGATATCATTCCTAAATCTTACCATCACCCTACAAAGTGGGAATTGCTCTACCTGTACACAGATGCAATGGTAAATGGGAGTGACCTTGCACAGTGCCTGGCATATGGTAGGAGTGGGAATAAATGTTGAGTTAATTCATTCTCTGGACACATAATTGTGTCTGAGTGCATGTGTGCTAAGTCGCTTCAGTCATGCCCAGCTGGATTATCGCCCTCCAGGGACTGGATATGGACTATCGCCCTCCAGGCTTCTATGTCCATGGGATTCTCTAGGCAAGAATACTGGAGTGAGTTACCATTTCCTTCTCCAGGGGATCTTCCCAAACCAGGGATCAAACCTGGGTCTCTTATGTCTCCTGCATTGGCAGGCAGGTGCTTTACTACAAGTGCCCCCCTGGGAAGCCCACAGTTGTGTCTGCTGCTGCTGCTAAGTCACTTCAGTCGTGTCCGACTTTGTGCGACCCCATAGACGGCAGCCCACCAAGCTCCGCCATCCCTGGGATTCTCCAGGCAAGAACACTGGAGTGGGTTGCCATCTCCTTCTCCAATGAATGAAAGTGAAAAGTGAAAGTGAAGTTGCTCAGTTGTGTCTGACTGTTCGCAACCCCATGGACTGCAGCCTACCAGGCTCCTTCATCCATGGGATTTTCCAGACAAGGGTATTGGAGTGGGGTGCCATTGCCTTCTCCGACAGTTGTGTCTACTAAGCACTAAATGTTTCTAGGCCAGTGTTTCTCAACCAGAGGCAATTTTGCCTCTCCCCCGGGGAACAATCAGCAACACCTGGAGACATTCTTAATTGTCACAACTTGGAAATGGGCAGTGATGCCGGCATCTAGTGGGCAGAGGCCAGGGATGCTGCTTGAAGTCTCACAAAGCACGGGGCAGTGCCCCACCAAGGGGGGTTATCTTGTCCAAACTGTCGACAGTGCTGAGGCTGAGAAACCCTGCTCTAGCGCACCAAACAGACGAGCGTTCCTGGAGTGTACCTCCAAAAGAATGGACAGAAAATGGACAAATAGTAAGTTAACATGGCGGGGTCTGCTGAGGAGAAAAATACAGCAGAACAAGAAGGAAGAGTGATTGAGTCAGAAGGGGACAGAAGAGGACACTGAGCAGAGACCAGAAGGAAGTGAGGAATGAACTGGTAGCTGCTGGGTGTGATGGACCAAAGCCCCGTGGCAGGGCACACAAGCATCCTCAGGTGAAGGAGGAGGTCCGTGCAGGTGGACTGCAGTGAGTCGGGAGCCTGTGGTGGAGATCGGGTCAGAAAGTGACTGGGACAGTTTAGTTAGTCGTGGACATCTTCTGGCCCCCAGGGCCGGTGCACTCGTTGAGGACATAGGTCATGCCTTTGTACATAACCTCTCAGTACCACATGCTTGATGGAACCAAGCTGAGGAAGACACCAAGCTGACTTATATTTTGGCTCAGGGCAGGCACTTTCCTGTATTATGAAATTTGCACAAGACACATTGTCACTACTTTGTTCTGGTTTGGGGCAGGAAATGGGTTTAAATGTGCTTTCATCTTTCATGTTTAAGTTGTTAGTTGGCTTTCAATCATTTCAGGAGAGAGAATATAATGATAAGTATCACTGAAGAGGGAATCACAAGTCCTAGAGCTGGTTGTGAATAGAATTTTTACACTGGCCTCTTAGTCCAAATGAGAAAAGGTATCCATTCATGGATCCAACACATAGTTACTGGAGATAACCATAGGGCAGAACTCGGGTGATGCAAAAATGAATCAAGCACAGATTCTTCTCTCCAGCAGCTTACATAGGGGAGGGGTAGAAAAGTTAAAATGTATATATAGTTAATAATATAAGGTACAAAGTGGTGCCTAGAATGATGTTAAGAAGGATTCTGATACCCATGTGAACTCGGTGAGAAAAAATGCTGTGATCAATTATCTGGGTCTGCCACCAACAGGGAAGACAGGTAGCTGACATTCCTAGTATTTTTGCTTAAGTGGAGACCAAATAAGTGGAAATGTAGCTTTAAGAGTGAATTATGTCCTTCCTTTTTAATGATTAACACAGAAATATAATTAATATGCAACACTATTGAAGTGGAAATGGAGGAGCAGCAAGAAACTCAATTTCATAACATCAAGTGCATGTTTACTGATCTCTTCAACTCTAGGGGTATTTAAGAAATAAGAGAAAGAGTAAGGAGTTCTCTGCTTTTAAATGGCTAATTACAAGCAAGACTCAGCCAAGGTTTACCATTTAAAACCAGGGCACAAGGGACTTTCCTGGCAGTCCAGGGGTTAAGATTTGTGCTACTACTGCAAGGGATGCAGGTTTGAGCCCTGGTTGAGGACCTAAGTCCCTTGGACTACAAGGAGATTCAACCAGTCCATCCTAAAGGAAATCAGTCCTGAATATTCATTGGAAGGACTGATGTTGAAGCTGAAACTCCAATACTTTGGCCACCTCATGCGAAGAGCTGACTCATCTGAAAAGACCCTGATGCTGGGAAAGATTGAGGGTGGGAGGAGAAGGGGATGACAGAGGATAAGATGGTTGGATGGCATCACCGACTCAATGGACATGAGTTTGAATAAACTCCGGGAGTTGGTGATGGATAGGGAGGCCTGGTGAGATATGGTCCATGGGGTCAGAAAGAGTTGAACACAACTGAGCAACTGAACTGAACTGAACTGGGGACCTAAGATCCCTCATGCTGCATGGTGCAGCCAAAACACACAAAAAATCTATACTTCAATTAAAAAAATTAAAAAAAACTGATTAAAATCAGGAGGTGAGCTCTGGACTGCAGGCCCCTCCCCAGCCCACCTCTACCAGGAGGTGGACTTGAGGAGTGTGGCAGGAGAGAGTGAAATCTCTTCTGGGAACTGGATTTGCCAGTCAAATCCTTCCCTGCCAGGCCCTGGACAGACAGGACAAGATATCCTGTGACTGCCCGGACCTTTGCAAGCTTGTGCAGTGACAGTTTGGGGGCCGACTTCCCAAGTCACCTTTCTTTGGGATTCTATCCACTGCCCTTTTGTTCAAGCTGTTGAAGAACTCTGCCTGGCCGAAGCAGCCTATAGATGGGACTTAGTTTAGCTCTGACATAACAAAGCTCCAGAATGATCTTCCCACTTGCTAGTCAATCTGGGATTGAGGTAAAGGCAGTGCACAGGTTTCAGGATCCAGAGAGAGATGGAATTGCTTCATCAGTATCACAAAGTGAAGGCACGTGGGGAGAGAGTGTTCTGGCTCTGCCGTGCCAGCAGTACTTCAAGACACAAACAATGGGAAGGGAGCTGGGGAGGAGGGAGGTAAGGGGAATCCCTCAAAGATGCACCCTTCACCCTTCACCCTCAGAGGGCTGCTGTGTTGGGAGGAGGTGGTCAACCTTGCTGGCCAGTGTGTCCTCTCAGAGGGACAGCCCTCCAAGGCTCAGGAAAGAAGGAGACAGAACAGAGCTGCAACCAAGAGATCAAAAGCTTAAGTCACAAAAGTGTGTGTTGTTTTTTTTTTTTTAAGTCCTTTTTTGAAAGACAACCTAAAAAAGTGCCTTCACATAGCCAGCTTTATGCCACCTTTAAACTAAACTGTTTTCAGAGGCAGAGGCTGAACAGCCCAGAGCCCATTTGTGAAGCCTTCAAACCTGCAGCCCAAAGACCTTGCTTTATTTTGTTTCTATTTTCATTTCTGGAGAAAGGGCTGAAAGGGGAAGGGGAGCCAAGCAGAAATACTACATGTTCCAGAAGCCCACGTGCAGAAATAGTCAGGCAAGATGAGCATTCAGATGGCTTCTTCAGCATCCCCAGCTAAGCATCTGCCACATGCCAGGCCCTTGTCTCAGAGCCTTGAGGGGCTGGACAGAGCAGGTGCTCCATGGGGACCTTGGTGGTGATCACAAATGTGCTGGTGAGAAGGCCAGTGGAAGCTTTCATGAGTCCACATGGGATACCACGGGAACACCAGAAATAATTGAGTGGAAGCTGTGGAAGAGTGGGGGCAAGAGACAATGACATTTAGGGGGTAGGAGTAACATGTTCCCTCACTTAAACCCACACTTTGATGAGGCCTGGGGAAATAGCTCAGAGCACCCTTAAAGGCATTGTCTGAGATGAATGGATAAAGAATACGTGGTAAATATATGCAACAGAATACTACTCAGCCATAAAAAAAAGAATGAAATAATGCCATTTGCAGCAACATGGATGGACCTAGAGATTACCATACTAAGTAAATCAAAGATAAATATTGTATGAGATCACTTATATGTGGAGTCTTTAAAAAATGATATAGATGAACTTACTTATAAATAGAAATAAGCTTACGGACATAGAAAACAAACTTATGGTTACCAAAGGTGATAATGAGAGGCATACTGGGACTTATAGATACACTCTACTATATATAAAATAAACAACAAGAATCTACTGTATAGCATAAGGAACTATATTCAATATCTTATGCTGCTGCTGAGAAGTCGCTTCAGTCATGTCCAACTCTGTGCGACTCCATAGATGGCAGCCTACCAGGCTCCCCCATCCCTGGGATTCTTCAGGCAAGAACACTGGAGTGGGTTGCCATTTCCTTCTCCAATGCATGAAAGTGAAAAGTGAAAGTGAAGTCATTCAGTCGTATCCGACTCTTAGCGACCCCACGGACTATAATAACCTATAATAGAAAAGAATCTGAAAAAGAATATATATATGTGTACATGCATACATACATATCCAACTGAATCACTTTGCTGTACACTTGGAACTAACACAACATTGTAAATCAATTACACTTCAATTAAAAAAAAAATATTTCAAAGTCATTGTCTGCTGCTGATCATCTGAGGGGAAATAACATTCATTGAGGATTATGCATTTCCATATATTGTAGCATTTAACTCTTACAACAATCCTGCTGCTGCCAAGTCGCTTCAGTCGTGTCCGACTCTGTGCGACCCCATGGACTGCAGCCTACCAGGCTTCTCCGTCCATGGGATTCTCCAGGCAAGAACACTGGAGTGAGTTGCCATTTCCTTCTCCAGTGCATGAAAGTGGAAAGTGAAAGTGAAGTCACTCAGTCGTGTCTGACTCTTAGCGACCCCATGGACTGCAGCCTACCAAGCTCCTCCATCCATGGGATTTTCCGGGAGTTGCCATTTCCTTCTCTAATGCATGAAAGTGGAAAGTGAAAGTGAAGTCACTCAGTCGTGTCTGACTTTTAGCGATCCCATGGACTGCAGCCTACCAGGCTCCTCCATCCATGGGATTTTCTGGGCAACAGTACTGGAGTGGGGTGCTATTGCCTTCTCCTACAACAATCCTAGGAGGTGCATATTATCATCTGTTTTACAGATGAAGAAACAGAGGCTCAGATGGGTTGAGGAAGTTGCTTAAGTTCACATGACTGGGAAGTGGTGGAGCCAGGACTGAGCACAGGTTCTTCTGACCTCAAGAACAACATTCATTTCATTATGCCTCACCACTTCTCAGCATTACAGGAAACTGTCAAGGCTGACTTGCTCAGAATGCAACATACCGATTGTGCAAAACAAAAACCTCGTTCTGCTTGTTTTCGGATGGTAAGGTTCAGAGAACTCAGAAGAGAAGAAAAAGCTCAGAAACAAACCTATGCATACAAGAACCTGATTTATGATAAAGGTTGCCTCTTATGTCAGTGGAGAAAGGACTGACTCTTTAATAATGCTGAGAAAACTGGCTCACTAAATGAATTTGGATCCCTCCCATACTTCACACATATAAAGGTAGATTCCAAATGAATTAAAAAACATAAATGTGGAAAAAGAAATCTATAAGCTAGCAGAATAAAGTGGGAGACATTATCTTCATGAACTCAGGGTATGGAAGAACCTCTTAAATAAGTTCCCCAAAGCACAATCCATAAAAAAAAGTACTTGATTAAATCAAAATAAAAGGCTTCCATTCAACAAAAGGCACTATGGACAAAGTTAACAGAGAAGTGGCATAGTGGAAAAAGATATAGATTGTGCAATTTCTAAGCACAATGAAGGATTAATATTTAGCCCACCCTAGGAACACCAATAAATTAATAGGAAATAACAGAAAAAATGGTCTGTGAATATGAATTGGCAGTTCAAAAAAGTGGAAACTAGAATGCTAGCATGCTCAAAAGATATATAGAAAATTCCCAAAGTCATTATTAATGAAAGAAATGAAGAAATTCCTCACTATACCCAATGAACTGTCAAAATTAGAATGCTTAATATTGAGTGTTGGAGAGGATATGGGTAAGTGAGAACCCACACATCACTAATGGGAGTCTAGATTGGTGTAGCCATTCTAGAGACTCATCTGGTAGTGATTATTGAAACCAAATGCCTGTAAACCCTATGACCCAACAAACACATGCTTGGGTACAGAGCTCAGAGAGACACCTGCACAGGTCTATAAGGGGATAAGCAAAGGATATTTGTGACTGTACTGCTCATGGTGATGGGGAACTGGAAGCAACTAGCTGCCTATGGCTAAAGAAGGGATAAATGCAAAAATGGTGGGCACCTACTATGTGGTAGTTTTAGGACATTTCACAATCATTTCCAGCTTTCCTCCTAAAATTCATGGGAGGATTATATTTTCTATCCCTTACAACACTGGGAATAGCTACGTGACTTGCTTTGGCCACCTGTGGATCAGTATGCACTCTGCCTCCTTTGGAGCCTTTACATTAAGCCAGTGTGTGATTTGCCACTTTCTCCTCTCCCTGCCATGGTGAATGGTGGAGGCTCCATCAGACTATGACCTGAGTGAGATGTGAAGCAAAGTTTCCACTGACCTGATGGACCTGTAGTATGGCCAAGCAGTAAACCTTTATCATTTCAAGTCATTAAAAATCTGGTGTTGTTACTGTACCATAACTTAGCTTACCTTGATTGATATAACTATGCAGATGTTAGAAGCAATAAACTAGATGTACAGCCAAACACATGGATAGATTTTAAAACCACAGTGAGAACAAGAGTGAAAATGGTAAGAACAGAGGAAGCTTGTTGGCACAATATCTTTCCTATAAATCATTAATACACACACACACTGTATTTTTTACAAACATATGCCCGCTCCAGGGCATGTAATAGACACCTTACATGGGTACTGACAGGGAAGTGGAGATCACAGATGATGAGAAAAAAATTAAGAAGATGAGAGAAAACCTGGCGATGCTCATGATGATACTTCCATAAACTTATGAGTATGAATTACTCAACTCTTCTTATATCTGAGAACCAAAAAGAAAAGGCAAGGGAAAGAGGTCGAAATAACTTTCCTTAGTTGATTTCAGAATGCGTTTTATGCCAATCAGTCTTTACACCAACCAGACTTGTAAGCACAGAGTTTCCCTTTCCCCACCAAGTTTTAATTGGCCCAGACTGACATTTACTTCACAACCTTCATAGTCACCACACTTCCTTAGTACAAAGATGACAGCCACAGCAGCTACTGCCCATACTGCACTTCGCTATGATCTAAGAAGAGGTGCCCCCATGAGGGAACAAAGCAGCAAACAAGCTGACTGGAGAGGCAAGATCCGAATAGCACCAACCGATGGCATTGATGGGCTGCAGCCCTCCATGTGGGGAGTGATCCCAGCTCCTGAGAGAATCTCAGATGAGAACAAATGGCCAGCCAGTGGGCGAGCCAGCAAGGCATGCTCAGGCCTGCACCTGCAGGAGATGATGCAAGGCTTTTAGCCTGAATTTGCTGTGTCTCAGGAGGATGTGGGGTTCAGGAGTAGGCTGGCTTGGAAATCCACTACATAGACACATTAGAGCAATGACTATGCAACAAACACAGCTCAGCCCAAACAGTTCACCAGAGAAGGTCCCTGCCATTTTTCCTTTCCTTGGGGTTCCATAAAGGGGTTGGACCTGGAGTCAGGCAGACCTGAGTCTGAATTTAGGGTGTGCCCCAAGGAGAAACTGTGAGTCTCTACCAGACTGTTGGCTCTCTGGGGGCAGGGATCAGGGATTAAAAGACACTTGTTCCTTGAAAGAAAAGCTACACCAAACCTAGGCAGCATATTAAAAAGCAGAAACATCACTTTGCCTACAAAGGCCTGTCTAATCAAAACTATGGTTTTTCCAGTAGTCATGTATGGATGTGAGAGTTGGACCATTAAGAAGGCTGAGTGCTGAAGAATCAATGCTTTCAAATTGTGGGGCTAGACAAGTCTCTTGAGAGTTCCTTGGACTGCAAGGAGATTAAGCCAGTCAATCCTAAAGGATCAACCTTGAATATTGAACCCTGAATAATCAACCCTGAATATTCGTTGGAAGGACTGATGCTGAATCTGAAGCTCCAATACTTTGACCACCTGATGCAAAGAGCGGACTCATTAGAAAAAACCCTGATCTGGGAAAGACTGAGGGCAGGAGGAGATGCGGGTGACAGAGGATGAGATGGTTGGATGGCATCACCAACTCAATGGACACGAGTTTGAGCAAACTCTGGCAGATAGTGAAGGACAGGGAAGTCTGGCATGCTGCAGTTCATGGAGTTGCAAAGAGTAGGATATGACTTAGCAACTGAACAACAACAAATCCCCAGCACCTCCTTAGATGTTTATTGAATGAATAAAATTATGAATGAATGACTTAATTAACTGATTAACAAATTAATTTTTCTTTCAATGATCTTTATTTTACACACCTTCTTCCCCCGAGGCATCTAGAGCATTAAGGTATTTATCTCCATGCTGAGCACTGTTCAGGCACACAGCAGAAGCTTATAAATATTTGCTGAATTGAACTGAACTGTTTATATGCTTCTCATTATTTTTATTTTAGAAACCACTAACTTAAATTTACTCATTTTATTTGAGCCACCCCACTTCCAACTCCTAGAATGTAAATAATAGTAATTCCTCTCAACTGTCAAACATCTGATACGAGGTTCTTTTGTATTCACTGTCAAGATTAACCCTTATATCAATACTCTTTTATTATGCTCTTTATATAGATAAGTAGGATAAAGCTCAAAGAGGATAAGCAATCAACCCACAGTTTTCTGGAATGCAAGCTAATCATTGTGGAAGGAACAATAGAACTAGAAAAATCACCATTTTGCAATCTTTAGTAAGTGACTCAGGTGAAGATCATCAACGGAGGCTAAGACTTCTGAGAGGAAGACTGTTGGAGAATAGGATATTCATGTGCTGTCAAAATATCACTCACTTAACCTGTGAGTTAAAAAGGAAATCTGTGTCTTTACAATGATGAGCTCTTGCTGTCACTTCCTTTAACCAAGAAATCAAACTTTGTGTCTCCAGCTGTGGGACAGCCTGATGTTACGTGCTCCAAAAGGGAGAATGCTATAACAAATATAAAGTCATACCTGTGGGCATTCCTGCCAAATGTGTTTCATTTTACCATAACCGGGAGGAAACCATCAGACAAATCCAGAATAAGGGGACATCTGCAAGACACATGGCCTGTTTTTCTTCAAAAACATTATCATGAAAACACAAAAAGGCAGGGGAGCTGTTCTATATTTAAAAGGGACTAAAGAAATTTAGCAATCAGAGGTAATGCATTGGTTGCAGGTCTGTTAAAAGCTATCAAAGTCACTCTTGGTCCATTTCAGGAAAATTAAATAAGAATCGACTAGCAGATGATATTACTGAATTAATATTAATATTCTGAGGTGTGGTAATATTATTGTATTAATGTTACAGCTCTTGATTGCAATAATGGTCTTATAATTATGCAGGAGAATGTCCATGTTGTTAGGAAAGGCAGCTGAAGCATTTGGGGTAAAGATGAGGGATGAAGTGTCATGATACCTGAAATTTACTTTTAAATGGTTTGGCAAGAGAGAAATGTCTGTGTGTGTTTATGTGTAAAGAGAGAGAAAGGGAAAGGGAGCATACAAATGTGACAAAATGCTAACAGTTGGTGAAACAAGGTAAGGATAAAGGGTATGAAGGTATTCATCATACTAGTTCTTCAGGTTTTCCACAGGTTTGAAAAATCTTAATTTAAAAAAAGTGGTGGCTCCTGGAGCTGGGAGGGACTCTCCTGGACAGTCTCTGGCCACCCCAGGTCCTTGGGCTTCATTGAGGAATATATGACAAGTAAAATTATAATATATTTAAAGTGTGCAATGTGGGAAGAAGCAAGATGGCAGAGGAGTAGGTGGATGTGGAACACATCTCTACATTACATGAGATGGATCTCACTGATATCTTCAGGACAGTCCATCCAAATGCAGAATACACCTTCTTCTTAAGTGCACATGGAACATTCTCCAGGATAGACCACATCTTGGGTCACAAATCAAACCTCAGTAAATTTAAAAAAACTGAAATGGTATCAAGCATCTTCTCTGACACAACGCTATGAGACTAGATATCAATTACAAGAAAAAGAATCATAAACACATTGAGATTAAACAACACGTTTCTAAATAACTAAAAGGTTACTGAAGAAATCAAAAGGGAAATCAAAAATTTCTAGAAACAAATGACAATGAAAACACAATGACTCAAAACCTATGGGATGCAGCAAAAGCTAAGACGGAAGTTCATAGCAATTCTACCTCAAGAAACAAGAAAAACATTGACTAGACAGCCTAACTTTACACCTAAAACAACTGGAAAGAAAAAGAACAAAAAACTCCCAAAATTAGTAGAAGGAAAGAAATCATAAAGGTCTGAGCAATAATAAAAGAAACAATAGTAAACCTTAATAAAACTAAAAGCTGGTTCTTTGAGAAGATAAACAAAATTGACAAACCTTTAGCCAGACTCATCAAGAAAAAAGAGAAGAATCAAATTAACAAAATCAGAAATGAAAAAGGAGAGGTTACAACAGACAACGCAGAAATACAAAGGATTATAAGAGACTATTATGAACAACTATATGGCAATAAAATGGATAACCTGGAAGAAATGGACAGATTCTTAGAAAAGTTCAGTCTTCCAAGACTGAACCAGGAAGAAATAGAAATTATGAACAACCCAATTACAAGCACTGAAATTGAAGCTGTGATCAAAAATCTCCCAAAAAACAAAAGTCCAGGACCAGATGGCTTGACAGGAGAATTCTATCAAATATTTAGAAAAGAAATAATGCCTATCCTTCTGAAACTCTTTCAAAAAATTGCAGAGGAAGGAACACTTCCAAACTCACACTACGAGGCCACCATCTCCCTGAGATCAAAACCAGACAAAGACAACACACAAAAAGAAAACTACAGGCCAATATCACTGGTGAACATAGATGCAAAAATCCTCAACAAAATTTTAGCAAACAGAATTCAACAACACATCAAAAAGCTCATACACCGTGATCAAGTTGGGTTTATTTCAGGAATGCAAGGATTCTTCAATATATGCAAATCAATCAATGTGATACATATTAACAAACTGAAAGATAAAAACAATATGATAATAGATACAGAAAAGGCCTTTGACAAAATTCAGTACCCATTTATGATTGAAACTCTTCAAAAAGTGGGCATAGAAGGAACCTACCTCAACATAGTAAAGGCCATATAAGATAAGCCTACAGCAAACATTATTCTCAATGGTGAGAAACTGAAAGCATTCCCCCTAAGATCAGGAACAAGACAAGGGTGTCCACTTTTGCCACTATTATTCAACATAGTTCTGGAAGTCCTAGCCACAGCAATCAGAGAAGAAAAAGAAATAAAAGGAATCCAGATTGGAAAAGAAGAAGTAAAGCTCTCACTGTTTGCAGATGACATGATACTGTACATAGAAAACCCTAAAGATAGTATCAGAAAATTACTAGAGCTAATCAGTGAATTTAGCAAAGTTGCAGGATACAAAATCAATACACAGAAATCACTTTCATTTCTATATACTAACAATGAAAAATCAGAAAGAGAAATTAAGAAATCAATCCCACTCACCATTGCAACAAAAAAAATTAAATATCTAGGAATAAACTTACCTAAGAAAATGAAAGAACTGTACACAGAAAATTATAAGACACTAATGAAAGAAATCAAAGATGACATAAACAGATGGAGAGATATTCCATGTTCCTGGGTAGGAAGAATCAATATTGTGAAAATGACTATACTACCAAACGCAATCTACAGATTCAATGCAATCCCTATCAAATTACTGATGGCATTTTTCACAGAACTAGAAGAAAAAAATTCACAATTCATATGGAAACACAAAAGACCCTGAATAGCCAAAGCAGTCTTGAGAAAGAAGAATGGAGCTGGAGGAATCAACCCTCCTGGCTTCAGATTATACTACAAAGCTATAGTCATCAAGACAGTATGGTACTATCACAAAAACATAAATATAGACCAATGGAACAAGATAGTAAGCCCAGAAATAAACCCATGCACCCATGGGTACCTTATTTTTGACAAAGGAGGCAACAATATACAGTGGGGCAAAGACAGCCTCTTCAATAAATGGTGCTGGGAAAACTGGACATCTACATGTAAAAGAATGAAATTAGAACACTTCCTAACACCATACACAAAGATAAACTCAAAATGGATTAAAGACCTAAATGTAAGACCACAAAATATAAAACTCTTAGAGGAAAACATAGGCAGAACACTCAATGACATAAATCAAAGCAAGATCCTCTATGACCCACCTCCTAAAGTAATGGGACCTGATTAAACTTAAAAGCTTTTGCACAACAAAGGAAACTATAAGCAAAGTGAAAAGACAACCCTCAGAATGGGAGAAAATAACAGCAAATGAAACAACTGACAAAAGATTAATTTCCAAAACATACAGGCAGCTCATACAACTCAATACCAGGAAAACAAACAACCCAATCAAAAAGTGGGGAAAAGACCTAAACAGACATTTCTCCAAAGAAGACATACAGATGGCTAACAAACACATGAAAAGATGCTCAACATCACTCATTAGAGAAATGCAAATCAAAACTACAATGAGATATCACCTCACACCAGTCAGAATGGCCATCATCAAAAAGTCTACAAACAATAAATGCTGGAGAGGGTGTGGAGAAAAGGGAACACTCTTGCACTGTTGCACTCTTGGTGAGAATTGATACAGCCACTACGGAAGATGGTATGGAGATTCCTTAAAAAAACTAGGAATAAAACCACCATATGACCCAGCAATCCCACTCCTAGGCATAAACCCTGAGGAAACCAGGGTTGAAAAAGACACATGTATCCCATTGTTCATTGCAGCACTATTTACAATAGCTAGAACATGGAAGCAACCTAGATGCCCATCGACAGATGAATGGATAAAGAAGTTGTGGTACATATACACAATGGAATATTACTCAGCCATAAAAAGGAATGGGTGTCCCTCATAGCTCAGTTGGTAAAGAATCTACCTACAATGCAGGAGACCTGGGTTCAATCCCTGGGTTGGGAATATCCCCTGGAGAAGGGAAAGGCTACCCACTCCAGTGTTCTGGCCTGGAGAATTCCATGGGGTTGCAAAGAGTCAGACACAACTGAGCGACTTGCACTTCACTTCATTTCATAAAAAGGAACACATTTGAGTCAGTTCTGATGA
Source organism: Bos indicus x Bos taurus (assembly GCF_003369695.1). NCBI lineage: Eukaryota > Metazoa > Chordata > Mammalia > Artiodactyla > Bovidae > Bos > Bos indicus x Bos taurus. The sequence goes on from NC_040080.1 coordinate 49,602,160, forward strand.
GGTGGATGAACCTAGAACCTATTATACAGAGTGAAGTGAGTCAGAAAGAGAAAGATAAATATCGTATTCTAACGCACATATACAGAATCTGGACAAATGGTTCTGAAGAGTTTATTTACAGGGCAGCAATGGAGAAACAGACATAAAGAATAGACTTATGGACAGGGGGAGAGGGGAGAAGAGGGTGAGATGTACGGAAAGAGTAACATGGAAACTTACATTACCATATGTAAAATAGATAGCCAATGGGAATTTGCTGTATGACTCAGGAAACTGAAACAGGGGCTCTGTATCAACCTAGAGGGGTGGGATGGGGAGGGAGATGGGAGGAAGGTTTGAAAGGGAGGGGATATATGTATACCTGTGGCTGATTCATGTTGAGGTTTAACAGAAAACAATAAAATTCTGTAAAGCAATTATCCTTCAATAAAAGAATAAATTTTAAAAAAGTTGTGAGAAAAACACAGATGTTCTGATTTTAAGGCCAAGGATAACCCAGGATACTGACCCCTCACCCCTAGACGTGGCCCCTGATATACAAGGAATGTCCCTCCTCTCTGTCTTTGGGACTATCATTGGATCCCTTAATAGGCAGAAAGAATAATTCAGATAATTCAGATACAGGGGTTACATTCCTTCTTATTCACTAAAAGGATCTTTTCTGTTGATAAGGTACAAATATATAGTCATTATGGATAAGATGAAGTCTATTTTCCACCCCATTTTCATTTTAATAGTAAAACATATTTACTAAATATCTCTATTAAAGATTGAAGAAAAAGCCATACTTCACTGAATAAGCTTCATTTTCACTAATTTGGTCGCTAGTTAGAGGTTTAAGAGAGATGGCAGCTGTCAGGCATAAGTGCTGCTCTCTTCTCTGCCCTCTCCCCAGCAGGCATGACTAATCAATCACTGAACATTTTCCATAGCCTCAAATGGTACCCTGCAGAGTTTCCTGGTGGTAAGGTTTATCATCTTTACTTTCTTAAAAAAAAAAAAAAAGACATGCGATGAGAAGGAAAATACCCACTCTACTCTTCCCAGGAGACTCATTATATTCAAAGAGCTTATGTAACATGTTTTCCCTGGAAAATAGGTGTTTTCAAGGTCTCTGATTTCCTCCTGCAATTATTCATTCAATAATCGCCTGTTAACTGCCTACTGTGTGCTAGTGTCTGGAGTGCCAAGATGAATGAGATCTAATTTCCCTTTGGAAGGCTCACTGATGGATACTGATCATGCGTTCAAGTAGGACACACAGCAAGGAAGGGGAAGAAAGGGCTTCAGAGAAGAAGCAGCACATTCTCAGAAGCCTTCCAGAAGACCAAGTGTGGAAAGGTGCTGGTGGCTGCACTCTCATCAGCCATGTGTGATGTGTCCTCCTGATGCCTTACTCTCACTCTGGCTTCATCAGCTCCCATGGGTACCCACAGGCACCTGAGCCAACTATTGGTCAATCTTAGTGTGAGGTCATTCTTCCAGAGTATAAGCTAGATTTAGAAAAGGCAGAGGAACCAGAGATCCAATTGCCAACATCAGCTGGATCACAGGGAAAGCAAGAGAATTCCAGGGAAAAAAATCTACTTCTGCTTCATTGACTTCCTTGGTGGCTCAGACGGTAAAGCGTCTGCCTACAGTGTGGGAGACCCGGGTTCAATCCCTGGGTCAGGAAGATCTCCTGGAGAAGGAAATGGCAACCCACTGCAGTATTCTTGCCTGGAAAATCCCATGGATGGAGGATCCTGGTAGGCTATAGTCCATGGGGTTGCAAAGAGTTGGACATGACTGAGCGACTTCACTTCTTCACTTCAAAGCCTTTGACTATGTGCATCACAACAAACTGTGGAAAATTCTTAAAGAGACAGGAATACCAGACCACCTTACCTGACTCCTAAGAAATCTGTATGCAGATCAAGAAGCAACAGTTAGAATCGGACATGGAATTGGTTCAAAATTGGGAATGGTGTACCCCAAGGCCCTCTGCTTATTGTCACCCTGCTTATTTAACTTATACACAAAATACATCATGCAAAATACCAGGTGGGATGAAGCATAAGCTGGAATCAAGATTGCCAGGAGAAATATCAATAACCTCAGACTGGCAGATGACACCACCTTTATGGCAGAAAGCAAAGAGGAACTAAAGAGCATCCTGATGAAGGTGAAAGAGGGGAGTGAAAAATCTGGCTTAAAACTCAACATTCAAAAAACAAAGATCATGGCATTTGGTCTCATCACTTCATGACAAATAGATGGGGAAACAATGGAAATCGTGACAGACTTTACTTTCTTGGGCTCCAAAATCACTGTGAATGGTGACTGCAGCCATGAAATTAGAGGATGCTTGCTCCTTGGAAGAAAAGCTATGACAAACTTAGATAGCATATTAAAAAACAGACACGTTACTTTGCCAACAAAGGCCCATATAGTCAAAGCTATGGTCTTTCCAGTAGTTATGTATGGATGTGAGAGTTAGACCATAAGAAGTCTGAGTGCCAAACAATTGATGCCTTTGAACTGTGGTGTTGGAGAAGAACTCTTGAGAGTCCCTTGGACTGCAACGAGATCAAACCAGTCAATCCTAAAGGAAATCAACCCTGAATATTCATTGGAAGAACTGATGCTGAAGCTGAAGCTCCAATACTTTGGCCACCTGATGCAAAGATCTGACTCACTGGAAAAGACCCTGATGCTGGGAAAAATTGAAGGCAGGAGGAGAAGGGGATGACAGAGGATGAGATGGTTGGATGGCATCATTGACTCTGGAGCAAGCTCTGGGAGTTGGTGATGGACAGGGAAGCCTGGCATGCAGCAGTCCATGGGGTCACAAAGAGTCAGACATGGCTGATCAACTGAACAACAACAAGTGTGAAGTGGTTGCTTCAGAGGCTGTTCAATATTCCTTCAGAGGCTAATTCCATGAATGCTCCCCATTTGTGAGTGAAGTCGAACCTTTTACATTGTGGTGGGTCAGTTCACTGCAGCAGGTGGAATGGGCAGTTGTCTGTTGAGATGTATGCAGTGCCAAGCTGGACCCACCCAAGGTCATGAATCATCTCTCTGCCCAATGTCCATAATTCCATCCCATCGTGGGAAGAGCCCCATAGTAAGAGAACATGGAAGGATGGGGGAGGGTGATGGAAACCAACATTTACTGAGCAGCTGCCATGCACCCACATTGGTAAATGTTTATATCAGCTCGTTTACCTGGCAACAACCTTGGGAGGCAGGGAAGAGTTGAAGATGTCCCAAACGGCTACCCTACAGCCAGATCAGGATCACAGTCTGACATAATTATGAAGCAGGTGGAGACAAAAGGGAAAAATTGTTTTTGGTGTTTACTCTGTGTATTAAGTATCTATGCATATGACCTACAAAGCTCTAGATTCCACATATATGAGTTAATGTATGGTATTTTGTTTTTCTTTTTGACTTATTTCACTCTATATGACAGATTCTAGGTCCATCCACACCTCTTTGTGGAATCTAGAAAAATGGTACAGATGAACCTATTTTCAGGGCAGAAATAGAGGTGCAGATATAGAGAATAGATATGTGGACAAGGGGCCGGGGGAGGAGAGGTTGGGAGGAACTGGACATTGGGACTGACGTATATACACTACCATGTGTAAAATAGCTAGCTAGTGGGAACCTGCTATAAAGCACAGCGAGCTCAGCTCAGTGCTCCGTGAGGACATACAGAGGTGGGATACAGGGCATGAGGGCATAGGATACAAGAGGTAGGAGGTGAAGGAAGGCTCAAGAGGGAGGGGATACATGTATACATACAGCTGATTCACTTCATTGTACAGCAGAGACTAACACAACATTGTAAAGTAATTATACTCCAGTCGAATAAAAAGATAAAAAGCTCTAAAATGTTAGTATTATTATTCCCACTTTGCAGATGAGCAAGCTGAGGGTTCAGAAAGCTGTGTCCCATATTATCTCTGTAAGTTTCATTGCTGTAAACATCTTTGCTGCCAACAATTTTGGCCCCCATTTTCACTGCGTAAATAATTGGCTGTAAGGCAATTTTGCCATAAAAGATAAAATAATGAAAAATGAAAAATAAAAGTGGGGTATTAAAAAGGACATAATGAAAAATGAATAACAAAATTAGAAAGATGATCCCATGATAACTGTGAAGTCACTGAGTCCAGGAAAGGTTAAATCACCTCATCAAGATCACATTCAGTAGGTGTTAGTTCTGAGATTCAAATGCAAGTCCACCTGACTCTAAGCCCATGTTCTCAAACACAACTGATGCTACCTTTCAAATATGTGATACCTACTAAATGACAGGGCACTAAAGCAACTATTGTGACAGAAGCTTACCACCTCCCAGGGGCATCCATTTGGGCCTCTTTGAGTATGTGGGAGTTATTCTTTAGACCAAATCTAAAAAGAAAGTAAAAATAGCCTCGATAAAAATTAAAATTGTATTTTGGCATGCTGCGGTTCATGGGGTGACAAGAGTGGGACACGACTGAGCAACTGAACTGAACTGAACCATCAGCAATGAGAGCTTACTCTTACTTCACGCTTATTTTTAACAAGCGCTATGCACATGGTGGTGGACGTACCTCTTGCTCACCCATGTCCCCAGTTTCCCTCTGCTTCTGGTCTTTTCTGCCACCTTGAATTTATGCATCCCTATGCAATTTGCTTTCCCCAGTGAAACACAAGCAAAAGTTATTTGTGTCACTGCCTGTCGAAGCCTTTGGGAGCCAGTACGTAATTCCCCAGCATACCTTCTCTGCTGTAGCAAGCATGGAAGTATGTTGATATGAAGGGGCTGTGAAACTGGAGCAGCCTGGAATATGTTGAGCCGACACATAGTGGGCAACTGCACTGGGAATCATGCAGATCTTTGGGGGACTTTGCATGAGTGAGAAATAAACTTTGGTTGCATCAAACTTCTGAGATTTGGGATTTAATGGCAACCCGCTCCAGTTTTCTTGCCTGGAGAATTCCATGGATTGAGGAGCCTGGTAGGCTACAGGCCACGGGGTCGCAAAGAGTCGGACACGACTGAGCGACTTCACTTCACTTCACTGCAGTGTAACATGGCCCGTCTTGACTATCTTGAACCCTTGTAACAATTATGATGGGGGTGCTGCTGTTAAGCCCATTTTATAGACAAGAAACTAAAGCACAGAGAAGTTAGGCAACTTGCCAAAGATTACACAACTAGTAAAAGATAGCACAACTGTGAACCTCGGGAATGGAAACTCCAGAATCTATGTTTTTAATCAGTACCCTTCATTTCCTCACTAACGTTTTTACCAGTCAGATATTAGTGCATAAATATCAAGGTCTATAAGTTTCTTGGTAAATCTTAGCCAATGTTTAAAGAATAAAAGAATTATAATAACATACAATTAAAGGAACACCAAAATTGCTTGCTTTAAAAAAGAAGGGGAAAAAAAGTCTAGCTTCTGCTTGTAAAGCAATTAAAACTGAAAATGGGTTACAACAGAGGCGACTGTTCTTTGGGAAATTGCCTGGAACAGCAGAAAATCTCTTAAAGAAAAACTCAGTTTCTCTTTCTTTACCCACTTCCTTAGAGTTTACCCTAAAGGGCAAGAGACACAATTAAAAGTATAATTAGTGTTCTCACCCCATCTTCCCAATTACATGTTTCCTTTCTAACTGAAACAAAATATTTAACAGATTCATTATTTTCTCCCTAAATCCAAGCAAATTCTTAATGAGTGGCTGAGATCCTTAAGATGACATGGAACCATCAGAAACCTCACGCTGTGAACTGGAGGGTGTCTGAGTCCTCTGTGAAGTAAGGACACTTGTCAAGGTCCTCTCTATCCTGTGCGGTCTGGCATAATCGCTGCTCGTCGTAATTCAGGACACTTGGTCAAGTGGTTCTCTCAAAAGCAATTAATGAATTTTATGGGAACAGGGCTGGTCAGAAGGTCTGCCAGTGAGGGGCATGCCATCTCAACCTGGGGACACTCACAAGCTGGCAGGTATGGCTCTTAGCTGACTCTTCCTCTAAGTTTAGGGGTTGTCAGCCTTTCAAAAGTCAGATGATGCTGACGGTGGGAAGCAGATTCCTAACGGTCTCTGGAGTCAGGCTGCCTGGGTTTGAATCCCAGTTCTTCTGCATACCAGCTAGGAGATTGGGGATGTACTACTTAATTCTCTAAGCCTGTTTCCTCATTTGCATGACAGACAGGGACAGAATGTCTATTTCATTGTGCAAAGAATCAAAGAAGTTGCATGCACAAAGCCCAGCACAGTACTCAATACAAATTAGCTATCATTTTCATAATTATCACTAGAGAAAGCTTATTGCCCTCTCTTGCTGTTTACCTGCCTTGTGGAGAGACATGTATTTGTATAACAGTCTAGGCTTTTCTTCGCATACTTTACTTACTCTTCTCTGGGGAGGTGGAATGACTCATCTGGTTAGTGAATTGGGGAGGAGGAGCTGGGCAGGCATAGCCCTGCCCCTTTTCCCACCTTCTCCCTGGAAGTCAGCTGCCTACAGGAAGGGAGAGGTCCTCTGAACTGCTCTGCCATAGTTTTTCAGGGTGAGGTCTGCAATTTTCCAGTACAGTCCACGAGTAGGTGTTTACCCCTGATTAGTGGCAGGGTCTAGTATTAAGAAGCCCATTGTAGATGCATATCTAAGCCATGTTCTCCTAACTAGTCTTTATTAGTAATAAAAGCAGTGTTTTCATCTCCATCTTCCGATCTCCTATGTCTCTCTCAGCTATATCAGAACTGGTGTAGAGAAAGAGGTGCTGTTTATTGGATTACCTTCAACCTCAGTGATGGTCACTGCGATATTTCTGGTGGGCATTCATGGCCTTTTATGAGTTGGCTGGTTCCTACATTTAGGAATTTAAATTTCTACATTTAGGAATTTAACCTTAGGATATAATCAATCACATGTGACATTACAGGGCAATTCACAACAGAGTTGATTATAAAAGTGAAAAATGGAAGATTTGGGAGAATGGCATTGAAACATGTGAAATGTCATGTATGAAACGAGATGCCAGTCCAGGTTCAGTGCACGATGCTGGATGCTTGGGGCTGGTACGCTGGGACGGCCCAGGGGGATGGTATGGGGAGGGGAGAGGGAGGAGGGTTCAGAAATTAATAATTTAAAAAAAATAAATAAATTAAAAAAAAAAAAAAAAACCCTTGATGAGTTGCAAAAAAAAAAAAAAAAAGTGAAAAATGGGCAACAACCTAAATGTCCAATATCAGGGAACTCACTGTAAGATAGCACATCATACAGCCGTTTAAAGCGACGCTGCCAAGAGTGTGTAACGACATGGAAAGATGTTCATAACCTAAGTGAACAAAACCAATACAGAACAATATCTACAAGATGATTCTATCTCGTAAGGAAAACATGAAATGCAGAAAAACATTTGGATAGGATATACAGGCTATTAACACTATCTCTAGAGGGTGAAATGGAGGGTCATCTAAATTTTTTTATTGCTTATGGAAATGTTCCATTTTTCCCTAATGTACATGAATTTCCTGAAAAATAAGAAAAGAAGGTATTGAATACTTTTCATTTTTCAAAAGCCAAGTGTGCAGTGGCTGATGGAGAGAACTCCTGCAGAGCGCTCAACCTGTACTTCTCAGCCTCAGATGGTCCTGCCCTCCAACCCTTGGAAACAGCCACAAGGCAAACAGGACTGTGTTCACACCCTTCAGGGTCTCCCCTGACCTATCAGTTGAGGTCTGGTTGCTCTGACTCTCTTCTGATAAAAGTCAGGGTAGGGTTCTGTAGGAGCCCTGTGGAACAGTCAGTACTGGCCAGGGAGGGCAGATGGTGACCCAAGCAAGGAGTTTAGAAAAGTTATCAGGAAATGGGCACCTGGACTTTGGGGCCTTCACTGCCAAAGGTTTAAGTCTCAGCCACTTAACACAGCATTCAAGGCTTTTGAATCAGGTCCTCATGCTTAGCCTGCTGGCTCAGATCCAGACACAGAAAGCTCCCACCACTCCTCAAATTGTCCAGACCCTGGTCCCTCAGAGCACCTGATGGGATGTTTCTTCTCTTCATTATCCTCCCCTTTTTTCTGATCCTGCAGCACCTGCATCCCCCACACAGTTACCTACAGCACTAATGCCTCCTACACCTACACAACACAGCTGACATCTCCTACATCCATCCAGCAGCAATGTTGTCTGGGTGCCACCAAGCCTACAGTCTTTGTGCTCAGAGCCTAGAAGAACAATGAAACAGAGAAGGTGCCTTCAAGTCCAGAGGACCCACAGGAACCTCACGTGTATCCAATTAGCAGCTCTTTCCCCGCTCTAGGCTTCAGTCTTTTCTGATCAATTTGGGGACAAGATTGATGTCCTCAAGGTCTCTCCACACTGACAGTCAATGATCCCAGCCCTGAAACACTGGCCCACTCATCCCTGCCTCCTACCTTCTGTCCCTCAAAGTCACCTGACATCAGTTTGAGCATGGACACAGCATCTAACTTTTCAATTAGTCTGAATGTCAATGTCCAGACACCAAGATGATGGCGCTTCTTGGGGTGAGGAGGTTAGGTCAATGATGATCACCCCCCTGTTTTATATCACACACTGGAGGGAGTAGCAGACCCTGTAGAAATGGTCAGGCAAGGCTTAGGTGTTTGCTATCAGGGGTTCTCACATTTTAGTGGCATCAGAATCCCTCTGGAGGGTTTGTTTAAACAAATATTGTGGACCCTACTCCCAGAGTTTCTAATTCAGTGGATCTGGGGTGGTTCAGAGACTACATTTCAAGAATCATCATTTTGGATCCCAACCCAGAGACTGAACCTGGGTCTCCTGCATTGCAGGCAGATTCTTTACCATCTGAGCCATCAGGAAAGTGTGCTTATTTTGGTCAGAATTCTCAGACTCTTTTGAGGTCCGGCCATCATCCCTCATTACCTGCCTGAAGTCATCTTCTACACTTTCCCCTTGTTCGACCCACGCTAGCCACTCCTTCACTCTTCTTCAAACATTTTGGGCACATGTCTACCTCTGGGCCTCTGCATGTGTCCCGCTGCCTAGAAGGCCTTTCCTCAGTTATCTAACTGTAGCGTTTCCCAGGTGGCGAGAGTGGTAAAGAACCCACCTGCCAAGGCAGGAGATGTAGGAGACGCAGGTTCGATCCTTGGGAAGATCCCCTGGAGAAGGGCATGGCAACCCACTCCAGTATTCTTGCCTGGAGAATCCCATGGACAGAGGAGTCTGGTGGGCTACAGTTCATGGCGTTGCAAAGAGTTGGACACAACTGAAGTGACAGCTTGCACACACAGTTATCTGTAGAGCTCATGCCCTCACCTCTTTGAAGGTCTATACTAAAATGTCACTGTCTCAGTGATGCTTTCCCCTGCTCCCTATCTAAAACCACTATCTCCCATCCCCATTCCCTACCTTTTCTCTGTAGCATTTACCCCCACATAATATACTATATATTTTATATCATTAATTTCATTTATTTTTGGTTTAAATATTTCATTTTCTAAATTAAAACGTTTTCCATTGATTTTTTTTTTTTTTACTTTCTGTCTTCCCCACAAGACTGTGGGCTCCATGAAGGCAAAGGGGTTTGTCCGTTCTGTTTACTGCTAAATCCCAGAATATGCTGGTATATTGTAGATTATCTAGTATTTGTGGAAGGAAAAGAGAGAAAGGCAAAGGGAGTGAGGGAAGGGAAGGAGAGAAGGGAGAGAAGGAAGGAAAGGGAAAGGATGCAAAGAAGGAAGAAAGAATTTCACAGATAAGTAATATTCTTGTAATAGTTTCAGATCAACAATAGGGGTGCCAACTTTATTTTGCAGAGTAAGTGCTTTAAAAGCCCAGAAACATCAATTACCATCTCCTATACCTTCAGGGCCCCACGGGGTGGACCAGAGGCCACTGAACACATGGTAGCCTAAGTGAAAGGTGCCCCAGGGGTTATCTTTACCATTACACAGCACATGTCGTACCCTGCAGCACTCTAAGCATCAGTGTCTCATGAAATAAACAACATTTTAGCACCAGTGCCTTTCAAGTAACAGAGAAAGGGCTGTGGATTTCACTTCAAATACCAGCACTGAATGCCTAGGGCACCAAAGGATGCTGAAGGAGGCCATCTCCAGGGCCCCTACCGTGGGGCAGGTGATGAGAATGGGAGCACACGTGAGCCATGAACTTGCCACCCTTGCACAAGATGCCCCATAAATGTTGGCTGAATTAATGAATGACGTATGCCCGTCCAATGTGCTCATAATATTCTGGTTGTCTAAGGGTACAAGTATGGTGACATTCCAAGACCCTGTCCTACACACATGCAACCTCCCAAGCTGTAATTCAACAAGATTCCTCAGGGTCCACTGAGCTTCTTGAGGGCAGGAAGCTTTGTTTTCTCAAGGCTGAGTTCAGCCTCCCCTCTGTCCCCATACAGTTATACACTGTGTGTTCAGTCATGTCTGACTCTTTGCGAACCCAGGGACTGCAGCCCACCATGCTCCTCTGTCCATGGGATTTCCCAGGCAAGAATACTGGAGTATATTGCCATTTCCTTCTCCAAGGGATCTTCCTGACCCAGGGATCGAACCCACATCTCTTTTGTCCCCTACGTTGCAGGTGGGTTCTTAACCACTAGCACCACTTGGGAAGCCTCCCACATAGTTGGGCTACAATAAATAATTGTTGAGCTGAGTTTTTTCCATTTAAACTCAGAAATCAAGTTCTCTCTTCAATGTCTATGCCTAGATGGTCTGATTCTAAAGTAAGAAGAAACTTCAGGTGCCCTTAGCCCAGTGTTTGGCACATAGTAGGTCCTCAATAAATGTTGGCTGTTAAGTTCACTGCTACTAACTAGGACTGTGGTCGCGACAGCTCCCAGGCTTGTTACTGCTGCCTTTTCCGCTAGAGGAGATGGTGCAGAATCTGCCTGGTACGCTGTTGGACCATTTGAAGAGGCTTGAGAAGAAATGAAAGTGGCCACTGGGTCACAGGGTGGGGACTCTTTTGGCAAGAGAAACCACCAGAGATGGGCTGACCCTTCCACATCCAGGAATCAAAGAGGCTGGATGAACTAGAGAAAGATGACAATGTCTACAGTCCCACAAACCAAAAGCTTGAGAGGGCTAGAAGGACTTCACAGGGAGAAAGTGAGCCTCCCAACATCTCCGTGGTGACCACAGCCATCACACCGTCTAAGCACTCTTGTCCCCCTGGTGCTAAGGCCCCAATGGCCAGAGGTTTCCTTCTAGTCTTCTCATTAAGGAAGGGGAAACACCACTCACTCTTTCCCTTTCTCACTCCATTCATTCTGTCATTTATCCATTAATCACATAGCAAGTCCCTATAATGGGTCCATTATGGTGCTGGATGCTGAAGATGCTGAGATGAATAAACCACAGGCACAGCCTACCTGTCACTCCCCATCAAAGGGGAAAGATAGACCTGCAGGCAAATCACTGCACATCATGAGTTTCCTTCCCCAAAGTGTGATCCATATACTGAGCTGGTCTTAAGCGACATATAGATGAACATTTTTGAGTTATGTGTTTATTTTCATATATAGTCAAAAATTACAACTAGCACATCAAACACTGTGTCATGCGCACTTGTGCTCTGGACTTGTTTTTGATGAACAAAAACTGTTCTTGTAAAGTTGATGATAGTAAAGAAAAGTTAAACAACTAAAGTTCAGGTGGCAGAAGGGCTTAAGAATGTGGTGTGCAGATGACTGAGGTCCAAGACCCACTGGAAGTGAATGAAAGTGCAGATGGCAGGTTCAAATCCCAAGCCTGCTGCAAATTCCAAGCCGGGTAACTTTGAACGAGTTATCTACCAGCCTGGGATCTTGATTTCTTCCTGCATAAAGTGATTATGTCTACCTCGTGGATTCTGCTGTACATAATAAACCTGGTAGGTACAAATTCATTATTAGTTTATTATCATTACATCCTGTTCTCCGTGCACATATAATAGAGATGGAAAACTGCTACACTTGGGGTAGGGTGGAGAGGGGTGGGGAGGTGGCAAATGCTCAAAGTTGCCAGCCAGCCATGAAAGCAGATAAGGGAATGAGAAATGGCTTTATTTATGAGCCCAAGACAGCATCTTAAAAAGCACAGCCATTACTTTACCAACAAAGGTCCATCTAGTCAAAGCTATGGTTGTTCCAGTAGTCATGTATGGATGTGAGAGTTGGACTATAAAGAAAGCTGAGTGCCAAAGAATTGATGCTTTTGAACTGTGGTGTTGGAGAAGACTCTTGAGAGTCCCTTGGACTTCAAGGAGATCCAACCAGTCCATCCTAAAGGAAGTCAGTCCTGAATATTCATTGGAAGGACTGATGCTGAAGTTATAACTCGAATACTTTGGCCACCTGATGCGAAGAACCAACTCACTGGAAAAGACCCTGATGCTGGGAAAGATTGAAGGCAGGAGAAGGGGACGACAGAAGATGAGATGGTTGGATGTCATCACCGACCTGATGGACATGAGTTTGAGTAAGCTCTGGGAGTTGGTGACGGACAGGGAAGCCTGGCATGCTGCAGTCCATGGGGTAGCAAAGAGTCGGACACGACTGAGCGACTGAACTGAACTGAACTGAATGAGCCCAAGGAGCTTTTGGGACTCCCTGATGAGAAGGGAGACAGCCGGGCAGCAGAGGTGCTGGCTCACTGTCAGCAGCTGCCCCAGTGGTCCAGGGCCCATCTGTCTCAATGGGCTTCAGCCCTCTCACCACAAATGGTATGTCAGAGCCGCAACACAGAAATTCTAACGCTGGTGGGTTCCTAGGCACTGCAGCTCACAGGACTCAGCTCTACAGCTCAGAGGAACCTAAAAGAGGAGCAGGCTGGGTGTCCTGCAACACTGGCAGCCCAGGGAGGCTCAGAAAAGGCCTCCAAAACTATAAAAAGTCCTGACAAGGGATAAGGCTTAGTATTTGATTCCCTGGGCAAAGTGTCCACTTTACTGTGCAGACAAGCACAGGCACCTAGGGTACATCCATCCAAGGCAGGGAATGCAACTCAGCCAAGAAAAGGAGTGCAACCACACGGGTGGATCTCCAGTGCCTTATGCTGGAGGAAAGAAGAGAGTCAGAGGCTGCATCATGTATGATGACTACAGCTATCACCTTCCGGGAAAGGCAGAGCGAGAGGGCCAGAGAGTGAATCAGTGGTTGCCAGGAATGAAGGGTACATATAGAAGACTATACATTGAGACACCACTTCATACCCACTGGGATGGCTGGAATCAAAAATACAGATAATCATAAGTATCGGCAAGGATGTGGAGAGACTGGAGCTCTCATACACTGCTTGTGAGATAGCAAAATGGTGCAGCTACTATGGGAAACAGCCTGGCAGCTCCTCTAAAACGTTACACATACTTACCCTATGACCCAGCAATTCCACGGGAAAACATATACCCACATAAAAACCTGTACACCAACGTTCATAGCAGCATTATTTATGATGGCCAAAAAGCAGAAACAACCCAAATGTCCACCAACTGAAACATGGATAAACAAAATGCAATATATATAAAATAGATTATCATTCAGCAATGAAAAGGAATGAAATACCGACACATGCTACAACACGGATGAGCCTTGAAAATATTCTGCTCAGTGAGAGAAGCCAGTCATGAAAGACCAGATAGTGTGTAATTCCATTTAGACTAAGTATCCAGAATAGGCAAATCCATAGAAAGTAGATTAGTGTTTTTCAGGGGCTGGGGCAGGGGAAGAAGGAATAAGACCAGGGAATTTGGGGGTAGGTAGTAGAATAGTGTGTATCTTGTTTGTGGTACTGGTTACAACTCATAACTGGTTCTGTCAAAACTTAGAACTGTACACCAAAGATTCAAAAAACGATGCCTGTCCTAATAATATTAAAAATGGTTTAAATTATTAAAAATTTTAATCTAGTAGACACTCTGCTAAACACTTTATATACCTTGAACTATTTAATCCTTAAACCACTCAGGTATTACTATACCCATTTTATAGATGGGCAAACTGAAGCTCGGAGAGGCTATGTGATGGGCCTAGGGTCACAACTAGAAAGTGTTTTTGAAAGCCAGATTTTAATCTCAGTTCTGATTCCAGATCCCATGCCAATACCCATAGTGCTCTGCCTCCCTCCACTCTGATAATCTGGAACATTCCTTGAGCACCTCTCAGAAGTCTTTGATGGGGGACTGTCCACTCATGACTGCCCCACTGGTGAGTTCCTTGAGGGCCAAGGTGGTGCCTCTGGGCTCTGTATCCCCCACTGCACTTGGCACAGAGCCAGGCACTTAGCAGGCAGTCTACAAATGTTTGGGTATGATCAGGGGGCAAAGAAAAAGAGGCAGGGAGAATGCCATCGGGAAATGTAGAAGAGCAGCCTACGATGAAGTTCATGCCTGGGTCTCTTGGCTCTTGGCCTTGAGTCTGTCCATTAGACCACACAGTCACCATCTGATGGGCCTCCTACAGCGGGATCAAATAGCCGAGCATGAGCTGGAGAGCAGGGTGCCACACTGAACTCTGGCTCTCTCAGGAGCCTGGGGGCAAAACACTAATCCCATAGGCTGTGTTCCTCCATGATTTAGTATTTCTGTCCTGGAAAGAAAGTCTTCAGCTGAGTAAGTCACAGGAAGCAATGAGAACCAGGTGGTTTGTACAGGCCATGACTTCTGAGACTCATATCCGTTCACCGGTCTCCATTCAAACTGCCTCCCCAGGCTGCCACTCTCTCTTTCATGCCGACCCCTCCCCAGCCCATTCTTCACTTTCCTCCTGATCCTTCACCCAGCAAATCCTACAACCAGAGAAAAGGCTCAAAAACACAAATCTGATCACATCATTCTCCTGATATGGAGGAAGGCACCAGCCCTTAAAGCTCCTCGATTATTTTAGGAGACAAAGTGGCCCTGCACTGAGACCCATGGCCTGGGAGGTGGAGGGGCTCCCCTTAGCTGGCACCCTTGTGCAGGACACGACCTGGGAAATCACCCAGGGCAGCTCTGACCTTCAGTGTCTGCCTGTTGCTCTGAGAACAAACACCAAACTCCTCCGGGGAGGCCCTGAGGTCCTGCGCAGTGTGCTGTTGCTATCTGACTCTTTTGTGACTCTGTGGACAGTAACCCACCAGGTTCTTCTGCCCAGGCAAGAATACTGGAGTGGGTTGCCATTTCCTTCTGCAGGGGATCTTCTTAATCCAGGGTCAAACCCATGTCTCCTGCATTGGCAAGCGGATTCTTTACTACTGAGTTAACAATGTCGCCTCTATTTCCTGCAAGTTCTTCCTGCTCCGGTCTGTTCCCTCCCCACTGCATGCCATCCTCCATCCAGTCAGCACAGTTCTCAATGCCCAAACAATTCTGTGTGTGTGCCCCCTTTTGAACAAACTGTTCCCTCCAAGCCCGGCCAACTCCTGCACATCCCTCAGCCATTACCTTAGATGTCCCTCCCTTCACCAGAGCCTAGAAGGGTGACCCCAGGCTACCTGGCACCTCCCTCCTACAGCTCTTTTCACCCTGTGCCATGATCGTCTGTTTACTCTGCTGTCTCTTCCCAGAACCTTCCCTCTACAAGGGCAGGAACCAGATGCTTATTCATCAATTTGCCATTGTATCTGGGGCACGTACTTGGCACAAAGGAGATATTTATTGAATAAATGAATATATCAGCTAATGACGAGTAAGTAAATGAAACAAAATGGCTCATCATTGGTAGGACACACAGGGTTTTGGATCAGGAGAAGATGCCTACTAACTCAGCCTGACCCATCACTTTATGGAGAAGGAAGCTGACACCTCAGGAAGGTCCCACGACTTTCCTCAGGTCACACACATGTGGTCCATTGGAAGAGGGTATTAGAAGCCAGGCCAATCCTCCTCCCACCATAACAGATGGAGAGGGCAGAAGTGCCTAAACCCGTGGGACACTACTATAGAGAAAATCTGATAGCAAAACACAGTAGAACACAATGGTTAAGCACAAGGGCATAATTAGAGTGCCCAGGGCTACTTATTAGCTGTGTTTCCTTGGGCAACTAATTCGAACAGTGGGTCTCCAATCTGTAAAATGGAATTCAGGCACCTACTGCACAAGGTATGGGTGGGGTCAATGAAATGTTGTGTGACAAGCATTGAGCACACTGCTGGGCACTTATCAGTCTATTAAAATTACCTATGAATCCTGTAATTGAATAATGCTTTTTATAACCCCGTGATACACACTGGACTCAACCCCAGCCCTGTTTTGCCAATCAATCCCATGAGCACAAATCCTATCTATGACTCCCTCCCAAGCTTCACTGGGCTTCCCAGGTGGCGCTAGTAGTGAAGAGCCCGCCTGCCGATGCAGGAGACTCAAGAGACGCAGGTTTGATCCCTGGGTCAGGAAGATCCCCTGGAGTAGAAAATGGCACCCTGCTCAAGTATTCTTGCCTGGAAAATTTCATGGACAGAGGAGCCTGGAAGCCTACAGTCCATGAGGCCACAAAGAGTCGGACACGAATGAGTACACACACATCCTTCACCACGGTGCAATGGAAAACAACCCTCAAGGGGACTGGGTTTCTAGAACTGGCTGCAAGCAGCTAATGGGACTCCAAGATAGCATTGAGGTTCCCAGGGTTTTCCAAAAAACCCCTCAATCTAACATCCCCTACCACATCTGGGAAAGAAGAGGGAGCCTTCAGTAATGCTGATCAGACCATGCTTCATACCAGGCCACATATCTCCTAGGGAAGACAAGAATGCGTCTGGCAGATGTTACCTTCTACAAAACATTCCCAGACTCTCCTCCCAGTATTTTGATGCTTGCAGCTTTGCCCAAAGAGAGGCTTTGGATAGACTGTAGTTTGGAGCTGAAGACTCCCATTGTGTCTCTCTTATTACATCCCTGGTGGTGCATGGCAAATTTACCTCTAGATCTCCAGGGAAGCAGAATAATGAATTATTAGCATTTTATCCAAGAGATGCACATACCATAAAGTCAGGGAACAATTTTTTCCCCTGAATTAATTTCATTTTATTTTTGAATAGCCTATAGAAAAAAATAAGTATAAGTAATGGATTGTCTGTTTCCTGATCAACAGAGATCACTCTTTGCTTTGAGAGGGAAGAAAACAGAGGTCATCTTCCTGATTGCTCAATAGAAAAGCAAACTTCAATTGTCTGTTTCACTTAATGTGTTCGCACTCTGATTTCATGGTGTCAGTCCCACAGTACTGGGGATGCTCAACAAGCAAGAGTGAGCCTGGATTTCTTAAGAGCCCGAAGGGTGATGTCTGTTTCCACAGAACTCTATCCCTCTGACCTGACTTACATCACCCAGAGAATGGCAATTGCATTCTTCATGCCTGTCTGACCACTATCACATGCTCCTCAAAGTCAGGCATTTTTTTCCCCTCATCTTTATTCCCAGATAGCATAGCCGGTTAAAATACTGGATGCACAGTTAAAACTAAATGTCAGATAAGCATGCAACATTCAGGACATAACTTATACTAAAAAAATACCTCTTCTTTATCTGACATTCAAATTTCATTGGCATCCCGTCCTTTCTATTTGCCAAATCTGGCAATCTAATCTCTAGAGTTTCATCTCATCTAATCCTCACAACTCTGAAAAATAGGTATTATACCATTTTATAGTTAAAGAAACAATGGCTTAGAGAGGCTGAGATGACATGGCTCATAGGTGGGAGAGCTGAATTTGAACCTCTACCTTTCCATCTATGTGCTCAGTACATGTGTGGGGAATGAATGAATGAATGCACACCTGCAGAAGATGAGTAGCCAGGGAACCTGTTACGCGCCTACCTCTGAGTCATCATTGCCTCTCTGGAATCCCAGCCACATTTCCTCATTAGTGAGATTGCTCACTGAGAGGATACTGCCCCACTTTCCTCCTCTTGGGAAAGGGCCAACTTCCTGAGAACAACACCGATGCAGTGGGTGATGAGGACAGGTTTTCCCTAAGTGAAAACAAATCTCCTGGTCCCAGAACAGTGGGGGGCGGGGAAGGGGAAAGAGGGAGATGTCTGGACAGAACAGGCTGCTCACCACCCTGGGCAGCCATCGCCCTGGAAGCTGACCATCCTCCACCTTCAGCTGCCCTCCTCAGGCTCAGATCCAGCACCCTGGATGGGGTATCGCCCTGGCTCTAGCCTGTGACCTCAGAATGCCAGAGGTCACACAGGCTCTGCTGTTCTCTCTGCCTGGAATTCTCCGCCCAAGATCACCCCCACGTCTGCTTAAGTGTCACCTCCCAAGAGAGGCTTTCCAGCTGCTCTGTCTCAAACAGGTAAGGTCTCCACCTTACCGCTCAGGACTACCCAAAATCACATCACATATTAAGATGTCCATTTGCTGACTGTTGGTCTCCAGCATAAAATAAAAGCTCCAAAAACAGCCTCTTGTTCACTACCTTTGTTTTCCTCACCACCATTCTAGAATAGCACATAGAACACTGTTTGACATACACTAGACACTCAGGACATGTTTGCCAAGTGAAAGACTGAATAGAGTCTTGGTTTAAAAAATATATACATATTACATACATATATACACATACACACATATGGATATGTATATATGTATACATATATTTATATACACATATGTAAATATACACACATATTTATATACAGCCATATCTACACACACACACACACACACACACACACACACACACACAAAATATTAAATTAAATACAAGTAATGAAGTGTTGGGGGAGTTTCCAGGTAGACTCTTCATGAGGACCCCACCACACCTTCACACAGGCTATGCCCTCTCCCTGAAATGCACAGTCCAAGTCATCTTTCAAAACCTGATTCAGTTCCCTCTTTCTCCTGGAAGACTTCACAGACCCTCTCCCTAACCCCAGCCTATTAAAGACCCTGCTACTCTATCTCTGGGCTCCTCTTTCAACTTGCTGGTGCTCCTTGTAGTGGCTATTAACCTACATTGCTGCTGCTGCTGCTGCTAAGTCCCATCAGTCGTGTCCGACTCTGTGTGACCCCATAGATGGCAGCCCACCAGGCTCCCCTGTCCCTGGGATTCTCCAGGCAAGAACACTGGAGTGGGTTCCCATTTCCTTCTCCAATGCATGAAAGTGAAAAGTGAAAGTGAAGTCGCTTGGTCGTGTCCAACTCTTCGTGACCCCATGGATTGCCGCCCACCAGGCTCCTCCATCCATGGGATTTTCCAGGCAAGAGGACTGGAGTGGGGTGCCATCGCCTTCTTGTTAACCTACATTATACTCCACTAAATGGCACATCTAGTTGTCCTTTGTGGCAGACCGTACTTGACCAAAGATGTCTGGGACAATCCCTCTCATCGCACATGTTCTTCTGCAGTGCGACCTTGCCAATAACTCCCCCATCCAAAGGTGGAATTCTTCCTACTCCTTTGGAAGTGAGTCCTGCTTTGTGCTTTGAGACTGCTTAAGCCAATGGCAAAGTGTTGCTGTGCCACTTTTGGGGACAGCCATGAATTGATCTGGAAGCTTTCACTTTCCTCCTCTTGGAAGCCAAGCATCACAGAAGAAGGGCAATGACCCTAAGACCTCCAAGTCATGTGGAGGGGCTCTGGAAGATGGGGTGCTATGAAAAGAGAGATGGGTAAGCAGAGGTACCAAATATGTGAGTAAGGAAACCATCTTGGGCATGGGTCCTCCAATCCCACCTACCCCAGAGATGTACAACAGAGATGAACTGCCCAGCTGAGCCCTTGCCAGCTCCCTGACACACAAAGTTGAGAGCAAAATAAAATAGGTGTTTTAAGTCATAAATTTTGCAGTGGTTTATTATGCTGCAACAGTTAATTGAAACATCCTTGAAGGTAGAAATTCTATTATATGTAACATTATATCTCCTAGCTGAGAACAGTGTGAGGCTTATAGTCAGCTCAATAAAATTTGCCTAAATTGAACTGGCTCAGACTGAATTAAATTTTCCCCAGGTTAGGAGGACTACTTCAATAAATAAAGTCAAACTGTCCTCAGTGATCAGCTGAAGATACGACCTGGTCCATGCAAAAAATGAATGGGCAGAGTTTACATGGAGATTTACAGGATATTATTCGTTGCTGTAAACAAAGGACTTTTATAGGGATGAAATAAAACTATGATTACCTCTGGTAAGTTTTAGGAATATTGCTGGTTATGACAGTTACTATAAAAACATCGCATAAAAATACACTATTTCTATGTCTGGTGCTAGGAAACCCTGACAAATGTCTTCATTCTCTGCAGAACCAGAATGGAGGTGTGGTGTTATGGGTGCTAAGTGGCTTTAGTAATGTCCAATTCTTTGTGGCTCCATGGACTGTAGCCTGCCAGTCTCCTCTGTCTATGGGGATTCTCCAGGCAAGAATACTGGAGTGAGTTGCCACGCACTCCTCCAGGGGATCTTCCCAACCCAGGGATCGAACCCACATCTCCTGCGACTCCTGCATTGCAGGTGGATTCTTTACTGCTGAGCTGCCAGGGAAGCCCATGAGGTGTTATTGCCTTGGCTATTTACTCCTGGACATTCAGAGACAGAGTCTGGCAAGCCAGGGTCTCTGCCTCCAGGAAAATTGCATTTTCTTTTTATCAGTCAAAATTAGGGCTTCCTGTCATGGGAGTCTCCTATAGCTGAGAGATCTGACTCTAGGATGCCTTCATTGTGAGAGAGTCATTTCCTAGGCAGGTTGATAAGAAGTCTAGGGGACCCAAGGAGAGAGGGGTCTGGAATTCTCAAGGAGGAAGAAAGGACTAACTTTTTTTTTTCTTCCTCTACACTCCTTAGGATTATATAACAATAAAGTATCCTGCCTGAGGACAGTCTCTGGATTAAACCTTCTGGCTAATCCTGTTATCTTAAAATGTAAATTATGGGAGTGGGTCTGGTGAGGTCTTTACAAGGATTCAGTTCAGTTCAGTGCAGTGGCTCAGTCCTGTCCGACTCTTTGCGACCCCATGAATTGCAGCATGCCAGGCCTCCCTATCCATCACCATCTCCAGAGTTCACTCAGACTCATGTCCATCGAGTCGGTGATGCCATCCAGCCATCTCATCCTCTGTCGTCCCCTTTTCCTCCTGCCCCCAATCCCTCCCAGCATCAGAGTCTTTTCCAATGAGTCAACTCTTCGCATGAGATGGCCAAAGTACTGGAGTTTCAGCTTTAGCATCATTCCTTCCAAAGAACAACTAGGGCTGATCTCCTTTAGAGTGGACTGGTTGGATCTCCTTGCAGTCCAAGGGACTCTCAAGAGTCTTCTCCAACACCACAGCTCAAAAGCATCAATTCTTCGGCACTCAGCTTTCTTCACAGTCCAACTCTCGCATCCATAAATGATCACTGGAAAAACAATGGACCTTTGTTGGCAAAGGAATGTCTCTGCTTTTCAATATGCTATCTAGGTTGGTCATAACTTTCCTTCCAAGGAGTAAGCGTCTTTTAATTTCATGACTGCAGTCACCATCTGCAGTGATTTTGGAGCCCAAAAAGATAAAGTCTGACACTATTTCTACTGTTTCCCCATCTATTTCCCATAAAGTGATGGGACCAGATGCCATGATCTTCATTTTCTGAATGTTGAGCTTTAAACCAACTTTTTCAATCTCCTCTTTCACTTTCATCAAGAGGCTTTTCAGTTCCTCTTCACTTTCTGCCATAAGGTGGTGTCATCTGCACATCTGAGGTTATTGATATTTCTCCCGGCAATCTTGATTCCAGCTTGTGCTTCTTCCAGCCCAGCATTTCTCATGATGTACTCTGCATATAAGTTAAATAAGCAAGGTGACAATATACAGCCTTGACGTACTCCTTTTCCTATTTGGAACCGGTCTGTTGTTCCATGTCCAGTTCTAACTGTTGCTTCCTGACCTGCACACAGGTTTCTCAAGAGGCAGGTCAGGTGGTCTGGTATTCCCATCTCTTTCAGAATTTTCCACAGTTTGTTGTGATCCACACAGTCGAAGGCTTTGGCATAGTCAATAAAGCAGAAATAGATGTTTTTCTGGAACTCTCTTGCTTTTTCCATGATCCAGCGGATGTTGGCAATTTGATCTCTGGTTCCTCTGTCTTTCTAAAACCAGCTTGAACATCAGGAAGTTTCCAGTTCACGTATTGTTGAAGCCTGGCTTGGAGAATTTTGAGCATTATTTTACTAGCGTGTGAGATGAGTACAATTGTGAGGTAGTTTGAGCATTCTTTGGCATTGCCTTGCTTTGGGATTGGAATGAAAACTGATCTTTTCCAGTCCTGTGGCCACTGCTGAGTTTTCCAAATGTGCTGGCATATTGAGTGCAGCACTTTCACAGCATCATCTTTCAGGATTTGAAATAGCTCAACTGGAATGCCATCACCTCCACTAGCTTTGTTCGTAGTGATGCTTTCTAAGGCCCACTTGACTTCACATTCCAGGATATCTGGTAAGGTGAGTGATCAGACCGTCGTGATTATCTGGGTCATGAAGATCTTTTTTGTACAGTTCTTCTGTGTATTCTTGCCACCTCTTTTTAATATCTTCTGCTTCTGTTAGGTCCATACCATTTCTGTCCTTTATCGAGCCCATCTTTGCATGAAATGTTCCCTTGGTATCTCTTATTTTCTTGAAGAGATCTCTAGTCTTTCCCGTTCTGTTGTTTTCCTCTATTTCTTTGCATTGATCGCTGAGGAAGGCTTTCTTATCTCTTCTTGCTATTCTTTGGAATTCTGCATTCAGATGCTAATTTCTTTCCTTTTCTCCTTTGCTTTTCACTTCCCTTCTTTTCACAGCTATTTGTAAGGCCTCCCCAGACAGCCATTTTGCTTTTTCTCATTTCTTTTCCATGGGGATGGTCTTGATCCCCATCTCCTGTACAATGTCAGGAACCTCAGTCCATAGTTCATCAGGCACTCTATCTATCAGATCTAGCCCTTTAAATATATTTCTCACTTCCACTGTATAATCATAAGGGATTTGATTTAGGTCATACCTGAATGGTCTAGTGGTTTTCCCTACTTTCTTCAATTTAAGTCTGAATTTGGCAATAAGGAGCTCATGATCTGAGCCACAGTCAGCTCCCGGTCTTGTTTTTGCTGACTGTATAGAGCTTCTCCATCTTTGGCTGCAAAGAATATAATCAATCTGATTTTGGTGTTGACCATCTGGTGATGTCCACGTGTAGAGTCTTCTCTTGTATTGTTGGAAGAGGGTGTTTGCTATGACCAGTGTGTTCTCTTGGCAAAACTCTATTAGCCTTTGCCCTGCTTCATTCTGTATTCCAAGGCCAAATTTGCCTGTTACTGCAGGTGTTTCTTGACTTCCTACTTTTGCATTCCAGTCCCCTATAATGAAAAGGACATCTTTTTTGGGTGTTAGTTCTAAAAGGTCTTGTAGGGCTTCATAGAACTGTTCAACTTCAGCTTCTTCAGCATTACTGGTTGGGGCATAGACTTGGATTACTGTGATACTGAATGGTTTGCCTGGAAACGAACAGAGATCATTCTGTCATTTTTGAGATTGCATCCAAGTACTACATTTCGGATTCTTTTGTTGACCATGATGGCTACTCCATTTCTTCTCAGGGATTCCTGCCTGCAGTAGTAGATACAATGGTCATTTGAGTTAAATTCACCCATTCCAGTCCATTTTAGTTCACTGATTCCTAGAATGTCAACGTTCACTCTTGCCGTCTCCTGTTTGACCACTTCCAATTTGCCTTGATTCATGGACCTAACATTCCAAGTTCCTATGCGATATTGCTCTTTACAGCATCGGATCTTACTTCTATCACCAGTCACATCCACAATTGGCTATTGTTTTTGCTTTGCCTCCATCCCTTCATTCTTCCTGGAGTTATTTCTCCACTGATCATTATTGTTATATAATTACACGGATTATATAACAATAATGTATCCTGCTTGAGGACAGTCTCTGGATTAAACATTCTGTCTAAAATGCAAATTATGGAAGTAGGTCTGGTGAGGTCTTTACAACCTGCAGACATTCTTTTGATTCATTGGAGAGTATATAACTCCATTGCTAACACTAGCAAGGGGGTACTCTTTCTGCCCCCTTCTGATGTCTATGTCAGAAGCTTTCTCTATCTCCTTTATATTTTAATAAAACTTTATTACACAAAAGCTCTGAGCAATCAAGCCTCGTCTCTAGCCCCAGATTGAATTCTTCTCCTCCAGAGGCCAAGAATCCCGGCATCTTTTCGTGGTTCAGCAACAACCTTTCAATTGGACCATCACAAAGGCCATGCTCTGGATCAGGATGCCTCTCAAGTCCTCTCACTTCAGCCCCACCCATATCCAGACCATCGGAGCCACCAGAGAAGCCCCCAGACCTTCCAACTTTCCCCAAATCATAAACTCAGCACCAAAAGGGATCTCAGGGCCACCTATGCCAGGGCCTGGCCAAAAACCTACTCAGGAGCCTCAGTCTTTTTCAACCAGACCTTTCTGTGTGCAAGGCTTTGGAGGGAACAGGTACAAACTCCATCTCAGCAGCCCTGGATATGAATCCCGATTCTGCTACTTAGAAACAATGGGACCTGAGACAAGTCACATGACCTCACTGGGTCCACAGAGGCCAAGGACAGCTCATACCTCAGGGGGTTACTGTGAAGACTGAGTGAGATAATGTCTTGTGAAACTCTTAGACGGTAGTAAATAGTCAATGAAAGACACAGATCAGCAGTGGGGGACCATCTCCCCACTTACAGGTAGCCTCTCTAGCTCACCCTTCATTTTCTTCTCCCTACCGTTTCGTCTTTGTTCCGTCTGCACTTTGTCCCATCCCTTCAAGACCCACCCCTAACACCTGCCCAAAGTCGATTCAAATATGGGGGGAGAACATACCTCTGCCCTTTTGCTTCCATCCTCAAGCCTGATCGGTCTAATACAGAACTTCCTTTATCCCCCCACCCCTACCTCCCAACCTCCCTGTGCTCTAATCCCCACATTCAAGTCTCTTATGCTTGCCTAAGTGTCCTGTCTGTCTCCTTTGCTTGGCTGTGAGTTTTCAGAGTCAGGAAATGAATGTTTCATCTTCACATGCCAGAGCCTAGCCCAGGGTCTGGCTTGAACAGGGGCTCAGTAGATTTGTGTGGGGTAGGTGGGGAATGTATTATCAAACAATTGAATAAATGAGTGAGTGAATGAACATGCTGGTGAGAACAGAGCACAGGATACCCTGAAAGATCAACTTTCTTGCTGAAGGCTCAGGGGCTCCACAAAGCATCCTCTCTTTCCCATTCCAGACCCCAATTCCATCTTCTGGAATTCCTGGATGTTGGAACTGTTTGGTCTCCAGGTCTCTTGGGCCACTCTCCTTTCAGGGGAAATTTCATTCCAGCATGGGTAACTCCTGTACCACACTGACTGGGTTGGGGATGGGCCCAACCAACACTTGTTCAGAACCAGTGAGCACCAGATGTTTACGGGGATACCTGGGAAGGGGATGGTCATTCTCTCCTCCTGATATACTGTGAGGAAGTCCAGTCTAGGGTAGTGACAGCCTCTCATCTGGCTAGCACATGAGAAGATGAACTGAAGATAAAGTTACACAGGGAGGAAGGTGCAGCGGAAAGGTATCAAGGGCAGCTGAGGCACAAGGACCTGACAGAGTGATCCAGCAGCCCTGTCCCTGGACCTCTCATTTACATGAACTATATCTCCCTCTTACGAATGTTTGGGTTGGATGTTTCATCACATGCATTGGAAAGAATCCAAAGACAAGGACAAGACCAAATCTCCCTCCAGTTTTCTTTGCTGGACAAATCCTATAAAACGCTAAAACCAGGAAATGAAGCATCTACTTCTCTCACAAGTGGCCTCAGAGATAGGTTTTTCAGGCCCACTGAAGTATCTGCTTGTTTATAAAGGATCTCTTGCTTCCATCATACTTGATTTTGCCCATCTTTTCAACCTTGAGACAATCCATTGTAATCCACAAACAAGACACTCTACTCTCATTTCTAAACAATAAATGCCCTACAAACAAAGGTGGGTAAAAAAGGACTCTCCTTCTAGGCAGAGAACATCATAAGCAATGGTTAAAACTGGGGTGGTATTCAGTAGAAGGTATATTCAGTGAGCTGGGATGAGTGACCATGCTGGAAGATCTCTACATTCCTTTGGAAGTAAACAAGGCCCAACCATAAAATCATGTGGTGGAGTGCTTTCTGGTCCAAAGCTAATTTCTTTCAGAGTCCCTTTACCCACCAAAGTGAATTTAAAAGCAAATTGATCATTTTAAAAAATCACAATTTACTCTTATTACTCAGGTAGTTAAACAAAAACCTACATAAATAATAAATTAAATCTGTGTTGAAGCTGAAAGTTGTGTGGAATCAAGATTATGCTCATCATCAAATACTAGAGACAATGAATTTAACGCAGAGGCTGTGACCTGGCTTTAGCAGATCTTTAAAATGATCCAGAACCCCAGGACCATTCCTCAGTGCTAAAGGCTGAGCTGGCAATGATAAGGATGTCAGCCATTGCTCTTAATGGGGCTAGTTACTGTTCAATGACTTTGGGGGCTCAAGGTGAATCATTCAAGAAACACTCATCTGAGGATGAGGTTTTGGAAAAACCCAACGTTAAAGTCTTTGGATTCACTGGCAGAAAATTGCAATGCACAGACTGGAAAAATCCATGACCTTCTTTGACAAGCACCTACTCAGCTTCCCTGGTAGCTCAGATGGTAAAGAATCTGCCTGCAATGCAGGAGACCCGGGTTCGATCCCTGGGTTGGGTAGATCCCCTTGGAGAAGGGAATGGCTACCCATTCCAGTATTCTTGCCTGGAGAATTCCATGGACAGAGGAGTCATGAGAGCTACAGTTCATAGGATCTCAAAGAGTCAAACACAACTGAGTGACTAACACACTCAGCCTGAAACACAAGAGTGTTATTAACCAGCTACAACAGCTGGCTGCCAACCCAATCAATATCCCTTTCTGCCCTCTTGCTTATTAAAAGAACTCTGATTGGGTAGTAGTGGTGAGAAAAATGTGTCCAGCTAAATAACTAAATTTCTTAGCCTCCCTTGGAAAAATGGTGACTGAGGGATTAATTGTTGGTTAAAGAGATAAAAACAGGATTATTGGGTGAAGCATCAGTGAAGCTCCTTAATATTATAGGAAGGCTGACTCCACTGGCAGGTACCCTTCCCCCTATTCTTCCATCATTCTTCACCATGCTTAAGATGTAGAAGTGATGACTGGCGCTGGAGCAGCCATCTTAGGACCATGAGGGTATCTTTAGAATGCAAACCATATGCTAAGGATGGCAGAGCAGAAAGAGGTATAGAACTACTTTCCCGACCTTGGACAGCCTACCTGCCTTGACTGTTATAAGATGGAAAACCAACTCCCTGTCATGTTTAAGTCACTGTTGGTTTGATCTATGATGTGTGCATGCATGCTAAGTCACTTCAGTTGTGTCTGACTCTGTATGCCCCTTTGGACCGTAACCTGCCAGGTTCCTCTGTCCATGGGATTCTCCAGGCAAGAATACTGGAGTGGGATGCCAAGCCCTCCTCCAGGGGATCTTCCTGATGCAAGGATTGAATCCATATCTCTTACAACTCCTGCATTGGCAGACAGGTTCTTTACCACTAGTGACACCTGGGAAGCCCTTGATCTATGATACAAGTGGTCAAATACAATCTGACATCAGATGGGCCAATTAAAATCAAGTATTCTTATTGATCAAAGATAGCACCTTCACCTCTGGTCACCTTTAGCAATCAGAATGCTCTAATTGAATACATTGGTTCGTGCTCCAACTCAGGAGGAGCTAATCAAGGAATGGCTTCACTGAGTACAAAAAAAAAAAAAAAGAGAGACAAAAGAACTGGAAGATCCAGACTCTGCCTTCAAAGAACTTGTGGTCTAATGGGAGAGGCAGGTCACGGTCACAACAAAAGATTTCCAGCAACATAAGGACTTACATGATCCACAGCCGAAGTGTTTCAGACAGTAAGCAAATGCTGCAGGGTTTCAAAGAAAGGGAAAACTCCAGGATGGATGCAAGGCTTGGCTTGGGGCAGTGCAGCTGAAAGCAGGGGAGGATAGGAGCCATTCCAGGCGGATAAATATCCTGTGAATAAGCTTAGAATAAGGAATGAAAGTGTTCAGGGGAAAGGTGAGGGTAGCCTGGAAGGGTAGAGAGGTTCCACTGAGGCAGGTTTAGGGGGCTAGGATAAGGAGTTTGGACTTGACCGTCCAGCCAATAGGGGAAACAATACTATCGGAGCAACTCTGATCTGAGGTGTCAGGAGGAATAGACTGAGACGAGGAGGAGGTGGAGAACACAGCTAAGGTGAGGCTCCAGTAAGGAGGCTGACTGTGGTGTGGGTTCCAGGGACATTCTGATGAGGATGGGGTTCAGTGCCTCTGGCTAGTGTGGCAGATGGGATGGCAGGAGCAACAGCACCACCACTATGGTCCTCCAGCTAAGAGTCACTCTGGACAGCCAGAGGGACAGAGGAAACTGACTCCACATCATCCCTCTTCTTCTCCTCTGCAGTCAGGCTCCTCAGATGGAAGCGTCAACATTCATGCTCCTCCAGCCCCCCAAAGAAAAATAAAGACTATGAGTCTGGTATCCATACAGAAAGAAAGATGCTAGCCCCTACCCAACCGAAAGTTCAGGATTCCAGACACAAGATCCTGAAGGGACCTCACCTGTCAGCGAGAAGTGACAGAATTTTAGAATAGCAAGGGCTCCTGGAAGGCTCCTCAGGGACCATGTCACCTACCAGTTTTCAAAATGGGTTCCATACAGCAGTAGGGACCACTGTACATAAAGGGGATGTGGATGGGACCAAAACAACTCTGCTTTTTCATGCCTCACATATTGAATTTCCCAGAAAGGTTGTATTCCAGATCAAAGGGTCCCTACCACGTCTGAGACCACTGACAATCCAACACCCTCCTTCATCTGCTGAAGCTCACCAAACTCTGCATTCCCTTTTTGGTCACCTTCATCAATTTTATAATGACTCAGTTAACGTTTATATTTCCTGGGCAGCCTCACAAGATTAGGGCAACGCTGTTCCCATTCACTTCAGGATCCCCAGATCCTGGTACAAAACGCACCACGAGGTAGGTGCTCCATTAGCATCTACTGAATAGAGCTATGACTGAAAGAGGATGGAGGTGGTTTTCAGTACAACACTGGCAGAGCCAAGGTTACTCAAGCCTGGGCCACACCCAGTTGTTGCAGGCCACCGAGCTTGGGCCTGCAGTGACAGGACATCGTTGGCTCCTCTGCTCAGAGTTCCCAGCTACCTGTGGCAGGGCTTTGAGTCTGTGCCCCAGCTTTTCCTATGCCGCTGTCTCCAGCCTGCATCCTGTGTTTGAGTAATGGTTCAAACTCATCAAGGGCACCCACTGCATCACAGCTGTCCTTGGCCAGCACCAAGCCTGGCCAAGATATACACTCAGCACTGCCCTTCTGCTTCTCTTCACCAAATTCCTGATCTTTTAAAAACATGTGGCAAGTCTTTGAAAACACAGTTGGGAACGCACAGATGGTAAAGTGACTGCACTAGAAAAATTCTCCATCCTGGAAAGTCTCTGATGAATCTCCCAGGAGTGATTTTTTTTTTTCTTTTTTTCCTGCTTGGTTCTCATTTCTTTTCTTCTCTCTAAAATGAGAAGGTTGGCCTCGATCAACCCCCGAGGATGGCATCAATGTTCCATGTAGTTGTAGGAAAAGGACTGCTGACGTGTATAAACAAGGAATCACATCACAGGTACCAACTGTGGTTTCATTCCGCATCTCTGAGCCCAAACACCTGTAGAACCAGACTTCCTGTCCAGATTTGCATACATCACACAGCATCATCCAGAGTGAGCTGGAGATGCAGGAGAGGGCTCACTGTTGATTTTGCATGAGATTCCAGTGATTTCAACAACTATAAAAAGTGTATGTGTGTGTGTGAAATGACTCAGTTGAGCAGTGAAACTCTCAGAATGACCTTTCTGAGGCCAGTCTCAACCCAGTTTCTTGATGTCACCACATAGGCCTTTTTTCCACAAGGCAACTCAGTTCCAGGACTCCTCAAAAATATCTGAAGCCTTATAAGTTAAAATTATCGGCTATAAAACATGAAAAGAAAACTGAAAAACCATAATTAATAACTATGTAATTAATCCATACCATGAAGTCAACATCATGAACTGTTGGTTTCAATTTTCATAAGAGTTTCATTATAGTTGGGGGTAGGGATAGGGAGGCCGCTTAGATTTTTCTGCTTTTGTAAGAATTCCTGAGGACACATGATAACAATAGAGAAATCAAGCCCACCATAAAACAGGTGAGATACACACACAGCAGAATAATTCCCAAAGCAAAACCAGTACAATTTTTTTCCAGCCGTAACACAAGTTTAATGGAGTATGTTTGGGTATGACATGGGATGGTCCCTCCATAGATAGGGTGGCTGGCTACACAATTTTGGAAGATGTTAAAACTACTTACATGACAGTCTAAAAAATTTTAGCTATTAAAACTCAGAAGTTACAGCAGAAATTTGATTTCTGACAATTATGCTGAGCTAATGTAGGTACTTGTGCATGCACATACATATGTGTGCATGTACATGCGTGCACACACACACACAGAGTGACTGCCTGTTTCCCTGGTCTCTGTTACAGTAACAACTATTGATACTTTCCCTTGCTTCATCCAAATGCAAACAAACTGAAGGTTTCCTTGATATATGATGTACAATCAATAAACTCCTACTACTCTTTTTATAGAAAACTCATTTTACTCTAAGGCAAACATGATGAGTGATTAAGATTCATAACAGAGACACTGTGAATGGAATATATAAGGATTTCTGGTTGTGATAGTCCTTGCAATGGAAAGCTTTTGGCAAACCGAAGACCTGGCTGGGCTCATGTCTCCCACTGGTCACGCCCATTTTTTCAGGTACCCAGTGCAATACTGGGCAGCCCCTTTGGTGTGGTGACAGAATGGATTTTACAGCTAAGCTGAGGCACTCTGGCGTGTGAGCTTCTATGCTTGTGTTTTCCTTCAGAAACAGTGAGCTGAGGCTGAGCTTGAGCTTCCTCTAGAAAGACCCACTATGGGAGAGGCTCAAGTAGCCCATGATGGAAGCTTCTTCCTCTGGGGCCAGTGGGAAGCTGGCGAAGGGGCTGTCTGCAGAGCCCACAGAAGCTCTGATGATCCACAAGTCACTTCCTCCCACGGTCCCTTCTCTTCTTTCTGAGTGGATGATCCATGGACTTCCTGACCTTCAAGTAGCAGCATCTGAAGTACAAATCAAAATGGTCTTGGGGTCCCTCCTACAGCTGTAAATGGAAAGGTGGGGACCAAGGTTGGACTCAAGGTTCCACTGAGTTGTGAGAGGATGCAGTGGGGAGACAAAAAGTTCCATACATCCAAAGGTTGGGGGATCCAAAGACTGGGGTAACCTCTACATCCAGATGAGTCCTCAGATGGGGCCCCTGTATACTCTTCACACACTCCTTTGGGATATTCAATCCAAGTGCTCAAAATATTTGAGCACCAAGAATGCTCATGGAGAGGTACTGGAAAGCACAGAAGCAGTTCTGCACTAGGAGTCAGACGCTCAATGCCGCCACTTACTTGGTGATCTTGGACAAGATCCTTCACTTCTCCCATCCTCAGCTGCCCCATATACAACAGTAGGGTATGAACACCTACCCACCCTACTACACAGGGCTGTCACGAATATTAATGAAAATAGTTGATGGGGCTTTGCAAACTGTGCAAGCCTAAAGAACTGGGATACTAACAAGGCACTGGAGGATTCAAAAGTACAGCCAGTGCAGCCTGAGAAAGAGTAAAACATTCCTTCCTGTTGCCCCATGGGACCCCTCCTCAGTTCCACTCAGGTGAGTTTGTTCCCTTGGGAAAGGGGAAGAAGAGGCAGGCCTTGGCCACTCAATAGGAACATTAGGTGAAATCTGCTCAGAGAAAGTATTTGAATCGATAAGTGTCACACTGTGCTTTCTAATCACAAAACTGGACCAGACACTGGCAGTGGTGTGTGCTTTTCCTCTTATAGCAGAGCCTGACACCTAGTAGATACTGAATTATTTCCCAAAAGAAAAACTAAAGGGAAAAAGGAGAGAGATCCCCTCCCAAAGAAAAAAAAAAGACATCCACAAAAAACAAGTCATAAGGGAGAGCATTAGACAAAGGTTGCAATATCTTTACAACGCCACACTGCCCATCTGATTAAATTAATTGATTGTTCACCTAGTGGCTGATTCCCCTACATCCCCT
This sequence comes from Bos indicus x Bos taurus, assembly GCF_003369695.1. Taxonomy (NCBI): domain Eukaryota; kingdom Metazoa; phylum Chordata; class Mammalia; order Artiodactyla; family Bovidae; genus Bos; species Bos indicus x Bos taurus. Next base: position 49,634,420 of record NC_040080.1, read on the forward strand.
ACCCTCAGAATTAACCAGACACAGTCTAGACACAGTCTTAGCGTCATCAGAATATTTAAGGAATTTTCAGTGGGTCACATGGCCTCCTCGTTATAGTCAGCCAGCTCGGTTAAGGGGCAAGCCTGTGGATAACACGCCACATGGGAATCCCACCTCCTGTACCCACCCTGCGTGGCCTTCCCTGGATTTGCAGTGGAAGTAACAACACTGATCTCATCAGTGGAGCTGGAGGGATTAATGAGAGAACACCAGGAAACTGCTCAGCATAGATCCTGGCACCTGAACACCTCCATAAAGGGGACCCAGGGGTTAGTCACAACTAAGGAAAGGAAACAAAGCCAAGTTTCTTCTTTTTTCTGGGGCAGCATAGCATCATGGAGAGACACCAATCTGGGGGGTTCAGGGAGCTGAGGCAACCCCCTGCCACCACGTGAAGTCAGAACTTTCTACCTCTAAAGCTCGGGACCTTGTCTCACCCACTAAGCTTGCTCATCTGCCAGCGGCCCTGTGGCTCCACACATCTATTCACCCCCCTGGTTCTCAGGTGTCTGGTTTGCAAAACCTGCCTGATCCCCAGGCTGAGCTGCCCCAGGAGAGCTGGGCAGGCTCCTTCCAGCTCAGAGATCCAAGAGTCTCTGCAGACACGGCTTTCAACTCTGAATTAGAGCAAGGTGCCATCTCACAGGAAGACATCGGGTATAAAGGAATAATGAACAATCATTCCCTTTCCGTTCTTCAAAGAGAAGCAAGCTTTGAAAAGGAGAGATTCTCCGAGCAGAGAATTCAGAAACAGAGGAAGATGCCCAGCCAGTTAGCCAATGGTTAGCGCCAGGTTCCTGGCTTGCCTGTTAATGCAGTTCCATGGATTTGTGGTTCATTTTACATACCACAAATATTGATTAGGTGCCCACTACGTGTTGGGTTGGAGAAGGCAATGGCACCCCACTCCAGCAGTCTTGCCTAGAAAATCCCATGGATGGAGAAGCCTGGTAGGCTGCAGTCCATGGGGTCTCTAAGAGTCGGAGATGACTGAGCGACTTCACTTTCACTTTCATACATTGGAGAAGGAAATGGCAACCCACTCCAGTGTTCTTGCCTGGAGAATCCCAGGGGCAGGAGAGCCTGGTGGGCTGACGTCTATGGGGTCACACAGAGTCGGACACGACTGAAGTGACTTAGCAGCAGCAGTATGTGTTGGGTGATGGTGGTAACCGATCACACAAATGCACTTGCTTGCGTGGAGCTTACATTCTATGACCTCCTTCATCCATTGAACAAATGTACTTAAGAGCATACAATGTGCCAGATGCAGTACCAGAGACACAAAGATGAAGAAGATAGAGTCTGATCTATAAAGATTAATAGGTGAGGAAATTATTCCATATAACCTGGGACTTCCCTGGTGGTCCAGTGGCTAAGACCCTGTACTCCCAATGTAGGGGGCCTGATTCCACCCCTGGTCAGGGAACTAAATCCCACATGCTGCAACTAAGACCTGCTGCAGCCAGACAAATATATTAAAAAAAAAAAACAACAACCTGACGAGTGCTATAATAATAGCGGTTTCAGATGACTAGAGAATGATAATACCAACAATAACAGCTGACATGCATCGAGCACCCACTATCCCAAACTAAGTGCATATAAATGTCATGTCATTTTATTTTATCCCGAAAATACTCCTATGAGGTGGGCACTCTTATAGGGGAGAAAACTGACCGAGAAGACCTTGCTCAGTTGCCAGGAGTGGATGGCACTGGGATGGGCCCAGACTTCTGGTCTCAGTGGTTACATGACATGACATAACATGTTGCGTGTGTGCTCAGCCACTCAGTCATGTCTGACTCTTTGCGACCCCATGGACTGTAACCCACCAGGCTCCTCTGTCCATGGGATTTTCCAGGCAAGAATACTGGAGTGGGTTTCCATTTCCTACTCCAGGGGATCTTCCTGACCCAGGTATCGAAACCATGTCTCTGGCGTCTCCTGCATTGGCAGGCAGACTCTCTGGCACTGAACCACTCGGGAAGCCCATACCATGTTGACTACTCTCCATAGCATCAACCAGATTAGATTTTTGGTGAGTAAATAACTTAACAACCCCTAAGTCACAATATCCCAAAGTCACTGCCTTCTACATTGGGATTTAGGAATTCAGGACTGATTCTTTCTGTTTATGTAAAATTGATTTAGCCACAAAACTCCTTAGGGGGAAAAATGCATATTTCTTTAATACAGAGGCAAGCCAGTTTAAACTTCAGACCTTTGAAGACCACAGGTGAATGTGCCGACTTCGACAAATGAAAGCAAGCACTTTGGCACGGAATGCTGGCAAGTGTCTGGCTGGACAGGATTATTTTAGGTTCAGAGGTAGCTTTGTTAGCAGAGTTCTACCTCTGCTCCCTTGTATCAGAAATGCCACCTGGGAGGTGAGGATGAGGCAGTGGAGGAGGACAAAAAAAGAGCTTTGCATCAGGCAGTGAGCAGAATTGCAAATAAGGAGGATATAGAAAGAAAAGTCACATCTAACACTGAAGTATCTGGCTGTTGGACCCTGCATTCTACCAGCTCTGCTTCTTTCCAGTATTTGTTCCTCTAGTTCCCCTTTTCTCTTTCCCAATTCTCTTGGGTCCTGGAGCTCTACAGGGTTCCAAGCACAGCACTTAGCTTCCTCCCTGCTCCCCACTCCACCTGGCTCAGTGCTTCTCCCGAGCCTCAGCAGGACACACTCTCCTGACTAGTCTCCCGGCCAAAGTCAAAGCACATTCCGTGATCCCTGGTCCCTGGGTAGCTTGAGCTTCCTGAGATGTCAGAGCAGGAGGGATTTGCTAATCCTTCAGGCCAGTGCTTTACAAACTTACTCTAGCAACAGACTCCCTTTTTCAAATGCATTTTATGCAAAAGTCCAATATAAAAACAGATGAATGGGTAGCAACTCTGAGGAAGTGTAGGGGTAGGGGATGGGAAGCCTCCCCATGTGACCCCTACAGGGTCTATAAGGCCCTCTATAGGACTTAAAAAAAAAAAAAAAAAGGTCAAGATCCATGAGAACCCAGACTAAAGTCACTGATTTGGCCTAATTCCCACAGGTTGGATCCCTGGGTGAGGAAGACCCTCTGGAGTAGGAGATGGCAACCTGCTCCAGTAGTTTTGTCTGGAAAATTCCATGGACAGAGGAGCCTGGTGTGCTACAATTTGCTGCTGCTACTGCTAAGTCGCTTCAGTCGTGTCCGACTCTGTGCAACCCCATAGACGGCAGCCCACCAGGCTCTCCTGTCCCTGGGATTCTCCAGGCAAGAACACTGGAGTGGGTTGCCATTTCCTTCTCCTGCTACAATCTAGGAGATCACAAAGAGCTGGACACAACTGAGCATGCATGCACACACAAGCACACACAACCTCTGTCTATAGATGACATGCTGAGGCCATTTTGCCTTCATCCTCTTGAGAAAACATCCCAAACATCCTTCTGGTTCACTATGGTTAGTGTGGTTCCCATTAAGCACATTGATGCTGCTTGTTCACTGGGCCAAGAAACAGTGCCCAGGGGTACCAGGTAGAAATACCCCCACAGCCCAGGATACAATGGTGGGAACCACCTCTCATGTCACATGACACAGCTGATCACTTTCTCATAGATATTTTCTTCTGTTGACTTTCAGCATATTTCTAGCTCTTCTTCTTACTGGCTGCTCCTTCTCCATCTCCTTTGCTGGTCTTCCTCTTCTGCTCAGACCAAGGAAAGGCTCAGTCCTTGGTGCTCTGGTCTCTTCTACATTCACTCCTTAGGTGACCTGGCCCTGTCTCATGGTTTTAAAAACTACTCACAATCTCCCAGCTCCCAAGTTTGTATCCCTAAACCTTCCTCTCTCCTGAACATTAGCCATGACTGTCCAACTAACACCTGACATCTCCACCTGGATGTCTGAAAGGCATCTCAAACTTAGCAGAGCCCCATCTGGACTCCTGATCTTTCCACTGTCTCAAACCTGCTCTTTCCAAATCTTCCCCTCCTAGTATATGGCAACTCGATCCTTCCTGTTATTCAGACTAAACCCTGGAGGCACCCTTTTTTTCCCCAATTTATCCACCCCACCCGCACATCCTTTGTTTTCTATGGCTGCAACTCTGTTTGTAAATAAGTAGTTCATTTGTACTGTTTTTTAGATTTAACATATAAGTGATGTGTTATGATACTTGTCTTTCTGTATTTGACTTACTTCACTTAGTATGATCATCTCTAGGTCCATCCATGTTGCTGAAAATGGCATTATTTCATTCTTTTGAATCAGCAACACCCCACTGTATATGTACACCACATCTTTATCCATTCATCTGTTGATGGAGACTTAGGATGCTTCCACGTCTTGGCTACTGCAAATACTGCCAGTCTGAACTGCATGTATCTTTTTGAATTCGAGTTTTCATCTCTTCTGAATATATACCCAGGGGTGGGATTGCTGGATCATACAGCAACTCTGTTTTTAAAGGAACTTCCAAACTGTTTTCCACAGTGGCAGCACCAATTCACATTCCCGCCAACAGTGTAGGGAGGTTCTCTTTTCTCCACACCCTCCCTGGAGGAACTCTTGTTGTTCTTTCATTCTCTCACACCCCATACCCAATGCGGCCATGACATCTCGCTGACTCCTCCTTTCCATTATGGCCCAAATCCAAGCACCTCCACTGCTACCAGCCTGGCCCAGGCCACCATCACCTCCCGCCTGCATTGCTGTAAGAGCCTCTATACACTAGTCTCCCTGCCTCCCGCTCCTCTAGCCTCCATTCTCAACCAACAGCCAACGTGTTTCTTTTTAAATCTTCAGTCAGATCTTCAAATCCTGACTCAGTATTCTACAGTGAACTTTCTAGTTCACTAAAAACAAGAGCCAAAGTCTACGGTAGCCCATAAGGGCCTACTTAGCCTGGCGCCTCAGGACTCTCTGCTTCTCTATCTTATCCCTGGCTCACTCACTTCTCTACACTACAATGGCTTCTTTGCTATTCCTGCCTCAGGGCCTTTGCACTGGCTGTTCTCTCTGCCTGGAACACTCTCCTCACCTTCTTCACCTTTCTCTGCACCAACATCACATGGTCATTGAGACAACCCTAACCACACTATTTATAATTATAACTCACCATCCCCAGCCCTCCAGATCCCCCTTGCTCTGATTTATTTTTTCCATGCTGCTGCTGCTGCTGCTAAGTCGCTTCAGTCGTGTCCGACTCTGTGTGACCCCATAGACAACAGCCCACCAGGCTCCCCCGTCCCTGGGATTCTCCAGGCAAGAACACTGGAGTGGGCATGTATCAATTTCTAACATGTTTATGTTAGAAGTATGTTTATTGTTTAGGGTCTTATGTTTATTATGTTTATTGTTTAGGGTCTTATGTTTATTATATTTATTGTTTAGGGTCTTATGTTTATTGTTTAGGGTCTCCTTATGTTTATTGTTTAGGGTCTCTTTCCACTAGAATGCAAGTTCTATGAAGGCAAGAATTTTTGTCTGTTTGAACACTGATGTATGTTATGTGCCCAGAACCATGCCTCCTCCATAATAGGCTCTCAATAAATATTTGTTGAATGAATGAAAAACAAATGATTACTTTGCAGCTTATAGATCACTTTCACATCTGATGATTCCTTTGAGCCTCAAAACTCTGCTGGTTTTTTTTCAGATAAGAAAACAAGTTCAGAGAGGTTAAATAACTTGCCTGAGATCACACAGCTTGTTTTACAGTGGACCTCATACTCTCTTCTGTCCTTAAACCCTCAGATGCCTCTGATTTAACCACACTGGCAACAGTCCCTCCAAGGCCCAGGCCCCACCCAGCTCTCTCCTTCTCCCCAGACTCATACCCCGCCATGCTGGGGACCACGTTTACAGGTTTAGGGATTATTTTTCCCCCAGAGGAGCATTTTGTACACTTTCCCTCAAATGAACTCATATCTGATTTCTAGGGACCATCTGACATAGACATCAGCTTCCAAGGCCAGCTTCTAACCCCAAGACCCTCCTCCCAAACACAGGAGGGACACTGACACACTTGCCACTCCCAACCTTCTGTGACACATGTATCATCATACCTGGACATTCTGTAAGGAATGAGAGAGGAGGTGCAGACAGCAGGAGGGGAGAGAAGCACTGCAAATCAAGAAAAGGCCCTCCTAGCCCTTTCTTAACAACCAGGGGCTGAAACGCGAGGTCACTGCTGCACCACTTAAAAACTGCTTCTACTCTCCTGCTGAGAAATTTCTTTTGGGCCTGAGCCACAGGAACAGCTACAGCAGCTCGTTTATTTCTGCCTCATCCATCACACTCTGAATTGTATATCTGCTCATGATGACTCCTTTTTTTTTTTGCACAGACTACTGGGAAGCTCGAGGCAGCAAATCGTGGTTCTCAGGTCTTTGGATTCTAGTACTTGCACGAGTGGCCCCCTGGTTCCCTGGTTCTCCTACTCACACATGGTAAACTGTAGCATTTCTTGGCTTCCATAACCATATAAGCCAAATCCTATAACAAATCTCCTCATATATGTGTGTGTGCACATGTGTGCACATGTGTGTGTGTGTGCTCAGTCGTCTCCAACGCTGTGTGACCCCATGCACTGTAGCCCACCAGGCTCCCCTGTCCATGTAATTTTCCAGTTAAGGATATTGGAGTGGGTTGCAATTTCTTACTCCAGGGGATCTTCCCTACCCAGGGATCATACCCTTGCCTTACATCTCCTGCATTAGCAGGTGGATTCTTTACCACTGCACTGCGTGGGAAGCCCATATGTATGTGTATGCTCTTCTGGTTCTGTTTCTCTGAACAGCTCTAATACTGGGGCAAACAATCCATGTTAACTTTTACCAGTACTTAGTGCTGGTAATGGTTTTCCAAAGTGTTGCCTCTTTTGACACTTGCAACCTTCTATGAATACCAGAACCTGGTAGCATCATGATTTCCTGTTCTTACACAAGGAAACTGAGGCTCAGAGGGGTCACCGACTGTCCAAGGTCACACAGCGTGGGCACACCCTGTGAGGCCTGAACCGAGGTCTTCCCACTCACTGGAAGGCTCATCGCCCCTCCTGCACCCCGCTATCCCCCACCCCAGGCTCCCAGCAGCCCCCAGGCATTCCACATGATACAGCCATCAGAGGCCATGAGATCACCACTTGCTCGTGGTCTGTTCCTTAATCCACAGTCCATGCTGGGAGGAAGGCAAACTTGGGGCAGCAACCAAATCAGCAACAGGAGTGGAAGCAGGTAAGAAGGGTGTGGAGGAGGTCAGGACACAGAGAGAGGTGGGGGGCCTCACACTGGCCCCTGGAACTGAGCCTTTGCTCCCTCGCCTGCACCAGCCTGCCCCAGTGACCTGAATATGAAGCAACAACAGACTCATCAACTGGCCCCCAAAATGGCAGCTGCAGGATGGAGAGACCAGGGTGGCAGGGGTTGGTGAGAAGGCTTCAAAAGACAGAGGAACAAGATACAGAATTCAGAGATGCCAACATGGGGAGGGGATGCCTGACTCTTCCCCCCCACCCTCCCTGATGGCAAACTCCAGCACCAGAAGAGAATTTCACATCTTAACCCCAACCCCACACCAGGCTCCAAATGTCTGGTGGCCCTGTGCTGGCCACAACCACTCCTGGAAGCATGAGGGAGGGGCAGCTGCACTCACCTCACATCTGAGGAGGAGGCTTTGTCCTTGGGTCACATGAACCTCTCTTAAGTATTCCATTGGCCAAAAAGTTTGGGTTTTTATTAAGCTGAGATGGCAAAACCCAAACAAACTTTTTGGCCAATCCAATAGTTCCTGCCATGGGTGCAGTTTTACTTCTGGGTGATGTTTTGTGAATAAACAAGCTTGCCTCAGGTCTTCAAGCTGCACGAGGGCAGGAACCATGTGAAGTTTTGCTCACAAGCATGGACCCAGGCCCTGAGCCTCAAAGTCAGCCAAGAAAAGGCTGAAGGGCCTGAGGGAGGAGGCCAAGGGAGGGGAAACCATGTATTCATGAATGCTCCCCAGTATTTGACATTTTAGAGGTATTCAGAGAGAGAGGAGGTGATGTGTGTGTGTGCATGCTTCTGACATGCATCCTGACCCCCTGGCTGGCACTGAGCTGGATTAGGAAGAAACAATGATATACACTATCCCAAACCCCCTGCTGAACCCAAGCAACCTCAGCCTCCTTCAGGTTCCACTTACCCTGTAGAGCTGCCTCTCTGATTTGCTCTCAGATGTTCATCCACTGGGGAACCACTCACTTGATCTTGCCTTCTGAACACCTGAACTGCACAGTCACTGCTTCCCTTGGCCCAGCCACAAGCTAACGGAGACCTCTGCAAGCTTCTAGATTAGCATTCCTTCTGCTGTGAGATGCACGTAGAGTAAAACCCACAGTGTTACACCCAGGCTATAAATTAACCTCAAAAACTGCTGTCTGTTGACAAGACAGCCTCTCACCCCACTCTGCCTCCCAGGAGTGATCTGGTTTGGACGAGACAATGCATCACAGTGGAGGAGAGATGAGCTAAGAATCCAGAAAGCTGGGTTACTGGTCCAGCTCTGCCATGGAACCTTGTGACCATGGGGAAGGCAGTATCAGTATCTCACTCTGGGCTTCAGTATTCCCACCTGTAAAATATGAGAGGTGAACCAGAAGCTCCCTTGGCATGAAGCATGGCATGGGTAGGAGGCAGGTGCAATGTGAAGTCCTTCAGGCTCAAGTTCAAATCCCTGCTTTGCCATTTCTTGTCTCAGCAACTCTGAGAAAGTTACTGAGTGTTTGGTAGCCTCAGATTCTTCCTGTGTAAGATGGAAGTGATAACAGTACCTCACTGGCATTACTATGTTTACCCTTCCCTTCCTGTCTGCTCCTCAAACTGCTTTTTAAAGCACAAATCTGATCCCTCCTTGAAAAGTGAAAGTGTTAGCCACTCCGTCGTGTCTGAATCTTTGTGACCCTATGGACTGTAGCCCACCAGGATCCTCTGTCCATGGAATTTTCCAGGCAATAATACTAGAGTGGATAGCCATTCCCATCTCCAGGGGATCTTCCTGACCCAGGGATTGAACCCAGATCTCCTGCATTGCAGGTGGATTCTTTACCATCTGAGCCACCTGGGGAACCCTCTCTACCTCCTTAAAAGCTTCTAAAGGCTCTCCAGTATCCTTGGAAAGACACAGACTCCTTACTCTGGAAGATGCTTACTCCAGCCTCTAACCGGCCCCCCTCACTTGCTTCTCCCATTCCAGTCACACTGGCTGCTCTCCTCTCGCCATACTCCCTTCTGCTAAAGGCCCTTTGCACACTCTGTTTGCATACATGGAATACTTTGGTACCTTTTCAACCAAATATGCCATGCTTCAACCTCACTCAGGCCTCACTTCCTCACTCCTGACTACATCTAGAGCCTCAGTAAAGACTCTTGCAGTCCCCTGTATCTCTCCTTTGTACCTACTGTCACAGTTGTAAATTTACATATGAATGATTGCTTTGGGGCTTCTTTAACAGTGACTGTTAAAGAACCCGCATGCCAATGCAGGAAACACAGGAGACACAGGTTCAGTCTCTGGCCGGGAAGATCCCCTGGAGAAGGCAATGGCAATCCACTCCAGTATTCTTCCCTGGAAAATTTCATGGATAAAGGTGCCTATCGGGCTACAGTCCATGCAGTCACAAAGAGTCAGACATGACTCAGCTCACACTAGAGGAAGGAAAAGGATTGTTTGATGACAAAACTAAGTTCTGCAGTCTCCATGAGGACAGAGACCATGTTGCTTAACATCTAACACAGTGCCTGTAGAAAAAAATTTTAATGAACATAATAAAATCCAACAATGCTGACATCTATTAAGCAATTTCTATATGCCAGTCACCCCCTAAAAGACTTTATTGTTTCTCTCATTTAACAAAAGGAAGACTGAGTTGCAGAGGCGTTAGGTAACTTGCCCAGTATCACACAGCTAGTAAGGTGTCAAATCATACAAGTCTGCTTACTGGAAAATTATTTAAAACCTTTCACTCAACAGAAGAAGCAGGATACAGGGAACAGATCTTCAAGCAAGGAGGCTGGCACTTCTTAAGCACTTCATCATCATCATAATTGCTAACAGACAATTGATGTATTCAGTTATGGTGTGTTCAATATTATTCTGAGGATTTTACATAAATTAACTCATCCTCCCAATGACCCTACAGGGGGAGTACTACCATTATCCTCATTTAACAGATGAGGAAACTGATGCTTAGAAAGATTAACTGGTTTGCCCACAGTTACCTGGCTTACAGGTAGTAGAGTGTGTGTGTGTGTGTTAGTTGCTCAGTCGTGTCCAACTCTTTGCAACCACATGTACTATAGCCCACTAAGCTTCTCAGTCCATGGAATTCTCTATGTAAGAATACTGGAGTGAGTAGCCATTCCCTTCTCTGGGGATCTTCCCAACCCTGGGACTGAACCTGGGTCTCCTGCATTGCAGGCAGAAGTAGAAAGTGGGTCCACCTAATTCCAGAGGATCCCAGAAACAATCCTTTTCTAGGAAAACCCAGCCTGTGATTCCCAGGGAGGACAGATTTCCCACCAAGTTTCAGGTTTCTGCCTTCAGTTCTAATAAGCAGACCGAAGCTCCTTCTAGCACTGAGCCTACCCAGCTAAACAGGGTATGGACAGGTATGGCCACAAAGCCACCCACTGCTCCAGGGCCTCAGCTGAGGAGGCTGCATAGCATCATCATAAACAGTGACTCACAGGGCAGCCATGGAAAAGGAAGACAGTGGGGGCTAAAAAAAGACCTGTGACCACATATTATAGAGAGGACGATCATCAACCATGACCACCAGGGCAAGCCCTGCCTCCACTCCACACACATCCCTCCAGCTGCACTGGAATCCTGCTCTGGGATCCTCTCAGAGGCTCCTTTGAACTGGATTTTATCACTGGGCCTCAGCTGCTCAGAGAACAGGCTCTGAAGCCCCAATTCTAACTCTACCCCTCAGTAGCAATGGCATCTCAGACCAGTCATTGAACCCACCTGAGCCTCAGTTTCCTCCCCAATAAAATGGGGATAAGAAACACCCACTTCACAAGAACAGTATGGAGATGAAATGAGTTAATGTGTGTGTGAAAGGCCTCGCACAGTACTCAGCTCAGCAACTGTTAGTTCCCCCCGTGGATGAAAGGAAGTGGGTGGCAAAGCGGAGAAGACAGGCATATAGTCCAATTTTCCTGGAGCACCCACTCTTTAGGGTTCACATATTACCTGTGCCTGAGAGCTTCACACCAATTCACTGTTCATCCACATAGCATCCCACTTCCAGAACATGATGACGATAACAAGAATAATCGACAAAGAATAACAGTTGTTAAATATGTACCATGTAGGAGACACTGGGGAAAACACTTTGCACTCATCACATTATTATTTAATATTACTTTGATCATCATAAGCATTTCATAAGGCAGTCCAGAGCCATACTGCCCACATTCAAATCTGACACAAATGCTTACTAGTTGTGTCAGCTTAGGTAAATTCTTTAAATTTCCTATTCCTCAATTTCCTAATCTGTAAAATGGGGATAATAATAATAGCACATATTTCATAAAGTTGTGGCCAGGATTAAAACAGTTAATACATGATGGCAGAGATGTTTAGTGCCCGACCCAAAATTAATGCCCCTTTAACAGTGTAGAGTTGTGGCCAGGAGTGGCTGCCCTGATGGAAACCACAATTTCCAGTCCCTGATATCTTGTTGAGGCCATGTGACTAAACTCTGGTGTTTGGAATGTGGAAGGAATTAACATACCCACATCCAAGACTGTCCTATAAAAACCTCCCCATCATCCTTACTGTTGTCCCCAATCAAGGAATTTCCTGAGAGTCGCATATTCTAGATGGCAGACCCTCTATCAGATTCCATGAAACAGAGCATCTCCTTCCACTAGCTTCAACTGGACTCAACATGAATGAGAAAACAAGTTTGATTGTGTTCAGTTGCTGAAATGTTAGAATTTATCTGATGCAACAGCTTGCATTACCCTAACTAATAAAGAAACTGAAATTGACACTGGAAGTAGGGTACTTATATATGTGGCACTGGCTTAGAAGTCAGATGGTGGGTTAAGATGTTCAAGGCTCGAAAACTGGAGCCTCATGTTTTGCAGCAGTGAAATGTTTAGTTAAACTGTCGCTATGATAATTTAGAAGGCAGAACTTATGCCTACTGAGCCTGTAAGCTCTAGGGAAAAAAGATTGAAAAATAATGGTAAGAGAGTTTGCTGCTTGTTCTGGGCTAAGTTTAGCAAGATATTAGGGGAAGAGAAGATCGCAGGCATGAACTAGTCAGTTTGCACGTAAAATTGGGAAGGAGTAGTGCAGAAGACAGCTATTCCTAGATACTGAGCAATAAGAACAAAGATTGAGCAGACATCTAAGTGAAGCATCAGTTAGAACTGGACATGGAACAACAGACTGGTTCCAAATTGGGAAAAGAGTACGTCAAGGTTGTATCTTATCACCCTGCTTATTTACCTTATATGCAGAGTACATCATGAGAAATGCTGGGCTGGATGAAGCACTAGCTGGACTCAAGATTGCTGGGAGAAATATCAATAACCTCAGATATGCAGATGACACCACCCTTACGGCAGAAAGTGAAGAAGAACTGAAGAGCCTCTTGATGAAAGTGAAAGAAGGGAGTGAAAAAGTTGGCTTAAAGCTCAACATTCAAAAAACTAAGATCATGGCATCCGGACCCATCATTTCATGGCAAATAGATGGAGAAACGGTGGAAACACTGGCAGACTTTATTTTCTGGGGGCTCCAAAATCACTGCAGATGGTGACTGCAGCCATGAAATAAAAAGACGCTTGCTCCTTGGAAGAAAAGTTATGACCAACCTAGACAGCACATTAAAAAGGAGAGACATTAACTTGCCAACAAAGGTCCATCTAGTCAAAGCTATGGTTTTTCCAGTAGTCATGTATGGATATGAGAGTTGGACTATAAAGAAAGCTGAGTGCCAAAGAATTGATGCTTTTGAACTGTGGTGTTGGAGAAGACTCTTGAGAGTCTCTTGGACTGCAAGGAGATCCAACCAGTCCATCCTAAAGGAAATCAGTCCTGAATATTCATTGGAAGGACTGATGCTGAAGCTGAAACTCCAATACTTTGGCCACCTGATGTGAAGAACAGACTCATTTGAAAAGACCATGATTCTGGAAAAGGTCGAAGGTGGGAGGAGAAGGGGATGACAGAGGATAAGATGGTTGGATGGCATTACCTACTCAATGGACATGAGTTTGATTAAACTCTGGTAGTTGGTGATGGACTGGGAGGCCTGGCGTTGTGCAGTCCATGGGGTCGCAAAAAGTCTGACATGACTGAGCGACTGAACTGAACTGAACCTAGTGAAATAAATGTCAGATAGAGTGTATAAGGTTCCCACCTAAGCCTGATGGCCTCATTAAGTTGAGAGAGAAATAGAGGTTTGAGGTGAAGGAAGAAATAATCCAAACTGGAGAATTAGGTCTAGGAAAAAACTGGCTGCTGGTAAGCAAGATGTCATAGATGAAAATCCTACTGAGCTGTTGAGGGAATTGCATTGGCAAAATCTATGAGCCTAGATTTTTAAAATCTTTTACTGTTAAAGCATTAAAACAATCCTTGTGTTATGCAAAGTTGCTTCAGTCATGTCTGATTCTTTGCAATCCCGTGGACTATATGTAGCCCACCAGGCTCCTCTGTCCACGGGATTCTCTAGGCAAGAATACTGGAGCAGGTTGCCATGCCCTCCTCCAGGGGATCTTCCCCACCCAGGGATCAAATTTGCATCTCTTATGTCTCCTGCATTGACAGATGGGTTCTTTACCACTAATGCCACCTGGGAAGCCCAAAACAATCCTTGGGCCCCTTAAAGTTCAAGGCAAAGACTAGATTACTAGATTTAGAGCCTCAAAGAGGTCATATTCCCTAAGACCCACTTCAAGGGTGGCCAAGAAGCATCAGGAACGATATTCCTCCTACAGAGCCACAAGTGTGAAGAACAATGAACCGGGAAATTGCTCTCAGAGAGGAGCAGAAGTGGGGCTTAAGCAAGGAAACCTCACCCATGGTCTGCTTGGCAGATTTCATAACTACTAGGGGCCAGTGACTTCTGTGTATCTCTCACTGCTGCCTCTTCCTAATGGGTTATCGTCCGATACAGGCACAGAGGGGAAGATAATGAGTTTCTTTTGGATCCTGGGTCCCTGAACCATGAGGAGCCACATTCAACTCCATGGATAGGACAGGAATTCACCCAAAGATCCAGAACTTCAAGTTGAAAGTAGTGACTGGATAGAACATGAGGATCTTCCCTTAGAGGAAGGGAACCATGTTTTGTGTCTGAAAAGAAGGAAACACAGAGATATTTGGTGGTCAGAGGGCCTGTGACATATCTGGCCAGTGATATACAAATATGATGATGAAGGCTCCTTTCAGGCTTAGCCCATAACACCGTTCTTAAGATGCCCACGCTCTCCTTCCTCTACCTATGGGCTGGATAAATGTCCAAAGAAGGCCCTAAAGGCCACAGGTTGAAGGTAAAGAAAGCACTCTCTCCAACAGTCTTGGTATTCAAATGACTCTCCAGTTCACTCCCACCACACTCCTCTCCCAATCAGTCTTTAGTGAGTAAGAAATGACTAGTCAGCCATTAAAAAGAATACATTTGAATCAGTTCTAATGAGGTGATGAAACTGGAGCCTGTTATACAGAGTGAAGTAAGTCAGAAAGAAAAACACCAATACAGTATACTAACGCATATATATGGAATTCAGAAAGATGGTAACGACAACCCTATATGCGAGACAGCAAAACACACACAGATGTATAGAACAGTCTTTTGGACTCTGTGGGAGAAGGCAAGGGTGGGATGATCTGAGAGAATAGCATTGAAACATGTATATTATCATATGTGAAACAGATCACCAGTCCAGGTTCGATGCATGAGATGGTGCTCAGGGCTGGTGTACTGGGATGACCCAGAGGGATAGGATGGGGAGGGAAATGGGAGGGGGGTTCAGGATGGGGAACACATGTACACCCATGGCTGATTCATGTCAATGTATGGCAAAAATCACTACAATATTGTAATTAGCCTTCAATTAAAATAAATAAATTTTTTAAAAAAAGAAAGAAATGAACTTCTATTGTGTTAAGCTAAGATTTGGAGGTTGTTTTTTATAACAGCTAATGTAACTATAACAATTATAATATATAGCACTCTTCGAACGGTGCTTGGCATATAATAAACACTGCACAAGTGTAGCTATTACTATTACAAAACCCATTTTACAAATAGGGAAACTTATGGGTGTGTCTGACTCCCAAGTCAATTACTATTTTATATTTACTTCTCAGTAAATGATAGCCAGATCCATTTTATAGGTAAGTTTGGTGTCTGGCTCAAGGTCACAAATAACAACAGATCCAGAATTAGAGGCCTTTCTTAACTATTCAAAGGCCATTAGCCACCCCACCCCTTAACCCAGATCTCCAGGTTGGTCCCCTATTGTTTTATTTTGTTGTTATTTTTATGGTGTGTTTCAGGAAACACTCTACTTACAAATACTCCAGCACTGAACTGGTGAATCTGAATAGAAAACCAAGCAACCCTCCGCTGACCCAAATTTCAAGTTTTAATTTACATTGAGTTAGTTAATTAAAAACGTGCTCTGTGAGCATAGACACTGACATGGCTGGCTGCTGAAATTGCTTTTGCAGTTCTTCACAAAAAGCTGGGTTTCTTATGGTTTCGTCCCGCACAGCAACCCTGTACTATGGAATAACTCAACCAGCTCGGGAGATCTGAGGGAAGATGGGTAGGGGGGGTGGATTTGGGGGATGATGGGTGGGCCAGGAAAACAGCTGAGTAAGCATTTGATCTATGGAGCAACAGAAAAGCAAAAGACCTGAACACCAACTTACCCACCAAACCAGGGTTGGTGAGGTGAGGGCTCATGTTAATTAGTGTTTATAAAGTGATTGGGGATCCCAGAAGTGAATGAGACTATTCAAAATCCCCTTATTATTATTATCACCAGTCTGAATAATCTGTTTTTTAAGGAAGCCACTATTATCGAGTGCCTACTATGTGGCAGTTGCTTTCACACATCTGATCTAATTCTTTTAATCACCCTATGTGGTAGGTTTGGGTTTTCTTCCTTTTTTATGTCTTTTTTGGTTTTGCAATCCTCACTCTGCAGATGAGAAAAACAAATTTAGCAAAATTAAGTCACCTGCTAAAGAGTGGCAGAGCTGAAATCTGAGGTTAGACCTTTCTAAGTGTAAAGCCCTTCTCCCTTTCATCACACCACACTGCCTCTTGCAATCTTCTCTTCAAATTCTTTCTGCATTTAAAACAAAATTCCATCCAAGGATGCCTATGGCTCTTTTTATGTCTTCTTTTTTACTGAAGTGTAATTTGCAATACAGTGAAACACACATATCTTAAGTTTACAATGCAATGCATTTTGACAAAGGCACATACCTCTGAACCCACACCCCTATCAACAGAAGGATATTTCTATCACCCAGAAAGCTCCCTGGTGCCCCTTCACTAATGATGCCCTTTTTTTTTTTTTTTTTTTAAAGAAATACAGTCAGTAAAATGAGCTACTTTCCTTTGATCAAGCCATCTATTTGTGACCTTCGCAATGAGGCTATGCGCATGAGGTTAATCTCTGAGGTGGGTGCACTGTCTTATTTGATGCTTTGAATATCAGGAAGGAAGATTCACATAAAATTCTGCACCCTGGTGGTTCCATCCACATTGAACACGTGGATAAGACAAAGATAACAGATACCATTCTGCCTGAATTATATGACTACCATCATCATTTTGGCCCCTAAAATATGTCATGCACCAGACTGTAATATTTATACAAATAATTTCATTTAATCCTCATAATTATTACCTCTACTTTACAGCTGAGGAAATTGGGCTCAGAGTGATTAGGTATGATACATAAGAACACACAGCTAGAAAAATGTAAGCCTTGAAATTCAAATCCAGGATACCTGATTTCACAGGCTTTTACGAGTGAACTCCGGGAGTTGGTGATGGACAGGGAGGCCTGGCGTGCTGTAATTCATGGGGTCACATAGAGTCGGACACAACTGAGCAACTGAACTGAACTGAATTGATGGGTAAATTTTATATCTCAAAGGTGTAATGGGCTAGTTATGATCATTCAACAAATAGTACCCAGAATTTACTGAGTGTTAGGTGCTGTGCTGAGTGATATGGAGAAAGATACAAAGATGATAAAGATACAGTCTCAACTGTTAGTGCCACAGTGCAATGGGGAGTCACTTAGAGCAAAGTCAGGGTCAAGATTCCCACAGGATGGGGAATGGGCTGTGGAAGGCCTAGGTTTTGGGGAGGGAAAAAGGGTTGCATCAAGGAAGGCCTCACAGAGATTCCAGAAAGACAGTTTTTGAACCAAGTCTTCAGGGATGAGTGAGAACTGGCCAGCTCTGATGGGGTTTAAGGTAAATGACTGCACAGACAATGGTGTGGTGAAGCACTTCTGTCTGTTCTTTATTGAGCTTTAGCAAAATCAATCAAGCCAAATTTTAAACCCCTTACTGAAATGCAACCCTCACTGAGTTGTCTTATCTATTTCCCCACATACTCTAAACAGCTGAGAGTCAATGAAAGAAAAAAACCAGCTTTGAAGAGTAAAACAGTCACCACAGAGTTCACACCCTAAGCTCACACGTGTGATTCTGGAGAGCCAGCAAGCCCTCACTGACAGCCAATTATCTTTTATTTTCTGAGTCAAGTCCCATGTGATCCATTTCCTGATTCTTCGGGTCATAGGTGCAGAAAATTAGAAAGGGGGACAGGTACAGAGATGGCAGTAAGAAGGGGCAACCAAGGTAGAAAGACTTGAAAAGATGATTCAAGGAATTCAGAATTCCACAGTTAGTTTCTGGATATCACTGTACAATATTATACAATAGCTTGCTCAACTCAACAGGCATCTAAGAAGCTGTGTACCAGGAGCTTAAATCCAGTTCTGCCCTGTACAGTTTGATAGGAACAAAAGGTGTATAAATTAAGATAGAAAGATTGTCAGGCTAAGAAGGGCCTCAGTTCAACTGCGTAGTTAATTAAGGGCAGCAAGGATGGCCTGAAGGCAGGGAATTCATCTGTCAGTAAAGAGCAAGACATTTATGTTTCCTGTGCCTCAATTTCCTCCTCTGTCTAGTGGGGATAACAGCAGTACCTTTCCAAGCGAATGCTGAGAGGTAAATGAGTCAATATACAGAGTGGTATTGAATGCACGTTAGCTGTTATTAGCTTGTACCGCTGCTTGCTCAGTGCCTAGATTAGTAACTGCTCAATAAATATTGATGAACAAATGAATTCAGGAATGAATAAATGATGCTACTGAGTTAAAGGGGGAGAAAGATTATGTACGGCCTGGGCTCCTTAATACGACTTGCAAATCAGAAAGAATGTCATGCAAAATAGTTGAAGAAACAGATTTGATGTTTAATGTATGTTTCAGATACCTAAAAAATTAATTGCTCATTTCTTACTGCTTCCTTCCATTTTTAACAAGCCCAAGGAAAAGAGATGGAGCCATCACAATGAAATTACAGTATATCTCATACTACAAGATGGTGGAAGGGGCCCTGAGACCTACGAGTTAAGCTCTGTGCTGTGGAAATGCTGCAATGGCAGCAAACCCCAACCACCACACACTCACCCTGCCCCAAACCAGCTCTGTGGTCTCCTCCTTCCTCAAATTATACTTACTCCAAAAAGGATAAACACAAAAACTGCCTTTAAAAGATGCTAAAGATCATAAAAGTAAAACCAACTTGAAAAAATATAGAGGCTGCTAACACAGACAGACAGAGCTACAAGAGGACTTGGGAGTGTATTACAGATCCAGGCCTTCATTATATAGAAGAGGAGACTGAGGCCCAGAGAAGCAAAGTGAGTTATGACCCACAGTCACAACTTCAAGAGAATGGCCAACTCAGAGGTGAAGCAGGGCACCCAGATTCCCAAGTGAAGTGAAAGTGCAAATGGCTCAGTCCTGTCCCACTCTTTGTGATCCATGGACTGTAGTCCACTGAAGCCCCGGCAGGCTCCTCTGTCCATGGAATTCTCCAGGCAAGAATATTGGAATGGGTAGCCATTCCCTTCTCCAGGGGATCTTCCCTACCCAGGGATCCAACCCGGGTCTCCTGCGCTGCAGGCAGATTCTTTACGTCTGAACCACCAGGGAAGCCAAACTGGAGTCGAAAGGGGAATCCTTTTCTTCCCAAAGGAAACGGGAGTGGGAGGAGATTCCAGTAGGAACAGCAGGTAAGGGTTGGGGGGCGGGGAGGTAAGAACAGGGGCGGTGGGCTCACGCCGGTGGGAGGAAAATTAAGTCTCTCTGTACTTTTTGTGGGTGCAGGGTTTCAAACAGAAATTATCCAGTCCAAAGCTCCTGGGTTTTACAGGTGAATCCTTATTCTCCGCCAGAAGAAACGCACACAAAGACCAATGCCTTCTCCCAGGTGTTTCCATCTCATCAGGATTTCACAGGTACGGGTGGACCTGCATGGGAAGCCTTACAGGTACCCTCCCTTTAGAGGTTTCGCTCTCCAACAGGCAGCAGAGAGGGGGGGGCTTTGGCGAAGATGCGGGAGGAGTCTTGATGAGCATCAGGGGGGAGTTGCCAACTTGGCCCCACCACCCACAAGCGCAAGCGCGCGCACACACACACACACACTTTTTGCTTCTTCCTTCCCCTCCCCCAACGATGACCAAAGCCAGGTGAGGGGACTGACAATTGGAGATTCTGTTTCCAAAGGGCTTCTGCTGGAGCTGCTTGCTTCTGAGCCACCCACAGAAACACGCGCGGACGCGCGCACACAGACTCTCACAAATATGCACACACTCCCATGCACACACTTGGCACCCCCAGAGGCCGGGCCACGCCCGTTGCATCTCTGCTTAGGCCCGGGGAAAACGACAGGCAGCAACATGAATGAAATCTGCCCAGAAAGACTGCATTTCAGCTCCAACCAAGCAGCCTCCAGCCAAACCGCCGAATATGTAACAAAGTTTTATTTCGCTTTTGGAGTCTCCAGTTACACTTCTACCATTTCCTGTGGAAAATTGAAGCTTTGAAGTGTCTAGCTCCGGCTTTCGCAGACAGGCAGGACCGCCAGCTCGAGCTCTCAAAAACAAACGCCCCGGCCCCACCCCCTCCGCCACCAGAACTGCAGGTTCAAACCCACCCAGCTCCGGCCTTCAAAATAGGGGGTGCGGAGAGGAATGACAGAACCTACTGGAAACCACCTCTTAAACCGGCAGTCTCCCCGGAACTCCGCCCCACTCCCATCCTGACGGGATCCCTTAAGCCAAGTGGTGACAGCCGCAGCTCCCAGACAGCCAACAGCGGCAAAAGCTGGGAGGTCTCCATCAGGGGGGTTGTCCATTGCGCAGCGCCCACCAGCTGTGAGCTCTGGCCTCAAAAACTGCCCCAGAAAAATTGCCCGTTCCACCCTCTCACCACGTACACATTTCCCCGACTGTTTCTAGGCCGAGTGAGCTCTCAGTCTGCCTTTACAGCTACGGGGCGTCTCCTTCACCAGCTCACCGACGGCGTCCCGAGGGCGCCGGGAAGCAAGCGGAATCGGGCGGCTGAGGGAGAAAAGCGTCTCCTCCCGAGTCCCAGGGAGCCAAACTCCTTCGCCCGCGTATTTGTCATCTTTAAGGTCTAAAACAAAAAACAAAAACTCCACAGGGCTCTGGCAGAAATGTATACTAGGCGCAAATGATCGCCCCCCAAAGTGGCGCTGTGTTCTGCCTGCAGGAGGCAGCCGCCGCTCCACCCGGAATCGCGGGCGGAACCGCAAGCTCTCTAGCTTGGGACGCTACCAACCACGTAAAGTACGCGCAGCGCATCCCGAAAGCAGGAGGCACTAGGTGGGGTTTCTGGCCGTCTTCAGATCGGTGGTCCCCTCAGAGGTTTAAGAGCAGCGGGCGGCCGAAAGGACGCGGGAGGGGACCGAAGGGCCAACTTAGGAGAGAGTTGGACGCGTTGGATGGGAGGGGGCGGCACCCGCGCGACCACTTACCGCTGGCGTTCTTCCCGCAGATGAGGTGCTGGTAGGGCTGCAGCAGCCCCCAGATCTCGGAGTCGTTGTTGACCGTGTACTCCAGCGTCTCCACGGTGAACTTGGGCGCCTCGTGGAGCGCGTGGTGGTGGTGGTGGTGGTGGTTGGCGGCGGCTGCCGGTGGGGCTGCGGCGGCGGCGGCAGCAGCAGCGACGGTCGGCGGGGCGCAACAGCTGCTGCCTCCGCTGGCGCTGCTGGCTGCGCTGCAGGCGCCGCCGCTCGCCGCTCCCCCTCCGGGGACCTCCCGCTCCTTATCCGCCGCGGGGGCTGCTCCGGGGCCCGAGCCTTGGCCTGGGCCGGAGCTGGAGCCCGGGCCCAGGCCGCTGCAGCTCCTGGGCAGCCCGGAGGCCACGACCCGCGCGTAGATGTCCCGGAATAGGCTCTCCATGCAGGCCGTCAGGTAGATGGCTGCGTGCTCGTGGATGCGCAGCGCCACGCGGCTGTCCACCATCCAGCGGTACACGCGGCCCACAGAGAAGGTGAGGCCGCAGCGCGCCGATTTGCCGCGGCCCAGGCGGTCGCCACCGGCACTGCTCATGTTGTAGAGGGACAGCGCGGCCAGCGCGGCCGCCGTGCAGTGCGCCGCCAGGCCCCAGGACAGCACGATCTCCATGGCGCTCTGGATCTCATACTTGGTGCACTTGGCGAAGCGCAGGCTCAGGCGCTGTGCCTCCTTGGCGATGCGTACCAGCGCCCGGCTCACCAGCGTCGACAGCTTGGCCAGTGCGTCTTTAGGCAGGCCGCCGGGGGCCACCGGGCCTGCCCGGGGATCCCGTGAGCGCAGGAGCAACGCCTCCAGCTCCTGGAGGGTCCAGGGGACCTCGTCGAGGTCCGGCAGCAGCCGCGAGCAGTGCTGGCCGGCACAGTCCAGCCCCTCGGAGTCTTCCACCAGGGCAGTGTTGACAGTGTCAAAGCTGTTGTGCCGGCTGTGCATGGAGTCAGTTAGAGGCGGCCAGCAGCTCCCGCCATACGGGGACGCCGGGTGCGAGTCGGAACAGCACAGGGACAAGTTGGAGGAGCGCACTGAGTCCGCCGCGCCACCATAACCCGAGTCCAGCGTTAGATCCTCCAGCGTCCGCACCACCGGCTTCTTACCTCTCCTGGCCATCGCTGCGCCACTTCATGCCGCCGGGAAGCCAAGGGGAAGGAGCAGCGAGGAGCAGCGGGCGCCGGGGCGCGGGAAGAGCCGAGTCAGCGCCGCCTCGGCTCACTTTTCCACCAGCCGCTGCTACCAAGTGTGACTACTTTCGGATGCCTCCCCGAGCCGCCGCCGCTGGAATCCACAGGGCACACCAGGGAGTCATCTTCCAGAGCCCAGGCCGGATCTGGGGCGCGCTAAGGAGCGAGCCAGGCCGGGGTAGAGGCTCACGCCGGACTCGCCCCTTTCTTCCAAAATAAAATAAAAGTGTCTGATCCTCTCCCTACTGGGCCGGGCTGGGCGCAGAAGCCGCTGGACGCCGGCCTCGGTGTTCGTAGGACGGAAATTTATTCAGATGCCGCCGCGGCAGCAGCTCCGCCGGCAGCTGGCTCTTGGCTCTCGGCTCCCCGGTTCCCGGTTCCCGGGCCGGGGTTCACTCCGTGTTCGCCCGCCCGGCACGGAAGAGCAGCAGCGACCGCGGCGGCTGCAAACCCTGCGGAACCCCGCAAGCCCTGGGCAGCCAGCGGGGCGGGCGTATGTAAAGCAGGGCCGGCGGAGAGCCAATGGGATTGGAGGATGCTAATTACCTTTAAATAAATATATATATATTCCTCGGCTCCACGCAGCCCCGCCCCTCAAGCACGCCCCCGACCTGGGACCGAGGCTGCAGGAAGTGGTGAGCTGGGGCCTGAGAACTAGAGGTGGGTGTGTGTGGGGGGCAGTGGGAGCTTAGAAACGCGGATGATTATTAGAAAAGCAGGATGATTATCCCTGCTGTCCCTACCCTTCAGGCTTCGGCTTTGATACCAGACCTGGAGAAGCGTAGGTTGGGTAGGTTGGACAGGTGACCCACCCACCCACCGAGTTGTGCTCCCCCCAGCGGTTCACAATGTGTCTGCTTGGGGTCGCTTTATGCGCTTGGGTTTCGGATTTCACTTTCCTTTTTCTTTCTCTAGTACACACAAAGTATGTTTTTTCTTCCTCTCCTGCCTCCTCCACCTTCGGGTGCCCAAAACAATTAATGCTACCCTCTTTCAGACCCAGTTTGCCAGAGTGGAGATAAGAAACCAGACAAGCAGAGGGATAAGGAATGGACAAGGCTGGAAGGCTGTCTCTGGACATTAGCCGACAGACACCAGGGCTCGTGAACTACATTCCTTCATTTAGTACCCAGGAGGACCCTGAGTCCATCCTTCAAGTGCCTGGGGGTGGACTGGATGGAGGGCTTGCTGTGGTTTAGTCGCTAAGCCCTGTCGCACTCTTTTCGACCCCATGAACTGTAGCCCCCCAGGCTCCTCTGTTCACCGGATTTTCCAGGCAAGAATACCGGAGTGGGTTGCCATTCCCTTCTCCAGAGGATCTTCCTAACCCAAGGACAAAACCTGCATCTCCTGGTTGGCAGGCAAATTCTTTACCACTGAGCCACCTGGGAAGTCTCACTTTGACATTCTGGTGGGTATAGTTCCAGACAGCTCAAGAGTTGTTTTTTCTTTTTTTTTTTTTTTAACTAAAGAGTGATCTATATGCATGTCTTAATTGCATTTATGTCCAATAGCATTGTCCTGTTAATTGTCCCCATCCACCAGGGCAGAAACCAAATCTTATTCACCTGGGGATCACCAGTCCCACTGTCTCTGCCAGAGGGTAGGGGACTCTCCTGCTCTGGCTTGCTCTGAGTTTCTAGCTAAAAAATGCCCTTCTAGGGAAGGTAGCCCAGATCCTTCATGTTACAAAACAAAATTCAAGTAAATTTTAAAGCTCTTATTGGCTTTATTCAACCATTTGCAAATCTGGCAGTTTTGCATGTAGCAGATGGAAAGGAGCTTGGAGGAGCTGTAGGAAATCAAAGACTTACATAGACAGAATGGAGAGGGAACAAGGAAGTTACACCAGGCAAAAGAAAAGGTTGGTTATTGCTAGGTTGCTTTCCTTTCGGGGATGGCAGGGGGTCTAGAAGGTAGATTACTTAACTATTGCTCTCAAGTGATTCCTGATTGACTAGTTTAAGATTCCATTTCTGGAAGAGCCAGGTGGAGCTTAGCATGCGCTAAGTCGCTTCAGTTGTATCTGACTCTTTGCACACTATGGACAGTAGCCCACCAGGCCCTTTGTCCATGAGATACTCTAGGCAAGAATACTGGAATGGGTTGCTGTGCCCTCCTCCAGGGGATCTTCCCAACCCAGGAATTGAACCTGTGTCTCTTATGTCTACATGCATTGGAAGGTGGGGTTTTGTTTGTTTGTTTTTACCACTAGTGCCATCTGGGATTCCATTTGGGGCCTGGTGTCTTTTTAACACTCGGTACTGTCTTGGGTGTTTCAACGCCTCCGCCACTTCTGAGGCTGTTGATTTCTGGGCCCTTGTAACACTAGGTTGCTGCAGTCTGGTTACTGGTTAGATTCCACACTGAACTACAGATTCCCCACGCACAGGCTTGACACAGAGGAGGCAATATTTGTTGTACATTGGTGAAGGAAGGACATGCTTTTGAATTGCTGGTTCAATTATGGATTTTCCCAGATAACCCAGTCGATTGTCTGATGTCTCTCATCTCTGTCAGCCCAAATCTACCATTACTCATCCCTTCACCCTAATAAATGACCCTTCACCCTAATAAATGACCATTACCCTGTAGCTACCATCCTAATATCTATGCCCATCATCTCTTTCTGTTGACTATTACAATATTCTACCAACTGGTCTCCTTCTCTCCTGCCTCTTCTTCACCAAACCATCAAGTCCAAGAATCTTCCAAAATCCCAGTTCTCATCTTATCTTATAAGATCTCATCTTATCTCATCTCATCTTCCTGTCTTGTAGTAAATTCAAAGGCTCTCATTTGCCTTGCAGATAAATAAAGTTTATATTGGCTAGCTGGCCTTCAGCCAATCTCATTCTGTTCTCAGACTTTTCCCATAATATTCCAAACCTTTTAAAAGAGATTGTGATAGTTAATTTTATGTGTCAGCTTGAGTGAGCCACAGGTGCCCAGATTAAACACTGTTCTGGGTATTTCTTCGAGAATGTTTCCAGGTGGGATTAGCATTTGAATTGATGGACTCAGTAAACTACTCTCTCCACTGGGGTGGTTGTTGTTCAGTCACTCAGTCGTGTCCAACTCTTTGCGATCCCATGGACTGCAGCATGCTAGGCTTCCCTGTCCTTCAACCATTGTGGCTGAGCATCATCCAGTCTGCAAAGGGACTGAGTAAAACAAAAGGTAGAGAAAGGAAGAATTCATTACTCCCCAACCTCCACCTCCCTGAGCTGGGACATTTCATCTCCTTCAGCCCTTAGGCTGGGATTTACATTACCTGCTCCCCTGGTTCTCAGGTCTTTGGACTTGGACTGAATTATACCAGCAGCTTCCCTGGGCCTCCAAGCTTGCAAACGTCAGATCATGAGACTTCTCATTCTGCACTATTACATGAACCAATTCCTCATAATAAAACTTTCCCTATATGTATTTTTTCACATACCATTGACTACAAGGATACACAGTCTTCAATGATCTGAAAACTGCTTTGTCCTCTAGGCTCTCTGTCATCACCCTAGCCTCCTGAAAACATATTCAGTCACATAGACACATGATGCACTCACACACCCACACAGATATCTGCACACACATGAACATACAGACACAAAGACACACATACACATACACACACACCTTTATTCTAACCATACTGAAATCACTTGCTGATTTTCCAACTTAACATGTTGTCCCTTGCATCTGATAAGTCTTTGCAGAGGTTCTTTCCTTTGCTCACTCTGCTCAAGGACACTTGTCTTCCTCTTCTGAATCTGGCAAGCCTCATCCTCTAAGATTCAGCTCCAAGAGTACTACCACAGCAAGGTTTTTCCTGACGCTGCCTCCTGTCTATGCAGCCCTGATTTAGCAAGATGCATCCATCTCTGTTGTTTGGGACTGGTTCTCAGAGCCCTTTCTCTTCTCCTCTGCATGTTTCCCTGGTGAGCTCATCCACTTGTATGCCTTTGACATGACATTGACATTGAAGTTGCTCAGTCGTGTCCGACTCTTTGCGACCCCATGGACTGTAGCCTACAAGGCTCCTCCGTCCATGGAATTTTCCAGGCAAGAGTACTGGAGTGGGTTGCCATTTCCTTCTCCAGGAGATCTTCCTGACCCAGGGATCGAACCCAGGTCTTCCGCATTGTAGGCAGGCGCTTTACCATCTGAGCCACCAGGGAAGTGTTTCCACCTATGTGCAGATACTGCTTGAGTGATGACCACTCAGAATGTAGGCAGCAAGAACCCAAGAAGAGCTCATGCACAGGGAAGAAAAGAGATGGAAACAATAGGCTTCACATTTATTTATTTTTTTCCTATGGCACCAGGTCAACTTGGGTTCCATTAATGCCTATGCCAATTTTCCAATCAGGTACCCTGAATTGACTCATCAATTTATTTTATTCTGTCTTTCCTTGCCTGTGGAATGCACAAATAATCACACCCATCTTTTGGGGCAACTAGGGGTTAAATGAGATTTCTCCATACATAGGATTTAACACAGTGTTTCACATGTGATAATTACCCTATGTACAATGTTATTATCTTCTTCATTTCCCTACTTTTCTGCAATAAACACATTACTTATAGAGTAAAAAAAATGACAAATGTTACATATAAAATCCAAATGAGGCTTCAAGGCTGGGCTGAAATGTCACCTTGTCTAGGAGGCTTAGCCATATCTTAGTGAACCTACTGCTGCCTGTTACACTGTAGATACTCATATGCCTCCTCTCACCTTCCAGAAGACACACTCCTTGAAAGCTGGGATCTTGCCCCCAACATGGTTCAGTACTAATGAGCATGTTCCTTGTGATTAGGCATAAACCAAAGCATATGTCTATTTAGTTTACTGGAATAGATCATTAATGATAATGTTAAGTACTGAGGGCACACCACCCTAAGCACTGAGAAAAATAAACACAGCAACCAAATGTTCAGTATTAGTCCCATACTATCAGAAAAGTCAGCATCTGCAAAAAAAAGTCTAAAGAAAGTTCAAATCTTCCCAAATTCCATCTCACAGAAATCAACACTAATGACTTGTGTTTCCTTCATATCTATTTTTTCCTCATCTTTTGCTTTTAACAGATGTATTTTGACAGAGTTGGAATTGTTCTGTAATTTTGCATTTTGATTTTTCCTTAAGAAATTTCCACCAGCTTGATATTATAATCATTTCCCCATGCTAGTAAATATTCATCCAAAATATTCTTTTTTGTGTAACTACAAAATATTCCGACATATGTTTATACCTTAACTGGTGGGTTGATTCCCCCATTTGGTTGTTTTTCTGTTTTCTAACTGGGATAAGTAATGCGGGGATGAACCTCTTTGTACATAAATAACTCTTCATCAAAGCTAGAAGTGTTATTGATATCTATGTTATCCTTGGAGAAATGCAGATCAACAATGAACATACATTAAAGATTTTTTAGGGACTTCCCTGGTGGTCCAGTGGCTAAGATTCCATGCTCCCAATACAGGGGGTGCATGTTGATTCCCTGGTTCAGGGATCTAGATTCCTCTTAAGGATTGACATGTTGCAACTAAAAAAGATCCCACATGCTGTAACTAAGACCCGCCCAGCACAGCCAAATAAATCAATATCTTAAAAAAAACAAACAAACAAACAGAAATTAAATTACTGGGGTTATTTTGCCTATCAGATTAGCAAAGATTTATAAAGTCAGTCGTGATGAATGGGTGTCGTGATGGGACCTAAACTGGGGCGATATTTTGGGAGGGCAGTCTGTCGATATGTATCAAAATGTCAATGTGTACTCCCTGTGGTTTCTCAGAAATCATATCTTCTGATATTATCTAAGGTGATTCTCGTGAATTTTTCAAAAATATACAGGATGTTCTTTGTAATGCTGTTTTAACAGAGGACTTGGGGAAACAACCTAAATGTCTTTCAATAGGGCCTGATGAAATAATTATATTAATTCAGATAGGGAAATATTTAGAGGTCTTGAAGAATAATGATGATCTTTCTTTCCATAGCATATTGGGGAGTGAAGAAATTTTTGAAAATAGGTCTTAGAATTGCATATTTAATATGATCCCATTTATGTAAAATGTTTTATATAGAGCTAAATATGTATATAAATATGTAAACTTGCCTGAAGGGTTGGAAATAATAGCTATAACTAGTTTATTGGATTTTTGAAGATTTTTTAAAAGGAGTTTTATTGATTCTAGTTCCATTCCTGGTGTTTCCTTCTTCTTTTGTTTTTTGATTTTTAAAAAAGTTTCTGTTTATACTTCTGAAGTGTTTACAATAAACAGGTATCATTTTACCAAAGCCAGAAAGCTGTTTTCCAAAGAAAATTAAATAATTTTCTGCCCGTTATTCTGAAGCCTAGCTGTCAATCAAAGTATTAATATAATCTTTCATTCTTCAGCATTCTGGAAACCAAGCAGCAAGCATAGCAACCAACCCAACAACCATAATGTGAACCAGCCTCGTTCAGCTGGGGTCACACGTGTTGAGAGCTTTATCACATGCTTTCTATGCATCTACTGGGTAGGAACAAACAAGGCCATTTGGTTTGGAAGCCTGGCTTCATTGCTTTCTACCCATGTAATCTTGAACAAGTTGTTTAGCCTCTCTGTGCCTCACCAGGCCTCTATTCTTTGTCTTTAATTGGGGATAATAACAATACCTCGATAGGTTGACTGTGAGGACTAAATGAGGTCATTAGAACACTGTCTGGCCCGCACTGTAAATGCTCAACTAGTGTTGGTTACTTCTATTATGGGTCAGGCACAGTGCTTGTCACTGGGGGCAATAGGGACTCAGCTTTCCTTCTGAGTACTACCCTTGTTGAGCTTCTAGTGGAAACAGAGACATTAATAAGAGCTGCAAGTGCAGCGAGTTTCCAGATAGGGAAGTTCAAGAATTACACACATGAATTAACAGACTGTGTATGTTTCACTGCACTATTTCTGAGCGAGCCCCTGGCAAACATCAGCTATTTCTTGGGTACATAGTGAATGTGTGTAAAGCTCAGCAATGATCCCTTTGCTGTGTGTGTCTTTGTGAGTGGAAGACTCTGTCATTAGGTAGAAGACTATTGATGAGTCCACCCCAACTTCAATCTGCTCCACATCAGTGTGAAGTGAAAGTCGCTCAGTCGTGTCTGACTCTTTGCGACTCCATGGACTATACAGTCCATGGCATTCTCCAGACCAGAATACTGGAGTGGGTAGCCTTTCCCTTCTCCAGAGGACCTTCTCAACCCAGGGATCAAACCCAGGTCTCCCGCATTGCAGGTGGATTCCTTGCAGCTGAGCCACAAGAGAAGCTCCACATCAGAAATGGACATATATGCCTACTTCTTCTGAACTTTCTCCTGAAAGAAAGAATCACAGTCAACATAATGGCTTGCTCATTTGTCGAGTGGGAATAGGTCACACAATGCAAAGAACTTTAAAGAAGTAACTTTTCAGCAAGAGCTGTAGATGCACCTGTTAATATGAGGCAGCTCTGAGAGCAGATCCCAGGGCAATCATGGCCCTCTCAGCATTGATTCTTCATGTCTTAGGGTCATGCAGCCTTTGACAAATGGGTAGAGCTGCATGCATGTGGATAAACATTATTCATATTCAATTGATATACTATATCTGGGGTTCACTGATCTAAAGATTCCACCTGTAGTTGTCAGAATTGTACATTAATATGATAATCATTACAAACCCTAACACTTTCTGAGAATGTACTTTGTGCCAGACAACTGTTTTAAGCATTTTACATGCACCTACCCTGTCAGCATCCCCACTTTATTGATGAGAAAACTGAGGTGCAAAGAAGCTGAGCAATTTACCCAAAGTTGAAGGGCTGTAAAATGTGGACACAGAATTTTAACCCAGACATTTCAACTCCAAAGTCCACTTTCTGAATCAGTGCCACAGGACTGTGTGTGCCAGGGGAGACCTGAAGAAGGGGACCCTAGCCCAAGGTGGGTGGTCAGAGATGGCTTTCTGGAAGAAGAGACTTGGATGGTCAGACTTCGAGGATGAGTAGGAACTTACCAAATAGGGGAAATATCCCCCCAAAGCAGAAACACCACATACAAGGGTACGGGATCAAAAGAAAACTGAGTTGTTTGGAGGAACTGGCAGAAGGTCATCGCTGCCTAGCTGAGAAGTAGAGGAAGGAATTTGTAAGATGAGGTGGAGGAGGGAGGCACCCACCAGCATAAAGGCCCAGAGGGCATTTTGAGGAGTTTGGACTTAATTCTGAAACATTTTTTTTTAACTCCTAATTTTATTTTATTTTTAAACTTTACATAATTGTATTAGTTTTGCCAAATATCAAAATGAATCCACCACAGGTATACATGTGTTCCCCATCCTGAACCCTCCTCCCTCCTCCCTCCCTATACCATCCCTCTGGGTCGTCCCAGTGCACTAGCCCCAAGCATCCAGTATCGTGCATCGAACCTGGACTGGCAACTCGTTTCTTACATGATATTTTACATGTTTCAATGCCATTCTCCCAAATCTTCCCACCCTCTCCCTCTCCCACAGAGTCCATAAGACTGTTCTATACATCAGTGTCTCTTTTGCTATCTCATACACAGGGTTATTGTTACCATCTTTCTAAATTCCATATATATGCGTTAGTATACTGTATTTATGTTTTTCCTTCTGACTTACTTCACTCTATATAATAGGCTCCAGTTTCATCCACCTCAGTAGAACTGATTCAAATGTATTCTTTTTAATGGCTGAGTAATACTCCATTGTGTATATGTACCACAGCTTTCTTATCCATTCATCTGCTGATGGACATCTAGGTTGCTTCCATGTCCTGGCTATTATAAACAGTGCTGCGATGAGCATTGGGGTACACGTGTCTCTTTCCCTTCTGGTTTCCTCAGTGTGTATGCCCAGCAGTGGGATTGCTGGATCATAAGGCAGTTCTATTTCCAGTTTTTTAAGGAATCTCCACACTGTTCTCCATAGTGGCTGTACTAGTTTGCATTCCCACCAACAGTGTAAGAGGGTTCCCTTTTCTCCACACCCTCTCCAGCATTTATTATTTGTAGACTTTTGGATCGCAGCCATTCTGACTGGTGTGAAATGGTACCTCATAGTGGTTTTGATTTGCATTTCTCTGATAATGAGTGATGTTGAGCATCTTTTCATGTGTTTGTTAGCCATCTGTATGTCTTCTTTGGAGAAATGTCTATTTAGTTCTTTGGCCCATTTTTTGATTGGGTCGTTTATTTTTCTGGAGTTGAGCTGTAGGAGTGGCTTGTATATTTTTGAGATTAGTTGTTTGTCAGTTGTTTCATTTGCTATTATTTTCTCCCATTCTGAAGGCTGTCTTTTCACCTTGCTAATAGTTTCCTTTGAGCAGAAGCTTTTAAGGTTAATTAGGTCCCATTTGTTTATTTTTGCTTTTATTTCCAATATTCTGGGAGGTGGGTCATAGAGGATCCTGCTGTGATATATGTCGGAGAGTGTTTTGCCTATGTTCTCCTCTAGGAGTTTTATAGTTTCTGGTCTTACGTTTAGATCTTTAATCCATTTTGAGTTTATTTTTGTGTATGGTGTTAGAAAGTGGTCTAGTTTCATTCTTTTACAAGTGGTTGACCAGATTTCCCAGCACCACTTGTTAAAGAGATTGTCTTTAATCCATTGTATATTCTTGCCTCCTTTGTCAAAGATAAGGTGTCCATATGTGCATGGATTTATCTCTGGGCTTTCTATTTTATTCATTGATCAATATTTCTGTCTTTGTGCCAGTACCATACTGTCTTGATAACTGTGGCTTTGTAGTAGAGCCTGAAGTCAGGTAGGTTGATTCCTCCAGTTCCATTCTTCTTTCTCAAGATCACTTTGGCTATTCGAGGTTTTTTGTATTTCCATACAAATTGTGAAATTATTTGTTCTAGCTCTGTAAAGAATACTGTTGGTAGCTTGATAGGGATTGCATTGAATCTATAAATTGCTTTGGGTAGTATACTCATTTTCACTATATTGATTCTTCCAATCCATGAACATGGTATATTTCTCCATCTATTAGTGTCCTCTTTGATTTCTTTCACCAGTGTTTTATAGTTTTCTATATATAGGTCTTTAGTTTCTTTAGGTAGATATATTCCTAAGTATTTTATTCTTTCCGTTGCAATGGTGAATGGAATTGTTTCCTTAATTTCTCTTTCTGTTTTCTCATTATTAGTGTATAGGAATGCAAGGGATTTCTGTGTGTTGATTTTATATCCTGCAACTTTACTATAGTCATTGATTATTTCT
This sequence comes from Bos indicus x Bos taurus, assembly GCF_003369695.1. Taxonomy (NCBI): domain Eukaryota; kingdom Metazoa; phylum Chordata; class Mammalia; order Artiodactyla; family Bovidae; genus Bos; species Bos indicus x Bos taurus. Next base: position 49,667,029 of record NC_040080.1, read on the forward strand.
AGTAATTTTCTGGTGGAATCTTTAGGATTTTCTATGTAGAGGATCATGTCATCTGCAAATAGTGAGAGTTTTACTTCTTCTTTTCCAATTTGGATTCCTTTTATTTCTTTTTCTGCTCTGATTGCTGTGGCCAAAACTTCCAAAACTATGTTGAATAGTAATGGTGAAAGTGGGCACCCTTGTCTTGTTCCTGACTTTAGAGGAAATGCTTTCAATTTTTCCCCATTGAGGATAATGTTTGCTGTGGGTTTGTCATATATAGCTTTTATTATGTTGAGGTATGTTCCTTCTATTCCTGCTTTCTGGAGAGTTTTTATCATAAATGGATGTTGAATTTTGTCAAAGGCTTTCTCTGCATCTATTGAGATAATCATATGGTTTTTATTTTTCAATTTGTTAATGTGGTGTATTACATTGATTGATTTGCGGATATTGAAGAATCCTTGCATCCCTGGGATAAAGCCCACTTGGTCATGGTGTATGATCTTTTAAATGTGTTGTTGGATTCTGATTGCTAGAATTTTGTTAAGGATTTTTGCATCTATGTTCATCAGTGATATTGGCCTGTAGTTTTCTTTTTTTGTGGGATCTTTGTTAGGTTTTGGTATTAGGGTGATGGTGGCCTCATAGAATGAGTTTGGAAGTTTACCTTCCTCTGCAATTTTCTGGAAGAGTTTGAGCAGGATAGGTGTTAGCTCTTCTCTAAATTTTTGGTAGAATTCAGCTGTGAAGCCGTCTGGACCGGGGCTTTTGTTTGTTGGAAGATTTTTGATTACAGTTTCAATTTCCGTGCTTGTGATGGGTCTGTTAAGATTTTCTATTTCTTCCTGGTCCAGTTTTGGAAAGTTGTACTTTTCTAAGAATTTGTCCATTTCTTCCACGTTGTCCATTTTATTGGCATATAATTGTTGATAGTAGTCTCTTATGATCCTTTGTATTTCTGTGTTGTCTGTTGTGATCTCTCCATTTTCGTTTCTAATTTTGTTGATTTGATTTTTCTCCCTTTGTTTCTCGATGAGTCTGGCTAATGGTTTGTCAATTTTATTTATCCTTTCAAAGAACCAGCTTTTGGTTTTGTTGATTTTTGCTATGGTCTCTTTTGTTTCTTTTGCATTTATTTCTGCTCTAATTTTTAAGATTTCTTTCCTTCTACTAACCCTGGGGTTCTTCATTTCTTCCTTTTCCAGTTGCTTTAGGTGTAGAGTTAGGTTATTTATTTGACTTTTTTCTTGTTTCTTGAGGTGTGCCTGTATTGCTATGAACTTTCCCCTTAGGACTGCTTTTACCGTGTCCCACAGGTTTTGGGTTGTTGTGTTTTCATATTCATTCGTTTCTATGCAAATTTTGATTTCTTTTTTGATTTCTTCTGTGATTTGTTGGTTATTCAGCAGCGTGTTGTTCAGCCTCCATATGTTGGAATTTTTAATAGTTTTTCTCCTGTAATTGAGATCTAATCTTACTGCATTGTGGTCAGAAAAAATGCTTGGAATGATTTCTATTTTTTTGAATTTACCAAGGCTAGGTTTATGGCCCAGGATGTGATCTATCCTGGAGAAGGTTCCATGTGCGCTTGAGAAAAAGGTGAAATTCATTGTTTTGGGAATCGGTGGGTAGCGCATTTAACAGTTAAATACATTTAAATAATGTATAGGTGACTGCATGACTGCAGTATTGGTAACTAGATAGACAACCAATTGAACTAGAAACCAGCTAACAAGTAACTGTCTAAATATTTAAAATACAGCTCTTGTTTAGATCATCCTTTGTTTTGATCACCTTCGGGGGGTGGGGTGGGGGAAGCCTGCTGGTCACACTGGAAATATATTAAGGCCAAATCTTCTGATACCCATTTCCAGAGGTTTCTTTCAGCTGAATTAAGCCTCCAATTCCAGGGCAAGCCCAAGTTTGTGGCCTCCAGCATTAATGTTCTTCCCGTCTACCAGGGCAGACAGTGTAAGCTTCACACCAGGCCTCAGAGTCTGAGTATCGCCCACTCCAATTAAACTAGAGTTGTTGACTTTTGCAGAAATGGAAGCAGTGGGATCCAGTTGATATTTAGCTGCAATTCCAAAGCGAGTGCAGTTGGTTCCTGATGTCCAAGCAAGGTTTACTGAAGTGTCAAGATCTTCACATACTTTCTGATAAATTGATCCTCCAAATTCTGTACCATCATTGACATTAGTGTGTAGCTGGAAGTCCCCAGTCCTGTAGCCCACTGCAAAGTTATTCCTTGTCAGCTTTGATTTGGCACTGTCAAAGGTCATCTGGTACCCAGCAAGCCAGCCCTCATAACCGAAGACAGCCGAACCATGGATTGCAGGTCCAGCAAAATCAAAGTCAACATCACAACCAAGGTTTATACATTCCCTCTTGTAAGAAGACTTGATTTTACCACTTTTCTTTCCTGTGTTTGGTGAAAAGGTGGTATCAAATGTCAGTTTCAAACCTTGGCAAATCTGGTCTTTAATAGCGATTTCTGTTCCCAGAGTGTTATCAGTGTTCCACTTTTCTGTGAAAGTCAGACCATACTCACACCATTTATATTTGGTCTCCAAGGTCCCAGTAACTTTACCAGTGTCTGTATTAGATGAACCAGATGTTGAGAATTCCACGCCACTGCACGACTTTGTTTTCACATCCAGTTTCACCAACCCAAAACCAAATCCTTTGTTGAATATATCTCTGGCAGCTTTGCCAAGGTCAGCATATGATGGAGGAATACACACTGGCCGCGTGCAGTTCTGTCCATAGGTCGCCATGGTGAGGCCGTGGGGAGAGGTGATCTGCTGGTCTCCGGGGGCGAAGGGAAGGCGCCGCTGCCACTCCACTAGCAGCTGAGGCCGTTCAGCTCGCTCGGCGTCGGGCTCAATTCTGAAACATTTTAAGACCATAGTTGTCCAATATGCCTTGCCTCCCTGAAATAAAAAAATTAGTAGGCCTATAAGATTAACTATGAAAAGGAAAGAAGGGCCACAATCATGCAGAAACAACTTGCCCTATCCCCATCAGAACCCAGAGATTTTATAAAGAGCTGTAAATGGCATTCCCAAGCCAAAAGTCTTCCCTTTTCCCAGCTCCATAAACCTCTCTCTGTTCTTCCTTAGGAGCCGGGTGACATTGTTGGGTGAGTGGGGTAAAGTTTGCATATTATAGTTAGTCTTTCCTGTGAACAAAGCCCAGTTGCAGCCCTATCTGTGATTGTTCTTGACTTCTAGCTGCAAAACTGGGAAATAATGCTTATGTCAAATTTTCAGGTATGTAATGTGTTTGGCTTATCTAGTTTAGAGCAACTGGTTACTCATCACTGAGAAGAGGAAAAGAAAATACACAAACAATCTTGTATCAGTCAGGTTATGCTAGATAATGCTTCAGTAACAAACAATTCCCAAATTTCAACAGCCTAAAACAGCAATGCTTTCTTTCTTGTTTAGGTCCAATGTGCAACATGGGTTGATAGGTTAACTACACTACTTGTAGTGTTCACTTAGGGGCCCAGGCTCTTGGAAGCACCATCACTGCACATGCTTTCAAAATTTATGAGGCAGGAAAAGCAGTGAGAACAAAAGAACAACACTCTGACTTTTAAAGTTTTCACCTGGAAGTTATACACTCATATTTCACTGGCTAATGCCATTCATACAACTGTATCTAACTTAAAAGAACTTCAAAGCATAATCTCACATGTACTCAGAAAGGGAACTGGAATATTTGTAAACAATCATAAGGGCTACCATGAATGTAGCTTCTGCTCCTCTGGGAGTGTTATTCCATAGGAGGACAATTTATTTGATTGATAGACTCTGGAGGAGCTGTTCTCTCCAAGTTCATTATTTGCAAGCAGTCTGGTCAGTTAAAAGCTGAGGATGTTGGTGACAAGCACTGAGAGAGCAGCAGAGAACAGAAAACAGTTGCTTGAGTTTCTGGACCCTCTGATGTGTGGCTTAAATGAGATACAGATGAAAACTTCTCCAGAACACTTTCTACCACCCAACCCCCTGGACTTTCAAGGCTTAGCCAAAACTTGACTTCCTTGGAGAAGACTTAGGGGACCACCAGTACCCCTAGGCTAGGTCAAGTTCCCCTATTATCAGCTCTCATACCACATATACATCTCTGTCAGAGCATGTACCCTAATTTTAACTTGCTTAATGTCTTTCATCCCAATTAGACGATATGATCCAAGAGTGTGTGGACCTATTTGTCTTGCTGGCTCTGTAAACCATATCACCCAGCACATAGTGTACCCAAGAAATGCTTGTTGGATTGGTTGGATAGATGTCTTAGCACAGAATCTGCCCCTCAAATGATACTACCATTATTGTTATTTTCCACCTGTAAGTCTCCATCTCCTCACCAGATTATCTGATAGGGTATCACCAGGCAGTGACTCTGAAAAAAATGAAGTGAAAAAAAATGAGCCAGCCCCTTCTCCTCAGTGGCTTGTTGGTGCATTAATTGTTGCTGTTCAGTTCTTAAGTCTTGTCCAACTCTTTGCAACCCCATGGACTGCAGCATGCTAGGCTCCCCTGTCCTTCACCATCTCCTGGAGTTTGCTCAAACTCATGACCATTGAGTTGGTGATGCCATCCGGCCATCTCACCTTCTATCACCCCATTCTCTTCCTGCCCTCAATCTTTCACAGCATCAGGGTCTTTTCTAGCATCATCAAAGTCCTCTACTAAAATGTAAACTCCCCAAGGAAAGGATCACTGCTATATCCCCAGCACTTGCTAGGCACTCAATACATGCTTGTTGATTGAATGAATGAATGGGTGGAAATTATACTATAATTCAAGCTAAGCATGTAGAATAAGGAATTAAAATTCATTCCCCTTTCTTCTGTGTCTTCTCTTTTCAGATCCCACATCAGTGAGCCAATGAGGATTACTAGTGGGATCCAAGGCCCGTAATCAATCAAGTATTTTCTGAGTAATTCTATCTTCCTCCTTGTGGAATTCTAAAAATGGACAGATACAGTGCCTGTCCATTAGGAAATTCTGCTTTAAGTGGGGAGTCTAGCCAGGAAACAAAAATACTGTAGGAGTTTCAATCTGAAGGAATCTAATGCAAGTTCCAGAGGGGATGGGAGAGCTAAGGCACTGAATGGAACAGAAAGGAGACAAGGGAGGAAGTAGCAGTAGCAAGAAGCCTGTGCTATGTCCAGGATGGAGGGACAGAGAGAAGATGATGATATCAGAGACCTGAAGCCAAGCCATGTGGCAAGATCTAGAGCCACAATGGAGGCCGAGCAGGAGAGGTAGCTCCATGTTGGGAGGGGCAGCCCAGCAGGATCTGGGCTCATGAATGAGACATAGCTGCTGCCAGGAACACCACCCATAGCAGGCAGAGAGGGGCAGAAAAACCCTGGACTTGCCCCTCCTCCTGCCTCCATCTTCTGCCAGTGCATCCCATTGGCCAAACCCATCAAGAAGCTGGACGGTAAGGGAATTTGGGGAAGGTAGTTCTTACAATACAAAATAGGTGGGTATAAGCACAAACAAGCCAAGGACCAGCTCAGGAAGATAAGGTGATATTTCAAGATGCGTATTTACTATGGTATGTCCCTAAGTAATACTGCAGACTTTTAGAGGAGAAAGCTTTGATTCTGTCCCTTCTTCCTTCCCACTATTCTTACTCTGGTAAAATTGTTCATCACCTCCTGTTGAAACTGCTCCCAAAAGTCCCTCACTTTGTCTGCCCAGTGACAGTCTCATTTTCTCATGCAGAAAACTCTGTTGCCTGGGTCATTTTTCAGAAGCAGCTCCCATCAGCATCAGAAAGAAGGAGCGCTGCTCTCTGTCCAGTCTTATTAGCTGCCATCTTCCTTGATTACCTCCCCCCTCACTCCCAGAGAACGAGTTATGGTTTCTTAAATACACTGTCTTTACTCACGCTCTTCCCTCTGTAGTGAATGCTCCACCAGCCCCTACTGTACTCCTATGGATCCTTCAAAGCCCATCTCAAATGGCACCACCTTAGTAAGAACATTCTTCCTATCTTCCTGCCCTATAAAACAAGCCTCTTTCTTTGCTTTTGCTTCTTTAAAGCGTTGACTATGTAACTCCATTACAGCCCTTATCAATAATTATTAGCTAATCTCAACATCACTCTCAGCAGCTATAGCAGCCTCTTCTCTCTCTGCAACAGTAGTTGAGAGTGTAGACTTGAGTGAAATAAGCTAGACAAAGACATATACTGCAGGGTATGTGAAATCTGAAAAATACTCTAGTGAATAAAACAAAAAAGAAGTAGACTCACAGATATAGAGAACAAGCTAGCGATTACCAATGGGCAGAGGGAACAGGGGAGGGCAAAGATAGGGGTAGGGAAAATAAAAGGGTTATTATGGAGTTATATGAAATCATGTGCATGGATCTTTTGAAAATGGTAAAGCACTAAAGAATTTAAAGAATCTTTCATTCAATAAAAAAGAAGTGTGGACTTGCGGTCATAAAGACCCATGTTTGAGTATAAGTGGCTGGCTTTTAGTAAGTTTTTCATCTGTGTGTGTGTGTGTGTGTGTGTGTGTGGCGTGCTCAGTGGCTTCAGTCGTGTCCGACTCTTTGTGACCCTATGGACTATAGCCTGCCAGGCCCCTCTGTCCATGGCATTCTATAGGCAAGGATATTGGAGTGGGTAGCCATTCCCTCCTCCAGGGGATCTTCCTGACTCAGGGGTGGAACCCAAGTCTCCTGCTTTACAGGAAGATTCTTTACCCATTAAGCCACATTGGAAGCCCCTTTTCATCTCTGAATTTCTATTTTTTTTTGTGTAAGCAAAATCATAATGCCTCAGAATTTCATAGGGTTTTAGCAACATAAGGCAATGCACATTTAACACAGCCTGACATGTGAGGAGGCTCCAGTCAGTCAGTTCAGTTCAGTTCAGTCATGTCCGACTCTTTGTGACCTCATGAACTTCAGCACGCCAAGCCTTCCTGTCCATCACCAACTCCCAGAGTTTACCCAAACTCATAAATACCAACTAATAATCTTTTAACAAAAAAAAATTGAGATCATATTGTATATACTGATTTGTAAACTACTTTTTTCCTTAAAATAAATCATTTTCCTATCCTTATATATTTTTTTACATTTTCCCAGCTTTTCATTTTGAAAAATTTCATACAGACAGAAAGGTTAATAGATAAAAATAACCATTCTATTTACCCTTCACCCAGATTCACCATTGCTTTCTCTCTCTGTGAGATATTTATAAATATATATGATGTGTGTGTGTGGTGTTATGTTCTTTTTTCTGGAACCATTTGAAAGTAAGTTGTAAACATCAGTTCACTTTGGCATGTATTCTACATTTTCCTACAAAGCACTGTAGGAACTTTATCACACTCAAGAAACAGCACTGACACAATAACATTATCTAAGTCATATTTCAATTGTTCCCAAATGCCCTTTTAGTGGTTCTTTATGTCATTTGATGACTACATAGAATTCTACTAAATGGATGTCTAATAATGTGTTCAATGAATGTACTGTTGGACGTTTAGGTTCTTTTCAGTATTGCACAATTATACAGAGCTCTGAAAAAAAGTCTTTATAGTTGTTTTATTTATATATTTGACTTCTTATTTCCTTGGGGAAAATTCCTACTATGGACTTTGGCCCAAGGCAATGTAGCATTCTAATTCCTTAATGCATGAGGCTAAATTGCCCTCTAAGAAGACTGTGCCAAATTTATACCCCTAGCAGTGTACAAGAGTGCCTGTCTCCAGTCCTTTGACACCACTGGCTATTATCATTTTTATTATTTATCAATTTAATAAGAGAAGTAACAGCAACTAGCATTTATGTACCACTCCTGATGTGCCAGGCACTATTCCAACTGTATGATATGAACTTGCCTCCCACTTACAATAACCCTATTACCTTCATTTTATAGATGAGAAAAGTGAGGCAGCAACCCAGCCAGCCTGAATCCAGAGACTGTGCCATTACTGACTTTATGCTATTACCTTTCAATATAGATCTAACATTTACTTAATCACCCTAGAAGTTGATTTTCTTCACTTATTTTTCTTTTATACTTTTGCTCACAAGAATTCCCTGTTTATATCATTTCCTTTTTTTGGAGGGGGGAATGGGGCATCCTAAGATGTTTGTCTTTTTCCTAATGACTTTTAGGAACTACTTATAGAGTAAAAATACTAAATTTTTCTCTGTCATATACACTGCAGGTAGTTTTCCATGGCTTGCTCTTTTGCCCCTTTGTAGTTATTTATTTATTAGTTTAACATAAAGTTTTAATTTTCTCATAGTTAAGACTGTCAGTTCTTTTAATATTGGTAACTCTCCCATCCTCTCAAGAGGATAAGTATTATCCTATCTTATACCTTCACATTTCAATTTTACATCTTCAATCCATCCCATTTCTCCATGTCTTCGCCAACACCGGCACCACCTTATTTATAAACCATACCCCAAATGCCTACCAGAGATAGAAATGGGACATGGTTTGCTGAGAGGTTGGTCACTGGACATCTCCTACTTCATTAAATGTCTCATGCAATCCCAAGGAGCAATGCACCAAAGATAAAATGGGGTTGCCATTTCAATGTTTCATAAATGAGGTACCTTACTCCCGCCCCCCACCGCCCAGCCTGCGTTTCACCTAAAATATGAAACACTTGACACGTTAGGCAATTAAGACAAAAGTCCTGCTACCACAGGCTTTTCTGAGGCAGGCTATTGTGTGCAGAGCGGTGGCAGTTGAGGGGAAAGCATGCCAAGAATTCATTTCAATTTGAAAGACCTTTTCAGGGCTTTATTTGTTCCAAGAGTTCTTTAAACATTTTAAATACAGTCCGATGAAGTGTTTCAGGCACTGTTTCAATACCGATTATGTCTCCTCTCCTCTTGAGGACAATGCTTTGCTTCAATACGCATTACGGTTTTCAGCAAAGCTTTGATTTTAACATTAGCCAGTCCCATTCTTTCTCGCCTTTGCTCTTTGTCCAAATATTGTGGCTGAAACCATTACTCACAAAATGAAACAATTAGTGAATTTCCAAATACACTTCAGGAGAAATACAGCAGCCCCATTGCCCGAGTACCAGTTTGGTGCTTGCAGTGCCTTACAACACAGTGGATAATCAGTCAATGTTTGCTAAGGAAATTAGCGAAAGTGCACATGGGGTCCAGGAAAAGAGTAGCTATTAAGTCTATAATGAACAAAGGGCGGCATACTCCGAAAATTTTGCAGGGGAGCTTAAGCCTTTAAAATTGCAACTTTAATTCATTTACTCATTTAGCTACTAAGAGAATTTTCCAATGTGTGTTCCATAAAACATTAGCTCTATGAAATGCAGAGCAAAAAAAAAAAAAGGAGTTTAAAAGTTAGAGACCCATACTCCACTCTTAGAGATTGGTGGTGCACATTTGCATATTAAAGGCTCTATCTATCCCCTCAGAATAGAAACACATCTAAATTAATTTAAACTCCATAAGGGCAGAAGTCAGGTCTGTTGTGCCCATTTATGTGTTCCAAGAGTGTCACATACTCCTCTAAGATATTTATTGAACTCTTGGTCTCCTACTGATAAAGAATTACCCCCCAAACTTGGTGGTTTAAAACAAGAGTTATCATCTCACAGTTGTGGGTCAGGAACCCAGGCACAGTTGGAATGGGTCCTCAGCTCAGGGTCTTCCAGGCTGCAATCAAGGCATTGAGTGGGCTGCAGTCACCTCAAGTCTCATTTGGGGAGGACCCAATTTCAAGATTAGTTGTAGCTGTCGGAAGCCTGCAGGTCCTCACTTGCTGTTGGCTGGAGGCTTCAGTTCTTTGCTCACAACATGACAGCTGGCTTCTCTCTGAGCAAAAGATCAAGGGAAGATACCAGGATGGAAGCCACAGTCTTTTTATAACCTAACATTGGAATTAACATCTATCACTTCATCCATCACTTCTGTTTGTTAGATGTGAGTACATAAATCCTACCTACACCCCAAGAGGAAAGGCTTACACAAGGGTGTGACTGTTGGGAGATGTGGTCATTGACCAGCTTAGAGGCTGCCTACCACAAAGAATGACTGAAAGTAGCCAGCATTTTCCATACTTACTCAACCTCCTAACCTTTTTCAAGTAATAGTTTTTAACTTAGGAGGACACTTCAGAAAACATGCAAATCTAACTGAGTGCTTGGTCCTAAGGCATAAGATTATTCTTTTAAAATATATGTGTGTGTGTGTTGACTGTCAACACTACCTCCTTGAATAACTCAGAATTTAGCTAAATCTGAAGTGTCCTCTGAGAATGCATCATCCTAGAAGAAGCAGACTTTGTTGATCAGCAATACAGATTCCAACCAACAAAGATGGGTTAGGATTCTGCCGTGTTGTAACTTTCTGACTGACTATCCTGTGTCCTCCCTCATGCACCTTCTTAATGGAGCACTACACATGAACTACCCTCGGCCAGTGGGATGTTACCCTCAGGATTTTGAATTTTAAATGAGTCACATTAAATGCAGAACTAGTGGGCAAGCATTCATGGAAAAACTTGTACTGGAACTGGCAGAGTCATCAAAGCTGATCACAAATATAAAAATTCTCATTTTGGGTGCTTAGTAGAATTGCACTTTCCCATCCTGTAAAAGATTAGGCTTTTGTCAGTTAGACGTGAGAGAAAGTAGTCTATATTATACTTAAAATAGAAGCTGTAAGAGCTATTAGATTGGCTAGCCTTTCCCTTTTCCAGATTCTGGGATCATGGAAGCATGAGGCCTCTACTGGCTTGGGCCCACCACTGCAGACATATAATGGGAGTGAAAAATGAACCACTGTCACCTAGGCCACTGAGACGTTGGGGCTGTTTATTACTGTAGCATAAACTCACTGATATAGTAGTCCTAGCAGCAAATGTCAGCATTCAGTGTCCAGCAGTGGTAGATTGAGTGTCCAGCAGAGGTGCTGCCAGTGGTGGTAGTGTAATCAGCCATGATTTTGGTTGTATCTTTTCTACCTAACCTCACTTCCTTCCTGTCTTTATTATGAAGCTGGTTCTGTAAGTTATATCCTTCTAATAAGTCCCTTTCCTGCATAAATCACTCAGGGCAGTTTTCCACTGCTTGCAGCCCCAAACCCTGCCTAGTAAATTCTGTTTTATCCAATAGGAATCTATTAAGCCCAGAGTGCCCATCACTGTCCTAACTTCAGGCAAGCTTATGGTTGGAACTCAATAATGAATAAGACACACCTTATCTCAAGTAAGGCTTCCCTGGTGGCTCAGATGGTAAAGCATCTGCCTGCAATGGTGGGAGACCTGGGTTCAATCCCTGAGTTGGGAGGATCCCCTGGAGAAGGACATGGCAACCCCACTACAATATTCTTGCTTGGAAAATTCCATGGACGGAGGAGCCTGGTGGGCTGTAGTCCATGGGGTCGCAAAGAGTTGGACACAACTGAGCTATTTCACTTTCTTTATCTCAAGCAATCTACAATCTCATTAAACAAATAATAAGCAACAAGTTGAGAACTAAAGGAAACTAGTTAAGAAATCTGAAATAAGCCATGTGAACCTGAAGTTAAATGGGTGGGTACTTTACCTAGAAATGTTCAGAAGAAACATACAGATGAAAAGAGGATGTGTGTATTTTAATCTCTTTATACTATGCTTTACTTGGCAAAATTCATCTTTCAATTAGAGTAACATTTTCTTGATGCAGGAAATATTATTACAACCATGCATGGCACACAGGAAGCAGTGAGTATTTATCTGTTGAATGATTCACTGAATGAATGTGATCACGGGAACCTAAGCTGTAGAATCAGTGACTAGGGTTTGAGACTTGCCTCTGCCACTTACTAGCTGTGCGCTGCATTGCAGGTACCTTTTGGCTTGTTGTTGTTGTTGTTGTTCAGTTGCTGAGTTGCGTCTGACTCTTTGCTGCAACAGGCCAGGCTTTTCTATCCTTCACTATCTCCCCAAGTTTGCTCACATTCATGTCCAATGAGTTGATGATGCATCTAACTATCTCATCCTCTTCTGCCCTCTTCTCCTTTTGATTTCAATCTTTCCCAGCATCAGGATCTTTTCAAATGAGTCAGTTATTCACGTCAGGTGCCAAAGTACTAGAGTTTCAGTTTCAGCATCAGTCCTTCCAATGAATATTCAGAACTGAATTCCTTTAGGATTGACTGGTTTGATCCCCTTGCTGTCCAAGGAACTCTCAAGTTTTCTCCAGCACCACATTTCAAAAGCACCAATTCTTCGGCTCCTGAGTCTGAAACAGAGACTTCTACAGTCTTCATCACAAAATGGAGATGCCGCTCTTGGTTTCTCAGAATTGCTGTCAGAATTGAATATATATGACAGCATACAGGAAGCATGCAATAAATAGAATATAGGCATTTAGACACCCATGTATGTGTACCTATATGTGTACATACTGCTCAGAATTTATTTCAGTTCATTTGTTAATGCAGGTAGAAATAGTTCCTGAGTACCTACCATATGCAACACATATTGCTGAAGAAAGGAGCAATATAGTGAGCATCACATAAACCTTAAGCGAAGTGGGATGATAAGGGAAGTTCAGCAAGCTAGGAGACTTCAGTACAGGGAATGTGTGGGATGAACACTTACAAATATCAGCAATTTTGCCCTTTGTACTTTCCAAAGTTCTGGAAATCCTCCCAAGTTCCACCCTCTAATACTTCTGCTAAGTCGCTTCAGTCGTGTCCAACTCTGTGCGACCCCATAGACGGCAGCCAACCAGGCTCCTCCATCCCTGGGACTCTCCAGGCAAGAACACCGGAGTGGGTTGCCATTTCCTTCTCCAATTAATGAAAATGAAAAGTGAAAGGGAAGTCTCTGTCGTGTCTGACTCTTCGAGACCCCGTGGACTACAGTCTACCAGGCTCCTCCGTCCATGGGATTTGCCAGGCAAGAGTAATGGAGTGGGGTGCCATTAATACTTCTACCAGCTTAAAAAAAAAAAAAAAAGCAAAAGGCAGATGAGGCAGATGCTGTAAGTTACTTCTTCAATACCTATTTCTCCTTTCGCATACTCTTAACATTTCCATATGGTCTTCAGGATATTCACGTGTCCTGCTGTAATATACATTTCCTAACTCTCCCACAGCTTAGGGTGGCCATGAAGCTCTCGCCTAAGAGACATCAGCAGAAGTATGCTAGGCATTTCTGGGAAAGCTTTCTTCCCTGACATAGGTGTTACCTCCTCCTCCCAGTCATTTCCTACTTTAACCAGCTTGGAAACATGAAGGGGAGGTCAGAGTGGAGTAAACAACCTGTGTTCAAGAGGACACCATGGGGAAAAGAAAGTCACCCACCAAAGATGGTGGGGAGGGGAGCTAGAGGAGCCAAATACCCTGATGGCATTGCGAGACGACCCTATGACCTGAATAAGCCACTACTGTTTGGATCTTCTGTGAGGCAGCAGAATGATGAGTCTTTGATGGTATATTTATCTGCTTGACAAATATTTAATAAGCACCTACTATGTGCCAGGCACTATTCTAAGCCCTGGGGGTAGGGCAGAACAAAAAAGACAAAAATACTTATCTTCAAGGAGCTTACTTTTAGGGTTAAGGGTGTAAACAAGACAAGCAGTGAACTATGTTTTATGTTAGTGCACAGTTCTGAGGAGAAAAGTAAACCATGGAAGGATAGAGGCTTCAAGGGAGGGAAGGTTACAATTTAAATGAGGTGACCAGCAAAGTCTCTGGTGAGAAGACATATCGAATCAAGACCTGTGGGCAGTTAGGGAGCAAGTCATGAGGATACTGAAAGGAAGACTATCCCCGCAGAAGGACCAGACTTTCACAGCTGAGGTGGAAGGGGGTATCCTGAGTTATGGAAATAAACAGAGCCAAGTGTATGGATGAAGAGAGTGATCAAGAAGGAGGGTGGGAGGTCATGGGTCTTTGAGTTGACTGGAGAGTACAGATAAGATAGTCATATAGGGCAGAGGTTGCCAAGCCTTTCCAGTAAAGGGTCCTTGATTTTAGCCTTTGTAGACGCGGGTTCTCGGTAGGGACAGCTCAACTCTACAAGAAGCCTCTGAGACACTATATAAACAAATAGGTGTGGCTGTGATTCCAAACTTAATTTCTAAAAGCAGGCGGCTGGATTTGGCTGGAGGGCCAGAGTTTGCAGATCTAAGGCAGGACCATGTAGATCAGTATAAGGACTTTGGCTTTTACTAGAAGTAATTTGTTAGTGATTGGAAAGATTTGAGCACAGGAGTGACAGATCTGAATTGCATCTTACCAGGATCACTTTCTGGGTGTTGAGTAGAGAATAGAAATTAGAGAGTAGGGGTAAGAGTGAAAGCCAGGAGGCCAGTTAGGCGACAACTGCAATAACCACATAAAATATTTCCTTGGTTTCCAAATCATCATCAAGAGTATGACAATGTTACTCAAATGATTTATTCAACTCACCCTGCTGCTGCTGCTGCTAAGTCGCTTCAGTCGTGTCCGACTCTGTGTGACCCCATAGACAGCAGCCCATTAGGCTCCTCTGTCCCTGGGATTCTCCAGGCAAGAATACTGGAGTGGGTTGCCATTTCCTTCTGCAGTCAACTCACCCTACCTCATGCTTAATTAATGATACCCACCTCCCCCACAAAGGGGAGAAATGCAAGTGCTTTGAGCCCTGACTTGCCAAGCAGAACAGGAAGTCTTTATCTAATTGAAACAGTGGGGGAGATTTTAAATAGGCAACACACAGGAGCCAAATTAGAATAGACACAGGACATCAAGGCTCACAACCCCTACAAAAATCAAAAACAAAAGCAGCACAGGCCAGCTGCAAACTCAGGCGATTTGCAGAAGACCCAGAACCAAGGCTTTTTGTTGACAATAGAAGGAGTTCATCACAGATATTGAGATTCGGATAGCTAACATGGAAAGCTATTTCCCTCCCTTCTACTGAACATGATAAGCTGGCCCTGGAGTCAGGAAAGTCCCCTGATAAAGGGCAGTCATATCTGATCGGGTCTGGCTGAGAGGAACATGCTCAACAACCATCGAAGGGTACCGGAGGTTTGTTGAGGGGTGGAGATTGGCAGACACTCTTTTTTTTGTTTTTAATGAAGTATATTTGATTTACATACTTGTGTTAATTTCTGCTGTACAGAAAAGTGATTCAGTTATACACACACACACACACACACACACACATTCTTTTTTAACATTCTTTTCCATTATGGTTTACCCCAGGACACTGGATATAGTTCCCTGTGCTGTACAGTAGGACCTTGTTGTTTATCTGTTCTAAATGTAATAGTTTGGATCTACCAACCCCAAACTCCTAGTCCATCCCTCTCCCATCCCTTCTCCCCCTTGGCAACAAGTCTGGTCTCTATGGCTGAACACTCTTGTGGCCTCATCACCACACCACCCTTTTCCACTAAGAGGAACCCTCACCTTTGATCTCCCTGCTCTGAATGGCCAAGTCCCTGTACAGACTGGGCCCTTCCCTGCCCCGGGGATGACACTTTATTGGTCTATGCCAGCTGTGGGTTCTTGTTCTCCTTGGTAAATATGGTGGCCATGAGAATGTACCTCTTAGATCCTCTAATGCAGGAAGTGTAACTGGACATCAGCCCACCTGCTGTGCTCACATAGCCGTCACTGGTTTGGGCACTTCTGGTTCCCATGGGCTGCTCCCAGCTGATGACAGTATGTGGCAGGGATTCTAAAACAGGCTTGTTTCTGGGAGACACAGGACTCATCAACAGGTCACTCCACCTTGTGTGCTCCCCAAAGGCTTTGCTGAACTTGCCTGAGGCTGCACTGTGGGGTAAAGTGCTTCTCTCTGCTCTTTTCTCTGGGCCAAACCTGCATCGCTATCTGAAGGTTCTCTTAGTCTTATTGGCTCCCTTCCCATTTTCTCTCACAGACATTTCCCCTAAAAATTTCTAGCATGTTTAATCCTATCTCAGCATCCACTTCTCAGAGAACCTGGACCAACACAATTAAAGAGTGGGCTTGTGATACAATTTTGGTCAATGTAATGCAAAGGAAAGTTGGTGGGAGAGCTTCCAGGAAGCTTGTCTTTGTTCTTAGAAAAAAAAACCCAGGAAGGATGATTTTGTTTTTCTGCCTTAGGACCAGGGATGGGTCTAGATTTAATAGGGCATAAAGCTTACCTAATTTGAAGCAGCTTCTTTTTGTAAAATAATACATATACTTATTTCGGAAAATTTCACAAAAGTATATGGCCATTTGAGTACGTTTCTAAGCCGTGAAGGGGTCTTTGAAAGTGAGGGACCCTGAAGCTTAAGTTTCATTAGCTTCATGGAAATCTGCTGCCTCTGCTCTTGATGTTGCCATCAACATATGATGACTGGAGCTGGGGCAGCCATTCTGGGACCACGGAGGGGGCCAACTCAAGAGAATGAACATAAAGGAAGGAACACACCATTGCTGTTGTTTCTAAGCTACTTGAGTTCCCAACTCTGAAACTACCTATCTCTGGATTTAGGGTTTAGAGAGCTAACAAACTAATAAATGTCCTTATTCCTTAAGCCACATTTAGTTGGGCTTTCTTTACTTTGCAGCCCAAAGTGTTTTAAATGATACAGACATATTTCTGAAAAGGTTTCATCTGGCAACCCCATTCTCTGTTATGCATTAGATAAAGATCTATCTGGGATAAGAAGATTAAAGAGAGGCAAGGTGGCAACTGCAGAGCAGAGCAATTGAGTCTTTACAGTTGATGTTTCCTTGGACAGCCAGACATTCTTCTGAGACGAGGTAAATGAATGATTGAGTTGGAGAATTTACTTGCCTCTGGGGAAATGATCTAGACTTTGGTTGTGACACAGAGCAGTGAGTCGGTGAAGAGACAACAGGATGGTACTTAAATCACAAAATTGCTTCAGGCTGTCCCTACTGTATCACCTTGGAAGCAGCAATGAGAACCTCATCAGGGAAAAAGCACTGGCATTGAACCACAGGCCTTAATGGCACACATAAAATCCTCTACCTGGGTTGACAATAAATACAGGTATCTTGGTAACTGTCAGCTAATAATACACTGAACTTCAGCTTTATGTCAGGCACTATGCCAGTACTTTATACACAAGGTTTCACCTACTCCTTATAGAAAATTTGTGACAGAAGAATTATTATCCTTTTTTACAGATTAGGAAATTGAGGTTCATAAAAGTTGAATAACTTGCCCGAAGTCACACAGTTTTGAAATGATGGAGCCAGAATCAAATATCAACAGTTTGAATCTAGCGCTAGCTTTTTCTTGTCTCATCTTCTTCAAGACCTTCCCAACTTTTCCTAAACTGTTTATATCAAAGGCCAGGTGGTAAATATTTTCAGTTTGGTGGACAAGTATCTGTTGTAACAATTCCACTTTACCACTGCAGCACAAAGTCCTCCACAACAATTTATGTGGCTGTATTCCAATAAAACTTTATTTGCAAAAACAGGAAGTGGGTCTGACCTGGTTTGTGGGCCATCTAGTCTACTGACCTCTGTACTACATAATCATTCACTTGTTTCTCCTACTAGCTCTCCTGTGGCTTCCACCAAGTACTACAACCATGCCCATTCCGGGTGACATACAGAGTTCAGTTGTGACAGTGTAGGAGGATTACTGTGAAGTTATTGAAACTTCAGCAACATTGGAGCACTTATGCAGGCTTCTTCTAAGGCCCTAGGTGGGGCCCTAGCAGTGTGATTGCATAGTAAGCATATACAGATATAAGTATAGATATATTTGATTTTCATAAGAAAGATACTTTAACAGTACTTCCTCTCCCTCCTCCTGGAGGAGGAAATAGCAACCCACTCCAGTGTTCCTGCCTGGAGAATCCTATGGACAGAGAAGCCAGGTGGGCTACAGTCCATGGGGTCACCAAAAGTTAGACACGCCTGAGCAATTGAGCACAAGCACTCTCCCTCCTACTTCTCATACAGGAGGCCTTGAAATGGTCATGGGCATTTTGGGGTTCTGGCCTAGGAGGAACCCTTTAGTTTGGTTCGAGGGGGATGTTTTTGCAGCTCACAGTCGTATATGTGTATGGTTAGGCTATTGCCTGCTGCCTAGTGTGGGGACAGCTTCCAGAGCACTCCTATGACCCACTGTGGCACTCATCCATCATCGTAACCTGAAGGTGTAGGCCTAAAGATGACACAGTGCCAAGAAAGTGTCCCATAGCACCTGGCACTGGAAGCAAGTGGGTAGTGGGGAGGAACCAGGCTTGAAATGTAGGAAGGCATTACCTTGTCAGTGGAAAATTCTTTTAGGCATCAGACATGTCAATTTCTAAGTGGAGGACTGGGTTCTCAGCCATGTCTAATCAAAGCAGAATTTCTCTCTTTTCAGGAAGACACTTGATCATGCGGCATTCGTGACTATGAATGCACTACACCATTTTTATGGGTAGTACACAAAATAGTAAGGTGCTTAATGAATGTTAGCTATTTTATTTCACTTTGCCTTCTTTGTTCTGCAAAAATGACTGGAAAATAGAAAATTGATAATGTTGATATTAGTACTAAGAAATGTAGCTCTCAGGAATGTAACACAGTATTAAGAACCAAGAGGAAGAACACAGAGCAGCCAAATCAGTGGATTCTCAGCCACCTCTTGATACTAATATAAGCTGGCCAATCACATCCAGTGGTGAAGGAAAAGAACAAGATGGAAGAACATGTACAAAGTATGGGAGCCATATCATCAAAGATGCTGCGTGACTTGAGATTCCACTGTTTTTGCAACTAGGGAGAAGCCCCTCCTTCATCCCTTACGACACTTAATGCATTTTCAGCTGGTCATTTTTTATAAAAGTCGGGCAGTGACTAAAGATACCTAATGTCCCTGAGCCTCAGTTTCTTGATCTGTAAAATGGGGATGATACTAATATGATTATTCTGAGACTTGTACTAGGAAGTATGTGTGAACATGTGTAACAGAGGGTTGCATCCCTGGTAGGGGCTCAATACATTTAATTATCTTCCTCAAACCCGGTTGTTGAACACAGAAGGACCAGCCAGACAACTTTGAAGGCCTGTTTGCCAGTATCTGCCAACGTTCACACCATTTCCTGAGTCTGTCCGTGGGCTTAGGCACGATACTGAGTAACATCCTACGCTTGCTCAGAAATGATTTCAACTGTCTGCAGCAGGCACAGCTCCCTGATCCAACGTGAAAATGTTTGTCCTTGTGTCCCTAGGAACAGGTCCAGGGTGATGAGTGCTCCAGAGAAGGTGTAAGAAGGGAGGGAAACACTTGAAACCTTTTTGGGAAAAAAGAAATAGTGGAGACCTGATCCTTCCTGAACTGGCCCTGAACTTGATCCTTGGAGGGAGGTGCCTATGCCACATGCATTTCACCCTCAAGTCTATCCTGCAAGCTACAGATTCTTAACCCCTTTCACAGACGGGAAAACTGAAGCACATGCGTTCCAAAGGACTTGCCCAAGGAAACATGGCAGGACAGTGGCAGAGCAGGGCTAGAGTCCCTGTCCTCTAAATCCATCTCTAGTGCTCTGTGGCACTGACCCCTCCTCCATCACAGACGCTGTGGCTCTCCCTCCTACTCATGGCTCCCCTGGTCCTGCTTAGTCCCTGCCACCTACCCTTACCACACAAGAGGAAGGACATTCTGCAAAGTTGCTGTCTATGATAAGCCAAGCATCTAGAAATTCTAAGGTCATGGGGGTGTCTCTGAGGATGCAGGACCTTGAATTCCAAGTCCAGAGAGCTTGGTCTCTGTTTTCAGGAGTTTATCAGCAAGAAAATATTCTTTTCAAGATCTCCACCCACTCATTCATTCATTCCAATGTGTAATGAGTGTCTGCTACATGTCAAGAGCTGTGTTGGGCATGAGGAAACAATGGTGATCATGATAGATCTGGTTCCTGTTCTCCTAGACCTTGCACTGCAGTGGGGAAGACAGACAAAAAGATGGGCATACATATAAAAAAATATTGCTGCAAAGGGTGATGAGGGTTAAGTTGGAGTTCAAATAGGAAGCTGAGATAGGGACTAAAACTTTGAATCAGGAGGTTCAGGGTGGCCCCTCTGAGGAGGTGATATTTAAGCCTAGTCCTAAAGAATGATGAGGAAGCAGCCAAACAAGGAGTGAGGAATGGGGGTAGGGAAGGTTAAGGGAACAGCATGGCTGAGCCCTGAGACAGGGCAGTTGGGCCTGTTGGAAGAACTAAGTGTGGTTGGGAGCATACGGAGAGATGGAGGAGGTGGTCAGAGTTGAGTTTGGAGAAGTTGTCAGTCAGATAATGGAGGGCCTTGTAGTCACTGGAAGGAGCTGGTTTTTCTGAGTGCCATGAGAAGCCACCGAACTTGAAATGCGTTGCTTTCTAGCTGTATTTTGATGATACAGTAAATCTAGACAAACGTAAAAGTCTGAGTTTGAACATTCATCTCATGGTAGGCTGATTGCATTAATATCCCTAATTCTTCACCCTTTTCTATATCCATATGCTTTATCATGTGACCTTCACTTCCTTTTGGTAAAGATTCACCTGGAATCCGGACTGGACACAAGACTTATTTTGAAAGGATAGTTATCAAATGCGATGCAAGCAGAGACTTGAAAAAGCACTTGCATGTTTCTCCTTCCTCGGCTATCACCATCAAACATATCCGGTCTAGCTGGAGGGAGAAAGACACGGACCAGACTTGGAATCCAGGCATCTCATTCAAGGGCTTCCTAGACCAGCTAAACAGCCAGCCAATTCTCATACCAGAAAGAGAGATGACCAAGCAAAACACAACTGACCATAGGCACGTGAGTGAGCCCAGCCAAGATAAGCCCAGCCCAGAACACTTTGTGCAGACTTTGAACTAATAAATGTTTACTGTCACGTGTCATAGAGGTTTTGTGGTTGTATATTACATAGCATTACAGTGGCAATAGATAACTCATATATACCTCAAACTCAAATTGCTTAAATCTCAACTTCTGAAACCTTGAAATCAATAGTTCAGATGGAGTGTCTGGATGGTTTACTCTTTTTTTTTCTTTTTTTTTTTTAATTTTGTTTTATTTTTAAACTTTACAATATTGTATTGGTTCTGCCATATATCAGCATGAATCCGCCACAGGTATACACATGTTCCCCATCCTGAACTCTCCTCCCTCCTCCCTCCCTGTACCATCCCTCTGGGTTGTCCCAGTGCACCAGCCCCAAACATCCAGTATCGTGCATCAAACCTGGACCTGGACTGGTGACTCGTGGTTTACTCTTTACAACATGAACTCTGGAGTCTTTGTATCCTGGATTCATATTCCAGCTCTGCTATTTATTGTCTGTCAATGATTGAACAGATTTGATTCTAAAAGTGAATTCAGTTTGATTCTAAACACGAACTTGCCCCTCCTACCATCTTACTGGGGCTTCTCCTTTGCCCTTGGACGTGGGGTATCTCCTCACAGCCACTCCAGCGCCTACCATCTTTTCTCTGGCCTTGGACATGGGGTATCTCCACACAGTTGGTCCAGCGAAATGTAGTGAAGCCTTCTTCAGTGATCAGTGCAAAGAAATAGAGGAAAATAATAGAACAGGAAAGACTAGAGATCTCTTCAAGAAAACTAGAGATACCAAGGGAACATTTCATGCAAAGATGGGCTCAATAAAGGACAGAAATGGTATGGACCTAACAGAAGCAGAAGATATTAAATAGAGGTGGGAAGAATACACAGAACTATATAAAAAAGATCTTCATGACCGAGATAATCACCATGGTGTGATCACTCACCTGGAGCCAGACATCCTGGAATGTGAAGTCAAGTGGGCCTTAAGAAGCATCACTACGAACAAAGCTAGTGGAGGGGATGGAATTCCAGTTGAGCCATTTCTAATTTCAAAAGATGATGCTGTGAAAGTGCTGCACTCAATATGCCAGCAAATTTGGAAAACTCAGCAGTGGCCACAGGACTGGAAAAGGTCAATTTTCATTCCAATCCCAAAGAAAAGCAATGTCAAAGAATGCTCAAAATAACGAACAATTACACTCATCTCACATACTAGCAAAGTAATGCTCAAAATTCTCCAAGCCAGGCTTCAACAATACGTGAACCATGAACTTCCAGATGTTCAAGCTGGTTTTAGAAAAGGCAGAAGAACCAGAAATCAAATTGCCAACATCCACTGGATCATCAAAAAAGCAAGAGAGTTCCAGAAAAACATCTATTTCTGCTTTATTGACTATGCCAAAGCTTTTGACTGTGTGGATCACAGTAAACTATGGAAAATTCTGAAAGAAATGGGAATACCAAACCACCTGAGACCTGCCTCCTGAGAAATCTGTATGCAGGTCAGGAAGCAACAGTTAGAATTGAACATGGAACAACAGACT
Source organism: Bos indicus x Bos taurus (assembly GCF_003369695.1). NCBI lineage: Eukaryota > Metazoa > Chordata > Mammalia > Artiodactyla > Bovidae > Bos > Bos indicus x Bos taurus. The sequence continues at coordinate 49,689,354 of NC_040080.1, forward strand.
GGTTCCAAATAGGAAAAGGAGTACATCAAGGCTGTATATTGTCACCATGCTTATTTAACTTATATGCAGAGTACATCATGAGAAATGCTGGGCTGGAAGAAGCACAAGCTGGAATCAAGATTGCTGGAAGAAATATCAATAACCTCTGATATGCAGATGACACCAACCTTATGGCAGAAAGTGAAGAACTGAAGAGCCTCTTGATGAAAGTGAAAGAGGAGAGTGAAAAAGTTGGCTTAAAGCTCAACATTCAGAAAACTAAGATCATGGCATCCAGTCCCATCACTTCATGTCAAATAGATGGAGAAACAGTGGAAACAGTGGCTGACTTTATTTTTGGGGGGGCTCCAGAATCACTGCAGATGGTGACTGCAGCCATGAAATTAAAAGATGCTTATTCATTGGAAGAAAAGTTATGACCAACCTAGACAGCATATTAAAAAGCAGAGACACTACTTTGCCAACAAAGGTCCATCTAGTCAAGGCTTTGGTTTTTCCAGTACTCATATATGGATGTGAGAGTTGGACTATAAAGAAAGCTGAGCACCAAATAATTGATGCTTTCAAACTGTCGTGTTGGGGAAGACTCTTGAGAGTCCCTTGGACTACAAGGAGATCCAACCAGTCCATTCTAAAGGAAATCAGTCCTGAATATTCATTGGAAAGACTGATGCTGAAGCTGAAACTCCAATACTTTGGCCACCTGATGTGCAGAATGGACTCATTTGAAAAGACCCCGATGTTGGGAAAGATTGAAGGCAGGAGGAGAAGGGGATGACAGAGGATAAGATGGTTGGATGGCATCGCCGACTCAATGGGCATGAGTTTGAGTAAACTCTGGGAGTTGGTGATGGACAGGGAAGCCTGGTGTGCTTCCATGGGGTCGCAATGAGTCGGACATGACTGAGTGACAGAACTGAACTGAACTGAATGAATGCACAAGATATTTCACTTTTCTGAGGCTCGGTTTCCTTATCTGTAGGATGGATTTAATGATTATACCCACCCCATAGGCTGTTACAAGTATCAGATGAGAAAAACACACTTTGTAGATATTAAATACTCTCTCCAACTTTTAGTTGTAATCACCAATGTATTCATGAAAGTGAAAAAGGAAGCAGCTGCTTGGAAAGCATGGCCTGGAGAAGAGATACAAGAACTTTAATGGAGCCTTGTGTTGATGGTCTGCTCTGGTTAGTCAGTTGCATCTGTTTTAGGGAATAACAGAAGAACATAACATGTTCCATGGGGCATAACATGCTTTGGTTGGAAACCACATTTCAGGTGATGGATTGAAAAGGAGAGCCAGAAGCTAAGAAACTGTCAGGATAGTGTTATCAGAGGCCCAGATGTGGCCTCCCAGGCTGGCCTCATCCACACAGCACAAGGAGGTGCTCCACACAGTGGAGTAAACTCCAAATAATTGAAAGACCCCGATGTTGGGAAAGACTGAAGGCAGAAGGAGAAGGGGACGACAAAGGATAAGATGGTTGGATGGCATCTGATTGCAAATTGATGGCAATTGATTGAAGCGTCCTGCCTGTTAGACATGGTCCTGAGGCCAACAGTGGTTGATTGGGTGAGGGTCACTCTCACCAGTCAGGCAGCTGTTGAGGGTAGTTCCTCCTCCTCCTCTCTGATCCCACTCCTGCTTCTTCAAAGGCCCTGCCTCATTGATTCCTCCCTCTTGTGTCTTGAAGCCCTGCCTCTCCCTGCATCCAAATGTGCTCAAGCCCCTTGTTCAAAACCATCTCTCCACCGGGCCATGCTCACCTGCCTTCCTTTCCTGCGATACTCCTTCAGAGAGTTGCCCACATTTCCCACTTCCTTCTAACTCTCCACATTTGCCTCCACCTCTCAGAAGCATTAGATATTAGTCATTTCTTAGACCCCAAAAACCAACTGTTTATAAAAGCCCAGTGGCTACATCTTTATTAACTCTCTCTTCCATTGTCTTGTTGTTTTGATGTCTATGACCTTGATTTTGATGCTTTTTTAAAAAGAAAGTTGCAGTAATCTCTTGGTCTGTCTACTAATCTACATTTCATATCATTTCCAGACTCCTCTCTGAATCACAGTTCTGAGCCTGGCTTTCTCCTGCAGAAAATATCTCAGTGGCTCCCCAATGTCCACAGAAATAGTTTAAAGTCTCTAGATTATCTCAAAGACCTTCATGCTTTGGTCTCCTCCAGCTTTCCAGTTTATTTCCCAAACACGTTCATTCATGAGTCCTCTGCTCCTATCAAACTTAATCATTCTTCATTCCTTGTGCACACTGAGTACTTGAACACCTCTGTGCCTTTGTTTGTGCAGTCCCTCCTTTCTAGCAGCCCATCCTTGCAATTTCTACACACTTAAATCATATCAGATCTTCAAAGCCCAGCATCCTTCCTTCTCCATGAAGCCTTATTTTATCTTCTCAGGAGAAAGCAATCTTTCCCTTCCCCTTCCCTGGAAATGGATACTTTTGTAGCATTTAGTATAGTTTTTGTTCATATTATATCTCCCATATTGGACTAGGACTTCTTGAGAACACAGTGCATCTTCATATCACCACAGTACTCAGCACAGTGCATTGCACATCACAACTGTCTGATCAGTATTTCTTGAACAAATAAAACACTGTTAAATATTAAAAACACTATTGGCACAAAGATGATAGCCATAAGTCATAATCGCCAACAATTATACCATATACTAAAGTCATGTTTATCATAAGAATAACCTACGGATTGCAAACTCAGGAGACTATCAAGGCCAGGCAGGTAGTACAAATGGTAAAATAAGGTTGGGTAAGTACACCTGCCTCTTGAGAAACCTGTATGCAGGACAGGAAGCAACAGTTAGAACTGGACATGGAACAGACTGGTTCCAAATAGGAAAAGGAGTACGTCAAGGGTGTATATTGTCACCCTGTTTATTTAACTTCTATGCAGAGTACATTATGAGAAATGCTGGGCTGGATGAAGCACAAGCTGGAATCAAGATTGCTGGAAAAAATATCAATAACCTCAGATATGCAGATGACACCACCCTTATGGCAGAATGTGAAGAAGAACCAAAGAGTCTCTTGATGAAAGTGAAAGAGGAAAGTGAAAAAGTTGGCTTAAAACTCAACATTCAGATAAAACTCCTAGAGGAGAACATAGGCAAAACACTCTCTGACATACATCACAGCAGGATCCTCTATGACCCACCTCCCAGAATATTGGAAATAAAAGCAAAAATAAACAAATGGGACCTAATTAAAATTAAAAGCTTCTGCACAACAAAGGAAACTATAAGCAAGGTGAAAAGACAGCCTTCAGAATGGGAGAAAATAATAGCAAATGAAGCAACTGACAAACAACTAATCTCAAAAATATACAAGCAACTCCTACAGCTCAATTCCAGAAAAATAAATGACCCAATCAAAAAATGGGCCAAAGAACTAAACAGACATTTCTCCAAAGAAGACATACAGATGGCTAACAAACACATGAAAAGATGCTCAACATCACTCATTATCAGAGAAATGCAAATCAAAACCACTATGAGGTACCATTTCACACCAGTCAGAATGGCTGCGATCCAAAAGTCTACAAGCAATAAATGCTGGAGAGGATGTGGAGAAAAGGGAACCCTCTTACACTGTTGGTGGGAATGCAAACTAGTACAGCCACTATGGAGAACAGTGTGGAGATTCCTTAAGAAACTGGAAATAGAACTGCCCTATGATCCAGCAATCTCACTGCTGGGCATACACACTGAGGAAACCAGAATTGAAAGAGACATGTGTACCCCAATGTTCATCGCAGCACTGTTTATAATAGCCAGGACATGGAAGCAACCTAGATGTCCATCAGCAGATGAATGGGTAAGAAAGCTGTGGTACATATACACAATGGAGTATTACTCAGCCATTAAAAAGAATACATTTGAATCAGTTCTAATGAGGTGGATGAAACTGGAGCCTATTATACAGAGTGAAGTAAGCCAGAAAGAAAAACATCAATTCAGTATACTAATGCATATATATGGAATTTAGAAAGACGGAAACAATAACCCTGTATACGAGACAGCAAAAGAGACATTGATGTATAGAACAGTCTTTTGGACTCTGTAGGAGAGGGAGAGGATGGGATGATTTGGGAGAATGGCATTGAAATACGTATAATATCATATATGGAATGAGTCGCCAGTCCAGGTTCGATGCATGATACTGTATGCTTGGGGCTGGTGCACTGAGATGACCCAGAGGGATGGTATGGGGAGGGAGGAGGGAGGAGGGTTCAGGATGGGGAACACATGTATACCTGTGGTGGATTCATTTCGATATTTGGCAAAACCAATACAATAGTGTAAAGTTTAAAAATAAAATTAAATTATATTAAAAAAAATAAAATAAAAAATAAAAAACATCCATGCAGTCAAAAAAAAAAAAAAACTCAACATTCAGAAAACTAAGATCATGGCATCCGGTCCCATCACTTCATGGCAAATAGATGGGGAAACAGTGGAAACAGTGGCTGATTTTATTTTTCTGGGCTCCAAAATCACTGCAGATGGTGACTGCAGCCATGAAATTAAAAGACACTTACTCCTTGGAAGGAAAGTCATGACCAACCTAGACAGCGTATTAAAAAGCAGAGACATTACTTTGCCAACAAATGTCTGTCTAGTCAAGGCTATGTTTTTTTCCAGTGGTCATGTATGGATGTGAGAGTTGGACTATAAAGAAAGCTGAGTGCCTAAGAATTGATGCTTTTGAGCTGTGGTGTTGGAGAAGACTCTTGAGAGTCCCTTGGACTACAAGGAGATCCAACCAGTCCATCCTAGAGGAGATCAGTCCTGGGTATTCATTAGAAGGACTGATGCTGAAGCTGAAACTCCAGTACTTTGGCCACCTGATGTGAAGAGCTGACTCATTTGAAAAGACCCTGATGCTGGGAAAGATTGAAGGCAGGAGGAGAAGGAGAAGATAAGATGGTTGGATGGCATCACCAACTCAATGGACATGGATTTGGGTGGACTCCGGGAGTTGGTGATGGACAGGGAGGCCTGGCATGCTGTGGTTCATGGGGTCACAAAGAGTCTGACACGACTCAGCGACTGAACTGAAGTATACTGGCTATGTTTTGTGGGCTTCCCAGGTAGCTCAGCTGGTAAAAAATCCGCCTGCAATCCAAGAGACTCTGGTTGATTTCCTGGGTCTGGAAGATCCCCTGGAAATGGGATAAGTTACCCACTCCAGTATTTTTGGGCATCCCTGGTGGCTCAGACAGTAAAGAATCCACCTGCAATGCAGGAGACCTGGGTTCGATCTCTGGGGTGGGAAGATCTCCTGGAGGAGGGCATGGCAACCCACTCTAGTATTCTTGCCTGGAGAATTCCATGGACAGAGGGGCCTGGTGGGGTCACAAAGAGTCACAGCACAGCTAGTACACTGGCCAGTGCTGTGGTGTCTGCCACATTGAATGGGAGTAGCTTCTATTCAGTAGCAGCCAATTGTTGCCAGTTTGAAATATGGGCCCAGCATTACCAGCTCATTTGATTACTAGAGAGACACTAGAAACATAAATATTTATGTGAAATCAGCCAGTTTTTAAGAGTTGGCAACTAGTCAATTTTTAAAAGTTGGACTGCCAACTTTGTAAGCATGGGGATGGAGAACACTGTATTCTGTTTAAGTAAAACATGCTAGTTAATGAACTTACAAATACCAGACTTATAGTCAGTCAAAGATGGCAGGCTCTCAGAATTAGAGCATCCTACAACACATTTAAGGCTGGCTCCAGGGTTGATTCAGAAGGCACTTTGTGGCTTAGGCATGTCTAGGCTCCCCATTTTTGCCATCAATCATCATTAGGGAAAACCAAGAAGAGCTTTCTGGGAATGGGAACCCTCTGCTTGTTGTATTCTGGAAACAATGGCAGTACTTTTTTTCTGACTACATCTATTTCTGAGGTTGTTCTCATTTCCTCTGTCTCCTGTACTGAGCAACCACTTGCTGGCTTCAGGGCAGGAGCAGAAAAGTCCAAGGCCAGGTCTCCTAGCTTCTAAAACTTTTATAATCTCAGTAGCTTGGCAGAGCTCACACTCAAGGAATTGAGGGCCAGACAGGAAACCACCATGCTTTCCCAAAGCCCCAGATCTTGGCCCCATTCTTACAGCACTTAATTATGTATTGAATACCTAAGCTAGGCATTTCACAAGCTTTCTCACAGAAATCCTGTAAAGTAGATGTTTGGATTAACCAGGAGAAGTTAATGGCTATAACAAGACAACCCCTAAAATTCCAGTGGCTGAACATGATGAAAGTTTATGTCTTGCTCACCTGAAAAGGGTTATGTGATTCAGGTTAAGAGTGGGAGCTCTGCTCTGTGCAGTCATCTGTGGACCCAGGATCCTTCCACCTTGTGGCTGGACTCTCCTTTGAGTATCAGGATTCTCTCTATTCAGCGGGAAGATGGGGAAGGAGAACAGGGGTTGCACATGGAACAGTTTTATCAACCAGTCCTGGAAGGGCTCACATCATCTGCACTTATATTCTAAGGACTAGAACTCAATCGTGTGGCCAGATCTAACTTCAAGTACAGCCAGGTTGTATGCTCAGGAAGGAGCAGAAGCAGATATTGGTAAATTCTAGCAGCCTCTGCCATAATGGTCATTCCTATTTCCAGAGGGAGGAAAAATGAGGCTCAGCAGTTTTCTAAGATCACTAAGTGATCTTTGTGGGCCTCCAACTTAGCCTGGTCCAGCACTGACATCTGCTTTTCTTCACTGCCCTGGTTGACTTTTTGGCACCTACTATTTCATTATCAAGCCTTTGACTGTGTGGATCACAATAAACTGTGGAAAATTCTGAAAGAGATGGGAATACCAGACCACCTGATCTGCCTCTTGAGAAATTTGTATGCAGGTCAGGAAGCAATATTTAGAACCGGACATGGAACAACAGACTGGTTCCAAATAGGAAAAGGAGTTTGTCAAGGCTGTATATTGTCACCCTGTTTATTTAACTTATATGCAGAGTACATCATGAGAAGCGCTGGACTGGAAGAAACACAAGATTGCCGGGAGAAATATCAATAACCTCAGATATGCGGATGACACCACCCTTATGGCAGAAAGTGAAGAGGAACTCAAAAGCCTCTTGATGAAAGTGAAAGTGGAGAGTGAAAAAGTTGGCTTGAAGCTCAACATTCAGAAAACGAAGATCATGGCATCCGGTCTCACCACTTCATGGGAAATAGATGGGGAAACAGTGGAAACAGTGTCAGACTTTATTTTGGGGGCTCCAAAATCACTACAAATGGTGAATGCACCCATGAAATTAAAAGACACTTACTCCTTGGAAGAAAAGTTATGACCAACCTAGATAGCATGTTCAAAAGCAGAGACATTACTTTGCCAACAAAGGTCCGTCTAGTCAAGGCTATGGTTTTTCCTGTGGTCATGTATGGATATGAGAGTTGGACTGTGAAGAAGGCTGAGCGCTGAAGAATTGATGCCTTTGAACTGTGGTGTTGGAGAAGACTCTTGAGAGTCCCTTGGACCGCAAGGAGATCCAACCAGTCCATTCTGAAGAAGATCAGCCCTGGGATTTCTTTGGAAGGAATGATGCTAAAGCTGAAACTCCAGTACTTTGGCCACCTCATGCGAAGAGTTGACTCATTGGAAAAGACTCTGATGCTGAGAGGGATTGGGAGCAAGAGGAGAAGGGGACGACAGAGGATGAGATGGCTGGATGGCATCACTGACTCGATGGACGTGAGTCTGAGTGAACTCCGGGAGTTGGTGATGGACAGGGAGGCCTGGCATGCTGCGATTCATGGGGTCGCAAAGAGTCGGACACGACTGAGTGACTGATCTGATATGATTTCATCTTGTACTGCAGGCATTACTGAATTTGATATACGAACTTGCATAAGGCCACCTGCATCTAGTGAATATTTTATTGGCATATCCCCATGGAATTTTGCCTAAAGAGGCTCTCAACTCTTAAAACTTTGGACACACATACTGCTTTCTCCTAGGTTAGAAAGAAGAAAGAAAAGATGCAGGACACAAGTGAGGTGCAGGTCACCCATCCACTGAGGTTTATCTGGGACATTCCAAGATTGACGGTGTGCCACTACATATGGTTGGTGAACTTGCATATTGCTTCCCCTACCTCCCGTAGCTAGAGAGCACATCAAATACCACACCACCAGAAAGTTCCAGAGCTCTGCCATAGACATGTGTGCATCAGCAGTATCTATTTGTGTATTTTGGTTGTTCAATTTCTTAGGGTTAAGGTAGCTTACAAAGTGAAAGTGAAAGTCACTCAGTTGTGTCCAGCTCTTTGCAACCCCATGGACTGTAGTCCATGGAATTCTCCAGGCCAGAATACTGGAGTGGGTAGCCTTTCCATTCTCCAGGGGATCTTCCCGACCCAGGGATTGAACCAGGGTCTTCTGCGTTGCAGGTGGATTCTTTACCAACTGAGCCATCAGCGTTCATACAAACGCAACAGTGTTACCTATCTGAAGGAATTTGAGAATATGATTAGTTAGCTACAGATAGGAAACCTCAGTGTTACTCTTTCTGGAACTATCTTCACCCCTAGGGGAAAAAAAATACTTGGCTAAATGTTCCTGTCACATACTCTTCCAGCACTATGTATTCTAGTATACTTCCTTCATGACATTCATCACATTTATAATTTTAAAAATTGCTATTGTAATAATTGGTTTAATGTCTGCCTCTCCCTCTAGAGAAGGCAATGGCACCCCACTCCAGTACTCTTGCCTGGAAAATCCATGGACAGAGGAGCCTGGTGGGCTGCAGTCCATGGGGTCGCTAAGAGTTGGGAACGACTGAGCGACTTCACTTTCACTTTTCACTTTCATGCATTGGAGAAGGAAATGGCAACCCACTCAAGTGTTCTTGCCTGGAGAATCCCAGGGACGGGGAAGCCTGGTGGGCTGCCGTCTCTGGGGTCGCACAGAGTCGGACACGACTGAAGCGACTCAGCAGCTTAGCAGCTCCCTCTAGACTGTAAACTCCATGAAGGCAGAGATCATGTCTTTTTCATTCCCCGTTTGTTTTTTGTCAGTTGCTATGTCATGTCCTCGCTTGTATCAGTCAGCTAATGCTGCATAATAAACAATGCCCTAACTCAATAACTTACAACAATTATTTATTCTCACATATATATCTACAGGTTGACTGGGGTTTGATACATCTAGGCTGGCCTCTACTGAACTTAATTCCAAGCTAACAGTATGTCTTATTCTTTAGAACCACTGGCATGTTTTCCTCATGGCAACAATAGAAGCACATGAGGTAGTGAATGCAAACAAAGTGTCTTCATGCCTAGTCTTGGAACTGACTGGCACACAGGCACTTCTCTCCATGCTCCATGGGCTAAAGTGAGCCATATGGCCAAGCATGACCTCAGTAACATGAGAAAATACACTCTGCCTCTTGTGGTGGCAATTGCAGAGTTGCACAGCATGGGGCACAGGTACAGGGGTAGGTAAAGGATTGGGAGCAATAATGCAGTACATTACAAGGCTGTGCCTGCAGCAGACAGCACACTGCACTGCCCATGAGACGCTAAATAAATATTGCTTGAATAAATGTATAGGGTATTCTCTGTAAATTAATCTCTCTAGGTTGAAAAAAACCCACTGGTTGGTAAGGATTACCTAACATGGCAGGCTAATGTATTAAGAGATTAATTTGTGTTTGTTCTTCCTAAATCTTTCCCTCCCTGCGGTTACAGCAGGGAGCCAGGTAGACTTGTATGCCTGCTTACAGGGTAGAAGAGCTGAAGCAATCTGGAGCTGAGAGCTTCTCCCATCTTTTGTTGAAGCCTCAGCCATTTGAAGAGGAAATGCCAGTCTCCCCTAAAGAGAAGGGAGGGCAGAAAGACTCTGGAGAGAGAATGACCTGCCCAGCCAGGGAGGGGAGCACTGATGTGAATTCTTCATACACAGAGTCCCACACTTGGCTCTGTGGCCTAGTTTAGAAGAAGGAAGAGCTTCAGGGAGGCTGGTTGCTTGGTGTGCCTGAGGTACCATGGGCCCCTCAGTAAAGAGCCCCAAACCCTATGACTGACCCAGAAGCAGGGACTTCTGGACATCAAGAGTTCCCCCTGAGCTTGGACAGTAAGGACGCATGACCACTTCTGCCTCCCAGGTTCTATTAACTCCTTGAAACATGAAGGCATTCCTGTAAGGTCTGAAATTAAATTTTCCACATCCAAGAGAATAAGGATCTAGTGTCAGAATTAAGGTGATTTAAAGGAGATAAAGAAAATGCTATTTTCTGTACACCCGAGTTAGAGAACAGTTATTCATACCTATTAAAGTATGAAAATTGTAGCTGGGAATTGGCAAATTAAGGCTCTTTGAAAGATTAATGTAATAATAGTATTTAAATATTTCGATTGTAAGTATTTTCACGTGAAACCTTATAAATCCATACAAAGGCCTGCACACAGCACTAAGAGAAAGATGCTAATAAAAAAATAAAGCCCTTTCCTCCCCACCTTCCAGGGCTGGAGGTATCTTTTGTAAAGCCCACACAATCCTAGATTGTGAAGTTAAATGAGCAATCATGGCTAAATTATGCAGGCTCCCAGCTGTGCTGTGATGTTTGCACACTTTCTAGGAAGTGACTAATTATAATTAGTGCTTAAATACAAAAGACATACCGTCATTACAAGAAAAGCAGAAAAATAAATCTTACATGTGTAGACCTTGGTCTCCCAGCACTGGCTGCTTGCATTCACTTGTGCTGGGCTGCTAGCTGAGTGACAGGAGGGAAATGAATGTTGGTTTTCACACTTCATGTGAGAAGATGGATCTAGATGTTCATAGGTCAAATGAGGACACCAGACACAGAACAATTCCCGAGACTAAGAATGTGATGTCAGCTGGTCACCTCACTGGGAAGGCAGGGAGGAGGAACAGAAACAAGGAGCAAGCCATCAGCAGAGCCAGGACCTCCTCCTGGTCTGTCCACTGTTATTTGTGGAAGGTCATTTAGTGTCTCTGAGTCTCAGTTTCCTGGTCTGCAAAATGGATCAACAATGCCTGCCCTAAATGTTTGATAAGTTTGTGTGTGTGTGTGTAAGTGTGTGTGTGTATGTGTGTTTTCTCCCCTGCAACAATCAAATAACCACTATTATTTGAGTGTTTATGAGGTATCAGGCCCTGGGCTGGATCCTGTGGATTGGAGGGCAAAGAAGAAACACAGAACTTCTCCTCTGGTGCTCCCCAAGCCATCCTATTTGTCTTTATCATGGTGGCTTCCACATTCATCTCCCTCACTAACCCTTTACCATCACCAGGGTTCAGGTCTTGCTTGCCATCCGCAGCACTTGTCATTGTGTCTGCGTGTAGTAGACACTTGATAAATATTATTTGGAAGAAGGGAGGGAGACAACTTGACTCAAATAGCTAGAAAAGAATTTAAATGTTAATCTTGCCTCATTTGCACCATAAAGTCTTTAAAAACAAGGAATGTGTCTGACATTTCTCTTGGTATTCACTACAGTGCCCAGCAATTCTGAGCATGTAATTATTCACATATTCCCATGAATATTTATTGAGCCCCAACTTTGAGGAATGTTCTACAGCAGGTTCTGAGGGCACAGCACTAACAACACAGCCACCCATCCTGCCTCCTGGGACTTAAGCTAGAAAGAATAGTCAGATCATTAACGAATCACCATACCAATAAATACTCAGCCACAAATTGTGAACAGCAATGCAACAAACACTAGTAGCTGCCTATTGAGCTGTTCCTTCTGTCTTTTACTAACAGAAGTCTGCTTTGTTTGGGAGGCTATATGCCCAGTTCTGAGTGACTCAGCATAACGTAGTTGAATTGGACTAAACTGTCATGATGCTTCCATTTCTCTCTGCCAGTCACTGGTCTGGAGTGGACATGTGACTCAGTTCTGGTGAATAGGCTGTAAGGGAGAGTCACCTGGGGGCGTCTAGGAAATATTCTCAAGGGAAAATCCCTTTTGCCCCTTTCCCCATCCTTCCTGCTCGGGATGCATTCATGTGATGTGATATTGGCAGCTGTGGCAGCCGTGTTGTGACACTAAGGGGACACATTGTTGATAGACGGATGATAGCAGAGTAGGCAGAGTGAACACACCTGGGCTGTTGATGTCATCTGCTGGAGTCTAAAGCAGCCCAATGAATAACTCCCTTTTTCCAATTCTGAGCCATTAACCAATTGAGAATTTGGGTAATGGAGGCAGAGATGAAGGAGAACAGTATTACCTTGGTTGCTGATAAATGCTAAATATGTGGATGTAACTTCATGGAAGAATCACTGGGCCTGACTCCCCAAGTTAGGCAGACTTAGCACTAGTTAGAGATCACACCCAGAGCAGGAGAGACCAAGGGGAGCTTGATTTTAGCCACTCCTCCCCACTAAGGACAGAGAAGGTAAAAGGGAAGAAAGAGAACAGGACTTACAGTGACTGAGTGTCATTCACATGGAAGGAAATTTCAGGAAGGGGCACAAGGCACGCCTCCCTCATTTGACCACATCGTTGAGCCACTGCACCAGTACTGCTCGGAAATCTCTTATTTCCTAAGACTCGTAACTGCTATTATTTAAGTCACTCTTAGTCAGGTGTTCTGTTTACTGCAACCTAACTGTTCTAAGAATATCCTGGTGAAGCATCCTAACTGGTCTGAGCACTATGAAGGAAAAGCAAAGGATAGAGAAAGGAACTGTACCTTCACCACAAAAGGGAATTGAAAGGGGACTTTCATTTTTATTTGGACAGAGGTGAAGGCAGTTAAAGAAAACAACTGCATACTTTGAAAACCTGCACAGGTACAAATCCAGAGGCCACCTTTACTGCCCTTTTAACCTGCTCACAAGTTGATTATTTATTTACTGGAACTTGATAAGTTCTGTGAATAAAACCAAAATCATATCTGCCAGGTCTTCCCATCTTTTTACTAAACAGGCTCATTCTCTCCCTTTCTGGCATTTTCCTTGTGTTTTTTTGGTCAAGGCTGAGTCAGCTATTGCTTTCCTTCAGAATTCTCCACCCAGCTTTAGATCCTTGAGTCAGGCCCCAACACATATTCTCTGAGTCCCTATTAGTATGCTTTATGTCAAGTTCTCCTCCTACAAAGAACTAGCCTCCCAGTGGCTTTTTCTTTTCTGAACCATTACCTCTGTGACAGGAAGGAGCTCTCAGAATTGGAAGGGATGCCTAAGAGGAGAAACACTCAGACACTGGAGACTGGATTCTGTAGTTGGCCTCTAACAAGTGTTTGGAGGTCTCCACAGCTCCCCTCTTTCAACTGATAACTGGTCCTCCCATCTTTTAAGGGACCACCTCTTGATGGAGCATACTAGTCATGTTCCATACTCTGGCCTCTGGGGTTACTGTGGTCACACAAGATGGACCAATAATAAGGTCAGTTTCTTTTGGTCACAGTGATTGGTTCAATGATGAGCATGTGACCTCAGCTGAACAAATCCCCATTCAGCTTCATTCATTCTGGTCATAGAACCTGGAGCTGCTGGTGACCTGCTGCCCTACCAGGGGAGAACAGAGCCCACACAAGGAGAGAAAGCAGAACAAGAAAGAGACATCGTAGCATTTGAGACCCTTGGGGGCAAATAACATGGACACCAGTCCATCCATCTCCTTAACTATTCAAGGCCAAAAAAAAAAAAAAAAAAAATTTACATATCCCTCTTCTACCCCATGTTTTTAAAATTTTCTCTTGCTGCTGCTACTGCTGCTAAGTCACTTCAGTTGTGTCCGACTCTGTGTGACCCCAGAGATGGCAGCCCACCAGGCTCCCCCATCCCTGAGATTCTCCAGGCAAGAACACTTGAGTGGGTTGCCATTTCCTTCTCCAATGCATGAAAGTGAAAAGTGAAAGTGAAGTCGCTCAGTCGTGTCTGACTCTTAGTGACCCCATGGACTGCAGCCTACTAGGCTCCTCCATCCATGGGATTTTCCAGGCAAGAGTACTGGAGTGGGGTGCCATTGCCTTCTCCACAATTTTCTCTTAAACTCATTTAAATTGAGTTTCTGTTACTTGCAGGGAAAATTTCTTGACCAACACAGATCTATTAAAGCTTTGACTCTCATATCTACAGCAATATCAGATATTAGAATAGAAAGGGATAGTTATATTCATTTTTTCATATGATCATGAAGTGAATATCTATCAAGTGCCTACTAGTCCAAGCAAGTATAATAATGATTAAGGGTTTAGTTTAGGAGTCAAAACTGTAGGTTCAAATCCAGACTTCACCTCTCTGTGGCATTGGATAAGTAAACTTGCTGAGCCCTAATTTCCTCACGTCTTCAAACAGAAGTTTAAAATATCTCTACATTATCAGGTTGTACAACTTAACCTATTGTAACATGTTTACCATTTAACCTACTATAGTCTAGGTGCTTACAAAATGACAGTTCCAAATGTTTATATTGTACACCACAGGAACATAAGATTTTTCAGGTTACCTAGTTATCTAAGGACTCAATCTATCCTTAGATTTATCAGATTCCCTTAGAGAATCAAAGAGTTTAAATCTAATTCACAATACATTACTTTGAAGGGTTGTCATTGATTTAAATTTGGCCAAGTAGAGGGTAGGGTTACCGTGCTTCAAAACTCTCCTTTTAATATCAATTGGTTTACATCAGCTTAAGCAACAGAAATTCCAAGTTGTGGTAACTTAAGCACATGAGGTTTATTTTTCTCGCACAATTGAATGTTGGAAGAAGCTGATTCTGGCTGTGTGGAGACCCTACAATGCCATCAGTGATCCTGAATCTTCCTGTCTGCTCTGCTATCCATGGATGATTAGCTTTTATTCTCAGGGACACAAGATGGCTGCTTTATCTCTGGGAATCACTTCTACATTCCATCCAGGGAGAAGCAGAGGGAAGCAGGAAGAGGTGGTTATCTGTATCAGAAATATAAAAACTTTCCCAATAGAAGTTTACACATTCTATGTCCAAATACAGCTGCAGAAAATCTAGGAATTCTGTTTATCTGGGTGTGTTGCTACCCCAAAGAAAATCAGGATTCTTTAGTAAGGAAGACAGAGAATGAATATTAGACAGGAAACTTGCAGTGTTTACTATACTCTAACTTCCATTAGATAGCTAGGTTTACCTGAACCCCAAGGACTTCACTGATATTTCCTATCAAACACTTCAGTTCAGTTCAGTCGCTCAGTTGTGTCCGACTCTTTGTGACCCCATGAATCGCAGCACGCCAAGGCCTCCCTGTCCATCACCAACTCCCGGAGTTCACTCAGACTCACGTCCATCGAGTCAGTGATGCCATCCAGCCATCCCATCCTCTGTCATCCCCTTCTCCTCTTGCCCCCAATCCCTCCCAGCATTAGAGTCTTTTCCAATGAGTCAACTCTTCGCATGAGGTGGCCAAAGTACTGGACTTTCAGCTTTAGCATCATTCCTTCCAAAGAAATCCCAGGGCTGATCTCCTTCAGAATGGACTGGTTAGATCTCCTTGCAGTCCAAGGCACTCTCAAGAGTCTTCTCTAACACCACAGTTCAAAGGCATCAATTATTCAGCGCTCAGCCTTCTTCACAGTCCAACTCTCACATCCATACATGACCACAGGAAAAACCATAGCCTTGACTAGACGAACCTTTGTTGGCAAAGTAATGTCTCTGCTTTTGAATATGCTATCTAGGTTGGTCATAACTTTCCTTCCAAGGAGTAAGTGTCTTTTAATTTCATGGCTGCAGTCGACATCTGCAGTGATTTTGGAGCCCCAAAAAATAGTCTGACACCGTTTCCACTGTTTCCCCATCTATTTGCCATGAAGTGATGGGACCGGATGCCATGATCTTCATTTTCTGAATCAAACACTTTGTTATAGACAAATATTAATTAGTTAATAAATTAGCTAGCTAATTTATTGTTGTTTATTCATTCCTTTACCCAGTCAACAAGTTGCCAGATATTGTGCTAAGCAATGTGAGATTACAGAAATACTAAGAGATGATTTCTGCACAGAAGGAGCTCTCAGGTTAAGGAAGAAGACAGACAAAAACAAATTGTTAATATATAAATCTGGTGAATGGGGTACTAGCTATAGGTCCATAGAACAATAGGAGCATGGTCCAGGGAGTGGTCGCTAACCCTATCTGCACAGGTGAGTCAGGGGAAGTTTCAGAGAGGAAGTGACCTTTGGCCTGGGCCTCAAAAAGGAAGTAAGTCAGGATAGGTTGTGCTGTGCTGTGGTAACAAGTAAATCCCCAAATCTAAGGGCATTAGCACAATAAAAATTTCTTCCACACTTAAAGTGGATGCAGACATAACCGGTCAGGAGGCTCTCCTGGGTACTTCTCCATCACCTGGTGACTCAAAGGATTTAGGCTGTTCCATCTAGTGGCCCTACTGTCCCCTGAAGCCTCAGAGTCCTTTCCAAATACTCTGAATCCAGTGAAGAGAAAGTGTGCACAGGATTGTGAACCCAAACAGACCACATCAGCCTGAAGTGCCACATACTTCTGCTCACATACCACTGGTGCTAGTTGCGTGGCCCCACCTCCAGGAACAACAACTCTCCAATATGGAAGGATGGTGTCATTTCTGTTAACCAGTTAATCATCTCTGCTACTGTAGGACTTTACTAGGCAGAGAAGGAGGATAAAGAGCATGCAAAGAAGAGGCAGGGACTTATGCAGACCCTGGAAGTGTGGTGTATTAGAGGTGCAGAGAGTAAGTTGCTGTGATTGAGTTTTAGGTTACAAGGGTGATGTGAGCAGTGTCTAAGGAGGAATCTGAAACAGTAAATTTGACAGACTAGGGAAGATCCGCAAGGGAGCTTGAATTTCATGCCAGGAATTTGACCTTGTTTTATAGGCAGTGATGAGACATTAGGGGTTTTATATGTAGCTGAGCCAAGGATGGATTAGAAGATTCATAGACAGGAAGCAAGGATCACATTTAAGATGAAAGCAAAAGTCCAAGTGAAAAATTATAAAAAGCCTGATCTCTGGCAGTGGCTGGAGACCAGAGGAAAGGCCCTGGGAAACAATGCAGAGGTGAAGTTGACTGGACATGTCCAACAAGGGAGATGGTGGCTCCAGTAAAAAACTGTCTGCACCACTCAAGTAGAATTCTCTTCTGTACTCCCATTTCTCCTCCTTTGCCAACCTGCATTGGGTCTACAGTAAAACTGAGTCTATAGGAAAATTGAGACCACAGGAAAATTGAGTCTACAGGAAAAGTTACAGGAAAATCAAAGAACTCCTTTTCTTCACTTGTCAATTTGGAAAGGACCCATGCAACCTGGCATCACCCTGTCCCCCAACCTCAGAATCAGCCACCCCATCCCAGTACTCTTCTTACTCAGTAATCCAATAACAATACAAAAATGACTGGGGCAGAATAGTATAGTAAGAGTATGGCTCTATATGGAGCTGTCTAGGTTTGTTTCCCAGCTTTTGTAGTTACTGGCTATATGACTCTGAGCAAATTAAAGCCTTTCTGTGTTTTAACTTCTAATGAAATTAGGCAATTAATATTCTCTATCTTATAAGGCTGTTACAAGGGTAAAATGCCATAATCTTATATGAAGAATTTAGAACAATGTCAGGCTCTTGATAGGCACTCAAGAAACATTGGCTATTATCATTTTTGTTATCATTATTATTCAGCACCTACCATCAGGCAAGCACTGTACTAGACATCATCACACCAGAGCTGTCTCACCAAGATAAAACAAAAGAAAATGTTTCTATACCCCTTTGTACATCACCCTTCACTCCCGATTCCAGTGCTTCCATTAGACCTAGACTGGTGGGACCTCTGCCCTGGGCCCTGTTCCTTGGAAGATTTTGCTTAATACTAACATAAACAGATGCATTTATTAAAGAGTGCACCATCACTTCCATTCCTCAGAATTAAGTCAGCAGCAAATTGGATTGTGAGCCCAGGCAGTATGAGTCTGAAGCCAACATTAAGTGTAACCATTCTGATCTGCTAACCTCATGAGTTAGGTACACTACTCCATTTAATGCTCATGATTATCCTTGGAAGTAGGAAATATTCAGTCTACAGATAAGGCATCTGAGACAGAAAGACATTAAGTCATTTGCATGAAACAGAACAGAAAGTAAGGATTGGTATTCAAATCCTACCCTGGATTATTTGGTTTCGAGTCTCCTGCAGTCGTGGTTGAGCAGTTAAGCCAGCCTTGTCAGAGTCTCTTGCTTTGTCCTGCAGTATTAATGTCAGATAGAGATGCATCGTGTGGATGGCAGTTAGACTGGCTGGACGCATAACCGGCTAGATGACTGTGCCCAGAGCATACGGATTAATGGGCTGCAGTCCCTCCTCTGAGGAAGGTCTCTAAGGCAGGGTCATAGAACTCTGGCTGCAGCACTGTCCAAGCACAGAGGCCTGTGCCATCCATACCTATTCCCGTCTCCATGTGAATCCCGTGGAGTTATATCTGGACAGGCAGGGCTAGACTCGGAAGATGGACTCCTGTGATGTATTCCTCAGCATCTGGTCAATGTTGAAGACCAGTTTGTTCTGCTGGAGGAGAAGAGGATGCCAGAACCAGCTCACAGTGCTTCAGGATCTGTGACTAAGACCAAAGTGAGAGCTAGTTTGTTGTTGTTGATGTAATGGACTGCTGTGGATCCATATAAACCCAGCGTTGATAGGTTTGCAAGGGTGTTGCCTTTTCCCCCAACATCCCAGATTGATTTCTAAATGTCCTAGAAGGAAAAAAAATGGTAAGAACTAGATATTCATTCAGTTCAGTTCAATTCAGTTGCTCAGTCATGTCCGACTCTTTGCGATCCCATGACTGCAGCACACCAGGCTTCCCTGTCCATCACCAACTCCTGGAGTTTACACAAACTCATGTCCATCGAGTCGGTGATGCCATCCAGCCATCTCATCCTCTGTCGTCCCCTTCTCCCCCTGCCCTCAATCTCTCCCAGCATCAGGGTCTTTTCCAATGAGTCAACTCTTCACATGAGGTGGCCAAAGTATTGGAGTTTCAGCTTCAGCATCAGTCCCTCCAATGAACAGCCATTACTGATCTCTGTTAGGATGGACTGGTTGGATCTCCTTGCAGTCCAAGGGACTCTCAAGAGTCTTCTCCAACACCACAGTTCAAAAGCACCAATTCTTCGGCGCTCAGCTTTCTTCACAGTCCAACTCTCACATGCATACGTGACCACTGGAAAAACCATAGCCTTGACTAGATGGACCTTTGTTGGCAAAGTAATGTCTCTGCTTTTGAATATGCTGTCTAGGTTGGTCATAACTTTTCTTCCAAGGAGCAAGCGTCTTTTAATTTCATGGCTGCAATCACTATCTGCAGTGATTTTGGAGCTCCCCAAAATAAAGTCTCACTGTTTACATTGTTTCCCCATCTATTTGCCATGAAGTGATGGGACTGGATGCCATGATCTTAGTTTTCTGAATGTTGAGTTTTAAGCCAACTTTTGCACTCTCTTCTTTCACTTTCATCAAGAGGCTCTTTAATTCTTCTACACTTTCTGCCATAAGGGTGGTGTCATCTGCATATCTGAGGTTATTGAGATTTCTCCCAGCAATCTTGAATCCAGCTTGTGCTTCTTCCAGCCCAGCATTTCTCATGATGTACTCTGCATATAAGGTAAATAAGCAGGGTGACAATATACAGCCTTGACGTACTCCTTTCCCAATTTGGAACCAGTTTGTTCTTTCATGTACAGTTCCAACCTGTCCAAAGAACACAAAAGAAAAAATGGAAAATATAAAGCAGTGTTCTCTTTTCTCCATAGTAACATAAAACTGAGAAAATTTCAGCCAAATGGAAACTAAAAACAAAGATTCTAGGCATCATCTTCTAGGGATCCCTCCCCCATCTAAGCTAACACCAGCCATTTTCTGTGCTATGTCTGTGCAGTGGGAGATAGGGAGTTTCCTGTCAATGACATATTCAAGTAGAGGTTGAATGGCCATTTTGCATGGATAAGATGCTATACATATTTTTAAGCATTGATGGAGAACCAGAAATTCAACGAGTTTTCAAGCTTTTTTCAATCCTGACATTCTAGGGTGGAGGTTTCCATATCCTTTTGCCCATTCTGTTAGAGAATCTTCCCAATCTAATTCTGATTCTGTCCAGTTCCAGTTTGTGGAATCAGGGCATTCTGCATGGCAGCACATAGTAGGTGCTCAGTAAATGGTCAGTCAGTCAGTCAGTTCAGTCGCTCAGTCGTGTCCGACTCTTTGTGACCCCATGAATTGCAGCACGCCAGGCTTCCCTGTCCATCACCAACTCCCAGAGTTCACTCAAACTCACGTTCATCGAGTTGGTGATTCCATCCAGCCATCTCATCCTCTGTCATCCCCTTCTCCTGCCCCCAATCCCTCCCAGCATCAGAGTCTTTTCCAATGAGTCAACTCTTCACATGAGGTTGCCAAAGTACTGGAGTATCAGCTTTAGCATCATTCCTTCCAAAGAACACCCAGGACTGAGCTCCTTTAGGAAATGGTAGATACATGTTAAGTGGGAACTTCCTTTCCCCTTACTTCATGTTTCCAAACAGAGGGACCACCATTAGAGTAACACATCTTCCCTCTTCCCCCAGAGGAGGAGTGCCTTACTGGATTGGTGAATTTAAGACAAGGAGGTAAGCATGCTCAGTTTCATCTCTCTCTTTCTCTAGGGGCCAAATGCTCATCAGCTCTAAGCAGATCTGTCCCTGCAGGAGAGGTCTGTGTTTGGGGAATTAAGCTCAGTACTGGAAAGTGGTAGCAAGCAATGTGGCCAGATCTAAGCCATGCTTATTGTTTTATCAGCAATAAAACTGACATTTTAAGCTCCATCTGGATGACTCCTTAGGGTTTTTCTCAATTAATTAGGAACCTGGGCAGGGAACAGAGGTGTCATTTATTAGTGCCCTAAATCCCAACAGTAGAATCATCTTTACTTGCAGACAGGCCCTCCAATTTGGCTACCCACCTCATCAGCTTCATCTTACACTGCCCATTGCTCTTGGTTTATCCTTCAAGGATATCAGGGTGCTTATAGTTTCTTTCATGGTTCTTGCTATTTCATACTTTTATGTCTTTGCTTATATTATTTCCTCTGCCTGCATATCCACTCTCCCCCATCCTACTGCCTCATCTCCTAACACTTATCCAATTATCTCTCCTTAATGCCTCATTTCAGGGACACCTCATCCAGGAAGTCTTCCCTGACTGTCACCTTTCCACCACTCCAGGCTCCGTTTTGAGCTCCTGTATGAATAAGTCTCTGAAAGGAAGATGCATGGCACATTGTTTAAAAATATCTACCTCTCATCACCAGATTGAGAGTTTACTGAGGTGGGGACCAAGAGTTCTTCATCTCTGAATCCCTCAGAATTCAGAACCTTTCACAGAGGACAAGCACAGTACCTTTGTATTAAATCAATGCACAAAGTAGTGGGCAACATCCATTCCTGGGGCCAGGCTGAGCTGGAAAGGGTATTTATACCAGCCAGAGGTTAGGAGCAGAAGCAAAGTTGTAGCCAAGGAGACAGGACAAAGCATTTAGTCCCATTTAGTCCACAGGGCAAAGCAGGGCAAAAAAATGACAAAGAGAGCAGAGGGAAAGCAAACAGGAGGAAGAGGAGGCCAAAAGGAATATAGTATAAGGAACAGATCATGGCAGGTAATACAATGAATACGGTAAAGAGCAAATGAGTCTGATGCTCACCTCTTTCGTGGTGCCAGGTGCATGGTTTGGTGGGGAGGATGAGAATATTTATGGCCACAGGCAATGATTTGGTGACAGTGGAGGGCAAGGGAAAATTGTAAGAGTGAGTAAAAAGAGATGGGGTCTGGCCCAAGTTCTGCCATTGAATACACACATGAGCTTGGACAAACCACTTCCTTTTCCTGAGAGTAACTGAGACATAAATTCAAGCCATTGTACAATTTTGTGCTAAATTGTATGCTCTAAACCATAAGGAACTGTCAGAAATAAGGAAGAACAAGAGGGGCTAAAGATATCAGAGAAGATTTCATGCAGGACATAGAAGGTAAAAGGAAGATAGAGATGGAGGGAGGGATGGGTGAATGGGGGAGGGAGGGATGGGTGAATGGGGGAGGGAGGGATGGGTGAATGGGGGAGGGAGGGATGGATGGAGTAGGATAGCTTTAGTAAGAGGTATAGTCCAAGCAAAAGTGAAAACTTAAAATGAATCATGAATTTGTATGGGGCTCATTATGGAAACCTGCTGTGCTAGAGTAAGGAGAGGGGAAAGAGATGGAGCTAATCTCTGTAGTGTGAGATGCTTGCAGCTGAAATGTTTTAGTGTCTGCACTCCTGCAGGTCTTCTCTCTAGGAATCATCCCCATACAGAGCTGAAGGAGTGGGCTAGCGAGGGCCATGTTTGTATTTGAGTGACAATCTCATGTCCTGGTTACAGATCACTGGACCAGGGTTGGACATTGGACCTAAACTCCATCAGTCTAGTTCTGCTCCCAGAAATACAGCACTGGCCACCAGAAAACTGAACAGGACTTCTCTAGAAAGCCTAGGGTGTAGAAAGATCTAGGGAAGGAGGAAGTAGTAAGAAGTGAAATGAAACTAAGGAAAGCTGAGGACACCAGTGTGTGGAGAGCAAAGGGGAGAATGTGTGAAGAACATATGGAGACCCCATAAGACAAAGTCTGTGATTCCTGGGAGATGGAGCGTGTACCTGCATTCCAGCAATCCAGTTCTTGGTTCCTCCCTGAGAAATATTTTATTTTCTGTTCCTTTATTTCAGTTGAACTATTAATACTTTAAGTGGTTTCCTGTTCCTTGCAGTAAAAAGAGCCTTGGTCAGGACAGTCTGCTCACAAACATTTTTCTAGGTTAATCCCTACAACAATTCAATGAGATAGGTATTCTTTTTCAGTATTAATGTGGATACCAAGGCTTAGAGGGGCAACATAACCTGCTGAAGCTCTTAGCTAGTAAGATTCAAACTAAGATTCAAACTTAGCTAGTAGGATTCAAACCCAAGCTTGTCCAGCTCCAGACTTCAGCACAACTCCCCCCCCCCGACCACCACCACCACAGGAGACCTTGTCAGTGTTGGAATCAACAGCTGACTACAAGAATATTTTCTCTCTAACCTGCACAAGACATCTCCACTCTGAGGGTTACTCTTTATTTATACATGGGCCAACTCAATAGCTTTCAGTAATTCTGAGATTCTCCTGTGGAAGTCTGGTCCTAGAAAGTGTATTTAAAATTCACTAATTCAGAACCGATGAAAAGTCAGGCCTTATTATTTGTACCTCTGATTGAACCAAATTCAAAGCGGTCTTGTCCTTGGAGAATTATGCAGAGTCTAATTAAAACAAACAAAAAAAAGAAGCTGGTCAAAATAGGTGGAAATTTTCCAAACCAAGATTATAAGAATTTCTTTAATTTGGGAATCAGCTAAGTAATTCATTCATCCTAAGCAATATTCGTTGAGTGGTGCCATCCCTAATTTTTCTATTTTAATAAACCATTACAAATATACTTTCTTCATGCATTTTATATTCTTACAGTCCTCTCAAATACCATATTATTCACCCTGTATGCCATAATATCTGTGAAAATTCATTTCCCTCTGCCTGTCCATCTGGAAAACTTGCATTCTTCCTTCAGATTTTGGCTACAGAGGCACCTCCTCCATAAAGCTGCCCTTGGCCTTTCACTTTCCACCCACACAGGTCAACAGCTCTTTCTTCCACAGCCCAGCAAACCCTGACATTAACTCTCTTCACTCTGTGCTGTTGAGGTGAAATGTTCTTCTCCTTCCTCTGTGAAGTCACTCTCTTTTCCAATTCCCATCTTTCCCCATCCCATCCCCCATCTAATGGGAAAGTAACTGCTAATTTGATGCACCTAAGATATTGACTCAGTTCAGTTCAGTTCAGTCGCTCAGTCGTGTCCGACTCTTTGCAACCCCATGAATCGCAGCACGCCAGGCCTCCCTGTCCATCACCAACTCCCGGAGTTCACTCAGATGCCACATTTTATTAGTGAGTGAGGTTGCCATGGTTAAGACCACTTTGTCCTTCCTGGAGAGGGTCAAGACTTTTCTGGACTTCCCCTAACACCAACAGAGAGTCTGGGAGGTAACTTGGTCAACTCTCTTTTTATTTCATTTCTTCTCTTTGTGCAGTTGGTAAAGTAAGAGAATATGCAGCCCTGTGTATGATGAAGACCAGGCAGCCCTGCCCTGTAAGGACCCCCTCTCTTCTCTGTGCCCGCCTCTTCACCTGCACCCACATAGGTCATCTGGGTGGGGTGAGCTCTGTAGGCTATACTGTCTTTTTCAGGGCAAAGAAATTGGAAGTCCTACTTGAGTTTCCTAGCTGAAGTCCAGCTGTTGGGCTCTGTTTACCAGAGAAGCACTAAGTTGCATGAGTGATGGTGGAGTAATGGGATACCTCCTCATCCATTAACAGAATGGAACTTTAGTTCTCATTTAGGTCTTTTTCCTTGTTATCTGAACTCTAGGTTCTCACAGTCAAAATTCTGGGAGTGGGGCATTCATAGAGCAGGGTTTGGCACTAAAATCCCACCACACCATCCCCCCAACACACTTTTTAATGAAATATTTTAACCCGGTGATTCTAAACCCTGGCTGCAGGTTGGAATCAGCTTCCACACCTGAAATCACTATGGTTCTAATGTGTGGCTAAACTGGAAAACCTTTGCAAAGCAGGGCTTAATAATTCCTCCTACCCCTTTCCACATGAGGATATGAGTTCTACTATGAGGCAATAAAAAGAAACTTCAGGAGTCAGTAGATTTAAGTAGAGCTCTGACTAATCTTGAATTTCTTCACCTCCTTGTGCTACACACCTACCATCTGCAAAACAAGAGTTTTCACTGACAGTTCTGCTTTTGACATTTTGGGAGTCATGGACACTTTAGAAATTATCCTGAAAGCTCTTGACATTTCCCCAGGAAAACAAACATTAGAACACACTCACATATTTGCTTCTGGGGTGCTTGGACTCCCTGAGATGCTGATCTAACAGACCAATAAGGCCCTTTCCAGCTTTCTGGTCCATAATCCCGAACTCTCCAATCTGGGGCCAGTATACTTTACCCCCTTTTCACTGTTGTTCAAAATACTTGTGATACATCTTTAAACACCACCATCAGCAAGATGCTCACACTAGAATAGGCACGCAGCATCTGATAACAACTGAGGGAAACGCAGATCCATTTTTTGGTCAAATATTTATTGAGTCTTCTAGGCACAGGCTCTGGGTGTATATAGTAGAGAGCAAAACAAAACAAGTCCCTGCATTCATGGTATTTATACTCTGAAGGGAGATTTGTATTAGGACATACATTCATTGAGTGGAATGCCCCATTCTACTTAAAAATCTTTTTCTGCCTGTCTCCTTCTCTCCCTCTCTCTATATGTGTGTGTGTGTGTCTGTCTGTCTCTTTCTCTCTCTCTCTTTTTATTAATGGGAGTATGATTGCTTTAAAATGTTGTTAGTTTCTGCTGTACAATAAAGTGAATCAGCTATATGTATACATATATCCCCTCTCTCCTGGACCTCCAGGCAGGTGGTGAGAGGAAGGTTTATTTCTTTTCTTCTTCTTTTTTAAAAAGTATTTATTTATTTATTTAACCTTTTGGTTGTGGTGGATCTTTATTGCTGTACATGGGCTTTCTCTAGTTGCAGAGAGCAGGGGCTACTCTTCGTTGGGATGTGTGGGCTTCTCTTGTTGCAGAGCACAGGCTTCAGTAGTTGCAGCTCCTGGGCTCTTGGCTCATGGGCAGTATTGTGGAGCGTGGGCTTAGTTGTTCTGCAGTATGTGGGATCTTCCTGGACTAAGGATCAAACTGGTGTTCCTTGCATTGTAAGGTGGATTCTTAACCACCGGACCACCAGGGAAACCTCCGTTTCTTTAATGGTTGAAAATGCTTTTTATAAGAAATGGTTTTTATAAGAAAGTGTATATTTCCCTTACAGCTGGGCAACAGACTCTACTCTTGGCCCACAGGTTGGAGGGTCCTGCTCTGATCTTTCTCTGCCCACGTGCCTGTACACAGAGACAGCCCATGAGGCTGAGAATATACATCCACTCCAAAGCTGCATGGCACCCTCCTACACCATGCCCTTTGTACCTATGACTCTGTATCCACTGCCACAATGTTCTGGAGCCTGACCCCAGGACCTTACAGACTTCTCCAGATCTGTCTTCCTAAAGCTGGGCCACACTGCTGGCTTATGTGTCCCTGAACCTGAGGGGTAGCTATGGGGCAGATAGTTTGCTGGGAGTGTGGAAGGAGCATGCCTGGGCAGGCTGGCACGTCCACAGGAATGTACAAGCCCCTTTGCAGAGAGTCAGAGATGGGAAGAGAGGCAGAGCAGGTTAGGAGGTGGGGACTAGGGGCTGCCTCTTCCTGCACTGTTACTGAGAGCTCTGAACTTGGAGGGAATTAAGAATTCTATTGCCTCAAAGAAGGCAAAGTGTATTTCCCCCCTTTGAATTTGACATCCATCACATGAGATGCCTTGACAAATGGGATATAGTACTCCTGTACTCTTTCACCGCCACAAGAACATACCCTGGGGAGCCTGAGCCATAGAATATGATGAGAGGAGCAGAGACAACTCAGCCAATCCATGGACCCATAAGTTGAATCATAGCTGCCCCAGTCAACCCTTAGATAAATGTGCAAGAAATAAGTGCTTGTTGTTTTATATCATTATTTTATGGTTGTTCATTAGCTAGCGATAGTTGGCTGATACATCTTTTATCCCTGGTTTGCTGTGGGTTTTTAATATGAATAGGTATACAGAGGCAGATTTATGGGAACTAATGAGGCCTCAGCTTCAAAATGCCTTACTTCCAAGGACCTTCTTCAGGGCTCTGAGAAAGGCCCTAGCAAAGTGTTTACATGAAGATGTATTGTGTTAAATGTGAAAAAGATATACACACTCTGATTAGTTTGGATCACTGTGGTTTTCCACTCCAGCTTGATCTCATTATACTTGGCTTTATGTCAGGTAGTACTGAAGTGGCCGTGATCATTTGTGGGGAATGTAGGAAAGGTAGAAATTCAGTCTGGAATATACTTGGTTTGTGGGATATATTTATATAGTTTTCACTCATATCTGTGAATAGTTGAGTCATTGCTACTGTCCTAATGTAGAAATGACTTCTGAGAATATGCCTATTGATTAATAAATGTTATCAGTTTCAAAAAGTTCTTAAGAAAAGCCACTACAGAAGAAAAATTCATATGCCCTGAAATGTTAGAAATTTTATATGAAAAAGTTTTGATGGATTTTCCCCAAATTGACAACAATCCTTAGTATTTATATTTCATTACCAAAAACGATTGCTGTGATTCATGGGGTCGCAAAGAGTCGGACACAACTGAGCGACTGATCTGATCTGATCTGATCTGACCAAGAACGAGTTTTTTTTTTCTGTAACATTTTTTAATTTATTGATTTTTTAATTGAAGGATAATTGCTTTACAGAATTTTGTTGTTTTCTGTCAAACCTCAACATGAATCAGCCATAGGGATACATACATCCCCTCCCTCCTGAAGCCCCCTCCTATCTCCCTCCCCATCCCACCCCTCCAGGTTGATACAGAGCCCCTGTTTGAGCTTCCTGAGACAAACAGCAAATTCCCTTCGGCCATCTATTTTACATAAGGTAATAATGTAAGTTTCCATGTTACTCTTTCCATACATCTCACCCTCTCCTCCCCTCTCTCCGTGTCCATAAGTTTATTCTCTATGTCTGTTTCTCTATTGCTGCCCTGTGAATAAATTCTTGAGTACCATTTTTCTAGATTCCATGTATATGCATTAGAATACGATATTTATCTTTCTCTTTCTGATTTACTTCACTCTGTATAATAGGTTCTAGGTTCATCCACCTCGGAACTGACACAAAGGCGATCCTTTTTATGGCTGAGTAATATTCCATTGTATATATGTACTACAACTTCTTTATCCATTCATTTGCCAGTGGACATCTAGGTTGCTTCCATGTTCTGGCTATTGTAAATAGTGCTGCAGTGAACAATGGGATACATGTGTCTTTTTCAATTTTGGTTTCATCAGGGTATATGCCTAGGAGTGGGATTGCTGGGTCATATGGTGGTTTTATTCCTAGTTTTTTAAGGAATCTCCATACCATCTTCCATAGTGGCTATATCAATTTACATTCCCACCAACAGTGCAAAAGCATTCCCTTTTCTTCACACCCTCTCCAGCATTTTGTAGACTTTTTTATGATGGCCATTCTGACTGGTGTGAGGTGATATCTCATTGTAGTTTTGATTTGCATTTCTCTAATAAAGAGCAGTGTTGAGCTTCTTTTCATGTGTTTGTTAGCCATTTGTGTGTCTTCTTTGGAGAAATGTCTGTTTAGGTCTTTTTCTCACTTTTTGATTGGGTTGTTTGTTTTTCTGGTATTGAGTTGTATGAGCAGCTTGTATATTTTGGAAATTAATCCTTTGTCAGTTGTTTCATTTCCTATTGTTTTCTCCCATTCTGAGGGTTGTCTTTTCACATTACTTATAGTTTCCTAAGCTTTTAAGTTTAATCAGGTCCCACTTGTTTACTTCGGTTTTTATTTCCGTTATTCTAGGATGTGGGTCATAGAGAATCTTCCTTTATGTCATTGAGTGTACCAATAACAAGTTTTTAATATAAAATATATATTTCCAAATAAGTAATAAAAAATTTAAAAATGTCATGCTAGAAAAAAGACCCAATTATCTTTTTATTTTCTCTATAGAAAGTATTGAAAAAATAATCATCATAAAAAGGAGTGACCAAAGATTTATTCAGCCAAAAAGTGTAAGGGAAAATATTATAGAGTTATGTCAGACAATTAAAATAATTAAAAATTTTTTTCTAGGCTCTGTAATGCTTATGATATTTGTCAGCTTTTTACTATTTGTAACTTATTGGGATTTCTTTCACTAAATAAAACTTTACTTCCATGTATTTTATATTTTGCTGATAATTTTGTATCACTTTTATTAATATTAGAAATTGTATCAGTTTCAAGCCTTGCAAAACCTTGATGTGTTCCTGGATGTTTTAGCAAATTTCCTCTGTAACTATTTCATGCTCATGATTTTTCTCCTTTATTCTGTGAGTATAATGAATTATACTGATCACTTCTACTGTCAAATCTATTATGCATTCCTGAAGTAAATCTAACTTAGTTGTAATGCATTAAATATTATCCTTTTAATATATTGCTGAATTTGATTTGCTAATATTTAGCTTAGGGGAAAAGGCAATGGCACCCCACTCCAGCACTCTTGCCTGGAAAATCCCATGGACAGAGGAGCCTGGTGGGCTGCAGTCCATGGTGTCGCTAAGAGTCGGACACGACTTCACTTTCACTTTCACTTTTCACTTTCCTGCATTGGAGAAGGAAATGGCAACACACTTCAGTGTTCTTGCCTGGAGAATCCCTGGGACAGGGGAGCCTCGTGAACTGCCGTCTATGGGGTCGCACAGAGTCGGACACGACTGAAGCGACTTAGCCGCAGCAGCAGCAGCAGCTTAGGAGTTTTTAGATCTACAATTATGAGATAAATTCATTGGTGATTTTTCTTTCTTTGTAACAAAGAAGCTGAGAGGTGTTCTTGCTTTGTCTATTCTCCTGTTGATGTAAATAGTCAACAAACAATCTATAATAAAAACAAGAAGAGAGTTTTATTCAAGTCAAACTGAGGACTAGTGTCCTGGAGATTGAAGAAGCACTTGAATTGTGTTCTGCCAAACTACAAAATGAGGGAGGCTTATATAGGAAAAAACCTCAAAATTACCTAATTTGTTTGTCAGAAATTAGGATTGGAACTGGCAAGAAGTAAGGGCGGTTGTTAAGCTAGGACTGATTGGAGTCCTAAACAGTTGCCTGATTACAAGGGGAGACACCTTAAGACCATAAAGGTGCAGTTGGCAGCTGCTAGTAGATATTGTTTAGAAAACAGCTGGTGGTGTCCTTGAGTTTGATACAATTCAGCAAATTCAAGTTCTCAGAGATTCAGGAATGTGTCTGAAACCACATCTGCAATGGCCCCCTGGCTCCATTTTGAATGCCTGAACCATAGTTACTCCATTTTGATTTTTAAATGCATCCTTTTCTTTAACAGTTAAAGCAGATGTACATGCACTCTACATGTACAGTAAGTGTTTGACAGGCCATAGGACTGCATAAAATTCAAGCCAAGTCAGGTATACGCCAGAATGACTTCTCTATACCTCAATATGTGAAAATTTCTTCCACCACTCTCAACATTGAACTGTCTGGGCCTGAAGGCTAAAGTGTGGGAAAATTAGAAATTATTCATAATATTTCTTTTATAGATTTGATACTATTCATATCTTTCATTTCCTCACATGCCAATTTTAAGTTTTGTTTTCCTATGATTTATTCATTTCCTTTAAGACTCCAAGTTTTCAAATAGTCTTGAGTTGTTTAGAATGTTTTTAACACCCATAGAATCTGTAGTAACATCTCCTTTTTTATTCCTGAAATCTCTACCTTCTTTCTTCTTTTTCTTTTTTCTTCTTTCTCCAATGATTTATTGACTTCATAAGTCTTCTCAAAGAACTTTTGGTTTTCTTGACTTCCTTTTTTATTTTTTGTTTTATTAATTGTTGCTGTTATATTTATTCCTTCTTTCCTTCTACTTTCTAGGGTTTATCACTGAATATTTATAAACTTCTCAAAATGGATAATTATATAATTAAATTTCAGCCTTTCTTCTTTTCCATTATATGCATTTAATACTATATATTTCCTTTTAAGCAATTCTTTATCTGTAGCCCACAAGTTTTCATGTGCCATATTTTCATAACCATTCAGTTCTAAATATTTTCTGGTTTCCAGTCTGATTTTTATCTTTGATCTATGGATAGTTTAGAAGTGTGTTACATAATTTCCAAATAATTAGAGATATTCTGGTTTCCCATTGCTATTTATTTTGAGTTTAATTCTGTTATGGCTAGAGAGTTTTGTTTTTTTTTTTTTCAATCCTTTAAAATTTGTTGAGATTTGCTTTAAGGCTCAGCATCTGGCCAATTTTGGTAAATGTCCACGTGAACTTGGAGAGAAACTATTCTACAGTTTTTGGATGTAGAGTTCTAGGTGTTTCAACTAAACCAAGTTTTATAATCATGTCAAACTTTGGTCTGTTTGTTCTGTCAGTTACTGAGAAATGAATGCTAAAATCTCCCAGTATGCTTATAGATACCTATTTCTCTCTCTCTTTTAAAGATTTTTTTTTTTTTTTTGGTGTAGACCATTTTAAATGGGTTTATCGAATTTGTTAGAATATTGTTTCTATCTTATGTTTTGGGGCCTTTTTAGCTTCATTGCATGTGGGATCCTAGTTCTCTGACCATGGACTGAGCCTGCACTACCTGCATTGGAAGGCAAAGTCTCAGCCACTGGGCCTCCAGGGAAGTCCCTGCCAGTTTCTCTTTTTAGTTATGTCATTACTGCTTCCAAACTTTTGAGGTATTGTTAATAGGTTCATACAAACAGAATATTTATTTTTCTGTGGATGGTCTTTCACCATCTTGAAATATTTCTCTTATCACAGTAATTCTTCTTGCCTTAAAGCCTACTTGTCTGCTGTTAGTATAACTATGTCAGGTCTCTCTTGGTGGGCATTACCTGCTATACCTTTTCCCCACCTTTCTACTGTCCACCTTTCCCCTGTGCATATTAGTATGTAAAGTATATGTTGTAAGTGGAATATGGTTTTATTTTTCCATTTTAGTTTTTCAACCTTTGGCTTTTAATCAGAAAACTACGACTTTTTGTATTTCATGGAATTAGCCACATACTTGGGTGAATTTTTTAATTTGACTATTAGATTGTTTCTACTGTCTCACCTGTTTTATGTTCCTTTTTCAATTTTCTTTTTTCTCTTCGGTAAAGTGTGGATCCTAACTACTAGGGAATTCTCTATCACCTAGTTTCTTGAATGTATTAATGACAGCTATTTTAGTGCCTGTACTAATGCCAACATTTTTATTTTCTGCTAGTTTCTTTATGTTGCCTGAGTTTCTTTTCTAATGGTTTTTGAACATTTTTTCTTGCTTCCAGGTGAGTCTGGTAATTTTGGATTGGATATAAGACATGATATACAAGGATCTGGATGGTGTTATCTTCCTCCAGAGAGGATTATTTTGCTTCTGGCAAGATTGGCCCACCTTAATTAAATCAGTGAGTGAACAGATTCAGAACCAGGCTTCAGTCTTTATGAAGGTTGATGCATTTATAGTTCATCCATATTTCTGGGTTATAACCCTTGGGAGTTCTAACTGAAAGAATAGGGTAAACATCATGTTGCCTTTCCTTTGGTAGGCCCTAGACTCCATTTTTGTCTCTTCTGGGGTCGCACAGAATCAGACACAACTGAAGTGACTTAGCAAGCAAGCAAACCCCGCTAAAACTGCCAGAAGCGACACACAGCTTTTCACCTGTCAGTCTTTGCTGTGCAGCTTCTCAGTATCTTAGGTAATGCTTGTCAACTAGCAAATGCCCTGGAGGAAAAGCAGCACAGAATGTCAGGCACATTGTTCTTTGTTTCCCTTTTTTCTGAGATCTTAGGCTCTTAAAGGACTCACTTTAGTAGTTTTCCAATATTTTTGGAATGATTTTTGAAATTTTCATCCAGCTTTTCTCATTGTCTTTGGTGGGAGAGTTGGTCTGAAACAAGATAGCTATTTTGGAAACCCTCCATATCTAACACTTATTAAGAGCTTAGTATGTGCCTGGCACTGCTCCATGTACTTCATATCTACTCATTTTCGGTCATTTCAGTTCAGTTCAGTCACTCAGTCGTGTCCGACTCTTTGCGACCCCATGAATCACAGCACGCCAGGCTTCCCTGTCCATCACCACCTCCCGGAGTTCACTCAGACTCACGTCCTTCAAGTCAGTGATGCCATCCAGCCATCTCATCCTCTGTCGTCCCCTTATTCTCCTGCCCCCAATCCCTCCCAGCATCAGAGTCTTTTCCAATGAGTCAACTCTTCGCATGAGGTGGCCAAAGTACTGGAGTTTCAGCTTTAGCATCATTCCTTCCAAAGAAATCCCAGGGCTGATCTCCTTTAGAGTGGACTGGTTAGATCTCCTTGCAGTCCAAGGGACTCTCAAGAGTCTTCTCCAACACCGCAGTTCAAAAGCATCAATTCTTCGGCGCTCAGCCTTCTTCACAGTCCAACTCTCACATCCATACATGACCACAGGAAAAACCATAGCCTTGACTAGATGGACCTTTGTTGGCAAAGTAATGTCTCTGCTTTTGAATATGCTATCTAGGTTGGTCATAACTTTTCTTCCAAGGAGTAAATGTCTTTTAATTTCATGGCTGCAGTCACCATCTGCAGTGATTTTGGAGCCCCAAAAAATAAAGTCTGACACTGTTTCCACTGTTTCCCCATCTATTTCCCATGAAGTGATGGGACCGGATGCCATAATCTTCGTTTTCTGAATGTTGAGCTTTAAGCCAACTTTTTCACTCTCCTCTTTCACTTTCATCAAGAGGCTTTTTAGTTCCTCTTCACTTTCTGCCATAAGGGTGATGTCATCTGCATATCTGAGGTGATTGATATTTCTCCTGGCAATCTTGATTTCAGCTTGTGTTCCTTCCAGCCCAGTGTTTCTCATGATGTACTCTGCATAGAAGTTAAATAAGCAGGGTGACAATATACAGCCTTGACATACTCCTTTTCCCGATTTGGAACCAATCTGTTGTTCCATGTCCAGTTCCAACTGTTGCTTCCTGACCTGCATACAGATTTCTCAAGAGGCAGGTCAGGTGGTCTGGTATTCCCATCTCTTTCAGAATTTTCCATAGTTTATTGGGATCCACAAAGTCAAGGCTTTGGCATAGTCAATAAAGCAGAAATAGATGTTTTTCTGGAACTCTCTAGCTTTTTCCATGATCCAGCACATGTTTGCAATTTGATCTCTGGTTCCTCTGCCTTTTCTAAAACAGCTTGAACATCTGGAAGTTCACGGTTCACGTATTGCTGAAGCCTGGCTTGGAGAATTTTGAGCATTACTTTACTAGCGTGTGAGATGAGTGCAA
This sequence comes from Bos indicus x Bos taurus, assembly GCF_003369695.1. Taxonomy (NCBI): domain Eukaryota; kingdom Metazoa; phylum Chordata; class Mammalia; order Artiodactyla; family Bovidae; genus Bos; species Bos indicus x Bos taurus. The sequence continues at coordinate 49,723,477 of NC_040080.1, forward strand.
TTGTGTGGTAGTTTGAGCATTCTTTGGCATTGCCTTTCTTTGGAATTGGAATGAAAACTGACCTTTTCCAGTCCTGTGGCCACTGCTGAGTTTTCCAAATGTGCTGGCATATTGAGTGCAGCACTTTCACAGCATCATCTTCCAGGATTTGAAATAGCTCAACTGGAATGCCATCACCTCCACTAGCTTTGTTCGTAGTGATGCTTTCTAAGGCCCACTTAACTTCACATTCCAGGATGTCTGGCTCTAGGTCAGTGATCACACCATCGTGATTATCTGGGTCATGAAGATATTTTTTGTACAGTTCTTCTGTGTATTCTTGCCACCTCTTCTTAATATCTTCTGCTTCTGTTAGGTCCATACCATTTCTGTCCTTTATCGAGCCCATCTTTGCATGAAATGTTCCCTTGGTGTCTCTAATTTTCTTGAAGAGATCTCCAGTCTTTCCCATTCTGTTCTTTCCCTCTATTTCTTTGCATTGATCGCTGAGGAAGGCTTTCTTATCTCTTCTTGCTATTCTTTGGAACTCTGCATTCAGATGCTTATATCTTTCCTTTTCTCCTTTGCTTTTCACTTCCCTTCTTTTCACAGCCATCTGTAAGGCCTCCCCAGACAGCCAGTTTGCTTTTTTGCATTTCTTTTCCATGGGGATGGTCTTGATCCCTGTCTCCTGTACAATGTCACAAACCTCATCCCATAGTTCATCAGGTACTCTATCTATCAGATCTACGCCCTTAAATCTATTTCTCACTTCCACTGTATAATCATAAGGGATTTGATTTTGGTCATACCTGAATGGTCTAGTGGTTTTCCCTACTTTCTTCAATTTAAGTCTGAATTTGGCAATAAGGAGTTTATGATCTGAGCCACAGTCAGCTCCTGGTCTTGTTTTGTTGACTGTATAGAGCTTCTCCATCTTTGGCTGCAAAGAATATAATCAATCTGATTTTGGTGTTGACCATCTGGTGATGTCCATGTGTAGGGTCTCCTCTTGTGTTGTTGGAAGAGGGTGTTTGCTATGACCAGTGCATTTTCTTGGAAAACTCTATTAGTCTTTGCCCTGGTTCATTCCGTATTCCAAGGCCAAATTTGCCTGTTACTCCAGGTATTTCTTGACTTCCTACTTTTGCATTCCAGTCCCCTACAGTGAAAAGGACATCTTTTTTGGGTGTTAGTTCCAAAAGGTCTTGTAGGTCTTCATAGAACCGTTCAACTTCAGCTTCTTCAGCATTACTGGTTGGGGCATAGACTTGGATTACTGTGATATTGAACGGTTGGCCTTGGAAACGAACAGAGATCATTCTGTCATTTTTGAGATTCCATCCAAGTACTGCATTTCAGACTCTTTTGTTGACCATGATGGCCACTCCATTTCTTCTGAGGGATTCCTACCCACAGTGGTAGATATAATGGTCATCTGAGTTAAATTCACCCATTCCGGTCCATTTTAGTTCTCTGATTCCTAGAATGTCGACGTTCACTCTTGCCATCTCCCGTTTGACCACTTCCAATTTGCCTTGATTCATGGACCTGACATTCCAGGTTTCTATGCAATATTGCTCTTTACAGCATCAGACCTTGCTTCTATCACCAGTCACATCCACAGCTGGGTATTGTTTTTGCTTTGGCTCCATCCCTTCATTCTTTCTGGAGTTATTTCTCCACTGATCTCCAGTAGCATATTGGGCACCTACTGACCTGGGGAGTTCCTTTTTCAGTATCCTATCATTTTGCCTTTTCATACTTTTCATGGGGTTCTCAAGGCAAGAATACTGAAGTAGTTTGCCATTCCCTTCTCCAGTGGACCACATTCTGTCAGACCTCTCCACCACGACCTGCCCATCTTGGGTGGCCCCACAGGCATGGCTTAGTTTCATTGAGTTAGACAAGGCTGTGGTCCCAGTGTGATTAGACTGACTAGTTTTCTGTGAGTATGGTTTCAGTGTGTCTCCCCTCTAATGCCCTTTTGCAACACCTACCATCTTACTTGGGTTTCTCTTACCTTGGACATGGGGTATCTCTTCACGGCTGCTCCAGCAAAGTGCAGCCGCTGCTCCTTATCTTGGAGGAGGGGTATCTCCTCACCGCCACCCCTCCTGACCTTGACCATGGAATAGCTCCTCTAAGCCCTCCTGCGCCCACGCAGCCACCTCTCCTTGGACATGGGGTTGCTCCTCTCGGCTGCCGCCCCTGACCTCACACGTGGGGTAGCTCCTCCCCGCCACCGCCCCTGACCTCGGACTGGGGTAGCTCCTCTTGGCCGTTCCTGCGCCGTCGCAGCCTGGCACTCTTGGCCGCTGCCCGTGACCTCGGATGTGGGGTAACTCCTCTTGGCTGCTGCCCCTCGGGCATGGGGTCCTCCCGGTTTCTGCCCCTGACCTCGGCCGTGGGCTCCTCTCAGCTAATACTGGGGAATAGCAGCGCTAAGTGCGCCTCATCCAATTCTAAAATATAATTCTTATTTATTAAATTATTATTTTCCCTCACTTTACAGAGAAAAGAACTGATGCATAGAGCGATAAATAGTTTGTCCAAAACCATACAAGGTAAGTAGTAGATCTAGAATTTGAAGTCACATAACTTGACCTAGAAACTCACACTTAGCCATAGGACTATAAAATTCTTAATTCTCAGTTCTTTCTGGAATTGGAATCCATGAGGTGTACCTAATGCCTTATATTAAAACCATGTTTTACTTGAGTTAATCTGAGTGGGTTTCTGTCACTTGCAAACAGATAATCACTGACCAAGCTCTTTGGACAAGCCACTCCTCCCTCAAAAATGCTTCATAAGAATGGAATGTACTAAGATCCTTCCCCCAAATAGATACAATTTTCCTTCCTAGAGTGTCTCATTTATTAACATCCTCCTTGTTTTTTTGGACTTCCCTGGTGGCTCAGACAGTAAAGCGTCTGTCTACAATGTGGGAGACCCGGGTTCGAGCCCTGGGTTGGGAAGATCGCCTAGAGAAGGAAATGGCAATCCACTCCAGTACTATTGCCTGGAAAATCCCATGGACAGAGGAACCTGGTAGGCTACAGTCTATGGGGTTGCAAAGAGTCGGACACGACTGAGCGACTTCATGTTCACTTTCACTTTTCCTTGTTTTTTAAAATGAAACTCCCCGGATAATTCCCTCACACCCATGTTTCCAGCAAACCTGCCTATGAGAAGTAAAGGACACGTTCAGCTACAAGTAGGCAGCCTCAGTGAGGGAACAAGTCCTCCAGCAAGGTCAGAATTCCATCAGGCTTGTGTTCCAAGGCTCAGAGCACAGCTTGAGCAGGAGAGGTAATTGAGCCAGCTGCTGGGAGACAGCAGTCACATCCCCCAACTCATTAATCTGCCTCCTCGGATCTGAAAGGGACCCAGGGCTTCCATTTTACCAGCATGAGGAAGCACACTATTTTCACACATCATTCCATAAAAATCCCCACCTGGAGCCCTTATCTAAGAAAACAAAGAAGTACTCAAGGGAAGATTCTCTGCAGCATCACACAACTCATTATTTAGCTAATCTTACTGCATAAAAATTCACCCAGCTGTTTATTTTTTCCACCATCAGCCAAAAGTGATATTCATTGGTTGTTTTTTGGTTCATTATAGCCTGAACTGAGGGGCTTCCCTGGTGGCTCAGATGGTAAAGAATCCGCTCACACTGTGGGAGACCTGGGTTTGATCCCTGGGTTGGGAAGATTCCCTGGAGGAGGGCATGGCAATCCACTTCAGTATTCTTGCCTGGAGAATCCCCATGGACAACAGAAGAGCCTAGAGGGCTACTGTCCATGGAGGTTGCCAAGAGTTGGACACTACTGAATGACTAAGCACGGCCTGCACTGAAGCCTAGAATTTGGGAGAAGCCCAGAGAACGGTGTTTGCTTTGAGGGACATTGGAGGTAAGAAGCCTCCTGGGGAGAACAATCCTTCAGTTAAGGTGAAACAATCCCTCTTTGTCAAGACAGAATGTGGAAGAAGGTGGCATATATTCATCTTGTCCAATCAATCTGCTGTTCCCCAGTATCCAGAGAGAAACTCTGAGTTTCTGATCAGAAAGTAACTAAGAGGCCGCTAAGAACTTAGCAAGGGCATCAAAAAGGATTTATAGCACTTGTCTCAGAGAATTCCAACAGAAACTCTTTCCCAACTCATGTACCAGGATAATGATGATGATTGTTTGATTGGCTATTATGTGTCAGACGATCTGATATGGTGGTGGTGGCGGTTTAGTCACTAAGTCGTGTCCAACTTTTGCGACTCCATGGACTGTAGCCTGCCAGGCTCCTCTTCCATGGGATTTCCTGGGGAAGAATACTTGAGTGGGTTGCCATTTCCTTCTCCAGATGATCTGTATGCATTATCTCTAAGCAACCTGAAAGTTAGGTATTTTTATATTAGTTTACAAGTAAGAAGATAAAGTTAGAAAGGTTGAGTACTTTGAGACAGTTTCTCTGAAAATGGTAAAGCTAGGACGCTAAATTAAAGCCAATGTTCTTTTCAAAAAACTACCCTATCTTCTGATTTCTATTCATTATCATACCAAATGGTAATGGATATTTTTCAATGAGAGTGAATCTACACTACAACAGAATAACTGTTATCCCTTAGAGAAATAAAAATAAATACTGTCCAGTTATTTAAAATTATTTTGGGATTAACATATAGACACTACTATTTTTTAAAATAGGTAACCAACAAAGACATACTGTATAGCACAAGGAACTATACTCAAGTAATAACCTATAAGAGAAAAGAATCTGAAAAAAAAACATATATGTATGTGTAACTCAATCACTTTGCTGTGTACCTGAAATTAACAAGTTGATTTACTACAAGAAGGACTGATGTTGAAGCTGAATCTCCAATACTTTGGCCACCTGATGCGAAGAGCTGACTCATTGGAAAAGACCCTGATGCTGGGAAAGATTGAGGGCAGGAGGAGAAGGGGATGACAGAGGAGGAGACAGTTGGATGGCATCATCGACTTGATGGACATGGGTTTGGGTGGACTCCGGGAGTTGGTGATGGACAGGGAGGCCTGGCATGCTGTGGTTCATGGGGTCACAAAGAGTCGGACACGACTGAGTGACTGAACTGAACTGGAATCAACTATACTTCAATTAAAAAATAAAATGCATAGACCAGTTAGACCTAATTGATATCTATAGGACATTTCACCCCAAAACAATGAATTTTACCTTTTTCTCAAGTGCACATGGAACCTTCTCCAGGATAGATCACATCCTGGGCCATAAACCTAGCCTTGGTAAATTCAAAAAAATTGAAATCATTCCAGGCATCTTTTCTGACCACAATGCAGTAAGATTAGATGTCAATTACAGGAGAAAAACTATTAAAAATCCCAACGTATGGAGGCTGAACAACACGCTGCTGAATAACCAATAAATCACAGAAGAAATCAAGAAAGAAATCAAAATATGCATAGAAATGAATAAAAATGAAAACACAACTCAAAACCTATGGGACATTGTAAAAGCAGTGCTAAGGGGAAGGTTCATAGCAATACAGGCTTACCTCAAGAAATAAGAAAAAAGTCAAATAAATAACCTAACTCTACACCTAAAGCAACTAGAAATGGAAGAAATGGAGAACCCCAGGGTTAATAGAAGGAAAGAAATCTTAAAAATTAGGGCAGAAATAAATGCAAAAAAACCCCACAAAAGAGACCATAGCAAAAATCAACAAAGCCAAAAGCTGGTTCTTTGAGAAGTTAAATAAAATTGACAAACCATTAGCCAGACTCATCAAGAAACAAAGGGAGAAAAATCAAATCTACAAAATTAGAAATGAAAATGGAAAGATCACAACAGACAACACAGAAATGCAAAGGATCATAAGAGACTACTATCAGCAACTATATGCCAATAAAATGGACAACTTGGAAGAAATGGACAAATTCTTAGAAAAGTACAACTTTCCAAAACTGAACCAGGAAGAAATGGAAAATCTTAACAGACCCATCACAAGCATGGAAATTGAAACTGTAATCAGAAATCTTCCAGCAAAAAGCCCAGGACCAGATGGCTTCACAGCTGAATTCTACCAAAATTTTAGAGAAGAGCTAACAACTATCCTACTCAAACTCTTCCAGAAAATTGCAGAGGAAGGTAAACTTCCAAACTCTTTCTATGAGGCCACCATAACCCTAATACCAAAACCTAACAAAGATGCCACAAAAAAATAAAACTACAGGCCAATATCACTGATGAACATAGATGGAAAAATCCTTAACAAAATTCTAGCAATCAGAATCCAACAACATATTAAAAAGATCATACATCATGACCAAGTGGGCTTTATCCCAGGGATGCAAGGATTCTTCAATATCTACAAATCAATCAATGTAATACACCACATTAACAAATTGAAAGATAAAAACCATATGATTATCTCAATAGATGCAGAGAAAGCCTTTGACAAATTCAATATCCATTTATGATACAAACCCTCCAGAAAGCAGGCATAGAAGGAACATACCTCAACATAATAAAAGCTATATATGACAAACCCACAGCAAACATTATCCTCAATGATGAAAAATTGAAAGCATTTCCCCTAAAGTCAGGAACAAGACAAGGGTGCCCACTTTCACCACTACTATTCAACATAGTTTTGGAAGTTTTGGCCACAGCAATCAGAGCAGAAAAAGAAATAAAAGGAATCCAGATTGGAAAAAAAGAAGTAAAACTCTCACTGTTTGCAGATGACATGATTCTCTACATAGAAAACCCTAAAGACTCTACCAGAAAATTACTAGAGCTAATCAATGAATATAGTAAAGTTGCAGGATATAAAATCAACACACAGAAATCCCTTGCATTCCTATACACTAACAATGAGAAAACAGAAAGAGAAATTAAGGAAATAATTCCATTCACCATTGCAACACAAAGAATAAAGTACTTAGGAATATATCTACCTAAAGAAACAAAAGACCTATATATAGAAAACTATAAAACACTGGTGAAAGAAATCAAAGAGGACACTAATAGATGGAGAAATATATGTTCATGGATCGGAAGAAGCAATATAGTGAAAATGAGTATACTACCCAAAGCAATCTATAGATTCAATGCAATCCCTATCAAGCTACCAATGGTATTTTTCACAGAACTAGATCAAATAATTTCACAATTTGTATGGAAATACAAAAAACCTCGAATAGCCAAAGCAATCTTGAGAAAGAAGAATGGAACTGGAGGAATCAACCTGCCTGACTTCGGCTCTACTACAAAGCCACAGTCATCAAGACGGCATGGTACTGGCACAAAGACAGAAATATAGATCAATGGAACAAAATAGAAAGCCCAGAGATAAATCCACGCACCTATGGTCACCTTATCTTCGACAAAGGAGGCAAGAATATACAATGGAGAAAAGACAATCTCTTTAACAAGTGGTGCTAGGAAAACTGGTCAACGACTTGTAAAAAAATGAAACTAGAACACTTTCTAACACCATACACAAAAATAAACTCAAAATGGATTAAAGATCTAAGCATAAGGCCAGAAACTATAAAACTCCTAGAGAAAGACATAGGCAAAACACTCTCCGACATACATCACAGCAGGATCCTCTATGACCCACCTCCCAGAATATTGGAAATAAAAGCAAAAATAAACAAATGGGATCTAATTAAAATTAAAAGCTTTTGCACAACAAAGGAAACTATAAGCAAGGTGAAAAGACAGCCTTCAGAATGGGAGAAAATAATAGCAAATGAAGCAACTGACAAAGAATTAATCTCAAAAATATACAAGCAACTCCTGCAGCTCAATTCAAGAAAAATAAAAGACCCAATCAAAAAATGGGCCAAAGAACTAAACAGACATTTCTTCAAAGAAGACATACAGATGGCTAACAAACACATGAAAAGATGCTCAACATCACTCATTATTAGAGAAATGCAAATCAAAACCACAATGAGGTACCATTTCACGCCAGTCAGAATGGCTGCGATCCAAAAGTCTACAAGCAATAAATGCTGGAGAGGGTCTGGAGAAAAGGGAACCCTCTTACACTGTTGGTGGGAATGCAAACTAGTACAGCCACTATGGAGAACAGTATGGAGATTCCTTAAAAAACTGGAAATAGAACTGCCATATGACCCAGCAATCCCACTGCTGGCCATACACACTGAGGAAACCAGAAGGGAAAGAGACATGTGTACCCCAATGTTCATCACACCACTGTTTATAATAGCCAGGACATGGAAGCAACCTAGATGTCCATCAGCAGATGAATGGATAAGAAAGCTGTGGTACACATACACAATGGAATATTACTCAGCCATTAAAAAGAATACATTTCAATCAGTTCTAATGAGGTGGCTGAAACTGGAGCCTATTATAGAGTGAAGTAAGCCAAAAAGAAAAACACCAATACAGTATACTAACGCATATATATGGAATTTAGAAAGATGGTAATGATAACCCTGTATGCGAGACAGCAAAATAGACACAGATGTATAGAACAGTCTTTTGGACTCTGTGGGAGAGGGCGAGGATGGAATGGTTTGGGAGAATGGCATTGAAACATGTATATTATCATATGTGAAATGGATTGTCAGTCCAGGTTTGATGCAGGATACAGGGTGCTCAGGACTGGTGCACTAGGATGACCCAGAGGGATGGGATGGAGAGGGAGTTGGGAGGGGGAATTCAAGATGGGGAATGTACACACGTGGTGGATTCATGTCAATGTATGGCAAAATCAATACAATATTGTAAAGTAATTAGCCTCCAAAAAATTATTTAATTAATTAAAAAATAATAATAAAATAAAAAGTAAAAATAAATAAAATGGAAATTTTGTACTCATGATATCTGTTTAAAAACTTATTTAATAAGATATTAAGGGGAAAGTATCTTAGTTCCTGGAATTGATAACTAAGACTGAACGAAGATTCCATGCAACTAGCCTTCTAATAGGCTATAAATAACTGTGCCAGTTATCCACCCAGGACTTCAAAAGAGCAGCAGAAGGACATGTTCTATATCAGGATGAGAGGAGTTGTGGAGGTCTGGGTAGTTAGTCACAGGCCTAGTGGGTCCTACTGCATTTGGGGTCAGAGAATTTTTCTTCTATAATGGGTAGGAAGGATGCTTCCTCATTTCTTAACATAGCACTTGTCACATTTTTTAGATTCAAGACTCCTTTTCACTCTTAAAAATTATTGATGACCCTAAGGAGCTTTTATTTCTGTGAACTCTATCTATAAATATTCAGAGAATTAGAAGTTAAAACTAGAAAAATTTAAATTGTATACTTATAATTCATTTAAAAAACAATACACCTATTACCTGTTAACATAAATAACATTTTATTAAAAAATAATTCTGTTTTCCATTCACTCTGTTGTACTATGTTTGTTTGATTGAAAAATATGAAGAAATATGGATATGCAGTTGGAAAAGAGTAATATTTCATTTTATATAACTGTGGATATTCTACTTTGATATTATACCAAAACTCAACAAGTGTAATTTCTTGAGTGGAATCTGAAACCATTTCAATCTTTGTTTGTACTTTGTTATATTAAAGCCCAGTGAGTGAAATGATAAATTTGGTCAAAAGATATACTTTCCCAGTTTTAAGACAAGCCCTGGGGATAGAAATGTACAGCATGGTGACTATAGTTAACAATATTGCATTGTATATTTGAAGTTGCTAAGAGAATAGATCTTAAAAGTTCTGATCACAAGAAAAAAATTGCAACCATGTGTGGTATGGATGTTAGCTAAACACTGTGGTAATCATTCAGCAAATATAAATTTGTTAATAATATAATTTGTTAATAAAGAATTTTGAAACTACATGTGATGGATGTTAACTAGACATATTATGATGACAATTTTGCAATAAATACATATATCCAATCATTTTGTTGCACATCTGAAACTAATATAATGTTACATATCATTATATCTCAATTAAAAATTGCTTTAATCCATTGGTCTATCTTCTACTAGGAATGGGTCTTTTACCAATTTTTGTAACATCATTCATTGATTGGTTATTTGAAAATTTTAGTTCATGAGTTATGTTCCGTTCAGTCACTCAGTCGTGTCCGACTCTTTGCGACCCCATGAATTGCAGCACGCCAGGCCTCCTGTCCATCACCAACTTCCGGAGTTCACTCAAACTCATGTCCATCGAGTATCAGTGATGCCATCCAGCCATCTCATCCTCTGTCGTCCCCTTCTCCTACTGCCCCCAATCCCTCCCAGCATCAGAGTCTTCTCCAGTGAGTCAACTCTTCTCATGAGGTGGCCAAAGTACTGGAGTTTCAGCTTTAGCATCATTCCCTCCAAAGAACACCCAGGACTGATCAATCTCCTTTAGAATGGACTGGTTGGATCTCCTTGCAGTCCATGGGACTCTCAAGAGTCTTCTCCAACACCACAGTTCAAAAGCATCAATTCTTTGGTGCTCAGCTTTCTTCATAGTCCAACTCTCACATCCATACATGATTACTGGAAAAACCATAGCCTTGACTAGACGAACCTTTCTTGGCAAAGTAATGTCTCTGCTTTTGAATATGCTGTCTAGGTTGGTCATAACTTTCCTTCCAAGGAGTAAGCGTCTTTTAATTTCATGGCTGCAATCACCATATGCAGTGATTTTGGAGCCCCCCAAAATAAAGTCTGACACTGTTTCCATTGTTTCCCCATCCATGTAGATCTCTCAAATAAGAACATGACATTTACTAGTCAGAAATCAAATTAATTATCATTACCGACAGTGACATCAGAAAAATCTGAGTCCAGGAAGCTATCAAGTTCATGGTTTCAGATACAAGTTTTGGAAAATTCCAGTTACTGCTTGAAAATTCAACTTTAATCACTGGTGACAAATACTGTCAACTATTTTTTTTCTGCAACTGACAGGGTCAGTTTCCTTTTCAGGAAAATAGCTTCCAGATACCAAAGTCAGGATAGCAATAGTTTATATGTCAGTCTTTCTTCGAAGTAAAAAATGGTGTTCCATGAATGAAGAGGCTAGTTCAGTCCATAACTCAGTTGCAAGTGTTTATTTCTTAAGACAACCATCATACTTCAGCATGTAGCTAGATGTTTTTCATATATTTCCAATTCTCCCAACACAGAATATTATTATAAAGACATATACTCAAAGGCTGAGGTTAAATGTAATCATTTTTACTGCTTCATCAAGACATTCTTAAGTGACACTGGAATTTTTCCTACTGCTGAGTGCGTGGTAGTGAATCCAGCACCAACTAGAACATTCAGGTGCCACTCCTTGCTTTGAGCTAAAGGATCAGCAGTTTTACATACCAATTATTTTTGTACCAACAAATGCAAATATCAACAGAGTGAAAAGGCAATAATATTTTATTATTAAAATAATTTTTACCTTTTGGATGCCTTGAAAATTTCTTGAAGACCCCCAGGGGTCCATAGACCATGCTATAAGAACCACTGTCCTAGCAAATTGAGGGAAAGTGAAGTGCCAAGAGAATCAACTGAGCAGGAGGGGCATGTGAGAAGTGGAGACTGGCTCCCTCTTTGGATGCTTGAGGAACTGCAGTTAGTAGGTAACCCCTGGGCTGCCATCAAGGTGAAGGGATTCTTGGGAGAACCTAGTGTGTGTCCCCTAGAATTTGGGAGGGTCACGTATAGGATTGTGCATATTTGTCCTGCATTAGGTCACCTAGCTGAAGGAGTGAATAAGGGCTGAGGAGCAATGGAAAAGGGAAACTTTTTAGTAAACTTCTCCACTCAGATGGGTGCCCTTTTACAATTTGCATTAGGCAGAGTGTGTATTTAGTGGCAACTCTGTATGGGGGGCTGGCGTGCACCCAAGGGCTTCTTCCCTGGACATTTTTGAAGACAAGAGGCTTTCTGGAGTTGCCTGTGATGGCTCAGAGAGGGGGCCATGGATAGTGAGCACCTGATAAAAATGGGGCATTCTCCACTCCAGTCCAGTTTCCTGCAGCCATCTGAGTGTCAAAGAGGAAATCAGAGATGCCCAGAGCTCCCTGTCAGACAGCAGGGGTTCGAGGAAGGACGAGGAGATGTGGGCTGTCCAACAGCATCAAGAAAAGGATATCCCACAAGGTGAGGCGCTCCTGGCAGGGAATGAGATGGTCATGGACAGCAGGGATCAGGATGAGACTCAGTATTGCCCCTAGGTAACCACCCATACCATCTACACAGAGCACCCCATCAGACAGAGGCCCCATGGGAGGACTTGTGATTCAGGCTTGTCCAATCGTGACACCCCCATCTCCTCCTGACAATGACTCGTGTCGTGGGGTGGGGGTAGGGGGGGACACAAGACCCAAGTAGAGCCCCTCCAATTACAGACAATTCCCAACTTATGGTGATTGGACTTATAATTTTTCAACGTTATAATGGTGCTAAAGTGATACACATCCAGTAGAAACCATACTTCACATTTTGGATTTGATCTTTTCTTAGGCTAGTGATACATAATCCAATACTCTCTGGTGATGCTGGGCATTGGCATCGAGCTACAGCTAACAGCCAGCACATGACCATGAGGGTAAACAACCAGATACACTGATAACCATCCTGTATGCAGACAACCATTCTGGTTTTCACTTTCAGTACAGTATTCAATAAATTACATAAGATATTCAATACTTGATTATAAAATAGGCTTTGTGTTAGATGATTATGCCCAACTGTAAGCCAGTATAAGTGTTTTGAGCATGCATAAGATGGTCTAGGCTGAGTGACGATTCAGTAGGTGAGGTGTATTAGGTATATTTTCAACTTACGATGTTTTTAACATACAGTATTTATGATGGGTTAATCAGGATGTAACCTCACCGTAAACTGAGGAAAATCTGAAGTTCAATCTGTAATGGTAAGGAGGGGGATTTGCTTTTTCTAAAATCACGGTGCTGTAAGGATGAACTAATCCTGCTCCTGAAAGAGGCCATCTGTAGTGAACAGAGCCCAGGGAAGATCGAAAAGCTGAAAAGAAAACAGAGCTGAGGGGTGGACAGAAATGCTGTCTTTGGACCCCTGGGGCCCAGCTATACCTGGACTGAAACCCACCCCTTGGACTTCAAGTGTAGGGCCTGTTGTTCTTTGCAATTGAACTATGCTGACTTGAGGTTTTGTTGTCCCTTATTATCAAAAAGAGTCTGAATTTACTGAATTCTAGATTCAACCATTCCACTTACTAACATATGAACCTGGGCAAGTTATTAAACTTTATTCATTCTTTCATTTATTTACTCATTCTCTTATTTAACATATCTTTATTGAGGATATACTAAGTTCTATAGACTGAGCTTGGCACCAAGGCTGAAAGATGCAACTATTCCTGTCTTTAAGGAGCTCATAGTACTATTGAGAAACCAAAAAAGAAAAAAAGAAAGAAACCCCAACAATAGAAAAATTGTTCTAAAATTCAACAGGAGCATAGAGAAAGCATAAAAGTCTGACTGGCAGATGAAATAAGTAATGCTTTGATCTTGAACCCTGCTGCTAGAGAGATAAGGGCATTCTAGAAGAGAAGAGTATCTTAAAGGCATGAAGGTTGGAGAGGAGTTGGGGTAGGACAGCTCTGGCATAGCGTAGGAAGCCGGTAGAGGCCCCCATCAGCCAGGAGAGGTGGGTGGGGCCGGGTCACGACTATGTCACACAAAGGAGTTGGGCCTTTATTCTAAAAGTCATCATGAGTCACTGAAGAATTTTCAGTAGGGGAAAGATTGGCTAGAATTTGAAAGATTTAAAAAACCCAACCAATACACAAGTTAACAATTCTAGATGACTGAAAGGGAACAATGGGAGACACAAAGGGATGTAGAGATGGTAGGAGTGAAGGATTGGGGGAGGTGGCTGTTGCAACTGACCACAGTGAGATGGTGAGTGACTTGGATAAGATAGTAGGTGTAGTAGGGGGCTTCCCTGGTGGCTCAATGCTAAAGAATCTGCTGCTAGCTCAGGAGAAGCAGGGGATGCGGTCTGATCTTTAGGTCAGGAAGATCCCCTGGAGAAGGAAGTGGCAACCCACTCCGGTATTCTTGCCTGCAGAATCCCATAGACAGAGGAGCCTTGAGGGCTACAGTCCTTGGGGTCACAAAGAGCCAGGCACAACTTAGTGACTAAACAACAACAACAAAGTAGCTATAGTAATTGAACAGACAGCACATAGACAAGTTCTTTTAATGTGGAGAAGCAGGGTGAGGACTGCACATTACCTCATGGGTTTTTGATGAGAATAGTTCTTGCATTTCCAAGATTCTTAACTTTTTGGAAGTCATGGATCCCTCCAGAATTTCTGAAATCTATATATTCTCTTCCCAGAAATATTAGCATGTGTGGAAATAATAGCTAACATTTGTTAAACACTTACTATGTTCTAGCCATGTTATAGAAGCTTCATTTAATCATCTTAGCAAACTGTGATTTGTTACTAACTCAGAGAGATTAAGTAACTTGTTCAAGTCACTCAGTAAGCGGCAAGACCAGAATTTGAACCCAGGTCATCTGACTCAGACTCAGTGGTTTAATGATGATGCTTCATTGCTCCTCATACAAGGGTACCTACATTGTACATACAGTTCAGGAAAGTCACAGATTTATCCACCCAAAGCCCATCCACTGTCACTTAAAAGCCCATAGATTAGAACTAAGAACATTCGCCATACTCAAGAGCCCTTGGTAAATGCTATGGAGTAAGATCAATATAAGTGATCCTCATCATTGATTTTGGGTTCCCACAACCCCACTTCACAAAACTATGGCCAGAAGAGGCCAGTTTATGCCAGTGTTATGGCCCTACCTAAAGGAGCACCTTTTTCCTAATAGATTTCCTATGAAACGTAAATAACACAGATATACTGTCCATCTGCTTCTGTCTTCTGGTGTTCATGACCTCGTGTTCACATATTCATTTCCTCTCTTGAGTGTGGGCAGGTAGGCTTTTTTTTGCCTACCAGTTTAAAAAATGTGGTAAAATACACTTTTAAAAGTCATCATTTTAACCATTTTTAAGTGTACTATTGAGTGGCCTTATATATGTTTACATTGCCACGCAACTATCAGCACTATCCATCTCCAGAACTTTCTCATCATCCCAAACTGAAACTGCACCCATTAAACACCAACTCCCCATTCCCCACCTCTGCTCCAGCCCCTGGTAATCACTGTTCTATTTTCTTTCTGTCCCTATGAATTTGACCATTCTTGATACCTTATGTAAACAGATTCATACAGTATTTTTTCTCTGTGACTGGCTTATTTTACTTGGCATAATGTCTTGAAGGTTTATCCATGTTCTAACATACATCAGAATTTCATTCGTTTTTAAAGCTGAATAATATTCTGTTGTATGTGTACACCACATTTTGTTTATCCATTTACTTGTTAATGGATATTTGGGTTGTTTCCCCTTTTGGCTATTGTGAATAATGCTGTTTGAACATGAGTGTATAAATATGTGTTTGAGTCCCTACTTTCAATTCTTTTGTGTATATGCCCAGAAATGAAATTACTGGATCATATGGTAATTCTATTTTTCATTTTTTAAGGAACTACCACTCTGTTTTCCAAAATAACTATATCATTTTTACATTCCCAGTGCACTATTTTCCCCAGGCTTACTTACTGACTTCCTTCTAACAAATAGAATGAGGCAGAAGTAATAGGAAGTCACCTCCAATGTTAGGTTATAAAAGGCTTGTCTCTGGGTCTGCTGACTCTGAGGGAAGCAAACTGCCATGCTGTGAGGTGCCCATATGGAGAGGTCCACATGGCAAGGAACTAATGTGTACAGCCAAGAGTCAGGAAGTACCTGAGGCCTGCCAACAGCCAAGTGTGTGAGCTTGGAAGGGGGTCATTCCCCTCTTGAGCCTTGAAATGACTATAGCCCCCAAGGACATCTTGATTTCAGCCTTGAAGGAGACCTTAAGCCAGAGACATCCAAATAAGCCATGCTTGGATTCCAAGCCCAAAAGAACTTTGAGATAATAAGTGTTTGTTGTCTTAAGCTGCTAAGTTTGGGGTGTCATTTGTTAAGTAGCAACAGAGATCTAATGGAGTGGAGCTAGATAGAGGTTTCTTAAGACGAAAGAAAGAAAATAGATTTGTGTCCTGTTGTAAATGATCTTGTAGAGGGAAAAATCGAGGAGAGAGAGGAGAGAACTGGTCAAGTGATGCCCTTTGGTAGGGGGGATGAGATCTTGTGTACAGGAGGAGGGACTGACTTTAAATAGAAGCCAAAGTTCATCTACATGGTGAGAGAGTGAATTCACTAGAGAAATATCATGTGAAGTTTGTGGTCATGAATTTAAAGTGAAACCAGCAATAAGTCTGTGTATTTTACTCCATCCATGTTTATAGCTGCATGGGTTTAGACACAGAGTCAGTGGTGCTGGATTTAACCAGGGTTTCCTTCTGCCAAGAAAGGATGACTAAGCTAAAGGGGGCAAGGGATATATATACATACTACATTGTATATATTGTAGTACACATAGTATAGTTGTAGTACATATGATAGCATATGTATGTGTATATACTATATGTAAGGTATATACAAAATACATGGTATCTGGAGATTCCTCAGTGGCTCGGCAGTAAAGAATCCACCTGCAATGCAGGAGACTTTCAGGAGATGCGGTTCTATGCCTGGGTCAGGAAGATCCCCTGGAGGAGGAAATGGCAACCCTCTCCAATATTCTTGCCATGGACAGAGGAGCCTGGTGGTTTACAGTCCATAGGGTCACAAAGAGTGGAACATGACTGAGCACACAGCACACATACATGCACACACACACACACACACACGACATACTATAATACTACAGTGGTTGACCATGGATAGTGACATGGTAGAATCAATAAACTGGAGGTCCCAGTGGGGAAAAAGGATTGTTGATATTGGGGAACTTTAGAGAAAGACCATAGAGGTTAGAGAAGAGACACAGAAATCAGGATTAAAGGTGGAGTGGAGTTATAGGATGTGGCTAGGAGAGAGAGTGAATGAGAGGGTGGAGGAGAAAATCATTGGAGGAAAGAAGTTAAAGTGACTAAAACACCAAGGTGTCAGATGGTGGGGAGGGGGAGCTAGATCATCTATTTTGAAATTGCTGAGCTAGGAGGTAGTAGAAATAAATTAATAAATTATAAATTAAAGAGGTTACTAATGAAAATATATGTTTTATCAGTGAAGTCAATAAAAATTTAAAAATCTAGACCCAAATAGCAAAAAAACAAAAAAACACCAAAACTTAATCATGACAAACACTCTCTGCTTGACACTATTTTAAGTACTTTATAGAGATTAATTCATTTAATACTCACAACAATTCTATGAGATAGATATTGTTATTATCCCCAATTTATAAAGGAGGAAACTGGCAGAGAGTTAAGTTGACAGGTGGAGCAGGTGAGAGCTCCACCCTGGGCATCAAGTCTGGAGTTCTTTCTTTTTATCACTAAGCTGTACTGTTTCCCTCTGCTCCCTTTATCCATTCCCTCTTCCCTAGAGAGTTCCTAAGGTGCTTGGGGCAATTTGTCACTTAACAGTACTTTGTCTTAAAGAAATCACACTTGTGTGTTATTTTTGCCTCCACAACTCAAGAGCTCAGACAATCTATGATTCGCACTGTCCTCCTCTAATTTCACATGTAGGCATGCACACAGTCACATACACACACACACTTGCACACCCATCTGCCACACATAGAGCTGGGTACATAGTTGAGGCCTTCCCCATGGAGGTGGAATTGGGCAGTGAATAGATTCTGGAGTCATCTGTTGGGCTCAAATCCCAACAAATGGGACTACAAATCCTCTGTAGTCCTATGAGGGTTGTGTGATCTTGGGCAAGTTTCTTTGCTTTGTTGAGCCTTAATTTCCCAGTTTAAAAATGGGAGATCTAATAGCCCCTTCTTCACAGAGCAGTTGTGAAAATGAGTGTGAATCATCTAACCCTAAGCAAATATTTCATACAAATTATTATTGTTGTTGTTGTTATTCTATTACCCCTTCATTTTCTGTGATTCTTCCCTCTTTCAGGCCACTGATTTTCTTATAATTCCTTGAATATACCGAGTTCTTTCCTGCCACTGGGCCTTTCCATTTGCTGTGTTCTCCACCGAAATCATTTTTGGTCTACCTTTTCATGAGAAAAGCTTCTCCGATTCAGGACTTCGCTCAAATGTCATCTCCTTAAGGAAACGGTAGCCAATTATCTTATCTAAAGCTCACAGGTACACACACACACACACATACACACATTTCACTCTTTACCCTTTTACTATCTGTGTAGCACTCATCAGTATCTTAAATTATTATATGTATTAATTGCTTATTGTCTGTCTCCCTTTCTAGAACATAAGCTCCAGGAAGACAAGGACTTTGTGTTCCTTGTTCAAGGCCTGAGAAAACATTCAATAAATCTCTGCTGAGTGAATGCTGAATGAACAACCGTGACTGCTTATAAAAAGACCACCATAAACTGAGTGTTTACTTTGTGCAAGGCATCATGCAAATTACTTGATACGAATTGCTTCATTTAATCTTCACAAATAGCCTAAGAAATCAGTGTGATGATGCCCATAGGAGGGGCAGAGCTGCTAAGTGACCTGCTCAGGGTCACTGAGTAGGTAAGTGGAGGAGCTGGGCTTCAGGTCTACCATTTTGTAAGCAAAGTCTGCAGTCAGGTGAAAGACTTGTCCCGTCTCTCCTTGCCAGAACTCTCCCTCTCACATTCCAACACCACCGCTCTATCTGGCATGCAGGCAGGCTGCCTTCAGGTCCACCAGGGAACATCTTGGAAAACACCCAACTTAGCTCCTTGGGAAGGAGCTCCAGCTGGGCTGGGAGTCCCAGGCTCTTGAGGCCACCTGCTGGCTCACACCCTGTTTGCTGGCAGCACCACATGTTGGTAAAGATTCCACAGAGAAGCCACCAGGGACAGGGAGTTGCTGAGCCAAGGGTCTCAACAGGCTCCTCATCATTCACAGCCTACCTTCACTGGTCCCCTACCTTCCAGTTGTACCAGAATATCTGGCATTTTCAGAAGGAGCCAAGTTACTTCTCTACCCCTTGCCTCAATATTCTATACCCCATCCCGCACCCTCCGCCTGGCATGCCCTTCTTGCCTTCTTGTCCTCAAACAAACTCCTGCTCCTCTTTTAAGATCCAACTAAAGAGTCACCCCTTCCATGAAGCTTTCTCTGAGCTTCCCCATGCTGATTAGACTGTTCTTCCTCTGTCTTTCCTCTCTGTGCTGTAGAGCAGAGGGATTAAGCAAGTGGACTTGGAGTTAGGCAAATGAGATTCATAAATTTGCTCCTCTGCTAGAAACCTGTGTTGGAGAAGGCAATAGCACCCCACTCCAGTACTCTTGCCTGGAAAATCCCATGGACGGAGGAGCCTGGTAGGCTGCAGTCCATGGAGTCGCTAAGAGTCGGACACGACTGAGTGACTTCATTTTCACTTTCATGCATTGGAGAAGGAAATGGCAACCCACTCCAGTGTTCTTGCCTGGAGAATCCCAGGAATGGGGGAGCCTGGTGGGCTACTGTCTATGGGGTCGCACAGAGTCAGACATGACTGAAGCGACTTAGCAGCAGCAGCAGCAGCAGCAACCTGTGTGACCTCAATCAGTTACTTAAATGTCCTAAGCTGTGGTTTTCCCATTTGTTAAATGGGGTTGATGATAACACTACTTCGTGTATTAATGTGAAGCTTAAATGAGATAATCCATTTAAAGTGTCCAGCACATAGCTTGTGTATACTGAGCCTTCAATAAATATTAGCAATTATCCTTATTATAATTATTGTGTTTTGGCTTTACTCTTTTGGGCTGTGCTGAGTCTTGGTTGCTGCACTGGGGCTTTCTCTAGTTGTAGCGGGCAGGAGCTCCTGTTCCTTATGGTGCATGGACTTTCTCATTGCAGTGTCTTCTCTTGTTGTGGAGCACCAGCTCTAGAGTGCATGGGCTTCAGTAGTCGTGGCTCACAGGCTCTAAGCGCAGGCTCAGTAGTTATGGTGCATGAACATAGTTGCCCTGCGGCATGTGGAATCTTGCAGGACCAAGGATCAAACCTGTGTCCTCTGCATTGGGGGAGTAGACTCTTAACCACAGGACCACCAGGGAAGTCCCAGCAATTATTAACTGTCTTTCTTGGTGAACCCACCAGTCAGTACTGAAACCTGCATGTCTATTTATCTCCCTCACCAGACTGTAATTTTGGCACATGCCTTGCACCCCTAGCCTTGCTCTGTGCCTGGAACATATGATGTGCTCCATTTTTGAATGAATCTGGCCACTTTTCAGGAAGAATGCATTGAGGGAAGGGAGGAGAGTGCTGTCTTTAGGCTTTAGAAGCAATGCGATCATAACTGATTTTCCTGTCTCATTGTATTAGTAGGGCCAAAGTTGTGACGAACAAGTTAGGATATGGTGGCAACTGAACTGCAGCCTCTGCCCACTCTCAGCCTGTAGCTTCAGTTCCCCTCCTCGCCATTACATTTACAACAGGAAACCTTTTTGGAGATGGTTGCTTCAGGCATCTCAAAAAACCTGGGGCCCAGAGAAAGTTTTTGGCCCCTCTTCGCCAGGGTCATGTGCCCAGATTATTTCCTGAGGATTTCCTGAGGATGTGTGTAACCAGATCCTTTATCGCCCTGTGCTCAGGGACAGGAATAACAGTCACCTATAGCTTAATGTTCAGCGGTCAGGTTTCTACTCCACTTCCTGTGCATTTGATGGTCATGGCTTAACTGATGACGGTCATGGCTTAACTGATGATGGTCATGGCTTTGTTGATGAATGATTCCATGATTCAAAGTGCCATAGTATGGGGGTGGGGAGTGGTCCCTGGGTTTACAAGGGGGATTCTTATTCCCTCTCCTCATCTCCCTTCCTGAAAAGGGGCCTGACTGCAATGGGGGCCCCTCCCTGCTACCATTCCTTGTTCTCTTTTTCCATTTCCCCTGCCTTTCCTTGTGTTTACTTTTACTTGAACAAAGGTTCTGCTCTGAGTCAAAGCACTTTCAAGAGAAATTATAATAAATGCCCTATGTTAATATAGTATATTAGTGCCATCCTTTTCTTTTTCAAAATTAATTTTTATTGGAATATAGTTGCTTTACAAAGTTGGATTAGCTTCTACTGTACAGAAAAATGAATCAGCCATACAGAAATATAGACACAGATGCAGAGAACAAATATATGGTTACTGAGGGGGAAATGAGGGGAGGTGGGAGGAATTGGGAGATTGGGAGTGCCTTCCTTTCCTTTTAAAAAACAATCTCCTCATTACAAAAGTAATAAATGCTCATTATAGAAAATGTGGAAAATTCAGAAGCATTTAAAATAGAATATTTAAATCACCCATAATCTCAGCATCCTGAGGAAACCACAACCAGTATACTTGCATGTTTCCTTCCAGACTGTTATTTAAGTATGCTTATATATACATTCGTACATAATTAGTGCCAGACTACATATTAAACAGAAGTGCATGTCATACACTTTATATATATTTAGATTCTGTGACTTTCCATGACACATTCCCATCATTTCTTTATTCCCGGGCCACCATCATAAAAAGGAAAGCAGATGTTAACTGTCCTGGGATTCTGCATCCAGGAAAACTAAGATCCAAAAAAGTAAAGTCACTTTCTCAAGGTCATACAGATTTCTGGCACAGCTGAGATCGGAGCCTTGGTCTCTTGGGTCATGGCCAAGTCTTCTTTCCACTGGACTGAAAAAGAACTCTGCCCCAAGGGCACCGATGAGAAGAGTCTTAAGTACTTGTGCCAAGTTTGCAAAATCAGGAGTTCTTAGGTTGTTGACATTTTTACCCAAAATCCAAAGATAGAAAGTGCTGAAACCCTTTCATGAAACAAATTTGAAAATGTACTGTGGTCACTGAGGGAGGTGAGAGACCTCCATCAATGGCCTTGACTTTGGCACTCTCATCTCTTTTAGTCAAGGTTTTAAGTTGCAAATCAATGCATACTTACTCCTTTCATTGTACGGAGAAATTAATTTATTCAAGGACATTAGCTACATCATAGAATCTCCAGAAAGTCTAAAGAACCAAGCTTAGTAGCCACATAGCTGAGACAACCAAACCTAGGGACGACTGTCAAATATATGAGAACGGTAAGACATAGACTCCAGCTAATCAGAATAGCAGAGCATGGTAAACAACCTCTACAGCTGTTCTGGAACATACTTGCTCAATACCAGCCCTGTGCAAACCAAACGTGGGAAGCACTCCAGTAAGAGCTTTGTATTAGTCAGGTTTCTTCTATGATAATGCCACATAGCAAATTATTCTCCAATGGCAACAACATGCGTTTTAGTTTATCTTCCTGGGTCGGTTGTAGTTTGGCTCATCTTGGCTGGGTTCAGCTGAGCTGGGGTTTGGGCCCAGATTTTGGGTCAAGATCAGTTTTATTTTAAGTATCTTCATTCTAGGATCCAGGCTGAAGGGAGAGTGGCTACATGAAGCATGATTTTCTCACAGTGAGGGTGAAAACTCCAGTGGGCTAATAGAAACTCACTATGCTTCTAAAACTCTCAGCCTAAGAATTAAGACATTGTCCCTTCCATCCATTTTCCACTGCTCAAAATAGTCATATAGCCAAGATCAAGATGAATGGGTCTGAAATGTAGACTTTGTCTACACTCGTGGGAGGCACTGCAAGTCACATGTCCAAAGGCACGGATTCTATTACAGAGAGGGAGTGAAGAGTAGAGACAATTTTCTTATCTACCATACTCCCACTGTGCCACCCTTAGGCATAGCCCCTTCAGTTTATACCACCAGCAGTGGGTACTAGATGCTACTCCTGGAAACTCCGTCCCTATAGCCTCTTGTAAATGGAGGCATTTACCAGAATCCTCGTCAGAATGGATTCTGCCAGAAACTGCTTTTCTGCTTCACTAGTTTCCGATTTACTATTTACAGCAGGCGTATCCCATGGACTATATCTTGGCTATCAAGGAGGCTGCAAAAACAAGTTTCTGGCTTCTATTGAGGATGGAGGTGGGGAAGTTGATTCATTAAATAGAGGATTTCTCAAGCACTGGAAGCCTGTTCAAGGTATTTGTGGCCAAATGTCCACTACACCTACCTTCACAATAGAGCCCAGGGAGCTCAGAAGATGTGAAAATCCAGCACAGCCTTTAATCTAGCCATTCACCTGTGATTTACCTTACTTTCTCTATGTTCTCACCCCTCTGACTCTCCAGTTCTCTGCATTCATATTCTTATACACTAACATCTCCTCTGCCTCCTTAATTCTGATGATTATCACAGAGACTGTTGGATGTACCCAAAACCCATTCCTCATTTCTCCCCTCCAGGAAAGAACCCTTGAGCTTTTTGCTGGGCATGTGGACAACCACCTGAAGACTACATTCCCCAGCTTCCCTTGCCGTAAGATGTGGATCTGTGCCTAAGTTCTGGCCAAAACGTGGGAGCAACCAAAATGTCCTTCAGTGGGTGAACAGATAAATAAACTGTGGTACACCCAGACAATGGAATATTTTTCAGTACTAAAAACAAATGAGCTATCCAGCCACAAAAAGATATGGAGGATATTTAAATGCACATTAACAACTATGTAAAAGCCAATTGGAGAAGGCTATATATGGTGTGATTCCAACTATATGCCATTCCAGAAAAGGCAAAATGTGGAAATGATAAAAAGATGAGTGCTTCTGGGAGGATGGTGATAGGTAGGCAGAGAACAGAGGATTTTTAGGCCAAGTAAAAAAATACTCTGTAGGATATTATGATGATGGATAATTATCATACATTTGTCCAAAGTCATAGAGTATACAACATCACTAGTAAACCCTAAGGTAAACTGTAGACTTTGGGTGTTATGATGTGTCAATGTAGGTTCATCTTTTGTTTAAAAAAAAAAAAAAAAAATATATATATATATATATATATACACACACATATATATACCAATCTGATGAGTGATGTTGACATTGGGGAAGCCATGCATAGGGTTGGGGAGGAAGTCATATGGGAAATCTACCTTCCACTTGATTTTACTGTAAACCTAAACCTTCTCTTTTAAAAAAATCTCTAGAAACAAGTAATAAGATTGCCTTCAAGTATCTTATAATTTAGTGAGAAAGAAGGAAAACAGGAACAACCAACTAAACGGCAACAGAATAAAAAAATATGAAAAACGAATGTAGGCTAAATGCTGGGAGTGAGAAGAGATTGTACCTAAATCCAACTGAAGCACAGTTACCAGATAAAAATAAAAGATACCCAGTTCAATTTTATTTTCAGATAAATAGCAAATAAAATTTTAGTGTATGTATGTTCTATGAAATATTTGAGAAATACTTTAAACAAATTTAACCGGTATCCTATATTTTTATTTGCTCAATCTGGCTAGTTTAAACTTGGGAGGATGAAGAGAGACTTCAGAGAGAAATTGGCATTTGAATTGTGCCTTGAGGGATAATGAATGGGATTTCAATAGCTGGATTATTTAAGACTATTTCAGGCTGAGAAGACAGCAGTGACAAAGGATGAGAGATTGAAAATGTCCAGTACATGTTGGCACCTAAGCATGACACTTGATGATTCATCTAAGGTGGCTATCACGTGGGTGGACCTAGCTAAGACTGAACCTAGAGGAATGTGCAAACATGTTGCAAAATTCAAAAACTAGGACCTGGAGTCCTTAGCACTGTGTCCATTTAACAGTATATGCTTTGAATTCTGAAAGTACAATTAAATCAGAAAGTGCAGAATTTATTTAACAAAGAAGGAGGGTAGTGTTAGAGCACTGGCATTCTATTCTCAGAAGAACAAAAATTGTTACTCATCCTTTCTTTGCAAGACATTGTGCATACAATTTGCACATTCTGCTAAGCTCACAAGGATCCTATTTTGCCCCTCACCTACAGGGGTGGGCCCAGGTAGCTGTGTGTGTTCTATGAGGCCCTCTGCTACCCTAACCAAAGTTGATTGGACCAACTATGAATATGTGACTCATGTTGAGCCAATCAGAACCCATGCTCTGAGTGTTTGGGTCTGGGACTAGAAGATTCTAGTTCATTCTGAATCAGCCTTTTGAAAGGAGGAGACTTACAGTTATTAGCAATCACTGACTATTACAGCAAAGTCTTATTCCCACAGTGGCCTCAAGAATTCTGTTCACTGGGTGTGATGGGACTGGAAGAAGTAGTGCCTGGAGACTCTACTCCTCTGAGTTGGATGGTTATAAGCTGGGAAAGCTCTCTGCCTCGTGCTAAAAACTGATATGGTGACATGTGCAAATAGGCTGATAGCTTCTTTCTGTTCCTCACTAATTAGCTATTGTCAGGGTCAGCCCAGGCCCTTAGCCAAGGTGCTGGCTGCAGCCCGCTCTCTGGATACATGCTGGCCACCCTCTTCTCCATATTTATTCTCTGGAACAGCAGTAGGGATGTACCTGGTCCTTAGGAGTGATCTGTTCCGGCCTGCTCTAAGCTATGAGGGCTGCTCTTTGCATTATGGATAAGACAGCAGAGACTGTGAAAGGTCATCAGCACCATGAGCCAGCCTCAAATGCCTCCTTCAAGCAAAGGCTTGTACACCACGCCTGGCCTCATGATTCTCGTTTAGTGAGTTCGGGATTTAATGAGACTCATCTTGTGATTGAACTGACTTTGGACCTTTGAAATTACCACAGAAAAGGCTCCAACAGACTTATCAGGTGAGCTCTTCTTGATAAAGTGAAAATTAATTGGCTACAGTGTCTTGCAATCATGAATAATTGTCAGGAAAAAAAAATGCTCAGGAATTAAAGCTGCAGAATGGTTTCTCTAAACTTACTACTTAGGTGTGGCCTTGAGCTTTGGTGTCATTGGGAACAGAGGATGCTTTGTAAAACAGGAAAAAACCATAAAGAAAGGCTCACTAGTTTCCTGGGGCAGGGCGCAGGGGTGTGTGATGAAGGGGATGGCGTGTCTTTCTTCTGCCCTCTCTAGCATCCTGTTGAAACTGGATCCTGTTTCAAAAGTCCTCATTAAAGACTCTCATTCCAGTATTGTTTACAGTAAAAACACCAGACTGGGGAGGATGTAACCAATCTTCAAATCAGTGAAGAGAAATGATTTTCATGGCTGGAGCCTAGGAAGGTGGAATTCATAAATACAGCAACCCTGTTACATAACTGGCTCAACCAGACTCATCAAGGTGACATAGACTCTCGTGAAGCCCCAAGTGATCAGCTCTCTCCAAATTTAGTCCCCACCTAACTGGCAAAATCTGAGAGTCCATTCATGATTAAAGTGGTAAAATACCTTCTCAGTAATAACAATGATATCAGTTGTAGGGAAAAGCCCCAGTTCTCTGAAACAAAGTAATCTTTCATCAGTGTCCATGTTTAATGCCTTTCTGGGACGATGGGGATTTTTAATACTTTTTACTTCATCTATGAGATTAATCTGATGTTCCATTTTTCATACTGGGCTCTAGGGAACAATAGTAATTTTCCACTTTGTAAAGCTTTCTCTCACTTTTCATCCCACTCAAAGACAGCTGTTCTAAATTTTGGGTGTCTTTTGTGTAACAGGGGCATTCCTGGAACTATTATGGATGGCTTTTTAGAAAAAGATATTGTTGTTTGATTCTAGGTGCCATGGGGGAAACAATTACCATGTGGAGTTACAGTCCTTCTGAGGGCTGATACTCTGTTTTAGAGACATGACCACAAACCCTGTGCTTAATCAACCACCCATTACATGCCTTACACTAGACAGCAAAGTCTTCTAAATTATCAATAAATCACTAAAACAGAACAATGCAGGAAAGAACCACAGCATTTTATTCATTCGTGAGTTCTCAGGAAGAAGGGCTTCATGAGAAAATGGCCTAGAAAAACTCCCTGAAGAGAAATAACCCCATGATATCAAGAGGCACAGGCTAGAAAGTATAAGAAGGGGTTTCTTAAAGCACAGTGAGTGAGGAGGTGGCTGTCTTACCTAATCGTGCACATCAAGAATGAGACTGAAGACAGATACTTCTGGGTTCATATACTGGCTCCACCACTTACTAAGTACGTAACCGGGGACAAGTGACTTAACCTCCCTCTGCCTCAGTTTCCTCACCTGTACAATGAGCATAATATAGTATTCACCTGATAGAGTGATTATACAGCTAAGTGAGATACTAATATTAACATTAGCAGTTAACTCTTTCAGGAAACACAAATCACTCTAGGTCTTTCAATCAGCAGGAATTTAATACAGGAAATTAAATGATTCAGGAGACAACAGAGCTCAGACATGAAATAGATGCCCATAAAGCAACTCAGAGGTTAGAAATAGTGGGGCACAGTTAGGGCCAAAGGGACAGTAGGAGGCTGTCCTGCAGGGACTGAAACCATAGCAGGATCTGAGCTGGAACCATGGAGGAGATACCACCAGATGCAAAGAGGAGGAGGAGAAATACTCTGGCCTCTCCTCAAATCCTATCTTCCAGTTTTCTACTAAGGCCTTTCATGACTGAATCCCCCTAGGAGATACAGGGTCAAAGAGCTGAGAAAATGTCATTCCCTGAAATACAGAACAGAGCAAAAGAAGGGCAGGGAGGAATCTGAGTGCAAACAGGCAATTAACTGGCAATGGCTGACATTATTGAGCTCTTACCATAAGCCAAGCTCTGGACTGAGTGCTTTTTATGGATTAATTCATTTAAACCTGTTAGCAACTCACAGAACCAGCGTTTGAAGTGCCTGATCAATGTTAGACCTATTATTAAAGTAATTGAATATTACTGAAGCAACCCAAAGAGAATAATGGCATGCGGGTGCATCTATTAGATTGAAAATAAATTGCAAGGAGGAACCATGCCTTACTCATCTTTGTGTCCCCAACGCATTGCAGGTGCCCTCCCTTAGGGATCACTCATTGTTAAGCTAAAGGACATAGGCAGCAATGAAAGTGTGAATCAGTGAAGCAGATCTGCTGTGAGTAAAGGAGTGTATCCCACCTCTCTAGCAGTTAGAGTTTTGTGGTTGCTGTGTAATCTCATCACCTTCCATCAATATTTTGGCATTTTAGTTTTACAAATATAAACATTTCATAACCAATCCAGTAGTACTGAGCATCCTTCATACCTACAGTGTGGGCCCTGATCCATGAAAATAGGATCATGGCTGCTTGTAGAAAAGACTGATTCTCTGAGGCAAGAAATATATGGATGAGCCTGGAATATTTTGTTGTGTCAGAAAACAAGAAATCTATCAAAGACAACTGTGCTATGTCTAAAGGACTCAGGAGTCAACTTTAAGAGTCTCCCACTAGTCAAGGAGGGACAATTTCAGCAGCAATTAGAATAACTACAATCAATTAAAAAATATATATCAAATATGCTTACATCCATGAGTTCATAATGATACTAGGTGGGGTGAGGGTGACTCTCATTGGTCACCTTTAGAGAATGGCAGGGAATCAACTGTTACGGGCTGAATTGTGCCCCATAGGTTGAAATCTTAACACCCCGGATCTCAGAATATGACTGTATTTGGAGACATGCATTTAAGGAGGTGACTAAGGTAAAACAATGTCTTTGGAGTGGATCCTAATCCAGTATGACTGTGTCCTTATAAGAAGGGGAGATTGGGACACAGACACACACAGAGGGACAACCATGTGAAGAAGCAGCAAGAAGACAGCCACCTACAACCAAGGAGACAGGATCAGAAGAAACCAACCCTGATAACACCTTGATCTCAGACTTCCAGCCTCCAGAACTGTGAGAAAATTAACTTCTGTTTTTTAAGTCACCCAGTCTGTGGCAATTGTTGTGGTGGCCCTAGTAAATTAATACATCAACTTATCACTTTGAAATTTGCTAAGTAAAGGGAAAGAATCAAGCACTTATCCGGCCTTTCCTACATACTTTGGGATAATCGAACATTTGAGGAAAAGTTTCTCTTTATGGATATATTCCATCTAATGAATCAAAGTTTGTTAGTCACCCAGTCATGTCTGACTCTTTGTGACCCTATGGACTGTAGCCTGCCAGGGTCCTCTCTCCATGGAATTCTCCAGATAAGAATACTGGAGTGGGTAGCCATTCCCTTCTCCAGGGGATCTTCCCAATCCAGGGATTGAACCCGTGTCTTCCTGCATTGCAGGCCGATTCTTTACCATCTGAGCTACCAGGGAAGCCCTAATAAATCAAGAAGGGGTGAAAAAAATTAAATAACTATTTTGCAAAGCCCTTTAGGAAGCAGTGGTTCCAGGCAATGGTTGTCAACAGTAGCTGCCATCACAAGAAGACAGAGCTGACACCATGGCTCCTAATGAAAGTGTACAATGTCCTCTGCAAGTTACTGTTTGCCAAAATGCAAACCTGAACCAGACAAACTCCCTCCATCTAACTACTAATTCACAGAAAACACATGGGACAGAGGAACATGTTGACCAGTAGAGGGATGCAATTAGTAAAATTCAGGATATGGGACAGAGGAACATGTTGACCAGTAGAGGGATGCAATTAGTAAAATTCAGGATATGGGAAGTTCCATAAGGCAAGTGACCTGTTTTCTTTTTTAAAAAATGCAAAAACTAAAAAAGGTGGGGAGAAATCTATAAATTTAAAAGAGGATTTAAGATATACATCAAGGAAATTCTGCTTTAAAAAAACATTATGAGATAAGCAGGGAAACTTGAACACTGACTGGGTAATTTAATATTAAGAAATACTTTGATACTTAACATTAAATAAGATTTTAGGTGTCATAAAGGTTTTATGCTTACATTTTGTAAAAATGTTTATCTTTTAGACATACATTCTGAAATATTTACAAGGAAAATGATATGCTGTCTGGGATTTCCTTAAAAATAATTTAATGTAGGAGGCAGAGGAAGCAGGTAATAGATGACATTCATCCATTCATGGGTTGTATGTCTTAAAGTTGGATGATGGGTACATTGAGGTTCACTACAATATTCTCTCTACTTTTCTGAATGCTTTACGTTTGCAGTTATGAAGTGTTTTTTAAAAAGAGAATGTTTGAATGTTGTAAGCTATCAGAGCAAACATGCTCACTTTTACAAGTAATTCAACAAATGTAAAGAAAGATACTTTTTGGCCTATTAGCAACAATCTTATTTTAGTAGTAATTTCCAAGGTTAGGTGAAACATTTGCATGTATTGTAGCAGCAATATAAGCTGGTAGGTATTAGGTTGGTGGCTCTAGTGTTAAAGAACCCACCTGTCAATTCAGGAGATGTAAGAGCTGCTGCTGCTGCTGCTAAGTCACTTCAGTCGTGTCCGACTCCGTGCGACCCCATAGACAGCAGCCCACCAGGCTCCCCCGTCCCTGGGATTCTCCAGGCAAGAACACTGGAGTGGGTTGCCATTTCCTTCTCCAATGCATGAAAGTGAAAAGTGAAAGTGAAGTCGCTCAGTCGTGTCCGACTCTTAGCAACCCCACGGACTGCAGCCTACCAGGTTCCTCCGTCCATGGGATTTTCCAGGCAAGAGTACTGGAGTGGGTTGCCATTGCCTTCTCTGAGACGTAAGAGACTCAGCTTCAATTCCTGGGTCAGGAAGATTCTCTGGAGGAGAGCCTGGCAAACTACTTCATTAATCTTGCCTGAAGAATCCCATGGACAGAGGATCCTGGCAGTCTATAGCCCATAGGGTCTCAAAGAGTCAGACATAACTAAAATGACTTAGCATGCATCCATATACCAGTTGGCCAAAAAGTTCATTTGGAAAACCTGAACAGATGATTTAGTCAACCCAATAAAACACTTTTGGAAAGCAATTTGGTAGTATGTGGTTAGAATATTAAAAGAAATATTTTTATCCCTTCTATCCTACTTAGAAGAGGGAAATGTATTCTTATATTCATATTCTTTAAATCAATGATTTTATAGAACAGTTCCATATCCCCAATTGTTGAGATAAAGAAGGAAAAGCTTTATAATTAACAAATAAGTTCATTACATGATTATTTATGTGCTTAGTTGCTCAGTCATGTCTGACTCTTTGTGACCCCATGGACTGTAGCCTGCCAGGCTCCTCTGTCCATGGGGACTTTTCAGACAAGAATACTGGAGTGGATTGCCATGCCTTCATCCAGGGGATCTTCCCAACCCAGGGATCAAACCCCAGTCTCCTTCATTGCCAGTGGATTCTTTACCATCTGAGCCACCAAGGAAGCCCCATGATTATTTATAGTAATGAAAAAACACCTAGAAACCAAATATAGGTCCAGAACCAAGTAAAATTAATTATAGCAAATATCATTGGCAATTAAAATGCTTGAAAAGGTCTATAGTTTGAGGGAAAGCTTATGTTATATATTTGTTAAATATAGGAAATATTTTATAATTATAACTTATAGTCATTGTATTTTCCAAAGCTGGGGAAGGAGAGGAGGAAAGAGAGAGAATGGATGGATAGACAGATAGATGATGGATGGATGGATTGTTATTTTTCTCACAATTTGACATTAACCCTCCTTCCTTGGTGGAGTTTTGTAACTACCTCTACCAGTAAAAGTGACAGAAATGCTGCTATTGCCTTCCAAAGCTAACCCATTAAGGAATCCTGTCTGGTTCTCTCTCTTGAGACAAACAGCTTCGGGAATCTGAGCTGCCATTGAGATGTCCACCTTGTCCCTGAAGCCCATGTTGAAAAGACTGTGTGGCCAGACCACAAACAGAGATGAAAAATGCCTGAGGAATCCCAGGCACTTGAGTCTTCAAGTCCAGGCACCAGACTCAAGAATATAGAAGCCACCAAGAGGAGTCTTACTCCAGCCTCAGCTCAACTGCAACCACATGCATGACCCCAGCCAGAAGTCCCAGCTGAGGTGCTCCTGAATTCCTGACCCACAGATAATACATGATTATTGCAATTTTAGGCCACCGAGTTTTGGTGTGATTTCTTATGCAGCAATAGATTACTATGTATGTATACAAAATGTGTAAATATGTAAAAGTAATAGCAAGAAATATATTTAAATAAACAAGACACCCCAAAGTATTAACAATGACCATCTCCAGTGGAATTATGTCTATGTTTCCTTCCTTCCCGTTCCTTCTGAATTTATCAAATGATCATATATTTCCTTGAAAAACTGAAAAACAAGATTGTATGTTGAAAAGCATTTAACTGTGACTTTTTTTTGGCATCCAGTCTCCCTTAGTCACATTCAAGGGTGCCCATTAGGCTTTCCTGAGGATCATTTGCTGCTGCACGAAGCCTCGAGGGGTACTAGAGACATTCTCATCCAGTCCAGCCTCCCAACTGCTCTAAATCTCCTGTTTGCATGCCCATGAGACTGTTGCTGCCCAGCTTTTCTGTGAGTGAAAGGTCTCCATGACAGGGAACTTCACCCATCCAGAGCCAGTGCTTTCCATCTTCAATCTCAGATGACACAAAATCTGTGTCAATCTTCTAATGAACTGAAGAGTACTCCCCAGAGCTTCTACTCACTGATACTGTTCATAAAACCAATATTCATGAAGTCTTTGTTGAAGGCCTACCATGTGCCATGCATTGTTCTAAGTCCTGGGATACAACAGAGAACAAGAGAGAGAAAGTCTTATTTCCAAGGAGCTTAGATTCTCATGGGAGAGAAACACAGTTTACATTAAAAAAAAAAAAAAACAGATAGTACTAACAACTAGGAAGAAAGTAAGGCAACGCAAGGGGATTGAAAGTGAGGAGAGTACAATTTTTAAGAAGGTGGTTAGGGCAGGCCACCCTGGGGAGGTGACCCTGGAGGCCTGACAGAAGTGAGAGGGAGCCTTATGAATATCTGAGGGAAGAACATTCCTGATGGAGCAGCATCAAGGGCAAGTTCTGAAGCAGAAGCCTGCTCAGCTTATCTGAGTGACAGCAGGAAGGCCAGGATGACTGGACAATGGTGAATTCTGGAGAGAAAGGCAGGAGAAAGAGGGTAGGGGAGATCCTGGGGGCAGAGCAAGACGACCTTGAGGGCTGTGCTGAGGACTTTAGATTTCAGCTAAGAGTCATGGGAAACTGCCAGAGATTTTTGAGCAGAGGACTGACAGGCACTGATTGATATTTTCAAAGCATCACCCCAGCTGCTGTGTGAGAACAGAAAGGTGAAAAAGAGGGAGGAGGGGAGACCAGTGAGGAGGTTGCTCTAAGTGTCCAGGTAGCAAATGGGTTATAAGTAGCTGGACTTCAGATATATTTTATTTATTCATTTCTTAAAATGTTTACTCATTCACTCATTTCTTTAATTGCATCGGGTCTTAGTTATGGCACATGGGATCTTTGTTGCTGTATTCAAGTTTTTTAGTTGAGGCATGTGGGATCTGGGAATGCCCTGATGGCTCAGCAGTAAAGAATCCACCTGCAGTGCAGTAGATGTGAGTTCGATTGCTGGTTCAGGAAGCCCCTGGAGGAGGAAATGGCAAACCACTCCAGTATTCTTGCCTGAAGAATCCCTTGGGTAGAGGAGCCTGGGGGGCTATACTCCATAGGGTTCAAAGAGTTGGACACAACTGAAGCGACTGAGCATGCATGCAAACGTGAGGGTAAGAGGAGAGTCTGAGATAATTCCAAGTTTCCTTCACACAAGCAACTTTACATCAACAAATATTCATGTAGGATGGTGGGGATACCCTATGAATAAAACATGGCTGGCTTATGTACTCCCTAGAAAGAGAGAGACACATTCCCAGATCATTTTAATATATTATTGCCTAATATATTAAAGACCCAGTTAAAAAGTTTAGGATTTTTCTTTTGAAAATTAAAAACCAATAATAATAAAGAATAAATGTTATGCTAAATATTAAACTGAATATACTTGGGATCCCAGAAAACAGGCAGGAAGGACTTTCTAAGGGAGAAATAGCTATTGGAGAGTTGGATTTGTAAGCTTGGCAGATGAAGATCTTTCCAAGGGGTGGGACTAGCCTGGCTGAGGCCTGAGGACAACACCAAGCACTGGATGTGACCTGAAGTGAGTGTGAAAGGTAGGGCCTTGAAGGAAATGAGGGTGGACGCACACACAGAGCCTAAGCTGAGAAGAGTCTTGCCATTCTATGGAGCTGAGGTTTTATCCTGAGGACAATGAGGGGCTGTGGGTGAGTATTAAACCAAGAAGATCTGTAGTGATGTGTGGACCTCAGAAAGACCATCCTGGCAAACAAAGTGTGAAGAAAGGAGCTGCAATCACACTGGAGATCAGTGTGGAAGTTGTAATAGTAGTTCAGGTAAAAAATGCTAAGAGACTCAAGTAACACAGTAGATAGAAGCAAAGAAACTGAGTGTGTGTGTGTGAGTCACTCAGTCGTGTATGACTCTTTGCAACCCCATGGACTGTAGTCCACCAGGTTTCTCTGTCCATGGAATTCTCCAGGCAAAAATACTGAAGTGGGTTGCCATTTCCATCTCCAGGATATCTTCCTGACCCAGGAATTGAACCTGGGTCTCCTGCATTGCAGGCAAAGGAGGATGCGTTTTAAAGAAAAAGAAGGTAGGATGGACCTTGAGGGCACTGCACTAAGGCAGACAGAAAGACAAGCATTGTAGGATATCATATACATAACCAGTTTTTAAATCCTAATTTATAGATACAGAGAACAGATTGGCTGTTGCCAGAAGCAGGGATGTGAGTGAGCAAAAATG
Source organism: Bos indicus x Bos taurus (assembly GCF_003369695.1). Taxonomy (NCBI): domain Eukaryota; kingdom Metazoa; phylum Chordata; class Mammalia; order Artiodactyla; family Bovidae; genus Bos; species Bos indicus x Bos taurus. The sequence goes on from NC_040080.1 coordinate 49,758,116, forward strand.
GGTGAATGGGGTCAAAAGATACAAACCTCCAATTTTAAGCCAAGTAAGTCCTAGGGATATGATATCATATATAGCATGGTGACTGTAGTTAACGAAACTTGACATTTAAAAGTCACTAAGAGAGTAAATCTGAAAAGTTCTCATGAAAAAATATTTGTAACTATATGTAGTGATGTTAACTAAACTTGTGGTAATCATTTTGCAATATCTACATATATCAACTCCTTATGATATACACCTAAAACTAATAAATGTTGAATGTCAATTATATCTCAATTTTAAAAATTAAAAAAGAAGAAACAAAAGGTAAAATGGGCAGGTCTTGAGGGCTGATGGAATGTTGGGGTGATTGGGTGTAGTCCAGGATGGTTCAAGTCCCTGAGGCGAGTGACTGAGGTGGAAAATCAGGGGAAAGTCTGTGATCGTAAATGGACATATTGAGTATGAGTTGCCTGAGGGATACTTAGGGGGCTGGTCCTGCAGGCAGTTAGATATGGAAGTCTGAAGCTCAGGGGCAAGGTCGAGGATCTGCCCTTGACATCCTCAATCAGTTCAGTTCAGTTCAGCCACTCAGTCATGTCCAGCTCTTTGCGACCCCATGGACTGCAGCACACCAGGCTTCCCTGTCCATCACCAACTCCTGGAACCTACTCAAACTCATGTCCATCGAGTCAGTGATGCCATCTAACCATCTCATCCTCTGTCGTCCCATTCTCCTCCCTCCTTCAATCTTTCCCAGCATCAGGGCCTTTTCAAATGAGTCCATTCTTCAAATCAGGTGGCCAAAGTATTGGAGTTTCAGCTTCAGCATCAGCCCTTCCAATGAATATTCAGAACTGATTTCCATTAGGATGGACTGGTTGGATCTCCCTGCAATCCAAGGGACTCTTAAGAGTCTTCTTCACCACCACAGTTCAAAACCATCAATTCTTTGGTGCTCAGCTTTCTTTATAGTCCAACTCTCACATCTATACATGACTACTGGAAAAACCATACCTTTGACTAGACAGACCTTTGTTGGCAAAGTAATGTCTCTGCTTTTTAATATGCTGTCTAAGTTTGTCATAGCTTTTCTTCCAAGGAGCAAGTGTCTTTTAATTTCATGGCTGCAGTCACCATCTGCAGTGATTTTGGAGCCCCCCCAAAATAAAGTTTCTTACTATGTCCACTGTTTCTCCATCTATTGCCATGAAGTGATGGGACAAGATGCCATGATCTTTGTTTTCTGAATGTTGGGTTTTAAGCCAATTTTTTCACTCTCCTCTTTCACTTTCAACAAGAGGCTCTTTAGGTGTTCTTCACTTTCTGCCATAAGGGTGGTGTCAACCACATATTTGAGAGTGTTGATATTTTTTCCGGCAATCTTGATTCCAGCTTGTGCTTCATCCAGCCCAGTGTTTCTCATGATGTACTCTGCATACAAGTTAAATAAGCAGGGTGACAATATACAGCCTTGACATACTCCTTTCCCTATTTGGAACCAGTTTGTTGTTCCGTGTCCAGTTCTAACTGCTGCTTCTTGATCTGCATACAGATTTCTCAGGAGGCAGGTCAGGTGGTCTGGTATTCCCATCTCTCTAAGAATTTTCCACAGTTTGTTGTGATCCACACAGTCAAAGGCTTTGGCGTAGTCAATAAAGCAGAAGTAGATGTTTGTCTGGAACTCTCTTGCTTTTTCAATGATCCAACAGATGTTGGCAATTTGATCTCTGGCTCCTCTGCCTTTTCTAAATCCAGCTTGAACATGGACATTCATGATTCACATACTGTTGAAGCCTGACTTGGAGAATTTTGAGCATTACTTTGCTAGTGTGTGAGATGACTGCAATTGTGTGGTAGTTTGAGCATTCTTTGGCATTGCCTTTCTTTGGGATTGGAATGAAAACTGACCTTTTCCAGTCCTGTGGCCACTGCTGCATTTTCCAAATCTGCTGGCATATTGAGTGCAGCATTTTCATAGCATCATCTTTTAGGATTTGAAATAGCTCAACTGGAATTCCATCCTCTCCACTAGCTTTGTTTGTGGTGATGCTTCCTAAGGCCCACTTGACTTCACATTCCAGGATGTCTGGCTCTAAGTGAGTGATCATACCATCATGATTATCTGGGTCATGAAGATCTTTTTTTGTATAGTTCTTCTGTGTATTCTTGCCACCTCATCTTAATATCTTCTGCTTCTGTTAGGTCCATACCATTTCTGTTCTTTATTTTACCCATATTTGTACGAAAAGTTCCCTTGGTATCTCTAATTTTCTTGAAGAGATCTCTAGTCTTTCTGATTCTATTGTTTTCCTATATGTCTTTGCATTGATCACTGAGGAAGGCTTTCTTATGTCTTCTTGCTATTCTTTGGAATTCTGCATTCAAATGGGTATATCTTTCCTTTTCTCCTTTGCCTTTCATTTCTCTTCTTTTCACAACTATTTGTAAGGCCTCCTCAGACAACCATTTTGCCTTTTTGCATTTCTTTTTCTTGGAGATGGTCTTGATCTGTACCTCCTGTACAATGTCATGAACCTCCATCCATAGTTCTTCAGGCACTCTGTCTATCAGATCTAATCCGTTGAATCTATTTCTCACTTCCACTGTATAATCATAAGGGATTTTATTAGGCCACACCTGAATGGTCTAGTGGTTTTCCCTACTTTCTTCAATTTAAATCTGAATTTGGCAATAAGGAGTTCATGATCTGAGCCACAGTCCGCTCCTGGTCTTGTTTCTGCTGACTGTATAGAGCTTCTCCATTTTTGGCTGCAAAGAATATAATCAATATGATTTTGGTATTGACCATCTGGTGATGTCTATGTGTAGAGACTTCTCTTGTGTTGTTGGAAGAGGGTGTTTGCTATGACCAATGTGTTCTCTTGGGAAAACTCTATTAGCCTTTGCCCTGTTTCATTCTGTACTCCAAGGCCAAATTTGCCTGTTACTCCAGGTGTTTCTTGACTTCCTACTTTTGCATTCCAGTCCCCTATAATAAAAAGGACATCTTTTTTGAGTGTTAGGTCTAGAAGGTCTTGTAGGTCTTCATAGAACTGTTCAACTTCAGCTTCAGCATTACTGGTTAGGGAACAGACGTGGATTACTGTGATATTGAATGGTTTGCCTTGGAAATGAACAGAGATTATTCTGTCATTTTTGAGCTTGCATCCAAGTACTGCATTTCAGACTCTTTTGTTGACTATGATGGCTACTCCATTTCTTCTAAGGGATTCTTGCCCACAGTAGTAGATATAATGGTAATCTGAGTTAAATTCACCCATTTCAGTTCATTTTAGTTCGCTGATTCCTAAAATGTCGATGTTTACTCTTGCCATCTCCTGTTTGACCACTTCCAATTTGCCTTGATTCATGGACCTGACATTCCAGGTTCCTATGCAATATTGCTCTTTACAGCATTGGACTTTACTTCCATCACCAGTCACATCCACACCTGGGTCTTGTTGTTGCTTTGGCTCCATCTCTTCATTCTTTCTGGAGTTATTTCTCCACTGATCTCCAGTAGCATATTGGGCACCTACTGACCTGGGGAGTTCATCTTTCAGTGTCCTATCTTTTTGCCTTTTCATACTGTTCATGTTCAAAATCTCAGACTCACCCCAGATGTACTGAATCAAAGTCTGCATTTTAACAGGATCTGCCCCCTCCCATGCCATGATTTGTAGACATGTGTGTACTAAGTCACTTCAGTCATGTCCAACCCTTAGTGACCCTATGGACTGTAGCTTGCCAGGACCTTCTGTCCATGGGATTTTTCAGCTAAGAATACTAGAGTGTATTGCCATGCCCTTCTCCAGAGGATCTTCTCAACTCAGGACTGAACCTGCATCTCTTATATCTCCTGCTTTGGCAAGCAGTTTCTTCACCACTAGCACCACCTCCCACAGGGCTGATTTAAATTACAGGTTGGCAACAAGGAGCTACTGTCTAGCACAAGGAATACTCAATGTTACATGGCAGCCTGGATGGGAGGGGAGTTTGGGGAAGAATGGATACATGTATGTGTATGGCTGAGTCCCTTTGCTGTCCACCTGAAACTATCACAACACTGTTAATCAGCTATACTCCAATACAACATAAAAAGTAAAAAAAAAAAAAAAAAATCCTAGGGAAAAAAAATCTAAATTGAATTGGGAATATGGAGTACCAAATAAAGAATGACTCAAAGAACAAAAACAAAATAAAATAAATAATAAATTACAGGTTGCTTCAGTCCACGTCTATTTTAAAGTAAATTATCCAGAGCTGAGCCTACCACTGATTACAGTCTGGCCAGCCCAAGTCAATTGGACTAGTTCATTCTAGATGCCAAGTTTTACACTTGCTACCTTTGGGTACCATAGACTTGAAAGCATCTAAAAACTATCTAGAATTGAGCTAGGGAGTCAACCGCCTGTATTTGATTCCTCTTTCTACAATGCAGCAGCTGGATGGCTTTGCACAAATCATTTAACCTCTCTGTGCCTGTTTCCTCATCTGTGAAAAGGAGATAGTACCTAATTCATAGAGTTATTTTGAAATTTCTTGATACATGACTTAAAGTACTGGAATATGACTTGGGACTATAAAGAATTCAATAAATGTGATAATCAGTAAAATCTTCATTTAATGCACCTCACAAAATCATGACATTTTGAAGGTTCAGAAAAGTTAAGTCTGCCCAAGTCACACTAGCTAGAGAGCTGTAAATCTGTGACTGGCTCACAAGTCAGGTCTGGCCACATCTGTGACTCTCACAGCAGATGTTAATACATCACAGTCTGTGTGAATGGCATCCTCATCATGCACTGCTCAGCCTGCACAGCTGTGTACAAAGGACTTGCTCTTTCTGTGTTCAGAGCATCAGAATCTAGCTGCCTTCATGTAGGGTATGGGGAGAGAGAAACGGACCCACTGTCTACACTCACAGAATCTTAGTTAGCCTTTCGATTTTGCTTTAGGTCAGTAATGAGTTCTGTAATTATGACTTAAGTTGTGGAGTTAATTTCAGTCAGTCAGTTCAGTTGCTCAGTCATGTCCTACTCTTTTTGCAACCTAAGCTTTGGTTTTCCTTGGCATCAACTAATAACTGAATCTATTTCACAAAGTAGTGAAGTCTGAGTGGTGAAGTGGTGAAGTCTGATAAAATGAGATAAAGCATAGAAAGCACTTAGACTTTGTGCCTTGATAATCTCTGAGTTCAATAAAAGTTAACTTACTATTCTTGAAGAAGCAGAATAGCCTCTTGGTTATAAGCACAAATATTGGAAACTAATGGATTTAATCTTGAATCTTGTTCCACCACTTACAAGCCATGAGGACTTGGTTCCTCTTCCTATAAAAATGGAGGGCTAATACAGGTCCTTCATTGTGGAGTTGCAAAGATGGAAACATGAGTCAAGAACTTAACATAACGCCTGGTATAATCTTCAGTGCAAGTGAAAAGTGAAGTGAAAGTGTTAGTCGCTTGGTTGTGTCTGATTGTTTGTGACCCCATGGACTGTAGCCCGCCAGGTTCCTCTGTCCATGAAATTCTCCAGGGAGTGGGTAGCCATTCCCTTCTCCAGGAGATCTTCCTGACCCAGGGACTGAACCTAGGTCTCCCACATTGCAGTCATATTCTTTACCCCTGAGTCACCAGGGAAGACCAATAATCCTTAGTGATGAGATGGTTGGATGGCATCACTGACTCGATGGACATGAATTTGAGTAAGCTCTGGGAGTTGGTGATGGACAGGGAAGCCTGGCATACTGCAGTCCATGGGGTCGCAAAGAGTCAGACATGACTGAGTGACTGACCTGAACTGAACTCTCCAAATATTTTTATCTCTCCACCTTCCAGGCACACAGTAAGTTTGTACCTTCCCAATATAAAGTTCTGTGTGACGGCATGACTACTTTGGCCAATGAAATGTGAGCAGAACTGATACGTCACTTCTGGGCAGAAGTTTTAAGAGTTGTTGTACAATCTTCCACATCCCCTTTGCTCTCCTGGGGAGACTGGGAACACAGGTCGCTTTGTCAGCCTGGACCCAGAGAGTCTACAGAGAGCAGAGGCTGCCTGATGACCCCAGTGGACATGTACAGTGAGCAAGAAGAAAACCTTAGTTGTGTTAAGCCACTGAGAATGTGAGGTCATTTGTTATTACAGAATAACCTAGTCCACCTGCCTAACAAATGTGATACACAGTACCATCTCAAATGACTATCAGTTATCATTATTAAAATCATTGTCCTTGAGTGGCTTACAACTTATGTAGAACAGAAGCAAGACTTAAGAAAAATGAAATATTAAGTAATGTCTTCACTGCTTATTAGAAGTGCTAAATAAATGAAAAATTTTAAAATTTAATATAGTATATATTCTAGAAGGCAATGAAGAGAAAAAGATGACTGTCCTACAATGATTAGAAAAGGTCTGGTTTTATATTAAACCCAAATTTACCAGGGCTTTAATTTTTGTTCTATCTGAAGTAAAAAGGAAATTTAATTTCTGATGTGTCTTGTCATATAACCTAGACCTTGAGTTCTTGGGAAGACTCTTGAATCAAATATTTGAGCAATTTTAGCAACCAGGGCCTTCCTGAGTGTAACCTACTTTTATTAAATCTCAATTTCCGAGACAGATGTCTTCCCTTTTGGCTTTTCATTAAAGAAAGGAATTTGCTTTATATATAAATAAATAAATATACATATATATACAAATATACATATATATATATTTATAAAGCTGAATCACTTTGCTGTAGACCTAAAGCTAATACAACATTGTAAATCAAATATACTTCAATGAAAATATATTTATACATAAATTTCTTTAAAAAAATAAAGAGGAGAGGAGGGAGGGAGGGTGAATAGTTATGGAATACATTGATGTTTTGTCCTTTCTTACTAACCACATTTCTCCCCTCGCGTCCTCCCTGGTTTGAAGCACTCTGGGCTCTTGTCTGCCATCCAGGTTACTAGGATCCAAGGAGATCTAGTTGGCAGGATTAGGATGAGAAGGCTGCGGTGAGGGAAGCTGTGACAAAGATCACAGCTTCCAGCAGCAGGTGCCAGCCTGAAGCACCAAAAGACCAGGTGGGAACAGCCAGAGCCCAGAGCCTCGGAGCAAAGTCACATCTGTGAGCCCAGAGGGATGAGCAAGGCCCATGGTGGGAAGGCACCCAGGCTGTGCAAAGACTTCTCCCTGCTGCTGTAAGACTGCCTCAGCTCCCTCCTGCACCCAGATGCCTTCTGAGAAAAGGGATGAAGGGTGGAGGAAACACAACCCGAAGAGGAGTTTAAACTTTGAATTGATGACGCAAATCAGGGATCTAAACTGAAAAAACACTTTGCCTGGAATAATGGGAACCCTAGAGCAAGATGAGATCAGTTTTAGAAAACTGAAGTAGTTGTTTTCACACCTGGATAAATTTTGACTCCACCATATACTTATTTATAATCACGTTCAGTGAAATTATGATGATTGTAAAGTAGTCATGTTTGAACAAGGGTGAAAAAAATTAACCCACCAGCAATGTGGCTCCTTTCTTGCAAGTCACTAAAGCAGTGTTCACGATGTTAGTAGTTCTCAATGTTAAAGTGTGCATCAGAATCATCTGGAAGTCTTGTTAGAATGCTGATTGCAGGACCCACACCCAGAGTTTTTATTTCAGTAGATCTGGGGAGGGCCTAGAACCAGCATTTCTAACAAGTTCCCAGGGGATGCTGATCTGCTGGTCCAGGGACCACACTTTAAGAACCACTGCACTAATTCATCTGAAGTCCAGTGTTCAGCTACGTCTTCAATGATTTCTCTAGTTGATATTTAATACTGGCACATGAAAGACTATCCAATGCAGCTGCAGCTACCCGTGTTATCACTGTCTTCTCCATCATCATCCTCATAACCACCACCACTATTGCTGACACTTACAGAGTGTTTACTATAAGCAAGCTCTGTACTAAGTGTTTTATAAAGCTGATCTCATTTAATCCGCACAAATACCATTACTTTCAGTTTCCAGGTGAAAGAACTAAGGCTTTGAGAAGTCACTGAACTTACTCAAAGTTACAGAGCCCCCACGTGGCATGGCTGCATCTCAAACTGGGCAGCCTGCCCCAGAGCCCAATCTCTAAACCCCTGGTGCTTCACTCTGTCACTTGAACAATGTTCTTTATAATGGGGTGACTGAGGGGCCTCCAGGGTCTCAGAACTGATTAAAAAAAACACACTGAATGTGAAAAACACTTTGTGCTAGTTGTTCTTAAGCCACCTTAGACACTGGGGCCTTTCTAGTCATGTTTTTCTATAGCTGCCGCCCGCCACCATTTCACACTTTTAAAAATTTATTTATTTTTGGCTGGTCTTCACTGCTGCCTCAGGCTTTCTCTAGTTGCGCTGAGTGGGGGCTACTCTTCGCTGTGGCGCACGGGCTTCTCTTTGTGGTGGCTTCTCTTGTTTCAGAGCACGGGTTCTAGGGTGCGCAGCCTACAGTAGTTGCTGCACATGGGCTCAGCAGTTGTGGCCCACGGGCTTAGTTGCTCCAAGGCATGTGGAATCTTCCCAGACCAGGGATTAAATCTGTGTCCCCTGCATTGGCAGGTGGCTTCTCATCCACTATACCACCAGGGAAGTCCTACCATTTCACTTTTAAGCTCTCCCTTCTCCATGCCCCAAAGTTTCTATTCATTTCCTAACAGAGAGTTTATCTCTCTCTGCTTTCTAGTCACTTTCTCAACCATCCCTGGTGGGGACAGGGGAGGGCATAGGGAGAGGTGCTTGCTTGAGCTCCTAATTAAATTGAATTTTGCTAACCAAAAAGCCACCTCCCCTAGAGGGAAATTATATCATTGTTTGTGAGCAGAAGCAGCTATTAGCAAATGTGTTTTAAGTAGGGGCCATTTTTGTTTGATATGCATAGTTAAAAATAAAAAACTCACTTGTATGGAGAAGCAAGTCCAGTGATAGGCTTGAACAAGACAAACTTTAACAGGAACAACCCAAATTAAGCCCACCTTCTGAGATCAGCTAGCCCCAAAGGGTATTTATCACCATCTCCCATTATGCCAGCCCCTCAGTGTGCTATTTTTTAAACTATCCCTTGCCCCACTGGTAGAGGCCTTCACAGGGTGAGCCAACCTCAGACCCAAACTTTAAAAGAATTAATTAGTCAGCTGCCAAGAATGTGCTTCTTCGTTTTCCTCCATAGGAACTTCCAGGCTAGGTGTCACACGGGACAGGACAAAGCCATCTTCCGAGTCCATCTGAGGACGAAAATGTATGTTCTTGTTTCCCAGGTGTGACTCAGCTTTGCTTCCTGCGAAAGGAAAAGGGAAAACCTAAAGAGAACCCCACTTCTCCTTCCTTGTCCTCCTCCTCCCTGGGTCACATGCATGTTCCAGCTGGATCCAACTCAGCACAGGGTTGGGAGACACCTTCCCAGGGATCAGCTACACAGAGCTAGTCATGGTCTGGGAGTCACAGTGTCAGGCAGCTGACATGGAAGGGGGGAAACAGGAGACCAGGGAGGGTAGGAGTAAAGGAGCGGGGTGGGAGATGGGAGGCACGTGGTATCAGCACTGGCTGGTCACTGATCAGCCATGGGTGGTTATTGATTGGTTGGTTCTGGGCTTCCAAGCAGAGCCTTTTGCTCCCTCCAACACAGAAGTGATAAATGTCCACTTGCTCTTATCCTATCTTCAGCCTCTCATTCTCTCTCTTGTGTACATTCTCTCTTTCCTATTTTCCTGATTGTAAAAGAAATACATGTTTCCTGAAAGAAAATAAATAAGGAAATCAAGACCCCTCCATCCAAAAATCACCACTGTTAACAGTTCTATGTATATTCTTCCAGATTTTTTCCATATATCCAAATGTATAATTTTTTGAAATAACATTGCATCATGCCATATGTACTATTTCACAACCTGCTGGCTTTTTTTCTACTTCATAATAAATTGTAGATCTCTCACTATGGCAGTTAATATACATCTACATCATTATTCCTGGTGGTACATTATATGGCACACGATTATAATTTATTTAACAATTCTCTCTTGCTGAACTCAGTGCTGGACTAGAATCTTTGTCTCTTCCCAATCCCTGCACCCAGCAACAAACTAACATAACAATTTTTGACCCACAGCTCTAACTTTGTGTGGGGGCTCCTAGGGCTTTCTCCTGAAGCTCCCCATCTCCTTGTAAGTTCCTTGTGGGTGAGACCATGATCTCCAAACATCTGAAACTCCTACAAACTGTGCAAAACTGCCAGTGGCTGACTGATACACAGCCAGCCAGCCAGCCAATTTCTTAAAGCAGTATTTGCTCTTAAATTGGGCTTCTTTCTATCAACAGTTCCCCCACCTGTGCTTTATTCCCCTCCCCGCTCACATATGTTCTAACCTGCCCTCTGTCTCTGTCTCACTTTCACTCTCCCTTCTTGTGTTCCCCTTAAGCTTACTGTGCTGACACAAACTCTAAAATTCTTCCTCTTTCTCTTCCTCTTCCTCTTCTCTTTTTCCTCTCCACACAATATACAGACCCATGTCACACCCTCACACCCACATCCTCACACACATACACATATACCCCACATGCTCTCACACACACACCTCTAGATGGAGTGTCCATCACACTCTGCATCCCTCCCTCTGTTCTTTGTCTCTCCTCTTCAGTGAAGAAAAGCCAGCCTTTAAAACATCAGACTAGGAATTCCTTGGCGGGCCAGTGGTTAAGACTCAGCACTCTCACTGCTAAGGGCCTGGATTCAATCCCTGGTTGGAGAACTAAAATACTACAAGCCACAGGGGGCAGCCAAAAAAAAGACAAACACACAGGCTGAGCAGCCCTGCTGATGATTGCCCATCTAGTTGCAATATTGTTGAGAGGCTAATTCGTTTAAACCCTAGAGCCCATGGAGTTCCTCCAGCCCTTCAAGCTGCATTGAATTTGAACTGAGAAAAGTAGAAATAAAAGGAGAAAGCAATGTTATCTTGGATCCTCGCGGTGCTAACAGGATCAGAAATTGCTGACACTTTGAGAAAGCATTTACAGGTCAATGAATGGAGACATAACTATGAGCTGGTTCAGAAGGAAATCTTCAGGTGTGTCAGGAGAATTTGAAAGAAGCCTGGAAATGACTAGGAGTTAGTTTGGAGTGCTACTACCAGCTTTCAAATGAGCATAACTGTACTTTATCTAGGTCGAAGGATTTGTCTGTGTTCTGATTAGCCGCACCTTCAGAAAAACATCAATTTCTGCTTTATTGACTATGCCAAAGCCTTTGACTGTGTGGATCACAATAAATTGTGGAAAATTCTGAAAGAGATGGGAATACCAGACCACCTGACCTGCCTCTTGAGAAACCTGTATGCAGGTCAGGAAGCAACAGTTAGAACTGGACATAGAGCAACAGACTGGTTCCAAATAGGAAAAGGAGTACGTCAAGGCTGTGTATTGTCACCCTGCTTATTTAACTCATAGGCAGAGTACATCATGAGAAATGCTGGGCTGGATGAAGCACAAGCTGGAATCAAGATTGCCGGGAGAAATCTCAATAACCTCAGATATGCAGATGACACCACCCTTATGGAAGAAAGTGAAGAAGAACTAAAAGGCCTCTTGATGAAAGTGAAAGTGGAGAGTGAAAAAGTTGGCTTAAAGCTCAACATTCAGAAAACGAAGATCATGGCATCTGATCCCATCACTTCATGGCAGATAGATGGGGAAACAGTGGAAACTGTGTCAGACTTTATTTTGGGGGGCTCCAAATCACTGCAGATGGTGATTGCAGCCGTGAAATTAAAAGACGCTTACTCCTTGGAAGGAAAGTTATGACCAACCTAGACAGCACATTGAAAAGCAGAGACATTACTTTGCCAACAAAGGTTCGTCTAGTCAAGGCTATGGTTTTTCCAGTGGTCATATATGGATGTGAGAGTTGGACTGTGAAGAAGGCTGAGCGCTGAAGAATTGATGCTTTTGAACTGTGGTGTTGGAGAAGACTCTTGAAAGTCCCTTGGATTGCAAGGAGATCCAACAAGTCCATCCTAAAGGAGATCAGTCCTGGATGTTCATTGGAAGGACTGATGCTGAAGCTGAAGCTCCAATACTATGGTCACCTCATGTGAAGAGTTGACTCACTGGAAAAGACCCTGATACTGGGAGGGATTGGGGGCAGGAGGAGAAGGGGATGACAGAGGATGAGATGGCTGGATGGCATCACCAACTCGATGGACATGAGTTTGAGTGAACTCCGGGAGTTGGTGATGGACATGGAGGCCTGGCTTGCTGTGATTCATGGGGTTGCAAAGAGTCGGACATGACTGAATGACTGAACTGACTGACTGTAAGGGTTTTCTAAAGAAAACTTCAGAGCTGTCCGTATGTGTTGTTAACTTTCTTGCCACTGTCCTCCAACAAAACAAACAACAACAACAAAAAAAGGCAAAGGAAGGGGCTTAGGTGGAAAAGGACTTATATCTACCTGATGGAGGGCAGGAACCAAAATACCCAGGTTCAAGTCCCCTCTGCTACTATTTGTTCAACCCCAGACAAGTCACTCACTTTGAATCCCAATTTCTCCATCTGTGAAATCAGAAAGTCCTTGTATCTCAAAATTCTTATGTAAACAATAGCTTTGCTTTAGGGGAAGAGAGAAGAAATAAAAAGGAAGAAAACTTGCAAAAATAAGGGACAACATCTATTTCTCAGCCAGATACAAAGCAAATAGCAAAAAGGTTGTCTGGTCACTGATGCATGGATGCTGATTCATAGAACTCAGAATCAGAAAGATGAAAACTGTGCCTAGGGGGACTATGATGGAGCCTGTAGCCATTCCCCAGAGCCTGTTTCTACCCCCTGCCCCTTTTTTTAGGTTAGAGAAACTTACTCTGACACAAACAGACACATCAAATTTTATCTGAGCATTTGACCATCCAGGTAGAACCCAAATTTCCCAGCATTGTAGACTTTGAAGATCAGGCTACAGTGGTCCATTCAGCATAGTGGTATATGAGCAGTAGTGTTGTGTGCAGTTTCTACAACCTTTCCTTAAATTTGCATGTTCTTGATTGACTTTTTCTCCCATTTCCCACCAGTTGATCAATGGTGGTGAGTGGAGCCCCCTAGGAAGCCATGTGATGAGTGCCAGAGCCTTTGTGCTAGCCTGGACCACTCAAGACTACACTTTTACATAAGAGACAAAAAGAATACTCCTACCCTGTTTAAGAGTAGACAAAGAGTTGGACACGACTGAGCGACTGAACTAACTAACTAACCCTGTTTAAGAAGCTACACTTCTGGTCTCTCTGTTACAGCAGATTAACTTTAGCCTAACCAACATGAAAGTCTTTAGGTAAAGAAGTTTTGAAATAACTATCATCAGGGGATGATAGCTTTACAGTAGTCACGTATAGATGTGAGAGTTGGCCCATAAATCAATCTGAGTGCTGAAGAATTGATGCTTTTGAACTGTGGTGTTGGAGAAGACTCTTGAGAGCCCCTTGGACTGTAAGAAGATCCAACCAGTCAATCCTAAAGGAAATCAGTCCTGAATATTCACTGGAAGGACTGATGCTGAAGCTCCAGTACTTTGGCCACCTGATGCAAAGAACTGACTCACTGGAAAAGATCCTGATGCTGACAAATATTGAAGGCAGGAAGAGAAGGGGACGACAGAGGATGAAATGGTTGGATGGCATCACTGACTCGATGGACATGAGTCTGAGCAAGCTCCAGGAGTTGGTAATGGACAGAAGCCTGGCATGCTGCAGTCCATGGGGTTGCAAGGAGTTGGACATGACTGAGTGACTGAACTGACTGATCATCAGGGGAAAAGAAACAACAGTGGGATTGTATTGAAAGAAGACACCCTATGGAGCCTAATAGTCCTGGATTTGAACCCTGATTGTTGCTTACCAGCTATGTGACCTTGAACAGATCATTTTCCCTGAGTCTGTTTCCCCATCTATAATATAGGGATATGCTGTCTTGTTTGGGATTATTGTAAAGATTAGAGGTCAAACCAATGAAGTGCCTGGTGCTTAATAAATGGTAGTTGTGATTATCATTCAAAAGGCATCACTAGAAGAGCCAATTCAAGGAGGACTGGAGTGTTGGGGTTCTTAGGAGGAAAGACGTTTTTATTATTTTCATTTGTGGGGCAATAGCTCTCAGTTTCAGAGCTGTCAGCATTCCCTAGTGCTGCCCAATGTGAGAGAGAAGGCAGTTAGTAAAGTGATTAAAAGCCCAAAGGGGAACTAGAAAAGGAAATATCGTCATATAAAGGAGTGACTTTTGTGGGGCTGGGATCAGGAGACATTTCTTTCTGGTCCTAGAATCAAAAAGAACTGTACCTAATGGGCTGTAAATTGTGTAGCTGATCAAGTCTCCCTCTTGGCCTTGACTGTTGGAAAACTGGAAGCCAGATGTGTGGGTTTACATCTGAAAACATAAAGGCTGTTAAGACAGGCCCCTTTCTATTTGCCTAATTCCTGATTTCATTTAATATCTCTAACCTGGCTTATTTTGTTTCTATTTCTCACTTCTTCTAATTTGTGTTCTCTGGTGGTATTTTGTGAATTTCTATAAGATTCTTAACATTTTTCTTGAAACAAAGGATGGAAGGATGATAAATGAGTGAAGAGAATCTTAGAAGAGAATCTTGGAAACCCTAGATTATAATTCAGTGCATATATTTTCTTTTCAACATCTCAACAACTGGTCAGTTCAACTGCCTGAATTTGATTTTGCAGTAATGAAAACTTCAGCACTTTCCATTCCATCTTTACTATTAAAATATAGTGACTTTTAAAGAGTTGCTATCTGCTTCCTTTGAGGAAGTAATACTAATATTCATAGTGTCTATGTGTGCTCAGCTACTCAGTCATGTCTTTGTAACCCCATGGACTGCATTCCACAAAGCTCCTCTGTCCATGGGATTTTCCAGTCAAGAATACTGAAGTATGTTGCTATTTCCTCCTCCAGGGGATCTTCCGGACCCAGGGATAGAACCCATGTCTCTTGCATCTCCTGTATTGGTAGGCTAATTCTTTACCACTGAGCCACCTGGAAAGCCCAATATCCATAGCAAGAGGAGGTAATATTTTTAATAAGAGAAAAGGCAACAGAAGCAAGGTAAGGGTATAAGAGCAAAATGTAATTATTCTCAGCAAACCCATATTGGTTCCAAGGGATCTTGTTAGTATTTTCTAAATACTCACAAACCATCTATATATGTGATTCTTTCAATACTCAAGACTTAACTAGTTCTGTTTTGTCAATAAAAAATGAGTTGTTCATCAAGAAAAGTGAGAAGACAGCCCACAGAATGGGAGAAAACATTTGCAAATAATGTATCTGATAAGGGATTTATATCTAGAATATATAAAAAACTTTATAATTTAATAATAAAAATATTACTAACTCATCTAAAAATAAACAAAAGATCTGAACAGATATTTGTCCAAAGATACACAAATGGCCAGTAAGCACATGACAAGATACTCAACAGCATTAACCATCAAACAAATGAAAATTAAAACTACATTGATTTCACATCCACTAGAAAGGCTAAGGGCTCCCCTGGTAAAGAATCCACCTGCAATGCAGGAGACTTGGGTTCAATACCTGGTTTGGGAAAATCCCCTGGAGGAGGGCATGGCAACCCACTCCAGGATTCTGCCTGGAGAATCCCCATGGACAGAGGAGCCTGGCAGGCTGCAGTCCATGGGGTCACAAACAGTTGGACACAACTGAGCGACTAAGCACAGGAAGGCTATAATAAAAAAGAGAGATAAGTGTTGGTAAGGAGAAATGGAAACCCAAACCCTCATAATACTACTGAAGAATAGAAAGTGGTGCATATGCTCTGAAAAACACTCTAGAGGTTCTTCTCAATATTAAACATAAAATATCATATAACCCCTTGGAGAAGGAAATGGCAATCCATTCCAGTATTCATGCCAGGATAATCCCATGGGCAGAGGAGCCTGGCTAGCTACAGTCCATGGGGTCACAAGAGTCGGACGCAACTTAATGACTAAACCACCATCACCATCATACAACCCAGCAGTTCCACTCCTAAATATATCCCATGAGAAACAAAAACATGTGTCCACAAACAACAAACTTGTACACAAACATTCACAGAAGCATTACTCACGATAGTGGAAAGAACCCAGATAAATTATATTCATACAATGGAATATTATTCTACAATAAAAGGGGATGAAGTACTGAAACTTACCACAACATGAATGAATCTTAAAATATTGAAACTAAGTGACAAAAGTCAATCACAAAAGACAACATAATGCATGATTCCATTTCTATGAAATGGCCAGAATAGGCAAATACATAGAGACAGAGAGTAAATATTGGTTGCCTAGGGTTTGAGGGGTAAATGCAGGGGTCCAGGGTGTTGGGGAAAATCAGGAGTGGCTGCTAAACATAGGGGTCCAGGGTGTTGGGGAAAATCAGGAGTGGCTGCTAAATGGCTGCAGAGCTTCTCTTGGAGGTGATGAAAATATAATTTTGTGGATGGTTGTACAACTTTGTAAATATACTAAAAACTATTTTAAAAACTATGACCAACCTAGACAGCATATTAAAAAGCAGAGACATTACTTTGCCAACAAAGGTCTGTCTGTTAAAAGCTATGGTTTTTCCAACAGTCACATATGGATGTAAGAGTTGGACTATAGAAAAAGCTGAGTGGTGAAGAATTGATACTTTTGAACTGTGGTGTTGGAGAAGACTCTTGAGAGTCCCTTGGACTATAAGGAGATCCAACTAGTCAATGGTAAAGGAAATCAGTCCTGAATATTCATTGGAAGGGCTGATGCTGAAGCTGAAACTCCAATACTTTGGCCACCTGATGCAAAGAACAGACTCATCTGAAAAGACTCTGATGATGGGAAAGATTTAAGGCAGGATAAGAAGGGGACAACAGAGGATGAGATGGTCACCGACTTGATGGACATGACTTTGAGTGGGCTCCGGGAGTTGGTGATGGACAGGGAAGCCTGGCGTGCTGCAGTCCATGGGGTCACAAACTGTCCACTCAGTTGGACACAACTGAGTGACTGAACTGACTGATACTAAAAACCACTGAATTAGTCACTTTAAATATGTGATAATACAATATGCAGATTTTCTAAATATTATGTACACTCAGAGAACACATAATAAAAACATACTTTGAATTTTGAAAACACAAATAATCTTTTTTTAAAATTTAATGGAAAGTTATAATTATTAAAGTTGTAAATTTTCATTCACTATATACTGCCTACTATTAGACTGATTTTAAACTGAGGTGCTCTAAATGCTTTCATGGCTGTCTGAGGAGGCCTTACAAAAATAGCTGTGAAAAGAAAAGAAGTGAAAAGCAAAGGAGAAAAGGAATGATATAAGCATCTGAACGCAGAGTTCCAGAATAGCATGAAGAGATAAGAAAGCCTTCCTCAGCGACCAATGCAAAGAAATAGAGGAAAACGACAGAATGGGAAAGACTAGAGATCTCTTCAAGAAAATTAGAGATACCAAGGGAACATTTCATGCAAAGATAGGCTCGATAAAGGACAGAAATGGTATGGACCTAACAGAAGCGGTAGATATTAGGAAGAGGTGGCAGGAATACACAGAAGAACTGTACAAAAAAGATCTTCACGACCAAGATAATCATGATGGTGTGGTCACTGACCTAGAGCCAGACATCCTGGAATGTGAAGTTAAGTGGGCCTTAGAAAGCATCACTACGAACAAAGCTAGTGGAGGTGATGGCATTCCAGTTGAGCTATTTCAAATCCTGAAAGATGATGCTGTGAAAGTGCTACACTCAATATGCCAGCAAATTTGGAAAACTCAGCAGTGGCCATAGGACTGGAAAAGGTCAGTTTTCATTCCAATCCCAAAGAAAGGCAATGCCAAAGAATGCTCAAACTACCGCACAATTGCACTCATCGCACATGCTAGTAAAGTAATGCTCAAAATTCTCCAAGCCAGGCTTCAGCAATATGTGAACTGTGAACTTCCTGATGTTCAAGCTGGTTTTAGAAGTGACAGAGGAACCAGAGATCAAATTGCCAACATGCGTTGGAACATCGAAAAAGCAAGAGAGTTCTAGAAAAACATCTATTTCTGCTTTATTGACTATGCCAAAGCCTTTGACTGTGTAGATCACAATAAATTGTGGAAAATTCTGAAAGAGATGGGAATACCAGACCACCTGACCTGCCTTTTGAGAAACCTGTACGCAGGTCACGAAGCAACAGTTAGAAGTGGACATGGAACAACAGACTGGTTCCAAATAGGAAAAGGAGTACGTCAAGGCTTTATATTGTCACCCTGCTTATTTAACTCATATGCAGAGTACATCATGAGAAACGCTGGGCTGGAAGGAACACGAGCTGGAATCAAGATTGCCAGGAGAAATCTCAATAACCTCAGATATGCAGATGACACCAACCTTATGGCAGAAAGTGAAGAGGAACTAAAAGCCTCTTGATGAAAGTGAAAGTGGAGAGTGAAAAAGTTGGCTTAAAGCTCAACATTCAGAAAATGAAGATCATGGCATCTGGTCCCACCATTTCATAGCAAATAGATGGGGAAACAGTGTCAGACTTTATTTTGGGGGCTCCAAAATCACTGCAGATGGTGATTGCAGCCATGAAATTAAAAGACGCTTACTCCTTGGAAGGAAAGTTATGACCAACTTAGATAGCATATTGAAAAGCAGAGACATTACTTTGCCAACAAAGGTCCGTCTAGTCAAGGCTATGGTTTTTCCAGTGGTCATGTATGGATGTGAGAGTTGGACTGTGAAGAAAGCTGAGCGCCGAAGAATTGATGCTTTTGAATTGTGGTGTTGAAGAAGACTCTTGAGAGTCCCTTGGACTGCAAGGAGATCCAACCAGTCCATTCTGAAGGAGATCAGCCCTGGGATTTCTTTGGAAGGAAGGATGCTAAAGCTGAAACTCCAGTACTTTGGCCACCTCATGCAAAGAGTTGACTCATTGAAAAGACTCTGATGCTGGGAGGGATTGGGGGCAGGAGAAGAAGGGGATGACAGAGGATGAGATGGCTGGATGGCTTCACTGACTCGATGGACGTGAGTCTGAGTGAACTCCAGGAGTTGGTGATGGACAGAGAGGCCTGGCGTGCTGCGATTCATGGGGTCGCAAAGAGTCGGACACGACTGAGCAACTGAACTGACTGAAATGCTTTCATGATTATACATTACAGTTAATGATCTGTTTATATTAAAATTTTAAGGCATTATTTTTATGTGCTTTTATGAGAATTTTTGTATAAAATTCTGACCTTGAAATCAGTGGAAATGTATACTGACTTTTGTCTACCTGAAAAAAAGATGAGTTGCATGCTGTATGGATTATAACTTGTACTCATCTCTCTCTACTGTGCATTCATCAATTTCATATTAATAACTTGAAATACGTCATGGTCAGAGTGTGTACACCATGGATATTTTCAAACGCTAAAATCAGGTTTTTTACCCCAGACCCAGAGAACCAGTTAAACATTTACTAGCACACTGTCTTTACCCTTGTTGATATCTAAGTTGTCAGTGTAAAAAGACAAGTACTTACAACAGTCCTACCCAAAGTGGGATCCACAGACCTGTGCTAGCCTTCCAACTGTTTATTATCAATATGCAATAAATTCAGAAATTTAGAGTAATTTATAGCAATTTATGACTTCTCAATGCATAATTTTTTTAAAACTTCATGAAAGTGTTAGTCTAGGATGGATTGGAAATTTAAAACTGCTCCATCATCACAGGTGTTTTGAGAACTACTATTCACTCTCATAGTTCGTTGCACACTTCTCACCTGATACAACAGGTATTGACATTGTCTTTCTAGGTATGGAATGTCTCATTATCTAAGTGTACATAGATTCTTCATCAGCTTCTTACCACATAACCTTTAAAAATCGATTCTGCATCTTTGCTTAGGTTCCACTGTTCTGACTTCTCCTTAGCAGCCTCCTCTCCCACCTGAAGAGCTAAAAAGAAGTGCAGAGTTTTTAAAAATTCACATGGGTTATGAAATATCTCTTTATCTCTTTCCCTTTTCCATATATAAAACTGAGAAGGATATATACAAACTTGTAACAACGGTTATTGTTAGGTGATGAGACTGTGAGTAGATGTGTTCTTTTGTGTATCTGAATTTTCTATGTTTTCCACAGTGAATATATGTTGTGTTAGCTGTGCTTGTGCTCAGTCATGTCCGACTCTCCGACTCCATAGATTGTAGCCCACCAGGCTCCTCTGTCCATGGCATTTCCCCAGCAAGAATACTGAAGTAGGTTGCCATTTCCTCCTCTAGGGGATCTTCTCTTATCCAGAGATCAAAGCCACATCTCTTGCATCTCCTGCATTGGCAGGTGGATTCTTTACTACTAGCACCATCTGGGAAGCCCCAGTGAATATATTCACTGGACCAAAATACTGGAGTGGGTAGCCGTTCCCTTCTCCAGGAGATCTGCCCAACTCAGGGATCAAACCCAGGTCTCCTGCATTGCAGGTGGATTCTTTACCAACTGAGCCACCAGGGAAGCCCTGTTGAATATATATTATAAAAAGAAAAAGAAGCCAATGCCCTGATCTCCTGCATTTTATGAACATTCCAAGGATTTTCCTTCTTATTCCCTCTTCCCTTTAGAGGAAATGGTGAATGAACTTCAGTATTTCATACATCATTCCTGGGAAGTCATAAGACACTGTCATAGAACTGTTGTCTTGACACTCTTAGATGTTAAATCTGTATCAGAGCTGGTCTCCAAGCACTGAGGTGTCAGGTGGAATTGTGGTTTGTACTCCCTCCCCCAATTTCCTGCCAAATCATGCAATTCCTGCATTTACTATGAAATTATTCTTAGCCTTGGTTTTCTGGAACATCATCACTAATGTTCCCCAAGGACAAGTATGATTCATGCATTAAACCCTGAGTTCTCCATATATATAGCAGGGATCTTTCTGGGTTTATCCTAAGCATCTTGGATTTGTGAGAACAGTTTGGTTTGTGGTCAGACTTTAAGTATTGCAAGATAATAATATGTGGTTTACATTTCTATAGAAAAATTTTGCATCTGAAGGATTTTAATACATAAAATATTATCTCATCTTATTCTTGAGTAAGATCCTTGAAGTAATAGAAATTAGAGAAATTTAAATTAAACTTGTAGTATGGTAAGATTTCACCTATAAATTGTGATAGAATTATTTAAAGCTATTATCCAATCCTGGAAAATTATGGGGAAGTTGACACTCTCATACTACTGATAGAAACACAAATTTGTATAATTTTTTCTGTAGAGTAATTTATAGCTTTGTGTGAAAAGTATTAAAAAATGCTTTTGTAGGCAGAACTTCTGGCTAGGATAGAAAAGAGATAGGTAAAATCTTACTCTCCGCCCCCCACCCCTCCAAAATAAAACAATAAACCTGGACAAAATTTTTCAAAAATGATCATCTCAGAGCTCTGGAAATTGACTAAAGGCAAATAGAAAATAGAAGAACTGGTGAACTTCATGAAAAATTGGTGAACTTTGGGTAAGACAGAGGAGTATATGGCATTCTTGCCTGGAACTGCTTCTCTCCTCCCACCTAACTATGTAGTGCTATAGGGCAGGGTAGTCTGTAAATATCAGTAACTTTGTGGCTGGAGGAGGCTTGATGTGGAGTAGAGGAAGAGAAACGTGCCCAGCACATTGTCAATAAGAGCAATAAACCTGGTAGGAAACAAACAGGGAAAGCCCACAGTTATGATAGTTTGAAGGTGCACTGCTGGTTGGGGTGAGTGGCAGAATGGGGGACTACCCAGAGGTTGAAAAGGGAAGTGCTAGATAAGTTCTCCACACACCTTTGGCTAATTCAGAGTCTGTGTGCATTAATCTGTGGATCCAAGAATCCGTAAAACCCCTGAGTAAAATTACTGAATGCCGAAAACAAAGATAAAATCTTAAAAGCAGCAAGAGGAAAATGATATTACCTACAGAAAAACAGCCGCACAATTAATGGCTGACTTCTCGTCAGAAGCAACAGAGGGCAACAGTGGAATAACACATTCAAAGTGATGAAGACATAAACTGGATGCTATATCCCAAGACATAAAGAGGATGCTATATCCCAAAAAGCCATCCTTCAAAAATGAAGACAAAGTAGTGATATTAGCAGATAAACAATTTGAAGGAGTATGTTGCTAGGAGACTTGCCTTAAACTAAATACTAAAGGAAGTCCATCAGACTGACAGAAAATGACACCAGGTGATAATTTGAATGGACAGAAAGAGACAAATGGTAAATATGAAAAACTGTATAAATATATTTTGTCTCTTCTCTTCTCTTAGTGTCTTTACAAGATACAAACTGTGTAAAGCAATAATTATAACACTGTATTACCTGGTTTTTTAATATATATATAGGTGTAATGTATATGAGAATAATAGCAGGAGAGGGGGGAATATATTGAAGCAAATTTGCTATATTTTAGTCAAATTAAGTCAGGAATAGCCTCAAGTAAAATATAAATTAAGATACATAATTCCTAAAGAAAACAACTAAAAATATAGTTACAAAATATG
Source organism: Bos indicus x Bos taurus (assembly GCF_003369695.1). Taxonomy (NCBI): domain Eukaryota; kingdom Metazoa; phylum Chordata; class Mammalia; order Artiodactyla; family Bovidae; genus Bos; species Bos indicus x Bos taurus. The sequence goes on from NC_040080.1 coordinate 49,780,692, forward strand.
ATCTCATTAGGGAAATACAAATCAAAACCACAAAGAGATACTACTTTGCATCCATTAGGATGGTTATAATTAAAAAAGAAAAGAAAGTAGCAAGCTTTGGTGAGAATGGAAATTTGGAGCACACATACATTGCTGGTGAGGATGTAAAATAGTTCAAATGCTGTGGAAAGCAAGAAGTTAAACATAAAAGAATGTCTATATGGCACCCCACTCCAGTACTCTTGCCTGGAAAATCCCATGGATGGAGGAGCCTGGTAGGCTGCAGTCCATGGGGTCGCTAAGAGTTGGACACAACTGAGCGACTTCACTTTCACTTTTCACTTTCATGCATTGGAGGAGGAAATGGCAACCCACTCGTGTTCTTGCCTGGAGAACCCCAGGGACGGAGGGGCCTGGTGGGCTGCCGTCTATGGGGTCGAACCGAGTCGGACACAACTGAAGCAACTTAGCAGCATGTGCATATAACTGAATCACTTTGCTGGGCAATATAGGGGGTAAGGGAGGTAAGAGTTAAAAATTATTACATATAAAATAAGCTACAGGGATATATTACACAATACAGGGAATATAGCCAATATTTACTAATAACTATAAATGTATGTCATTGTTTAGTCATTAAGTCGTGTCCAGCTCTTTCATAACCCCATGGACTGTAGCCTGCCAGGCTCCTCTGTCCATGGGATTTCCCAGACAAGAATACTAGAGCGGGTTGTCATTTCCTTCTTCAAGGGATCTTTCTGACCCAAGGATCAAACCCATGTCCCCTGCATTGCCAAGCAGGTTTTTCACCACTGAGCCACCAGGGAAACCTATAAATGTAGTATAACCTTTAAAAATGGTGACTCATTGTATTGTAAATCTGTAACTTGTATAATCTTGTACATCAACTATATGTTAATTTTTTAAATTACCAAAAAATATTTCTTAAGATGTTAGGCAATAAATACAAGATATAAGATTGTTAAAAAAAACTATAGTGGGATACCACTATGCATCTATTAGAATGACTATAATCCAATATACTAGTGTATATATATTATATATAATAGTAATTAGTATATATTTATGTATCATGTATATACATATAGTATATAGCATAAGTATATACTAATTACTAATATACATAACATATGTATACTTATTTATATTTATATTTTTATGTATATGCTTCCCTGGTGGCTCAGATGGTAAAGAATCTGCCTGCAATGCAGGAAACCCGGGTTCGATCCCTAGGTCATGATGCTCCCTTGATGAAGGGAATGACTATCCACTCCAGTATTCTTGCCTGGAGAATTCCATTGACTGAGGAGCCTGGTGGGCTGAAGGCTACATGGGGTCGCAAAGAGTTGGACATAACTGAGCAATTAACACTTTCACACATTTGCGTATACATACATTTTCTTTGGGGCTTTCCTAGTGGCTCAGTGGTAAAGAATTTGTCTGCCAATGCAGATGTGGGTCCAATGCCTAGGTCAGAAGATCTAGAGAAGGAAATGGCAACTCACTCCAGTATTCTTGACTGGGAAGTCCCATGGACAGAGAAGCCTGGTGGGCTACAGTGCATGGGGTCATGAAGAGTCAGACACAACTTAGTGACTAAAGCGATCATCACATTTTCAGTCTTCTAAAGGCTTGGCGTATGGCAAAAGTCACACAGCCAGAAATATGCAGAACCAGAACTTAAACTTCCCATGAGAAGAGACATTATGGGGTCATATCCAGAATTTTCTGTATTATTTGAATGTTGACCTTTTTCGAAAGTGGGGAAATAATAGGTGTCGGCACAAATGGATTTATTTTAGTGCCAGTAACAAGTAACAAAAGTTAAAAGAGATAATGGATCCTTCTAACAGTTTGTCCAGTAGGTGTTTGGCCTACTTTCTCTCCTCATGGAGTTTGATTCTTTAAAAAGGTTACTTTCTTCAGATTTAGATCTTAATTTGGATTTGAGTAAGCCCAAGCCACAATGCTCTGCTCACGTAAAGGGCTTAATACAAATGGGTCAAGTTGATTTGTTGCTGAATTTTAGGCAAAAACTGTAACACTAAAATATGCAAATAGAAAAGCATATTCCTTTTGGAATATAAATGCCACAACCATTGAAATATATATTTGAGTATTAGATATATTATAGTGACAGGAGGGTGGTGTTTCACTTTTTACCTCTAATATCATGTGGGCACTGATCAACCAAGTAGACCCTAGCTATAAATTACTGGTTTGACTGTGAATTCCTACCAGCAACTGTCAGCTTTGAAAAGTAATACCTAGGAAAGAGGGAAAGCCTTAAAGCAAGGTAGTATTTGATGATTCAAATTGAAAAATGCATTGCATTTCACCATCTTCACATGGCTAGCACTTAGCAGAGCAAGAAAAGCCAAAAGGGCATTCTAGAAAAGAACAGGGTAAGAAAGAAAAAACAAGGAGGTAAGAAGGTATCTGAGAAATGGACCATTGAGACTGGGCAGTGGGTGCCTAATGGGGACAGCAGAAGATAAACTGGAAAAGGTGAATGGAGCAACAGTCTGAAGGGCCTTGAACACCACAGGGAGTAATTTGACCTTTCTAGACATTGTTGTAGAGCCTTTATACAGTATTTTCGAGCAGGAAAATGGTATAAGCATAAGGTGACAAGATTCATTAGATGTTTTCTAGTCCATCCTTCTTAAAAACGCAGGTGTCCATCTCTCATGGTTGAATTGATCAACCATTCCTTGAATACATTTCTGAAAAGGCAGCTCATTCTTCTTAAAGTAGTCCAATTCTTTGCTAGGGACATACATTCTCAAAAGCTTTTTTAAGGAAGATACACATTTTATGGATGAAAGAGCAAATGAATTTCTGTGTACTAGCTCTTCAGAATGAGATAGACAATAAGCCTCTGTTTTACATACTGTGCTGTGTGCTTAGTCACTCATTTGTGTCCAACTCTTTGCAGCCCCATGGACTGTATAGCCCACCAGGCTCATGTGTCTGTGGGGATTTTCCAGGCAAGAACACTAGACGGGGTTGCCATGCTCTCCTCCATGCTGAGTTTTCAAAAATTTGAAGTTAGCTAGATTTGCTCAACAGTTTTCTCTGTGATCTTATTCACAGCCCTCATGCTCTCCTCCATGCTGAGTTTTCAAAAATTTGAAGTTAGCTAGATTTGCTCAACAGTTTTCTCTGTGATCTTATTCACAGCCCTCACCACCACTGTGATCTCACTCCTCCTGAATATAATACTTAAACTTACTGATGTCCCTCGATGTCCAAGGCTCTACAGTGTACATTCCATACACTCTATTTAGCACTTTCCTGTCCATCTGGACACTCTCCTTCAGCTTCAAATTTTATTAATCACCATCATTTTAAGTTGCTAAGATTTGTTTAACTGCAAAATCAAGAAAATGTTTATCACAAAATCTGTCAAGTAATACAATATGTCTAAAGTAAAATGTACAACCCTTTCTCCTAGTTGTTGTTGTTATTGTTCAGTCCCTAAGTCATGTTCGACTCTTTGAGACCCCATGGACTGTAGCACGCCAGGCTCCTCTGTCCTCTGCTGTCCATATGAGTTGGCTCAAATTCACATCCATTGAGCCAGTGATACTATCTAACCATCTCAACCTCTGCCACCCTCTTCTCCTTTTGTCTTCAATCTTTCCCAGTATCAGGGTCTTTTCCAATGAGTTGACTCTCTGCATCAGGTGGCCAAAGCATTGGAGCTTCAGCTTCAGCATCAGTCTTTCCAGTGAATATTCAGGGTTGATTTCCTTTAGGATTGACTACTTTTGATCTCCTTGCAGTCCAAGGGACTCTCAAGAGTCTTCTTCAGCACCACAATTCAAAAGCATCAATTCTTTGGCGCTCAGCCTTCTTTATGGTCCAACTCTCATAACCGTACATGACTACTGGAAAAGCCACAGCTTTGACTGTACAGAGCTTTGTCAGCAAAGTGATGTCTCCGCTTTTTAATATGCTGTCTAGGTTTATCATAGCTAGTCCTTCTAGTTCTACTGTCAAAGATAACTACCATGAACAATTTTATGTGTCCTTATAGAATATATTTACACACTAACACAACATGATTTGTACTATTATTAGAATTTAATTAGGTTTTTAAACATCTGGCTGACCACTGTCTCTGCAGACTCATACAGAGATTGCAGTCCACCAAACCCTGTCTGTCCCATATCCTCAAGTTATTAGTCAGCCTTGCTGGTTCTGCATCCAGAAGCAGTGCTTTATTATTACTGCTTATTGAGTTTTATCATGCTGGTCTGTTCCAGCCTATAGTGGTATTCTGAGCTCTTTGCTTTGTCTCACCCATAGATTTAATAAGTGAATTCAATGTAAGAGCCCTATTGTCCTGTTTAAAATACTTTAATGTCTTCCTCCAACCCTGCTAAGCTTCCATCTCCTCATCTGTGAAGTTAAGGAGTATGATTTGGTGGTCTTGGAGATCCTCTCTGATTTAAAATTCTCTGATACCATTTGAGGTATGACATGCCCTGCTATGCCTCTTTCTGTTGCTGCTGCTGCTAAGTCTCTTCAGTCGTGTCCGACTCTGTGCGACCCCATAGACAGCAGCCCACCAGGCTTTTCCATCCCTGGGATTCTCCAGGCAAGAACACTGGAGTGGGTTGCCATTTCCTACTCTAATGCATGAAAGTGAAAAGTGAAAGTGAAGTCGCTCAGTCGTGTCCAACTCTAGCGACCCCATGGACTGCAGCCTACTAGGCTCCTCCATCCGTGGGATTTTCTAGGCAAAAGTACTGGAGTGGGGTGCCATTGCCTTCTCCGATGCCTCTTTCTAGCAGTAGCTAAAGCTTTGCAGTCTGGGAGAGTCCACATTCCCAAGATACACTGCAGGAAACAGTTATCCTGAGAAGCCCATCAAGGTCAAAGCAAACAGCTCTGATGAAATTATTCAGGCTTTGGTTTTAAAAGACAGGACACAGTAAGGCCAACTGAATGTGAAAATGTTTGCAGCCATTCTAAAGGGAGGGATATGGCTTACTACTCTTTCCAAGTTTCAAGCACTGGTTACATTTTTTCCTGGAGGGGGAGTTTGATCTTTAAAAAAAAAAAAAAAAATACTATGAGTTATAACTGCAGTCGGGCTTCCACAAAGGTCAGCTGGAAGTTGGTAACTTCTGAAAGTGACTTAATTGCTTGGCTGGGCAATTCTTTTGGATGGAAATCTTCGCCTAACCAGACTTGCGAGGATTTTCTTGAAATGGAATTCAGTGTTACCTCAAAAAGCTTATCCTCACGTAACCCTAGAAAAAGGACAGCCCCACAAAGCAGGGCAAGGATGGTATTGACGTATAATTAATACATGAGTACATGTTAATTATTTGGCTCAAATACACTATGGGAATAATTTTCATTTTTAAATACTTTAACTTTTCTGCTTCCAGTGTAAAGGATTTAGCAGTTCCTAATTTTTTTCCCCAAAGGCATATTTTCAGGGTTTTGTTGGGGCCAGAAACCATTGTTCTTCCCCTTCACACCACATGCCACAACAGGGAATATGGATCAGTCTTGACTGATTCGTGGGAAATGAAGTAGAGAAGGACTTTTGGGAAGAAGGGAGGTCATATAAAGAGAAATCCAGGGCATAAGAAATCACCAAGATGGTTAGAATTAAGTACACCTACTAGTACAGAAGGTGCCTGAGCATCATTTGGCAAAAGCAAGAATTCTGGAACCAGACTGCTGATTTCAAATCACCACATAACAGCTGCATGACCTTAGCCAGTGTTATTCAACCTTTATGTGCTTTCCTTCTCATCTACAGATTAGAGGTCATACTGGTGATTGCTTCAGAGGCATTGTGTACATCACATGAATTAAGATATGTGAAGTGCTTAGGGCTGTGCCTGGCTCATGACAAGTCTCAATAAAGGTTCTCTATACAGTGTGTATATACCATGTATTTATAACACATATTTGAATTCTAATGAGACTTTCATGCCCATTAGGAGGGCTATTATATAAGTCAGGGTTCTCCAAAGAAATAGAACCAATACAATTTTCATAATATAGAACCAATACAATATTATATATATATATATATATATATATACACACACACACACAGGTATACATATATATACATACACACACACGTATATATATATATATATATATATTCCCAAACATATATATATATAAGTTTGGGAACTGAGTCATGTGATTATAAAGGCTGACAAGTCCAAAATCTTTAGGGTGGGCCAACAGGCTGGAACACCAGGAGAGCTGATGCCACCTTTCCAGTTCTAAACCTGTCAGGTTGGAGAACCAGGAAGAGCCAGTATTCCAGTTCTAGTCCAAAAAACTGACTGCTGGAAAATTCCCACTGGTAGGTCTTTCTGTTCTAATCCAGCCTTCAACTGACTGGATGAGGCCCAGTCCCATTATGAAGAGAAATCTGCTTTATTCAAAGTCCACCGACTTAAATGTTAGCCTCATCCAAAAACATCCCCACAGAAACACCCAGAATAATATTTGAACAAATATGTGGACAGGGACTTCCCAGGTGGCCCTAGTGGTAAGAACCTGCCTGTCAATGCAGGAGACCTAAGAGATGCAAGTTTGATCCCTGGGTCAGGAAGATCCCCTGAAGGAGGAAATGGCAACCCACTCCAGTGTTCTTGCCTAAAGAATCCCTTGCTGTAGTAAGTTCACACATAAAATTAACTATCACAGCTATTTACAAACACAGACACACAAACACACAAATAACCACACCACACATGTAAAACAAAACAGAAAATGAGTGTTGGCAAGGATGTGGAGATATTAGAACACTTGTGCATTGCTGGTAGGAATATACAATGGTGCATTTACTGTGGAAAATAGTGTGACAGCTCAAAAAATCAATAATTATCAAATCCAAACAAATCATCAAGAAGTTAAACATAGAATTATCATTGAGTTAGCAATTCCACTTCTGGGTATAAAAACAAAATAACTGAAAACAGGGACAGAAACAGATATTTGTACATTTAAGTTCATAGCAGCATTATTCTCAACAGCCAAAAGATAAGACTCCTCCAAAGTAATCTCTAGCCCTTATACCTACTCCAGTCAGGAGCAGGGCAGTTAACAGCCTTGAACCTTCACTCTAGCTTGCAAACCTTGATAATAATAGTAATAGCTGTGCATGTGTGCTCAGTCATTTTGGTCGTGTCTGACTCTTTACAACACTATGGACTGTAGCCTGCCAGGCTCCTCTGTCCAAAGGATTCTCCAGGCAAGAATGATGGAGTGGGTTGCCATGCCTTTCTCCAGGGGATTTTCCCAACCCAGGGACTGAACCCATGACTCCTGCATCACCTGCATTGCAGGCAGTTTCTTTACCCACTGAGCTACCTGGGAAGCCCCCAATAATAATAATAATAGCTAATGCTTATATATAATCTGGCCCAATTACTGTGTATTAAAATGTATAAACTCATCTTAATACAAGAATCCTATGAGTTAGATAACTATTATTATCACTCCATTTTACAGTTGGGAAAAATGAAACACACAACAATTGCATATACCAAAACAATGACAATCTGGGATGCTAACCAAGACAGTTCGACTCCTAATTCCATGCTCTTCACCACTGTACATTTTCCCCTGAGGGGCTGTAGACAAGTGATCCACAGCTTGTGACTATAGAGTGACCACAGAACTAGTACTAAATGCCTGTGAAGCCATATGGCAGGCAAGTGTAATCTGTAAACAGATATATAATACCTGAGACATTTATGTACAAATATTTTTCAAGTATATATATATGGTGCTGTGAAGATAAAAACATCAATTTTAAAATACTGAATACATTGTGGCTTTTACTCATTATAGAGTTTCTTGATCACAGATACAGAGGAGAAATCAAAGCCCACAGTGATATATCCAATTAGAGTCTTCTTTTGCTTTATTTCAAGACACTGATAGATTTGCTTTTCTCTGATATTTTAGAGAAACATAAATCAAAAGAATAAACAACTGCAAATTCTAAACAAAAGTGACTTTAAAAAATTATTTTATTGATGCATAACATCCATAGAGAAACACGTACATATCATAAGGGAATAGCTGGATGAATTTTCATAAACTGGAACTACAGTATAACCAGCCCCTGGATCAAGAATATCAACCACATTCCAGAAGATTCTTCATACTTCTTGCAATTAATCTTCAGCTCCCTTCAAGCTTAGACATTTGCAGAGAGTAGAATTGCATCTCCCCCCTTCCCAGAAAAATATATTTGAATCTTCACCCCCAGTACCTGTGAGTAGGGCCTTATTTGCACATAGGGTCTTTGTAGCTGTCATCAAGATGAGATGATTCTGGATTAAGATGAACCCTCATCTTGTTTTTTAAGTTTTTTTTTTCTGTGCATGTCTGATAAACTAGTTATGGAGTTAAATGTTCTGTGCTTTTCCTTTGCTGGTTCAGTGAAGTAAATTTATTTAATAAGCAAATAATAAAATAAAAAGTCCTTATTCTTAAAAGGATGAGGAGCCATTAGAGAAAGTGATTGTATTAGCTTACTAGGGCTGCCATGACAAAACATCACGGAACTGGGTGGCTTAAAGGACAGAATTGTATTTTCTCAAAGTTCTGGAGACTGGAGGTCCAAGGTCAAGGTGCTGACAGGTTTGGTGTCTCCTGAGGTCCTTCTCCTTGGCTTGCAATGACCACTTTCTCCCTGTGACCACAAATGGTCATCCCTTATATCTCCATGTGTCTAAACCCCTCTTCTTATAAGGACACTAGCCGGATGGGATTAAGGCTCATCCTAATGATTTTATTTTAACTTAATTACTCTCTTTAAGGGTTCTATCTTCAAAGACAGTCACATTCTGAGGTCCTGAGGGTTAGGGCTTCAACATATGAATTGGGGAACACAATTCAGCTCATCAGTTCAGCTCAGTTCAGTTCAGTTGCTCAGTTGTGTCCGACTCTTTGCAACCCCATGAACTGCAGCACATCAAGCCTCCCTGTCCATCACCAACTCTTGGAGTTTACTTAAACTCACGTCCATCAAGTATTGGTGATGCCATTCAGCCATCTCATCCTCTGTCGTCCCCTTTTCCTCCTGCCCCCAATCCCTCCCAGCATCATAGTCTTTTCCAATGAGTCAACTCTTTGCATGAGGTGGCCAAAGTACTTGGACTTTCAGCTTTAGCATCATTCCTTCCAAAGAACACCCAGGGCTGATCTCCTTTAGAATGGACTGGTTGTATCTCCTTGCAGTCCAAGGGACTCTTAAGAGTCTTCTCCAACACCACAGCTCAAAAGCATCAATTCTTCAGCGCTCAGCTTTCTTCACAGTCCAACTCTCACATCCATACATGACCACTGGAAAAACCATAGCCTTGACTAGATGGACCTTTATTGGCAAAGTAATGTCTCTGCTTTTCAATATTCTATCTAGCAGTGATTTAATACTGTTTTCATTTTTCAATGCCTATGATCACTCTGGAGCTTCCCTGGTGGCTCAGACTGTAAAGAATGTGCCTGCTATGTGGGAGACCTGGGTTTGATCCCTGGGTTGGGAAGATTCCCTGGAGAAGGGCATGCCAACCCACTCTAGTATTCTTGCTTGGAGAATTCCCTTGGACAGAGGAGCCAGATGGGCTATAGTCCATGCGGATGCAAAGGGTGGGACACGACTGAGCAACTAAGCACAGCACAGTACATGATCACTCTGACCTCATCAAAGGGGACTTTTGCATAAGCAGGTTTTAGATAGTGGACCCTAAGCTGAGAGGACTGTTGGTGGATGGCCCTAACACAGAGGCTGTCTCTGAAGCTGCAGTATCTGTGGTTTCTTTTTTATTATTATTATGTAAAGAAATTCTGGTTTTAAAATATGGAAGGAAATGCCAAGTAAAGTTTTAAATCATCTTCCATAAGGAGGTTTGACACCAGTATTTTCACATGTAATAGTTGCCCTGTCCATGACTGGCAGTGACAGCCTTAGAAGGAAAATTTTCCCACTCTCAGTAACTTCTAGGCAAGTACTTTTCAGGGTTTTTTTTCTCTCATTTCAAAGGGTATGCCTCAAGACCTTCACTGTTGTTGTCATTGTTTTTTACTTACTGGTTCTGTTTGGCAGTGTTTTGAGAGGTTTGTAAACACAGGGCTTCCATGATCATTTATATATGGAAGCAAATGAGTAAATGCTCCTTCACTCAAGGAGTCTTTGTTGGGAGCCCACAATGTGCCAGGTGGTATGCTTGGCACTGGAGCTATAGGGATGTGCCCTCAGGGGCTTATGACCTAATAAAAGAGCCAAAAGAGTATAGCAAAAGATTTCCAGAGAGTGTGATGGGTGTTATGCTGTGTTAACTACAGTACACTCAACCCAGGCTCTCATGTCTCTGAGACGTGCCCCTAATGATCCACAGGAACAGGACCTGGTGGTGCTGTGCAACAGCAATCTTGCCATCCAGTCATAACAGATATAAGAGGTGGACAACTGGCCTAAGCTGGGTGACTTTGGTTCTCTCCCCTTTCGAACTGGGGTCCAGGGATGCTCATTAGTCTTCACTGTTCACTTGAACTGGAGTGGGTTGCCATTCCCTTCTCCAGGAAACCTTCCTGACCCAGGGATTGAACCTGGGTCTCCTGCATTGCAGGCAGATTCAGGCAGAATGCAGGGAAGCCCTTACTTGAGCTACAAACTTGTAAATTTAAGACCTTTATAGTCTATCTTCCCCCCATCTGTTCCACCTTCCTGTGGGAAACTCCCCTCAGGACTTGTGGGAGTCATGTGTCTACCTCTCTGAGGGAGGCTCTCCTCAGAGCTAACTCCTCTTTACACAGGGTTTACTCTTCATCACATCCTATGTTTAGTTCAGTTCAGTTGCTCAGTCATGTCCGACTCTGTGACCCCATGGACTGCAGCACGCCAGGCTTTCCTGTCCATCACCAACTCCCGGAGCTTACTCAAACTTGTGTCCATAGAGTCGATGATGCCATCCAATCATCTCATCCTCTCTCATCGCCTTCTCTTCCTGCCTTCAACTTTCCCAGCATCAGGGTCTTTTCCAATGAGTCCATTCTTTGCATCAGGTGGCCAAAGTATTGGAGTTTCAGCTTCAGCATCAGTCCTTCCAATGAATATTCAGGACATCCTATGTTAGGTGCTTGCAATGCATCATCTCATTTAGTCTTCACAACAATCTTTTGAGGTAGGTAGTATCCGTATCCTCACTTTCCAGAGGAGGAAGCAAGAGACAGCAAACCATTTACCAAAATGACTCACTCCTGTAAAGAACGTCACAAGGGATTCCATCTTTCTATGTTTCCTAGGTGACTCCCTGGATAGTTCTTGCTAAGCATCTCATATCACTTATAAACATGTAAATTATGGCTATATGAGGGAAGTGCGTTAAATGCCAAAGAGAGACATAAATAAAGAAGGGACAAAAGAAGAGTGAGACATAGCACAGTAAGGAGAGCAGGACCCACTGCTTGGAGGAGGTGGCATATGCCTCATTGAGTGGGTAGGAGTTGAACAAGCAGAGATAAGGGAAGGGACTCTTAGGGTAGTTGGAAGTGCTGGGCATGATTAGAAAGCAGTTGGGAGTCTTGTTCAACTGGGGTGTAAGGTGTATAGAAGAGTGACTGAGAGATGGGGCTGAAAAAGAGGCAGGGGTACCCCAACAGGAGTGTTACAGTTAACTTTATATGTCAACCTGACCAGGCTGCAGGGTTTCCAGATATTTGGTCAAACATTTCTCTGGATATTTCTGTGAGGGTATTGTAGGGTGAGTTTAAAATTTTAATGGGTAGACTAATTAAAGCAGATTATCCTCCCTAATGTGGATGGGCCTCATTCAATCAGTTGTTCTTAAGTAGAACAAAAAAACTCATGCGATTATGATGGCTGACAAGTCCCAAGATCTACAGGATGGGTCAGCAAGCTGGAAACCCAGGAAATGGCATTGTTTTAGTCCAAAGGCCAGCAGGCTTGAGACCCAGAAAGGGCCAATGTTTCAGTTCAAGTCCTAAGGCAGGAAAAGCTGATGTCTCAGATTTAAGGCAGTTAGGTAAGAGGAACTGCCTCTTACTTAAGGGAGAGTTAGCTTTCTTTTGCTTTCTACCCTTGCCAGCCCCCACACACCATCTATTCCCCCACACGATAGCCAGAATGACTCAAATTATCAAGCAGGATTGGGGCAGGATGAATTAGGAGACTGGGACTGAAATATGCATACTTCTATGTACAAAATAGATAACTAATAAGAACACAGGAAATTCTACTCGGTGCTCTGTGGTGACCTAAATGGGAAGGAAATCTTGAAAAGAGGAGATATACATATATATATGACAATGTACTTTGCTATATAGCAAGAAACTAATACAATTTTGTAAAGTAACTATACTCCAATAAAAATTTATTTTAAAAAAGTCAAATAAGATCATTCCCCTTCTCAAGACTCTCTATTGGCTTCCCATCACCCTCAGAACAACATCTAAAGTCCTTACCAAGGCCTCACACAATCTGACCTCAGCTTCCTCACCAGCTTCCCTCTCCATGATTTTATCTCCTCCAGCCACACTGGCCTCCTTGCTCTTCCACAAACACACTAAGCTCCTTCTCACCTCAGCATCTTTACATATAGGATTCCCTCTACCTAAGAGATCTGCATGGGCTCCTCTCTTCCACTATGTCCCTGCTCAAACGTCTTCCCAGAAAGGACTTCCCCAACTACCCTATCTAATGTAGTACCTTCTGTCATTTTTAATCCACTGACCCCTTTCTATATTCTTTTTAAAAAATATTTATTTATTTTGCTGCACTGGGTCTTAGTTGCAGCATATGTGATCTCATTCCCTAGCCAGGGATCAAATCCAGGCCCCCTGCATTGGAAACATGGAATTTTAGCCACTAGACCACCAGGGAAGTTCCCCCTTCCTATATTCTTCATAGTACTTACTTCTATCTGAAACTGTACATGTGTTTGTTTTTCTACCTCCACAATAGAACATAATCTCTGAGAATAGAGAGGTTTTTTTAGCTTGTGGCTATATCAACAGCTCCAAAAAGGGCAGTTGACATATAGTTCATACACATAAATAGTTGTTGAAGGAAGGACAGAATTTTGACACTTACATTTTCCCTTCAGGGAGGTGGGTACCAGTACTCCTTGGCTCACCACTATCTCAATCATTGTAGCAAAGTGCCTGACCCATCAGAGGAGGTCAGGGAATATACACTACATGGGTAATTATCTGTATTCTGATTATTCTTATACTTAGTTTTCTCTTCTACTCTAATCTATATAGGGACCAACTATTTATACCTCATATCACCTATCATAGAGTTTTGTATTTCGTAGGTCACAACCATGCTGAATTGTGTCTCTAAAGTGGATAGGAACTGCTTTGAATCTAGCACTCTATCAATATTTTTATTAAATTACTACTGAACATTTCCTTAAACCTTCCATTACTGGTTTCATTATGAAGAAGGAGCACACACATTAAACAAAAGAATGACTACTTGTGGAAGATTTCACCCTCATTTTGATTCATTGGATGATTTTATGTCTATGACATTAGCAACCTACTATTTGACTGTGCCACAATTATTTTTTTGCATATAGGACCAGATCCACTTATGTGACTGGGTTCTTCTTAAAGTGCCACTTTTGCCATTTTTTAAAGGAAGGCATCTTTGAACTATCATTTTAAAATATCTTGTTTTCAGAAAGTTGCATCTTCAGTGAAATACAATAGCTTTGATGAAAAGCACTTTTTGGAATAAGCAAGTGAAGAAGAGACTGTTCTTTTTGATCAGAGTGTCAGAAGAGATTGAGATTGTCAAACACTTCACCCCTGTGAGAGAGTTCAAGTGCTGAGCTTAAGCTGTTTCATTAAAGAGGGAAGAGAAGAGTGGAAAGGAGAGAAGGGAAAGAATGTGAGTGTTACTTGGTTAATTTCCTATGGAAAACTCCACTCGTGCTATATCAGCAAGCCCGAGCTGCAGTTCCACCTGGAGCTTGGCTCCTTTCAACAGGATCAGGGGACAAGGTCCAGCAGCACCAAGGTGACTGCAGGTTCCTGTTTCACCCACACATTCACTTGTCATAAAGCTCGGAATAACTTGTTTTCTCTCTGGCTCTCAGGAAATCAAATTTAGGGATGGGACGAACAGGGAATTTTCTGGAATCTAATGACTCCCATTATAAGCCAAAGGCAAAAATGTTAGTTCAGGGTGGTGTGATAATGAAGCTGGTTGTTAGCAGTTAGGAAACACCGTTCCTGCAGCTCTTGCTCTGGTGAACCACGTGAAATGGGTTGTAAGATTATAGATTGCCACTTTATCCAGCTCTCACTGATCTGTCGTATAACGACCGTTGAGGTTTGTCACCAGTTGCCTGTCTGTGCAAAAACAAAAGAAACTGAATAAAGCTGAAAAGAGTCTGCAAAAATAAAAAAATCTGGAAACAATATGGAAGGATAATTAAAAAAAAGATTATCAGAGTCTAAAGATGTACACACCTATTTGTAAGGGGAAAAAGTCACTCCCCTCCCCCATCAAAGAATTTATTCCCATAAAAAACTAAAGCATTTTTGCTAAATGTCAGTGAATCATACACAAAGAGAATGTTTACCTTTATCTATGTAACTGAAAAAGTTTTTTTAAGAAAATATGTACTATATTTTTTTAAATTCTGGTAGAACAGGCAGACCCAAGTTTGAGAAGTACCATGTGAAGAAAGTCTGGCTTCCCTCAGTTTTAGCTTCTATCATATGGTCACTGGCTTATAACTCAGATTTCTGGAATAAGCCTAAAAGTATGTTAACTATTACTTAGAGGTAAAAGAGGAAAATGCATACAAATTTAGTGCATTTCTTTAATATGAATGTGTTTCTATTTCTGTGAGTCATGAAACACCGGGTCTGCCCTCAAAATGGTTTCTGAGTTAGTATTACAGGTTAAATCCTTCAGTTAACCAGAAAACTCAGGGATGCATGTCATCTGGGAACTTTGGTTCCCAGTTGAGAACTTTGGTTCTCTTAGTCTTCAAAAGACTAAGAGCAAAGGTCCATAGCACTCAAAGGCATAGAAGCAGGGATGTGCTCTAAGTTGCTCGTACTGGTTCATGAAAGCTACTTGTTAAATATTCAGGAATTTTGTGAGCTAGTTTGTAAAGTGATGACGGCCTGAGACCTGCTGTGGTGAGAACACTTACGCTATGGAAATTGGCACACACTACATATTTTGCCCCTGCCCCCTTTTTGAGGGCCATTTTACCAATGCACCTCACAATGTAGAAGGGTTTTTGGAAGCACACAGTCATTCAGGAGCTTGCAGGGTTAGCCCACATGCCCAGGATGAGAGGCACGTAGTGGTCAAGAACATTGGCCTAAGGGGCAGGCAGACAGGTTTCTGATCTCAGATTGCTACTTATAGGGATTTCCCTAGTGGTCCAGTGGCTAAAACTCCATGTTCCCAATGCAGAAGGCCCAGGTTTGATCCCTGGTCAAGAAACTAGATTCCACAATCAAAACTAAGAGTTCATATGCTGCAGTAAAGATCCTACATGCTGCAACTAAGACCCAGGGCAGCCAAGTAAATAAATAAAAATAAATATTAGATTGTGACTTACAGCTGCATGATTCTGACCAAGTTATTTACCTGAGCCTGAGTTTTCTCATTTGTAAAATGGAATAATGTTAGCCACCACACGTTTGTGATGATTAGGTAAAACAATTTGACTCTGGGAGATAGTGAAGGACTGGGGAGCCTAGCATGCTACAGTCCATGGGCTCGCAAGGAGTCAGACATGACTGAACAACTGAACAACAACAAATGTTTGTGATGATTAGGTAAAACAATATGTGCATAATCATAGCTTCACCTGAAGCTAGTACCTGGCACAGTGGAACTGTAGTAGAAGGCACAGAGGCATTAAATGTTCGGTTAAATTTCAAATACACACAGCTAGCTAATTGCTTCACAGACCTCTAGATCCAAACCACTTCTTTTCCAAGTCTGATCACTCCTAAGGTCTCATCTGGTGCCTCTACGTCTTGTCTTTAACTTCCTGTTTGCCTGTTCCCTCTCTCTGTCTCTTTCTCTCTCTGTGTATATGTCTCTATTTCTCCCTTTTCCTCTGTCTGTCTCTCACTTACTGATCTTGTCCTGACCACAGAGGGTAACTGAGGTGTGGTAGGGGTTGAATTCATCAGTAGTCAGTATGTTGAACAAGCACAACTTGTGAAATAATCAAAACACGATTTTATATTTATCTCCTGTCTGGTAGTTCCTCAGAAGGTTAAAACATAGAGTTATCATATGACCCAACAATATCATGCCTAAGTATATATACCCAAGAGAAATGAAAACATATGTCCAAACACAAACTTGTACACCAATGTTCATAGCAGTCATAGTCATAATAGCCAAAAGTTGGAAGCTACTCAAATGTCCATCAACTGATAAATGGATAAAGAAAATGTGGCACATTCATATACTGGAATTATTGGGCAATAAAAAGGAATAAAGTATTGATTAGATACAGCATGGATGAACCTTGAAACCATTATGCTATGTGAAAGAAGTCAGTCATAAAATACCATATAACATGATTCCATTTACACAAAAGGCCCAGAATAAGCAAATCTGTGGAAACAGAAAGATAATTAGTAGCTGCCTTCAACCCTCGTTGCCTAGGGTTCAGGTGCTTAGGGGGAAATGGGGAATGACTGCCAATGAGTGTGGGGTTTCTACTGGGGTGATGAAAATGCTATAAAATTGATTGTGGCCATGACTGCACCAGATTTGGGGTGAAGAAGGTTGAACTCTCTTCCTCTTGGGAAGATAGAGAAGACTTGCACACTTCTTCCCCAAAGAACCTTCTCAACAAATCTCTCCCACACTCTGACCCTTTTTTATATCCTTAATCTGGCTGAAGGATTCAGGGATCACAATTCAGAATTGTCCTTGGAAATTGTCCCTCTCTCTGTCTCTGTTTCTCTCTGTAAATATCTCTGTATATGTCTTTGTGTACGTCCTTTGTTTTGTAAATTCTTCAACTGTAACATGACCCTTTCAACTGTAACATGACCTGAGACACTGAAGCCTCCAGGCCCGGTATGTACAAACACCATGCTTACCTGTCACCTGGCCGGGTTCCTGGACAGTCCCTGCTCTCAGAGGATGGGCCTGCTCAACAAGTGACCTTTAGACCATGGGGAGAGACCCTGGGGAGTGGGCAAAGACTCAGTTAGTCATGTGTGTGTGTGTGTGTTTAGTAATTTAAACTATCCAGAATTTCATCCAACTATGAGGGTCAACACACAAACTCATGGCCTCTTCAACAGAATAATTCTGGACGTGTTGCCTCATGGGTGGCCGCTACAGGGAATCCAAACCACTGATACCAGTGTAAACCTATAAAAGTGACACAGAAAGAAGGACTCACCTTCCAGTACTCTTCAGCCAAATTCTCTGTGTACCTAGAGGCACTGTCCAGCTGGCATTGGCTCTTGTGAGCACATTCATTGTCCCCTGCTTACAGCCAGTCCGGGCCATGTCCACAAGTTACACACACGGCCCGGGAGGAGGCAGTCACGTCATTGTTCAAGCCACACTGATGCAACCCCAAATGCAAAGCCAGCCTTTCACTGAAGTAAATTTCAGATTTAAAATTTTGTATAGAAAGGAAACAATGACTATTGATTTGTATTCCCTGGGAAAGAAACCAGAGAGGCCTTTGACTTACTTATATTTTATTAAAAAGCCTCTGGTCTGGCAAAGCATTTGTGTCCTGACCTCAGACAGCCCATTACATCCTCTCCTGGAAATCTCACCATCTTCCTTCCTGGCACCCAGATACTGATTTTATCAGCTCCTCTCCCACCACCTCTGGGAAGCGGCTATGGACTGAGTCAGTCTGAGGGGCTTTCACCACATCTAAATCATGGTATCACCTTTCTCTACTCCGTCCTGGTGCTCAATTCACATTGGCTTCTATTGTCTTCACATTTCTATATCTTATCTCTTCAAGGTCAGGGACTATGTCTTCTGCTTTGTACCTCCCATCTATTTTCTACCACATGGTTTTGACAATTATTGCTTTTTTGATAATCATTGTTATTTTGATAATTTTTGATAGTTTGTTCTTTTAATAATTCATGTCATTGCTACCATTCTTATACTTAATGCTTGTCAAGGACACACATCATGTGTCAAACACCAAACCAAGTATTTTCATGCATCCCTTACTAATGCTCACAGCATCATTAGAAAGTGGGCACAATTATTAGTGGGTTCACAGAGGAGCACACAAGGACTCTCAGAGGCTGAATCTCCAGCACAAAGCAGCCAAGCTGTCTTAGCTCCATCTGGTTCCCAAGAGTTACCATAGGTCAGATTATAGAGTAGAGGTTGGGAGATAAGGGTTACTTCTCTAACATTTCCTTTATAGATGAGCAATAATCCCAGGTCAGACTCTGAAACCCGGAACAGGGATTTGCCCCTGACACAATAATTTATCCAGGGCAAAGAAGAGTGTACATGTAGGATACCTGACCCCCAGGCCAGCACTCTTGCTTCCATACCCTGGTGCTCTGCTCAATGACAAAAATACTCCTATTGGTAACTTAGTCTTTTCCTACTTCTCTACTGTAGAACAAACCATCCTTTAGCAAAAATCAAAATAGTAATTTTCTGCAGAGTAGATAATCACTCACTCCAGCAAACTAAAACAACATTCTGTGGTTACAATAGGAGAAAAGTGAAAAATCTTTCACTTTGTTTCTCTCTTGTATATAAAAAAGATACATGTGTGTCTGTGTGTCTACACTGTATGTACCTAGTTTCCAGTTCACTTAACTTATAAATCAGTGCTGCTCCAGGGCTGGCCACCCACCCACTGCTATTCTGAACGTCTTTCATAGACTAGAGCAGAGCCAAAGAGAATCTGCTTCTGCGACTATTATTTATAATCTTCAGTTTTAAAAATCCACAGCCTGGAAAACTTTTGAACAGTGTGGCATTGATGAGGCATGGGGGAGGCTGACTGAGAGAAAGGGGAGGGAGAGGAAGAGCTGAGGTTGCACTGCGCCTAGCAAGCCCCTCCCAGTTTTGTTCACATTTTAACAGAGGTCAGTTCAGTGGACATTTACTGAATGCTTGTTACCTGCCTGGTTCTGCTAGATGATGAAGATGCAAAACTGAATGAGACTCCATCCCCAGCTTTAAAGGCTCATAGCAATGGGATAAACAGAAATATCAGAACAAATACTCTTACATAGATAGGGAAGATTAAAAGGAAACTTTAAAAAGCTTTCCAGTACCAAAGGAATCATATTAAGCAGGAACTTTCTAGAGGCAATATAGTAATATACAACAGTCAGACTGACAGAAAGCTTGGGTTCACTACCCAACTCCATTTCTGAGTTCCTGTAATTCAAATGCAAATGAGATAATGTCCATATTTATACTCGGGAGTTGTTGTCAGGATTAGAGAAGATAATGCATATCCAACATGTTGCAGTATTTGCCATGTCATAAGTGCTCGGTAAATTGTATAACAGTAAAATAAAGGTCCGATACTGTAAAGAGCAATATTGCATAGGAACCTGGAACGTCAGGTCCATGAATCAAGGCAAATTGGAAGTGGTCAAACAAGAGATGGCAAGCCTGAATGTCGACATTCTAGGAATCAGCGAACTCAAATGGACTGGAATGGGTGAATTTAACTCAGATGACCATTATATCTACTACTGCGGGCAGGAATCCCTCAGAAGAAATGGAGTGGCCATCATGGTCAACAAATGAGTCCGAAATGCAGTACTTGGATGCAATCTCAAAAACGACAGAATGATCTCTGTTCGTTTCCAAGGCAAACCATTCAATATCACAGTAATCCAAGTCTATGCCCCAACCAGTAATGCTGAAGAAGCTGAAGTTGAACGGTTCTATGAAGCCCTACAAGACCTTCTAGAACTAACACCCTTAAAAGATGTCCTTTTCATTATAGGGGACTGGAATGCAAAAGTAGGAAGTCAAGAAACACCTGGAGTAACAGGCAAATTTGGCCTTGGAATACGGAATGAAGCAGGGCAAAGACTAATAGAGTTTTGCCAAGAAAATGCACTGGTCATAACAAACACCCTCTTCCAACAACACAAGAGGAGACTCTACACATGGACATCACCAGATGGTCAACACTGAAACCAGATTGATTATATTCTTTGCTGCCAAAGATGGAGAAGCTCTATACAGTCAGCAAAAACAAGACCAGGAGCTGACTGTGGCTCAGACCATAAACTCCTTATTGCCAAATTCAGACTTAAATTGAAGAAAGTAGAGAAAACCACTAGACCAATTCAGGTATGACCTAAATCAAATCCCTTATGATTATACAGTGGAAGTGAGAAATAGATTTAAGGGCCTAAATCTGATCAATAAAGTGCCTGATGAACTGTGGAATGAGGTTCGTGACACTGTACAGGAGACAGGGATCAAGACCATCCCCATGGAAAAGAAATGCAAAAAAAGCAAAATGGCTGTCTCAGGAGGCCTTACAAATAGCTGTGAAAAGAAGAGAAGCAAAAAGCAAAAGAGCAAAGGAAAGATATAAGCATCTGAATGCAGAGTTCCAAAGAATAGCAAGAAGAGATAAGAAAGCCTTCAGCGATCAATGCAAAGAAATAGAGGAAAACAACAGAATGGGAAAGACTGGAGATCTCTTCAAGAAAATTAGAGATACCAAGGGAACATTTCATGCAAAGATGGGCTCGATAAAGGACAGAAATGGTATGGACCTAACAGAAGCAGAAGATATTAAGAAGAGATGGCAAGAACACCGGATGGCATTACTGAATCGAAGGACGTGAGTCTGGGTGACCTCCGGGAGTTGGTGATGGACAGGGAGGCCTGGCATGCTGTGATTCATAGGGTCGCAAAAAGTCGGACACGACTGAGTGACTGAACTGAACTGAAAATAAAATATGACTTCCTGGTGGCTCAGATGGTAAAGCGTCTGTCTACAATGCGGGAGAGCCAGGTTTGATCCCTGGGTCAGGAAGATCCCCTGGAGAAGGAAATGGTATTGGTTAAAAAACAAAAGTTAGTGAGTTCCTGGCAACTGGAAGCATAAAAGCAAACAGCCACTTGGGTGGAGATGAGGAGGGATTCACAAATCAGATTAGGGCTTCAGAACTTGACAGGCTGTAAAATGCTACATTTTTAGGCATATTTCTTAAGAAAGGTGCAATGTGTGTGAACCCAGGGATGAGGACACGGGCATGAGTGGGAGAGTAAGGGGAGAGGCTAGAAGGAGAGTGAAAGTTTAAAAGCATAATAACAAAGTCCCTGTCCTCTAGTAGTTGACAATCCAGCTAGAGAAATAAGACATATCCCTGGGGGAAGCTTAGTCAATAAAAGGCAGGATATACTAAGCATTTAATAAGCAGTAAAACAAACTAATTCATCAATAAAGGTAGCATTCAAGATACTGAGGCTGGCTATGTAAGATGTTTTTGTACAGCTAGGCCTCCTGACATTCATCTCACAGATTTTTTTTTAAATTTAGCAAATATTGGCATTGACCCATTATGCACTAAGCACTGTTCAAAGCCCTTTACAAATGTTAACCAATTCAGTCCTCATAATAACAACTTTATATCTACATGCCTATTACTATCCCCACTATGCAGATGAGAAGGTAAGAGACTTGCCTAAGATTTCACAGCTGAGAGGAACTGAGCTTCAAACCCGTCGGCAATCCAGCTTCAGAACCTGTGCTCTTCACCATATGTGTGGCTCACAGAATCAGGCACAGTGCTAGAGGATGGAGGCTCAATGAAAAGTAAAAGCCCCGACATTCTTGGGGCTTATATTCCACTGCAGGGAGATAGCAATCAACATGCAAATCAGTAAGTATAGAATACCATGGGATTATAAGTGCTAGGAAGAGAAATAAAGCAGGATAAGGGTGCTAAAGAGAGATGGACTGGTGAGCTTTTTTCAGAAGACTGGTTGGAAAATCTCTCTGAAGAGCTGAGACCTAAATGAGGTCAAGAAGAAAGATACAAAAAGTGAAACCCAGCAAAGCGGGTAGGAAGTAGAAAGGCTCTGAGTTCAGCTGCATGCTTGGCAGGTTCAGAGAAGAGCAGTGCGGTTAGAGTAGACATAAGTGGATGCGTGGTCAGAAGACACTGAAGAGACTGCCAATGGTTATCATATGTAGAAAGAGTTGGGCTTTTGTTTTAAGTGTGATAGGAAGCCATTTACAGATTTTTAGGAAGGAAGTGATATGATGTGATATCCAGACATGTTGTTGAGTGGAGAATAAACATTGGGGAACCAGGAATGGACACAGGGCAGCCAGTTAGGGTGCTGGTTCAGTAACCAAGGCCAGAAATGATGGTGGTTTGTACAGTGGTATCAGCAAAGGCAGTAAGCACGGTCAGATTTGAGATATATCTTGAAGATACAGTTTGCAGGACTTGATGCCATCTTATTCATTTATTTGTTCATTTATTATCCATCTCTGGTGGTAGGAAATGACCTCCAAACAGGCAAGAACTTTGAGTTTTTGTTCTGTCTGACTTTTCATCACTTTATCTCCGGTTCCTAAAATAGTGCCTGCCATACAATTGGCACTCAATATATATTTGTTATGTATTTGTTTAATGAATAATGCATTGAATATGAGGTGTAAGAAAAAGAGAGATGTCAAAATGACTCCATCATGGGGCTGGTTTTGTGTATTTCCTGATTCATTATGAAATCAGCCTTAATCCTACAGTATTTTCAAGACAAGTAGATGAATATATATCCATCCAAGAATCACAGGACATGACCTTGGGAGATCATCTAATGCATCCTGGTACTCTCAGATGGGAGTAAATAGTCATATTTCTTTTGATATATGAGGCAAACTGAACCCCAGAGAGCCAAAGTAACTTAAAAATTGAACATAATGATGACAACAGACACATTTATTTTGCAGTTACTACTTTACAGATCCATTGCAAGGTGCTTTATAATTCTCATACTTCTCATGTTATCCCTATGCTAAAGATGAGGAAAATATGACAGTATGAAGATGAAGCTGTAAGCCAAAAGCCACACAATCAGGAAAGAATAGAGCCAGGACTCAAATCCAGATCTAGTTTTACGTTAAAGCCACAACCCTATACAATTCTCTAGGGTCACATAAGTCATTGTGTTGTAACAACCAGTACTGGTCTCCCGTCCTCTTGAGTTAGGTAGATAAGAGCAGCCCAAATAGTTGGCTTCTGTGGGTTCCTGCACTGATTTTATTATGTTCTTTGAACTTGGTTCCTATTAAACTGAGGAAGTAGAGTGAGAGTCAATCTATTGCATTTCTCTGTCCCTGGTTTTAATCTCCACAAATAGATTACCTTTAATGAAACATACAGCAGGCTATCTTGAACATGTGATACTGTGTATATTATTAGAACAAATTACAGAGATTTTGGAATTGATTCCATTGTCTATTCAAAAGATTCAAGAGCTACTTTATCTTCTTTTTATGTTCAAATCAACTATAAATGGCTTAGAAGTTGGATAACCTATTCCTATACTACATAGGTCACTGGTTATCATTGGTTACCTTTTCAAGGTTCCCATGCATTTTAACGACATCTTGATTAAGACTGTTATTCAATCTCCAGTGTTTACTTATGAGAGTTTTATATGTAGCCAATAGCTAATACTGAATCACTGATTCAGATGTTAAAGCTTCAGTTGAAGAGAAGTAAAAATTCAATGCATTTCATGGTACACTAAGTTTTCAAAGGATAACAATTTCTATTTTCTTCAACTTTTATGAGAATGTTGTTTTTATTCACACAAGTATTAGACGGATTTTAGAAATGATTTAACAGTTTTTGATACTAGAACATGTGAAATAGTCACAAAACCAAATGTTTCACATGAAAAAAATATGTATATATAATCCAGAAGGGTAAGCAAATAATTATAACATAGAATTAATTATGAACCTATTGTTAATACCAAGCACTGAACAAAGAGTTATAAGACAGAGCAAGAATAAGGTGCAGGTATAAAACCAAAACAAAGATTTTCTCATTTCCTAATATGGAGAACTTCAAAGGGCCAATATCACATGATTTATATCAACTCATGATGGCTATTTGGTGGCATGCTGTTTCATTTGAGAAAGAGATAGAATTAGGCCAACAGAACTTAAAACTCCTACACCAATAGCTAATATTTTGGGGTGCTTAACTCAATCCTAACAACATCTCGGTGAAACAGATAATATTCTAAGTATCATTTTGCAGATAGGGACAACATGCAATGTGAGATTGGACCAATATGCAATATACAGTGACATGAAAAGTAAGTAGCTGACCAGGGATTGGAATACAGGCACTCCAGACTTTTAACCTCTGTGCTCTGGTATCTCTCAACAACATAATAATTTAAGTAATATCATTTTTAAGCTCTTATTATATGCTAGGCCCTACTTTGAGGCTATCTTATCTTTTATCTCATTAATTTTTCTGACATCCCAAAGAACTTGGGTTTTCTACTGCCATTTTAAAGACCTTTAAAAGGCTTAGGTTTACCATGTTACTTATCATTGCTTTTTTTTCCTTTCCCCATTGGGTTGTTGGTGACAGGAGAAACAGGATGGATGCTTGAAAATATGGAATCTCAAGACCAAAGAAGTTTGAGCAATAACTAAAGCCTAAGCCCTAACATGAGCCTCAACCCCATACCTCCGACTGGCTTGAACCTCCACAAACAAGATCATTACTTCCAGTCCTTCCTCTCTGAACTCTCTGAATGGAAGTTTAGTTCTGTTTGAGATTTTAAAAAGGAAAACCTTTCCTCATTTTAAAGAAGCTGAAGTAAAACAAGATGAAGCTATTAGTTAAAAGGAATTCATGAGAAAAATTAAAAAGCTATGAGAGTTCAAGACTGCTCCCAAAGCTATCAGTTTTCTAAACCATATAAAGCTAAAGGGGGGAAAGGTGGAGGGGTTGATCTTATTGACAATCCAAACAACTGGCAAAATGACTAGCAGAGATGGCCTTGTTTTAACCTTGAGACCTCCGTCAAGAGTATAATGGATTTTACAGCCAGATCTGGAAAAAGGTATATATACCTTCTTCTCACATCCCATTGGCCACATGCCAGTCATATGGTTCAATGTAATTGCAAAGGAGGCTGGGAAATGTAGTCTTCCAATGTGACTAGGAAGAGAAATATAGACTTGAGAAATGTATAGATCATCTTTGTACCCAAATATAATGATTTCTACAATTTTACCCCTAGATTTTCAATTAATATTTGAGGGTAATTATGAAAAGGAACGAAATGAACTGTATCCCCAGCACTTAACACTCTTCCTAACACACTGTAGGAGGGCAATAAATATTTGTTGAGTGAATGAATGAAATAACCTCACACATTTGGATGACAAACTCATCACCCTATTAAACTTGGAATACAAACAGAAATTCACCCTGACCTGGCTCCTCCCTGACTTTCATTTCTTCCCCAGAACTTTTATGGTTAAGAGCTTACTTTTAAGAGCATAGGATGGAGAAATTCATTCTAGAAGATAAAACCAAGGATTTGGTCTTGGCTTTGACATTTTGGTTGTTAACAAAGTCCTTTGTTATGTGGTTGTTAACAAAGTCCTTCAACTCAGTAAACCTCAGATTCTTCATCTATAAATGGTAGTGGGAGAAATATATGCCTATTTCCAGCAGTCCTTTCACCTCTTTCTTGGATAGCAGAACACGAACTGTTTGTTGGTAACAGTGTGCCCATCCTCAGGAGATAATGATTGATTTAAGCCAGAGATGGCCACTAATTGATCTAAAGGTAAGGCTGTGATCAGGTTATGGCCAATGGAATGAGGGGAAAACTTATGGAGGCTTTCCGGAGAAATCCTCCCAGATAAAAGAGAAAGCTGCCTGAGAAGGGCTTTTTGGCCCTATCCATTTATTTCTTCTTGAAATGCTAAGATGTGAGATTGTGCAACTTGGAGCTGCAGCAGTTTTCCGGGTTCTTTGAAAGGAGACATTGCATGCACACCAAAGATCCAACACAGAAAGACTGAAGGAACAGGGTCCTCAGTGACATTTTTGAGCTTTTGAAACACTCTGGGACAATCTATTTCCAGTCTTGGAAGTGCCTTTCAAGTGTTACTTGGAAAATGTGCACCCTTATGGTTTGAACCAGTTTATTTGCATATCCTGTTACTTGCAGCCAAGAATATTCCTAAATAACAAAGTAGATAACTTTCAGAAGTCTTTGCAGGTCCAAAATTGTTAGAGTATTAACATTCCAAAAGGGAGGAGGGGGAGGGGAAGCAACTGTCCTGGAATATATGAAAGGATAGGAAAAGTTTAAAAAGACGAAGAAACAATTGTAGGTGGTACTGAAAGAGAAACTCCCCAGGTCAGTAGGTGCCCAATATGCTACTGGAGATCAGTGGAGAAATAACTCCAGAAAGAATGAAGGGATGGAGCCAAAGCAAAAAGAATACCCAGTTGTGCATGTGACTGGTGATAGAAGCAAGATCCTATGCTGTAAAGAGCAATATTGCATAGGAACCTGGAATGTCAGGTCCATGAATCAAGGCAAATTGGAAGTGGTCAAACAAGAGATGGCAAGCCTGAATGTCGACATTCTAGGAATCAGCGAACTCAAATGGACTGGAATGGGTGAATTTAACTCAGATGACCATTATATCTACTACTGCGGGCAGGAATCCCTCAGAAGAAATGGAGTGGCCATCATGGTCAACAAGAGTCGAAATGCAGTACTTGGATGCAATCTCAAAAACGACAGAATGATCTCTGTTCATTTCCAAGGCAAACCATTCAATATCACAGTAATCCAAGTCTATGCCCCAACCAGTAACGCTGAAAAAGCTGAAGTTGAACGGTTCTATGAAGCCCTACAAGACCTTTTAGAACTAACACCCAAAAAAGATGTCCTTTTCATTATAGGGGACTAGAATGCAAAAGTAGGAAGTCAAGAAACACCTGGAGTAACAGGCAAATTTGGCCTTGGAATACGGAATGAAGCAGGGCAAAGACTAATAGAGTTTTGCCAAGAAAATGCACTGGTCATAACAAACACCCTCTTCCAACAACACAAGAGAAGACTCTATACCATCACCAGATGGTCAACACCGAAATCAGATTGATTATATTCTTTGCCGCCAAAGATGGAGAAGCTCTATACAGTTAGCAAAAACAAGACCAGGAGCTGACTGTGGCTCAGGCCATGAACTCCTTATTGCCAAATTCAGACTCAAATTGAAGAAAGTAGGGAAAACCACTAGACCATTCAGGTATGACCTAAATCAAATCCCTTATGATTATACAGTGGAAGTGAGAAATAGATTTAAGGGCCTAGATCTGATAGATAGAGTGCCTGATGAGCTATGGAACGAGGTTCGTGACATTGTACAGGAGACAGGGATCAAGACCATTCCCATGGAAAAGAAATGCAAAAAAAGCAAAATCGCTGTCTGGAGAGGCCTTACAAATAGCTGTGAAAAGAAGAGAAGCGAAAAGCAAAGAAGAAAAGGAAAGATATAAACATCTGAAGGCAGAGTTCCAAAGAATAGCAAGAAAAGATAAGAAAGCCTTCTTCAGTGATCAATGCAAAGAAATAGAGGAAAACAACAGAATGGGAAAGACTAGGGATCTCTTCAAGAAAATCAGAGATACCAAAGGAACATTTCTTGCAAAGATGAGCTCGATAAAGGACAGAAATGGTATGGACCTAACAGAAGCAGAAGATATTAAGAAGAGATGGCAAGAATACACAGAAGAACTGTACAAAAAAGATCTTCACGACCCAGATAATCATGATGGTGTGATCACTCACCTAGAGCCAGACATCCTGGAATGTGAAGTCAAGTGGGCCTTAGAAAGCATCACTACGAACAAAGCTAGTGGAAGTGATAGAATTCCAGTTGAGCTCTTCCAAATTCTGAAAGATGATGCTGTGAAAGTGCTGCACTCAATATGCCAGCACATTTGGAAAACTCAGCAGTGGCCACAGGACTGGAAAAGGTCAGTTTTCATTGCAATCCCAAAGAAAGACAATGCCAAAGAATGCTCAAACTACCGCATAATTGCACTCATCTCACACGCTAGTAAAATAATGCTCAAAATTCTCCAAGCCAGGCTTCAATAGTATGTGAACCATGAACTTCCTGATGTTCAAGCTGGTTTTAGAAAAGGCAGAGGAACCAGAGATCAAATTGTGAACATCCGCTGGATCATGGAAAAAGCAAGAGAGCTCCAGAAAACATCTATTTCTGCTTTATTGACTATGACAAAGCCTTTGACTGTGCAGATCACAATAAACTGTGGAAAATTCTGAAAGAGATGGGAATACCAGACCACCTAACCTGCCTCTTGAGAAATCTGCATGCAGGTCAGGAAGCAACAGTTAGAACTGGACATGGAACAACAGACTGGAATAGGAAATAGGAAACAGGAACAACAGACTGAAATAGGAAAAGGAGTACGTCAAGGCTGTATATTGTCACCCTGTTTATTTAACTTCTATGCAGAGTACATCATGAGAAACGCTGGACTGGAAGAAACACAAGCTGGAATCAAGATTGCCGGGAGAAATATCAATCACCTCAGATATGCAGATGACACCACCCTTATGGCAGAAAGTGAAGAGGAACTCAAAAGCCTCTTGATGAAAGTGAAAGTGGAGACTGAAAAAGTTGGCTTAAAGCTCAACATTCAGAAAACGAAGATCATGGCATCCGGTCCCATCACTTCATGGAAAATAGATGGGGAAACAGTGGAAACAGTGTCAGACTTTATTTTTCTGGGCTCCAAAATCACTGCAGATGGTGACTGCAGCCATGAAATTAAAAGTCGCTTACTCCTTGGAAGGAAAGTTGTGACCAACCTAGATAGCATTTTCAAAAGCAGAGACATTACTTTGCCAGCAAAGGTTCGTCTAGTCAAGGCTATGGTTTTTCCTGTGGTCATGTATGGATGTGAGAGTTGGACTGTGAAGAAGGCTGAGCGCCGAAGAGTTGATGCTTTTGAACTGTGGTGTTGGAGAAGACTCTTGAGAGTCCCTTGGACTGCAAGAAGATCCAACCAGTCCATTCTGAAGGAGATCAGTCCTGGGATTTCTTTGGAAGGAATGATGCTAAAGCTGAAACTCCAGTACTTTGGCCACCTCATGCAAAGAGTTGACTCACTGGAGAAGACTCTGATGCTGGGAGGGATTGGGGGCAAGAGGAGAAGGGGACGACAGAGGATGAGATGGCTGGATGGCATCACTGACTCGATGGACATGACTCTGGGTGAACTCCAGGAGTTGGTGATGGACAGGGAGGCCTGGCGTGCTGCGATTCATGGGGTCGCAAAGAGTCGGACACGACTGAGCGACTGATCTGATCTGATCTGAAACTTAGATATATCAACCAGGTGACAAGGATAGCATAAAGCACTGAAATGCAAATTGGAATGCCGTTAGAAACAGAAAATTGGGCCAGGTCCCTATGGAGGAGAGAAAAGAGCTGGCACAAGTTTGCAGGAATGGCATTAGAAGGTAAATGGAACCTGAACAAATGCACAGCTTGATCAAGAAACAAATGACCATAAAAAAGGCTTTTGAAATTATACTCATTCAAAGTAATTTCTGTCTTTTGATAAGTAAAAGAGTTCTAAAAACAAGCAACTTCAAAATGATCCCTTCCCATCTAAATTTTATGTGTCTGTAGTTGATTTTTTTTAAACTGCCATATTACTAGAAAAGATTATATATGGGTCAGAAGATTAGAATATTTTGAGTGTCAGACTAGACTGAAAAATAAAAGAGCTGATGATTATCTACAGTTCTTCACAAAACAAAGCTACTCACTGCTTGTGTCTGATTCTGTATTGGCATTAACCTTTTTGATAGAAAATCTATGAGCAAAATATTTGATATTTGTAAAGTACTCCATGAATATTGCTTGGAGCTGACTCTGTAGAAGATATTTTAAGTAACTGTTCTCTATTCAGAACAATAACCAGAAGTAACTGAAGGGCATCAGTGGGCAATGAATGAACAAGAACACTTCTGGGTCTTCTGGAAAACATATAAAGACTTCAGGTCCTACTCTGAACAACAGATCAAATAAACAATCCTTCTCTAAGTGACATGCAGAGGGTTATAAAAAAAAAAAAAAGGACCAAGGTTTATTGAGTGATCACCAAGTGCCACACATTGTATATTCATTTCCTCATTCAACCCTCATAACAGTTCTCTAAACTAGGAGTCTTAATTGTATGTTTTATAAATAAGGAAAGTGAGAATTGTGTTAAGTAACCTCCCCAAGGTCACTTGGAAAGCAATAGAACCAGGATTCAGGGTTAGATCTATCTGACTGAAAAATCCTTTTGTTTACCATTATTCTACACTGGCACTCAGGAAAATAAAAAGAAGAGGAATATTAAAAGGAACAGTGGGTTCAGTACAGTCAAGGCTAGAAGAAGATGCTTCTTAGCTAGGCAGGATCAAAGAAGTGTAGGCTAGGAGCAGGAACTGGAAATCGAACAAAATCTTCCTTGGAGATTTGAGAGAGTTGGGGGAGGGAGATGACTCAGCTTGGAACTGGGATAGACACAGGTAAAACTGAAAAATCAAATGCAGACTTCTAAAATAATCAGGAAGAAAAAGAATTGAACAAAAAACAGCTGAATTCTGGTATCCGGTGTATCTGGATTTCTCTGGTAACAGTACATTTCAAAACAAGTTTTTACCTCCTGTACTGGGTTTGTCCTAATTCGGCTTTTTTGATATCTGATGGAACTTTCATTCTGCAAAAAGGAAAATACTTGATGAATGTTCCACTTGCCTTGTTAGCAATTTCTTCTTTTAGAAGATTCAGGGAGCAATGATGAGGGACATGTGACCGGGTGGAGAGTGTGCTGATGAGCTCAGATTTTCAAAGGGCATGTGCAAGAAGAGAGATGAGGGACACAGAATCAAACTGAAAGTACAAAGACTTAGCAAAGCCCAGTAAGAGCTATATCTGGGAAGCTAAAGCCTTGAATCTCTAAGGCTTATTTAAAAATGCTAAGAACAATGAAAAAGGATTCTTGTAGTTTACACAGAGAATAGGCCTTCTGCTCAGGGCTGGAACCACAATGTTAACAGATAAGAAAAAAGAAATAACAAATGGTAAAATAAAATTAGAATAATATGTCTACAAAGGAACTAGGAATGAAAACGTGATTAGGATGTAGGCAGACCACAAAGACAGTGCAGAAATCCTAGGCCAGCAACAAAGGGGTTGTTACTACCCCTAGGATCAAAGGGACATGAGGAGAGATTGCCAGAATCTGGGAGAAAAGAGAATCGTATAGACCAAGAAGCCTATAGAGAGAGAGCAGTAACTTCCAAGAGAGGGACTTTGCAGGAATGGGGGAGAGGTGAGGTTGCCTAAGTCCCTGCCCTTCCCTCCAGTCTCTTGTGTGGAGTCCCCTTAGCCAAATCCATCTAGAATCCAGAGGTCAATGGAACCTTTTAATGTAGAACATACAGGGAAGTTCCTAGGGTAGAGGGCAGTGGGCAAAGCTGAAAAGGGTGAGCATTAAACTAGGGGAGGCACTGTTTCCCCAGAAGATGGCTGGCATGATGCCTCCATGACACAGTGCTTCTAAAACCACCATATGAAGTGAATACCAAATATTAACCACCAGCGCATCTTTGAAGCACAGACTCTTCACAGCATTTCTTTGGCTCCAGCTACTTTTGCTTCACTTAGCCATTTTATCTGAGCCAATGCGGATGGTGCCACAAGCCTCCAATTCTGCAAATATTTCTGGTACAGAATGCCTTCTTTCTAGATTGCAGCAATGCAACAATGTTTCTAGGCCTCTCTAGGTTTTAGCAGGCTGAGAGGAACCACATGCCTGATTACTATGCAGCCTACAGCTGAGACAGCTGACACGGAGGATCATGTTTCCCTTCCATTATGTAGCCTTGGTACTGGGAAGCAGCCACCCACCCAGGAACTACATCACCCAGACTCACGTTCTAGTTCTGGCCAATGAAATGAGAGGTGGTGTGTGTCTGCAGAGCATGCAGTGTGACCTCATGCTCACAGTGACAACGGAGATCAGATGCAAAAACTGAGATGTCACATAGAATAGACGCAAATACCTAAGTCACTACTTACCTAAAAGCATTCTGCCATGTGACCAGGAATAGCCACAGTTAGAAAGTGACAAGTAAACTTTTATTTTGGTAAGAGTGACTGATTCTTTATTATAGCAGCTGGCCTGTCCTGACTAAAGTAAGGCATTTTACTCTGTAATGACCTCCTGTAATCCCACTGTCAAATTTCCCAAGCGTGGCTTCAAATTATAATAGCTAGAAAAAAGACTGGAGTCGAAAATTGTCTACTTGCTGCCTCACGAAGATTTTCCTGTTTGACCATCTTTATAGGAAATATTTGATTAGCTTTTTTTCTGTTAGAAAACATCCAAATTATTTCTTTTTTCTGGAGTTCCGGAATCATAAAAGATAAAGTAGTTGGAGTGTAAGTTCTACCACTTACTTCTGCTGCCTGACCTTGGGCAGATCCCATCAGCTTTCTTCCCTGTCAAACAAGGATATTAATAATGCCTCTCTGTCAGGTTGTTATGAGGATCAAATAAGATAAGGGATGTGGAAACATTTTGTTCACAACAAAGCTTTAGACAAAATTAGTTCTCATCTCCAGTAACAGGGAGTCAAGTTGCATTTGCCTTTTTAAGTTCCTTCTCTGGTCATGGTGCTGTGAAGTTAATGCCCCCCTCCCTTTCTCCCAGGTGGTCAGGTTCACTTCCTTCCACTCTCTTTCACCTCTATTAATACGAAAATAGTTCTTTTCACTGGAATTTTTGCAATTTGAGTTTGGCCCAAGGAAGAATGATTTAAAAAAATGAATCCAAAACAAATTAATAGAAATAATTTCTGTACATCTTGGGGCCATGGTTTACAATAAAGCTCATTCTTTGCCCTGGGCTGTAGTTTCACAATGAAGTTGTTGAATTTCTTATGTGCAACCCCCTCCGAAAGAAAAACATATATATAATCTCCAATGCCCTGTCCATTGTTCCGAACAGAATATGGTTTTTTTGTTGTTTTCAATTTCCTATGTGTTTATAAGTAGGATTTTTTTAAATCACGGTGTTCTTTTTTAACTCAAGACATAAATAGTGGATCTAGTTCATTTCTCTTGTTTTATAAATGAGGAAAGAGAAGCCCAGAGATATTTCAGGACCCAGTTTAAGTATCACCTCCTCCAATAAGTTTTCTCAGTGTTCTCTTCCCCCTCACAAGCTGAGCAGGGTACCCTTCCTCTGCCACAGAACTTAATAATAGACAGAAAAAGATTCTGAACTCCTTGGAGAAAGGAACCAATTCTTCTCTGCATCTCAGGAATCTTGGACCTCCAAGTAAATCTCCAGCCATCAAGTGCTTCTATTTCATTGTCCCAAACTGTGTCACATGATCATCCTTAGCTTGCCAAGGAGGTTAAGAATGAGATTTTTTTTTTAACAGCACATTACCTCCCCTCAAAAACTCAGGGATCTGTGAGAAAGTAAGGAGGAGAGATGAATATTAAGTTGGCCACTCACAGTGTCTGCTGCTCTCTGTGACATAGTAGAAGCTTGATAACTATTTGGAGGCTGAATGACAGCACTGGACATTCAAGGTTGAATGAGTAAACTAGTTCATCCTCGAGGCAGAACAGAGATTGGGTCTTAGGTATTCTGAGTTTCCACCCAAAGCTCTTTCTACCCCTAGTACTACCTCAATATTATAAATCCAGTAATATGAGTATTTGGTTCTGCATTCTTTTCAAGAATCATCCTTCTATCTCTCTCAGTATCTGAATTCCTCTAAAAGATATGTAACCAATCCTATTATTGGGATTATCCAATTCCTCTGTAGTATTCACCCAAAAACCTTAGTAACAGGAATGTGACATTGATGGAAATTTAATAAATTGAAGATCTTTGTGGGGTTTGTGGGGTTTTCCCAGTTTTTGACTTGACTTACTTCCAGACTCAAATTTATTATGATAGGTAACTCTCTCTCACCCAACACTACAGAGTTATTAATAACTTGCACTGCTGAATAAATCAGAGACCCTGAAAAATGTGGAGTAAGCATTTGTTATGCACATTTGGGATTTACCAAGTTTCTACATTTGAAGGTCTAATATTAGGATTCATATGTTGTGCAAGGTTTTGCAAAGGAAAAGATATTTCACATCTTCCCAACTTTGAAAATAGGGTATACTTTGCATGCAAACAAGTCTATGTGAGTATAGTGATTTTAAATAAATCACCAAGAGACAAGGTTTGAGTAAACTATAAGAAACATTGTTCCAAGATTATTTTAAAAGCAGAAAATAAAATTGGGTGCAAGAATTTACACACACTAGTGAGTGAGGAATTGGAGAAGGAAATGGCAACCCACTCCAGTGTTCTTGCCTGGAGAATCCCAGGGACAGGGGAGCCTCATGGGCTTCCGTCTATGGGGTCGCACAGAGTCAGACAGGACTGAAGCGACTTAGCAGTGAGTGAGGAACAGCTTTAGATTGGGTTCTACTCATAATTAGCAGTGTGACCTTATGGAACTCCTTTAACATTCAGGGGCTTTAGTTCTGTAAGAGAAGAGGGTTGTACTAGGTGATCTTCAAAGTCCTGTCCAGTCTAAATTCTATGATTCTATTTTTCATGCAATAAGATCAAAAGAGCTAATTTGTGAAGCTACATAATGGCCAAATCCTGAAAAGGCCATGCTAACCTTTTGCCAGTGTTATCCTTGGATTTAAGGATGATAAATTTTTAAAACATATTTATCATATAATTGTTATTTTGGCATATTATCATTTCTTGGCAATGTACAAACTTGAAATCGTCAAAAAACATACTGTTTTGAATTCTACTTTTTTCACGTAACATTTTATCATAATTACTTGTTCATTTTTCCAGTCTTCATAATTATGGTTGCATAATTATGCTGCATTATTCCATTTGGGTGAGAAGCCACAAATTTACAGTCATGCCTCCCTTCCTCTCCTATAACCCAGTTCCTCAACAAATTCTGTTAGCTCTACCTTCAGATTATGTCCAGAATCTGACTACATCTCACCATCTCCATTGCAACCCTCCTGTCCAAGTATCTGTTGCCTGGAATACTTACATGATCCTTCATCTGCAATCTTTGCTTCCATACTTGCCCACTACAGTGTGATGCCACACACAGTATTGGAGAGATCATTTCAAAACATTGTCCTATCTTGTCCCTCTTTGTCTCAAATATCCCCAATGACTTCCCATCTTACTGAGACCAATCCAAGTCCTTCCCATGGCTTCCTAAGACCCTATATGATCTGTTTCCCTTCTACTTCTCAGGCCTCATCTTCAGCCACTGTTTCCCTTGCTCACTCTACTCCTGCCATACAGAGCTCCTTGATGCTCTTACCAAACACCTTCCTGTCCCAAAGCCTTCCATTCACTGCAACCTCCCTGACATCTGCCTTTCCCCACATATCCCCAACCCCCTCTCACATATCAGGTCCCTGTTTGAAAGTCACCTCATTAAAGAGGTCTTTCATGACCACTTTATCTAAAGCAGCAACTCCCTCCAACACTCTGAGTCTCTTTATTTTTGTTTATGCCACTTATCACCACCTGACATATTAGGTATTTGTTTATGGCCTTTCACCACCACCAGAAATGGAAGCATCATAAAGGCAAGGATTTTGTTTTGTTCACTGCTGTATCTGCCATGCCCAGAACAGTAAGTGGTCAATAAACATTTGTTCAATGAATGAATGAATTAAACCATTTGATAAATGTAGGACTTCACGTAAAGTCTTGGTGGTACAATACTCAGAAGAAAATGTTAGGAGATGAGGCAAGACAAACAGATCATATCATGAAGATTCCTGTGTGCCATGTTTCAGTTTTAAATTTCATATTTGCCTAATCAGAAGCCAAAGAACATCTTTAATCAAGGAAACAACAAAATTATATTTGCATTTTAAAAGCAAAGCAGGCATTTGAGATGAAGGAGAGAAGGCAATAAGGGAGCTACTACAAAAGTCATTAAGAGAATTCCCTAGTGGTCCAGTGGCTAGGACTTCATGCTTACACTGCTGGAAGCCATGTTCCAATTCCTTGAGGGGGAACAGAGATCATGAAATCTGGGAGCACAAAGCACTGCCTACTCTTGCCCCAAAAAAGGCATTGAGAAAGACGATGCAAACCAGAGCCCATGCAAACCAGAGCAGAAGGAATGATATAGAATATAGGAGGGGACAGATTCCAGAGATATAAAGGAAACAGAACAGTGGGATTTTAAGATTGCTTGTGGGGAGGGAGGACAAGGAAAGGAATGAGATCCATGTTTCCAGTTGAGTACCTGGAGTGGGAAGGGTGCCCTCAACAGAAAAAGATGGAGGAATAGATTTGAGGAGGAGAAGATGATGATGTCAGTTTTGAAATTAAATTGGAGTGATCTCTGAGTCTTTCAGGTGGAGATGCCCAATTAGCTTTTGAATATGTAATTATGGATCTCAAGAGAGAAGTTTGAGCTGGAAGTACAGATTTGGTCACGCATTGGAGTAGGAAACGGCAACCCACTCCAGTATTCTTGCCTGGAGAATCCCAGGGATAGGGGAGCTTGGTGGGCTGCCGTCTCTGGGGTCGCACAGAGTTGGACACGACTGAAGTGACTTAGCAGCAGCAGCAGCATATAGTCATTGGAATTACTGCACATTTCTTAGGAAGCTTGTTGGAGAAAGATGACAAGAGAGGTTTGGGATAGGAACTGGGGCTTGGGGAGACAATGAAGAAAGTGTTGAAAGCTAGAAGCAGGAGGGAGTCAATGGTTTTAAGACCAAAGGGTGTTCACTGGTATCAAGATACAGGAATTCAAGAAATATATGTATTGAAGTGGATCCTTTAAATCTAGACACTGGAAGATCAAAGATCTTAACAAGAGCAACTTCAGGTTTAAAAACCAAATTGCAATGAAACTACCAAGAAGGAAGTAGAAAGGGCATAGCTAAGAATAAGCCACTTATTTTTGGTAATGATCTCACTTTACCAAGTAAGTTTGCATGCCTACACACTCAGCCCTAAGAAAACAAAACAAAATAAAGAGGGTAGCTGGTTTTATCTGTGTTAGAGACAGCAGCTATCTACCCATAATTCTTTATCATCTGCTTCATCAGTAACAGAATTGTGACTTTATTCAGAGCTCCAATATGTTCAGCCAAAAGTCTCCCTCTCCTAGCCTCCCTTTCAGCTAGGGATATATAAGTGTAAAATTTGGGTGGAGCTTTCAGTAGAGCTGCTTAAAGAAGACAACTTAGCAAGAAGAATGATACCAAAAAGATCTACATGACCCAGATAACCACAATGGGGTGATCACTCACCTAGAGCCAGACATCCTGGAATGTGAAGTCAAGTGGGCCTTAGGAAGCACCAGCACAAATAAAGCTAGTGGAGGTGATGGAATTCCAGTTGAGCTATTTCAAACCCTAAAAGATGATGCTGTCAAAGTGCTGTACTCAATAAGCCAGCAAATCTGGAAAACTCAGCTGTGGCCACAGAACTGGAAAAGGTCAGCTTTCATTCCAATCCCAAAGAAAGACAATGTCAAAGAATGCTCAAACTATCACACAACTGCACTCATCTCACATGCTAGCAAAGTAATATTCAAAATTCTCCAAGCCAGGCTTAAACAGTACATGAACTGTGAACTTCCAGATGTTCAAGCTGGATTTAGAAAAGGCAGAGGAACCAGAGATTAAATTGCCAACATCTGTTGGATCATCGAAAAAGCAAGAGAGTTCCAGAAAAACATCTACTTCTGTTTTATTGACTACGCCAAAGCCTTTGACTGTGTGGATCACAACGAACTGTAGAAAATTCTTAGAGAGATGGGAATACCAGACCACCTGACCTGCCTCCTGAGAAATCTGTATGCAGGTCAGGAAGCAATAGTTAGAGCTGGACATGAAACAACAGACTGGTTCCAAATAGGGAAAGGAGTATGTCAAGGCTGTATATTGTCACCCTGCTTATTTAACTTATATGCAGAGTACATCATGAGAAATACTGGGCTGGATGAAGCACAAGCTGGGATCGGGATTTCTGGGAGAAATATCAGTAACCTCAGATATGCAAATGACACCAACCTTATGGCAGAAAGCAAAGAAGAACCAAAGAGCCGCTTGATGAAAGTGAAAGAAGAGAGTGAAAAAGTTGGCTTAAAATTAACATTCAGAAAACTAAGATCATGGCATCTGGTCCCATCACCAATGGCAAATAGAAGGGGAAAAACAGTGGAAACAATGAGAAACTTTATTTTGGGGGGCTCCAAAATCACTGTGGGTGGTGACTGCAACCATGAAATTAAAAGACACTTGCTTCTTGGAAGAAAAGCTATGACCAACCTAGACAGCATATCAAAAAGCAGAGACATTACTTTGCCAACAAAGGTCCATCTAGTCAAAGCTATGGTTTTTCCAGTAATCATGTATGAACGTGAAAGTTGGACCATAAAGAAAGCTGAGAACAAAGAATTAATGCTTTTGAACTGTGGTGTTGGAGAAAACTCTTGAGAGTCCCTTGGACAGCAAAGAGATCCAACCAGTCCATTCTAAAGGAAATCAGCCCTGAATATTCATTGGAAGGAGTGATGCTAAAGCTGAAACTCCAATACTTTGGCCACCTGATGTGAAGAACGGACTCATTGGAAAACACCCTGATGTTGGGAAAGATTGAAAGCAGGAGGAGAAGGGGACGACAGATGATGAGATTGTTGGATCGCATCACCAACTCGATGGACATGAGTTTGAGTAGGCTCCAGGAGTTGGTGATGGACAGGGAAGCCTGACGTGCTGCAGTCCACGGGGTTGCAAAGAGTTGGACGTGACTGAGCAACTGAACTGAACTAGCAAGATAAGGCCTCTCTTTTGACCCTTGCTCTTTCTCTTCTTTTATGGAGAGAAGATGTGATGGCTGGACCTACAGTAGCAACATCAAGCCCACGGAGCCCTTTAAAGATAGAAGATGCAGATGAGGATGGAACAGCAGAACATAATGCTGTTTCTAATGCTCAGGTCCCTAATGCTGTCACAGTGATACCATCTCTTCTCTCTTTTTTTTTAAAAAAATATTTACTTATTTATTTTGGCTGTGAGATCTTTGATCTTAGTTGAAGCATGTGGGATCTTTAGTTGTGGCATACAGGATCTTTAGTTGTGGCATGTGGGATCTAGTTCCCTGACCAGATATCAAACCTGGGCCCCCAGCATTGGGAGTGGGGAGTCTTAGCCACCGGACCATAAGTAAAGACCCCCATCTCTTCTCTAAAATTTTTGCCTGCAGGCTTCTTGTATTAGCAACTGAACACAATTCCTAACTGATATGTCATCTTATAGTACACCTAACTTGAATTCCTATTCGGTTCAGGTCTGGCCTTCTCTGAGACCTGCCACCAAAGTACTGCTATATTAAGAGTCCTGAAAAAGCCAGTTGCTTGAGAAGAAGTAGCTGGTTACTAATGGTTAAAATTACCTAGGAGTGACCATAGCCTTGTTTTACCACTCAAAATAGGGCTTAAGTTGCAAACACCCTTGAGATAGATGTCTCACGGACTAAAATTTATTCTCTAAACTTGTCCTGGGTTTTGACTGGGGGCTGAAGGAAGAATATATGGATGACCTGATGAAAGGGAGAGGAGATCATGGCCGAGGCAGATGGGTCAGTACTAGGGTCCAGATAATGTATTTCCCAAGCTTCATAAGCTTGCCTTAGGGTGGACCCAGGTGAAGGAGCAGTAGTAAAATCACTGTTTACAGACCACACAGTCTGTACCATGCACTTTACTTACATTATTTCATTTATTCCTTACAACATCCCTATGAGGTTAGGTGGTATTGTTATCATCTCGTTTTACAGATGAGAAAAATGAGGTACACAGACATTAAACAAACAAGAGACCTGACATTTGAACCAAGGTCTATCTCATGTCAGAGCCTCAGCTCTAACCAGCAATAATTTTTAAAATAATAATAGCCAACCAATATCAAGCACTTTTCATGTGCCAAACATTTTGATAGGTTGGCCAAAAGGTCCACTTGGGTTTTTCCATATGAGCAAACAAAGTTTTTGCTTGTAATGAAAAAACCCGAACAAATATTTCTGGCACATATTAATACATGTTAATTAAATACAAATACAAATTAAAATACAATACATGTATTAACTTTCAACAACCTCATGAGGTAAACACAACCAGTATCTCCACTTTGTAGATGAGGAAACTGAGGCCAAGAGAGGTTAAGAAATTTGCCCATGATCTATGTAGTTAGAAGGGGCTTCCCAAGTGGCACTAGTGGTAAAGAACCCGCCCGCCAATGCAGGAGATGCAAGAGACTCTGGTTTGGTCCCTGGGTCAGAAAGATCCCCTGGAGAAGGGAATGGTAACCCACTCCAGTATTCTTGCCTGGAGAATCCCATGGACAGAGGAGCCTGACATGAATGGTTCACAGGGTTACAAAGAGTCAGACATGACTAACTAGCATGTACATGTAGTTAGAAAGTGGGAGATCTAGGATTTGAACCCAAGTTTGTCTTACCTCAGAACTAATAAATATTGAGGGAGTTTATTTTTTCTAAACTTTTTCAAGGCCTCTGAATTCATAATTGACTAAAAAGCCAGAAAATAAATGACAGCATACAGTGTACCTTAGTTATCCAAAGCTCTATTCACCATTAGAAGCAAACACAATATAAATCCACTCATAGAGGTATTAATAACAGCCAGGAAAAATGATACCCATTATTCTCCTTATTTTACACATTTGGAAGCAGAGGTCATGAAAAGAAAGTGAAAGTGAAAGTCACTCAGCCGTTTCTGATTCTTTGCAACCCCTTGGACTAATCCATGGAATTCTCCAGGCCAGAATACTGGAGTGGGTAGCCTTTCCCTTCTCCAGGGGATCTTCCCAACCCAGGATCAAATCCAGGTCTCCCACATTGCAGGTGGATTCTTTACCAGCTGAGCCTCAAGGGAAGCCCAAGAATACTGGAGTGGGTAGCCTATCCCTTCTCCAGCAGATCTTCCTGACCCAGGAATCGAACTGAGGTCTCCTGCATTGCAGGCAGATTCTTTACCAACTGAGGTATCAGGGAAGCCCAAGAGGTCGTGAGATTTACCTGAATACAATAAAGGAATCAAAATACACTCTGATGGTAAGGCACAGGATCCAAGTTCTGGCAGTTTAGTCATGAGATGAAAGATGGAATTTTGCATAATTCTGAGCTTGTAAATGTCCTATAGTGGTGGTGGTTTAGTCACTAAGTTATGTCCAACTCTGGCAACCCCATGGACTCCAGCCAGCCAGGAACCTCTGTCCATGGGATTTCCCAGGCAAGAATACTGGTCTTATAGACCACAGACTTAAAGAGGAACTTTTAAAGATGAAACTATTACCCTTCCTCCTCTCTCCTTTTCAGAATAAAGGTCCATTTTTCACTCCTAAGGAATTCACTCATTGCAGCAAATAGTCTGGGAACAATGCTCGTGTATTAGGGAATCGGGGGCTGCTGGGGTTAAAGGTGCCTGGAATGGAAACATGCCTCATGGATCATACTGACATCCAAACAAGCACCTTGGAAGGAGAAGGGCTGAGCTGGGATGACCTGCAGTGTAGCCACTGTCGGCTGCTGCTTTCCGTGGCCTCCAGAGTGTTCTTTTAGCTGACAGGAAAAGTCACTGAGGTGAAAGGAGGACACA
The DNA here is from genome assembly GCF_003369695.1 of Bos indicus x Bos taurus. Taxonomy (NCBI): domain Eukaryota; kingdom Metazoa; phylum Chordata; class Mammalia; order Artiodactyla; family Bovidae; genus Bos; species Bos indicus x Bos taurus. The sequence continues at coordinate 49,822,525 of NC_040080.1, forward strand.
AAAGAAATCCCAAGCCAAAGCTGAAATTTACTTTCTGGTGCACTGAGTTGGGCTCCCCAGGCATCTGCTTGGTCTTTTCTCTTTGCTGGGACCCTGAGAGGGATGGATAGAGATGCCCTGCCTGTGCTCTCCAACAATTCAAGCTTGAGGTCTGTGAAAGGAGACAGGTCTCTGGGGCTGTGTTTAGAAACATTCAGCTGCAGTGCTGCCCAGCGTGGAAAGAGCTGCAGAACCACGGAGGCATCCTTCAGTTCTGCCACAGCCCTGTGAGTGGACTCTTAGAGCTCGTGCTGGTTAAAGCAAATTTTCAGTTTGGATTCAAGTTTGTTGATAAGTGAATCTTAGTAAAATCGAGGCAACAAGAAACTGCTTTCCACTTTTCAAATACTTGTTTTTTTTTTTTTTCAGTAGTCACTGCTGAGATGGGAAATGGAATGATTATCTAATACGCTTCCCTGAGAGCTCAACTGATGGAAGAGTCTGCCTGCAATGCAGGAGACCCTGGTTTGATTCCTGGGTTGGGAAGATCCACTGGAGAAGGGATAGGTTACCCACTTCAGTATTCTTGGACTTCCCTTGTGGCTTAGTTGGTAAAGAATCCACCTGCAATGTGGGAGACCTGGGTTCAATCCTTGGGTTGAGAAGATCCCCTGGAGAAAGGAAAGGCTATCCACTCCAGTATCCTAGCCTGGAGAATTCCATGGACTGTATAAGTCCATGGGGTCACAAAGAGTCAGACAGGACCAAGCAACTTTCACTTCACTTCGTTTCAGCAGGAGGGCAGGAAGATTGGAAAAGGGCTTCGCAATAGCCTTTAAAAAGTTTATATTCTTGGACCCATTAATTTCACTCTGGAATTTATCTTAAGAATTGGAACTGCAAATAGTGGCTTTCAAGGATTGTATAATAAACACTGTTTTTGGAAAACTGTGCAGAGCAACTGCCACACACTCACCTTTGTGGAAATTCCCCTTCTCCTGTGGTGGAAACGTTACAGAGCCCAAACTTACCCTGTTCACTGCACGACAGGCCAGTAAATCAGGGGAGACGAACTGTTGGAACAAGGAATAACGATTTTAATTGGAAAGCTAGCAGACGGATATGATGACACACCCGCCTCTCCAAAAACTATCTCCTTTCAAGCCAGGTTCGGGCTCCTTTTATATAGGAGGGGGAGGGGGCGGAAACCACCGCGGCACTGACCAATGGTTGGGTGGGACCACTAACGGTCTCCGGTGGACTGTTGCTCACTAACGGTCGCTTGCTTGGGGGAGGGGCCCACTGTGGCGTCAACCAATCGCTGAGTGGGGCTACTATAACGCGTGCCTGCCTCGTGCCCCTGCACCAGCCCCCCCACCCCCACCACCCGGCCCCGCTAGCAGAAAGGTGTGATGCCAAGAAGCAGCCGGGAATGAAGAAGCACCTGGCCGCTCCAAGCCACTCCAGTAACGTCATCTTCCAGGCCTTGCTGAAGTGAGGCATGCAAGTGTCAGAGATCACAATGGCCACGCAGAGGCAGTTGATGTGCGCATTAACCAGGATCACTGAAGCAGCGGATGCTGTGGACTTAACCCATGAGCAACTTGTGACCAGGAAGCTGGCCCGGGAGCTGGCACGCCAGGAGCAGAGCGGCCAGTGCCGGCTGGCCTGGTGGGCTGGGGATGGGGTAGGGTACTGCTTAAGAAAGGAAGGAGGGTTGGGGCTGGGGAGGCCACTACTACTGCAGGAATGCCATTTTATCACACATCTCAGCCCCCTACTGACTGGAGGAAGTGGGACAGGGCACCTGACCTAAATGGGGTCAGTGAGCATTCCTACTGAAACCAGCAGGACCCTGTGGGGCTCCTGGGCACAAAAGCCTTTATGTGCCCTCTCCCCATTCTTGTTTGCAGGGAAACAGGCTTCCCTCAGCATCCTAACCTTCCCTGAGTTCCACAGGACAGAGTCAAACAACTGCTAATCTGAGAAGGGAAGGGATGCGGAGACAAAGGAGAAGCAATCAAGAAACAATAGTACTGCCTTGGCAGTTCCGACTAAGGGATATACATAACAATATCTTTGAGCTGTTTTGCAGATACTGAAACCCCTACCAGGTGGGAGGAATTAATGTTGTGCCGCCCATAAGTATGTAGACCCTAGACCAGTTGGAACCAAACGGTTGATGATGCTGACTCCCAGTTTCCTCACCATTCACTCATCATTCTCTTTTGAGAATGTCTGTGAGCTGATTATGCCCTCCTCTTTGAACCATTTTACTATGAAACTCCTAACCATCCCCTTCAGGTCGGGACACATAGTTCTGAGGACATTTGCCCTCTGTGGTCCCCTTTGCCTGGCAAAGCAATAAAAACTTCTACTTAACTAAAACCCTGTCTCCAAGATTTAATTTGGTACAGTGGTTCATGTGTGCATAGCCACTCAGTCATGGCCACCTCTTTGTGACCCTATGGAATGTAGGCCCAGGCTCCTCTGTCCATGGGATTTTCTAGGCAAGAATAGTGGAGCAGGTTGCCATTTCCTACTCCAGGGGATCTTCCTGACCCAGGGATCAAACTCACATCTCCTGTGTCTCTTGCATTGAAGGCAGATTCTCTACCACTGAGTCACCAGGGAAGCCCTTGGTACAGGGGTACAGAGGCCAAATTTCTGGGTACACTACCTCTTTGATCAGTCATCATTTATTGATCCAGGTAATTTTTCAAGTAGTGTCTCACTTGCATTTGAAATATTGCAAATGTTTCAGTTCAGTTCAGTTCAGTCGCTCAGTCGTGTCCGACTCTTTGTGACCCCATGAATCACAGCACACCAGGCCTCCCTGTCCATCACCAACTCCCGGAGTTCACTCAGACCCATGTCCATCAAGTCAGTGATGCCATCCAGCCATCTCATTCTCTGTCGTCCCTTTCTTCTCCTGCCCCCAATCCCTCCCAGCATCAGAGTCTTTTCCAATGAGTCAACTCTTCGCATGAGCTGGCCAAAGTACTGGAATTTCAGCTTTAGCATCATTCCTTCCAAAGAAATCCCAGGGCTGATCTCCTTCAGAATGGACTGGTTGGATCTCCTTGCAGTCCAAGGGACTCTCAAGAGTCTTCTCCAACACCGCATTTCAAAGGCATCAGTTCTTCCGCACTCAGCTTACTTCACAGTCCAACTCTCACATCCATACATGACCACTGGAAAAACCATAGCCTTGACTAGACAGACCTTTGCTGGCAAAGTAATGTCTCTGCTTCTCAATATGCTATCTAGGTTAGTTATAACTTTTCTTCCAAGGAGTAAGTGTCTTTTAATTTCATGGCTATTACCATCTGCAGTGATTTTGGAGCCCCCAAAAATAAAGTCTGACACTGTTTCCACTGTTTACCCATCTATTTCCCATGAAATGATGGGACCAGATGCCATGATCTTCGTTTTCTGAATGTTGAGCTTTAAGCCAACTTTTTCACTCTCCTCTTTCACTTTCATCAAGAGGCTTTTTAGTTCCTCTTCATTTTCTGCCATAAGGGTGATGTCATCTGCATATCTGAGGTTACTGATATTTCTCCCGGCAATCTTGATTCCAGCTTGTGCTTCTTCCAACCCAGCGTTTCTCATTAAGTACTCTGCATATCAGTTAAATAAGCAGGGTGACAATATACAGCCTTGACATACTCCTTTCCCGATTTGGAAACAGTCTGTTGTTCCATGTCCAGTTCTAACTGTTGCTTCCTGACCTGCATATAGGTTTCTCAAGAGGCAGATCAGGTGGTCTGGTATTCCCATCTCTTTCAGAATTTTCCACAGTTTATTGTGATCCACACAGTCAAAGGCTTTGGCATAGTCAATAAAGTAAATGTTTAGTGCAGCATTATTAATAGCAAAACTTGGGGACATAAAATGTGTTCTAATTTACAACTGGTTCAGTAAACTATCAGTTCATTTCAGTCCCTCAGTCATGTTTGACTCTTTGTGACCCCATGGACTGCAGCATACCAGGCTTCCCTGTCCATTACCAACTCCCGGAATTTGCTCAAACTCATGTCCATTGAGTCGGTGATGCCATCCAACCATCTCATCCTCAAGTAAATGTACCAAGTAAAATATGATACATCGATAAATGGAGTACAGTATTGTGATCATACCATCAGTATTCAAACATATGTAATATCTTCCATTTAAAAAATATCCTCCCTTGATTCACCAAGTCATCCTCCATCCCACAACCCATATATTTTCCTTTTTTGCAAAACTCCTAGGAAGATTTATCTAAACTCACTGTACTGGTCTCTACTATCATTCTTTCCAGAATCCCCCACTAATCAGGCTTTGCTCCACCAAAATTGTTCTTCAAGTCACCAATGACCATGTTGCCAGTTCCATTGGCCAATTCTCAGTCCTCATTTTCTAGAGCTTATCAGCAGCATTTGACAGATAAATAGCTTACATCTTCTTGGAATTCTTCCTCCATTTGTTTCTGAAATTTGACACTCTTATTCTCCTACTTCCCTGTTCACTCTTTCTCAGTCATTTTTACTGGTTCTTTTCCCTTCTCCCCACTTCTAGATACTGTAGGGCCCAAAACTTAGTCCTCAAATCTCTACTCTTTTCCCTTTATACTCCCTTAATGACCTCTTTTGCCCATTGCTTTACATTTACCTATGTGCTGATAACTTCCAAGTTCTAACTCCAACTTGGGTTTCTCCCCTGAACTCCAGATTCCTATATTAAAATGCTTACTCTATTTCTGTACTTGGATATCTAATAGGTATCCCAAACTTGTCTAAAACTGGATTCTTCATTTCCCCTAAACCCTGACATCCATATCTGAAATTTTCTCTTCCCCCAGTCATCCAATTAGTAAATGGGCACTACTATTCACTTTGTTGTCCAAGACTGTATATTAATAGGAGCTGGGTAGTAGATAACAGGTGATTTTCCTGTTTTTCTTTATGTGCATGTATGCTAAATGGCTTCAATTCATGTCTGACTCTTTGCAACCCTATGGACTGTGCCTATGCCCTAGGCCCACAAGGATCCTCGGTCCATGGAATTCTCCAGGCAAGAATGCTGGAGTGGGTTACCATGCCCTCTTTCAGGGTATCTTCTGTTGAATAAGCAGGACTGATCAGAGGAAGAACCAATCATATTAGAGAAGAGAAAGGACTCAAGAATAAACTGTAGATATGGACACTGAATTTAAGGCAATGGGTACAAAATGCAAAGACCTGGTAGAAAAAAAAAAAAAACAGGTAAAGTAAGGAGGTGGAAACTGCAAAATTTTTGCATCCTTTTGAACAGGAAGGTAAGGTAGCCAAGAGCACCTGAAATTTGACCAAAAGGAGCAGCAGGTCGCTGTGAGATGGAAAGTTATAGGACTTGGCATTACTGCATGTGCTTGGACCATACTATTTGGTCTGAGTTCTAGACTAGGAAGGGCTTCCGGGGTGATGCAGTAGATAAAGAACTCGTCTGAAATGCAGGAGATGCAGGCAGATGTGAGTTCAATCCCCAGGTCTAGAAGATCCTTGTAGGAGGACATGGCAACCCACTCCAGTATTTTTGCCTGGAGAATCTCATGGACAGAGGAGCTGGTCGACTGCAGTCCATAGGATCACAAAGAGTCGGACATGACTGAAGCAACTGAGCATGGGCACTAGACTAGGAAAGAATGACACCTGAGACTCAGTTCAAAATTCCTTCTCCTTAGGATTACTCCTGAAGTATCACAGAGAGTATAAATAGGACAAGTATGTGAGAGTGTGAGCTTGGGCCCCATTCTCTCTTATCTCAAAGTTCAGTTCAGTTCAGTACAGTCACTCAGTCATGTCCAACTCTTTGCAACCCCATGGACTGCAGCATGCCAGGCCTTCCTGTCCATCACCAACTTCCGGAGTTTACTCAAACTCATGTCCATTGAGTCGGTGTTGCCATCCAACCATCTCATCCTCTGTCATCCCCTTCTCCTCCTGCCTTCAATCTTTCCCAGCATCAGGCTCTTTTCAAATGAGTCCGTTCTTCACATCACGTGACCAAAGTATTGGAGTTTCAGCTTCAGCATCACTCCTTCCAATGAATATTCAGGGCTGATTTCCTTTAGGATGGACTGGTTGGATCTCCTTGCAGTCCAAGGGACTCTCAAGTCTTCTCCAACACCACAGTTCAAAAGCATCAATTCTTCGGTGCTCAGCTTTCTTTATAGTCCAACTCTCACTTTCATACGTGACTACTGGAAAAACCATAGCTTTGACTAGATGGACCTTTGTTGGCAAAGTAATGTCTCTGCTTTTTGATATGCTGTCTAGGTTGGTCATAGCTTTTCTTCCAAGGAGCAAGCATCTTTTAATTTCATGGCTGCAGTCACCACCCAGAGTGATTTTGGAGCCCCCCAAAATAAAGTCTGTCACTGCCTCCACTGTTTCCCCTTCTATTTGCCATTAAATGATGGGACCAGATGCCATGATCTTAGTTTTCTGAATGTTGATTTTAAGCCAACTTTTTCACTCTCCTCTTTCATCAAGAAGCTCTTTAGTTCCTCTTCACTTTCTGCCATAAGGGTGGTGTCATCTGCATATCTGAGATTATTGATATTTCTCCCGGCAATCTTGATTCCAGCTTGTGCTTCATCCAGCCCAGCATCTCTCATGATGTACTCTGCATATAAGTTAAATAAGCAGGGTGACAATATACAGCCTTGACATACTCCTTTCCCGATTTGGAACCAGTCTGTTGTTCATGTTCAGCTCTAACTGTTGCTTCCTAACCTGCATACAGATTTCTCAGGAGGCAGGCCAGGTGGTCTGGTATTCCCATCTCTCTAAGAATTTTCCACAGTTTATTGTGATCCACACAGTCAAAGGCTTTGGCATAGTCAATAAAACAGAAGTAGATGTTTTTCTGGAACTCTCTTGCTTTTTCCATGATCCAACAGATGTTGGCAATTTAATCTCTGGTTCCTCTGCCTTTTCTAAACCCAGCTTGAACATGAAAGTTCACGGCTCACATACTGTTCACATACTGTTGAAGCCTGGCTTGAAAAATTTTGAGCATTACTTTGCTAGCGTGTGAGATGAGTGCAATTTTGCCGTAGTTTGAGCATTCTTAGGCATTGTCTTTCTTTGGGATTGGAATGAAAGCTGACCTTTTCCAGTCCTGTGGCCACTGCTGAGTTTTCCAAATTTTCTGGCATATTATCTCAAAGAGCTGCACCTAAACTTAGCCCATGCTGAGTGAGTCTCTGCCAGGTCAAAGGAGCATAGAATCACAGACTCAGTGCATTCTATACCCCAAGGCAGTGGCTAGAAACAACTAGTATTACCAAATAAGGCAGCAACTGTGCTTCTCAGCCAGTTGGGTCATCTAAGCTGAAGGTTCTGGTTCCAAGACTTGAAATTTTGCACGAGGGTAATCTTCCACTATGTGCACCTGCGCTTCAAGGACAGGAGGTTTTTGTTTCTCTCTTCCTAGGAGCTTTCTATGTATATGACTAGCCATGGAAATCTGTACTAGTCAGTGTTCTGCAGAGAAACAGAACAGGATGTGTGAATGTATAGAGAGATTGATGTTAAGGAATTGGCTCACATGATTGGAGACTGGAGACTCACGGAAGAGTTTCATGTCATGTGCTGGCAAGAACTGCTCTTTGCGGGGGCAGGAGAGGCAAAGGGTTCTAGACAGGCCTTCACTTGATTGAATGAAACCCACCCACGTTGTGGAGGGTAATCTGCTTTAGTCAAAGTTCACTGATTTAAATGTTAATATTCAAAAAAGCACCTTCACGAACATCCAGAATAATGTTTGACCAAATATCTGGCCACATTTTAAAACAGTAATATTTTTGAGGCATAAAATTAGCCATCACAACAGCCTCACTACAACTAAGGGACTTCATATGAGGCAACTCCATGCAAGTGAAGTAAAAAAAATCATGGTCTAACTGGAGCCACTTTGGGACAACATCAGAGAAGGGATCTGGGATAGGTTTGTGTAGGAGAGGGAACACATAAGTTGTTGTTCAGTCTCTCCAATGTGTCTGACTCTTTGCAGCCCCATGGAGTGCAGCACGCCAGGCTTCCCTGTCCATCACCAACTCCCAGAGTTTGTTCGAACTTATGTCCATTGACTTGGTGATACCATCCAACCATCTCATCCTCTGTTGTTCCCTTATGCTGTTTTCAATCTTTCCCAGCATCACAGTCTTTTCCAATGAGTCAGTTCTTCGCATCAGGTGACCAAAGTATTGGAGCTTCAGCTTCAACATCAGTTCTTCCTATGAATATTCAGGACTGATTTCCTTTAGAATTGACTGGTTTGACCTCCTCGCTGTCCAAGGGACTCTTAAGAGTCTTCTCCAACACCACAGTTTGAAAGCCTCACTTCTTCAACTCTCAGCCTTCTTTATGGTCCAACTCTCACATCCGTACATGAATACTGGAAAAATCATAGGTTTGATTATACAGGTCTTTGTTGGCAAAGTGATGTCTCTGTTTTTGAATACACGGTTTATGTTTGTAGTAGCTTTTCTTCCAAGAAGCAAGTGTATAAATGGCTTAAATTGAGCCAGTACATTTTAGAGCTTCTGGGTTCTGAATGATGTATTCATTTTTTTCCTAGCAATTCATATGGAGTCCATGTAGATAATAAACCATGTGGTTGTATATTTGAAATCTTCCACCTGCTCCTCCCACTGGCATCACTGCCTAGAAGGAACCTTGAATGTCTGGGGAATGTCAGGAGCTCATTCACCTGTTGACTGGGACCACATCAACTCTGGCTACTGATTAGATTCTACAGTACACGAAGGCCCAACACACCTGACTGTGATCATCAGAGAAGAACAAGGAAGAAATGCATACTTTCCTATTTTATAAATTTCCCACAAAAATGATCAAAATACATTTTTATATAACAAATATAACAATAACAACAAATATGAATTGTATACTTATTAACAGGAGAGGCAGGAGAGCAGAGTGTATGGGGTCAGGAAATAAGAGCGCGCAAACAGCAGAACTGGGACAGACACCAGGCACAGTTCACCTTTTAGAGGTTGTTTCCCCTGGGCCTCACCCAAGTCACTGGTTGTACTTGATTCCTTTGTTCTCCATTCCTGTCATGAATCTAACCTTGAGTCCTGGATTCTGACATAACCTGTTATTTGACTCTTACAATCTATTTTTCTGAACTCCACCTATGAGATTGAATATGGTCAATTTTATAACAAATGTTATAGAGGAAGTCTGAGCTTTTTTCCTAACATTTATTTCAGATTGTCTTGGTAATATGAATTTTTTTCAAGTTATTTTGCCATTTCTTATTTATAAAATCATAGATTGCAGGGCTGGATGATATCTTAGAGAGTAGGGAGGAAAAGTGAGACCCCAGGAGGATCAATGGCTCAGGACCATCAAATCCATGAGATGAGCCTCTGCTCCAGCTCACCTGTTCTTCCAATGCTCCCTCCGCTGCATCACAGGGAGAAAAAACGAGCTGTGTTACCAGAGAGAAGCAGAATTCCCTTCTTGCCAACAGAGGCACTCGACTCCTTCCACATATTGCACGTTACTCTGAGAATTAATAGCACAATTTGGTACTAAACAAAATGGCTCATGTGGCTGATCTGGCTCGAGTGAAAAATCAGCAAAATGGAGACTTGAGTGTCTCTGGATGATAATCGGGTGCGATCCCTGAAGGGGTATGACAAATGTATTAAAGTCTTTCTGCAAAGCCAATTTTGGGCAATGATCTGATTGCTGGATAAATCATACCAGGAAATTGAAACAAGTGGTGAGGATGGCACAAGCAGGGTACATTATAGGGTAGCAAACAATTCCCTATGCCTTGGAGAAATCACTCTATCAGAGGTGGAGAGGAACCATTCAGCATGTCCAGGAAAATAATGAGAGACAAGGAAGAAATTAAGAGAGTATATGAGATACACAAATCAAAAGGACAAATGGATGTTAGAAGCAGCCTGGAATTAAAAGTAAGTCAGAGCTGATGGCTAAAGAAGAAGCTGAAAGGGGACAGAAAAACTGCAAGGGAAACAAAAGCCAAAAAATATACTTCGTTCTCAATAGTTCATGGACTTGATGATTTATTCATAGTACATTTTTTCATGCCAGTTTAGACTGATGTACCCATGAGGTATAGGACTACCATCCTCTCTCTCGGCTAGCCAGCCAATACACAGAGAATGCAAATTAGTGTGAAGCTGGGGGCTTTCCTGGTAGCTCAGCAGTAATGAATCCGCCTGCCAGTGCAGGAGACATGGGTTCAATCCCTGATCTGGAAAGATCCCACATGCTGCAGAGCAACTAAGCCCATGTGCCACAACTAGTGAGCCTGTACTCTAGAGCCTGGGAACCACAACTACTGACCCCATGCACCCCAACTACACCCACATACTCTAGAGCTCCTGCTCTGAGACAAGAGGAGCCACTGCAATGAGAAACCTATGCACCACCATGAAGAGAAGCCCCTGCTGGCCATAGCTAGAGAAAATCCTGTACACCAATGAAGACCCAGCGCAGCCAAAAAATAAAAATAAAAAATAAATAAAATGTTTAAAAATCAGTGTGATGCTAAGTAAAGCATGAACAGGAGATCAATTTGTTGAAGTTTTAGCTATCAACCATTTATTGACTTATTCAATTATTCAAACATACATAAAGAGCATCTAATATGTAACAGGCACTGTAGTAAAGCACAAAAATACACAAGATTGCTGTGGTCCCTGTCTTCATTGAGCTAACACTCTAAAGGAGGAGGGTGAGGGGAGTGATGTACTACCAAGACACATAGAAGTGATTTGGGGTATTAGCTTCTGATGGCTTGCACATCAGGACTGTATTCTACTACATATAGCAGAAACTCTAAGTAATAGTGGATTAAACAATTAGAGATTTATTTTTCACACACTATAAGAAATACAGGTAGATAGAGATATCTTTTTTGCACATAAAAATATAAACATAGGCTGTCCAAAGGTGCAACTGCTCAAGCATGACACCAGGATCCAAATTGGGTCTGTTTTCTAGACAAGGAGTGTGGCATAGTGGTTAAATCTAGGACTGTTGGCATCAGACTGTTACCTATTGTGGTGGTTGTTGTTCGTCAGTCTCTAACTTGTGTCCAACTCTTCGTGACCCTTCCAGGCTCCTCTGTCCCTGGCATTTCCTAGACAAGAATATTGGATCAGATTGCCATTTCCTTCTCCAGGGGATCTTTCCAGACCAAAGACTGAACCCACGTTTCCTGCTTTGCCAGGCAGATTCTTTACCACTGAGCCACCAAGGATGCTTGTTAACTCATTATTAAATCTTGGTTCTGCTACTTATTATCCATAGACTTTGACAAAGTTACTTAACCTCCTTCTAGTTTTTCAGTTTTCTTGTCTGTAAAACAGCAATGAAAATAATAGCCCCCCACATAAATAAAGTCAACTGATCATTGACAAAAAGCAAAAGCAATGTGATGCAGCAAAAGGAGTCTTTTCAACAAATGGTTCTGAAATAACTGGGCATCCACATGTGAAAAAGTGAATTAGATATATACTTTATACCTTCACAAAAATTAACTGAAACGAAGTACAGATATAAGTGTAAGATGCAAAACTATAAAATTCCTACAAAATAACATAGGAGAAAACCTAAATGACCTTGGATATGATGATGCTTTTTTAGATACAACATGAAAGACACAATCCATGGAAGAAATAACTGATAAGCTGGATGTCATTAAAATTAAAAACTTAAACTCTGCAAAAAAACAATGTCAAGGAAATGAAAAAACAAGGCACAGACTGGGAGAAGATATTTGCAATAGACACATCTGATAAAGAACCATTATCCAAAATATATGTACAAGGAACACAAACAATTCAATTAAAAAACAGGACAAAGATCTTAACAGACAGCTCACCAAAGACGATATGCAGATTGCAAATAAGCATAAGCACATTAAAAGATGCTTTACATCTTGTGTCATGAGGAAAATGCAAACCAGAACCATAAGATACCACTACACACCTTTTAGAACGGCCAAAATCCAGAACACTGATGCACCAAATACTGGCGAAGATGTGGAAACTTTAAACAAGAACTCTCATTTATTCCACTGGGAGTGCAAAATAGTAAAGACACTTGGGAAGACTTCTTGGCAGTTTTTTTTTTTTTTTAATCAAAGTAAACATACTCTTACCATACGATCCAATAATCGAGCTCCTTGGTATCTACCCAAAGGAGTTGAAGGCTTGCATCCACACAAAAACCTACACACAGATGTTTGCGGCAGCTTTATTCATAATTGTCAAAACTTGGAAGCAACCGAGATATCTTTCCATAGGTGAATGGATGAATAAGTTGTGGTATATCCAGGACACTGGAATATTTTTCAGTGCAAAAGAAATGAGTTATCAAGGGACATATGCACACCCATGGCTAATTCATGTTGATGTTTGACAGAAAACAACAAAATTCTGTAAAGCAATTATCCTTCAATCAAAAAATAAATAATTTTTTAAAAAAAGAAATGAATTACCAAACCATGGAAACACATGGAGGAATCTTGAATGTGCCTCACTAAATGGAAGAAGCCAATCTGAGAAGGCTATATACTATATGATTCCATAAGACATTCTGGAAAATGCAAAACTATGGAGGCAGTAAAAATATCAGTGGTTGCCAGGGGCTAAGGAAAAGGATGACTAGGCAGAACACAGAGGCTTTTAGGGCAGTGAAATTACTATGCATGATATTATAATATTGGATACATTTCACTACACATATGTCAAACTCATAGAACATACAACACAAGAGTGAACCTTAATGTAAACTATCGATTTGGGGGTGATTATGATGAGTCAAGGTAGGTTCATCAATTGTAACAAATGAACTACTCCAGTGGGTAATGTTGACAATGGGCGAGGCTGTGTGAGGGCATGTGGGGTAGTCTTTGCACCTCCCTCCTCGATTTTGCTGTGAACCTAAAACTTGTCTTTAAAAAATTGTCTTTCGAATAACAGCCTTTACCTCCTAGGCCTATTGAAAGGATTAATAGTTTATTATGTGCAAACTGCTGAAATAGTGAAATAGGCAATGTGTACATGTTATTACAATTGTTAATACTCACACTGGGGCTTGTCCTTGTGCTCTGGACTCTCATAATCTCAAGAAGGCTGTTGCATCCTCAGGCATATAGTATTCTGGATAGGAAGAAGGAGAAAGAATGACAGATGAATGGATAAAGAATATGTGGTATGTATATGCAATGAAATATTACTCAGCCATAAAAAATAATGAATTTGAGTCAGTTGTAGTGAGGTGAATGAACCTAAAGCCTGTTATACAGAATGAAGTAAGTCAGAAAAAAAACATTGTATATTAACATTTATATGTGGAATCCAGAAAAAAATTTTTTAAAGTACTGATAATCCTGTTTTTAGGGGGGAAAAACTGGAGACAGAGGTAGAGAACAGACTTGTGAACACAGCAGGAGAAGGAGATAGTGGAAGGAATTGAGGTAGCATTGACATATATACACCATCATGTGTAAAATAGCTGGTGGGAGGCCCCTGTATAACACAGGGAGCGCAGCCTGGCACTCTATGATGACCTAGAGAGGTGAGATGGGAGGGGAAAGGGAGGTTCAGAAAGGAGGAGAGATATATATATATAACTGATTGACATTATCCTTTGGCAGAAACCCACACAACATCATAAAGCCACTATCCTCCAATTAAATTTTTTTTTTAAAGAAAAAAATGAAAATGGCATACCAGCTAAATCTGACCTTTTAAAATCAAGAGCACAAAAGCATCTCTGAGAGTCCTGCCCAGCAGAATTTGCTCCCATCGCACTGGACAGAGCTGTGTCCTGTGGCCATACCTGGCTGGAAAGTGGTGGAGAATGAGATTGTAGATGAGTTAAGGAGATCATGAATGGAGATTGGGTACTGGATTATAGGCAACCAACAGTGTCTGTTGTGGCTTCCAGAGACAATTGCTCTTAATATATATTAAAATTTTTTTTTATTTATTTACTTGTTTTGGGCTGTGCTGGGTCTTCACTGTTGCATGGGCTTTTCTCTAGTTTCAGAGAGTGTGGGATACCCTCTAGTTGCGGTGTGTGGGCTTCTCATTGAGGTGGCCTCTCGTTGTGGAGCACAGGCTTAGTTGCTCCTCGACATGTGAGATCTTCCGAGACCAGGGATTGAACCCCTGTTCCCTACGTTGGCAGGCAGATTCTTTGTTACTGACCCACCAGGGAAGTCTGTTGTTAATATTTGATACATACCTGTTTTGTTTTTATAACTTTTATTGAAGTATATTTGATGAATAATATTATATAAGTTACAAGTGTACAGTATAGTGATTCACAATTTTTAAAGGTTATATATAGTTATTATAAAATATTGGCTACATTCCCTGTATTGTATAATATATCCTTGTAGCTTATTTTATACATAATAGTTGGTACCTTTCAGTTCTCTACCCCTATATTATCCCTCCTTCTCCCATCTCTGCACTGGTAACCACTACTTTGTTCTCTATGTGAATCTGTTTTGTTTTTTTTTTTTCCTTATATTTACTAGCTGATGTATTTTTTTAGCTCCCACATTAAGTGATATCATACAGTATTTGACTTTCCTTGTCTGACATTTCACTTAGCATAACACCCTGCAAGTCCATCTATGTTGTTGCTAATGTCAAAATTTTCATTCTTTTTATGGCTGAGTAGTATTCCATTGTGTGTGTGTGTGTGTGTGTGTGTGTGTATACATCTTTATCCATTCAGTTGTTAAATACTTAGGTTGTTTCCATATGTTGACCATTGTAAATAATGCTGCTATAAACATTGGGGTGCATGTAACTTTTTGAAATAGTGTTTGGGGGGGATATATATCCAGGAGTAGAATTTCTGGTTCATATGGTAGTTCTTTGAGAAACTAATTTTTTGAGAACGCTTTATACTGTTTGCCACAGTGGCCGTACCAGTTTGTATTCCCACCAACGGGGTAGAAGAGTTCCCTTTTCCCCACGTCCTCGCCAACATTTGTTATTTGTGTACTTTTTGATGATAGCCATTCTGACAGTGTGTGGTGAAATTTCATTCTGGTTGTGATTTACATTTCCCTGACGGCTAGCGATGTTGGGAATCTTTTCATGTGCCTGTTGGCCATCTGCATGTCCTCTTTGGAAAAATGTCTATTCAGGTCTTCTGCCCACTTTCTAATTAGGTTGTTTGTTTTTTTCATATTATGGGCTGTTTATATATGTTGGATATTAAGCCCTTATCAGTCCTATCATTTGCAAATATTTTCTTCCATTCAGCAGGCTCTCTTCATTTTGACACATATCTGTTTTTATGTCCCCTTTTCCCCTGGATAAGCTAGTTGAACTGAACAGTTCGACTTCTTATCCAGACAGTATCCACCTGGATCTCGATTCCTCCACACAAGACAGTGCACCCAGGGACTTCCCTAGTGGTCCAGTGGTTAAGAATCTGCCTTCCAATACAGGGGACTGGGTTCAAACCCTGGTCAGGGAAATAAGATCCCACATATGGTGAGGCAACTAAGCCTGCGTACCACAACAAGCCACAACTAAAACCCAATGCAGACAGACATAAATTAAGGAATATTAAAAACAAAAATAAGGCACCCAAGTTACTCAATTCCATCCATTCCAATCAAGTCAACTATTTATTACTTTCCTAATATGTATGCAGAACTATGCCCTGTGCTGCAAAAGGTCCTGGGGATTTAGAAATGATGACTGACCTTACAGAGCATATAATCTCTATGGCAACAGGTGCCCAAAGCAAAAGAATCTGAGAACCCTGTGGAAAGAAATCTGACATTAAGTATGAAGAGCTTAAGAAATGTTCATATACCTTTAACCTAGTAATTTCATTCCAAGAATATGTTAGGTAAACAACTAGAAAGCCAGATAAGAATACATGCAAAAAGATGTTGACAATGTGCTGCTATCAATAGTCAAAAGGTCATATAACTGACAGTTAAATAGTCACAGAAATTATGTTTATTAGCAGTTGTTATGTTATAAGAAATATAGTTTTATGTTTTTAGTGTTATGAAAAATGTAATATTATAAGGAAAATGCTCAACATATATTAAATGGGGGAGGAGCAGTTTACAAACTTGCATACAGTATAGAAGTTAAGTATATAGACTTTGGAGTTGAATGAATCAGTTCCAAGTTCCTTCTGCAAAACTCATTATTTATTTATTTAAATTTAACTTCTCTTAAAGCCTCTAAAGCTAATATGGAAAAATAGAGAGGGAAGGAAAAATAATTTAAGAGGAAAGAAATGCCTTAGTAAGGCACTGTAGAGCAAAAGGTGCCAGTTTTGAGTGGAGCACAGAACAAGAGATGGTCTTGTAGATAAGACTCTTGCTGCTTGGTTTAGAGGATCCAGCAGATCCGATGGTGCATGGAGCCTCAGTGGCAAACAGGAATGCTTTTTGGAGCCTTTGGCAGCCCCTGTAGGTGAATCATGGCACAGACTTAGGATTTTGAAGCAAAGCTCTGCAATCTTCAGTGGATAGCTTCTCTCCTTTTGAAAAACAGTTCTTTGCCTACTACTGGGCCTAGGGGAGACTGAATGGCTTAACTGTGGTTCTCCAAATTGCTAGTGACCCAAACTGTCCATCATGAACTTGGTGTTATCTGACCCAAAGAGCCATAAAGTCGAGTGTTCACAGCAGTATTCAATCATCAGATGGAAGTGGTAAATGCACTAACAGACCCAAGGAGGCCCAGGATGCTACATATACATTGAGTTAAAGATCTTGCATCCTAGGAAAGAGATTCAGGGTGAAGAGACCAATTAGAAAAGAATTGTACGAATCCAGGTTCAGGAATCTAGCCTAAAGAGATGACAACAGGGAGGGGGTGGGTTACCTTGATAAAGAAAAAAATCTATACTTGATAAGAATTTACAAATACTTTAGTGGTCTCTTTACTGTTTCTAAAAATTCCAAGACTGCTCCTAACTCAGAGCCTTCATACCTGCTATTCCCCTTCCCTAAAATACTTTTCTTCTCCCTAGCTTTACAACTAGCTCCATCTCTTCCTTCAGTCTTAGCCCAAAAGTGACTTTCTCAGTGAAGCTTCCCCTCACCCAATTTCCATTCCCTCCCTAGAACTTTATATTCCTCTTTTCTGCTTCCCCCCCCCCCCCGCCGCCCGTCTTTAGCATTCATTACTAACATGCTATATATAACTGTCTAATCTATTCTCTTTATTTTCTGTTTCCTTCCTGAAGGTAGAGATTTTATCTGTTTTGTTCACATCTATACACTGGAGCCCAGAACATCTCCAAGCACACATTGAATCCAGGGACTAGCCAACAGGGACCCTAGAATTTCAAATATGGGTAATGGGGGAAATGCTGGTTTGGTTGGCAGAAATATGATATCTGAGAAATTTGGTTTGGAGAGAAAGACTCAGCACCTGACATTTCTAATGAGTCCTGGTAGAGTGGCTGGGGCTTCCCTGGTGGCTCAGCAGTAAAGAATTCACCTTCGATGCAGGAGATGCAGGTTCAATCCCTGGGTCAGGAAGATCCCCTGGAGAAGGAAATGGCAACCCATTCCAGTATTATTGCCTGGAGAATCCCATGGACGGAGTAACCTGGTGGGCTATAGGCCATGGGATCTCAAAGAGCTGGACACGACTGGAGTGACTGAGCTCATGAGCAAGAACTAGCTGGGTGATCAGTCTTTCATATCAGGTCTCAACTTCCTTGTCAAAAAAATGAGAGTTGAAGAAGACTTCTAAGTTTCCTCCAAGCTTTACAGATCCTGTTATCCCAGGACCAAAAAAACTGCAAGCTAAGCCATTACATAAGAGGTCCTTTCTAGCCTTCATACTCTGCAATTCTAAGAAGGGTACAGTGTGGGCATCCTTTTATGCAAACAGCAGATGCAAAGATGGACAGCTCAGGAAGAGGGGCTCTCTCAGAGGGTAGGACAAAACTGTGTTCTTCAGAAAGATGCCCCAGAAAGGGTGAAATTTTGCTTTCTAGACTGACTTCATTGGCCCCACAATATAGTAATCTCATTCTTAGAGTGCCACCTACTGATAAAGGACTTTTCAAGCAGCAGATAAAATGTGATCTCAAAAAGACTTGTTACCTCTTGCTTATCTTGGGCTTTAATAAGCATGTTTTAGGAAAGAGCGTCAGGTAATATTTAAAAACAAAAATGCTTCCATATCGGGACTTCTATAACACCATTAACATTCAGAAAGGAAGAGGAAATAAAGCTTTGCAGACTATCTTTACTATTTCTAATAAAGGATTAAACCTTTAATTTGTTCTTCCACACAAGGGATCCTTTGCCTAACAAAATGCACATTTTCCTAAAAGGTCAGGAGTGTTAACCAAATTTGAATAGAGAAATTTCCATTTTAATTGCAGTCAGGGGAATCTCTGCTTTCTATAGTCCCAGGGGTAATCCTGTTCGAAAGCAAAATAATCAGTCCATAATGTTTGCTTTGGTAAATTCAGACTTTCATTTATTTTGTTTTCAATCTGGGCCCACCTGTTCTTGTGATGTGAGATCAGGGCAGTTTTAAATGACAGCCTTTAGCTCACACTCTCTTTAAAAACAAACCAAATACCTTCAAAACCCATTTTGAGCTGGCAGGGAGGCTTGAGTAAGAGGTTATTTATGACGTGCTATGCCTGCCTGGATCCGGTGGGCGGCCCAGATGGGGCCCACACTCTTGTCTTTCCCAAGCAAGAAGCCTCTGCTCAGCCATCCCTGGCTTTTTAAAATCTGTCTTTAGTAACTACCCCTGGAGGGTGCTTGAAATCTTTGTGGGGACTCTGATGTGGTTTTGTTACTAGCCCATCGCCCAAAGAATAGACTTGAGCAGTGTAAGACAGACTGAAGAGAGGTTAGTTATCTTCCAACAAAAGGAGCCTATTTTAAAAGAATTATATTCTGACTTATGGGCGGGGAAGGGATAGAGCATTAGGATGAGACCCTAGGGCCTGAGAATGATGCTGATACATCAGGTGGGATAATTTAAGCCTTCAAGGCCAAGAGCCTTTAAAAGATAGTTTTAAATCTTTTGGTAAGAAAAGAAGATTCTGAGAAATCCAGCCATAGTGCTAAATAGTTCAAAGCTTGGATTCTGAGGTCAGAAAGGACCAGATTTATATCTCAGTCCTGACTTTTACTCGCTGTCATTTAAAAGGCTGGGTAAGTTACTTAGCCTCTCTGGGACTCAATTTTCTCAACTATAAAATGGGATAAGAAGAAGACATACCTCACTGGGCTGTTTTCAAGATTGATACACAGCACCAGGCACCTAAAAATGTCTCTATAAATGGTAATGATCATTATTAATAATGATTTTATCTATAAAATAGTCCCTTAGCCAGCACTGATTAGAGGATTAGAAGGGCAGAATGAAGCAGTGGAAAGAACACTGGATTGGAAATCAGGTTTTTATCCCAGCTCCAATAAGACAACATGAGACCAGTCCACTTGGTTTTCTTGAGGGCCTCAATTTCTTCACTTACTAGATAAAATCACTAGTGTGCCTGGTCTTTTTCAGTTCTGAAATTAAAATCAATGAAATCTGTTGCTTTTAAAGTAGTAAGTTTTAAAGTTCTGAGTAAAGGAAAGAATGTTATTATTATAAAAATGACTCTTCTGGGACTAAGAAGAAACTTTTCAATCAAATCTTTAGGTTGAGTCTGGCCCCCCCGACCCTCCACTAGAGCTATCATAAATAAGAGAACATTTTGGAGCACAAAGACGTCCTTGTTGATTGTTGAAATTGGGGGAAGGGAGAGCAGGGCCTGAGCAACTCCGGCCTGGCTGAGCAGAGCTCAGGGTAGCCTTTTGCAGGGCACCTAGAGATCCAGCTGGGACAACCCCAAGGTTTAGCACATCAGGTTCCCTGGGGGACAACTGACCATTGGATTGAATTATGTCAGATAGAGGAGCTGCTTGTAAAACTAGTAAATACTCCCCAAGGATCAGATTTGAACCAACACATTGTACCTTTCAAACTGCTGAACAGCCTGTGGGAAAATGACCTTGTAATCAAACCAGACTGCCAGTATGAGGTCAGCCGAGAATGGAAGTGATTTGGGATATAGAAATCGAATTTATGACCTGTCTTATTCCACCAGCTTTTATTGATTCTCTGGCTAGATTGGGGATAGGCAGAGTTAATGTTGCCAGTCTGAAGGCAGCTAGCCTGCTGAGCTGTGGAATTCTTTTTTCCAGAAAATTTAACTTGGTCTCAATTATGAATCAATCCAAGGATAAGACCCTTAAGGATCATATAAAGGCAAGTTGTAGATCTCATATACTTACCCTTGAGCAGCAAAGCATTCTGGAAGTGGGGAATTTTCCAATAAAATATAATATTTCTTTTGCCAGATAACTTTTTTTTAATTGACTTTGTTTTGTTTTAAAATAAGTGGATTATGTTCAAATGGAATTGCTTAGGACTGAGAACTATTGTCTAGGTCCACTTAGAAAACCAACACCACACATTTTTATTTTATACAAAACTAGTATTATAAATAGAAAAATTACAACAACCAAAAAAGCTTCCCTTAATGCCAGAACCCAGTGAAACCCATGAGTAATGTCTTACAGTATTTTTCTATGTAGCTGTATGTAGATGTAAATAAAATTGATATAAAATCTATGACTTTATTTTTTAACAGCTCTAAAGAAAGTTCTGACCAAAAAATGTTCTAAGATTGATAAGGAGTAGGTAATGGGCAAGTTAGAAAACTAGAACTTGAAACATTAAAAATTCAGGAGGGCATTTGACTGATATTCTGGAGCAGAGTATAATTTCGGAAAACAAAAATAATTTGTAATTTAAAAGGTGTCCTCTTCTTTTCAGAGGTGTGTGTGTGTGTGTGTGTGTGCTTCCTGTCAGGCCTATTCGTTTATTTTGCAGTTTTTTGCTTCCTGAAACCATTCAGTTAAGCCCTATACATCTTTTCTTTACTGCGCTCTTTATTGGGAAGAGACTTCAAAGCACTCCCCAAAATTTAGCCACAAAGATCTTTATTAAACAGTCAAAGAAAGTTATGTGACTTAAGATACTGTGCAGCTCTGAGACTGATGGGATTACATTGTCAAGTGAGATGAAAATGCTATTAAAACTGATTGAATATAAGACACTACAAAGTGCTGTGCATCAATAACTTTGAAAGAAGTCTGTGATTTGCTATCTTAAGATCCAAGGACTCTGTTTCCATCCATGTAGTCATGTTATCTATGGAATTTCTTACCAGGTTAGGAAAAAATTATGTTATACAACGTATAACTACATTATGTGCCTTGGAGCTGTACATCTCACATTGTCATGGGAAATTCAACCAGATCCTCCTGTGCTGTCTACATAAGACCCATAAACAACAATCAAAGCCAAAAAGTGGCTGTGTTTCCAAAGCAAAATTTAGCAGATTGAAGTCCATTAGATTAGCACAGTTCTGATTCACAGAGAATTTTTGAATCTGAAAAATAATTTAGGGGCAAAGGATATTGCTGAATATCCCAGTGAATAACAATCAGGGCCAATATGAATGCTTACTTTATGCCAGACACTATTATGAGTTCACAATAGGCCCATGAATCAAGAACTTACTTTCCTTTTTTTAAACATTTATTAATTTGGCTGCACTGGGTCTTCATTGCAGCATGCGGGATCTTTCAGTTGCGGCACGTGGTCCTGAACAGGGATTGAACCTGGGTCCCCTGCATTAGAAGCATGAAGTCTTAGCCACTGGACCACCAGGGAAGTCCAAGCACTGTTGGTTTCCTGATAGTTTAGCCCAGAGTCTCCAGTTTAACAAGACCCTCACTCTTCTCTCCTCTCATTACAAGAACAAAGACTTGCTCAAAATAAATTACACGCTCTCCTTATGGTTCCTGGTCTACTGAATTCAGATACCTTTCAGAACTCACTAGAAACTTCGCTTCCTTAAAAGAATTTCCCTAGTTCTTAGGCTACTTTTGGTCCATTCTCTTATACTTACCCTCTTATTTAATTTCTTATTAAATTAATTCTTATTAACTTAATTAATTAATTAATTCTTATTAATTAAATTTCTTATTAAATTAATTCTCTTATACTTACCCTCCTATTTAGTTTCCCTAGTTCTTAGGCTACTTTTGGTCCATTCTCTTATACTTACCCTCCTATTTAATGATAAACTCATTACCAGCCTGACAAGTTCTGCCTGTATAACCCTTAAAGGAAAAAATGAATATAGTACCACCTATTTCAACCAGTATAACCCAAATAATAATTTTTGAAAATTACTAATTGAATTAAGTATCTTCCCTAGTAGAATTCTTCCAGAAGGTAGGGACTATGTTTTGCGTCCACTGTAGTCTTAGTACAGGGCAAAGATTTGGCACATAATAAATCTTTACTGTATGAATAAATAAGTAAGGACAACGTATTTGTTTCGTTGATCACGGGGAGGTGATAGAGAAAACGTAGCCTACATAAAGGAAGCACGCTACATGTGGAAAAACATTGTTATGAAAACACAATCGAAAGCAGACGACCGATCATCACTGGGATCAGGCAGGCCTGCCCTCTGCTGGTGGTTCGGAGTATACAGGAGAGGCTGGTTCTTAAAAGGGAAGCGGCTGCGGAGGAGAGAGGAGCTGGAGAAGGCGAGAGCCACAGGCGGGATCTTCGCCATAGGTCCGCGGACCCAGAACTGTGGAAGGTACCGGTCGGGAACCGAGCTGGCAGCTGCTTATTCTCGTGGTCCCCATGACTGAGGACTGGCTGGACTGCCCGACCGTGGGCCCCGGCTGGAAGCGCCGTGAGGTTTTTAAAAATCCTCGACATAAACCATTCTTTCTTGCTGCCAGCACCCATTCATATATTCATTCAGGCTGTCTACCTTTAGGGGACTCTTACATGATGCTGTTCTCAGAGAGGCATGGGATAAAATCATTACCAGCTTGACAAGTTCTGCCTGTATAACCCTTGAAGGAAAAAATGAAAACCAGATCACTTACACTGACTTAGAAGCTAGCTTCAATCTATTCACTTTGTGTTGTTCAATTGGCTTTACACACAAAAAAAGCAGACAATCTCTAAAGACTACTGAGTTAGTATAAATATTATTTCTAATTTATCCTGGACTTCTAATGACTATAGCTTTACTAACTTGACCTTATTCATTTAATTTGGGACCCTAGCCTTGTATTCTAATTCTGGTTTAGTTTGTTCATCTCACACTTTTTTTTTTTTTTTTTTGAAGGCTATTATACATCAAATGTGGCACTAGTTACTGGGACATAACAGTGAACAAGACAGATGCTACCTGACCTCACAGTGTAGTCTGGTTGAGAATATAGATATGTTAATAGGCAATTGCAAAAATATCACGGGTCTACAGCCCATGCACAAAATTCAGGGAGGGTTTCTTTTTGTTTTAAATCCCTTAAATGGCAAACACAACTGGATGTATGGGTTTATGTGTAATTTTCATTGTTTTAAGCAAATTCTTAATCATCTTCAGTCTAATAGTTGAGGTGAGACAAAACTTCATGCAAAAGGCACAACAGCATGTATAACCAGAGCATAAATCACCCAGCTTAGCTATTTGAACTGGATGTACTATATAATTGGGGACAGGCAGGGGCAGCTCTGAATTAGTTACCAAAAACTCTTGTTTAGAAAATCTATGTGGAGACTATTCAAAGAGAACAAAAAAAAAGCAGGTGATGAAGATTGTACCATTGTTCCCCATCATTCTCTCTTCTCTCCTTGTGATTTGATTATACTTCTCCACCACAACCCTCTTCCCCAAACACACACATCAGACTTGGCCATATGGCTGGTTTTGCCTAATGCAATGTACTTGGGGGTGTTGTATGTACTATCCAAGCAGAAGCTTGAAGAGATTTCCAGTAGTTATGTGTTGCTCTATTCCAGGAACTGGCTCTTTCTCCAACCTAGTCCCAGAATAAAGAACATGTGTAGCAGAGCTGACCAGTGAATAACACATAAGATGAATAAGAAATAAACCTTTGTGGCTGTAAGTCACTGGGACTTGGTGGTTGCTTATATTTCACATAACCTAGCAAAGGTAGATAAGATCACCAAGTTTCAGACACCCAATGGGATTCAAACAGAGGCTCAAAAGGAAATACAGATCCATTATAGAGTAGACACAATTTTCTAGAGCAAGACAAGAAATTAAATAAACATATAAAAAGGTCTGTAGTCAAGTAAACAAAGAAACAAATTAAGGGAGAAAAAAATAAAGATATTAAAGTTTAGAAATTAATAAAAATCAGCAAAATTTCTGGCTATGAAATCAACATACAATAGCAAATTGCATTTATATATAATGAACAAAGAAGATATATAATAACAGCAACAAAATTACTTAGAAATAAATCTAATACCAATTTCATCTATAAATGTTAAGTTTTTGAGAGAGTAGTTCCCTAAGAAGAGGACAGTATAAAGAAGCAGGACAATTAAAAGAAAGTCAGCATCTTCAAAGACAGATTCCTCCACAATAGAGAACTGAAAAAGGATTAGGCAGAGTCCAACAGAGCTGCTTCTGAAAATCATGGCTATGTTTAAAAAAAAAGAAAAGGAATGAAAAGACTGAATATTTTGAAATATGTATCAGTAGAATGTTATAAAAATAATGATTTGTTCTATTTATCTGTTCTTTACATTGTGACTTTATTATTTTGTTTGAAATTCTCAGAACATCAGATATATTCACAAATACCAAGTCACATATAAATTTTTAAAAACTTTAAAAGAAGATAAATCTAATAAAAGACATGTAAGACCTCTATGGAGAATATATAAATCTAATATTAAATATTAGATTAAATCAAAGAGATGGGGATACCAGACCACTTAACCTGCCTCCTGAGAAATCTGTACGCAGGTCAAGAAGCAACAGTTAGAACTGGACACGGAACAACAAACTGGTTCCAAATCGGAAAAGGAGTACGTCAAGGCTGTATATTGTCACCCTGCTTATTTAAATTATATGCAGAGTACATCATGAGAAACGCTGGGCTGGATGAAGCACAAGCTGGAATCAAGATTGCCAGGAGAAATATCAGTAACCTCAGATATGCAGATGACACCACCCTTACGGCAGAAAATGAAGAGGAACTAAAAAGCCTCTTGATGAAAGTGAAAGAGGAGAGTGGAAAAGTTGGCTTAAAACTCAATATTCAGAAAACTAAGATCATGGCATCTGGTCCCATCACTTCATGGCAAATAGATGGGGAAACAGTGGAAACAGTGAGAGACTACATTTTGGGGGGCTCCAAAATCAGCTCCAAATTTTGGGGGCTGCTGCAGATGATGACTGCAGCCATGAAATAAAAAGATGTTTGCTCCTTGGAAGAAAAGTTATGACCAACCTAGACAGCTTATTAAAAAGCAGAGACATTACTTTGCCAACACAGGTCTGTCTAGTCAAGGCTATGGTTTTTCCAGTGGTCATGTATGATGTGAGAGTGGGACTATAAACAAAGCTGAGCACCGAAGAATTGATGCTTTTGAACTGTGGTGTTGGAGAAGACTCTTGAGAGTCCCTTGGACTGCAAGATCCAACCAGTCCATCCTAAAGGAAATCAGTCCTGAATATTCATTGAAAGGACTGATGCTGAAGCTGAAACTCCAATACTTTGGCCACCTGATGTGAAGAACTGACTCATTTGAAAAGACCCTGATGCTGGGAAAGATTGAAGGTGGGAGAAGGGGATGACAGAGGATGAGATGGTTGGATGGCATCACCAACTTGATGGACATGAGTTTGAGTAGGCTCTGGGAGTTGATGATGGACAAGGAAGCCTGGTGTGCTTCAGTCCATGGGTCACAAAGAGTCAGACATGACTGAGTGACTGAACTGAACTGAATATTAAGGAAGACTTAAACAAGGAGGACATCATACAAAGGTGACTTTAGTGCCTTAGTAGTTTGTGTAAGCAAACTAGAACCTTAGCCTGTAATGCCTCAAGGTTAAGAAATTGAAACCTTAGGACTACCAATTGAAAACAGCCAACTAGGCTTCTTAAAATAATGCAGCCACTTAAGCTATAGCCAATTAAATAATTTCCTTGCTTTGCTTCCACCTCTGATGTATAAAAGTCTTTTCCCCTAGTTCCTGTTGGTGGAGTGCAGATTTTAACCACTTCAGGTTTAATGCTTCTCTATTCAAATCCATGTTTGCTCAAATAAATTCTCAAAAATTTTAATATGCCTCAGTTTACAAGACCATATAAATGAAGAAGGATATATATGAGTGCATGTGTGTACGTGTAAACTAATAGTACATGTGTGTGTTAGCCACTCAGTTGTTTCTGACTCTTTGTGACCCCATGAAGGGGTCTTTGTAGCCCAGCAGTCTCCTCTGTCCATAAAATTCTCCAGGCAAGAATACTGGAGTGGGTTGCCATTCCCTTCTCCAGGGGATCTTCCCAACCCAGGGATCAAACCTGAGTCTCCTGCCTTGTAGGCATATTCTTTACCATCTGAGCCACCAGGGAAGCCCAGTTCTATTATATGAAAATTATATGAAAATGTGAATAAGAAGAACAAAATGGGAATACTTGCTCTATTATATAGTAACTGAGACTAACTGATCAATATCCTGAAACAGGCCCTAACATATATAGAAACTGAATTTGTTACAGAGCAGTTACCTGTTGCTATGTCATAAACTACTCCAACACTTCAGATCTTAAAACAGCAATAGTTTTATAATTTCTTACAGTTCTGTGGATTGATTGGCCAGTTCTTGTGTTGGTCTCACCTCCACTCAGTCATGCAGCTTCATTCAGGTTACTGACTCAACTGGGCTGGCAAGTCCAAAGACTGCTCTCACCTGGCTGGGACCTTAGTGCTGACTGTTGGCTGGGGTTTCAATTCTCTTCCAGGTGACCTTTCAGGATTTGTTAAAGCCAGTAGCAGGATCAACTCAGATTCAAGGAAAAGGAAAATAAACCTACTTCCTGATGCATGGAGTAGTATATATGTACCAGGAGGGAAGGAATTGATCATACCTGTCTTTGGAGCTTATCTAACACAGCTGAACTTACAGGCTAGTGAGAAATGGAGGACCTATCAAATAGTTTATCCATATTGAATAAAAAAATTGAACCCTACCTCACACTGTGGTTGTTGTTTAGTCGCTAATTCTAATCTGACTCTTTGAGACCCCATGAACGGTAGCCCACCAGGCTCCTCTGTCCATGTGCTTCCCCAGGCAAGAATACTGGAGTGGGTTGCCATGTCCTTCTCCAGGGCATCTTTCCCACTCAGGAATCAAAACTGTGTATCCTGCTTGGCAGGTGGATTCTTTACCACTGAGCCATCAGGCAAGCCTCACCTCATACCATACACAAAGACAAATTCCAGCCAGATTAAAGGCTAAAATGTAGAAAGTAAAACGATAAAACTTTGATAAAACAAACAGGAGAATATGTTTATGACCTTGGAAGAGAAAAGGATTTCTGAATGAGACATCAAGAGTCAAAAGAGACTTAGTGAATTTCAGCTACGTTGTGGGTTAAGGACTTCAAGGGTAGAGAAACTAATCACCATGTTTGACATGGTTTACACAGGAAAATACTTTTCATATTCTAAGAGTATAGGACTAATTTATAAATCCTCTATGCACTCATTTAAAATGTTTAATATAATTTTGGTTGTACTTTCTAAAAATATCTGCAGCTGTTAATCAAAGCCAGGTAAAGCATATTCACTTAAAGCAGCCAGAGGGACTTCCCTGGTGATCCAGTGGCTAAGACTCCCAGCTCCCAATGCCAGGTGTCCCGGTTCGATCCCAGGGCAGGGAACTAAATCCCACATGCCCACAACGAAGAATTCGCACACTACAACTAAATATCCTTCATGCTGCAACTTAAGAGCAACTAAGGATCCCACGTGCTAAAACTAAGGACTCAGGGCAGACAAATAAACAAATATTTTAAAAATTTGTTTTGATTGCAGATGAGGAACAAGGGATACTTGTGTGCTCTTCTAATGGAAGTAGAAGTAGATACCACCAGCACCTAACCTATAGTCCAGCAATTCTACTTCCAAGTGTATTTGCTGAAGAACTTTTGAAAATAAATATCAGAAGGCAAAGTATTTATAGCAGCAATGTTTGCAATAATTTAAAAAAATGAAATTTACGCAAATTGGTTGATAAGAGAATGACTTGTTCTTTAAATGGAATATTAGGTATGAAGTTGGCTGCCTTTCAAGGTGAGCAAAAAAGCACATGGTAAGCAAAAGTCACAGAAGACTAGACTCAGTATAATTCTACTTACATAAAGTTCAAAAATACAGAAAACCAAACAACATATTGGTTGGAGACTGTTATGTGATAAGATCATAAAGAAAAATAAGGGAATAATAAATATAAAATTCAGGATTGTGGTTACCTCTAGGAAGAGAGAGGAATGAGAGCAAGGAGACACAGAGTGGGCTTGGCTACAAAGGTATTGTAATTGTCCATTTTTAAACCAGCTACTGAATTCATGGGTGTTCATGGTATTGTTACTCTTTAAGCCTTCCACATATGTTATAATTATTACTTTACATATATTCAGTATCCAATAAAACTGATAAGAAAATTAAGGTCTTTGCAAATGCATGGAATGTAGTGAATGATGAGTGTGCAATAGCAGAAATAATAAAAGTTTAAAATTTGAAAACAAGAGTGATTTAAATCCCTTTTCCTTGTTTTCCAAAAACCTAGACAAAAGGGCAACTTGGGTTTATTTTTTCAACCAGTTTTTTTTCAACAGCAATTTTTTTTTCTCCCCATCTTCAGCAGGAACCTGAACTGTGTGAGAAAACAAGCCATGTGGCTATATGGGAGAAGCTTCTGGAACCAAAGGATAGAATGGAGAGGGAAAAGATAAGTTGACCTTTGTCCCAGAGTATCTAAAGTTCATCAGACTCATTGAGAAAGCAACAGCAAATCCCCTCTAGTGGCTTGCATCCGGTCTGTGTATGACATTCACCCCACCCCCCACCACTGTCTCTCACTACCCCCCATCTCAGCCTTACTTTGACCTTCTGATAAAGATCCTGGGTTGCATTACAAAACCCTCATCTATTAACTTAGCACAGTAGGCTCCAGATCTAATCACTTCGTAATTCCCTTTATCTCTGCCCTGGCTCTGAAGGGTTGCCTTTGGTGAGAGAAGAGGGTCCCACATTTCCATTGTTTTTCAAATTTCCTCCTTTTTCTCTATCTTCAATCCCATAGGGATCATTATTTACCTTTCTAGAGTGGTCTCTGCATGGTCTAGAAGTAAAATTTGTCAAGTATTGAGTATATCTGTTAGTTCCCTTAATTTAGGATTTCTGCCCAATATCCTATCCAGGTTATTCTAAATTTGTCTACATGCCTGGCTCTCAGAAGACTCCAAGGTACCAATCCATTTCTAAAAGAATGAGGAACCATGCAGTTTTTGTGAACTATACCTCCTGAGCTCTTCACTTACTCTGAGATCTTGAACAAGTTACTTAGACTTTTTGTATCTCAGTTTCCTCTCCTCTAAAATGGAGGAAAAATAAGACTTATCTGAAAGACCTATAGGGAGGACAAAAGATGGTATACATGTTGCAGGCCCTTTGAGGCTACTTACTAATATCCTTTCTCTCTCCCAGAAAAGACTACCTCAGGATCACATTGGGACCCTGCAAAGCAAAAAGATTCTGAGTTCTGCTCAGCTCTGCTAAACGAGAATCTCAGAGAAGATGGGGGATGGCTGAAAATCTTTACATTTAATTCTGATCAAAGTGATAATTCTGACATACATATGTGGTAGGCGCCATTCTAAGAATGGCCCCCAATGACCTCACTCTTGCATAATCCCATCCCTTTTGAGTAGGGATGAAATCTGTGATTATGATGAGATATCATTTGCCCAGGAAGAGGAAATCTGTGATTATGATGAGATATCATTTGCCCAGGAAGAGATTATCTGAGTGAGTTTCATCTCATCACATGAGCACTTTAAAAGCAGAGTTTTCTCCAGCAGATAACAGAAAATATGTGAAACCCTAAGGAGAGAGCCCAGTGGAGCTCACCTGGACTTTTGACCTATGGAACTATGAGATAATAAAATGGGGATTGTTTGAAGTCACTAAACTTGTGGCAACTTGCTATGCAGCCATAGAAAATCAGAACTATATTCAAACTTGGGAACAGCTAGAAATAATATCCTATTCTCACTCCTCTATCCTCTGTGCACACTAGCATTGATTTATCTCTGTCTGCATTTGAAGGTTTTGTTTTTTTTTAACTGAAAGAAGGTAGATGAACGTTTTTATAAGAAGGGCTGAGTAATGGGAGAAAAAAAACCCAGGAAGTTGAAAGGTGATAGAATAGTGACTAGTTTTCAGTCTCTTAGGAGCCTAAAAGTTGAGAGTTCAAGGGGGATTTGAGGGGCTTTCAAACATATGGAAAGCTGCTTTTGCCAAACCCAGAGGCAGTGTCCTTGGCAGAGCCCTGGGCAATCCCATGCTGGCTAGTGAGTCTTCTCCCACGCAATGTCCATAGACACAAGCTACCAACCAACAGAAGGAAGATGGGACTCACACCTTTGGGTGTCTTCTGCAAATAACTGGGGCCACTGATGGAAGTGGGAGCAGTTTGTGGGACAATGGCTAATTAGCAGGGCCCATCAGACTAGCAGACATCTAGGCTGCATGTGGAAAATAAGTACCATAGGTATGATATTTAGTAGACTTTTAATAAAGGCTGGTTCTCGCTTAAGTTTCCCCTTAATTGACAAGAATGTATGATAGTCCTGATTATCAAATCCTATTCCTGGCCTAGTTCTACATTCCCTGTTAATTTGAGCAAGTATTTATTTCTGTCTATTGTAGCTGCCTATGATACTGGAGTGGGAATGCAGGAGACATGGGTTCAATCCCTGGGTTGGGAAGATCCCCTGGAGAAGGAAGTGGCAACCCACTCCAGTATTCTTGCCTGTAAAATTCCATGGACAGAGAAGCCTGGCTGGCTACAGTCCATAGGATCACAAAGAATTGGATGCAACTGAATGACTGAGTACACAAGCATGCACATGTACTTTCAAATATAGGTAAGCTTTTTAATGTAACTCAGAGCAAAAGAAAAATAGTGTATGCTTTGTATTTTTAATTCCTATCACTCAGTTGAAGTCTAAATGTATATTTTTAGTTTGTAGAGTAAAATGTTAATGAAGATTTTGAAAGCTCTATATGTTATGGGAAAAATTAAGAAACTTCTAATATAGAGAGAATAGAGATACAGCATTAACTAGAAAATTTTAGGAAGATTGTCATCTTTTTTGAATCAACAGTCTTTATTAAAATTTAAATAACAAGGCAAAATAATGGAGATTATCATAATTCTAATCTTTGTAGAACTGTATAGTGTTCTAAGATTCATAACATTAAATAAAATAATCTTAACCTCCAAGACTGCCTTTGGATTTTAGTTATTTAGTTCTATTTAGGCCATGAATCTTCAGTTGTGTTTTCTTTTTTTTTTTTTCAATTGTGTTTTCTGAAAATAATTACCATGCAGCCTAATGAAGCAGAATTAATAACTATAAACGGAGAGATAACAAGGATACTTTCATCATTTTTCTTCATGCATAGAAAGGCAGACAAAGGATTTCAGAATTGCCTTGTCATGTACTTATATACAGGATGTTCAAACAAGATAAAATAGCTGCAATTACATTCTTAAAAGGCTGCTTGAATGAAAGACTTTAATGCAATACTTTGCAGATTAAAATAGCAATATAGCAGGGCTTACAAACCACCAGTGGTTGCCTGCAGAAAACATGGCTCCTATGCCAGAAACTGCCAAAGAAATAGCCAAAGCAGTGTTTCTGAAGATAACAAGTATCTCTTATCCGTAAATAAGCCAGTTCAGTTCAGTCACTCAGTTGTGCCCAGCTCTTTGAACGCCAGGCTTCCCTGTCCATCACCAACTCCTGGAGCTTACTCAAACTCATGTCCATTGAGTCAGTGATGCCATCCAACCATCTTATCCTCCGTCATCCCCTTCGCCTCCCACCTTCAATCTTTCCCAGCATCAGGCTCTTTTCAAATGAGTCAGTTCTTCACATCAGGTGGCCAAAGTATTGGAGTTTCAGCTTCAGCATCAGTCCTTCCAGTGAATATTCAGGACTGATTTCCTTTAGGATGGACTGGTTGGATCTCCTTGGAGTCCAAGGAACTCTCAAGAGTCTTCTCCAACACCACAGTTCAAAAGCATCAATTCTTCGGTGCTCAGCTTTCTTTATAGTCCAACTCTCACATCCATCCATGACTACTGGAAAAATCATAGCTTTGACTAGATGGACCTTAAGCCAGGGAAGATGTTAAAATTAAATTAAACTAAATAAGCCAGGGAAGATGCTAAAATTGGTGTGCATTCCACAAAAGCCAAATTTCAGATGGAGATGCAGGGAACTGTGTTATCTTAGAAGCAAATTAATTTGGTCCATTGCCACATTTCTGGACTCAAGATTTAATAACAGTTTTATTTTCCCAAGTGATGCTGTGAGACAGCAAGTACATGAAGAAGTACTAAGAACAAAGTATGGAAATGATGGCAATAATTCTCTGCTTCAGAAATCAGAGAGGATCTTTTTCAGATAGCACACAGAGCTTTCATTTGTTGCCTCAAAAAATTATATCCTCAGCATTGTTAGCAGATATGGTGTGTGGTCCCTGGAGAAAGACACAGGCATGGTTTTCTTGACATTAAGAAGTCATTTTTGGCCTAAACCATTTTATGATCTAAGCCTGGCCACAATGCTGGCCCTTGAACAGGTCTCAGTAATAATCTTAAGGGCAGTGAGAGAATTCAGGAACAAAGGAAAAGGAGCCCCAAAACAGTTCAGCAATAAAACAGAGTCCTGCTGCTGCTGCTGCTGCTGCTGCTAAGTCGCTTCAGTCGTGTCCGACTCTGTGTGACCCCATAGATGGCAGCCCACCAGGCTCCTCTGTCCATGGGATTCTCCAGGCAAGAACACTGGAGTGGGTTGCCATTTCCTCCTCCAACGCATGAAAGTGAAAAGTCAAAGTGAAGTTGCTCAGTCGTGTCCGACTCTTAGCGACCTCATGGACTACAGCCTACCAGGCTCTTCTGTCCATGGGATTTTCCAGGCAAGAGTACTGGAGTGGGGTGCCATTGCCTTCTCCAAAACAGAGTCCTAGTTCCTCCTAAACAATATACAACAATCTGATACATATATTCTGCAGGAGCTAAGGCCCTTGCCCAGGAGGAGGATGGTAAAGACCCGCTGAGACCCCAGACTGGTGGGAACCAGAAGGTTGATGATTCAGATTCCTGGAACACCATCCTGTTACCTCATCATCAACTAAACAGAAAGGCATACACCCTACAGATGTCACTCCAAACACTACCTTTAAAAACTTCCCTGAACACTACCTGGGAGTTTGAGTCTTTTGAGCACCAGGCTTCTGTTCTCCTTGCTTCAGTTTAGTTCAGTCACTCAGTCATGTCCGACTCTGTGACCCCATGAACTGCAGCACGTCAGGCCTCCCTGTCCATCACCAACTCCCAGAGCCTACCCAAACTGATGTATACTGAGTTGGTAATGCCATCCAACCATCTCATCCTCTGTCGTCCCCTTCTCCTCCTGCCCTCAATCTTTCCCAGCATCAGGGTCTTTTCAAATGAGTCAGTTCTTCACATCAGGTGGCCAAAGTATGGCAGTTTCAGCATCAGTCCTTCCAATGGTCTGATCTCCTTTAGGATGGACTGGTTGGATCTCCTTGCAGTCCAAGGGACTCTCAAGAGTCTTCTCCAACATCACAGTTCAAAAGCATCAATTCTTCAGTGTTCAGCTTTCTTTATAGTCCAACTCTCACATCCATCCATGACTATTGGAAAACCATAGCCTTGACCAGACAGACCTTTGTTGGCACAGTAATGTCTCTGCTTTTTAATATGCTGTCTAAGTTGGTCATAACTTTTCTTCCAAGGAGTAAGAGTCTTTTAATTTCATGGCTGCAATCACCATCTGCAGTGATTTTGGAGCCCAAAAAAATAAAGTCTGACACTGTTTCCACTGTTTCCCCATCTATTTGCCATGAAGTGTTGGGACCAGATGTCATTATTTTAGTTTTATGAATGTTGAGCTTTAAGCAAACTTTTTCACTCTCCTCTTTCACTTTCATCAAGAGGCTCTTTAGTTCTTCACTTTCTGCAATAAAGGTGGTGTCATCTGCATATCTGAGGTTAACTCCTTGCTTAACTCTGCAATAACCATTTCTCTGTTCCAGACTCCAACATTTAGGTTTGTTTGGCTTCACTGTGAATCAGGCAAGGGGGCTTGAGTTTGATAATGATCTCCATTCCAGGCAACTTGGAAGCAAGGCAAGAAAATGTCTGACTTGCAGTTGTCCTCGGTCATGTACTGACATTGGTTAAAAGGATAAATCTCACTGAAATCAATGGTTCATTGTGAAACTGTGTACTCAGAGTGGGTCTTGAACCCATGGTCTTTAAGCTGAGATCATACCTGGTCTCAGGACGTAATGAAGCTCAGGTTCTTGATGTTTCATAGCAGAAAAAGTTCAGTGACAGACAAAGTGATAGGTGAGAAGTGGATTTATTTAGAGAGAAATACATTCCACAGACAGAATGGGGGTCATCTTAGAAGGTGAGAGCAGCCCCAAAATATGGTGTTTTAGGGCTGGGTAATTTCATAAGCCTTTGAGTGGGAGGATTTGTCCAATTATTTGGGGGAAGGGGTGAGGATTTCCAGGAAATGGATATGGTCCCTGATGGTTGGGCTTGGAACAGTCATGGCACTGGTGGGTGTGTCACTTAGCTTATACTAATGTCTTACAGAGCTTCCCAGGTGATGCAGTAGTAAAGAATCTGCCTGCCAATGCAGGAGACACAGGAGATGAGGGTTTGATCCTTGGGTCAGGAAGATCCCCTGGAGAAGGAAATGGCAACCCACTCCAATATTCTTGCCTGGAAGAGTCCATGGACAGAGGAACCTGTCCATGGAGTCCATGGAGTCACAGAGAACTGAACATGATGAGCAACTGAGCACACATGTAATGTATTTCAATGAGTGTATAATGAGGCTCAAAGCACGCTACAGTTCATGGAGTCACAAAGAGGCCAACATGATGAAGGGACTGAACAAAGGGTTCAGTTCATTTCAGTTCAGTTGCTTAGTCATGTCCAACTCTTTGCAACCCCATGGACTGCAGCATGCCAAGCCTCCCTGTCCATCACCAACTCCCAGAGCTTACTCAAACTCATGTACATAGAGTCGGTGATGCCATCCAGCCATCTCATCCTCTGTCGTCCTCTTCTCCTCCTGCCTTCAATCTTTCCCAGCATCAGGGTCTTTTCCAAGGAATCAGTTCTTCACGTCAGATGGCCAAAGTATTGGAGTTTCAGCTTCAGCATCGGTCCTTCCAATGAATATTCAGGACTGATATCCTGACAGAGTTTCAGTTCAGTTCAGTTCAGTTCAGATGCTCAGTCCTGTCCGACTCTTTGCGACCCTATGAATCGAAGCACGCCAGGCCTCCCTGTCCATCACCAACTCCCGGAGTTCACCCAGACTCATGTCCATTGAGTCAGTGATGCCATCCAGCCATCTCATCCTCTGTCGTCCCCTTCTCCTCTTGCCCCCAATCCCTCCCAGCATCACAGTCTTTTCCAATGAGTCAACTCTTCGCATGAGGTGGCCAAAGTACTGGACTTTCAGCTTTAGCATCATTCCTTCCAAAGAAATCCCAGGGCTGATCTCCTTCAGAATGGACTGGTTGGATCTGCTTGCAGTCCAAGGGACTCTCAAGTCTTCTCCAACACCACAGTTCAAAAGCATCAATTCTTCGTTGCTCAGCCTTCTTCACAGTCCAACTCTCACATCCATACTTGACCACTGGAAAAACCATAGCCTTGACTAGACGAATCTTTGTTGGAAAAGTAATGTCTCTACTTTTGAATATGCTATCTAGGTTGGTCATAACTTTTCTTCCAAGGAGTAAGCATCTTTTAATTTCATGGCTGCAGTCACCATCTGCAGTGATTTTGGAGCCCCAAAAAATAAAGTCTGACACTGTTTCCACTGTTTCCCCATCTATTTCCCATGAAGTGATGGGATCAGATGCCATGATCTTCGTTTTCTGAATGTTGAGTTTTAAGCCAACTTTTTCACTCTCCACTTTCACTTTCATCAAGAGGCATTTTAGTTCCTCTTCACTTTCTGCCATAAGGGTGGTGTCATCTGCATATCTGAGGTGATTGATATTTCTCCCAGCAATCTTGATTCCAGCTTGTGTTTCTTCCAGCCCAGCGTTCCTCATGATGTACTCTGCATATAAGTTAAATAAGCAGAGTGACAATACACAGCCTTGACGTACTCCTTTTCCTATTTGGAACCAGTCTGTTGTTCCATGTCCAGTTCTAACTGTTGCTTCCTGACCTGCATACAAATTTCTCAACAGGCCGATCAGGTGGTCTGGTATTCCCATCTCTTTCAGAATTTTCCACAGTTTACTAGAAATCAAATCTTCCATCTGGATCTAGTTGGTTCTAACCAGATTTTGTCATGTCTATGGCTATGTCATTCTTTTAAAGGTTGTGCCCTGCCCCTTTCCTCCTGTTTCAGTTGGTTAAAATGAACTTAGGGCATGTGTATTATTTTTTGTTGGTTTCTACTGAGGTAGCCATGCCCCAAGTGGTGCATCATCCATGCTGCTTTCTTGCTTTCTGAAGCAGGGCCTCCCTGGAACTTAGAATTGTCTGTAATTCTCTTTCCCTCTCTCTCTTTGCTCATTTTTAAACCTTTCATGAAGACTTTGTAAATTGTGCTTGTTCTCCCTTTCAAACTGTCTGAAGTTAATGTATCTATTGTTCTATAATTGCCAGGTTCCTTTAGTAAGGATCAAGAGTGTCCCATGATTAGAGGCACTGATGTGTCTCTCTGCACAATCTTACTAACAGATGATATCATATAATGGAAACAATATGTATCAACCAACAGCCACAAAAAAATCATGTG
This sequence comes from Bos indicus x Bos taurus, assembly GCF_003369695.1. NCBI lineage: Eukaryota > Metazoa > Chordata > Mammalia > Artiodactyla > Bovidae > Bos > Bos indicus x Bos taurus. The sequence continues at coordinate 49,859,602 of NC_040080.1, forward strand.
ACCAGTCACAGTGATTTAGTGAGATTCCTTCTCTGCCCTTTTAGAGTCCTACAAGCATCTTACATGAAACACACAAAGGCAAAATGTAACAATATTCTGACACTGGAAGCTTGAAGGCAGAGCTCTCCAATAAAAACATTATGTGACTCACATATGTAAAGTGTTGATTGTATATGCAATTTAAAGTAGCCATATTTAAAAAAAAAAAACAAACAGGTAAAAAGAACAGGTGAAGTTCATTGTTGATTTATTTGGTTTTGGTTTTTATAAGAAAAAAATGAGACCATAGACACTGAAAATGTCACAGAACAAATGTATAACTTAATGAGTTTTTATAAGGTGAGTAAGACTGAGCACCGAAGAATTAATGCTTTCCAACTGTGGTTCTGGAGAAGACACTTGAGAGTCTCTTTGACTGCAAGGAGATCAAACCAGTCAAACCTAAAGGAAATCAGCCTTAAATATTCATTGGAATGATTGATGCTAAAGCTGAAGCTCCAATACTTTGGCCACCTGATGTGAAGAGCCAACTCATTGGAAAAGACCCTGATGCTGGGAAAGATTGAGGGCAGGAGAAGGAGACAACAGATGATGAGATAGTTGGATGGGATCACTGACACAATGGACATGAGTTTGAGTGAGCTCCAAGAGTTGTTGATGGACAGGGAAGCCTGGCATGCAGTCCATGGGGTAGCAAAGAGTTGGACGAGACTGAGCAACTGAACAGCAACAACATCTCTGTCACAATTAACCAAGTTAAGAAATAGAACTTTTCAGACTACTTCAGAAGTCTCTTGTTGTGTCTTGGCCCAATTTCAGCCCAATCCTGCCTTCCATGCACTATCAGTTTCCTGACTTTTTAAAATTTATAGACATTATTTTTAAAACGGTTGTAGATTTACAGAAAAAATGAGCAGATGGTACTGAGAGTTTCCTTGTGCCTCCACAGACATACCCAGTTTTCCCTATTATTAGCATCTTTCATTAACTGGTATATACAGTTAATGAATCAATATTGATAAATTATTATCAACTAAGTACAAAGTTTATTCAGATTTCCTTTATTTTTATCTAATGTTCTTTTATTGTTCTAGAGTCCAATCCAGGATTGAACTTATTTTGTAGGGGTTGAGGAGAGAGAACACTTTATTAAATATTTTACAATATCACCTTGCCATACTCATTAATAAAGTTATAGTCCTTTATTAGTCTTTAGTTATAGTCCTTTAAAAGCTTTAGTGAGAGCAGGAACAGTTACATACACTCACTCTCATAGGCTCTAAAGTGGGCCATTTACAAAAGGATGCATCATTAATTTTCAGGAAAAGTCATGTAGCTAATTCACAATATTCTGCCTAGATATTCTCACATTTTTCTCCCATTTGTGAGTCAACATTTGACTTCAAACTTATAAATGTTTCACATTTTAAAAGTTCTAAAATGTTCTGGAATTCCATTCCAATCAAAACAATTTTGTCAATTAGTTCAGTTTTCAGACTAATTCCCTAAGCCTATTTCATTCATCTTGTAGCAGAAATCAATTACATTTGAACTAAAAATTATAGAAAATAATACTGTTACATTATTTAAAGAACTCTGAGCATAGGAAGATACAACACATGTGTGGTTGTTTATGCATAAATAGCCCAGCAGTAAAAGCTGATACAGCTTAATTGGCCTCATGGTCTCATAAGCTCTCCTTCCCTCACCGCTCTCCCAGTTTTCTTCTTCTGAACTCATGGGAGTTCATCACAGCCCTCTATCGTCCCCTTTCATCAATCTTTCAAATAGTAAGAATCTTAGGGAAAGAAATGAAAAGACTGCTCTTTTAGCTTGAGGTCAATGGAGGAGACCTCCATTGGATGGTTGGTGGAAGGTTGGCAACATGTGCAGAAAATATGACTTTTAAACATACTCAAACTTTTTAATGATAAAATTTAAAGCCATTTTCCTCAAGCTTTTAAATTCAACATACAAATCTGATTATTCTATTAATAAATCTAGTACATTTTAATAAGGGGGCTTTGATTAATATTCTCAAGTTGAACAAGCTAAACTACTTCCAACCTGTTATGTTTACAAGCTTAGTTTAATTAAATTTTCCCTAAATGTTTTAAACTGCATTAATAAATTCAACATATTCAATTTTCTTTTTTAAGTACATTTATCACCTTTCCTGACAAGCAAAACATTCTCAATACTTACAGACTAAATTAGATTTATAAATATAACAAATCTCTTAAACATTCCAATACTGTATTTCTTGCACACCATAAAATCCTCTTACACCTTTCAGCAATAAATTACAAATCTAAAGTCAATTACCCCATTACACATTTCAAGTTGGAATCAGAAGGCTAATCTCTCAGCCATTCTCCTACACCCAATTATTTTGAACACTACATATATACTGTGAATACCAAATATACACAGATTGTTGTTCCTAAATTTAATACAAAAGTGTTAATACTGGGGATTTGGTCTCTTGCTTTTCTATATTTAATTCTAAGTCTTCCCAAGGCTAAAATACATGAACACACTACAACTAAGGGAACAGTTACAGCATCTCAAAATGAGTTGATGCTCCCATCCCAAGCAAGTTGCATTGATTTCTTGCCAGAGATTTTTTGGCTCAGGGCAGGATATGAATTCCAGGGTTATTTTTCTAGCACTAAAAATAAACACAACTCGCCTTTTTTAAGTTAGTCACTTATTCCAACTGGGGACAATAATCCAAATCTTTCCAAGGGAAATAGTTTTGCTGAACCCATCTTCTCTGTGTTAATTACATCATTATCTAATTCTTTGAATTTGCAACCCACTCCATCCCTTAAGCTGCTTCATCTCTTTACATGGATTCAACTAGTCTTTCTACTACTTGATTGAAGCAAGCATTATTTTCAAATTTTTGTCTTTGTCTATTATCTGTCCAATCTCTAAGTCTTATCAACTCTTTTGCCCCTTTGCTGTTTGTTCATCTCTGGGTTGGGAAGATCCCTTGGAGGAAGGAGGGCGTGGCAACCCACTCTAGTATTCTTGCCTGCGGAAATCCCATGGACAGAGGAGCGGGGTTGCAGTCCATGGGGTTGCAAAGAGTCAGACACAACTGAAGCGACTTAGCATGCAGCACATGCACATCTCACTGCTCTATGGAGATTATTACTGACATCCTGATTTCCCAAGGGAAACATCTGAATATAGATTTTGTTCCCAAGCACTTCTTTGCAAGTGGGTCTGGGAGCTGCTGATAACCATTGATAAACTTTTTCCCCCAGAAAATTCATTCTTTTTTTTTAAGAATGTATTAAAATTTGTTTTAATTCATCTGCACCAGATCTTAGTTGTGTTTTTAGTTGCGCCACGTGGGATCTAATTCCCTGACCAGGGATCAAACCCAGGCCCCCCTGCACTGGGAGTGTGGTATATTAGCCACTGGACTACCAATGAAGCCCTCAGAAAATTCTTTCTTGAACTGTGGCTTCTGTTGACTGGCTTTTATCTCTTTATGCCCCTAACCTCCCTTCCTACCATTCCCTACCTTGCTCTCTCTACTTCTCAGCAGACTTTCATTTCTGCTTGTCTCCATGCAGGACCTTTTCCCTGGCATTCCTTCTGCCCAGCTCCCTCTCCCTCCCCTCACCTTTAATCTTCAGGTCTTGGTTTCAATTCCACTTGCATTAACTTCTTTCTTTATGAGCTCACACATTCTAATGAAGTCCCTATTGAGAAAGACCCCATCTGGGCTGTGATACCTTTTCCGGGTGGTCTGCCCCACAGGGCTCCACTAGGGCAAGGGCTGTGTTTGTGCTTAGTTTTTATTCTCAGTGCCTAGCACATGTCTGGCATACAACTAATTGTTCCACAAAACTATTTATAATGTAGATTTGAATTTAAACTCTAATTTCTAAGAAAGAAGAAATACTGTATCTTGAAATTTAGCATTTGAAAGAAACAGGTTTAATAAGGAGTTAAAGATTTCTGCAGATTTCACAGAGGGAGTGGATAGTGGAGGGACACATAGGTAGATGCAGGTTATTAGTGATGTTTATGATTGCTTATTATATTATGCTTTATGCGTGCACACTAAGTCACTTCAGTCAGGTCCGACTCTTTGCAATCCTATGGACCATAGCCCTCCAGGCTCCTCTGTCCATGGGGTTCTCCAGGCAAGAATACCGGAATGGGTTACCCTACCCTCCTCTGGGGGATCTTCCCGACTCAGGGATCGAACCTACTTCTTCTGCATCTCCAGCATTGCAAGCAGATTCTTCACCAATGAGCCATCAGGGAAGACCATTATGCTTTATACCTAATATTTATTACAGAACTCTATATGTATTAAATATGTTGTAGTTAGAGTATCAAATATAAAAATAATAAAGGAAAAATGGAATCATAAGAAAAAGATTTCTGACGGTTTCAAATTTGACATATATAGAGAGAAACGTTATACTGAAATTAACATACAGAAAAATGCCCAAGTCAGTGTACAGCTTGATGAGAGTTCATGTAACCAGTTCCAGATCAAACAGAACCTTCCCAGCACCTCAGAAGACCCTCCTGTGTCCCCTAACAGTGGCTTCCACATTTACTTAAATTTGATTAGGAAAAAACCTGATGTCACTTCATTACTCCAAAACTTAGTGGCTTAAAACAGCAATACTCATTAATTTGCTAACAAGTACACAATTTGAGAAGGGCTTGGAGAGACAGCTGTATGTGTTCCATGTGGCTTTTGACTAGGGACAAAGAAAAACACATGCTTACCCCTATATCACTAGTTCTAACTGGACTTGAAACTAGGAATCTATTTCAATCCATTTTTTTTTTGGCTGACTGGATCAATCCCAACCTGAAACCAGACCTGCATTTGGATTTTGAGTCAACTGAGCCAATATATTTGCTTTTAAGCCAGTTGGAACTGTATTTTCTGTTGTTTACAACTATAAGATTCTTAACAGATAAGAGAGAGATCAGGGTGTAAAGAGAGAATAAAGCATCTCTGAGAAGAAAGAAGAGGGATTCAGATGATCAGGGACTAGGAAGAGATGTCCCTAGTGATGGAGGAGAAGCAGGGATGGATCCCACATGTCTTTTGGTGGCAGTGCCCTGAGGAGATGGAAAGACCTCAGAGGGATGGAGTGGTGACCAAGGGAGGTGGCTGCCTGGCTGAGGTTGGGGGGAGATTCCAGCAGCAAAAGCCAAACCATCATTCCGTAAGTGAGGCACAAAAATCAGTAGACAGCATCCAGATCTGAATGGACTAGGGGGAGAGACAATAGCCATCTCCACAGAGGCCAGTGTGGACAGTTGACTGAGGGCTTCCAAAATGTGGGTCCTGCATGAGACCACAAAACTTTGGCTTGACTCCCAGGAAGGGAAAGGAAAGCTCCAAGAATGACCATGATCAATTTCCTGCCAACCAGGCAGAGTAGGAGCATGACAGGAAGAATCAAGTTGATACGTAGAAAATAATTTTTCAGTACACCTGGCTTTGTGGACTGGGATTCCTATCAACTAAACAAGAGTGATAAAGAGCTTGCCTGAGTTGGACTTAAGTTTTGAATACTGGAGGGAATGTGAGCAGAATGTGGGAGATTGATTGGTAGGGATCTGATGCAGAATGCTTAGTAGGTGAAGCTCCCCTTGAGGGTTGGGGAAGGGAAAGTAACTTACAAGCTCTTCCACTACAACCCTTCTCCATTACAGAAAACTACAAGTGGTTCTGAATATGCAAATTAGTCTACATGTGATTGCCTAATAGAGAAATGATAACAATAAAATACAAAAGGTATCTTGACTCATGAAATTTTACCCAATAGTTTAATATTTTACTCCACAAAATTTATTCCACTTTGTTACACTAGGTAACAATAGACAACAGCAACGAAGATGCACATAGCTAAATATAGCAAGCCACAGAAGAATACAGTACCATATAGAATAGCCATGATTCAGCCAATGTTTTTCTCTTGCCTTGATTTAGCCATGTCCTCAGTCTAAGAGATGGAATTTTCCCTGATATTTGTTTATTGAATTCTTGTCTCCATAAATCACCAGCCGCAACTTTTTTTTTTTAATTGGAGTATAGCTGATTGACAATGTTGTGTTAGTTTCAGGTGCACAGCCAAGTGAATCAGTTATACATATACATAAATCAAATATTTTTTAAGATTCTTTTCCCATATAGGTCATTACAGACAGTACAGTAGGTCCTTATTGGTTATCTATTTTATATATAGTAGTGTGTGTATTCAACCTGTTGTTACACTCTTTACATCAAGCTAGCTTCACTTTTTAAAAGTAAAACCCAATATATAATTTCTTATAATAGGGGTTGGGGCTTCCCTGATAGCTCAGTTGGTAAAGAATCCACCTGCAATGCAGGAGACCCCAGTTAATTCCTGGGTCAGGAAGATCTCTGGAGAAGGGATGGGCTACCCACTCCAGTATTCTTGGGCTTTGCTTGTAGCTCAACTGGTAAAGAATCTGCCTGCAATGCAGGAGACCTGGGTTCAGTCTCTGGGTTGGGAAGATACTGTGGAGAAGAGAAAGGCTACCCACTCCAGTAGTCTGGCCTAGAGGAGTCCATGGACTGTGTAGTCCAAGGGGTCACAAAGAGTTGGCCACGACTGAGTGACTTTCATAATAGGGGTTAAACTTGTCTTTTAATTGTATTTTTATTAGAATCAGGTTTGTTGTTGTTAGTGCTGTGGTGATTAAGTTGCATACATTTTAAGTGGTCTGTCCCAACCAACTATTTTCTCTAAGACTTGTTTTAACTGTGCTTTTTTGCAGAATGGAGTCTTTTCTGAATATGTTTACGGATTCGTGTGGAGCTGCTTGTAGTGTTCTTGCATTAGCCACCAGGTGGCATCCCTAGGTGGTTGCCCCAGGCAACTTTGCTTTCCAGGAATTCTGAGAGTTTAAGGTCAGGAAAGTAGCAGGTGTGCCTGTTTCCACACCTTGCCTCTTCCAACTTGTCGGAGTTTTGCCTGCTAACTGCTGCTGCTGCTGCTAAGTCGCTTCAGTCGTGTCCGACTCTGTGCGACCCCATAGACGGCAGCCCACCAGGCTCCCCAATCCCTGGGATTCTCCAGGCAAGAACACTGGAGTGGGTTGCCATTTCCTTCTCCAATGCATGAAAGTGAAAAGTGAAAGTGAAGTCGCTCAGTTGTGTCTGGCTCTTCGCGAACCCATGGACTGCAGCCTACCAGGCTCCTCTGTCCATGGGACCTCCAGGCAAGAATACTGGAGTGGGGTGTCATTGCCTTCTCCAGCCTGCTAACTACTCTTACTTTAAAAATCTAACAAAAGGATGGAAGAATTGCTCTTCACTCTTTTGCTTTAAGTTCATAATACTTGTCATTTTTTTGAGTATTTTCTTTATAGAGTTCCTGGCCGATCTTTTTGGCCTTGATTAACTTATGAACCAACTCCTAAATCCACTTTTCTATCCTGACCCTTCTTGAAGTGCTATCATGTCAATCCAGGCTGGTTTAATCCTCATCAAATGCTCAAGAAATGTGGAGATGAGCCCTTTAAAAGCCCATCAATAGCTCTGAGCAATATGCAGCATAGTTCAGTGCCATCTTTCTGCCGTTTCTTTCCACCTCCATCCTCCTTCCTGTTGATACTGATGCTGAAGTTATAGCAAATATCCTCCAGGTTTCTGCTACTGTTCACTGGGTTTTCAGTTTATACTTGATAACTGTTTTTCCTCTACATACTTCCTGTACCACATGAATATTTTAAATAAGTATATTGCCTTATATTGCATTATCATCTACTTCTTTGGAATCCTTTCTTCATTTATTTTTTCCCCCAGTTCAAATACTACTTTCTACAAAAAGCCTACCCAGATTCATGTTAACCAGAATTACTCAGCCTTCTCCCCACAGTCTGAAAAACCTTGTCCTATATCTATATAAAAGCATCTACTGCCAGGGCAGAAGTGTATCCTGGGCAACCCACAGCCTCTGCATGTGGGAGAACTTGGGTTTGCTTCCTGTTTTTCCACTTTTGAGGGCAAGTTATGAAGCCTTATGCTTACCTGGTGGCTCAGAGGTAAAGAATCCACTTGCCAAGGCAGGAGATACAGGTTTGATCCCTGGGTTGGGAAGGTCCCTTAGGGAAGGGCATGGCAATCCTCTCCAGTAATCTTGCCAGGGAAATCCCAAGGACAGAGGAGCCTGGTGGGCCACAGTTTATGGGGTCACAAAAGAGTCAGACATGAGGACATAACTTAGCAACTGAACAGCAACAATATGAAGCCTTAACTACTCTGGGCACCAGTTGTCTCATCTGTTAAACAGGAATAGTGATACCTATCTCATACGGCATTGTAAAAATTAAATTGTGTATCTAGGGTTCTTAGCACAGTACTTACCTACTGTAGTGGTTCTGTGTCTGGCACATATTAAGGACTTGAATTGATCTTGGATATTATTAATAGTATTTAGGATATTTATTCATTTACTTTAAAAATATTGTGGAATGTCTTAATTTTGGGGGGTTACTATAACATAAAGCCATGGACTAAATAGGTTAAAAACATCAAAAACTTATCCCTTACAGTTCTAGAGGCTGGAAGTCTCTCAAACCTCACCAAGGTCAGGGTGCCAGCACAGTAAGGCTCTGGGAATGGCCCTCTTCCCAGTAGCAGACTGCTGACCTCCTACTGTGTCCTCACATGATAGAAGGGGTTAGGAGCTCCTTGGAGCCTCCTTTATAAGTCACTAATCCCATTCATGAAGAGGGTTAGGATTTCAACAGATGAATTTAAGGGAGGAGGGAAGGGTGCACAAATGTTCCATAGCATGAGGCTTACTCTACAGAGCAGTGATGGTAGTTTAGTCACTAAGTCATATCTGACTCTTGTGACACCATGGACTGTTAGCCTGCCAGGCTCCTTTGTCCATGGGGTTTCCGAAGCAAGATTACTGGAGTGGGTTGCCATTTCCTTCTCCAGGGGATCTTCCCAGGGATTGAAACTCAGGATCAAACTCAGGTCTCCTGCAGACAGTCAGTCTCTTGCATTGCAGGCAGATTCTTTACTAAGTGAGTACTCCCTACTTACCAGAGTAGGGAGAGGCATATTGCTATGGACTGAATTGTATCCCCCCAAAATTCATAGGTTGAAGCCCTAAACTCCAATGTGTCTGCATTTGGAAATAGGGGTAGGGCCTTGCTGGAAGTAATTAAGGTTAAATGTGGTCATAAGTATGGGACCCTGAACCAATAGGATTAGTATCCTTATAAGAGATACCAAGTAGTTCTCTCTCCCCACCTCTCTCTCTGCCATGTGAGGACATAAGAAGGTAGTCTATAAGCCAGGAGTAGCATTCACACCAAAACCCGACCATACTAGCACTGGACTTAGACTGAGCTTGGACTTCCAGGCTCTAGAATTGTGAGAAAATACACTGTTTAAGCCACCAATCTATAATATTTTGTTGTAGCAGCCCAAGATGACTAATATATGTGCATGCTTGCATGTTACATGGTTTCAGTCATGTCCAACTCTCTGTGACCCTAAGGACTGCAGCCTGCCAGGCTCCATTGTCCATGGGATTCTCTAGGCAAGAATACTGGAGTGGGTTGCCATGCCCTCCTCCAGGGGATCTTTCTGACCCAGGGATCAAACCCACATCTCCTACGTCTAACCTGCATTGGCAGGTGGGTTCTTTACCACTAGTGCCAACTAATATGCACATGTAACCAAAAAGATATATAGTTCAGGTACAGGTGAGTCCCAGAAGGAAAACACAGCTGGGCGAGTGGATTTTAGAATAAGTATACATTCAGTGGACAGGAAAGGCCACCCTAAGGCCACCTAAGGAGGCGACACTGTGGCAGACCACTTAAGGAAATGAGGAAGGAGCTGCGAGAATATCTTGGGACAGAATGTTTCAAGCAGGGAACACAGCAAGTGCAAAGTCCTTGATGAATTCCTGGGCTGCTTGAGGAACAGCAAGGAGAGAGTAAGAAGCAGAGTGAGACTAGTAGGAGTGCAGAGCAGATCTCAGGGCCAGCAAGCTTGGGAAAGGTCTCTGGAGTTTCTACAATAATTGGCTGGATTTTGTGGCAAGTGTAATTTTTTGTAGTCTGCAAAACATAATTCAAAAGTAACTATTTTTAGTCCAAAAGTCTTTATTTTTCTGTCTTATTAAACTTTATCTCAGTTTGATGCTCACTGGTTAAAAACTGGTCCAATCAGTTTCAGGTCTACTTGATCATTTCTGGATTTTCCTGTCATCCCAAGTTTAAAATCAATCAATTCTTTAAAACACACACACGCACACACACACACACACACACACACCCCAAAACTCCTTTTTCTGCTTCTCTCTAGAGTAGCATTTAATCATTTAAGTTTCCAGATATTTAAAAGACAGCGCCTCTTGGGGAAGGAGGGGTACTGATCTAACTTGTCATTCCTCAATTGCCAGCACTGACATCGGCAGAATGTCTGATCCTGTCTGGTTCTCAGAGGTTGTCATCTCTCTGGATGGCATCTGTTGAGATGATCACATCCCCATTTAGTCCTTGCTCACAATCTCTTGTGACATTTTGCCCACGTGGTACCCTTTGGCAAAACTCCCTGGCTAACTGGTTTTCTCTTTCACCTAGCTTTGACAGTCCTCTAAGGAAAGAAATCCAGCTCTTGTCTTAGATGGCAGGATGCATGGTAGGGCTCCCCTGCCCACCTCTGTTCAATGGCATCCCTCTGAAGTTTTTGCGCTGAGTCACAGTAAAGTGGTAATGGAACTTTCATAAGGGGTCAGCCTCCAAATTTCAGATGGAAAGTTAGCACAAGATCTCTTCTACTCTCAGATCACCCTAAACTTATCTAGAAATTTGGGGTTAATCCAAAAAGTGTAGGTGTGACACTATCTTCTTATTTTAGAAAAAGGTTGATACTTATCTATTTCATTTCCCTCAAATGGCACTCATATCCCACCCCAGCTGAGAGAACTGTTAGAGAGTGATGAGGGAATGGGTGGGGAACATCAAATCTTTCCCAATTTACATCTGGATCAAGGCTCTTGTATTTAGAACAAAAACATTGGGCCACCTTGGTCCTCTAATTGTGGCATTCTGAGGCAACAGAGGACTTACACCCAAAGACCTGGATAGGGATGGTCATAGGACAAAAAAAAAAAAAAAAAAAACTGTGAGGGGAAAACTAATATGTCACAATATATATTACCACATTTGTAACTACTGACTTTCTAAATGCACTTGGTCAAGAAAAAGGAGCACAAGCAAGACAACTTTACAAGTACGTCTCTGTGGATTCCATCAGTTAATGGACTATATCAGTTAGCGTGTGATGAGGAGACAGAAACCACACAGTAAGCCCAACAGGGAATGTTTCATAAAAAGAATTATTAACAATTACATGAGTGCATGCTAAGTTGCTTCAGTCATGTCTGACTCTCTGAGACCCTATTGACTGTTGCCCACCAGGCTTTTCAGTCCATGGGACTCTCTAGGCAAGAATACTGGAGTGGGTTGTCATGCCCTCCCCCAGGAGATCTTCCGGACTCAAGTACTGAACCCATGTCTCTTAATTCTTCTGCATTGACAGGTGGGTTCTTTACCACTAGCACCAACGATTACAGGTGGTTAACAATAAAGGGAGAAAAGGAACTAGCAGGAAAACCCCAGGACTTAGGGAGGGTAACCAAGGAAGGACAAATTTGGAAGGGAAAGTGCCAGGAACTACTTTCAAAGGTGAGATTCAGACCTCATTGACTTGCTTTTCGTTGCTTTTTTTATTATAATCATACAGAGTGGTCTGCCTGAGAGGATCCTGCTCTTCTGCCTGACTGTTAAAGTGCTTATGTTCAGGACCCTGTCCACCAGTGGGTGGCAGGAAAGAATAAATCAACACATCTCCTGCCCCAGGCTTGCCATTCTAGGAGATATTTGGAAGACTGGTGGCTTTTTAAACTTTGTTTCTTCACTTCTCCCCATCTCTGTTCTATAAAAGGACCTGGCATCCAGACCCCGATAAGATGGTTATTTTGAGACATTAGTCTGTGTTCTTCTTGGTCTTCTGGCTTTCCAAATAAAGTCATATTCCTGGCCTCAGAACCTCATCTCTCATATTCATTGGTCTGTTGTGTGGTAAGCAGAGTGAGCTTGGACTGGGTAACATTTGGGAGTGCCCACAGGAAACACATGGCCAGAATGCAGGGGCTGAGGCAGGGTAGCTGCTGCCTGAGATGCCTGCAAGACTAACTGGGAATCTATCTGCGTGGATGCTACCAAAACTTGACAGAAGTGAACTCCACAGTATAATCATCCCTTAGTATCCCGGAGGATTGCTCCTGGGACCCCTCTGCTCACCTCTCCCTGCTAAGATACCAAAATTTGGAGATGCTCAAGTCCCTTGTATAAAATGGCACAGTATCTGCATATAATGTCCACACATCCTCCTGTATACTTTAAACCATCTCTAGATTACTTACAATTCAATGTACATGCTGTGCAAATAGAAGTAAATACAATGTAAATGATATGTAAATAGTTGCCTGTGTACTGTAAATTCAAGTTTAGCTTCTTGGAATCTTTTTGATTTTTTAATATTTTTGATCTGCAGTTGGTTGAATCTGTGGATGTGGAACCCATGGATCCAGAGAGCCTAATGTATGTTCCTCCCCCAAGCACCTGTGGTATCAATGGAAGAACTACAGCATGAACAACAGAAGAAACCAATATACCAAAACAGGAAGAGAAGACCCTTCCTCCTTTAGTTTCCCTCCAGCGCCCTCTACTGACAATGTTTTACATGGCGCCAGTGGTGAAGGAGTAATCCTTAAAGAATATATAGTTCCACCAACACCTCAGAGGCATGAAAGATGAATTTGGAGTTGAGAGGCAGTATGTTGAATACTAACATGTGAGTGAGGTACCGCACTCATGTGATCAATTGGGTGTTTACAGTGGTCTGTAGAAGAGCAGTGATTGAGAGTCTGTTGGGTACCGGGCACTGTGGCATGTGCTAATGTATAATGAGGAACATGACAGACCAAAATATCTGTCCACCTAAAGCTTGCATATGGGATGGAGACAGACAGAGATTGCCTGAAGTTAAATAAGTAAATAATAAAAAAATACAGATAACAGTTGGTTCTATGATGAAAGTAAACAGAGGGCTATAATAGAAACTAAGAAGGGGTCCTTTTTAGAATGGGCTGACAGGAAAGACCTCTCTGAGGAGGTGACAACAATTATGAATAATTTTTAAAATAGGCAAAGGTCTCTTGTCTGGAGCACCCTTCAAGTTATTCTCTGCCTGTTATTATCTACTAAATAATATCTTTAAAACTATTTAACAACTCTGTAAATTGTAGATAATCAATGCAACACAAATGAATGTTCACTATAAATATGCAAGTGAATTTCATAGGATTTTGTTCTGTGAAAGTGAAATTGATTTCCCTCCAACCCTGCCTCTGTAACAGTGTTTTGCATATATTAAGCAAATTTACTTTTAGCATTTCTGATGGCCTATATATGTAACTGCTCTTTGGAATCTTCTTTTATTCCATTGTAACATCTTACTGGTTCTCTCATTAATTAACAAGTGAAATCTTCAACATGTATTAATTTTACATTCATATGAGAGTCATAATTTACCTTTAAAAAATAACAATTTTGGGGGGAAGGCAAAGTGAGTAAAGGGGGTCAACTGTATGATGATGAATGGAAACTAAGTGGTAAGCATGCTATAATGCATAAAGAAGTCAAAATATAACATTGTACACCTGACACTTATATCACGTTATAAAACAATGATACTTCAGTTTTTAAGAAAAGATCCTTTAATACATTTAAATTCAAAGAGTCTAGTGCTGGGGTTCCCTCAGCCCGGGGCCACCAGCCTAATATTCACAACACATCAAGACTGAATGATCTGATCACACTCTCCACTACTTCATTATTTGTGTGTTGATAACACATGCCCAGAATCACATCTACAAGATGGGGTCAAAGAAGAACACAGGCTTTTAGTTTAGAGGCTGATGCAGTTTGCAGTTTTATCAAAAGTGCTCATGAAGTCAAAGAGATACTGATTTTTCTACCACTGTTGGCAGTTAAAAGAACATTTAATAGGACTCTTTATAGATATTTTTGAGCCCAAGATAGGGTTGTGCTTATAGAATCTTAGAATTTTAAAACAGTATAGAAAATTTAGAAATCATCTAGTTCAATCCCCCATCTTACATATGAATTAAGCTGGTCAGGAAAGCCCTAATGATTTGTTCAAGATCAACAACCAATTAACTGCAAGCTGAGATATAACCCAGCATTTTCCTTCTTAGTCCCATACTTGTTCAACCACCAGGAAGTTGGAGCCAACCAGACCTTCACAAGAGATTCCTGAAAATGTTACCCATACCTTCTTTTCTTCACACATAAACACTCACTCTGAAAAAGAAAGGGAGAGGTGGTATCAGTGAGGGATAGTACATGATAAGGAAAGAGCTTTGGGTTCAGATATAGTCATGGTTTTTCATCTGGTTTTACTACTTATTTGTATTTGAGCTTTAGCATCTTCATCTGCACAGTGAGCATAAACTATTATTAAATAATAATAAGTGGCCTTACTGGATTAATAATAACCTGTATAAAGTACCTGGAATATAGTAGATGCTCAATAAGTCACAGCTTTATTTTATTGAAGTATAATTGCTTTACAATGTTGTGTTAATTTCTGAAGTACAACAAAGTGAGCCAGCTGTATATATATATAATCCCTCCCTCTTGAACCCCACTCCCATTCACAACTCTCCACCTCAAAATCACAGCTTATATTAAGTTGTTGACAAAATATATTAAAATAATAATCTTGTTGTTCAGTTGCTAAGTCATGTCCAATTCTTTGTAATCTCATGGACTGCAGCATGCCAGGCTTCCCTGTCCTTCAACTATTTCCCAGAGTTTGCTCAAACTCATGTCCATTGAATTGGTGATACTATTTAACCATCTCATCCTCTGCAGCCCCCCTCTCCTCCTGCCCCCAATCCCTCCCAGCATCAGAGTCTTTTCCAATGAGTCAGCTCTTCACATCAGGTGGCCAAAGTACTGGAGTTTCAGCTTCAGCATCAGTCCTTCCAATGAATATTCAGGGTTGATTTCCTTTAGGATTGACTAAGCTCCTTGTAGTCCAAGGGCGTCTTGAGGGTCTCCTCTAGCACTACAATTCAAAAACATCAATTCTTTGGTGCTCAGCCTTCTTTATGGTCTAACTCTCACATTTGTACATGACTGCTGGAAAAACCATAGCTTTGACTATATGGCTTTTTGTCAGCAAACTGATGTCTCTGCTTTTTAATATATTGTCTACGTTTATCATAGCTTTTCTTCCAAGGAGCAAGCGTCTTTTAATTTCATGGTTGCTGTCACCATCCGCAGTGATTTTGGAGCCCAAGAAAATAAAATGTCACTGCTTCCAGTTTTTCCTCTTCTATTTGCCATGACAATAGAAGGGACCAGATGCCATGCTATATAAACCCCTCACTCTTTGCGGAATGCATGGTTGACAGTACTGACATTTTAATAATTTAGTATTTTCCTGTGTAAATGAAAGTTACACACATACCCACATATAGTTGTCTGTTTGAAAAATCCATCTTTTTTGAATGGACAATCGGCAAACATAAACCAACTCCACCAAATCAATATTCCCTCTATCTTCCACTATTTCATTTGACTGCTTGAAAATAATTCTTATGTCTTTAGACATATTCTGCTTATTTT
Source organism: Bos indicus x Bos taurus (assembly GCF_003369695.1). NCBI lineage: Eukaryota > Metazoa > Chordata > Mammalia > Artiodactyla > Bovidae > Bos > Bos indicus x Bos taurus. The sequence continues at coordinate 49,875,376 of NC_040080.1, forward strand.
CAAACTGCCTAAAGTGAAACATGAAACATTGTATTTTTAAAAGTATGTTAGGCCCTGGAGTATGAGACAATCCAAGTGAAGGCATAGCTCTGTCTGCCACATTCTCTACAAAAGTGATCAGCCCCTTGGAGTGGTAATTAATCAAGGCTCACCCTCATTGATAAAAATAACTGTTTAATGCTTTATAGTGAACAACAGGCTTTCACGTACTATATAATTTTAAATGTTCTTAGCAAACTGAAGAGAGGATGCTATGTCCTTCCTATGGCAACAAAAGCAGGGTTAGGAAAGACGTCCAGACATACTGGCTCACTAGATGAGGAAATTTATTTTGCCGTTGTATTAGTTTGCTAGAGCTGCTGTGGCAATGTACCACAAAATGAGTGGGTTAAAACAGCAGGAATTTATTGTCTCACAGTTCTGGAGGCTAGAAGTCTGAAATCAAAACCTTGGCAGGGCCATTCTCCCTCTGAAGACACTACGGAAGCATCTGTTCCAGGCTACTCTCCTAGTTTCGAGTAGCCCTTAGTTTATGGCAGCCAAACTAAGATCATGGCATCTGGTCCCATTACTTCATGGGAAATAGATGGGGAAACAGTGGAAACAGTATCAGACTTTATTTTTTGGGGCTTCAAAATCACTGCAGATGGTGACTGCAGCCATGAAATTAAAAGACGCTTACTCCTTGGAAGGAAAGTTATGACCAACCTAGATAGCATATTCAAAAGCAGAGACATTACTTTGCCAACAAAGATCCGTCTAGTCAAGGCTATGGTTTTTCCTGTGGTCATGTATGGATGTGAGAGTTGGACTGTGAAGAAGGCTGAGCACCGAAGAATTGATGCTTTTGAGCTGTGGTGTTGGAGAAGACTCTTGAGAGTCCCTTGGACTGCAAGGAGATCCAACCAGTCCATTCTAGAGGAGATCAGTCCTGGGTGTTCATTGGAAGGACTGATGCTGAAGCTGAAATTCCAATACTTTGGCCACCTCATGCGAAGAGTTGACTCTTTGGAAAAGACCCTGATACTGGGAGGGATTGGGGGCAGGAGGAGGAAGGGACAACAGAGGATGAGACGGCTGGATGGCATCACTGACTCAATGGACATGAGTTTGAGTGAACTCTGGGAATTGGTGATGGACGGGGAGGCCTGGCGTGCTGCAATTCATGGGGTCGCAGAGAGTCGGACACGACTGAGTGACTGAACTGACTGAACTGAAGTCCAATCTTCATAAGGCCTTCTCTCCCGAGTATGAGTCTGCTGTCTGCATCCAAATTTCCCTTTATAAGGACACTAGTCATTGGATTTGGTCCCTGAATGACCTCATCTTAATTTCATCATCTGCAAAGATCTTATTTCCAAATAAGGTCAAATTCACAGGTACTAGGGGTTACATGACTTTTAGAGGTACACAACTCGATTTGTAACAATTGCCATATCTTTCCTCCTTTTAGCCTTGTCAAACACACTGGTGACAAACAGCATTCATTCATTCACTCATTCATTCATAAACATTTGACTGTGTAGGAATATAGTCCCTAGCTCAAAGGTCGGAGAAGGCAATGGCACCCCACTCCAGTACTCTTGCCTGGAAAATCCCATGGATGGAGGAGCCTGGAAGGCTGCAGTCCATGGGGTCGCTGAGGGTCGGAAACAACTGAGCGACTTCACTTTCACTCTTCACTTTCATGCATTGGAGAAGGCAATGGCAACCCACTCCAGTGTTCTTGCCTGGAGAATCCCAGGGACAGGGGAGCCTGGTGGGCTGCCGTCTATGGGGTCGCACAGAGTCGGACACGACTGAAGATACTTAGCAGCAGCAGCAGCAGCTCAAAGGTGTTGTAGTGAGCTGCAGATTCTAAACAGCATTTACAGAGCGAAAAATTGTACGTACAAAGGTTAGGAGACACATAGTGAACTTGAAGAGGGCTTTTCTCTTCCTCTCTCTGTGTACCTCCAGTACTTTGAATAGTGCCAGTTTCATTCAATAAGTGATTGTTGAATGAACATAAAGTTATTGCATGCCTAAGGAACAGCGATTCCCTTGTAGTTTAGTCCCTAAAGAACCTGCCTGCAATGCAGGAGACCCAGGTTCGATTCCTGGGTGGAAAAGATCCCCTGGAGAAGGAAATGGTAACCCATTCCTTGCCTGGAGAATCCCATGAACAGAGGAGCCTGGCAGGCTAGTCCATGGGGTCGCAAGAGTCGGACACGACTTAGTGACTAAACCAAGAACAGCAAGGCCTGAAGTTCATTGTCCTTAGAGGGGTAGGCAAAGTCCCCATCGCAAAAAGCCCTGTAAACCGCACTAGGTGTAAGAAAGGAAGGCTGACATGTTGACAACAGAGATAGTATTGAGGAATTTCAGGGATGCCTGGCACCACCCTCCGAATTAATTCTCTTCTCCAGAGCTCATACAAAGATCCAGTACCGCTAGGGCCACAAGAATGAGAAGGGAGCCAGCTCTATACACTCCAAAGTAGGGTTGGGTTCTCCAGCTAAAGCTGGATGGAAACGCATGTTTTGGGCTCTAAGTCGATGTGGAGCCTCCTACTCTGCTCTTTCCACTCCATCCTGCCCTCACTCATTCCCCGCCGGATTCCCCCTCCGACTCCTGGAAGATATCGTGATGTCTCCACGCCTTCCGCTAACCCCGCGGGAGGAACCCCCGAGTGCGCTCGGGTTCGCCGGCCCCGCCCTCCTTGACTCCGAAACGCAGCAAGAGCGCACGCGCGCCTTCACGGGCAGAGCGCGAGCTCGCGAGCTCCCCGCATCCCCGTGCTCATCCGGGTCTCAGCGAGTCTCAGCCAATGGTGGACGTTCACAGCCCCCGAGGGCGGGGCTAAGCCTTCCCTCACATGGGGCCTCGGCTCACTCTAGGCGCATTCAGGCAACCGCGATTTGTTGGCCATGAAAAGGGACAGAGGCAAAGTGTCCAGCGTCTGGGAGAGGACCAATGGATTTGACATGGAGCAGCTGCCGCCTCCTAGAAGCGACTGAAATGCAAGCTGATTCCCCAGTCGGAGCGGCTGTAGTAAACACACTTCAGAAACGTGAGGTGCCGGTGGTCACGTGGGGAATGCGCCCTCCAATGAGGAGCCGAAGGCGGGGCTGAAGCCGCTGACGCGGCGGTGGCGGCGGAGTCACCCGGGCAGCCTCGGGACGGGTCACCGGCCGGCAGCGGTCCAGCGGCCTCGACCACCGCCTTGCGTGCTCTGTCCTCACTTCTCTTACCCGGGCCGAGAGGCAGCGTGGCCGACAGTGACTGAATTCTCTCTCATCCTTGTCGGTGGCTCGCCTCAGGCGGGGCCGTCTGCTCCTCAGGGGCCGCCTCGGTGGGCGAGGTTTCCGTGCAGAGAACCTCTTGGGGCTGCCCGCGCCCGCGCGGGCCCTGGTGGAATCTCGGGCTTGTGGAACTTGGTCAGCCTCCGGAGGTCCGGGGACCTCGAAGTTATGCGTCTTTTCCAGTCGTTGGCGGCGGGTGCCGGCTCCTAAAGGGCGTCACACGGGGACTCCGCTGACTGGGCAACCTCCATTCATCTTCCAGCTGCGCCGCCAGCGCCCTCTCCCTCTCCAGTCCCCTCCTCGGACTCATCTTTTCCTTCCCCTCCTCTGCTTTCCTCACTCCTTGGGTGCGGCGATTCTCCTGCGTTCGGAGGTGTCGGTTATGAGCTGGACCCTCCTACCCTGAATTTCTCGGCGGAGGAGCTCGGCGGCGCCGCACCGCGCTCCCCTCCCTCGCCCCCGGGATGGGGGTGAACGCCGTGCACTGGTTCCGAAAGGGGCTCAGGCTTCACGACAACCCCGCCCTGAAGGAGTGCATCCAGGGCGCCGACACCATCCGCTGCGTCTACATCCTCGACCCCTGGTTCGCCGGCTCCTCCAACGTGGGGATCAACAGGTGGCGGTGAGTCAAAATCCTGTGGGAAATTGATTTCGCTGTTTTAATGAATCAAGACTTTACATGCCATCAGCCAGACCTGAGAATTGAACTCTTGCACCGCCTTGCCCGTACTGTTTTAATTATTGCAGGTGCTCTAAGCATTAAATAGAAAGGACTTAATACTGAGGCGAGAGAGTTCCGGCAGCCAGAAACACCTTGGCCTTCAGGTGTGAGTTACGTGTCTCTGCGCTCGTAGGAATTCTTTCCCTGGATTTATGGAGAATTCTTAGTGGTGGAGTTAAAGAAACACCCTTCCAGTTCTCAGTGGCCCGTGTGTTGATTTCCTTGGCCTCTGTGGCATTTGGGATTGCGGTCTTTACTGTTTACGTTTGTGTGTTAACTCATAGTATGGAGAAAATCATTCATTCAGTAGAGTCCCCTCCAAATCTAGTTTTCTTCCACCTTGAGGTTGCCAGAGAAAAAGCAAGGGAAACATTTCTTTGCTCAGCTCTTCCTCTCAACTCCTCCTTGTGGTTGGCTAGACAAAGCACAGTTTTTCTTTCTAGGCAAAGTATAATCCTTCCAGGATTTAGAGCGCAGGAAGAAATCTTAGAGAAGCTTTATGATCTTTTCCTGAAATGCCAGGCCAGATGATTATTAGGCCCCGTGGTGGAAATGAAAGCATTGTTTCAACAGAGTATTGATCACCTACTGTATAGCAGGGCTTCCCTTGTGGCTCATCTGGTACAAAATCCCCCTGCAAAGCGGGAGACCTGGGTTCTATCCCTGGGTTGAGAAGATACCCTGGCAAGGGGAAAGGCTACCCACTCCAGTATAATGGCCTGGAGAAATCCATGGACTGTATAGTTTTTGGGGTCGCGAAGAGCCTGACACGACTGAGCGATTTCACTCATTATCACTCACAGCCACAGCTTTAAACTGTATACCAGCCACAGCTTTAAACACCAGGGATACAGTAATGAATGAAACAAATAGAAATTCTTGTCCTTTTCTAGCACATGTCCCAGAAAGTAGGTAGTAATGTAGTGATGATAAATGATGTGCGGAAATACAGCTTTTTGTGTACAAGGGAGTGGGATTGGAATCGGGAGTTTAAAATATGAAGTGAAGTGAAGTGAAGTGAAGTCACTTAGTCGTGTCTGACTCTTTGCGACCCCGTGGACTGTAGCCTACCAGGCTCCTCTGTCCATGGGCTTCTCCAGGCAAGAATACTGCAGTGGGTTACCATTTCCTTCCCCAGGGGATCTTACCAACCCAGGGATCAAACCCGGGTCTCCCACATTGGAGGCAGACGCTTTAACCTCTGAGCCACCAGGGAAGCAGGAAAAACTCAGAGAAAGGGACAGTTGAGCAAGATAATGAAAGAAATAGATTACAAATATCTAGGGAAAAGCATTCCAGGGAGAAGGAACTCTAAGAAAAAGGGCCTGAGGTGGAATATGCTTAACCTTTAGAAGGAGCAGCAGAAGAAACCAATGTGACTGGAACAGAGAGAGAAGAATGGTAGTGTATGAGGTCAGAGATGTAATAGGGCCAGACTGAGTAGAGTTTTATAGGCAGTTGTCAAGATTTGGGCCTTTACTCAGACGAAAATGGGAATAATTTTAAGATTATGAGCAGAAAAGTGATGTGATTTGACTGAAGGTTTTTTTTTTAAACTTCTCTGGCTGTGGTTCTGAGAACAGACCAAAATTGTGGGGTGGAGGTGGACAGGAAGCAATAAGACAGGTTAGGAGTCAATTGCATTCATCCAGGTGAGATATGATAATGACTTGGACCATAGTGATTATGGTGGACATAGGGAGAAGAAGTCAAGTGCTGAGTATATTTTGAAGGTGGAATTCACAGTATTTATTGACAGATCTGGTGTGAGAGAAAGAGAAGGAATTAGGAATAGTTTCAAAATTTGAGAAACTAGAAGGGTGAAACTGATCTTTGCTAAGTGGTCAGTTGAAGAAGCCATTGAGAGGGTGATTTGAGTTTTCTTTTGAACTTGGTTAGTATGAGATATTTATTACACATCCAAGTGGAGATAGCAGATAGATAGGTCTAGAGTTAAGGTTAGAGATCCTGGCAGGAGGCATAAATTAGAGATTCATCACTTTATAGGTAACATTTAAAACTATTAATCCATTCATTCATTGACCAAATATATGGTATGCATCTACTATGTGCTAGACACTTTTAGGTGCAGGGCATTTAAACAGAATAGCTAAAAAATCTCTGCTGTGTTGAAGCTACATTCTAATAGAGCCGTGAGACTATATGAAAACATTATGTAAATTTGTGTAGATAGAAAAGAACTGAGCCCTGGGTACTTGAATGTGTTTAAATTGTGAACCTGTGGAAGAAGTAGCATAGGAGTTTGAGAAAAAACATCTGGTAAGATAAGAAAACCTGAAGATAATGGTGTCATAGAAGCCAAGTAAAGGAGAGTGGCTCAAAGAAAATGTTTGACCTTTGTCAAGTTGCTCATCATGTGAGATGAGGACTGAAAATTGAAAATCATATTTAGCATTTTGAAATCATAATCTTGACTAAAGTGGTTTCAGTAGTGTCAGGGTCAAAAGCCTTTTTCGACTGGCTTGAGAGAGGCTGAGAGGAGAGAAGGTGGGCATAACTCACATAGATAGCTCTTTTAAGTTTTCCATTAAGGGGGGATCAGAGAAATGGTGTAGAAGAAGGTGAACTCAAGAAAAGATTTTTTTTTAAGATGAGAGAAATTACAGGATATTTGTGTTCTCATGGAAATAATACAGCAACTGTATATAAAACATTTTCATTAGCAGAATTGGTGTCATCATTGATTCTGGAAAAAGATAATACTGTTATATATTCTAATCTATTCATATCTTAACAATAATATAGTAATAAGTCTCTCTTCATAATATTGTTAGGAGAATTAAATTAGTTAAAAGATGTAAAATGCTTAAAATGTAAGTGGTACTAGGAAGTGCTTATTTGCTGTTTACTCTTAAATTGAAAGTCTTAGGTAAACAGTATCTACTTAAATGCCTACAGTCAGTTTCTTCTAGAGTACTTCATAAGTTTATGACATCTAATCTATTGAGTCCTGTAAATTAGGGGTTGTGTATTACTTAACTTTGTACACCCAGCAACTCATATTGCTGAATAGTGAGTGAAATAAAACTGATAAGTATAGGAATCCCTTGGATAGCAAGGAGATCCAACCAGTCCATCCTAAAGGAAATCAGTTCTGAATATTCATCGGAAGGACTGATGTTGAAGCTGAAACTCCAACACTTTGGCCACCTGATGTGAAGAACTGACTCATTGGAAAAGACCCTGATGCTGGGAAAGAGTGAAGGCTTGAAGAGAAGGGGATGACGGAGGATGAGATGGTTGGATGGCATCACCGACTCAATGGACACAAGTTTGGGTAAACTTTGGGAGTTGGTGATGGACAGGGAGGCCTGGCATGCTGCAGTTGATGGGGTTGCAAAGAGTCAGACACGACTGAGCGCCTGAACTGAACTGAGGGGAATCCCATATTTTCCTTTTTAAAAAGGATTTTTTTTCACTACTAAATATTGCCCTTGATGAGTAATAGATAGGTAAAGATATAAATAATGAATAGAGACAGACTTTCTTCCACTGATGACTATATAAAAAGGAGGGACAGAGTTTTAGACTTTTCTCTCAGCATCAGATTCAGTGCTTTCATATAGTGGTAACTCAGTTACTGTTTGTTGATGAAATGACATCCTGGAGTCAATAGTTTTATGTTTAAACAACTTTGCTACCTCACTTATTGACCATAGAATAAGGTGCAAACACCTTAACTTGGCATTCAGGCTATCTTGTGGGTTTTGGTCTTCTTTCCTTTGTATCATTTCCTTTAATTAACATAATTTCCTAGATTTTTGGATTTAACACAAAAACAAATTTTAAAAATCTATTTTGCATAAAAGAAAATTAACAAAATTATCTTTTGATGTTGCTGTAATTTCATTTAAAAAGGGTACTTTCTAAAGCAACTAGAGAAAGAACAAGCAAAACCCAAAGTTAGCAGAAATAATAAAATCATAAAGATCAGAAATAAATGAAATAGAGACCAAGAAAACAATAGAAAAGATCAATGAAACTAAAAGATAGTACGTTGAAAAGATAAACAAAATTAACAAACATTTAGCCAGACTCACAGTATATTAGAAAGCAGAGACATCACTTTGCTGACAGAGGTCCGTATAGTCAAAGCTATGGGTCTTTCAGTAGGCATGTACAGGTGTGAGATTTGGACCGTAAAGAAGGCTGAGTGCTGAAGAATTGATGCTTTCAAATTGTGGTGCTGGAGAAGACTCTTCAGAATCCCTTGGACTGCAAGGAGATCAAGCAGTCAATCCTAAAGGAAATCAACCCTGACTATTCATTAGAAGGACTGATGCTGAAGCTGAAGCTCCAATACTTTAGCTATACGACGTGAAGAGCTGACCCTGATGCTGGGAAAGATTGGGGGCTGGAGGAGAAGGGAAGTGACAGAGGATGAGATGGTTGGGTGGTATCACCAACTCAATGGACACAAGTTTGAGCAAGCCTGGTGTGTTGCAGTCCATGGGTTGCAAAGAGCTGGACACGACTGAACGACTAAACAGCAACAACAAACCAGACTCATCAAGAAAAAAAGGGAGAGGGTGCAAATCAGTAAAGTTAGAAATGAAAAAGAAGACATTACACCACAAAAGTACAAAAGACTGTAAGAGATTACTACAAGCAACTGTGTGCCAATAAAATGAACAGCCTAGAAGAAATTAGCAAATTCTTAGTAAGGTGCGAATCTCCCAAGACTGAACCAGGAAGAAATAGAAAGTACAGCAGAACGAGTTATAAGTACTGAAATTCAGTCATTGATTAAATAACTCCCAATAAACAAAAGTCAAGGACCAGTTGGCTTCACAGGCAAATTCTGTCCAACATTCAGAGAAGAGTTAACACTTATCTTTCTGAAACAAATCCAAAAATCTGGAAGAAACACTTCCAAAATCATTCTGTGAAGCCACCATCACCCTAATATCAATCAGAAAAAGGCACCACCCCCCAAAAAAGAAAATTACAGGCCAATATCACTGATGAACATGGATGGAAAAATCATCAACAAAAGACTATTAAACTGAATCCAACAAAACATTAAAAGGATCATACACCATGATCAAGTGGAATCTATCCAGGGATGAATAGATTTTTCAATATCCACAAATCAATCAGTTTGATACACCACATCAACAAATTGAAGAATAAAAACCATATGATCATCTCAGAAGATGTAGAAAAAGCTTTTGATAAAATTCAACATCCATTTATAATAAAATACCCCAGAAAGTGGGCATAGAAGGAAAATACCTCAACATACTAAAGGCCATATATAACAGACTCACAGATAGCATGTTGTTGTTGTTCAGTTGCCCAGTCGTGTCTGATTCTTTGCAACCCCATGGACTGCAGCACGTCAGGCCTCCCTGTCCTTCTAGCATACTCAGTGGTAAAAAGCTGCTTTTCCTCTAAGACTAGGAACAAAACAAGTATGTCCACTCTCACTACCCTTATTCAACATAGTTTTGATGACACAAACAGATGTACTTCACGGTCTTTTTGTTTCCACACAAATGTAAAAATTTTTATTCTAGTTCTGTGATAAATGCTATTAGTAATTTGATAGGGATTGCTCTGAATCTGTAGAGTGCCTTGGGTAATATACTTGTTTTGACAGTGTTGATTCTTTCAACCCAAGGATACAGTAAATCTTTCCATCTGTTGGTGTCATCTTTGATTTCTTTCATCAGCATCTTATAGTTTTTGGAGTACATGTCTTTTGCCCCCTTAAGTCAGTTTATTCCTGGGTATTTTATTATTTTTGATGCAATAGTAAATTTGATTGCTTTTTTAATTTCTCTTTCTGCTCTTTTGTTGTCAGTATATGAAAATGCAATAGATTATTATGCATGAATTTTGTATCCTGCAATTTTTATCCTATTCTTTGATCAGCTCTAGCAGTTTTCTGGTAGTGTCTTGAGGATCTTCTAATTTGAAAGGTTACATGAATCTAGTGCTCATAGCAACACTGTTTACAGTTGCCAAAATATGGAAGCAACCTAACTGTTAATCAGCAGCTAAATAGATAAAAATGGATAAAGAAGATGTGGTATGTGGTGTGTATATACACACACACAAAATTGAATACTATTCAGCCATTAAAAATTCAGAAAATTTGGTGTTTGCAATAACATAGACAGACTTGGAGGGTATTACATTAAATGAAATGTCAGACAGAAAGAAATGCTATATGATACCAGTTATATATGGAATCTAAAAAATACAACAGTAGTGAATATAACAAAAAATAAACAGAATCACAGATGTAGATAACAAAGTAGTATTTACTAGTTTTTTACTAGTGTTTACTAGGGAGAGGAGGAGGTAACAACTATTGAGTGTAAGGTACACTGTGAGGATGTATTGTACAACATGGAGAAAATAGTATTTTATAATGATTGTAAATGGAGTGTAACCTTTAAAAAATTGTATAAAATAAAGTAAATGCCTTAAAAATCCCAATTTCTTTATCTGTACTCTATTTTATAAACTTCACTCTTATTTTTTTAGCCATATTATTGACATGCAGAAGAACCCAAATGAACTTTGGCCAACTCAGTATAATTGACAAATTTGAAACTGTATATATATAAGATATACAATATGATATTTTGATATATGTATACATCATGAAGCTCATTTTTGATTATTCTGTTTCACCTTGTATTTAACACTGTCCTCTTTTTAAGTTGCTTCCAAACAACATTTAAACATGCTTAAAACCAATTCTACAAAAAGATAAAGAAATAATAACAAAAAAACAAACAGAAACAAAACCTACCCTTGACATTCCTCCCCTGAAGCTTTATTTCTCAATTCCTTTATAGCCACACTTCCTGAACAAGAATGTCTAACACAAACATGGGTCTAATACTGGCTGACTCCATATCTTTATCTCCTGCTCTACCTTGAACCGACTCTAAACTTGGTTTCACTCCCACCTTCACCAAAACTGTTTTCATTCAAAGGATACTTTAAAACTTCATTCCTGGACTTTTAAATTTTTGACACATTTGACCATACCATCTTGTTCTTCCTTCTGCTTTGGTTAGAGGACTCTCCTGTGTTTATTTTTCTGCCAGAGTTGTTAGCAACCTTCCTTTACTTCCATTTCTCTCTTTTCAACCCTTAAGTGCTCCTTAAATCTGTAGTCTCTACCCTCTTTTCATCATTTTGAGGTAATCTTCTCTCTTCATAAAGTCGGTTACCATCTATATGCTCAGAATTCACAAATTAGTATCCTCAGCCCAGATCTCTCACCTGATCCTCAGATGTGTATCCAATATAATATTTCCTCCATATTTGAATCTTGGTTTATTACCCTAAACTCAATTTGCTGAAAACCAAGTTCATCTTTTCCCTTACCTCTTTCTCAAAAACAAAAATCCCAAACTGACTTTTCTTGTGTTTCCTATCTTCGTAAATAACATTGCCATTTGACTAGTTGCTCATACAGTTTATATTGCCAGAGGAAATACCAGTAACCTTAGATATGCAGATGACACCACCCTTATGGAAGAAAGTGAAGAGAAACTAAAAAGCCTCTTGATGAAAGTGAAAGTGGAGAGTGAAAAAGTTGGCTTAAAGCTCAATATTCAGAAAACGAAGATCATGGCATCTGATCCCACCACTTCATGGGAAATAGATGTGGAAACAGTGTCAGACTTTTTTTGGGGGGGCTCCAAAATCACTGCAGATGGTGATTTCAGCCATGAAATTAAAAGACGCTTACTCCTTGGAAGGAAAGTTATGACCAATATAGATAGCATATTCAAAAGCAGAGACATTACTTTGCTAACAAAGGTCTGTCTAGTCAAGGCTATGGTTTTTCCTGTGGTCGTGTATGGATGTGAGAGTTGGACTATGAAGAAGGCTGAGCACCCAAGAATTGATGCTTTTGAACTGTGGTGTTGGAGAAGACTCTTGAGAGTCCCTTGGACTGCAAGGAGATCCAACCAGTCCATTCTGAAGATCACCCCTTGGATTTCTTTGGAAGGAATGATGCTAAAGCTGAAACTCCAGTACTTTGACCACCTCATGCAAAGAGTTGACTCATTGGAAAATACTCTGATGCTGGGAGGAATTGGGGGCAGGAGGAGAAGGGGACGACAGAGGATGAGATGGCTGGATGGCATCACTGACTCGATGGACGTGAGTCTGAGTGAACTCCAGGAGTTGGTGATGGACAGGGAGGCCTGGCATGCTGCAATTCATGGGGTTGCAAAGAGTCGGACACGACTGAGTAACTGAACTGAACTGAATTGTGTATTAATTTATTCAACAAATAAATGTGTGTTCCTACTGTGTGCCAGGCTTCCCTGGTAGCTCAGTTGGTAAGGAACCTGCCTGCAATGCAGAAGGCCCTGGTTCGATTCCTGGGTTGGGAAGATCTGCTAGAGAAGGGATAGGCTACCCACTCCAGTATTCTTGCGCTTCTCTGGCTCAGCTGGTAAAGAATCTGCCTGCAATGCAGGAGACCTGGGTTCAGTCCCTATATTGGGAAGATCCCCTGGAGAAGGGAATGGCTACCCACTCCAGTATTCTGGCCTGGAGAATTCTATGGACTGTATAGTCCATGGGGTTGCAAAGAGTCAGACACGACTGAGTGACTTTCATTTTCACTGTATGCCAATATCTTTGCTAATTTATCTGGATAAAATGGTAGTCAACAGATAAATTCTCTGTCTTCAGGGTGTTTACAACGTAGGAGGGATATATTCAGAAATAATCACAGAAATACATTTTTCTGTCTCCATTGCCACTTTAGTCTATACTACTATCTTTTTGCATAGATTTTTCATAGTTTATAAATTATTGTTTGCTCTTCTCTGATTCCTCCTTTACACAGCAACCAGAGTAAACTTAAAATTGCTAATATGATCATGTCCTTTACTAATTTTAAACCTTCGATGACATTTATTTACCCTTACATAAAGGTTCAAATGGGGCTTCCCTAGTAGCTCAGCTGATAAAGAATCTGCCTACAATGCGGGAGACCTGGGTTTGATCCCTGGGTTGGGAAGATCACCTGGAGGAGGACATGGCAACTCACTCTACTATTCTTTCCTGGAGAATCTCAAGAATGGAGGAGCCTGGTGGGCTACAGTCCATGGGGTCGCAAAGAGTCAGACACGACTAAGTGACTAAGCACACACAAAGGTTGAAAAAGCCATAGCATGGTTTAAAATCTCTGCGTAATCTGGTCTTCTGCTTCATTTCCCAGCCTCTAGGGATTGCTTCACTGAGGCATTTGAAGCCTTGAAGTAGGAGATGGATCTTATTACACAGAGGAAAGAGGGACGGGAACTCCAGACTGAGGAAATAACATAAGGGAAGGTTCTATATTTTGATACTGGTGAGAAGGTTGATGTAACTGAATCATATGGGTGCATAAAAAGATAGGTGTTATTTCGTATTCTTTTGGTTCAATGCTTTAGATGGTTGCCTTACTCAGATGGGCTTAAGCAGAAAGAGGGTTTATTGCCAAGTGTAATTGAATGATCCAAGGGAAATTGGCTTCAGACATGGCTTGATGCTAGGGCTCAGAAGGGCTGAAGTCTCAGCATCTCCAAATTTTACTTATTCTACATTAGCTTTTCAGGCAGTCTGTCCTCTGGTGGTAAAATATAGCAATAACAATAGTAGATACAGAGTAAAAAAGCATTTGCATCTGTCCCCAAAGTGGCAGCAAAAGTCTGTGGCACTTCAGTGGCTCTGTTTGGGCCAATTTGAATCAATCATTGTGAACCTGGTATCTGAGCTGAAGTTGTATGCCTCAGCTTGACTGAGCTGAAGTAGAATAAGTAGGAAGTAGGTGGATGCCCTAAAACAATAGAGGTCTATTATATGAAAACTCAGATCAGAAAGTAGGACCAAGTCAGAAAAACTTTGACTCCGTTTAGGGAAATATAACTTTAGCGTCTGAGTGAATGATGGAGGAAAGAGACCCAAAAACAGTGTGGAAGCTTTATCAGCAGTTCAGTTGAAAGATAATACAGAATTGAATTAGGGAAAGGGCTGTAAGGAAGGGGAAGGTTGCAAGAGAGTAACTGTAGAGTTGCAATAAATAGTTTAGGTTACTGTCTGTAAAAGGCAGTTTTCATAGTGGAGTGTGAGGCAGAGAGTAGAATATAAGATTCTCATGTTATATGCCTCTTTGACAATTAGACATTAATTAAGTTAGAGAACACAGGCATATATCATGTTTAGATGATCTGTCTAAATACGTATCACCTAAGCTCATGATGAATTTGATGTGCTGCTAAGGTACCGGCATGGGAAATGGAGAAAATAGAAGTTCAACTTTGGGGATCACAGACGTTAGAGCTGTGGTCATGGGAATAATTCCTATACAATTAACAGGTTAAGCATAACTGATGATACTGGATAGAATCAGACCCATCAGTACCTTGAAGAATGCTGTATTTAAGATGAATAGGAACTGGTGAGACAAGAAAATCAGAGAAGTCAGGAGAATGATGTATCATGGAAACCAAAGGTGGTAAGAATTTTCCTTCATTGTGCTAAAGAAGGCAGGTTAGAATGAGTTTTGACAGTTACGCAAGAAAAATTTGTCAAAGACTTGAAAATGGGCAGAAGAAATTACTGTGTATCTGAATGCCCTAGATAACTGTGTATCTGAATGGGCATTGGACTCTCTAGGACCTAGAGGGCCCTCTAAGAATTATATTACTTTGATTTAGAGATATGTATTTTTGTCCTTGGTTGACTAGACTGTTTTACAACTCTGCAAAAAGGGGCTAAAGTTAAGTTGTAGAAAACCAATAATGGAACAAACATTTCCTACCCGTACCAGTGCAGTTATTCCTGTTCATGCCATGCAAATGAATTTCATAGACTGGACAATATAAACCTCTGAGAGTCAGATTCTCATTTGAACCAGATTTAACAACTTACTGGTTGCTTCATTTATTAATGAGTTAAATAAAACCTTTCTTATATTCATTTCATGTCTGTATGAGAGTCTACTCCAAGGAGATTAAACCAGTCAATCCTAATGGAAATCAATCCTGGATATTTATTGGAAGATGTGATGCTGAAGCTCCAGTACTTTGGCCACCTGATGCAAAGAGCTGATTGATTAGAAATACCCTGGTGCAGGGAAAGATTGAGGGCAGGAGGAGAAGGGGACGATGAGGATGCGATGGTTGGATGGCATCACTGACTCAAGGGAGGGTCATGAGTTTGAGCAAGCTCCAGGAGATGGTGAAGGAGAGGGAAGCCTGGCGTGCTACAGTCCATGGGGTTGCAAAGAGTCGGACACAACTGAGTGACTGAATAATGAGAGTCACGATTTGACCATTTTGCAAATTATATTTTAACTGTTACAAAGGCCTTTGGTAGACTTGGAGAAAGCAGCTTTAATGTAGTTGTAAGGACAGATATCAGACTGTGTAGGATGTTACAGAAAGTGTGTATGTGTGTGTCTGGCTGGTGTATGGGAGGATGGTGATATTTGAGGGACTGGTGGAGAGAGTTTTTATGGGAGAAGTAAGACAAGCTGAAGCCCTGCGTATTTTTTGGAAGGAATGATGCTAAAGCTGAAACTCCAGTACTTTGGCCACCTCATGCGAAGAGTTGACTCATTGGAAAAGACTCTGATGCTGGGGGGGGATTGAGGGCAGGAGGAAAAGGGGACGACAGAGGATGAGATGGCTGGATGGCATCACTGACTCGATGGACATGAGTTTGAGTGAACTCCGAGAGTTGGTGATGGACAGGGAGGCCTGGCGTGCTGCAATTCATGGGGTTGCAAAGAGTCGGACACTATTGAGTGACTGAACTGAAGTGAAGACAGGCTGGATGCACAGGTTCTGGACAGGCTGAGGCAAAGTGAACTTTGGGTAGATCATTAGATTTAAGTCAAGGCAGTGAAATCACCAGACTTATAGTCCAGACAGGATGATAAAGAGAAAATAAAATACATAGATAGGATGAGTAGTGGACTGTCTGAATGTGTAGTCCTTTGAATGACAGACTGAAGTGAGTTTAGAACATCTGGCTGTCCTAAAACCTAGATACTAGTCCCTCCTTTCCTATTAAGTAGCAGTTGGACTGACTGTGAGTAAGTCACTCCTTTATAGTCATCAGTAATGTTCATTAAAAGATTGTTATTTGCCAGGTACTTGGCAGGGCATGATGCTAAAGCTGAAACTCCAGTACTTTGGCCACCTCATGCGAAGAGTTGACTCATTGGAAAAGACTCTGATGCTGGTAGGGATTGGGGGCAGGAGGAGAAGGGGACAACAGAGGATGAGATGGCTGGATGGCATCACTGACTCGATGGACGTGAGTCTGAGTGACTCCGGGAATTGGTCAGGGAGGCCTGGCGTGCTGCGATTCATGGGGTTGCAAAGAGTCGGGCACGACTGAGCGACTGAACTGAACTGAACTGGCAGGGCACAAAGATGAAGGTCATAATTTTTTCCCATAAAGAAACTTTCATACCACTCAAGGACAAATAATTAGAATATAGGATGTTAAATAGGACTTCTGTAGAAATATTCTGAAATATCTGGAACTCCTCCTCTCTCAAACCAGTATTTCCCTTCCTCCTCCCTCCCACATATCACCCTTCACCACCTCTATCCTAATCCCTCCTCCCCTCTACCAGGGTTGTCTCTCTTCTGTGCTAAGATTATCCTAATATGAAGAGGGAGGTACTAAAAAATAAAAGCCCTCTTATCTGATATCATTGTCTTTGAAAAAGACAAGTATAAAAAAATAGCATAAATATACATTATTTTGACAGCTTTTGATGTGGAGTGAAATTCTAGGTCTCAATTCTCTCTCTTCTTTATCTTCATTTGCTCCTTAGGTGATTTAACCTAGTCATATGCTTGAATACTTCATGCATGTCCTACCCTGACCTCTATCTTGAATTACAGACCTAGGTATCCAGTAGTTTTACTCAGATTTCAAATAAGCATCTTAAACTTAATTTTGCCTCCCTCTCTACCACCTTCCGTGGTTTCTCTGCGTCACATATGGCAACATTCACCTCATTCCTCTGCAAAAACCTAAGAACCATCTTACCTTCATTAGTTTTTTCCCACTCACAACCCTGTCTCTAGTCTTTCTGAAATTATTATGGCTTTTCCTTCAAAATCCCATATTCATTCAAATTTCACACTTCCACTGCCATCATACTTTCCAGGTCACCAATGTTTCTTGCAGGATTACTGCAGTAACCTCCTAACTTCTCTACTTCCATCTTTATACCTTCTTTCTCAGTCTGTTCTGAGTGGAAGCCAGAGTAGTAGTTTTAAAAAACCTTAATCAGATTAGGTCATTCCTATGCTCTAAAGCCTCCAGTTGACTTCCAGGGTATTAACATTTTTGCTTCTCTGTCTTTCAGTCACTAAGTCATGTCTGCCAGGCTTCCCTGTCCTTCACTATCTCCCAGAATTTCCCCATCTGTTTGCCAAGCAGTGATGGGACTGGATGCCATGATCTTAGTTTTTTGAATGTTGAGTTTTAAGCCAGTTTTTTTAAAATTGATTTATTTATTTTAATTGGAGGGAAATTACTTTACAATATTGTGGTGGTTTTTGCCACACATTGATGTGAATCAGCCATGTGTGTATATGAACCATTCTGAATCCCCCTCCCACCTCCCTCCCCACCCCATCCCTCTGGGTTGTCCCAGAGCACCAGCTTTGCATGCCCTGCTTCATGTATCGAATTTGCACTGGTCATCTATTTAACTTATGGTAATACACGTGTTTCACTGCTGTTCTTTCATATTGTCCCACCCTTTCCTTCTCCCACATAGTCCAAAAGTCTGTTCTTTACATCTCTGTCTCTTTTGCTGTCTTGCATATAGGGTTGTCATTACCATCTTTCTAAATCCCGTGAAAATGAAGTCACTCAGTTGTGTCCAACTCTTTGCAACCCCATGGACTGTATAGCCTACCAGGCTCCTCAGTCCATGGGATTTTCCAGGCAAGAATACTGTAGTGGGTTGCCATTTTCTTCTCCAGGGAATCTTCCCTACCCAGGGATTGAACCCAGGTCTCCCGCATTGTAGGCAGACACTTTACTGTCTGAGCTACCAGGGATATATATGTGTTAATATACTGTATTGGTGTTTCTTTTTCTGACTTACTTCACTGTATATAATAGGCTCCAGTTTCATCCATCTCATTAGAACTGACTCAAATGCATTCTTTTTTATAACTGAGTAAATATTCCATTGTGTATATACATCACAACTTGCCTATTCATTCATCTGCCAATGGACATCTAGCTTGCTTCCAAGTCCTAGCTATTGTAAATAGTTTAAGCCAGCTTTTTCACTCTCCTCTTTCACCTTCATCAAGAGGCTCTTTAGTTCCTCTTTGCTTTCTGCCATAAGGGCGGTATCATCTGCATATCTGAGGTTATTGATATTTCTCCTGGCAGTCTTGATTCCAGTTTGTGATTCATCCAGCCCAGCATTTCGCATGATGTACTCTGCATAGGAATTTAATAAGCAGAGTGACAATATACAGCCTTGATGTACTCCTTTCCCAATTTGGAACCAGTCCACTGTTCCATTTCCAGTTCTAACTATTGCTTCTTGACCTGCATACAGGTTTCTCAGGAGTCAGGTAAGGTGGTCTGGTATTCCCATTTCTTTAAGAATTTTCCACAATTTGTTGTGATCCACACAGTCAAGGTGTTAGCGTAGTCAGTGAAGCAGAAGTAGGTGTTTTTCTGGAATTCTCCTCCTTTTTTTATGATCCAACGGATGTTGGCAGTTTGTTCTCTGGTGGCTCAGACAGCAAAGAATCTATGTGCAATGAAGGAGACCTGGGTTTGATCCCTGGGTCAGGAAGATCCCTTGGTGAAGGGAAAGGCAACTCACTCCAGTATTCTTGCCTGGAGAATTCAATGGTCAGAGGAGCCTGGCAGGCTACAGTCCTTGGAGTTGCAAAGACACGACTGAGTGAATAACACTGTTAGTCATTAGGGAATGCAAAGCAGAGCCACAGTGTGAATTTACTTTACACCCACTAGGATAGTTATTGTAAAACTTCTTTTAAAGGAAAATAAGTATGGGTGAGGATGTGAAGAAATCTGAACCCTCATACATTGTTGGTTGGAAGTGTAAAATGATATGGTCACTGTAAAAATTGTTTGGTAGTTCCACAGAAAGTTGTAAACAGAATTTCTCATGGCTGTGTTATGACTCATACCATGTGACCAAGCAGTTTCACTCTTAGACTACCAGGAGAATTGAAAGCAGGTATTGAAACAAAAAACTTTTTGTGAATGTCCATAGCAGCTCAGTGCACAGTCACCAGAATGTCTATCAACTGATGATGGGTAAACAAAATGTAGTATATCCGTACAATTGAGTGTTATTTAGTGGATAAAAAGGAACTATGTCCTGGATGAATGTCTAAAACATTATGCTAAATGAAAGAAGTCAGACACAAAAGATCATACATTAAATGATTTCATTCATATGCAATATTCAAAATAGATAAATCCATAGAAACAGAAAGCAAATGAGTGGTAGCCAGGGATTAGGGAAGGGAGAAATGGAGAGTGATTGCTTAATGGGTACAATGTTCCTTTTGGGGTGATGAAAACGCTTTGAAACTAGAAGAAAGATAGTGATTATGCAACATTATGAATTGAACTAAATGCCACTAAATTGTACACTTTAAAATGAGTAAAATTATGTGATATGTATTTTACCTCACAAAATTACAAATAGCTTTCTTACATATTAGAGATTGGCTAACTTTTTGTATAAGGGCCAGATGATAAATATTTTAGATCTTACAACTTCTGTTATAGCTACCCAAATTTCCTCCTGTAGCATGAAAGCTGCCATAGAAAATATGTAAATGAAATGAACATGTCTGTGTTCAAAAAAAACTTTATTTACAAAGCAGGCAGCTGGATTGACCCATGGCCTTACTTTGCTGAGCCTCTGCTACATATACAGAGCCAGGTAGAAAGTATCATAGTAAGAAAAATCCTATTTTTTTTTAATCCTATTTTTAACAGCAACAAAGAGAGATGAACAATACCCAAGTGATAACTTGAATTCAGATACAAAGAGATTGTTGATTGGATCTTAGCTTTTATTTTTCTTGCATAGCTCTTCAGTCTTTTTATCTTATTCTTCTGTTCTATCATTTTGTCTCCAAGCACTTGATAAATTTGGAGAAGGCAATGGCACCCCACTCCAGTACTCTTGCCTGGAAAATCCTATGGATGGAGGAGCCTGATAGGCTGCAGTTCATGAGCCTGGTGGGCTGCCGTCTATGGGGTTGTACAGAGTCAGACACGACTGAAGCAACTTAGCAGCAGCATTTGATAAATTAATTTTATATTCTTTTTAAGTTCATCTGAAGATGCAGATCTTTTTGGCAGATTTTTCTTCTTGTTGCTTGTGTTCTGTTTTTATATTAATATGCTGGGTTTTGAAGTTTTTTGCTTGCTCTGGAATTATTTTTGTGTTATTTACATGAACATTGTCATCTTTCTTTTGATTTTATTCATGTTTAATGTAGGGAACTATATTTTACTTTTATAAACATTTAAATTAAAATGTAGTAAAAATCACTTTTACCCAAAAAAGTTGGTAAAATCACTTTTATACATCTCTTGAGTTTTAATGCACAGAACATTACAACCATCACCAAAATCAAGATCCAGAATGGTTCCATCATTCCTGAAAAATTCATGCTATCCCTTTGTGTTAAAACTTCCCCCCCACCCCGTCTTAGCCCTTTAGCAACCACTGATCTATTTTGTGTTTTCCAGAATGCCATAGCATGTTGCCTTTTGAATTTGACTTCTTTTATGTGTGTGTATGTGCTCAGTCAGTCAGTCATGTCCAACTCTTTGCGATCCCATAGACCGTAACCCAGCAGGCTCCTCTGTCCATGGAGTTTTCCAGGCAAGAATTACTGGAGTGGATTGCCATTTCCCGACCCAGGGATTGAACCCATGTCTCCTGCGTCTCCTTCATTGGCAGGTGGATTCTTTACCACTCAGCCACCTGGGAAGCCCCTTGGCTTCTTTTACTTAATATCAAACATGAATTTGATATTCATCCATGTTGTTGTAGGTAACATTAGTTCATTTCTTTTCATTGCTGAGTAATATTCCATTGTATAAATGTACTACAGTTTATCCATTTCCCAGGTAATTGACTATTTGGATTGTTTCCAACTTTGGCAGTTACAAATAAAGCTACTGTGTAGCAAAGAGTTAACAGGCCTAAGATTGCTGTTGCTAGTAAGCCTATTTGCAAGATTGGCTCTTGGCTATTGTCTGGAACTTGGATTTTGAGAGTGTTCCCACCATTCTCTAACTGATGAGGGTGATTTATGTGCCTAAACTCTATGCTAAACACCTTCTTTCCTTAAAGAAGTATGGAATTTTGGTACATGCTATAAGCTACTGTGACTATGAGCAGCCCCCAATAAAACCTTGTACTCCTGTGTCAGGGAAGTTTCACTGGTAGATAGTACTTCACATACACTGTCATAAATTCATTGATGGAAGGATTAAGTGCATGCATCCTGCTGGGAGAGGACTCCTGGAAGTTTTCATCAGGTTTCCAATTTTACCCCATGTGCCTTTTTCCTTTGCTGGTGTTGCTTTGTTTCCTTTCTCTGCATTAAATCTTAATCCTGCTGCTGCTGCTGCTGCTGCTGCTAAGTCACTTCAGTCATGTCCGACTCTGTGCGACCCCATAGACCGCAGCCCACCAGGCTCCCCCGTCCCTGGGATTCTCCAGGCAAGAACACTGGAGTGGGTTGCCATGTCCTTCTCCAGGCAATCTTAATCCTAAGTATAACTAATTATATGCTGAGTCCTGTGAGTTCTTCAAGTGAATCACTGAATCTGGGCATTGTCTTGGGGACCTCCAGCATAACCACTATAAACATTCACATACAGGCTTTTTTGTGTGAACATGGTTTTCATTTTGCTTGAGCACATATTTAGGGGTGAGATTGCTGGGTCTTATGGTAAGTGTTTATTTTACCTTTATTAAAAACTGCCAAGTTGTTTTTATACCATTTGCAAATGCAAATTGTACCATTTTGCATTTCCACTAGCTATGCATGAGCATTCAAGTTGCTCCTTATCCTTGTCACCATTTGGTATTATCAGGCTCCCCCCCTCCCATTCTGATAAGATGTAATGGCATCTCATTGTGGTTTCAGTTTGCATTTTTATGTACTTATTTCTCATATCCATACAATATTTAGTGAACTGTATGTTCTAATCTTTTGGTTTTTTTTTAATTGAATTATTTTTTATTGTTGAGTTTAGAGTTCTTTACATATTCTGGATCCAAGTTGTCAGATGTATGATAAATGATTTGCAAATATTTTCTTCCATGAGTAGATTATCTTTTCATTCTTTTAACAATGCCTTTCAAAGAACAGTTTAAAATTTTTAAGTAAAATTCTGTTTGTTAATTTTTTCTTTTATGGGTTATAGTTTTTATGCCATGCCATATGTATTGTCTTTGCCTAATCCAAAGGTGCAAGGATTTCTCCTGTGTTTTCTTTTAAAACTTCCATAGTTTTACATTTTATATTTAGGTCTTTGATTTGTGTTTAGTTAATTTTTGTATAAGGTGGTGGTGTATATCAAAGTTTATTTGTTGCATATGGATCTCAATTGGTTCCAATACCATTTGTTGATAAGACTGTCCTTTCTCCATTGAATTGTTTTTACACCTTTGTCAAAAATCAGTGAGTGTATGTGTATTCATATATAAATGAATTTATTTTTGGTCTCTGTCTTCTGTTCCATTGATGTATATATCTGTCCTTTCACTGAAAACCATACTATCTTGAAATCACGTACTGTGATTTCTCCAAATTTGTTCTTTTTCAAAAAAAATTTTTGTCTATTCTTTTTCCTTTGTTTTATAAATTTTACAATTAATTGGTCAGTATTTACAAAAAAAATCCTGCTGATTGATTGAAAGTGCACTGAGTCTATAGCTCAATTTGGAAAGAATTGACATCTTAACAACATTGAGTCTTTCAGTCTATAAACATAGTATATCTCTCCGTCTATTTAGGTCTTTTTTTTCCCATGTGTCTTGTAGTTTCAGCATGTAGACTCTGGGAACTGTTCTGAAGCCTTCTGTTTTGTTAAAGTACGTATGTGTTCTAACTCCTTCCCTATTTATTTGAAACTATTTATAGTTTCCCTGGAAACTATACTTGGAACTGAAACATTGCATTTAATCTACTTCTCTTTACTTGGTGGCATTGGTGTGTGTGTGTGTGTGTGTGTGTGTATGTTTTGCTTAAAGGACAGTTACATTAGACTAAACCTTTTTGCTTTAGAGCTGAGTTCTACTGTGTGTTAACTGGTGTTAAAATTCTATACTGGGGTCTTTTCTGTCTAGATTAGGAAATACCTTTTCTCATGGAGGCATATTGTCAGGTTTTGAATTGTGAATCTTCCTCAATTTGGGGCCCTTGAACTGTTTTCAACATTTGAAGTCTGCCATGGTTGTTTGATTCTTTAAACAAAGTTACTTACCTCTTTGCCCAGGGCCATTTGTTTCTCCCCAGGCAAAAAGAAGCAGTTTGAGGGCAATAAAGAGTGGGATTCACTGAAGAAAGATTGGAAAGAATGGAAAATTAATTTTTTTAAGAGTCAAGGTGAGACCCTCTGAATCCCTTCATCCAAAATCAACAGTTGCTTACATTTTGGCACGTTTTCATTCATATTTTTTCCTGGCTATGTTTATCTTTCTCAAAGTTAAATATTCTTACAGTTTGAACTGTCAAAAAATGCTAAGGCTCTTTAGAAAAAAGCAGAACGTACTCATTGTTGACCCTTCTCTAGTCATCCTCTTCTCAACTCCCACAAACACCTGTTGGAATTTTTATTTGAATTGTAGTGTATTAAATCTATATATGAATTAGGAGGAATTGATGTCTTTGCCCCATTGTATCTTTCACTTCATTCTATAGTATATTTCTTCATTTACTTTGTTTATAGCTAAAATTTTATTGAAAGACATTTTTCTCCATTAAAGTCTTTTGTACTTTTGTTACATTTATTCCTAGAATCTTCATGTTTTCTAATGCTGTTGGATATAGTATCCAACTTTAATTTAATCCAAACTTTATTACTTTAAAAAATAAAATGATTTATTTGTTAGGAGAATATAGAGGTGATTTATATACATAAATGTTTACTTCTTATTTACCTAGAGAGTGTCAAATTTTCTAAGTATACATCATATCATCAGAATAATGGTATTTTGTTTCTTCCCTTACATTCCATCTAACTACGTTCTGTTTATTTGGTATTTATTTGTTTAGCTGATTGGTGTTTGTTTGTCTGACTGCACTAACTAGGATCTCTAAGAAGTATAGAAGTGGCCAGAAAGTAGTAGCTTTTCTTGTCTTAGCCCTCTTTTTAAAGGGAATCTTTTAATATTTCTCCATTGAGTTTGCTTTTTGCTTACATTTTTCATCAGTAGCTTTTTATCAGAGTAAACCAGTTAAGAAAAATTATTTCTAAGTTTCTAAGAATATGTTCATATAGGTGATTAAATTTAATCAAATACCACAAATATATTCTATGACTTTTAAATTTTATTTTGAAAAGGATAAAATATAATATACTTAATTTTTCAAAGCCTAAAGTAGAACTTTCTGGAGTTATTTCTCCACTGATCTCCAGTAGCATATTGGGCACCTATGGAACTGGGGAGTTCATCTTTCAGTGTCCTATCTTTTTGCCTTTTCATACTGCTCATGGGGTTCTCAAGGCAAGAATACTGAAGTAGTTTGCCATTCCCTTCTGCAGTGGACCACATTCTGTCAGACCTCTCCACCATGACTGATCCATCTTGGATGGCCGCACACGGCATGGCTTAGTTTCATTGAGTTAGACAAGGCTGTGATCCATGTGATCAGATTGGCTACTTGCCTGTGATTCTGGTTTCAGTCTGTCTGCCCTCTGATGCCCTCTCTCAGTGCCTAATAACTCCAGAAAGAATGAAAGGATGGAGCCAAAGCAAAAACAACACCCAGTTGTGGATGGAACTGGTGAGAGAAGCAAGGTCCGATGCTGTAAAGAGCAGTATTGCATAGGAACCTGGAATGTTAGGTCAGTGAATCAAGGCAAATTAAAGTGGTCAAACAGGAGATGGCAAGAGTGAACATGGACATTCTAGGAATCAGCGAACTAAGATGGACTGGAATGGGTGAATCTTAGCTCAAATGACCATTATATCTACTACTGTGGGCAGGAATCCCTTAGAAGAAATGGAGTAGCCATCATAGCCAAAAAAAGAGTTTGAAATGCAGTACTTGGATGCAATCTGAAAAATGACAGAATGATATCTGTTTGTTTCCAAGGCAAATCATTCAATATCACAGTATCCAGGTCTATGCCCTGACAAGTAATGCTGAAGTTGAACGGTTCTATGAAGATCTACAAGACCTTTTAGAACTAACACCCAAAAAAGATGTCCTTTTCATTATAGGGGACTGGAATGCAAAAGTAGGAAGTCAAGAAACACCTGGAATAACAGGCAAATTTGGCCTTGGAATATGGAATGAAGCAGGGCAAAGGCCAGTAGAGTTCTGTCAAGAGAATGCACTGCTTATAGCAAACACCTTCCTCCAATAACACAAGAGAAGATTCTACACATGGACATCACTAGATGGTTAACACTGAAATCAGATTGATTATATTCTTTGCAGCCACAGATGGAGAAGCTCTATACAGTCATCAAAAACAAGACCAGGAGCTGACTGTGGCTCAGACCATGAACTCCTTATTGCCAAATTCAGACTTAAATTGAAGAAAATGGGGAAAACCACTAGACCATTCAGGTATGACCTAAATCAAATCCCTTATGACTATACAGTGGAACTGAGAAATAGATTGAAGGGACTAGATCTGATAGAATGCCAGATGAACTATGGACGGAGGTTCCTGACATTGTACAAGAGACAGCAATCAAGACCATCCCCAAGAAAAAGAAATGCAAAAAAGCAAAATGGCTGTCTGGGGAGGCCTTACAAATAGCCGTGAAAAGAAGAGAAGCGAAAAGCAAAGGAGAAGAGAAAAGATATACCCATTTGAATGCAGAGTTCCAAAGAATAGCAAGGAGAGATAAGAAAGCCTTACACTGTGGTCAATGCAAAGAAATAGAGGAAAACAATAGACTGGGAAAAACTAGACATCTCTTCAAGAAAACTGTAGAAAATTCATCAAAAGATGGGAATACCAGACCACCTGACCTGCCTCTTGAGAAACCTGTATGCAGGTCAGGAAGCAACAGTTAGAACTGGACATGGAACAACAAACTGGTTCCAAATAGGAAAAGGAGTACGTCAAGGCTCTATATTGTCACCCTGCTTATTTAACTTATATGCAGAATATTTAATGAGAAATGGCTGGGCTGGAGGAAGCACAAGCTGGAATCAAGATTGCTGGGAGAAATATCAATAACCTCAGATAGGCAGATGACACCACCTTTATGGCAGAAAGAGAAGAAGAACTAAAGAACCCCTTGATGAAGGTGAAAGAGGAGAGTGAAAAACCTGGCTTAAAGCTCAACATTCAAAAAACAAAGTTCATGGCATCCAGGCCTATCACTTATGGCAAATAGATGGAGAAACAGTGGGAAAAGTGACAAACTTTATTTTTCTGGGCTCCAGAATCACTGCAGATGGTGATTGCAGCCATGAAATTAAAAGACACTTACTCCTTGGAAGAAAAGTTATGACCAACCTAGACAGCATATTAAAAAGCAGAGACATTACTTTACCAACAAAGGTCTGTGTAGTGAAGGCTATGGTTTTTCCAGTACTCATGGATGGATGTGAGATTTGGACTATAAGGAAAGCTGAGAGCCGAAGAATTGATGCTTTTGAACTGTGGTGTTGGAGAAGACTCTTGAGAGTCCCTTGGACTGCAAGGAGATCCAACCAATCCATCCTAAAAGAGATCAGTCCTGGGTCTTCTTTGGAAGGACTGATGTTGAAGCTAAAACTCCAATACTTTGACCACCTGATGCGAAGAGCTGACTCATTGGAAAAGACCCTGATGCTGGGAAAGATTGAGGGCAGGAGGAGAAGGGGACCACAGAGGATGATATGGTTGGATGGCATCACCGACTCAATGGACATGGGTTTGGGTAGACTCCGGCAGTTGGTGATGGGCAGGGAGGCATGGTGTGCTGCGGTTCATGGGGTTGCAAACACTACTGAACGAGTGAACTGAACTAAACATAGAACTTTTGACTTCCTTCTGCATAGTACAGGGAGTCTGAAATCTCATTTACCCCATCCCACATGTTAACATTTGCTCTGTGTTTTAATTCTGTCCTTTTTTAAAAATTCCATTAGTCATTATTACATAATTATTTCGTAAAGTCGGAGTTCATTTAGATTTACACATATATTTACTACTTTCTAATTTTTCTTACATACTAGGCAGTCATCTGAAATCACTTTACTTCTGTCTGAAACATATTTAGAGTTTCCTTTAGTGAGATCTTTTAAAGACATATCTTTTCATCTTTTATTATGGTACGTCTATATGTTCATCTGGAGTTATTGCTCCACACTGAAGGTCAGGAAGGGCGGCGGTGAGGAGATACCCCTCGTCCAAGGTAAGGAGCAATGGCTGCGGTTTGCTGGAGCAGCCGTGAAGAGATACCCCACACCCAAGGTAGGAGAAACCCAGTAAGACGGTAGGTGTTGCAAGAGGGCATCAGAGGGCAAACACGCTGAAACCATACTCACAGAAAACTAGTCAATCTAATCACACTAGGACCACAACCTTGTCTAACTCAATGAAACTAAGCCATGCCCATGGGGCAACCCAAGACGGGCGGGTCATGGTGGAGAGATTTGACAGACTGTGGTCCACTGGAGAAGGGAATGGCAAACCACTTCAGTATTCTTGCCTTGAGAACCCCATGAACAGTATGAAAAGGCAAAATAATAGGATACTGAAAGAGAAACTCCCCAGGTCAGTAGGTGCCCAATATGCTACTGAAGATCAGTGGAGAAATAACTCCAGAAAGAATGAAGGGATGGAGCCAAAGCAAAAAGAATACCCAGCTGTGGATGTGACCGGTGATAGAAACAAGCTCCGATCCTATAAAGAGCGATATTGCATAGGAACCTGAAATGTCAGGTCCATGAATCAAGGCAAATTGGAAGTGGTCAAACAAGAGATGGCAAGAGTGAATGTCGACATTCTAGGAATCAGCAAACTGAAATGGACTGGAATGGGTGAATTTAACTCAGATGACCATTATATCTACTAGTGCGGGCAGGAATCCCTCAGAAGAAATGGAGTGGCCATCATGGTCAACAAATGAGTCCGAAATGCAGCACTTGGACGCAATCTCAAAAATGACAGAATGATCTCTGTTCGTTTCCAAGGCAAACCATTCAATATCACAGTAATCCAAGTCTATGCCCCAACCAGTAACGCTGAAGAAGCTGAAGTTGAACGGTTCTATGAAGCCCTACAAGACCTTTTAGAACTAACACCCAAAAAAGATGTCCTTTACATTATAGGGGACTGGAATGCAAAAGTAGGAAGTCAAGAAACACCTGGAGTAACAGGCAAATTTGGCCTTGGACTAGGGAATGAAGCAGGGCAAAGACTAATAGAGTTTTGCCAAGAAAATGCACTGGTCATAACAAACACCCTCTTCCAACAACACAAGAGAAGACTCTATACGTGGACATCACCAGATGGTCAACACCAAAATCAGATTGATTATATTCTTTGCAGCCAAAGATGGAGAAGCTCTATACAGTCAGCAAAAACAAGACCAGGAGCTGACTGTGGCTCAGACCATGAACTCCTTATTGCCAAATTCAGACTTAAATTGAAGAGTGTAGGGAAAACCACTAGACCATTCAGGTATGACCTAAATCAAATCCCTTATGATTATACAGTGGAAGTGAGAAATAGATTTAAGAGCCTAGATCTGATAGATAGAGTGCCTGATGAGCTATGGAATGAGGTTAGTGACTTTGTACAGGAGACAGGGATCAAGACCATTCCCATAGAAAAGAAATGCAAAAAAAGCAAAATGGCTGTCTGAGGAGGTCTTACAAATAGCTGTGAAAAGAAGAGAAGTGAAAACCAAAGGAGAAAAGGAAAGATATAAACATCTGAATGCAGAGTTCCAAAGAATAGCAAGAAGAGATAAGAAAGCCTTCTTCAGCAATCAATGCAAAGAAATAGAGGAAAACAACAGAATGGGAAAGACTAGAGATCTCTTCAAGAAAATCAGAGATACCAAAGGAACATTTCATGCAAAGATGAGCTCGATAAAGGACAGAAATGGTATGGACCTAACAGAAGCAGAAGATATTAAGAAGAGATGGCAGGAATACACCGAAGAACTGTACCAAAAAGATCTTCATGACCCAGATAATCACCATGGTGTGATCACTGACCTAGAGCCAGACATCCTGGAATGTGAAGTCAAGTGGGCCTTAGAAAGCATCACTACGAACAAAGCTAGTGGAGGTGATGGAATTCCAGTTGAGCTATTCCAAATCCTGAAAGATGATGCTGTGAAAGTGCTGCACTCAGTATGCCAGCAAATTTGGAAAACTCAGCAGTGGCCACAGGACTGGAAAAGGTCCGTTTTCATTCCAATCCCAAAGAAAGGCAATGCCAAAGAATGCTCAAACTACCACACAGTTGCACTCATCTCACACGCTAGTAAAGTAATGCTCAAAATTCTCCAAGCGAGGCTTTAGCAATATGTGAACCGTGAACTTCCTGATGTTCAAGCTGGTTTTAGAAAAGGCAGAGGAACCAGAGATCAAATTGCCAACATCTGCTGGATCATCAAAAAAGCAAGCGAGTTCCAGAAAACCATCTATTTCTGCTTTATTGACTAGGCCAAAGCCTTTGACTGTGTGGATCCCAATAAACTGGAAAATTCTGAAAGAGATGAGAATACCAGACCACCTGACCTGCCTCTTGAGAAATTTGTATGCAGGTCAGGAAGCAACAGTTAGAACTGGACATGGAACAACAGACTGGTTACAAATAGGAAAAGGAGTACGTCAAGGCTGTATATTGTCATCCTGTTTATTTAACTTATATGCAGAGTACATAATGAGAAACGCTGGACTGGAAGAAACACAGGCTGGAATCAAGATTGCCAGGAGAAATATCAATCACCTCAGATATGCAGATGACACCACCCTTACGGCAGACAATGAAGAGGAACTCAAAAGCCTCTTGATGAAAGTGAAAGTGGAGAGTGAAAAAATTGGCTTTAAGCTCAACATTCAGAAAACGAAGATCATGGCATCCGGTCCCACCACTTCATGGGAAATAGATGGAGAAACAGTGGAAACAGTGTCAAACTTTATTTTTCTGGGCTCCAAAATCACTGCAGATGGTGACTGCAGCCATGAAATTAAAAGATGCTTACTCCTTGGAAGGAAAGTTATAACCAAACTAGATAGCATATTCAAAAGCAGAGACATTACTTTTCCAACAAAGGTTCGTCCAGTCAAGCCTGTGGTTTTTCCTGTGGTCATACATGGATGTGAGAGTTGGACTGTGAAGAAGGCTGAGCAACGAAGAATTGATGCTTTTGAACTGTGGTGTTGGAGAAGAGTCTTTAGAGTGCCTTGGACTGCAAGGAGATTCAACCAGTCCATTCTGAAGGAGATCAGCCTGGGATTTCTTTGGAAGGAAGGATGCTAACGCTGAAACACCAGTACTTTGGCCACCTCATGCGAAGAGTTGACTCATTGGAAAAGACTGTGATGCTGGGAGGGATTAGGGGCAGGAGGAGAACGGGACGACAGAGGGT
Organism: Bos indicus x Bos taurus; assembly: GCF_003369695.1. Classification (NCBI taxonomy): domain Eukaryota; kingdom Metazoa; phylum Chordata; class Mammalia; order Artiodactyla; family Bovidae; genus Bos; species Bos indicus x Bos taurus. The sequence continues at coordinate 49,906,223 of NC_040080.1, forward strand.
GAGATGGCTGGATGGCATCACTGACTCAATGGACGTAAGTCTCAGTGAACTCCGGGAGTTGGTGATGGACAGGGAGGCCTGGCGTGCTGCGATTCATGGGGTCGCAAAGAGTCGGACACGACCAAGCGACTGACCTGATCTGATCTCCAGTAGCATATTGGGCACCTACTGACCTGGGGAGTTCCTCTTTCAGTATCCTGTATCATGTTGCCTTTTCATACTGTTCATGGGGTTCTCAAGGCAAGAATACTGAAGTCGTTTGCTATTCCCTTCTCCAGTGGACCACATTCTGTCAGATCTCTCCACCGTGACCCGCCCGTCTTGGGTTGCCCTACAGGCATGGCTTAGTTTCATTGAGTTAGACAAGGCTGTGGTCCTAGTGTGATTAGATTGACTCCTTTCCTGTGAGTATGGTTTCAGTGTGTCTGCCCTCTGATGCCCTCTTGCAACACCTACCATCTTACTTGGGTTTTTCTTACCTTCGACGTGGGGTATCTCTTCACGGCTGCTCAGCAAATCACAGCTGCTGCTCCTTACCTTGGACGAGGGGTATCTCCTCACCGCCGCCCTTCCTGACCTTCAACATGGGATAGCTCCTCTAGGCCCTCCTGCACCTGCACAGCCACCACTCCTCGGGCCTGGGGTTGGCCCTCCTGGCCGCCGCCCCTGGCCTCGAGTGTGGGGTTGCTCCTCTCGGCTGCCGCCCCTGGCCTCAGGCGTGGTAGCCCTCCATCACCTCCAATGAAGGGATGGACCCAAAGCAAAAACAATACCCAGTTGTGGATGTGATTGGTGATAGAAGCAAGATCCTATGCTGTAAAGAGCAATATTGCATAGGAACCTGGAATCAAGGTCCATGAATCAAGGCAAATTGGAAGTGGTCAAACAAGAGATGGCAAGAGTGAATGTCGACATTCTAGGAATCAGCAAACTGAAATGGACTGGAATGGGTGAATTTAACTCAGATGACCATTATATCTACTACTGCGGGCAGGAATCCCTCAGATGAAATGGAGTAGCCATCACGGTCCACAAAAGAGTCCGTAAGGCAGCACTTGGATGCAGTCTCAAACACGACAGAATGACCTCTGTTCGTTTCCAAGGCAAACCATTCAGTATCACAGTAATCCAAGTCTATGCCCCATCCGGTAACACTGAAAAAGCTGAAGTTGAACAGTCTATGAAGACCTAGAAGACCTTTTAGAACACCCAGAAAAGATGTCCTTTTCATTATAGGGGACTGGAATGCAAAAGTAGGAAGTCAAGAAACACCTGGAGTAACAGGCAAATTTGGCCTTGGAATACGGAATGAAGCAGGGCAAAGGCTAATAGAGTTTTGCCAAGAAAATGCACTGGTCATAACAAACACCCTTTTCCAACAACCCAAGAGAAGACTCCATACATGGACATCACCAGATGGTCAACACCAAAATCAGATTGATATGTTCTTTGAAGCCAAAGATGGAGAAGCTCTATACAGTCAACAAAAACAAGACCAGGAGCTGACTGTGGCTCAGATCATGAACTCCTGATTACTAAATTCAGACTTAAATTGAAGAAAGTAGGGAAAACCACTAGACCATTCAGGTATGACTGAAATCAAATCCCTTATGATTATACAGTGGAAGTGAGAAATAGATTTAAGAGCCTAGATCTGATAGAGTGCCTGATGAACTATGGACTGAGGTTCGTGACATTGTACAGGAGACAGGGATCAAGACCATCTCCATAGAAAAGAAATGCAAAAAAGCAAAATGGCTGTCTGGGGAGGCCTTACAAATAGCTGTGAAAAGAAGAGAAGCAAAAAGCAAAGGAGAAAAGGAAAGATATAAGCATCTGAATGCAGAGTTCCAAAGAATAGCAAGAAGAGATAAGAAAGCCTTCCTCAGCGATCAATGCAAAGAAATAGAGGAAAACAACAGAATGGGAAAGACTGGAGATCTCTTCAAGAAAATTAGAGATACCAAGGAAACATTTCATGCAAAGATGAGCTCGATAAAGGACAGAAATGGTATGGACCAAACAGAAGCATAAGATATTAAGAAGAGGTGGCAAGAATACACAGAAGAACTGTACAAAAAAGATCTTCACGACCCAAATAATCATGATGATGTGGTCACTGACCTAGAGCCAGACATCCTGGAATGTGAAGTCAAGTGGGCCTTAGAAAGCATCACTACGAACAAAGCTAGTGGAGGTGATGGAATTCCAGTTGAGCTATTCCAAATCCTGAAAGATGATGCTGTGAAAGTGCTGCACTCAGTATGCCAGCAAATTTGGAAAACTCAGCAGTGGCCACAGGACGGGAAAAGGTCAGTTTTCATTCCAATCCCAAAGAAAGGCAATGCCAAAGAATGCTCAAACTACCGCACAATTGCACTCATCTCACACGCTAGTAATGCTCAAAATTCTCCAAGCCAGGCTTCAGCAATATGTGAACCGTGAACTTCCTGATGTTCAAGCTGGTTTTAGAAAAGGCAGAGGAACCAGAGGTCAAATTGCCAACATCTGCTGGATCTTCGAAAAAACAAGCGAGTTCCAGAAAAACATCTATTTCTGCTTTATTGACTAGGCCAAAGCCTTTGACTGTGTGGATCCCAATAAACTGTGGAAACTTCTGAAAGAGATGGGAATACCAGACCACCTGACCTCCCTCTTGAGAAATCTGTGTGCATGTCAGGAGGCAACAGTTAGAACTGGACATGGAACAACAGACTGGTTCCAAATAGGAAAAGGAGTATGTCAAGGCTGTATATTGTCACCCTGCTTATTTAAATTATATGCAGAAACGCTGGGTTGGAAGAAGCGCAAGCTGGAATCAAGATTGCCGGGAGAAATATCAATAACCACAGATAAGCAGATGACACCTCCCTTATGGCAGAAAGTGAAGAGGAACTCAAAAGCCTCTTGATGAAAGTGAAAGAGGAGAGTGAAAAGGTTGGCTTAAAGCTCAACATATCAGAAAATGAAGAACACGGCCTCCCGTCTCATCACTTCATGGGAAATAGATGGGGAAACAGTGAAAACAGTGTCAGACTTTATTTTGGGGGGCTCCAAAATCACTGCAGATGATGACTACAGCCATGAAATTAAAAGACGCTTACTCCTTGGAAGGAAATTTATGACCAACCTAGATAGCATATTGAAATGCAGACATTACTTTGCCAACAAAGGTCTATCTAGTCAAGGCTATGGTTTTTCCAGTGGTCGTGTATGGATGTGAGATTTGGACTGTGAAGAAGGCTGAGCGCTCAAGAATTAATGCTTTTGAATTGTGGTGTTGGAGAAGACTCTTGAGAGTCCCTTGGACTGCAAGGAGATCCAACCAGTCCATTCTGAAGGAGATCAGCCCTGGGATTTCTTTGGAAGGAATGATGCTGAAGCTGAAACTACAGTACTTTGGCCACCTCATGCGAAGAGTTGACTCATTGGAAAAGACTGTGATGCTGGTAGGGATTGGGGGCAGGAGGAGAAGGGGACGACAGAGGATGAGACGGCTGGATGGCATCACTGACTTGATGGACGTGAGTCTGAGTGAACTCCAGGAGTTGGTGATGGACGGGGAGGCCTGGCATGCTTTGATTCATGAGCTCGCAAGGTGTCGGACATGACTGAGTTACTGAACTGAACTGATATGTTCATTTCAATTCTTTAAAAATATTTTCATGCATATAGAATTTTAAACTGCTGTGTTTTGGGTTGTTTTTGTTTTTCCAGCTTATTGAAAATATACTCCTGCTTTCTGGTTTACACGGTTGCTATTGAGAACTGTTGCTCCCTTAAAGGTAATCTGTCATCTATCCCTATGCTCTCGCTGCTTTGAGGAATTTTCTCGTCACCTTTGAAAATTTTTGGTAGGGAATTCCTGAGGGTTCTTTTGTTCGGAGAGAATTTGAACTTATTTCTTAGTGTCATCCATCACTGCAACTTGAGGAACACTTTAATGTTTTGGTTTGAAGTTTCTTGTACTATCCTGATGATTTGAATTTGAGCTTCATCTCTGCCCCAGGGCTGGTCAGTGCTTAAGAGGTTCATTTCTTTTTGTTGATTTTCTTCCCTTTTTTTCTGCTGAATGCCATAGGCAACCTCACCACTGTGTAGTATGAAGGAGAACTTTATATATTTACTAATTTCTTGAGGGTTTGTGTAGTGTTTTGACACCCTGGCCACTGTTTTGGGGTATCTTCTTTTAAACCTTCTATCTTGAACAGACCCTAGGCTTTGTCTTCTATTTCCCTTGTATCATCAGATGATTAAAACCACTCTTCAGATGCTTTAGGATTAGCAAATGCTCTTAGGGCAAAAGCTGATTATATGTTCTACTTAGCTTTTAGTTTATTAATTCCTTATTGTCTTGTCAGATCTTAGCTACTTTAATAAGGTGTATTTTTATATGTTAAAAATATTTTTTATTTGTTTTTAGTGGGAATATTGATCTAAATAATTAGGCCATTACTTGAAATTGAAACCCACTTATTTTTGTGTATGATCCAAATGTAAGTAGCATTATTTTCTCTTTCAGTCTTAGATATTGCTTATTTCTGTCCTCTCTTTTTGTTGTGATGAATTAGTTAGATGTTGATTAATTATCTTCAGAGAACCAACTTTTGTCCTTACTGATCATCTTTCTCTATTGTAGATTTGTTTTCAATTTCATTGATAGCTCCTGTTACTTTTATTTGTTCCTCCTGGTATCTTTTTCTTATTCTAACTTCTTGAGATACATGTTTAGGCTGATAATATTTAGCCTTTTTTTCCCTAATATAGACATTTAGATGTTAAATATACTTTAGTATTACTATAGAATTTATTTATAATATTTATTATATTTCAAACATGAAGTTTTTCTAATTATCTTTTGGGTATTAATTTTTAGCTTAAATACATAAAGGTCAAAGAATATGCTCTGCAGTATTGAATTCCATGAAATTTGTTTAGACTTTTTTAATGTCCTAGTCAATTTTCTTTTTTTGCCTAAGTTCCATGTTAATACTATTGTTTAAGCAGTAGTCTACTACTGTGATTGTGTGGAGTATTTTTTTTTTTACCTCATCAGGTCAAAGCTGTTAATGTGTTCTCCAAATTTTCTATGATTATTTTTGGTCTGCTTGTGTATCTCAGTTATTATCAGAAGAGTGTTAAAATCTCCCCCAATTTAGTCATGAGTTCCTCTTTGAAGTTCTGTTACTTTTTACTTTATACATTATAAGATTATTGTAATATATGTCCTCCTGATTAATGGATTATTCTAGGTTTTATATCATTATGAAGTGTGATGGATGTATGTGTTATATTTAAATTTATTTATTTTTCTGGTGAATTGAAGTGTTTGTCATGAAGTTTGCTAAGTATTTTTTCTTAGTTAATTAGTTTGTAACTGATATGGCTACAGCAGCTTTCTTTGATATTTTTATGGTGAACTTTGGTATCCTTTTGTTTCATTCTTTCTGGAAACTTTGTTTTAGATATCTCTTATAAGTAGCATATCTTTGGCATTTTGATTAATTGGTCTGACAGTTTGTAGTTTTTAATTGAAGCCTATTTACATTTATTATAATTGCCTTTGTGTTGGATTTATGTATGCCACCTTATTTTGTGTTTACTTTTTGTTCTGCTTGTTTTATTTCTTTATCGTCCTCTTCTAAACTTAATTATTTTACATTTTGTTCGTTTCTTTGTACAAGCTTGGTAATTATACATTATTTTAACTATTCTTCTAGTATTTACCCTAGAAATTACTGCAGCCATACTGATCAGTTAATCAGTGACTTTGTATATTGGATCATACCTTAAAACACTTAAACTTTTAAACTCCAGTTAGTCTCCTCCTGACCTGTATATTCGAATTCTGTCTGTCTGTTTTTTTTGTGTTTATTTGCTTTATAAAAAGCCAAAATGCATTATTTTTATTGTTTTATAAAGCCAGTGTTTCTTTATATACATATATATTACCTTCTGTATTCTGTTTTCTTCCTAAAATCTCAAATATTCCACTTGGAATCACATTGTCTGTAGTGCTAGTGGGAGACTCTCAAGTTTTGTTTGTCTGAATATTGTGTTTCTGTCCTTACACTGGGTACAGAATTCTAGATTGACAGTATTTCTCCCAGCATTCTGGAGATAATAGCTACAGTCAGCTACCATTCCCACTATTACTTTTTTGAGGGTAATATGTTGTTCCTTTTTGTCTAATTTTATATCTTCTCTTTCTCTTACATATTCTTCAGCTTTTCAGTGATGAGTGTTGTGTAAGTTTCTTTACATTTATTCCTCTTAGATTTGTAAGGGTCCTTGAATCTGAGAGTTGGTATCTTTCATGAGTTCTGAAAATTTTTCAGCTGTTTCCTTTTCAGATATTGCCCTCACCTCATCCTCCTTTCAGAACTCTATTTGTACGTGTTAGATGTTTTCACTGCATTGTTAAGGTCTTCTCCTTATTTTCCGTCTCTTTGTCTCTCATTATTTTGTTTTGTAAAATTTATGTCAGCTTTCCGTTTCATGAGTTCTCTTTTAAACTTCATCATTATGTTTCATTTCAATTATTTTAAAGTAGAAGTTTTCTTTGGTCCCTTTTCAAATGTGCCATTTCGTACTTCTTAAAACTTTTTGTTTTGTTTTTTGCTTGTTTGCCTGCTTTTATTTATACCTTTTTACTTAAACATAATTAAATTGTATTGGATCTGCTTTCAAGAAGTATCCAAACTCAGACCATGTCTCATACCCCCATATTAACTACCTTGGCCCAAGCCACTACATAGAATATTGCAATAGTTCCCTTTGAGAATTCCCTGGCTCTGCCTTTCCTCCAATTCAACCTATTAACAATTCTTTGTAGCCATAAGATCAATCTTCTAATGACTTATATCTCAAGAGTAAAAGGCATAATCCTTAAAATAGTTTATAAGATACTGTGTGAATGGGAATTTGATAGCTTTCTAACCTGGTTTCTAACCACTCTGTCTTTCACTCTCTGTGCTACAGCCATTGTGGCCTTTTGAGTGTTGTTTTTACAGTGTTATACATATTCCCAATCTGGACTATACGTTTGCTGTTCCCTCTGTGGAGAATGTTTTTCTATCAGTGTGACTTGTTCTCTCAGTTCCCTTCAGATCTCTGCATGAATAGTCTATTATCACTGAGGATTTTCCTGACAGTCTTATATAAAATAGCAATCTCCATTCTTTTATTCCCCCTTTAACCTTTTATTCTTCACTTATTACCATTTGACCGATTTCTTTTTTATTATTCTGTCACCATTCATCCCCTACTAGAAGGTAAGCTATAGCTATATAATAGAATGTCTTTTTTAAAAAATGTCACAGTTGTGTCCCTAATATCTAGTATAGTCCCCAGTTCCTAATAGGTTCTCAATACTTATTGAATAAATAAATGGTTACATAGGATTGTTTAAGGCATTGTCAGTATGGTGAGTGGTACTGTCACTGACAGTACTGTCACTGTCGTTACTGACATTTTGGGAAAGTCACAAATCATATTACATTAGAATACTGTGGTTCACCTTCTGTGAACTTCTAGATTTCTTCTTTTATTATTATTGTTACTTTTGGTGTACTTATTTAGTTACTATTGGAGAAAGCTTCTGGAAAACTTGAATTGCTTGTGTTTAATTTAGGTCATGGATAAGCAAAATCAGTATAACTTTCAGCATTTTTGAATAAAATTTTCAGAAATTTCTTTTAGGCTATTTGACAACAAAACCCATTATTTATAGTTCTCTAAGACAGTTTGCTTTTTACAAATGTTTAACAGATTTTATTTAATTCCATGTAAGTCCTCTAGAGCCCCAAAATAGATCTCTTACCTGATTTTGCCTATCCTTCAGAGGTTACAATGCAATGCTGTCTAAAAATAGACAAAGATTAGTAGGAGGCCTAGATTACAAGTATTTCAAAGTGATTTTTGAAATGAGGACAGCATAAGTTACATATAGTTGTAGTAGTGTAATTCAGTTCCAAAAGATGTATAATACTTGTATTAAAGATCATCTTCCACTATTGTTATAAAATGAAATGCTATGATAGTTAAAGACTCATATCAAACATCATCTTTGTGAAACTTTATGATCCTCCCTTGACAGAGTTAATTCCTCTGCATTTTCTTAGTACCATGAACTTTAATAATACCATTTACTAAGACATGTAATAGTTTTTTATAGCTTATGTTCATTAAACTAGGGAGGCCTGACAGATGGGAGTTCTATATTTGTTTTTGTATCTCAAGAAAATGCCAAAATGTTTATCTAAAGAATGAATGAATGAAAATGCTTCAGATATACTTTTCTACATTGTGTCACTGGTTATTAATATTAAAATATATATATAAAAATGGTGTGGACCATTCCACTAGTGGACCCTAAAGATAGTAAAAGTTAATACAGGCCTAAATATGACTTTTTAACCTAAGTAGGATAATGTAGTTCACACAGTTAGTTCATTAAGTACACTTCTGTTGTTGCTTTTTTCTCTAATTAGATTATGTTTTGTCATATAATTATGTAACATTTGACAGTCAGGGAACGTTTTTTTTTTTCACATGTGCAAGCAGATGCAATTAGAATTTGTTTGTGGTCCATGACAGGTCCAGGCCCTCTTGTTTGGAATTTAAGAAATGTTTTTGTCTTCCTCTGTCTTTGGAAACTGCATGAGATAATAGATCAGTTGGACTTAATTGATATCTACAGGACACTTCATCCAAAAAAAAAACCCCAGAATACATATTCTTTTCAAGCACTCATGGAATGTTCTCTAGTATAGACAGCATACTAGGTCACAAAACAAGCCTCAGTAAATTTAAGAGGATAGAAATTATTTCAAGAATCTTTTCTGACTACAATTTTATGAAACTTGAAAGCAACCACAGAAAGAAAAACAGGGAAAGAATGAACACATGGAGACTAAACAACATGCTACTAAAAAACCAATGGATCAATGATGTCATCAAAGAAGAAATCAGAAAATACATTAAGACAAGTGAAAATGAAAATACAATCTTAAAAAAAAAATCTATGGGATACAGCAAAAGCTGTTTTAAGAGGGAAGTTCATAGCAGTACAGGCCTTCTTCAGGAATCAAGAAATTCTCAAATAAACAACCTAACCTACCACCTAAAGTAAATGAACAGACAAAACCCAAAGTCAGCAGAAAGAAAGAAATAATAAAGATGAGAGAAGAATCAGAGAAGAAACAAATAAAATAGACCTAAAAAGTAGAAAATAGCAGTAAAATCAAGAGCTCTCTTTTTGGAAAGATAACAAAATTGTCAAACCTCTAGGTATGCACACCAAGAAGAGAGAGACCCAAGTAAAATAAGAAATGAAAGAAGGAAACAACAACAGATACCACAGAAATATAAAAAAAAATCATAGGAGAGTACTATGAAAAGATACATGCGAACAAATTGGACAAACGAGATGAAATGGAGACATTTCTAGAAACATATAGCCTGCCAAAATTGATTCAACAAGAGACAGATGAGTTGAACAGACAATCATTAGAAGTGAAACAGAATCTATAATTTTTAAAAGTCCTTCCAAATAAAAGTCCAGATCCAGACAGCTTCACTGGAGAACTCTTATCAGACAAAGAGGAACTTATACCTATCCTGCTCAAATTATTACAGAAAATTGAGGAGGAGGGAATGCTCCCAAATTCATCCTATGAAGCCACCAGGAGCCTAATACCAAAACAAGACAAAGCACTACAAAAAAAAGAGAGAAAATTATAGGGGCTTCCTTGGTGGCTCAGTGGTAAAGAATCCTCCTACCAATGCAGGAGACATGGTTTCAATCCCTGTTCCAAGACAATTCCACATGCCACGGAGCAGCTACACCTGTGAGCCACAACTAGTGAGCCTGTGCCTTAGACCTTGGGAGCCACAACTGTTGACCTCATGTGCCACAACTACTGAAGCCTGTGGCCCTAGAGCCTGTGCTCTGCAATAAGAAAAGCCACTGCAATGAGAAGCCCACCCATCGTAACTAGAGGGTAGCCTCCACTCACTTCAACTAGGTAAATCCCATGCAGCAATGAAGACACAGCACACTCAAAAATAAATAAATAAAATTATTTTAAAAAAGAGAAAATTACAGATCAATGTCTTTGATAAACATAGATGAGAAAACTCAACAAAATATTTGCAAACTGAGTCCAGTAGTAAATACATGATCAAGTTGGATTTATTCCATTTGCACAAGAATAGTTCTGTATATCCAAACAATCAATGTGATATACTACATTAACAAAAGGAAAGATAAAAAACCACATGATCATCTTAACAGGTGCAGAAAAAGCATTTGACCAGGTTCAGTGTCCACTTATAAAAATTGTCACCAGAGTGGTTCTAGAGGGAACTTATCTCAACATAATAAAACCATTCATGACAAATCCATTGTTAACATAGTTCTCAATTCATAATTCATAATTACATTAGTCATGTATGGATGTGAGAGTTGGACTATAAAGAAAGCTGAGTGCCAAAGAATTTATGCTTTTGAACTGTGGTGTTGGAAAAGACTCTTGAGTCTCTTGGACTGCAAGGAAATCCAACTAATCAATTATAAAGGAAATCAGTCCTGAATATTTATTGGAAGGACTGATGCTGAAGCTGAAACTCCGATACTTTGGCCATCTGATGTGAAGGACTGACTCATTGGAAAAGACCCTGATGCTGGAAAGATTGAAGGCAGGAGGAGAAGGGGATGACTGAGATTGAGATAGTTGGATGGCATCCCCGACTCAATGGACATAAGTTTGAGTAAGCTCTGGGAGCTGGTGATGGACAGGGAAGCCTGGCGTACTGCAGTTCATGGGGTCACAGAGTCAGACATGGCTGAATGACTGAACTGAAAATAATTCTCAATGGTGAAAAACTGAAAGACTTCCTACCAACTTTAGGAATAAGATGAGGATGCCCACCCTCACCACTTTTATTCCACATAATATTGGAAATCCTAGCCACAATTAAATAAGAAAAAGATATAAAAGATACTCAAGATTGGAAGGGAAGAGGTAAAACTGTCAGCATTTGTGGATGACATGGTACATAATATGGAAAGCCATAAAGTCTCCACACAAAATCTATTAGAACTAATAAATGAATTCACCAAGATAGCAATATATAATATTAATGTACAGAAATCCATTTTATTTCTTTTTACACTGGCAATGAAATATCAAAAAAAAGAGTGTAAAAGATTTAAAATCACATCAAAAATTTTAAATACCTAGGAATAAATTTGACCAAGGAGGTGAAAGATCTATACACTGAAAACTGTAAAACATTGATAAAGGAAATTGAAAATGATTCAAAGAAATGGAAAGATATCCCATCCTCTTGAAAGAATTAGTATTGTTAAAATGGTCATACTACCCAAAGCAATCTACAAATTTAATGCAAGGTCTATCAAAATGCCCATGACATTTTGCACAACTAAAACAAATGATCCTAAAATTTATATGACCTAAATGACCTAAAATTGTCAAAGCAGTCCTGAGGAAAAAGAACAAAGTTGGAGACATAACCCTCCCAGAGTTCTGACTATACTACAAAACAGCAGCAATCAAAGCAGTATGGTATTGGTACAAAAATAGATATATGGTTCAACAGGCCAGAATAGAGAGCTCAGAAATAAACCCACACACCTACAGTCAATTAATCTATGACAAAGGAGATAAGATATTCAATGGAGAAAAGACAGTCTCTTCAGTAAATGGTGTTGGGAAAGCTGGACAACTGCATGTAAATCAATGAAATTAGAACATTCCCTCATACCATATACAAAAAGTCAAAATGGTTTAAAGACCTAAATATAAGATATGACACCATGAAACTCCTAGAAGAGAATATAGGGGAAACATTCTCTGACCTAAATCATAAAAATATTTTAAAAAATCAGTCTCCCAAGCTAAAAGAACTAAAGCAAAAATAAACAAATGAGGCTTAATCAAACTTAAAAGCTTTTGCACAGCAAAGGAAACCATTGACAAAATGAGAATATAGATTATAGATGGAGAAAATATGTCAAATGGTGTGACTGATGAGTCGTTAACATATAAAATATAAAAACACATTGTACAACTCAATATTGAAGAAGTAAACAATACAGTCAAAAAGTGTGTAAACACCTGGATAGAAATTTTTCCAAAGAAGACATACAGGGTAAAGTTGTCTAATATAGTAAGTCCCCTGTATACAAACCTTCAAGTTGCAAACTTTCACAGATGAGAATGTGTGTTTGTGTGCCTAGTTATGTAAGTTGGTCCACGTGTCTGGTGCCCATTATCATGTGCATGCATCCTCTACAAATGGTTGTGCTTTTGTGTACTTTATAGTACTGTTTAGAGTGCAGTGGTGGAGAAGGCAATGGCACCCTACTCCAGTGCTCTTGCCTGGAAAATCCCATGGACGGAGGAGCCTAATAGGCTGCAGTCCATGAGGTCGCTAAGAGTCGGACACAACTGAGCGACTTTGCTTTCACTCTTCACTTTCATGCCTTGAAGAAGGAAATGGCAACCCACTCCAGTGTTCTTGCCTGGAGAATCCCAGGGACGGGGGAGCCTAGTGGGCTGCCGTCTATGGGGTTGCACAGAGTCGGACACAACTGAAGCAACTTAGCAACAGCAGCAGAGTGCAGTGGTACAGTATCATTATTTCAAGCCCAGGATGTCTGGAAGCAAGCATAAAAGCAGCAGTGATGTAGCTGGTTCTATTGTACTTTTCAAGATACTGTATTGTAAGATTAAAAACATTTTATTTTTTATATTTGTTTTAGTGCATTATTAATGTAAAAAGTATTGTAAGTATTACAGTACTATATAGCTGATTATATTAGTTGGGTGGATGCATGCTCAGTTGCTTCAAGCATGTCCAACTCTTTGCATTCCTAGTGACTGTAGCCTGCGAGGCTCCTCTGGCCATGGGATTCTCCAGTCAAGAAAACTGGAGTGGGTTATCATGTCCTCCTCCAGTGGATTTTCCCCGACCCAGGGGTCAAACCCACATCTCTTGCATCTCCTGCAAAGGCAGGCAGGTTCTTTACCACTAGTGCCACCTGGGAAGCCCCATTAGTTGGGTACCTAGGCTAATTTTGTGGAACTTATGAACAGATTGGATGAACAACTTGTACTTATGAACATGTTCTCAGAATGGAAGTTCTTTGGTATGTAGGGGACTTACGACGTTCAACTTGTTACCAGTCTTGTAGTGTCATTTCCTACCACTACCCTAAACTTTCAATAAGAGCTTCCTAGCCATTAAAAAATATGATAATGGAAAGTAAGTATGAAGGATCCAACTGTTCTTTTTCCCATAGATTAGTTGTTGAATTCCATCAAGTTCCTTTTATGAACATCATAATTCATCCATTTTTCTCTAGATGAACCATTATGAACAAAGCTACAGAGAACATTTTTGTACATCTCCCAGTAAATATGTTTACACATTCTGGGAGGATATATGCATAAGAGTGGCACTGCTGAGTCATAGGGTAGGCATTTCTTCACTGTTAGTAGACAGTGCCAGTTTTCCAAAGTGTTTATGCCATTCACATTCCTGCCAGCAGTTCATGGGAGTCTTGAGATGACCTATCCTCTTATCAACACTTGTTATTGTTAGTCTTTTTCTTTTCAATCATTCTGATGGATGTGAAGTGTTATTTCCTTATAGATTTAATTTTCATTTTGTGATTACCAAAGAAGTTGACTGTTTTTTCATGTTGTTAGTAGTTACTGGATACTTTCTTTGGGAAAGTGCTTGTTCAGGTCTCTTGTCCATTTTTCCATTGTGTTAATCTATAATTAACACATAATAGATTAATATAATATATAATATTATATGTTATATATAAAATAACACATAAAATGTATTATTTTATATATTTATTTAAACAAAATATAAATAAAATATTAAAAATCTATAAATTTCATAAAATAAATTTTTAAAACAAGATTAAGATGAGCTGATTAAGATTTAGAAATAGCTTCCAGTGGAGCTGTTTCAAATCCTAAAAGATGAGGCTGTGGAAGTGCTGCACTGAATACGCCAACAAATTTGGAAAATTCAGCAGTGGCCACAGGACTGGAAAAGGTCTGTTTTCATTCCAGTCCCTAAGAAAGGGAATGCCAAAGAGTGCTCAAACTACCGTACAATTGCACTCACCTCACATACTAGCAAAGTAATGCTCAAAATTCTCCAAGCCACGCTTCAACAATACGTGAACCGTGAACTTCCAGATGTTCAAGCTGGTTTTAGAAAAGGCAGAGGAACCAGAGATCAAATTGCCAGTATCCGCTGGATCATGGAAAAAGCAAGAGAGTTCCAGAAAAACATCTATTTCTGCTTTATTGACTATTCCAAAGCCTGTGTGGATCACAATAAACTGTGGAAAATTCTGAAAGAGATGGGAATACCAGACCACCTGACCTGCCTCTTGAGAAACCTGTATGCAGGTCAGGAAGCAACAGTTAGAACTGGACATGGAACAACAGACTGGTTCCAAATAGGAAAAGGAGTACGTCGAGGCTGTATATTGTCACCCTGCTTATTTAACTTCTATGCAGAATACTTAATGAGAAATGGCTGGGCTGGAGGAAGCACAAGCTGGAAACAAGATTGCCGGGAGAAATATCAATAACTCAGATATGTAGATGACACCACCCTTATGGCAGAAAGTGAAGAAGAACTAAAGAGCCTCTTGATGAAGGTGAAAGAGGAGAGTAAAAAAGTTAGCTTAATTAAAGCTCAACATTCAAAAAACAAAGTTCATGGCATTTGGTCCCATCACTTCATGGCAAATAGATGGAGAAGCAGTGGAAACAGTGGCAGACTTTATTTTTCTGGGCTCCAGAATCACTGCAGATGGTGATTACAGCCATGAAATAAAAAGATGCTTACTCCTTGGAAGAAAAGTTATGACCAACCTAGATAGCATATTAAAAAACAGAGACATTACTTTGCCAACAAAGGTCTGTCTAGTCAAGGCTATGGTTTTCCAATAGTCATGGATGGATGTGAGAGTTGGACTGTAAAGAAAGCTGAGTGTTGAAGAATTGATGCTTTCGAGCTGTGGTGTTAGAGAAGACTCTTGAGAGTCCCTTGGACTGCAAGGAGATCCAACCAGTCTATCCTAAAGGAGATCAGTCTTGGGTGTTCATTGGAAGGACTGATGTTGAAGCTGAAACTCCAGTACTTTGGCCACCTGATGCGAAGAGTTGACTCATTTGAAAAGACCCTAATGCTGGGAAAGATTGAGGGCCAGAGGAGAAGGGGATGACAGAGGATGACATGGTTGGATGGCATCACCGACCCAATGGACTTGAGTTTGAGTAAACTCCAGGAATTGGTGATGGACAGGGAGGCCTGGCATGCTACAGTCTGTGCTATCACAAAAAGTTGGACATGACTGAGCGAGTGAACTGAACTGAAAGATGAGCTGAAGTAAAACCATGGGAAAAGATATACCATGCAAATGCTAATAGAAAGCTAGTATCACTTTAGTAATATCAGATAGAGTTTAAAGCAAGAAGCATTATTAAAGATGAAGGAAGTATCCAAGTCTTTAAAATGGATAGCCCTTCAGAAAGACATAGCAATTCTAAATTTGTATTTGTAAAATATAGTTTCAAAATACAGAAAGCCAATATTGATAGAACTAAAAGGAGAAATAGAAAAATTTAGAGTCAAAGAGAGAAATACATACTTCTTTCAGTAACTAGTGCAATAGGCAGACCAGAAATCAGTAGTTTAAAGGATTGGAACAATATGATTAACAACTTTGACTTAATTCACATAAGTAGAGCATTTTATCCAACACCTACAGTATACATATTCTTTTCAAGAGTACATTGAAAGATTAACAAAATCAATTGTATCCTGGGTCATAAAGCAAGTCTAGGGTTTCACAACATTGAAATAACAGAGGGTATGTTCTTTAATCACAATGAGATAAGTTCAGAATTACTAACAAAAAAATCCCCAAATACCAATAGTTGAGCAATATTCTTACAAATAATAAAATAGAAATTACAGTGGAAATTTTAAAATATTTTGAACTAAATGACAATGACATATCAAAATTTGTGAAATACAGCTAAAGACATTTATGGCCCCAAAAGCATAACATTGAAAAGAGGAAAGACTTAAAAATCTGAGACAGAAGAATTCCTTTCCAAGAAGTTGAAAAAAAAATCAGAAAAAATAAACTACAAGAAGATGAAGAAAATAATGAATATGAACACAAATTAAAACTGGAAAGTTTATTTCCAACTTTTAAAACAAACAAGAATAAAACAAAATCCCCAAAGCACTTTGTCCTGTATTTTCCCAACTTAATAAATAGAAATTTTATCCTGTCATGTGCCCTGAATTGGAAATCAACTTTGCTCTCTGTCTCATATCTCACATTTTTCATATGATCCTATAAGTTATACCTTAAAAATATATCCAGAATCTAGTCATTTCTCATTCCCGTCATTATTACAGCTTGAGCTCAGACATCATTATCTCTTACCTGGATAACTGCTTTAATTTCTTAATTGATCTCTTAGCCCAGTTCTTCATCTGATAGTCAGAATTACCCTGTAAAACCTTTGTGTTGCTATTGTTCTCTTAACTTTCCAGTCCGTTTCCATTTCTCTTAGTGCAAAAGGCAAAGAAAACTCTTACAATGGCCAGTTCAGTTCATTTTAGTCGCTCAGTCATGTCCGACTCTTTGTGACCCCATGAACTGCAGCACGCCAGGCCTCCCTGTCCATCACCAACTCCCGGAGTCCACCCAAATCCATGTCCATCAAGTTGGTGATGCCATCCAACCATCTCATCCTCTGTCGTCCCCTTCTCCTCCTGCCCTCAATCTTTCCCCAGCATCAGGGTCTTTTCCAATGAGTCAGCTCTTCGCATCAGATGGCCAAAGTATTGGAGTTTCAGCTTCAACATCAGTCCTTCCAATAAACACCCAGGACTGATCTTTAGGATAGACTGGTTGGATCTCCTTGCAATCCAAGGGACTCTCAAGAATCTTCTCCAACACCACAGTTCAGAAGCATCAACGAGGCCTTAAATAATTTGCTCACCTCATCTATTCTTTGCCTTCTTCCTTTTCTTCCCTGAGCAGCAACCATATTGACCATCTTGCTATTCCTCAAACATGCTATTGAATCTCTAGGCTGTTGCTCTTCCCCAATACCCTCTTGGCTTTGCTGTTGTTGTTCACTCATGTCCAACTCTTTGCAACCCCGTGGACTGCAGCAGGCCAGGCTTCCCTGTCGTTCACCATCTCCTGGAGTTTGCTCAAACTCATATCCATTGAGTCAGTGATGCCATCCAACCATCTCATCCCTTCCTTCAATCTCTCTCACCATCAGGATCTTTTCTAATGAGTTGGCTTTTTGCATCAGGTGGCTGAAGTATTGGAGCTTCAGCTTCAGCATCAGTCCTTCCAATGAATATTCAGGGTTGATTTCCTTTAAGATTAACTGGTTTGATCTCTTTGCAGTCCAAGGGACTCTCAAGCATCTTCTCCAACACCACAACTCAAAAGTATCAATTCTTTGGCATTCAGCCTTCTTTATGGTCCAGCTATCACAGCCATACATGACTACTGGAAAAACCATTGCTTTGACTAGAAGGACCTTTGTTGGCAAAGGTCTGCTTTTTAATATGCTGTCTAAGTTGGTCATAGCTTTTCTTCCAAGGAGCAAGCATCTTTTAATTTCATGGCTGCAGTCACCATCTGCAGTGATTTTGGAACCCAAGATAATAGTCTGTCACTGTTTCCATTGTTTTCCCCATCTATTTGCCGTGAAGTGATGGGACCAGATGCCATGATCTTTGTTTTTTGAATATTGAGTTAAGCCAGCTTTTTCACTCTCCTCTTCCAGCTTCATCAAGAGGCTCTTTGGTTTCTTTTTGCTTTCTGCCATAAGGGTGGTGTCATCTGCATATCTGAGGTTATTGCTATTTCTCCTGGCAGTCTTGATTCCAGTTTGTGCTTCATCCAGCCTGACATTTTCCATGATGTACTCTGCATAGAAGTTAAATAATCAGGGTGACAACATATAGCCTTGACGTACTCCTTTCCCAGTTTTGAACCAGTCCATTGTTCCATGTCTGGTTCTAACTGTTGCTTGTTGACCTGCATACACATTTCTCAGAGGCAGGTAACGTGTTCTGGTATTCCCATCTCTTTGAATTTTCCAGTTTGTTGTGATCTACATAGTCAAAGGCTTTAGTGTAGCCTCATTTCAGAACTTTGCTGAGTATCACCTTATTAATGAAATCTTATCAATTAGCCCAAACAGCAATCCTTTCCCCCATACTTGGCATTCCCTACTGTAAGTGGTTACTACCTGTTGTTGTTCAGTTGCTAAGTCTTTTCCAACTCCCTGTGACCCCATGGACTGCAGCATGCCAGGCTTCCTTATCCTTCACTGTCTCCTGGAGTTTACTCAGACTTATGCCCATTCAGTTGGTGATGCTATCCAACCACCACTGGTAGAGATGTGAAAGTAATATTTATGTAGGAAGGAACTTTCCAAACCTGTTTATTTCAGGATGCAGTGCTCTCAATCATCGGCTTTTTTTTGGTTTTATTTTGAAATAATTTTAGGCTTATGGAAGAATTGCAAAAATAATAGTTACTGTATACCCTTCACCCAGCATCTCTTAATGTTAATATCTTATATAGTCATAGTATAGTTATCAGAAGTAAGAAATTAGCATTTATATGGTGCTGTTAATGAAACTACAGACTTTATATAAATTTCACAATTTTTCCACTAACATCTTTTTCTGTTTCAGTATCCAGTCTAGAATTCTCCATTGCATGTCTCCTTATTTTCTTCTGGCTGGTAACAATATCTTGGTCTTTCCTTGTCTTTCAAGACCTTAAGAATTTTAAAAGTACTTACTAATTAGGCATTTTGTAGGATGTCCCTCAATTTGGACTTATATGGTGTTTTCTCGTGCTTGAGGCTTTGCATCTTTGAAAAATACCACAAGTGATGTGGCTTTCTCATATGACGGGAGACATGGTATCAATGTGTATTATTATTAGTGATATTGATCATTGGCTAAGAGAGTGTCTGCTGGGTTTCTCCATTGTAAGATTACTATTTTTTTCCTTTGTAATTAATAAATATTTTGGGAGAGATATTTTGAGGTTATATGAAAAGTCAAAGTGTTAGTTGCTCAGTCGTGTCCAACTCTTTGTGACCCCGTGGACTGTAGCCTGCCAGGCTCCTCTGTCCATGAAATTCTCCAGGCAGAAATACTGGAGTGGGTACTATTCCCTTCTCCAGAAGATCTTCTGACCCAGGATCAAACCCAGATCTCCTGCATTACAGGCAGATTTCTTTATCATCTGAGCCACCAGAGGTTATATTAGTGTTCTTTTTCTTCTTATAATTTCAGATACTAATTTTTATATTCATCGGTGGCTCTTGCTTGATTGAAGCAGTTATTAAGTGCTATTCCAATCATGATTTTTTTCATCTCTTCCATATTTATTAGTTGGATTTCTTCTGTAATTGAAGAATTGTTCCTTCTCCCTCCACATATTTCATTATTCAATAATTTATAAATTTGTGGATTTATGTTTGTTTTGTTCTTTGGGTTATAATCTATTACCATTGCTGTTTGTTTTGTTTAAATTGGTCCACCTTTGATAGCCATCTTATTTTTAGACATGCACTCATCTTATTTTTCTTTAGCACTTCCTTACTTTCTGGCACCATGAAATGCTCCAGCTCATCTTATATAATTTTTGGCTCTGCTCTGAAATCAGCCACCACTCTGTAGAATCCTTGTTCTTCTTATTAGAGAAGGATATTTGGAAAGCAACATTTGGGTACTTGTTTCATCTTTTATAGCGTTTTTTTCCTTCTCTGGCACTTTCTTCCCTTTTCTTTTTCATAGTACTACCAGCATGAAAACCTCTAAAAATCTTGACTTAATGTCTAGAGGAAACTAGCATTATTAGAAGAGAATTTTCTGGTAGGAATATCAGAAAACCAATACATGTAATGCTGTCATTTGCTTTTGTACATGTATTACACAAATTTTATTTAGTTCTGTTTTAATCCTCTAAAGCCTAGAAGTAGATTTTCAATATGATTTTTTTTTGCCTATCGTCATAGGATTAGAATGTTGTGGTTTCTAAAAATACACATGGAATAGTAAAAGTCTTAGATTTCAAGTACCTTTGTGATTTGGGGATTAGGGAGACATATTACATAACCATACTAGTTTAAATTAACCTCAGAAGTTAAAATATATTTCAAGAAAGACTGAGGTAAACTGTTGTCACAGTGTGCTGTGATAGATACTGTAGATCCAGATCAGTTATATCTTTGTAAAGTTGTAGAGATATTCCTCAGCATAATTGCGTTCCTTTTATAATACTTTGGGTTCATTTAGTTTGACTTATAGTTCTCTCTCTAAGCATAGAACAACTTCTGTAAGTAGTTATATAACATCTATAAAGATGAGACGTTTCTTATTTTCAACCATGAAATTAATGGGATGCGTTTGAGGTCTGTGACTGGTTCATAACTCACTTATTAGTAATTACATAAAATTAACCCCTTTTGTTCCTGAGAATTGCATCAGACTTAGGATTCTCAAATTTCAGTTTGATTTCCATGTTATCTTTTCTCCCCCCCCCCCTTTTTTTTTGACCCTTTCACCATCTCACCCTCTTCTCTATCCTTTGTTCATTCTTTCTTCTTTATCCCATCAGTCTTCTCTGTCGCATATACTCTTGCTTCTTTCTGTCATGTGTCCTTATTTCTCTCATGTGTTATTACATCTTTATCACATTTATCTGTCCTCTCTCTGACCTTTTCTTCCATCAGTCATTCTTCCCATATTTCCTTCTAGGAATACACATAATAATCCTCTGCTTCTGTATATCCAGACCTCATTCCATCCTTTCTCTTCTTTTTCTTCTGTCTCTCCAACCTTCTTTCTGTCCTGTCCATTCAAAGTGAAGGTCCTTTTCTTCCATCAGTTCTTTTCCTTTCTCCTTATGACTGCCATGTATGTGCTGATGAATTCCAGTTTTACATCTTGCAATCACACTTCTGTCTTAGACTCCAGATTTAACAATCCCACTTCCGTTGCTGTATTACTTCTTGAATATCTACCCAGATACCAACTGCTCTTATCATTTTCACTATTACCACTCCTATTCATGGCACCATCATCTCTTCTCTAGAGTAGTATAGTAGTCTCCTCAGTAGTTATCCTATTTCTACCCTTTTCTGATACTCATTTCCCCCATCAGTCCAAGAGATTATTCTAAAAGTTATCATATCATGTCCCAGTGTTTGCACAAAACCTTTTAAAGGATTCCTATCTTTTAAAATTATTATTGAGGTAAATTGGTGTATAACACTGAAGTTTCATTTGTATGTTATGATTCAATATATGTGTATACTGTAGCATGCTTATCACAAAAACAGTCACCATACAGTTGACCCCCTTTGCCTTTTTTGTGCTTCTATCCTCTCTGATAACCACGAACTTTATTTTCCACAGACGAAAATAAAAATATTATTAAATCTTTTTTCCCCAGCTTTATTGATATATAATTTACATGTAACTAGTCTTTTTCTGAGAGAGAGAAATTTCAAATAAGACAGACTACCGAGACGCATTACACATTGATCTGGAAAAGCATGCTTTTGAACACATGTTAGATTTTATTTATTTGTATGTAAATCCTTTAAAGCCTAGAAGTACATCTTATACTTGATTTTGGCCTAACCTGGTAGAGTCATAATGCTGTGGTTTCTAAAAAT
Source organism: Bos indicus x Bos taurus (assembly GCF_003369695.1). Classification (NCBI taxonomy): domain Eukaryota; kingdom Metazoa; phylum Chordata; class Mammalia; order Artiodactyla; family Bovidae; genus Bos; species Bos indicus x Bos taurus. The sequence goes on from NC_040080.1 coordinate 49,928,038, forward strand.
AGACAAGGAGTAAGAGTTCTAGATTATAAATAGCTTTGTGTGATTTTTGAGATCAGGGAGGCTTAAGTTACATAGGTTGTATTAGTATAATTTGATTTCAGAGATTGAGTGATCCTGACCCTTTTAAACTCTAATTATTAATTTTAATAATTTTCTGTGTATTCTTTTTCTGTATATTGATAGTGTCAACTCTCATGCCATCTGTAAATAACTGTGCTTTTGTTTCTTCATTTCCTTTTATCTCTTGATCTTATTACTATATTTGTTAGTCCTGCTAGTACCAAGTTGAATAGAAACAGTGGCAGGCATCCTTGTCTTCTTCCTAGTCCTGAAATACTTAAAACATTTTGCCATTAAATAGAATGTTTTCTGTACTTTTTGTAAATGCCCTTTCACCATTAAGGAGGTTATCTTCTAGTCCTGGTTTGTTGAGGCAAAATGGAAATTGCATTTTAATAGTTACTCTTCCTGTATCTGTTCTGATTTTGGCATCCAGGCAAGTCTCATCTCATAAAGTCAGTTGAGGAGTGTTCCTTTTTCTCTATACTCAGTATGAGGTTAGAATCTTCTATAAAATTAAAACTGTCTATTTTATGAATGTTTGTTACAATTCATCTGTATAACTGACTCACTCTTATGATTTTCATGTAAGATTTTTAACCACGAATTCAATCTCTTTAATAGCTGTGAGATCATTTCATGTTCTTTTTTTGCTCTTGAGTCAGTTCTGGTGAGTTTTAAATTTCTTCCTGAGTAACTTTTGATAAGGAATTCATCCACCTTATCAAAGTTTTCAGATTTATTTCCTTAAAATTTTCATACTGTCTTATTTTCCACTTAATCCCTACAGTATCTGAGATTATATCCTCATTTTAACTTTTTTTTTAACCTGTGCTCCCTGAATTGGGGGTGCAGAGTCTTAACCACTGGGTTACCAGGTAAGTCCCTCTTTTTTATTCTTAATATTGTTTATTTCACCTTCTCTCATTTTTTCCCTTAATTTACCTTGTCAGATATTTATAATATTGTTTCTTCAAGCAATAAATTTTGGCTTGTTTCTATTATATATGTGTTCTCTTTTCACTAATTCCTGCTTTTCGTTTTTCTTTGATCATTTCCTTCTTTCCTTTTTCTTCTTTTTTAGAACAATAAACACCTTTATTACTTGAGCTAAGGTATGAGGGAGGAAGATTTGTTTGCCTTTCCAGGCCTTGATTTTCTTCAGATGGAAGTTCAGCTCCTTGCAGTCTAGCACATAGTCATCTGCTTGGCCACACTGGCCTGGTCTTGAAACTGCATGCAAGAAGCTTTCGCTCCTGGAACTGCTCCTTCAGAAAACTGCTGATTTGAGCATTCTCCTTTTCATCATATTTCTTCTGAATTTTCTTAGGTCATTTTTTATTGTTGTTGTTTAAAATCCCTTCTTCCTTGAGAGTCAGCTTGGCTCCATTCTTGCAGCCCAGAGGCAGTGCATAGTGGGACCCCTACTTCTCTCAGAATAGTGTGCTGTCAGTGAGCAAGATGCAGTTCTTCACTAGGGTCTTGGTACTGACCAGCTCATCGTTGGATGCACTGTGAACAACATCTTTAATCCTTGCTTTGCACATACAACACTCCAAGCCTCAGTAAAATTTCCCCATGTCCATGTCCAGCCTCAAGATACGGTATTTCTTGTTGCCTCCCTGCACATGGACTGTGTGTATGAGGCCAGCATCAATCTTAGTGTTGGCAGCAGGGATTCTCAGCTCATACTTCTGCTTCCTGTGGTAGGGCTTTCTTGCTCCTGGTCTTGTGGCACTTGTGCCAGTTGTCCAGAAAAATACCTGTTGCTCAGTGCTGGCTGGAAACAGATCATTTCCTTTTTTGTGTTAATATTTTTTAGGACCTTATTTATTCTGCTGTTTTCCTAACTCAATTTCAAGTCTTTTTTTCTAATGTAAGCGTTTAAACCTATATACACCATTTATTTATATATCAATAACCTCAGATATGCAGATGACACCACCCTTATGGCAGAAAGTGAAGAGGAACTGAAAAGCCTCTTGATGAAGGTGAAAGAGGAGAGTGAAAAAGTTGGCTTAAAACTCAACATTCAGAAAACGAAGATCATGGCATCTGGTTCCATCACTTCATGGGAAATAGATGGGGAAACAGTGGAAACAGTGTCAGACTTTATTTTTCTGGGCTCCAAAATCACTGCAGATGGTGACTACAGCCATGAAATTAAAAGATGCTTACTCCTTGGAAGAAAAGTTATGACCAACCTAGATAGCATATTCAAAAGCAGAGACATTACTTTGCCAACAAAGATCCGTCTGGTCAAGGCTATGGTTTTTCCAGTGGTCATGTATGGATGTGAGAGTTGGACTGTGAAGAAAGCTGAGCGCCGAAGAATTGATGCATTTGAATTGTGGTGTTGGAGAAGACTCTTGAGCGTCCTTTGGACTGCAAGGAGATCCAACCAGTCCATTCTGAAGGAGATCAGCCCTGGGATTTCCTTGGAAGGAATGATGCTAAAGCTGAAACTCCAGTACTTTGGCCACCTCATGCAAAGAGTTGACTCATTGGAAAAGACTCTGATGCTGGGAGGGATTGGGGGCAGGAGGAGAAGGGGACAACAGAGGATGAGATGGCTGGATGGCATCACCGACTCGATGGATGTGAGTCTGGGTGAACTCCGGGAGTTGGTGATGGACAGGGAGGCCTGGCGTGCTGCGATTCATGGGGTCACAAAGAGTCGGACACGGCTGAGCGACTGAACTGAACTGATACCATTTTTTTGTTGTTTTGTATTCTGTACATTTTAGATATATTTTCCTCATTATCAATCAGTTCTAGGTTTTTCCTGAAATCCATTGCGATGCTCTTTGTCCTATAAATTGTTTGAAGAAGTGTTTTTTTAATTTCAGAATGTATGCCAGATACCAGTTCCTTTAAATTTGTTGATAGTGTTATGACCTAGTACAGGTCAATTTTCATGAGTATTCCATTTATACTTGAATAAATGTTCTCTGTTTACTGCGTATAGTGTTCTCTGACTGTCTTATGTCCTTTTCTTTTGTTTTGCGTAGTTTCAATATGATATAGCTAGATGTGGATCTTTCTCTGACTGTCTCATCTCCCCATCTGTGTATCTCTGCTCATTTCTATCTGTTCATTTTTCTATTTTTATTTTCCCTTCTCTCCTTCTAACCTCCCATCTCCAGCTCCACATCCCTCTTTTCTTACATGAGAAGAGAGAGGCGTGAGATTCATGAACTTGAATTGCCATCTTTCGGTGGTTCTGGAAAATTCTCAGTAAAATTTAGGCCTCTCATTCTTCAACTTGTGGAATAAATTATTGTTTCCTTGTGTATTTTATGATTGATTTGTTGGTTGGTTGGTTGGTTGACTTTTGGTAGAACTTTTTCTGTAGAAAATGAAGTGTTGGTTGAAGTTGAGAATCCAGAGAGTATTTATACTTTCTTTTAGCAATTATCTCAGATCATAACCAACCTGGGACCACATTAAAGGCAATGATATGCTTGAGGTGTTTGGTACCATTTAAATTCCAGAATTTGCATTGAGATTGTGCTTTGAGGGGGATGCACTAGAATTTTTAAATAAAATAAATAATTTTAGGTTTGTAGAAAATGTGGAAATATAATACAGAGAGTTCCTGATTACTCTGTACCAGTTTTCCCCGATATTAACATCTTAACATTAACACCATATTTTTGTCAATACTAAGAAATCATAGCACTAGCTAAATTCTGGACTATATTCAGATTTCCTCTAATGTTCTTTTTCTGTTCCAGGATTCCATCCAAAATACCACATTGCACTTAGGCTCCTCTGTTCTGTGCCAGTTCCTCGGGCGTCCCTTGTTTTTTATGACCTTTTTGATTTAGTTATCTGTCTTATAGAATAGCCAGCCTCAGTTTGGTTTTGTCTAATATTTTTCTCATCTTTAGAGTGGGATTATTGCTTTGTGGAAAATATCACAAAAAAATATCTCATCGTATTGTATCAAGATGTACCTGACACCCAACTGACTTTATCACTGGTGATGTTTGCTCTGATCATGTGGTTAAGGTAGTGTTTGCCAGTTTTCTCCACTGTAAAATCACTGTGTTTATCCTTTCCATTCAGGAATGGGAGATTTTATTTTCTTTCAACTCTAACCAAGTAGAGACAGGCAAGTTTCCTTCCTGTCCTAGTCTGCCCTATTAAGGTTTATGTCTACTGTACAGTTGAGCTGTGCATGGAGCTCTTTAAAGCTCAGGCATAATATTGAGGGTCTTTTATTAGTTTTTTCAGTTGAATGGGCCTGGACTTTATCTCCTGTCCTCCTCAACCTGGATTATGTTCAAGGTTTCCAGGAATCTGTAGAAATCCTCAAGGCTAAAGCTGTCCTTAGCACGCTGCTTAACCTATTTATGACTCCTTACTTTTGGAGCACTCCAGTGAATTATGTTTAAAAGTTTTATTTATTTTTGTTAACTTGTTAGTTATTTCCATTAGAGTATCTTAGTCCAATGTCCTGTCAGCGACAGAAGTTTGTAGGTTTCTTTTGACACTGATTTTGAATATTTTTTGAAATGTTAACACTTGTGTTGGGGGGAAGTAGTTTAGTGTTAGAAAGTATGATACGTTCTCCCAGTTGCTCACTACCCATCCATCCCTCACCCAAAGACACACAGTTCTTTTGAATTTCTTTTTTTTTAATATTTATTTATTTGGCTGTGCTGGGTCTTAGTTGCTGCATGTGGGATATAGTTCCCCAACCGGAGATGGAACCCAGGTTCCTTGCATTGGGAATGTAGAGTCTTAGCCACTGGACTACCAGGTAAGTCCCCTTTTGAATTTCTTGACTTAAGGATACTGTTTTCCCTGCTTTGAATGCTCTTTGCTACTTGATCCTCATGATCAACACCTATTGATTACAAACTCTGCTCAAATGTTTTCTTGCTCATGCCTCGTATCTCCTTTCCTCTGCCCCCATACACGGTTTGATTTCTTCTGTGCTGCTGTAATATACCCTTCATTAAAAAATATGAATACATATATATCAGTGTTGGTTTGAATATTGTGGTAGATATTATTGTTCACTTACAGAAAATTTATGCTTCTACCTTCTTGAAGTTTGGCTTGGCCTTGAGACCTTCTCTGACCAATTAAAACTGGTGAGAAAGGCCTAGTCCTGGTCTTTAAGAAGGTTACAATTCTGTGGCCAATATTCTTCCTTCCTGTCTTCATCTATTACAATCAAATTAATGCTTCAAGGCTTTTTTCTACCATCACCTTGGAATTTTTTGCCTCAATTTCTCCCCATCTCAAAAAAAAAAATCCAGAAGATTTCTCCTTCCTGATTTTTCAAAGCAAATTTATGATATTCATAAGTGTCTCTTATATATTTCATTCTACCATAACAGGTTCTGTTATATTCATATCGTGTACATTTTCAGGTTTCTTTTCTAGATTTTAAGCTCCATAAGTGTTGGCATTTCCTATCATTTATCATGTGTTCCTCAAATCAATAAAATTATGTTAATAATTAATAGTGTCACTGCCTAGAAGATATTTTAGGAGTTTATTGGGGCATTTTGGGGGTTACAGTGTTTGAAAGTTCCTAGTAGAGTTAGTGAGGAGAGGCCAAGAATGGAAAACTTTTTGCAATGCTCAGGACAATCTCTCAAAATAAATAGTTGTCCTGAGTCCCACATAACTGAAATAGTCTACTAGATATTTCATGTGAGTGAAAAACTTATTCATGATCTTCGGAATCTAGAGCCTAAATTCATTTTTACGTGTAAACAGTTATTTTTTACACAATTTTAATATGCATTGAGTGCTCCTAAAATATGTTTATCACCCATGTAAATCAGGGAAGACTGAACTTTGTCAAGAACTTTTCTAAATCTTGCTTAACATTACAGAAAAGCCTGTTACCAAAGGCAGTACTGTTCATGGTATTTTAGTCACCGATAATACAGCCGTGTCATTCTGTTTTTGAAGCTGTTGAATTTTAAATGATTCTGTATGTAGGTGTAGGCATCCAGTTAATTCACTGCCTTTTTGTTTCATCCCCAGATATTTACTTATGGGAAGTAAATGTTACTTCTGTTTAAAATATAAATTACTTTCCTCAAACTTCCTTCATGTGTTACATTGGAGCATTATATTAATGCTTTTAAATTGTATATAAGGATGTTATATTATCTGTGAATTTCAGAATTTAAAAGAGGCAGTGAAAAATATTTGTTATAAAAAGTGACATTGTGTCATGGTATTAGACCACAGATTTATGAACCATTAGAGCCTGGCAAAATAAGAAATTTACTTTTAAAGTATATGTTTAATCCTCTTTCAATATTAAACTGTTTTCTTCAGGGAATGTGTATATCACAAATATTCTGATAATTTGAGTAAAGTTAGATAAGAACACCAAAATTTTGTCACAAACCAGAAAAAAAGCATATGTAAACTTTAGTCAATTTATGGAGAGACAAATTACTATTTATATCGATAATTTTTGAATTTCTAATGAAACACCATAGACTGCTTAATGACTGAGACTCTCCATTTTTTCTTTTATTGTAGTTAATATATCCAGACCTTTTATTTTTAAAAATCTAACCATTGTTTCATGAGGAGGAAGAGTAGAAAGAGAAGATATTTTGCATGTGGTTTTAATGATCTTAATTTATATTCTGTAAGTCAGTTCTCTAGGGTCAGCAGTGAATTGTTTTGGTTGAGATATTTGAAGTGTAGTTTTCATCATTGAGCATGTGATAAGATATATTTTATAAACTAAAGTGCAGAACCAGATGGCTTTATTTTGGTATGATACATGTTAATTCATAATGCCTTGTTTTTTAGCAGGAATGGGATTATGTTGTATCTTACTATTGCCTTTTTTAGACTATTTTATAGACAGAACTAGAAATTCAAGTTATATAAAGCTGCTCTAGCACAGGCTGGAAAGTAGGTCATTGTTATGGGGAGTATACCAAACTGCCCACTGGTTGCTATAGCAATGACCTACTTTAAGAAACTATTTCTGTTGATTCATGTTGAAATCATCTTTTGGAACTGGTATAAGGAAACTCACCACATTTAATTTTTTCTAATAGCAATAAGGTAGTGATCACTGGAGGTTTTAAAAAAAATCCTTAAAATATTTAAAGTGAAGAAATGTATTTTCTTAACCTAACATCTCTTCAATTTATTGTGAAGTGCTGCAATTCATACTGTATTCAATAATTAAATATCAACAGAACTATTCTTCTGTTTAGGCAGTACAATTATGCAAAGGGGTGTAGTGAGTTTTACTAACATTTGTCCTGTTTAAAAATCAACCCAGTGCATGTATCAGTAGTTAATAGCATTATTAACTGAACCTTCAAATGGATATGGTTTCAAGAAAACAGTAAACATGACAAACTGAATAAGGTCTGAAAATATGTTCCTATTTAAACTGTACCTTATGAGGAGTTCCCTGTTGGCCTGGCGGTTAGGAGTCCAGGCTTTCACTATCATGGCCCAAGTTCAATCCTTGATCCAGGATCTGAGATCCTACAAGCTGTGTATAATTTCATTGTATTAAATCAGTCCATTCAGCACTGGATTCCTATACTTAGGTACATGCATTTGTAATATATAAAGGTTGAAATTGATATGATCTGGAACACATTGAATCTGAACTCTGGCAGAACCCACTCTCTTCCTTGATGAGGGTCAAGGATGAAAGATTAGACTTTATATAGTACTCTTTGAAGTAACATTATTCCTTCAGTACTAAAAAGAAATCTTACCTGTCAATGAGTTGATACTTTTAACTTAGTGTATTGGAGATTTTACAGTGTTATCAAGGAAGAATTATATGCTTAGATATTAGTTGATTCAGGGTCTTAATTGCACCATATCTGTATGTATATATATTCATATTCACATTTGCTTTGCCTTGTGGAAAAGATTTTCATCAAACCTTTGTTCAAAGTCACATTCAGGGAAGGTTAAGAGTTGAGACGATTGTGTATATAGTTGTAGGCATCCGACTAATTCATTGTCGTCTGTTGTCATGCCCAGTTATTTATATATAAATATCATGTAAGAAACGAGATGCCAGTCCAGGTTCGATGCACGATACTGGATGCTTGGGGCTAGTGCACTGGGACGACCCAGAGGGATGGTATGGGGAGGGAGGAGGGAGGAGGGTTCAGGATGGGGAACACATGTATACCTGTGGCAGATTCATTTTGATATTTGGCAAAACTAATACAATTATGTAAAGTTTAAAAATAAAATAAAATTAAATTTAAAAAAATACATGTTATTTTTTCAAAACTATAAGTTTTTCCCAAGGGAGAATAATTGTAACTTCTGTTTAATGAATATCTACCAAGTACTAGTGATTTTATACTTTTTCTAATCCTTTCATGAATTTGATCAAACTCCAGGATATAGTGGACAGAAGAGCCTTGCATGCTACTGTCCATGGGGTCACAGAGTTGGATGTGACTTAGCAACTGAACAACAACAAATCCTTTCAACAGATGTTACAGACATTTCTATAGGTCGTTTTCTCCTATTTCTGATCTTTTCAGCAAACTGTGTAAGGCACATATTGAAATTTGTTTGCCAAATACAGAAACCAAAACACAGATAAAGTTAACTGTGTAGTTAGGCATGAGACACAGATACTTAATTTGAAATCCTTCAGGAGGAGAAGGTGATTTATATGATAGCTATCATGTAACATACAATCTGAAAGTTTCTCTGTGATGAGATACATTATGTCCCTTGAGAGTATATGGGATGGAGAAATCACTTTCATATGGAAGACTGAAAATTAGCAGAAAATAGAGATGGGAATTAGGAAGGTGCTCCAGGCCAAGGGAAGAGCATGGAACAAATTCCAGGAGATTGAATGTGTGTGGGGGAAAGTAGTTTAATTTGGCAGAAGGGAAAGAGGAGTGGCAGAAAAATGAACCTGGAACCCTAAGTTAGTCAAACAAAATAATTTGTTCTTTATTCTATAGGTGAATGAACCTTTGAAGACCTTTTTACAGGAAAGTGTGCCTCAGGAAAATTTGGTATTGGTACAAAGAACTATTTTAAGGCATTGAGCAAATAATACTAACATGAGATAACAAGAAGTAGAATTATTGTAGTAAAGAGGGGACTAAAATTATTGTAGGAATGATGAGACATATAATCATGCTTACTGTGGGTCAGGCACTGTTTTAAGAGCTTCACATACATTAACTTATTTAATTCTCACAACAGTGCTATGATATGGGCCCTATTACTATCTCAGTTTAACAAATGAGGAAATTAGAACTTTCCAGGATTGGTTGAGGGATAGTAATTTGTTGCTATTAATTATTAAATTATAGGACATCTATGCAATGAGATACCATAAACTGTGAAAATTGATGCCATAGAAGTGCTTTGAAAGATGTTCATTATGTGTTAAAACAGGTTTCCATCGGATATAATATTTTTCAATTTTGTTCTACTTTGAAGGAATATATGCTAATTATCAATTTTATACCTTTTATGAAGTTTAAAAAAGTATGTTTCTCTCTTCTTTACCCCCACCCCAAACTTCCTCTCCCCAATAGTTGTTCAGTTGCTTAGTTGTGTCTGACTCTTTGCAACCCCATGGATGCAACATTTGAGGCTTCCCTGTCCTTCACCATCTCCCAGAGTTTCCTCAAACTCAGTGATGCATCCAACCATCTCATCCTCTGTCATAGCCTTCTCCTGCCTTCACTTTTTCCCAGCATCAGGGTCTTTTCTAATGAGTAGGCTCTTGGCATCAGGTGGCCAAAATATTGGAGCTTCAGCTTCAGCATAAGTCCTTCCAATGAGTATTCAGGGTTGATTTCCTTTAGGATTGACTGGTTTGATCTCCTGCAGTCCAGGGGACTCTCAAGAGTCTTCTCCAACACCACAGTTTGAAAACATGAATTCTTTGGTGCTCAGGGTAGCTATTATTAACAGGTTGATGAGTATCCTTGCAGTTATTTTCTTATACACATGTAACAAGTAGATATATGCAAAGTAAATTTTATTTTATCAAAATAATATATGCAGTAGTTTTAAAAGTCGTAGCATAGAAAGGCTTATAACAGAGAAAAGCAACACCATGTGTTCTCCATGCTGCTCTTTTCTTTCCTTCACAATTATTTTCTGAAATACATATTTGAATCTACTGTATCTCTTCAATTTTTATGTTAAGTTACAGTGATATAAACAATAATAGCCATGGAAGGAAAACATATTATGGAAGAAAAAAGCCATCAATAACATCTATTGGAGAAAAACACTATACTGGAATAGAATTTCTATTCCTTTGTTTTATGGAATGCCAAAACAAGGTTAATTTTGGTTGCAAAACTTTTTCCATTGCTTTAGTCCACATCATCCTGTACAACGTTTGTTTGGTTCATAGAGTGTTTATTGAAAAGCGTTAAGAATGCTTATTCAACTGTGAACAAGAAAGGGAAAAATAAGGGACTGGCTAATTATTAACTAGTCGAGGCTTACTACTTCATTTTATAAATTAATCAGGTCCTTTTTTTTTTTCCTTTTCCCATCTTATTATCTGTCATTGACTTACTTGTACTACATGAAAACTTTTCTACCCAAAACGTAGAATGTGGAGAACTCTGCTACTTCCTGTCTGGTCTGGTAGAGAAGATACTGAAACTCACACTACAAAAGAGGTTTGAGGATTATCTCTTCCATGGATTATCTTTCCAGGACATTTTAGTTTTGTACTGTTTGAATTTAAGAAAACTTTAAAATAGCTAGTTCATTCAATTTGTTAATTTTTGATCTGAGTACCTCAGGGTCTAAAAATTATTTTGCCAAGCAAATACAGAAAACTATCTGCTTCCCAGTAAACATTTATCACCAAACATGATGTTATTCGTAGTTATGGATAATTTTATAAAACTTAGATGCTTTTATATTGCTTTAACAACAATAGTCAGCAACAATATTCTCCCCAAAAGATTTACACATTGGTAATGGTGGGTTGGGATCAGTTCAGTTCAGTTGCTCAGTCGTGGATGACTCTTTGCGACCCCATGAACTGCAGCACGCCAGGCCTCCCTGTCCATCACCAACTCCGGGAGCTTACTCAAATTCATGTCCATTGAGTCGGTGATACCATCCAACCATCTCATCCTCTCTCATCCCCTTCTCCTCCCGCCTTCAATCTTTCCCAGTATCAGGGTCTTTTCCAATGAGTCAGCTCTTCACATCAGGTGGCCAGAGTAATGGAGTTTCAGCATCAGTCCTTCCAGTGAATATTCAGGACTGATTTCCTTCAGGATGGACTGGTTGGATCTCCTTGCTGTCCAAGGGACTCTAAAGAGTCTTTTCCAACACCACAGTTCGAAAGCATCAATTCTTCAGCACTCAGTTTTCTTTATAGTCCAACTCTCAAATCCATCTATGACTACTAGAAAAACCATAGCTTCAACTAGACAGACTTTTGTTGGCAAAGTAATATCTCTGCTTTTTAATATGCTGTCTAGGTTGGTCATAACTTTCCTTCCAAGGAGTAAGCGTCTTTTAATTTCATGACTGCAGTCACCATCTGCAGTGATTTTGGAGCCCAGAAAAATAAAGTCTTGACACTGTTTCCATTGTTTCCCCATCTATTTGCCATGAAGTGATGGGACCAGATGCCATGATCTTAGTTATCTGAATGTTGAGCTTTAAGACAACTCTCTCCTCTTTTCACTCTCCTCTTTCACTTTCATCAAGAGGCTCTTTAGTTCTTCTTAGCTTTCTGCCATAAGGGTGGTGTCATCTGCATATCTGAGGCTATTGATATTTCTCCCGGCAATCTTGATTCCAGCCTGTGCTTCATCCAGCCCAGTGTTTCTCATGATGTACTCTGCATATAAGTTAAATAAACAGGGTCACAATATATAGCTTGACATACTCCTTTCCCTATTTGGAACCAGTCTGTTGTTCCATGTCCAGTTCTAACTGTTGCTTCTTGACCTGCATACAGATTTCTCAGGAGGCAGGTCAAGTGGTCTGGTATTCCCATCTCTTTCAGAATTTTCCACAGTTTATTGTGATCCACACAGTCAAAGGCTTTGGTGTAGTCAATAAAGCAGAAGTAGATGTTTGTCTCGAACTGTCTCACTTTTTTGATGATCCAATAGATGTTGGCAATTTGATCCCCGGTTCCTCTGCCTTTTCTAAATCCACCTTGAACATCTGGAAGTTCATGGTTCACATACTGTTGAAGCCTGGCTTGGAGAATTTTGAGCCTTACTTGGCTAGCATGTGAGATGAGTGCAGTTGTGCAGTAGTTTGAGCATTAAGGATGGTGTGTTAGGGAGGTGACTGTAAACAAAGACAAAAAGATTTTGTGTAATATAAATGTGAGTATATAAAGATTTATTTCCTATTTCTTGAAGGACAACTGTTAGACTTCCTAAGGTGAAATGGTGGGATGTCTTTAACAGCCTTGTGAATATAGCACTCTGACTCCCTGTGCCCATAGAGATGATGACTCCTAAGGGGAAGCAATATCAGATTTGACTAGTTATCCTGATGTCACTTGAGAGTCCCTTGGACTGCAAGGAGATCCAACCAGTCCATCCTAAAGGAGATCAGTCCTGGGTGTTCATTGGAAGGAATGATGCTAAAGCTGAAACTCCAGTACTTTGGCCACCTCATGCGAAGAGTTGACTCATTGGAGAAGACTCATGCTGGGAAGGATTGGGAGCAGGAGGAGAAGGGGACGACAGAGTATGAGATGGCTGGATGGCATCACTGACTCAATGGACGTGAGTTTGGGTGAACTCCGGGAGTTGGTGATGGACAGAGAGGCCTGGCATGCTGCGATTCATGGGGTCGCAGAGTCGGACACAACTGAGCAACTGAACTGACTGATGTCACTTAATAACTACATCTGTAGAAAATTAACAAGACTTTCTTGGTGAAATGAAATTGGAATGGGCAAAGAGGAATGGGGATTGGAATGGGCAAAGAAAACAAAATGATCTATTCTGAATAATCTTCTAGAACAGTGCTGTCAAATAGAAATTTCTGCAATGATGGAAGCATTCTTCACTTGTACTGTCCAATATGGTCACTACTAGCCACACATGTGGCTATTGAGAGGCCTTGATATATGGCAAGTGTGACTGAGGAACTGAAATTTTAATTTTAACTAATTTAAATGGCTACACATGCCTAATTTAAGTGGCTACCATGTTGAACAATGCGGTTCTGAAATATGCCTTTCTATTCATTTTAACCACTCCTCCTCATAAGTAGGGCACAGTCATTATTCTGGAAGATATAAGGCCTGTGGAAAAGATGGATAGATATTTAAAATGAAAAACATAAAAGAAGCAGAGTTGGAGAGGAACAGAACAGAGAGAGGAACAGAATCTACATGAAATCTTAGAGAAATTAACATGAGGGAAACCATGAGGTTGAACCTTCCAGGGGTGACATCTATTTTGGATTTGCTCTTGTGGACTGCACCATTTCTTTACAATGGAAGATGCAAAATAAGCAGTCTTCTGCCTCCACCCCAGAATTTCCCCAGGTATCTATTATGCATAGGACTTATTGATGCTAATTTCATTGAAAAAAATGTACAGCTCCACCTTCCTCAGAAACCTTTTATGAAAAAATTAATTTGGTATTCTCTACACTCGGAGAGTTAATGGCACATAATTTAACATCTGTTTATTATTAGATTCTTTATATTAGAAATTTGAAAATGGACTTTACTCCTTCTCTCTCTTAGATGATTACAACATCCCCTAATAAAGGGCTCAAATTCTTATTCACTTGTTCAGAGTGATTAAATAGGATGTTAAAAGTGTTCTTTTTTTCCAAGTCAAAGCTGTCCTAGGTTTTTCAAGGTGGCTTTTCTATACTAACTTGGATTTATTTCACCAAGTTTAAACAATGAAATCAATTCATTTAATTATTTTATTTCTTTATATGATTTTTATGTTTACAAATTAAACTTTACTAACAGTCACTGTTATTTAATGACAGTGATTTAATTTAGGAACTTCATTTAAAAATACTGAGAAACTTGTGCCATAATTTTTAAAACTTGAATGGTTTCTGGAAGCAGTAATTTATACATCATCTAGAAATTAGAAGATGATAAAGAGGTAAAAAAGATGATGAGATGGCATTTCAAATTTTAGAATAGCATGACTTTTTATTACTTTAAATCTTCTAAATATATACTTTGAAGAATTTAAATAATATTTTCCTCTCTCTAGATTTTTGCTTCAATGTCTTGAAGACCTTGATGCCAATCTGCGAAAATTAAACTCTCGTCTGTTTGTGATTCGTGGACAACCAGCAGATGTGTTTCCCCGGCTTTTCAAGGTAATTGAAAAAATCTTTGCATAAAAGAAAAATCTCTTGTCAGAGAAGACACATTTTTGGGGCCGGGTGTAATTTCAATTTTAGTATGGGAAATGTAAAATTTTAAATAAAATACATGTGGATTTTTTTCTTAATGAAAATGTTACACACACAGTGTGAAATCAGACTGTGAAAAAAATGATTAACATTGAAAAGTTAAATCTTTCTTCTACTTTAAACTGCTGGTTCCCCTCTCAGAAGCAACAGCCACTACCACTTTCTTTTGTATGCATTAGAAATAGTCTTTGCATAAATAAGAATGCATATATGTATGTGTATTTATATACATATATTTGTGTGGTTTATGTGTATGTTACTATCCTCTGTTTTTAAAACCAAGATGAGAGCATGCTATGTTATACCATTTTATGCTGTGCTTTATTCACATTAACCATGTATTTTGGATATTGTTCCATGTTACTTTCTCAGTCTTTTAAATGGCTTCATAGTATTCCATTGTGTAGATATGCTATAGTTTCTTTTAAAAAAAATTACTATTGACTTATAATTTTTATTTCAGGTATACAACGTAGTGGTTCAATATTTTTATTGATTACATACCATGCAAAGTTATTACCACTTAGCATAATGTCTTCAAGGTCTTGCCAGTTGCAAATGGCAAGATTTCATTCTTTCTTTTTATGGCTGAGTAATATTGTGTGGGCACAGCAGGGCCTAGAGGAGCTATCCCACATTGAAGGTCAGGAAGGGCGGCAGTGAGGAGATACCCCTCGTCCAAGGTAAGGAGCAATGGCTGCACTTTGCTGGAGCAGCCGTGAAGAGATACCCCACGTCCAAGGTAAGAGAAACGCAAGTAAGACGGTAGGTGTTTCAAGAGGGCATCAGAGGGCAAACACACTGAAACCATACTCACAGAAAACTAGTCAATCTAATCACACTAGGACCACAGCCTTGTCTAACTCAATGAAACTGATCCATGCCCGTGGGGCAACCCAAGACGGGCGGGTCATGGTGGAGAGATCTGACAGACTGCGGTCCACTGGAGAAGGGAATGGCAAACCACTTCAGTATTCTTGCCTTGAGAACCCCATGAACAGTATGAAAAGGCAAAATGATAGGATACTGAAAGAGAAACTCCCCAGGTCAGTAGGTGCCCAATATGCTACTGGAGATCAGTGGAGAAATAACTCCAGAAAGAATGAAGGGATGGATCCAAAGCAAAAACAATACCCAGCTGTGGATGTGACTGGTGATAGAAGCAAGGTCCAATGCTGTAAAGAGCAATATTGCACAGGAACCTGGAATGTCAGGTCCATGAATCAAGGCAAATTGGAAGTGGTCAAACAAGAGATGGCAAGAGTGAATGTCGACATTCTAGGAATCAGCGAACTGAAATGGACTGGAATGGGTGAATTTAACTCAGATGACCATTATATCTACTATTGCGGGCAGGAATCCCTCAGAAGAAATGGAGTGGCCATCATGGTCAACAAAAGAGTCCGAAATGCAGTACTTGGACGCAATCTCAAAAATGACAGAATGATCTCTGTTCATTTCCAAGGCAAACCATTCAATATCACAGTAATCCAAGTCTATGCCCCAACCAGTAACGCTGAAGAAGCTGAAGTTGAATGGTTCTATGAAGCCCTACAAGACCTTTTAGAACTAACACCCAAAAAAGATGTCCTTTTCACTGTAGGGGACTGGAATGCAAAAGTAGGAAGTCAAGAAACACCTGGAGTAACAGGCAAATTTGGCCTTGGACTAGGGAATGAAGCAGGGCAAAGACTAATAGAGTTTTGCCAAGAAAATGCACTGGTCATAACAAACACCCTCTTCCAACAACACAAGAGAAGACTGTATACATGGACATCACCAGATGGTCAACACCGAAATCAGATTGATTATATTCTTTGCAGCCAAAGATGGAGAAGCTCCATACAGTCAGCAAAAACAAGACCAGGAGCTGACTGTGGCTCAGACCATGAACTCCTTATTGCCAAATTCAGACTTAAATTGAAGAGCGTAGGGAAAACCACTAGACCATTCAGGTATGACCTAAATCAAATCCCTTATGATTATACAGTGGAAGTGAGAAACAGATTTAAGAGCCTAGATCTGATAGATAGAGTGCCTGATGAGCTATGGAATGAGGTTCGTGACATTGTACAGGAGACAGGGATCAAGACCATTCCCATAGAAAAGAAATGCAAAAAAGCAAAATGGCTGTCTGAGGAGGCCTTACAAATAGCTGTGAAAAGAAGAGAAGCGAAAACCAAAGCAGAAAAGAAAAGATATAAACATCTGAATGCAGAGTTCCAAAGAATAGCAAGAAGAGATAAGAAAGCCTTCTTCAGCGATCAATGCAAAGAAATAGAGGAAAACAACAGAATGGGAAAGACTAGGGATCTCTTCAAGAAAATCAGAGATACCAAAGGAACATTCATGCAAAGATGAGCTCGATAAAGGACAGAAATGGTATGGACCTAATAGAAGCAGAAGATACTAAGAAGAGATGGCAAGAATACACCGAAGAACTGTACAAAAAAGATCTTCACGACCCAGATAATCACGATGGTGTGATCATTCACCTAGAGCCAGACATCCTGGAATGTGAAGTCAAGTGGGCCTTAGAAAGCATCACTACGAACAAAGCTAGTGGAGGTGATGGAATTCCAGTTGAGCTATTTCAAATCGTGAAAGATGATGCTGTGAAAATGCTGCACTCAATATGCCAGCAAATTTGGAAAACTCAGCAGTGGCCACAGGATGGGAAAAGGTCCGTTTTCATTCCAATCCCAAAGAAAGGCAATGCCAAAGAATGCTCAAACTACCGCACAGTTGCACTCATCTCACATGCTAGTAAAGTAATGCTCAAAATTCTCCAAGCCAGGCTTCAGCAATATGTGAACCGTGAACTTCCTGATGTTCAATCTGGTTTTAGAAAAGGCAGAGGAACCAGAGATCAAATTGCCAACATCTGCTGGATCATCGAAAAAGCAAGTGAGTTCCAGAAAACCATCTATTTCTGCTTTATTGACTATGCCAAAGCCTTTGACTGTGTGGATCACAATAAACTGTGGAAAATTCTGAAAGAGATGGGAATACCAGACCACCTGACCTCCCTCTTGAGAAATTTGTATGCAGGTCAGGAAGCAACAGTTAGAACTGGACATGGAACAACAGACTGGTTCCAAATAGGAAAAGGAGTACGTCAAGGCTGTATATTGTCACCCTGCTTATTTAACTTATATGCAGAGTACATCATGAGAAACTCTGGACTGGAAGAAACAAACTGGAATCAAGATTGCTGGGAGAAATACCAATAACCTCAGATATGCAGATGACACCACCCTTATGGCAGAAAGTGAAGAGGAACTCAAAAGCCTCTTGATGAAAGTGAAAGTGGAGAGTGAAAAAGTTGGCTTAAAGCTCAACATTCAGAAAACGAAGATCATGGCATCCAGTCCCACCACTTCATGGGAAATAGATGGGGAAACAGTGGAAACAGTGTCAGACTTTATTTTTCTGGCTCCAGAATCACTACATATGGTGACTGCAGCCATGAAATTAAAAGACACTTACTCCTTGGAAGGAAAGTTATGACCAACCTAGATAGCATATTGAAAAGCAGAGACATTACTTTGCCAACAAAGGTTTGTCTAGTCAAGGCTATGGTTTTTCCTGTGGTCATGTATGGATGTGAGAGTTGGACTGTGAAGAAGGCTGAGCGCCGAAGAATTGATACTTTTGAACTGTGGTGTTGGAGAAGACTCTTGAGAGTGCCTTGGACTGCAAGGAGATCCAACCAATCCATTCTGAAGGAGATCAGCCCTGGGATTTCTTTGGAAGGAATGATGCTAAAGCTGAAACTCCAGTACTTTGGCCACCTCATGTGAAGAGTTGACTCATTGGAAAAGACTGTGATGCTGGGAGGGATTGGGGGCAGGAGGAGAAGGGGACGACAGAGGATGAGATGGCTGGATGACATCACTGACTCGATGGACGTGAGTCTCAGTGAACTCCGGGAGTTGGTGATGGACAGGGAGGCCTGGCGTGCTGCGATTCATGGGGTCACAAAGAGTCGGACTCGACTGAGCGACTATTCTGATCTGAATATTTCTGTGTGTGTGTGTGTGTGTGTGTGTGTGTGTAAATCATTATTCAGCTGTTGGCAGGCACTTAGGTTGCTTCCATATATTGGCTATTGTAAATAATGCTGATTTTAGGTACATACATCTTTTTGAATTAGTGTTTTTGTTTTCTTCAGATAAATACTGGGAGTAGAGTTGTT
The DNA here is from genome assembly GCF_003369695.1 of Bos indicus x Bos taurus. Taxonomy (NCBI): domain Eukaryota; kingdom Metazoa; phylum Chordata; class Mammalia; order Artiodactyla; family Bovidae; genus Bos; species Bos indicus x Bos taurus. The sequence goes on from NC_040080.1 coordinate 49,946,714, forward strand.
GGATCATATGATCCGTATTCTATTTTTTATTTTTTGAGGGTATCATTTCTTTCACTAGCTTTCTAGTGAACATTTACTTGTTTTTCCACAGGCCTTTTGCTAATTCAAGTTATGCTGTCAGTGAATGTCCTTGTTCAAATATACATGTCTTTACTCACATTTGCTAGTACATTTGTGGATAACTCTTGTAAGACTTTCTGAGTCAAAGGACTGTAACAATTGACATGCTAGAAAACTGTAATTTTTTTTAATTTGGTAGAATCTTAAAGATCTCCTAATCATATTTCCCCCCCTTTTGTCCACATGAAAAATTTAGTCCTAAAGAGATTAAATGAGCTGACCAAGGTCATAAAAGTAGCTCATGGAAGTGCTCAGGCTGAGTTTCCTGGCTTAGTTCATCCCTTCCTATTTACTGCAGTTAGAATTCCTAATGTATATCTGTTTTTTTTCTTACAACAGTTTGATTCATCAAATTTTTATAATAGCATTGTTTCTATTTTGAATGCAGAAGAGAATAGTTCCTTTTCCTGAGTGAAAATATCCCCAATTCTGGGAACTCAATTAACACTACCTTGCCTTTTTTCATCAGCATGAAAGAAATTTTTAACGTTTAGGATATGACTAATGCAACAGTTGTGGCTAGTGAAAATTTATTTTACTGAAGTTTTCTTACTACTATAGCTTCTTGTTGCTAAGTCACTTCAGTCGTGTCCGACTTTGTTTGACCCCATAGACGGCAGCCCACCAGGCTCCCCCGTCCCTGGGATTCTCCAGGCAAGAACACTGGAGTGGGTTGCCATTTCCTTCTCCAATGCATGAAAGTGAAAAGTGAAAGGGAAGTCGCTCAGTCATGTCCAACTCTTCGCGACCCCATGGACTGCAGCCCACCAGGCTCCTCCATCCATGGGATTTTCTAGGCAGGAGTACTGGAGTGGGGTACCATTGCCTTCTCCGACTATAGCTTCTTAGAGTCAGAATTTAACCTAGTTACATGCAAGAGCTCTGAGAAGAAAGTATATCAGGAACAGTGGTAATAGTTGATCAGCAACTCATATGTATAAAGTATATGTGAATATCTGCTTCAACTTTATATAAATCCATGTATTATAAGTAAATTGAATCTTGAGTATTTTTAAGTACCTTTAAAATAACAAAACATTTATTTACATGCTTTGACAAAAATGGTTTAAGTAAGCAAGTCTTTTGTGCTCTTTATTTTGAGCTTTCTTCTGCCTAAAATAGCATATTATTGGATCAGACTATCTTCTGAATTTAGATGCTGTGCTTCCTGTCTTGTTACTTTGACAGCGAGGCAGTGGTTTCTACAAAGGCCATAAAATATAGATACATGAATATATATTACTGTACCTAGAGTGCTTATTATTTGATTCTGATATAGTCCATATAAAATATATTTTATGAAAACTTTCAGATTTATTTAATATGTCAGAACCATAGAGGAAGTTAATAATTCTTTTTATTGTATTGTTTTTATTTTTACTGTTTTTGTTTAGAGGTACTGTATGCATGTATTGCAGAAATGAGCCCAAGAGTGTGTACAATAAAAAGGGGGTCTCCTCATTGCTGACCCTTACACCCCCAGTTTTTCTGAGGAGGAAGATTCTTTTGTCAGTAACTAGCTGACTCATTTGCATTATTGTCTCTGGTTTTATTATTCTAGTACAGCAAATAGAACTTTTAATGGGTAAGTAATTCAGCTTCTTCCCACATTGGAGATAAAACTGATTTAGATCTGATAACAGTGCCTTTAATTTATTGGGATGGTGACAGTGATTTTAGTACTGATGTCTCCTCTAGTGTACACCCTCTCTATAGCATTCATTCGTTTTATTCTGTTTATACTGAATATATTTAGGAATGGGGCCAGAGCATTTTTGAAAACATATATTTACACACACCTGTATCTGATAAACTTGTTTTTTCTTATATGTTTTCTACTTAGAATTTTTCTGTTAAATTCTACTTAATGTAAGCTGACAAGATGGCTTTTTAAAAAACTTCTTGTATTTTTTTCATGTTCTACTTAGGGAATGATAAACTTAGCAGACACTAGCCTAGGCAAAACTTGAATGACACTATTAATCATAGGTGTCTTACATAAATTATTATTACTATGCAGTTAAATCTTATATTGTCTACATTTGGTGCCAAACTGATAAGATGTTAAGATAGTGCATATTCTAGGGCCTGCAGAAACTTTTTATCAAGAGTTTAAAGTATTGGTGTAAAAAATTCTCATTATATCCAAGAAACAAGAGACATGTGTCTAAGTCTTTATAGATGGACACATTGAGGCATAATAAAATATTTTGTTCAAAATCACAGGATAAATCAAAGAAGAATATATAAAGCCACTAACGTTGTTCAGTCACTAAGTCATGTCTGACTGTTTGCAACCCTGTGGACTGGGTTAGTGTTAGGGTAGCACGCCAGGCTTTCCTGTCCTTCACTGTCTCCTGGAGTTTGCTCAGATTCATGTCCATTGAGTCAATGATGCTATATAACCATCTCATCCTCTGCCACTAACATTTCACATGCCTAAATTTATATTATGCTTTTTGAGTCATTTTGGATTCTTTGGATTCTTTGTTATTTTCATGGTACATGCTCATTTGAATAGGATATTTCATTTGTCAGATATTGCATGAGTGCCTGCTGTGTATAGATGGCAGTGTTCAAGGTGCTGGGGACATAATGGTGAACCAAAGAGAAAATTCCTACCTTCACAGATCTTACACTGTATTGGGAAAGAGACCAGTAATAAAATAAATATGCAATGTCAGGTGATGGTAGATGCTAAAAGTAAATGTGGGAAAGAAAGTCCCAAGGTGAGGGAAGGATAATTAATTTATATGGAGTCATAGAAGGCCTCACTGATGTGGTGACATGTGAGCAAATGTATGAAGAGACTGAGCCATGCAGATATCTGGGGTGTGATATATTGAATCCACAAAATTTTGCAACTTGTTCATCAAAGGGTAGATTTTTTTTCCCTCACTCCCTTAAATTTGGGTTGGCCTTATATGTTGTTTTGACTTAGTGCCAAAGGAGATGGCAAGTTCCAAATCCTAGGCCTCAGGCGACCTTGCGGTTTCTACCTTTGCCCACTGGAATGCTCCTTGTACTGGGTAAGAACTGGGCTAGAATGTCAAATTGTGGAAGACCACCTGTAGAGAGGGGCTTCCCAGGTGACTCAGTGGTATAGAATCTGCCTGCCAGTGCAAGAGATGCAGGTTCAATCTGTGGGTCAGGAAGATATCCTGGAGTAGGAAATTACAACCTCCTCCAGTATTCTTGCCTTGGAAGTCTCATGGAGAGAGGAACCTAATGGGCTACAGTTCATGGGGTTGCAAAGAGTCAGGCACGACTGAGCAACTGAGCATGTACACACATATAAAGAGAATGGGCCAACCAGCAGCCAGCACCAAGGCCTGAAATGTATGAGAGAGATCATTTAGATCATCTGGTACCAGCCAAGCTGCCCACTGATTGCAGGCACATGAGTAAGCCCAGATGAGACCAACAGAAGAACCATCTAGTTAACTGAGAGACTTGCAGAATTATTCAGTTGTTTTAAGCTACTGAGTAACTGCAACATGGGGAAAGAGTGTCGCAGGCAGAGGGAGCCGCAGTTACAGAGGCCCTGATGTAGATGTGGGCCATGACTTGTTTAGGAACAGCAAGGAGGCCAGTGTGCTCTAGCCAGAGCACAGTGAGCAAAAATAAGAGGGTCAGAGAGATTGCAGGAGCCAGATCATAGGATTTTACCATGTTTTATGGCTTTTACTCTGAGTGAAATGGGATGCCACGGGAGATCACTGAGTAGAGGAGTGACAAATTTCACTTACATTTTGAAAGAATCACTCTGGCTGTAGAGAACAGAAGTTGAATGGAAATGCTGTAAAGATGTAAGCAGAAGGGTCAATTAGGAGGCCAAGGCAATTATATAGAAACACGATGATGGTGACTAGGACTAGAATGGCAGTAGGAGTGTTGAGAAATGGTAGGATTTTAAATATATTTTTTAAATAGAGGCTATAGAGTTTGTGGTGTTAGAGAGTCAAGGATAGCTTCTAGGTTTTTAGCCTGGGCAAGTGACCCAGTGGTTTGCCATTCAGCAAGATGAGGAAGACTCTAGGAGGAACAACTTGGGGGAAAAATTAGGAGTTCATTTTTTTTTAACATTTTAAGTTTGAGATGGCTTTTAGACATATGACTGTGTTTGTTGAGTGTCATTCAACTCCAGAGCTCAGGGGAGAAGTCTGCAGTAAATTTAGGAACCTTAAATATAAATTCTATTTAAAACCCTGAGACTAGATTTATTTAATAAAAGAAGGGGCAATGGATGGATGGGCAGAAATTTTAGACCTTTACCTTCATTATATTTTGGTTATTTTGTGAATTAACATTTTTTAAAGTAATTATACTACTTTAAATGCCTTCTCCAAGGAAGTTTGTGATTTATAACTTTGTTTTGCTATAAAATTTTATGTTTCTTATTTTCACAATATTACTTGTGAATTAATATTTTACAATATTACTGTTTAAGAACTTTACATCATTTAATGGTCCATATTATGCCTTCTGAATGGTTAAACAAATAATTGTGATGCACAAAAACAGATAGGAAACTTAGTGCTTAAAATTGTGAAGTGACTACTTACTTATTTCACATGAAAATATGTTAATATTTAATATTTAATGTTAATAAAATATAACAATCTTATTGTTATATTTACTGTTGAAACGCAAAGGTTAACCATGTGTTGCTTGAAATAAAACATATGCTGGGACTTCCCTGGTGGTCCAGTGGCTAAGACTCCACACTCACAATGCAGGGGGCCTGGGTTCAGTACCTGGTAAGGGAACTAGATCCCACGTGCTGCATCCAAAGATCCTGCTTGCTGCAACTAAGTCACAGTGCAGACAAATAAATAAATAAATATTAAAAAATAAAAAATAAAACCAGTGCTGAAGAGTAGATAGAGACTTCCACTTCTGGTTAAGATGTGCAGAGTTGCAGTAGACCATTCACTCCTGTCTTAATAATGTGAAGAAAGTGAATATGCCATAGTATCATAGATTTTTTGTTTGTTTGTTTTTAACCTATTAGAGAGTTAATGACACAAATAAACCTAATAAATTAAGTTCCATTAGAGGATGAGCCTTTCATGGGAAAGAAGATACCCAAGGCTACACCCCTGGAATCACAGCAGGAAGAGAAGGGAATTTACCATAGTTGAGAGTAAAGAGAAACTCATTGAAATTTTACCAAAGTCTTTGTGGTAATATGTGTGCTGACATGGCACATTAGAATTCCAAGAAGCCCTAGTCACAGAGCAAGTTTGTACCCACTCCCCAGTACTTTTCTTCAGTGTATTCATGGAGCACCAGTGGCAGCATGCCAAAGGCTGGAGTGAAGCAGAAGGGTTGAGAGGGATCCTTCTTAAGTGCACTAGGAATTCACGTACTGCAAAGGAGCTGTTCCCTGAAGCTGGCAACAGGACATCAGTGTAGAAAGATGCCTCCAGAGGTGCAGAATATTAGGGGACAGGGTTGGAACACAAAGAGAAGTCCTCAGCAAGCAAAGCTGCTGGGTAGACAGCAAAGCAAAGAGAAATGTCATATAGTTTGTAAAGCTAGTGCCCAAACTATAAAGCAGAGAGAGACAGCTGGAGTCTTGTTACTACTCAGATCTTAAGCCCTGTTGAAGAAAAATCTGAATCCTGCCTTCAAAATATTTGAAGCCAGTGGTGAATGAAATTTAAGGAAAGCAGCAACAAAGCCCAGACCCAGCTCACAGACTCCATCAATTCAACCTCTATCAGTCAGAGCAAAGACTATGTACTTTTCTAGAGATAAATATTGTTTATTCTGTCTCTAATCTTTTATACCATTGCCTGTTATATGATCACAAATTCTGAGACACATGAAGAAGCAAGTATATGTTAACTTGCAATCAAGTAAAGAAAAACAGAAACAGTCCCACAGTTGATGTGGATCTTGGAATTAGAATTAAAAAGGACTTTACAATTGTTATTCTGTAGATAGTGGGGGTCTGACAAAGGTCTACGTAGTCAAAGCTATGGTTTTTCCAGTAGTCATGAACAGGTGTGAAAGTTGGACCATAAAGAAGGCTGAGCGCCAAAGAATTGATGCTTTCGAACTGTGTTGTTGGAGAAGATTTTTGAGAGTCCCTTGGACTGCAAGGAGATCAAACCAGTCAATCCTAAAGGAAATCAACTCTGAGTATTCATTAGAAGGACTGATGCTGAAGTTCCAATACCTGATATGGAGAACCGACTCATTAGAAAAGACTCTGGTGCTAGGAAAGATTGAAGGCAGGAGGAGCAGGGGATGATAGAGGATGAGCTGCTTGGATGGCATCACTGACTCAATGGACATGAGTTTGAGCAAACTCCGGGACATGGTGAAGGACAGGGAGACGGTGTGCTGCAGTTCACGGATCGCAAAGAATTAGACATGTCTGAGCTACTAAACAACAACAAGGATGGTAGTAGAGAATCTAGTCGAGGTGAAAAATGATTTGAAGAGGTGGTAGTTTATTTTTTTTAATTTTTTTTTATTTTTTTAATTTTATTTTATTTTTAAACTTTACATAATTGTATTAGTTTTGCCAAATATCAAAATGAATCCATCACAGGTATACATGTGCTCCCCATCCTGAACCCTCCTCCCTCCCCATACCATCCCTCTGGGTCGTCCCAGTGCACTAGCCCCAAGCATCCTGTGTACGAGACAGCAAAAGAGGTGGTAATTTAATACAGAAATGGAAAATATTAAAAAGGACCAAACAAAATCTTAGAACTGAAACATACTATCAAAATGAAAAATTCATTAATTGGATTCATTAATTGGATATCTGGATTGAACAGAGCAGACAAAAAGATCAGTAAACTTGAAGACAGTCAGTATCCCAGCTGAAGCACAAAGAGAAGGAAGATTTTTTAAAAAGGGGAATAGGGTGTTTGAGGTCTCTGGAACAATAGTAAATGGCCTAACATATCTGTAATTATAGACCTAGAGAAAAGAGGGAAAGAGAGATTGGGACAGAAAAAAGATTTGAAGAGATAATTGAGTTTCCAAAATTGATGGAAGGTATCAACCTACAGTGCCAAGAAGCTCAACAGACCCCAAACAACATAAATATAAAGGAAATCACATCTTGTCATGTCATATACTCGATTAACTGAAAACCAAAGATGGAAAATTTTATAAGCAGCCAGAGGATAAAAGATATGTTCAGGGAACCATGATAATAGTGTTCAGTATTTTCTTACAGAATGGAATGGCAGCTTTAAAAAACTAGAAATAGCCCTGTTTACTTAGCAAAAACATTCATTTTTTTAAAAAAAGAGAAGGCACAATGAAGGCATTTTTAGACACAAAAAAGCAGAAATAGTTTTTTCCATCATATCTATACTATAAAAAATACTAATATTAAAGGAAATTCTGCTAGGTGAAAGAAAATAATTCTAGGCTAAAGACAGGATCTTCAGGAAAGAAAAAAAAGCACTAAATACATGGGTAAATATAAAAGACCTCTTTTTTCATTATTTTTAGCTATGTACATTCATATGTCCTATTTTTGGAAGACCATTGACAGATTAAACCAACTAATATTGATAAATTGTAGGGAATAATACCAGTATCTTGGGACTTGACACACATGTTAAATAAAATCTATTGCAGGATCACATAAGGTAGGAAAAAGGTAAATGAAAGTATATGTAAATTTTTAACAGCATTCAATTGTAATATATTATTTGAAGGTAGACTATAATAACAGTATACTGTGATCTAAGTAGCACAAAAAGCTATTTCTAAAAAGTTAATAGAGGAATTTTAAATGGAATTCTAAAAATATCTCTCATTCAAATAAAGGCAGATAGGGGGCAGAGAGGGCTTTCCAGGTAGTGCTAGTGGTAAAGGATTCACCTGCCAATGCAGGAGACTCAGGAGACATGGGTTCAGTCCCTGGGTTTGGAAAATCCTCATGAGTAGGAAATCCCAATCCAGTATTCTTGCTGGAAAACCCCATGGACCGAGGAACCTGGAGGACTACAATCCACGGGGCTACAGAATCTGACATGACTGGGCAACTGAGCGCAAGGGAGCACAGAGGAGTAAATGAAAAGATGGACAAAAGGAAAGCTTACCAACATGGTAAAATTAAGCACAGCTATATCAATAAGTTATATTAAATGTAAATAGTCTATATTAAACTCTTCATTTAAAGACAGTTTATCAGAGACTTCCCTGGTGGTCTTAGCCCTTTGGCAGGCTTCTTCCCTATAGGGATGGTTGTTTCTGAGGCAGCACACCTCATTCACAATGAGGTGTGAATCTCAGCAGGGGAAGAAAGAAAACTTTCTTAATTCATTGCTTAATTATTTTCCCTTCATTTAGAGGTGGTAGCTGCTTAGAACAGTACTATCCAACAGACATGTGTAATTTAAAATTTTCTAACATGTATATTTTAAAAAGTAAGAAAAATGTGAAGTTAATTTTTAAGATATATTTTATTTAACATAGTATATCTAAAATACTATCTTTTCAATATAAAATCATTATAAAACCACTATACTGTTTTAACCTTTTTTATATTAATATGAAGTCTTTGAAATCCAGAGTATATTTTATGCTTAGTTGCTAAGTCGCTTCAGTTGTGTCCGACTCTGTGCAACCCCATAGACTGCAGCCCACCAGGCTCCCCCATCCCTGGGATTCTCCAGGCAAGAACACTGGAGTGGGTTGCCATTTTCTTCTCCAATGCATGAAAGTGAAAAGTGAAAGTGAAGTCGCTCAGTCGTGTCTGACTCCTAGCAACCCCATGGACTGCAGCCTACCAGGCTCCTCTGTCCATGGGATTTGCCAGGCAAGAGTACTGGAATGGGTTGCCATGGATTGGCTGGGTTCCAAAAGTAGCCAGATCGAAGCTTTGTAAGGGCATGGATTTATGTCCAACTTGGAACAAAGACTGTCCAGTCTGTGCATGCCTTCCAAGCTATTGTCCTTACACACATCAGTGAATGTCAGTTCAAGAAACTGCACAGCCACCACAGCTGAAGCCCTGAACCATGGCAACCACAGGCAGGCCAGGCTGACAGAGGGCACAGGGCCACCTAGGATGTCTCTGTTCCAACTAGCCACATTTCAAGTGCTCAGAAGCTGCTTCTGTGGCTAGTGGTTATCTACTGTATTGGACAGTATAGCCTTCACTCTTCTTCTACTCCTTACCATTGTTGACCACCTTTTACTTGCTGACAGTTCTTCAGATTAAATTTTCCCTGTTCAAATTACTAATGTGGTTTCTGTCACCTGATTAAACTCTGAGTCAGAGTTCAGTTTTCTTTTGAAAAGATTAATAAAATTGATAAACTCTTACCAGTACTGATCAGGGCCCAAAAGGGAGAAAACACAAATTACCTTTATCAAGAATAAAAAAGGGGACATCACTAAATTGTCTCTAAACTTTAAAAACATAAAGGATATTATATAAATGTCATAATGTCAATATAAACTAGAGAACATAACATCAATATAAACGAAAGAACCAAAGAGCCTCTTGATGGAAGTGAAAGAGGAGAGTGAAAAAGTTGGCTTAAAACTAAACATTTAGAAAACTAAGATCATGGCATCCAGTCCTATCACTTCATGGCAAATAGATGGGGAAACAAAGGAAACAGTGACGGACTTTGTTTTTTTGGACTCCAAAATCACTGCAGATGGTGACTGCAGCCATGAAATTAAAAGATTCTTGCTCCTTGAAAGAAAAGCTATGACCAACCTAGACAGCATATTAAAAAGCAGAGACATTACTATGGCAACAAAGATCTGTCTATTTGAAGCTATGGACATGAGTTTGAGTAAGCTCTGGGAGTTGGTGATGGACAGGGAAGCCTGGTGTGCTGTGGTCCATGGGGTCTCAAAGAGTCAGACATGACTGAGCGACTGAAGTGAACTGAATGTCAATATATTATACAACTAAGATGAAATGAAAAATACTCTTGACAAGTGCAACTTCTTAAAATTTCAGAAGAAAAAAGAAAAATTGAATAGCCCTCTCTTTACAAAACTGAATTTATAATCAAAAACCTTCCAATAAATAAAACTCCAGGTCCCACCAGATGGCTTTACTTATTCCATCACCTATTTAAGAAAGAAATAATGCCAGTCTTATAATACTCTTCCAGGAAACAGGATAATATTGGGAACTCTGAACTTGTTTATGAGGGCAGCATAACTCTGATACCAAAATCTGATGAAGAACTTTCAAGAAAGAAAAAAAGTATAGCCAAGTGTCCCCCATAAACACAAACTGAGATATCCTTAACATATTAACAAAGAGAATTTAACAATATTTTAAAATAATACTTCATCATGATCAATGGAGTTTATTTCAGGAATACAAAGTTGGTTCAACATTATGAAATAATAAATTAATATATCCTATTAGTAAAGGAAAAGGTATTATTATTTCAGTGATAAAGAAAAGCATTTGACAGTAGTCAATACCCATTTGTAATGTTTTAGAAACCTTTATGCAAACTAGCAATAGAAAATTGCTGAATATCAACTTGGTAAAGGCTATCCACAGTTCTTCTCATCAGGTGGTCAAAGTAGTGGAGTTTCAGCCTCAGCATCAGTCCTTCCAATGAACATTCAGGACTGATTTCCTTCAGGATGGACTGGCTGGATCTCCTTGCAGTCCAAGGGACTCTCAAGAGTCTTCTCCAACACCACAGTTCAAGAGCATCAATTCTTCAGTACTCAGCTGTCTTTATAGTCCAACTCTCACATCCATACATGACTACTGGAAAAACCATATCCTTTCCAGTATTTATTTGTAGACATTTAATGATGGCCATTTTAACCAGCAAAATCAGTGTGAGGTGGTACCTCATTGTAGTTTAGATTTAGATTTGTATTTCTCTAATAACAATGTTGAGCATCTTTTCATGTACCTATTGGCCATTTATATTACTTCTTTGGAGAAATGTCTGTTTAAGTCTTCTGCCAATTTTTTAATTGCGTTGTTTGTTTTTTCTTATATTGAGTTATATGAGCTGTTAGTATATTTTGGAAATTAAGCCCTTGTCGAATGTATAATTTGCAAAATTTTCTCCCACTCTGTAGATTGTTTTTTCATTTTGTTTATGGTTTCCTTTGCTGTGCAAAAGGTTGTAAGTTTGATTAGGTCCCATTTGTTTACTTTTGTTTTTATTTCAATTGCCTGGGAAGACTGTGTGGGTTATATTTTTACATTTAGTTTTCTGACTTATATTTCCCTTCCTCTTCAAAAAGGGAAAAGGGGAGGGACTATTACTGTCTTGTTTTAAGCTCCAGCATTTACTAACCAAAAACTAAAAAATTGTCAAGAAAAATCATAGAATTAAATTACAGACTACTTAGTAAGTGACATATGTGACAAAGTTTGTCATTAAAAATAAGGAGTGTACAAATCCATAAGAGAATTAATTGCAGTAGAAACCTAAGCAAACATAAGCTGCAATTCATAAAGAAAAAAATATACAAATAGCTAGTAACAACAGTAATAACAGCTGTCATTCATTGAGGACTTAATTATGTATTATGTACTCAATAATTTACATTGTTTTTGCCCAGTTGCTAAGTCGTGTCCAACTCTATAACCCAATGAACTGCAGCATGCCAGCCTTCCCCGTCTTTCACTGTTTGCCGGAGCTTGCTCAAACTCATGTCCACTGAGTTGGTGGTGCCATCCAACCATCTCATCCTTTGTCGCCCTCTTCTCTTGCCCTCAATCTTTCCCAGCATCACCATCTTTTCTCTTCCAAATAATTTACATACATTGTCTTATTTAATCTTTTTTCAATTTAATCTTTTCACAACAACAACAAAATGTTATTTTTTTCATTTTACCCTAATAAACACATAGTGTTTGTTATATACTAGGTACTCTCTAAGTACTCTACTTACATGCTACCCATTTTAAGATAAGGAAACAACAGGCATGGAAGGTTTAGAAATTTGCACAGATAGTTGAACCAGTCTTCGAACTTGAGAAGTTTGACTTTAGATCCTTTGTTTTTTAACTACCACTCTATACCGCCTCTCACTATAAAACAAAGAAATATAATGCTTTCTTTCCTATTCTCATTTTAATTTCACTTTTAAATTTCAAAAACAGTACATGATTTTACTTAACAAATATGAACAATACAACATTGTATAAAATAAAAAATAATTATTTATATTCCTAAATTCTACCCTGCAAAGATAACAGCTATTGACAACTTTGTATGCATTTTCCAAGACTTTCAAGAAATGAAAAAATTTTAAATACTATTTTCTTGTGTATGCTATGTGTTTATATTAGTGGTTTTTAAAATACTGGTGTACTACTATTGAGAGTGTAAATTGGTGCAGGATATCTGGTGGAAAATTTGGCAGTATCTATCAAAATTTTAAATATAATTTATTGTATCCATTAATTGTGTTTCAAAACATTACTTCTAGAAAAATGAGACAAACGTCCCAAAATGTTTAAGATTTATGTATAAAGATGTATACTGAAAGGTTTATAATACAATTTTTTAAAAAACTCACTATTGGAAATAGCCCTTGTTGAGAAACCTATATATACAAGTCAGGAAGCAACAGTTAGAACTGGACATGGAACGACAGACTGGTTCCAAATAGGAAAAGGAGTATGTCAAGGCTGTATATTGTCACCCTGCTTATTTAACTTATATGCAGAGTACATCATGAGAAACACTGGGCTGGAAGAAGCACAAGCTGGAATCAAGATTGCCGGGAGAAATATCAATAACCTCAGATATGCAGATGACACCACCCTTATAGCAGAAAGTGAAGAGGAACTAAAAAGCCTCTTGATGAAAGTGAAAGAGAGTGAAAAAGTTGGCTTAAAGCTCAACATTCAGAAGACGAAGATCATGGCATCTGGTCCCATCACTTCATGGGAAATAGATGGGGAAACAGTGGAAACAGTGTCAGACTTTATTTTTTGGGGCTCCCAAATCACTGCAGATGGTGATTGCAGCCATGAAATTAAAAGACGCTTACTCCTTGGAAGGAAAGTTATGACCAACCTAGATAGCATATTCAAAAGCAGAGACATTACTTTGCCAACAGAGGTCCGTCTAGTCGAGGCTATGGTTTTTCCAGTGGTCATGTATGGATGTGAGAGTTGGACTATGAAGAAAGCTGAGCACCGAAGAATTGATGCTTTTGAGCTGTGGTATTGGAGAAGACTCTTGAGAGTTCCTTGGACTGCAAGGAGATCCAGCGAGTCCATCCTAAAGGAGATCAGTCCTGGGTGTTCGTTGGAAGGACTGATGCTAAGGCTGAAACTCCAGTACTTTGGCCACCTCATGCGAAGACTTGACTCATTGGAAAAGACCCTGATGGTGGGAGGGATTGGGGGCAGGAGAAGGGGACAACAGAGTATGAGATGGCTGGATGGCATCACCGACTCAATGGACATGAGTTTGGGTAAACTCCGGGAGTTGGTGATGGACAGGGAGGCCTGGCGTGCTGTGATTCATGGGGTCGCAAAGAGTCGGACACGACTGAGCGACTGAACTGAACTGAACTGAATCTATACAGGTTTGGAGAAGTACAACTTGTAACTATATAATCAGTTAAGTAATGGTAGAATGACAGGTGAAGTTTTTTATTTGTAAGGTATATCGGAATAGATTTTGGAATTAAAAAAAGAGTAAAACTTTACTACCCACCCCCCCCGCCCCCGGGAAATCACTTAATTCCCTTAAGTCACAGTCTCTTCACTGAAAGTGATTATAAGAAGGTTTACAGGACTTATTAATATAGCACCTGGCACTCAATATCTGCTCTTGTTATAAGTGTGTTATATTTTCAACATTTAACATTTTGTGATAATCAGAAGTAAAACACTGTAAAACAATACCTCAGCAGAGCAGCTTGTACCACATTAACTGTCAAAGGTTTATATTAATAGTAGTTAGGACATGGAAGTAACCTAAATGTCCATCAACAGATAAATGGATAAAGAAAATGTGGTACATATATACAATGGAATATTGCTAAGCCTTAAAAAGGAACAAAATTGGGTCATATGTGGTGATGGGGATGAATCTAGAATGTCATGGAGTGAAGTCAGAAAGTGTAAGCCAAATATCATATATTAATGCGTATATGCATTAATCTGGAAAAATGTTACTAAGGAACCTATTTGCGGGGCAGGAATAGAGACACAGACATGGAGAATGGACTTATGGACAGAAGGTGGGAAGGAGGGATTGGAATGAATTGAGAGAGTAGCATTGAGATGTACACACCACCATGTGTAAAACCAGTAGCTAATGGGAAGCTGCTTTATACAGGGAGCTCAGCTCAGTACTCTGTGATGACCTAGACTGGTAGGATAAGGGAGTGGATGGAACGGAGACACAAGAAGGAGGGGTATAGCTGATTCATGTGCTTGTACCGCAGAAAATAACACAACACTGTAAAGCAATTATACTCCAATTAAAAAAAAAAGAACCAAGTCTTAGAATCAGTAGACATAAAATCAGGTATTACGGCTCTCTCTGAACTTGGACAAATTCTTGAATTTTCAAAATAATCTTATCTGCAAAATGGAGTTAACAACCAAAATGCCAAACTCTGAGGACTATTTTGAGTAACGAATGAGATAATGTAAGTGTAAATTATTTGAACAAGTGCTATACAAACGCATTTAATGTAGGAAGCTTAGATTAAGCATATTGCTAGATTGTATAGTGCCTAACATAATGCCTGAAATCTAGTGAGTATGCATTTCTGATTTACGTAATTTTGAATTTATAAATTGTGCATTTTCTTTCTGTATATTCAAAGTAGTATAACCATTTAATATGTAGAGTTGGAGCTTTTCACTTTTTTCCAGCCTGTGTTGTTATAGTAGAAAAAATAATCATTAAAATTTATGTATGTTTTTGCTCCTTTCTCTTACTTTAGGAATGGAACATTACTAAACTTTCAATTGAATATGATTCTGAGCCCTTTGGAAAGGAACGAGATGCAGCTATTAAGAAACTGGCTACTGAAGCTGGAGTAGAAGTAATTGTACGAATTTCACACACATTATATGATCTAGACAAGTAAGATTTTTTAATACACATAACATAATATTTGTCATTTTAACCATTTTGAAGTGTACATTTAAGTGGTCTTGAGTACAAAGACAATGTATTGTGGGACTTAAGTTGAAAAGTGAAAATAAAAACATGCATAATAGAATTGTAGAGAATTAAATTAACTCAAACCTGTAGCATTTTATTTAACTTCTGTAATTTTTGTTTACCCAAAGACAGATGCCAAAATTACAGACCTAAGTGCATAAGATAAAAATACTCAGAATTTCAGTTCCAAAACTATTAAAAGAATCACAAAATTATCTTTGACTGTTCTAGCTCAGCCTACTAACTTGCCATTCTGGGCTCTCAGCAATATTAATTTTATAGTTTATATGATACATAGCCATCAAGTACCTTGGTATATTTTACATGCTTGTCATAAATTATTTTATGTGTGTATATCTAGTCTGTCTGAATTTTGAGTTCATATGAAAATTGTATTAATATTATGTAGTCCTCTGAACAATGGTATGATATCTTATTTCTCAAAGTATATTTCATGAAATATCAGTCTTTTGTGATGCTTTGTCCAACAGAGATTCTGTGGTCAAGGTTAAATTTAGGAAGTTTTATTAATACATGCTGTAAGATTTGAGGATTCATAAGATTTTTTAACACTAACCTTTGGCATACTGTCACCCTTACAAGTGCTGAAATCTCATAATTTATGTACCTTTTATTTTACTTTTTTAAGTTGTTTTCACATTTTATCAAAATAATAAAGCTGATTCTGTAATATGACAGACTATTTTATTCCACTTTTCCAGTTGTACAAAAAATTGTGGTTTGATTCAGGCAGGAGTCTTAACTTCCTATTAAGCCAGAAGTCATATATCCTTTGATAATAAACTTGCCTGCTTGTTTACCATATTTCTTAACCTTAGAGAGCTGATAGCAAGGAGGCAAAACAAGATAAGGGCAGTTGCTTAAAGTGAGAAGCTCAGTATAAAATTATGTATAAAATTGGATTGTTTGTTAGACTGAATGTGAATATTTACTATATAAATCCGTCATATAAAAATGTAGCATATAGAGAATATCTTTTCTAAGATTTTTATTTTGCTTCTGTTATATAATTAGTAATGTCCTCAGTAGTATCATTGTAGATCATTATAGTGGACAGATTTCATTATGATCCTAGGTATAAACTCAAAGAATTACCTCAAAGCAAAATTTCTAAAAGCAGAGCATAGTTTTTATTGGTGGTTACTTTCCATACGTATAATTGATTCACCATTATATGTGATATAGAGAAAACTTTATTCTATTTGGATTAAGAAAATCTCGATTTGCTACTTATTAGTTATGTGACCTTGACTAGTTTATTAAATTCTCTTGAGGCTTCAGTTTCTGATCCATAAAATGATAGAGTATAATTTTACCAATAATTTTTTATGAAGCCTAAATGCTAGAATGCAAATGGCTATAGTGAAAAAGAATAATTGGTTATTCCCAAATTGTATCTAATTTGGCAATAAATACCATTGGCAAGGCTCTTTGTTTTAGTATTACTTAACTGAGGAATTAGTGATCAGAATTAAATATAAAATATATACGTAAGATACATATGTTAACATTTAACAAAAACATGCACAATAGAAAATACCAAGTAATTATCACTATAGTAATATAGAATCCTAATTAATAAAACTTGCTGATTACTCCTTGATATAATATTGGCCTGGTTTAGTTTTTATTGATGATTACAAAGTTCTCTGAGCTGTGTTGCAAAATATTTTTACATTTCCATATATATTATTTTTTTGTTTTTGCCTTTAGGCTTATTAGCCACTTGTTTTTTCCACTTATAGATGCTTAATTTTCTTTGTCATAAAAGTTTTGATATTTGCATGCTGTATATTTTGACATCTAGCAGATGTTTATAAAATGAAGAGAATGATTTTTAGATTTGTTAATTGTTTTAACAAGTTTCTTGGTCCTATAAGAAGATAATTCTCCTTGAAGTCTTAAGTGCAAATGGCTATGGTGAGAAAGAATAATGGGTTATTCCCAAATTGTATCTAATTCAGATTACCCATTGGCAAGGTTCTTTCCTTATAGTATTACTTAATTGAGAAATTAGTGATTAGAATTAAATATAAAAGATATATGTAAGATACATATATTGACATTTAACAAAAACATGTACAATAGAAAATAGAAGTGATTTTTCATTTTACTATCTTCATTTAATTTTCTTATTTTAAGACTTTTAAAAGTTTATCAAGTTATATTGTCCTTTTAAAAATACTAATAGCATTTTACTAACTTTTATAATAGGATCATAGAACTAAATGGTGGTCAGCCACCTCTTACCTATAAAAGATTCCAGACTCTCATCAGCAAAATGGAACCACTAGAAATACCAGTAGAGACAATTACTTCAGAAGTGATAGAAAAGTGCACAACTCCTCTGTCTGATGACCATGATGAGAAATACGGAGTCCCGTCCCTGGAAGAACTAGGTAGGTGTAAACAATAATACATATGGAGCTTAAGAGTTAATAAACCATTCAGAAAAATCCCACTTCTAATTTGACATGTATTTTGCACTAAAAGAAAAAGAAAGTCTTAAATGAAAAAGTGATTAATCTGTGTATTATTTATGTATGCTATTAATTAATGGTCTATCTGTTATCACCTTAAGATAAATGTCTCAAAGGACAGTGACCATGTTATATATCATCTCTCTGTGAGGACCTATCCAGGGCGTCATTTCATTTTTATGCTGTCAGATTTTTTTCCATTTCCTTTTTTTTTTTAGGTTTTGATACAGATGGCTTACCCTCTGCAGTGTGGCCAGGTGGAGAAACTGAAGCACTTACACGTTTGGAAAGGCATTTGGAAAGAAAAGTATGATAATACAGATGATGTTTATATTGTCAAATTGTCATTTAAAAAATAATTTCACTTTTTTAAAAACAATAAAATAGGCTGTTGAAAAAGGAGGATTAAGAGAAATAATTAAAATAGCACAAATATAATTGAAAATTGATAACTGTCTTCATTTAAATACCCTTCTTCCTCCTCTTCCAATTATTTACTGTTTAGCTACTATCAGTACTACCCCTCTGTGCTTTCTGTGTAAGCTGGTATCTGATGACTTTAAAGCTAGGATAGAGTTCTTCTGTTTCACATTATCTCAGTGTCAGAAAGACAGGTTGAAGGTGCTCTCAACCTTGTGTTAGGAATTTGCCACATGAGGATGACTAAAACAAAAGAATGCTCACTTTTATCTTGTTTTTTATTAAATCTGTCATTTGTGGCTGAAAAAATGAGATTTTATTCCCCAAGGACTATGTAACGTTCTTGAAAAGCTCAATTTCAGTCTTTTAAAATTGGAAAGGCAGTTAGCATAACTTTCTCTGTGTTTTTTTCAGGCTTGGGTGGCAAACTTTGAAAGACCTCGAATGAATGCAAATTCCCTGCTCGCTAGCCCTACTGGACTCAGTCCTTATCTCCGATTTGGTTGTTTGTCATGTCGACTCTTTTATTTCAAACTGACAGATCTCTACAAAAAGGTATTATCTAGAACTGGAGCTTATTTTTAAAAAATACTTTTTACAAAAAAAAAAATCGCTGATAATACTTCTTTGCTTTTTTAATCTTAGGTGAAGAAGAACAGTTCCCCTCCCCTTTCCCTTTATGGGCAACTATTATGGCGTGAATTTTTCTATACAGCAGCAACAAATAATCCACGCTTTGACAAAATGGAAGGAAACCCCATTTGTGTTCAGATTCCATGGGATAAGAATCCTGAGGCTTTAGCAAAATGGGCAGAAGGACGGACGGGCTTTCCATGGATTGATGCCATCATGACACAGCTTCGTCAGGAGGGCTGGATTCATCATTTAGCCAGACATGCAGTTGCTTGTTTCCTGACACGAGGTGACCTGTGGATTAGTTGGGAAGAAGGAATGAAAGTAAGTGTTCTTCCAACTAATGTAGCATGGCTTTATTTTGAAGAACTCTATACCTTTTATATATATATATATATATATATATATATATATATATCCTAAAAGTTGTCTATTATATAGATTCGTTTATAGTCTTATTTCTGTTTTTCAATAGAAAAGCATTTATTTCTTAACTATAGAGGCAACTTTTGGGCATAATCAGATTGGATTAACCTGAAGTCAGTTAACCTGAAGTCATTTCAGTGGCTAAATCAGCCTACCCATCAAGGGAACTCTAAAATTTAATACTCTGGGCTTAGCAGATTGATGTATATTTATAGGTGATCATTTCTGTCACGTAGAAGATTCACCAAAGAGTCTTAGAAATAGCAATCTTTATTTTATAAATTTAAAAATATAAATCATTTTGCCTCACTTCAACACCATAGCTTTTTAGTCTTATTATGTAATGTGATGCATACTACATTTTGTGACATCATCTTATGGGTATATATAAGAGGACTTAAATACGTTTTACCTTCCTATCTATATCATAAATTTCCCCTTTCCATGTTTTCTGATCCCATGTTTTTTTACATCTCTATTTCCTAGCACCAAGTCGTACATGAGGTAGATGCATAGCACACACTTAATGAATTTATAAAAATAATTTAATTCTGTTTCCCTTTTGGATCAAGGAATCCCAAATTTAAATTCCATAACTCTAATTAAATTTTAAAGGTCATTTGTATTTGATTGTTCCCATTATGTAGACCAATGTACCAAGCTTCCAAGTGTTTTTTTTGGTGGTTTATTTGGTAGTATTTTGCTTTCTTGAAAGTGTTTACTACTTTTTTTTTTCCTTTTTTAAAAAATCTTCCAATATCCTAACTTACCCTTTTAAATCAATGACTTGAATAACTTTTCTCTCCCCTTTCCAATAACACTGCCAAGCTTACAATGGTAAATTCTATTCAGAAATTTGTATAGTACTAATATGTTTCTTTCCCTGAAATAACTCATTATAGGATAGAACATAGACAAGGAAACTAACTTTGGAATGTTTAGTTTTATAGTTCAGTCCTAGATTTTCTTTACATTGACTTTTGATCTACAGAGACCTGGAAAATGCTTGCTTTGAGAAATATCTGTGTGCAAACTAATTGATTACCGTTACTTCTGAAGGTATTTGAAGAATTACTGCTTGATGCAGATTGGAGCATAAATGCTGGAAGTTGGATGTGGCTGTCTTGTAGTTCCTTTTTCCAGCAATTCTTTCACTGCTATTGCCCTGTTGGTTTTGGTAGGAGAACAGATCCCAATGGAGACTATATCAGGTAAATCAAGGATGATTATTATTCAGTTTGGAATAGCTAATCCAGGAAGAGCTTGTCATGCTTAAACAACACTTAAGGTATTCCCCACTCCTGATGGGCAGCAGAGATGAGGAAAAGGGTAATAAATCATTTAAATGGTATTGATTTGATTTGGGTCATTCATAGCTAATAAATAGTGTGTTATAATTTGCTTACAGTTCATTTATTAATAATTTTTCTTCCTTTTCCTAAAAGGCGTTATTTGCCTGTCCTAAGAGGCTTCCCTGCAAAATATATCTATGATCCCTGGAATGCACCAGAAGGTATTCAAAAGGTAGCCAAATGTTTGATAGGAGTTAATTATCCTAAACCAATGGTGAACCATGCTGAGGCAAGCCGTTTGAATATTGAGAGGATGAAACAGATCTATCAGCAGCTTTCACGATACAGAGGACTCGGTATGTCTTAAATGCCTTTGATTTGTTTCTTTAGCAGCTGTTTATGTCCCCATCCTTGAATTTCATCTTGATGATAACTTAATAGGAAATTTTTTCCCTTTAGGTCTTCTTGCTTCAGTGCCATCTAATCCTAATGGGAATGGAGGCCTCATGGGATATTCTCCGGGAGAAAATATCCCAGGTTGTAGCAGCAATGCAAGTAAGTAAAAAGGAAATTTCTATACTTAGTAACATAAAGAGATGAATAATAAAATATATTGTTTATTGTACCTCACTATAATATGTTTTTAAAATTCTATCTAAAATTTGTGTAATAGGTTCCTTGTATATATGCGTACATGTACACACATACACACCCCCTTACTCCATTAGTGACATTTTAGAGCTGGAAATGGCAACTCACTCCAGTGTTCTTGCCTTGAAATCGTATGGACAGAGGAGTCTAGGGGGCTATAGTCCATGGGGTTGCAAAAGGGTCAGACATGACTTAGCGACTGAAAAACAATGGAGATGGAAAATATTGTTACATATAGTGGAATTTGGGTCAAAGATCTTGCAAACTGAATGAGGATAGCAATATTAAGGAAAATGAAACTCAGATGTTATATTTTCAGAATGCCCATGTTTTATTCTCTTTAAGTATATATTAACTATAAGATAATTAATTAAGAAGATCAGAGGCCCTGTGAATGTGGCCAAAGATTTATCATATACATGCATAGCGATGCTGGTCTTTTTGCACATGAGTTTTTCCTTACAAAGCCTGGTCTATAGTGGTATTCTTTGTGATATATATGTATAGTTATTTGCCACACATATATTCTTAATACATGTGAAGAAGTCAGAATGTATTGGACATTTGAATCATCTCAATTTTCAAATGTTCTAACCAAAAATCAGTTCAGTCACTCAGTCATGTCCGACTCTTTGCAACCCCGTGGACTGCAGCATGACAGGCTTCCCTGTCTATCACCAACTCCCGGAGCTTACTCAAACTCATGTCCATTGAGTCGGTGATGCCATCCAACCATCTCATCCTTTGTTGTCCCCTTTTCCTCCTGCCTTCAATCATTCCCAGCATCAGGGTCTCTTCAAATTAGTCCATTCATCATATCAAGTGGCCAAAGTATTGGAGTTTCAGCTTCAGCATCAGTCCTTCCAGTGAATATTCCTTCCAGTGAATATTCAGGGCTGATTTCCTTCAGGATGGACTGGTTGGATCTCCTTGCAGTCCAAGGGACTCTCAAGAGTCTTCCCCAACATCACAGTTCAAAAGCATCAATTCTTCGGCGCTCAGCCTTCTTCACAGTCCAACTCTCACATCCATACATGACCACTGGAAAAACCATAGCCTTGACTAGACAGACCTTTGTTGCAAAGTAATGTTTCTGCTTTTTAATATGCTGTCTAGGTTCATCATAGTTTTTCTTCCAAAGAGCAAGCATCTTTTAATTTCATGGCTGCAGTCACCATCTGCAGTGATTTTGGAGCCCCCCAAAATAAAGCCTCTCACTTTCCATTGTTTCCCCATCTATTTGCCATGAAGTGATGGGACCAGATGCCATGATCTTAGTTTTCTGAATGTTGAGTTTTAAGCCAACTTTTTCAGTCTCCTCTTTCACTTTCATCAAGAGGCTCTTTATTTCTTCTTCTCTTTCTGCCATAAAGTGTGGTATCACTGCATATCTGAAGTTATTGATATTTCTCCCAGCAACTTGATTCTAGCTTGTGCTTCATTCAGTCTAGCATTTCTCATGATATGCAGAGTACATAAGTTAAATAAGCAGGTGACAATATATAGCCTTGATGTACTCCTTTCCTGATTTGGAACCAGTCTGTTGTTCCATGTCCAGTTTAAATCTGCATACAGATTTCTCAGGAGGCAGGTCAGGTGGTCTGGTATTCCCATCTCTTTCAGAGTTTTCCACAGTTTGTTGTGATCCACACAGTCAAAGGCTTTGGCATAGTCAGTAAAGCAGAAGTAAGATGTTTGTCTGGAATTCTCTTGCTTTTTCTGTGATTCAACGGATGTTGGCAATTTGATCTCTGGTTCCTCTGCCTTTTATAAAACCAGCTTGAACATCTGGAAGTTCACGGTTCACATACTGTTGAAGCCTGGCTTGGAGAATTTTGAGCATTACTTTGCTAGTGTGTGAGATGAGTTCAATTGTGCAGTAATTTGAGCATTCTTTGGCATTGCCTTTCTTTGGGATTGGAATTAAAACAGACCTTTTCCAGTCCTGTAGCCACTGCTGAGTTTTCCAGATTTGCTGGCATATTGAATGCAGCACGTTATAACAGCAACATCTTTTAGGATTTGAAATAGCTTAATTGGAATTCCATCACCTCCACTAGCTTTGTTCATAGTGTTGCTTCCTAAGGCCCACTTGACTTCACATTGCAGGATGTCTGACTCTAGGTGAGTGAGCACATCATCGTGGTTATCTGGGTCATGAAGATCTTTTTTGTAGAGTTCTTCTGTGTATTCCTGCCACCTCTTCCTATTATCTTCTGCTTCTGTTAGGTCCATACCATTTCTGTCCTTTATTGTGCCCATCTTTGCATGAAATGTTCCCTTGGAATCTCTAATTTTCTTGAAGAGATCTCTAGTCTTTCCCATTCTGTTGTTTCCCTCTATTTCTTTGCATTGATCACTGAGGAAGCCTTTCTTATCTCTTCTTGCTATTCTTTGGAACTCTGCAGTCAGATGAGTATATTTTTCCTTTTCTCCTTTGCCCTTTTCTTCTCTTCTTTTCTCAGCTATTTGTAAGGCCTCCTCAGACAACCATTTTGCCTTTTTGCATCTTTTTCTTGGGGATGGTCTTGATCCCTGCCTCCCGTACAATATCACGAACCTCCGTCCATAGTTCTTCAGGCACTCTGTCTATCAGATCTAATTCCTTGAATCTATTTGTCACTTCCACTGTTTAATCATAAGGGATTTGATTTAGGTCATACCTGAATGGTCTAGTGGTTTCCCCTAGAAATTAGAAATTTCTTCAATTTCAATCTGAATTTGGCAATAGGAGTTCATGATCTGAGTCACAGTCAGCTCCCGGTCTTTTTTTTTTTTTTTTAATGTCAGATACTCAAAATTTGATATTAAGAATAAAATCTTTTAACAAATTGAACTCCTCTGAGTTCAGAAATATTTTGCATATTTTTGAGAGCATCAACACTTAGCTTAGGGTAACAGGAATGAAAGCACTCATCTCTTACTGCCTACTTTTGTGTATGAGGAGATTTTTGTCACATGCTCACAATATCCTGGAGAAATCCCCTGGTGGTGGGATTCTCATTCTGTGATTGGAGAAATAAGCCTAGAAGAGTTAGGTAACTTAACCGAGATCCCACAGTTAGTAAGTAGCTGAGCTAAGACTCAGATCCAAGTCTAACTTGTCCTAAAGTTCATACTCTTTTCTGTATCACTGGACCTCCCCTGTAAATGTAATGCCATGTGTAGTGTTTATAAAACAAAAGATTTTATTATGTGTTTGGCCTACATTCAAATTATTGCTGTTGATGGTAGTGTACTTCAGAAATGTTCTTTCTCAAAGTCTCCTACGATTTAAAATAAACTTTAACAAGGAATCATTTCAAAAGTTCTGTCACATTTCTTACGCAGTTCACAGACTGCCTTTTTTCTCCACACTTGAGTTTTAGGGACAGAAGTTCTGTGAAACACTGAGATAACAGGCAGGCAGCAGAGGGGTAGAAAGCAACACACTCCAGTTACCTAACTAATGGGGGATGATGGCACATACTCTTTCTTAGTTCAAATCTGTATTCATTATTTGAAGTTATCTGCAAAACTAATCATGTTAGCAAGTTAAATTGGAATGATTTAGCTTCACAAATTTATACACACGATGTTTTATGGTAGGATTAATAAATTTGAAAGTAGTCTAATTATGTAAATATTTGCCTATAACACACTTTGTAGCTAGGTACTGTGAGGCTTTCAAAAAACAGAAGACATAAAAGCCACATTGAGCTTGGAGTCTAAATGGGGGTGTGGAAAGAGAAAAAAATAAATGCAGTAAGTGATAAATTGTTAAGATCCTGCCTCCCCATGCAATAGGAAAAAAGGGAGAAGAACACTGAGAGTTAAAGGAACTAGGAAACTTTGCTTGGAAGGTGGTGGGGTGGGTAGCACCTTCGTCTGTGTCTCCTCCTTGTGTGAACTGTTTAGCTGTCATCTGACAGACATTTATTCTCTTATCTCCAAGGACGTATGTTTTAGATTGGTGCTGAGAAAGAAGGAGGTGAAGAAAGCATGTATATCTTACTGATGCCCTATGTTTTGCCTTCATGATCAAGTGTCTAATCATTGTCATCCAGTAAAGAAATGTTTTTTACAAAATGACTATCAGTGATTTTTCCTTTGAATAGTTAACATTTCTGTGTCCCTAAATTTAAGGACAAGTTAAGTTTTCCTGATTTGGGCATATGATTTTTGGTTCTTAGGAAACATTGTGGATTAATTCTAAAAAAAATAATATAAATACTAAAAATTAGATTTGTAATCTTAATACATACAACTTGGAATTTACTTAAGTGATTTTACTGTCTTTTAAAACTGTCTTTTAAATACTAACAGGTTGTACTCAAGGGAGTGGTATTTTACATTATGCTCATGGAGACAGTCAGCAAACTCATCTATTAAAGCAAGGTAAGAATGAAGCATTCAAGCATATTGTGCTTTTCACCTTTCCTATCTTAAACATACTTTTTTTTTTTTAATGTGTAGGAAGAAGCTCCACAGGCGCTGGTCTTGGCAGTGGGAAACGTCCTAGTCAGGAAGAGGACACGCAGAGTATTGGTCCTAAAGTCCAGCGACAAAGCACTAATTAGGTAAATATTTTAGAGCTTTATGTCTTGCTTAAGCCAGAGTATGTAATCAACATAAATTAAGATAATTTCCGAAATGGAGCTTATCTCTATTTTCAAACCAGAGAATCTGGGGCATACAGTTTTAAAAAATATTTATTTGACTGCTCTGGGTCTTAGTTGCAGCATGTGGGATCTTGAGTTGTGGCATGCTAACTCTTAGCTGTGGCTGTGGGATTTAGATCCCTGGCCAAGGGTCAAACCTGGGCTTCCTCCATTGGGAGTGCAGAGTCTTAACCACTGGTCCACGAGGGAAGTCCCAGGCATAAATTTTTCAATGATTGTTACAAAATCAATTCTGGGACAAGAGAAGTACACCTGTACTAGGCACAGTGCTATACTGTTTTATGTCCTCTGAACTGATGATCTTCAGATCTGAAAAGCTTATGGTGTTCTGCTCAGATTTTTTCTCAGAAAAAGCCAACCTTTTCATTTCCTTCCTATGTGACCATGAGTCTAAAACAATTAAAGTGACTTTTAACTTATAGTGATATTAATAATATCCCTTTGTGAACTTTTCCTCATATCTTAAGTGTTTATAAATTTATCTATTGTGATAGATCTGAAATCTAAATTATTTCCAGTCTGATAGGTAGCTTTTTTTTTTTCAATGTTGGTCCTTTTTGAAAATGTCAAAAAGCCATGCCTATATTCAATTCAATTGGTTTGGGAATACTGTTTTATGATTTAAATTTATATGAAAAGATTTCATACAATGCATTTGCCAGTTAAGACTTTTGTTTCTTCAGTTATCTTGAACTGTTCACATTTTTAAAGTCATTGGTTTTTTAATGTGAACCTAATTAGTCTGTAAATTTCTTGACGATTAGTAAACACTCATCAGATTTTTATCATTCCTTGCAATCAAGCTTTACGCAGTTTTTTTTTTTCCTTACATCACAGAAAACATTCAGAAGGAATACTGTTGCAGCTGAAATTGGTGGGGAGTTCAATACTTTTTCAGTTAAATTATTTTAAAATATTCCTCATTGATGGAAAGCAGTTACATATTGAAATGCATTATTTCTAATAACATTTCCATGGTTTTTAACTTTTTAAATGAATTTGACATAGGACAAATGGTAATTTGTATATAAAGAACTTGGTAAAAGAATTTGCTTAATGTAAATATAAATAGTCACAATTAGTATAGACCCATCAATATATTTTTGATAATTTTTCATGTATGGTAAAAATTAAAGTGGCTAACTGATATTCTGATACAAAAAATCAAAGTTTTGAGAGTCAGTGTGGGAAAATAGGTTTCTAGACTTTCTTAAAAGACTTTGTTAAAATTTTAAGACAGAATTTTTCTTGACATCATTGTTTGGTCTAACTTTACACTCTTTGATAATAATGTTTTAAAAAATGTGCATAATCAAAATTAGCAGTTATAGCCTCTGTTAACGTAGATAATATATGTTTTAAAACTTCATGTATGCCTGTTTTGACCCAAAGTTGTGGAAGTATCATATGTTAAGTTCTTTTTGTTCTCCCTTTCTTTGTTCAATTACAGCTAAAGTGTGACTATGTTATTAAAGTATATGCATATATGGAATCTTGTGTACTTGATTTTTTTTTCTTTTAAAAAATTTTTTTGCTTGTTTTAGGTAAGGAGGAGAGCTTTGGTATGTGAGATGTGATCACAAACTAGAAACAGAGTCTGTAAACTACATGTTACCATTCTGAAAGAAGAAACAGCTACTATAATTTAGTAAAATACTTTTCAAAATTATTCTAAGTAAGAGTACTATCTTCTAAATACTTGGTACTTTTAAAAATAAACATATCTATAAGAAAGATTTAAAACCAAAGAGATTTTTTTTCAAGTAATTGGGCTTACAACTGTGAATTAGTCAGTATGGTGTAACAGTTAAGAGTGTGGGCTCTGGATTCGAATGCCTGGTTCTGCCATTTATCGGCTGTGAGATCTTGGACAGTTATTAACCTTTTGTGCCTTCTTTTTTCTCATCTATAAAATGAAGATGAGAATAGTATTTGCTTCATCAGTTCATTGAATTCAGTCACTCAGTTGTGTCCGACTCTTTGTGACCCCATGGACTGCAACATGCCAGGCTTCCCTGTCCATGACCAACTCTAGTGCCTGGCATGTGGTAAAGATGGTCGATAAATGTTAGCTATAGGGTGGTCATGCTGTGTAGCCCCCTGAATTGTGCAGCGTAGAGTCTGCATAACTGCATGTTGCAACTCTGGTTAGCTGCCAATTATTGTTATCATAACTATTATTAATCTGGTAATTCCATTTTGCTATTCAGGTGTTTGTCTGATTGTATGGTCCTAGAAGTGAATTATTTAAATACTTAGGGTGGAAAAAACTTTGGGTGGCATTTATTTAAGACAACTGGCATAGCTAAATTGGTCAGTTTCAAGTGTTGGTTACAATGTGCAGGGTTGTGTTGTCATTCCTCATACAATTTTGTGGAGCCCTGGTACTAGCTGCCAGCTCCTTAATGCACATTCCTGCTCCCTCCCTCCTGACCAGTGACTGTGGCATGCAGTTCTAAGGCCCGACTTCACATTCTGTAACTTCCTTCTCTTTTCTGTGGTGGTAGTTTAGTTGGTAAGTTGTGTCTGACTCTTGCAACCCCATGGACTGTAACCTGCCAGGCTCCTTTGTCCATGGGATTTCCCAGGCAAGAATCCTGGAGTGGGTTGCCATTTCCTTCTCCAGGGGATCTTCCTGACCTAGGTATCAGACCCAGATGTAGGTGACACACTTCAGTTAGTCTGGACCCCAGATCCTAGTATTTCAGGAAAGAGTGCAGTAAAGCCACAAATAATGTGGGTTTTGTGTGGGGGTAACTCAGAGGGAGAAGAGTTACTGGACAAACACTCCCCTACCTCATATATCCTGGAGATCAAAGTTGATCTAGAAACAAGGAGTAAGGATTCTTGCTGCTACTCTGTGGAATTAAAGTACAACTTGTCACCCTCTCAACAAAGGCTGTTGAGCACAAACTAGGTAATAAGGCTAGACTCAAAGATTTGGTTAGCATTTCCCAAGTCCCTGTCATGTGCCAAGCATTGTTGATAGGAAAATTAATTCATCAGTATCCACAGTGAGTTCACTCCACAAGGAGACAGGGCAATCTAGAAGAATTACAGTCCTTTGTGTTAAGGCTGTTTTTAGAAGTATGCACAGTATACTATGAAATACAAAGTGAGGGGCCTAGCGCCCGGGTAAATCACAGCTTTCCTGTTCCCAGCTCCACACCCAGCATAGGACAGCTAGCCCAGTTTTGGCACCTTGTCCTTTACATTTAACTCTATTATAGTTGCAGTTAATAGTGTCAGTGGTGGTTAATATCTTTGTCCTCCACCAGAATGTGAACTCCATATTCCCCCTTGTCTGGTGCACTTCTGTGTTGTCATTGCTGCTACAAATGCTTGACACTTAATAGGCATGCCATAAATATGTGTATGGATAAATATGAGAGTAAATGGGACAGACGTTGAGCCTGGCTTTAGGGAGAGATTTGTTTATGAGATTGGAATCACCGGTAATAATCAGAATATAAACCACCAAGCAGTTTATCTGAAAAGGCTAGTATTTGGGTTAAAGTGTCAGGAGGCAGTTTAATTCTTTCAAGTTCTTTAATTCTTCTTTAAAGAAGAATCAGGCACTGTAGCTGACTGCTGGGTTGGCAGGGGACGGGGGACAGGAAGGCTAGATAGGTTCCGAAGAAGTTTCGGGATTTTTTTAAACTAAATTTCTTTTGTAAATTAGTTCTTTATCTGTAGGCTTATTTGGGGAATTCTGAATGGCTACAGCTTAAACATATAGCGGTTTCTGAGTTATTTCTACCTTTTTTTCTTCTCACGGGCTGTGACATTCCCCAAGGGACAAAAAGACAAACTCCAAGTTCTCTAAACTACACAGAGGGCAAAGGCGTGAGAATGCCAGCGACAATAGTTGCTGGCCAAAGCTAAAAAGCCGGTCGGGGTGAACTCCGCCACCCTGCCCCTCCGCGCTGCGTCAGAGGGGTCACGTAGCCTCTGCCTCGCGTCCTGATTGGCTGCGTTGGGGGCTCTGGGCGTGTCTGCGGGTTCACAGGTGGCCGGGTCAGCGCTGTTGTGGGGAATTGGCCGGCGGCTGGAGACCTGGAACTCGTGCCGTGTACAGAGCGGACACTTGACAGGTGAGTCGTCCCGGTCCTGCACACCTGTGGGTGCTCGCCGCTGCAGTCTGGAGTTGGGAGCTGCCCACCATGAAGACAGACTCCCCGTCAGCTGCCTCAGCTCCGCCTGGCTGGCCAGGGTGCTGGTGGACGCCGGGGCGCAGCCGGCCGGAAATTTTTCTTAGCGCGTGCCCCACATGACGGATGTGTGGTTTTCGGTCTCTCCCCAACACCGTCTTCCTTGGGCCCTCGTTTTTTCTTTTTTACAAACTGGGGTTAATTTCAAACTGAGCAGATCATATGTGTTGTCACAGTCGAGCTTAATTACTAGTGTTCGTCGAGTGGGCCGTTATTATGAAAATTGTGCATATTACAGAAGTGGGTTTCACGCCCCCCAAAATGCTTAAGAAAAATGAAGCATCAGAAAAATAGCCCACGTTGTGATTTAACAAATATTTACCTGGATTATTACTATGGGCAGAGCACGGGGCCAGGAGCAGGCTCGAGCTAAGCTTTTGGGTTTGAATGCGGGATCTGGTCTCTTTTTAGCTGAGCGACCTTGGGGTACTTTACTTTCACCTGTTAACTCATCTTTAATATAGGTTGTTGTGATGACTTAATGAGTTTCTGAATACTCTGATTCATGGTGTTAATCTTCACAATCACCCAGTTTGTAACCTTGACAAACACTGAATGTTGCCACTTTCCTGATGCTCAAACTGAGGCACAGAAAAGTGACTTCCCCAAGTCATAACACAACTAATGATCCAGAACTAGGCCGAGGCAGCCCACAGCTTTACCCACTACTTTAAGTTGTAGTGCACTTGGTTTGTTGCTGCTTTTCCATTGACAGATACTTTGTTTATCTGTGGACCAAGTTCTTTGCTGGGTACAGGGGATAAAGTAGAACTGCACTCAGACCCTGTCTGCCAGATGTTTGTAATCTGGTGCAGGTTATTCATAGTTAGACTGCAGGGTGCTCACAAATCCTGCTAAAGTTGTTTGCAAAATGTTGTGAGTATAGGTCCTTTTTTTTTTTTTGGAAAGAGAGCCTCTGACTCACACCATATTCTCTGATGGGTCTGTGATCCGAAGATATGAAGAATGTTTTAGCAGAAGAGCTAGTGCCTAGCGTAATGTCTGTCACAGAGAATGAGCTAAACAAACAAACCCCAAAAAACTGGTTGAAAGAATGAAGAACTTACAGGAGTATAAGTGCCACAGTAGGGTCAAGAGCAGCGTGTTGGGGAAGAGCACACACGAAAGTCATCTGCCCAGGCATGCATCCTAGAGTCAGCAGTGCCAGTCAGGCGAAAGGTAGAGAAGCATTTTATCATAGGAACAGGGCAGTAAACCATCCCTGTCCTCATGGAGAGTGAGACAGAAATCACACATGAACAGCTGCAGCTATGACAAGTGGCATTCCCTGGTGGCTCAGATGGTAAAGAATCAGCCTGCAATGCAGAGACCTGGATTCATTCCCTGGGTTGGGAAGATCCCCTGGAGGAGGGCATGGCAACTCACTCCAGTATTCTTGCCTAGAGAATCCCCATGGACAGAGGAGCCTGGCAGGCTACAGTCCATGGGGTTGCAAAGAGTTGGACATAGCTGAGCAACTAAGCACACAGAGAAACAGTCCACGGTGCCAAGACAGCCTATCTGGCACCTCATCTATTCACGAAGGGCAGAAAACCTTCCCTGAGAAAGTGACACTTAGACAGGAGGATTGTGGGCATGGGGAACAGCTCTCAGTCTTTAGAGACCCTGTGATGGGAACAGGTAGAGCGCCAAGGGCTGAAAGGGGGTTGGTACAGTTAAGTGTAGGCAGTGGGGGACAGGAGATTTTGGTGATGACAGAGCCTAAGACACAGAGGCCTTAAAGGCCACGGTAAAGTAGACATTTACTTTATGTCTCTATCCTAAAGTGTGATTGAGAAGTTTATTGCAGGGAAGTGACAAGATTACATTTTGAGAAGCTGGAATGAAGTTTCCGTGGATTAACAAGCCCTGGATAAGGACAGGATCTCTGAGGAGAAACTCTTAAGGTAAGAAGAGGAGCGCCTAGAACCAAGCCTTGAAGATGAGCCTGCAGAGAAGACAGATAAAGGGTGGTCAGAAACAGAGGAAGGAAGGAGGACCAGGGGAGTGGGAAGTCTTGAAAGTCAGGTATGAGTTATTTCCCAAAGAAAGTGGTCACCTGTGCTGAAAGCTGCAGATGCCAAAAGAGGAACTAAAACTACTCATTGGCTTTAATCACATGAAAGTTGTCTTTATTGGAAGTTATATAAATGGGAAGAGAGGAAATGAAGAGAAAGGCTGTACAAGAATTAACTGAGGGGAAGAGAAAAATAATTTTAGCTGGAGGGGCAGTGAGAGAAGGAGCCATTGAGGTGAAGGATGGGAACCTGAGAGAGGAGGATTCAACTGAAGAGTGAATACATGAGAAAGAAGGGCTCTAGAGATCTCAGGCTAGAGAGGCTGGGATGAGCACAAGACCAGGAATTATCTGGAAGATGAAAGGTGTGACTCTAGGGAAAGGGAAACAGCAGAAGGTTTATGTTTGGTGTGGTGAACTGCACTCCTTTTTTTGTACTAGTTAGACACAAGGGTATTGGGTTGAGAGTGAAAGAGAGAATGGGTGTCGGGGGAAGCTGAGGTCTGAGCTGAGATTTGACATCCTTGTGAGGGGTGTGAAAGAATGAGCTGACCAGAGATTGTTTTAGGATGGTCTAGCAGAGGGAGCCAAGTATGAAGCAAAGGCCGGAAATTAGCCACTTGGCTCCTTTGGGGAATTGCAAAAATAGTAGGGGAGTGCCACCTACTATTTTTGCTAGGTGGCACTAGTGATAAACTCACCTGCCAGTGCAGGAGATGTAAGAGACACGGGTTCCATCTCTTGAGTGGGGAAGATCCCCTGGAGGAGGGCATGGCAACCCACTCCAGTATTCTTGCCTGGAAAATCCCATGGACAGAGGAGCCTGGCGGGCTACAGTCCATAGGGTCACAAAGAGTCAATACGACTAAAGTAACTTAGCACGCACGCACAAGGATGCAGGCTAGCTAGAAACAGAAGCTACATTTAATATGACATAACGAAGGAAACATCACAAATCATGGGGAAGGAAAGGATTGTTTAAAAATGGTGCTTAGATATAGCTAAACTATTGATAAAGTCTATTTACATCCTCAGCTCACAACCAGAAATTTCAAATGAATTAAAGGAGCTGGCTTTTAAGATTCAAACAGTAATATAGAAGGAAATAGGAATGAATTTTTATCTTCTCATCTGATGCATAAAAGCAGTAGGAATCCTAAAGGAAAGGAATACTTCCCTGACTCTTTGACCAATTAAAATTAACTGATTTGTCCTAACACATGCTGTACTATGCTAAGTGAAATAAGCCATGGTCACCATGACAGTCCACAGCTAATATGATTTCCGATGACTTCACCGGGCAGTCACATGGTATTCCTTGTTTTACCTGGCTGAGACTTAATTCTGGATTTATAAAAAAAGATTGTCACAAATTCTCATAAAATAGTATTATATTTATTAACTCATTTTTAAACAAAACAAAATCAGTGGCTTATTTTGGATAATAGCTATTCAGCAAAAAATACAATATAAAATTAAAATTGACTCTCCCCCTCAAAAAGTATTTGCTTTACCTAGACATCAACTTTAAAATATAAAAAACATTAAAAAAAAAAAAATGAGTGTGTGTATAAATGTACATGCCCTAGACAGAAACAGAGTTGTAAGAAACGAAATTTTTGTCAAAATAACATTTGAGGTCTGTGAATCTTTGAACTCCCTGTGGTTTTGCTACTGATCTGTTAAATGGAAATAACTACTTCACAAGTTGTTGCAAAGCTCAAAGAGGGTATTTATTAAGTTTAAGATGGGAAGCAGTATATGACAGTTACTTCATCAATTATTTAAACAGTTCTATTTAATACTCCACATGAGTAGTTTACCTGTATGATCTGTCCATTTTATTTCCGTGCTTAGTATTTGTAGCTCAGGTTTGTGTTTGTATTCTAAGAGAACCTGTATTTTCTTTCTTACAGGTATGATTTGTACATTTGGAGTCTCAGGACGGTGGCAATTAGCCAGTGGATTGCAGCCATGTTGTCGAAGTTGCTGATGAGATCCCAGCCCTGCAGACTCTGTTCTTTCCGAAAAAGGCTATCAGCTCCAAAATACAGACCTTTTCTAGCATTCTTCACCTGTACAACTGATAGTCAGTCAAAGAAAGAAAATAAAAAGACAGTAGAAAAGCTCTTTAAATTGTCAGTTGACATCAGGAAAATTCGAAGATTAAAAGGCTGGGTACTTCTGGAGGATGAAACCTATGTTGAAGAAATTGCAAATATTTTACAACAGCTGGGTGCCAGTGAGACTGCTGTAGCCAGTATCTTGGAACGTTGCCCAGAAGCAATTATCTGCAGTCCAACTGCTGTTAACACCCAAAGAGAACTCTGGCAGTTGGTCTGTAAAAACGAGGAAAAGTTAGTCAAGTTAATAGAACAGTTTCCAGAATCTTTCTTTACTGTTAAAGACCAGGAAAACCGGAAGCTGAATATTCAGTTCTTTCAAGAGTTGGGACTCAAAAATGTGGTCATTAGCAGATTTTTGACTACTGCATCTAATATTTTTCATAATCCTATTGAGAAGAATAAGCAAGTGATAAAGATTCTCCAAGAGAGTTATCTAAATTTAGGTGGGTCCGAGGCCAACATGAAAGTTTGGCTTCTAAAATTGTTAAGCCAAAACCCATTTATTTTGTTAAATTCTTCTGCAGCTATAAAGGAAACACTAGAATTTTTCCAGAAGCAGGGTTTCACAAACTTTGAAATTCTCCAGCTTCTCTCCAAACTCAAAGGATTTCTTTTTCAGCTTTGCCCAAGAAGTATACAGAACAGTATGTCTTTCTCTAAAAATGCTTTTAAATGTACTGATCATGACCTGAAGCAATTGGTTTTGAAATGTCCTGCCCTTTTGTATTACTCTGTTCCAGTTTTGGAGGAGAGAATTCAGGGATTATTGAAAGAAGGAATTTCCATAGCTCAGATAAGAGAGACACCAATGGTTCTTGAATTAACACCACAAATAGTACAATACAGGATAAGGAAACTGAATTCCTTAGGCTATGGAATAAAGGATGGACATCTAGCAAATATAAATGGAACAAAAAAAGAATTTGAGGCTAACTTTGGTAAAATTCAGGCCAAAAAAGGAAGGCCATTATTTAACCCTGTGGCACCATTAAATGTTGAAGAGTAACTTGCTTACTGATGTTGCTTCTTTTTACCAGTGCAGAGTGAAACCAAGTAGCAAAAACTTAAGTGATTCAGGAATATTGTGGGTACCAGTAATTTTAAGAACCTGTGTAGCTTCTGAGTTGTGTTTAAATTATCTCTTAAGTACATGATCTCTGACTCAGCTGCTATACTTGAAAATATAAATTGCATTTAATAAAGTTTGTAATTTTTCCTTGAGCTATTTAAAACAAAAACAAAAACTACTATTAAATGGTACAAGTGTGATATTTTGTAAGTGAATAGTTTTAGAAACTGAAAAGTGCACTCCTTTCATTCAAATTATGGATACATTTTTATTGATATAGCACATTTCATCTGGGATGCAGACCCAGTCTTCTTTCTTACCACCAGCTCTGAAACATCACTCCACTATGGTCTGAATCCTGTAGTTAGTGTTTGGGGAAACATTACCAAATTTCTAAAACGTTTTGGTGTAGGAGGTTGATTTTATCTCCAGGTTGGAATAGGTATCTTTGAGAACCAAGTATTACCCATCATAAGGAATAGTTAGAACTTATTTATATGGTCAGTTTGTTTAAAATTGACGGTTTTATTTCATAAAACACTTCTGTGTGCGTGTTGAGGAATCAAGCTTAGAGGAATCAAGCTTAGAGAACCATCCAGCTGCTAAGTGCCAGAGCCCAGATTTACTGAGATCTCTCTTCTGTTCAAACCTTGTGAACAGAAAAAGGATTGCTTATGAGTTGGCATAAGAAAAAGTTACCCCTACCTGACATGCTACAAGAGTGAGTACCAACTACAAATTCAGGAGTTTTTATGAAATCGTCTCTGTTAAATTCCTTAAATTTAAAATGATCTAATTCATATTCATTTTAAGTACAGCTTTTAAGGAAACCGAGAATCCAGGTCTGACTGTAACATATGAAAGGTTAAGTGTGTGATGGTTGGTACTGATTTTATTTAGGTTTTAAGTTTCTAAGTTTTGTTTCAAGATAAGTATTACCCACATAGACTGGCTCACTTTCAGCAGTGGAGTTTGAACTATGTAACAAATACACAAACAATTGACTCGACACTCAAACATGTGCAGTGTGTGTGCAAGGCCCTTAAGTAATGAAAAATTATGAAAAATGTAGACCACATCTTCACTTTATTTCTTCATTCAGCAAATGCAAGTAACCCTTACTGTCCAAATCTGTTCAGTTCCTTAGTTAGGAGACTGAAAGGTATCTCTTTGCAGCATCTACTAAGTGCTAGGCATGTTGTGCTTTACAACTCTAAAGAGCTGAGAGTACCATTGTTTATTGTTCTAGCAGATGAGGACACTTAGGTACAGAGAGGCTAAGTCACTCATTCAAAGTCGTACAGAAATGTTTGTTCAAGGGGAGCATGGCAGCCAGTACAGTCAGGGCAGAGTTAAGTGATGGTCAGAGTGACACAAGATGAACAGCACAGGTCTAAGGAACAGGATCTCATTCTAAATGTGATGGGAAATCCTTTGGCAGATTTTTGTTTATGCTTGCTGCCCTGACAGAATTATTAGCAGTGTTCTCTTTCACTGTCAAAAGTGTCTCAGTTTGAAATGCATTATTCATTATATGGTCTCCTTGGTAATTATCGATGTCAATCTTGAGATGCCCAACTTGAGCAGAGTTTTCAAACAGAAAAATAGTTAAGTCTGGAGTTGTGAGAAATCAGGACTGGAGATAGATACCTGGAGATCATCTGCTTATCTGCTACAGCTCTAGATGAGACTGCCCAGAAAGAGGATAAATTTGTAGTAGCGGCAGACCAGGTCTAGAATGGGTTGACCAGAGTAAGTCTGCCAAGAGAAAAGGACATTTTCAATAATATCGAATGCCATGGGGAGGTCAGCTAAGATAAGAAATGACCAGTGGATCTGGAAATCATTGGTTGGCCCTGTCAAGAGTGATTCTGGTGGAATGAGACAGGTAAGAAGGCAACTGGAGTGGGTTGAGAGAACAGGAGATGAGAGTCAGGGACTATATCATTTTTCAAGAAATTTTGCTGTAAATGGAAGCAGAAAATGGAGGTAATGAGATTGAGTAATTTTTCTTTAAAGAAAGGAAATACTGGAATATGTTTATATGTCAGTGGGTATGACCCAAGGAGAAAGAGATGGATGATAGGTGGAAAACGAATTAATACTAAGGATTAAAGTCCTTGAGGAAGTGAAAGTGGGCTTTACTTTGGATAAGAGCAGAGACATTTGTTCTGGCCCATGCCCAGCCCACAGAGCATTGGGAACACATGCAGGCAGGTTGGAGGAGTGTGCATTGTGAGAGGCAGAAGAGTTGCTGTCTGGTTGCCTCTTTTTACAGAGATTTAGAATGGGAGAAAGCGAGTACAGCAGGAGGGGTAGGAAGCAGGGGAATGAAAGTCATTTTGAGGAGTAGGGAAGTGAACAAACTAAGAAAGTTTAGCAGAGTTGAGTAGCCTTGTGTGCTTTGTGGCCATTAATGTAAAAAGCTTTGTGTAAAAACCAATGCAATATTGTAAGACAGTTATCCTTCAATTAAATAAATAAAAACTTTTGTCAGTACACTAACAAACCAGAGGCAGTTGTGGTTATAAAAATACATTTGTAGCTTAGTCTAACTAGAAAAGTTTAAACTAAAAAAAATCCACATTCATGGTCAAACATGCAGTATACCAGCTTTATCTTCCTTTAGACCAAATCCTAGTCCATTCCTTTTTAGCCCGTGAACCTCTGCTTTTTTCCATTCTTGCATTCTTAACCCAGATCTTCCTACAAGTAAAATTTTAGATACTCAAAATCAACAACATAGCAGGGGGAGATACCCTTACATAAAACACTGGAGTCAAAATTTCATTTCCTCTGTGGAAAAAAAGGCTCTAACAACAAATTACATTATTCCCTTTAAACAATTTATGTATAAATTCATTTCTGTGGCAGAATGCAATTAGCTGCCAAATAAATATGATCACCCAGAAGATTTGAAGTGAGCTCAAATCACACAGCTTGGTAAACCAAGCATACAGGCAGCACTACAGCAGCAGAATGAAGGACCAGTTATTGAGTAGTGCCCTCTGTTTCTGGACATACGCCGGAGACGTTGTGACTGACACTAATTCAAGCGTTATGGGAAACTCAGCTAACATTGGAGGTTAGCTTGTTCCATATTTGTACAAATGGAATACAGATACTTTCCTCCTAAGGGCCTCATACTGATTAAATAAGAGAATTTATGGACCATGCCTGATAGGTAAGTAGGTGCCCAGTAAGTATCAGTTTTCTTCCTTCTTCCAGTTGGTTTCCTTCCCTTTTGAGTCATTTCTGGCCAGTAAGCAGTCTTAAGTTGGTTCCACATCTGCTTAGGACATAGAAGTGCCCTCCCTATTTTATAATTCCTGCATCAATTCCCGAAGTGTAGAGTGCACAAGAACTACCTGCAGAGGTTGTTAAACTGCAGTCTTGAATTCCACCCTGCAAAGATTCAGCAAGTTGCTGTTAAACCTAGAAATCTGCATTTTTAATATTTATTAGAGTTGTTTAAAATATATATGGATTTGATTGTTGGCATCAGAATTCATATTTGGAGATGTTATGTCATGTTTGTGCATTAGTATCAAAAAATTTAAAAACTGGCTACAGTACTTTCTGATTTGCTATGTAACTAAACTTTTAAGAATACCCTGTTTTAAAGTTCCCTTTATTTCCTTAGATCTTTATGAAACAGTTCATCTTTTGCAGATCATAGTGCTTTATTAAACAGATTCATGTATTCTTTTCCCATTTCTTTAACACAAAAAATTTACTCAATCATCAATAATTTTCATCTGACATTTCACTAAGTACAGGATTCATGTCAACATTATTAGATCAGTCATTCTGGTGGGTCACACAAGTTTATCCTCATTGTGCCAAATACCCACTCAAAAGATAAGCTGAATAACAGATGCCTCCAGGTGTATACAACAACCTCAGTTTCTTGAAGTTAGCCAGTACTGTTCAACAGGTCAAACTGCTAGTCTACAAAAATAAACTGAAAAAGACTCAAGTGTACAGCTTTACATATCAAATGGCAAGTTCATTTCAACAAGACCTCTACAACTAACTGTTCATTTGTACAAGTTCTCTGCTATCATTGCAAAGCCTCTCCTGAACAAAGTTATAAGTTTAAAATTTAAAACAAGCTTGATGAGATAAAATGTACCAGGTGGCTTTTCTGTAGCAGAAATTAATTACAACCATTTTTTCTCAAGCAATTTTAAAGACAAGCGAAGTTGAAAATAAATATTCAAGCATACGGTAAACTAAAGTCTATATGTAGAAATTCAGGTACAAAGCACAGCAGAGCCTATAAAGATAATTTAGAAATATAAACTAGCAACAAAGCAATAATTTCAAATAACAGGAAAAAGTTCTCCAATACCATTATTTAGATCATTTAGTGTTTATTAATTTCAGAGTTTTTTTTTGAATCCTGTTTCTAATTATATTTGATCACAGTATACCAACAGATACTTCCCTGGTGGCTCAGACGGTAAAACGTCTGCCTACAATGCGGGAGACCTGGGATCAATCCCTGGGTCAGGAAGATCTCCTGGAGAAGGAAATGGCAACCCACTCCCAGTATTCTTGCCTGGAAAATCCCATCGACAGAGGAGCCTGGTAGGCTACAGTCCATGGGGTCGCAGAGAGTCGGACACCACTGAGCGACTTCACTTTCTTTCTTTATACCAACAGATAAATCATACTGGATGAAATAAATGCCAATTTAATTTCTCATTAACTCCTTAATGACTTTCCAGATTTGTATATCGTAGAAAGGTTCGGGAAACTGGATTTGCATAAACCCCTGTTGGTATTTATAAAAGCTTTTAAAAGTTTTGTTCTTATCCTTTTGTTGATCCACATTATTAATGTAAAACTCTTAGAGGTTTGCAAACAAACACTTAAGCTTTGGGTGTTGGAGTGATTTAAGTTCTCAGGAGTGCTATTTTGACTTACTGACTTCAGAGTATCACCTCCTTTCTTCCCCTCGCTCATTTAAAAAAAAAAAAAGTGCAGAATGGTAGCAAATTTCCAAACTTAAGTTAAAGAAAATTAAGATTTTTCAAACTTGGATTAAACCCTTAGTTAAGAGATATGCCAAATATATATTCCACTTTAAAATTTTTATGAAATTGAACATGAAACAAAAATGAATTCTAGCTAAGTCATATTCTTTTAGAATGAACGAGACCTGACAAGACGTTATTAAGATATGACACGCTTATCATCCGTAACCAAAAAATTCAATTCCCTGCCTGAAGTTGACTTGGAAAATGATACAAAGTCTATTGCTGCTTTAAAGGACTGTAAGATAACATTTTAAAAGCCTGTCAAACATTGATAGCACTTATCAATATCCTTAATCTTCAGAACTAATCTATGGAGCCCATTCCATTCAAGTCACATATCCATAGTTGCTTGTACTGTGTTTTTTAAAAGGGGTACTGCTAATAATTTAAGCCATCCTTGAGACAAAATGGGGCTTCCCCGGTGGCACAAGTGGTTAAGAATCCATCTGCCAAGCAGGAGACACGGGTTTGATCCCTGCACTGGGAAGATCCCCTGGAGTAGGAAATCACAACCCACTCCAGTATTCTTGCCTGAAAAATTCCATGGACAAAGGAACTTGATAGGTTACAGTCCATGGAGTCACAAAGAGTTGGGCACAAGTGAGTATGTAAGCACGTGAGACAAAATAGGTGTGAAGAATTCTTTCTGTATCTTGGATGCTTCAGATAATTCTTAAGAACTTAAAATGATTTATGTGTTCCTCCTTAATATGAAACTCTTTTAACATAGCTTCTGACCAGCAAAGAAATGTTCCTTAGGCACTGTAAGGTTCATTAATGATGGAGCATGAGCCCAGGTTGAAGTGTACAATTTGGTTAACTACTGACAATTAACAAGCACTATCTTATCTGCTGAGAGCAAGAAATGCCTTTACCCCACTAATCCTGAGATTCTTGAGGGAAAACTAATTTCACAAACAACTTTTGAAAGAATCCATATATAATAATAATCCTAAGAACTGCACATATTCAGGGTATTAGAAAAGATGTTTTCTTTTGTAAGGCATCAATGATTAAATTAATATAATGCATGTCTAATACAAGATGGTTAATACTCACAAAACCATGAATCTTTTAACCTTCTCTAGTTCCTGCTACTTTTACCATCTTAAATAATAAAAGAATGCCTCTTGGTCTAATCAACTATGGTTATTAAAAAAAAAACTAAAACATCTGAAACTATTAGGCACATCAAAGGTACAGTTTATGTAGTTCAAGGTTCCCTTCTTAAGGGGCAGATGAGTTACCTGGCACATTATACATATGGAACTGTAAAGATCATCCACTAAATTCAACTTTCACATTTTTAGTTAAACTGAAAGACTTATATAGTAAATATTCAAATACACCATATCTTCAGTTACAACTGAATAAGTGTAACATTTTACCAGATAAAAAGCTGGAATTTAAGTATGAGAAACCTTCATACACTGTGCTAGTATTGGTCTCTTCTTTTTAGACAAAAGCCAGTCAGTCAGTCATCAATACTTTCAACACAGCAGTTAGAAGATAAACGTCCAAAACCGGTGACTTGGTTGTAGTCCATAATTTAGCAATTCAATGCCACTGGCATCATAATGCTGTGGAGAACAAGTGTATCTCCATATTTTAGTCAGATTTGTCTTTTTTCTTTCCTGTTAAGGGCACTTTGTTTACAACAGCAGACCCGACAGCTGTAACACCTCCAGCCACAGCAGACACGCCCCCTTTCACCAGCCCTATTCCCATGGAAGGCACAGTTGTAACAGCTGTTTTGGTCACCTCCAGACTCTTTCCACCAATCCAAGCCACGCCACCAATGGTGGCACCAACAGCTCCCTTTGTAACACTGAAGATACCCCCAGTCACACGGGACAGCATGCCTGGTTGCTGTTGTGGGTGATCTTTCATTGAACCTAGTGAGAGAAAATATAAGACAGTCAAATCTAAGTCTTTATAAAAACAGTACAAATCACTGAGTAGCCTAAGACTTCCTAACAATCAGGAGATTGTATTAATAAGGTCAACCAAATAAACACAAATCTGATCAAGACATGAAGAGCTATTCCCTCAAGGGTATAATTGTACATGTTTTTAAAACATCTTGGTCCAATGCTAAGTCTTAATATCTATGAGAAGAAATACTTTAAAGACTTGACACCTTTCATAAAATAGAAAACTATTTTAAGTGTTTCCTGGATTTACAGTTTTGTTGCTGTTAATTTTTTTAAAAGCTTTGTTTTATATCCTAAAAGGAGCATGGAAAAAAATATATTTAGCCTTTATATCCTTGATAGAATTCAGTCATTATTGAAAAAAGCTTCTTCATTTAAAGCACTGGTTCTCAAGGTGTGGTCTGGAACCCCTGAGTATCCCCAGGACTATTTAAGGGGTTACAAACTGCTTTCATGGTAATACTAAAACATCAATATTAACATGTCTTTTCACTTTCATTCTGTCACCAGTCTACAACAGGATTTTCCAGAAACTAAATGATGTGCAGTAACACAACAGACTAAACACAGAAGCAACTATGAGAATCTAGCTCTCTTCTATTAATCCAAATATTAAAGAGATTTGCAAAAATATTAAAACAATGTCAGGAATTCCCTGGTGGTTCAGTGGTTAGGACCGCACCCTTTCAATGCCAAAGGCCCGGGTTCATTCCCTCGTTGGGGAACTAAAATCCTGTGAGCCATGGCACTGCCACAAACAAACTGTCATTCTGCTCACAATGTTATTTTTCTTTTTTTGGAAAATAGTTATATATTTTTCAAAAAATGTGTTACATGGGCCTGCTGAATTCTCTTCATAGTAAAATACTTCAACATACTCTTCATATACTCCCAGAAAAGGAACATCAATATGAGAAATTCAGATTTACTGTCATGAGTTTTTTCTGTTTGTTTAATAGAGGCACTCAAACTGGCATGTAACCCAAACTCCAGCATAAAATGACTAGCAGGAAGACTTCATAAAAATTCGCTTCTGGCACCCTCAAACGCACAGAGATCTTTTCTCCTTCATAATCTAGTGACTCAGGCAGCAACAACACATGAGCAATGTTGTTTTTATTTTTTTTAACTTCATGAAAAAATACTTGGTAACTATATAAGTCAGGCTATAACCACTAAAAAGGTATAATCTCACACAAGAAAGGTAAATTCATGGATAAATAGGTTCAACTAAGACCACCAAAGCTACTAAATCGTGGTTAGATAACTCTGGAAAACCAACAATATTTAAAAGAGAAACGATTCTGAAAATAGAGTTTCCTTAAATACGCAAGGCACAAATTTACCTTGAGTAACATTTTGTTCTTATTGTTTGGAGAGTTTACATCATTTCACAAGGAAGAAAGCCTCAGTGCTTAGTCAAAATAGCTCACTTATAAAGATACAGCAATAGTTAA
The DNA here is from genome assembly GCF_003369695.1 of Bos indicus x Bos taurus. Lineage (NCBI taxonomy): Eukaryota > Metazoa > Chordata > Mammalia > Artiodactyla > Bovidae > Bos > Bos indicus x Bos taurus. The sequence goes on from NC_040080.1 coordinate 49,990,408, forward strand.
ATTTATAAAACCAATTTTTTAATTGAAACTGAGTAATAAGCATAGTTAATATAAATTTTAAAATAGCTAAATAAGAGACTTAAGACACAGATAAGCATTTGAATATATTAATTATAAAATTATGATGGAAAGAATTACATAAGTGGTAATTCCTTTGTAATCCAAGGTTAGTAACACTAGGAAAAGCGGGGGGGGGGGGGCAGGAATCTTGAGGATAAAACATAAAAACCTCATGCTGAATACCTCATTAGTATTATCCTTCTATGCTAAATTTGGTGTACATGCATTTAATGAAGAAAATTTTTCTCTGTCAAATCAGACAAATTTTAATACTGTTATCACTGTGCTCTTAATTACCACCATATAAATTATTCACTTCGCAGACTACTTTTGTTTAAGAGGTTGCCAATATAAAGACACTGCTGAGGCTGTTCTCTTCCTTAACAGTCATGCTCCTGGACAGCCTTTATCTCTTTCCTGACATGGTTCTCACAAGTCCTTATTTACTTTCTCATTGAGCCCTAACTTTTCTCTTCAATACTCCAGAGTTCTAGTCTCTAAAAAATAAAGCAAACAAAACAGCTAGTTGTTTCTGTGTATAGTCAGGACATTCAGGTGTGTGTTACTAGTTTCCAGAGATTTTTGAAGTAAAGATAAAATAAAATGATTCCTGATGTCACGATTTTCAAACTAAAAAATAAGCAAACCCCAAGACCATGTATTAAAAAAGGAAGTTACCTATTGTAACAGTGAATAACAGGAGTTTAACAAATCTCAAGTGCCTCCTGAATTGAGTTTTTGTATTCATGACATCAAAACTAAACCCAATCCATCCTTCCTCTGCACCCACCCAAGTCTTTACTAATGAAAGGATACTCTACTTGTGAAATGGTCTTAGAAGAATAAAAGAGTAGCAGAAAAATAGATCTTAAACAATAAAACAGTTACATAGTGTCCCTATTCATAATATCTATGCTTTCTTATTAAAAGCTAAAGTGTTTTAAGTATTTTTGGAACACATTTGCTGACAGAACAGGTTGTTACTTAAATTTAATAAAGACAATCTGAACTTTAATTCACTAGGATGTTTTTTCATTCTTAGTGTTATAGATGCGTACTTACCTTCTGGTGGCTCATCGCTAAGGTATGATGGGATTTCTTGTTGATTTTTATCTGTCTGATTCATGATCACCTAAAAAACACACACATTTCCATTTCAACCTCTGAAACTACTCATCATATGCTTATTAACACTTAATCAACTTTATTAAGTTGATAAACAACATTTTACTTATTATTATTTTGGCCAAGCTATGTGGCCAGGCATTAAACCGAGATCATGACAATGAAAGCACAGAATCCTAACCACCAACCAGGGAACTCCTGATAAACAACATTTTAAAACACCTATAACAAGACTACTTCACCTTGTCTCCTACTTTGTGGTGTTGAGAAATACTTAAAATTACTAGTTGAAAACACAAATTTTAAATCAAGCAAAGATTGGCAGGCACAATACAGGCTCTATGTTGTACTATAGCTTCAACTTAAATTGAAAATTACTAATTGAAATAAAGTTGAAAGGTGGGAGTCAGCAGACAAAAATGTTAAGTGCTTCCTCCTACAGAATATTAAAAAAATAAATTTATTTATTTTAATTAGAGGCTAATTACAATATTGTATTGGTTTTGCCATACATTAACATGAATCTGCCACAGGTGTACATGTGTTCCCCATCTTGAACCCCCCTCCCACCCCCCAAAAAATAATAAATAAAGTAGAAAACCATTGAATAAGACACACATTATAATACCACTTAAGTAAAATTTTAAAAAACATTATATATTATTTTACATATATAACATATATAGCATAAATATAAAAGTACAGACCTGACAGGTAAATAGGATAATGATTACTTCTTGCACAGAAAGACACTAGGAAAATTGAACACTTTTCATCGTAATACATAAACTTCAGCTGGATATTTATTCAAGGTGAGGGACAAATATTAGCCATAAAAGACATTCTTGGAAAAACTAGGGAAAGTTTAATATGGACTGAATGCTAGATAATTTCATCACATTACTGTTAATTTTTTGAGATGATGTTTTTATTACTTATGTAGACAATAAATCTTAATAATAAATCTTACACAATGCATACCAAAAAAAAAAAGAATATTTCACAACAGACCTAAAGAAAAATCTATGTTTAGTTGCCAAGTCGTGTCTGACTCTACAGCCTCATAGACTGCCACATGCCAGGCTTCACAGTCCCTCAGCATCTCCCAGAGTTTGCTCAAACTCATGTCCATTGAATTGATGATGCCATCTAATCATCTCATTCTCTAGTACCCCCTTCTCCTCCTGCCCTCTTTCCCAGTATCAAAGTCTTTTCCAGTGAGTCAGCTCTTCCCATCAGGTGGCCAAAGTACTGGAGCTTCAGCTTCAGCATCAGTCCTTCCAATGAATATTTAGGGTTGATTTCTTTTAGGATTGACTGGTTTGGTCTCTTTGATGTCCAAAGGACTCTCAAGAGTCTCCTCCAACACCACAGTTCAAAAGCATCCATCATCCTTCAGCTCTCAGCCTTCTTTATGGTTCAATTCTCATATCCATACATGACTAGTGGAAAAACTATAGCCTTAACTAGCAAACATTTGTCAACAAAGTGATGTCCCTGCTTTTTAATATGCTGTCTAGGTTTGTCATAGCTTTTCTTTCAAGGAGCAAGTGTCTTTTAATTTCATGGCTGCAGTCACTGTCCACAGTGATTTTGGAGTCCAAGAAAATAAGTCTGTCACTGTTTCTATTGTTTCCCCATCTGTTTGCCATGAAGTGATGGGACCGGATGACATGATCTTACTTTTTTGAATGTTGAGTTTTAAGCCAGCTTTTTCACTCTCCTCATTCACCCTCATTAAGAGGCGCTCTAGTTCCTCTTCACTTCTGCATATCTGAGGTTATTTATATTTCTCCCAGAACTCTTGATTCCAGCCTGTGACTCATCCAGCCTGGCATTTCACATGATGTACTCTGCATATAAGTTAAATAAGCAGTGTGACAATATACAGCCTTGACTCCTTTCCCAACTTTGTACCAGTCTTTTGTTCCATGTGAGTTTTTAACTGTTGCTTCTTGACCTACATAGAGTTTTCTCAGGAGACTGGTAAGGTGGTCTGGTATTCCCATGTCTTTAAGAATTTTCCAGTTTGTAGTGATCCACACAGTCAAAGGTTTAAAGTAGTCAATGAAGCAGAAGTAGACGTTTTTCTGGCTCCTTTGCTCTATGATCCAACACATGTTGGCAATTTGATCTTTGGTTCTTCTGCCTTTTCTAAATCCAGCTTATATTTCTGGAAGTACATCTGGTATTTTCTATAGAATACTGGTTAACTATCATTTATTTCACAAGAGACTTAAAGAAAAACCATACTATGAACTAAAAAAAAAATTCTATCTGAAAATTTTCATAAAAACATGACATTCTATTTCCAGTTTTTTAAGGAATCTCCACACTGTTCTCCATAGTGGCTGTACTAGTTTGCATTCCCACCAACAGTGTAAGAGAGTTCCCTTTTCTCCACACCCTCTCCAGCATTTATTGCTTGTAGACTTTTGGATCGCAGCCATTCTGACTGGCGTGAAATGGTACCTCATAGTGGTTTTGATTTGCATTTCTCTGATAATGAGTGATGTTGAGCATCTTTTCATGTGTTTGTTAGCCATCTGTATGTCGTCTTTGGAGAAATGTCTGTTTAGTTCTTTGGCCCATTTTTTGATTGGGTCATTTGTTTTTCTGGAGTTGAGCTGTAGGAGTTGCTTGTATGTTTTTGAGATTAGTTGTTTGTCCGTTGCTTCATTTGCTATTATTTTCTCCCATTCTGAAGGCTGCCTTATGATCCAGCAATCCCACTGCGGGGCATACACACTGAGGAAACCAGAAGGGAAAGAGACACGTGTACCCCAATGTTCATCGCAGCACTGTTTATAATAGCCAGGACATGGAAGCAACCTAGATGCCCATCAGCAGATGAATGGATAAGAAAGCTATGGTACATATACACAATGGAGTATTACTCAGCCATTAAAAAGAATACATTTGAATCGGTTCTAATGAGATGGATAAAACTGGAACCTATTATACAGAGTGAAGTAAGCCAGAAAGAAAAACACCAATACAGTATACTAACACATATATATGGAATTTAGAAAGATGGTAACAATAACCCTGTGTACCAGACAGCAAAAGAGACACCGATGTATAGATCAGTCTTATGGTCTCTGTGGGAGAGGGAGAGGGTGGGGAGATTTGGGAGAATAGCATTGAAACATGTATAATATCATGTATGAAACGAGTCGCCAGTCCAGGTTCGATGCACGGTACTGGATGCTTGGGGCTGGTGCACTCGGACAACCCAGAGGGAGGGTAGGGGAGGGAGGAGGGAGGAGGGTTCAGGATGGGGAACGCGGGTATACCTGTGGCGGATTCATTTCGATATTTGGCAAAACTAATACAATATTGTAAAGTTTAAAAATAAAATTAAAAAAAAAAATAAAACAAGTGTATTCAATTCAAAAAAAAAAACAAAAAACATGACATTCTTCTATAGAGATGACAGCACCAATCTGAATCACTTAGAGGAGCATTTTGATTACTTTGTATTGTTATCAGAGCTCTTATAAACAGAAGTGTTCACTAGCAAACTAATTAAAAATCTACAATTAAAAAACACATTATACTATGATTATGTCTAAGTACAAGTAATAAGGGAAACTAAGAAATAAAGCTATGTTGGGATGAAAAACATAAACTTTCTTTGCCCAATTTTCTTTACTATCTTAAAATATTTGCTTTAATATTCACTTGATTAAGTACTAGTCTAAAAGCTTTCTTGCTTGGCCAGAAAACTAGGGTTGTGACCTCAGTAGTCAAATAAGTATTTACTAATCATAAAACCACAGAGCCTAAATTATTAAATCTGTAAATATACAATAGAGATTTTAAAGAATATTATAAAATCCTGCCATCTGCAAAACAACATGCATGAACCTTGAGGATATTATTTTAAGTGAAATAAGTCAGAGAAAGACAAATAGTATATAATCTCAATTATATATGAAATCTAAAAAAGCCAAACTTAAAGATAAGGTGGTTACATGGGGTTGGGGGTGTAGAGTTGGGGAAATAACATGTTGGTCAAAGGGTACAAACTTTCCATTATAAGAGGAATAAGTTCTAAGGATCTAATGTATAGCATGATGACTACAGTTAAAAATACTATATTGTATGCTTGAAAGTTGCTAACAGATTTTAAAAAGTTCTCACCATAATAACAACAAAGGTAATTATATGAGTTAAGGATGTGTTAACTAACCTTAATCTGATAAACATTTTGCAATATATGTGTATCAAACCATCACATACACCTAGACTTACACAATGCTGTATGTCAATTATATCTCAAGAAAGCTAGGAAGAAAGAATATTGTGAAAACAGTATACTTTAATATGCTGATTAATTGACAGATTGAGTACCTACTATGCATCATGTTTTATGCATGGGATATAGCTGTGATCAATACAGACCAAAACTCCACCATCATGAACATCCCATATTGTCTAGTGGGAAAGACAATAAATATGCAAAGAATATACTGTATATTGGGGCTTCACTGGTGGCTCAAACAGTGAAGAATCTGCCTGCAACGCAGGAGAACCAGGTTGAATCCCTGGATTAGGAAGATCCCCCGGAGAAGGGAGTGGCTACCCACTCCAGTATTCTCACTTGGAGAATTCCATAGACAGAGGAGCCTGGAGAGCTACAGTCCATGGCATGGCAAAGAGTCAGACACGACTGAGCAACTTTCAGTTTCATATTGTGTATTAGATAATGTTACCTGCTGTGGAAAAAAAAGATGAAGGGAAGAGGATGTAATATTTGAAGGCCTCATTGTGGTGATATCCCAAAGGAGCTAAGGACAGAAGGTACTTCAGTCAAGTGCCCTCAAGGCAGAAAAAACAATAAAAGCAAAGGTCCTGAAGTAGGAGCTTACCACAAACAGGAAGGAACAGCCAGAAAAATGTGGCGGGGGCTGCAGCAAAGGGCAGTAGGAAAGGAGGTCAAAGAACAAGGCGTGGGTGACACAGTCCCTTACAGGCCAGAGAAGCAATTATCTCGTAACTCTGAGATGGGGAGCCAGTGAAAGGAGCTGACCAGAGAGGTCATGTGTTCTGAGTTACCCTTTTTAAAGACCATTCTGGCTGTGTGGGCAGAACAAGCAATCAGAAACGAGCACAGAAAGACCTATTAGTCTCAACCTAGGGTTTTCAGGGTTTACACGTACTGCAGTGTTTATCAGGATTAATGTTAAGTGATCAGAGAAGGTCAGGGAAGTTCCCTTTTCCTTTATGACTCCTATTGCTTTTAAGTACCGGATAATCAAATAAAAAGTCATTCATATTTCCTTCTATATGTCAATAAGCCAGGCAAAACACACTGATGGCAAATGAGGGTGCTAGAGGTAGCAGTCTGAGAAGTGAGACTTTTCAAAGGTAATTTAACTTCATTAATTCAACTTAAACTGTCTTTAAAACCTAAAGGGTGTGTAACTGCACCCTCAGCATTCAGCAGCATACATCCTGTGCTTAAATAAGTAATTTTTAGTTGCTCTAATGAAAAGTCTGACTCAGACCACAGATCAAGCGCACCTCATCTTATGCTAGTCTCATTGTCAACTTAATGTATTTCATACACACTTAAGATTTTAAAAGTAACACTAAAGATATGTAATCTCTGATAACAACAATTAAATATCTGAAAGAGTATCAGCTGATGCATTACTAGGAGAAGTTCCTGACTGATTTGCTTTCATTTTGAAACTCTCGTAAGTCAGAAAGTTAAATTTATTTTCATTCTCATTTTTATATTTCTTTATTGTCATGTTAAGATCATGAGAATTATACAGCACAGTGTTTAAAGTTTTGGGATCAGAGAATTTGCATTTGAATCCCAACTTGACTATATAAACTATATGGCTGAGGACAAATAACTTCCCAGATCTTTGCTGTTCAGGAAACAGAAATTAAAGATATTCTAACCCTCACTCTGAGAATACTATTTAACAGTTGAAAACAAAAATATGCAGAAACTCCTCTGACAGAATGGCCAGGAGTGTGTGTGCCCCTTCTTGAGAAATAACTATTTTGGAGCCACTTTCTTCCCCATTGTTGTAGTCGCTTCAGTCCTGTCCGACTCTTTGTGACCCCATGGACTGTCGCCCACCAGACTCTCCTCTGTCCATGGGATTTCCCAGGCAAGAATACTGGAGTGGGTTGCCATTTCCTTCTCCAGTGGATCTCGGACTTGAACCCATATCTCCTGCATTGCAGGTGGATTCTTTACCACTGAGCTACCTGGGATCCCCACTTTCTTCCCCACTGAACTGTTAATTCCAAAAGGAGAGACACTTTGTCTGCCTTACTCAGCACTAAACCCAGTATCTGTATACCAGGAGATCATTTGGGTGATCAAGTAATTAATAGATGTCAGAATATCCTGTACAGAAATACAGGAATATTATATACACATACACCTTTCATATTTTAGCTGGAGTTATAAAACAGACATGCTAGTAACTACATATATTTCTGCTTTTCTGTATATATCCCACAAATTCCTACCCAAAGTCTTGCCTTTTCCTCTTAATACAGAATCCCTTTTAAAAAACAAACAAAATGTAACTTCTTCACATTTATCTACCTGGTAGTTTAAAAAAGAACAAGACCATCATTTTAAAAGATCAGAGCTGTTTTATTTTATGATAGCATAAAAGACGTATGCAAATTCATCTAAATACCATGAAGTGACTTTACTCTCCTGCCAACAGGCAATGAGGAGCCATCAGCCAAGTAATACTGTCAGATCTGTATTTTAAAAAGCTAACTAAAGCAAGATCAGATAGAAGGACAGAGATTAAATACAGCAAGTGGCTACTTTATAGTCTAGTGAGATAGAACAGCAGTCTGAACTCTTGTCAATTGTTCTTGTCTAAATAAAGTTTAGACCAAAACCCTAGGAGTCACCCTTGATTTCCTTTTTTTTTTAACATTCCCATCAAATCATTGGTAAATTCTGTTGCCTGAGTACGTCCAAGATACAACTACTACACATCACCTCTTCTGCTACCACTTTTAACTAAGCCATCACAATCTCTTATTTGGACAGTTACAAAGTCTCTTAACCGGCCTCTAAGCTTCCATCTTTGCTCTTCCTTCAGTCTAGCCATGTTATACTCTGCTTAAAACCCTCCAGCTTCTTCCTATTTTGCTCAGAATAAAATCCAGGGTCCTTTCCTTCGCCTTTGAGGGTCAACATCTAATACCCTGATATCATCTCCTACCATTCTGTTTCTTGCTCACTCCAGCCTGACAACATAGGCTTCTTTGCTCATCTTTTCCTGAAAGGCTCTTCCCCAATACATGTACATGGCTTGATTCCTTATTTCCTTCAGGTCTGTGCAAACGTCCCCTTCTCAGAGGTCTTCCCTGACTACCTTAAAACAGATTAGCACCCTCCTAACTCCTTTCCCTACCATTTCCATCTAACACTGCTCTATTTTCTTCATTGCTTTTACTGTCGCTTGATATACATGTTTATTCTGTGTCTCTCCCAATTAGAATGAAAGCTCTATTGTAACAAAGCTTGGTTTTGTCACTGCTTCATTCCCAGAGCCTTAATCAATGCCTGATTAAGTGGACACTCAAATACTTGAATTTTTTGTGTGAAGTAGAACATAACTTGGGTATTAATATAAGACAGAAGGAGAATATAGGATATAAAATTTCTAGTGTGAGAAACAAAATAGAAATGATGAAGACAGGGGACAGGAGAGAGGAAACGAATGCTGAGAGAGATGGACTTTTTTTTATTTTATTTTATTTATTTTAGTTTATTTTATTGCAATAAGAACACTTACCATGAGATCTCCCCTTTAATTAAGTGTACACTGACTGTTGACTATGACCTGTTCCTGAATAGCTATTTTACCTTCAGATGAGAGACATTTAGCAGTCTCTTCAGGAGACATTTAGCAGTCAATTGGACTTAAAGGGCCTGAAACTTAGCATGAAGTCTGAGTTAGAACTGAGGTCCTAAGAATGGTCTGAAGTGACAACTGAAGTTGCATGGGGTAAGTGGTGTGATTAAGGAAAAGTGCAGTAAGACAGTAGATTGATAAAGCTTAATTGGACTGTTGATATTTAAGAAGTGAGCAAAAGAGAAGCCAGCAAAAACAAAATATACCTAAAGATAGTCAAATGAGTAGAGTCTCATGGATAGCAAGAGATGAATTTATAAGCTTCCTAAAGACATATACAATGTAGACATTAAAATCATTTATGAAGATCAAATACTATGAGGGACTGTTGATGTTCTACTTAGAGGATATAAAAGGCATATATCACATGATACTATTTTTTTCAAGTGCATATAAAAGACTAAAGGTAAATATGCACACTAAGTTGCTTCAGTCATGTCCGACTCTTTGCAACCCTATGGACTGTAGCCTGCCAGGTTCCTCTGTCCATGAGATTCTCCAGGCAAGAATACTAGAATGGGGTTGTCATGTCCTCCTCCAGGGGATCTTCCTGACCCAGGGATCAAACCTGCATTTCTTGCATCTCCTGCATTGACAGGTGGGTTCTTTACCACTAGCGCCACCTGGGAAGCCCCCAAGTGCTAACAAAGATTGCCACTAGGGGACAGAAATTACATATATGGTGAGGAGGGAGAGATACATAGTATTCCTGTAGAGAGAGAAATATATACACTTAACATCTATATTTTAATTTTCTACCATAAACATGTATTGATTTTGTAATTAAAGAAAATTATATTTTTAAGTCTTAGAAATCAGTGATATTCACAAAGGATATTTTTAAAGCTGACACAGTTCATCTATATAGTTATTGTAACTAATAGGTTTTTATCCTTAAATCAAGTTGATCATCTAAAAAGCAATGTTCCTGAATCACAAAATGCTGACTTGAAGAAAATGACATCATTGAGTTTTATTCATGGTTTTGTTCCCTTCCCTTCCCCCACCCCAGTCCTGACAGCACACCAAGACCTCCACTCTTATAGCTCTTTTCCCTGATTTGCAATTTGAAAATCTTATTTATAATTCTTACTATCTTATAGTACATATTTTGGTTGTAAGCCAAAACACAGTATTTGTGGAATAAATGGAATAAAAATATAATTTGTATCCACACTGTCTTTAAGCATCATAAGAAAATATGCATACCAATACATGATCCAAATTTCTGGTTTTTTTTTTAAAACACTTTCAGCTGGATTCATGCTCTTCAAATGTACCTCTTGAAAAATAGGCAATGGTATGCCAGGGGCTTCAAGAACCACAGGAGAGATAATAATGCATAAATTCTACTACACAGTAATTCAAAATAGTTTTATTTTTAAATATACACTAAAAAGTTAAAAGTGTTTGGGAATTTTTTAAGATAACCAGACGTTCAATAAATCATTCTTGCCTGGAGCTTCTTTTAGGGTATGTTGTTGTTTAGTCACTAAGTTGTGTCCAACTCATCCTCTGCTGCCACCTTCTCCTTTTGCCTTCAATCTTTCCCAGCATCAGGATCTTCAGAGTATAATTTACCAGCTCTTTTACCACCTCCCCTGAGTTTACCCCATTCTTAAATCACATTTACACTTACATTTACTAGTGTTACCAATAGTTACAAACAGGATTATCAATAAACAATACGAAGTCTAGAGTTGTGCAGGCCAGAACCTGGCTATCTAGTCTGAAACAACTTGACTTTGAAAGCCCTGCCGCTGCTGCTGCTGCTAAGTCGCTTCCATTGCGTCCGACTCTGTGCGACCCCACAGACAGCAGCCCTAAGAGGCCACAAAGATTGATTTTTGTTTTGTATATATATTTTTTAATGTCTACATTTCTTGTACGTCACTCATATTAACAGCAAGTATATAGTATTAAAATTCCTACAGAACACTTTAGGGTAGTAAAAATTGTGTAAAAGCTTTTTAAGTATATTTAAGTACATGGAATATATTTTTCTGAATCCAAGACACCAATTTTCCTTATAAAGGTATTTTTGCTAAAATCCTTAACTATCTGTAATACCATCTTTACTTTTTACTCACATAAACCATTCCCAACTTCTACACACATATATGTGCCAAACTTCTGGTGGTATTACCTCTTCATGGATATTATCACTTCATCACTAGGAGAAATACTTTTTATATTACCATCCTGGTCATTATCATCATTACACTTTTATCTCTTAAATATGGAATTGTGAAGACAAATACACCCCTAATATTCTAAAACTGGAAGAGGTAAATAATCTACTTAATAAAATTTTAAAGTATACACATGAAGACAAATAACTGACAATGAAAGTATTGAAAAGACCATTTTAAAATGTTACCCTTAAACAACATTGTTAAATTCTATGCAAACCATCAGCCCTAAATTCAACATATACTTGGGTCCCTGCTATGTGCCAGGTACCCTGCTAGGCACTCAAGGTTTCAGTGTGAGTGTGATTAAACACACAGAGGACTATTCTAAGTCAGAGTTTACAATCCAGTGGTTACATACTTTACCATTATTTAGTTTCATTCAAAAACCAAAAAAAGGCTGCTCTATGGGAACTCATAATGCACACAAATTTCTTTTTAAAAAATGTACTTTCCTAAGAAAGGCAATAAAGACAGAAAACAGCCTTTAGATCAGGACAAATAATTTAACTTCCTCTAAGGACATATATCAGTTTTACCATGTGGTCCTGACATGTGAGTATATAGTACCAGCTAAAACTGGTCATAAGTATGTTTTTTTAAGAAACTCTGAAATGTGAAAGAGTCCTTTACTGTAGACTGCAATTCATCAGCAGTTCCTTTAAGCATTTTAAGCCCGGGAGAAATAATTCTTGTCCAGTACAACAATATCATAGATATAACAGCTGGCAAATACATTGAGCAAGGATTTATAACAACACTATTCTCTAGAGGGTAATTTCTTCCAATAATAGGAATAAGTAAACAAATGCCTCTATGAACCCCCTCCCTTTTTTAAAAGAAAACAAATCAGTGTTGTTTACAGATGTCTGTAATATATATAAAATTCTTGTTAATAATGAAAAGAAAATCTGAAAATAGTACTCAAACGTGCCTAAGGCTCAACACCCCTGTGTACCAAGGGAAGTTAAAGAGTACTAACACATTGTACATGAAGCACAACTACAAAATACAGTGCACGACAGTTTACCTTCAAAGACACTTCAAAAATTTCTTACTAAACAGTAAGTGCTAATTTCCCTATAAGAAAAAGACTATAAATCAATTAGCTAAATTATTCTACATATTTTAATATATATAGAAACTTTGCCACGTTCTCACTCCTATGCTTTAGCTTCTTTGCCAAATAACTACAAGGAGTTTAAAATATATATTTATACAGAGCTTTAGCCCACATACACCAACAAACAGTGTATATTAAAACACCAGCTTACTGTTTTTAGGCTTCTCTAGTTAACCAGCTCTCAACAGGCTCCTTTTAAAAATGGTCCCTGCCCATTAAACCAACAGCAAGTGAACTGCAGGAAATGCACTGAATGTGTCAGGAAAGAAAAAGAAATCTGCCAGTAAAACTTGCCAGTGACAGTAACAACCGACAGTATCAAAATGGCATTTTTTAAGTGTTGCTCTTAAATGAAACATTAACCAGAATTACAATAACCTATCAAACCAAATAACCAGCACGCCAGTCATTTTCACTAAATTATACTTCACTAGTTCAACAGATATCTGTGTCCCTGCTAATGTGTCAGACACTGTGTTAGACACTAAAGGTTTATTCTGAACAAGCATGTCAAAGCCCTCCTTTCAGGGTGTTTATGTATAATCCAGCAAGGTACCTTCAGGAAGTAGCATAACAACAACAATTCAATGACTAAAACAAGAAAAAGGTAAAGATTTTCCTGGAGTTAAAAAAGAACCACACACACAAGATCTAACAATGTTCTCTACGTAATGACATATTTTTCCTGCACTTGCTTTCTAGTGTACGTTATAACAAAGACTAAAGAAATGAAAGTGAAAAAAATCAAAACAGGATGCATGTAGGTTTATTAAAAGTTACTTCCTTCTTGCTTTAAGAAAACAGACATGGGTACACACACTCAGACATATACCTGTTGATGTTATATCAATACTCCTGGGGAACTCTTTAGAGCACCCACACCAGTTTTAAAGGTTCAACAACAAACAGCAAATAATCACAGATAGTAAATAAAGTGTTTTCATTTGAATTTAGCCTAAGTGTTCACAAGGGTAGAATGAATCAAATAAACTCTCCTCCTTCCCTGGGTGTTTCTAAACCTTTCCCAATGGCCCCTTCCCCCGCCCCGCCACCCTCCCCCTTCCATCCCTTTGGGCACTAGCAAGTCCTTTTTTTTTTTTTTTCCTTTAGCAGAGGGAGTGACGTGGCAGGAGAGGCAGAAAATGACCCTGAAGGAGCCCTGGCTGAGGCTGAGCTCAGCACCTCCTCCCTCTGCTCCACGTTGTACACCCAGCAAACCCCACTCCCACAGAGTTCCAGAATTTCTGTCTTCTAACATACAAGAGGCGATCTGCTAAATACAGGAGAGAGGAACTGATCATAGGTGGGAGCTTGGGGATCAGTCTTGAGGTGCGTGTGCATAGCAGGCACGGTTTTTATGTAGACTCAGGAGGCACTGATGGCCCTCATGGGTGCTCCAGCGGTCCCCAGTCACCCCCCGGGGCCGTCAGCACCTCCGTCCATCGCTTCACTTTCAAGCTCAGGTTAGGCGTGGTGGTAGAGCTACCTGGGAAGGGCACTGGGAATGTCCACTGGGGACCAAGGCTCGTGTGGTTGAACCCAAGAGAACAGTTTATCAACAGGTTAGGAGTGAGCGGGGCGGGGAAGCACGCAACCCCCCCTGCCGCATCCCTCTCCTCTCCCAGGCTGCTGACATCCTCCCACCCCCCCCACCCCCATTTTTCCGGCCTGACACCCCAGGAGGTAAGAAGTCAAGAGGAAGCGTCCAATGAGGGTCCCAATCTCAAACCACGGCGGGGGAGTCAGAAACGAGTAAAGGTGGGGGGGGGGGGGCGGGTAACCCCGCCAGCTAACCTCCACCCGCCCGCAACACGGTCCCGCCCCTCCCCCTTCCCCGTTCAGCAACCCCCCCGCCACCACCACCACCAAAAAGGCTCCGGGCAGCCAAGCCTGGGGAGGGAGGCAGTGAGGTGCAGAAAAGCTAACGGAAAAAGGCAACAGAGAGGAGCGCAGGAAGCCGGAACGGCGCCCCCTACCCTCCCTGACCGACTTACCGCTGGGTCGGGGGCCGGCGCCGGGGCCGGGCGAAGGAGCGGGCAGCACCGAGGAAGGGCGAGGCGGCCTGAGCGGCGGGCACAGCCTCGGGCAGTCGCGGGCTCCGCAGACGCCTCCTCCGGCTGTGGAGCCAAAAGACACGGTTTGCGACGGCGGCCTCTGGCTGCGGACGTGGCGCCGGACGCAACCCGCCCCCTCCACCGCCTCCTCAGCTCCCGCCTCCTCCTACGGCTCGCGCTCCAAAGCGCACGCGCACCCGGGGCCCCTCCCGCGCCCACCGGGCACACGCCCACCCGCTGCTCGAACTGCCCAGCCCTCCCAGCAGCCCCCAGCTGGTCGCCTCCCGACGTGCGCACGCGCGCCGCTCCTCAGCTTCAAGCCTACTCCCGCCCCTTCGCCCGCTGGGTGCAACCGCGAGAACCCCCGGCTGGTCTCCGCGCGCTTCCCCCTGGTCCTCCCGCCCCCTTCCCCGCTGCCGTCCAATCAGATCGGGCGAGGGGCGCGGAGCGCTAGGAACGTGTAGTCGGCTGCCCTGCGGCCCTACTGCCAACGCCTGCGGCCCTGCGAAACTTCAGTTCCGCCACGGATAACGGTCGCTGTGAATTCCGAACCTTCGCCCTAGGGAATATGGGACGGTTGCCAGTTTCTCCAGTCCTTCGCCCGGGGCCTTGACGTCCCCTTACCTGCTTTCCCTCAGGAGAGTGAATGAGCTGGGCCTGCTCTCAGCCGTTCACCTTGGGGCTCCCTGTGAGCCTCTATTTACTCTACAGGTGACAGGGGACAGAGACGCTGCTCGTTTATTATTTTTTGTTGTTGAGAAACATTGCTCATTTATTATTGTCACTATTTTTGTTATTTTTATTTGAAATCTCCTCTGCCCCTAGAATTGATCATGAGAGAACTCGGCTTCGCCGCGGTCACCCACCACCTACCGTATTGCCGAGGGCTCGCCAGAAGCTGGAAATTGGCAGGAGAGAGTGGGTGTTCAGTAATGAAGAGAGAAAAGTGAAAGTGAAGTCGCTCAGTCGTGTCCGACTCTGTGACCCCATGGACTGTAGTCTACCAGGCTCCTCCGTTCATGGGATTTTCCAGCGGGATTTTCCAGGCAAGAATACTGGGAGTGGGTTGCCATTTCCTTCTCCAGGAGATCTTCCCAACGCAGGGATTGAACACCCTGGTCTCCCGCATTGTAGGCGGGCGCTTTACCGGCTGAGCCACCAGGGAAGTGAGTTGAAAATTAGAACACCCGGCTTCGCGCCCCTCTCTCGCCACCTGCCACCTGGCGCGGCGCCCCCTGAGGTCTCCCGGCTCTGGCTGAGGCCCTGCTCGCTGTTCTGGAAGGTGTTGAGGGTAGCAGTGAGAGGACAGAGTCTGCACCTAAGCTCCTGATCAGGTGAGGCGTCTCTGCGCTGCACAGTGAGGGTCGTGACATCCACCGCACAGGTGGTTATCAGGAGGAAAGGGTACCGAACTGGATAAACGGTATCTATTTAACTTTTCCTTTCCTCTTTCCACACCTATGTAATGATGATGACAGTAAGTCCATCAGGGGTTTTTCGAGAGAGAAAAGAGATGGTGGATGTGAAAGGGGTTTATAAACTGAATTCCTGTCTAGGTACAAAATCTTTTCAAAAAAAAATACACTAATGTGTGTTTCAGTTCAGTTCAGTCACTCAGTCACATACAACACTTTGCGACCCCATGGACTGCAGCATACCAGGCTTCCCTGTCCATCACCAACTCCTGGAGCTTGCTCAAACTCATGTCCTTCGAGTGGGTGATGCCATCCAACCATCTCATTCTCTGTTGTCCCCTTCTCCTCCTGCCTTCAATCATTCCCAGCATCAGGATCTTTTCCACTGAGTCAGTTCTTTGCATCAGGTGGCCAAAGTATTGGAGCTTCAGCATCAGTTCTTCCAATGAATATTCAGGACTGATTTCCTTTAGTATTGACTGGTGTAATCTCCTCGCAGTCCAAGCTCTGAAGAGTCTTCTCCAGCACCACAATTTGAAAGCATCAATGTGTGTCTAAGAAATACCTAAATAACCTCACAAAATGTTTCTTTGAATACAAAATAATCAACTGGATCATCAAAAAAGCAAGAGAGTTCCAGGAAAACATCTATTTCTCCTTTATTGAGTATGCCAAAGCCTTTGACTGTGTGGATCACAATAAACTGTGGAAAATTCTGAAAGAGATAGGAATACCAGACCACCTGACCTGCCTCTTGAGAAACCTGTATGCAGGTCAGGAAGCAAAAGTTAGAACTGCACGTGGAACAACACACTGGTTCCAAATAGGCAAAGGAGTACGTCAAGGCTGTGTATTGTCACCCTGCTTATTTAACTTATATGCAGAATACATCGTGAGAAATGCTGGGCTGGAGGAAGCACAAGCTGAAATCAAGATTGCTGGGAGAAATATCAATAACCTCAGATATGCAGATGACACCACCCTTATGGCAGAAAGTGGAGAACTAAAGAGCCTCTTGATGAAAGTGAAAGAGGAGAGTGAAAAAGTTGGCTTAAAGCTCAGCATTCAGAAAACTAAGATCATGGCATCCAGTATCACTTCATGGCAAATAGATGGGGAAACAGTGAAAACAGTGGCTGACTTTATCATTCTGGGCTCCAAAATCACTGCAGATGGTGACTGCAGCCATGAAATTAAAAGACGCTTACTCTTTGGAAGGAAAGTTATGACCAACCTAGATAGCATACTGAAAAGCAGAGACATTACTTTGCCAACAAAGGTCTGTCTTAGTCAAGGCTATGGTTTTTCCAGTGGTCATGTATGGATGTGAGATTTGGACTGTGAAGAAAGCTGAGCGCCGAAGAATTGATGCTTTTGAACTGTGGTGTTGGAGAAGACTCTTGAGAGTCCCTTGGACTGCAAGGAGATCCAACCAGTCCATCCTAAAGGAGATCAGTCTTGGGTGTTCATTGGAAGGACTGATGTTGAAGCTGAAACTCCAATACTTTGGCCACCTGATGTGAAGAACTGACTCATTGGAAAAGACCCTGATGCTGGGAATGATTGAAGGCAGGAGGAGAAAGAGACGACAGAGGATGAGACGGTTGGATGGCATCACTGACTCAATGGACATGGGTTGGGTGGACTCCGGGAGTTGGTGATGGACAGGGAATCCAACCTGGCATGACGCAGTTCATGGGGTCGCAAAGAATCGGACACGACTGAGCGACTGAACTGAACTGAATAACCTCACAAAATGTTTTTTTGAATACAAAATAATCAGGGTGGTGTGACTGAATGATAACTATTGACAAGGCCCAGAAAAGGACATGCTAACATAGGAAAGCATCCTGGAAGAAGCTACCTTTGAGCCATGTCTTATAGTGGATCAAACATAATTTATGGTTTCAGCCTAATCATTGATTTTTTTCCAAAACAATGACTTAGATCCAGTTAGACCATTGTTGTGACACTATCAAGATATTTTAGTTTTCCAGATGTTAAAGGAGAAATGAGATAATCTGGTCACTTTAAAACATGATCTGGATGGTTAGCAGGATCTATGCATTGTTGTGTTTGCCCATCATGTGACAAGATACAAAGCAACTCTGTTTTCTTGTTATGACAGAAACCACTTACTATGTGACCTTTCCAGTGTGAATGCCAGGAAGACTTTCCTGGCACAGTAACCTGGACTATTCTTGGTTTTTCTGCCCCAATCCTTCTTAAGCTTTTCTCTGATATAATAATGACAACTGAGACTTATTTTAGGCTTCCCTGTTGGCTGAGACAGTGAAAAATCTGCCTGCAATGCAGGAGACCCAGGTTTGATCCCTGGGTTGGGAAGATCTCCTAGAGGAGGAAATGGTAACCTGCTCTAGTATTGTTGCCTGGAGAATTCCATGGATGGGGTCGCACAGAGTTGGACATGACTGAGTGACAAACACTTTCGCTTCACTTTCAAGACTTATTTAATGTAATTTCTGACATGCACCCCCAACATTCCAATGAGGCAAGAACTATTATTATCCCCATGTTCATATTAGGATATTGAGGCATAAAGAACTTAGATAATTTACCCAAGGGCCCACAGCTAGTGAAAGGCAGACTGTAATAAAACATGATTTTTTCTGACTTTAGGACCTAAGTTCTTAACCATGAAAGAGAAAGACGGTTCCTGATGTCAAGTAGTTGGTCTGATGCTATCACCTAGGTCTTGGAGTTGCTAGCAGTTGACCTGGCACAACTGGGCTCTGGTATATTCTGTTGTATATAAACTGTTTCAAAGAACATCAACATCAGAAAAATCCATTTCACGAGTGTGATGGATCAGGACAAAAATAAGACTACTCCATAATCATGTCTGAACACAGACAAAAACACAAACATCTAAGCCATCAAATGGAAGACACAAACTAAAAACAATCAGATTAGTATGTGACTATTCTTTATCAGTTTTATCCTCGTTCTAGTCTTCATTTTTCTACATAAGATTTATTAAGATACCCAATAATAGAATTAGCCCTGCTTCCTGACAGCATCCAATTTAGAGAAGAGTTCCTCAAATCACCCAACAAACCCAAATCTTAACATAGGTAATTTCTAACACTCTTATTGAGATACCTCATGGTTACCATAGTTTATGTTCTCCCTTGTTGCAGTAATAAACTTAGCTTGCTCAGCCACACGTGTGTTCATGGTGATCTTTTGCTAAAGAGCTTTGACAGTTCTTTCTGGGTTGTCATATACCATACATGTATAATATATGGAGTGGAAGGCATACTGCCTTGCTATTTCTTACCAGTCAAAGAAATTGGGGACTTCCCTCCCATCTCCAGCCATAGTTATCTTCCTTTTAGTAGATTCTACATAGATTCTATGCTAATAGAACTTTATCAAAAGATAGTCAAAAGAGACAAATGGTACTGGAATAATTGGACATCATTTTGCAAGAAAAAAGAATTTCAACATGTAAAACTATGCCTTGCACCACGTGCAAAATAACTCAAAATAGATTATAAATTTGAGTATAAAATTATAAAATTTTTAGAAGAAAACAGGAAGTCTGCCATCTCTGGCTAGGCAAAAATTTTCCCAGCTACAACACCCAAAGCACAATCCATAAAAGAAAAAAAATTTTTTTAATTTATGAAAGCTTCTGTTCTTTCACCAACCCTTAGTAAAATGCAAGGACAAGCAGCAAACCAGGAGAAAATATTTGCAAAACATGTATCTGACAAATGACTGTATCCGGACTGTATGAAGAACTACAATTTGGTAAAAGGCAAGAAGTCAATTTTCAAAATATTAGTATAACCGAACAATCAACAAGAAATGACACTCAGCGTTGTTAGTCATTGGAGAAATGCATATCAAAACCATAAAAAGTATCACTACTTAAAAATAATTCCAAGTGCATGTAGAGCATGTAGAGCAACTAGAATTCCCAGACTTTATTGGTGGGAATACAAAGTGATACACTCGGGAAACAGTTTGGCAGTTTCTTACAAAGTTAAATATACATTACCATATGACCCAGCAATCCCATGCCTAGATATTTACCCAAGGGAAATAAAAACATGTTCACACAAAAACTTGGACACATGCTATATAATAGCCCCAAACTGGAAACAATCTTAAGTGCCCTTTAGTTGGTGACTAGATAAGCAAATTGTGGTACATATATACAATGGAAACTACTCAGCAATAAAAGGAACCAACTATTGATAACACAACCTAAATGAGCTTAGGTGTGTTATTCTAAGAGAGATGTAGACTCAAAAAAGTCTACGTATTGCTTGCATTTATATGAAATTCTGGAAAAGCCAAAATTACTGGGGGGATAAACATATCTGTCATTGCCTGTGAGTTGGGAGGGGTTGATTGCAGAGGGGCTTGGAATTTTGTGGGGTGATGGAACAGTTCCATATCTTGAAGTGTGATGTGGGTTACACAATGTGTGCATCTTTCAAAACACAGAACCATGTACTAAAAAAGAGCAGTTGTATTCTATGTAAAATTATATTTCAGTAAACTTGACTTTAAAAAGGAAAGATGTTGAAAGGGGGAAAAGGTTGGGATGAGGCAGGGCTGCCCAGTACCATGAATATGAAGACATTAACAGAGTATCTCACCAGATATTAAATTCTAAATAAATCAGATAAATTATTAATAGGTAATCTACCTTGTTAAAAAAACCTATTCTTTTTTGTAGAGTAACAGAATTCATAGTACACTGAATTTTTTTTTTTTTTTTACAATTGAGGAACTACTTGATTTATAGTAGAATAACAAAACTGAAGTTGAAAATCACTGCCAACTTACGATCAATCATAGATGATTATAAAGCATCTCTGGAACTGTGGGAAAATAAAATTGCATTTCAAAAACTCTAATTTACAGTTTTTCAGGAACACGTTTATGGTACAAATGAGGTTCCTGTACTGTACTGTAGAGGTAAGGGCATTTGAGAGCAGGAAGTAACCAACAGGGGTGAGCAATTAGACAAAAATGTAACAGCAAATTGAGCATCTTCAAACTGAGGTTATAATTACTGAAATTACCATGAAGTGCTATCTTTTAGGAACATAAATAGCTGCTCTGCTTTAGACCTCTGAAAAGGGGATGAGAATGAGAAGGAATAAACTAGAATGATTTAAAATGTGCAAATACACTTTGTAACCCCATCATGTGATTTAGAGATCTAGCAGAGCTACAGGTGGATTAATTTGAGATTAATTTCATAGTTCATGCTAATAATCTTGGTTCAACTACCGGAAGTCTGTAAAAATCTTTGCTGCAGTAGTGAGACTTCTCTCTGGCTAGTAGAAACAAACAGTCATCCTGGGCTCACCCATCAGTTCTCAGAAGGCCTGCTTTTGATGGAACTTCTAATTTCCTATTTCTCTAGTGGCAGTGGTGGCCAGAGACTTCATTCTGCTTAAGTGCTCCAGGCTCCTAAGAGGCCCTTAGTGAAGACTGCATAGTACTTGGAAACCTTCCAATTTCACTTAGAGAGTTCAATCTTACTCATTGTTCTCTGCTGCTGCGTGCATGCTCCATCGTGTCCGTCTCTGTGATCCCATGGACTGTAGCCCACCAGGCTCCTCTGTCTATGGAATTTTCCAGGCAAGAATACTATAGTGGGTTGCCATTTCCTACTGCAAGGGATCTTCCCAACCCAGGTATCAAACCCATGTTCCCTGGGTGAGTACAAAATTTCATCAGACATGCCATAGAACTGTCTCTCTACTTAAAGGATCTCAATGATTAACCCAGGTTGGTTTATCTACCAACTCTTCCAGCATCAGTAGCTACTGTTGTCTTTGTTATCCTGAAATTTCTTATGACTTTTCCAAGGTAACTTTTTCCTGGTGAAGTAAAGCTTTGGGGTATAGGATGTCTTTGGGGTCGGTCAATCAGTTGCACTTCCATATTTTTCACACAGCCATCTTTAATTTGGCTAGCATCTAGACTAGATGCTAGACTTCCCTAGAATCTCTTTCTCCCGCTCAGCCACAGTGGCTTCCCTCCCCTCCCCCATTTTTTAACCTTGAGTTCAAGTTCATCTTTGGCATTAGTTCTGTTTCCAGCTCTGCAATTCTTTCCAAGTCTTTTAACCTGTACCTGTGACAGCGAGTCTATAACTGTTGAAAGATTCTCTCTTATCCTTTCTGTCAATTGCTAAGTTAAGTCTCCTTTTCTTCTTTCAGCCATTGAAGATATGTCTGGCTCATCTCTCCTTGTGACTTAAGAGTTTTCTCAGGCCCAGTGTGGTCTGCATTTTTGCATTTCCTCCTCTAAGCCCTTAGTGGTCAAAAGAGGCAGTACAGGCTACAGTGTGTACAGTAAGGGTGATATTCTCTCTTCCCAGTAGTTTCCAAAAGGAGGGACTTCAGTTATGAAAGATAAACAACCAATTTTAATAAAATTCATGGTTTGAATAATGGAAAATTCCATTATTCATGGAGTAATTTGGGTGCTTTAACAGACTATGCTATCTTGTGATCTTAATGAGGAACCATTTTATAGGAGGCAATTGGCTTATAGAAAAGGATGATATTATTGTAAAAAGGAGGAATCCATTTACGCTAGAGTCAAAAGAGAGGTGAAATTGGGAGGATAACTAGAGACATCTCACTGAAGACAAGGGCACTAAAGGCAATAAGACCTCACGATAGCCTATAACCATGAAATGGTAGGCGTTCCATGATCAAGGAAACTACCCTCTGCTTTTCTTAGTCTCACTTCTAGCTCTTTTGAGAATTCTCTCTCATTCCTACTCTCATCTTTCCATATCCCTTACCAGACCGGCTTCAAACCATCTTTCCTGCTAAAATGATTGGGAGACAAGTATATGTGCCTGGGGAAAATAACCTAAATACCCCAGTTTGAATCTGGCTTCTACCCCTGGTTCTATATTCTAGAGTGGTAGAATACTAAATACCCAAAAACCTGATTCTGCTACAGGCCCTGCTCATCCTATGGGCTATTTGACTGTCTGGTTTCTGTTTCAGTAGTCTCCCTCATCACTTGAGGGAACTGTAGCCTTTATTTCTTGTAGCCAGGAGAATCTAAGCAAAACACTGAGCATTTCTTACACACTATTCATGTGTCTAACACTAGAAGATAGATGATATAAATCTTATTCTTTAAGGGGTTTACACTATTGAGAAAGACATGGACAGTAAGTGTTTATATATCATTGAAGGATAATATATATCATGTCATCTAGTCACTTAAGTTCATCTTTGGCATTAGTTCTGTTTCCAGCTCTGCAATTCTCTCCAGAGAATTGTGTCCAACCCTTTGAGACCGCATGGTCCACCAGGCTCCTCTGTCCATGGGATTCTCCAGGCAAGAATACTGGAGTGGGTTGCCAGTTCATTCTCCAGGGGATCTTCCCAACCCAGGAATCGTACCCAGGTCTCCCACATTGCAGGCAGATTCTTTACCTTCTGAGCATCAAGGAAGCCCCTGGCAAGCCCCTATGGTAATAAAATGAGTACTAAATGAATGCAGAAAAGATAAATATGAAAGTAGGCTGCAGAAAAGATAAATATGAAAGTAGGCTGCAGAAACCTTCTGGGACGGGAAAGGGAGAGGAAGTTATCTTTTAAATAATTATTAAGTACCTACTTTTACTAGAACTTGAGCTGGATATTTATACATAGGCAGAGTAGAATGATTACTGTTTTCCATGTACATCTAGTATAGATGTTAGACCCATGGAAGGCACTAATAAAAAGCATAGAATGATAGCATAGCTCACCAAGCATAAGCCTTTTCAATGGTAAAGAGTTAACGGGAAATTCCCTGGTGGTCCAGTGGTTAGGACTCAGTGCTTTCACTGCCATTGCCTGGGTTCAACCTTTGGTTTGGTGTGGCATGGCCAAAAAATAAAAGAGAAAGAGAGATAAATGGGGATAAGAGAAGATGGGCAAAGTGGAGCTTTAAAAAAAAAAAAAAAGTAGGATCCAAAGTTGAACCATAGGGTCTTTATTGTCTAGAATAGTCAGATTGAAAGAGCATGTATGTTTACCATGAGATGGGAGACATAGCGTGTAAACTTTTTTCACATGACCCCAGAACATAGTACAGTTTGCCTGGGATTTGTGTGCACTACAATCAGAACCTCTCAGTTTGGTGTTTGGGAACAGTTGTGCAACTATGGTTTAGGCAGTGCTGTATGCATTCTAAGGTGTATGATCCCTTTTATGGAGGTAAATAAAAAGCCTGAGGGTATCTATTAGTAGCATCCTAAATCAAGTTCTCTGTAACCCAGGTAGGTGGATTTCTCTTTACATAAAATTCTGATACCAAACAATATGCAAAGGCAAATGAGTTCTTGGAGAGAAAATCCTGTTTTAGGGCAACTTTAAAAATCTGTCCTTTATACTCTCCTTGAATGTGAGGGAAATAGCCATATATCTTTCACCAAAGTGTAGAGGAGCCAACATTAATCACTTTCTAGATCTAAAACTGCCAAGAAAAAACTTTTCATTGGTAACTGCTTGACCTACTTTCCATCCTTGATTTGAGGGCACATTCTTACATAGGGTCTAATCACTAATTTGCCAAGAGATTAATTAGCTTTTCAGAGCCTTCATGCTAGTTAAATAGTCCCAAAATAGACCACTAGTCCCACCACCCATTACTTCTTAGGAGAATTGATTATAGGAGTGACAGAACTGAGCAAGATATGCCTTTCAGTGCATCTATACTTGTGAAAATTGCGATCTCCAATCCCCTTGACTCAGTTGGTCTCTGTTGGGGTACCTTAATTATACCCCTCCCCTCTTCCTTCAAGATTTCTGAGCCTTGAGTAGATTATATTTGAATTCAAGATGATGTGACCAGACAGTATGACATGGTGAATCAAAGTGCAGGTTCAGTTCAGTTCAGTTCAGTCATTCAGTCGTGTCTGACTCTTTGCGACCCCATGAATTGCAGCACGCCAGGCCTCCCTGTCTATCACCAACTCTCGGAGTTCACTCAAACTCATGTCCATCGAGTTGGTGATGCCATCCAGCCATCTCATCCTCTGTCGTCCCCTTTTCCTCCTGCCCCCAATCCCTCCCAGCATC
Organism: Bos indicus x Bos taurus; assembly: GCF_003369695.1. Classification (NCBI taxonomy): domain Eukaryota; kingdom Metazoa; phylum Chordata; class Mammalia; order Artiodactyla; family Bovidae; genus Bos; species Bos indicus x Bos taurus. The sequence goes on from NC_040080.1 coordinate 50,015,379, forward strand.
AGAGTCTTTTCCAATGAGTCAACTCTTCGCGTGAGGTGGCCAAAGTACTGGAGTTTCAGCTTCAGCATCATTCCCTCCAAAGAACACCCAGGGCTGATCTCCTTCAGAATGGACTGGGTGGATCTCCTTGTAGTCCAAGGGACTCTCAGGAGTTTTCTCCAACACCACAGTTCAAAAGCATCAATTCTTCATTGCTCAGCTTTCACACATCTATGTCTGCTTTATTGACTATGCCAAAGCCTTTGACTGTGTGGATCACAATAAACTGTGGAAAATTCTTCAAGAGATGGGAATACCAGACCACCTGACCTGCCTCTTGGGAAACCTATATGCAGGTCAGGAAGCAACAGTTAGAACTGGACGTAGAACAACAGACTGGTTCCAAATAGGAAAAGGAGTACGTCAAGGCTGTATATTGTCACCCTGCTTATTTAACTTCTATGCAGAGTACATCATGAGAAACGCTAGGCTGGAAGAAGCACAAGCTGGAATCAAGATTGCCGGGAGAAATATCAATAACCTCAGATATGCAGATGACACCACCCTTATAGCAGAAAGTGAAGAGGAACTAAAAAGCCTCTTGATGAGAGTGAAAGAGGAGAGTGAAAAAGTTGGCTTAAAGCTCAGCATTCAGAAAACTAAGATCATGGCATCTGGTCCCATCACTTCATGGCAAACAGATGGGGAAACAGTGTCAGACTTTATTTTTGGGGCTCCAAAATCACTGCAGATGGTGACTGCAGCCATGAAATTAAAAGACACTTACTCCTTGGAAGGAAAGTTATGACCAACCTAGATAGCATATTGAAAAGCAGAGACATTACTTTGCCAACAAAGGTCCGTCTAGTCAAGGCTATGGTTTTTCCAGTGGTCATGTATGGATGTGAGAGTTGGACTATGAAGAAAGCTGAGCGATGAAGAAAGTCCAGAATAAATAAAACAGTATAGTTAATTCTTATTATTCATGGATTCCATGTTTTCCATATTTGCTTACTTGCTGAAACTTATTTGCAACTCCAGATCAAGACAGTGACTCCTTGGTCATGAAAGACATGTACATGTGCAGAAAAGCAAAAAATTTGAGTCACCCAACAAACATGTTCCCATCTGAGGTCAAACAAGGCAACATTCTGCCTTCTTGTTCAGCACTTTTGCTGTACACTAGTGTCCTTTTTGCCATAGTTTTCACTGTTTTGTGCTCTTTGTTTGTGATTTTGTTTAAAATAGCATCCAAGCATAGGACTAGCATGTTATCTACGTTCCTAAGCATGAGAAGGTTGTGATGCACTTTATGGAGAAAATACATATATTAGATAAGCTTCATTCAGGCATAAATTATAGTGCTGTTTGCCATGAGTTCAGTTTTAATGAATTGACAATATATTTTAAATAAGGCATCTTTAAACAGAAACTCACACACACACACAAAAGGTTATGTATTGATTAGTTGATGAAAATAACATTTTGCAAGAACTTAATTCTATATTTCCTCCTGGGACAGTAATTCAGAATTCACTAATTCAGTGTTTGAAGCAACTTTATAGAACATAACTACCAGGAATAATGAGAATAGATTGTATATCCTTCAGTTCAGTTCAGTTCAGTTGCCCAGTCATGTCTGACTCTTTGTGACCCCATGGACTGCAGTATACCAGGCTTCCCTGTCCATCACCAACTCCCAGAGCTTACTCAAACTCACGTCCATTGAGTCAGTGATGCCATTCAACCATCTCACCCTCTGTGGTCCCCTTCTCCTCCTGCTTTCAGTCTTTCCCAGCATCAGGGTCTTTCCCAATGAGTCAGTTCTTCACATCAGGTGGCCAAAGTATTGGAGTTTACGCTTCAACATCAGTCCTTCCAATGAATATTCAGGACTGATTTCCTTTAGGATGGACTGGTTGGATCTCCTTGCTGTCCAAGGGACTCTCAGGAGTCTTCTCCAACACCACATTTCAAAAGCATCAATTCTTTGGTGCTCACCTTTCTTTATAGTTCAACTCTCACATCCATACATGACTACTGGAAAAACCAAAGCTTTCACTATATATATGGACCTTTGTTGGCAAAGTAATGTCTCTGCTTTTTAATATGCTGTCTAGGGTTGGTCATAACTTTTCTTCCAAGGAGCAAACGTCTTTTAATTTCATGGCTGCAGCCACCATCTGCAGTGATTTTGGAACCCCCCAAAATAAAGTCTATCACTGTTTCCATTGTTGCTGTGTGTGTAGGAGAAATGAGAACTTGAGACCCAAAGGAACATGCTAAGTAATAAATATAGAATTAGATCATTTTATTATTGAGCAAAAAAAATCACAATGCATGCAAGTTACTCAAAAATGACCATAAATCTATAATGGATTTTCAGTTCTGGAAATTACTTAGTCTAGAATTAAAGATACAGTTGTTACACCTCATCTAAATTTTAATAAACAGAAGCAGTTTTTCAGTTCGTGTTAGTAGTTACATCGAGTTTACTCATATCATTTTTTTCATAATTCTTTATCAAGTTTACTCTGATGTCCTTATTTTCAAAAATTTATCAGCCTTACTCCAATATTGTTCCTGATAATTCTTTATCAATACTTTCTATTTGCCTCTGCCAGTGAATCTAGGATGTATGATCAGTGACCTGCTTCGACATTCTTCAGTAATGTTTCCCACCTGTGAAAGAAGCCAGGTGGAAAAGACTACATACTATATGATTTCATTTATGTGAAACTTTCAGAAAAGGCAAATGTTTTTAGGTTGATTTATAATTCATTCCCTAGTGGCTCAGACAGTAAAGCATCTGCCCGCAATGCGGGAGACCCGGTTCGATCCCTGGGTCAGGAATATCCCCTGGAGAAGGAAATAGCAACCCACTCCAGTACTCTTGCCTAGAGAATTCCATGGATGGAGGAGCCTGGTGGGCTACAGTCCATGGGGTCACAAAGAGTCAGACACGACTGAGCGATATCACTTTCTTTCACTTATAATTGACATATAATATTGTATTAATTTTAGGTTTACAACATATTAATTTGACATGTGTATTGCATTGCAAAATGATCACCACAATAAGTTTAGTTAACATTCATCATTACACATAATTACATTTTTTTCTTGTAATGGGAACTTTTAAGGTCTACTCTTAGCAGCTTTCCAATATACAACATACTATTGTTAACCATAATTGTCATATGATGCATTACATCTTCAGCAATTGTTTATCTTGTAATGGGAAATTTGTACCTTTTGACCACCGTCACCCATTTTATCTACCCATTCCAATGTATTCTCGATATCTATGAGTTCAGGGTTTTGTTTTTTTTTTTAAAGATTGCACATATAAATGAAATCCAGTATTTTTCTTTCCCTCTCTGGCCTATTTCACTAAGCATAATGTTCTTAAGGTCCATCCATGCTGTTGCAAATGGCTTTTTTTCTGACTGAATAGTATTCTATTGTATATGTATACCACATTTTCTTTTTTTTTAACTTCTTATTTTGTATTGGGGTATAGTCAATTAACAATGTTGTGATAGTTTCAGATGAACAATGAAGGGACTCAGCTATATATATACATGTATCCATTCTCTCCCAAACCCCCCTCCCATCCAGATTGCCACATAATGCATAGCAGAGTTCCATGTACTATATAGTAGGTCCTTGTTGGTTATCCATTTTAAATATAGCAGTGTGTACATGTCCATCCCAAACTCCCAAACTATCCTTTCCCCCAACAACCATAAGTTTGTTCTCTAAGTCTGTGAGTCTCTGTTTTGTAAATAAGATCATTTGTATCATTTCTTTTTAGATTCCATAAATAAGGGCTGTCATATGATATTTCTCCTTTTCTGTTTGACTTCACTCACTATGACACTCTCTACATCCATCCATGTTGCTGCAAATGGCATTATTTCATTCTTTTTAATGGCTGAGTAATATTCCATCGTATATATGTACACACCTTCTTTATCCATTCCTCTGTCAGTGGACCAGAGAAGGCGATGGCATCCCACTCCAGTACTCTTGCCTGGAAAACCCCATGGACGGAGGAGCCTGGTACGCTGCAGTCCATGGGGTCGCTAAGAGTCGGACACGACTGAGCGACTTCACTTTCACTTTTCACTTTCATGCATTGGAGAAGGAAATGGCAACCCACTCCAGTGTTCTTGCCTGGAGAATCCCAGGGACGGGGGAGCCTGGTGGGCTGCCATCTATGGGGTCGCACAGAGTCGGACACGACTGAAGCGACTTAGCAGCTGTCAGTGGACGTTTAGGTTACTTCCATGTCTTGCCTATTGTAAACAGTGCTGTGATGAACATTGGGGTGCATGTATCCTTTCAAACCATGTTTTTCTCTGAATATATGCCCAGGAGTAGGATTGCAGGGTCATATGGTAGCTCTAGTTTTAGTTTTTTTAGGAACCTCCATACTGGTCTCCATAGCGGCTATACCAATTTACACTCCCACCAAAAGTTTGGGAGGGTTCCCTTCTCTCCACACTCTCTCCAGCATTTACTGTTTGTGGATTTTTTCAGTCAGTTCAGTCACTCAGTTGTGTCTGAGACCCCATGGACTGCAGCACGCCAGGCCTCCCTGTCCATCACCAACTCCCAGAGCTTACTCAAACTCATGTCCATCAAGTCGGTGATGCCATCCAACCATCTCATCCTCTTTCATCCTCTTCTCCTCCTGCTTTCAATCTTTCCCAGCATCAGGGTCTTTCCCAATGAGTCCGTTCTTTGCATCAGGTAGCCAAAGTATTGGAGTTTCAGCATCAGTCCTTCCAATAAATATTCAGGACTGATTTCCTTTGAGATTGATTGGTTTGATCTCCTTACAGTCCAAGGGACTCTCAAGAGTCTTTTCCAACACCACAGTTCAAAAGCATCAATTTTTCGGCACTTAGCTTTCTTTATTTGTCAACAAAGGTCCGTCTAGTCAAGGCTATGGTTTTCCCAGTAGTCATAGATGGATGTGAGAGTTGCACTATAAAGAAAGGTGAGCACTGAAGAATTGATGCTTTTGAACTGTGGTGTTGGAGAAGATTCTTGAGAGTCCCTTGGACTGCAAGGAGATCCAACCAGTCCATCCTAAAGGAAATCAATCCTGGGTGTTCATTGGAAGGACTGATGTTGAAGCTGAAACTCCAATATTTTGGCCACCTGATGTGAAGAGCTGACTCATTTGAAAAGACCATGATGTTGGGAAGGGTTGAGGGCAGGAGGAGAAGGGGACAACATAGGATGAGATGGTTAGATGGCCTCACCGACTCAATGGACATGAGTTTGGGTAAACTCCGGGAGTTGGTGATGGACAGGGAGGCCTGGCATGCTGCAGTTCATGGGGTCACAAAGAGTCGGACACAACTGAGCAACTGAGCTGAACTGAACTCAGGTTTTTGATGATAGCCATTTTGGCTGGTGTGAGTAATATCTCATTGTAGTTTTAGTTTGCATTTCTTTAATAATTAGCAGCGTTGAACATCTTTTCATGTGCCTATTGATCATTTGTATGTTTTCTTTGGAGAAATGTCTATTTAGGTCTTCTGCCCATTTTTTGAGTGGGTTTTTTGTTTTGATGCATCATGAACTGTTTATAAATTTTGGAGACAAATTCCTTATCAGTCACATCATTTTCAAATATTTTCTCCCAATCTGTGGATTGTCTTTTCATCTTGTTTACTATTTACTTTGCTATGCTATGCTATGCTATGCTAAGTCACTTCAGTCGTGTCCGACTCTGTGTGACCCCATAGACGGCAGCCCACCAGGCTCCCCTGTCCCTGGGATTCTCCAGGCAAGAACACTGGAGTGGGCTGCCATCTCCTTCTCCAATGCATGAAAGTGAAAAGTGAAAGTGAAGTCTCTCAGTCGTGTCCGACTCTTAGCGACCCCATGGACTGCAGCCTAACAGGCTCCTCCATCCATGGGATTTTCCAAGCAAGAGTACTGGAATGGGGTGCCATTGCCTTCTCCAAAAGCTTTTAAGTAGGTCCCATTTATTTATTTTTGTTTTTATTTTCATTATTCTGGGAGACAAATCAAAAAAATATTGCTACAATTTATGTCAGAGAATTTTCTGCCTGTATTTTCCTCTAAGCGTTTTATACTGTCTGGTCTCATGTTTAGAATACCACATTTTCTTTATCCTTCATTCATTGGTGAACATTTCAATTGTTTCCATGTCTTGTCTATTGTAAATAATGCTGATTGAACATGGGAGTGCAGATATCTTTTTGAATTATGTTTTCTATATTTTGGATATATGCCCAGGAGTGGAATTGCTGGATCGTATGGTAACTCTATTCTTAGCTTTTTGAGAAACCTGAAAACTGTTTTCCACAGTTGCTGCACTAATTTACATTACCACCAAGAGTACATGAGGGTTCTTTTTTCTCTGTATCCTCCCCAACACTTCTTATTGATATTAAGACTGGTGATTAGTTAATAATCATTAAAGCTGGATGTTGTGTATGTGAGGGTAATGTGTTGTTCTAGTCTCTTCACTTTTGTGTATGTCTGAAATATTTTATAACCATTTTTTTAATTTAGAAAAAATTCAAATGACTTTAAAGTGATTTTCAATGGAAAAGATAGGACAATTTGAACATCAAAAAGATTATAACTCTTCATATATCAATGTAACCTGATTCCAATGAAAATATCAACCATTTTTTAAAAATCTATACAAACTGAATCTGAAATTAATATAAAAAACAAAGAAAAGTTGCCAAGAAAACTGAAAAAGAAAACAATGAGAGGAAACTAAAGTCCTCTCAAGTATGAAACATTCTACGAAGCATCAGAAACCAAGGAAAGAAAGAAGAGCGTGGGAGAAGGAAGCAGATAACAGTTTTAAATGCTGTTGTTGTCAGCTTCCTTTTCACATTGGTGGCTTAAAACAAAACAAAACCTGAGACCCAGGCACTTCCCCAGACCACTTAAATCACAACCGCTGAGGCTGAGGGCCACAGCTCTGCTGATTTTAACATACTGTTAGGATTGAGAATCAGTCATGCAATTGTTAGGCAGGCCTTCTTCTGTCACCCAGGATCTAGGACCTCAGCTGAAAACTGTAGACTCTAGATCTCCCCCAGTAGAGGTCCCAACAACTGGGGATAGACCTCTAGATCCCTTTAGTGGTAGGAGTGGAAATGCAATGTTTATGGGGAAGACATTTTCCCTAAAGACAAGAGAGGGATGGTCACAAATATCAAGGTGCTGGCAATAAGAAAAGAATAATATCTAATTCTCACTCTTTTGTCTGCTTAGGGAAGGCTTTACCAATCCGTCCCTGCGCCTCCTTGACCAGGGGGAGGAGAATGGAGAGGGCAGGTTTTCCCCTCCATGAAGCCAATTGCTTGAGAAGTTGATTGTGGGGGTAGGGGAATGAGGTGCATGAATTGTCCATACCTTTCTAAGTATCGCTTCTTCAAGGAAGCCTTCTGTGGTTGCACAGCGTAGACTAGCATCCCTTGTCACCTAGTCTCCTGAAACAATTTTCCTCCAGAGCGTTTAATCTCTTTGTGATTATTTGTATATTTCTTCTAGGTTATTAGCTTCACAAGGTTGGTGATCATGTCATTTTTGCTTTTTAATCTCATCCACTGTATCTCTACCTGGCACAAAGTAAGTATTTGCTAAATTTAATCGAATAGCTGAATGAATTTAAAAAGAAAAGGAAAATAAATAAATAAATGGAAAGGAGATCTATTGTTTTGACAAAATTTATATATAAAAGTACAAATATGTACACAGTATAAGCATTAAAAAACTTGATAGATATGTACAAAATGTTAACATTGATTTTGTTTAAGTTGTAGAATCGCAAGTTATTTTTATTTCCATTATAATTTATAAAACTTCTACATAGGTGTTAAGTACTTTTCTAACCAGAAACAAGGAAATTAAAGCAAAGAATACACCAGCAAAGGGTATATGTTAATGTTAATGTTTAGGCCCTGGAGTCAGAAAGGACTGGACTTGGGTTCTGCCTCTGTTACTTCCCAGCCATGTGATCTGGGGCAGGTTATTACCTCCATGATGATAAGTTTCCTCATCTGTAAAGGGGGAGCGGGCATGGGGATCATCAAAGAATCTTGGCTTAAGTTGGATGTGAGGATTTAATTTGGAGAATACATGTAAGCACTTGGTAATAAATGCTTCTTAAGAGTCAACTGTTATTACTTTGGGAGAAAAGATCTCTTTCCCTTGGCACTGTAATGAGCTTCTAACTGTAACTATGTATGTAAATCCATTAGGTTGTAGTTAACATTTTAATACTTGACTCCAGCTTTGATTAAAATTTAAGATAATTTAATGCATCACCAACAGGTGGCAGCATATCATGGTTTCTTCACCGTATTAGGCCTGTCTTTGTGTCTGTGCTGGACAATTTTCCTTGTTAGAATCTGTTTTTAAAGTAAGAGACTGCTGAGTTTAATTTTAATTTTATCTATATGGAAACCTGGATATGCGGTAAAAACAAAGAACTCAACTTATTCATTTGCTTAAAGGGCAGGTCAGGGGAAAAGATGTTGAGAACAACCTCTGTGGGCTATTTCCACAGTGTCCCCTTTAGCTAATCAAGTAAACTTAGAATACATGGTGGAAAACATTTTCTAATTCTCAAATGGAAATACCAGCCTTGGGAGTAAAGAATATATTTCTTAGTCACGCAAAATAAATGTTTCAATGAATCTCGAATTATGGAGATTCCCCTATCCCATCTCCTTTAAAAAATGTTTTCCATTTGACAGGGGCATTGCCCTTTGTTAATCACTGGACCTTCACAATTAGGGGCAAGAATTATTTCTATTTTACAGGCCAGGAAATGGAGGCTCAGAGAAAAAAATGCTCTCATAAGCAGAAAATATGAATTCAAATCTAGCTCATTCATTCATCGGAAACAAGAATTTGTTAAGTTCCTGGTTCCAAATAGGAAAAGGAATACGTCAAGGCTGTATATTGTCACCCTGCTTATTTAACTTATATGCAGAGTACATCATGAGAAACGCTGGACTGGAAGAAGCGCAAGCTGGAATCAAGATTGCCGGGAGAAATATCAATAACCTCAGATATGCAGATGACACCACCCTTACGGCAGAAAGTGAAGAGGAACTTCACTTTGATGAAAATGAAAGAGAGTGAAAAAGTTGGCTTAAAGCTCAACTTTCAGAAAATTAAGATCATGGCATCTGGCCCCATCACTTCATGGGAAGTAGATGGGGAAACAGTGGAAACAGTGTCAGACTTTATTTTTGGGGGCTCCAAAATCACTGCAGATGGTGATTGCAGCCATGAAATTAAAAGACGCTTGCTCCTTGGAAGGAAAGTTATGACTAACCTAGATAGCATATTAAAAAGCAGAGATATTACTTTGCCAACAAAGGTCCATCTAGTCAAGGCTATGGTTTTTCCAGTGGTCATGTATGGATGTGAGAGTTGGACTGTGAAGAAGGTTGAGCACCGAAGAAAACTGATGCTTTTGAACTGTGGTGTTGGAGAAGACTCTTGAGAGGCCCTTGGACTACAAGGAGATCCAACTAGTCCATCCTAAAGGAAATCAAACCTGGGTGTTCATTGGAAGGACTGATGCGAAAGCTGAAACTCCAGTACTTTGGCCACCTCATGTGAAGAGTTGACTCATTGGAAAAGACTCTGATGCTGGGAGGGATTGGGGGCAGGAGGAGAAGGGGACAACAAAGGATGAGATGGCTGGATGGCATCACTGACTCGATGATGAGTTTGAGTGAACATGAGTTTGAGTGAACTCTGGGAGTTGGTGATGAACAGGGAGGCCTGGCGTGCTGCAATTCATGGGGTCGCAAAGAGTTGGACACGACTGAGTGACTGAACTGAACTGAACTGAACTGATTTATGCCAGTACTATGCTAGCTTCTGGAGAGGCAATGGCTTACAAGGAATATACCTCCAAAAGGTCTTAGTCTCTGTCCTTACAGGGCCACAGTGTCTGAACTCCAGGACACCAAATTTCTGCCTCTTCCTACCACACGCACATCTGTATGTTGCACTCCACACATAGTTGATACCCAACAAATACTTGTTAATAGAGGCCCTTGAGGCTAGTAAATTGCAGTGAGGGTTTTATAGTTAGTCAAATATTATAGGCTCAAAACTATCTAAAAATTTTTTAAATTCAATTTATATAAACTAAAAAAAAAAAATCCCACATTTCACCCATTTCTCCTACAACCCTCCTCCTCCAGCTCCCCACCTCTGGCCACCAATCTATTCTCTGTATCTATATGGTTGATTTTTGGTGGGGTTTCTTGGTCTGTTTTTGTTTTTAGATTATACTGTGAAAGATCATATGTTATTTGTCTGTCTCTGTCTGACTTATCTCACTTAGAATAGTGCCCTCAATTATCATATTATCACAGATGGCAAGATTGTCTTCTTTTTAATTATATATATATACACATGCTGCTGCTGCTAAGTCGCTTCAGTCGTGTCCAACTCTGTGCAACCCCATAGACGGCGGCCCACCAGGCTCCCCTGTCTCTGGGATTCTCCAGGCAAGAACGCTGGAGTGGGTTGCCATTTCCTTCTCCAATGTAGGAAAGTGAAAAGTAAAAGTGAAGTCGCTCAGTCGTGCCCGACTTGTAGCAACCCCATGGACTGCAGCCCACCAGGCTCCTCCGTCCATGGGATTTTCCAGGCAAGAGTTCTGGAGTGGGATGCCATTGCCTTCTCCATATATATACATATGTGTACATATATTCACACGTTCTTTACCCATTCATTCATTGATGGACACTTGGGTTTTCACATCTTGGCTATTGTAAATAAAGCTTCAGTGAGCATGGAAATGCATCTATCTTTTCAAATTAGTTTTTAAATTTCTTCAGATAAATACCCAGAAATGGATTGTATGGTACTTCTGTTTTTAATTTTTTGAGGAAACTTCCTACCATTTTCCATGGTGGTTGTACCAATTTACATTTCCACCAACAGTGCATAGGGTTCCCTTTTCTCTACACACTTACCAACATCTGTCAGTTCTTACCTTTTTGATAATAGCCTTTTTAACTTGTGTGGAGTAGATAGTTCATTGTATTTTGACTTAACATTTCCCTAATGATGAATAGGGCTTCATAGGCGGATCAGTGGTAAAGAATCTGCCTGCCAAGCAGGAGACATGGGTTCAATTCCCGGGTCAGGAATATTCCCTGGAGAAGGAAATGGTAACCCACTCTAGTATTCTTGCCTGGGAAATCCCATGGACAGAGTAACATTGTATGCTATAATTCATGGGGTTGCAAAAGAGTTGGACATGACTTAGTTGGCCAATAACAACAATGATTAATAATGTTGAGCATCTTTCATGTACCTGTTGGCCATCTGTATGTCATCTATGGAAAAATGTATATTCATATCTTCTGCTCATTTTAAAATCAGATTGCTTGGGTTTTGTTTTCTCTATTGAGTAGTTTGAGTTCTTTATATTTTGCATATTAGCCCCTTATCATATGTATGATTTGGAATTATTTTCTCCCATTTAGTAAACTGCCTTTTCATTTTGTGGATCTTCTCTTTCACTATGCAAAAGCTTTTTAGCTGGATGCAGTCCCACTTGTTTATTTTTGTTTTTGTTGTCTTTGGTTTTGGTATCAGATTCAAAAAATTATTGCCAAGACCTATATCAAGAGTTTGTGGCCTATGTTTCCTTCTAGGATTTTTATGGCTTCAGGTCTTACGTTTAAGTTGTTAATCCATTTTGAGCTAATTTTTGTGTATAGTGTAAGACAGTGATTGTTTTATTCTTTTGTGTGTAGCTGTCCAGTTTTCCCAACAGATTTATTGAAGATTGTATATTCTTAACTCCTTTGCTGTAAGTTAATTTACTATATATGCTTGGGTTTATTTCTGGGCTCTCTCTTCTGCTCCATTATCTCTGAGTCGGTTCTTATGCCAATACCATACTTTTTAAATTACTGTAGCTTTGTTATATAGTTTCAAATCAGGGATCATGATGCCTCCAGGTTTGTTTTTCTTTCTCAAGATTGCTTTGGCTATTTAGGGTCTTTTATGGTTCCATACAAATTTGAGGATAGTTTGTTCCATTATGTGAAAAATACCTTTGGAATTTCAATCGAGATTGCATTGAATCTGTAGATTGTTTGGGTAGTGTGGCCATTTTAACAATATTAATTATTCTAATCCATGAGTGCAGAATCTTTCCACTTAATTGTGTCTACTCAGTTTCTTTTGTTAATGTGTTGTAGTTTTTAATATATAGGTCTTTCACCTCCTTGGTATCCCAGGGATCTTATTTTTTATAATGCAATTGTAAATAGGATTGTTTTCTTAATTTCTCTGATAGTTATTTGTGTAAAGAAAAACAACTGATTTTGTATATTGATTTTATATCCTTCAACTTTACTGAATTAATTTGTTCTAACAGTTTTTTGATAGAGAAGTATTTTTTAAGTATCTAAGGATTTATTTATATGTTTAAAATCTCCGCTACTCCAGAAAGCACTTCGGGACTGCAGGGTGTCTGCATAAGCAATGGTGTCTTTGTGTTGAATAATAGCCCCAGCCTTCTTTTTAAATGCCTAGGAAAAGCTGGACCCACATGGTCCCAGTGGAACTGCTAGATGGCAGTAGCAGCACGTGCTGTTTTTAGACTCCAGTTAACAATCTCACAGAGAGGAGGGGCTTTCCGGGGTAATTGGTTCATTCCCAAACACTTTACCGGCAGGAAAGCTAAAGCTCCAAGGGACAGTTACCAACCAAGGCTAGGTAGTTAGCCAAACAATCTGAATTTTATACAGATTGCTGAATTCTGTGGTTTAATATTTGTCAAAAACTTCCTTATGGATTCATTTGAAAACTATTTAAAATATTTGGTGTAAAAAAATTTTTTGAAAGAAGCAGAACAAACAAATAGGAATGAGATTAAAAGTAAGTCTGTCTCCCACCCCAACCCTGTATTCCCATAGGTGTCTTCCCCAGAAACCCCACTGCCACCAAGTTCTTAAATAACTCTCCAGAGATATATTTAATTAAACACTCAGACACACACATACTTGGTTGTGGTGCATTTAGAATATCCAGACTCCTGTGTGTGTGTTCAGATGGATTTAATGTGTGCATGGAGTATAAAATAATATGAACAAAAGTGGGAAAGCTGTGGACCCCAGGAAAATGTCTCCTTCACCCTCCCATTCTTCTTGAAAAAAATAAAAAGAAAAGAAAAAGAAAGTTTATGAAGTGGTTTCTAGACTCTGGAGTGGCTTTATTTCTACCATTTCTCTGTTGATTTAACAGATTAAAACTCTGCCAGTGACACCTATAGTATCGATCTTGGTAAATCCTGCCTTCTGAAGCTCTCCCTGATGTAATTAAATTACTGTAAATACAATTAGAAGGCCCCTCTAGGTGGTCTGTGTGACACTAGCCCCAAAGGAATTGTCTTGAGATATTTGAACCAAAGTAAAGAGCAAAGTGGCGGAATCCCCTTAATCTTTGGGGGCCAATTCTTTGAGGATTTGTGGCCATGAAATAACAGGCAGTCGGTTTTCAAGGGGGAAAGCGGCCCTTTCAGGAGATATTTTTCACAGCCCTCACTGGCCTTCAGGGTCAGTATAGGGGCTCCACTCTCTGTTGCCAGCTTCCTGACTCCCCAAATGCCTCCCCCATCCTCTACCAATGATTTGCAAATCCTGCTTCCAATCTGGAAGAGGAGAGTCTGGGTAGTTAGTACTTTGCATCCAACACCTTTTGCATAGTGTTGGGAGCTGTTGCTATGTGGTCCACGTGCGTTGCTCAACAAGCTTAAACTTTGCATAGCCCATGCTAAACTAATTTGCGTCAATTTGTCTACATCATGCCAACAATCGTTCTGAGAGTCTTGAATAGAACATACAAGGCTGCTGATAAAGGCCCTCAGAGCAGATGCCGCCGGCCGTTCTGTGGGGCCTCGCTGTGGCTAGTTCTTCACCATGGTTTCTTCATATCCTAGTGACAATGTTAGTTTTTCCACCCCGGGGTTAAAACTTTTTTTTTCTTAGACAATGGACAGCCCTATACAGCTGGCACTCCAACTGACTTTTTTTTTTTTTTTTAAAGAAAGACATGGCTGTGGCTGAATTCTAGCCCTAGTGTTTCCTAATCACTTTTTTCCCTGAAGTTTCCGAGAAAGCAAGTAGAGTTATTTAGAAAGCATTTGTGCAACTGTGACAAGGTGCTTTTCTTATTATTCATCATTGTTTTGGACTAAAATTTCAAGCTAAAAACTGAACACTTGTAACTGAACTCGTATCACTGATACAAGACAACCAAAATAATGTGTGCTATGTGAACTTTAGGAAATTATCTCACATTTAGGAGAAACCTGGATTTTTTTCAAAGCCAGATCTGGAAAAGTATCTCTTTGGTCAGTTTGGGGGAAGGCACTAGAGACCCTGGGGGAGATAATGAAATCCCCTCAGTCTATGATTTATTCACCTGTTTGAGGGTTGTCAATTTTGTAATGCCTCTAAATGATCTAAAAACTACCATTTATTTAATGATCTAAAAACTACCCTGTGAAAATTAATAATGTCTAAATGTTTGCAATGATGTTGTGTCAATGTCAATAGGACTAACCGATGTGCCTGTGTTCAGCCGTGTCTGACCCTTTGTGTCTCCATGGACTGTAGCTCACCAGGCTCCTCTGTCCCAGGCAAGAATATTGCAGTGGGTTGTCATTTCCTGCTCAAGCAGATCTTCTCGACCCAGAGGTCGAACCCACATCTCTTGCATTGGTAGGCAAATTCTTTACCATTGCCACCTGGGAAGCCCTGGGAGTAACCAATAAGAATTTATTAAATTTAGTAAGTGATTATTGAGTGTCTACCAGGCACCCTCCATGCACTTGGGATATAGAAGTGATACAGTCTTTGCTATTGTGGCATCTGGTACACAGACACTAAATAAACAGACTAGTGAATAACAGACAGTGGGAGTGCCAGTTACTGAAGGGTGTTAAGAAGAAAACTTGAGGGGAGAAAGTAGACAAGACCTACTTTAGTTACAAAGGAGAGAGGAAGTATCACCAATGAGACAACATTTGAACAGAAACTCAAGGGAGGGAAGGAACAGGTCTTTAGAATGTCAGTGGTCCTGGCAGGGGAAATGGGGAGACAAAGTTCCTAGGGTGTGGAGATGGCTTTGCATATTCATGGCCAGTGCAACTGGAGAAGAAGGGACTAGAGGGGTGGCAAGAAGGCAGGAGATGAATTTCCCAAAAGATGAGGATAAACAGAAATGGCAAATGCTATACCATCATGAGTATCTCCACTACTCAGTGTCATAGTGAATCTAGATCGCAGACTGATTCTTGGTCTCTCGAGCTATCCTTGCAGACAACGGTAGAGAAAGGTGGGCTGGCCAATAGGATCTAGAGCTGATTATAATTATTTTAGTTTGAAAAAAAATTAGATTTGAGCTGCTGAAAATCATCAGTCATTGTATGGACTGAATATGTCCCCCCCCACACACTAAAATTCATAGGTTGAAATCTTAATCCCCAATGTGATAATATTAAGAGGTGAGTCCTTTGAGAAGTAATTAGGTCATGAGAATAGAGCCCTCATGAATGGGATTAGTGTCCTTATAAAAGAGACCCCGGAGAACTTTCTGCTGTCTCCACCATGGGGAGATCCAATGAGAAAACAGCCATCTGCAACACAGAAGAGGGCCCTCACCAGAATTTAAAAACATGAGTTTGTAAGAATTGCATTGCAGGGAGAAAGGAAGGAAGTGCTCATCAGCCAGGACCTGAATGATACCACATCCTGATTTCATATCACATCAACACTATATATATATATATATATATATTTTTTTTTTTTTTAACCATAAGTATACTTGTGATCCCTCCAAGAATTGCCAGTGCGGATCTCATACATACTGGAGAGCTGCACCACTCACCTTCCAACAGCAAGGCTGACTACCACCCCTCCTTCTCTGACTCCCTCAGGGGTGGAACCACCTCCCCAGCATGCACAGGGTCAAGGCAAGTATGCAAATGGAGGCCTTTGCTGTTGTTCAGCTGCTGAGTTGGGTCTGACTCTTTGTGACTGTGCCGACTGCAGCATGCCAGGTTTCCCTGTTCTTCACCATCTTCCCAGAGTTTGCTCCAACTCATGTCCATTGAGTCAGTGATGCCATCCAACCATCTCATCATCCTTCACCCCCTTCTCCTCCTTCCCTCAATCTTGCTCAGCATCAGGGTCTTTTCCAGTGAATCAGCTCTTCACATCAGGTGGCCAAAGTATTGGAGCTTCAGCTTCAATATCAGGCCTACATACCATATGTAATTTATAAAGAAGGACTTCCTTGGTGGCACAGTGGATAAGAATGTGCTTGCCAATCCAAGGGACATGGGTCTGATCCCTGTCTGGGTAGATTCCACATTCCTCAGAGCAACTAAGCCCCTGCACAAGTGCTGAAGCCCATGCATCCTAGAGCCAGCAAATCCTACTGAGCCCTCATGCCTCAATTCCTGAAGCTCATGTGCCTAGAGCCTGTGCTCTGCAACAAGAGAAGCTACCACAACAAGAAATCCATGCACTGCAACTGAAGAGTAGCCTCTGATTTCCACAGCTAGAGGAGGCCTGCATGCAACAATAAAGACCCAGTGCCAAAAATAGATACAAATTATAAAGAAAATAGTCAGATATGTTTTATCCACCTGTCTTGACAAATACACCTTCATGACAAGAAGGTAACATTTGAATTTAGAATTCTTGGATTCTCTGGAACATAGAGGAGCCAGCTCCCAGCTTGCAGCCTGCTTCTCTGCTCTTCCCACTCTGGACTAGCCTGCACTGGGAGGAGACTTGGGTACATACCTGATGACATCCAACCTGCATGCCCAGCTCCACCATCAAGCCAGGAGGAGCCAAAGCTCCTCTCTCACCTCCCACTGGACAGATGCTGTGTGGCTGTCCCTCAGGCCTAGCAGCACTATTGCGTTTTTCAGAAAGAGGTCTTCTTAACAGGTGCTGTAGGTAAATTCAAGATATTCCGAGGTTGAGAGTACCCCCATTGAGCATATCTCCTTAACCCTGTGGACTCTGCCCCATGAGGTGTGATACAGATAGAAAAGGGCCAGAGTGGAGCCCTGAAAAGTGAGGGGACTAGGGCATAGACCCCACCCACTTGCCTGTATATGAAGGGATTATTAATACTTTTCTTAGAAAAGTAAGTGGGGCCAGGTTGTGACAGGGCTTTGAATGCCATGTTATGGAATGTAGACTTTATTTCTTGAGCAGTAGAAAAGCATGATGGGTTTAAAGCAGAGCTTTATGGTAATAAAACTAGATATGATAGAAGTAGAACCATTCTAAGACAAAAGTCAAACTACCCAAAGTACTAAGATACATCCTACTAGCTATGGAGGCTTAGGTGACCCTCCTTAACTTCTCTGGGCCTCAGTTCCCCATCTGTAAAACTGGGGAACTGGACAAGGTTAACAGCCTGAGTGACAGAGTATGAGATGGTTGGATGGCATCACAGACTCAATGGACATAAGTTTAAGCAAACTTTGGAAGATAGTGAAGGACAGGGGAGCTTGGGATGCAGCAGTCCATGGGGTCTCAAAGAGCCGGACACAACTTAGCAACTGAACAACAACAAAAGGACCCCAAAAGTCCCCACCGTCAAGACCTCAGTTTTTCTCCTCTGTAAAACAAGTGGGTTGAAGCAGATCAGGGATTCTCAACATGGCCTCCACTGAGGGGTCATGCCCTTCCTCCACACCAGACTATAGCTCATGTTTTAAAGCTCCTCCAGCTGATTCTAATTGCATCCAGAGCTGAGAACCCCTACACCTGATGGTACTCTCCCAGGTCCCTCATCTCGCTCCACCTGAATTTATCCATCTGTTAAAAAAAAAAAAAAAAGCACTTGGGCAATATTATCATCCCTCTGCTGGCTCCTCTTATTATGGGGACTCAGACCTGTCTGAGGCACAGTGATTCAAACAAGCCAGGGCTTTGTAAGAGGAGGCACCATGGCTCCGAGGGAGGCCCTCCCGGTCATAGGGTCACCTGCATTTGTGTGAAGCGGTGGGTGGGAGCTGGTGTCTGAAGGCTAGGCAAACAGGTGCTGCTCATGAAAATCCGGCGCCACGGATGGAGCTGCCAAAGTTGGGACTTGGCACAGGGGAGGCGGCTTCTCAACCAGAGTGAATGGGCCGGACACTTCCTGGCAGCTCCGAGGTTTGGTCAGGCACCTGCAGGCCAGGGCTTCTTGGCAGGTGAGGAGGAGCGAGGAGAATAGGGCTTTTCTTGGGCTGTTCCCCAGAACAACCTCTCTTGACATCTGGGGAGAGAAGGGGTGGAAAAGACAAGCCTCTGCGTGTTCCTCTCCGCCTGTGAAATCCTTGTGGGTGGGGTTGGCAGGAAAGGGAGTTTGTGTTGAAGTGCCACTTTCCAGCTCTACGTCCGGAGCTTAGCATGTTCCGGGCACCATGAATGAGACCGGCTGATGCTTTGTATCAAATGTAAAGTGGCCTCTTTTCACATGGTTGGCACTGGGGGCCAGTGACCACTCCGTAGGATCCAGAGCTTTCCGGGAACTTGGCAGGGCCAAGCCTAGGGCCTGAATTGCGGCTCTGTGGGGGCAGCAGGAACAATGCTGTCAACGCAGAACAGGATTCTTAAGCCTGGAAGGGGTGAAGTCCTTCTGTTAGAGACCAGTGAGTTCCTTCTGCCACCGTCCACCCCTCCTGGAGCCCAGGTCTCAAGTGCAAGGACCACAGATTTCCACCCAAGACTGGGACATGCTGTTTCAGTTTTGGAGATTGGATACCAAAATAATGGAATGTCCAGGGAAACTCTGCACTTTACGTGAACAATAGGAGTGAATAAATACTATTTTAATGAAGATTGTCCCTGGAAATCTGAGGTTCACATTAAAGTAATATTTACCACTTTTTTTTTCATAAATTAAGCAGAAATTTTATTTCTAAGCTCTTCAAAGTTTATGATAAACATAAACTGTCCTTTTAAAAGTGTGCATGTTAAATCAAAATGACATCAAAGTTAAATGCTTGTAACATTAATAATTCTTTGAGGTAAAATTTTCACATTACTTTTTTTAACCACTTGCAATGTTTTGCAGGTCTTATTTAAAACATTTTTTAAAGGCATGAAATAATATAGTATTTTTAAAGAGTACAAGACTACCACAATCATAAAGTAGAAGAAATTAAGGAGACAAAGATCAAATCTATTTCATATATCAGATGGGGAAATCTAATATACAACACAGCATTAATCTTTCCAAACCCATTTTCTAAGAAATACTTGCCAGATTTAGTGTTAAAAATAAAACAAATTTCTCATTTACAAAAGCAAAGACATCATTTGATTAGTAAAATCTATTCTTCCCCTGGTATTACACTTGCTGGTCCTCATTTAAAAATTGTAAATCCACAGGAAAAGAACAAATTTATATTATAGTATAAAAAGCTTAGGAATAACTGATTACAGACATTCCATTTTTTTTAATGTTTTCCTTCTTATAATGTAAACATTCAATAAACAAAATATATATGATATTCCAGGTACACTAACAGCAGTAATTCACTCATGAAAGAGATGTATTTTGATATATTTCATGATAATGATTTGGTTTGCCTTAAGTATAAAGCAGTTCACCAAAAGAACCAGGTGATTTTTATTTAAAAATTTACTCCTTCACCCAGGTTCCTTATTTGAATGATTCATCAAGTTCTATAGGATTTTGGCTATAGTGCCAGGCCACAGAAAAGGTCTGAAATATCTAAAAGTCATTGGGCTAGAGAAAAGCATTCTTTTTAATTTGTGGAGACAGTCGTTCATCACTTTGTGCTTGAACATATTCCTCAGTAAATTCTTCCGCACCATCTTCAGAGCAAAGCCCATGTTGTGGGCTCCAGAGGGGTCGATTTTACCTGGAACTTGGACCAGCAGGGCACCCTTGCTGGCCTTCTACAAGCAGTACTGCCTGAGGCCTTGATCTTCCCCACCCTGGCTCCCAGGCAATTGTTCCACTAGGTGGATCCTGGGCTCCCAGGGTGGGTAAATGAGGCTGGGTTGAACCTCTAGGTCTTCATTCTTATTTATACCTCCTCTATGCTGGTTCATCTTCTAAAAGACTTAAAAACAAACTGCAGTGGTGTTTTGGGCTAAATTATGTCCCCTCTACCCCAAATTTTATGTTCAAGTCCTAATCCCCAATATCTGAGAATGAGATTGTATTTGGAGATAGGGGCCTTGAAGAGGTAACTGAGTTAAAATGAGGCCATTAGCGTGAGCCCTAACCCAATATGACTTGTGTCCTTATAAGGTGAGGTGATTAGGATATAGACAACAGACAGAGGGACAGCCCTGTGAAGTTAGCCATCTATAAGTCAAAGAGAGAGCCTCAGGAGAAACCAACCCTGCTAACACCTTGATCTTTGACTTCTAGCCTCCAGAGCCATGAGAAAACAGATTTTTGTGGCCTCCAGAGCCACGAGAAAACTACCCACTCTGTGGTATTTGTTAGGACAGCCCTAACAAATTATTACAGATGGAGATATTATTATTCCCATTGTACATTGGGGAGACACTGAGATTTAATGACATGAAGCTGCTCGCTCATGTCTGTGGATCCCTGATTCAAACTCCACTCTCATACCTAAACTCAAGCCTCTTCCACTAGGCTGTGCTTCCTACAAATCTAGGGGGTAGGTGGGAGAGAGTATGTATACAGCAGAGCCGAGAGAAGACAAGGCTGGGAGAACTTGTTTGTGCTCCTCAATTTGACCAGCTATAGCGACATTTTTGGTGTCTGAGACTTCATAAATATCATCGTTGAGGCATCCAGGAAGGGTTTAGAAAAGGGAGAGATTAAAGAACTGGACCAGTTCGTTTCTATCTTAATCAGGGTTCATGTGATGCTAGAAACAAAAACCTATTCTCCCTGCTTAATCAAAAAAGGGGTGGGGGCTTCCTGCCAATGCAGGGACACGGGTTTGATCCCTGGTCTGGGAAGATCCCAAATGCCACTGGACAGCTACGCCCGTGGGCCACAACTACTGAAGCCTGTGCACCCTAGAGCCCATGCTTCATAACAAGAGAAACCACTGCACAAAGAGAAGCCCCCACTTGCTGAATCTAGGGAAAGCCCACGAGCAGCTACCAAGACCCAGTACAGCCAAAAACAAAAATAATTTAAAAAAAAAAAAGGGGGTGGGAAAATATGGAGGTATCTCATGGCCTCCAATGACAGGCAATATGGTCAAGCCTCAGAAAAGACCAGAACTAGAAACTCTGTTAACCCCTCTCCCAGCCTGCATTGGGCTTCCTTGGTGGCTTAGTACGATAAAAGAATCCGCCTGCAATATGGGAGACCTGGGTTCATTCCCTGGGTTGCGAAGAGCCCCTGGAGAAGGGAACAGTTACCCACTCCAGTATTCTGGCCTGGAGAATTCCGTGGGCAGAGGAGCCTGGTGGACTACATATGGGGTTGCAAAGAGTCAGACACGACTGAGCCACTTTAACCCTGCACTGATAGATGCTCAGAGCTTTTATGGGGAGATTCTCCAATTTGCTATTGACTGAGGGACTTTGTGAAATATTCCATTCATAAAGACTCCTAGTCTAACAATATGGAATCAGGAGAGTACAATTCTAAAACACAACTAGAGCAAAAGGCCTCTGGCTTCTGGAGCCAGGATAGACTTAGATGTGTAGGCAGACTCTGCAGCTCTTATTAGCTAAGTTATCTTGGGAGAGCTTTGTTGCTCAGAGACTCAGTTTCCCCCACTGGAAAATAAGGATAAGAAAGCCTGTTTCAAGAGCACAGTACCCACCACTTAGTGTCAAATGTACTTAGCTTCCTCCTCCCATCACTTCCGGAAATAGAGGTGGCATGTAAAACCCCTGTGAGGTTATCATCAGCCAGGAGTTCTCAGTATCTGACATGACAGGGCACCCCACAGGGGGAACTAGGGGATTGCCACTATCACTGGGAATTGGGATGTGAACTACTCTTTGGAAGTAACACTTGCCTAGGATAGGACTCCATACTGTCTTCTCTTCACCAGAATGGCTATCTTCCTTCACTTGAAGCCCCAGAGGCTCTGGCTGGGCTTTTGGGAGAACCAAGAAGTAGAACGTCCATCATACAATTTTTATAGATAGGAGGAAATAAAGGGAAGAAGTGGTTTTGTATATTACTCTAATTGGTAAAATCAGGAAGCAATGCAAACCACAATGTGACCTGCATTTTAGAATTCTTTTCTGGCGGCCTTCTTATCTGTCATCTTGTGATGCCCAGATGAGCCCCCATCTAGGAGGTAGGCGGGTATCAGTGGTTCTTCTCATTCCCAGAAGAGGCTAGTGGGTGCACAGAGGCGAATGGGTGTGCCCAAAGCAGAGCTAATTAATGGCCATGTAGAGAGAAGATACAGATGTCTAAGTGCTGGTCCAGTTTCAAGTTTGCCAATCCTGCCTTCACCTGTGCTTGCTCCCTCCACATGTGGGTCAGCCTGGACTGTTCAGGGAGTTTTCTTTCACTTTCAGTCCTAGTGCTCAGTCATGTCTGACTCCTTGCGACCCCAGGCTCCTCTATCCATAGGATTCTCTCAGCAAGAATGCTGAAGTGGGTTGCCATTTCCTCCTCCAGGGGATCTTCCCGACCCAGGGATTGAACCTGCATCTCCTGCAGCTCCTGCATTAGCAGGCAGATTCTTTACCCAGGCATCACCTGGGAAGCCCCTGGTCAGTCCTCAGGAAAGGTCTAATGCTAGTTAGGAACTGGAGTTCCTGCCCTGTGGGCATCATAGGTGACGTTAGGAGCACAAGAGTTTGGCCCAAGAACTGCCACCAAAAACTCTGGTTTCTGTTTCACCTGGGATGGGGTCCAGGTACCTCAATGAGCAAAATGAGAAGCCTTTGAAAAACATATTAGGGAGAAAGAGAAGATAAGAACAACAAGAACTCACACACACTGCTGTAGAGAGTATAGTTCGATACATTCACTTTGAAAAACCACTTACTGTTATTTGCTCTGTTGGAAATTCCGTATGTATGGTACAGCATTTCCACTAACATGTGTATAGCCTACAAAGTGAGCCTCAAACCAACGGGAAACATGTACAAGAATGCTCATAAAAGCATTATTTGTAATAAGCCCAATATAGAAACAATTGAAATGTCCATCAACTATGGAAGAGATAATTGAATTGTGGTAGTCATGGAGTGGAATACTACACAGTAATGGAAATGAACACATCACAGATACATGCAGCAACACAGATCAGTCTTACAAATACAGTGTTAAAGGAAAGAAGCCAGACCCCAAATATTTCCTATTGTAGGCTTCCATTTACATGAAGTTCAAAAATAAGCATGTGTTTAGGGATGCACACTGTGATTATAAAATTATAAAGAAAAACATGGAAATGATTATGGCAAAAGTGATTATGTTCCATAGAGGGTGGAAATGGGGTGATTTACAATTGGATCTAAGCTACAGCTGACTGTGGCTCAGATCAGGAACTACTTATTGCAAAATTCAGACTTAAATTGAAGAAAGTAGGGAAAAACACTAGGCCATTCAGGTAAGACCTAAATTAAATCCCTTGTGATTATACAGGGGAAGTGACAAATAGATTCAAGGGCGTATATCTGATAGAGTGCCTGAAAAACTATGGATGGAGGTTTGTAATACTGTAGAGGAAGTGGTGATCCAAACCATTCCCAAGAAAAAGAAATGCAAAAAGGCAGAATTGGTTGTCTGAGAAGGCCTTGCAAATAGCTGAAAAAAGAAGAGAAGCAAACGGCAAAGGAGAAAAGGAAAGATATACTCATCTGATTGCAGAGTTCCAAAGAATAGCAAGGAGAGATAAGAAAGCCTTCCTAAGTGCTCAATGAGAAGAAACAGAGGAAAACAATAGAATGGGAAAGACTAGAGATCTCTTCAAGAAAATTAGAGATACCAAGGGAACATTTCATGCAAAGATGGGCACAATAAAGGACAGAAATGGTATGGACCTAACAGAAGCAGAAGATATTAAGAAGAGGTGGCAAGAATACACAGAAGAACTATACAAAAAATATCTTAATGACCCAGATAACCACAATGGTGTGATCACTCACCTAGAGTCAGACCTCCTGGAGTGTGAAGTTAAGTGGGTCTTAGGAAGCATCACTACACAAAAGCTAGTGGAGGTGATGAAATTCTAGCTGAGCTATTTCAATACTAAAAGATGATGCTGTGAAAGTGCTGCACTCAATATGCCAGCAAATTTGGAGAACTCAGCAGTGGCTGCAGGACTGGAAAAGGTCTGTTTCATTCCAATCCCAAAGAAAGGCAATTGCAAAGAATGCTCAAATTACTGCACAATTCCACTCATCTCACACACTAGCAAAGTAATGCTTAAAATTCTCCAAGCCAGACTTCAACAGTTCGTGAACCGAGAACTTCCAGATGTTCAAGCTGGATTTAGAAGGCAGAGGAACCAGAGATCAAATTGCCAATGTCTGCTGGATCATCGAAAAGGCAAGAGAGCTCCAGAAAAACATCTATTTCTGCTTTATTGACTATGCCAAAGCCTTTGACTGTGTGGATCACAATAAACTGCAGAAAATTCTTCAAGAGATGGGAATACCAGACCGCCTGACCTGCCTCTTGAAAAACCTATATGCAGGTCAGGAAGCTACAGTTAGAACTGGACATGGAACAACAGACTGGTTCCAAATAGGAGGAGGAGTACATCAAGGCTGTATATTGTCACCCTGCTTATTTAACTTATATGCAGAGTACATCATGAGAAACGCTGGGCTGGAAGAAGCACAAGCTGGAATCAAGATTGCCGGGAGAAATACCAATAACCTCAGATATGCAGATGACACCACCCTTATGGCAGAAAGTGAAGAACTAAAGAGCCTCTTGATGAAAGTGAAAGAGGAGAGTGAAAAAATTGGCTTAAAGCTCAACATTCAGAAAACTAAGATCACGGCATCCAATCCCATCACTTCATGGCAGATAGATGGGAAACAGTGGAAATAGTGAGAGACTTTATTATTTTAGAGTTTCAAAATCACTGCAGATGGTGACTACAGCTATAAAATTAAAAGACGCTTACTCCTTGGAAGAAAAGCTATGGCCAACCTAGACAGCATATTAAAAAGCAGAGACATTACTTTGCCAACAAAGGTCCGTCTAATACAAGCTATGGTTTTTCCAGTAGTCATGTATGGATGTGAGAGTTGGACTATAAAGAAAGCTGAGCGCAGAAGAATTGATGCTTTTGAGCTGTGGTATTGGAGAAGACTCTTGAGAGTCCCTTGGACTGCAAGGAGATCCAGCCAGTCCATTCTAAAGGAGATCAGCCCTGGGTGTTCTTTGGAAGGAATGATGCTAAAGCTGAAACTCCAGTTCTTTGGCCACCTCCTGCAGAGTTGACTCATTGGAAAAGACTCTGATGCTGGGAGGGATTGGGGGCAGGAGGAGAAGGGGATGACAGAGGATGAGATGGCTGGATGGCATCACAGACTCGATGGACAAGAGTTTGGGTGAACTCCGGGACTTGATGATGGACAGGGAGGCCTCGCGTGCTTTAATTCATAGAGTCACAAAGAGTCGGACACGACTGAGCAACTGAACTGAACTGATTCATTGGAAGGACTGATGCTGAAGCTGAAGCTCCAATACTGTGGCCACCTTATGGGAAGAACTAACTCCTTAGAAAAAACCTGATGCTGGGAAAGATTGAAGGCAGGAGAAGGGGACGACAGAGGGTGAGATGGTTGGGTGGCATCACCAACTCAATGGCCATGAGTCTGAGCAAGCTCTGGGAGTTGGTGATGGACAGGGAGGCCTGGCATGCTGCAGTTCATGGGGTCACAAAGAGTCAGACAGGACTGAGCAACTGAACTGAACTGAGGTTCTGCCCCCTGGCCAAGGCACCGTCCCCTACCATCTACTCTCCTACCATTAGGCTTCTCTCCTCCAGATCCAAACTGCTTGCCCAGGGCTCCGCCCTCCCTCTCAGGCCCCGCCCCACCTAGCCCCAGCCAGGGCTAGGCTCTCCTGAGAAGCTCTCCTCAGCCCACCAAAATTAGCCTATTTGTGGAAAGCCCTGAGATTCCGGTAGTTAAGAAAGCCTTTAAGCTCAATCGTCGGCGCTCTCCTTCCCTCCCTCAGCAACTCCCAAGGCCTCCTTCCTGCCCCAGCTGCGGCCCTTTAACATGGTTGCCGCTTTGGCGGCTGTCGTCTTTCAGTGGCTAGAATTGG
Source organism: Bos indicus x Bos taurus (assembly GCF_003369695.1). Taxonomy (NCBI): domain Eukaryota; kingdom Metazoa; phylum Chordata; class Mammalia; order Artiodactyla; family Bovidae; genus Bos; species Bos indicus x Bos taurus. The sequence continues at coordinate 50,041,656 of NC_040080.1, forward strand.
GTTTCTCCTGCAGCCTTGCAGGTTGAACCCAGGGGAACTGCCTGGGGTCAGAGGTTTCGAGGAGTGATGAGATACCAGACACTCTGGACCTCCAGCTCTTCCCAGAGAGCAGTGGGCAGTGGCAGAGGGGGCAGGGACAACAGGCAGGCCTAGGGTAGCGAGGCTGAGCCGCGCTGAGGTGAGGTGACATCTGGCTTGCTGCTTGGGGCATGTGGGGGAAGGGCTGGGTCCCGCGAGGGTGGAGGGGGTCACGTGGAGGGACCGGGCCTGGGTTTGGGGTGTCGTGGCCCCAGGAAACCCAAGAGCAAGCATTTGCTGAACCTTTCCTGAGTGCCTGGCCCTGAAAATACAGTGGTAAGCAAAATGCTGACAGTCCAGTTGGGGAGACACGGTCAGTAAACACATCCTCACAAATGTATAATTATGTAATTACAAATTGTGAGGAGAGTTGTGAAAGGAAAATGCAGGGGACTCTGTGAGTCTCCTAGGGGTAAGGATAAACTTCCCTCTGGAAGCTTCTTGGTTAGTTCTAAACCTGAATCCTGGCACTGCCACTTACAAACTGGGTGTCCTGGACAAAGTGGGTGGTCAAGCTGTGCCATGGAATCTTGGGTCAGAAATGAAGCTTGACTCTAAAACTTTGTGTAAGCGGGCTTTAGGAAGTCTAGAAAGATGGAAGCTTGGCAGCTACTTAGAATATGTATTTATTTATGCCGCTCCAGTCTGTGTCCCCTCTGCTGTGGTCTGAATGTTTGAATCCACTCAGAAATTCATATATTGAAATCCTCATGCAATTTGATGGTGATGGCATTAGGTGGTGGGACCTTTGGGGGTGATTAGGTCATAAAGGTGGAACTCTCACAAATATAATTAGTGCCCTTATAGAAAAGGCCTGCGTGAGCTCCCTTGCCTCTTCCTCTAGGTGAAGACATAAGAAGTCTGCAACCCTCACCCACCCATGCTGGCACCCTGATCTTGACTTCCAGCCTCCAGAACTGTGAGAGGTAAATTTCTGTTGTTTATAAGTCACCTAGTCAGTGGTATTTTGTTGCATGCGTGCTCAGTTGTGTCCATCTCTTTGTGACCCTATGGACTGTAGCCCGCCAGGCTCCTCTGTCCATGGGGTTTTCCAGGCAAGAATACTGGAGTGGGTAGCCATTTCCTCCTCCAGGGGATCTTCCTGACCCAGGGATTGAACCCCGCATCTCCTGCATTGGCAAGCAGACTCTCTACCACTGTGCCGCCAGTTAAGCCCCTTATAAATGTTTATTCCTTGTTATTCCGTTATTCTATGTCTTGGAGTCTCCACTAAGCAAGTAATGAAATTAAAAGTCTTAACTTACAAAAAAAAAAAGAAAAAAAAAAGTCTTACAGAGCTATTGACTGATGCCATTATGATAAAACCCCAAATAATAAAACCTTAAATAATAAGCAACCTAATCTGCCAACAGTAGGGAAGTTGCTTAAGCTAAGGACAGTATGGCCACATGAAGCAATACTATTCAGGTTCCAAAAAAACCCAAGTGTTTCTGGGAATTCCCTGGTGATCCAGTGGTTAGGACTACATGCTTTCATTGCTGAGGTCGGGGAACTAAGATCCTGCAAGCTGCTTGGTCAAAAACAAACAAAACTAAAATGTTTCAGTATATAATTTCATAGGGAGAAATGTGTTACAGTAACAAATGAAACAGTTTATAAAATTCTATATGATATGATCACAATTGTGAATATATATTTTAAAAAAAACCCTAAAAATCTATTTTCTGTTGAGCTTCCCAGGTGGTACAGTGGTAAAGAATCCACCTGTGCAGGAGATGCAGGAGGGTTGGGTTTGATCCCTGGGTCAGGAATATTCCTGGGGGGAGGAAATGGCAACCCTGTCTAGTATTCTTGCCTGGACAACTCCATGGACAGAGGAGCCTGGTGGGCTACAGTCCATGGAGTCAAAGAGTTGGACATAACTGAACATGTACGCATGTGATTATCTTTGGTCGGTGGGTGAATGGCACATTGGTCTACCTGCTGATGTTCCATTCCCATCACTGGTCTTAGCTACTGGTGAAGTTCAACCACAGTGGCCGTTCTGCTCTGCAAACTCCACAAGGACACCAGAGTGTCAGCACTTAGATGCACTCTTGAGACTGGAAGGGTCTTCTGCCAAGCCTCAGTGTGACTCTTCCACCCATGAGTAGACTCAAAGAAGGCAGCATGGAGGAGAGGGCATAAGACTTGGGAGCCAGAGAATCTATATTTAAATCCTGGCTTGGCCACAAAAGAGTGGTGAGACTTTTGTCTCACCTATACATTTCTGCACCTTGAGTTCCTCATCTGTAAAGTAAGGGGAGTGGACTGAGATGATCTCTGAGGTGCCTTTGGACTTTAACATTTGCCTTTTGTTTGACCAGTATTGTCGAACACCTCTGTACCAGACAGTATTCCAGACATTGGGAATAAATAGGAAAACAAGGCAAAGGTCTGTCCCCTTCCTATAAACTGTGAGAGAGTTGTAGCGCTATTGTTTAGGCGCATCATTTCCTGTAATGAGTTTTTAAGTGCCCCTGCCTTCCTTTCAGCTCTTTTCTCCTCAGTTTCACTTTACAAACTTTTATTTTTGTGTTGTCAAGATTCATACTTTTAAATTCTGTTGGGTTGGGCAGTGATACTTAACCCTTCCATACTTCGTCTATTCATTGATTCTAAATAAATCAATAAATCAATAACTATTTTTCGTCACATAGTCAAGTTGTTTCCTTTTATTACATTTCCTTTTGGACACTGCTTTTTATCTCCTGGGGTTTTTAATCGCCTTTCTTTTTCTTATACAATTTGCCTGTCTCATATTTTCAATTTAAAAAGAAATCTCTTCCTCATAACAGGTATAGCAGTCATGGTTGAATCAGAGAGCAGAATCATCACGCATGTAATGGGAGACAGGATTCATTATGGGAGCTACACATGTTATATCTCTAGATCTGTCTCCACCATGAGAGGGAAGAAACAGATCCCTCCTCTCACTCCAGATTCCTCTGACTCATGTGTTCAAGACCTGCTGCTGCTAAGTTGCTTCAGTCGTGTCCAACTCTGTGTGACCCCATAGATGGCAGCCCACCAGGCTCCCCCATCCCTGGGATTCTCCAGGCAAGAACACTGGAGTGGGTTGCCATTTCCTTCTCCAGTGCATGAAAGGGAAAAGGGAAAGTGAAGTTGCTCAGTCATGTCCGACTCTTCATGACCCCATGGACTGCAGCCTACCAGACTCCTCCATCCATGGGATTTTCCAAGCAAGAGTACTGGAGTGGGGTGCTCTTCAAGACCTCAGTTCAGTTCAATTCAGTCGCTCAGTCGTGTCCAACTCTGCGACCCCATGAATCGCAGCACGCCAGGCCTCCCTGTCCATCACTAACTCCTGGAGTTTACTCAAATTCATGTCCATTGAGTTGGTGATGCCATCCAGCAATCTCATCCTCTGCTGTCCCCTTCTCCTCCTGCCCCTAATCCCTCCCAGCATCAGAGTCTTTTCCAATGAGTCAACTCTTCCCATGAGGTGGCCAAAGTATTGGAGTTTCAGCTTTAGCATCAGTCCTTCCAGTGAACACCCAGGACTGATCTCCTTTAGAATGGACTGGTTGGATTTCCTTGCAGTCCAAGGGACTCTCAAGGGTCTTCTCCAACACCACAGTTCAAAAGCATCAATTCTTCGGCACTCAGCTTTCTTCACAGTCCAACTCTTACATCCATACATGACCACATGACCACATACATGGAAAAACCATAGCCTTGACTAGATGGACCTTTGTTGGCAAAGTAATGTCTCTGCTTTTTAATATGTTATCTAGGTTGGTCATAACTTTCCTTCCAAGGAGTAAGCGTCTTTTAATTTCATGGCCGCAATCACCATCTGCAGTGATTTTGGAGCCCAAAAAAATAAAGTCTGACACTGCTTCCACTGTTTCCCCATGTACTTCCCATGAAGTGATGGGACCAGATGCCATGATCTTCGTTTTCTGAATGTTGAGCTTTAAGCCAACCTTTTCACTCTCCTCTCTCACTTTCATCAAGTGGCTCTTTAGCTCATCTTCACTTTCTGCCATAAGGGTGGTGTCATCTGCATATCTGAGGTTATTGATATTTCTCCCGGCAATCTTGATTCCAGCTTGTGTTTCTTCCAGCCCAGCATTTCTCATGATATACTCTGCATAGAAGTTAAAGAGCCTTGCTATTCAAAGTGTGGTCTTTGCTATTCAAAGCATCAACTTCACCTTGGACTTTGTTAAAAATGCAGAATCTGAATTTTAGTCAGGTCCTGGTACATTTTTATGTCCAGTAAAGTTTGAGAAGCTCTGGTCTGGGTTGCCTGTGGAGCCTGCCATTTTCTTCCTTGTCTATTTAGCTTATTGCATTGAGGCCTCCTGTCCCCACTGACCCTAAAATTGCTAACTTTATTCCTGAGGCTTTTCAGAGCCTGTACCCTCAATGCCTGAGAAGGCACTGTTATTGTTGTTATCAGTAGTAATAATAAAATAATAGGTACTGTTTATCGATTATTTACTATGTCATTGATATTGTGTTAAGCACTTTGTATTGCCTCATTTCTTGCTCAAAATCTTCTATTGCATATTATCACCATATAATAGATGAAAAAATGAGGTGAAGTCACTTGCCCAAAATCACACTGCAAGAAACTGATGCATCAGGGGTTCAAATCCAACTTGTATGACTCTCGAGTCTGTATTTTAAAATATTGAGATATATACACAGTCACGTGTCATAACTGTATAGATGCCTCTCAAGCCTTCTTCCTGCTCCCTTCAAGGTACTAACTTTCCAAGGGTAGTTTCTACCCTGACTTCTACTGTTTAGGTTGTTTGCCAGTTTTTGCACTTAGTATAAATGGCATGACATAGGAAACTTATTTTGCCATGATGGAGCTACCTATCAACCACCTTGGACTTCCAGTTTTTGTGAGGAAACCCGTTCTCTGGTATCTTTTGTTCAACATTGTGGGATTCATGCATGTTGTTTGTGTGTGGTATAGGTTTGTTGTATATGGCCTTTATTATGTTGAGGTAGGTTCCTTCTATACCTGTTTTCTGGGATTTATTTTTTATCATAAATGGGTGTCAAATTTTGTCCAAAGCATTTCTGCATCTGTTAAGATTATCATATAGTTTTTATCTTTCAATTTGTTAATATGCATGTGGTGTAGATTGTTTATTCTCATTCTTGTGTGAATCTGCCTCAATGTAGTCACCTGATCTACTATTGATGGACATTTGGGTGACTTCCCAGTTTTAGGCTCTTATGGATATATGAACATTCTGTACATATCTTATGGTGAACATAAGGATGGGTTTCTTTCTAGGTCAATTCTAGGAGTAGAATTGCTGGGTCACAGAGTACATGTATATCCAGCGTTATTCAGTGCTGAAGTGGATGTACTGTTCACACTCCTATCAGCTGTATCTAAGAGATCTGGGTTGCCAACATCTTTAATCTTTTGAGACATTTCATCTTTTTCATTTTAGCCATTCCGGTGGGTATGTAGTCAAAGCCTGTGTATATCTTTCACCTTTTTAGTGGATGCTATTGGTTTAGTGGCCACTAATGGTTGCCCCACTCCAGTACTCTTGCCTGGAAAATCCCATGGACGGAGGAGCCTGGTGGGCTGCAGTCCATGGGGTCGTGAAGAGTCGGACACAACTGAGCGACTTCACTTTCCCTTTTCCCTTTCATGCATTGGAGAAGGAAGTGGCAACCCACTCCAATGTTCTTGCCTGGAGAATCCCAGGGATGGTGGAGCCTGGTGGGCTGCTATCTATGGGGTCACACAGAGTCGGACACGACTGAAGTGACTTAGCAGCAGCAGCAATGGTTGCCTAAGAATTGCCAGAATCCAGTATCAACCTTTCTTTTCTTTTGTCTCCATACCTTTCCATGGGCTTTGGCAGAAGTGGCATTGGCCACGTTTCCATGTCTGGGCTTTATTTAACTGAGGGTAATCCTACTCTCCTTAGTAATAATCAGTTTGAGAATGGGCAGGTGATACCACCCTGTCTGAAGAATCTTCAGGAAGTCTGTTGGGAGGATTTGGGTAAAGTTTCCTTAGTCTTAAGAGGGAACCATAGGAAAAGGTGATCTTCTTAGATATTGTCGTGTCCAGATGTGATGTCATATTTGGGATTTCTCTCATCTTGCTGCTAGCTTTGGGATGAAGCAATGTTCTCTTTAACCTTATGAGCTGGTGAATCAAGTACCTTGGACTTCTAGTTTTTGTGAGATAGTTTGTTCCCTTCTGTTTAAACCAGATTGAGGTTTCTGTTTCTTGAGTCCTAATGGATACAACTTTTTCTTTAAAGTTGGTGCCCACCAACGCCTGTGGGAAGAAAACTCAACTGCTTCTTCCTGGTGGTCTTCCCTATGGGCTTCCGGTGAAGGAAAGCCCCTAGTCTCCATTCACTGAGGCCTAAGGGATAGAAAAGGAAGAGCATGAGCTCCTGAGGCAGGTGCTTTGGGAGACAAGTCCTGACTCTTGCACTTGCTACAGTGTGTAGAGTGTGACCCTCAACAAGTGCTTCATCTCCTTGAACCTTAGTTTTCCCATCTGTAACCTGGGGGCCAAGGATCTCAACTGACCTCACAGGATGTTTGTGAGATTCAAATGAGGTATTGGAAGGGGAAAGTTTTCATAATGCATCACGGACTGCAGAGATGTCAGGGCCAGCACCCCTCATAGACACACTGTCCTCTCAAAGCCAGTTGGTGTTGGAGCTGGGGCTTGATCTGATCTCCTGACCTCCGATGCAACATGATCTCTATCAAAACATGACTCGGCCTCACTACCTAGGATGTCATCTCATTCTTTTCTGCCCTTTCTCCATTTCAAGGCTTGACTAGGCCCTGAAACAGGACTGTGTCAGTTTCTGGGGCCATTTCTGTGAACCAGATCATCCCCGCCCCCCAGCTGGTGGTGCTCCATTGAGCCCAGCTTTGCCAGGCCTGGGTCATAATGCGTCAGCCTGGATGGGTTTTTGTTGTCTCTTTGGGCTGCACACCCCCCTTGCCTATGGCTACTCTTGCTCATTTCTCTTGGGAGCTGCCTAGCTGCAAAAAAAAGGCCTTTGGAAACCTTTTCTTTTGAACTAGGCTTTATTGAATTTCACCTCCATTTTTTTTTTTCCTTTCCAAATAGGAACATCATTTATCTTGGACTTTAAGTTGCAGAGCTCTTTAAGAGCTTTCTCTTTCCCCAGCTGCATTTGTTGACACACAGTCAATCTGTTTCTTGCCTCCACTCCCCTCCTCCTCCTCTACCCCCCAAGCAGGCCATAAAGTGTCTACAGCTGTGCCTTTATTACCCATCCCTTTCTATGCCCGCAAGGGGGACGAGCTGAAATATAGCACAGCCATTACCGCTGACAAAAAGGGACAATTTAAAAACATTTTTGCTTTTCTTTGGGAAAGCTGATGGCACAAAAGAAGGTGCATCATTTTATTGTAAAATGCTTTTAAAATATGGGTCACTTGGCCATAATCAGCCCCAAAGGACAGAAAAGTTCAAAGCGTGAAAGCAGGCACACAGATATCCAGTTCCCCCACCCTTGTCTTTTAAATTATGCTAACTGACACCAAGAAAAACAGGGATAGGTGTCTCCAGCTAACCCAGGCCCTCCGTTGTCTCCAACTCCCTCTTCTCCTTAAAGTAAAGAGCACATAAAATAAGTTTGCTGGGTCTGGAATGGCCACCTCCAGATCAGCAGGACTTTTTACTTTTTGCTTCTGTTTCAGAAAGAGTTGGGGCTTCCCTGGTGGCTCAGTGGTAAAGAATCTACCTGCAGTGCAGGAGATGTGGGTTCGATCCCTGGATTGGGAAGATCCCCTGGAGGAGAGCATGGCAACCCACTCCAGTATTCTTGCCTGGAAAATCCCATGGACAGAGGAGCCTGGCGGGCTACAGTCCATGGGGTCACAAAGAGTCGGACAGTACAGAAGCAACTTAGCATGCACGCACGCAGAAAGCATTAAGATCAGGAGGCTTACGGCCTGGTCCTTTAAGATGGGATAATTTTCTCAGCTCTGTTGAAGAGGAAACTCTTAATGTGTTTGCTGAGGGGTTTCAGAGGTGGAGGGCTGCCCAAAGGCTACCTGTGTGTGTCTGACCAGGTGAAGGGAGAGAGCACAGAGGGCAGGAGGGAAGTGTGCAGGGTAGAGTAGGCAGGGGAGTAGTTTCTCTTAGGGCTGCACCCAGTCTGCAATCTTAAAGGTGTGATATTGACGGAAGCTTGTTAGGATGATGACGAGAGAGACCAGAGGTAGAGAGTGAAACGAAACACACAGCCTTCAGGGAAGATGGCCAAGTGGTGTCCGCTTGACATCCACCCCCAGGAAGCTGCCTTCTCTTATGATTTGGGTTTGGGATTGACAGTTGGGCCATAGGAAATAGGACTGGGTTTTGTAATGACATTGGAATGAGGGCTGTTAAAAAACAAGCTTCAACTGAGTGAAGTTTAAAGATCAAATTGACTCATTTAACAAATGATCTGGCAAGTAGAAAGGAGCTCTGAGAAGTTGAACAAAATAGAAGGCTCTTACAGGCAGAAGGGGAAAAGACTGAATTATTTTAGGCTTGTAACCTACCTATGGGAATGGAAGGGGACTATGGGTCTGATCACCTCATTGTGCTGATAGGAAAAGTCCAGACTGACTCCTTAAGACTACATTCCCCGGGTCCAGGTCTTTTACCTCCTTCAGTTCAGTTCAGTTCAGTCACTCAGTCGTGTCTGACTCTTTAAGACCCCATGAATTGCAGCACGCCAGGCCTCCCTGTCCATCACCAACTCCTGGAGTTTACTCAAACTCATGTCCATCGAGTCGGTGATGCCACCCAGCCATCTCATCCTCTGTCATCCCCTTCTCCTCCTGCCCCCAATCCTTCCCAGAGTGTGAGATGAGTGCAATTCTGCAGTAGTTTGAGCATTCTTTGGCATTGCCTTTCTTTGGGATTGGAATGAAAACTGACCTTTTCCAGTCCTGTGGCCACTGCTGAGTTCTCCAAATTTGCTGGCATATTGAGTGCAGCACTTTCACAGCATCATCTTTCAGGATTTGAAATAGCTCAACTGGAATTCCATCACCTCCACTAGCTTTGTTCATAGTGATGCTTTCTAAGGCCCACTTGACTTCACATTCCAGGATGTCTGGCTCTAGGTGAGTGATTACAGCATCGTGATTATCTGAGTCGTGAAGATCTTTTTTGTACAGTTGTATTCATCTCACACGCTAGTAAAGTAATGCTCAAAATTCTCCAAGCCAGGCTTCAACAGTACGTGAACCGAGAACTTCCAGATGTTCAAGCTGGTTTTAGAAAAGGCAGAGGAAAAAAAAATAAAAATAAAAAATAAAAAAAAAAAGAAAAGGCAGAGGAACCAGAGATCAAATTGCCAACATCCACTGGATCATGGAAAAAGCAAGAGAGTTCCAGAAAAACATCTATTTCTGCTTTATTAACTGTGCCAAAGCCTTTGACTGTGTGGATCACAATAAACTGTGGAAAATTCTGAAAGAGATGGGAATACCAGACGACCTGACCTGCCTCTTGAGAAACCTATATGCAGGTCAGGAAGCAACAGTTAGAACTGGACATGGAACAACAGACTGGTTCCAAATAGGCAAAGGAGTATGTCAAGGCTGTATATTGTCACTCTGCTTATTTAACTTATATGCAGAGTACATCATGAGAAATGCTGGACTGGAAGAAGCACAAGCTGGAATCAAGATTGCTGGGAGAAATATCAATAACCTCAGATATGCAGATGACACCACCCTTATGGCAGAAAGTGAAGAGGAACTAAAAAGCCTCTTGATGAAAATGAAAGAGGAGAGTGAAAAAGTTGGCTTAAAGCTCAACATTCAGAAAATGAAGATCATGGCATCTGGTCCCATCACTTCATGGGAAATAGATGGGGAAACAGTGGAAACAGTGTCAGACTTTATTTTTCTGGGCTCCAAAATCACTGCAGATGGTTACTGCAGCCATGGAATTAAAAGATGCTTACTCCTTGGAAGGAAAGTTATGACCAACCTAGATAACATATTCAAAAGCAGAGACATTACTTTGCCAACAAAAGTCCATCTAGTCAAGGCTATGGTTTTTCCAGTGGTCATGTGTGGATGTGAGAGTTGGACTGTGAAGAAAGCTGAGCCCTGAAGAATTGATGCTTTTGAACTGTGGTGTTGGAGAAGACTCTTGAGAGTCCCTTGGACTGCAAGGAAATCCAACCAGTCCATTCTAATGGAGATCAGTCCTGGGTGTTCATTGGAAGGACTGATGCCGAGGCTGAAACTCCAATACTTTGGCCACCTCATGCGAAGAGTTTACCTCCTTAGGTAAGTTTATTCCTAGGTATTTTATTCTTTCTGATGCAATAGTAAATTTCCTATATTTCTCTTCCTGCTATTTTGTTGTTAGTGTGTAGAAATGCAACAGATTTTTGTGTATTAATTTTCTATCCTGCAATCTTATGAGATTCATTGATGAGCTCTAGTAGTTTTCTGGTGGTATCTTTGGGATTTTCTATGTATAGTATCATATCATCTGCAGATAGTGACATTTTTACTTCTTTTCCAGTTTGATTTCCTTTTCTTCTCTGATCACTGTGGCTAGGACTTCTAATACTATGTTAATTGAAAGTGGTGAGAGTGGATATCCTGGTCTTGTTTCTGATCTTGGAGGAAATGCTTCCACCTTTTCACCATTGAGTGTGATGTTAGCTGTGGCCTTTAATATGTTAAGATATGTTCCCCCTATACCCACTTCCTGCAGAGTTTTTTTTTTTAATCATAAATGGATGTTGGATTTTGTTAGAAGCTTTTTCTGCCTCTATTGAGATGATCATATGGTTTTTATTCTTCAATTTGTTAGGTTGATGTATCACATTGATTGATTTGCCAATATTGAGAAATACTTGCATCCCTAGGATATATCCGACTTGATCATGGTGTATGATTCTTTTAATGTATTGCTAGATTTGGTTTGCTAATATTTTGAGGATTTTTGCATCCATGTTCATCAGTGGTATTGGTCTGTAATTTTCTTTTTTTGTAATGTATGTGTCTGGTTTTGGTATCAGAGTGATGCTGGCCTCATAGAATGAGTTCAGAAGTGTTCCTTCCTCTGCAATTTTTAGAATAGTTTGAGAAGGAGAGATGTTAACTCTTCTTTAAATGTCTGGTAGAATTCATCTGTGAGCCATATGGTCCTGGACTTTAGTTTGTTGGGAGTTTTAAAATTACTTATTCAATTTTGTTACTGATAATTGGTCTGTTCAATTTTATATTTATTCTTGGTTCAGTCTTGGGAGATTTTACCTTTCTAAAAAGTTGTCCATTTTATTGGCATATAGTTGTTCATAGTAGTTTCTTATGGTCCTTTGTATTTCTGTGGAGTCGTTGTAACTCTCTTTTTATTTCTGATTTTATTGGTTTGGGTCCTTTTCTTCTTAATGAGTCTAGCTAAAGGCTTATCAATTTCATTTATCTTTTCCAAGAACCAGCTTTTAATTTCATCGATTTTTTTCTATTGTTTTTTAATCTCCATTTCATTAATTTCTGTTCTGGTCTTTATGATTTCTTTCCTTCTCACTTTGGGTTCTATTCTTCTTTCTCTAGTTCCTTTAGGTGTAAGGTTACATTGTTTATTTGCACTTTTTCTGGTTTCCTGAGGTAAATTTGCATTGCTATAAACTTCCCTTTTAGAGCTGCTTTGGCTGTGTCCCATAGTTTTTTGATCACTGTATTTTTGCTTTCATTTGTCTCCAGGTATATTTGATTTCCTTTTTCCTTCTCGAGCCCAGCTTGATTGCTAGCTAGTTAAATGATCTAACCTTTTGGCGTCCATTTGCCATCTGTAAGGTAGGAACACAACCGTGGCTATGCTTTCAGGTTGTTGTGAGGACTAAAATGAGATTAATCATACAAAGCCCTTAGTGTCTTAGAGTAGGTACTCATTTCATCTAGTTCTTATTATTCCTGAGAACTCAGAGATGAGGAAAAAGAGGCTGGTGGATGGTGTCCTCCCTTCCTTCCTTTTCTTTCAGCCTGTCTGGCTGCTTTACAAGGAAGAGAGCAGTTTTTTAGGACTGGTTTCTTCAGAATTGACTGTACATCATTCTGTTAGTTGGTGTGGTACAGTAAGGTAAAACGTAATTTCAGGGTCATTACAGCTAGGCATGAAATTCTTGCTCTGCCACCTCCAACTTTGTGACTTCAAACAAGTTATCTTCCTGAGCCTCCGCTTTCTCATCAGTTAAAAGGTATAGGAATCCTTGTTGATGTGCATACTGAGATTATGTAACTTTTACCTCTGTTCTTTCCTGAGAGTCTGCCTCTTTTGTGTTTTGCACTGGAAAAAGCAGGAGTGTGCAATATAATAGAATATTGATATGGGATGATGAAAATGAAGCCAAGACTCTTCAGAATATATAAATGAGGATCTCTAGGATTTGACTCTGAAAGATTCTCCAGGGGAGAGACGCTTCTGCTAAGTACTTATGGCGCTGTTCTGAGTTTCACCTTCACTGTTCTCTCAATTTGGGTCCTACTGTTTCCACTTTGCTTGATCATGATGATGATGCTGATGATGATAAAAGCAAGCTGAGATATCCCAATTTATAACAAGAAATCTGCATTTGGTCTTCTTTCGGTTCCTGATCTAGGGGTCCTAAAACCCTTGGGATTTCCTAAGTAATGAGAGCCCAAAATGTGTCTTTTGTTACATTAATGAGGTGACTTTTGGAAACAGCCTATGGATAAGGGCTAGTTTCTGGGGGAATCAACCAGGTGATTAGAGGGGTGAGACTTAGAGTCTCACTCCCTGATCTCCAGGGAGGGGGTCAGATTGAATCAGTCACCGATGGCCAATGAAGTAATCAATCACACCTGTGTCACAAGGCCTCCCTGAAAACCCAAAACAGGGTTTAGAGAGCTTCTAGGTTGGTAAACCGGAGAAGGCAATGGCAACCCACTCCAGTGTTCTTGTCTGAAGAATCCCAGGGATGGCAGAGCCTGGTGGGCTGCCGTCTATGGGGTTGCACAGAGTTGGACACGACTGAAGCGACTTAGCAGTAGCAGCAGCAGCAGCAGCAGCAGCAGCAGCAGCAGCAGGTTCATAAATACCTAGAAGGTTTGGGGAGACTGCTGTGTTGCAAGAGCATAAGTTAAGCGCCCTTTCCCCATACCTGGCCCTGTGCATCTCTTCCATCTGGCTCTGACTTATATATCCTTTCCTAAGAAACTGGTAATCGGGAAACTAAAAGATTTCTCTGAGTTGTGTGAGCTACTCTTGCAAATTAAACTAAACGCAAGGAGTGGGTATGGAGCCTCCAATCTATAACCAGTTGGTCAGAAACATACGAAACAACCTGGGCTTGCAATGGGTGTCTGAAGGTGGAGGAAGGCAGTGTTGTACGACTGAGCTCTCAACCTGTAGGGTCTCCAGGTAGATGCTGTCAGACTTGCGTTGAATTGTAGGGCACCCAGCTGCTGTCAGAGACTTGTTTGCTGTGCGGCAACCACCCAGCCCCCTATTCTGGTGCCAGAAGTGTTGAAAGTAGAGCTGGTGTGAGAGAAAGGGGAAACTTAGAAGGAGGGCTGGGTTTTCCTGCTGCTGCTGCTAAATCACTTCAGTTGTGTCCGACTCTGTGCGACCCCATAGACGATAGCCCACCAGGCTCCCCGATCCCTGGGATTCTCCAGGCAAGAACACTGGAGTGAGTTGCCATTTCCTTCTCCAATGCATGAAAGTGAAAAGTGAAAGTGAAGTCGCTCAGTCGTGTCCGACTCTTAGCGACCCTACGGACTGCAGCCCACCAGGCTCCTCTGTCCACAGGATTTTCCTACTCACTAGTATTTTTGTTCTGGCTTGGGAGAAAACTCCCTTCCCTTGGTTGCCCCCCCATACAGCTAAGTCTGGTGAAAATGACAGGTGTTTTTCTTTTTTAATTAAAAAACAAGGGTCGGCCTTCCCTGGTGGTCCAGTGGTTAAGAATTCACCTGCCAATGCAGGGGACAGGGGTTGAATCCCTGGTCCGAGAAGGTTTTACATGCCACGGGACAGCTAAGCCCGTGCTCCACAGCTACTGAGCCCACATTCCCTAGAGCCTGTGAGCCACAGCTACTGAGCCTCTGTACTGTAACTACTGAAGGCCGTGCACCCTACACCCATGCTCTGGTACAAGAGAAGCCACTGCAATGAGGAGCCTGCGCTCACCACAGCTAGAGAAAGCCCATGCACAGCAGTGAAGACCCAGTGAAGCCACAAGTAAATAATAATTTTTTAAAAAATGGTAAACAAAGTGGAAATAAACACAGGGAGTGTAAGAAGCCTGGTGTTCTATGGGCTTCAGTTTTCTGACCCTGCAGTTGTTGGCTTGCCTGCTGCTGTATTTCACTTCAGTTCAGTCGCTCAGTCATGTCCGACTCTCTGCGACCCCATGAATTGCAGCACGCCAGGCCTCCATTACCAACTCCCAGAGTTCACCCAAACTCATGTCCATCGAGTCAGTGATGCCATCCAGCCATCTCATCCTCTGTCGTCCCCTTCTCCTCCTGCCCCTAATCCCTCCCAGCATCAGAGTCTTTTCCAATGAGTCAACTCTTCGCATGAGGTAGCCAAAGTATTGGAGCTTCAGCATCAGTCCTTCCAATGAACACCCAGGACTGATCTCCTTTAGGATGGACTGGTTGGATCTCCTTGCAGTCCAAGGGACTCTCAGGAGTATTTTCCAACAAAAGCATCAATTCTTTGGCCCTCACTTTCTTAACAGTTCAACTCTCACATCCATACATGATCACTGGAAAAACCATATAGCCTTGACTAGATGGACCTTTGTTGGCAGTGTAATGTCTCTGCTTTTGAATATGCTATCTAGGTTGGTCATAACTTTCCTTCCAAGGAGTAAGCGTCTTTTAATTTCATGGCTGCAGTCACCATCTGCAGTGATTTTGGAGCCCCCCAAAATAAAGTCTGACACTGTTTCCACTGTTTCCCCATCTATTTCCCATGAAGTGATGGGGCCAGATGCCATGATCTTAGTTTTCTGAATGCTGAGCTTTAAGCCAACTTTTTCACTCTCCTCTTTCATTTTCATCAAGAGGCTTTTTAGTTCCTCTTCACTTTCTGCCATAAGGGTGGTGTCATCTGCATATCTGAGGTTATTGATATTTCCCCTGGCAATCTTGATTCCAGCTTGTGCATCTTCCAGCCCAGCATTTCTCATGATGTACTCTGCATATAAGTTAAATAAACAGGGTGACAATATATAGCCTTGATGTACTCCTTTTCCTATTTGGAACCAGTCTGTTGTTCCATGTCCAGTTCTAACTGTTGCTTCTTGACCTGCATGTAGGTTTCTCAAGAGGCAGGTCAGGTGGTCTGGTATTCTCATCTCTTTCAGAACTTCCCACAGTTGATTGTGATCCACACAGTCAAAGGCTTTGGCATAGTCAATAAAGCAGAAGTAGATGTTTTCCTGGACTCTCTTGCTTTTTCAATGATCCAGTGGATGTTGGCAATTTGATCTCTGGTTCCTTTGCCTTTTCTAAAACCAGCTTTTCACATAGTATTACAAATACATAGTATTTGTAATATTTATTCTCTGGGTTTCCACCAACATATCATCAATTTTTCTAAAAAAGTATACTTTAAAACAAAATGTCCGGCTACCAAGTCTACTGCTATCAGTTAATTTCTATTTTACTTAATTGTATTGTTCAGCTCTAGATTTACTTATTTTGGGTTATTGTTTCCTTATCTGTTCTATCCTCATAATGGAGTTGATGTCTACAATTATTTAATTATAGTTTTCTGTAAGTTTTCCTTGGTTCTGTGCTTTTCTGTTTGTTTTGGTGTCTTTTTTAATTTAAATATAATTGATGTACAATATTGTATTAGTTTCAGGTGTACATCATAGTGATTTGGTACTTTTGCAGATTATATTCTGTTATAGGTTATTATGATAGTTAGAATTTCCTATGATAGTATATTATTGTTGCTTGTCTATTTTATATATACTAGAGTTAATTCCATACTCCAAATTTGTTCCTCCCCACTTTGCTCTTTCCTTTGGTAACCACAAGTTTTTTCTCTGTGAGTCTGATTTTGTTTTGCATATACATTCACTTGTATTATTTTTTTGTTTCCTCACAGAAGTGGTAGCATATAGTATTTGTCTTTCTCTGACTTATTCGCTAAGCGTAATATTCTTTAGATCTACCCATGTTGCTGCAAAAGCAGTATTTCATTCTCTTTTATGGCTGAGTGGTATTCCAATGTGTGTGTGTGTGTGTGCATACACACACATGTTTGAACATGCCACATTTTATTAATCTAGTCATCTGTTGATGGGCACTTGGGTTGCTTCTTTGTCTTGGTTATTTTAATTAGCACTGTGATGAACATTGGAGTACATGTATCTTTGCAAATTACTGGTTTCTTTTTTTTCCAATAAATATCTAGGAGGGAATTTTCTGGATTGTATAGTAGTTCTATTTTTAGTTTTTTAAGGAATCTTCATACTGTTTTCCATAATGGCTGCACCTACACTTCTACCAACAGTTTGGAGGGTTCCCTTTTCCCCACATGCTTGCCAACATTTATTTGTAGACATTTTGGTGATATACATTCTGACAGATGTGAGATGACACCTCCTTGTGGTTTTGATGTGCATTTCTCTAATAATGAGTGATATTTGAACATTTTTTGTATGCCTATTGGCCATCTGTATGTCTTCTTTGGAAAAATGTATACTCAACTTTTCTTTGCATTTTTGACTGGATTGTTCAGGTTTTTTGATATAAAGTTATATGAGTTGTTTGTGTAGTTTAGATGTTAACCCCTTGTTGGTCAAATCATTTGCAAAATATTTTCTCCCATTCTCTAGATTGTCTTTTCAGTTTTTTGAAAGTGTTCTTTGCTGCACACAAACTTTTAAATTTAATTAGGTCCAATTTGTTTATTTTTATTTCTTTTGCCTTAGGAGACTGATCCAATAAAATATTGTTATAATTTATGTCAAAGATTTCCCACCTATGTTTTCTTCCAGGATTTTTATGGTTAAAGGTCTTACACTTAGGTCTTTAAACATTTTGAGTTTATTTTGTATATGTAAGGGGCTGTTCATACTGTTTGAACTCCCCAGGTCAGTAGGTGCCCAATATGCTACTGGAGATCAGTGGAGAAGTAGCTCCAGAAAGAATGAAGGGATGGAGCCAAAGCAAAAAGAATACCCAGCTGTGGATGTGACGGGTGATAGAAGCAAGGTCCGATGCTGTAAAGAGCAATATTGCATAGGAACCTGGAATGTTAGGTCCATGAATCAAGGCAAATTGGAAGTGGTCAAACAGGAGATGGCAAGAGTGAATGTCAACATTCTAGGAATCAGCAAACTAAAATGGACTGGAACGGGTGAATTTAACTCAGATGACCATTATATCTACTACTGCAGGCAGGAATCCCTTAGAAGAAATGGAGTAGCCATCATGGTCAACAAAAGAGTCCGAAATGCAGTACTTGGATGCAATCTCAAAAACGACAGAATGATCTCTGTTCTTTTCCAAGGCAGACCATTCAATATCACAGTAATCCAAGTCTATGCCCCAACCAGTAACGCTGAAGAAGCTGAAGTTGAGCGGTTCTATGAAGACCTACAAGACCTTTTAGAACTAACATACAAAAAAGATGTCCTTTTCATTATAGGGGACTGGAATGCAAAAGTAGGAAGTCAAAAAACACCTGGAGTAACAGGCAAATTTGGCCTTGGAGTACGGAATGAAGCAGGGCAAAGACTAATAAGAGTTTTGCCAAGAAAATGCACTGGTCATAGCAAACACCCCCTTCCAACAACACGAGAAGACTCTACACATGGACATCACCAGATGGTCAACACTGAAATCAGATTGATTATATTCTTTGCAGCCAAAGATGGAGAAGCTCTATACAGTCAGCAAAAACAAGACTGGGAGCTGACTGTGGCTCAGACCATGAACTCCTTACTGCCAAATTCAGACTTAAATTGAAGAGCGTAGGGAAAACCACTAGACCATTCAGGTATGACCTAAATCAAATCCCTTATGATTATACAGTGGAAGTGAGAAATAGATTTAAGGGACTAGGTATGATAGAGTGCCTGATGAACTATGGATGGAGGTTCGTGACACTGTACAGGAGACAGGGATCAAGACCATCTCCATGGAAAAGAAATGCAAAAAAGCAAAATGGCTGTCTGAGGAGGCACTACAAATAGCTGTGAAAAGAAGAGAAGTGAAAAGCAAAGGAGAAAAGGAAAGATATAAGCATCTGAATGCAGAGTTCCAAAGAATAGCAAGAAGAGATAAGAAAGCCTTCCTCAGCGATCAATGCAAAGATATAGAGGAAAACAACAGAATGGGAAAGACTAGAGATTTCTTCAAGAAAATTACAGATACCAAGGGAACATTTCATGCAAAGATGGGCTCAATAAAGGACAGAAATGGTGTGGACCTAACAGAAGCAAAAGATATTAAGAAGAGGTGGCAATAATACACAGAAGAAATGTACAAAAAAGATCTTCACAACCAAGATAATCACGATGGTGTGATCACTGACCTAGAGCCAGACATCCTGGAATGTGAAGTCAAGTGGGCCTTAGAAAGCCTACGAACAAAGCTAGTGGAAGTGATGGAATTCCAGTTGAGCTATTTCAAATCCTAAAAGATGATACTATGAAAGTGCTGCACTCAATATGCCAGCAAATTTGGAAAACTCAGCAGTGGCCACAGGACTGGAAAAGGTCAGTTTTCATTCCAATCCCAAAGAAAGGCAATGCCAAAGAATGCTCAAACTACTGCACAATTGCACTCATCTCACATGCTAGTAAAGTAATGCTCAAAATTCTCCAAGCCAGGGTCAGCAATACGTGAACTGTGAATTTCATGATGTTCAAGCTGGTTTTAAAAAAGGCAGAGGAACCAGAGATCAAATTGCCAACATCTGCTGGATCATTGAAAAAGCAAGCGAGTTCCAGAAAACCATCTATTTCTGCTTTATTGACTATGCCAAAGCCTTTGACTGTATGGATCACAATAAACTGTGGAAAATTCTGAAAGAGATGGGAACACCAGAACACCTGACCTGCCTCTTGAGAAACCTATATGCAGGTCAGGAAGCAACAGTTAGAACTGGACATGGAACAACAGACTGGTTCCAAATAGGAAAAGGAGTACATCAAGGTTGTATATTGTCACTCTGCTTATTTAACTTATATGCAGAGTACATCATGAGGAACGCTAGGCTGGAAGAAGCACAAGTTGGAATCAAGATTGCTGGGAGAAATATCAGTAACCTCAGATATGCAGATGACACCACCCTTATGGCAGAAAGTGAAGAGGAACTAAAAAGCCTCTTGATGAAAGTGAAAGAGAGTGAAAAAGTTGGCTTAAAGCTCAGCATTCAGAAAACTAAGACCATGGCATCTGGTCCCATCACTTCATGGGAAATAGATGGGGAAACAGTGGAAACAGTGTCAGACTTTATTTTTTGGGGCTCCAAAATCAGTACAGATGGTGATTGCAGCCATGAAATTAAAAGACGCTTACTCCTTGGAAGGAAAGTTATGACCAACCTAGATAGCATATTCAAAAGCAGAGACATTACTTTGCCAACAAAGGTCTGTCTAGTCAAGGCTATGGTTTTTCCAGTGGTCATGTATGGAAGTGAGAGTTCGACTGTGAAGAAGGCTGAGTGCTGAAAAATTGATGCTTTTGAACTGTGGTGTTGGAGAATACTCTTGAGAGTCCCTTGGACTGCAAGCAGATCCAACCAGTCCATTCTGAAGGAGATCAGTCCTGGGTGTTCATTGGAAGGACTGATGCTAAAACTGAAACTCCAGTACTTTGGCCACCTCATGCGAAGAGTTGACTCATTGGAAAAGACTCTGATGCTGGGAGGGATTGGGGGCAAGAGGAGAAGGGGACGACAGAGGATGAGATGGCTGGATGGCATCACTGACTCAATGGACGTGAGTCTGAGTGAAATCCGGAGTTGGTGATGGACAGGGAGGCCTGGCGTGCTGCGATTCACGGGGTCGCAAAGAGTTGGACATGACTGCGTGATTGAACTGAACTGAACGGACTGTTCTAGTCTCATTGTTTTATATGTCCGGTTTTCCCAGAGAGCACCACTTGTTGAAGAAACTGTCTTTTCTCCATTGTAATTCTTGCCTCCTTTGTTAGATTAATGGCATGTGTGTGGGTTTATTTCTGATAAAAACTCATCAAAATGGGTGTAGAGGGAACATATCTCAACATAATAAAGCCATTTATGACAAACTCACAGACAGTATAATACTGAACAATGAAAAGCTTTTGAAAGCCCTCCCTCTAAATTCAGGAACAAGGCAAGGATGCCCACTGTCACCATTTCTGTTCAACATAGTATTGGAAGTCCTAGTCATAGCAATCAAACAAACAAACAAAAAAAGAAATAAAAGATATCCAAATTGGAAGGAAAGAGGGAAAACTGTCACTATTTGCAGATGACAATGGTACTGTGTATAGAGAACCCTAAAGTCACCATCCAAAGCTATTAGAACTAATAACAAGTTCAGCAAGGTTTCAGGATTCAAGATTAATATACAGTAATGTATTGCATTTCTATATGCTAATAAAGTGAAAAACTGAAGCTGAAGTGTTAGTGGCTCAGTCGTGTCTCTTTGTGACCCTATGGACTATAGCCCGCCAGGCTCCTCTGTCCATGGAATTCTCCAGGTAAGAATACTGGAGTGGGTGCCCATTTCCTTCTCCAGGGGATCTTCCTAACCCAGAGATCAAACCAAGGTCTCCTGCATCGCAAGCATATTCTTTACCATCCGAGCCACCAGGGAAGCCCTATATGCTAATAATGAAATATCAAAAAGAGAAAGTAAGAAAACAATCCTGTTTAAAGCTGCAACAAAACAAAACAAAAAACTAGGAGTAAACTTAACCAAGGAGGCTAAAGACCTATATGCTGAAAACTATAAAAAAATTGATGAAGGAAATTCAAAGAAATGGAAAGATATCTTGTGCTCTTAGATTGGAAGAATTATGAAAATGGCCATATTACCCCAATCTACAGATTTAATGCACTGCCTATTAAAATAATCATGCCATTTTTCACAGAACTGGAAGAAATAACCCTAAAATTTATATGGAATTGCCAAAGACCCCAAATTGCCAAAGCAGTCCTGAAACACAAAGAACAAAGCTGGAGCTATAACCCTCCCAGACTTCAGACTGTATTACAAAGCTGCAGTGTAGTATTGGTACAAAAACAGATTCATAGACTAATGAAATGGAATAGAGAGCCAAGGTCTCTAGTTTTCATACGAGAGTAAAAGTCACTCAGTCGTGTCTGACTCTTTGCTATCCCATGGACTAGACAGTCCATGGAATTCTCCAGGCCGAAATACTGGAATGGGTAGCCTTTCCCTTCTCGGGATGTTCCCAACCCAGGAATCGAATCCAGGTCTCCCACATTGCAGGTGGATTCTTTACCAGCTGAGCCACAAGGAGAAGACAAAGAATACTGGAGTGGGTAGCCTATCCCTTCTCCAGGGGATCTTCCCAACCCAGGAATCGAACCGGGGTCTCCTGCATTGCAAGTGGATTCTTTACCAACTGAGCTATCAGGGAAGCCAGCCTCAGTTTATTCTTCGGCAGAGTGGAACTAGTACTATTTCACTGGACATTGGGATGGTGTGCATAAGGTGGCTCAGAAAATGAGTTGCTATGTCTCCTGTGCATTCTCAACAGGGGTAAGCATGCCCTCAAGAGGGTAGACGGAGAAGGCAATGGCACCCCACTCAAGTACTCTTGCCTGGAAAACCCCATGGACAGAGGAGCCTGGTAGGCTGCAGTCCATGAGGTCGCTAAGAGTCGGACACGACTGAGCAACTTCACTTCGACTTTTCACTTTCATGCATTGGAGAAGGAAATGGCAACCCACTCCAGTATTCTTGCCTGGAGAATCCCAGGGATGGGGGAGCCTGGTGGGCTGCCGTCTATGGGGTCGCAGAGTCAGACACGACTGAAGCGACTTAGCAGCAGCAGCAGCAAGAGGGTAGAAATTGGTTAGGGAGTGGATCTTTTAAATATTGATATTCTGGAGTGGGAAGCTATTCCCTCTCCAGGGGATCTTCCTGACCCCAGGGATCTCTGACTGCTCTTTACATTTCTTCCTCCAGCTACACTGGACACCTTGTAGTTCTCCAGTCATTATTGGTATTATTGCTCTGAGGTCTTTGCACTTACTTGCTGTTCCCACTGCCTAGAGAGAATATCTGCTAGATGTTCACATTGCTTATTTCTTCACTACTTTCAGGTCTCTACTCAGATAACACTTTATCAGAGATGCCTTCACTGACACCATTTTATAAAACTTCTATCTGGACCTAACTCTGCTTTAGTTTCCATAGGTATTATTGCCACCTGACATGGCATCAGGGATCGTGGGCTTTATTAGGTTCACTGATACACTATATCTATTGTCTGTCTTTATCCAGAATTAAAACTCCTTAAGATCAGGGTCTTTATTTTGTTCACTTATGTGTACCTGAAGCAGGCCTGGGGCATTAGTATTCAGTGCGTATCTCGTGAATGATGGCCTCCCTGAGTGTGAGAAGACCGGTATCTGGCCATTGTGTTGGAAGATCCCTATCTTTCATTCTCTTCAGATCCTTCTTTTGGGCCATTTTCCCAGCCATAAGGGTAGTAGCTTCATGTTCTTGGAGTTGACTGGGGGAAGGAGATCTTCTACCTGATTCTTCTTTTTTCAGTAAGGTGCTCAGTTATCTTCTGTGCTTGAGTCCTTAGGTGCAGAGCCCTTTGAAATAACTTCTTCTCAGGGAAAATTCCTGGTTTATCTTGGGGAGGTAAAATGGGAATCACCTGGTTATGTGTGCCGAGGCAGCTGGGGGAGAGGAAGCTGGTTGCCTGTTTCAAACCCCACCCATGTATCTGGAGTTTTGAGCATTTATTAACTTTGTTTTTAATACAACTTATTTAATTAAAATTTATATAATTTTTAATGAACAATTTTAATCAGCTTGTAAAAATTCCTAAGCATTTAACAGTCTGCTCTTATGAACTGGTATAAGCCGTGTCATCTTGCTTTTGGCTTTCCTTGTCTTTTGTAGGCTTTAATCTTTCTGCGTCTTGTGTCTTTTTTCTACATCAAATATTTCTTGCTCATCTAAAATTTCCAAAATTTTTAGTTTCCAAAATTTTGTTGATAGCTCTTTTCAGCTGTCATCTTCTTTCTCATTTTCATTGCCTTACTGAGGTTAAGCCTTACTCCAAAACATCCAATTTACTGCTATTTTAATAGGTTTAGGAGGTTGTCAAGGTAAATGCATGTGTTCAGACTGCTTTGTTTAACCAGAAGTGTCTCTATTTGGAATTACTTTTAATTTCTTCTTGCATGTACATGCTTGAAAATGTATGATGTGACCATATTCTTTGACCTATGTAGGTTTTATCTCTTTTTTCCTTTTCCTTTTTTTCATTTTTACTATTGGTGACCTTTTATGGCTCACATAAAATTTTAGTATAAAATTTACCTCATTAATTATTTCTTAATGTACCTTTCTATGAAAATAGATTCATTTAATATCATAATAGTAACTCTCATAACCACAGACATTAAAACAGTAAAAATTTTTAGTTTCAGGAATGTTTGTTTTGGGTAGAATGAAATAGTAGTGTTTTACATCTATCAACATGTATTTTTGTTTACTGACTTCATGACTTTATTCCTGGTGAGCTTATCATCTGTCTTGAGGTAGAGGGGTGGAGGAGGAGGGAATTGTTAGAGCAGGAAAGAAAAAAGCAAGAAAAATTTGTTTTTGTTTTTTTTAAATACAAAATAATAGTTTTGAAAGTCATAACTCACTGTGGATAAAAGGATTCTATAAGTTCCTTTATCTTCCCCCTGTAATACAGCAAGACTTGGCTTTTTGTTGTAACTGAGACCCCCATGATGTCTCCATCTTTGCACAGCTCGGTTGTTCATCTCCTTCCCTTACAAGAGAGATCCTGGTATGCTTTCATGACCAAGATAGTTCAATTTGAATTTCTGATACATGTTACCAAGAGCTAAGTCATTCCAATTTCGAGGTTTTTGGTGTGTTTTTTTTTTAAAAACCTGAACTTTGTGGATTTTCTTTCCACACATGATAGCTATTTATCATTAATATATTTTGACAGAAATACAGATGGTCAAAAGGATATTATAAATTGAGTAATGCTTATCAATGAACTCTTATCACATCAACATCTGATACAGTATTTGTAAAATATCTGTACTTTATATCCAAAACATTTTTCATTCAGTGTGTAAATGATGCTTGGAGACCCTACAGATCTGCAAATTCCTTGAAATACTTCTTAGCACCACCCTCCTGTTCCCAAACCCAAAGTTGCTTAGCTCACAGGTTGGTCGAGCCAATGTTTTAGACTATCTTTTCCCCAAAGTCATTCCCACCTGAGTTTAAATGAGTGCTTTCTTGCCTTTCCACAGTGCCAGATTGTGTTTATTCCAATGTCTAGGTATTTCTTGACTCCATCCTTTTTATACCTGCCACTACTCCAGTTCAGGCCCTGCTTACCCGTCATGTGTAGCTGCAGCAGTCTTCTATCTGGTCTCTTTTCTTCCTTCCTATCCCTTCCGCACTCCAGTCTCCATAGGGAGGCCAGCATGATCCTTCTGGTTTGTCCTTTCCTCCCCTGAAACGCTGGTACTCCCGTGTGCCATCTTGAGATACGGGATGCCTTTATTTCAGTCCTACTTAGCTGCTTGTGTTCTATAATCACGTCAAACACACGAGCTTTTGTTGGGGCCAGTTCTTTTGGTGGAAAGTTTTTTTTCTCTCCTCCACATGGCGAACTCGTGCTCAGCTCAAATGTCACTTATAAAACTGTTACTCAACCCCATATTCCTGCTGGCATCCTGTAGCACTTTGTCCAGGCTTTGGTTCTGGATTTCTCACACTATGGGCACTTTGGGGACAGGGACTTTCAGTTGTGTTTGTGTCCCCAAGCACCTTGAACCATGCTGTGCATGCTGTCACTTCAGTCATGCACGGTACATGGTAAACGCTCAGTCAGTGTTTACTGGACACACCAACGTGGACTGATGTGCTTGTGAGTATGGGCCTTTCTTTGAGACTAGCAGGGCTATGGTATTCTATGCAGTGGGGGGATCTGGAAATGGAGTGTTCACGGAAAAATGTGTTCAAGTCATTTTCCAATTCTGTTTTTCCTATTTCAATCTCTTCTGAAATTTTTTTTCTCTCAAATAAGACTTTATTGCATTTTTTTCTGATTGCAGAAGCAACATATAGCATAGTATTTACACATAGTACATAACATCTTTATGCCTTATTATTCTCATCTGCAAAGTGGGAATTATTCTAATAGTACGTACCTCATAAGATGGTCATGACGATGAAATTAGTAAGTGCACATAAAATGTTTAGCACGGTGTCTGGCACAGTAATTATTCAGGAAGTATATGCAGCTATAACTATGTTCAATGCGAAAAAGGTACAGGTCTGTGAGACCTGGATACAGTAGAGCTGGAGACTAGGGCCCAGGATCTCCCCTGTGTTACATTAAAGGAAAACACAAATCGGACTCCAGATGCCTCAGAGAATCATTTTGATCTTTTAAGACAGCCTTTCTCAACCAGGGTTCATCTGAACCACTGAACTCTGGACTGGAGTGACAACTTTTTCCTCTCTGTCAAGGATGCTGTGTAGCTAACACAATTCTAGATGCTCAGGAATGTTGGTTCACTGTGTACAATGCCTGATTCAGGAACTGAGGCTTAGTCTCCCCACCCCTCCCTTAAGAAAAGGCTGTTCTGAGTCTTCTTAAGGACGGGATGCTGGGACTCGGTGTCTCAGTCACACCCTCTCTAGAAACCTGTTTCCTTGCATCTTCTCACTTAGGGCAGTTGTCAGAACTCTCTCCGTCCTGCCTCCCTCGCCCACATAACCTGTCCCTGGAACGCCATTCATTTGTTCCTTCTCCATGTTGTGTTCATCATATGCCCACTGGTGTTGACAGGTATCCCTTCACTTTTCTTGAAACAATAACATGTCTCTCCCCATCCCTGGGTAGCCCCTTTCACTTCTGCTATTGCAGTGAAGAATGGCTCCAACGTCAGTAACTGGACCACACCATAGTAAACATGATTGACAGCTTTTTTTTTTTTTTTTTCACATGCAGACTTCTTAAAGTCAGCTAGATACCTTGCCCTTTTCAAATGCCTCTCCTTAACAAAAATTATAGAATCATCTAGCCACTTAATCTAGCTGTGTCATGATCTGTGCCACCAAGGCTCCTGCTGGACTGTGTATGGCAGAGCTAGTCTGCTCTTCCTGGCGCCCATTCCCCTTTCCTGCAGTTCTGCAGTGCTGACAAGGCCCATGCTGCCTCCCAGAAAGGCAGCAGGCACTGATTTTTGGGAGGAGGAGGGATAGGTCATGATGTCTCCTCCATTAGTAAGGAAGAATAATACTGGTAAGCAATTACTACTGTTTTACCACAATGCATATAATGGAATATCATATAGCCATTAATTTTTGAAGAATATTTATTGACATGGGAAAATGCTTACAGTATGTTAAAGAAGAAAGCAGGATACAAATCTGTAAATACAGCATGATCCCAATCTAGTAGTAAAATAAATTATATACGCATAGAAAAAACACAGGACAGAAATACGCTGAAACATTAACAGAGACTATCTCAGGTGGTGGGTTGTGGGGTGAATGATTAACTTTAGTATTTTCTGTATTCTCCAGACTTTCCACAATGAAACATATTATTTTTAAAATCCGAGGGGGAAGGGAAGTCAACATAAGAAACATCTAGTACTGGGAGGCAGCAAGACGGATGGTTGTGAGGGGAGGTTGCATACTTATACCACCTCTGCCCACATCTTTTTTATTAAGGAGGGACAGTAAGGTCGATTCTGTCCACCTCTCAGGACCAGTGGGTGTGTGAAAGGGGCTTGAAAGGGCCTCAGGTATTTGCTGACTATTACTCTAAAGCAGCAGCTCAAGTGCCTTATGTTCAAACTTGCTTCCCCATACCCTGTTTTAAAGACTGGGAGGGATGTAGACACAGGGGCCTGCAGAGCGCAGTTGGCCAGTGTATTCTCACCATCCCCATTGCAGGTCACTGAGCCAAGACATGTCGAGGGTCAGGGCAGGGCGGCGGTGTTGGGGAGCCTGCAGCCCTAATCTCTGACCTAAAGCATTCCACACCCTTATCTGAAATTCAGTACTAACTGAGCATGTTTCCTGCTCATACTTCAATTTCATTTTGGTCACCTCCCTACTTAGTAAGTTCTTTAAGCCAGTTATGCTGAAATATTTATTGCTTAAAACAGCCCAAGAATTACCAGTCTCCCAGCATTCTAAAGTCATAAGGAGGCACAAGGTGGACCCCCGAGGCAATGTGAAGGGGAAGGTAAGGTGTTGGGGGGTCAGGCCAGCCCGAGTTGGAGTCTTCCTTGCTGTGTGATGTTGGGTAACTTACTGTACTTTCCAGAGGTGATCTCTAACATGAGATGTGATGAGGATACACAAGATAAAGATACATAAAAAGCCCAGCACAGAGCAAGCAATTGACAAATGTTGGTTCTCTTTCCATGTGCAAGATGAAGTCACTTGCATCTTCTCCCTCTGCAAATTCTCTCTCCAAAACAAAGCCTAGTGCCCAGCACAGAGAAATTCAAAATGAAACAGAACTCACTGAAAACAGAAGAGCACAGTAACTTAAACAAGACTGTTCAAACACTAACTCTGCATAAAGCTGGCAAGATGGTATTTCATTAAACATGTCTTCATTTAGGTAAGCGACACTCATGCCAAAGCTATTTGATTGCAGAAATTATAAAAATATCTTAAAAATGCATTTGTAGAATGAAGTAACAAAAATACTCAAAATTCTTTTTTCTAAACTTTTTTTCACTTAATCTAATATTATGAATTACCAAGTTTCACTTTATTTACTGTTAAAACATGGGTCGCCTATAACTTCTACTCCAGTTATTTTGGATGAAAATCCTAAAATGTATTGTGTTCTTTATAGTCTTTTTATAGAGTATTCTGGATTTAACTTTTTTAAAAAAGAAACACAAGGTCATCATTATGAGAATTAGTTTACAGGCCATACTATTGTATGGATACTTTCTGGGTCAACTAGAATGTCCTTTGGGAAACAGATGGTTCCAGACTTATGATGCCTCAAGTAGTTCTCATTGTCCCCACATTCCTATCCAGTTTTCAGTTGGATTTTTGCTGCTTTCAGTAGGTCTGCCTTCCATCCAACAGCCTCCTCTTTTGCCATATATATATATATTTTTTGGTGGACTTGGAAGTCAGATAACTAAACATGTTAAAATATACGCAAATTTTAGTAAAGAGGCAAAAAGTGAGATAGATTCTTGAGGCTCTCACGTAGAAATAAATTGTAAGAAACTTTGACATCTCTTTTGGCAGCTCAAAGGCCTTTTAAAACTGAATTCCTGATTTGTACTTTTGCCAGAGAAGTGGCTTCTGGATAAATGACATTTCACTAATACTCTGTGTACTTTATCCTTAGAAAAGCTATTTATTACAACTGAGATAATAGATGTAAAAGCACTTTAAAAAAGCATAAACTGTGAAATAGTATTGTTTACCCCAATAAACAATAAATAATATTGTTTATAAAGAAACACACACAGATGGCTAAATTGAATCAACCCCAATGTTTTATTTAAAGTTTTAAAAGGCAGTGGTTAAGCACATTATGTGTATATATATGTATGTATATACATACATACATATATATATATATAAGAGGAAACCAACCCCTTTTCAACTTTAGCCATTGATTAACTAGACCCACTGTCTATTGCATGATTCATTTTCTACTTTTTCATATGACCAATCTGTTTTACCAAAGTAAAAACAGCCTTAATCAGTTTAACAGTAACTATTTGTGTTTCTTTTTTAAATAAATAAAGTTACCATTAAACTGATCACATATGGTAGAAAGGTAGAACACACACAAGCACACACAGTCCCCGATTTAAAACATGTGGCGTATGAATGACCTATATGTACAAATGGGTGCTGCTGTCTCCTCCACCCTCAGCAGAGGCCACAGAAGAACTCCCAGTACCCAGGGCTCCCCATTCCCTCTTCCGGGTTGGAGGGTATGTTTTCCTGGCACCCCTATGTTAGACCTCAGAATGCATGCTCCCCATGCAGCAATACAGATGGGGGTTCAGTTCTATGGTACTAGTGTTCAGGTTATTAGGGAATAAATAGGCATTGGTAGCTGCCTCAGAACTAAACCATCTTTTGTAACTTTATAGGGAGAAATGTATTCTGAAGTTCTAGATAAGTGACATACAAACTTTTTTGAATGTAATCAGTTTGCAAGTCTGGGGCTGTGTATGTGTGTGTGCGTGTGTGTGTGTGTGCGTGTGTGTGAGTCTCTATAGATTTATACAAAATTGAAATGAAGTGAAGAGTGGGGCTAGGCCTATGGAGCAGCTGCTTGGCTTCCATTCACTCAGTCCTGATCTAAAGGGTCACTTGCCTTCGCCCCTTTTAGCAGCTCATTCTGCTTCCCATGTGCCTCCGTCTCTGGAGAGATTCAGAAAGGGCAGCTCACACAAGTGAGAGGAAGGACACAGCTAAATCTTCTGTTAAGAATCTTGGCAAACAGAACTGCCAGATTCAACCAGGGCTGCTTTATAGAGTGAAGTCCTTCAGTTCCATCTTGACAGAATGGAATTTTTTTTCCCTCTTCCTAGTCCCTGCAACTCCATCTAACTGCAGCTCTGTATGAATGCCTCAATATCGCAAAAACACAGGATCACTTCTTAAATACGCTGGATTCTCAATGAGTAAACCAGTTAATGTGTTTCTAGCCAAAGCAAGGGCATAAATGTTTTAGAGAAAAGATTCCCCTGGAGCTACAGAGAAAAGATGCTGATAAAAGCAATATTGAGAGTTGAGCAGGTGATGCTTTCAGTCTGTGTCAGAGCTGGTCTCCTCGATGACAGAGTACTGGTTGAGTGCTTCTTCCAAAGGCGTTATTGTCCCATCAGGTTTTAGTCCCATTGGTTTAAGCAACTCCTCTCTGGAAAAAGAGATAAAAGAGAGAGAAAAAAGTATTCACCAGCATCACACACACACCCTCCCCCCGCCCGAATCCACATCCTTTAAAAAAAAAAGAAAAGTCTTTAAAAACCAAAGTATTTTTCCTCAAGCTCTCTCTGTGTGTTTGTAACAGGAAAGATGAAAGGGGTATGGAAAGAAAAAGAGGGAGATAAAAGACTTCATTCACACAGGCCAAACCTACTAAGCCAATTAAAAGTATGAAAAGTCAAGGTCTAAATGGGCTCAGGACAAGGAGCAGGTCTCTTCTGTTTTTAATAATTGACTTTTTTTCCTTTTGTGGATTTGTTTTAGTTAAGAAGTTGAAGCTGCCAAAATTTCACCTGTCCCAGTGGACCAGCCATGTAATTAAATGGCTGATTTGATATGTATGGATTTAATTTAATGGAATAAATCTGCCATTTGATTTTTCCCTGTCCAGTCTCTAGTGATATATAAGTACTTATTGATTTCAAATCAGTTGGCCTTTCCCAACTTTCTCCCTCCCTTTTCTTTCCTTCTTTCTCTCCTTCTTTTTTAAAAAAACACCATTGCTTTTGTTTGTGGCAGTTTAATTATGGGATTGACAGCCATTTTAATCTCTTCAAAGCGCCCCAACTGCCTCTCCTCAGCTAATCCAATTATATCTACTCCACAAGTTACGGCCTCATCTAAAGATGATTAATTATTGATTAAGCCAATCAAAAAGCGTTAGGAAAGATTTATTTAATCTTTTCATGGGCTCTTATTTATTATATGGAGATTATGGTGAATGTACCTGTTGAGCTGCTAACTCTAGTCCTCCTCCCACCCCAAAAAGTCAGCAGTGTACTTTAAAAGGAGTCTTGAAGAGCACATGAGCTGCTTAAAACTTATTTCTCACAGAAACGGGCATTGCCCTCTAAAAACATGTCTACAACAAGAACCCACATGGCAGCAACTGTAATGTTGGTGGGAGCTAGAGTGAAGGAAGGTAATAAAGCCTCCTCTCCCTCTGCTTCCTTGTGGTTGTCCCTCAGGCCAGCACAAAGAAGGGCTCCCTACTGGGAAGGGCCAGCCACACAACCGTGTGCTAGTGTTACAAGTGCAGAGAGACTTCTGGGGAAGGGGAGAACAGCTCAGGGGACGCTGGATAAGCCAACAGGAGCCTATCAAGCAGCTCTTACCAGAAGACTACTGCTGAGAGTCTGAAGACTCTATTAATATGGATGGTTGACTGGTTAAATTGAGGTTGCTAAATATTTATCAAGTAGGAAATGTGTTTCGTGATCCCAGAAATGGGGTCAGAATCATAGAATTTAAAGCGGCCTTAGAGATCATTTAGTCCAACTCCCTTGTTTAATAAAGGAGACTGAGTGACTTACCCAAGGTCACACGTCTAGTGGCAAAACTGGACCTGGGACAGTCCCTGAACCCCAGCCCAGGGCTCTCTGCACATCTGCTCTAACTGCACTGAAGGAACACACTCTGAGTTCAGCTGCTCAACAACTATGTGCTGAGAACTGTGTCATATACTGGGGAGAGAAGGAAGGCCAGGCACAGCTGCTGCCCTCGAGCAGTGCGTGAAACATACACACGGAAAATAACTCAGGACATAATGGGGTAAATGCTGTAACAGGATCAGGAACAAAGGAAATCACAGCTCCTGAGACGAAGCATCGATCTAATTGCCTGGGGAAGGTGGGAGCAGCACCTCTGGGGAGGTGTCCTATGCCAGGCAAAGATGGCACAGGACTCTGCCAGCAAGGGAGATTGTGTGGAGGGCTCTGTATGGTCCCACCTACTTGTGACTGTATAGACCTTTCTGGATTGTGTCAATTTCTTTCTCTGCTCTCAAGCTGGGAAAGGGCCCAGTGTTTGGGGAGGGGAGAGATTCACTGAAGGAGCAGCAGGAAGTAAGTCTGCAAGGGCAGTTTGGG
The DNA here is from genome assembly GCF_003369695.1 of Bos indicus x Bos taurus. Lineage (NCBI taxonomy): Eukaryota > Metazoa > Chordata > Mammalia > Artiodactyla > Bovidae > Bos > Bos indicus x Bos taurus. Next base: position 50,073,808 of record NC_040080.1, read on the forward strand.
GTTTGGCAGTCAAGTGTCTTGAATGTCAAAGTAAGCAGCTTGGGTCCTAGCCTGTAAGGAATGCCCGGCCAGGGTTGGTTTATAGGGAAGAATCTCTGGCAGCAGTGCAAAGACACGTCGGAATCGGGGAAACTGGCAGAGAGGCAAGTCACGAGGATGTCACTGTAACAGTGCGTGTGAGAGGAGACAGAAAGTTGGGCTGTGGCTGTGGTTGTGGGAAGAAAAGGCATCACTTCCAAGGTAGAGCTGTCATCCACTGGGAGGGCAGAGTTGGTAAAGGGGAGTGAGGAAGAGTGTCTCTATGGCTCCCAGCTCAGATGACCATGTGGATGGTGACCATTCATTCGAGCAAGAGCACAGCAGATGGAGCAGATTTGGGGGGACGGGGAAGACACTAACATCTTTCAGGACAGTGAAGAACTCTGCATGACAACCAGGTAGAAATGTTTAGTGGAACTAGAGAACAATCTGCTTCCACTGAAACTTCTCTCTAGCACCAGTTCATACTCCACATCTGTACTTTAGTAACAATTCCTAGTTGTGGTTGTCCTGAAGGCCTTTGTGATACTGGACACTGTTTACTAATAATCAATACAAAAGGAGAAGGGCACCACCTTCTGGGGTGAAACATTAAGGGATCAGAAAGTTCAAAGGTTTGAAGGGGTTGGTGACTGCAGAACAGTAAGGTGGGGTGGGGTGAAGGGTATGGGGGTGTGGAATGGGATCAGTAGATGAGATTGCATGAATTCTACCAAGATAGTGATGAACTGCTGGGGGGGCATGCCATCACTCCTAATATTTCTGTATTTCTCTGGTAACAGAATGATACTGGGGCTAGCTACCAGCTTGCACAAGGTAGCCAGTACTTTCTCATCCAAACCCAGGAGGAATATTTTCAAATCAAGTCCATAGGTTGCACCCCTACTCCCTAATCCAATTTTATAATAGAAATAATTAAAAACATTACAAAAGTTTTATAGCCAAATTATGAAAATTCATCTATAGAATAAAGGGGCTCATATTTTAATGCTCACCTGTGAACTATTCTTCTCAAGGCTTTATTTTTTGGATTTTCTCTATCACCCCTCTACTAACATAGAAGCTCTTCTAAGGATATGAATTATTTTCTTTTTCACATGGCTATAGGATGCTATAGGATGTCTTGTCTTACTGACACTCCTGTAGGAGAGGTGTCAGTGATAACTGGCCAAATAATTATGCATTCATGCAGATAAATTAAGGCGGCAATGTGATCCACTGGAAAGAACAAAAAGGTCTAGAGTCAGGAAGTCTCTTTGAAGTCCTGGCTCTTCCACTTACCAGTTGTGTGATCTTGGGCAAGTCTCTGAGTCTCTGTATTCCCGTCTGTGAAATGGGGATAATAATACTAGCTCTACCTACCTACTTCCTAGTGATGACTTAAGGGGTTATAGTACTAGCAGTGGTAGTAGTAACAGCAACAATAATAGTATAAATGAAAGAGTTCTATGTACTGTAAAGGAGTCCTAAATATTAGTTGTTGTTATTGTGGTACAGTGAAAGGCATATAAAGGTTTTGGAATCAGACCTAGGTTCTATAGCAGTAAGATCTTGAATTCTCTGAACTTCAGTTTCCTTATCGGTAGAATTGGGATAGGAATACCCATTTCACTGAATCGTCATGAGGGTGAAAGGTCATTATACATATGAAATACATAGTGTGATGGCTGGGGTGTAGTTGGAACCCATGAGATGCATTTCCTGTCCTTTATGTGCTTATGGAAGGAAGGTTTCCACAAGATTGTTAGGGCAGTCTTTGGGAATAAGTGGGGGAAGAATATGCAGAAGCAAATAAAAGACATGGTCCCTGTCCTCAAGAAGCTTTTAGTCAGTTCAGAAGGTAAAACACACACACATTAAACAATATTAAAGGAATTACAGAACAGCAGATCAACAAGCTTGAGATGATTAACAGGCAGAGCCCTGCTTTCCCTAGCTTGACAGTTCAGTACACCCTTACTGTATTTGAAATTTATTTAAAGGCAATTTCTCATCCTGTTTGGGAATGGAAGGAGAGAGGATCACTTACAGATAGACTCTTTTCTCTTATGGACCCCGAGGCTTACTTTTCAAACCCCCATCCTAATGATTCTGCTCTTCCTCTCTATCATATAACAGCCCACAAATACCAAAATGAATTCTTTGATATAGAAACTTACTCCTAAAAGGTCTGAAAAATGACCTGGTTATACTAAACTGCTTCATTTAGTAAGATCTGTTGTATCTAGATGAGCAAGATGTGGACAGAGAATGGGAAGCATTAATGAATACCACAGAACTGTTATTCCACCAGTCATATGGGCTATGTACACGTGGGAGGGACACGGAGGAGATGGGGATGCTGATCACAGGCTCCTGGCAGGAGATGGGTTCAGGGCCAGACTGTAATGGCAGTGATGGACACAGATTCACAGGGAGAAAGGCATCCCGAAGCAGGAGGTTAGTCAAGCAAAGGCACAGAAGCAAGAGTCAGTTGTGTGCAGGGACTGGCAAGCAGGCTGGCTTGGCTGAGATAAAGGAAAAAGAAAGCTCAAGACAGATATGGGGTACAAAAGAGGATTTGGATGGAGACTTTGCAATCCTGGGCTGACAAGTCTGGGTTACAGTACAGAGATATTTTGTCTTCTATTTCAAGGGTCCCATATTTTAAGACTATTTATTAAAAATAATTCTTATTACAAAGGTTGAAAGCTATAAAACAATACTGCTTTGACATTTAAAAAGAAAATATTCTACACTGTATTCATTTTCATATCCCTATGTGTCTAGCACAGTGCCTTGCAGATGGTAGATCCTCAATAAGTGTTTATGAACTCAATTTAGCTGCAGTTGGTATTATCTTGTATTTTCACAGAAAGGAATGGTATAGTGTTTTATGTGACACCTAATAAACAAACCCTGACCAAGAGAAAAGGTTCATTTTCATCACCAAGATTTACAATTAGGAAAAGTATTAGCATTCTACAGGGAATTCTGCATGATGCTTTCCAGAGATTTCTCATTTTCTACAGGACTTGAGCAACTTGAGGACAGAGTCCATGTCTTCTCTGGCTGTGATCTGCAGGATCTAGGATGGGCACATAATAGGTGCTCAGTAAAGTTCTACTGAAAGAATATAATACATGGGTCATAGCATCAATGGACAATGGTAGAGAACCATTTGCCACGAGTCATCCTCATACTATTTTGACTATAATTACTTCCCTGATGAGTCAATGTCATCAGACATTCTGACCGTCCAGAAATCAAGGCCCTCTTTGTGCCATACAACCTGGAATTTCCAACCACTGATTCATGTAGACTCGGCTGCTTACATCTGGGGCACCAGTGGGTCTAGACTCAGATTGTCCACTAATGTGCTGGGTGTCCTTGGGCAAGTCATTTCCTTCTCTGGGCTTGAGTCTCCCCATCTATAAAATGAAGGGGTTGGACAAGATGATCCCTAAGATTCTATTCTAATTCCAAGAGACTAAATATTAGGTTACTAAATAATTATGATCTACTTAAAAAGCGGCTAGGTTTTTAAGACACTGAAACTGCTAGGCTTTTGTTTCTAATCAAGATCTTCTAAACCTAAAAGTCAAGTACAGCAGCCTACCTAATTGTCACTGACATACACCAAGACCACAAGTCCTTTCTGCAAAGCTACCAGCAAAATGATTAGAATGATTCCAAAAATAAAATCAAAGCAATGGCAAATGTTACAAGGATGGATCTAAATTTAATCATGGCCCTCAATAAACAGGCCATTTCATGAAGAGTTACTGGTCCTAAATTATAAAGGTCCCATCTAAAAAGGATGGCTAGGTGTTAGATATATGTAGATCATGGTTAAACGAAGATACTATATACTGAAATGTGCATCAGGGTTAAGATATTCACATAGCAATAACTCCTTCATACTTACCTTCAATGCTATACACAGGCCTTAACACAAGTTAAGACTGCCCTCGTTATCATCAAAAAGTACAGTGATGTCTACTGGATAAAGAGCCCATTCTAGGCACTGTGACAGTATCATGGCGGGCTTCTCATCTGATCAGGCATCTGGCCAGGGAAGAGATAAGCCTCCAAGAATGTTCAACTGGAACGAAACATCATTTAGAAATTTGATCTTACTAAACGATAAGGAACCATAATCTATAAGGGCTTGGCCAGGAACGAGGACACAGATAAAGCACGTCCAAGAAAGGAAACCTTATTTTGCCCCAGCCTAACCCTTAGGACTGCTAACGGAAACCAAAAAGTACTTTTTTTAAAGGTTTAGGGGTGGGAGATTATGGAATTTATACCATATTGAAAGCTTTATAGTCTGTCTTTTTTTTCCCCAGATATAGTTCCACATTTTCCTGAGCCACCATTTCCCTGTAAGTATGCTCCTCTGGGATGCCTGGGCTTATACAACCTCTCAGGACTTAGCGAAAGCTCCACTTTTTAGACTTCTGGTTCCTACGTAACTTTCCCCCAGAAATGACAGTGCAATATTGGGGCTCAGATACTAACATACCCAATAGCACATTATAGAATAGGCCAGATGTGTATGTGTATAAAACACCTTACTTGACCTGGAAACAAGAGAATACTCTTGCCCAAAGCACATGTTTTTGTGCAATACAAACAAAGCATTCAATTCAAGTGTACTTGTTGAAAAACAGGACATAATTAAGCAGTTGGTAAAATGCATTCTTGTTTCCCACTTGCAGATCTCCCAAGAGTCCCTTCGAATTTACCTATACGAGTTTCAGCTTCCCGCTTGCCACTTAGCTTGATAACGACTCAAAAATCATTCCCTTGTTTTCAAGGGCTCTTCTTTCTTGTCTGCTCTGTGTACTACAGGGCAGTATTGACACATGGAATTAATGACAGGGTCTGTAATGAAACAACAGTCATGCAAACACCAGTCTGCTCTTTTGATAAAACAGCATGTTAGAGACCTATTCACCTCCCTCTAATTGAGTACTGCATAATAGTTCCAATCCTTTTATGTAACATATTTTGTTCTATGATTAGAAAAGAAGAAAAAGGGGGAACCTATGAAGCATTGCTTCCTTCAATCACCCCCTGATTAATTCTGATTTTAATGAGGGTGGCTGTTATTTAGGCAGGTTCTGTTACATACTTGTTTTGTTGACTTCTGTACAATGTATAACAAAACCCAGGATGGGATAATTGGGAACCATTTCTTTGGCACAGGGATTCCTGTTCTTAATGTAAGGTTGGCTTGGAAAAAAAGAACCCTGACATTTAAAATTAGCCATTTTGTATTTAATTCCTTTCACATTTGGAAGATAGGATGAAAATAAATATATAAATAAAGTATTTTAATTAACAGAGCTTTTCCAAAAATGCCTGCTGTAACGGAGCCTGTGAGAGCCCCGAGAAGGAAGCTCTGTAATCTTTGCTATAATTCTGAGAGTGCATCTTATTTCAATACTTGAGCATCAATGGAATAGTCCATAATCTATTGAAGTACAATGGATTTCCTCAAAACTTGTGATATTCTGAAGTGTTTTAAATGCTTTGTCCTCAAGAAATTAATACAACTTTTGGCACTAGTTAAATGTTCAGTTATATACCATCAGAGCATGTCCTTTGCTGACCCTTCATCTTTCAGTATAATCTTCCATCTGATGGCTTCCTAGTGCTGAAGTTATACTCATCTTTTACTAAGCCACTAACCAATAGGTAGGAGAGGTGTGGTGGCTTTTCTGTACCAAATCCGAGGTCTTCAAGCTCCATTTCTCAAAAACATTTCTGAGACCCTTCCCTCAGCCTCACCGTCATGCTTTGGGATTGGGTACAGTTGGGAAGTTAAAATATACAACATAAAAATATCATTCCCAAGAGAAATGGATATGGCACACTGTCCACACCATGCATGTCCTTCCACTTCGGGAGCTGAACAAACAGGCAATAGCCTTGTAAATAGGGAAGACTTTCTAAAGTTAATTTTCTTCATATGATCACACTGAATATAAGAATCTGTCAGAATATCCTCTTTTCAAAATAATTAAAATATTTTATAGTAACATAGAATCATAGCAGTTTTACTGGTTTCCTTCATATGAAGCTGTTTTTGTTTTTGATATAAACTACTTAGGACCTGACTTGATATTTGAGAAAAGCTCAATTATGGATTGAAAAAGCAGGAATGGCCTCCAAATCTTAATTTTCTTCTCAGGTAAATAGGCTTACTATCTGTCTTTGTCCTTTGAATCTATTTAAAATTTAGAGCATCTTACTGAAGATAATCAGACTGACAAATTTGAGAGCTGTATGTTGGTAATTTTTTAAAATAACAGTTAAGATTTAGAGTCTGAAGTCTAAGAACCAAATCCTGACTATATCACTAACAAGACGGCTGATCTTGGTTTAGATACTTAATCACTGGTCCCATTTACGCCTCAATAAAATATCTCTTACCCTATCTAATTCACAAGGCTGTTTTCAAACTTAAAAGCAATATATAAAATATTAGTCTTTTATTATTCTCATTTCTGTTAGAAGATCACATGCAAAGCTTCTAAAAATGTGTTATCCACCTCACATTAAAGAGTATGGTTAAGAAAATATAGAGAAAGAGGTTAGGGATAATGTTAGAAAAATAAAACTGAGTTTTACCCTTAAGTGAAGGTGATCTTTATTTCTTGGTAATTTCTCTACAGACCTTTCTATCCTGTTGTCCAAAATTAGCAAAATAAATATTAATAAGAGGTCAGCATGCCAACTGACAGTGTTGAATAAAGCAGTAGAAATGGAAGTTCTGACATGTTCTTCTCCATTAGAAAGGAGGAGGGTGACTAAGAGCAAGTAGTCAATGGAGATTATTCTTATTTGATGTTTCTCTAATAAACAAAAGTCATTTTGGCTAGTGCTTAAATCAAGAGCTCAAAGTAGGCATTCCTACTACAGAGTTAAGGGACAATGACTACTAATAAGCAATACAAAGATTGCATGACATCCTACTTAGAGGTGTCCAGCCAGTGGAAAGGCCCTCTTTAACCTAAAGATGAACAATATCGTATTTCTCCCTTACCACTGTAAGGGTATATTAGTTTAACTGGATCCACGTTCCTTTAATTAAGCTTCTAAGCAAACTTGCAGTGTATTTTTATTGAGATAGAACAGTGCTATCTAACAGAAACATAATGTAAGCCATACATACGTAATCTTAAATGTTCTAGTAGCCACATCGAAAAAGTAAGAAAAGTAAGATTAGTTTTAAAATAATTTGCTTAACCCAATATATCAAAAATATTATTTCAACATAAATTCATAATAAACAATTGAGGTATTTTATATTCTCTTTTTGTACTGAGTCTTTGTTGTTGTTGTTGTTTTTTTTGTACTGAGTCTTTGAATGTCTGAGTATTTTAACACTTAGAAGACATCCCAATTCAGACTAGCCGTAGTCATATATGACTAGTGGTTACCATATCGGACAGTGCAGATCTAAAGGATTTTCTGATGTTAGCAATTGAGATCATTACACTTTCGTACCCACAATAGATCTTACAATGCTATAAAAACTGGATCATATTTCTGAAATGTACCTACAAAGCATTTCCTTGGTTAACTCATCAAGGTGGGAGTAATCACAGTTGTTATTTTTATAAGCAGAGTCAAGAAATTTAGTTATAAAGAAAAAATTATATAGTTATTACTTTCAGTCATAAATTACCTGTCCCAGCTTTAATAAGCTTAAAAATAATATTTGGAGACTAAAGGGGAACTATTTCTATATTTGGTACTTGCATTTATTAAGAAAGCCATGTTCCACCAATACTACATAATGGCTAGTAAAATTATATTGGACAAGGAATAGATAAGAAAGGGAAGAAATGGAAAACAATTATTTATATAGATGTAAATTTTAGAAGATTTTGATATAATTTATAAGCAAAAAGGCAGTGTACCTTGTTAAACAGTGATGGGGTAAGTATGCAGTAGAAGATTAGTCAGTCCTGTTCCAATTAAGAAACTAAGGGGGATTAGAAAAGTCAAAACAAAGTTTGAAACTTGAAATATTACTTCCCTTGGTTAGTTTAGGCTTAAGCCATCAATCTTCTCTCCCCTCTTCTGGAGGAGGCTGTGCTGTTATATGCAAATTGTGTGCTGTAGCTAAGGTGAATGCAATTGTATTAGCCACACTGGACTTGCTTAACCACATACAATCCAAATTCTAATCTCCTGCTTAAGTTGCAGGGACTTATATTTTTTCCAGTTCAAAAAAGGAAAGAAGAGGTGGAGAGGCAGGCCAATTTCATCCTCTTTCCCACCTCTGTTCTCACATTAAAAATGTCAAATGAAGCTTTCTATAATCTCCATGCCTCAGGCCTTAATGCTTATGTCTGATAAATATTACAATTATCATTCTATATTAAAGAAATTAGGTACCCCATTATTTAAATTAGCCACTCATGGACCAAAGTACCTTACAGAATTCCTTTCCAGACCTGCATTTTATGACATCTGGCCAAGAAATTGAACTGACAAAAGTATACTTTAAAGTCTTTAAACCATGTAGGCTATTTTATTGAGCAAAAAAATTAACCTTTGATTTGGGGATCAGCTTTGACATTTCATCAAACACACTGGGAAAATCACAGGGTACAAGGCACTGTACTAGCTAGACATGATGGGACTTATAGGGCTCAGATTATTCTCAAACTCTTAAGACCTCCAGGTCCACTGCCAATCCCCTTACCTACATCTGTCTAAAACAGAATCCTTACACTAAAAAAAGAAAAATCACATGGAATACCACTGTCAGTTGGTATTCAATGGGAAGAAAATGTTTCAGCACTGATCTCTCCAGTGTCCTTAAAAATCTAGCTTAGATAAAGTTGCTAAGGCGGTGAGCAACTTGAAGCAGTGGCTATGTCCAGCCTGGAGGCAAAATGGAAATGTAATTTAAATTTTCGCATTGGTGGTTTTTACAGTTTTGGTGGTAAATAACATCTGTACCCTACACCAGGCTCAGTAATAGTACTTGGCATGACCAACCTTAGTCATCACTTTGGTAAGTGCTTTGGCACGGGCCACTGTTGCTAACCACCATCCTGGTGCAGGTCCTTCACATCTGCTCTCCTATGGATGGAAAAAAGGGAGTGTCTAGTGTCCATTCATTGGCCACATCACCTCCAATCCTATCCTTTACTCACACACCTTTCAACTCAGGCCCAGGAGAAAATGATTTCATTTTTGGAAAGGAAAGCTAACCAGACAAAGCTATAGTACACTCTTAGCACAGTAAGACTTGGTGGGATGCAGAACATCCTTAGAGTGACAGCTGAAGGAACTAACCAATAGCACATTGCTGAAGAGGATGATTTAGGAAATATTCTGGCAAACACTGACTCTAACAGACAGACACAGTAGCACAGTGGACAGAGCAAAGGTCTTGAATTCTGAAAAATGAAGTTCTTAGCCTCACTTTAGCTAGAAAGACAGTGTATGTTTTGTAAACTGTGAAAGGAAATGTGTACTTTTTGTAAACAGTTTTGTAAACTGTGAAAGGAAATGGATTTTCATCAGTCATTAGCTTGGAAATGTGTGGGGCAATTCTTTGGGCCTTGCTTTCCCTAATGATAAATCTGATAACTTAATCAGATTGTGATAAATTAGCTCTGGTTACGAGCTCTTTAGAAGAAAGATGCAGTATGTGAATAACAAAGATTTATCTTATTAACAAGAGTAAGTTTCCCTCCACCTGGAATGAACGGTCATTTCTCCATTTGTTAATCTAACACCTCTTAAACTTCAAGGATCAGCACAATTGTTACCTTCCCTGTGAAACAGTCCCTGATTCATCGCAACAGAATGAACTGCTCCTTTTCCTTGGTGCTCACAGTTCAATACAGACCTTATTTTGACATTACTTCCTTCTACCCTGTGTTCTAGAGTAGCTCATAGCCATATCCCACACTAAAAGGTGAGTTTTCCAAAGGCAGAGACTACCACATTCACCTCTGAATCTCCCTCATCTTCCTAGCACAGTGCCTTGCACAGAGTACCTGCTTAATAAATATTCCCCGAATTTACTGATTTTAGTCTCCCTTGGCTTTATGGCATCTTTTTTACCTCAAAAAAAAAAAAGAAAAAAACAACAGTGAAAAAAGAGAAGGAACTAAGACAAACACGTAAGACGACGCATAAAGAATGGGTTCATTCTTTGCATTCCAGCTTTGGAATGCCCACTGCTCATCTCCATACAGTTTTGTCATTGACTGTTATTAGTGAGAGCAAATGTTAGAAAGCACATAAAGGCAGACAATGTAAAAAAAAAAAACAAACCCACCACACATCATGGAAAAGTGATTTAGGACTATTCTCAAAATTGTCTTAACTTCAACTTGAATGGTGAAATTCATACCATCAAAGCCAACACAAGATATATTTTGCTATGCAAAAATCAGTATCACCTTCAGATTGACCTGAGAGTCGGCTGGATGTTTACTCATCCAGGGCAAATTGGCAAGCTGGATAGTATCTGTGTTATCTTTTAAGAACTCATATTACTGAAATGCGATTTAAGAGAAACAAAATTTATTCAACCTAACTAGTTCACTGTCTTCACGCTAGTATGCTCCATCCTGGTCCTTGTTAATATCTCCCCCTCCATCTACCAGGCGGACTCTGTTGGTTCTCATCCTAGCTGCTGTAGTTACACTGCTGTGTTTCACTTGCCACATCAGATCCTTGTGAAGTACAAATCTTATTTTTATTTGCTCATTCAGAACCTGTTCCTCTGCCTCCTATGTTTGCTCTAACAATATATCTTCTCTTTTACTGTAAATTCATTCAGGGTAGAAACATGTATATTCTATACAAAGTATGAAGAATGTCATATGCAAAGAGATAACAATGTCTTTTGAATATTATGAGCATGGTTAGCTGTAAATTCTAAACTTGGGAAAATGATGGAAATTTAAAAGGAATAGCTGGAAGTCAACTAAATTCTATCGCATTATCAGCATCATTTGAAAACTCAGACTCTGTAGAGGGTCTAAATATCCTAACTTGTCACACTCCTCATGTCAGCTCTTCCTGTTTTTGAACACTTCTGTTCTAAGCTTCCTGCTGTGCTCTTAGTCTCTGACTATTTCTTTATTATACCTTTCCCTTTTATGGTTCACTTTCTGGCTTTACCATTCCAGTTGCTACTTCTCTTGACTGAGGGATACTAGCCTTTGCAGAGTTGTTGTGAAAAAGGAGATGACCAGAAGAAATTCACCTTCTGGTGGCAGCTGCCACCAACACACAGAAGCACTCACTCAAGATGGCTTAAAGGAGACAGTGACTCAATATATGACTAGAAAATTGAGCAATTCAGGCAAGTGTGAAAGGAATACTTTCTAATAACTCCTCCAAGATGACTAGTTACTTATTAGTATATATTTAGTTTAATTATTTTCAAAACTGGCTATTTTTGGAGGGGAAGGAGGTGTGAAGCAAGAAGGGAAAGTGAAATTGTTTTTAGAATCCCTAATTAATACAAGTGCCTGCTTTCAGAAAATCCTTCATTTGAGCTATTCCTTTTCACCTTTTCCTAGACAGTTTAGAGTTCTTGGTTTCAGCAGCAATCCAAAAAGAAAGAATTGCAAACTTGCACATCAAAAATGAATAAAAATAAAAAGCATCATGATTTGGAACAAAAACCAAAACAGACTAAAACGAAAAAATACAAGAAGCAGCAAAATCATCAAACCTAATTCGCAGCATCTTTTTGAAGACAGGGAGGTTAGTTGGTTAAATATCACAGTGACCTGGCAGCTACTCTCCTAGCTTTGAGAGCTGAAATGTTGAGGAACGCACATCCATAAGCGGCACATGTAGAAGAACCACAGTGGCCAAGAGAGGTCTGAACTAGTGCTGCCTGGGCCAGCCTGTTCCAATCAACATGGATTTCCAGAGTTGCTGTTCTATGGTAACTCTCAGTGAGAGAGACAAAGAAATAGAACATTTTTAGAAACCAAGCAAAAAATGGAGGGGAATACAATACCTGGAAAGTTTATCAAGCATGTTGACAAGTTTCATGGCTTCATATTCTTTTTGTTCTTCTGTCATTTCATCTATGGGGTTTGGCATTGGTTCCTCTAAATGACCAGTGATAAGATTAATGCTACAAAAAGAAAAAAAAGTTATGCTGTATGTTTTCAAATTATGCTCTTTCTATACTTTTCTGGTCCAAGTTTTAAGTTATAATAAGAAAGAGTATAATAGCCAAAAAATTGGCAGTAGCAATTTTATGGTATAGAACTGCTATAGGAATTTTTTTAAAAAACTGACTTTTCCTACTAATTTGCTTTGGGAAGTGGGTGATAGCTAACTTGCCAGCTTTTTTTTTTTTTTTTTTGAAGGCATGGCTACTTTCTAAAAATTGGAAATTAGATTGGTGCCGTTAGGATAAATATCCTTGGATGCACAGCTTAATTATATAGGGGACAAATGATTTCAGAGAAGAAGAAACCTGTTTTGTGATACAGCATAAAACAAGTATGTCAAAAAAAATTGGAAAAATGATGACAGGCTGGAATCTGAAAATGAAAGCATGCCAATTTATAATCTCAGGAAATTAGTCCATTAGTGAGACCACAGAAGGCAATGAGTGTTTAAATAATAAAAGATAAAGCAGAACAATTTTAATCAGATTTGATCTGACCTAGATGAAAAAAAAAAAGGAATGAAATCTAGTCTACCAAAAGACAGGTATGCCATCTGGCTTTCTGGAAATAGATTTAATAAAGTACTTAAAATGAATGTGTTCCATAAACTTTGTATGAAGTTCTAATACCAAACCAAACTATCCTCTTATTTAAAAGTCATACTATTTTTTTTTTTTTTTGAAGAGGAGGAGGGGGAGGTGAAATAAAAGATAATTCTTTAAATGGCTGCCAAGTATCTATAGTTTAAACGTCTTTCTGGATAAGCAGACAAGAGGTTATAATATTCTGTACCAGCCAAGTACAGACAGTAATGTTTTTAATGATCAAATATCCCTGCAAACAGAAAAGTGCCAATAAATTACTTTCTAGGGTTTATAAACACAAATGCTTTCAGGGGCCAGGCCTTAAGGATAGGCAGATGAGTGAACTGGCTAAGTATAAGTAACGTGGAGTATTGTGGACTAGGCTAAAATGGAGAACAGTTCTAGTCTAAACAGGGAAAAAAATCATGTGGGCCAAAACCAAGACATTGTGATTGCTTATGTCCTTGCTTGCTGGCCTGGCTTTAGCCTTTATACTTGGGCAAGTTGACTTCCTTAACTAAGCAGGGCTTTTCCTCACATAGAGCAAGGGCTAGGTACTATAATGTTAGAAAAAATACTTCTTTTTCTACATTTTTCAGAGGCTGCCTGACAGATTTCTTGCAGAAGGACTCAGTGCTCACCATCCTCAAAAACTGGATCTTAAACATCTATTTTACCATTCTGTATAAAGACCTTTGTCAGGGGTCATGGTTAAAAGACTTCTTTTTCCTTCAAAGCAGTGGAAACCCTCACCCTTTTACACAAATGAAATCTACACAGAAAGCTGATATATGAAATAGATGAAAGTGGAATTGCTCAGGCAGAAGAGGGGCCAGGGATGGCCAAGGAGGGTAGGGGCCTAGAATCCCTTCTATTTGCTTCCCTTCTATCCTCACTCACTTGCTTCCTCTGAAGGCAGCCCCTAAGACACTTTCAGGAACTCTGGGGAAACAGTCTGAAAACCCACGGGCTTGTCAGTGATTCTTAGCTTTGGCTGTAAACTGCAATCATCTGAGAAACTTTAAAGATGCGACCTGGGCCTCACCTGAAACCAACTAAATGTATTTTTTCCCCAGTTGATTGTGATACACATTGAGGTTACGAACCGCTGGGATAAAGCCTAGCTAAGACGCTCACTGTGTGCTACTAGTCCCTCTCCTTTTTTTCAGGTGCTCATGCATGCTCAGTTGCTAAGTCGTGTCTGACTCTGTGACCCATGGACTGTAGCCTGCCAGGCTCCTCTGTCCGTGGGATTTACTAGGCAAGAATACTGGAATGGGTTGCTATTTTCTACTTCAGGGGATCTGCCCCCTCCAGGGATCAAACCCAAGTCTCCTCATTTCCTGCATTGGCAGGTGAATTCTTTACCACTGTGCCACCTGGGAAGCATCAGGTGCTCATAAAAGAAAAAGGCCTCGAGTTGGTGGCCATTAACAAAAATGTTGAACGGGGTCATCTGCTGCTGCTGCTGCTGCTGCTGCTGCTGCTGCTAAGTCGTTTCAGTTGTGTCCGACTCTGCGTGACCCCATAGACGGCAGCTCACCAGGCTTTCCCGTCCCTTGGGATTCTCCAGGCAAGAACACTGGAGTGGGTTGCCATTGCCTTCTCCAATGCATGAAAGTGAAAAGTGAAAAGTGAAGTCGCTCAGTTGTGTCTGACCCTCAGCAATCCCATGGACTGTAGCCTACCAGGCTCCTCTGTCCATGGGATTTTCCAGGCAAGAGTACTGGAGTAGGTTGCCATTGCCTTCTCCAACGGGGTCATCATATTTCCCCAAAGTCAGGAACAAAGAGGACCCAAGGCTTCTGAGAAGGTAATTTTTAAGAAGTCTCCAGATGCCACACTGAAAATGTAATTCCACCACTCATCTCTTATTTGCTTAGGCATAAAACAACAGGACATATTTTCACTGGTTTCTCTTCTGCTGCCTGTTAAATTAGAAAAACAACTAGTCTTAAAAATAAGTAAGTAAAGGTATTTATTATAAGGCACATGCCACTTTCCAAGCAGACAAAAGAAATACGGCCTTAGAAGAAGGTATAAGGCAAGACAGGTGTATTAACTACTTTAGGTCATGCTCATCTGTCTCTTAAGAGAAGTCTTCTCTTTTCAAGCTCAATGGAAGGGTGACAAAAAAAATTAGATCCACACAATGTTTTAGAATATAATGAAATTAGCACAGGCCATCTTGTGCCTTAGGGAAAAAAATCTGTCAGGAGGATACCACAGCACATGAAGTCAGGACATGATTCCTGGATCAGGGCACATTTGATTCTTTTCTTGGTTCTTTTAAGGACTTAGTGGAAATGATGACTCTTTTCTACAAGCTGACCTCAAGTCTAATGCTGCTAAAATGATTTAACAACTTGCTGTGAAATTAGCTACTAGAGTCATACAATGCTTTGCTCACTGAGCATAAAATTCACTCTTACAGAATAAGAACTTACCATCCTTTACCCCATCCTTTACCCATGTAGTAAAACATTCCAACCCCCCCCCCCAAAACACTCTGGGAATTGAACTTTCAATTTTTTCCTTAAAAAAACATTCCCCGCCCCAAACCCCAAGCTGATACTCAGAAGAATATAACCACCACCATGGCACACAGAAGTTGCTGAACTCTGCCACTCAGTTATGGTAAAAAAAAAAAATCAAAAACGCCAATATGCAGGGGGCAGGAGGCAGCCTTAGACACTGTCTCCCCTCCTGCTCCCCACTTCAAACCAATCTCATGCAGTTTCCCCACCCAGAAAAAGAGAAAACAAATAATAGTCACCACCACAGCAACAGAGTGAGGTTTCATAAAAGAGTATTTTCGCTGAACAAATACTGCTACCTTTATAACCTTAAGAGTATAGTCTGAGATGTAACTTTCCAGGTTTCAGAATCTTAACACTGAAATTCTAGGACTGGTTTTTTGTCCAAGACTCGGTCCTAAGATACTTTAAGTACACTAACTGCGGTAGATACTTTATTGGGTAATTTTATATTTATCCTAGTTTTTCCCACCTTGTCTCTGCTCCCGGCCCCCATATTTTCATCACTCCAATCCTAACTCTTCTGTGTGATATTGCATCAAGAATTTTGTATTATATATAATGCCATTATATGACTGCAGCTATAGGTCTGCAGACAAAAGGATTAAGACTTTTACTCTTCAAATTGTTGCTACATTTGGCCAACATCAATTGCATTATACTACTTCACTTAAAACAAAAAAAGGAGCTATTAAATGTTCCCTGAGCTATAAGAAAGTTAACATCTATCTCTAAAAAACATGGGTCAAATTTTACTCCAAGCATCCTGGTTAACAAGCTGTAAAGTCAAGTCCCTGCAGAGGCTAAGGCAGATACGATGAACAAAGAAGGTACGTTATGAAATCGAAGGAGCTTATGCCTGGTATGACGGGGCCACAGTCACGCAGCTCAGTCAGGTACCATGTGGCACTGTAGGCCTAATGTCATCAGAACTTCCACCTTTTCAAAAGAAGTTACGAATCTAAATTTTCATCTGAAAGATATGAATTCTAAATTAGTTTAAGCCCTATGTAAAACAGATATTAAAAACATAAAACCAAATAACCAATGCAACATCAGGCAAGTGAAGCAAAACCTACTTGTGGGCTAAATCTAGTCTATGGACTAACGATGTGTAACCTCTAGGAAAGGGATCAGGGCTTTTAGGAGAAGGCGTTTTTGAGTCCAAACTAAGGAAGAAGAGAGCAGTGGGGTGGGAAAGGAGACATTATGTGCTCATGAAATTAGAAATATCTTGCCAGGAAAAACTCTCCATAATATCTGCCACCCATAAAACAATAAATAGAGTGGAAATTTACCATACCCTGTTTTCTTGAATTCCATCCCTTGGCCCCATTTCCCAGCTAGATGTGGAGCCTGAAGAGGGCAGGGACCTCATCTGTCTTGGTTATCCTCATGATAAGAAGGGGCTGACCAACTTAAATTTATAAACACCTTAAAAAAACTAATATATTCAACCAAAATTTACTGAATGCCTACTGCACATGAGGCACTATTTTGGGGACATCTCAATGAATAAAAAAAATTCTCTCATGGAGTTTATCTTCTACTGGGAAAAACAGACTAGATGAATAAGTAAATTGTATGGTATGTTAGAAGGTGGTAAGTGCTATGAAGAAACAAGAGCAAGCAAGTGTGAGGTGGAGTGGTGAAGGTAGGGGTGTGGCAATTTTTAATGTGGGGACAGAACAGACTTTACCAGGAAGACGATAACTGAGTTAAGACGTGCAGAAGCCAAGGGAATGGCCTTACAGCTCTCTGGAGAACAGGCATTCCAGGCAGAAGAACAGTCAGTGCCGAGGCCTCGGGAGTGTGTCTGGAGCGTGACAAGCAGTGAATCACCGGGTGACAGCACAGTGAGAAAGGCTACATGTACATCACCATAAGGACTTTGATTTTTAGCCTTTGGAGAGTTTTGAGCAGTGGTAATGTCCGACTTACATTTTTATAAAGATCACGTTGGCTGCTGTGTTGAGAACTAAAAGAATGACAAAAAAAAGTAAAGAAGTAAAGTAAAAAGTAAAGTAAAAAAAGTAAAGAATGAGTAAAGAATGACAAAGATAGAAGCAACAAGACCAGTGAGGAAGCTATTTAAAATGATCTCAGAGGGAGATAAAATTTGAGCTTGGACTAGAATAGTGGCAGTGATGGTAGTGAGGGGTGACTATTTCTGAATGTACTATGAAGGGAGAGCCAGAATCACCTGAGAGATTTATGTGAATCAGAATGAACTGAATGAAACTTTTAACTTTCAGGGATATCAGGACTTATAAAAAATATATTTTCTCTTATTTTCTATTTTGGTTGTATCAAAGAAAGATAAGAGATGCTCTAAGAACAGGGAGATTACGTGAAGGGCAAACTCATCTCTCCTTTTGATTGGCCCTGAAGAATATGGTAGCAGTTAAAACACAAGCTTTGACTTCACACATGTTAGGATGGCTAAGATATTAAAAGAAAAACCTGAAAAATAATAAGTATTGGACAGGATATGGAGAAACTGGAACCCTTGTGCACTGCTGGTGGGAATGTAAAATGGTATGGCAGTTCCTCAAAAAATTAAACATAGCATTACCATATGATCTAGCAATTCCCCTTTGGGTATATACCCAAACTTATACACTCACATTCATCATTCACAGCATTATTTACAACAGCCAAAAGGTGGAAATAACCCAAGTATCCACTGATGGATGAATCGATAAACAAAATGTGGTAAATACATACAACGGAATGCTACTCAGCCTTTAAAAGGAAGGAAATTCTGACACATGCTATAATATGGATGTGTTTTAGAGACATTTTAAGTGAACTTAGTCACAAAAGGAGAAATATTGAATATTATTTCACTTACATGAGGTTCCTAGGCAAATTCACAGAGAAAGTGTAACAAGAGTTACAAGGGGTTGTGGGGACAGGGGATAGATAAAAGTTTCAGTTGGGGAAGATGAAAAGTTCTGGAGATAGATGGTAGTAATGGCTACACATTAATGTACATGGTGCCACAAATCTGTATGCTTAAAATGGTAAATTTTATGTATATTTTACCCTCAAATTAAGGCAAAGTGAAAAATACAATAAAGCCTGCTTTGCCTACCTCAAAAACAAACAAAAATCTCAAAAAAGACCAGCTCTGGAGTTAGGTCACCTGATTGCTCATGAATTGTGTGCGCTAGACAAGTTCTGGAAACCACTGAGCTTTATTTTCCTCATCTGTAAAATGTGGATAACCTTTAGCCCAAAGTTTGCTGTGAAGATTAAATGAGATAATATTATGAAAGTTCTTAGTACAACACATTAGATACTCAGTAAATGTCATTTATTCACTCAGTTATGTCCGACTCTCTGCGACTCCATGGACTGTAGCCTGCCAGGCTCCTCTATCTGTGGGATTTCCCAGGCAAGAATACTGGAGTGGGTTGCTATTTCCTTCTCCAGGGGATCTTCCCAACCCAGGGATCGAACCCACATCTCCTGCACTAGCAGGCAGATTCTTTACCACTGAGCCACCAGGGAGTCCCATTTAATAAACACCAGCTACTAGCATAGTGAGCTACTTGTCAAGAAGTAAGCAAGCCAAAAGTCCTTGAATCCAGTGAGTTAGTTTATTAAGTTAAATCATCACCATGGAGCTGCACATGCAATCTTCATTAACTAAAGAAGCCACACAATAACTAGGTTTTTTGTGGCGTTTGCTATGGTTAAATCCAGTTTTAAGATATTTTAAAGAGATACCAGTTAATAATGGTGACTGAGGTGAAAATTTGAGAATTACTATATAAGACTGATTTCACATTTAAGAAGTAGGATAAATTATGGAACAATGTCTTAATCACAGATTTTGCATTCTATTAACAATGCAAAGAAATAGGGTAATGTGGTATAATTCATTTATTAATTATTAAGTATCATGGATCAGCAATATAAGTAGACATACTGAATACACATAAATACACCAAGTTGCATCTAGGCAACTAAAAAAGCTCCAAGATACTTTTAAAATTACAGTGCTTTATATGTTTCTTATATTGGGCTGTTTCAAGTGCTATCCTTGATATAAAGGATATAAAAAACTATGGTTGTAAATCAGTAGGAAATAAAATCTGAAGTAAAGCTCAATACTGTAGATTCAGATAACATACCTCTTGCTGGTCATTTACTCAAATTAAAATACAAAAGAAAAGTCAGAGAACTCAATTTTCAAAGTGCAAAGCTGGTATGAATTGTAAATATCACAAAGGCGAGTTAACCAGTATGCATGGGAGTAGAGGCAGTGATTTTATTTTCAATTTTGGTCTTTAGAGATCTGAATTTAGATTGTGTTTCATGACTGCTTACAGGAAATTAATTCTAGTTCCTAGAAAGGCTAGTTACAACCTACTATACATAAATATACCATCATAGTCTAAACTAGGCAAAACGAGAAATCTTCAAGTCCTAGTTCTGGTTTATCTACTTCAAGAAATATTAAAAACAAAGCTATCTCTTCATTTGTATAACCCCAAGATATGGAGAAAATTATAATGGGACTTGACTTAAAGCAGCATAACAAAATCTTGACAAAAGAAAACCAAGTCATTTGTGCTGAAGAAACTATAATATCTATACAGCTGCTGCCATAGCTACTGTTGAAAAATACATGGTCAAGAAGGAAACACCCCTGAATTGCTTAGTAGTATAATAATTTTAATCTGATGGGCGTAATTATGAACTAGTGTGGTGTATTAAGAATACAACAGGGCATCCTAGAGTTCTATACACTTTGGCCCTTCTCTTCTTCTGCCCCTCCATACAGCAGCTCTTTTTTAAAGATACGCTTTTGGACTCATAGGCTCCTATATACCATACGAGGCCTGAAGGCAACTAGTCTAAAATGAGTCAAATGTCACTACGGTACACATCTGTCAACTGATGTTTGGAATGATGTACAAACCACAGGAATCAGTTACATTATACCATCTATACAGTCAAGGAGCCTTCATACTCAGAGGTGGAAAAAAACAGGTATAAAGTTAGAATTTAGAAATGTGTGCTAAGTCACTTCAGTCATGTCCAACTCTTTGCAACCCTAGAGACTATAGCCTGTCAGGCTCCTCTGTCCATGGGATTCTCCAGGCAAGAATACTGGAATGGGTGGCCATTTCCTTCTCCAGAGAATCTTCCCAACCCAGGGACTGAACCTGCATCTCTGATGTCTCCTGCACTGGCAGGCAGGTTCTTTATCACGAGCACCACCTGGGAAGCCCTGTACATTATATCACCAATACAGTCAAGGGGCCTTCATGCTCAGAGGCATAAAAGAAACAGGTATAAAGTCAGTATTTAGAAATGTGGTTTCTCTTTTATACAGGACCAGTGCTTATTTAATTACTTTTTTACAAACATGGCTAGATATACACCAAAAACCTGTGTGGCATATACTTGATTCTATGACTGTATTTTCTCTAAGTATGTTAATTGCAGAAAGCTATTTCCAGTCCATTAAATACATTTATCTTGACACAGAAAGGACTGTTGTGATATTAACTGTCTCTCATGGCCTAAATGTAAGCTCCATACTATTCTTAGTTTCAGATTCCACTAAAGGATTACAGGTTACCTTGGTGCATTAATCAGAATCCACTTATATTTTTGACAACGGGATGAGGGCCAACTGAATGAAGGGTAATTCTCTGCTTCTGCCAATACTAACAGTGTTTGTGAATAAGTGCATCATAAGAGAAGCAGGCTGTGATCCTGAGAGCACTGATTGGTGATGGTTAATCAGGCGGTAGGGGAGTAAGTCATCCTTTCAGATGCTGACTTTATAAACTTGACCAGATTGCTAAGGAGTTTTCATAACAATTTTAAAGGAAGAAGTTCTTTGAGCTTGTGGATCACTGTCCAAAGCACAAAGGATTATCTTGCTTGCAAAGCACTTTGTTTACCACCACTTCCATGGGAACCATTTTAATAAGTATTTTAAATTAACATATGAAACACTGCTGCACCTGAAAGAGGAAAGATGTTTAAGAAACACAACAAGATTTCACAATGGTGACTATTCTGGCCACACTAACACACCATTCCTATATTAATGATACAGGCCAGGTCCAAAGGCTGAAGAAGATTCCAACCAGGGATGTAAGGCCTAAACACAAAATCTTTCCATGGTCAAGAGTCAAGACAATAACAATATCACACATCATGGTCCTTGATTTTAAAAAGCAGTGCTCTCCGATACTGGATGCTTGGGGCTGGTGCACTGGGACGACCCAGAGGGATGGTATGGGGAGGGAGGAGGGAGGAGGGTTCAGGATGGGGAACATGTGTATGCCTGTGGCAGATTCATTTCTATATATGGCAGAACCAATCAATATTGTGAAGTTTAAAAATAAAATAAAATTAAAAAAATAAAAATAAAAAGCAGTGCTCTCCTGAAATCTAACATCACTTCCATAATGTAACACATTTCTATTTCCTGTACTATTGGGAGAGACCCAATGTTATTGTATTTTTTCTGAGGTTTTTCTTGTTATAGTAGTGTTCTTGTGTTTGCTAGATATATGTTAGTCACTCAGTCATGTCTGACTCTTTGTAACCCCATGGACTGTAGCCAATCAGGCTCTTCTGTCCATGGAATTCTACAGGCAAGAATACTGGAGTGGGTAGCCATTTCCTTCTCTAAGGTATCTCTCCAACCCAGGGGTAGAACCCGGGTCTCCTGCATTGCAGGCAGATTCTTTACTGTCTTAGCCACCAGGGAAGCCCTGCTTGATATACGATCAATGCCATTTTAGAAGTCATCCACCAAACAAATTAAAAAATACACACTGAGATGCAATGATGTCAACCATTCATGAGTACTCAAGAATTTCCTATGTTAGCTGACTGTGTCCACATACCCTGGGACACACTGAATGCTTAACGTAATTTCTTCCTTAATTTAAAAATATGAGACTCTTTAAGTGGTATATTTTAATGTCTCAAATAGAGGATATCAAACTAATATGGAAATACAGTTTATGAAATGAAAAAAGTCAAGAGCTAGCAAGAATAATTTAGAATGATGACTTCTATAATTATGCAAAGATTAATATATTATTTTTCTACCTTAGCTTCAAATATCTGATAGAGACGCCCAATTTATAACATCTAAATGGTGTCAGTCTTAAGAATTTAACGCTTACAGTCACTGCTAGCTTTTTTTCCCCCAAAGCCTTTTTCTTCTGGGACACACTCTGTAAGATCTTACCAAGGCTGAAAGATCTGGGGATGCCACAAGTAACACCACCTACTCAGACCTGATTTGCTTAGAATACAGGCCCTATAAGTCTTGTCTGATTAGGGAAGGATATTTTTTTGTTTCTTTTACATTGGCTTTGGCAATGATTTTGGTTTTGAAACTACATCAAACTAGGGAGTGATCTTTTTTACCTTCTGACAACCCATTATTGTCACTTCAACAAGGCACAATCTACACTTTTAAAAATGGGCTGTATCTTGCAGATAATCATTTTTCCAGCCTCGATCTACTACTACGTGACCCACATCACACTCTAGAAGACTGTGGGTAGAAAAGAGCATATGTCGATGTCATCATTGATAGGGCAGGGCATACCCTTTTAACATTCAGTAATGCAAACCAAAAAACTGAGCTCAAATAACTCCTAATAAGTAGAAACTAAGAAATTTAGCTGGGATTGGAGTTGAGAGGGGGATGAAAAGGATGGGAAGTGGGTAGAAGAGAGTAGAGGTGGTTCGTTTCAGGATGAGAGACAACTAGTGTCTTTGACTTACAACCAATGAGTCAAGGAAAACTTGATAAGAGTCTCTGGCTTGCCTACCCAGTGGACTAATGCCTCTGCTAAAAGATAGTTCCCTAGTTGCTTAATTAAAATTTACCACAGAGCCAGATTTCTTTCCTTTGGCTAGTAATGTGCCTTGTGGCTTTACTTGATTGACTTATAAAGGCTTTCACACAAGAGGAAAGATCAGAATGTATGGAACCTACATTTAGATTTCTGAGAAAGACTGAAGCATCAGATAGCCAACTTAAATACTTGGTCTTGGTTATACCTTATAAAATCTCAACTTATGGAAAGGAGAGCACAAAATAAGCAACAATATCCTTTAAGTATGTGACAGGAGACGTCGAAAAACACTACCTCTCTTAATACTTAGGAGAGGATGATGAGCATGTTAAAAGCATCATGCAGCAAAACATTTCTTGCAGTATTATCCTTCCTCAATCACTTGAAGTCATTCTCTAAGGCACTAGCTATGCAACTGCCTCTAAAACAGTATTAAACAGAAAGCTTCCAAATCCACAAAAGAAGAGAAATGAAAGACAAAGGAAGTGAAAGGCAAATAACCAATCCAAAGGCAGACAAAGTTAGGTGAAAAGAAATGTGATACTATACTTTGGTTTTGCATTTTTGTATTCTTCAGTGTCTGTGTCCTCGTCCTCTGAGTACCAATTATCTCCTCTTCCTCCAGCCAAGAGGCCCCTGGCCGCCAACAGTCCTGCAGCATTCCCATAGCCAGTGTATTTCAGGAGACTATCCACTGCAAAAACAGAACAGGTTTTTAGACAGGAATCCTTGAGTGCTCACTGTTATCACCAACGACTCACCAACACAGGGAAGCTGGACATACATGCCATGGTAGTAAATCTTAAAAGTTGAGAGGTTGTCAAAGTGTGGTAGTAGTAATCCTATATGTTCTGAGGACCAAAACCCTTTTTTAAGGTATCAGAAATTCAAATAGAGCTGTTTTGAATACACTCTGTGGCAGGAGTGGGGCTTCTGTGACTGCCAGGCCATTGGTAAGGGTGATGTTTTAAGGTTTTGATCACAAAATTGTTCTCTTTATTCAGTTTCAGAGAAATGATGATTAGAGTTAATGCAAGCCAGACTGGGATTTTACCAATATAGCATATAATATAAAATCTTTCTTATTTGCTTCTGTAGGAACTGGAGGGATATTAAGATAATAAGGAATAACAAAACCTAGGTGAAAGTTTGTGACCCCATGGACTATACAGTCTATGGAATTCTCCAGGCCAGAATACAGGAGTGGGTAGCCTTTCCCTTCTTCAAGGGATCTTCCCAACCCAGGTCTCCCACATTGCAGGTGGATTCTTTACCAGCTGAGCCACAACGGAAGTCCAAAAAAACCTAAGGATATTAGCAAATGTAAACAGAATAGGCTAAGTTATTGCTTTTTCAAAGAAATCAGAAAAAGTATGGAAGCACATTATACCCAGTGAGTATAAGGCCAGGAACTGCTGGACCTTAGTGATGGCTCTACCATTTATTAGCAGGTGGACCTTAGGTAAATTATTTTGCAGTTCTTTACTCCAGTTTTCAGATATAGAGAACTGGAATAATACCTACCTCACAGATTAATACATGCAAGGTGCTTAGAAAAGTATCTGGTATTAGGTTGGTACAAAAATAACTGCTGTTTCAGACAGTGAATTTTAAATCATCATAACTAGGCTCAAATGCATCCTTATTAATCAAAATAGGAACCACTACCATCAACACATCTTGCCAACAAAAAGTAAGTCTGTTTATTCTTATAGTGTAAAAATCCATGCTTCAGGATTCCACAAACTCTTGGAAAGCATTTTCTGCCTCCTGCTGGTTGTGGAAGCATTTTTCCTTGCAAATAGTTGTTGAAATGATTGAAGTGGTAGTTGGCTGGTGAGAGGTCAGGTGAATATGGCAGATGAGGCAAAGCTTCATAGTTCAATTCGTTCAACTTTTGAAGCATTGGTTGTGCAACCATGTGGTCAGGCGCTGTCATGGATAAGAACTGGGCCCATTCCGTTGACCTATGCTGGCTGCAGATGTTGCTGTTTTCAGTGCATCTCACTGATCTGCTGAGCATACTTTTCAGATGTTATGATTTTGCCAGGATTCAGAAAGTTGCAGTAGATCAGATGGGCAGCAGACCACCAAACAGTGACCATGACAATTTTTTGGTGCACATTTGGCTTTGGGAAGTGGTTTGGAGCTTCTTCTCAGTCTAACCACTGAGCTGGTGGTCACTAGTTGTCATATAAAATCCACTTTTCGTCACATATTACAATCCGATTGAAGAATAGTTTGTTGCTGTGTAGAATAAAAGACGACACTTCAAAATGATGTTTTTTCTTTTTTTCCAGTCAGCTCATAAGGCACCCACTTAGCTTTTTCATCTTTCCAATTTGCTTCGAATGCTGAATGACTGTAGAATGGTCGACGTTGAGTTCTTGGGCAACTTCTCGTGTGGTTGTAAGGGGATCAGCTTCAATGATTGCTCTCAGTTGGTCACTGTCTACTCCCAATGGCCAGTCACTACGCTCACCCTCAAGGCTCTTGTCTTCTTTGCAAAACTTCTTGATCCACCATTGCACTGTACCATGAAGGGCACGGAGAGGATGTAGGATGAACAGTCCAGGGTAGAATTGTTCATTAAATTTTCAAATACTTGAATGACAGAGTATCTCCCTTGACACTGAAAATAGGTAGTTTGAGAGCAAGTAAAGGGAAGTCTGCTTTCAAGGGACTCAGAAACTAGTGAAATTTATGCAAAAGGAAATATGGATTAATAATGTAAGTAGATTAAATAAAGTTTTACACTAGTCACTTTATAAACTATTTTCTACATTAAAACCTATTGGTAACTATGGTCTCTTTGGTACTAATTCTCAATGGATGCTGGGTAGAATCATTAGAATTTAATGAAGGATCATGGTGGTATAATTTGAAAGCCCTCTGAATAAATCTGATATGCTCTCTCTTTCCATCAGTTCTTCCACAAGATGGAGTGATTTAGATAAATTAATGGATTCTTAATGGATTATTATATGTGCACGCTCAGTCATGTCCAACTCTTTGTGACCCCATGGACTGTACCCTGCCAGGTTCCTCTGTCCATGGAATTTTCCAGCCAAGAATACTGGAGTGGGTTGTCATTTCCTGCTCCAGGGGATCTTCCTCATACAGGGATTGAACCCATGTCTCTTGTGTCTCCTGCACTGGCAGAGAGATTCTTTACCACTGCACCACCTGGGAAGCCCTAATGGTTATTAAGGGAAGTGAATAAACAGTGTATACAAATATTCCTAATATTCATGACCCTAGACATGGTCAGACACAAAGTCACTAAGGCTGAAGGATCGTATATCTGAACCCACATTAATAATGACACTCTCATTGCAAGTTTTTGGATAAGATATATTTTTAAACAAATACGGATATTTAGCAGTTCCAAAACTGTGAAAGTCTAAATTGAGATGCTATGAATAGTTTAATATACTAAAAAATAATTTAAAAAGACAAAATTTAAATAACCACCTACAGTGGCTAAACATTAAAATAGTTTAAGAATGTAGTTTATGAAAGGCCAAAATAGGTTAAAAAGAAGTCAAGAGAACACTAAATAACCTGCTTTCTTATGTAGAAAATCCTCCTGGAAGCTAGTGAATGGTAAAAATTCCTAGCACTTTTATGAAAATTGTGCTTACTGTTCATTCACTGGAACAAACCTTCTGTGTCAACTCTGTGATAGTTTGGGTTACAAAGACTGTTTCAGACACACCTTGCTTTCATAACAGTAGATAAGGCTATAGCCAATAATTTAAAAATCAAATGAACATTTGCTAATAAGATAGACACTTAAAAATTGGCGTTGGGAAGGGGAGACAAATGAACTACAAAAACCACACAGTGAGGAGGCATTTTCTTTGTGAAGTTCTGATTTATATTACTGATATCTAGTGGAGTGTTTCTAATTACTTTTTAGTCTATTTTTGAATATTCTCTATAACATCCTATTTGATATTGGGAAAGTAGTAAAAGGAAAATGGACTGAATTTGGATGTTAAGATGAGCTGTTAAGGCAAACAAAAGATCTCCTGAGTGGTCCTTAAAAGAAAAAAAAAAAGAAACACAACAAATGTTTTTGTCTTTGTCACAGTACTCATCCATGCACTTAGATGAAACTGCTAAAGAAATGAAACAAATGACAAGAAAGATTTCACCATGATTTTATCAAGATGCTAGAGGGCATTATGAAGAGGAAAGCAACCACAGCAGCACATGGCAAAGTCAGAACTGCACTGGTAGTAATGGCATTACTGCTTATACAAAGCATGGGTTTTATCACACTTGACTAACAAAAAAAAAAAGGCTTTGCTCTTTTACTGAGGAGAAAGAAGAGCACAACCAGATTCTACCAGAAACCATTTCCACTCTCTGTTACATACAGAAGGATTTACAGTACTTTTCCTTTCAGTTAGTGCTGAAAGGAATTCAGTTAATGCTGTGACTTTTTGAAATACCGTACTAGAAGCTTCCTCTGACTAGTCTCTGTACTTCCAATCTCACACCCGCTCCTCTCCTGGTTACACACAACTCCCTTATATCCTTGTAAAGCAAAAGTATGACATAAGCACCTTTCTGGATAAAACCTCCAAAACCTCCCACAAAGGCTAAAGCTCAAATTCTGAAACAGGGCCTAGAGGGATCATTTTCTTGCCTCTGCCTTCTTTCCTAAACTCATTTCCTACTGCTCCTATGCAATGCAGATTCCTCACACTTTGAACTAGTCTCTTTTCTGTACATAACAAGGCTTCTTCCCACTTCTCTTTTCTCTTGGATGAAGACTTTCTCTGACCTTTTCCACACCAACCAATCATTTCCTCTTCCAGGTTGCTGCCATATCTGGCACATTCTTCTCTTATGGTGCTTACCAAAGTATATTACAATTATTACAATTATTATACAATAATTGTATAATAATTGTATAGTAATAATTATTATACAATAATATTATAATTATTCCTTTATATGAAAAAGTTCATAAGACAGTGTATTCACCACTGAATTCATAGACAGCATTAATGTTTGGTCTTTCATTAAACATTTATGGTGTACCTACTACCTGTAAGGTACTCTGTTAAACACTGGGGAACCAAAGGTGAAGAAGATAAGATATCTAACCTAAAGAAACTCAATGTCTAGAATAAAAGTTTAACAAAAAGTTATAATATAACAAACGTCAGAAGTATTTTAAAAAGAGAGAAGAATAAGTAAAAATGGTACAAACCAGAGAATGATGAACTCTTCATTGGATGATCTTCATACAGATGACATAGATGAAGATTATGATCTTCAAGAATACAAAAAGCTTACTATGCTAACAAGGATGGAAGAAGCATTCCATGCAAAAGGAACAGCATCTGCCAAGCCATGGAGATGAGCCAAGGAACAGTGCAGTATAATCAGACAAGAATAAAGAAGTCTTTAGTATGATTAAGCAAAAAGTGTAGGGTAGGGAGTAGATTTAGGGAGTAGATTTAGTATATTTACACTATAAAGGTAGGCCATGGAGGTAAAATTTGTATTTTATCATGGAGGTGACAGAGAGTCATTGAAAGTTTTATAAGGGGGAATGCCAATAGGATAAGTGTACTCTAGAACAGTCTCTCTCTCAGCCGTGTGTAAGAAAGAATGAAGAAAACCTGACCAGAAACAGAGGGATAGTATTATTTTAATAGTTTATTAAGAGGGATGCAGATTTGGAAATCCCCCTCAAATAGGCTGAAGCAGAAGCCAAGGGAGGGGATAATACTGCTCAGGAAGCAAGATAAAGTGAGGATGGGGCCAGATGAGAACTTTAGAGAAAGATAGCAATTAGATGTGGACAAAGATAGGATTGAACAAATCAGACTGAAAAGAATGAACAGAGAGGTGGGTCAAAGGAAATCTAGGAGTGTGTTGTAGTAGAGACAGACAATGGTCAACAGTATCAACTGTTACAAAAGAAAGATGCTATTAAGATAAAGACTAAAAACTATCCATTCCTTTTGAAAATTAGTTGTGGCTTCCCTTATGGCTCAGATGGTAAAGAATCTGCCTGCAATGCAGATGACCAGGGTTTGATCCCTGGGTTGTGAAGATCCCTTGGAGAAGGAAATAGTAACCCACTGCAGTATTCTTGCCTGGAAAATCCCATGGACAGAGGAGCCTGGAGGGCTACAGTCCACAGGGGTCTCAGGACTGAGCAACTAACACTTTCTAACACTTTCTTTGTGACTTTGTGACCTTACTGAAAGCATTTTCAGTGGAATCTGGGAAGTAGGGAATGGTGGAAATGCCTTACTTGCTGCAAGTTGAAGTCTGAGTGGGTAATAAGGATACTGAAAAGATGAACAAATTAGGAAGAGTTAATAAAGGAACAAAGGGTTAACACTTGATGGAGCAAAGCTTTTGAGAAGACAAGAAGAGAAAAGATCATCAGGAGAGGGAGACTGCTTGGTTTCAAGCTGCTGCTGCTGCTGCTAAGTTGCTTCAGTCGTGTCCGACTCTGTGCAACCACATAGACAGCGGCCCACCAGGTTCCCCCATCCCTGGGATTCTCCAGGCAAGAACACTGGAGTGGGTTGCCATTTCCTTTTCCAATGCATGAAAGTGAAAAGTGAAAGTGAAGTCGCTTCAGTCGTGTCCGACTCTGTGCGACCCCATAGACGGCAGCCCACCAGGCTCCTCCGTCCATGGGATTTTCCAGGCAAGAGTACTGGAGTGGGGTGCCACTGACACTCCTATTACTGTGACTGAAGTAAACGAGACAAAAGTAAAGTGTATAAAGGTGTGGGGCTATGTGCTGAGAGAGTTTAAGCCTTATTTATCTCTGCAATTCAGCCTCTGCCCTACCACAGTGCCTAACACATGCTGAGAATTAATAAATGTGTTAAAAGGAGGAGTTTGGGAAGGGGGGAAATACCCCACAAAGGCTTGTTTTACAAATTATTTTCTTTATTAAACTATGTGAGGCTTGTTTTAGGGCCCCTGTATAAAGTACATAATTGGCAGAAGAGGTAATAAAAATGTAGTTTTGTTAGGGCTCAACAAAGAGGCAGCTGTTAGTTGTGAGATACGTTTAGCCTGGCACAGAGGACACTTGGAGAGCTGTTTCTGTACCAAATCTTCCATAGTTTTGCATTTGTATCTCGCTCTGTTTCAGTTTTCATTCTTAATCTCATCTCTGTTCCTAACCCAATTTGACTGCTTTGTGCTGTTTATACTTACTGGTCTGACCTCTGTGCCTGGATCAAGGTACTTTAACTTTCAAACTCAGCTTAAAGACATTCATCTTTAAGAGGGAAGTTTAATCACTCTGATAAATTATTTTAAATTTATTTTATTGTGATATAATCTGCCTCCAAACCCAACCCAAGCTCCAAAATCTTATGATGACTTATAAGTTGAATATGGACTACAAACTTTTTGGTGGTTTTAAATTAGAATTAGAATTTTAAATTAGAATTAGTTGACAGCATTTAAAAACTGAGGAATTTTATGTAAAAACCCAGAGTCCTGGCTTCTCTTGAAAAATCTGGATGATTTGGTAACACTGACCACATGTCCCTTCATGGTAACAATCAGCTGGAGCTAAATAGCAGCAAGGTCCCGTTTCTAGTCCCCCACATTCCCCTTGCTCCTCCACTCCCAACCCACTATCTCCCCAACAATTAGCTAAGTGTCAGGTTTCATTGATCATCTCATGTTCTATCCATTTGACTTACTTTATTAATTTTGTAGGCATCTGAATTTGTAATCCTTGATAAGGTAAATAATATGAGGGCAGAGACCTTGTTTATCATGTATACCTTTGTATTCCCAGGGTCGACCTCAAAAAGTACTCAAAATTTGAATAAGCAAATTTGTATTCCAGAAGAATACTTTTACTATTAAAGTCTAACTGGAAGGAAAAGCAGATGAATATAAATAATTGTTAAAGACCAAATGAAAAAGATAAAGTTTTGCTAACATGCGTTTGGGGCTCAAAGTTAGGACTATGAAACCTCGAATACGGGGTCCTGGGGGAACAAAGTTAACCATTTCAAATAAAAAACAATTAACAAATTCATTTTAAATGTATATACCATATGTGTTATAACACTAACACATACGTGACGTGATTGATTATATTTATATATATACATTTATATATAAAAGATGCTTGCTCCTTGGGAGAAAAGTTATGACCAACCTAAACAGCATATTAAAAAGCAGAGACATTACTTTGCCAACAAAGGACCGTCTAGTCAAAGCTATGGTTTTTGCAGTAGTCGTATATGGATGTGAGAATTGGACTATAAAGAAAGCTGAGCACCAAAGAATTGATGCTTTTGAACTGTGATGTTGGAGGAGACTCTTGAGAGTCCCTTGGACTGCAAGGAGATCCAACCAGTCCATCCTAAAGGAGATCAGTCCTGAATGTTCATTGGAAGGACTGATGCTGAAACTGAAACTCCAATACTTTGGCCACCTGATGCGAAGAACTGACTCATTGGAAAAGACCCTGATGCTGGGAAAGATTGAAGGCGGGAGGAGAAGGGGACAAGAGAGGATAAGATGGTTGGATGGTATCACTGACTCTATGGACATGAGTTTGAATAAGCTCTGGGAGTTGGTGATGGACAGGGAAGCCTGGCGTGCTGCAGTCCATGGGGTCACAAACAGACATGACTGAGCAACTGAACTGAACTATATTTAGATTTATAAAATTATTTAGATATATATTTAGAAATGTAATTTATATATTTAGGTAATATATGTATTTAGATATGTAATGTATATATTTAGATATTAATTACAGATAAAATAAACTTCATTTTTCCCCTCTTAAAAACTTCATAAGTACACAAGAAAGCATACTCATTGCAGAAAACTATAAAATACAGAGAACTAAAAGAAAATCTCCAGGCATTCTACTACTTAGAGGTAACAAGTGGATAAGATTTTGATAAACATTATATTTTGATAAACATTTTTTAATGAATACATACATGTGTGGTTTAGATTTATGTGTATACACACACACACACAATTATACTTGAAAAACAGCTAATTTCTGATCTCAGAAAACTTGATTGAATTCAGCAAGTTCTTACAGACTGCTAAATGCAAGGTGCTATTCCAATCACTTAATTTCAAGATGTGGGATCTTTCTTCATAGAAATAATTGAACTGCTTAAAACAGCAAATGTTAAATGAGCTAGTCTATGAGAATGGTTGAGGATAATTACTGGTGACCCTTGAACAACACAGGTATTAGGGATGATGGCCCTCCAAGCAGTTGAAAGTCCTCCCATAACCTTATAGTTGGCCCTCCATAATTGCAGTTCCCCATCTGTGAGTTAAACTGTGGCTTGCACAGTACTGTAGTATATATTTATCTGCATATAAGTGGACCATGGACAGCAGTTCAAACCCATGTTGTTCATTTGTGCATTATGGGTCAATTGTATTATGAGAGGAAACATGGCAGAATGGAAAGATAGGACTCAAATTCAGGCTTAGCTTTAAGCAACTGCATGACCTTGGATAAAACCCTTGCCTCATTTATGACATTGAAATAATAATAATATTTACTTTAGAGTCCTTATGAGAATGAAATGAGATTATGGCTTAGAATGTTTGACACATGATACCTCAATAGTTGTGTTTATTATCACTATAGTGATATTGATCTCATTAATATACTATCTTAGCAGTAACTTAAGTGGTTGTATCAGTCAGAAAAAAAAAAAAAAGAATTCAATGAATGCAACTCAATAACAAAAGTTCCCAAACAATTCAATTAAAAGTTAGGCAAAGGACCTGAATAGACACTTTTCCAAAGGCATACAGATGCCCAACAGGTACATGAAAAGGTGTTCAATGTCACTAATCATCGGGGAAAATGCAATGAAAACACAATGAAAGATCACCTCACATCTATTAGAATGGCTTTTATAAAAAACAAGAGATACAGGGATGTGGAGGGATGCGGCAAAGACAAAACCCTTTTACACTGTTGGTGGGAATGGAAATTGGTGTAGCTACTAGCTACTATTCCAAGAGTCATGTACAGATGTGAGAGCTGGACCACAAAGAAGGCTGAGAACCAAAGAATTGATGTTTATGAATTATGGTGCTGGAGAAGACTCTTGAGAGTCCTTTGAAGTGCAAGGAGATCAAACCAGTCAATCTTAAAGGAAATCAATCCTGAGTATTCACTGGAAGGACTGATGCTGAAGCTGAAGTGCCAATACTTTGGCCACCTGATGCAAACAGCTGACTCACTGGAAAAGACCCTGATGCTGGGAAAGACTGAAGGCAAAAGAAGAGGGCAGCAGAGGATGGTTAGACAGCTTCACTGACTCAATGGATTTGAATCTGAACAAACTCCGAGAGATTATGAAGGACAGGAAAGCCTGGCATGCTGCAGTCTGTGAAGTCACAGAGAGTTGGACATGACTTAGTGACTGAAGAACAACTACAGAAAACAGTAATGGAGGTTACTAAAAAATTAAATATAGAACCGTAATATAATCCAGCATGCCACTTCTGGAAGTATATTCAAAGGAAATGAAGTCAGTAACTAAGAGATATCTCAGCTCCCATGTTCATGGCAGCATTTTTCACAATAGCCAAGAAATGGAAACAAGCTAAGTGTTCATCAACAGAAGAACAGATAAGACATACAGAGTTGGCCCTTAAAGAATCCTAGGGTTAGGGATGTCCACCCTTCATGCAGCTGAAAATGTGGATGTAATTTTATAGTCTGCTTTCTGTGTCTGTGGTTCCACATCCACAGACCCAACCAACTGTGGATCTAACCTATCATGGATCATGTAGTACTACAGTGTGTATTTATTTAAAAAACATCCACATCTAAGTGAACCCAAGCAGTTCAAACTCGTGGTCAATGGTGAACTGTATATAAAATGGAATGTTATTCAGCCACGACAAAGATGAAATCTTGCTATTTGCAACACATGGATGAACCTAGAGAATATTTATGCTAAGTGAATAAGCCAGACAGAGAAAGATAAATACCGTAGAACTCACTTATAAGTAGAACTTGAAAAAAAAAAATTCAAACACATAGAAACAGAGAGTAGAGTAGTGATTACCAGAGGGTAGAGGGTAGGGAAACAAGGAGATCTGGTCAAAGGGTACAATTTATAAGATGAATAAGTTCAGTTATAAGACTAATAATTTCTGGGGATCTAATGTACAGCATGATGACTATAGTTAACAATACCCTGTTGTACACTTTAAAGTTGCTAAGATAGTAAATCTTAAGCGTTCTCACCACACACACACACACACACACACACACACACGTAACTATGTGAGGTAGTGAATGTGTTAATTAACATGACAGAGGTAATCATTTCACAGTGTATATGTATATAAATCATTATGTTGTATACTTTAAATATATACAATTTTATATGTCAAATATACCCCAGTAAAGCTGGTGGGGGAGAAAAGAATTCAACTGACTGAAGATTTTTAGAGAAGTGAGTGAAGTTTCTCACCTCTAAGTTATCTAGCTCACAAAACTGAGGTACTTTGAATGGATAAGAAAGCTGTGGTACATATACACAATGGAGTATTACTCAGCCATTAAAAAGAATACATTTGAATCAGTTCTAATGAGGTGGATGAAACTGGAGCCTATTATACAGAGTGAAGTAAGCCAGAAGGAAAAACATAAATACAGTATACTAACGCATATATATGGAATTTAGAAAGATGGTAACAATAACCCGGTGTACGAGACAGCAAAAGAGACACTGATGTATAGAACAGTCTTATGGACTCTGTGGGAGAGGGAGAGGGTGGGAAGATTTGGGAGAATGGCATTGAAACATGTAAAATATCATGTAAGAAACGAGTTGCCAGTCCAGGTTCGATGCACGATACTGGATGCTTGGGGCTAGGGCACTGGGACGACCCAGAGGGATGGTATGGGGCGGGAGGAGGGAGGAGGGTTCAGGATGGGGAACACATGTATACCTGTGGCGGATTCATTTTGATATTTGGCAAAACTAATACAATTATGTAAAGTTTAAAAATAAAATAAAATTAGAAAAAAAAATAAAAATAAAATAAAAAGTGGAATATAAAATCTGCTTAGTTGGGGCTTTTACTAGTACTTTTATAAACCAGGAGATGAAGAAAGAAATAGGTAAAAATACCTGAATAACTTGGTTCAAGTTCTTGTTTGGAGAACTTTTGCAGAGCAAAATAACACAATAATTTAAATTGTTAGATGTATTTCAGAAGACAATCACTTTATATGAACTTATAGAATAGTATTTATTATAGTATAGTTACTTTTTAATTTCTTTCTATTTTTGTCTTACCATTAACTCAAGGGTAAGGGATGTATCTTAAGCATCTATAGCTCACATTCAATAACTTTTTATTGATTAAAGAAGAAATAAAGAAATAAAAACTCCTGTAGTTTTAATTCCAAGAGAAATTAAAAAGGGGAACTAACCTAGGCCTTTGCCTATCAAGATAGTAACACCTTAATTACGTAAGTAGATTCTTCATAATGACTCCAGGTCTTCACTCATAAGGATTAAGAAGTCTGGGTTAAGGACACAGGAGGCAAAGTTTAAATGTAAGTGTGTTTAGTAGTGTATCTGTCTGCATGCCTCAATAAATTCAGAAGTGTATAGAAAAGCTTTTAAATTATTAATTTTTATTATCTCCTCAAACCCTCTAATGGAACAGATAGAGAATAAGCTGTGAAAAGAGCAGAACAAGATGGCCACTAATAACAGAAACATTTCCCAAAGACCCTCAGAAAGGTGAAAAAGTAGAGGGCAAAGAGTTTAACCTACCTCTCTCTTTGCAAAGGACAAAAAGGAATTCAGCAGCAATTTGCTTGACTCCCAGGTCAACATGTGTCATGAGGCGCACCAGCTTATTTCTCACAGTTGAGCCAACTTCAGGTCGATTTGTCACATCCCTCAATGGTGGTAAAACCTAATGGCACAAATGCAAAACCATCATCAATCGTTTAAGTGCTAGATTAAGTAAGAATAGTACCATCCAACTAGTTTTTCTTATAATTAGTCTACCAAGCTTAGCTTTATAAGAATAGAACAAACATTAAAAAAACAGTTTTCCAAATAAAACTAAACAACAACACCGACTCAATGGACATGAGTTTGAGTAAACTCCAGGGGTTGGTAATGGACAGGGAGGCCTGGCATGCTGCAGTCCATGGGGTTGCAAAGAGTCGGACATGACTGAGCGACTGAACTGAACTGAAACAACAACAATATAATTTCATTTCATGTCTGCAATGAAATTTCATCTGAAGACAAACAGCTCTTCACTGACCACCATGATATATTCAAATCCATTCCTGGGTGTTTACTCATCTCAGCACCTTGGAATGCCCCAGCTGCCTCTACCAAAATCCATTTTAAAGTCTGGGTCAAATTTCTCTTTCTCCCTCAGAGACTTCTTTAATACCCTTACTCATTGATTTTTTTCCTTCTTTTAATTCCTGCAACATTTTCATTAGTTACTAAACAACAACAACAAAAATAAAAAAACCCTGTACATATGTTTTCTAGTTGTTTTCTTTATAATAAAATGGTTATTAATTATTGAGTACTTCCTATGTGCTAGTTGCTGTAATAGATGATATACATACATTCTCTATAATCAACCCTCACAGTTACCACGCAAGGGAGGTGGTATCAACACTGTCATTCCTATTTTATAGACTGGTCCCCAGAGGAGTTACAAAACTTGCTTGGTTTGTCTGTTTGATAACTCACTCACTCACCTAGACCTTTCCTCTTTTGGTTCTCCTATTATCTTACTGCTTGCTTCATCTTAGCCTCTAGGCCAATTATCTTTTATTCTCTTGTTCTTTAAAAAATATTTTTGGCTGTGCTGGGTCTTAGTTGTGGCACATGGAATCTTTAGTTGTGGCATGCTGGATATTTAGTGGGAGCATGTGGGATCTAGTTCCCTGATCAGGGATCAAACCTGGGCTCCCTGTATTGGTAGGATGGAGTCTTAGCCACTGGACTGCCATGGAAATCCCTTTCCTCTTGTATTTTAACTGCTGGACTATTCAAGGGTTGAGTTCTTGGGCAACATTTCTTTGCTATTTTCACTCTCTATTGGTGATCTCATACAGTTTTATGGATTTATATGGTCTCTATTTACTGCTAACTCCCTAAAGTATATCTCTATCTTGATTTCTTCCCTGACCCCTAGACTTTAAAAAGCTTCTCAAATTTAGCATGTCCTGAACAGATTTTGAAGCTCCCAACAAAGTTGTTTCTTCTATAGTTTTCCATCTCATTAAGTGGCAAGTCTATTCTTCCAACCTGGGCTTCCCAGGTGGTGCTGCTGGTAAAGAACCACCTGCCAATGCAGGAGACATAAGAGAATCAGGTTCAGTCCCTGGGTCGGGAAGATTCCCTGGAGAAGTGCATAGCAACCGACTCCAGTATTCTTGCCTGGAGAATCCCATGGACAGAGAAGCCTGGCAGGCTGCAGTCCACAGGGTCGTAAAGATTTGGACATGACTGAAGCAACTCAGCACTCTTTCAGCTGTTTACTGCTGCTGCTGCTGCTAAGTCACTTCAGTCGTGTCCAACTCTGTGCGACCGCATGGACTGCAGCCCACCAGGCTCCCCCGTCCCTGGGATTCTCCAGGCAAGAACACTGGAGTGGGTTGCCATTTCTTTCTCCAATGCATGAAAGTGGAAAGTGAAAGTGAAGTCACTCAGTCGTGTTTGACTCTTAGCGACCCCATGGACTGCAGCCCACCAGGCTCCTCCATCCACGGGATTTTCCGGGCAATAGTACTGGAGTGGGGTGCCATTGCCTGCTCCCACTGTTTACTGCAAACAGCCTTA
The DNA here is from genome assembly GCF_003369695.1 of Bos indicus x Bos taurus. Lineage (NCBI taxonomy): Eukaryota > Metazoa > Chordata > Mammalia > Artiodactyla > Bovidae > Bos > Bos indicus x Bos taurus. The sequence goes on from NC_040080.1 coordinate 50,111,846, forward strand.
ATTCCTCTCTTCCGCATCCCACATCCAGTCCATCGGCAAATTATTTTGGCTCTACCTTTGCTTTATATCCACAACCCGACCACTTCTCACTACCTCCTCTAGTATTACTAAATTCAAGGTACCAATATTTTTCACCTGAACTGTCCCCACAGTCTCCTAAGTCATCCCTGCTTCCATTCTGGTCCTTCTATGATCTATTCTCTACAGAGCAGTTAGGACGATCCTTTCAAAGTCAGATCCTGTCATTCCTCTTCTTAAAGTCCTTCAGTTCCCATGGCCTCTCATCTCATCATAATAAAGGTCGAGATCCTTCCAGATTCCTTGGGTTTCACATCATGTGTCCTCCTGCTACTTTTCTGACAACTTCTTGCTCACATTGCTATACTTTCACAGATGGAACTCCTTAAACTGAGCACTTTCTTGCCTCATGGTCTTTGCATTTGCTGCTCTCTCTGCCCAGAAACCCTTTTTCTAGAAACTGGCTTGGCTCATTCCCTTACTTTCTTCAGGTCTCTGTTCAAATATCATTTACAGGAAGACAATCCTTGGTCACCATAAGGAATTCACCTTCAGCATTATCTTTTCTCATCCCCTGCTCCTGGTTTAGTCCTCCTCACAGCACTTATCACCACCTGACACAGCATACATTTCTTAACTGTCTACCTTCTTCCATAAGAGTCTGGGGGCAGGAATATCTTTCTGTTTTGTTTACCACTCTCAGTGCGTGGCACATAACAGGTTTCAATAAATATTTCGTATTTGAAGGAAGAATGAATTAATTCAAGTAGCTTTTATAAATGCCTTCTACAGGCGAGGCACTATGCTAGGAAATGAAGATAGACACAAAGTCAAGTTATAATTTACTATACCAGACTCTTTATGTGCATATTATTTTTATTTAATTCATTCAGCTGATTTCCTTCCTTCCTTCCTTATCTCTTTCTATACTGAGTGCCTACCATGTACCAGGAGGTGTAAAAAACAAACAAACAAACGAAATCTCAGAAAACTGAATAATTTACCCAAATGTTTATAGAATCCATATTTCAATATCTCTGGCAGGACAGAGCAGATTGCTATTTGTGCCCTGTAAGCATAAAATAATTACACAATAAATTCTTATTATTTGATTCAGCTAACCCTACTGAGTTTATCTCCCATTTCTAGAGAAATGAGACATGAAACAAGTGATTTCATGTAGTATGTACCTACAGTTCCAGAGCACAGTATCTATTAATAATGGTTATCACACAAAAATTTTATTAGCTATGTTTTCAGTTCCTTAAAACAAGTTTTTGAAGTGAAATTTTGTTATATATTATGCCCAGACAAACTGTCTAAGTCTGGATCACTTCTGGTGGTGGTGGTGGTTTAGCTGCTAAGTCGTGTCTGACTCTTGTGACTGCATGGACTGTAGCGTGCTAGGCTCCTCTGTCCATGGGATTCTCCAGGCAAGAATACTGGAGTGGGTCACCATTTCCTTCTCCAATGGATCATTTTTCTCCAAAATTTCTATTATCCCCCAAATACTACCTTTCATTAAATTTTTTCTTTTGAGAAATCTTGTCCAGTTCTTTTTTCAAACCCATGGAATCTTCATCTCTGCTAAATGCCTCTCCAGACTAATCCAACCTGAATCAGTAATTTCTACCATCTGTTCTCTTTCTACCTGTCCAAATACTGAATATTCAAGACCAATTTACTTTGGGTATGCACAAGGTAGATTTAAGCAGGTATTAACCACTGGGCACAATAACTAATTAGCCATGGTTCCATTCATACTGTTACCAAAACTAATCATCTATTACTTGAGGTTCTGCCCTTCTTGATCATCATAGTCTAGAGTGCATCTTCCTCAGAAGGAAAGTTGATTTTTGTATTGTGCCATTTATCCTTCTTTAGTCAACTTTTTACTTGTTATGTCTCCTTTGTACTGCAGTATTTCTTTGAGGACAAGGAGTGGGTCTCACAGTCTTTTGTACCTACATAATGTATAGACTAAGGCCTTCATATAAAGAATCTATTTAACAAACAGGATATATTTGGGGTATCCTGCTTAGAGATAGCAAAATGTAAACAGTTTAGTGGAATGTGGATCTCCTATGTGAAAAGCTAAAATATAGGACACAAAGTATTTTCAAGTATTATTCTTCACTAAGTCTTTCTAGTCAGAATAGATGTCTTAAAATAATCAAACTTGGAAATGACCTTAATTCAATTATCTAATTTATTTTGCTTAAATGATTATTCATGTTTGATGGTACCTAGTCCTCTAATGGACTATAAATTCTTCAAAGATACGAGTCCCTACTTTCTAATCTCCTTATCAGCAATATCTATTAATATGCTCTACACAGAGCAAAGTGCTTATTAAATCTTGACCATAAACATACAGAGAAAAATGAACCTAGTTCATTTATTAAGAGAAATTCTACATGACAATAAACAATGGGGTGGAGGGTGGTGCCATGTATTGAATGAGGAAAGAAGGAGAAGATAGAGGGGCAGAAGACAGCAAGTCAAGAGATTAGTTTGGGATATGTTAAACTTAAAATACCTACTACCCATCTAAGGGGAGGAGATGGGTAGGCATACATTATATAAGTCTGGAGAGCCTAGGAGACAATCAAGGCTAGAGATAGAAATTTGGGAGCCATTGGTGAATAGAAGATTTTCCAAACCAAGATTGTTAAATGAGATCAGCAAGAGAGCAGACATAGAGACAAAGATAACACTGTCTTGGGGAACTCAGAACACTGCAAAGAAGAGGTTCCCTGTGTGTCCAAGAAACCAAGTGAAGAAATTACTTCAAAAAGGAGAGAATACTTAATTATATCAAAATGGTATTGGGGAATAAAAAAAAAGATTTGAGAACTATTAGATCTGGCAATATTGGGTTGATGACTTTTGATAAACACCTCTGTAGTAGAGTGGAAAGCATGAAAACCTAATTTCAGTGGGTTCACAAGAGAATCAAAATGAGCGAAAAGCAGAGAGAAGGTGAGCACAGAAAACTCTCCTGAGGAACACTGCATGAAGAAGAGCAGAGAAATGGGGAGGCAGCTTGAGAAGTGGGATTAAGGGAAGGTTTTTCTGCCTTTAAGATGGGAGATGTGTTTGGGTGCAGATAAAAATGATCCAATACATTAAAAAAAAAAAAAAGGTGAGAAAAAAGAGAATAAATGTAGGAGCAAAGTTCTTGAGGTGAGAGGGAAAGGGTTCCAGGATATGAGCACAGAGGCTGGCCACAGAAGGAAGCAGGGACAGTTCATCCCCTGTGACAGAGGGGAGACAAGGGATATGGTGGTACAGACAGATGCAGACAGACGGTAGATGCGGAGATAGGAAGATCATTTCTTACCATGAACTCTAACTATGACCATCATAACCTTCGGCATCAGTTCTCTTTTGAGATGGTCTCCTCACATCTACTCACACTCCTCTGGCCTATCTAGTAGCCAGAATATCTTTAAATATGAATGAGGTCACACCACTTCCCTTCTCAAATCTGCCCAATGCTTTCCCACGTCACTTAGAAGAAAGCTGAAAGTCCTACACAACCTTACGTTGTTTGATTCTTGCTTACCTTTTGTACTTTATCCAGTACTCTCCCTCTGGCATGACATTGTCTAGCTTTTCTGCTTTTTCTTAAGCATACCAAAATATCTTCTCATCCAGAGACTCTGAACTCATTCTCTCTGGTACATTCCTCTTCCAGAATATTCCCAGAACTATTCTCAGAGAATATCCTCTTCCAGATATTTTCAAAGATCCTTTTCATACTTATCCAAGTTTCTGCTCAAATTTTCTCAGACAGACTCTTCCTTATTCCCTTAAGTTTTCCCTTCCTCTGTATCTTTCTTCAGAACACTTATCACTACTTGCCATTGTATCAAGGTACTTGTTTACTTTTTAATCTCCCTACTATAAGGGAAACTCCACAAGGCAAAGACTTCATTTGTATTTCAAGGCTTAGAACACAGCACACAAATCTCAATAATCATTTGTTGAGTAAATGAATGAATGACTTAAAAAATACACAGGGTCACTTATTTCTGGATTAGGAAGATTTCAAAGATTAACACTAACTTTTTTGAGTTTCTGACATTCTGAAAAGAAATCACCGTGAAAAAATTCGACTCATTGATTTTATGTTAAAAAACACATGTAAGAAGATTAACTTTGAGATGAAATATGCATTAAACAGTTACCTGATCTTTGAGAAATTTTCTGATGTTTCGATGGGCTCGGGAACATTCTGTTAACAAGCTGAGAACTGGAGTGAGACCCTCTCTATAGCTGCTTCCCTACAAAGAAAACCATACATGCTGCATTAGATTAGTTTCTATCAGTGTTACTTTTCTTCATATAACTGAGTATATTAATACTCCTCTTTTTAAGGGGGAGATATTTTATGTTACCAAAGCTGTAAAAACTATTTAAAAAATTATTTTCTTAAAAATATTTCTATTTCATGAGTTATCTTCATGCTTACTAATGCTCATTTGTATCCTTCTTGATTTTTCCTACATTTTATAGGATTCTCACTGGCTCAGACAATGGGCTTAAAGGCAGCAAAGGTTTTCATGACCGACCCAAACTAACTTCCTGCCTTTTAATATAGTTACCTGACAAAGACAGTGATCAGAAAGGAGAAAATAAGCAGCTTACAGTGGCAATTTTCCTTTAAAGATGTCTTTTGGCTGTTATGGAAAATATTTATCATCAATTTTTTTTGGGGGGGGGGGATAATTTTTACTTCTAGAACTTATAAAATACCTACACTAGAAAATTACTTTTTCCTTTGTTTTCAGGCACTAGTCACAATTTTGGTGTCACATCAACACAATTTTCAGCTTTAAACAAATAAATTCACTTGGTTTCAGCAATTTGTCATTTATGGTAAATAAAAAGCTTTCCAGAGTATAAATAATTATTCAAGATATCAGCTATAAAAAATTTAGATTCAAAAATCATATCCTGTGATGTTTGTATATGTGTACAATTACATTCTTTAGAAGCATCTTCTCCATTTTATCAGAATTACCTTGTCTATTCTCTTCTCCATAAAATTGAGTAAGACATGAATGGCTTCCATATTCATACCATTGTATACCATGGTATTGCTTTTCAAAACTGTTTCTTTCTCAGCTGTTTTATCACTGGGCAGTTCATCTAAAGTTGTTGCTTCTTGGGCTGTTTCTTCATGGGTTAATGGACAAATGAGAACATCCAAACAAGAGACCGGAACATTGCTTAAAAGGTTGACTGCATTGCTGAAAAGCAATTTAAAAAGACAATATTTTAATTTGATTGAATAGTCCTTTAAAATGCAAACATAGTAAGACTTTTAGGAGTCAATTAAAATTCTTCTTTTTCAAAATGAGCCTTTAATATTATTTGGCATTTACTGACTAAGAGACAGAAAATAAAAAGAATTGTTTCAAATACACATACGGCAAATTAGAAAGAACAGATGTTAAATGGACATACACAATCACATGATGTCATGTCACTTTCTGAAATGCTAAAATAGGAATTAGTGAGCTTTAACACTAGCTCTTTAATTTTATTATGATACAATACTAGTCTTGCAGTTTTTCCTTGGGGTTTTAAATCCTTTTGTGGATCCACTGGTGTTTTATTATTCCTTAGATTACAACATAAAGCATTTGAGAAGCACTGTATATAAGCAGCTTATCACGGAGGCAACAGCATTAAAAACCAAATATTGCAGGATTAAGTTTTGTCCTTTCTAGACGTAGAAATACAATTTTTAGATCATCCCCTTTTTCATAAGACACTTCCAGAAAATGGTAAACGGTGTTTTTTCTCCCTCTCTCATGCCCGGATTTCTTTAAGAGGCCAATATAGCTATTTCAAATCTTCATCCCCCTAGGCCTTTCTTGCTATGTATTAATGAAATCACAAGCCTAGTATGTACACCAGTAGGGGGAACCCAAACCTTGTATTTTTTGGTATTCCCTAAAAATTTTCTGCTTCTCAGTGTGTAAGAGGTTAAAATGACATTAAGAATTTAAAAATCAGACATGCTCTTATTTAATATATTTTCCTTCATGTATTATTTCATATTTTTTCACTTAAAAGGAGAGGTGTTGTTCTGTGCTAACTGGATCTTAAAAGCCTGTGCCTCAGAACTTCCGGATAAACAACAATGGAGAGACAGGCATTACATTTCCTAGTGACAGAGAAGCAGATCTAAAAATAACCACATCCTGACTAAAAATAAACTCTTGCAAATGCAATTTAAAAGTCTAACCACTTGGAAACCAAATTCAGGGCTTAATCTAACTGATGCGGTCTTAATTTAGGCCATAGTAGTTTCTTTTAATTTAGATTATAGTGACACCCTCAAAAATAACAAATAACAACGAAACAGAAATAAAATACAAAATATTTTCTCTCCTCTACCCTGAAGTGTGGCTGCATTTCCCTAAGAATGAGTATTTCTTTTCTTTCTTTTTATATTACGGGAAAAAAATTTTATAAGAACTCCAAGTTTAAAAAGTAGTAAGTGGTTAAAGGGCATCAAAAAAATCAGAACCAAGAAGGAAAATAATTTAACAAGTCCTCTGAATGAATGGTTCCTGGTAAAATACAAGTTATTTGGTTCTACCTATAAAGAACCTACTACAGCTGCTGCTGCTGCTATCACTGCTACTACCATTAAACAAAGTCCCTTTTTGGTTATTTGTAAAAAATCACAATTGGCTGAAATACCATAGTTTTCCCTCAAACTTCCCTTTTAAAATGTTTTGCAATTATCTGTAGATTATTATCTATAGATAAAAATATTGTGCTCCTAACTTAAGGATTTGGGAACTATTATTAGATATCATAGATTTACTGGCGGTAAAAGAAAAAAAATAGAACTCTTCTTAATTAATTTCTAAAACTGTAAAATCCATTTTGAAATGTTACCGGTATTTTTTCAACACAGAGGGCAATAGGCTGGAATCTAACACAGAGACCACAGGGAAAAGTTTAAGGTGATGCATTACATTATGAAGGACTGCTTCCCTTTAAATTCATCTAAAATCAGCAGTTTCTAGGAATTTGGTAAATTTAAAAAATCAAATGTAGAGTTTGAGTTAACAAATATTTAGAGGTTTTAGACTTTTCAAGATAAGGTTCCATTTTCTCGTTTTTTATTGAACAACTGGGTTACCAAACAACTACAAAATTAATTTTCTGGCTCACTGTGTTCGAGCTATTCTTTTTAAGTAAGGAAAGCCAGCTTTTTGAGTTCTGTCACTTCTCTGACAGTTTTATTTGTGGTAGAAGAGTGTATGAAATTCTCCAGCTACCAGGAAGTCAGTGACTATGCACAAATCTGCACAATGGTGTTTGCATTCCTACTCCAGGGGGTAGAAATACTGTGTATATTACTCTCCCCTTTTCAGCCTCCTAGAGATCATTAATCACTGGGACATGACATCCTCCCACTCAAGCTCCCAGCCCCCTCCTGATATGCAGATTCAAAAGCAGGGCCTATTTAGAGCTCCTTAATGCTCTGATTAAAGTCTTGTTAGTTGTGGGAGAAGGAAGGCAATCTGAAATTCAGTCCTGTATCAATCGCTGGGCTAAACATAATTTAATACCAGATGACACTGAGGAGCATGATAACAGTATAAGCAGACCTACAGCTGTTAGCAAACTTTCCTGGTCAAATGTATCTTCTGTATATTGGGAGCTCACATACCTTTTTTCACGGCTGGAAAATCTTATATGAATCTCAAGATTTCCAAAAGATTTTCAGAGGTAAATACCTAAGTTTACCCTAATATAACTCAGAGGTAAATACCTAAGTTTACCTTAATCTAACTCAGTTCAGTAATTATTAATTACTTATGCCAGGCATTTTTAGACAGGTACTATGAAGAAAACAGAGGTAAATCCCTCCCCTTCTGGAGCTTATTTTCTAGCATATAGAGATCAGTCAAAACAAAAAAGCTAATTGAGTAGAAGGTGATAAATGCTCTGAGAGTAAAATTCAAGAGGGTAAAGGGACATGTGTATGGTGGTTTAGCCACACAAACTTCTTGGCAGTTCTTCACACCTGCCACTGCTCCTGCCCTAGGGCCTTTGCTTCTGCGCTATTTCCTGGACCGCCCTATCCCCACACAGTCAAAGGGCTCACTCATTCCCTCACTTCCTTTAAGTCTTAGCTGAAATGATACCATCTAGGTGAGGTCTGCCCAGATTACCCTATTCAAAACTACAACTCATCAACTTAGTTGGTGAGCCTTGGAGAACAAAGATCATACTCTCTTTATCTTTGTTGCCTCTAGAGCTCAACATAGTGTCTAACACATAGTACGCAGTTTATAAATATAAACCAAAATAAAATGTTCCAATTTACAAACATTTATCAAAGTCTGTCATGTGTGAGACATTATGCTTATTTTTTAACATTTTGTATTTGTAATGTGTATCAAATCAACACACTGTACCCCTTAAATGTATATAATGTTATATGTCAATTATGACTCAGTAAAGCTAAGGAAAAGACATGCTTAGCACTGTAATGAGGTGTCATTAGGTGTTAAACTGTCCCCTTCAATATGTGAGATAAAATGAACTGGTCTAAACAAAGAACAACAAAAAAAAGCAAGGAAGCAAGTATTTTTTAAATACACACTGGCACTTTTGGATATAAAAAAAAAAAGAAATCTTTGTTGACGCCAATGAAAGAATTAGGCTGAGAAGCTGAAGGAAATTAAATCAGATCTGGTCCTTCTCTCTCCTTTCTTCTCTAGCATACAGGCCATCCCCATCTTCCCCCTTCTCTCCAAAATAAAACAAAACCACAACCACATCCACAAGCAACTCTTCTTTTTTTTTTTTGGCTAAGTGTTTAGCATAAGCTTACTGATTATGGACAAGAGGGCTGAAAATACTCTCAGGCAGATAGCAGAGACAGACAGAATTAGGATGTCCTTTAATGGAGCCACAAAGGTGGATCATACCAACAATTTACTTTTTACCATAAATATAGACAAAAGGAAATGAAATAGAACATATAGATTTTAGAAACTATATAAAATTCTGATTAGTGGTAATAAAGTTGATGTCAAGGTCAGTTGTCTTTGTCAGCTAACTCATTTTATCTCTATGTCCATGTCCTCCTGATTTCTCTAGGGGAAAAAAGAAAGGCACTGTCTTACAGAGACAACGTATCAGAAAAAGCTGCTGCTAAGCCATATTTTTACTCATTTGTCTCCTAGAGCACCTTAGCAGGCTCCTGACATGCCTGCCAAGCATCTGGCTTGATAAAGTCTTAGATTAACAGAAAAGAGATTTCACTACACAATCACAATATATACAAAGAAACAGCTTTCTAAACAAAATATCAAAATTGAAGAAACTTTAAAGAAGAGATTTGGAACGAAATATTGGATCTCAAAGCCAATATGCTCATTATAATAACAATAACAGAAGCAGCAGTGGCAGTAGGGTTGTGGTGCTGGCAGGAGCAGCTTCTCCCCTATTTTCTGGGAACTTACTCCATACCAGGGATGGATGGCTTTACTAATTTCTCTCATTTAATCACTGTTACAATCCTTTGAGTTTGATGACAATGCATAACCATCCACCACACTAGGTTTACTTATTTCATTACATTTTTCCTCTAAAAAAAAAAAGCAAAAACAAATTTACAAAATAAAGGTAAAAAATGGAACGAGATGTTGAAATATGAAACATTCTGATTATCTTTAAAATGATGCTTTTAACCACACACACACAGTTTTCAGAGCCACTACAACTGGGCAGAATTTAGTAGATATTACAATTCTAATAAGGTTCTTAAAATAACCCTTTGAGGCTGGTACAGTTTTTCTGAATTTAAATAGATTAGCTTAGAGTCACTACTGCTCTAATGATACTAATCACTTTAATTCTGATTAAAGGGACATGCAAGGCCAGTCCAGATAAACTGTCATGTCAGCAGCAACCTCAATCTCCCAGGAAAGCCTTTTAGAAATACATATAAATCTGTCTGTGGCTCTAGGGAAATTCCTTCTTATTTACAGTAGAGCTAACACATAATTTATCAGAGCAACTTATAAGATAAAAATAAATTTAAAGAAAAATATTTTTTTAATTTAAGAAAAATAAGTATTTAAAGCAAATATCATCAGAAAGTAAAATAAAGATCTCAGATTACTTAAAAAAAATCTTTTCTTTTTTAAAAAAAACCTCTACACAGTTTTGCTCTCTTTTGATGAATACTGGTGTACTGTTTTAAAATATTAAATTCACCCTTCAGAGAAATCCTTAGTAATGTTTTTGTGACTAGTGTAACAACTGCCATCAAAACATTTTCTTCTCATATCCTTGTATGAATGTCATTTAATTTGTGATATCAGATTTCTAAAATAAATAAATGTATACCTGGGCTTATAAACCCATTTTCTTTTAGCTTTAATATCTAGGTTTCCAGTGTTTCTTGTTACGAAAAAATTAGTGAGACAAAAATGTTTAATAAAATCTTTTTTAAAGGATTTGAGCTACTGCAGTTAATCTGATTATTTCTAAGGACACAGTTCTAGATAGTTAAAGGAACTTTTGATCTGCAGCTGCAGAAAAAAAGTATACTTTTTAATTGTGAAGAAAACAATTGTTTGAAGGCTTGCAGGGCAGAGTACATAAGGTAACCTACCAACAAACTTGAGTACAATATCAAATGATAAACTGCCAATCATAACTAAAATAATATGGATATGACTGAAAAATAACAAGGGTATGTTTTATTTTACACTCTGGTTGTATTTCTATACAGTTTTACTTAAGCTATATTTTGGATATACTATATGTACTGTATATACTGTAAATATAATGTATGTTTTGGATAATTTCTAAAGGTAATTTCTACTATTAGAAGAACCCAATTTTCAATTGTTTTTAAAGATTTAATGCCAAAGTTTACAAATTTGAATTTATTTGAATTGTTTAAAATGCCATTTGTGTTCTTACAGAATAAAGCACCATAGACAATCTCATGTTAAAGTCAGAGGTGTTGTTACTACTAATCTGACATAAAATAGAAAGTAAGAGAACTAGAAAAATGCATTAATACTTCTTCAGTTGTTCTCAGAGAATGATAACTTTTAACAGCAGTACATAATAGCTCTAGTAGGCAAGTCACAAAACTTGAACTATTTTTTTATATACTGATACTTGAGACTGTGACCCAATTCTTATAATAAGTTTCTAAAATTTAATTAACATTTCTTAAGATATACTTTTTGATAAACCCTCTTACAATGAAAATAGAATATTAGTTTAAGTGTAGTAATTAAAACCAGGATTCAACCCCAAGCTCTTTCACTTATATGCAATCTCAGAGAAACTGCTTGATTTTTCTATGACTCAGTTTCATCACATATTGAAAGGGAAAAATAGTACCTACCTCATGATTAAAAGAGGTTAGTAGTTATAAAGCACTCAACATAATGCTACACACAGTATTCAATAACTGTGAGTTATTATTATTGTTGTTCTGGGTTTTATTGTTGAATGCAACAAATGCCAAATTCTCTTCTCTTGCTGAGGGGCTCAATATAACAAAGTCAAAGGAAACAGAATGAGAATTTCTTATCAGGGCATAGTAATGATTTTCAACCAACTGGCTACCTGATTTACTATAATATTTCCACTTTCTTGTGTTTATAACAATTAAAATCAGATGCATAAAAACAATAAGAACTGATTATGTCTTTCACTGCGATATCAACAGAGGCTACCTACCTGTGTAGCTCTTCTGTTTTGTCTTCAGTTGGACCTACGATTAGTAAACAATGGCGAAGGACAGCTGCCATGACACGAAACTGATGAGACTCACTCTATGGCAAATAAAACAGAAGAAAATTGGAGATTGAAAAAAATGCCTTAACAAAGAGTCTGGTACATTACTACATTCCTGGGAGTCATCCTATGGCATATCAGACCCCCAAAACACTTATTCTCATGCGTACATAATAGACAACAGGATATTCCAGGAACAATTTCCAAGGTAACACTAAGTGAACAGTCATCTCATATGAACAGCTACAGCTACTGCCAGAAATGGCTGAAACCAGAAGTTGTTGGATCTGGCCTCTCCCTTATGACATGTCAGTCAAAGAGAAACATGATCAGATCCATATATTACCTACTCTGTTTTATCTGATGACAAGATTCAGTGCAACTAGGGATCTTTTCCATTTCCAGAAAGTCTAGATTCTTTTGTTGGATAGTATACTGTTCCAGTTTACAAGTCAGTATAAAATTCAAACACATATAATACTATCAGATATTTCAGAAGCAGGTTGTGTGTTCTCAGTAAAAATATCTTATCTCTTAAGTTTCAAAGATGATGGATTAAAATCTACTAATCTACTTGATTTTAATGAATCTTCTTAATCTCCTAGTTCCTCCCAATCTTGCTCCTAGGCTCTCCAAAGTGACAAGCAAGTGATGAAAAACAAGTAATCTGAGTTTAATCTCCTATTTTCCTAATGTTTACTCATCGTGGTATTTGGTGGCTGAGATGGTAAAGTGTCTGCCTACAATGCAGGAGACCCGGGTTCAATCCCTGGGTTGGGAAGATCTCCTGGCGAAGGAAATGGCAACCCACTCCAGTACTCTTGCCTGGAAAATCCCATGGATGAAGGAGCCTGGTAGTCTACTGTCCATGGGGTCGCAAAGAGTCGGACACAACTGAGCGACTTCACTTTCACTTTCAGTGGTATTAAAGACATGTAGACAGTCAGATAGCTCAGTTGGTAAACAATCTGCCTGAAATGCAGGAGACCTTGGTTTGATTCCTGGGTGAGGAAGATCCGCTAGAGAAGGAATAGGCTACCCACTCCAGTATTCGTGGGCTTCCCTTGTGGCTCAGCTGGTAAAGAATCTGCCCGCAATGCAGGAGACCTGGGTTCAATCCCTGGCTTGGGAAGATCCCCTGAAGAATGCAACGGCTACCCACTCCAGTATTCTGAGAATTCCATGGACTGTCTAGTCCATGGGGTTGCAAAGAGTCGGACACGACTGAGCAACTTTCACTTGTCAGAGGGAAGGCAAATAATAGGAAATAAGCTAAGCTCTGAATAATCATTTGGTTTGCGGCTGCTGCTGCTGCTAAGTCGCTTCAGTCATGTCCAACTCTGTGCGACCCCATAGATGGCAGCCCACGAGGCTCCCCCGTCCCTGGGATTCTCCAGGCAAGAACACTGGAGTGGGTTGCCATTTCCTTCTCCAATTCAGGAAAGTGAAAAGTGAAAGTGAAGTCGCTGAGTCTTGTCCGACTCTTAGCAACCCCATGGACTGCAGCCTACCAGGCTCCTTCGTCCATGGGATTTTCCAGGCAAGAGTACTGGAGTGGGGTGCAATCATTTGGTTTACCTCTTTATTTTTAGTGAGATCTTGGGCCACTACAATTTTTTAACCATCTGCATCAAGGTTGTACCTTTTTTATTCCAGATTTTTAGTAATTAAGAAGACATATGAAATTAGTGATAATTATCTATTATAATCAGATCCTGGATATGTTACATTTTAGGAAGTTTCTAATTACTTCAAAAGCTATTAAAAGCTTTAAAGTTTTGTTTGTATATATATATGTGTATATACATATATATATATAATTGATTCCAAGTCTATGTAAAGTGAAATATGGTCACATATTATACATATATGGACTGATGCTGAAGTTGAAGCTCCAGTACTTTGGCCACCTGATGTGAAGAGCCGACTTAATGGAAAAGACCCTGTTGCTGGGAATGATTGAAGGCAGAAGGAGAAGAGGGTGACAGAGGATGAGACAGTTGGGATGGCATCACTGATTCAATGGACATGAACTTGGGCAAACTCTGGGAGATGGTGAGGGATCGGGAAGCCTGGCGTGCTGCAGTCCATGGGGTTGTGAAGAGTTGGACATGACTTAATGACTGAACGACAACATCTTATATTCCTATATATAACTTAGCGCTTCTAGAAAGATGTCTTTTATAAAATCTAACAAACAACAGCACAATTTCATTACTCATAATGTAATATTTTGAATATCTCAATATTTCAAATATTTCATATTTCAATATTTTGAAACAACACTATCACGTGCTAATTTGGAAAAGATGAAGGTCTCAATGGCATGATAGAAAAAGCATTGCACTTAGAGTCAAGAGTATAGGTTGTGACTTTAGGCAAGTCATATAGCTTCTCTGAGCCAGTTTCCTCTATACAGCTCCACAAACATGAGACTGCTGGGGTTACAAAAGGATTAAAGAAGCTGACATACATGAAAATGCTTAGTACTTTCAATGAAACATTTGAGGGTGAGGGGGAAGGATGAGGCAGGAAGAAATCAAAAGGGATAGAGCTGAAATGAGTGATAAGGAAATTACTGTGTGTTGGGGAGGGGAGACCAGTGGAATGCTAGAGATGCTAAGGGTTTGGAATGAATGCTGTTCTACTTGCCATCCATCTTCAAATGCCTGAATCAAAATTCTCTAATATGCAAATTACTTTTACATACATCACATTACATGAAGCACACTGAAATGCACATGAAATTCGTCTATTACTTAACTCTTGGGCTTCCCTGGTGGCTCAGATGATAAAGAATCCGCCTGCAATGTGGGAGACCTGAGTTTGATCCCTAAGTTGGGAAGATACCCTGGAGGAGGGCATGGCAACCCACTCCAGTATACTAGCCTGGAGAATCCCCATGGACAGAGGAGCCTGGTGGGCTATAGTCCATGGGGTTGCAAAGAGTCGGACATGACTGAACAAAAAACCACAGCAGTTAACTCTTAAAAAGATCATATTTTCTTTGGTTTGGATAATTAACTAGGAATACACTTCCTTTAACACTAGATTTTTCTTTATTTTAAATATCACATCATTCTCTTCTCATGCTGATGTCAACAAGCCTCTTGCAAAACTCCATGCTGGTCTTTCCACTAGTCTTTTCACTTCTGCAACTGCAAGTGAAAATCCAACTTCTTTCCATCCCTTATCCTCCTGTCCCAGTCTTTGTGACACCAATTCCCAGGTTGTACCTTATGTCTGCATATCCTCTTTTACTGTAAATACACTAAATTCTATTTCTTTACTCAACTACTGAAGTCCCTAGAGTTTTTGCCATGGTTATCGCTGACTCCTTTTCATCCTCCAGGTCTCAGAGAAGCCCCTTCTTGGACCACCTTGTCTAAGTAGATTCCTTCTTTTATTATTCTCTTTCATTGTATCTTGTTATGATTTCTTTCAGGGAATCATAATCTGTAATTTCACATTTGTTTATATACTTACATAGGCATTGTTTTCTCCATTCATCTACTACCTTCACAAGTTTAGAAGGCATATGTTTAATAAATGTTCAATAATTTTAATGTAAATAAAACATTAAAAAGTGCTCAAATTCTAAGTGTACAGCTAGATAAACTTTCACAAAATGAGCACGTCCATACGACCAGCATGAAAACAAAGCAATGCCAGGACTGAGAACCTCAGAACTGCCCTCATGACCTCTTCAAATGATAGATTTCCAGCTCTTCAATTATAATTCTAACAAATAACATCATAGGTGAGTGATTTTTGTTGTCATGAATTTTACATGAAGGGAATCATAAAATAGAGACCCTTCTGCATCTGGTTGTGGGATTTTTCATCACTTGAGATTAGTGTTATCTGAAGTGCTGGTCTGCACTGTTTGCCACTGATCTGCAATGCCATGAGTACAGAAGGTACACTTGAACATTTAGAAACTTTTCAAGCAGTCTGACATTGTTGTGTAATACTGTATTACAAGAGTTCCATCCTGACATCTAGGGAAAACAATGTTTCCTCATAGCTAGGTTAGGAAGTCACTGCTGAATATGAGTATATTATAATTCACATATCCATCCTACTCTTGCTGGACGTGGACTATACTGAAGAGTGCTGCTATGAACATGTACACACTTTCTTACATGTCATTTGGTACGCTGGGTCATATACATAAGACACACTTTAGGAGGTTCCACAAAACAGTGTTTCAAAGTGTTTACACCAGCTTACACTTCTATCAGTGTGCTCTACAGCTGTGCCAACACTTGGTATTGTCAGCCTTTTAAATTTGCCATTCAGTGGATGTACAGAGGTTTTATTATGCATTTTCCCAATGACTGATAATGTTGAACACATTTTTTTCTTATATCTGTAAGTCATTTGTATAGCTCTTTTATGAGGTGCCTGTTCAAGTCTTTTGCATATTTTTCCATTGGGTTGATTGACACTCTGTAGAATTTCTTTAAAGCATTCTAGGTAGAGTACCTATTGCATATATGTATTACAAATATAATTTCCCATTTGGTAGCTTGTTTTTTTACCTTCTTCTCTTGATGAACTCATTTTAATGAAAGCCCATTTGTCAATTTTTCCTTTATGGCTTGATCTTTATTTTGTACTGTTTTAAAAATCTTTCGTATTTAAGAATTGTTTGATTTATTTAAAATAGAGTCATGAAGATAATCTTCTGCTTTCTTCCAAAAGCTTTTATTACTTTACCTTTTACATTTTAAAATCTCTTACCCATCACAAATTAATTTTTTCTGTATGGTATAAGGTAGAGATTTAAATTTATTTAGTTTTGGCTGTGGTGCATCTTTGCGGCTACATGCAGGCTTTCGCTAGTTACAATGAGCAGGGGCTGCTCTCTAGTTGTGGTGTGTGGGCTTCTCATTGCAGTGGCTTCTCTTGTTGCGAGCATGGCCTCTAGGCATACCACAGGCTGAATAGTTGTGGCTTGTTGGCTCCAGAGTGTGGGATCAGGAGTTGTGGCCCATGGCTTAGTTGCCCCGTGGCATGTGGAATCTTGCTAGACCAGGGATCAAACCTGTGTCCCCTGCACTGGCAAGCAGATTCTTAACCACTGGACTACCAGGGAAGTCCCTAAATTCATTTTTAATTGATTAAAAAACCTACCTTTTCCCACTGCACTTCAATGTTACCTGTATCATAACTCAGTTGACTATATATGTATACGCTTGTTTCTAGACTTTTTATTCTATTATTAGTCTATGGCTCAATAAATATTTGTTGAATAAGAGCTATCATTTAAGATGTCTTACTTAACAAAGGTTAGAGTGGACATGATTTCCTACTATCGGTTATTCTGCTGGGTGACCACATAAATAAACTCTTTGATCTTCATTGTCCTTCATTTGTCAAATGAGATTAATATTCCTCCTGTCTCATATAGATGCTTGAAGGATTAAATATAATTGCTCTTTACAAAACAGTATACAAACAACTTATAAACTGTCGTTTACTTCTTCAAGAGCTTAGATTTGACATCTTTAGGGCATCAATATTTTTTCCTCTGTAATCCTACTATCTCCAAAGATTGATAAGGGAAAAAAATCCCTAAGACAAAGAGAGGAGGAAGAAAGAGAAAAGCAAGCAAGCTTGTTGGGATAGCAGAAATCAAAATGAGATAACACTAAAAGAGAGGTAGAAACTCATGAAACTCTTTGGAATCTTTTTTTGGTGGGGGGACCTTTTTATATAGACTTTGCTTCCTATTTATAGGTTCCACTACTGTACCATTGCTTTTTCCTCCTATGCAATCTGTGGAATATTTTCATTTTTGTTTGGTAAAGGTATCAATATCTTCATACCTTTTCATTGAAAGCTTTAACTGATCTAATCAAGGCCTGAGAAAAAGTCTGAAAGGAGAATACTTCACACCAGTGGGTCCTAAACAGGCTATGTTATCCCAGGGTAGTTCTACTTAGTTCAAGAAGGTTTAGGAAACTGGTCCTATGAAAATTAAATTTCAATTCTACAAAAGTGAAACATAAATACACATGCACACACAAACGTACACATGTACTCTTACCTGGAAATATAGCTATACCCCGGGTAGTATTTCACCCTATGTTTTACCCAGGCTATTTTTCAGTTATCTGTCCTTCTAAATTAGCATTATGTTCAAAGATCTCTGTCTCCTTATAGGCAAAGATTAAGTATTCTACCTTCACATCTTTTACAGCTAACATGGTCCTGGGCATAAAGTAATAAATGTTTTTTTGAATTGACTTACAAAGGGAAATATAAATGCTATAAAATAGTGTGCTGTATCTTCAAAAAAGCTAGAATCTGCTCTCTAAACAATGTTATTAAATGTTTTAGGTTTCTAGAAAAATTTTTTAATAGTTTTGAAATTTTAATTTTCTTTCCTCCTTGTCATTTTGGGCTATTTCTCTTATATATTTCTGTTTATGCAGATTACACAAACTGCATCACATTTTATTTTTCATAAAACAAATACTCACTAAACATTTATTCTGTGCTACGTATATTGCTTAGCAAAAAGACTAAGACAGTGAGGTCAGATAGACCTCCAAAGATCTAGAATACATGGCATTTGTAGCATCTGTGTATTCTGAGGTAATTCTTTACTTTCAAACATACAGAAAGTGTAGAGAAGAACAGTAAATAATATGACAAAACAGTTACGTATCCATCTGTTCACATGTCTGATTTTCCTACTGTACTGTTAGTTCTCTGAGGGCAAAGATGCTTTATAATGCATATTGTGTACCTAATACAAAACTCTGCATATGTTGGGGACAAAATAAATGTTTGTTGAAAAAATGATTCAGTTAAAAGAGAGAAGCTTTATTTTTAATTAAATAATGTCATGTACTTTCTTCACATTCCTTCAAAGTCTCTAAAATAATTATGGAATCAAGCTCTTCTGTTACAATGTGACATTCCAATTGACTCCTAAAGATACTCACTCTCTTATCTCACTCAAACATCCTTTAATACTCAGATACTTGTACTACTTCTCTGTTTGTACTTGGTTGTCTGGCTCTAACATGTGTGCTTTTCCTTGTATTTTTTCATTATATTGCATAGATACCTAGGAAACACTGCAGAAGGGAACATATGTTAAAAGTAAGGGATCTCTAGAATAACATGCTTTCCTCGATGAGCCAAGAGATTTAGCAAAGTGTTAAAACAGGAAGAAGACAGGATCATTTCCATGAACTTTTCTAGAATTGACTTTGGGTCCTATAAAAGGAATCATTTGACCATTTGACCTTTTAAAATACACTACTATCAGGAAAGGGAGAGAAAGAGACAGGGAGGAAGGTAGGGAGACAGACAGACACCACATGTAGAAATAAGGCTAGCTACATTTCCTAATGAATGGAAAAGAATCTCCAAATTCTACTAATGGCATTGGCTTCCAGACAGGAATTTAACATTGAGGC
This sequence comes from Bos indicus x Bos taurus, assembly GCF_003369695.1. Lineage (NCBI taxonomy): Eukaryota > Metazoa > Chordata > Mammalia > Artiodactyla > Bovidae > Bos > Bos indicus x Bos taurus. Next base: position 50,131,114 of record NC_040080.1, read on the forward strand.
ATGAATCTAAAATGAACAAATTCCACTAATTTGCTAAACCTCAAGAAAAATTTAATTTTCTGTTTTTGTGAATTGTAAATGAACAGTCATAAAAAATACCTACTAGAACAGTTAAAACCAAAACCAAACATATTTTTTGTGACAACTGAGTTGTAAAATAGGTAAAGATTTTAAAAAGTGAAATGCCCAGGTTTTGAAAGGTATAAACTAGTCCTGTTCTTCTGAAGGTCAATATTTGGTAATACATATACATTTAAATACGTATGACACATACAAAAAACCCTAAAGTTTTGAAAAATCCTTTGGTGCAGGAATTTCAGGAATTTATCTACAAAGACTTTGTAAGAAAATTCACTGTATTACTATTTAAAATAGCAAACAATTGCAAAAAACCCAAATTCTTACACATAGGGCATTTGTTAAAGGTTGATGGATCCTTATGAAGGAATACTTTTAAGTATTTTTACACATATACTTATGAGTGTTCTTTCATAAGGGCTTCCCTGGTGGCTCAGCTGGTAAAGAATCCTCCTGCAATGCAGGAGACCTGGGTTCAATCCCTGGGTTGGGAACATCCCCTGGAGAAGGGAAAGGCTACCCACTTCAGTATTCTGGCCTGGAGAATTCCATGAACTGTATAGTCCACGGGGTCACAAAGAGTCGGACATGACTGAGCAACTTTCACTTTTGTTCTTTCATAAAGATTTATTATCTTTAACAAACATGAGAAGAAAGTGGTTATTAAAATTTATTTTTTTTGGATGCAGAACTCTATATCCCAAATGAAATCTAGTTACAGCCTAAATTTAAAGAAATAACAATAGCAACAGCAACAATCAAAGGTGCTTTTTTTAAAGAAAGGGTGGGAACCTGAAACACTGTCCACTCAACCTCAGAGGTCACTCCTAGGAACTTTATGGCTTCAAGGAACACATCATGTAATCTACTACTCTTCAAGAACATTTATTGTGGAAAAGAAAAAAAGCAAGATGATAAAATGACTGCATTTTTGTAAAAAAAAAAAAATATATATATATATATATATGTTTATATATTATACAACAAAGAATGGTTAGAAAGATATACAGCAAAATGCAAATAAGGCTTATCTCTGAGTGGTAGATTTACAGATAATTTGTACTTTCTTCTTGCTCATATGTTTTTTCCCTTAGATCTCTGCAGTATTATTTAGCAAGAATTCCCTTTCAGAATAAGGAAAATATTATTTTTAAATCTGTATTTTAAAGTTGGATTCTTCCATACAGTCAGCTTTCCATATCCCTTTATTTCAGTTGGTATTTTAAAGTGTTAACAATTCTTTAGATGATTGCTCACCTGGAGAAAGATGTCTTTAATCTGACAATCAAGTAGATATTAAAATTCAGGTAAATGAACTCTTCCTGACAAGAGGAAGAGTTTCTCTGCACCCTTACTATAGATTTTCTTTATGCCAAGTTGTCATGGGTAGCCTGCCAGGCTCCTCTGTTCATGGAATTCTCCAGGCAAGAATACTGGAATGGGTTGCCAGTAATACATCCTCCTCCAGAGGATCTTCCTGACCCAGCAATCAAACCTAGGTCTCCTGCATTACAGGCAGATTCTTTACTGTCTGAGCCACCAGGGAAGCCCAACTCAGTTTGGATGATCCCAATTTTGTTGGCCACATCCAGAGCATCACAGTCAAGTTGTAGACACCTCAATAAAAAGTACTCTATACTCTGATTTCTGTGTCTCTTCACATGCTATTCAATCTTGGAGAAAGGTTTCCTCCCCTCATTCTTTAGAAGGCCGAATCATTCTCAGTCTTCAGATCTCAGGAGAGACTTTCAGAGGTCTTCTCTAACTGTAGTAAATATTCTTCATCATTGTACTGTTTCTTTCCTAGCACTTAACACAATTCAAATTACATATTTGTTTACTAATTATCTGTCTCACCAATAGAACTGAAGTTTGAAGAGACTATCTGTACTCTTCACCAATATATTTCACAACGCCTGGGTAATACCTGGCAATTGTTCATAAATATTTGTTGACTGACTAAATGCTTGCTAAAATTTGAATTTAGAGACTTATGGAGACTCAAATGGTTTAAACTAACCTTTCCCACGCATGTGTGCATGAGTATGAAGTTGCTTCAGTTGTGTCCAACTCTTTGCAACCTATGGACTGTAGCCCACTAGTAGTCCAATTCTCCAGGCAAGAATACTAGAGTGGGTCTCCATGCCCTCCTCCAGGGGATCTTCCTGACCCAGGTATCAAATCTGGGTCTCTTAAGTCTCCTGAATTGGCAGGTGGGTTCTTCACCACTAGCGCCACCTGGGAAGCCCAACCTTTTCCATAGTCAAGACTCTGTTGTCAATACTGTTTACAACTTCTGATAACTTCAAAATAGCCCAGAGGCATATTAACTAGGTACATTTTACACAGGTTGTATCAAGAGATCCATGACTCACAGGGGTTTGTTGAGATGTCCACTTCAGGACTACTGATCCTTTATCATGTATCTTTTGAAAAATAAACATTCTATAATACAGAGTAAGCATTTGGCACTTCAACATTTTCGAAAGCCTCTTCCAGCCCTGCTATTAATTATAACTGAAGCACACTAATTAGGGCCAATTTCAGTATACTGTTATTTATTACACATCATTCCATACATATGCTGATGTGCAGCCGCTGAACTATAAATCCTTTCTGTCAGGAATCTGAAAGGGTCTGAGCTACTATTTTGGACACAATTTAAATAACAGGGGCTCCAACAATGGCAAACCAACAGTCTCAGAAAGGCTCTTGCAACTAAATGGAGAACTTAAAAACACCAAAGCAAACAGTGTAAGAAAAATAACCATAGAAGGTACCAAATAAGCATAGAGACATAACATTTTAAATACTTCCAAATATTTGGTTTCAAAGCACAAATGGAGCATGTGGGCTTTCTGCATCTTTTTCTGCCAAGTCCCAGGAAAAACTAACCATACTACAGTCATCTAAAACAGCTGTTAGGACTGATCTTCAAATATTTGGTTTCAAAATATAGACCTATTTGCACTTTAAAACTCAGATGCCTGCATACTGCTACTATAGCACCACACTGAGATAATCCTTTCAAAGTAAGGTGCTGGCAAAAACAGATCTTTATTCATGGTGAGAACTGCCTCAAATGGACACGGGAAAATGTTAACTTAAGTCCTAAAGTCAACTGTCAAAAAAGATAATTTGCTCTGGCACCAAAACACTTCTTTTCTTTCTTTTTTTAAGAAAGAGACTAAATTTTATGAGTTACTTAAGGTTAAAGAGAGAGGGTAAATGTGAAATGTTAAGATTGTAGAAGCAAGGGAAAAGGTTTGTCCTCTTCACTGAAAATTGTTGACTTTCTTAAACTAATCTTCTCATTTAGCATATTGTTCTTGTGGTACTCAAATATAAACTATCGAATCTGCCTCACTTTGGGTTGCTGGATGGTCCAAGCCACAGAAAAGGATCTTAGTCTAGAAATAAATCAAGTGGTTTAAAATAACCTTCCCATATTCTGGTGTAATTATACTGGTTTTCTAGGACTGTGTATCAGCATATATCCTAGCTGTATCCTACACTTCTGATAGAGTAACACATCAGGAGACTGGTATGACAGGTGATAAACACAGTGTCTTTTACTCTTCTGAGCAGACATCCATTCTGACTGACTGATTTCAACTGGCCTAAATATCTTAATGTTTCTTTAAAATAGCAGGCAATGAACATGCCTATACCTTTATGAATCACTGTTTTGTTTCCCATCAACTCTTATAATAATTTAAACCTTGTTTCTGAAAGAGGCTCTTAAAAAAAAAAAGACACATGATAGTACAACTCAGAAAAGGAACTATACTTGGCATCTTACAAAACAGCAGTCCATCTTCACCCTATTCTTCTGATAAGTGTCACACAGATGGAAAGAATAAGAGTTATAAATGGTTAAGAAATGTATCCTGAGTCATATAACTGATTAATGAGGGAATTGGAAACTTCCTCCATTTCCCTGTTTAGCATTCCTTTGTTTCAGGCAGCTCCCAAATCAATGAAATTCCAAGCAGATGAGAATACTCTTCCTGACCTTACCTCTTTATGCACCTTCCAACTGTCTACCGTCACATTGAAGAGAGCTTTAAGGGCCTCAATGGCACAGTCTGTCTCCTGAGGTGAGAGAGGAGGTCCATTATGGTCTATGGCCGATTCATATTCATCGGTCCACTTGATGCTAAAGGCACTTTCCAAGATCTGGGTTAGCAGCGGTAGTCCTTGGAGCTCATAGCGCAATTGTGACCTGATGTCGGTGTGCAAAAGTGACAGGACGAAGAGCAAGCGCAAGTCAAAGCACTTAATGTCATTGATAAACTTTCGGTCCTTGCACTTTCTGAGGAGGTTACAGAGCTTTGCAGCAAGGTTAAGTTCCAGACTGAGCTGCTGTGCCATCTGACTGTTGAACACTATGTTACAAAGACATTTTAATGACTCCACAATAACTGGGAACTCTGACACCTTCTCCAAAGAATCATCCGACTCATTTAGCTTGGCTAGTCGCAGCAGTATCTGCATATTTTCCTTGGTTGTTACAGGAACTAAAACCTTTTTGTCTCTGGAGAGAATGCGGAGAACTTCCAGGCAGGACACTTGACATGTTGTTGGGATGTCCTTTAAAAGGACTTTAAATATGCCTTCACAGAGTTTCTGAAAAACAAGAATGAGTATGAAAAATATGGTTATTTGGCTTAAGTGATTTAAAATGGACTGTTTCTCTATCAGTGTATTAAATTGCAGTTCAAGATCTGGTTAGAAAAGATTTTTACTTTTTTAGTCACAGAATGTTAGAACTGAAAGAGATCTTATATTTGGTGTACTTCTTTCACTTTACAGATTTGGAAATTGAGGGCCAGAAAGGTTAAGCTACTTGTATGAGGCCAGAATGAATTAGTAGGGTAGCAACAGTTAGAGTATGGGTTTCCTAACTTCCAGCCTAATATTCTTAGTTTAAAAGAGAATTAGTGACTTTATACAGATGAGTTACAAATATCTTATATAAGTTTGTTCTTAAGAATTTTTAATATCAGACTACATATACTATAAGGATGGAAGGTAAGCATCTGAATCATAGCTATTCCCCTCCTGGAAATAAAAATTAATGCCTTGAGAACTGGTTCACATTTGGCCACAAGTATAGGCTCTTACAAAGAGACTTAAAGAAGCCTTCATTTATGCCTAGTTTCAGCCTTGATAATGTTTTCTCAATTTATAGTACTATGGGCAGTAGTCCCATGTTATATAAACCTTAGAACTCTCTTTAGCTAATATGTAATAACATTTAATTATCAAATGACCCCAGAGAAGATCTTTTGCTGACAACACTGCTAACAATTATTCCAAGTACTGGGTTCCAAAGAGGGCTCAGCTAGCATATATGATTCCTTTCAGTCAATTGCAAAAAGGTGCCCCTCTCCACACTAACTGCAGAAAGTGTTCCTATTGGGTGGTCAAATTACAAAAAAAGCCCTCTTCCTCCATGCAGCCCTGTGCCAGGACATATGGCTTGGGAAGCTCAGACTGTGGGCAGGATCTTAGCTTTCCTTTTCTCTTGGAGTAGGGCACAGATTACACAAATATACTTGTAGTCCTGGTTCCAAATCTTGCTACCACTATCTCAGAAACAATTCTTTCAGTTCAATTCAGTTCAGTTCAGTTGCTCAGTCGTGTCCGACTCTTTGCGACCCCATGAATCACAGCACGCCAGGCCTCCCTGTCCATCACCAACTCCCGGAGTTCACTCAGACTCATGTCCATCGAGTCAGTGATGCCATCCAACCATCTCATCCTCTGTCGTCCCCTTCTCCTCCTGCCCCCAATCCCTCCCAGCATCAGAGTCTTTTCCAATAAGTTAGCTCTTCGCATGAGGTGGCCAAAGTACTGGAGTTTCAGCTTTATTTGGACCCAAAGTGTACTCTACCTTGAATTTTTTGAAAAGGTTTTTTCTGTCATTGCCAAATTTAAGAACCACTGATAATTCTCTTAAAAGTCAATGTCCAGTTTTCTTCTCCATAAACTGCAGATCTGGGTCTCTGAACCTCAAACCTTGTATGAGGAGCAGCAAGTATAACCATTCCACTGCCAACCATTTCTATACCCATTACATTTTATAAAAACAAAAGCAACAACTATGACCAATACAAGGTTTTACAAAGTTTCTATTACTGTCATCAGACTTTAACTGAAAGAGGCTATCTGTGGGTCAAGAATTATGATCTTGGCAGAAATTTTAGGCCATGTGCATCTTCTCAGCACATCTGAGTCAAACAGCTATGGAAACGTCAATTTTAAATGTACTATGTTCTCTAGATGGAGGTGGAAAAGAAATTAACCAAGCAAGCTAAAAAAAACTTCACTACATTGTTAACTCTATCCCTTAACATACCTGATCAACTAGAAGGGACTTCCACTTAATATTTTAATATCATCATGAAAGCATTTTTTTTGTGAATGCTGTTTTGGGATAGAGGAAAGTATAATATGCCCATTATTAAAAATATATAAAATAGGAAAATTTCTCCAATTTCAGATTTTTCACATCCAAGACAAAGAAAAAAAATATGTTTTACACAGTTTCCTATGTGCTATATTCCTGGGTGGTGGAGTTAAATAACCTTTGCTCCCATATAATTTTAACCAAGAAGGAATTATCTACATTCCTATTTAAGAAATACATAATAAATAAGGTATTATAAAATATTATATACGTGAATTTGGAGTTCTACATATCTAGTAAACACAGAAATCTTTAGTTCTTTTCTTTCTAAACCAAAAACAACAATAAAATCTTCCCCCCGCCGCCTCCCCACCCCCCGCCGTGCGCCCCCTCCCCCACTCCAAGTCTGTGGGTAGGAATGACTTCTTTCTTCCTCCACTGTCAGATTCAAGAAAGAAAAAGAGCAAAGTATGAATACAAATAGCCTAGGCTATAAACCAAATGGACTGTTAAAACTCTGGGACATAAGAAGGCTACATAAAAGAGATCAGAGAGGTCTACAAAATTTAGAGTTAAAAACTGCCTCACCTGAAGGCTTGCAGGAAATCCACAACCGAGACTGTTTCAAGCATAGTTTTCAATCAGTTGTTTTTAGACATGTCATTTCTCATCACAGACTTGCCTCACATGACAAGTGTTAGGTAGCTTTCTGTTATAATGTCTCTTGAAAAGGAATACCACTTCTTGGACAATGAACCCCTCCCTTTTTTGTATTAAAATATAAGAAGTGATATTTAACAGACTGTTGCTCTACTCAATACAATCATTTCTATTTAGAGAATATTATAAAGAAAAATTAAACCATGTACCGCATTTGGATGAATCAAAAGTTTTTCTTTGCATTTGAACAAGCAAGAACACTGAAGAGGTAGCATTCCTTATGATTCCCCCATCTGTTGAGTGCATGCACGACTTCTGTTTCAAAAGTACTCGTTTCTTTATTTTGCCTTAATGGTATTTTCCTGTGCTATAACTATTTTTTTTCAGTTGATTTTACTCCTTCAAAAACATGCCTTGCTCTCTTCAAATGCTTTCCATAGCTCCCTGTTGCCCACAGAATGCAGCTGAAATAAGCTCAGTGTCCCCTTTCCTATATCTCTGTCACACACATACACCCTCCCTTTTCTTTCCTTTCCAAGTGCTCCAAACAGACTCCCAGTCCCCTGACAATATGTCCTGAACCTTCTCCCACCATTACCTCAGCATGGCCTACCCTGTCCCCATTTCCACCAGCCAGGACCCCACTCATTTCCTAAGGTTTAATTTGAAGACTGAAGGGTCTAAAAGATTCCCCAGCTGCTCCCTCTGCTCTCCTATACAGCACTTAGTTTCAACAAGCATGTAGTTCCTTGGAGAGTGAGATGGATGTTGGGGCATCTCACTCCTTTCATCTGTATCCCACTGGCAGGCCCAGGTGTGCTGTAGCTGTTTTTAAATGCAAGATACCCACATACTCCCAAAGATTATCTGCTTTAAAGTTTACTACCTGACTCTCCAACCCCTTCCAAAGAATAATTCCTTTGTATTCCTCCACCACCAGCCATCTCTCACTATCAAGTCTTCTCTTCCTCTTTTTGCAAGTATAATAAATCATCATTACATAACATTTTAAGTACAAACTTTTTATTAACTTTCTAGGTATTTATTTATACAAATTTGTTATCATGGTTCAACTGATATATTTTTTAATCTGAAAACTATTTTGGTATCTTAGATAACCATGAAACACATAATTTTTTTCCATTAAAATTGATGGAAATATCTTCTGCTTTAAAATCTTTTCACTAAGAGGTAAGGTTTTCAGGAATGAACTAAAGTCATAAAGCAAAGCTTAGGTATGCTCATAAAGTATAATTACTTCAGAGAGGCTGACAAAAAGCCCTTTTAAAACGCTCATTAGGTTGCAGTGCGCGTGCTCAGTCGTTTCAGATTCTTTGCAACCCCATGAACTGTAGCCCACTGTGCATGGTATTATCCCAGCAAGAACACTGAAGTGGCTTGCCATTTCCTTCTCCAGGGGATGTTCCCAACCCAGGGATTGAACCCACATCTCCTGTATTGGCAGGTGGATTCTTTACCACTGAGCCATCTGGGAACCCCCACTAGCTTAGTAGCCATGGCTATTTCTATAAAGTTAGACTGCAAGACCCAGCAGCAGAGACTGAAGATTGAGATTCTCAATGTTGATGCCAGGTTTTGTCAAAAAATTTTTGATAGCTTGCTCCCAAATGGAAACCCTAGAGTATACTATAGTAATGGTTTTCAGCATGCATCATAATCTCTTAAAGAATTATTTGTTGTTGTTGTTGTTAATTTTATTGAAGTAGAGTTGATTTACAGTCTTGTATTAATATCTACAGTACAGCAAAGTGATTCAATTATACATATATACGTATATATTCTTTTGCATATTCTCTTCCGTATCACAGGATACTGACTATAGGACTCTGTGCCATATAACAGGGCCTTGTTGTTTATCCATCCATATATAACAGTTTGTCCCAAACTCTCAGTCCTTCGCTTTCCTACTCACCCTCCTCCATGGCGAACCATAAGTCTGTTCTCTATGTCTGAGTCTGTCTGTTTCATAGATGTGTTCACTTGTGTCATATTTTAGATTCCACATATAAGTGATATCATATGGTATTTGTCATTCTCTTTTGGACTTATTTCACTTAGTATCATAATCTCTAGGTGAGGGTTGTTGAAACACAGATTGAATCAGAGTTTCTGATTTAATTGGTCTGGAATGAGGCCAGAATTGGGACTCTTAACAAGTTCCCAGTTGATGCTGTTGCTGTCAGTTCATGAGCCACATTCTAGGAACGAATGAACTACAACTAACAATGGACTGATATAACTTGGATGTTGGGGACCAGGGGTTAACTGAGAGTAACTGACCAGATAAGCACAGAAAAGTAGGCAGAGCTGAAAGCCATTAGCACAAACACCGTAACTTCTCAACTGTCCCAAAGACGTATCAGGGTGGCAGGAATAGGGATGGTATGTCATTATCTGGTCACATTACTTTTCGTAAATGTTAAAAATCACTTGAGGTGTAAAGTGTATTACTTGTTTAAGATCAGTGGTCCTAGGCCTGAAACTTGTTCAACTTATCATAGACTCCAGAACTAGAACAGTGCTGTGATTAAGGGCAGGGGTTCTGGATTTAAATTTGTGTTTAAAGGCTGACTACTGTCTTCTAATGGTGTGATCTTGGAAAGTTACTAAATGCAATCACGTATGTAGAGTACTTAGAACAGTGCTTGGAAAGCATTAAGTGTTCAGTACTGGTTATCATTTATATATTGTTATAAGGTAAAGATCTCAAATCCTCAGCTTAGCATTTATGATCCTCCAACCTGCATTTTGAGTCTTCTCTTTCATACTGCTCCCCTATCAAACCCTCCTCTCTAATTATATTTATTTCATGTAGAGTTTTTTTTTTTTTGCTTTCTTGCCATCTTCCTTTTATATGCATCCAGTCCTTCTCCTTCTTTGACTATTTAAGTTTTATCCATTCTCCAAAACTAAGCTTAAAATTAACTTTTGATATAAAGTTTTTCCTTACTACTTCAGCCCCCAACGTTCTTCCTCTCCAAGTAATGCCCATACCAAAATTTGTAGCAATCACTGGTTGCTAAAATCCTGTTTTTTTTTATGAGTTTGCCTTAGCTACTAAAAGCTCTCTGAAGGTAGAAAGGACATCATTCTTTTATGAGAGAAGAAAATGTACTATAGAGGCTTTTAAATCAGAAAAACCTGGATTTAACAGCCAGCTTTACCACTATGATTCAGACCTTTTTTTTTTTTTTTTTTTACTTCTGTGAGCCTCACTTTCTTATTTGTAAAATGGGAATAATATCACTTATATCTCAGAGGGGTGTTGTGAGTCTCTGGGACATAACAAGCACTTTATTAGATTTTCTTCTTCCTCTATATCGTGCATCAAGACTCTTCTTCCAGCTCCAGAATGGTAAGCTTTTCACTATTAATCTGTAAAACCAGGATTAGCTTTAACTTCAATTATGAAACAAGCAAAACAGGCTATGACATGTATATGAGCATTCAAATAATGAATCCATCATGATTTATATGCTGTCCTAAAAGCTGATTTCTAAAAATATTTGTAAAAGAGAAAAGTCAAGTTTTATATATACAAAGAAAATGTCTTTGCTTATAATATAGACATCATAGTTAGTCTATTAAACTCTGGCAACCCCAAAGAGGTAGCAAGAAAATACTTTTTGAGACAAATATTACTACTCAAAAGTGTCTGCAGATTGGTGCCAGTTCACAAACTGTTTGTTATCAGACCATCCCTGGTAGCTCAGCTGGTAAAGAATCCACCTGCAATGCAGGAGACCCCGGTTTGACTCCTGGGTTGAGAAGTTCTGCTGGAGAAAGGACAGGCTATCCACTCCAGTATTCTTAGACTTCCCTGGTGGCTCAGACAGTACAGAATCTGCCCGCAATGAGGAAGACCTGGGTTTGATTCCTGGTTTGGGACAATCTCCTGGAGGAGGGCATGGCAACCCACTCCAGTATTCTTGCCTGGAGATCCTCATGGACAGAGGAACGTGGTGGGCTACAGTCCATGGGGTCACAGAGTCAGACACAACTGAGTTTGACTAAGCACATAAAAAGTTGAGAATATGTATTCAGAAACCGTTATAGTGATTTGACTTTGCTATCCAAGAATGTAATTATTTCTTTAATGATTCATTTTTATTGTACTTTCAAAACTACTGGTCTATTACAAATTAGAGGAAAATTAAGAAACAAATAAGCAAAAAACTTGGTCCTTCATCACAAATAATGTGAAGGCACCGCTCTAAAGAATGCATTTTATCCCATATTTTCTTCAAATATATAATGAAGGCAGTAAAATTAACTCAGATCCCAGAGTAATGAGGAAATACTATAATGCCTCATAAACAGACTTTGTTTTTGTTGCTCAGTCACTAAATCATGCCCAACTCTTTTACAACCCCATAGACTGTAGCCCGCCAGGCTCCTCTCTCTGTCCATGGAATTTTCCAGCTAAGAATACTAGAGTGGGTTGCCATTTCCTTCTTCAGGGGATCTTCCAGACCCAGGGGCTGAACCCATGTTTTCTCCTTGGCAGGTCGATTCTTTACCACTGAGCCACCAGGGAACTTATTAAGGCTTTAATTATTAGGCACTGTGGTAAAAAGTGATAGATGTCCATTAAAATCCATCCTCCCTTTTTAAACAGTAAGAGAACTGTGGCAAGTTTCATGGCTGCCTGGTTACACAACACTCCTCAGCTCTTCTTCATGGCCATATGACTGAACTCTTGCCAATGGAATGTATGAGGACGTGTTTTCAGGTTTGGGTCATTACAATAGTGGGCATGCCTTCTCCCCTTTCTTGTCCCCTTCTGCAGCCCAGAACCTGGAAGTGGCAGCCCAGTATAGGCTAAGCCAATGTTCAATGGCAAAGATATGACTTGACAAACCTGTAAAGAAGCTAGGTCACTGAATCAACACATGGAGCAGAGCTACTCACCTGCATGCTTGATCACTTATGAACCGTTATTTGGAAAGGTAATAAATGCCCATATTCCTTAAATCACTTCTTCATTGGGGGTCTCTTTGTTGCAACAACTTGGCTTTAGATTTAAATAAGAATGTACCTTTGAAATACGATGTCCCAATGAAGCCCCATATAGAACCTCTTATACCATCATTCCGTAAATAACATAAGTGATATTGTACCTCCCTGGTGGCTCAGATGGTAAAGAATCTGCCTTTAATTCAGGAGTGTGGGCTTGATCCCTGGGTTGGGAAGATCCCTTGGAGAAGGGAATGGCTACCCACTCCAGTATTCTTGCCTGGACAGAGGAGCCTGGTGGGCTATAGTCCATGTGGTCACAAAGAGTCAGACATGACTGAGCAATTAACACTTTCAATGACTAAGCAACTACTCTATATCTAATACCAAGACTCAGACCAACTTGGCCTGGTTGTGCCGTGGTTGGTTTGTATATTCATTTGTTCATCTATTTATCCATTCATTAACAATTCGCCAAATGTCTGTTTACTAAATTCAAGATAAAATGGGAATGATAGTATCTACTTCATAGGGGTATTAGGGGAATTAAATAAGATAATATGTATATGCTGCCTTAGAATAAAATACTCAACAAATGTTATTTACCACTATAACTATAATGTATATGCCATAATAGAGAATTTGAGTTGCCAAGTCAGAGAGACTTCACTTTGCTATTTTATTACCTGTGAGATCTGGGCAAGTTATTTGTTTTTTTCTGAGCATAAGGTTCATTACATGTGAAATGGGGATATACCCTATATATTACAGTGCTGCTTATTAAATGAGAGGATGGTACGCAGTAAGAGACAAAGTTGTACATTTCTAAGAACAAGACCTCTAAAAATGGGCCAATGACTGAACAACCAAATCAAAAATGAAATGGCAGTGAACAGAGAAAGTGAACACTACAAAAGACAAGGACTAAACTAATGTCTGTTTTATTTATAAGAAACAGGAAAATGCAATAACTTTCCAGTTCAACTTGGAAAGAGGGGCAGAGTACACACACAGCAGAGGCAGTGAGTTCAACTTGGCAGTAACCCTATGATAACTACAGGCCAGAAAACAGTCGAAGAGCCAAACAAAATGAGTATAATTTCCAGAATCAGAATATTAAGAGTTATAAAGGGCTATAATGACTACTTAATATCAATAAACACTAGCAGTGCAAAAGGTTCTATTAAAAAAATGGGTTTTGTTAAAGAATAAATCTGGGAAATTTATAAGGCTTATTAAAATATTAAAGATTCTCAGATGAACTATGGAAAAGAAACATGTTTTTTAAGCAGATACTTCCTTTATTTATTTGACCATAGAATCCTTTTAGAAAATAATACTTAATAATATATTCAGGATTGTGTGTGTGTGCTCAGTCATGTCCAACTCTTTGAGACCCTCTGGACTGAAGCCCACCAGGCTCCTCTGTCCATGGGATTCTCCAGGTAAGAACAATGGAGTGGGTGACCATGCCCTTCTCCAGGGGATCTTCCCAACCCAAGAATGGAACCTGTATCTCCTGCATTGCAGGTGGATTCTTTACCCACTGAGCCAATCAGGAAGCCCATACTCAGGATCAGGGGATTTATTTTATAGATAATGAAAGCTGACTCTCAAGGAAGCTAAACGATTTGCTTAAGCAGCACAGAAAGCTATAACAGAAAAGGGGACTGATTATTATTTGACTCTCAGTCCTACTCTCTTTTCATTCTACTGGTATCTGGTGACAAAATAAATAAAAATGAGTGTTACAACATTCAAAGCAATTCTGGGATAAGCTAGGTCTGTGAAAGGAATTACTGAGGACTGATTTCTTTTCCCTCCTTAAACAGACAAGTCCTTAAACATGGCTGTTATTATTTACTGTTTTTGGTCTTCTATTGTGTGTTGAAATACCTATCCATTCTCCTTAATAGAATTAAATACTTTCTCTTTAGTAAGAGTGGATTCCCCATGCCACCCCCACCTTCTTGTCCATTATGTCTGCAATGTTAGCCACATGCTTGATTTATGCTCTCACTGTAATCAACCAGTGTTCCTATAGTGATGGGATAGGACCCTGCTCTTAAAATAGGCACATTCATCTGGGAGATTTGGCATAGTGCCAGAGATACTTAAAGTCACAGGACAATCCTTGTGCATCCTCCTTAACTACTGTTTTACTAAAAGATTTATCAAGGGTGCAAGTAGGGAAGTGTTTCTACATGAAAATAAACAAATACGTTACAACTCACAATACAAAAAGTCACATGAATTTTTAAGATAAAAATTCAAATGGGAAATGAGTTTGTAGCTAAGGCAAAGTCCCTTGAATGATGCCTCCCTGGCTTCTCAGGTTATGCCTACACTCTTCTCTGATGGATGTCACTGGATATATATTCCACAGAGATCTAATTTTAGTTCTTAACTGGAGCTGAAGGTCAGCCACCTAAATCTGATAGTTCTAAACTTTTGTCCTCTGTGCACAGCAATGTGTGCACAGTGTGTGTGTGTGCATGCATGTGCGCGTACACAGATGCACATGCACAAGACAGAAAGAGATGTATTAAATTCTAAAATAAGCTTATTATAATCAATAGTTGGAACAATGCTGTCACTGCCAGAAGACAGACCTATTAAAAAATAGTATTTTACAAAAACATTAAACAATTAATGACTTACTGCCAGGATTCTACACTGTGCTTCTAAGAAAGGTTAGAGAGGATTCTGGAGGTCAAATTTGAAATCTCTTTATAAAAAGCAAAAGATGAGATTTTCTAAATAAATGCCCATGAAGCTGGTTTCAATTACATTTAGTTTAATATGATATGATACCTATACACTTTGGGTTTTTTTTTTTTTCCTACTTTTACTATGGGAGGCAATAGTAATTATCACTTTTTAGTTAATGGATACTGTCCTTGTGAATGAAGTTTTTATCTCACTTCCTTAATTTCACCTTTAGCTCCCCTTCTTGCACATGTACTTGTTTTTTTCATTAATACAATCCTTCTGGCTATGTTCTATATCATGGTGATCCTGCCAAAAGACTGAGAGTTCATAGTAACAACAATTATGTAAGTTTGGCTCAAGTTTCTTTGCTAATTAGCAATCCTGAGAAAGACATGATGCATCATCAAGAGTTCATTAACAGATGGGAAAAATAGCTTAGGTGTAAATGAAAACCTAAAAACCAATCAGCTGCCTTTCCCTTTTTGACTGAGGGCAGAAATGGGCATGTCAAAACTTTTAATTTCTCTTCAATACAGTACCAGCCAACTCTGGTTTTCTTGCTACTTAAGCAAGAGTCTTTATTTTTCAGAAAATGCTCTTCTTCACTACCTACACAAAACATATTTTAGTATTTTAAGTTAATATACTGACAAATACAGGAGCATTATCATTTGTTGCATTTTAGTTTGCCAAATAAGGGAACATAATCACATTTAATCTTTACTGAGTTCTCAGCCAAGTCATAGTTTGATTATGTAAAAGCACACTAACAAAGCTGGAAGATGTACATTCCGTCACAACATATACTCTATATCTTGGTGGCTGGTACAGATTCTCATCCTATGGATCTCTACAGCTTATTGTCTTTTTCAGTGTATCAAAGTGTTACCTATATAAAGTTTCTCTGGAATTTCTTTGTCTCCTGTGTCATCTACTCCACAAGGCTCACCTCTTCACTCTGAAATACTCTAAATCCCTAGATGTCAGCTCTAGTTACCCAGGCCTCTATAGAAGATAATCAGGGGCTCTGATGGTAAGTTGAAGTTATGGACTAAATATTTGTATTCCCATTAAATTCATATGTTGATGTTCTAACCCCAGTGTGATGGTACTTGGAGATGGGGCTTTGAGAAGGTTATTAAGGTTAGATGGGGTCATGAAGGAGAGGACTTGGTCTTATGCGAATAGTATCCTTTTTACAAGAGACACCAGAGGGCTGGCTCACTCATTCCCCACTCGCTTCCTTCTCTGCACAAAGAGGAGGTCAAATGAGTACACAGTCAGAGAGCAGGTGACTATCAGCCAAGAGAAGAGGTCTCAGAAGGAAATCTACCTTACCAGCACCTTGATCTTTGATTTCTAGCCTCCAAAACTGTGAGGCATAAATTTGTTTTGCTTATGCAACCCAGTTTTTGGTATTTTGTCATGGTAGCACGAGCAGACTAAGACAGCCGAGAATAAGGACAAGAGTAAAGTTGTTTCAATGAGACAGCTGTGATGTTAGAGGTCTTTAAAGGCACAAGAACACACGAGTGGTGTAGCAGAAAAAAAGCACAGAAACAGTTTGGGTTTTTTCTAATTCCTAGTTCTATTATTTTTTGAATTTGGATCTGGAGCAATTTATTTATTCTACCTGAAGCTAAATTTCATCATGTGTAAGATATAAATGTATCTATTTCACAAAGTTATTATGAAAGATCTATATTATTAATATTATATATTATTTAACATGAACAGCATCTGAGACAATGTATTGTAAGGAGTAAGAAATCTCACAGGTTATTTATTAGGAAACAGTACAACTGAAGTAAGGAAAGCACCTAGGTTTAACCACTAGCTTATAGCTATATGATCTTAGCAAATTTTTTTGTCACTGCGCCTAATTTCCTCATCTCTATAAAGAGGAATAACATCTAGGGCTTATAAATATTAAATGAGATGATTATATTTGAAAATCTCTAGCACAGTGCTTGGGATAGAATAGAGACTTATGCACATTACCTCATAAAGATGGCCAGATGAACGAGCAGATCAAGTAATATTAATAGGCACACTCTGCACAAGCACAATAGGGCTAGGAAATTTTTATCTGTATTTTCCATTTAATACCAAAGCCACTTGAAAAGGTAAGTGCTGATGTTATAACATGGCAATTTTGTATTAGTTTTATAGATTCTGTAGTATCCATTTAGAATCTATCGAGTTCATTGCTGAGCACTTGCGCACACAGGCCTGATAACAGGCATGTAACTTAAAATGCTCTCAATTTAAAATTCAAGTACATGCAAACTACTCAAGAGAAATAAATACTAACCAAGCGACAAAAGGTTGAGTTGGGGTTAGGGAGCTATAAAAGCACATAACTCAAGTTACTTATAATACTATGGAGACTGAACATATGTAAAATGAATAAGGACTGTAAATGTATTTCAATGCATAGCAATTTAAGCTGTGTATTAAAGATTAAAGGAATAAACTACATATTGAGAATTTAGCTAGAAAAAGCTTCTTGATAACTATGAATGCTAGGTAATAAGTAGGGGAAAAAATGAAAGAGATGGAGCAGGGGAAAGAAGGTAGAAGACAAGCTAAGTGATGGACAAAGGCAGAGGCAGAGAGGGATAAAGCAGGAGGATCAATTAAAGCAGATGTAGAGTTCATACAAGTAAAAGCTCTCTAACAAAGTTATCTAACAGCAAAGTGGCTGCTGTGGAGATCCCATTACTGAAAGTATTCAGTCAGATTCTGGTTGATTACCCTCAGCACAAGAGACCTTAGAAGGAATCACTGTCCTGGAAGATATCCTGGGTCCCTTACTATACTGTAAGTTCCTGAGGAGTCACCCTGCAATGACAGTCACTGAAGGCAGGAAAGAAGGCAGAGGACCTAGTTTGAGTCCCAGATCCTTCACTCATTTTTCATAACCTCAAGTAAGTCAACCACTCAGTTTTTCATCTATAAATGGGGAACTGGAAATGTCTGTTCAGCCTGGAACTCTTTCAGGTCCTAAGAGTTTTCAATCAGCCGAAGATGTACATGTTATACCCTTTCCTTAGTACATGGCCAAACTGTGTAAGGAACAGCTAATTACTAAGATGAAAAAAAATCAAAACCCTATATTTTAGGCAAAATAATAATCGTAAAAGACACGTGCAGCATGCCTACGGGTCAAGTACTGTACTGCTTATGGGAGGGCTGACACTAGTTACCCTACCCAGTCATACTGTAAATCCTGGGCTTCTGTTTTCTGTCAATGGTTTTATTTAACTCAGTGTCAAAGTTTTGTTTATGCTCTGCAACAACTCTCAAATTCTGGAGAGAGTTGGAGCCTACAATCAGAAAACAGAATCAATTCATAAGCTATACCACAGGTCAACTCAATTATTAATGAGTGGCAGTATGGTGCAGCACAAGGGCTGTGGACCACACTGCATAGGCTTAAATCATGTCCTCCCACTTCACAAGTTTAGGCAAGTAATTTACTTCACTAGTTTAAGCAAGTAATTTCTTTGTGTGCCTTAGTTTCCTCATCTGTAAAATAAGTAAGAAAACAGTACCTCATTTATTAGCTTTGTTATTAGGATTAAAGATGTTAATATTCATATAGTGCTTGGAATGATGGGCATGTACTATTTAATAACAGCTTTATCAATACATAATTTATATATCATAAATTTACCCTGTTAAAGTATACAGCTCATTGATTTTTAGGATATTCACACTTGTGCAACCATCATCACTGTTTAATTTTAAAACATTTTCATCACCCTCAAAAAAACCCCAATACCCATTAGCAGTAACTCCCCATTCCCCTCTCTCCCTAGCCCCAGGGAAACAAATGATCTACTTTCTGTTATTACAGATCTGCCTATATTAGAAATTTCATATGAGTGGAATTGTACATTATGTGGCCTTTTATGTCTTCCTTCTTTCACTTAGCATAATATGCTCAAGGTTCATCCATGTTATAAGCACTTACAACAGTTACTTTTATTCTTTTTTATGGATAAGTAATATTCTATTGTATGGCTATAATACATTCCATTTATCCATTCACAAAATGATAGACATTTGGTTTGGTTCCATTTTTTGGCTGTTATGAATAATACTGCTGTGGATATTCAAGTACACAGTTTCCTGTGGACACATATCTTCATTTCTTTTTTGTAGATACCTAGGAGTGCAACTCGGAGAAGGCAATGGCACCCCACTCCAGTACTCTTGCCTGGAGAATCCCATGGATGGAGGGGCCTGGTGGGCTGCAGTCCATGGGGTCGCGAAGAGTCGGACACGACCAAGCGACTTCACTTTCCCTTTTCACTTTCATGCATTGGAGAAGGAAATGGCAACCCACTCCAGTGTCCTTGCCTGGAGAATCCCAGGGACGGGGGAGCCTGGTGGGCTGCCGTCTATGGGGTGGCACAGAGTCGGACACAACTGATGCAACTTAGCAGCAGCAGCAGCAGGAGTGCAACTGTTGGGTCATATAGTAACTCTGTTTAATTCTTTGAGGAACTCTTAGATTATTTTCCAAAGTGGCCACATCATTTTATATGCAGTAATCTATCAGTAATGTATGAGCATTCTGATTTCTTCACATCCCTGTCAACATTTACTATCTGACTTTTTTGATTTTAGCCATACTAGTGAGTATAAACTGGTATTTCATTATAGTTTTGATTTTCATTTCCTTGATGGTTAATGATGTTAAGCATCACATGTTGATTGGCTATGTGTATATCTTCTTTGGAAAAATGTATATTCAGATCCTTTGCCCACTTTAAAATTCAATTATCTTTTTATTACTGAGTTCTTTATATACCCTAGATACAAGTCTCTTATCAGACATACAATTTGCAAATACTATCTTCCATTCTGTGGGTTTTCTTTTCACTTTCTTGATAGTATAAGCACAAAAGTTAACTTTGATGAAGTCTAATTTATTGGTTTTTCTTTGGTTGCTTGTGTTTTTGGTGTCCTATCTAAGAATCCACTCCCAAATGCAGGCCATGAGGACTTACCCTATGTTCCTGTAAGAGTTTTATGGTTTTAGATCTTACATTTGGGTCTGATCTATCTTGAGTTAAATTTTGCACATGGTGTGAAGTAAAGGTTCAATGCATTCTTTTAAATGTAGCTAAGTTTCTCAGTGCCATTTGTTAAAATATTATTCTTTCTCCACTGAATGGCTTGTCACCCTTGCCAAAAATCTGTTGATCACAGACACACTGGTTATTTCTGGACTCTCAATACTATTCCACTGATCTAAATCTATATATGCAGGGTTTTTTTTTCCAGTAAATACATACAACAAGATCCACAGTTGGTTGAAACTGCAGATGCAGAACTGTGGATATGAAAGACCAACTATAAAGTTACACATGGGTTTTTGACTGCTCAGGGAATTGGCACCCTAAACCTTGAGTTGCTTAAAGGTCAACCATATGTATGTTTATCTATCTTTGTGTCAGTACTCACTGTCTTGATTACTGTTGCCTTGTAATAAGTTTTGATGTTGGGAGTTGTAAGTTCTCCAGGTCTGTTCCTTTCAAGATTGTTTTGGCTCTTCTGCATCCCCGGCAATTCCATATGAATCTCAGAACTGGCTTGTCAATTTGTACAAAGAAGCCACCCGGAATTCTAAGAGGTATCTCATTAAATCTACAGATCAAAATGAGAAGTAGTGCCATCTGAGCATAAGTCTTCCAATCTATGAACATGGGATGTTTTCTCATTTCTTTACATCTTCTTTAATTTCTTTTTCAGTTCAGTTCAGTCACTCAGTTGTGTCCGACTCTTTGCGACTCCATGAATCGCAGCATGCCAGGCCTCCCTGTCCATCACCAACTCCCAGAGTCTACCCAAACCCATGTCCGTTGAGTCAGTGATGCCATCCAGCCATCTCATCCTGTCGTCCCCTTCTCCCCCTGCCCCCAATCCGCCCCAGCATAAGGGTCTTTTCCAATGAGTCAACTCTTTGCATGAGGTGGCCAAAGTATTGGAGTTACAGCTTCAATATCAGTCCTTCCAATGAACACCCAGGGCTGATCTCCTTTAGGATGGACTGGTTGGATCTTCTTGCAGTCCAAGGGACTCTCAAGAGTCTTCTCCAACACCACAGTTCAAAAGAATCAATTCTTCAGCGCTCAGCTTTCTTCACCGTCCAACTCTCTGCGTTTGGCTGTGGTGGGTCTTCATTGCTACACTGGCTTTTCTCTAGCTGTGGGGAGCAGGGCCCATTCTCCAGCTGTGATGCATAGGCCTCTCATTGTGTTGGTTTCTCTTGGTGTGGAGCATGGGCTCTAGGGCATTCAGGTCTCAGTACTTGCAGTGTGCAGGGCTCAGCAGTTGTGGCTCCTGGGCTCCAGAGCACAGGCTCAGTAGTTGTGGTATACAGGCTTAGTTGCTCCACAGCATGTGGGATCTTCCCAGATCAGGGATCAAATCTGTGTCTCCTGCATTGATTAGCAGGCAGATTCTTTACCACTGAGCCATCAGGGAAGCCCTTAGATCTTCTTTAGTTTCTTTCAACAGCATTTTGTAGTCTTCTACAAAATGGAATTATTTTCTGAGTCATTTCCTTAGTTGCTGTTCTAGGGCTTAAATATCTTATATATGTATATATCTAAACAGAATTAGCTTCAATTTACATTAATTCCAGTGAGGTGTAGAAACACTGCTTCTATATGATGTCTCTTTCCCCTCTTTGGTGGCATTATTGTTATACATATCAAAAATGATTACTTGATATATAATTTTGTCTTTTGAAGTCACTGAGGAGAAAGGACAGCTGGTATATACTTACAGCTTTTGTTATTTTGGCCTTATTGGTTCTCTAGAACCAAATAGTGACTTTATTATCTAGAGTCACTTCCTTAGTGCAGTACAGCTTTGCTCTCATCAACCTTTGTGCTATTTCTGACAAATATATCATGTTTCTGTATGTTACTAGCTGAACAATATACTATAGACATATTGTTTTATACAACTGTTTTTAAGATCATTTGAAAGAATAGGAGAAGAAATATGCATTTATATTATCTTTTATAATTACATAATTACCTTTACTAGTTCTCTTTTGTTTCTTTGTGTGGATTTAAATCGCTGTTTGAGGTAACTTGCTATCTGTTTGAAGGACTTTTAGTACTTCTTGCAAGGTGGGTCTAGAACAAATTCATTTTTTCATTTATCTAAAAATGTTTTTATCTCCCTTGCAATGTTAAAAGATAGTTCTGTTGGATATAAGATTCTTGGTTGAGGTTTTTTCTTTGAGCTCTTTGAATACATTATTCCACAGCCACAGGCCTACATTTCTGATGAGGAGTCAGCTGTGTATCTCATTGAGACTGCTCTGTAAGTGATGATCCATTTTTCTTTTGCTACTTTCAAAATTTTCTCACTGTGTTTCCATTTTAGCATTTTTATTGTGATGTGTCTATGGATCTTTTGGAGGTTATTCTACTCAGACATTATTGAGCTTCCTGGATATGTAAATTGTTTTCCAATAAGTTTAGGAAGTTTTTAGACATTTCTTCAAATATTTTTTCTTCCCTTTTCTCTCTCCTCTCCTCTGGTACTCCAATTATATGTATGTTGATATATTAACATCATCTCATATTTCTCTGAGGCACTCATTTTCATTATTCTTTTTTCTCTGTTCTTTACCTTGTATACACTATTGCTTTATCTTCATATTTGCTCATTCTTTCTTCTGACAGTTTGAACCCAACATTGGGCCTCTTTAGTGATCTTTTTCCCCTTATTATACTTTTCACTTCCAAAATTTCCATTTGGTTCTTCTTTTTCTTTTTAATCATTTCTATCTTTGTATTGATATTCATTTGTTGTGATGTCATCAAATTTTGTATTACTTCTTTAATTATTGTTTCCTTTACTTTTCTGAATATTTTTTTCTTTTTTCGTTTTGGCCACACCACACAGCATGCAGAACTTCCGCCAACCAGGGATCAAACCCAAGCCCCCTCAAGTGAAAGCACAGAGTCTTAACCACTGGACCACCAAGGAAGTCCTTTCTGAATATATTTATAATAAATATGTTGAAGTCTGTCTGTTAAATCTACCCTCTGGTTGTTCTCACAGGCAGTTTCCACTGCCTGCTTTTTCCCCAGTGTATAGGTCATTCTTTCCTGTTTCTTCACATAGCTTTGTTTTGTTTTTTTTTTTTTGAAGCCGGACATTTTAGATAATACATCAACACTGGGTATTGCCTATGCCATCCAAGACTTGCTATTGTTATTTTTCTTATTTGCTCAGTGACTGGATGAATTATTTTCATTGAGTATACTTTCCTCCTCCTCCCTGCAGATGTAGCTCCTCATGGGTCTCACCCTTTGGTCTGCTACAGTCATCCTGGGATGACAGTGGCTTTGGCAGGCCTCTCTTTGACTTTCTCTTCCCTGACCACACCCAGCTGTTAAGCTCCACTAACTACAGATTGATTGATCTATTGTCTTCAACAATGTCCTGAGGCATAAATTGCTCTACAGACTGAACCGATTTATTACAGTTCCTTTGAAGAGACAGTTCCTGAGGTAAGTATTTAAGATTTGTTCTAATTACAGGAAGGTTCCTCCCAGCTGTCTTTCCTCCTTCCTTTCTAGCAAACTAGCTAGATGTCTGGTTAGCCCTATAACTCCAATCAGTATGTCAGTCTCCTCCCGACTCCTTCTCCTTTCATCACAACCCATATCTTCAGGCAGAAACTTCACTTTGTTGCAAAAAGTTGGTCCCTCTGGGGAGAGATTCAGAGCTTACTGTTATAAGGTCTGCTTGTTTCTCTTGGCAAAATTCCTGAACCTTGGTTCTGATGCTGGGGGCAGAGACAACAGCATGCTTCTTTCATGACACCTCCTTGAAAGTTCAACTGGAGGAGACAGGGGAGTAGCAGACCCAAAACTCCTCAATTTGCCTTCCAAGGTGGAATCTGTTTGTCCCACCAGCCAGGGCAAGGGCAGTTGGTGCCCCAGTATTCTCAATGTTGCCTTACTCAAGGTAGAGCCCATGACCCACGAATGGAGACTGGGTGAAAGAAGAGAGATCCCATCTCTCAGCTATAATTCACCCAGAATTTTGTCTCAGTGACATGTGGCTGGGGCAGGGTGAGAAATGCTGACCTTACCCCTGTTCCTACTGGTTAGGTAGCCTTTCAACTGAGGACTGAGGAAAGTAGGAGCTCTGATCTTGGCTCTATCAGTTTGCTGTTGTTCAGTCACTAAGTCATGTCCAACTCTTTGCAACCCCATGGACTGCAGCACTCCAGGCTTCCCTGTCCTTCACCATCTCCCAGAGCTTGCTCAAACTCATGTTCATCGAGTCAGTGATGACATCTAACCATCTTATCTCATTCTCTGTCATCCCCTTCTCCTCCTGCCCCTCAATCTTTCCCAGCATCAGAGTCTTTTCCAATGAGTCAGCACTTCGCATCAGGTGGCCAAAGTATTGGAGCTTTAGCATTATCCTTCCAATAAACAGTCAGGGTTGATTTCCTTTAGGATTGACTGGTTTGATCTCCCTGCTGTCCAAGGGACTCTCAAGAGTCTTCTCCAGCACAACTAGAAAGCATCAGTTCCTCGATGTTCAGCCTTATGATCCAACTCTCACATCCATGCATGACTACTGGAAAAATGATAGCTTTGACTATACAGACCTTTGTTGGCAAAGTGATGTCTCTCTGTTTTTTAATAAGCTGCCTAGGTTGTTCATAGCTTTTCTTCCAAGGAACAAATGTCTTTTAATTTCGTGGCTGCAGTCACCATCCACAGTGAGTTTGGAAGCCAATA
The DNA here is from genome assembly GCF_003369695.1 of Bos indicus x Bos taurus. Classification (NCBI taxonomy): domain Eukaryota; kingdom Metazoa; phylum Chordata; class Mammalia; order Artiodactyla; family Bovidae; genus Bos; species Bos indicus x Bos taurus. The sequence goes on from NC_040080.1 coordinate 50,155,756, forward strand.
AAATAAAATCCACCACTGTCTCCACTTTACCCCATCTATTTGCCTTGAAGTGATGGACCAGATGCCATGATCTTACTTTTATGAATGCTGTTTTAAGCCAGCTTTTTCACTCTCATCTTTCATCCTCATTAAGAGGCTCTTTAGTTCTTCTTTGCTTTCTGCCATTACAGTGATATTATCTGCTTATCTGAGGTTGCTGATATTTCTCCCAGCAATCTTGATTTTAGCTTATGATTCATCTGGGTCTGCATTTTGCATGATGTACTCTGCAGAGAAGTTAAATAAGCAGAGTGACAATATACAGCCTTGACAAACTCCTTTCCCGATTTTGAACCAGTGTGTATTTCCATGTCGGGTTCTAACTGTTGCTTCTTGACCTGCAAATAGGTTTCTGAGGAAGCAGGTATGGTGGTCTGGTATTTCCATCTCTTTAAGAATTTTCCACAGTTTGCTGTGATCCATAGAGTCAAAGGCTTTAGCACAGTCGATAAAGCAGAATTGTTTTATAACATTTAGAAAATATTATAAAAACATTTTATAGATGTTTTTCTGAATTCCCTTGCTTTTTCTATGATCCAAGGGATGTTGTATCTCAGTTTGATCTCAGTTTGGAGGAGGGTTTCCATCTCACTCCACTGAGAGTGGGAAGAAAGGGAGCAGGTCTCAGTTTAAATACCACAGACTTTCACTTTTCTGACTTTCAGTATATTTTCCTGAATAAGTGTTCCTTCATTGACTTCATGCTTTTAGGACTATTTCCAGATATTTAAATGGCTGTTGTTGTTGTTGTTTTTAAATAACCAGTTTAATTAAGGAGCAGGTTCATAAAGCTCTCACACTGTCATGGCTGGAAGCAGAACTTCTTGCTGAGTTTTTCATATGAAAAAAAGGATTGAAACTCTAAAGTACAAATCAGAGATACTACTCAACATTCCCAAGCAGAAAGTGATCCATACAGAGATCACGTATGGACTGTCATATCTAAGGCTTACTAAATCAGAAGGCTATTCTGTTCTTTCTTCCTACACTTAGTCCTTCAATACCTTGGTAACACATCTAAAATAAAAAATGGAGTCTGAAATGAAGTCTAAATTATTTTACTTCTGAACTACTGTGAGGCATTCATCCTGGCCTATGATATAATTCAGCCCTTCTGGTCAAGTTTTATGCCAGTTCCAGCTGGATAGAAACTTTAAAAATAAAAGTTTTAGAATGCATTTGGTAATATGTGTGTTTGTGTGTTTTAAAGAAATCAAGATGTTAAAAATGATTATCTTTAAAGTTATTGGTTTCTAAATGAGAACCGAACTTGCATCATATATCAAAGTATTCCCCAAAGTGAAGACATCAACTAAAATTTGAGTCAAATTTGCAAGACACACAAAGCTCATTTTGTTTTAGTGAAAATTGGAGTTTAACAATTTCAAATGACTATACTAAATGTAAAAGGCTTTTAGAACAAGCATTCATGCCTCAAGCTATCCCTAAGCATGGATTCACAGTATACGACTGATGGTTCTATCTTGGCACATTTTCCTTGGGGGACTCTAATATGGAAAATTACCCATTCATTTTCTATAGTCCACAATGACAACCCTCAGTATGCATCTGTAGCTGAGAAATGCCAAACCAAACACCATAGGAAAATAGCCAACTTAGGAACCAAGGCCTAACACAGGACCTGGCACACAGGAATTACTGAAAAAATATTTGTGGACTACAGAGATCTCTACTAATATGCCAAGTACATCCAACTTTGTGGAAAAAAGAAGAAATATTTCAAATGGTAGAATGGACTTTTGTGTTCAAATAAATTTATTTCACTCCATAAACCAGCTCCACAAAGGATACTATCTCCAAACCTAGTAACATTTTTATGTTCCCCCAAAAGGAGTATGTAAGATAATCGCAAAAGGCCAATTTTAGAGAGAATAAATGATTTAAAAATGCATTGGTCTTTGCTTACATCCTGAATCACATAACTCTGAAAGAATATATTATCACATATATTATCTTATATCTGATATACTGTAATGAAAAGTTTAAAATATCAAAAAGAGAAATGAAAATATCATCCACAGTAATAACACAAAGCCACTATTTAGTGAATTTCCTTGTAGACATTTTTCTTTGTATACTTTATATTAGTTTTACATGGTTATGATCACATTGTATGAATATTTTTGTATTCTGCATTTTCAGTAAACAACAGTTATGAAAAGTGCTTGAGAATCTGCTGCCTACTTAAGAAAATATCAAACTCAAAACCAAACCATATGTACAAGTCATGAGAATTCTGGTCTCCACTTAATCTCCAATCCCCTTTATTAATTTAACAGGTATGTATTGTAGGTGCCTATTTTGTGCCAGATGCAGTGCCAAGGACTGAAAGTACGAAGAAAAGTAAGCTAGAATTTTAGTCCTCAAAGAGTTCTCAACTCAGTAACTACCTTATACCTTCACAGATATATGAACTTACCTATGTCAGTTTGAAGTTAATGAAATAAATGCTTGAAATTTAACTATTTTTAACATGATTCTTTTGAGGAAAATAACTAAATACCTAAAAGTTTATCTCAGACAACAACTTAAGTTTTCTGCATTTGATATGGTTGTCTTCTTAGAGGTGAAAGAGCTGCAATTCTTTTAATCATTTTACGATAGGTATTTTTCCAATATTTATTGCAATTAGTTCTCTTTATTGGCCTTGAGATCAGCTGTGCTTCAGAAACCAATATAAGAATTTTCATTTCCTTAAGGTGTAAAATTTCAGATTATTCATGATACCTTCCTCCGTCCTACATATTTGCATGATACATTTGTTTATGTGTTGGTATACAGTCATAGCCATCTATTTAGGTAGACAAGATGTAAAGTAAATGCTTCAGTAAGCACAGGTGCTTACACCCAAATATACCATGAGCCACATGCACCTGGAACTATCTGCATTCTATGCACAAACATCAGAAATGTGTCTGTCTCTACTTCTCTGGAAAAATTTAAGCACTCCTAGTTGGTAATTTCCTTTGATATTTTCTGATTTAAGTCTAAAGTCTAGTTGCCTAAATGTTGTCTCAAGGTATAAGAGATAAAACAAGGTACTGAGTCATAATTTCAAACCTTCTGAAATATACCTCAAGTGATAATGAGTGGGAGCCATGGAGCACTAAACAGTGAAGGAGCTGCACATAATAGCAAGAAAATCTGTTCTCTGCTTGAGGCTCCACCACTTACTAGTAATGTGAGTGTTAACAAGTTGTGATTAACATAAGCCTCAGTTTTCTTATCCATAAAATTGGTATGGTGATATTCTCTCCATACTTATAACATTACAACTTTACTACTGAAAAGCAAATCTTCATAAAAGTGCAAAATGCTACACAAATGTTAGGAATTAGGTCTAAGGATCATTACTTTATAACCAATTCCTAGAAAGTTCACACAATCAAGTTTTATTTTTTGAAAGGCTCTGTTCCCTTACATCTACTTATTGGTTGTCATAAGGTTTTACATAAGAGAGGTGTGTTTTTCAGAGCAACAGCACCTGTAGTTTATGGAAAGGCGTGATGCTGTTACCAACAAACAGGTAGAAGGCTCCAGAGACATGTTTAGGAAAGAGAAAAAGAGAACTAGAGCAGGAAAGCAAATTGGATGGTAATTTGAGTTCCTCCTATTTTAAGACTGGGTTTAATGTGGAGACATGCCTAATATTCCATGTCTCTCTACACTGAGAACTTAAAAAGCTGTTAGGATGCAGATCCTTTAGAGAAGTCCAATAATTTTGATTTCAAAGTCTTTATGGGCCTTAGGCATGAAAGAGTCACTAATGGTTTTAACCTTTGGAGACTGAAATAGTTTTGTTTGCCAACGTTTTTACGTTAATGAAGATTACCTAGCTCAGTCCCTAATGACATTTGTTTATATCAGACCTCCCAAGAAGCAGCGATCTATACACTAAACCAAAATTAACACCAGTACAGTAGTTATGGTCACCAAAAATCTAAAAGGCAGTAAAAGACAATTATCTCGAAAATGTCAAGTTTTGCTACTACCCTACAGGAAATAAACATGCTTTACTAGCAACTGTGTGGGAATTTTTCTTCCCTTAACTGAAAGCCATATGGAGGGAGGGAAATCTCTGTCTTCATGCACTTACTTTGACTAGTGAAAGGACTGTCAAAGATTTTAGTGTCAGATCCATAAGGTACCCCAAATCTATGGATATAGTATGGATTCTCCCAACTAAGCTAAACAGCAGCTGCCTTCCTAGCCTGAATACCTAAAAAATGTATATATTCATTTTTTAACACCTGGCTTCTTTTTTCTTCTACTTGACCATCTCTCCCATTAGCACATAATAGTCTCTCTCCTCCCTCTCTCTTTCTCTTTTACCACAGTGCAGTATTCCATTATGCAAATCTCTATAAGTTTCTACAAATATTCCCTGATTCCTGGAGGTTTTTTTGTTTCCAATCATCTGCTATTATGTACAATGCTTCAGTGAGTAACACTGCTTACTTTATTTCAATCTATCCACAGAATAGATCTAAAAGTGACATTGCTTGGTCAAAGGGCAAAATGCATCTGTAATTTTGGTAGATATAACTAGCTTCTATTCCATATGGACTTGTGTTATATTCTACTCCCACCAAGTGAGTAAGGTACTTATTTCCTGAAGACCATTTATCAAAATGCACATGCCTGGATTCCATCCCCCAAATTCTGACTCAGTAGACAGTGATGGGGCCTGAGCAGGCCTGTTGAAAAAGCTCCCCAAACAGCACATCCCTGGCTGAGAACCCTGTTCTAAAGGGTATTCTAGTCTTATTTATATTGTTTAAATTCAAAAGAAAATCAGTAATCTTTAACTTCCAAAGTTTATACTCCTTGTCACTCATTCAATAAAACTTTTCGAGTACCTATCTGTGCTGGGCATTCTAGATGCTGAGGATATAAAGATAACTATTATTATAGCATCTGTCTTCAGGGAGTTCACAGAGTCTAACAATGAGAAACACACACACACATATAAAATTAAGAAACAAATAATAAGCATAGGATTAAAGATTTACATAAAATTTTATAGGAATACTGAAAAGGGGCATTTCACTCTAATAGGAATGCCAGAGGTTTCCTGAAGGAGAAGCTCCTAGAGGTGAGTAGGAATTAAACAGGTGAAAGGGTGAAGAAATATACAAGAGGGCATTCCAGGCAGAAGACAACACATGCAAAGATAGGAAGTAGGAAACAGAAGGGATGTGTATATGTACATAACTGGAAACATTTCATGTTCCTAGAGCATAAATTACAAGGGACAGAAGTAAGCAACAGGCTGCAAAAGTAGGCAAGCTTCAGATCACTGACCATCAAGCTCATGATAAGAAACTTGAACTTTATCCTATAGACAAAGAAAGTCACTCAAGGGTTTCAAGGTTGAGAGTGACACAATTAGATTGTTGTTATAGAATTATGGACAATGGAATTATGGAAGCACACATAACTGGAAAAATAATGAACTGTTAGGAAACTGGTACAGTAGTCCAGATGAAGGTATGAACAAGGGCTGGGACTAAGGAGGGAATGTATGGAGAAATCTTAAGAGGCAAAATGAGCAGGATGTCGACATTAAATATGGGGGTAGATGTGAAGAGAGGGATGATTTCAAGGTATGATCAAACCATTACCAGGAAAGCACTGGACTTAAGCTATTTTTCCAGCAGCAATCATGGGTTTACACGGATTCAGTCATGCTCTCTCACCTGGTCTTACTGTTTGTAAGGCCAAGGATAGAAGTACAGGGCCCAGGAAACACTGAGGCAGAACTGGTGAGCTTCTCCTTGAACATCATGTTCCAATCAACTAAGTAAAGCAACCACAAGCTACCCCGACAGGCCAATGTGACATTTCATGATCCGATCTCTGATGCACCCTCTCTTATAATAACTCCTCTAGTGATGAGCCTCTTGATCCCATTTTCCTCTTTACCAGTGAAGTCAGTGACCAAGATGATTGCTGGATACAAAAAAAGCTGCCAGCACAGAGAACAATATGTGGTTGAGGCACAGCAGCATCAATAGCTGTTTCCCCAAAACTTAACCCAAAGCCAAGCCTGGCTTTACAATATTAGCAATTAGCAATTTTTGGCAGCCTGCAATCCTGCCATCAAACAAAGCCAATCTCTGGAGAGGAGAAGATATGGGGGAGGGTCCCCTCTGAACCCCTCCCATTCCCCTGATTTATGCAAGTGTAACGGTTCTATGGGGATGGAGCAGGAGGGTGTTGTGTGTAATTCATACTAAACCTGGCACTTGTCTTTCTTCTCAGAATTCCTAAAAACCAAACATAAGGGAAACTGAATACTAAACCATCAGATGAAATCAAGTCTGCTGTTATAAAGCCGTGAATGAAAATACATACAGACACACACACCACACAAAGTAACACTAAGGCTTACCTTTCTTTTATCTTCATCTGTTGATTCAAATTTGAAAGTAGCCCTATGCTGAAGAGGGAAAAAAGGGAAACAATGTCATTTTAAATGTACAGATTTTTCATTTTGGCTATGTTAAAAAATATCTGATGTCTACAAAAAAAGTTGTCTTCCCAAATCACCTCAATATTCTTACTAAAGAAAAAGAGAAGCAAATAACTATAAAGCAGTACAAAAAGGCTAAAGCAAAAATATATACAGAAAAGAACAGAGTACCGAGCCACAAACCGCCCAGGGAAATCTGGAATGCTTTGCACAGAGTATAGAGCATTTGAACTGGACCTTGAGGGATGAATAGGAGTTTGCCAGAAGGCAAATGAAAGCATTCTAGGGACGGAAACAAAGGCTCATGTGTGAAATGGTATGATATATTTGTGAAATAAGCAGCTCTGTTGGAATGAAACACAGGACACATGTTAGAGGATGACAGGAGCAGAGAAATGTAAGAATGGGAAAGTAGACTGGATAGAGATTTGGAAGGATCTTCCAATGTTGTTGAGGAGCTGGTACTTTATCAAATGGAATAAGAAATCATCAGAGAATCATAGATAGGGAAGGACAGTAATTCTGTAAGAATGAGAGTTTAAACCATGGTTCCACCACTTATTAGTTAAGCAAGTAATAAATTATAACTGTATTTCCCACGTGAAAAGAGGGGTGCCTACTTCACAAAGCTGCTGTGAGGGTTAAAACAGCTAAGGCATATAATGTACCATCTGAGTGCCTGGCACATAGTAAACACTCAGTTAGCATTAGGATGATAATGATGATGATGCCAATGATACTGAGAAAAAAATAACTGAAAGAAAAAGGAGGGTCACGACTCTCCTGCAATTACTGGCAACACTATTTTTTCTCTGTAGCTGAAATAGAGAATGGAGTAAGTTGTCCACTGTCAAGAGAGTGGCAGTACCCCAAAAAATAGAGCATAAAGTTCCTCATTCTCTTCTCAAGTTTTATTCAAGACAGCCAAGTGCGCTTAAGAATCCTCCAAGTTTTCCTTTAAAAAAAAAACCTTTATTGAACATCTCTCTGCCTTTCCTTTGTATTTCTCATTGGCAACACTGACAAACATTTATTGGCAACCCATCAGGAGTTAAGTACAGTAAGTACTAAAGATATTATCATTACAGGTGGTTCTGCATTGACAGCTTTGTAGAAGAACTGATTTTTGAAATTAAATGAGATTGAGAAATGTTGACAAAGAAGCAGTTCTGAAGTACAAAATAGTCAGAGGAAAGACTTAGAGGTAATAGAGAAGGCCATTTGAGGAAACCTAAAGAGAAGCTGCCTCACATATGGTTTGCAAAACAATTAAAATGGATGTCAGATGGTGAGGGCTTGGATTTAAAAATTTATACCTGAACTGACATAAAGATGACAGGCCACCAGGGGAAGACTCTGAAGGAGGTGTAAACAGTAGCTTATTCTGGAAGAATATTTTGAGCAGTAGCTTACAGACCAGATCAAAGGAGAACAAGGCTGAGGACATAAAGCTCTCTGAGAAATGGGCTTCAGTAATCCACGTCTAATATTGCTGGAGGCAGTATAAATTGACACTATCTTCAAAAACGAAAGTGATTTGGCAACACATAATAGCAACCATAAAAATATTCATATCCTTTGACCCAGAACGTCTGCTCCTAGAAATTTATCCTAATGAAATCATCCAGAGGAGAGAAAAATTATATTCACTGCAGTGTTATCAAATGTTAAGGGAAAAAAAAAAGAGACAACCTGAATATCTAACAACAGGAGACTGATTAAGTAAATTACTGTGCATTCATCTGAAATATTATCATACTGCAGTTTTTTTAAAGATGGCTAAAAAGTTCTGTAACAACATGGAAAATTATTTTATGACAATAGCTGTAAAAATAGTAAAATATCAAATTGTATGTCTATGATGACAGTACCTATATCAATGTATGGATGGATGCATTCAAACAAAGGCTTGAGTGTTAAAAATGCAAAAATAAAAACTATACAGGGTTGGTGGAATTTCTGGTGGTTCCTTTGACAAAACTTGTTGATATATTGTTATTATTAAAAGAAAAAAATTGACAGGTAAATGAATTAATGAACAAACAAGGAAAGAAAGAAGAAAAGGAAGGAAGAACAAAAGCTTTAACTTAGAAATTTACAGACCCAAGGTTAAGTAAAAACTAACACTGAACAAAAGATAAAGAATCAGTAGATTGTTCTGTTGGTTATAAACTGAAGCCTAGTAAAGGTTCACTACAAATGAAAATACATAATTGCATTTAGAACTAAGAAAGCTTAATTTTTGCCATCATATGTGAAATATTAATTCCATACATTATCTGGAATAAATGTACCTAGTTGCCAATAGTCCTCCTAAACTTTTTTTTTTTTTGCATTTGTGGTAAGGAAACAGAAAAAGAAATAATCTTTAGAAAGACCCTCACTAAGTTATGAAAATATTTTTTAAAAGGTTTCTACATAGAATTAAATCTTTTAAGGTGATAATTTAGATTAGTACCAAGGACTAATTTTTCTTTTGCTTTTTAAATGTAAAGTTGATTCTGTGATAAAACTACAATATTAAAAAAGGAAGAAAAGAAGGGAAGAAGGAAGGGAGGAAGAAAAGCTTTCAAAAGCCCTGTCCAACGGGCATGAGGACTTAATTTAATTAGCAAATATACTGGTGTTGTGAGGCAATAAGTTGAATTTAGAATATGTCAATCTATTCAGAAACTCAGACCCCTAAGGTTGTTTGGATTCAAAGATGTTGACTTCTCTAAGGCAGGCTTCTCTTATCTAACTTAGATCATACCTAACCTATTCTGTACCGGGCTTCCCTGGTGGCTCAGACAGGACAGAATCTGCCTGCAATGCAGGAGACCTGGGTTCAAATCCTGGGTTGGGAAGATCCCCTAGAGGAAGGCATGGCACTCCACTCCAGTATTCTTGCCTGGAGAAAAGCCATGGACAGAGGAGCCTGGTGGGCTGCAGTCCATGGGGTCGAAAAGCATCGGACATGACTGAGCAACTAAGCACAGCACACCATAACTCTTGTTCTCTCCCCTTTTTAAGGCTGAAAGAGAAGGGAAGGGGATCCAGCATTTCTGGCTGCAAATGTCTTTCTAGAACTGCTGGTCAACAGTCAACACTTCACCTTCTTTGTATGCTTAATTTCCAGATGAACAGGACCAAATACGAACTGAACAGTAAAGCTTTAGAGACCAAGTAAGTTAGTAACAGCTCAGTAACACAGCCAGCTCTTGAGGACTCCCCCTGCCAGTTTCACATCCCATGAATAGGCTAGGCTCAATAGTCAGAAAGCACTGGTTTGCATCCAGTCCCACTGTTTACTGAAAGTGTGACCTTGGTCAAGTCATTCAACTTTACTGCCTGTCAAGAGTTTCCTTATCTTTGTGTATAGCACCTTGCACATTGCAGGTGTTCAATAAGTAGACACTACTGTTGTTACTGCACAGTCTACGGGGAGGCATCCAGCCAAATACTGATCCACTAGACACCTAGGATTTATTTCATAGATTTCCAAAGATATACTCAAACAGTACCAATGCAAAGGAATCAACCTAACTGGAGTGGTGTCTGTGTGTGTGTGTGTATGTGTTGTGCTGTGTTTTAGGAAGAGAGATTTTTTCTAGAACTAAACCCCAGTAACTGAGATTATATAATCCAATCTGGAAATAAGAACATATAACAAAGGAACAGCCCACTACACACGCTCATCAAAAATCTGTAGAATGAACCCAAAGAGTCAGAACTCAACCTCAAAGTGTAAAACAAAATGTCCTCTTACATGGTCCAGGATGTTTATATACCCTGTTCAAATGTGGAGGCTGTATTTCTACAACTGTCTCCAAATTAGGTCTCTATCAATTGGATTCTTATGGCAACCCACTCCAGTACTCTTGCCTGGGAAATCCCATGGACGGAGGAGCCTGGTGGGCTACAGTCCATGGGGTCGCAAGGAGTTGGACACGACTGAGAGACTTCACTTTCACTTTTCACTTTCATGCACTGGAGAGGGAAATGGCAACCCACTCCATATTCTTGCCTGGAGAATCCCAGGAATGGGAGCCTGGTGGACTGCCGTCTAAGGGGTCGCACAGAATCAGACACGACTGAGGCGACTTAGCAGCAGCAGCGCATAAACACACCTCACTACTATCAGTGCTGTTTTCCTCTCTTATGAGGACTCATCTCAGAGACCTACCTACCTGTCTGTATCTTAAGTAACTTTTACCTTTCATTTGGCCATAAACTTGTCATACTTACATAATGGAATTCTGTTGGAGCTTGCCAAGGGGTAATCATATGCCCAGGTGGCCTCTATGGCCGCAAACCATCTCTCTAGTCATCATCATAGTTGATGATGATGCTACACCAGTTTCTTCTCCTATTAATTCAGAGTATTGGACCCAATGATCTTTGAGGTTCCTTCTAGTCCAAATATCCTGGATTCAAGGAACTAAGATACTTTTATGCACCTCAAGGCCCAAGACCACTGTTTGTTGTTGATAATCATAATGAAGGCTACCAGTATCTCTATTAAATCTGTTAAAAGAACAAAATACATGGCACTCAATACATTTTAACAGATGAATTGAGAGGAGAGGAAAAAGGCAACCACTCTTCCTATTTTTAAAAAATACTTTCCTACACTGAGTCAACTTGCATTATGCCCTTGAGAAATAGGCAAATTTCCTTTTAAAAGGGATAGATAGATCTTCCTTCTCCCCAAGATGACAACATCAGTGAATAAAAGAAGGTAGCTTGAAAATCAGAATCTCCTTAACACAGTAGAAATTAGATGTTACCTGGAGCCAGATAGGTAAATGTTGCTCTAAACATGGTACAAAGTATTTCGCCAGCCATTAATAAGTGCCATGGGTCAAGGAAAAAGAAAAACTGAAGTATATTCTCTCTTTTTATTTTTAATCAGACTATGTCAACTCCATGCCACAGGGTTAATCTCTGACTTTTTCTGTTTAGAACTAACAGCTATGGGTTTTTCTTCAGTGCCAGGCGGTGTTCTGATTTATACATATAACTTATTTAATCCTGACAACAGTGGATGATGCAGGTACTATTATTATCCATGTTTGGCAGATGAGTGAACTGAGGGACAGTAAAGTTAAGTACCTTGTTCTATACCACATGGATGGTAAATTGGGGATCAGAATTCAGGCAATTTGGCTCTAGAACCTGTGCTCTGGCCACAGGACCTCTTGAGAACCTTGATCATTAGGGAATGCCTCCTAGATGCCTTGCACAGTATTCAGCATTATACCTCAATTAATTTAGACCTCAGAATAACTTAGGTGATGGAACCTAAGTTACAGATAAGGTACATATCTGTACATAGGTACATATCTGTTACCTACGTTACAGATAAGGAAACTGAGACTCAGGTTTAAAATAACTTATCCATAGTCATGAAGCTAATAAATGGTAGATTTGAAGCAAGATTTATCTGATTCCAAATTCAACCTTCTTTCCACAATACTTGAGCTTCCTTTTGAGAACAACAAACTAATCATTCTCTCTCTACATCATTCATTTCCCTTCTTGGTTAGACTCTTTAATGCCTCATAATCACTTCATTCTAAACATTTCTCATCCACTTTTCCAGATAAAGAAAACAAGGAACACAGTAGACCCAGGCACATTTTTAGAATTTCAGATTCCATTTCCCAGAGAGTGGGACAATTAATTTGACCTCCTCATTCTTATTGCCAGACCACTGCAATCATACTTCCCCTTCTTCTTCATCTGCCTCTAAAGTCTCTTCCCTTGAGGGGCAAAGCCCCACTGCCAACATGAAACGCAATTTTCTTTGTTCTTTGGATCTACTGTAATCAGCATTAAACATGAAAACTCTTTTCTGAAGGAATTGGCCAACCCAGTTCATATCAAGCCACAGCATTCTCAAGGCTGGCCCCCAGAATGCCACCCCAAAACTATACACATTGGTCATTACAACTTTAAAACCATTCCCAATGTGAAAGTTCAGAACTTAAGCTCTGATAGCACTTGGAGTAGTGCTATCAGTACTTGCCCAGGAGTAGTAAATGAAACTAACCTGGAGGGAGATCAAGGAAAGGAAGAGATAAACTAGAGGAAGCAAATCTGGAGTTCTAACTACTTTAGTCGTGAAGAGAAGGAGGAATACTGAAGGAGGTGATAAGATCCAGGTAGAGGTTTTTTCCTCCTTCCTTCCCACAGAAGAAAGTTTCTATTTATTGCTGGATACCTGGGATATAATAAGTGCTAAATAAACACTAGGTGATTCAACACAACAGCCAAGTTTTCTGTTGCATTTTGTTCTTTTGAAAATCTGTTTGTAGCTGCCTCAAGTCATTTTTGGAAAGCAATTATAAATCAAGTTGCATGAATATACCGTCAGGCCTCCATATCTGCAGGTTCCACATCCATGAATTCAGTCAACCATGGATCAAAAGTATTTGAAGGAAAAAAAACAAAACTGGAGAAAGTTCCAAAAAGCAAAAGTTGAATTAATGGGCAACTAGCTACATAGTATTTACATTGTATTTACAATTATTTACATAGCATTTACATTGTATTATTAGCAATCCAGAGATGATTCAAAGTATAAGGGAGGATGTGTATAGGTTATTCCCAGGTGGTGCTAGTGGTAAAGAATCTGCCTGCCAACGTAGGAGACACAAGAGACGAAGGTTCGATCCCTGGGTCAGGAAGATCCTCTAGAGTAAGATATGGCAACCTACTTCAGTGTTCTTGCCTGGAAAGTTCCATGGGCAGAGAAGCCTGGTGGGCTACAGTCCTTGGGGCTGCAACAAGTTGGACTTGACTGAGCAACCGAGCACACAAGCACACATGCCATTTTATGGGCTTCTCAGATGGCTCAGTGGTAAAGAACCTGCATGCCAATGTAGAAGACGCGGGTTCAATCCCTGTTTCGGGAACATCCCCTGGAGAAGAAAATGGCACCCCACCCCAGTATTTGTGCCTGGAAAATCCCATGGACAGAACAGCCTGGTGGGCTATAGTCCATGGGGTCACATGGGGTCACAAAAGAGTTGGACGTGACTTAGCAACTAAGCAACAAGAACATGCCATTTTATATAAGGGACTTGAGCATCCATGAATTTTGGTATCCACGAGGGAGGGAAAGGGTCCAGGAACAAAGCCCCAGCAGATACCACGGGACAACCATAATCTCCAAATATGTACACCTGTGCATAAAGCATATCAGAGACCGAAGAAGCTAAGATATGAATATAACTGAATCCATGCAGCCACCCAAAGAAAACAGCATAGTACTGTAAAAGAGCAATCAGAAAACCTAGATTCAAATCTCAGCCCCATCTCTCAATGACTGTGTGGACTTGGGGCAACAACATTCTAAATTTTCTCATTTGTGAAACAAGGAATATCATCACTTTCCTCACAGGATTGTTGAGAAGATCAAACGGGAGTGAAGTTGCCTGATTTTTGAATATTTTCCACATAGGGCAGAAATGGCATACTGGCAGCTCCATAATGCAAAGCATAGGTTAGTGCAGTGGTGGACACATAGCAAACACAGGAGAAATTATGAATGGAAGCAAAGGAAAGGAAGGAATATGTTATATCTAGGATGTGACATGGTGCTGGGTGTGTTCTCACAGAAGTCAGTCATTTCTATTAAGTAGTCTTCTAAATGGAAGAATAAAGGTGTGGTATGTCACCTTTAGAAGTGAGCTTGTACAATTCCTGGAAGGAAAAGTAATGGAGAGCTAACGGTTCTTGAAGAGACATTCAGAGAAGTGACTGGGATATAAAAGAGGATACCTTTTTAGTGTAGAGTTGTAAAGTGGAAAGAATAATGAATGGTTTGAAGACCTAGGTTGGAATCCCAGCTCAGAAGTATGACCTTGGGCAAGTTACTTAACCGATCTAGAATCTCAATTGCAAAACGCAGATAAAACCTCACTGGACGGCTGTCAAGATTAAATAAGATAAAGGATGGGAAAGCTGATAATGCGATACAAATAACAGGTATTATTAGGAGTTAGTCTCCTCCCAGTAGGTCCATGACCTTGGCGTGATTTCAGTTCCTCGTGCCTCGGTTTTCTCATCTAGAAAATGGGAAGAATGATACTATCTACTCTACAAATATTCTGAGAATCAAGTTAGACCATATATGAAACATCACGCCTTGAAAACTGTACAGTGCTGTACGTCTATAAAGAACTGCCATCGTGGCCGCTACGTCTTAGGCATGTCAAAGGCCGTGTTTATGCAAAGAAACACGTATTTTTATGCTATGCAGGTGAGGAAGCCTCGCGTGCATTTCTGCATCCAAGAGTGGGGCACAGGGCACAGACGGACATTCACCGATTCCGGGGGTGTGACTTGCACGCTTGGGAAGAGGACCGTGGGACAAGCTGCTGGGCCGGAATCAGAGTGGTGGGAGCCAGGGTGGGGGCAGGGGGGATACAGGATGCACGGATGGAAAAGGCTGGGGGCACAAACACGCATGCCCAAGCCGGAAACGTTTTCGGGGGAGAGCAATGCGCATCCCCGGCGTGAGGGGGGGGGGGGGGGCGCTTGGGAGGGATGCGATATGCAAGCCCGGGGGGGCGGCCCAAGGGTGCTATACCGCACGCCCGGGGCCAGGGCTCTTTACCTTATCGCTGTAATCCCTCAGGACCCGCTCGATAGCCCCCGCCTCGCCGGCCCGGACGATGTAGAGGGCGCGCTCCTCATCCATGGCCGCAGGTGCGGGGGAGCCGCGGCCGCTCTGCGCGCCCAAGCCGCTGCCTCCAGGTAAACGCCTCGCGCCCCCGCTCGCTCGCTTCTTCCCAGCTTCCTTCCTTCCCTCCTTCCCTCCCTCCCTCTGCCTCCAGCCCGCCAGCCTCCGCCCGGGCAGGCCCGACGTCACCGCCCCTCAACTTTCACCCCGCGACGTCACCGGTCCCCCAGCAACCGGCGCCTAGCCGCCACCTCTGACAAGGCCCAGTACGCGGTAGAGGCCTGGCGGACGGCCTGACGTTGGGGGTCAGGCCCGAGACCCTGCTTGCTCCCCTGACTCTCCCTCCCTCGGAGAAGAGTCCAGCCTTTTAAGTGGGCTTTCACAGACAGAGCTGTTCTTCTCTCCTGACCCTCCTCTATGAATCATTCTCCTCAGCTGACGAGAGCGACCCGGCTCTTCCCCGCCCCTCTAAGAGCAACCAGCTAAATGGACTACAATTCCCTTCGTGCGACGGGGTCATTCCACTCTTCCATCTAATCTACTGGAGTGCCGAATGGCATGTCGGGACTCGTAGTCATCCAGCGGGAAAGACTTCCCGCCAAAGGCATGCTGGGAACTGTGGTCCTGCAAAGGCCGGAAACGGGAGTCCAGCGGCCGCCTGAGGCCAGCGGCCCTGAGACCGTTAAGGGGAGGGTCCAAACGTCGGCTCTGCCTCCTTTTTGTTCTTTACCGAGCTGACTGTCCTGCTCGAGCCCTGGCTGGTCGGACTGGTTGACAGCCGCGGAAACTGACACCCCTTGGTGGCAACTGTCATGCACCGTTTTAATTCCCTCTTTTCTCGTTTAGCGGTTTCGGTCTCTTTGAAATTCTCTCCTTCCTTCCTTGTTTGCGGTCATGCTATGTATTCAGCTACAATAATGTGGGAAATGGTAGACAGCTCTCGGATACAAGGGGACTCGGCGGGGTTTTTTGCCTTCATAATAATAATAATAGCCGCCGTGTATCGCGTGTTAGGGACTCAAGACTCAGTGTTAGGTGATTTCTCACGGCACTGAGATTTTTGTGGAACCATAGGAATCCAAATAGATTAAGTAATTTGTCCAAAGTCACATAGCCAGTAAGTGGGGAATTCGATATTTGTATCTACGTCTTTCCCCAAAGGCAGGTCCTCTACGACCAATAGTAAATGTAATAATATGGATATACTAGTAATGGTAATGATGATGATGATGGAATCTCACATTTGCTAAGTGTTCGCTACATGCAGACATTCTGTCACATACTTTACCTATGTTATCTCAGCTTCTCACAAACCAAGTCAACAGATAATAGAGAATCTATGCTGTGCCAGACACTGTTCAATACAGTACAGGACAGTTCAGTGTGTCTACAGTGGACCCAAAATGAAGTCCCTACTATTGTGGAGCTTCCATTTTAGTCGTTAACCTTATCCTCAGTTGCTTCAGTCATACCCTACTCTTGGTGACCCTATGAACTGTAGCCCACCAGGTTTCTCTGTCCATGAGATATTCAGGAAATGATACTGGAGTGAGGTGCCATGCCCTTCTCCAGGGGAGCTACCCCACCCAGGGATCAAACCCACATCTCCTGCCTCTCCTGCATTGCAGGCAAATTCTTTACTCCTGAGCCACTGGGGAAGCCTTAAGCTTGTGAGGGAGGTACTATTCTTAAGGTGAGGAATCTGAGTCTTGAAGAGGTTAATAGGTTAATTTACTGAGATGGCAGAATTTGAAAATTGAATTTGAACTAGGATCCTATC
The DNA here is from genome assembly GCF_003369695.1 of Bos indicus x Bos taurus. Classification (NCBI taxonomy): domain Eukaryota; kingdom Metazoa; phylum Chordata; class Mammalia; order Artiodactyla; family Bovidae; genus Bos; species Bos indicus x Bos taurus. The sequence continues at coordinate 50,172,742 of NC_040080.1, forward strand.
TATGCTCTTTCTACACTCCCAAACTATTTGCTAGAGTGTGGATGAATTCTCTAAGTAACTTTCAGTTTTCCATTCCAAGCTACATTTACCAGAATCATCTTCCATGCCAGCCCTGCTTACCTCTCCCTCTCGAGCTGTGCTGAAGAATTAGAAGGGGCAAAAATTTATTCATCTAATAATTATTGAGTTTCTTCTATGTGTCAGATGTTGTGCTAGGATCTGAGAACTTAGAAATAAGAAGTATGGAATCTGAGCTCATGGAGCTTTTGGTCTTTTGGTGGATCATACATTTCATGCAGCAAACCTTTATTGAGCATATTTGTTGAGCCAGATATTGGGGTAAGTGCTGTGTCCATAATAAAGTCAGATTTTGGTCTGTCTCTTTAAAAAGCATCTTCTTAGGCCACGGTTTAGTAAGCTATATTCCTCATTTAATAGTAATATCTTGCAGTTATCTTTAATTGTTTACAAAGCATTCTACTGTACACCATCTCGGTGGATCATTGAGCGAGGTATTCCCATTTACATATAGGAAATCAGGCTCGGATTAGTTAAATAACAACAATTGAGACTCAAACTGAGAACTGTAACATAAAATATTTGGTTGCCTACTCTCTGTCCAGTACTGTACTACATGGTTTTTTGGTAACCATATATTTATTTTTGGAGCAACGGCTCCTGGATAGGATACTAGCTAGCATAAAGTATCTGAGTAGAGACATTTATTTTAAAGAGGGTCTTATACACATGTGTTTGAAATGTCTGTTTACCAGAAATAGGCTTATGTTTTTAGGCTTCAACCCTCTACTTCTAAAAAGAGATTTTAAAAATGTGAAACCACATGAATTAATGGCTTGGGAAATTGCACTTTAGTAATTTTAATTAAGCACTAATATTCTGATTTTATAAATCAAAAGGATCTTTGACTCTAATTCAAGTCATCCTTTGACCACTGACTAGACTCTGGTCCCAGAAAAATTAAGTGACTTGTCCAAAGTCAATAGTTAAAAGCAGACTCTGGGACTAGAGCCTAGACTAGCTAAATTCTGGATCACTACATCACTTTACCTCCCTGAATATTTAGTTATGTGATACTTTCAGTGACTAGAGTTTCTAGTTCAGCAGTAACTCCAGTTCCTGTTGATTCTTGCCTGGCTTGGTGCCAAGGAATTGGGATTTAGAGTCTGGGTAATCAAAGCAACAAATATTTATTCACAAGTCACTGCTCTAAGATATAATAATATAATTCTGTATTTATGTTTGGATAGTGCTGTACTGTTCTCAAAATATCTCCACATAGATCATCTGACTTAATCCTTGTAATAGCTGGAAAATGCAAGGTCAGTAGGACAGGCACTATCTTCCTTTTTATAAAGAAAAGGGAAGTTCAGTGTATGGATTAGCTTGCTCATGAGCAATAAGTGCTCATAAGTGGTATAGTTAAGAGCTAGAAATGCTCTGGGCTCTGATAGCATAAAATGCTATGACCGTATGGGTCAGGGCCAATGAAAAACCCTGCAAATAGATACTAGTCATTTATTTTGGACTTTGATATATCCTGTGCTGGCATTTCCTCTGCCATAACAATGGACTGGTCGGAATGTGCCAAATTAAAGTACCTGGTGGTAACAGCTTTTAGAATCCAAGTCTTTCACATGTAATATTTTTTATACATTTTCTTTAGAAGAAATTTAAAAACTAAACAGCTTGGCCTACTCACTACAGCTCCACAATTGGACTTCAGAGAATTTCACTAATTCGAGATACAAAGTGTCATTCAACAACCACCACGCCACCATGTGAGGCTACTCTCTCAATGTCATCTGGTGTCCTAAACTGTAAAATAAAGGAACTGATCCAGATAGAGTCTTGGTTCTCTCTCAGTTCTAACATTCTATGATCTAAGGACAACAAAAGCATATTTGAACATGCTCATTCTTTAGACAAATTTATTAATGAGTGAGGTTTTACATATAAATATGTGCAAATCAAATTACAATATGATGTATGCAAATCATGGCTTGGGCATACCTGCAAGGATTCTGATTTAGTTGATCTGTGGTGAGGCCTGGGTACTGGTAGTTTTAAAAGCTTCCTGGTTGATAATCACTAGACCAATATTCTGATAGAATATCAACCACTAAACGAATATAATTTTTTTGTAGACTATCAACCTTATAAGCCTGTGACTCATTAATTAGTCTTTGAGAAATCAGAATAATCTAGGAGGTTAAAAGTTACCTTAAATTCATTTTCTATTAAGAATGAAGTTTCTTTTTTGTAGCAAAGTTATTTGACATGGTTTGTACCTTTAACAAATAATTTGGGGCTCACTGGAGCATAGCATTGTCTTCAGTCAGTTCAGTCATTCAGTCGTGTCTGACTCTTTGCAGTCCCATGGACTGTGGCATGCCAGGCTTTCCTGTCTATCACCAACTCCCGGAGCTTACTCAAACTCATGTCCAATGAGTCAGTGATGCTATCCAATCATCTCATCCTCTGTTGTCCCCTTCTCCCACATTGAATCTTTCCCAGCATTGGGGTCTTTTCCAATGACTCAGTTATTCACATCAGGTGGCCAAAGTATTGGAGTTTCAGCTTCAGCATCAGTCCTTCCAATGAATACTCAGGACTGATTTCCTTTAGGATGGACTGGTTGGATCTCCTTGCAGTCCAAGGGACTCTCAAGAGTCTTCTCCAACACCACAGCTCAGAAACATCAATTCTTTAGCACTCAACTATAGAGTCCAACTCTCACATCCATACATGACTACTGGAAAAACCATAGCCTTAACTAGACAGACCTTTGTTGGCAAAGTAATGTCTCTGCTTTTTAATCTGCTATCTAGGTTGGTCATAACTTTCCTTCCAAGGAGTAAGCGTCTTTTAATTTCATGGCTGCAGTCACCATCTGCAGTGATTTTGTAGCCCAAGAAAATAAAGTCTGTCACTGTTTCTACTGTTTCCCCATCTACTTGACATGAAGTGGTAAGAATGGATGCCATGATCTTAGTTTTCTGAATGTTGAGTTTTAAGCCAACTTTTTCACTCTCCTCTTCCACTTTCATCAAGAGACTCTCTAGTTCTTCTTTGCTTTCTGTCATAAGTGTGGTGTTATTTGCATATCTGAGGTGATTGATAATTCTCCCAGCAATCTTGATTCCAGCTTGTGCTTCATCCAGCCTGGCATTTTGAATAACGTACTCTGCATATAAGTTAAATAAGCAAGGTGACAGTATACAGTCTTGACGTACTCCTTCCGATTTGGAACCAGTCTGTTGTTCCTTGTCCAGTTCTAACTGTTGCTTCTTGAGCTGCATACAGATTTCTCAGGAGGCAGGTCAGGTGGTCTGGTATTCCTATATCTTTAAGACTTTTCCACAGTTTGTTGTGAAAAACCACAGTCACAGGAAACTAACCAAACTGATCACATGGACCACAGCTTTTTCTAACTCAATGAAACTATGAGCCATGCCATGTAGGGCCACCCAAGACAGATGGGTCACGGTGGAGAGATCTGACAAAACGTGGTCCACTGGAGAAGGGAATGGCAAACCACTTCAGTACTCTTGCCTTGAGAACCCCAGAATAGTATGAAAAGCATTGTCTTAGGTACCATAAAAAATAAAAACAAGTAGAATCAATTGATCCTGTTCTTTGGGAATATAAGAAGCATCCAGGCAGTTGGCAGATCTTTTCTACTGTTAGGAAGGAACAAATTGAATGTAAATATTATGCAAATCAAAGCAAGATAAACATTTATGGGAAGAAGAATAATCAGAGAAGCCTTCTTGGAGAACTATATAGAGAATACTACAAAGAGCTTAGAGGGCTAGCAGATAGGAGGAAATGCCAAGAGAGAAGTTCGAGAGGCCAGAACTAATGAAACACTTATTGAGAAATGAAAACCAACTTAGCTGAATTTGAAAGCCTGCAAGGGAGATTTAGAGGTCAGTTGGTCAAGTAGGATAAGGAAAAATTAAATCTGGGAGACGTCATTATCACTGATGACTCTATATAACCATCCAATCCAGTTTCAGCTTACAACATGTTCCATTCCTGAAAACTACCTCACAATACCATATAACATAAATAGAACTGGGAGACAGGAAAAGGTCTGTTGCTGACTGGTGTCAAACCCTTGTGTGTGTTATTTTAATTTCTCTGGATCTTATTTATAAAATTAGAGTTTAATTAGGTGACTTCAGAGGTTTCTTTTTAAACTCTTAGAAATTTATGATTACTTGATCCAGCCTTTCAGTACCTGTGTGAGATTCCTCTGTAATATTCCTCTGCAGTATTCTAATTGCTAAAATTGAGCCCATGCTGTTAGTCCTTGGCAAGTGTACCTGTAGCTGTTTAATACTGATTGACTGTCCACAGTGGGGCTCTCAAATTAAGCACACGAAATGGGCTCTGCCCTTTAGGAGTTTTTATTTATCCAAGAGCTGGAATGTGGGTCAGACCTATTTGCATCTTGCTGGCTTGGACTCCCATCCAAACACCTCTTGGGAAAACCCAGCACTTTGGGTGGCAGTGCTGTAATGTGGCGAAAGAGCTGGACTGGGAATTGGAAAACCTGGTGTTTAGTCCCAATTCACCGCGTGAGTCTCAGAAGCCCATCATTTGTCAAATTCCTTAAAACCATTCTGGCAACCAGTTTTTTGTATCTCAGAGGAAAACTTGAAAGCCAAAAGATTCTACTTGCCTTCTTTGAACATTGATTTTCTCAACTGTGACGAACATGATAATACCTACTTTGCAGGATGTCGTAAGGGTTAAAGGAGATGACTGTCCGAGTGGCCAGCACAGCAGTCCTGGCATGGAGTAGCCACTCAGATGTTAGCTGAACTGGAATGAAAAATGCAACCTCCCTCACAGTGATGCTGGAAGATGTGGGGATAAAGGTCATGTTATTACTATTGGTGAACAAATGCTTGAGTTTTTGTCGTCGTTGATGTTTTTAACAATAGAAAAGTAATTTTAGCATACCTCTTTGATCTTTAAACCTTGAAGTTAATGTTTTTAACACTGACATGCTTTGACAAAAGAGTTTGGGGGATAGTGACTGTCCTTTGTGTGTGTATGTAAATAAGGAGGCTAAAACACTACACACACATGTGCACACACACACTCTATACCAATGTCTTTGTAATTAAGTTTTGAGAGTCACATATCAGAGGAAATACATTCTCACAACCTTTCTTCCCGCCACTTCCTTTTTAACTCTTAATGCAGTAAAGCATTAATTTACTTACCAACATTTGATTAAACTCTTAAGTTTCAACCCTAGGAGGAGGTGGCAGTGGACAAAGGATTATTGTCATTCATCATCACCACTTTTTAGTCTTCCCCTCCAGTTGCCTATGAAGGATTAGCATTTCCCTGAAAGGAGGAGGACAGAATAAATTGCATCTCCGGCCAAAGAACTGCCAGCTCCTTTCAGCTGGGGGCACATACCGGGAGCTTTTCCCATATTAGTCAGCTTTATCTCAACTTTTGGGCACTGCCTACATCTGACTTTCATGGGTTTCAGGGTCAGTCCAAACAGAATTGTAGGGTTGTTGAGGTCAGAGGCCACTGCTGTCAAAGGGTAGTGACCTGAACAGCAAGAGGTAGCCAGCACCCCTCCTCCACCCCCTCCAATGACTTCATTCTAGTGAATGCTTGGCTCATTGCATCTCCCCTGCAGAGCTTTTTTTTTGACCTAGTAATAAAAATCCTCCTGTGCCCTGCTTTTTTTTTTTTTTTACATTATTATTGATTTTCTTTTGTTCCTGTTTCTCTGTAGAATGACCAAGTCTTGATTCTTGATAATGTATTGGTTTGTATGTACCCTGGGAAGCAACGGAGGGAAGCTGGTGTCTGCTGTGAACTTACAGTGAGTGGATGCCACCTTGGGTGTGGGAGAAAGAGCTGATGCAGCTTAGAAGCTGCCTTCATTGAACGCACACAAATTTCCCAGAACTTCTGAAACTCTCTTCAACCCCAGCAGGTTGTCTTACCACGGTCAAGGTTGATTTATAAACTGCAAAGCCACTTAGAGAGGAATAGGGGCTGGAGGGCATGGAAACAAAAGTAGGAAGGAGGAAGGAGGCAGGGTGCTGTAGCAGAGAAAACAGTCTGGAATGGAACAGTGCAGTTAGTACATCCTGACTCTGGACACTAAACCGGTCATCGCCTCTGTCTCTCCACCTGTAAACAGAAATGACTACACCACTGACATCTCAAGGAGGTTATAAAAAGTGGGAAAGATGCTTCTGATAGGGCTGGCATGTTGCAGACCCCCCAGGAACAGGAACCTCTAGAGCTGGTTCAGGAATGGACCACGCGTTGCTCAGTGTGAGAAGAAGGAAGTTTGTCTCCTCATTTAAAACTTGGCCTTCTGTTGTAATTACATTTCTGTCCTTAGGAAGACATTTGGCAGGTTCTTGTTTCCACGAGGTGTAGCACAGGCCGGGACGTTTTGGATACTGTCTCTGGTCAGGGCACCGTTTGGTAGTCCTTGGAGAATTCACTCTTAGAAACTTCTCTCAGTGGCTTTCCCATCTATCAGGAGACTGTTATAAATATCAAGGATCAGCACTGCAGCTGTTCTGAAGCTGATTCTCTCACCCCTGCTGTCACGGTCAGACCTTATTATTTTTCGTAATAGTTCTTAAAACAACTGGTTTTAGCTCTGGAGGCATTTATGATGACAAAGGGAGGAATAAAACTGGGGAGCCCTATTTCTCCACCCACCCTCTCTCTTCACCCACACTCCTTTCCTAGCAACAGCTCTTTTCTCAACTCTTGAGCCTACATCTTCCGTCCCACCTACACCAGTAGCAGCAAAATATGGGGGAGAGAGGGCTGGCGGGGCGGGGGGAGTCGAGACGCAGGAGGAGGGATGGAGGAAGAGCTTCAGGGAGGAGGCTGATGAAGCACAAAAGGTTCTGACCTCCTTGGAAGAAGAGGAAACCACAAGGGCTGGCTTAGTTTGGGAGGCTGCCAAGGAACCGAAGCAGAGAAGGTCCAGGTTAGGAGGGCAGGCGGCAGAGTGGTAGGGAGGTGGGCTGGGCTGAAGGACAAACAAAACAGTGCTGTCAGGGAGAGGTTTGTGAGCTGGGGGAAACTATAAACAGTGTGGATGATTGGTGTCTGCCACTCTGGACAGACCGGAACCTTATAAAAAGGAAACTCGGGGTACCTATTCAGGGGAGAGCAGTCCCTGGATCTTAGAACTTCAAGGTGGCAGAGGTCATGTTTCTCAACCTGGGCTGCATATTAGAATCATCTGGAGAGCTTAAAAGATTTCCCCATCACATTCCAGGTCAGTTATTGACTGTGGGTGAATCCTACACATCCCTATTTTTACAGAGTTAATAGAGTAATGCTAATGGGCAGCTAGAACTCAGAACAGATGACATCTAATCCTACTTAGAGTAGGAATGCCCCTTCTACATCATCTCTGGTGGAACCAAGATTTAATCTGTTTTACCTCACTTCGAAGCCAGTGAGGACATCCCTCTATTTTTCCCTTAAGCTTCTGACAATAATGATGATTTGCATACTTCAGGCCCTTGACCAAGTCTGAACTCTGAGTTTCAGGAGCTCTACAGCTACCCCACCCCCACACTCTTTCCCATGTGATAAAGGGAGTGTTTAGCCCTTTCCTAGGATTTAATTTTTTTCAGTCTTTCCATTCTGCCTTTAAGAGGTATGAAAAGCTGGGACAAATAGCCTGTTTGTTTTTGCTCTTTCCTTCTCCAGATTCATGTCATTTTGACTGATGTCACGTTAAAGCAAATAGGACAGATCTGCAGGATGGGGGAGATAGCAGGAGACTACTGCCCCAGTGGAGTCGTGAAAGAGAGAGTGAGATCAGATACAAGGAAGGGGTGTTGCCTGGTGATGGTGGTGCAAGGATATGGGCTCAGCTTGTGGATGTGAACCTCAGGCCATTTCTTTAGCACCAGCTGGTGGAGCCATCGCCTTCTCTCTCGTGGCTGCCTCCCTGAATCACTGCCCAGCTGCCAGTCTGTTCTTTGTTTTCCCTAAGCTGTCCACCCTCCTCACCCAGATCTGCCCACCCTGGTTCATCAGCACACAGACTGTAATTCAGGATGTCATAGTCATAGAGCAGGCCTGCTCAGGGCCCAGAGTGGGGAGGTGACCCCTCCAAGGTCACCTTTCCATGATTTCAGGCCCTCTCTCCAGTGAGGTTGGGTTTATTTGATGATGCACATTTTTGATTGGTCTGTAACCAGGCTGTGGTCTCCGAGGGGCCACAGCTCCCCTTTCTTCCCAGACCTGGGCTATGCTAGAGGCCTGACAAGGGCTCAGCAGGATGGATGCCTGGACTCCACAGGCCTGCGACGTGGGTGAGCCATCCTGGCTGCCGTTCATGACTTCAGCTAGTTTCAAGCTGGCAGAGTCCTTTTCAGAGAGTGTCCTGAAGAGGGGAGGGTCCCTTTATTGCCAAGACTCCTCTGTTCTTCCTCTGACAAGTGGCTGGCCCCACTCCCAGTGGCCGACCTTGCCCATTGCCGTCATGGTGACTGGCTAGGAACTGTCAAGAGGGAGAGAAGGTGCAGCTGAGTCATGAACTCACAGCAGTTGTTACCTTTTCTTACTCATATCCCTCTCTGTTCTGAAGTGGAAGCTTTAGAACAATTGGGGACACAGGCAGTCCACTCATCTCCCAAGAGATGGGTACCTTGTGGTCTGGAGAGAAACGCCCAGGGGCCACTTGCCTCACCTGAAGCTGCCTTCTTCCTGCGGTGCTGATGCCTCTCTCGGTTCCTGGCTGTGCTGTGAACACATTCTTTCCTCTGCAAAGTTCTTGGAGTAATCACTGTATTTTCCGGGATTCAGGCCCTTGTTGGTTGTGACTATTTTTGCCTAAATATCTATGCGTTTAAAGAGCTTGTGGTTATTACTTGTGTACATGGGTGTTGTTTATTTCAATATTATGTACTGCTGCTACCTGGCCAGAGAATTTGGCAACTGCTTAATTTTTTGTGCTTAGTAGGTCAAAAGTCAGACTTGCTACACCGATTCATTTCTGGAGCATGAGCTTTGGATTGTAAAGAGAGCAATAGGTCTGGTTATTCTCAGGCTTATTTTCAGTGACTAAATATGAAATTTCATCCTTCCTCTCCCTTATTTTCCTCATATAAAGCCAACTTATGGACCTTGGCTGAAAGATCAAACTAATTACCATCAGAGAGTGAAATCCAACATCTGCTTTCTTTTGGTAGAGCAACACAGCTAATTTTTTTAAAGGGGATACTATATAAAATGTATAATTTTAATCCCCAAAGCAGTTTCAGGTGTACGTATGTTATGTAATAGCAAGTAAGAGCCTGGCTTTAAAAATAAACCTTTTAAAATGCAAATCAAGTTGTCGAATTCTCATGCCTTTTAGTTAAAATAGTCAGTACTGCCATTTCTGGAAATCTATGGCTCTGAATTTCTCATAGATCCTAGACTCTTTAACATTTGGGCAAAACATTTAATAATTTTGCCTCACTTTCCAGCCCTAGAATCAAACTGCAATTCTGGAAAAAAAAAATCTGTTGATATTTATTAACTAATAATATTAGTGTCCTGTTTCAGAAGTTTATTAGCATTTAAACCACTGTGCTCAAAATATCTTTACACCTGCTGCTAAGTCACTTCAGTCATGTTCGACTCTGTGCGGCCCCATAGACAGTAGCCCACCAGGCTCTACCGTCTTTGGGATTCTCCAGGCAAGAACACTGGAGTGGGTTGCCATTTCCTTCTCCAGTGCAGGAAAGCAAAAAGTGAAAGGGAAGTCACTCACTTGTGTCCGACTCTTCGAGACTCCATGGACTGTAGCCCACCAGGCTACTCTGTCCATGGGATTTTCCAGGCAAGAGTGCTGGAGTAGGGTGCCATTGCCTTCTCTGATCTTTACACCTGGCGGTCATTAAAGCATAATGAAGTGAGTGTCAGGGGACCTCCTAATGATGCTGGCATTGAAGAATAATATCCTTTGTAAGAGCTGAAAGGCTCTGCCCTTTGCTGACACTGCTGCTGCTGCTAAGTCACTTCAGTTGTGTCTGACTCTGTGTGACCCCATAGATGGCAGCCCACCAGGCTCCCCTGTCCCTGGGATTCTCCAGGCAAGAACACTGGAGTGGGTTGCCATTTCCTTCTCCAATGCATGAAAGTGAAAAGTGAAAGTGAAGTCGCTCAGTCGTGTCCGACTCTTAGCGATCCCATGGACTGCAGCCTACCAGGCTCCTCCGTCCATGGGGTTTTCCAGGCAAGAGTACTGGAGTGGGGTGCCATTGCCTTCTCTGTTGCTGACACTAGCCATCAGGAAAACTTCAGGTCAATCCTTGTATGTAGGACTGGTTCTTACAATCAGGTTGTAGGTGCTAAATCATTTTTTAAGGACTGCATGTGTGGCCTATCCACATTTTAATAATGACAAGATCACAAGGAACTTGATAAGCACAACCATAGAAGACCATTTATTTTTGTTTTGCCTACTTACATCCTAGGTATTTAGAATGTCATATATATTACACACACAAAAAAAACCACATATGCGCACACACACATACAGAGGTCATATCAAACACAAAATGAACAAAAAGAAAGCAGGTCACTCCAGTACTTTTATTTGAGTGTGAAACCATTCATATCTTGCACAACTGTACAGATAAAACTATTTCCATTTTAGCTGTAGACATGATTATCACACTGAGTGGTGTGATCAAAGATTTTATTTACAGAACAATTGCTAAAACATCCGATGTCATATTTCCACTTATTTCTTACCCATAGGGTAATAGGTCCACCATAATTTCTTGGTGTTTTTTATAATACAGAAAGAAAACCTATGTTAATCTCTAACAAACCTCACAAATTGCTACAAATCTGACAGAAAAATGCCTATGAAAAAATTTTCCAAAAGTACAATACATTTTTTTTTATTTCCACACATACACAGTATAGTATAGGCTCAAAGGCACAGCTTTGAATTTTTTCTATCAAAGTGTCGGAAATCATTACAGTCTTATGAAGGAACCGTGAAAGTCATCTTCACACTTGGTGCTTGGTAAGTTAAAAGTTTGGTCCGTTCAGGTTCACAAAGTTAATACAGCAGAGCTGAGTGTGATACTCAATGCCATAAGTCCGCATTCTCACAGAACTTTAGAAAACCCTCTTCTGCCTTTTGCTGACACTAGCCATTGTGCAAACTTAAGACAAATACTTGTGTGTAGAAGAACTGGTCCCCTACAAACCTCAGTCTACTTAAGGCATACGGAACAGGCCTCTTCCTTCCCTCCCAACAGTGCTTACGTTCCAAGACCAGGCAGGGATGGTGACAGCATGAGTGTAACAGGGACTCTAGGGTTTATGGACACCTCCATTTAGCCCTGGTGCTCCAGGAAGCAGTGCTGACACCACCAGCAAGTTGGGATGTTTAAGACACTTCTGAGGGCTGTTCATCGTACAGTAAGATGACAGCCGGATGGAAAGGTGAATGCTCTTGGTCAGTTATGTGCCCATCCAAGAGTGCCAACCAGATTCTGTCTCTAGTATCCATCCTTCAAGACTAAAGAGTTTTTGTCAACAGGAAAATAAGTGGTTTATTGGGAGTGGTTGTGAAGTCATGGAACAGAGGGAAATGTCACAGGTCGGCCTGCCCGAGATAGTGCTCTGTACAAACAGTCAAGTCTGGCTTGGATACGGGAACCCAATCTCACTGACTCTTAGTGAGCCCCGTTTCAGAACTAAAGTTTATTCATCCGGCACTGAATCCCAGCCTCATGTTCATTAGGAAAGTGGATGCCTAGGAATAGTCCAGGAGTTACGATGTAGAGAGATAAAGTCTTCTGGGGGTGGGTGGGTGATGGGTTTATTATTATTATTATTATTATTAATATTAAATATGGATTCCTATGAAAGCAGTCACTTAGCCCATCCTGTGGAGGCTTCTCCGTTGATGTAAGCAAAGCCAGGAAAGTGTTGCATGTGCTCGTACTCAGAATTCCTGCGCGTGGTCAGGGGTGTGTACATGTCACTAGAGTTTCCATACCTCGTGGAATGCACAGACGGGCTTGTGTAGCACGTGTTGGCTGTGGGCACCTCTGGCCATCGGGGGGTGACTGGGGTAGGATGCAGTCTGGGAGTACTGCTCATCAGACAAGGTTCCATCCGGGAAGTGGGGCTATTAAAAGGGTACTTGTTGAGGGGAAAGAAATTCCACAAAGTTAGAATTAGCTTGAAGTTGCACGTACACAGTATCAGTCATGTTCACAGTTTACATTAAATTCCTAAGAGACTGTTAATGAAAGTTGGTGGGAAGTCATCAGTGAGATTCTGCAGGACTGACTCTTGGTCTAGGAAGCATCCAGCAGGAGAAGAGCAAAACATTTCATAGCCAGAGCTGGGCTGATATTCATTCAACCAGTCATACAGACTTTGTGCTCTTCATCTGCAATGTTTGGGGAAGTCAAACCCCAAAGAATGAATAACCCCACTGGGAATACAGGAGAGAGAGAGAGAGAGAGTGAGTGCAGGTGTACCTGAGTCACAGTATGTCCAAATAGACATGGATGGATGGATGGATGGGTTTGAACTGTATCATTTTATCATTTATGGAGTTGTGATAGGTCCCACTCCATCAACCCAAGAGAACAATACTGCCAAGAAAAACACAACAACCTCATTAAAAATAGCATTTTGCAATTGAATCCACTTATGAACTGCAGCCTAAAAGCAGGTTTTTGAAGAGGAAGCAAGTCAACAGTGTCGAAGGTTATTCTTAGTGCCTGTCATTTAGAGAACATCTCTTTTAGGTTCACATTCACTGGAGTCCTAGAAGATAGGATGGTGAGTTATTGGCCTTGGTAAGAACCTGGAAGGAGTCGAGATAAGCCCCTGGGAGTGGAGGAAGGTGCTTTTGTACAGGTCAGGAAAAAAGGTGTTAATAGCTACCAGACAAGGGCAAAAAAACCCATTTCTAGAAAGAATCAGAAATTAGAGGAGTGCCCCAAAGAGCTGCTTCGTTTACATTCTTTTCAGTTTCCAAGACAGCTATGCAAACGAGCTGCTTTTTGTAGATGAGAGGGGAGGAAGGGGAGGAGTTCTGGGCTCCCTTTGCTAGAGCTCTGCGTTTACAGGCTGGTCGACACAAAGATTTCCTTGCTGTGCTAAGGGCCACGCCAACATGAACAGGAGCCAGTCAGCCAGGATGGCAAGGGCAGCGAGTAGGGAGAAAGTCTGCCTGTGAATGTGCGAAGTCTTCTGTTCTCCCATCTGTCTTCCCTGACAGTTGGAGAGTGGAGCCCCGAGGGATTAGGTGGGAGGCTGCCTCCTGTGAGGGAGACAGACAGACTGAAGCCTAGACAAGCCAGGAGAAGGGGTTATGACAGCAATGGCTGCTCTCTGTTGTCGAGGGGGCCAAGTGAACTGTTCTCTGCCTTTTGAGTGGGAGCCCGAGGGGCAGTGGGGGAAGGCTGTTAGGCCCAAAGCAAGCGAAGAGAAGCAGCTATTCACAGGTCAAGAAGGAGGGCTCCAAGGTCCGGTAGTGAGGGCTTGGTCTTCCACAGGAGAGACAGCTTGCCTTACACAGTCAGAAGAACAGGTAGGAAAAGAGTGAGAAGGGCGGAGGTGGTATCTGGAGCTCAGGGGAGAGGAGGCACCCAGGGCTGTTGCCAAGGAGACCACAGGAGCCTCCGGAGGCTTTCATACTCCCCAAAGCGGCTCTGTGTGTGAGTGTGTGTGTGTGGCAGCCCCTTTGAACCCCAAAGAGACCATGATAAGACTGGGTCCTGACCAAGATAATGAGCCCCCAGGTATTAAACAAGTAATAGTAAAGCATATTATTACAAAATGGTCTTTAATTTTTCCCAAAAGTTTGCTCCCCCCTCCCAATAGCCTCTCTAGTAAACTCCTCAGATACATGTCCCCTCCCTAGCACAGAGACCTCCTCTCTGGCCCTCAGGCATGCCAGGCTGGTTCCCATCTCAGAGTATTTTGTCCCACCTGTTCCCTCCACCTGGAGCACGTCTCTCCCACCCCTCCCTCCAAGCCCCTTCCCTGCTTGCCCTTTCATCATTCTTCAAGTCTCAGCTCAAATGTCACCGCCTCAAAGAGACTTTTCTGGACATCTTGTCTCTCCAAGCTAGTGCCCCACCTTCACCTCTCGAGGCAGGATCTTAGCATCCTGCTTGTCAGGTATCTCTTCCCACTGGCTTGTATTCCTAAGCTCCTGGTGGGGCGGTGTCATCTTCCCCACCGTGTTCCCAACATCTGGAATGATGCCTGGTACCTAGCAGGTGCCACATTACTATCTGGCAAATGAACCCTAGGTTGTTACCGCTAGAAATAACCTCAGGGGTCATGTACTCCGACCCCACGTTGCACTGATGAGACAGCTAGGATCCAGCTAGGATGAGGTGCAGAGCCCATGGTGAGCTAGTGGATGAGCTGGCAGGGGAGCCCAGGCCTGGGCTAGCTCTTTCCCCACAACTTCAGTCTGGCCCAAACAAGGCAGGAGCCACCACACAACTGTAGTCCAGAGAATTCAGAGAGGAAGACTCTCCTTTGGAACACAGCGCATTAAACTTGAATCTCTCTGTCACTCTGCCTTTAAGTACCTTCCTCCCCCTGCAGACCACAGGGCCTGGTAACTCCAACCAGGCCTCAGCCTGATGCTCCTGAGAGGCGCCTCGCTTGCCTGGCCTGTGTAGGGACTGTATCACTACGTGGACTCGCAGCCTCCTCCCCACAGAACCCAAGAGAGTGTGGCTTTTGTGCCAAATCAAGGCCCCTCAATGCAGCTGTGCCCAGGGGTTGTGTCACAGGCTCAAAAGAGTAATTGCCTGGAAATGAGACGGGCTCAAAATATCCCCAGTGTGACAATAAAATTCTGTTACCACAGGATCCGGCCTGGAAAATTCTGTCCCGTTAGGTCAGCTAATTGCAAATGAGTCAGTGCCTCGTCTTCCCCTTGGTGAAGAGACCATTGAAAGCTGAGAGGCTGGAGTGCCGGCTGTCCAGCCCGGCCATTAAAGCCACCAGTGAAGTTGCTCTTCCGTCCAGTGGGAGCACCCGCCTCACCTCTCACACTTCACATCTGGGTTCACGGGGCTCCTCCAGATGCTGGGCACAAACCCTGGGGTCCCCGGAGCTCTGTCCAGGATAAAAGCGCTTTTTGTTGAAGGCCCTAACTGGAAGTTACCCTTTTCTAGGTCAGATCAAGGACTGTTGCTACTGATGTGAAAATGGAGGTGAGTCCCCAGTCCCCACCCTGTGGGAGGTACGTGAGGGGTGTCTGTGGGCATGTGTGGGTGTGTGTGTGCACAAGTGGGCAAAGATTCCCTCAAGGGACCAGGGTGTGAGTCCATCTCTGCTGAGACTGACCCTGAGCTTCTTTGGAACCATATTAGGAAGTTCTATTTTGAGAAGTGACTTCTCACACCAAGCACTGACTTTCCTGCACGTGGAGAGAGAAGAATGAGCCCTTTATCCCTGACCTTCACCAAACGGGCCTCTACTGGAGAACGGGTGAAAGGTGGCCCCCTGTTTTCCCATGAAAGGCGGCTCTTACTGCCCAAAGTCCTGCCAACAGGCGTCCCCCACCCAGGACACAGCTCCCCCAAATCTGTGCCAGACGGTCCACATCTGCAGAGCTTTTTGGGTCAAGATTAACTGAATTAGTACATGTGAAATACTTAGAGCTTCCACACAGTGTGTCCGTGCGTGCTAAGTCACTTCAGTCGTGTCCGACTCTTTGCGACCCCATGGACTGTAGCCCACTAGACTCCTCTGTCCATGGGATTCTCCAGGCAAGAATACTGGAGTGGGTTGCCATGCCCTCCTCCAGGGGATCTTCCCTACCCAGGGATCGAGCCCATATTGCATGTCACCTGCATTGGCAGGTGCGTTCTTCACCACTAGTGCCACCTGAGAAGCCCCAGAGCTTCCACACAATAAGTTTTCAAAACATAGTTGCAATTATGAATATTATTCTTCCTCAAGTCATAGGTTCGTGGTCCACTAATGATAGGAAGAGCCCTAAGTGATTGACTATCTGATCCCACCTCTCATTTTACAGTTGAGGGAACTGAGGTCAAGAGAGGGATAAATGATCTTGCGGTCACACAAAACTTACTGCCAGAGTAAGGATCCATTCATCCCGTTATTCACTGACCCTTGTATACTGAGGTCCAACCAAGAGCCAGGTCTGTTTTGGGTCCTGGGAATATAATGGTCAGAAGGGGAAGGACCTAGACCCCTTCGCCTTCACAGGGCTAGTATAGTGAGGGAGATAGATATTAATTCTACAATTACAAAAAATAATAATAACTGTGGTTACAAAGAATAATCATAGTAATATACACAGATAGTGTTAACTATGAGCCAGCCCCTGTCCTAACCTTTATCACTCAACCCTTGCAACAACCCTATGAAATAAGTACTAGAATTATCCCCATTTTTCAGATGAGGAGATTGAGGCACCAAGTTAATCAGAGGCCGAGCTGAGATTTGAACTCAGGAAGCCTGGCTCTACAGTCAGAGAAAATCTGTTTTTTCTCTTTTCACTCACCTTTGGCCCAGGATGCTACCCCAAAGTGGAGCATGCTAAGCAAACTTTGTAGCAATCACTGTGCCTCTGAGATCAAGGCACTGGAGACACTGTGAGAGCTGTGTGACCAGCTGGTAAGACTGGGTCTTGGCCATACAGCTGAGAAATGAGCAACAACTTTCTGGTTCACTATAAGTGACTTTCTAGCCAGTTTGCTTATGGTTGGTCTAACGGCTTTTGAGCTCAAGAGCCCAGTTCACATTCACGGCTGCTGACAGGTAGAGGTTCCACGTTTGTTTTCTTTCTGGTTGGGCGTGAGGATGGGGCGCCTGGGAAGGGGCTGCTGATACTGTTCCTTGTTCACTTACTTTGATGTGGGACAAGTGCAGCATAGAAGGGTGTTTTTCTGGAATAATTCAGACCTTTCCCTGTGCAGCCTCATCCATCTGGACTTGCTAATTGAGGAATTATGAGCATTCAAGCAGGAGTGTGGAGGTTTACCTCTGTAGTACTCATGAAGAAAACATGTCTTGTACAAATGAATAGTAGAAACAAGGGCACACGGTACCATAGTTCAAAAAACAAATGACTTCACATTATTTTGAGTATATAAATGCTGGGGTGTCTGCAATAACTGGATTTCACAAAGATGTTGTATTAGTTCTTTAAGACTAACATAGTAGGCATTTATTTGCAGAAAATAGTGTCTTGTGTTAATGACCAATTGCATTCTTTAACCATATTTTATCATTATGATTTTTCTTTACTTCAGACTAATCTTTTCCCCACTGAGTCTGCTATAATGAAGTGTGATATTTGGTATTCAGGATTGGAATGGCTTGACCTCTGCTCTGGGAAGCTAAAACTAATTAGCCCTACAGTAGATTTTCCTTTGTGGTCAACCTTAAACCACAGAACCAGGAAAGGGAAGAAATACAGTATCTTGGTGTGTGTTTTTTCTCTTTGGGAACCTGAAGCTTATTGAAAATAGCTGCAGTAACCTTTTGAATTTCCCTCCTGCCCTCCAAAACACACACCCTGTAGTGTTCAGTGCCACGGGCTTGGGGTTGAGATTTGGAGAATTTGCCTTTGAATCTGCTTGGTCACTTACTGGATGCATGACCTGGGGCAGATTACCTTCTGAGGTTTTCCTCATCTTTAAAAAGTGGGGAAAATGCCTTCTTTGGGAGGTTGCTCTGAGATTTGAGTGAGCCTATGTATTTCAAAGTGCCTCAACAGTACATCAATGTGAGTGGAAAAAAAAAAAGGAGGGATTTAGAAAGTACTAGATAGTACCTTCCCCAGGAGAAACCCTGACCTCATCCATCAACCTGGGCAGAGATGTGGTGTAACTAAACGTCTTCCCACCCCACTTTACAAGTGGAGACGGAGGCATTAACCATAAACTGCAGGGTGTGAGTATGTGGTGGGGGTCAGAGGTTGTGAAAGGACCGAAGAGTCACAGAGCATGGTGGTGAAGGGGCTACAGGACCCTGTGGCCTCCCACACCCAGTCTGGGTTCAGCAGCTCCTCTATGGGCGTTCGTTTAGTCCCCAGCTCTCCAATTAGGATGAGTGATTAGATGATGGTGCTCCAGCTGGGGACCATTGTGGTTTCCACAGTGGATGCTATGGCCTGTCTTGGACCACTGGGGGCTGCGTGGGCATTTAGGAGCCCGTGGCTTCTTTTTATGGCAAAAGGCTTTAAAAATTTGATACTCAGAAAAACCAGCTCCAGAAGTTTCATGAGGAGAGATGAGGGGGTTGGGAGCTGTGGCTTGGGATCTCAGCTTGGTCTCGCCAGGGTCTCCTACTGGAGTGGAAGCTCTCTCAAAGCAGGCTTGCCTCCATCTCCTTCTCCCTGTATTCTCACAGGCTAGGGCAGTGCTTACCACATAGTAGGTACTTGACGGTCATGGGGGAATGAATAAATGGATGGATGGATGGGCTGCTTATACTGTGAAAGTGTGACCCAGTCTATGGCGGCAGCTCTTAGTCATTTAGGGGGTCAGCGTGGGGAGCACAGACCCTGGTCCCAAGAGAAGCAGGACCTAGGGAGCGGGTGTCTCCGTGTGACGCAGATGGAGACCTATAATAATGCCCCAGGTGATGGTTTAGAGGAATCAACTTCTTGGCTTGTCTGGGGATTGTCCCAGGGCTCCCCTGGGACTGCGGATAGAAATCAAAACAGACGCCTGTTTGCCCCAAGTGCCCATCTATTGTGGCTACACTCTGCTCAGCGCCCTCCCTCGGAGGCAAGTCTGTGCTGACAGCTGATGTAATTGCAGCCTCCACTTAGCTCACATCCTGCCACCTCTGTTCTAAGACTCCTGTTCGTGCTTCCCTGGCAGCCTCCCTGCTCTCCCAGTCCCCTCTCTACTTCCTGGTCTCATCAGTGCTGCAGAAGCATTTTCCTAGGCTGAACTCTCATCATGTCTCCCAGACCTACCGTGGCTCCCTCTCTGCTTGCCTCACACAACAGTTGTCTCTGCTGACCCACCTCCTGTGTACTCCTCTGTTAAATTAAGCAGCAAGTGCTCTCTCTAAATGACAGAGGCTAGGGCTCAGGAGCCTGTACAGCTAGAGTTACGCTGCCTGGGGTTAAGTCCTCGACCAAGTTACCCTCACTTCCTTTCTGCAAGGGTTACCATGGGGATGTAGAAGGTGCTTGGCACAGGACAGTGTTCAGTAACAGTTAGCTTTTCTTTTTGATGAGTGTAGTGACCTGAGGATCCTAGACTTAATTTCTGCCTTCAAGAAGTTTTGGGGTCTCTTGCAGGTATCAGGAAAGTCAGTGATGAGAAGTATACCAATAGTGGAAAGCCCAATGCACCATTTGAGTACAGAGGAGTGGCACCTAATATGGTTCTGGAAGAAGGACAAGGACAGTGTCAGCAAATGGGATGCTTGTCCTGAACAATAAGCAGAAGAGGTGGAGGAAGAGAATCCCAGCCTGAGGCAACAGCATCTGCAAAGACCCAAGGGAGCTGCACATGAACTGGCATGGAGGGACAAAGGTTGGGTGTGGCTGGTAGGCCAGAAAGGCAGGCAGAGCCCAGATGGTCATGAGTCTTGAGAGACGTGCTAAGGAATTGAACTTGACCCTCACAGCGATGATATGCAAAAGAGGAAGAGTGTTGTGGCCAGGTTTTTGTTTTGTTTTGTTTTACCCAAAAGGTTCTCTCAGCTGCAGTACTGAGGACGGACCAAGGATGGGACGAGTTACCGACACAGAGACAGATGGGAGGGCTTTGGTCACCGTCTAAGTTAGATAAAGACCTGATCTGAGGCAAGGACAGTGAGGGTCCAGAGACACCAAGGATGCGGAACTGGATGGAACTGGTAACACTTGTGTTTGGGGCCAGTAGACAGCAAAGCGTCTGAGGCATGGAGAGCGCCTAACACTGGTGTAACAGCGGAAACCACCATCCCCGTT
This sequence comes from Bos indicus x Bos taurus, assembly GCF_003369695.1. Classification (NCBI taxonomy): domain Eukaryota; kingdom Metazoa; phylum Chordata; class Mammalia; order Artiodactyla; family Bovidae; genus Bos; species Bos indicus x Bos taurus. Next base: position 50,192,732 of record NC_040080.1, read on the forward strand.
CACCAAGGCCACAGAGGATCAGTGTGGCTTGTGAGACAGTGAAGAGCCAAAGGCCCGAGAATGATGTGTTAGGGGTCCATTTCAAGAAGACTCTTCTACTAAGAGTCTGTGGTTGGGCTGCTGGACAGAAAAGGAACAGATGTGAAACTGAGAGACCATTTAGGCTGATGCTGAGATGAGCATCCTGACAGCACTTGATAAAGGTCTGACTGCACCAGGAAGGGGCAATGGGAGAGGAGACAAAAGATCCAGTCTGAAGGTGGCTGCCCGAAAAAAGGGTAACAGACCTCACTGCTGACTGGCTCCCAGGAGAAAGGTCAAAGGGAGGACAGAACTAGAGGCACATGGTCGGTACCCACGTACGTGAAAGCAAGTTGGGATGACGCTGACTGAGCACCCACTGTGGGCAGCCACGGGAGGGACGAAGTGGCACTGAGGAAAAGACCAGCCTTCCCTTGGAGGCACAGAGGCTGCACACACAGTATGCAGAAGGTGCTTATTGTGTTGACTAGACCTGGCACCAAGCTCACCAAGGCCTGGGCAGGCAAGCAGGACCACCGACTCACCTGCGCAGAGCTCCTGTGGTATGGGGAGTAGTGGAGCGGTCCTGAGATGGCTGTGTCGTGCGGGAGAGCTGGGTACTGGCTCTGCATCGGGGGAGGATGCTGGTTGCCATAGCTCCCGTAGTTATAGCTTCCCGTGTATCTAAAACGCAGGAGGCGCATGGAATATTGTGAGTAATGGCAGGGAGAACAAAGCAGTTTGACACCTTTAAAAATCAACCTCATCTACTCCTTCATTTCTTTCTTTTTGTTTTTCATTTTTCTTTTTCTCCTTGTTTCCTACCATCTCCATTCTGTGGCTTTGTTGTGATAGTGTCAAACTCCCAGGTGGGTCTTCTTCTCGCCTTAGCATACCTCCCTCACCACCCAGTGAGTGCGCAGGGAATGAAAACCAGCCCTGAGCAAAACATCATTAGTGATGGAGACCTTGTCTCCTGTTGTGGTAAAAAGCCCCACATTATAGCCTGAAGTCAAATAGGAAAAAAAAGAAGAAATTACTTTGGGACTTATGTTTTTGTTTTGCTCAGGCCTCTGCTTCTCCATCTTGGGGAAGGATGCAGTGTGTTTCTCTGAGCTCTCTCCTGAGGAAAACACCATGGCCAACCAGGCGTCAGCCTCTGGTTCTAAGCCTGGCTCCACCAGCTCCCAGCTGTGGGGCCTTGGGCTACCTGCATCCTTGTTTCTCACATCTGTAAAAAATGCTGCACCTGGCTACTCTGAGAGTCGTATATGTGAAGACACCTTGTAAACATAGGATACTGCTTTGGAAACATAGAACACTGTTACCACTATTCTTAATAACATCTTTACATCAAAGATGCTGGTGTATGACCACATGAGTGTCTGTGCTGCCATTTCTGCAGAATTGAAAGCTCTCTGAAACAATTCTAAGTCGATTTTGAATGTGTGGGGGAAATACTCTCAGGGGATCCCTGAGAAAATAATGGCTGTTTCACTGACTGGCAGGGGGACCTGAGCCTTTGGAATTAACTCCAAGTATGCCCACAGTCAGGCCTCAGTTACTGCATGGAAGGGACCTGAGTGGTCCTCCTCCCTCCCCTCCTGTGTCCCCCACAGCTGGTTTGTTGGAACCTGGTTTGTGAGGCTCACTGTGCCCTCAGAGCCAAGTCTCACCTTCTTGAGAAGGAGGGCCCTTTATAACATCATCACTGTTTCTCAGATCAGGGCACAGTAGACACTGGAGGAGGAAGGTCTTTTCATAAAGACAATGCAAAATGGCAAAAAGCTGCTATGATTCAGGTTACCCTTTTAAGGGGATTTGTAACTTATTCATCACAGTAACACCACTACAGATTTGGGGGAAAATATGGGCAAAACAAATGATTTATTTATTCAGGGTCCAAATCACCACTGGAACCCACTTGGAGTTGAACCCCATGAGTAAGCCCTGTCCTCCAGGGACCCCCAGCCTTGGGTGGGGAAGCCCCCTGCTGATTGAGACTTGGACCCACCATGAAGTTGTATGTTATACGCCTATAAAGTAGCCACCCAGGGGAGCTGGTGAAAGGGACTTTTCCATTTTCTTTCCTAAAGGAGGCAGACAGAGTCTCAATCAGCCCCACCCTTTGCAGCCGTGTGGCCTGAGGAAGTGAACTTAGTCCAGCTTTAGTTTCTTCATCTGTCAAGTGGGTCACCTGCCCACCTCATCTGGTTGTTGAGGGGACTGCATAAGCTAGTCGTACAAGGTGTGGGCAGACCTCAACAAAGGGCAAGTCCTTCTTGTCCTCTGCGGAAACCACTGCTGAGTAAACCCTGCCCTTTCAAAGCAAAAGTAAAACAACATCCCAGGAAAGCCACCTACCCGTGCTCCTCTCTGTGGGGATAAACTGGTATCCTGTGTGTGACCGAAGAGGAAGGCACGTGTGTGCTCCGCATACAGGGCAGCTGTTGAGAGTTTTCAGCCGGGGACCCTGCTGCTGTTGTCACCGTGTACGTTAGAGACCACGTGTACGACTGCATTGCTCCTGCAAAGATAAGTGAAGATGCATCATCACCAGCAGTTCTCACTCCCCCAGTTCTTCTCTAGCATGCTAGTGGTTTCCCACTGCTCTCTAGCTGAAAGCCAGAATCTTTACACATCCTGTGTCTTGGTTCTTGCTGACCTTACCAGAAGCATCCCTCACTCCCTGTTTTTGTACCTCTGATCCAGCCACCATAGCTTTTTTTCATTTTTCCGGAGTACCACAGTTCTCAGCACCACAAGGCCTTTACACATGCCTTTGCATAGCCATTTCCATTGCCTGGAACCCTCAGTCTTCCCTAAGTACTCACTCATTCTTCCTATTTCAATATGAAGAAGCTGTCTCCTAACCCCAGATCCCATTAAGTCAGGTCCCATACAGCATGATTGTGCCTACCACAATTTATAACCTTACAGCCATTCATGAGTGTGATTGAATTAATGTCTGAACCCCCTCCCCACCAGACTGTCAGCTACATGAGGGTAGGGGCCTTGCCTATATTGCCCACCACTGGGTCACCAGTGCTTAGTACAGAGACTGGTGGCCAAAGGGTTTTCAATGAAAATTTTAAAAGAAAAAGGAGAATCCTTGCATCCCTGGGATAAAGCCCACTTGGTCATGATGTATGATCTTTTTAATATGTTGTTGGATTTTGTTTGCTAGAATTTTGTTGAAAATTTTTGCTTCTATATTCATCAGTGATATTGGCCTGTAGTTGTCTTTTTGCATGGCATCTTTGTCTGGTTTTGGTATTAGGATGATGGTGGTCTCATAGAATGAGTTTGGCAGTTTACCTTCCTCTGCAATTTTCTGGAAGAGTTTGAGTAGAATAGGTGTTAGCTCTTCTCTAAATTTTTGGTAGAATTCACCTGTGAAGCCATCTGGTCCTGGGCTTTTGTTTGTTGGAAGATTTTTTATTACAGTTTTGATTTCCATACTTGTCATGGGTCTGTTAAGATTTTCTATTTCTTCCACATTAACAAATTGAAAGATTAAAAAACATATGATTATCTCAATAGATGCAGAGAGAGACTTTGACAAAATTCAACGTCCATTTATGATAAAAATCTTCCAGAAAGCAGGCATAGAAGGAACATACCTCAACATAATAAAAGCCGTATATGATAAACTCATAGCAAACATTATCCTCAATGGTGAAAAATTGAAAGCATTTACCCTAAAGTCAGGAACAAGACAAGGGTGCCTACTCTCACCACTACTTTTCAACATAGTTTTAGAAGTTTTAGCTATAGCAATCAGAGAAGAAAAAGAAATAAAAGAAATCCAGACTGGAAAAGAAGAAGTAAAACTCTCACTGTTTGCAGATGACATGATCCTCTACATAGAAAACCCTGAAGACACCATACTTAGGAATAAATCTACCTAAAGGAACAAAAGACCTATATATAGAAAACTATAAAACACTGATGAAAGAAATCAAAGATGACACAAATAGATGGAGAAATATACCATATTCATGGATTGGAAGAATAAATATAGTGAAAATGAGTATACTACCCAAAGCAATCTATAGCTTCAGTGCAATCCCTATCAAGCTACCAATGGTATTTTTCACAGAACTAGAGCAAATAATTTCACAATTTGTATGGAAATACAAAAAACTTTGAATTGCCAAAGCAATCTTGAGAAAGATGAATGGAAATGGAGGAATCAACCTGCATGACTTCAGACTATACTACAAAGCTACAGTCATCAAGACAGTATGGTACTGGCACAAAGTCAGAAATATAGATCAATGGAACAAAACAGAAAGCCCAAAGATGAATCCACGCACCTATGGACACCTTATCTTTGACAAAGGAGGCAAGAATGTACAATGGAGAAAAGACAGTCTCTTTAACAAATGGTGCTGGGAAAACTGGTCAACCATCTGTAAAAGAATGAAACTAGAACACTTTTTAACACCATACACAAAAATAAACTCAAAATGGATTAAAGATCTAAATGTAAGGCCAGAAACTATAAAACTCCTAGAGGAAAACACTCTCTGACATAAATCACAGCAGGATCCTGTATGACCCACCTCCCAGAGTAATGGAAATAAAAGCAAGAATAAACAAATGGGACCTAATTAAACTTAAAAGCTTTTGTACTACAAAGGAGACTATAAGGTGAAAAGACAGCCTTCAGAATGGGAGAAAGTAATAGCAAACTAAACAACTGACAAAGAATTAATCTAAAAAATATACAAGCAGCTCATGCAGCTAAATACCAGAAAAATAAATGACCCAATCAAAAAATGGGCCAAAGAACTAAACAGACATTTCTCCAAAGAAGACATAACAGATGGCTAACAAACACATGAAAAGATGCTCAACATCACTCATTATCAGAGAAATACAAATCAAAACCACAACGAGGTACCATCTCATGCCAGCTATCAATAAGTCTACAAACAATAAATGCTGGAGAAGGGGCAGAGAAAAGGGAACCCTCTTACACTGTTGGTGGGAGTGCAAACTGGTACAGCCACTATGGAGAACAGTGTGGAGATACCTTGAAAAACTGGAAATAGAACTGCCATATGACCCACAATCCCGCTGCTGGGCATACACACTGAGGAAACCAGAATTGAAAGAGACACGTGTAACCCAGTGTTTATCACCACACTGTTTACAATAGCCAGGACATGGAAGCAACCTAGATGTCCACTGGCAGACGAATGGATAAGAAAGTTGTGGTACATAAGCACAATGGACTATTACTCAGCTATTAAAAAGAATGCATGGGAATCAGTTCTAATGAGGTGGATGAAACGAGCCTATTATACAGAGTAAAGTAAGTCAGAAAGAAAAACACCAATACAGTATATTAACACATATATATGGAATTTAGAAAGATGGTAACAATGACCCTATATGCGAGACAGCAAAAGAGACACAGATATAAAGAACAGACTTTTGGACTCTGTGGGAGAAGGTGAGGGTGTGATGATTTGAGAGAATAGCACTGAAACATGTATATTACCATATATGAAATAGATCACCAGTCTAAATTCGATACATGAAACAGGGCACTCAAAGCCAGTGTACTGGGACAACCCTGAGGGATGGGATAGGGAGGGAGGTTGGGGGGTGGTTCAGGATAGGGGACACATGTATACCCATGCCTGATTCATGTCACTGTATGGCAAAAACCACTACAATATTGTAAAGTAATTAGCCTTCAATTAAAATAAAATTTTTTTTTAAAAAAGAAGAAAAAGGGAAAACAAGAAGAAAAAAAAGATTGAAGAACAGAGAGAGGACAAAGAAAGCTCAGGCGATGGAGCTCCAATGGGCTCTCCAAATAACGTCTCAAGACTCAACTCAACAGGTGTTAAGGATCCAACAAATTGCTTTAAACAAATGTAAGGAGATTATTGGGCTCCACCTACCCAGGTCTTTTTGAAGATTATTAGACAGTGACCTTAATGTTGACCTAGTCCATACATACTACTAATTCCCTTAATTTGCTTTTTAATTGGATACCTTGAAAGTGCTAGGGATTGGGGAAAGAACCTGACAAAATTTAAAACCTTCAAGAGGCTTAGGAACTTTATGAGATGGTGAGAATAAAAAAGGGTAATTTAAGAAATCACTAATAGTGATAATAAATTCATCAACTTAATTTCTGATAAGTGTTAGAATGTTGATACAATAGAAATGATTAAACCGATTTTGAAGGGTACTGGGAATAGGATTAGACACCTCCTTTTAGGCACATGGAAGACTAAAGAACTTGTTAAACGGAGGTCATTTTTAAGGTGAAATAAATCACTGCAGATGGTGATTGCAGCCGTGAAATTAAAAGATGCTTACTCCTTGGAAGGAAACTTGTGACCAACCTAGACAGCATATTAAAAAACAAAGACATTACTTTGTCAACAAAGGTCCATCTGGTCAAGGCTATGGTCTTTCCAGTGGTCATGTATGGATGTGGGAGTTGGACTATAAAGAGAGCTGAGCGCAGAAGAATTGATGCTTTTGAGCTGTGGTGTTGGAGAAGACTCTTAAGGGTCCCTTGGACTGCATGGAGATCCAACCAATCCATCCTAAGGGAAATCTGTCCTGGGTATTCATTGGAAGGACTGATGTTAAAGCTGAAACTCCAGTTGGCCACCTGATGCAAAGAGCTGACTCATTTTAAAAGACCCTGATGTTGGGAAAGATTGAAGGCAGGAGGAGAAGGGGACGACAGAGGATGAGATGGCTGGATAGCATCACCAACTCAATGGACATGAGTTTGGGTAAACTCCAGGAATTGGTGATGGACAGGGAGGCCTGGAGTGCTGCAGTTGATGGGGTTGCAAAGAGTCGGACATGACTGAGCGACTGAACTGAACTGAACTGAAAAGAGAAAACTTTGGTCCTCCAATCTTGTACTTTCTGCAGCAGACCATTTTTATCTTGAAATTCTTCTGGGAAGATAAAGAAAAGGTTTTCATTTAAAAGTGGAATTCTACCATAATGTCTCTTTGCTCTGGGTCCTAGTTCTGCCACGCACTGGTTGTCAGATCTTGAGCTAGCCTCTTAAAATTTATATGCCTTTATTTCATCATCTGTAAATTAGCAATAGATACACCTATCTTGTATGACTGTTATGAGGATTAACTCTGATAATATATGTCAAAGAGCCTGGCACGTGGTAGGCTTTTAATGTTATTCAAGCACTCTTATGAACTCAGGTATTCTTCTATAAGACTTTTTTTTTTTTTTGGCCGTTTCATGCCATCGGCAGGATCTTAATTTCCTGATCTGGCCCCCTGCATTGGGAGCATGGTGTCTTAACTACTGGACCACCGGGGAAGTCTCATATCAGATTTTATTAAAGTAAACATTTCTTTATTTCCCATTTCAGATTCCAAAGAAGACAAGTTTCTTGGGTCACATTCTGTCATTAGGGATGAAATGTTTGAATAGCAACAGTGACTTAACTAACAATGAGTAAACTTCTAAACTCATGTCTTTCTGCAAAATCACAAAATCCTTATCCACCAGTACAGCTAAAAGTACCCCTTTCTTGTTTAGACATCAATACCATATTTCCCCCTGCAAAGATAATGACTTTAGCAGGCTATATGCTAGCTGTCATTTATAATAAATGCAAGAAGACTGGAAGGAAAAATAAATAAATAAAATGCCTGTGTCTCAGATGATTGGATTATGGGTGACTGCTGTCCTCTGTATTTTGAACTTCATATAAAATCATATAATTTATAATTTAAAGTACCCTTTTTATTAAAAACAGGTTATTGCTGAGAACGGTTTTAATATTTTATCTTCTTTTGGTTTATCTGCATTTTTCTATAAAGAATGTATATTGCCTCTGTGAAAAGAAAAGCATTATTAAAATATATTAAGCAAATTTCACAATTAGAAACGGAATTGGAGGGGGTGAGAAGTTTGGGCAAACAATGAACCAGCCACAGCAAGCAAGTAATTAACCCTTCAAGCCCCTGGGCCCTCAGGAGAGCAGAGTGAGGTCAGTGGGTATTTAAAAGGGGCAACCAAGGAAGCCAAAGGATTTTCTCCCCCCACCCACCCTCAAGCAGTAGGAAGACGCAGTGAGAATAGCCATCACCTGAGAGAATGCAGAAGTTACTTTTGTGTGAGTTTCTGGAGCACGGCAACTGCTCCTTATTCATCTCTGTATCCCCAACAGAGGGTCTGCCAAATAGTAGGTGTTCAGTAAATTTTTGTTCCATTGAATTTGTTGTTGAAGGAGTAAATGCTGCTAGAAATAGACATTATCAAACAAAAAGCTAGTGGAACTCTTGGAAAAATGGGCTCCTGTGGTCTGGGAAACAAAACCCCTAAATGGCCATGTGCCAGCAAGCTAACAGATGCACTCAGGCAGGCTTAAGCAGATTAACACCTACTGGCTTGGGTGAGAAACCCTCTCTGCCTAGGGAGCAGAAAAGAACACCCCTTGCATTCCCTTTCCTACCGGTGGGACCTCCAGTGAGAATTGCTGCTGCTGCTTCTTCAAGGAAACTAATAAAAGAAAATCTGTGCAGTTAACAGTTTGTGCCTCATTTCTAAGACAGCTCTAATGCTTTTTATTTGTTGGTAAAACAATAACGAACCTTCCCTGTTTGTCTAATTTCCGTATCTTTCTCTTCTTCTCCCCTCCCCGGTCCACCACCTCTAATTAAAAGTCTGAGAATAGTGGTGAATGTCCTTGATCTTTGAGAATCCTCTAAAGATCCTATAGGATTTGAGAATGCTGTAATGATAGTTGTTGTCCATGTGATAATATTGTAACTACTGGAGAGGAATACTTTCCTTCCTTCCCATCCTCAATAAAACATTCTTCTACCCTGCGTTTTTTATATGTGTGATCTTTTTTTCTTGTAAGGGGTTGCTTTAAAAAGAGGGTGCCTCGGGACAGGGAGGATGGTTAGAATATAATAGGAAATCAATAATGAATTTGTTAAATGAATGAATGATCATCCAACATAGACCAGGCCTCACGTTAGTTTCTTTTTATATATTGATTCATCGAATCATCACAACAACCTTTTGAAGTAAGTAGTATTACCACCTTTTTCAGGTGAGAAAGTTGAGGCCCAAAACTTGGTCAGGTGAGTGGCAGAGGGGGATCAGAACCCAACAGTAACAATTGCTTCTCACACTTGAGTGTGCATTTGGATCACTTGGAGATCTTGTTAAAATGCAAATCTGATTTGGTTGGGAGACTGGGAGTTGAGCCATCAATTCTGCATGTATAACAAGCTGCTAAATGATGACAAGATTCTAAGTGATCCCTCAGACTGCAAGGAGATCCAACCAGTCCATCCTAGAGGAAATCAGTCCTGAATATTCATTGGAAGGACTGATGCTGAAGCTGAAACTCCAATACTTTGGCCACCTGATGCGACGAACTGACTCACTGGAAAAGACCCTGATGCTGGGAAAGATTGAAGGCAGGAGGAGAAGGGGGGATGACAGAGGATGAGATGGTTGAATGGCATTGCCAACTCGATGGACATGAGCTTGAGCAAGCTGCGGGAGTTGGTGATGGATAGGGAAGCCTGATATGCTGCAGTCCATGGGATTGCAAAGAGTCGGACACGACTGAGCAACTGAACTGAAATGATGACAATGCTCTGGTCCACGGAGCACACTCTGAGCAGTGAGCCTCCAGGAAACATGCCTCCTATCACGTGTTTCACATGTTCGGGGCCATTACAGATCACAAGTTGTGACTCCGGTACAGACTTGTGAACATTTAAACTGCTTCCTAGTCTATCTGGCCATACCCTTCCTTCAGGTCTTGGACTAAATCACATGAACCTTTTCCCCACAAGGCTTCTATGAACCATCACAGATGTTGCTCAGGTTTTGGGCCAACCTAAGCCTTTCTTAGTACCCTCCTGAGAAATAAGCTCCTAGAAGTACATCTAGATTCTAGAGCTGCCTGCCCTATACAGTAGCCAGTAGAAATTTAAATTCACTAAAATTAAATACAATTAAAAATTCAGTTCCTTCATTGTGCTAACTGCATTCAGTTACTCAGTGGCCCCAAGTGACTGGTGTCTACTGTTTTGGACAGCTCAGGTTAAAGAAAAAAAAAAAAAAAAAGAGTTCCCATCATCACAGAAAGTTCTATTTGGATAGGATTGCTTGAGAGTATTTGACACTAAACAAACATTTCCCATAACATTCAAAACTGAGAAGAGAAAGATTTTACATCTAACTCCACCCCCACTGGCTATCATCTATCCTAAAGGTAGTTGTGCTTAAGAAGAATATTTTCTAAGTTGAAAAGCTCATCTGTTTGAATTACACGTTACCAATAGTTCCGTGGCCAAAATGAGACTGACAAAACTGATGAGGGGCAGCAAATGAATCAGCTCCCAGAGAGAGAAGTTGGTTCATGACCTGGCCTCTGTGCATCTCTGCAGCTTCCTCTCCTGTACCCTCCCCCTCATTTATACCCACCAGTCAGTCCTCACTATGCCAGGCTCTCTTCTGCCTCAAACCTGTACACATGCTGTACTCTACTACTTAAAATGATCTTTTCTTCTCCCCAGTCTTTATGTGGCTAGCCCCTTGTGACACTTCAGGTCTCAGACAAATGTCACATCTTCAGAGAGGCCCCCTCTGACCACCCAATTAAGATGATGCCACTATAGCATTTATGACCATTTGAAATTATATAGTTACCTGATGCTTAACTTCCATATTGACTCTCTTACCCACTAGAATATAAGTATCATGAGGACAGCAACTGCACCTGTTCTTTTTTTTTTTTTCCCTTCACTTTTGTACCCTAGGACACGGCACAGATTAGACATGGAATTACTTGTGGCTGAATGAATGACCAAATGAATGAACAAACATATCTAAAGATCCCAACATGAAGCCAAGACCTTGGTGGTGTGAAGTCAGGGGCAGATTAAACAATCTATTTTCAATGCCAGCTTCTATTTCCTAATCCTGTTCCTTTAGAGAAAAGGAAGCAACAGGGATGGAAGAGGAGGAATTCACTGGCAGGGACCATTCTGAGTTCTGTGAGTGAGTCAGGCGGCTCTGTGGCAGGGCTGTGGTGACCACCAGCTCCCACTCATTTCGGCTTCCCTCAGAATAACTGAGCTTTTGTTATTTGGAAAGACTAGGGGCCAGTTATCTTTGTTACATCCTCAACGGATGCAGAGAAAACGCAGCTGGGCAGGCCAGATGTTCTACAGTTAGGGCTATTTATGAGGAATTTGCCTCTATTTCTTTAGGCATCCTAGCATCTCAGTGATTTAATTTGCTGGTTTTGTGTTGTAGGGAACCCATGATGGGAAGTTGAAAACATGAGTTTAATAGTTAACTTTTATTGTCATTGCTGAAAGAGGGCATACTTAAAATGACATTATAAATGAGCTCTTAGAATTCTTCCGTGGCCTGACCTGGAGAGAGTGGGATTTTAACGTTTTGCTTTTAAAGACATTCAAGAATTGCAGCCCAGTGTCATGTTAAGTGGGCTGCTCAGTTTGGAACCACCTGCCATGCTCCTCAGGCGGAGAAGCGCCAGTTTTCCTTAAAGTAAGCTAAGGTTTCTGAACCTTGCTGGGTCATGAGGGAGCTGGCATGCCACCAACATTAGGGGGAAAAAAAGGATAAATGGGCTTGATTCTGCCTTGTGGAAATCTTAAAATGGAACCATTTACGCAGTCTCTCAAGGCATTGCCATAGACTCTGACATACCCAGTCAAAACTGGCCGTGCATCATGTGCAATTCGAGGTGCTTGATATGCCTTTCCTTTTCCCTCTGACTTTTAAAAACAATGAATAAATACCATCTTAAAACATATTTAGGGCTTCTCTGGTGGTCTAGTGGTTGAGAATCCACCTGCCAGTGCAGGGGACACAGGTTCCATCTCTGGTCCAGGAGGTCCATCAAAGGACCATCTCTGGTCCACATGCCACGGAGCATCTAAGCCTGTGTGCCGTAACTACCGAGCCTGTGCTCTATAGAGTCCACGAGCTGCAACAAGAGAAGCCACCACAGTGAGAAGCCTGTGCACTGCAAGGAGAAGCAGACCCTGCTTGCCATAACTAGAGAAAGCCGGGGCACAGCAATGAAAACCCAGTACAGCCAGAAATACATATGTAAATAAATCTTTTTAAAAAACATATTTAGAAATCCATATAGGGATGGACAGAGCACTACATACAGATAAAGGTGGGACGTGGTTTTCCTAGTGAGTCATAGCTCATTCTCACCCTACTTTGTATTCCTTGTATCAAAGGATCCCCAAAGGTTATGTGCAATGAATTAATGTTCTTTTTGTGCTCACCAAGCAGACATAATACTGTTCTCTTTTTCACAGCTGAAAAAATGAGGAAGTGTCCATCAACAGTGAGATGCTGGTTTGTGGAAGACCTGCAAACACCTGATTGGCTCTAATACTCAAGGAGCTGAACTTGATAATATGTACATCATCTGAGCAATGATATTCAGAGTGCTGGAAGCCCAACAGAGTCACTGAATCACACAAAATTTCATTTAAGATGTTAATAAGCTGTTTCACCCAAGAGTTGTTTTAATTTTTTCTACTTCTTTACTTCTTGCTTCCTGGTTTGGGTCCTTTTAAAAACAAAATGGTTTTGCTTTTTTTAAAAATTTTAACCACTTTTTGGAAAGTAATAGTATGTAAATCAAGCAATCATTTAAAGATAGAAATAAAAACTAACTGAGCATGAAAACCATATGCTGAGTTAAAAAAACATGACAAATGCATTTTAAAAGATTTCCAATAATTGTTTTCCAATGTACAATATTGTTCAGAAAATACACATATTCCCAAATTTAAGCCTACTGTAATAGATTTCCTAATGTTCAGGTGTATACCATGGATAACTCGTGCTTTATATTATAGAATCTATAAAACCATACATGTTGTTAGGAAATTATGCTTGTGGTTCTTCCAAGACCATGAGCCACAATGCATGCCAAGGTCCAGTCCAATTTAGCAATGGAGTATTTCAAAAGTGGTACTTGAGAAAAATATTACAGATAGTTTTATACAGGATGACATTTTTAATGCCCCCTGGAGATATCTGAGAACAAAGCTGGAATGTGCCAAAATCTTCAAAGGTTACAGTCATCTGAGGAGAACCTGTTTCACATTTGTATTTCTAAGAAGCTACTTTTACGACGCCTGAACACATTGCACAGAAATCTCTCAACACATTTATGATATTCCTGTGCCTTTGACTATCACACCTGCCATACCTCGAGGCCTCCACATTAGTACAAAGAAAGCCAGCGGCAGACTTGCGAGCTGGCTGAGAAAGATGATGAGATCCTAGAACTCTTTCCTTCACACTCCTCTTTCCCCTTACTGCCTTGGAGTCTTCTTGTTTGATCTGTTGCTAGGTTGACCAAAAGATTCCACTCAAATTGTTTCTGCTTCATAATGCACAGCTATCCCAGTTGCATAATTTCCCTGTTGATTTTAGAAGTATGGATGTTATCACTGGCTGACTGACGTGCTTGTCTGCCAGGCAGTAGGGGATGGGGGGTGGGGAGAGGTGTGTGCACGGGCAGGATTATTCAGGTAAGTGGCTTCTAGGTGCTCTCACTGCCCTTCCTTCCTGAGGAAGGAGACCCCCAATTCCAGCCTCCAAAGAACCCCTGAGCAGCAACAGAGCTTGAACAATGCTCAAGTTCTCATCCCATTTTATTTTCAGCGGATAAAGTTGTTCTTTTCTGCACAACTTTTCTTCCTGAGCCTTCTAAGCAGGAACTACAGCAACCCACTGTGGAGGGAAAAATGGGAGGGAAGTGGGAGGGAGTCAAATTCTTCGTCCTCAAAGTAGAAAATGAAATGCGATTTGAGGTGCATCTTCATAAATAAGGGCTTCCCCTGTGGCTCAGCAGTAAAGAGTTCGCCTGCAATGAAGGAGGCACAAGAGACACAAGAGACACGGTTCAAACCCTGGGTGGGGAAGATACCCTGGAGAAGGAAATGGTAACCCACTCCAGTATTCTTGCCTGGGAAATCCTGTGAATAGAGGAACCTGGTGGGCTACAGTCCCAAGGGTCGCAAAGAGTTGGACATGACTGAGCACACACGTATGTAAATAAATGTGGTGATGCTCACATTGAAATTTCCACTGAAGAGGAGGACTCTCTCCAGCTGTGGACCCAAAGTGAAACCACTGCTCCATCTAATGCCAGTTACGGACAACCCTGCTTCCCATCACTGCTCTGAAGAACCCGTCTCCTGAACTGTCCCTGACGAAGGGCCACTGGGGTGGTTAGCACGTTTTCTGTCCCTGGCAACATGGAAAAGAGGGCAGGCACCTTATAGGCTTTAAGCATCTGCTCATTTCCTCTCTAAGTAGCTCTGGCTCTGGAAACATTTGGGAAAGAATTAAACAAAAGTCTCCTGGGGTATATATTAATACTTGAAGTTCCCTGAAAATTACATGCTGTCTCTTGACTCCAAGCCTGTGCTTGGAATACCTTTTCTCTCATTATTTGGCTCCCCAGATCCTTCAAGTACAGGCTGGAGGCCCTGCTTTGTGCTCCTTAACTCTGACCTTTCTTCCAATTCAGCAGTCATTATAACTACTGTCTTGATCTTCAGAACCCTGTGCTGTGCTGTGCTTAGTTCCTCAGTCACGTCCAACTTTTTATGACCCCATGGACTGTATGTAGCTCACCAGGCTCTCTGTCCATGGGGATTCTCCAGGCAAGAATATTGGAGTGGGTTGCCAGCCCTCCTCTGGGGGATTTTCCCAACCCAGGGATCCCAATGCAGGTCTCTCTCCAGCATTGCAAGTAGATTTTTTACTGTCTGAGCCACCAGGGAAGCCCAAGAATACTGGAATGGGTAGCCTATCCCTTCTCCAGGTGATCTTCACAACCTGGGAATTGAATCAGGGTCTCCTGCATTGCAGGCTGATTCTTTACCAGCTGAGCTACCAGAGAAGCCCCATCAGAACCCTGGCATCTAACAATAAACTCCCAGGGGTAGGCACCACAGTTCACCTGTTTGTATCACCAACTTCTGAAGTGTTTAGCTCATAGAAGCCACTTGAGAAATATCTATTGGATAAGTTCAGTTCAGTTGCTCAGTCGTGTCTGACTCTTTGCGACCCCATGAACTGCAGCACGCCAGGCCTCCCTATCCAACACCAACTTCCGGAGTTTACTCAAACTCAAGTCCATTGAGTTGGTGATGCCATCCAACCATCTCATCCTCTGTTGTCCCCTTCTCCTCCTACCCTCAATCTTTCCCAGCATCAGGATCTTTTCAAGTGAATCAGCTCTTCACATCAGGTGGCCAAAATATTGGAGTTTCAGCTTCAACATCAGTCCTTCCAATGAACACCCAGGACTGATCTCCTTTAGGATGGATTGGTTGGATCTCCTTGCTGTCCAAGGGACACTCAAGAGTCTTCTTCAACACCACAGTTCAAAAGCATCAATTCTTCAGTGCTCAGCTTTCTTTACAGTCCAACTCTCACATCCATACATGACTACTGGAAAAACCATAGCCTTGACTAGACAGACCTTTGTTGGCAAAGTAATGTCTTTCCTTTTTAATCTGCTGTCTAGGTTGGTCATAACTTTCCTTCCAAGGAGTAAGCATCTTTTAATTTTATGGCTGCAATCACCATCTGCAGTGATTTTGGAGCCCCCCAAAATAAAGTCTGCCACAGTATCTATTGGATAAATGAATAGATAGATAGACGTGTGACTGAATGAACAGATAAAAGACAGGACCTAAACACAACAATCTCATCCTATTTGATCTTCACAAACACATAATTTCATTCCCCGTGTATTTTAATTGGAACTGTGATGTAACTAAGCCCACGTTATGAGGGTCTGGAGCAAGATTCTAACCTGGAGGGAATGCAGCTCCAGAGTCACTGTGGACGCCCGTGAGGGGTAGGGAAGGCCTGAACCTGGTGGCAGCAGTGCACTGGAAGGAATGGTCAGTCAAGCTCTGGGTTAGAACAGCTGGCCTTGGGAGATGTGGAGGAGAATGCCATCTGTCTCCCCCAAATCTGTCCCCCTTCCCGCCTGGGGGCTCACTATCCACATATCCCACCTCTGTGTGCAGGTACATGAGGCCATGTGACAAAGTCCTCACTGAGAGAATGTAAGTGGAAGTGGCACGTGCCGCCTTCAGGCCAGGGCTTCTATCAGTGGCTTTTTCCTCCTTCAGGTCCACTTTCCATTTCTCTCAGCTGTTGCAGACTTAACAAAGCCCAAAGCCAGTGGTCCTCAAACTAGTCAGCCTCACCATCACCTGGAGGCTTCTTGAGCAAATGGCTGGGCCCCACCCTAGAGTTTCTTTTTTTTTAAAAAAAAATTTATTTATTTGGCTGATCCAGGTCTTAGTTGCAGCACTTGGGATCTTTGATCTTCGTTGTGGTGTTCGGGATCTAGTTCCCTGGCCAGGGATCGAATCTGGGCCCCCTGCATTGGAAGCATGGAGTCTTAGCCACTGGACCACCGGGAAAGTCACCGCCCAGACTTTCTGATTCAGTAGGTCTGTGATGGGCTCTGATAACAAGCATTTCCAAAAAGTCGCAAGGTGATGCTCATACCACTGCTCCATGGACCACACTTTGAGAAGCAATGCCCTGGGGTATGGTGGAGCCCCACATTGAACATTCATTTTCAAATGAAAGGAACATTCATTTCCAAATGGTTGTATTAAAGACAGCCTCCTCTCTGACTGAGATACCCTGTGTGAAATAGATTCCCATCGTGTTAACTCCAGCCATGTTTGGGTCTGTTACTGTGGCTTAGCCTACCCTAGCTAATCCAGGAGGAGTTGAGGGAGAGGAGAGCTGATTCCCAGATTTGGTACTGGGGCAAATGGCAGAGTAGAAGAGCAGATTTGGGTGGAAAAGATAATGAGGGACTTCCCTGGTGGTCCAGTGGTTAAGAATCCACCTTGCATTGCAGTGGAGGCAGGTTTGACCCCTTGTCAGGGAACTAAGATCCCACATGCTGCAGAGCAACTAGGCCCACTCTCCGCAACTAGAGAGACCAGCTGCCACAACTACTGAGCTCACAAATCATGACTGGAGAGTCCATGTACCTTAACCAAGATCCCGCATGCCACAACTAAGGCCTGACACAGCCAAGTAAATATTTTAAAAATAAAAAAGGAAAGATAACGAATTATTATCACAGACTTACCAAGCTCTCCACTCCGCAGTCTGGTCTGTTCACCCGCACCCTCACCCAGGCCCATCCGGCAGAAAGTTGTCTCTGCCTTTCCTTCCTGTGTGCTCACTCTTCTATTAGCTGAGTCCTTCTTATCTTGAGGCTGCCTTTGAGTTTCACCCCTCTCCCAAAGGCTTCCCTCCTGCCTGCCCAGGGTTCTGGTGGGATGGACAGGGTCTGCTCCTCTCTCTGAACTCCTACAGCACTCTTGGCCACAGCCCTCATCTTATAGGCAATCCGAACACTAACCGCTTCTGTCTAGATAGTGCTGCACTGTTAACCAAGCACTTTGACTTTTCTTACCTCATCTAATTCCCATATTTCTAACCACATGAGAAAACCTAGAGGTGCACACAAACACACACCCATACACACATGCACTCTATTCATTATTATGTATTACCCAACACTTACTGCATATTCCACATACAATATATCATTTCCACAAGTCTTGAGAGCTAGGACATTTGCTGAATGACCGAATGAATAAATTTGTTTATGGCAACTGCTGACTCTGGTGCCTGCCGGGACTGGGAATTTAACTCTTTTCCACCCTTTACTTTTCCTTCTCCATAAAATGGGACAATAGTTACCTTGTAATCGAGTAAAAGAATTATGCTGAGGGTCCTTTGCTCATGGTAAAGTAACACTTAAATATTAACAACTAGCTATGATTATCCTTGTAACATTTCTTCCATTTTCAAGCATCTTGGCATGCAAGATCCTGTGGGATGTGACTTGAATTTACCTTCCCAGGCTTAAAACACGCCTTCATGACCCCCCATATTTTAGCCAGTTTACCATTCCCTGAAAGGGTCCCACACTTCCCGCCCCTGTGCATTTGCATACACTGTCCTCTGCCCAGAGGCCCTTCTGTAATACCTTTGTCAGTTAAAATCAAGTGTCAGCTCCCCGCTTCCTTGTGAGGTCTCCACAGCTAGATGGACTGTCCCCTTCCTTGGGGACCCACAGCATTAGCTCGAACCTTGCTTACTGCCCCGCCTACCTTAGTACTGCCACGGCTTCTCATATGGCTTCCTGTCTCCCCATTTTCCAGAGATACCTCTCAGTTTCTGGTTCATAGAGAACCCTTTCTCATTTTCCAAAATGTCTGTGCTCTGTGTTTTATATCATTTTAATCATGTCAGTGACTTAGTTTCTCTTTTTTGGTGGGGGAATCTGGAGATTTTATCATGTACTTAATCTGCCAACTTGAAAACAGAAGTATCAGAAGTATATGAGCAGATGAATAAATGGATAAATCCAGGAGGATACTCAGATGTTGGCACTGTTCTGGGAGGGCGCTGGAGGGAGAATGTTTTTCCGTAGAGCTCTGGATTTACACATCATCTCCCCACTCAGAGCCTTGGAGGGACGTTCATTACCTGTAGTGCTGAGGCCAGTGTACTCAGGCGATGGGTTGCTGACAGGGGAGGAGGGGGGCGGCACTTCCACTGACGCGGCAGACTTTGCTGGAGAAAATGATGGCACAGGTGAAGGGGTTGGCGGGGCAGCCTCTGTCAGGATTATCTCTTCTCGGACTTCTGCTGTGGGAAGAAGGGTGGATTCTTAGAGCCAAAGGTGAAGGCAAGTTATCCTTAAGGGACTTTTAAAAAGGAAATGTTCTTGTGGTATTTATCAAGTCACGTGCATGCTGTGTGCTCAGTCACTTCAGTCATGTCTGACTCTTTGCAACCCCATGAATTTTAGCCCGCCAGTCTCCTCCGTCCATGGGATTCTCCAGGCAAGAACACTGGAGTGGGTTGCCATTTCGTCCTCCAGGGGATCTTCCCGACCCAGGGATCTAACCCATGTCTCTTATATCTCCTGCATTGGTAGGCAGATTCTTTACCACTAATGCCACCTGGGAAGCCCCTATCATGTCACTCCTCTGATTAAAATCTTTGATGGTTTCCCATCATCATGGTGGCACACGAGGCAATTCCTGCATACACACATGCCCACTCTCAAGAAGGAAAAGACTGTTGGTTTCCCACCGTCTGACCTGTTCACCAAAACTAAATTCTCTGGGATGTGGAGCTGAAGAAACACAGAGCACAGACGTAAGGATACAAGTCAATGTGAGAAAGAGGGCACGTCCCAGTGAAGTGCCAGCTTACCCGTGCTTCCTTCTCCCTTCATGGCTCGCATGAGCTCGTTGGCCCGCTCCTGGCAGTGCAGCGATTCTAACAGGTAGAGCACGTAGTCATCAAACATCAAGTGAATTAGATGAAAAGATCCTGGTAAGAGGAGATCCAAATGAAAGGTAAGCCATCTCAGCTCAGGTGTGCCCTCTGGTCTGGTTGACAACACATTGAGCAGTTGTCTGACCACCTGTCCCAGACCCTATCTCCCGCTCAGGTACGAATCACCTTGTTGTCAAGAGTTTGCTCTCCTTTGCCATCTCCTCTCCTAGCCTGGGGTTTAGCATAAGGTTAAGTGTTGGAGAAGACTCTTGAGAGTCCCTTGGACGGCAAGGAGATCCAACCAGTCCATCCTAAAGGAAATCAGTCCTGAATATGCATTGGAAGGACTGGTGCTGCAAATGAAATGCCAATACTTTGGCCACGTGATGCGAAGAACTGACTCATTGGAAAAGACCCTGATGCTGGGAAAGATTGAAGGTGGGAGGAGAAGGGGATGACAGAGGATGAGATGGTTGGATGGCATCACTGACTCTAGGACATGAGTTTGAGTAAGCTCCGGGAGTTGGTGAAAGACAGGGAGGCCTGGTGTGCTACAATCCATGGGGTCTCAAAGAGTTGGACATGACTGAGTGGACTGAAGTGTCTCAATTAATAAATTGAGCAAGTGAGTCTCTTCCTTGCTCAATTTATTAATAGGACATCATCAAAAATGGCACCTATTGAGCCATCTGTCAAAATGCATCTGAGCTCCTCCACTCACACTGTCCTCATCCTTGTCCAGGCACTCTTTACTTTGTTCAGCATTTCTGGACATAGTGTCTTGCATTTTCCTCTCTTCCACAAGCTTCTGACTCCCATGACTAGACTGTAAGGATATCCACAGCAGGGACTTTGTCTTCTAACTCACTGGTGTCTACCAACGTATGTGACATAATTCTAGGACGATAATCGATGTTTTAAGTTAGCAACAAATGAATTATTTCCTTGAGTGTTTCTGAGACCTCTGTTTACCACATGGTGCTTACAAAAGGTATTGCTTGAAAAGACTAGGTATCCTTAAGTAGTAGTCTTCATCTTAAACTTAGAGTAGATTATTTCATAAAGAGGGATATGAACAATCATTTTGGAAGATTTTTCCAATGTGTCAGACTTTGTGCTCAAAATATTATATTCAGTAATTCAGTTTCTATAACCACTTTGTAAAAGTAGGAGCTTTTATTTCTGTTCTGCAAAGTCAAGTTGTTCAAGATGACAGCATACATTACTTCAAAACCCTCATTTCTTGCATGTTGTGCTGCCTCCATGGACATGGATCCACATGTGGGACGGTACTCCATATCTGCAGTTGGAGAGAGGGGCCAAGCCCTCATCTCTAGTCCCATGTTTCCACCTCTCAAAGGGACATTTCCACATGGATATCCTGCTGTCCCGTGAAGTGTCCAACACTTCTCACTGACCTCTCCTTCCCCCATTTCCCTTGCTTTTTTTAGGGGCCTTCTGAGACTCCCCAGCATTATTTATCTCGCGATCTGATCATCATCATCAACACCACTATGACTGCCATCACAGATTTATTGAACGCTCACTATATGCCAAGGACCTTGCTAAGCACTTAACAGAGAGTTCATTCTTTCAACAAAACTGTGAGATAGGTGGTATTATCCTCTCTTGTGCTGTACTCATTTGAAAAGACCCTGATGCTGGGAAAGATTGAGGGCAGGAGAAGGGGATGACAGAGGATTAGATGGTTGGATGGCATCACTGACTCAATGGACATGGGTTTGGGTTGACTCCGGGAGTTGGTGATGGACAAGGAGGCCTGGCGTGCTGCGGTTCATGGGGTCACAAAGAGTCGGACATGACTGAGCAACTGAACTGAACTGAACTGTGCTGTACTTAGTCACTTAGTCATGTCTGACTCTTTATGACCCCATGGACTGCAGCCCACCAGGCTTTTCTGCCCATGGGGATTCTTCAGGGAATGCTGGAGTGGGTTGCCATGCCCTCCTCCAGGGAATTTTCCCAACCCAGGGATTGAACCCCGGAGAAGGCAATGGCACCCCACTCCAGTACTCTTGCCTGGAAAACCCCATGGACGGAGGAGCCTGGTAGGCTGCAGTCCATGGGGTTGCTAAGAGTCGGACACGACTGAGCGACTTCACTTTCACTTTTCACTTTCATGCATTGGAGAAGGAAATGGCAACCCACTCCAATGTTCTTGCCTGGAGAATCCCAGGGACGGAGGAGCCTGGTGGGCTGCCGTCTATGGGGTCGCACAGAGTCGGACACGACTGAAGTGACTTAGCAGCAGCAGCAGCAGGGATTGAACCCAGGTCTCCTGCATTGCCGGTGGATTTTTTACCATCTGAGCCACCTGGGAAGCCCATTATACTCTCTTATGGATGAGGAAATGAGTCTCTTCATTGAAATTAAGCAGGGATTGGTCTCAGGTTGGTCTGGCTCCAAAACTCTGTTCCCCTTTCCCATATAGATCCATCCAGTTCAGTTTCCTCATAGCACAGATGGGAAGATTAAAGGATTTGGTCCTCAGAAGGGCCATGTGAGCTGGGTGCTATGCTTTTACAGGTCTCAGAAATAAGTTGATAAGGGCCAGTTTGGGGCTTTAGGATGGCGCTCCTCTTAGGTGGAATTTATTTTCTCCTTTTTAGTTGTACCTGGCTTCTTTGTGAACATGCACACACACACACACACACAACACCTTTCAGTTCAGATAGATTGATTCTTTTGGTCCAGAAATGCTACAGAATAAGATTCCTGGCTTAACGCTGAGGCCCCCAGATGCCCCCAGGTCATGCACATCTACTCCAGTCCCTCCACAGAGCTCCAGGACCATGTCCCCCATCTTGAACTTGGTCCCCATTCTTCCTCCATTCCCAGGGTGCTGTGTCTGTTCTTTGACCCCATTTGGAATTCAGAACGTTCAGGTGTTTTTGAGTCATTGTGAGATGCAGACTCCCACAACTAAACTTTCCATCCACTTTCCCAGAATGAGTCCTGTGAGCTGTAGGTAGAGCACGGTGGGTAACCGCGTGGGGCTGGATCAAACTGCCCAGGTTGAACTCCGGCTCTGCTACTTAGTAAGATTTGGATGAGTTGCTCCTTGGAAATGTTAGAAACAAAACCAGCCATTTACTGAGCTCTTGCTCTGTGGCAGCCACTGGGTTAACTGCTGGAAATTTACTACTGCATTAATCCTCATCACAAACATTTGAGATGATTGATACCCTCCTTCTACAAAGGAGGAAATTGAGGCTCAGATGGGTAAAGTTAACTGTCCAACGTCACACAGTTATTGTCAGACATGGGACTTGAACCCAAGTCTGACTGATTCTGAAGTTGTTCTTCAATCAGTTATGCAATAAGGTTCTCTGAGAGGGGAATAGTCAACTCTATTTTACAGAGGTGCCATAATGAAGAAAAGTACATGTGCTTAATGAACAGTGGCTAAGGTCTCTTTTGCTAGTAATGTTCTAAGATTAGAACATTCTAACGTTCTAAGTCCTATGGTGTGACTGTTCCATTCACAGAGTCAAAGAAGTCAAAAGACAGCAGCGTATACCAAAAAGTTCCAAAGGCTCTCCACAATGAAGAAGTATTTGCTGAGATGTGGCTCTAAGTCAACAAGGATAGACAGAAAGACATTATGAAACTGAATTAGAATGGAAAACCCTAGATAATAAAAATGGGTTTAGTAGTTTTAGCACAGACAGGCACCTCGGATCATCTACACAATACTCCTGTCTAATAGATAAAGAAACAAGATTTGATGAAGTGAAGACACTAAGATCACCCTCGTAGAAAATATCAGAGCTAGGCTTGGAGGCCAGTACTCCAGGGGAAGTGTTGATTTGGGGATTTAATCTCTCCTCCTAATGACTCTGATCAGCTACCCAACTGGTCTGATAATTTCAATCATCCCTCAAACAAGTAAAGTTTGTAGAGCTACTGCTGCTCGCTCACCACTGTGATAAGTGCTTTGAGTACAAAGGAAACTTCAAGCTCAGTCACTGACTCCACAAAAGCTACAGTGTCCTTGGTGAGCAGAAATCCATCCTTAAGATTATTAGGCAACAAGCAGTTCAGTGCCAGGGTGTCATGACATGGGAGCAGTTCAATTAGAAGGGAGGAAAGAGAAAAAGGAGATTCAGAAAGACTGATGAGAGGAAGAAGAGGGGAGGGAGAAGGAAAGATAGAAACATCAAAGACAGACAGGAGAGAGGCAATTACAGCTAACATTCCTGCTTTATTTCTTCCCTTAGCACTTAACACATCTGCTATTCTATAGACTGAATTTATTTATCTTTATTATGTGCCTCCCTACATTAGATTGTAAGTGCCATAAAAGGAAGGAATTTTATGTCTTTTTATCTACCCCACCCCCACCCCCTACAGTGTTCTACACTCAGCATCTAGAATAGTGTCAGGCACAGTGGAGGCTCCATGGTTATTTGTTAGACAAATGAATGAAATGAGTAAGCACTGACCACTTACCATATGCACCGTGCTAAGCCCTTTTAATTTTCCAACAACACTGTGAATAAGATATTATCTTCAGTTAACACATGGGGAAATGAAAGCTCAGAAGATTTTAAAGCACTTGCCTAAAGTTACAGAGCTATTGAGCATTGGAGTCTGTTATGGAAAAAGGTTTTAGGATACAGACAAAAGGAGATTGTTGTTGTTATATGATGACATAGTTAATGCCATCTTATAGAATCAAAGCACTGCTTTTTCTTCTGAAAAATTTCAAACATACGGAAAAGTATAAATAATTTTAAGA
Organism: Bos indicus x Bos taurus; assembly: GCF_003369695.1. Classification (NCBI taxonomy): domain Eukaryota; kingdom Metazoa; phylum Chordata; class Mammalia; order Artiodactyla; family Bovidae; genus Bos; species Bos indicus x Bos taurus. Next base: position 50,216,919 of record NC_040080.1, read on the forward strand.
GAATTCCCTGGCAGTCAGGGGTTAGGATTCCACACTTCCTATGCAGGGAGCTTGGGTTTGATCCCTGGTTGGGGAACTAAGATTTCACATGCTGCATGGGAAGGCCCCCCCGCAAAAAAGAGAGAGAATTTTAAAATGAACACCCAGTGTACTCAACACTAAGCTCTATAAATTTTTAACATTTCACATATTTGAATTTTTTTTAATTGAAGATAAAAATGAAGCCCCAGTGTTCCCTTCCTTAACATGCTCTGACACAGCGTGCCCTTATGTAATTACTGTCTCAAATCTGCCATTTATTGTTCAAACACATTTCTACATACATTTATATATCCACAAAAGCAAATGATATTGTTTTTTATTTTCAAACTTGATAGAAACGGTACCATATTTTACAGAGCATTCTGCAACCTGCCCTTGATACCTTGGGTTTTTAAAGATCTATCCACACCGAGGCGCATTGCTCTTGCTTAATGGCCATGGCCATTGTGTGACCATAGCACGATTTATTTGTCCATTCTCCTGTTGATGGAATTTAGGTTATTTACAGTTTTGACTACTGGAAACTGGCTCTAATGAGTCTCTTTTTTTAATTTCTGTACCTGTTTAGGACCAGAGGTAGAATCTCTGGGTCCAAGAGCATCTACATTCTTGTCTTATGAGGTAGTGCCAAACTGCTCACTAGTATTTTTCACACCCTTACTGGTAGTGTAGTTAATACAGTATTTGCCATCTGAAGGGCGTGAAATGTTACTGTCTTTATGTTGCAGTACCCTAATTTTTAGAGAGGTGCAACCTCTTTTCATATGATTATTTCCATTTGAATTTACTTTTCTGTGAACTGTCTATTCATGTTCTTTACCCATTTTTCTATTAGGGTATTTTTTTTTGAAGATTGTATTTAAATTATTTATCACATTATTTTCCAAACACGAACAGGGTACATGTAAATAATACTTTCAAATTTTTTCCCTTGAAGGCCTTAAAATAATTTTTGTTAGAATTATTTTACTGACACCTTTCTGTTGCTATTATGAATGCAAAATATAAATATGGACATATAGACTGATACATAGAGATAGCTATTTTCTGTTTAATGGTAAGAGTGCTAAAGATTTTTTTAAAACTGAAGTCAGTAACCTGCCTGAATTCTTATTTGTTCTGTTAGTTTGTAGATTATTTTTTGTCAGCCATCATGACATCTATAAAGACGATTTTGTGTTTTCCTTTCCCATTCTTATATTTCATTTCCTTTTCTTGTTGCATTTGCTAGCACCTCCAGTACATAGCTATCAGAAACAGTATTAAAAAGCATTTGTTTCTTATTCATGACTGAAATGGGAAAACTTCTAAAGTTCCACCACTTAGTATACTGTTTTCTGCAGGTTTTTAAAATACTCTTTAACATATTAAATGAATTCCCTTCTGTTCCTAGTTTGCCAAGAGTTTTTAAAAGTTATACTTGAGAGCTGAATTGTATCAAATACATTTTTTCCTCTGTATCTATAGATGTTCATATAATTTTTCTCTTTTAACAGGGAAGACCTTTAATTTGTAATGTATGTTAATGAGTAATTTTCTGACTTTGAATCATACTTGAATTCTTGGCATTTTACTCATCAACCATGATTTTTAAAAAATTTGCCCTGGATTTGATCTGCTAGTATTTTATTCATATATATAGATGAATATTTTCATCTATATTTATGTGTGGTTGAGTCATAATTTCCTTTTCCTCTACAGCTCTTCTAAGTTTTTGAAGCTGAGATTATATCAGCTTTCCTTCTTTTGTTTTTATTCTCTAAAACACTGATTTTCATGTTAATTTTCATAAACTAAGGATTTTATGCTTCTTAAGGGTTTAGTAAAAGTTGCAGTTTATGCCTGATTGTTTTGAGGGAAGAGATCTTTTCATTTACTGTGATTATTAGTTGATCTTATTTCTAGCATCTTATTTCATGTTTTGAGTTTATATTTTTTCTAAACTTCCTTTATTTTCTTAATTCTTGTCAGTTAAATTTTCACATTTTTCCATTTTTCTTTGGCAAATTACGATTCTATTCTTCTAGTGATGATTCTATATCCTACACACCTATTAAGTCCAAACTATACATTCGTTTCAACAAAATCTAAAGTTATATAGTATTTCAAGACAAAGACCTTTAGCATACTCTAACTATTCCTGAAAGATTCTCTCCCCACTTCCCTGTGTTTTATTGTTTCCTACAGTTTAATTTTACCTTTTTATAACACACAACAAAAGTTTTTAAATTACAATCAAAAGTTACTTAAATTTGCTTATATATTTTAAAATTTCTTTCATCTTAAATATGGCCCCCAAATTCTTTAACAAACCTTCCTGGGAAAATTGTGTGTGTTGTGCGGGGGGGCGGAGGGGGTGGGAGGTGGTCTATGCACTTCTTTCAATCTCGGGAGGTTTGTGACTGCTTTTATCACCAGAGCAAGGGTAGTGACACTTTCGCTTCTGAGACTGAGTTGTAAGAGGCATTGTCGCTCCCTCCTTGGCACACTTGTTCAGGGGGCCTGAGCCTCCATGAGAGAAGTTGAACTGTTCAGAGGCCACCGTGCTGTGAGCACACAGCACGGAAAGTGAGCCGCACAGAGAGGCCATTTGAGTGCACCCTGATCCGCTGTCCTAGGCTCCAAATCATCCCAGCCCAGGCACTAGACACCTGAGGATTCCAGAGGATTCCAGCCTCCAGCTGGGTGAGCTCCAACTTTTGAGTCCTCCCATCTGAGGTCCCAGATATCACAGAACAGAGGCCAGCCATCCCTGCTGGACTCTGAGGTCCCAGACATCATACAGCAGTGACCAGCCATCCCTGTGTTCACATTCCTGACACATCGAATCTGTTGGCATAATTTTGTTTTAAACCACTACACTTTTGGTAAACAACAATATCTAGAACATTGCTATTTCTTGCATCCCAGAACTTAGTGATGGTTTTATTTTTCTTCTTATTGAAATGTACCCTTTAATTTTTTAAAGTGAAGTTCTACAGGCGCCACAGTTCTCTGAGTTTTTGTATAACTGAAAATATCTTTGCTTTGCCCTCACTTTTCAATAATGGTTGACAGTTCTTTGTTCTCAACACTTGTCTTCTGGCATCTCTTATTACTCATGATCATCTAATTATTGTTCTTTTCTCTCATAGCTTAATTTTTTTTTTTATTCCATCAATATGGCTTTAGAAAAACCATCAACGAGGGGTAAACAGTTTATCTAGCCTTTTTCATGCCATGCATCTGAGCCCAGGATATTTGTCTTAATTATGGTAATTGAGAAAGCATGGCTTTTGTGGCAAGGCAGATCTGATTTTGAAACAGAGCTCTGCCACTTACCATATTGATTTTGGGCAAGAAAATCCTCCATCTCAGTAAAAAGATACCTATCATTGTCTGCCTTGCAGAGTTGATGTGAGAATTAAATGGTACTGTGTGCTTCCTACACACTTGTCAAAAAGAGTAGCGTTATCTTGCTTTTGCTTCCTGTTCTATCACAGCTTCCTTGTCTGTTATATTGAGGCACTGCTAGTGGACCTCATAAGTTGTGAGAATTCAGTGAGAAAGTGCCTAATATTGTGTCTAGTGTATATTAGGCCCTGAATAAACATTACTTTGTTTTTCTTATTACTATTTGGCTGAAGAAAGTTAGAAGAAGCCTTAGCAGTGTGGCCCTAGCGGGGGAGCCCCTAGCGGGGGAGCTCAGCTCAGTTTGCTGTATATTCTGGGCAAGCCCCGTCTCCTCTCTGGGTTTCTGCTTTTTCTCTCCAATACAGGGAAAGCAATTCCTGCCTCCTGGAGCTTGGAGGGCTTGTGAATGACATTTTGAAGGTCAAGATTCTGCAGTTTAGCAGGTTCTGGGTAAGAGAGCCAGGCCAGGACATCCAAACCTTGAGAAGTAGTCTGGAGGCTCCGTCCGTCACAGTCACTTGGCCTGGGAGCTGCTCCCATGTGGCTTCCCTGCCCTGCCTGAGCGGGTGAGCTTTGACTCTAGGCCAGGACAAAAGTGTGTAGAAAGGTGAAAACTTGGGAAATGATACGCAGCCCCACCCCCTTAGCCTTCAAATCCAAGGCAGCTTTCCACACCATTTCATGCTGAAGCACTTCCGGGGACTATGTTTGCCTTCTGGATGTTCCCAAACAGTGAAAACAGGGGCATCTGGTGAAAACCCAGAGTGAAAGGGTAAAGACACCTGCCTGCCTCGGGAGCCAGGTATCCTAGGAACTGGACTCAGAGCAGTCAACCGCAAATGCATTGTTGTTGTTGTTGTTTAAATGGAGTCTCTAATTTCCTCAGCTCCATTAGGATGAAAAGTTCATTGCCCACCACCCTACCTTTGCTGACTAATTTTGCTAGAAAGTGCTGCTTGCAGCAAAGAAAGAAAGTCTGGCTACTTTAGTTCACAGCATAGGCTCTTTCAGTGAAAAGGAATTAGGGAGAAAAGAGTGAAAAGGAATTAAGGAGAAGAAAGGAGTCAACTACCTTTGAAAGAGGCTCTTCTGGGAAGAGGTGATAGAGTCCCTGCGGGATCATTGTGATATTCCACACGATCATTGTGACGGTCAGCCTGCTACGCGGACACACAAACGCCCGCACCATTCACAGGGCCAGGATCGTGTGGGAGTTATAAGATATATAGAGCTGGCCCCTGCGGCTGGGGGTGGGGCCAGGGAACAGAGGGCTCTTTTTCCTAATTAGCTGTTTTTATACAGGGAACACATGACCCAAACACAACCACCAACTGTGTCTTTGACATATACAGGCAGAAAGGGGGAGCTGGGCTTTTGTCTGCCGCAAATTCTTTCAACTTGCCTGTCACCCCAAGCCGCAAAACTCAACAATGAGTCGGATGAGCAGGACCATTTCAGAGACCTTGCTAAACGGACTTGGAGACAGGTATTATTTCCATCTGTTCAGGGTTGAAAAATACAGTAAACGTGAAATTGGGTTCATATCTTTTTCCTTTCCTTTTCTAAAAGTTTTGTGACCATTCTTTGCCATTTGCCTGAGTTTCCAGTGTATCCTAGAATAGTGTATGGTTCAAAAAGAAACAAACACATTTTAAGGAATAGTTTTTCTTAGTACTTATTCACTGAACTCTCATTGTTCTACTGTCCATAACATCGACTGTTAACTTAGTAAATACAAATGGATTTCAAAGACTATTACAACGTCAACTACATTCTCTATCTAATGAAGGGTATTTGATAATATAGTCAGTTTAAGAATCAGCAAATTGAAGCATAAGATATAAAGCAAGGAGAGGATGCTTGCTTTGTGGATGTGTATATATTTATTTGTGTGGCATCGTTCATTCTTTGATTCTAAAACAATGAAAAAATCTTGAGTATTTTTTACCCATTGGCTTAACTGAAAGCAGTTATGCACAAATGGTTTTCCCAGAGCCAGAGGTAACATGTGCTAACACTAACTATGCTGAACTGGAAGTCATCAAAATGCCGTGTCTGATGTCACTGCCCAGGTAGCGGTCACCAGAGCATTTCCATACACAGCTCAAAGAGAATTTCCATCTGTAGCCATGGTGCAGGCAGGTTCAGAGAACTTCCCAATGCTGAGATTAAAGAAATCCACAACAAAACACTTCTCCAATTGGGTAAACACAGTCTTTCACGGACAGAGCTGTTTAGAAAAAATAGTGCATTCTTTGTTTCAACACATATTCACCATGTTGTATAGCACAACTGGAAAATACTGACAAGACCATAAAAAAAATAGATGGAAAAGTGTCAGATTAAACCCAGAGCAAAGCCCAGAGCTGATTGGCTTAATTGGAGATAATGAGAAGCAAAAATCACATTTCTACTTGCAAAGTTAAACAGAGAACAAGGTAATTACCCTGAAAATTTACCAACAGCCCTTTGCTGAAATGCCTAGAAAATTGAAGGCCAGAGCGGTTTTGAGATTTCAAATGTCTGGATAATGCCTAGAAGTCCTACGTCACTTGTTTAATGATGACCTGAACTCCGTGCATATGCCATTCTTTCTAAGGAAACATAATATTCCCCCCAAGTCAGTGATTAGGTTCTTGCCCACAGACTATTAGAAGCACCTCTGGGCAGAGATTTCAAGTTCCGTTAACACTGGAAAACAGAAGACAAGGACTTGGGGTAGGGATGTCTCCTGGAGGTGGTGCAAACCCAAGGGGTCAGGAAAGCAAAGGGGAAAATGAATGCAGAAGTCCTTCACGAGGGATCAGACCAGGGCATGTCATCAAAGAAACTTGTCTACCCACCGCTGGCCTGTCAGTCAAGCCATTTGCAAATGTTTGGACTCAGGGGCTTCTTCATGTGCCCAGTCTTGGCATATCCACACTATGAAACTTGTCAAAATAGTCCTGTAAAAGTAGCCATGACTGGGGCTTCCAGAAAAAGGGGAGCACAGCCATTGCTATTTACTCCTCTTTAAACTCAAATAGTAGTGTGTGCCAACCTCTCATCTTCAGATATGAATACTTCTCCTTTAGCATGCAATGCCATCTTTCTCCCTGAAAGTCCTAACATCATGTCCCCCAGAACAGAGGATGTTTCCGGGTGCTGTCGTTATGGTCTCAGAGACAACAAGACCATGCCTAACTCTGGAGAGATGGACTGGATCCATGGAGCCCAGAGAAGACGTTTTTGGTTTGGAGGGGGCTGGGGTGGACTTACCGAAGCTGGGGGCACTGTGCAAGGTCATGTCCCGGATCACCCTTGTGCCAAAACAGGACCACATCAAGAGAAACTGCTGGGCCACCTTCTTCAGCGATCCTTGTCTCTTGGCAGCCACCTAAGAGAGAGTGAACAGCTCTAAGAGTGGTTGATTTGATTTTCACTTATTATTCTTTTTTATAAAAAATGACAAGAAGGTTTATGGGTCTCTAAGTTTAATGTCATGGAACGGTGGTTTTTGACTTTTGATTTTTAGCAGCAAAAGTACACTCTAAGAAATGAAATCTTAAGTCAAGACTCAATGTGTACAACAGAAAAAAGAGATTCTGGCCTGGTTGAGCCAGGGGAGGGAGCCTCAGAGTCTTGCCTCCTTTGAGTCTCTTTGCTGCCTACCTCCAAAGGGTGGGGGGGTGGGCAAGTTTTGTTTTGGATCCCTAGGGCTCTGAGGCCACCGAGGAAACACTCAGCTAGCTTGCTGCTGGCGACCCAAGTGCCACCAACAAGAGTGATGGACTGCCATACAGGGCCGGGACCTTCCGCTCAGCTGACCCACCTTCACAACACACCGGTCCACCATGGTGTCCAGCCACTCGATGTAGGACTCAATGGGAGACTGTTCCTCCAGGAGGTGGTCAAATTCCTGATACACTGTCAAATAAAGGAGAGCCCCCCACACCATGCAGTTGGGTTTAAACAGAGAAACATTCAAAGATTTAGAGAATACACCCCGACTTATCTTTCCAGGCTCATCTTCCATGCCTAGGAACACTTTCAACCATGGCCACCCCCAGCTTACTTGCCATTCCTTTAAACCTCTGCTTGGATTGTTTCAGTTCAGTCAGTCAGTTCAGTTGCTCAGTCGTGTCCGACTCTTTGCGACCCCATGAATTGCAGCACGCCAGGCCCCCCTGTCCATCACCAACTCCCGGAGTTCACCCAGATTCACATCCATTGAGTCAGTGATGTCATCCAGCCATCTCATCCTCTGTCGTCCCCTTCTCCTCCTGCCCCCAATCCCTCCAGCATCAGAGTCTTTTCCAATGAGTCAACTCTTCGCATGAGGTGGCCAAAGTTCTGGAGTTTCAGCTTTAGCATCATTCCTTCCAAAGAAATCCCAGGGCTGATCTCCTTCAGAATGGACTGGTTGGATCTCCTTGCAGTCCAAGGTACTCTCAAGAGTCTTCTCCAACACCACAGTTCAAAAGCATCAATTCTTCCACGCTCAGCCTTCTTCACAGTCCAACTCTGACATCCATACATGACCACAGGAAAAACCATAGCCTTGACTAGACGGACCTTTGTTGGCAAAGTAATGTCTCTGCTTTTGAATATGCTATCTAGGTTGGTCATAACTTTCCTTCCAAGGAGTAAGCGTCTTTTAATTTCATGGCTGCAGTCACCATCTGCAGTAATTTTAGAGCTTGGATTGTTTAGTCCATCACAAAACAGCGGAAATGATCCTCCTGTGAAATTCTATTTACCCTCTTATGCCCCCTTTCAGCAGAGCTGATCATTCTTCCTCTATATTTCATAGCCCTTAATTATTTGTATTCTTACCTTCAGTATATCTTGAAGAGCCCTTTGTTATAGTTAGCGGTGTTCATGGGTGTATCCCCCTGCTATCTCTTTGTCTGATATCTTTATTAGCTGGTGCATTCCCTGTGACATAGCTCTTATCCAGCAAGTGCTTGCTTGTGCAAACAGGCCAGACACATGCTAATGCTCTCTTGCACTCTCTCAGCACATCTGATCATTCAAATGTTTCTGAACCATGATGGTATTGGCCAAGTAGCTGAACCAGCCTCTTAGTGCTTGACATGTAGCAGATGCTTAACAAATATTTGTGGAGTAGAGGGACCAATCTCTGGGCTTTCAGTTTCCACATCACTAACAGGAGGATAATCGTTATCACTTCACAACCTGTCTTCAGGCACGAGTCAAACAACTGAATCTAGAAAGATTTTGCAATCACTGGAGCACTGTAGAAAGTAGAGACATTGCTGTGATGATCTCCAATCAAAAACAACATCTTTTATTATATTTTTTGTGTATTTTTGTTTGTGGGGCTCGATAAATCAAACCATAATTCAGGAACCACACATTCCTACAGTTTTCATTTGTCAGCAATTTTTGTTGTTCCATTTTCCAGGACCAACCAATCTACTCTACTTTACTTGTGATAGCTTCTGCAAGAGGTTGGCTTGCAGGACCCAAAGTCAAATACTTCAGAACGAGAAAAGACTTTCCAAACCCATTTAGTTGATCTGTGTCATTTTCGAGATGAGGATGTCTCATGTCTATGTCTAAGAGGCTATGTTTAAGAGGTCAAATGACCCCCTCAGAGTCAGAGGATGAGTTGGTGGCAGAACAGGAACTGGCACCACTTTCTCTTTGGTGACACTTTCCCCTTCCTGGCATGGTCTGTGTGCCCAAGCTACTGTGCTTCAATCAATGATGATATGATGATAATGATCATGGTTGCAGTGAAAGTGTTAACTGCCAACATTAACTGAGTGCTTGCCGCATGCCAGGTACTGCCCTAAAATGTTTTATATGGACACACCCTCTAAACTGAGACAACCTCCAGCATGTATGTGAATGTCACGAGGCCAGAACCGAGAACAGTGCCTGATACTTGGTAGCTGCTCAAATGTTTGTTGGAAGGATGAATGGCCCCCAGAGGTAGGTACTGTTATTACTTCCCTCTTTGACAAGTGAGGAAACAGAGGCACTCAGAGATGAGTGACTTTCCAAAGGTTTCACCTCTGGTTAGAGGCAAGTTTCAAACACAGTGGGACTCAAGCACTTGCCTTGCAACCTCTTCACCACACTAGCTCTACACTATGTACCAAGAGCAAGGCACACATTGTCCCATTTAATCTCTTTGCATTATCCCCATTTTACAGATGTGGTAGCCAGAGTCCACCAGAGCCAACATTTGACTTAAGGTCTGTCAGGCATCCCAACCCTATGTTCTCATCGCAGCACCACTTAACACTCCTTCTAATCAGCATGCTCAAATCCTTATGTGCACTTTTTAATTGAAGGTAAATGAGCATCCCCTGCCAGCATCTACATCATGGACATCATGGTAACCCCCTCAAGCAAGAATCTGAAGACTTGTCAATTGGTTGTAAGGGAAGAAGAGTTCAGTACACACTTGCCCCTGGTCCTTCTCAGACTGCCCTTGGTCCAGCTCGCTGTGTTCAGGGACTGATTTCCCAGCTGTCTGGAAGGAGCAAGGGTGAACCCATGTGCCAGGCCATCTGCCTTCAGGCTTCCTCAATCTCCCGCATCCTGTCACTGCATCACTTAGTATATTCCCTCTGGTAAAACTCATCCATTTGGAAGGGCTTCCCAGGTAGCACTAATGGTAAAGAATCTGCCTGCCAAAGCAGGAAACATAAAAGACATGGATTCAACCCCTGGGTTGGGAAGATCCTCTGGAGGAGAACATGGCAACCCATTCTAGTATTCTTGTCTGGAGAATCCCATGGACAGAGGAGCCTAGTGGGCTATAGTCCATGGGGTTGCAAAGGGTCAGACATAACTGAAGTGATTTAGCATGCACACAAGCAACCATTTGGAAATTACTTCTTTGACTTCTGATTTGCCATTAGCTCTAAGCTCCATGTGGGAAGGGCAGTGTCTATCTTATTCACTGCTCTCTGCTTAGCATCTAGCCCAGTGTTCAACCCAGGACAGGCATTCAGTAAGTACCAGGTGGCTTGACCTAAACTTCATTACGACTCCCTTCCTCTGCTGCTGTTGCTGCTGCTAAGTCATTTCAGTCGTGTCCGGCTCTGTGCGACCCCAGAGACGGCAGCCCACCAGGCTCCCCCATCCCTGGGATTCTCCGGGCAAGAACACTGGAGTGGGTTGCCATTTCCTTCTCCAATGCAAGAAAGTGAAAGTGAAGTCGCTCAGTCGTGTCTGACTCCTAGCGACCCCATGGACTGCAGTCCACCAGGCTCCTCTGTGCATGGGATTTGCCTGGCAAGAGTACTGGAGTAGGTTGCCGTTGCCTTCTCCGCCCTTCCTCTAGAAGAATACAAAGATTCAAAGGGCAACATTTTGCCCCTAGCCTAAGAAAACAAGAAGTGTGTACGCGTGTTAAGTCACTTCACTCATGTCTGACTCTGTGCGACCCTATGGACTGTAGCCCGCCAGGCTCCTTTGTCCATAGGATTCTCCAGGCAAGAGTCCTGGAGTGGGTTGCTGTGCCCTCCTCCAGGGAAGAAAACAAGAAGAGAAAGGCCCAACAGGTTCTTTCCAGGAGAGGCAGTAGTGATCTGCATGCTGCTCCAGCAGAGGCTCAGCGCCTGGCCCCAAAACAAGCAGTGGTGATTGTATGTTTCCCTATGAGTCTGGGTTACAGTTTCTTCCCCCACGAAAGCTGGAGAGAGGAGAAGAGAGCTGAGTCCAGTGCTGCTAGGAATGGTGAGCAGAACCAGGAAGCTGGATCACTCTGGGCTCTCACCCCTCTGGTTTGGTCCTCCACAAACTTTGCTGGGCCCCTCCTCCACACCTGGCCCTGTGTGAGGCCCTGGGGGCACGACCATCTGGGTACAGATAGAAGGCAATGGCACCCCACTCCAGTACTCCTGCCTGAAAAATCCCATGGACAGAGGAGCCTGGTAGGCTGCAGTCCATGGGGTCGCTAAGAGTCCGACACGACTGAGCGACTTCACTTTCACTTTTCACTTTCATGCATTGGAGAAGGAAATGGCAACCCACTCCAGTGTTCTTGCCTGGAGAATTACAGGGACAGGTGGGCTGCCGTCTCTGGGGTCGCACAGAGTCGGACACGACTGAAGCGACTTAGCAGCAGCAGCACTGTTAGGGTGCTCACAGTCATGCTCTCCAATGCCTTCTAGAAGGAAAAACAGGACAGGGAGCATGACTGTAAAAACTTGGAATGGTCCTAGAACATCTGAAGCTTGCCCACATCTCATTATTTTTGTCTGCGCTGGCATGCACTAGTGCATGGTAGGACACGGAGACTAGACCTGGGTTCCAGGTTCAGCTCTGCTGCCTTGGGCAAGGTTCACTGGCTCAGGGAGGCTCAGTTTGCTCATCTGTAATATGGGGGTGATAAGCGAATCTCCCCTCAGGACCTGGCATAAACTAGGCAGTCTATCAGCTGAATTATGATTTTAGTGACAATCTCTAACATTCTCAACAGGGGAAAGCAGGCTGGAGGCTGTTGCAGAGGAAGAAATATGAGCCTGAGAGGAGCTCCGAGGTCGCGAGGAAAGAAACTCATATGTTAAGGATGGTGGTGTTCTGTAGTCCTCCCATGTCCTCTGCTGCCAAGAACAGCAACCCGACCATATCAGGATAATATCTGGAGCAATAGTCTCCCAGTCTTTGCCCACAGGGGTCACAAGTTCACAGAAGTAAGTCACCATCCACTTCCTTCTCAGATATCTACTGTGATTGACAGGTTCACCTGCCAATATGTGGGCTGACTCCCATGACTCTCCATGGAAAAGCAGGCAGCACATCCAGTTACCTCCAGGCTGACGTTCGCCAAGAGAGGTGCCAAGCTTTGTTCCTCATTTGTTGATGCCACCCAGGGAATGGCAGCTGGCACCGAGGGTCCTGTGTGGGGCCTTCTGCCTGATGTGTCCTGCCCGATATCCCAGAACCCATTTTCCCCAGCAATGTGGACCCATGTCCTTGTAAATCAACCGGCTCCTCCCCCTGGGCCAACCCCTTTAACAGGAACAACAGGAGGGGAGGGATGGGATCCCAGGGAGAAGGACTGGGTGGGAGTGCCACTTTGTTTACCAACATACTCTTTCTTTTTAAACAAATAAAAAGACACACGCCCTGGTGGAGCATCTTACACTGGATGATGAGCTTCCGGTGCTCATCACGAGTGTCCTCCATGGTGTAAAGGGTTTGCTTGGTAATGCTGTTGAGGTCCACGTTCCTCCAGTCTTCCAGCATTTGGAACGTGATGTCTGCACTGTGGATCACTGTTCGAGATGCCTGGAAATCCAATCCAATCAACTCATTAGCTCATGGGTTGTTAGATTCAAACCCTTCCCCTTATTTTCTTTCAGTTCTTTTTAATGAATCTACTCATGGGGCTTCGCTAAGTGCTTTGAAATTCAAGAAAACTCAGAAGATGAGTCTGTAACTTGGAAGATCTGTATACTGTCTTCTGTGGCTCTCTCCTCATGTCTCTGTTTATAAGAAACGACTCCCCGGTGGCCTAGGTCAAAACAAACCTGCTATTCCCCACACCTCCTCCCTCCCACCCTCCCACTCCAGCTTTGGTCTTGACCTGGTGCAACAGTGGGATGAGGCCCAGAGATCTGTCAGCCTCCTGATGGGAGCTTGTTGGGTGAGAGCTCTGTGTTTAACAACCCATGTCTCTAGCACCTGAGAATTGACAGGCTCAGATTTTGAAAAGGTCCCACTACCCTTGGGACTATGATAGATTTCAACCTCAGAAATGTTGCAAGGTGTATTTTTCATCTAAATACATTCTGAAGCAGTTTATGGTCTACGTTTTTGTTTTTCGGTTTTTATGTGACTATAATGACTAAAACAAAGATGAATAATTGAGATAGAAGAAAAGGAAAACTATACCTTACAGCTCAGTGGTTTGTTAATGTAAGTCTGAATGTGAGTGTGTATGTGTGTTTAATCTGTGGCTTCCCCAGCAATCCTCATAGTAGAATTTAAATTTGAGAGCTGGAACAATACTCGGAACAATAGTTGGAACTAGCAAGTTGGAACAATACTGATAAAAGCAAAGAAAAACATTTCCAGAATCATTTCCTTTCCTTGCATGTTTTCAAAAATGTCTTTAATGAAACAAGATTTCAAAGACACGTGGACCTGTTAAGTCTCCTAATGCTTGTGAATTTCCAATCAGATGTAAATACTGACAGCCCCTTTTACACGCAGACTGTCCGAGTACAGGTAAAATCTTCCTCATATCAATGTAGAATGCTTTGAAGGACACAGGCGTTGGGTTGATTTCTAATGATAATGAGAACAACTGAATATGGAAATTTCAGATTCTGGATTGAAACATACTGAGTTCAAATCCTGACCTTGCTGCTGACCAGCTGATTGATCAGAGGCAGGCAAGGAGATTAATTTCAGTTTCCTGACCTCTAAAATAGAGATATAATAGTATGCATCTCTTTAGGAGGGCCATTGTTGGATATTCCTTGGGGTAATGTTTGCAAGGTGCACATTTCAGGGAGTAAGAGCCCAGTAAATGGGCCTTCTGTCATGCAGGTCAGTTCTCTTTGTTGGGAGGGCACTGACACCTGAGGGGCCTTTGCACTGACTGCTCCTGCTGCTGGAATGTTCTTCTCTCGCCCTGCCCTGGCCTCCTGGCCATCATGTATGTTCCAAGTGAAGTGTAGCACCCATGCAGAGGCCTTCTCTAGCCGCATCATTTGAATAGGATCTAAAATGCCCGGTTGTCCTCTATTTCCACTCACTTTCCTTCATAACACTTACCACGTTTTATTATTTTGGTGTTTTTTTTTTTTTCTCCTGCTGAGGCCAGGTGTCTGGCACACAGTAGGCACTCAAAGGATTTTGTGGGATGAATGGCTGAGATATGAATGCCAAATTGCCCGCTTAGTGTATCCAGAAGGGCCTGAATATTTGGCTCTTGGTTTTAAGTATCTGGCGGTGGGGGCATTTGGTCAGATGTTGTTTTGTCTGACTTGCTTTGTGTATGTTTAGGAAAGCTCGCCGGGATATTAGCTGAGATGTTACATGATGTCTCATCCCCCTCACTAATCCTGATCCTTTGGGTGGTCCAGGAATGTGTCTGGTGGCTGTCCAGTGAAGATGGGAAAGGTAGCAATTGCTGATTAACTTACATACAGTCTGTCTGGAAAGTGGAGAGAGTGTGTCTGTGTGTGCACATGAGCATGTAGGCTGTTGTGGGCACACAAGTGGATGCTTTTACTACCTGGCACATTAAAAGGTCAAGCCTTTCCACCCTTCCTAAGTGTCTAGTTCTATGTCCTAACTGCTACTGCTAAGTCACTTCAGTCGTGTCCGACTCTGTGTGACCCCATAGATGGCAGCCCACCAGGCTTCCCCGTCCCTGGGATTCTCCAGGCAAGAACACTGGAGTGGGTTGCCATTTCCTTCTCCAATGCATGAAAGTGAAAAGTGAAGGTGAAGTCGCTCAGTCGTGTCCAACTCTTAGCGATCCCATGGACTGCAGCCTACCAGGCTCCTCCATCCATGGGGTTTATCTAGGCAAGAGTATTGGAGTGGGGTGCCATTGCCCTCTCCGTCTATGTCCTAAAACCATATCTATTTCCCTGATATGACCCTAAGATTGTCTCTTCCAAGCTGGGGAATAGAACCAGAAGACAGTCACCCTCAGAAATATGACAATGCTTCTTTTTTTCCTTTTTAAAAGAATACCTCAAATCAATTAATTTTATATACACATTAAAATATTTTATATTTAATAAATATGTAAGCTACAAAGACAAAAATGACAATTCCCAAAACCCAATACCCATGATGAATATGACTTTCCATGAGCTAGAATTTACCATCCTTAATGGCTGGAAATGTTTGCTTCTATCACATTGCTGATTTTGTTATTATAAAATTATTATTGTTTTTGTTTAAAAAGATACACATCTATGCAATATACATTTAGCAGAAAATATTTAACAAGAAACTTTTGATCTTTATGGGTAGCTGTTACGTGTTTAGTGATAATAATGGAACCCTCAGGCTTATGTCGAGTCCATCCTAAAACCTTTTGATGGAGAGGGGTAGGATTTGAAAACTAACCCTGGCAGTGTTTGTTAATATTCATCTTATTTCCTGAGTCCCATCCATCTGTGAGGCTCTACCCTACCCCAGAACAGTGCCCCGGGGTGGCCTCTGTGACAGCATGAGTGTGGAGGGTCTCCTTCGGTCTCCAAATCACCCTTTGTGCTATTTTATTCCAGGGGCAGGGCTGGAACAGTGAGGTGTGTGTGTGTGTTGGGGGGTACTTTTATACTTTCTGGTTTCTGCTTCCTTCAGGCCACTCCAACTAGAGACCCCCATCACCACCTCGACCTTGAGTAACCACTGCCGATCTGGAGCCAGCAGTGTAAGGGAGAGGTTACAGACCCGAACACACAGACAAGGCAGACAGGTGACACTCATGAGCGAGGTGGGCCAAGCGTAAGAGAAAGTGGGGGTGATGATGAAGAAGCTCAGCCCATCCAGCGGCTTGCTACCCTGGGGAAATTAGTTCTGGGGTGGCAGGTCTTAAAAGTTTTCTACAGAAAATGTGGGTGTTTAGTTGTCATCGCCCAGTTCCACTGTTAGTGACTAAATGAAAAAATATTTTTGAACCTATGCCAGTCGAACAAAAATAATGCCACACATCTGAGGGCCAGATTTGACCTGTAGCCACCAGTTTGTCCCCTCTGCTTTAAGGTCATTCATATTTTAATGAATGTTAGTGGGCTGCCTTAACAGACTTAGATTTGCTTCCTTAAGGTGCAAAATGAACAGAAATGCAAAGATTTATGCCTTCAGTTAGAACTACAGAACTATAGTGGGATCTTCTAATTTTTACTATATATACCTTTATTAGTTTTGTTGTTGTTGTTGTGAGTACATATCACTTCTGTGCTAAAAAGAACAGAAATCTGGGGCAAAACAAAATTGGGGTGATTCTGCACCCCCCTAGGTTACATGTGGCAATGGTGAAGGCATTCTTGACTATCGCAATTGCGGTGGTACTTGGGGGTGGGTGGCCTTACTGGCATTGAGTAAATAGAGGCTAGGGATGCTACTAAACATCTACAATACACAAAACAACTCCCCACAATAAAGAATCACCCAGCCCCAAAAGGCAACTGTGGCTGAGAAACCCCGACGTACTCAAGCAAAACACAAACTTGTGGACCTAGAGTATCTGAAGGGTTAATGGACAAATGACGTCAGAAATTATTTTCTATGTTAGCTGAAACCACTTAGTGATTGGCTAACATTTCAATTCCTTATCTGTAGAAATTCAAGATAATAGTGAGAGTGTACTAGTGTTTTTTAAAAGACTTTTTTTGATGTGGAATCATTTTAAAAGTCTTTATTGAATGTTATAATATTGCCTCTGTTTTCTGTTTTAGTTTTTTCATCACAAGGTATGTGAGACCATAGCTCCCAAACCAGAGATAGAACCTGGACCCCCTGCACTGGGGGGTGAAGTCTTAATCACTGGACCGCCAGAGAAGTCCCATGAGAGTGTACTGTTAAACAGCCACATCATCCTGATGGAGCCTCTCCAGAGTTTCCCGTGGATTTGCCCCTCAGTTGCAATGACTTAGCAGTAGTTAGAACGTATAACACAGGACAGCTACCTGGCAAAGGTGATTTAGTGATGTTTGCCGTCTCAGGATTTGGGAAAATCTTCTTGACACTGCAAGAAGAAAAGAGTGAGTATGAAATACTTGCATGCTTTATGGTCTGACCTGGGATTTTCCGGGGGCGATTTTCAAAAGTAGCTTATTTGCCTAACTTTTTCTCATGCATGGTCCAACAGTATTTTCTATTACCCACTGATGAAACCCTGCATCTGCTCTTTTGTTCTCCCACTTGGACAACTATTTCCTAAGATGGTGATATTTGGGGTACATATTTCAAAGTTGCCTGCACTCCACACTGGCAGGTGTGAGAAATTGTGGCGTCAATCAACCGTGAGTAAAAGCAATTATTTACTTGTCTTTCATTTCGCTAATTGCAAGTTCAATCTCTTCTCCCCATAAATAATTGCAGGAATCGAGTGGAAGCTTTGAAGAAGGCCCTTTAAAAAGTAGTGTATCTACTAGGAAACCTTGATTGAGCAGGGTTGCTTCTAGGATGGAACCCTGGGCAGCACCTTGAATATGGCTTTGTATTCACAATCTGTCGTTTTCAACCAACGGTCTCCATGCCCTATTGGTGTGTTTTGATGACTGGGTCCTCTGCTAACATAACAGGCTGATGCTTTGAAGTGGGGTGATCTTATATCTGTAGATTTTGAAGCACACAAGCCACATGCCAGTCTGAGATCTTCGTCCTTACAGAGTCCTTTGGAGAGGTGTATGTCTCTACTCCTTGTAAATTCTTCAAGTGCACCCCCAGGCCCCCTGGGGAGAGCAGATGCCTCCAGGCACCCACAGGTGGCAGGTGCAACAAACCTCCTGGCTTTAGACTTTCAACAGGTTTGTTTTGCCAGCGTAATTAAAATGGGCACGGGGCATTCTTCTCATTAATTTCTGAACTGGTCAAGAAACAATCAGAAATTTCCCTGGGATTATTCCAATTTGTGCTCAGAGCCAGCTTGGTTGGAAAAATAGGGCGTGGGGTGGAGGAATGAGGGGTAGGTGGGTGGGGTGGGGGGACAGATGAACTTCTAATTTTCCAGGGCGATCAATCGTTAATCCTTCTCCTTAATTACTTTTTCTTTAACTTTGTGATGTGGAATTTAGTGCTCGTGAAAAGAAAAGAACTGAGAGCCGTGAAATAAAGCGGGCTTTATCAATAGGTGATGGGCACGGCAGGCGGCCTCAAAGGGAGTCTGAAAGGGCCCCCTTCGCCTGTGGAGAGAGGGTAATTTGATCTCCTTCATTTTTCTTGCTGGCACTTATTTCGGGCAAGAATGGCAAGCTGTATTCAAATGGAGCTCTAAGAAACATATACCTCAAAACTTTGTTTTGCTTAAAATCATTTCATCTTTACTTAATGGCACGTGAGACTTCCCACAAGTATGGACACACTGAGCCAGAGGAACAGGTCCAGTTTTCTCAGGCAAAATGATTACTAGGGGACTGAGTGGTGACGCTTGTCAGAGAAAAGATCCATAGTCCCAATACCCTGTGAGAAATATTAATTTTGCTTTCCCCTTAGGTAGAGAATTAAATATGTGGACCCCTGAAGCTGTTTTTCGTCTTCTGTTAGCCCCATTCTGTGGGCAGGAGCTTCGGGGAAATCTCAGTTTTAGGGTCAGAAAGATGTGAGTTCAACTTCTGGCCCCTAATTACCAGCTATGTGACTGTGTAGCTTGGGGGAACTGTCTTCGCTTCTCTGAGCCTCATCAGCAGAAGAGGGATATTGTTTTCTACATCAGCGAGTGAGTGAGGATTAACTAGAATAAAAAGTGTGGCCGTGATAGCAGAAACATGGACGTCAGACAGACAGACCTGCCTCTGCAGCTGACTCTGTCTCTGAGCCTGTTTCATTTTCTGTAAAGGAGAGGTGTGCCACCCTTAATAAACATTTTGTAAGGATTAACTAAATTAATGCATGGAAAGTGCTAAGCATAGTACTCAGTGCTTTGTAGGTACCAGTAAATTGTTAGCTCTTATTGTTATTTTATTGACAACCTGTGTGAAATACCTGGTACTAAAGTGTTACCCTCCCTTCCCCTCTGCTTCCAAACTTAGTACTTACATTCAAACTTGATGTTTCGCAAATTTTCTGGGAGGTCATGGAGAGCCACTTTTAGCCACTCATCCAGTTGCTTAGCAAACTTCCGGATCACCTGAGTCAAGCTAGAAAAAGGAATGACACATCGTTAGCACCTCGTGGGCTTCCCAGGTGGCTCAGCGGTTAAAGAAGCCAATGCAGGAGATGCGGGTTCGATCCCTGGGTAGGGAAGATTTCCTGCAGAAGGAAATGACAACTCACTCCAGCATTCTTGCATGGGAAATTCCATGGACAGAGGAGCCTGGCAGGCAGGCTACAGTCCATGGGAGCTGCAAAAGAGTCAGACACAACTTAGCAACTAAACAACAACAGCAAAAAAGGGCTTCACGTGTTCCCTACAGTACAGGCCACAGTCCTCCCTGCAGGGCCCTACAGAGTCTTATGATCTCTGATGGTGTTTTGACTGCAACCATTAGGAGTCACTGAAAGCAGCAACTCAGGGGTGGGGCAGGCAGCCCCGGGGACACCGCCATTTCAAAGCCCTCAAAGATTCATCAAATTAAACATGTTCAAACAGAATTCATTATTTCCCCATCACACCTGGTTCTTTTCTTGTGTTCTCTATTTCAGTGGGCACTCTACTTTCTGTTAAGTTTTACTTTTAATGCTTTTACTATGAAACACTTTAAACCTCCAAATACCCATGACCCAGCATGAATAATTAGAGACACTTTGCCGGTTTGATTTACAACATGCTACTCTTTCTTTTCTAGAGCGTTTTACGCAAATTCAAGATGTTGTATCATTTCACCCCTAAAAACAGAGTATGCATTTCTAACTGACAAGTTTTAAATATGCATATATATTCAATATGTACATACACGCACACACAAACATGTAAAACCACATGCCACTGTGTTGACAATAAGAGGAAAATTCTACAAAAGGAAGTAAATATGAGGAGCTAGCCTATCAAATATTAAAATATAACACGTGTATACCTGTGGCAGATTCATGTTGATATATGGCAAAACCAATACAATATTGTAAAGTTAAAAAATAAAATAAAATATATTTAAAAGCACAGAGCTTAAAGATAGCGTGACCCTGAAACATGAATATGCATGGGTGCGTACTAAGTCGCTTCAGTCGTGTACAACTCTTTGTGACTCCATAGACTATAGAGTGCCAGGCTCCTCTGTCCATGGGATTCTCCAGGCAAGAATCCTGGAGTGGGTTGCCATACCCTCCTCTAGGGGAATCTTCTCAACTCAGAAATTGAACCCATGTCTCTTTCGCCTCCTGCATTGGCAGCTGGGTTCTTTACCACTAGCGCCACCTGGGAAACATAGAACGTGAATATACAGCAATATAAACGGTATAGACTAGGAAGGCTAGAAATAGTACCAATTTACTACATAAAATAGGAGGCACATTAAATCTGTGAAGAAAAGATAGAATAATTAACATATGTATTGGGATAAGAAGAACTGCTGGGGGAAAAAGGCACACTTTACATCTTCAGTTCAGTTCAGTCGCTCAGTCGTGTCCAACCCTTTGCGACCCCATGAATCGCAGCACGCCAGGCCTCCCCTGTCCATCACCAACTCCTGGAGTTCACTCAGACTCACGTCCATGGAGTCAGTGATGCCATCCAGCCATCTCATCCTCTGTCGTCCCCTTCTCCTCCTGCCCCCAATCCCTCCCAGCATCAGAGTTTTTCCCAATGAGTCAACTTTACATCTTACACAAGGATGAATTATAAGTTGAATAAAAGTTCAAAGGTACAGAATTAAACCATAAGTTTTGTGGGATAAG
The DNA here is from genome assembly GCF_003369695.1 of Bos indicus x Bos taurus. Classification (NCBI taxonomy): domain Eukaryota; kingdom Metazoa; phylum Chordata; class Mammalia; order Artiodactyla; family Bovidae; genus Bos; species Bos indicus x Bos taurus. The sequence continues at coordinate 50,237,844 of NC_040080.1, forward strand.
CCATGAGAAAATTGTATTGTAATTGGAGTGGGGAAGAGGTTTAAAACAATGATACAAAATCCAGAAGCCATAAAAACAAGGGCTGATAAATTCAACTATGCAAATACATTTTCTGTATGGCAAAAATAAAAGAACAAAATGAGAAAATATTTGCAAGTCTTATTACAGACACATGGTTAATATCCCTAAAAAATAAAATGCTCTTAAAAATCAATGAGAAAAACAGCAACTACCAAATAGAAAAACAGTCAAAGATTAAGAGCAGAGAGTTCACAGGAAAGAAATAAAAATCACTCTTAAAGACATGAAGGGATGTTCAACACCATTCATAATAAGATAAATGCAAATTAAAACTTCACTGAGAAAAGTTTAAGTCACATAGGCTTTGAACTAGGAATTGAGCCCTTTAGGAATTGATCCTGCATGTATACTCTATGCAGTAAGATGAAGGGTTGTTTCCCCCAAAATAAGTCCACTGGAACCCGTTAAGTTGACCTTATTTGATAAAAGGGTTTTTAGAGATGTGATTAAATTAAGGATCTTGGGATGAAACTTTGGATTAACTGTGGGCCCTAAATCCAATGACAAGTGTCTTTACAAAAGACAGTGAGACATAGAGTGGGGGTCAGTGTGAAGATGGAGGCAGAGACGGGTGGTGCAGCTACAAACCGAGGAATGCCCAGGACTGATGGTAGCCATCAGAAGCTGGGAGAGAGGTGTGGAGCAGATCTTCTCTCGGTCTCTGAAAGGAACCAACCCTGTGCATGCATGTGTGCCAAGTTGCTCCAGTCGTGTCCAACTCTGCAACCCCATGGATTGTAGCCCGCCAGGTTCCTCTGTCCATGGGACTTTCTAGGCAAGAATACTGCAGTGGGTAGTCATGCCCTCCTCCAGGGGATCTTCCTGACCCAGGGATCAAACCTGAGCCTCTTATGTCTCCTGCGTTGTCAGGTGGATTCTTTACCACTAGCACCACCTGGGAAGCCCAAGGAACCAACCCTGACAGCCCCCTGACATCAGACTTTCAGCCTCCAGAACTGTGAGGCAATATATTTGTTTTTTTTTTTTTCCAGACCACCCAGTTTGCCGTACTTTTTGTTGCTGCAGCCCTAGGAAACTAACAAACTGCAACATATAAAAGAATGTACTGAGAACATTATTCATCACAGCACTGTATAGTGGTGGGACAAGACTGGAAACACCATAACAACGAGTTAAACTCAACACAAAGGCATAATATGCAGGTGTTAAAAAAGAAGAAAAAAACAAACCTCATTATAGGCGGATGTAGAATGCTCTCTGTAACAGTCCCAACAGGAAACAGATGCCACTCAAAATAGTGCAGTTTATTTATAAGGGATAAGTCATAAAGGCATGGATAGGCATAGGTGAACCCATAAGGGTGACTGCAGCAACCCGGGTTTAGGGCCAGCAGGCTGTCACCCACCTCACACTCAAAGGACAGCGTGGAGGGAGAGAGAGAGAGAGGCTGCCTGAACGGGTGCAGAGCCCCAAGGAGGACGTGGCCAGCCAGAGGTGACCTCACAGGGAGGGAGGCAGAAAGGCAGTCTCCTGACTTCACTCTTCTCCCTCCTTCTGACCTCCCTGCTGACGCCCAACCCTCACACTGGCTGATCTGAGCTGGAAGCCAAAGGGAAATGGAGCCGCATAAGGGGGCTGCACCCTCCCCTGCTCCACCTCACAGGGCAGAAGGTGGCACAGAACACAGAGGAGCCTTCCTCTGCAGGGGCACAGAAGCTGTCCAACACAGTCTTCAAGACTTGTTCCTTTTAGAAACAAGGTACAAAACAGCATATATAGGGTGTCACTAGAGCCTATTATACAGAGTGAAGTGAGTGAAAGTTGCTCAGTCATGTCTGACTTTTTGTAACCCCATGGACTATTCATGGAATTCTCCAGGCAAGAATACTGGAGTGGGTAGCCTTTCACTTCTCCAGGGATCTTCCCAACCCAGGGATCGAACTGAGGTCTCCCATGTTGCAGGTGGATTCTTTACCAGTTGAACCACAAGGGAAGCCCATACAGAGAGAAGTCAGTCAGAAAGAGAAAAACAAATACTGTATATGAATGCATATATATGGAATCTAGAAAGACGGTACAGATGAACTTATTTGCAGGTCAGCAAAGGAGACACAGACATAAAGAACAGACTGTTCACAGTGGGGGAGGGAGAGGGTGGGAAGACTTGAGAGAGTAGTATTGGAACAAATACCTTATCAACTGTTAAACAGACAGCCAGTGGGAATTCCCTGTATGATGCACCAACTGTTAAACAGACAGCCAGTGGGAATTCCCTGTATGATGCAGGGAACCCAGAGCTGGTGCTCTGTGACAACCTAGAGGGGTGGGATGGGGAGGGAGGTGGGAGGGAAGTTTAAGAGGGAGAGGACATGGATATGTATCCCTGTGGCTGACTCATGTTGAGGTATGACAGAAACATATTGTAAAGTAATTATCCTCCAATTAAAAATTAAATTAAATTTAAAAAGACAAAGTATATGTCATGCATTGGTTACATGTTAATAGCAGATCTGAATGGCTCCCCCCCAAGAAAATGTTTATATCTGATGCTCTGTGGGAGGGGAAACTGGGTGTCTGGGGAAGAAGAGTAGAATGGAGACATTTCGCTGTGTATCGTGTCATATTTTTTGAATTTTTTTAATGTTTTGTATCTTGTTTTATAAGATTTTTTTTGACAGGGACCATTTTTTTTTAAGTATTTATAGAATTTGTTATAATACTGCTTCTGTTTTATGTTTTTGTTTTCAGGCTGCATGGCAAGTGGAGCTTAGCTCCCCGACCAGGGAAGCTCCCATATCCACTGTACTGGAAGGTGAAGTCCCAACCACTGGACCACAGGAAAGTTTTGAATGGTACAAGTGGTTTAAAATATTAAACTTTTTTACTAATATTTAAAAATATAAATAAAATTTAATGTCTTATACTTTAAAATTTAAAGTCCAATTCTGCCTCATTGACTATGCTAAAGCCTTTGACTGTGTGGATCCAAACTGTGGGAAATTTTTAAAGAGATGGGAAATACCAGACCACCTTATCTGCCTCCTGAGAAACATGTATGCAGGTCAAGAAGCAACAGTTAGAATCAGGCATGAAACAAGGGACTGGTTTAAAATTGGGAAAGGAGTATGTCAAGGCTGTATATTGTCACCCCGCTTATTTAACTTCTATGCAGAGTACATCATGCTAAATGCCAGAATGGATGACTCACAAGCTGGAATCAAGATTGCCAGGAGAAATATCAATAATCTCAGATATGCAAATGATACCAGTCTAATGGCAGAAAGCAAAAAGGAACTGAAAATCCTCTTGATGAGAGGGAAAGAGGAGAATGGAAAAGCTGGCTTACAACTCAACATTCAGAAAACTAAGATCATGACCTCTGGTCCCATCACTTCATGGCAAATAGAACAGGAAAAAGTGTAAGTAATGACAGATTTTTTTTTTTTTTGGCGGGGGCGGGGGGAGCTCTAAAATCACTGCAGATGGTGACTGCAGCCATGAAATTAAAAGACACTTGCTCCTTGGAAGAAAAACTATGACAAACCTAGACTGTGTAGTAAGAAGCAGAGACATCATTTTACCAACAAAGATCTGTACAGTCAAAGCTGTGATTTTTCCAGTAGTCATGTACAGACTTTAGAGTTGGACCATAAAGAAGGCTGAGTGCTGAAGAATTTATGCTTTCAAATTGTGGTGCTGGAGGAGACTCTTGAGAGTCCCTTGGACAGCAAGGAGACCAAACCAGTCAATCCTAAAAGAAATCAACCCTGAATATTCACTGGAAGGTCTGATGCTAAAGCTGAAGCTCCAATACTTCGGCCACCTGATGCAAAGAAGTGACCCATTGGAAAAGACCCTGATGCTGGGAAAGATTGAAGGCAAAAGGAGAAGGGGGCGGCAGAGGATGAGATGGCTAGATAGCATCACTGACTCAATGGACATGAACTTGAGCAAACTCCAGGAGATAGTGGAGGACAGGGGAGCCTGGTGTGTGGAAGTCCATGGGGTTGCAAAGAGTGAGACATGACAGCAACTGAACAGCAACAACAAAATTAAAGATCTTTACAAGGGAGGACCCCAAAGAACGCAGTTATTTTCCATAACTGAGAAGTGGCTGAGGACCTGCCACACGGGGATAGGAGAAAAAGCGTGCCCACCTGTCAGGTAGCGCCTGCAGTACGGTGGGCATCAGCACTCCGGAGATAGCCTTGTAGAGGATAGAGTCGCACACGCCGACGATGTTCACCACCGTGGAGGAGCCCAGCACAGGCAGCATGTGGGGCGGCATTCCTTGCCAAAAGTGCAGAAGGAAACTTTGAACCTGTATTGACCCACAGAGAGGAGAAGAACCATGAAGTTACACAGGGCCTTCCCAGCAGAGCCTGGGGACTTGGCCAAGGCCACTCCGGTCCACAGTGCTCTTCTCTGTTCCCGCTGCAAACGCAGAGGCTGTCTCAGCCTGGGGTGGATTTTGAGCTTTGGAAGGTCCTCCCATCCCAAGTCCTGACCCTGGCCATTTGTGCGCATGCCCCCTGCTGGAGGAGCACCTGGCCTGGCAGCCTGGGGTCTGCTCTGCCCTGGGAGAGAGGAGTAGCTTGTCACCCCATCAGCCCCTTCATGCTTACTGGGGTCTGCGTAAAAAGGTTAAGAAAGAGAAAGTGGGACATGGCTTCTAAAAAGCTTGGAGCACTAGAACTACTCTTTGAGCCTGTTGGTGCCCTGGGGGCCCCAAGGAGTTCTGCAAAGGAAAAGAACAGTGTATGAGCTGCTGGTAAAAGGAATATGTCTAGGAGGAAAGAGAGTAGGTGCCACAAACTGAAGTCTCCTGATGCACATGTGCCCCCAAAATTGATAAACTGCAAGGGCCCCTTTGTATCCAGATTACATCATTTTCTCAAAGAGCCTTTGGTGTAGCCTTGGCTGGCTGGTGTTATTATGGGATGCTAGATAGTGATATCTGGACAGTAAGCTATGACCACACCCCAACCCACAACTCTAACCACTAGCACAGAACAGAAATCTAGTAGGCACTCAAAATGGAATTATTGTTGTAAATATGAGGATATCAGGCCCCTACACCTCTATCTTCCAGGGTGTGAGTTGGAGGTCAGTGAGAGAGAAGGGTAGGGGGTGGAGGGGTGGGACAAGACAAAGGAAGTGAAAGGACAGAGTTGAGGATATTTACTTAGTGCATATAATAACATTTTCAAGGGGCTTCCCTGGTGGCTCAGACAGTAAAGAATCCACCTGCAATGTAAAGACCCAGGTTTGATCCCTGGGTTGGAAAGGCCTCCTGGAGAAGGGATAGGCTACCCACTCTGTGGGCTTCCCTGGTGATTCAGTTGGTAAAGAATCTGCCTGCAATGCGAGAGACCTGGCTTCCATCATTGGACTGGGAAGATCCCCTGGTGGAAGGTATGGCAACCCATTACAGTATTCTTGCCTGATGAAGCTCCATGAACAGAGGAGCCTGGTGGGCTGCAGTCCACGAGGTCGCAAAGAGACAGACACAACTGAGCAACTAAGCACAGCACACCATTTCATGTCCCTGCCTAGAGAATTCCATGGACAAAGAAGCCTGGAGGGCTACAGTCCATAGGGTCACAAAGAGTCAGACAGAACTAACATTGAGGCATGACTCATCTTAAGGTTAGGGAAGAAATAACTGAATTGCTGCGAATTCTTATAAGCTCGACTTGGTTCCTAGACCAGGGATCATTCTTTCCTCCACAGATGGGCACTCCTGAACCCCATGCACAGCACTGCCTATATCTCTGGTTCCATAAGTCAATCTTGATCCAAAGCAGGAAATAATTCAGTACTTGAAGCTAACACTTTGGAGGTGGTGTAATTATTGGTGTCAGCATTATGTATTTATTGAGGGCTACTATATGTTAGAAACTTAGCACAGTTTCTCTCAGTTGATACTACAGCTGAGGATTGCTGCTCCCATTTTGTAGAGATTAACTTATTTGTCCAAAGCCAGACAGCAAGTCAGGGAATGGATGGATAGAGTGCAAGTCTGCCTATCTTTCCATAAATCAATCTCATGGCTACTTTGCTTTTCTCTTGGTAACTGGACTTCTATCCCATTCCTGAGACCTATGGCTCTCCTTGGACTGTCGCCTGCCTCCCAGCTTTCTGGCCCCACCCTGGGAACCTGCAGATGTCCTTCAAGCCCTTATTAGGAGTTGGGTCTTGCTTTCCTCTTTACAGGCTACCTCTGACCCCAGCCTGGTGACATCAACTCAGCCTCAAGTGGACAGACTATCCTGATGCCCATGGCCTGGCTGGACTTCTCAATGCAAATACTGGATTGGAGGCTTGATGGATGAGGAATGGAGAGAGAAGCATGCCCCCTAACTTCCTAGAGGGAAAATGGTTAATTGCCAAAAACATGATCAAGGTGAATGAGGTCAGATTTGTACATTGTAAAACTCAAGTCGCAGTTCTGTTAATTCCATGACAGTGAAAATATGGCAAAGTTTTCAACCAGATTGAAAATTAAAATCAGATGAGTGAAGACTGCCTTTAAGTCCCCACTACCAACTAGAGGGGTATTATCTCTATGCCTCAGTTTCTTTATCAGTGAAATGGGAATTAAAATAGTATTAACTAGATTTTGGTAAAGATTCCTATAAAAGTACTTATTATAGTGCTTGGCACATAGTAAATGCCTAATAAAGGTTAAATTCTATTACTATTACTATATTATGGAGGCATACCACTTCTAGGCATAAGAAATCAGTGCATGCATATGTGCTAAGTCACTTCAGTCATGTTTGACTCTTTGCGACCCTACGAACTATAGCCCACCAGGCTCCTCTGTCCATGAGACTCTCCAGGTAAGAATACTGGAGTGGGTTGCCATGCCCTCCTGCAGGGGATCTTCCCAACCCAGAGATCAAACCTGCATCTCTCATGTTTCCTTCATTGGCAGGTGGGTTCTTTACCACTAGTTCCACCTGGGAAGCCCCAAGAAATCCCTGTACTGCCATAAAGGCTTGAGATACCCTCGCCTAAGTTTCTGAGCATCACCCAGCCAGGATCCCCATGGTGGCTCTGCTCACCTATCAAGGCTCTTGTTTTCATTGGGATAATGGATGGCTATTAGCTGACTTGGGCCTGGAGATAGCCACATCTCTTAGACAAGGTACTCGCCCTCCAGACAACCCTCTGCTGTCCCCAGATCCCATCTCATCCCAGGATATTGGCCTCTGGCCAGGTCCTGCACTTCCCTGCCTGACCTTCCAACTCTGAATAAGAAGCACTGCCCAGTTGATTGCTAATATTTGGTAGATTCTGAATTCATTTGTCTTTCTAAGTTCTCCTTGCATGTAGCCCTACTCTCTTTTTATGAGTCGGTTTCCAGCAGAAATTCTGGAAAGCATCAGCGACTGTGTACAGTAAAACAAATCTGTAGAAGATCACTCGCACGAGCAGCCATCTGTCTTTTTCAAGTCTGTCCAACTGGCACTGAGAGCCGCCGTCGGTTCTGTCACTGGAGCAGCATTTGTAGATGCCATGTTACCCAGTTTCAACCTCACTCTGCATTTAAGAGCCTTTAATGTCTGCTGGCGGAAAAGGCAATGGCACCCCATTCCAGTACTCTTGCCTGGAAAATCCCATGGACGGAGGAGCCTGGTAGGCTGCAGTCCATGGGGTCACGAAGATTTGGACACGACTGAGCGACTTTCCTTTCACTTTTCACTTTCATGCATTGGAGAAGGAAATGGCAACCCACTCCAGTGTTCTTGCCTGGAGAATCCCAGGGACGGGGAAGCCTGGTGGGCTGCCGCCTATGGGATCGCACAGAGTCAGACACGACTGAAGCGACTTAGCAGCAGCAGCAGCAGCAGCAGCAATGTCTGCCAGACACGACTGGGCAACTGAACAACAACAACAGTGTCCGATGGGCTGGCTCCTCAGGAGGCGCGAACACACTGCAAAGCTCAAGGGCTGATACCTGCAAGTTAGGTGTTCTTATCAGGAAGTAGAGTCAACAGGACATTCTGATAGACTAGATATGAAGAATTGAGGTTTGTGGCTTGAGCAGTTGGATGTGTGGTAGTGGCTATCTAAGACTCGGGAAAAACAGATTTAGGGTGGAAAGTCAGAGCTCTGATTAGGCCATGTTATGTTAGATGGCAAGTCAGTTGAATCTGGAGCTCGGGACTAAATAATTATGTAAAAACGAGAGTTATCAGCTTTAGCAAAATGGAGATGATGTTTACCTATTAGTAGGATGAAATAAGATTATTTATAAAATGCCAGGCATCGTGAAGGCATTTAATAAATGGAAGCATAACTAGACAGAAAAAGTTCTCCTTACTCCTTGCAAGCAAAAATGGTGAAAGAATCACAGGTAAATGATTGAAAATGATTATTTAAAACAAGTTTTCTGGATTATCTACTTTAGTCCCTTGAATTCTCAGCCTTTTTCCTCTCTGCTCAATAAAGCATCAGAAGGTGATTTCCTTAACAATATCTACATAAGTTTTTTATTTCTTTTCCATGTCCATACTTACTTTATTCCTGGTATATTGGCATCTTGTGGAAACATATCTGATGATTTCCAGTCATGGGTACTTAATTGCTATAGTGTTAAAAGGAACTTGACAAAACAATAGCTAGCAGTTATTATGCTCTGAGTTTGAAATTAGATACTTTAATCTATACAATTTTCATGTAATTATCACAATTTTACTATGAGGTAGATATAGCTACCTCATAGCTGCCAAAGCAGCCTCTCATCTCCCTCTGAGTCCCATTTTACAGCCAAAGAAACTGAGGCTCACAGAGGTTAAGTACCTTTCTCAAGGTCACAGGCTGGTAAGTGGTGGATTTGAGACTCAAACATGGGGCTGTCTGATTTTACAACTCTTTGTGCAATGTAGTTTGGAGAAGGCTTTGCAGGAAGTCCCCTATATGTAGACTTGGCTTCTTTGCACTCTCCTGATAATGCTGTAAGTCTGTGGAGGTTTTCCATCCATCCATCATCCATCAATCCATCTACTCACCCACCCAAGAAATATTTACTGAGAGCCTGAGAGTATAGCTGACCTGGATACAGTAGTAAACAAGATCCCTGCCCTTAAGGGCTTGTGTGTTCTGGTGGCAGGAGACAAACAATGAACAAGGAAACAAGGTAATTTAAGACTGTGATACTAGCGTACATTGTGACCTCAATGGATATTAAAGATCCTGAAGATCTGAAACAAATTACATCATCAAAATGTACCAGAGACATCCACCATCTATTTACCGATGACTTTTCTCAGCTGTAGGAGAGAAAGCCATTCTCATCAGAGGTAAAATAGCCCCCTGCATTCTTTTTGTGTTTGGGTAGAATCAACCGCATTTTCATCAGCCACCTCAAAAACAGCCACCAAATACCCCTGCCAGTGGGGTGGAAAGAATACTGGACCAGCAGCGGTAGGTGACAAAGATCTAACCAACTGTGTGACCTCCCTTAATTCTCTGATTAACATATCTGATAAAAGCAAGCATTTGTATGACCTTTTACCAGGCATTGTCTCATCTCCTCCTTCCAACAATCCTGTGAAATGGATAGGCAGGGATGGTATGTTTATCTTCATTCCTAGGATGAGGAATTGAGCCACATCTTGAATCCAAGCCTGAGCTCCAAGTCTGGCCCTTCTCCCACAGGAACACTCAAGCCCTCACAAGGTTTCTGGACCTCTCACCATATATTCTGCATCCTAACTGCTGGTGTGTGTTAGTTTCTCAGTTGTATCCAACTTTTTGTGACTCCATGGGCTATAGCCTGCCAGGTTCCTCTGTCCATGGAATTTTACAGGCAAGAATACTAGAGTGGGTTGCCATTCCCTTCTCCAGAGTTACTGGTATGCATGACTTTTTTCCCTTCGAGGCTTATCTTATCACCCCATTCCCGGGATCTAGCAGTGTATAAATCATTAGATGCCCAATAAGTGTCGGAATTAAGAAATGGAAGCCAGTGAAGGGAGACGATGAGTAAGTTTTGATAAGAATGTTAAGCGAGGACTATCACCAGTTTTGTTATGAGTACTTGTGGCAGAGAGGGACCACTAGATCTCCTCTAGTAAATAAGCTGCTGCCCAGAGAGGAGCCACACTTCCCAGGTCCCCTTACCTCAAGGAGCAGAGGGGGGTGGGGGGAGTGCCATGAGACCAGCTCTTGCCAATGGAATACAGGCAAAAGTGATGCATCTTATCTCTGGGCCAACAAGTTCAAGAAGAGAGGATGTCTTTGCTGTAATCCTTTTCCCTGATCCATCAGCTGAACAAAGAGGATGCCAAGACTCTAGGGCAGGCTACAGCCATGAGGTAGGAGGACCCTGGGTCCCTGAACCACCCCCAGCAACCAGCCATCCAATCGAGGGCATCCACATTGGACTGTGACATGTCTTGTCAAATTGTGTTGAGACTTGAGGCTTGTGTGTTACAGAAGCCAGTGTTGTCTTAACCAATCATGAGTCATGATTTGCCCAGATCTCAGGGTTCTTTGATACATAAGGCATAACCAAACCACAATATGAGAGAAAGCAATGAGCTTTCTTTCTTTAAGACAAAAAAATCGACTTAAATGGTCACAGAAGGAATTTGGGAGATTTAAAAACTTAGTGGATGAAAATCAAGAGCAGGAAGAAGAGTCCTACTCTATGGCCCCCTCTTCTGGAGCTGTGCCTATGAACCAAGTGACAGCTCACATACGGGGGTACCACTGCTGCAGCAGGCTCCAGAGGGAACAGTACAAGGAGCCGCACAGGTACCAGCAAGTGCTCAACAAGTCTTCACTGCCTTACCTCATCCTGTCCCCTCCATCTCCAACAGCACACGAACCCCCCACTCTAAAAAGGGAAATCTCAGGCATTTTTTCACCAATAACAAGAGATTCGTGTAGCCCCTTTACAGCTTAGGTTGTGCTGTGCTCAGTCACTCAGTCATGTCCGACTCTTTGTGACCCTATGGCCTGCCAGGCTCCTCTGTCCATGAGGATTCTCCAGGCAAGAATACTGGAGTGGGTTGCCATGCCTTCCTCTAGGGAATCTTCCCAACGCAGGGATTTGACCCAGGTCTCCTGCATTGTGGGCGGATTCTTTACCGTCTGAGCCACCAGAGAAACCCAAGAATACTGGAGTGGGTAGCCTATCCCTTCTCCAGGGGAACTTCCCAACCCAGGAATCGAACTGGGGTCTCCTGCATTGCAGGCAGATTCTTTATCGGTTGAGCTATCCCGGAAGCCCAGAGTCTAGGTTATCTTCCCTCAGATTCAATGTCCACATCTGATCCCAGGTGGTTTTATTTGTTTTTGTTTTTGTCTGAAAGGCATTTTCTTTAAACAGAATGACCTCAGGTTATGGGGTGAAACATGTGGTTTCCTGCCATCCTTTTGGAAGGTTCTTTCTGATGGCGTTTTAGACAAGAATATTTTACTGTCTCTGTGTATATAACCAGTGCTCTATCCTCTCATTTCTTCTCTCCATTCTTTAACTATAATATTTTAAAATCAAAATTAAATCCTCACACTGTTTGTATTCAAAGATGGTCCTACGGACAGTGTTAAATGGACATGGGGACTAGAACTTGAGAATGGAGGGTAATCAGCTCCAAATGCACTGAAGCAGATGAGCCTCAGGAAAAGGTTAAACCCAAAATATAGATAAGCTTTCCTTTAGTTTTTCTGAATGCATAATTCTGGCATAATGATATCTTGACAAAACTGGGTTCCCAGTAGGCCAACTGGGCAGGATGTAGTTCACTCATTAGAACAAGGAAAAAGCCATGCCAGCCACTGCCCACACAGAAAATCTGCAAAATGGGGGTAGTGATAGTGCTTGTTTCCTGGGATCACTGAGGATTCAGGGAGCTAATGTACATCAAGGGCTTCTAGAGACCTGGAAACTAGTCAAAGCTAGTGTTATTGTAATATAATATTTTAATGCAGAGTATTCACAGCCTAACACTTATTGACCTACCTCATCAAAGTTGGCTCTTATTACAGTGTCCAGTATTCTCTGACAGTGTGTTCTGTACATCATAATAAAGGTAGAAACCTGTGGGGGTGGGGAAGGATCAACAATAAAAGCATACATTAGTACACATTACTGCTGCCTTTGGAATTTCAAGTCATTTATTCTCTGTTGAGGGGATGAAATTTGTCTAACTCCTATGCATCCTGTAATGTCCCATTGAAACTCATTTCCCTCAGCTTCCTCCTCTGTGCTCCATAGCGCCTGAATGTTTCTCAGAGCACTCACCCTGTTGTACAGAAAGCACAGGTTTCTCTTTTTGCCCCAAGTCTACCCCCTGAAATTCCGGATTTGGGGAAAATACTAATAAAAACAGCATATTATTCATGCTTGTGTATCAAGCATTTAGCACAGTGTCTGGCACATTGTAGATAGAGTTCAGTAAGGCCTACTGGATTAAATTCTCATCAGCTGAGATATTGAAAAGTTAACATTCAGCCTACATCTATAAGAAGAGGTGCTTTTGTCAAAATCACACAAAAAAGACATTTGAAAATTCTCTGGAATCTGCTTAGCAAAAGAACTGCATCTCTAGCTTCACTTTCCCAAGAAGTTTAAAGTGATGGTACAGGAAATTTGCTGAGAAAAAAAGCAAATTTGAGAAAAATAAGGATTTATTTATTCTTTTTGTTTGAGAACATAGATATACGTTTAATACAAACTTAGTTTGATTGTACAAGCATCTGTCTCCCTGGCTTGACTGTAAGCTTCCTGACAGCAGGAATCAAGTCTCATTCATCACTGCATTCCAGTGTGATATGTAGAAACTCAACACCTACTGGTACCCTGGGCCACATCTAGATAGATGCATTATGCTGTATAGCAGAGGGAACTCTACTTAATGCTTCTATGATGACCTAAACGGGAAGAAAATCAAAAAACAACAGGGGATATATGTATACATATAACTGATTCACTTCAGAAACACATTATAAAGCAACTATACTCCCATAAAAAAAAAGATAGATCGCTTAGGATGGGATCACCTACCAGAGAGTCTCCAGATTGGTGTTTCCAATTATTTCTCCCCAATACCATGGCCCAAACTATCTGAATCACTACCACCTTTAAAATCTTCTTTGTCTGTGGGAGTGTGATGTCACCACATCCTCTGCAGCACATGGGGAAATAAACTTAATCCTATGAAAAAGCTATTCAGAGGAGGGGGCCCTCCCCTGTGAAAGGAGACCAGTGCAGCACCGGAGATGGGTAGGTAGGTAGACAAGTTGGACAGGGAGAGAGGTAAACATTTGATTTTAGAATAAGATTGGGTTTGCAGGCCAGTTATGAAGGTAGTTCAGGCAGCTTCTGTATACCTCATATCCCGTTATCTCTACTATTAACATCTTGCTTTGGGATGCTACCTTTGTCACAACTAATAGACCAACTTGATTCAGATTTCTATCCTTATACTTTTAAACTCACTATTTTGCAATAGAAGTGTGTATAAGTGTGGTGTATGTGGGTGTGGTGTGTGTGAGTGGTGTGTGTGTGTGGTGTGTGTGTGTGGTGTGTGTGAGTGTGGCACGTGTGAATGTGGTATGTGTGTGCGGTGCATGTGTGGTGTGTGTGAGTAGGGTGTGTGAATGGGATGTGTGTAAGTGTGGTATATGTGAGTGTGGTATGTATATTTCTGGTATGTGTGAGTGTGGTGTGTGTGCGTGGTGTGTGTGAGTGTGGTGTATGTGAATGTGGTATGTGTGAGTGATGTATGTGAGTGTGGTGTGTGTGTGGTGTATGTGTGTGATGCGTGTGAGTGTGGTGTGTGTGAGTATGGTGTGTGTGGAGTATGTGTGTTGTGTGTGTGGTTGTGGTGTGTGAGTGTGTTGTATGTGATTGTGGTGTGTGGGTGTGGTGTGTGTGGGTGTGGTGTGTGTGGGTGTGGTGTGTTTGTGAGAGAGAGGGAGAACCACCCACTCCAGCAGTCCTGCAGGCGTGCTCACCTTCTCTTCTGGCAGACTGGCCGGTAGATTTAGATCTTTGACATTCGGAAATTCTGGCAGCAATGTTCCAAGTTTGGACCGGGGTGAATACGCCACCGTCTGCTTGCTCACTTCTTTCTTGCCTGTCTCGCTCACCCAGGCGGCTCCTTTCTTGGAATACATCACATCATAATATTGGGAGCTTTCCTTCACTGCAATGCCATAGTAATGGTACCTGGGCCGTAAAGTAAGAGAGAGAGAGAAACCCACGTATACCCTTATCAGCTGGGGGATCCTGAGCCATTGGAGCCCAAGGCCAATGATGGCTTGGACCCATTCTCCCTGAACTAAAAGAGTTAACTCCCCTGTTAGGCTCAACATCTTAGAAATCTAGAATTAAAACAAAGTTCCATGTTGCCAGCCATCAATCAGACAGGTAAAAATAACCAGAATTGCCTCCTACAGACAATGTTAAGTCAAATACTTTGCAAAGCAGAAAGTGGGATGAAAAAATTTCCATTTGTACTTAATCTCTTGTATCTAGCCAAGCATGATTCTACAGGTACAGCGTCTGAATGTCCCCCTCAGCAAAGACCCGAGGAGACGAGGGTGTTCATGGCTGCCAACTGTACCAACAACAAAAATTTATTTGGCCTATGTTTTTCTTAATCAATAAATAGCAGTCTTAAACAACTGTATCTAAAAATATAAACTCAGTGTTTCAGTTGACACTGAATGGAAAACAAAGACCAGAACCCTTTATTAACTCAGGAAGGGCTTAATAATAGTAATGTTTTCAATTAAGACTAATGAGGGATGGAGGCTGCATTTTGCTTGGATTTTAGCGACAATCTATGAAGAACTTATGGTGTGCTAGGCACTTTGGCAAATGCTTTCCCTACATTTATTTGTAAAATAATGCTATGAAGTGGAGATTATTATAACCTTTCAACAGATGAGAATTGGAGGCAAGAAAGTTTAAGTAATTTGCTCAAGGTCATACAGCTTGTTCAGGGGAGGAAGTGGGTCGATCTGACCACAGAGCCACTGTGCTGCACTAAGAAAACACATTGCTACGAACTTTGATGTTTGTCAGAGCCTCTTATGGAACATAATAAAAATACAGATTCTAAGGCCCCTTCCCAGAACAGGGGATAGGGCCCTAGAATCAGCACTGAGACAAACCACAGATAATTTTCACGCACATCCCTCTGGGATCCACAAGCCTGCTGGGTGTGGCCCTGCAGAACGGTCCTGGCTTGATGGGACGGTCATTATCTACTATTTGTAGCATAGTCGCTAACAAGGTGCTAAGTGCTTTACACACATTACCTGATTTCATCTCACAAAGCCCCTGGGAGGCTGGAACTGATTAATATCCCCATATTACAGACTAAGAAACTAAGACCTAGAGAATTAAGACATCCAAGATCATCTAGTGAGTAAGCAGTAGAGGCAGGATTTGAGCCTCTAAAGGTGCTTTTCACCACTAAGCCAGTGATTCTCAAACTTTACTAATGATAAGAATCACCTACAAAACATATTAAAATACAGACTCCCAGGTCCCACCCCCAAAGATTCTCATTTAGCAGGTCCAGGGTCATTTTGTGCAATCACATGGCAATATTAATGTAAGTAATTCTGGACCTCGATTTCAGAAATGCTGTATAATGTGGTAACTACTCTTTTCTACTGGTAACGATTTGGTGGCGATAGCCAGGAAATAACTCAAAGGAGAAAACACTCTTGAGTTCTGGGAGAGCCTTCCTGGGAGAGGAGAGCTAAGCACAGGTAACCTTCCCTCCCCCAAATCCCTCTCCACTCCGGATACCATTCTGTGATACTTCTGCTTAGTGGGCATTGCGCCTCTATCTGAATGCCTGCTGGGATGAAGAACTCGGACCCTCCAAAGGCAGCCCAGCTCATTTTAGGTCAGTATAGCGATCAGGAAGTTCTTCCTTATGTCGAGCTGATTTCTATCGTCTGTGCCTTCTACTTGCCAACTGTCATAACTGCCTTTCCACCCGGAAGGCACTCCTTTGGTGGGTGGGGTGGGGGAGTTCCGTTTGCTCTGGGAGACCTTCCAGGTGGGAAGGTAGTTATGACATGCCTCCCTAACTTTACAAAGTCTGCCCTTATTCTTTCTTAAGCTCAAGATGGTAATAACGTATTAAGATCAGACCACTTCTTGATTTTTCAGAGTATACTGCTAGAATTGCCAACTGCAGTGAAGCTAGTGACGCTAGTGCTCTGATCACTTCTCAAGTTTTTATTTCAGGTCTGTAAGTTTTTTTATTTCAGGTCAACACACTCTCCACCAGCACACCACCCCCCACCCATTTAGTCTGTCCAGGTAAATTTGCTGAGGGATTGTCGCTATAAGGGGCTTCCCTGGGGCTTTCCTTCTTTATCTGGCTTCCCAGATAAAGAACCTGCCTGCTGCAGGAGCCGCAGGAGACTCAGGTTCGATCCCTGGGTTGGGAAGATACCCTGGAGGAGGGCATGGCAACCTACTCAGTATTCTTCCCTAGAGAATCCCATGGACAGAAGAGCCTGGTGGGTTACAGTCTATAGTGTTGCAAAGAGTCGGACAGGACTGTCTCCGTAAGGCCAAGTGGCATGTTGGAGACCAGAGCTTCTTATTACCTTTCAGTTGGTTGAAGGTGTGACCAACCTTGGAGGATGCTTATGGAGAGGATACAATGAAACTGAATTTTTAAAGATATTGTCCCATTTGCCAACCTCTAAGTCAAAGAAAAAGAAAACAAAAAACAAAAGCAGGCTCTTACATATAGACAGAATGAAACTTTCTCCAAGTTTATGTAGGATGGGAAGACTTTCTCTTCTATTTTTATTATTCTTATTGCCTATTTTTACCACATACCTATCATTACTATCTACTTATACTCTTTTATCTCAGAAACATGCAGCAATGTATTGGAACCAGTGATGCTAAAAAGACCATGGGCTGGAGAAAAAAATAATTCCTTTCCATTCATTCAATAGCTTTCCAGCCATCCACTTATCTGTAGATTGAATTGCCTTTGTGTGCCAACCACATGCTCACCAGCAAACAAGAAAGGAAGAATCTGGGTTTTCTACTCCATACTCTTACCAGGGCTGAAAACTCATTTTAAACAAATACTTGAATTCTTCAGTATGAACAAAATTTATTCTTCAGAGGAGTCACCCTGAAAAATTATTAGAAATTTATTCCAAAATACCCCTTGCTCAAAATTTCTCTCTTTGAAAATTGCCCCCCAGAACTTCTGAGCCACATTAAAAAAAATTAGTCTCATTTGATTTTCAGACCTTTACTAAAAAGGGTTTCCCCAGTTTGATCATCTACTTTCCACATTCTTTATCCAACTTGGCTCCAAAGTTAAACCTACCCTTGGAGGGTAGGAATGTGCTGCCCAGGGATGGCCGGGGGCTGGGATGAGGGGGACAGTATTGGATATACTGCTTCTGAAGCACTTTAAGTGACAAGTCCTACAAGTCCTATATGTGGTTGCTGTGTTTTAATAATAAGTTTCATTATTTTATAAGTCAGTGTGGGTTGATCTGCTACCCAACATGGTCAAAATGCTTATAGAAATGCTGCATAATACAGCACTCCCTAGTGGAGTCCCCAGGTATAATTAGCATAATAAAGGTTCTGACAAGTCCTGCATAAAGGAACCTGTTTAGTTCAGAGCTTACCAAACTTTCATGGTCAGCAGACCTTCTTCACGGAACACCTAGTCACTTCCAACAGTATTTTGAAATACCCTTTGAAATGAGTCTTTATAAATCTAGATTTTTGTGAAGCCTGGGCAGGATAGGCAGAGATTCCCTTCCTATTGACTCTCACCTGGGAGACAGATGTCTGCACAGCCTTCTCACTCCTCGGGTCACCTCCTCAGTAAGGCCTTCCTTCCTAGGCTACCCTTTCTAGACCAGGCTACCCTTTTGTTATTCCCTAGGGCAATCCCCTTCACAATCTAATGATATTTGTGTGTGTGTGTGTGTGTGTCTTCCCCTGGAGAATATTTGCTCCGTCCAGGACCTGTCTGCTCACGTGTCCCCAGCACTTAGCACCATTATCTGACATCAGAAAATGAGAAGCAAACATTGGGGGGTTGGTTGACAGAATGGGTGACTGGGAAGCAGGATGCCTGGGTACCACAGCATCTTTTGGCCCATCTCCCTTGCAGGGATTGGTATATGTTGCTTCTCTGGCTGACTGGATTCTGTGAGAGTACACAGTTTGCTGGTCAAAACAATCCGAGTAACCTGGAAACTGGTCAAAAGACCACAAGGTGCTCCTTTTAGAAGATGCTCAAGACTACTTCACATAAACACCTACAGGCAGGGAAGCATCAAGTCGGATTCCTTAAAGCAGCTGGTCTTTGGACAGCATCTCTGTTAGGGCTCCTAGGAGAGGGGGCCACTCCCACCAGGCACAGACTTCTCCCCAGACTGAGCTCAGGATGAGAGGCCCAGAGTCTGGGTCTCTGGAGGCCCATGGACGCGCGCTCTGCAGGTGGAAAGGCCGTCGGTGCTTACTTTGACTGTCCGCGGGTCCCGAGTCTCCTGGTGGTTAACTGAGGAAACTGCTGCCTTATGATCTGCAAGTCAAGCAAGAATCAGTTACCCATTGGAAAAGGCTGGGAGCACAGTGACTGTGTTTACGAACGGCAATCTAAAGAACAGAGGAAAACGTGGACCCTGGGCTGCAATGAGGGCGTCTGACAGGCCCCCTGGAGGACCACAGGTGTCGGGGGGCGGGGGTGGGTCAGGAAGAGACCACCTGAGTGATGCAGGGGCTCTGGATCCTGAGAGGGTCTCACTTGGCTGCTCTGGGCTTCCCTTCCTGCTCACGACACAGGCAGTGTACATAGTGACTCTGAGCTTGTCTCTCCCCTGTTTACAGCCCCGCAGTGATGGCTTCCAATGTACCTGGAACCAACCCCCCACCTCAGCCTCTGTGACTTGTGCTTACCTCCTGGCCTTCCTCTTCTCTGACTCTCACCCTGACTCACTGGATCCCAGCCACACTGGCTTTCTTTTTTTTCTTATTTCTGAAACATGGCAGGCTTTCTCTCCATTGGGGGCCCTAGTACTGAAGTTCCTTCTGTCTGGAATACAATTTCACCCAGTTCAGTTCAGTCACTTAGTCATGTCCTCATGTCCAACTCCACAATCCCATGGACTGCAACACGCCAGGCCTCCCTGTCCATCACCAACTCCTGAAGCTTACTCAAACCCATGTCCATCGAGTTGGTGATGCCATCCAACCATCTCATCCTCTGTCGTCCCCTTCTCCTCCCGCCTTCAATCTTTCCCAGCATCAGGGTCTTTTCAAATGAGTCAGTTCTTTGCATCAGGTGGTCAAATATTGGAGTTTCAGCTTCAGCATCAGTCCTTCCAATGAATATTCAGGACTGATTTCCTTTAGGATGGACTGGTTGGATCTCCTTGCAGTCCAAGGGATTCTTAAGAGTCTTCTCCAACACCACAGTTCAAAAGCATCAATTCTTTGGTGCTCAGCTTTCTTTATAGTTCAACTCTCACATTCATACATGACTACTGGAAAAACCATAGCTTTGACTAGATGAACCTTTGTGGGCAAAGTAATGTCTCTGCTTTTTAATATGCTGTCTAGGTTGGTCATAGCTTTTCTTCCAAGGAGCAAGCATCTTTTAATTTCATGGCTGCAGTCACCATCTGCAGTGATTTTGGAGCCCAAGAAAATAAAGTCTGACACTGTTTCCACTGTTTCCCCATCTATTTGCCATGAAGTGATGGGACCAGATGCCATGATCTTCGTTTTCTGAATGTTGAGCTTTAAGTCAACTTTTTCACTCTCCTCTTTCACTTTCATCAAGAGGCTCTTTAGTTCTTCTTTGCTATCTGCCATAAGGGTGGTGTCATCTGTGTATCTGAGGTTATTGGTATTTCTCCCAGCAATCTTGATTGCAGCTTGTGCCTTGAGAGTCTCCATTTCTTGAGATTCTTCTTGCCTTGAGTATCCCATTTCAACCAGATCCTCACAGTATTAGGTCCTTCTCCTACAGCATTCAGGCCTCTGGACAAAGTCCTTCTGCCTATGCCTTCTCTGCCCAGCAGGTGCAGAGTAACACAAGCAGACACCTCCCACCCCCATCACGAGACCCTGCTTTCCTCTTTTCTCTCACTTTGAACTCTCTGAAGTTGTCTTGAGCTCTTATTCTCTGAGTACTTATCTTACATCTCCTTCCACTAGAGCACAAGCTCCATGAGAGCAGGGACGTGGCCCAGGCCACAGGCAAAGAGAGGTCAGTCTGTGTTTGTTGGATGAAGGCATGAAGCCCAACTCCAGGGGGTCTGGGGAGCCTCCTCTGCTCATTTGCCTAGTGGACAATGCAAATTGCTGCTGCCCAGGACAACTACATGGATTTGCCAGAAATCTAGGAGGGGGAGCCATCTGCCAAGGCGAAAACACAACCAATGCATCTTTCTTGGTGTTTAGAGCAATGATGTTTATGAACAGGCAGGATGGTGGAGGGGTTCTGAGCAAAGGCTTTGGAGCTAGATTACCTGGATTAGATCAGAGCTCAGCCATTTGTTATCAGGGGCCCTCTGGCAGGTTATTTAACATTCAAATAACTCAGCTTCCTCATTTGTAAAATGGGAATGATAATAACCCCTACCTCAGAAAATCTTTGTGAAAATTTAAAACATAAACATGTAAATAATTTGTAACAGTGCCTAGCACTTAGTAAGTGATCAATAAACGCTACCCATTATTACCAGTGATTATCTTGATGACTCATTCATTCTGTTTCATTTCCAGGGACTTTTAAGTCTAGCCACATTCTTCCAGCTCCCTTCCTGGCTGGCTCAGCGGTAAAGAATCTGCCTGTAATGCAGGAGGCCCAGGTTCAATCTCTGGGTCAGGAAGATCTCCTGGAGAAGGGAATGGTAACCCACTCCAGTATTCTTGCTTGAAAGTGAAAGTGTTAGTTGCTCACTCATGCCTAACTCTTTGTCACCCCATGGACTGCAACCTGCCAGGCTCCTCTGTCCATGGAATTCTCTTGGCAAGAATACTGGAATTCTTGCTTGGAAAATTCCAAAGAGTTGGACAGGATTGAGCAACTAACACTTTCATTTTCCCTTCTAACACAGCATCGAGCAGGCAAGCATGGTCAGAGAGAGCAAGTCTGTACACTGTCCTTCATGAGAGATGCTGTTGCTGGTTTTCCACCAGCAGGGCATGAGCTATGAGCATCTTTTCATTCATCTCTGTTGGTCCTCTCACACCCTCTTCCATCTACATTGATTCTCTCATTGATTGATTTGCTCATTCATTCAACAAACTGTAGTCCTATGGGAACCTGGACTCACTATCTAACCTCTCGGTGCCTTAGTTTCCTCCTCCAACATCTGAGGACTCGGGGTCTTCTGTAGTTCTCCCCTCATCAGAGGGATAGATGTTGGTGGCCTCAATTGAATTGGCATCAGCAGGGTGGAAAGAAGTGGAGAAATTAGAGAGAAATTGAAAATCTGGAATAGACAGCATGAAGGTTGATTATTTCTGTATATCAGGAAGCTGCCAACTGTCTCCAGGGTAGAGAATGGCTGGGACAGTATTTCTTTATTTGAAAAGGGATGAAAAAAGCTGAAATCCTCCCAAGGATGTTTAGAGAATCTAATAAGATAACATCATGATACCACTTTTGGGAGTAAGAAAAAGGGCTTCTAAGATGTAATCTTGTAGTGATGATACAGACCAAAGTGATGCAGTAATTCTCCAAATTCTTTAAGGGTGTCATTTTTGAGACAACACATCCCTGGTTTCTTTAATCTCAACTCCTGTAAACCAAGGATGTGAGCTTCTCACTTTGTCTACATCCCTCTCAAATTGTTGTGACCCATACATCCCCAAAATATGAAAATGCTGATTCAAATGGATACATGCCCTTCAATGTTCATAGCAGCACTATTTACATTAGCAAAGACATGGAAACAACACAAGTTCCCATCCACAGATGACTGACACAGAAGATTGATGTAAGAAGATACAGTGTATATACAGTGGAATATTACTCAGTTATAAAAAAGAATGAAATACTGCCATTTGCAACAACTTGGATGGACTTAAAGATTATTGTACTAAATGAAGTGAATCAAAGACAAATATTATATGATATTACCTATAGGTGGAATCTAAAAACAGTACAAATGAACTTATTTACATTACAAAAACTAAGATCGAAAACAAATGTATGGTTATGGAGTGGGAAGGCATATATTAGGAATATGGGATTAACAGATGCGCAGTATCATACATAAAATAGATAAATAGCAAGGATTTACTGTATAACACAAGAAACTTTATTTAATATCTTGTAATAAACTATATTGGGCTCCAAAATCACTGCAGATGGTGACTGCAGCCATGAAATTAAAAGACACTTACTCCTTGGAAGGAAAGTTATGACCAACCTAGATAGCATATTGAAAAGCAGAGGCATTACTTTGCCAACAAAGATCCGTCTAGTCAAGGCTATGGTTTTTCCAGTGGTCATGTATGGATGTAAGAGTTGGACTGTGAAGAAAGCTGAGTGCTGAAGAATTGATGCTTTTGAACTGTGGTATTGGAGAAGACTCTTGAGAATCCCTTGGACTGCAAGGAGATCCAACCAGTCCATTCTGAAGGAGATCAGCCCTGGGATTTCTTTGGGAGGAATGATGCTGAAGCTGAAACTCCAGTACTTTGGCCACCTAATACGAAGAGTTGACTCATTGGAAAAGACCCTGATGCTGGGAGGGATTGGGGGCAGGAGGAGAACAACAGAGGATGAGATGGCTGGATGGCATCACTGACTCGATGGACATGAGTTTGAGTGAAATCTGGGAGTTGGTGATGGACAGGGAGGCCTGGCGTGCTGCGATTCATGGGGTCGCAAAGAGTCGGACACGACTGAGCGACTGAACTGAACTGAATAAACTATAACTGTGAACTGTGGTGTTGGAGAAGTTGGAGTTGTATATGGTGCTGGAGAAGACTCTTGAGAGTCCCTTGTACTGCAAGGAGATCCAACCAGTTAGTCCTAGAGGAAATCTGTCCTGAATATTCATTAGAAGGACTGATGCTGAAGTTCCAATACTTTGACCACCTGATGCAAAGAACTGACTCATTGGAAAAGACCATGATGCTGGGAAAGATTGAAGGTGGAAGGAGAAGGGGATGACAGAGGATGAGATGGTTGGATGGCATCACCAACTTAATGGACATGAGTTTGAGTAAGCTTCGGGAATTGGTGATGGACAGGGAAGCCTGGCATGCTGCAGTCAATGGAGTCGCAAAGAGACAGACATGACTGAGTGACTGAATTGAAATGAACTGAATAAATTATAATGGAAAATAATCTGAAAATACATATTTTATACACACACACACATATCTGAATCACTTTACTGTACACCTGATACTAACACAATATTGTAAATGAACTATTTTTGTTGTTGTTGTTCAGTTGCCAAGTCAAGTCCAACTAATTGTGAACCCGTGGACTGTAGCACGCCAGGCTTCTCTCTCCCTCACCATTTCCCCGAGTTTGCCCAAGTAGATCTCAATTTTTAAAAATTGTTGCCACCCAAGGAAATGTAGCACTAAGCATGGGGTTTGACTCAGGGGGTCAGTGACAGGACTCTCTAACACTTTGTTTGTCATGCAGCCTAAGACCACACCAAGGTTTAGTGGCCTCATCCCTTTGGGTCACTTATATTAACTCTGGCCAAGGATGCCCTCTTGTCCTTTACCACATGATTGGTTTCAGAGCCAAGATGTAAAGCAGCTGTTCATAGGGTACAATTACTGAACTACAGACAAGCTATAGACATGACAGCAGAGATGGAGAGAAAAGCATAGGAAGTATAAAGACAGATCCACATGTTCTTCACATTAGTTAAAAGTGGGTTATAATCTGGGTTCTGAGTTTTCTATCTACTCAAGCAAAGAAAGTAGATACAGTCAAGTTAGTTAGTCCAGTATCCATAAGATATTGTTGTTTAGTAGCTACGGGTTCGACTCTTTTTTATTTCATGGACTATAGTCTCCCAGGCGCCTCTGTCCATGGGATTTCCCAGGCAAGAAAACTGGAGTGGGCTGCCATGCCCTCCTCCAAGGAGTCTTCCTGACTCAGGGATCAAGCTCAGGTCTCCTTCATTGGTAAGTGGAATCGTTACCACTGAGCCACCAGGGAAGCCCATCCATAAGATAAATGCATATCAATTGCTTAGGAAAAGCAGAGTTTTGTTTTTTTTTTCAGTCTGGGAAATTTTTCTATGCAATGGGCACAACAGTAAGGTGCCATGTTTAAAAATGCTCTGATATTAGCGACATTTTGAAAACAATGATACTGAATCCCGTCAAGGGTGTGGTAAAACTGAAAAGCTCATAGATTGCTGATGACATTGTTTATTAGTACAAGCCTTCTGAGAAGCATTTTTACCAATAAATATCATACTTTTTCTACTAATTCCAAGGGAAAAAGCTAAAATAAGGAGAAGCTCTGTGCAGGGCTACTAATGAGACTGAAAAACTGGAAACAATGGAAATGTACATGACAGAGAACTGGCTCAATTAATGACTGCATATCCACCCAGTAGAATATTATGGTAACAAAGTCTATGCTATGACACAGAAAATGCTTATGACATAATGTTAACTGAAACAGCAGGCATCAAAATTTATGCTAAGGTTGTAATTAATTTTTGTACAACTAGAGGAATGAAAACATAAAAATGGATATTTGTTAGGGTGGCAGGATGGTGGGGAGAATAAAAGATTTTTATATAATGCATTGTGCACAAAATCAACTCTTTAGAAAAGGATTTTCTTCCTAGAAATATTCTGAATTGACAAGGAAGTTCAAGATATTCTTGAAGGAAGCATAAAAAATCTGTAAGAATGTTATACTGGTTGTTTTTCTTTTTAAAAAATAGATCACTTCCTACAGACAATATGTAGATTTTTTTTTTTTTTTTTTGACTGAGAGGCTTGATTCTTACTTGATTTAACAGAAAGGGCAGAGTTGTGAAATCTTTTTAAACGTTTATCCAAATGGTGTGTAACATAACGTCCACAAAGCAAACAGCAGTGCCTGGCCCTTGGCCCCTAGACTCTGGTCCAGAGACATGCCTGGAGGCACAGGGAAATGAGGACAGGCCTTCAGGAGGCACTGTTCTTGTCCTGCCTTTGTGAGGCAAGAAAACATAACCAGCGTGTATGTGATTTTTTGCATTAGGTTCTTGAGGAACTATCAAGTCATAGAACAGGAACTGTAAATTCACAATCAATTTAACTTATGATTTCCTCCAGAGTCAATGGGTTTTATTTACTCTTTTTGAAATATGTGTAGATATTGAAGGCTTCCCTGATGGCCTGTGCTTCCCTGGTAGCTCAGCTGGTAAAGAATCTGTCTGCAACACAGGAGACCCTGGTTTGATTCCTGGGTTGGTTCCCTGGAGAAGGGATAGGCTACGGACTCCAGTATTCCTGGGCTTCCCTGGTAGCTCAGCTGGTAAAGAATCTGCCTGCAACACAGGAGACCCTGGTTTGATTCCTGGGTTGGTTCCCTGGAGAAGGGATAGGCTACGGACTCCAGTATTCCTGGGCTTCCCTGGTAGCTCAGCTGGTAAAGAATCTGCCTGCACTATGTGAAACCTGAGTTCGATCCCTGGGTTGGGAAGATCCCCTGGAGAAGGGAAAGGCTACCCACTCTAGTATTCTGGCCTGGAGAATTCCATGGACTATACAGTCCATGGGGTTGCAAAGATTCGGACACGACTGAGTGACTTTCACTTTCACTTTTCCCTGGTGGCTCAGTGGTAAAGAATCTACCTGCCAATACAGGAAATGCAGGTTCGAACCCTGGGTCCGGATGATCCCCTGGGGAAGGGAATGGCAACCCACTCCAGTATTCTTGCCTGGGAAGTCCCATGGACAGAGGAGTCTGGCGGGCTACAGTCAATGGGGTTGCAAAAGAGTCAGACATAACTTAGGCACTAAACAACAACAACAATACACACAGTTTTACCGTCATTGAGATCAGCATCACCCTTTGATGAGTCACCCAAGACAGAGGCAGGACAGACCACTTTCTTCCTAACACTGCACAACCCTCTCCTGTTGGTTCTGCCCAAGACATCCAGTGGATTTCAGCCACTTCTCCTGATGCTCTGCCACAGCTCCAGCTCCTGTGATCTTTCACCTGGACCACAGACCCAGCTTCCTAACTGGCTGCCCTGTCTCTAGGCTTGCTGCCCTATCTCCGGGCTTGCTGCCCCACCAGCAGGATCTTTCTAAAATCCAAGTGCGATCATTTCATTTTCTTGTAGAAAATGGTGGGTGCCTCCTCGCTACCCACACTGGAGAAAATGCCAGCATCCTCAGGCTAGCCCAGGATGCCCTCTGTGACCTCCCCCAGCCCAGCTCCCAGCCTCAAATCCTGCCTCTTCCCCAATGTGCTCCCTGAGCTTCAGGGACATGCTGATTCCTCTGTCTGGAATGCCAAACCCATCTTGTCTCCCACTCATCCCGAGGAGCTCCTCTTTCTCTGAGCCTCCCCCACTTCCTCTGGGATCCTACTCATGAACACTTAGATGTCCCCTGCCTCTCTTTTCCTAGGAAGCCGGGAAGCATAGGACACGGAGGTGAGTTGGTTAAGCGCACAGGCAAGTCCTAGCTAAGGCACTGTGCCCATCACTTTGCACATATTATCTCAGTCAATCATTACAAGCCAGGTTCCATTGCTATTTCCTCTGTACAGATGAGTAAACTGAAGCTTGGAGAGGCTAAGTAACCCATACAAAGCCACGCAGCTCACAAGGTGCAGACCTGGGATTTGAATGCACCCCGTCCGACACAACACTCTACCACAGCAGTATGGTTCCCTCTGGATGAATGAAAGTGTCCTAAAGTCCCTCATTCCTTCTTTTCACAGAAACTTGTCTTTCTTTTATGTCATATTCCTGCATTTGTTCATGCCAGGTGTGTTGGAGGAAGGAAATGATTTCTTCTTCCCATCTATACTTTCAGGAATGTTTCTTTTCAGTTCCCCCCAACTCTGACTCTCTTGGAAATGTTCTGGTGGCCTCTGCTATGAGCAGCATCTGAGAGCACTGTCCCCTAATAGGCAAGAAAGGTGGGAAAGTTTGGAGAGGACTGACATCAGCAGGCAGACTGTTGTCTCCTCCCGGGTTGAATCTACCCACAGCCAGTAAAGAGGAAATCCAGCGATTAAACACTCCTTCTGCTTGATGAAAATATTAACAAAGTAAAAAGTCATTCTTTTTGGATAAATGAAGTCCCCAGGTGGATTTGGACTATGGACGGAGGTTCATGACATTGTACAGGAGGCAGTGCAATACCATCCCCAAGAAAAAGAAATGCAAAAAGGCAAATGGTTGTCTGATGGCCAGACAAATGGTTGTCTGGCCTTACAAATAGCTGAGAAAAGAGAAGCAAAAGGCAAAGGAGAAAAGGAAAGATATACCCATTTGAATGTAGAATTCCAAAGAATAGAAAGGAGAGATAAGAAAGCCTTCCTCAGTGATCAATTCAAAGAAATAGAGGAAAACAATAGAATGGGAAAAAGACTAGAGATCTCTTCAAGAAAATTAGGGATACCAAGGGAACAATATCATGCAAAGATGGGCACAACAAAGACAGAAACGGAATGGACCTAACAGAAGCAGAAGATATTAAGAAGAGGTGGCAAGAATATATAGAAGAACTATACAAAAAGATCTTCTGACCCAGATAACCATGATGGTGTGATCACTCACGTAGAGCTAGACAACCTGGAGTGTGGTCAAGTGGGCCTTAGGAAGCATCACTATGAACAAAGCTAGGCCTTAGGAAGCATCACTATGAACAAAGCTGAGCTATTTCAAATCCTAGAAGATGATGCTGTGAAAGTGCTGCACTCAATATGCCAGCAAATTTGGAAAACTCAGCAGTGGCTCCAGGACTGGAAAAGGTCAGTTTTCATTCCAATCTCAAAGAAAGGCAATGCCAAAGAATGTTCAAACTACCACACAATTGCACTCATCTCACACACTAGTAAAGTAAAGCTCAAAGTTATCCAAGACAGAGTTCAACTGTATATGAACCGAGAACTTCCAGATATTCAAGCTGGATTTAGAAAAGGCAGAGGAACCAGGGATCAAATTGCCAACACCCGTTGGATCATAGAAAAAGCAAGAGAGTTCAAGAAAAACATCTACTTCTGCTTTATTGACTACGCCAAAGCCTTTGACTGTGTGGATCACAACAAACTGCGGAAAGTTCTTCAAGAGATGGGAATACCAGACCACTTTACCTGTCTCCTGAGAAATCTACGTGAAGGTCAAAAAGCAACAGTTAAAACCAGACATGGACCAACAGACTGGTTCCAAATTGGGAAAGGAGTACATCAATTGTCATGTACAGGAGTACTTGTATATTGTCACCCTGTTTATTTAACTTATATGCAGAGTACATCATATGAAATGATGGACTGAATGAAGCACAAGCTGGAATCAAGATTTCTGGGAGAAATATCTATAACCTCAAATATGCAGATGACACCACCCTTATGGCAGAAAGTGAAGAAGAACTAAAGAGCCTCTTGATGAAAGTGACTGAAGAGAGTGAAAAGACCTGGCTTGAAAACTCAACATTGAGAAAACAAAGATCATGGCATCTGGTCCCATCACTTCATGGCAGGTATATGGGGAAACAATGGAAACAGTGAGAGACTTTATTTTCTTGGGCTCCAAAATCACTGCAGAATGTGACTGCAGCCATGAAATTAAAAGATGCTCACTCCTTGGAAGAAAAGCTATGACCAATCTAGACAGCATATCAAAAAGCAGAGACATTACTTTGCCCACAAACGTCCATCTAGTCAAAGTTTTTCCAGTAGTCATGTATGGATGTGAGAGTTGGACCATAAAGTAAGCTAAGTGCTGAATAATTGAGGCTTAAACTGTGGTGTTGGAGCAGACTCTTGAGAGTCCCTTGGACAGCAAGGAGATCCAAGCAGTCAATTGTAAAGGAAATTAGTCCTGAATTTTCATTGGAAGGAGTGATGCTAAAGCTGAAACTCCAATCCTTTGGCCATCTGATGTGAAGAACTGACTCATTTGAAAAGACCCTGATGCTGGGCAAGACTGAAGGCAGGAGGAGAAGGGGATGACAGAGGATGAGATGGTTGGATGGCATCACCGAGTCAGTGGACTTAAGTTTGAGCAAGCTCCAGGAACTGGTGATGGATAGGGAAGCCTGGCATGCTGCAGTCCATGGGGACAAAGAGTTGGACACAACTGAGCAACTGAACTGAACTGAAGTGAATTTACCGCGGGGGACAACCCAGGTCAATACCTGTCTACTCAGTGGATTCCGACAATTCTCTGTGGCCATAGGCTCCTTCACCAGGAGCTCAACGCCCTTGTGCAATGCCACCTTTTCCTGCCATCTTTTCTCTTTAAATTACCTGTCAGGTGTTCTATGCTCCATCCAGATCAGCCTACTCCATGTAGCTGAGCTCTCTGACTGCTTCACAGCTTCTGGGCTCCGTACCTCTGTACGCTCCACCTGCATCTGTCTCTTCCTCCTCACCACTGTGCCCTCAAACCCACTACCCCACATACACCGTATGCCTCCATCACAACTTTCCTGGTTCCCTGACCAGGTAAGAGCTCTTCCGTCTCCAAACTGCTGCACCCACTGCTTCCAGTCTGTGACCAAGTTCCACTCTCCCTCTGTCATCAACATAACCTGTATCTCCATCTTTACCAGCCATGATCTCACACCTGGGTTGCTGCAATCATCTCCTTTTGTCCCTGCTGCCAGGCACGCCTCGCCTTAACTACTTCTCAGTAAAGCCTCCAGATAAGTCCAAACCCACCAGTTCCTTCTTTCATTCTGGCTCATCTCTCGTCTTCCTCCTCTCCCCATCCCATGAAGTATCGAAGGATATTACCACTTTTTTTTTTTTTGTTTGTTCGAGTAAAATTGCTTTACAATGTTGTGTTAGTTTCTGCTGTACCCCACTTTTTAAAAATGTGCTAAATTGAACAGCCAAAAAAAAAAAAATGACCTATGTTTCTTTCTTCCATTTGAACACCAGGCTTTTCCATCTATCAGATGAGGATATAACACTTCTTCGGCCTGTGTTTCAGGCTTACAGCAGGGTCCAAGAAGTTAGAGAGTGGACCTAGAGCTTTGTCAGCCAGGAGGAGGAGGAGCCTGGAGGCTAGAGGATCCACGTTGGTAGAATTTCACTGGCTGGACAGGTGAAGAGGTGCCAGGGAGGGTCACCTCTGCCTCCCTCATGATGTCTTCCACGAGCCATCATCCTTTTCTAGCACATTCTCTTCATTGGCAGAGGTAGCACTGTATCTTTCCATATTTTGATAGATCTTCAGAGGATTCTCAGTTAACCCAGTTTTAAGGCTTTTGTGGTATCTTGGCTCAGAGGTAAAGAATCCGTCTGCCAATGCAGGAGAAGCAGGTTCTATCCTTGGGTCGGGAAGATCCCCTGGAGAAGGAAATGACAACCCACTCCAGTATTCTTGCCTGGGAAATCCCATGGACAGAGAAGCCTGGGATGGCTATAGTCTGTGGGGGTGGGGGTGGGGGGGTGGTCACAAAAGAATCGGACATGACTCAGTGACGAAACAACAGTATCCAAAGCCATATATCTGCACTGTTAGCATCTTTAGTTTCGTTTGTGAAAATGCTTTTTCTCTAAAAATATCTGATGGCCAAATCCTCTTCTCCAAAAAGAAAGGTCATTTCAGATGAAGCAGGAAGAAGAGAGGAAGTCTGCTAGCAGTGGGGGGTGGGGGGTGGGTGGAGGCCCGGCTGCACCACATCGCTCTCTGCCCCACTGGAGGTCAAGACTTCTCCCACTCTGAGCAAAGAAAGCTGTTGCCGACAGCACCTCCTCCCTCCAGCCACAACAAAAACCTGTGGGAAGGGAGTTGGCTTTTTTTTTTTTTTTAAGTGTTTCTTATAGGCTGAAAATTACAAATTATTCTCCTCTCCTTTCACCAAATAATCAACTGGTCCCTGAATCTGAAAGCCCAGCACAATTTAGTTGGAGTCTCAAAATGCAGGGTTGGTTCAGCCCCACTAAGGCTGTTCAGCTTTTAATTTCTGGAGCAAGACTCAGCAAACAGTCAAACACTTTTGTGAAGCAGTAAGAGTCGAGCTTCGCTGTTTGATAAATGAGCAGACGGCAGGCAGCCCCTCTTTCTTTTTTTGTATGGATTCAATGAAGCCTGCCTAAAGAACACCACATGCTGTTCTAGCTACTGATCTAACATTCCGCGACATCCCAGTCTTCCAAATTCCCTTTAATTACTCGGGAGTCCCACCCTCCGCTCTTTCAGCCTGGGCAGACAGGGCAGTGGGCTCCCCGGGCTGGGGGGTGGGAAGTGGAGAAGCTCTGGAGAGCTGGTCTCTCCGGGGGCTGCTGGAAACTTTTCTTAGGTGGTGGTTGGGTTGTCTCCTTCCATGGTCCATTCTTCACTCCATACAACACACCGCTTTAGGTAGAAGGGAACTCAGCACACAAGCTACCCTGACATGTGGGTGTAGTCTTTTAAGAAATATAAGCGAGTTTGGGGCAAATGTTCCTGAAATGGCATCTTCGAACCCTAGGCCTCCTTTAAGATAAGGAAGGGGAAGAGTAGGAGGAGGAACTGACACCCACACACTAGACGAAGTATTTTACTTTTTGGCACTAAATTTAATCCTAAAAACCACACTGGAGGAGAACATGATGGTTCCCATTCCACAGATGAGAGACTGGGCTTTATGGTCGGCTGCCTGGACTCACAGACACCAGCAAGTAGAAGAAGCAGGGATCCAGTTCCACGGTGTTTTCTGTTCACCACTTTTGCTGACACCCAAGGGAGCCAGCAAGGCATCCACTAACTGCATGAGACCCTCAGTGTCCTCTGTGGGTATCCCCTCAAAAGACACCTTCAGAGCCACATACGGAAGCCAGTTGGCCTCATTACTCTACAAACAGGCCTTGTTTGATTTTGACCCTAAGTTGTATTGTCCCGATCCAGGTTGATCTCCAAACTGAGTCATCAGGGATGCACTGAGAAAAGGCTTTGGGTTGTGCCCCCAAACTCAATCCCCCTCAGTAGGCAAAGATTTGCCACCGACAAGAACTAATCCAGAAGTCCCAGTGCAATGAAGTGGAGATCCCCCCAGACTCTGAGGGAGACAAATTCATGTGTACAAAGAATCAAGTCTGCAGGAGACTGTTTTAAAACAAAAGTTGCCCATCTTATTTCAGAGGTCATTTTGGTGTGGGAAAAGAAAAGGGCCTTTTCAAATAGTCAGAATTATAAATTCAGTACAATGACAAGTTGTTCTTTTATAACCATGTATCGTAGAAGTCTTGGGCCTTCTCATAAAACACACAACAATTTTTTGAACCAGAGAGAAAAAGGATTAGGGGAAGAAGTTATTTAAAAGGGATTCTAATTGTCACAAGTTGACATCCTAAAGCAGGATATTCATTCTCTTTGTTGACAATAGACCTTGTCCCTTTTTCAGAGAAGAAAAAATAGTTAAGGATGGTAGTATGAATAAGTTTTCCTGAACACTTTACCTCAATGCTACCACCTTGAAATGGGTGTTTGCCAGAGTAATTTTACTAAAAAGCAAAATGGCTGTCTGGGGAGGCCTTACAAATAGCTGTGAAAAGAAGAGAAGCAAAAAGCAAAGGAGAAGGAAAGATATAAACATCTGAATGCAGAGTTCCAAAGAATAGTAAGAAGACATAAGAAAGCCTTCTTCAGCCATCAATGCAAAGAAATAGAGGAAAACAACAGAATGAGAAAGACTAGGGATCTCTTCAAGAAAATCAGAGATACCAAAGGAACATTTCATGCAAAGATGAGCTTGATAAAGGACAGAAATGGTATGGACCTAACAGAAGCAGAAGATATTAAGAAGAGATGGCAAGAATACACCGAAGAACTGTACAAAAAAGATCTTCATGACCCAGATAATCGCGATGGTGTGATCACTGACCTAGAGCCAGACATCCTGGAATGTGAAGTCAAGTGGGCCTTAGAAAGCATCACTACAAACAAAGCTAGTGGAGGTGATGGAATTCCAGTTCAGCTATTCCAAATCCTGAAAGATGATGCTGTGAAAGTGCTGCACTCAATATGCCAGCAAATTTGGAAAACTCAGCAGTGGCCACAGGACTGGAAAAGGTCAGTTTTCATTCCAATCCCAAAGAAAGGCAATGCCAAAGAATGCTCAAACTACCACACAATTGCACTCATCTGACACGCTAGTAAAGTAATGCTCAAAATTCTCCAAGCCAGGCTTCAGGAATATGTGAACCGTGAACTTCCTGATGTTCAAGCTGGTTTTAGAAAAGGCAGAGGAACCAGAGATCAAATTGCCAACATCTGCTGGATCATAGAAAAAGCTAGAGAGTTCCAGAAAAACATCTATTTCTGCTTTATTGACTATGCCAAAGCCTTTGACTATGTGGATCACAATAAACTGTGGAAAATTCTGAAAGAGATGGGAATACCAGACCACCTGATCTGCCTCTTGAGAAATCTGTATGCAGGTCAGGAAGCAACAGTTAGAACTGGACATGGAACAGCAGACTGGTTCCAAATAGGAAAAGCAGTACGTCAAGGCTGTATATTGTCACCCTGCTTATTTAGCTTATATGCAGAGTACATCATGAGAAACGCTGGACTGGAAGAAACACAAACTGGAATTAAGATTGCCGGGAGAAATATCAATAACCTCAGATATGCAGATGACACCACCCGTATGGCAGAAAGTGAAGAGGAACTCAAAAGCCTCTTGATGAAAGTGAAAGTGGAGACTGAAAAAGTTGGCTTAAATCTCAACATTCAGAAAACAAAGATCATGGCATCCGGTCCCACCACTACATGGCAAATAGATGGGGAAACAGTGGAAACAGTGTCAGACTATTTTTCTGGGCTCCAAAATCACTACAGATGGTGATTGCAGCCATGAAATTAAAAGACGCTTACTCCTTGGAAGGAAAGTTATGACCAACCTAGATAGCATATTCAAAGCAGAAACATTACTTTGCCAACAAAGTTTCGTCTAGTCAAGGCTATGGTTTTTCCTGTGGTCATGTATGGATGTGAGAGTTGGACTGTGAAGAAGGCTGAGCGCCGAAGAATTGATGCTTTTGAACTGTGGTGTTGGAGAAGACTCTTGAGAGTCCCTTGGACTGCAAGGAGATCCAACCAGTCCATTCTGAAGGAGATCAACCCTGGGATTTCTTTGGAAGGAATGATGCTAAAGCTGAAACTCCAGTACTTTGGCCACCTCATGTGAAGAGTTGATTCATTGGAAAAGACTCTGATGCTGGGAGGGATTGGGGGCAGGAGGAGAAGGGGACGACAGAGGATGAGATGGCTGGACGGCATCACTGACTCAATGGACGTGAGTCTCAATGAACTCCAGGAGTTGGTGATGGACAGGGAGGCCTGGCCTGCTGCGATTCATGGGGTTGCAAAGAGTCGGACACGACTGAGCGACTGATCTGATCTGATCTGATGCATTTAACAATGTGGGGAGAAGTAGCACATTTGGGTACCAGGCACTGGAGGTTGAGGGAGGTTCTATCCTGCTGCAGGTTCCACAGGAAATTCCACAAAAGAAATTTCAAAAAATTACAAGAAACTTACATCTAGAGCAATGAGACAGAAATGGAATTTCAAATCATGCATACAGACTGGTGAAGAATTCCAAGAAAACTCCCAGGGCTAGAAAGGTAACAATCTAACAATCTGTTGCCCCTTGATAAGTACTGTGGATAACAATTCCAGGAAGTCCAAAAATCCATATGTGAGCCCAAGATTGTCCTTAGGCTGATGGTATGATGTGTCATGTGTGTGAGTGTAAAAGGAAACAGTCATCATACACTGATTTAGCTAGAATGAGGTGAGTTACATAAGATAAGGTTAAGTCAAAAATGGAATAATTCTGAAGACGATAATAAGAGAGGGTGAGGGTGGTGAAGGTAGCATGTGTGCAATGTAAGAAATTTTTAGAACAATTGTTCTCAAAATTGTTCAGAAGGAAGAGCATCTGGAAAGGTTGAAACATTGATATGTTGCTGATGGTATATTAAAAGCATGATGTATTAAACTCATAAAATGTTGCAAAGGTAAACTGAAATCACAATTATAGCTGAAGTGCATTGACTGTTTATATTTACCACGCACTCCATGGACGGAGGAGCCTGGTAGGTTGCAGTCCATAGGGTCTCGAAGAGTCGGACACGGCTGAGAGACTTCACTTTCACTTTTCACTTTCATGCATTGGAGAAGGCAATGGCAACCCACTCCAGTGTTCTTGCCTGGAGTATCCCAGGGACGGGGGAGCCTGGTGGGCTGCCGTCTATGGGGTCGCACAGAGTTGGACACGACTGAAGCGACAGCAGCAGCAGTGGTAAGGCAGCCCTTTTAACAGTCATTATCTCAACAGTCCTCAGGTGGTTAGAACCATGTCCCCATTTTACAGAGGAGGAAACTGAGGCTCATAGCTATTAAGAAGTCTTCTGAGTTCATGCAGCAGGTAAATGGTGGAGATGGGATTCAAACCCATACAATTTGATTTCTAAACTTTCAGGCTGCATGTCAGTAAAGACTCCTGAAATAACAAAATGTGGAATCTGATGTGAAATTAGACATTCTGATATGGACACACTATAGCAGATACTAAAGGTTAAGAAAAACATATGCAAGAAATTGAAGTAGAAGGAAACTATCCATGTGCTTAATTTTTTTACTTTGCAAGTTGAAAAAAGACCATCCCTGAAGAATCCCAAAGATTCCTCAAGAGTCCCGTGGTCTGTCTCTGTGCCCCTCCACAGGTGTGCGAGCGACCTGGGGTCAGGCAGATTGTGAGGACTCAAGGAGGAACTGCTGCTGTTGCTGCTGCTAAGTCGCTTCAGTCGTGTCCGACTCTGTGCAACCCCATAGACGGCAGCCCTCCAGGCTCCCCCGTCCCTGGGATTCTCCAGGCAAAAACACCGGAGTGGGTTGCCATTTCCTTCAGTGCATGAAAGTGAAAAGTGAAAGGGAAGCCGCTCAGCTGTGTCCGACTCTTTGCGACCCCATGGACTGCAGCCTACCAGGCTCCTCCACCCATGGGATTTTCCAGGCAAGAGTACTGGAGGAGGGCAGTCACTTAAAACAAGAGGGATCTATGGCCTCATCTGTGTTCCCCATTTATATGGCTGACAGAAGCACAGGTCCCAGAACATTGTTGTTCGTTTGTTTTTTGCATTGCTCAAGCAAGGATGGCAGGAAGGAAGGAGCCATACATTCAAGTAAGCGCTACCCACAGCCCAAATTCCCAAGTACCTCAAGCCTCATGGGGAAAAGACAGGATATAAATAAATTCAATTCATACAAGTGCGTCTGCTGCCCCAGACCCCCTTCCTCCAGTCCTCCTACCTCTCATGGCCATAGCAGACATCCAGTGATGGCCCCCACCTGTCAGATCCAGCCCTGCCACTACATGTATGACTTTAGGAAACTCATTCAATCCCTCTGACTTTTAGTGTTCTGGTCTGGAAGATGAGAAGGTCTCACCAACAGATCTCTAAGTTCCTTTAATAGATTAAACTTATTTGTTTTGAAGTATTAGCAACCGGTAAATATTAATGAATTATCCTGCTTTGTCATACTTGCAGGACAAACTAAAGGCCTTAAATGAAAGGAATCAAGGATTTTGAGAAATCATCAAGCCCTCTGGGGGTGGGGAGTAGGGAGGGGTATTTGTGAGGCCAAAGGGCCTCTGCATGTATTCAAATTGCCCTGTGGTCACAGGTGTCCAGTTGCCTATTGGTGAATCAGCCTCTTCTTGATAAGTTCAACAAACTGTGGACCGTAAATCATGTTACCCACACACAGTCTAAGCTGGTCACCTGTTGCCACCTACACTGGATCCCGTGGGCTCCACATTTGAGAGTAGACCTTACCCGCTCTCGGGATTCTGGGGTCCATTTCCTAGTTGTGACACAAAAAGGACACATGGGGGAGAGACACGTGAAGGTGATCAGAAGGTGCTTACTCCCATTTATTAGATAAATGAGTTCTGGGTCGCCACATACAGTACGATGACTGGAGTTAAAAATACTGTACTATATGTTTGACAGTTGTGAGGAGAGTCGACCTTAAAAGTTCTCATGGAACTTGTCTGGTGGTCCGGTGGTTAAGTATCCAGCTGCCAATGCAGGGGACACAGGTTCGATCCCTGGCCTGGGGAGATCCCACATGCCGTGGAGCAATTAAATCAGTGCACCACAATTACCGAGGCTGCGTTCTAGAACCCGTGCAATAAGAGGAGCCCCTGTAATGAGAAGCCCACGTACCACAACTAGAGAGAAGCCCGCACTCCCCACAACGAGAGAAAGCCTACACGCAGCAAGGAAGACCCAGCCAGCCAAAAATAAACAAACAAATTTCTCATGCTAACTATGAATTTTAAAAAAATTCCCATCACAAGAAAGAAACTTGTACCTCTGTGTAGTGATGGATGTCAACTAAATTGATTGTGTCAATCATTTTGAAATATACACATATATCAAATCACTGTGTTGTACACCTAAAACTAATATAATGTTAAATGTCAATTACAGCTCTTTTTTTTTTTTTTTAAAGAAAAGGGTTACATGGATTTCTGAAAAGCTCTTATATGGATAAAATGGCTAAATGTCTACCTCTTTTCCTCTCTAACCAAACTCTAATTTTTTATTCCAGGAGATGGTGGACTACATTTTCCCACCTCCCTGACAGCCAAGGGCAGCCAGTGAGACAAAAGGGAAATCGCTGGGCAGGGCTCTGGGCAAGCTCTGGAGAGCTGACTCGGCTGAAGTTTTGACCTTTCTCTCCCTACACCCTTTTTTCATACTTCTTGCCTGGAATATAGGCTTTGTTGTCAGGCAGCCACTTTGGACCATGAGGTGACCTAGAAATTAGAAGCTATCTGGTAGGGATGGCAGAGCACAGAGAGAGAAGTAGTCCCGGTAGTTCCCTGATGCTACTGTAGAGCTGTATACCAGCATAGGTTATCCTCTTTTAGATTTACTCTATGTGAAGAAAAGTAAAACCACTAATTTATTTAAGTCCTTGTTTGGGAATGAGGAGGGGCATCTTTTAACCACAACCCAACACAATTCCTAACTGATAAACCTTCTGATTTCTACCCAGGATTTACCTCATAAGAAAGGCTCCAGTGGCCCTAGAGTCAACTATTTCATCTTTAAATGGGAACAAAGAAGGCATCTAGTTCACAGAGCTGTAGAAGATTAAATGAGGTAATACATGCAGAGGGCTTGACCCAGTGCCTGGCAAAAGAGTCAGTGTTACTGTCATCATGATTTCTAGTTGAAAAGTGTCTTAATATGGTAAAGATGTTTGCACATTTGTAGACTAACTTCCCCCAGTGATAGATGGAGGGACTGAGGTTCAGAGAGGGAAATGGGGCCTGTCCAGGGTCACACAGGGTAAGGGTGACAGACCCTCATCTTCAGGGCTCAGAAAACTAGCATTATTGGGAACTCCTCACCCATCGCACATGGTGGGCCTCAAGAGAAGTTTGAGGAAGAAGACATTCTTTTGCATTTCAGCCTCCGCTGGAAGGAATATCTGCTGCAAGTGCCTGGAAGGCATTCCAGTTAGAGATGTTCTCTTAGCCAGAAATCGGAGGCCCAGTTTTTCTTTCTGGAAAAACTTAACTCTCGCTAAACACAGTTTGCATCTCTGTGCAGGTAGAGCTTTTTGTTGTTGCTTTGTTTGGGGGTTGCAATGGGTCTTAGTTTCAGGAGGTGGGCTCTTTGTTGGCAGTGTGGGCCGTGGGTTTAGTTCCCTGACTGGGGATCAAACACACATCCCCTGCATTGAAAGGTGGATTCTGAACCATTGGACCACCAGGGAAGTCTTAGGGAAGGAATTTTTTTTTTTTGGCTAGGTAAGAAGTGGATTTATTTAGAAAGAAACACACTTGGCAGACAAGAGTGTGGGCCACCTCAGAAAGCAGAGTGGCCTGGGTGGAGTTTTCAGAACTTCTAAAAGACCAGTGGCGCTAGCGGTAAAGAACCTGCCTGCCAAGGCAGGTAGACATTAAGAGATGAGGGTTTGATTCTTGCATCAGGAAGATCTGGAGAAGGGCATGGCAAACCACTCCAATATCCTTGCCTAGAGAATCCCATGGACAGATGAGCCTGGGAGGCTATAATCCATAGGGTCGCAAAGAGCCAGACACCACTGAAGTGACTTAGCATGCAAAAGACCAGTAGAAGAGCAGGAGAAAGAAGCATTTGGTGAAATGGAAACACCCACTTCTGCCTTCCATGGATCTCACAAGGCTGTGGGTTGGGAGAAGGCAATACTGGGTTCTGAGAAGTCTTCTGGACTGACCTGGTTCTCAGATTGCCCCTCACCCACCACCCTGAGGAGGGCACAGTTTCCTCCTCTGCACCCCTTCCTCCCGTCCTGGCTGCTCACAGCTCAAGGGCACGCCT
Organism: Bos indicus x Bos taurus; assembly: GCF_003369695.1. Taxonomy (NCBI): domain Eukaryota; kingdom Metazoa; phylum Chordata; class Mammalia; order Artiodactyla; family Bovidae; genus Bos; species Bos indicus x Bos taurus. The sequence goes on from NC_040080.1 coordinate 50,277,428, forward strand.
GTCATCTTGTTTTGTGGTTTCTCACATGCACACACCCAGAGGACTCCCAACCTCTCGCCCATGTCCTGAGATAAATGCACTCCTAATAAATGGGTGAGCCCATGGGCTGGGGGGGAGGCAGGCTGGGAAATACTGGCAGGGGTTTCCAGTGCCTGGAACACCCAGAGGGGAAGAGCTGAAGGGGGAATATCTCGATTGCAGTGACCAGCATGCTTAACCACTGAGAGACAGAGAGGCCAAGACTTCACTCCTAAATTTGATCACGTGGAAGTGTCCAGGTGACTGCTAATGATGACACCAAAGTCTAAAGGACAATTGTTTAGGCAAAACCTGCCTCTACACATACCCACCCTAACCCTAAAAATAACTTGCTCTGTGTAAAGGAGACAGTTAAGTACATGGATTTTGGAACCAGACTTCTCAGGTTCACATTCTGAATCACAGATCTACTTACTGGCTTTTTGACCTTGGGTGAATTACTTAACCTCTCTGGGACTCAGTTTACTCATCTATGAAATGGGGAAAATAACAATTACCACCTCACAGAGTTGTTTGGGGGATTAAACAAGGTTGACATATGTAAAGTGCTTAGAATAGGGCCAGATATGTAGAAAGTCCTATGTAAGTGTTGAAAGAGGGTGTTTGCTATGACCACTGCATTCTCTTGGCAAAACTCTGTTAGCCTTTGCCCTGCTTCATTCTGTATTCCAAGGCCAAATTTTCCTGTTACTCCAGGTATTTCTTGACTTCCTACCTTTGCATTCTAGCCCCCTATAATGAAAAGGACATCTTTTTTGGGTGTTAGTTCTAGAAGGTTTTGTAGGTCTTCACAGAACCATTCAACTTCAGCTTCTTCAGCATTACTGGTCAGGGCATAGACTTGGATTACTGTGATATTGAATGGTTTGCCTTGGAAATGAACAGAGATCATTCTGTCATTTTTGAGACTGCATCCAAGTACTGCATTTCAGACTCTTTTGTTGATCATGATGGCTACTCCATTTCTTCTAAGGGATTCTTGCCCACAGTAGTAGATATAATGGTCATTTGAGTTAAATTCACCCATTCCAGTCCATTTTAGTTCGCTGATTCCTAAAATGTTGATGTTCACTCTTGCCATCTACTGTTTGCACTACCAATTTGCCTTGATTCGTGGACCTAACATTCCAGGTTCCTATGCAATATTGCTCTTTACAGCATCAGACTTTACTTCCATCACCAGTCACATCCACAACTGGGTTTTGTTTTTGCTTTGGCTCCATCTCTTCATTCTTTCTGGAGTTAGTTCTCCACTGATCTCCAGTAGCATATTGGGCACCTACCAACCTGGGGAGTTCATCTTTCAGTGTCCTATCTTTTTGCCTTTTCATACTGTTCATGGGGTTCTCAAGGCAAGAATACTGAAGTGCTTTGTCATTCCCTTCTCCAGTGGACCACATTTTATTAGAACTCTCCACCATGACCCATCCATCTTGGGTGGCCCTACAAGGCATGGGTCATAGTTTCATTGAGTTAGACAAGGCTGCCATATGATCAGATTGGTTAGTTTTCTGTGATTGTAGTTTTCAGTCTGTCTGCTCTCTGATAAAGAAGGATAAGAGGCTTATGAAAGCCAGAGAATGCACTGGTCATAGCAAACACCCTCTTCCAACAACACAAGAGACACATGGACATCACCAGACAGTCAACACTGAAATCAGATTGATTATATTCCTTGCAGCCAAAGATGGAGAAGCTCTATACAGTCAGCAAAAACAAGACGGGGAGCTGACTGTGGCTCAGATCATGAACTCCTTATTGCCAAATTCAGACTTAAATTGAAGAGCATAGGGAAAACCACTAGACCATTCAGGTATGACCTAAATCAAATCCCTTAGGACTATACACTGGAAGTCACAAATAGATTCAAGGGATTAGATCTGATAGACAGAATGCCTGAAGAACTATGGATGGAGGTTCATGACATTGTACAGGAGGCAGTGATCAAGACAATCCCCAAGGGAAAAAGAAATGCAAAAAGGCAAAATAGTTGTCTGAGGAGGCCTTCCAAACAGCTATGAAAAGAGAAGGGAAAGACGAAAGAGGAGAGGAAAGATATACCCACTTGAATGCAGAGTTCCAAAGAATAGCGAGGAGAGATAAGAAAGCCTTCCTCAGTGATCAATGCAAAGAAATAGAGGAAAACAATAGAATGGAAAAGACTAGAGATCTCTTCAAGAAAATTAGAGATACCAAGGGAACATTTCATGCAAAGATGGGATCAATAAAGGACAGAACTGGTATGGACTGAACAGGAGCAGAAGATATTAAGAAGAGGTGGCAAGAAAACACAGAAGAACTATACAAAAAAGATCTTCACGAACCAGATAATCACGATGGTGTGATCATTCACCTAGAGCTAGACATCCTAGAATGTGAAGTCAAGTGGGTCTTAGGAAGTATCACTATAAACAAAGCTAGTGGAGGTGATGGAATTCCAGTTGAGCTATTTCAAATCCTAAAAGATAATGCTGTGAAAGTGCTGCACTCAATATTCCAGCAAATTTGGGAAACTCAGCAATGGCCACAGGACTGGAAAAGGTCAGTTTTCATTCCATCCCAAAGGAAGGTAATGTCAAAAAATGCTCGAACTACTGCACAATTGCACCCATCTCACATGCTAGTAAAGTAATGCTCAAAATTCTCCAAGCCAGGCTTCAACAGTACATGAACCATGAAGTTCCAGATATTCAAGCTGGTTTTAGAAAAGGCAGAGGAACCAAAGATTAAATTGCTAACATCTACTAGATCATAGAAAAAGTAAGAGAGTTCAAGAAAAACATTTACTTCTGCTTTATTGACTATGCCAAAGCCTTTGACTGTGTGGATCACAATTACCTGTGGAAAATTCTTCAAGAGATGGGAATACCAGACCACCTGACATGCCTCCTGAGAAATCTGTATGCAGGTCAAGAAGCAACAGTTAGAACTGACATGGAACAACAGATTGATTCCAAATTGGGAAAGGAGTACATCAAAGCTGTATATTGTCACCTTGCTTATTTAACTTATATGCAGAGTACATCATGAGAAATGCTGGACTGGATGAAGCACAAGCTGGAATCAAGACGGCTGGGAGAAATATCAATAACCTCAGATATGCAGATGACACTACACTACGGCAGAAAGTGAAGAAGAACTAAAGGGCCTCTTGATGAAAGTGAAAGAGGAGAGTGAAAAAGTTGGCTTAAAGCTCAACATTCAGAAAACTAAGACCATGGCATATAGTCCCATCACTTCATGGCAAATAGATGGGGAAACAGTAGAAACAGTGACTGACTTTATTTTGGGGGGGGGGGGCTCCAAAATCACTGTTGCACCCATGCAATTAAAAGATGCTTGCTCCTTGGAAGAAAAGTTATGACCAACCTAGATAGCAGATTAAAAAGCAGAGACATTACTTGGCCAACAAAGGTCCATCTAGTCAAGGCTTTGGTTTTTCCAGTAGTCATGTATAGATGAGAGAGTTGGACTATAAAGAAAGCTGAATGCTAAAGAATCGATGCTTTTGAACTGTGGTGTTGGAGAAGACTCTTGAGAGTCCCTTGGACTTCAAGGAGATCCAACCAGTCCATCCTAAAGGAGATCAGTCCTGGGTGTTCATTGGAAGGACTGATGCTGAAGCTGAAACTCCAATACTTTGGCCACCTGATGCGAAGAGCTGACTCATTTGAAAAGACCCTGATTCTGGGAAAGATTGAAGGCGGGAGGAGAAGGGGACAATAGAAGATGAGCTGGTTGGATGGCATCACTGTCTTGATACACTTGAGACTGAGTAAACTCCGGGAGTTGGTGATGGATAGGGAGGCCTGGCGTGCTGCAGTCCATGGTGTCGCAAAGAGTCGGACACAAATGAGTGACTGAACCGAACTAATGTAAGTGTTTGCTATTTTTACTAATTTTATTAAACATCCATGAATGCTGTATTTATAATTATACATAGCTAGACACCTCTAGGGCTTCCCTGGTGGCTCAGCGATAAAGAATCTGCCTGCAATGCAGGAGACCCGGGTTTGATCCCTGGGTCGGGAAGATCCCCTGGAGAAGGGAATGACAACTTACTCCAGTATTCTTGCCTGGAGAATTCCATATGGACAGAAGAGCCTGGTGGGTTATAGTCGGACACAATTGCAAAGAGTCGGACACGACTCCACGACTAACATACCCACACCCAGATACTTCTAATATCTGTTAAAAAGAATTGTCTTTAATAAGATTGGGTAGTTTGACTGAGTATGATGTCAGATGTAGGCCAATTCTGATCCCTATTACCTTGTGTTTGTTTCAATTGACAATTCTGTTTTTCTCTAAATATTTATTTCCCTGCCTCTGCTGGAGCACTAGGGCTATCCCTTTGGAAATGTTTTTTCTCACCCTGGCAAGCCTGGAGGCACCAGCAGCAGGAAGGAAAGGTCAGGGATGAGCAGAAGGTCAAACCATTCCCCTCCCCCGCCCCCATTTCAGGTTTCCAACCCCCATCAACTGGCCACTCATGGGGTGGAGTTGAGGGGAAGGAGTTCTGAAGTAAATGAGAGACTGCAGTTTTAACTGGAGCACTGGGCTGGACTTTAGTGTCTACAAGAGCATCTACATTATTGAAAAGAGGCTTGTTTTTTCAGTCAATAACCAAAAAGCTATTCAACCTGCCACAAAACCATCAGGGGTTCAGGAAGGCAGTTTGGCCAGAACACAGTTGAGGAACAAAGCAAAGCCATTTTCTATTTGTACATTTGGCCTGTTCCACACTCTTTACACTTGTGGAAACTCATCTGGGTGTCTCTGAGAATAAGAGTGCAACACGAGGTGTGCAGAGACCTGGTCAAAACCCTCCAGCACGAGGCCAGAGCCACAGGGTGAATCCTCAGGCAAGGAGCGAGAGTGATGGGCAGTGGGAGGTCAGCTGGAGAGCACCGCCCTGCAGCCAGTGGAGGGGGACCCACAGGAGGTGCCCGTAAACACACTGCTGGACACCCACCCAGGCACATGGATGGGGATCCAAGCAGAGCACACTGATAGCTGGGAGGAGCCTTTGGAGAGCACCGACTGGGCAAAATGACTCCAGCTGTTTTCCTCTAGCCACCCTCCCCCACTGACCCCTCCTCTAACCCTGGAGGAGTCAGAATAGGAAAGAAAAAAACTCCCCCTCCCCTTTCACAGAGCAAATTCTGAGGCATAGAGAGAGGGAGACTCTTACTTCCATGGAAGTCAGGTGAAAGTTTTAAATTGGAGAGAACCCAGGTGGGCACTAATGGTAAAGAACCCACCTGCCAATGCAGGAGAAGAGACTTGGGTTCGATCCCTGGGTTGGGAAGATCCCCTGGAGGAGGGCATGGCAACCCACTCCAGTATTCTTGCCTGGAGAATCCCATGGACAGAGGAGCCTGGAGGCTACTGTCCATGGGGTCGCCAAGAGTCAGGCATGACTGAGTGACCAAGCACACATGCATGGGCTTTTTCATAGCAGAGAATGAGTTTTAATAATCCATCCAGGACTGATATGATGGCTGATAATGGCCTGATGCCATGGTTGGATGCGGGATTTCCCTGCGAGGTTGTCAGAGGGCAGAATAGGAAGGACGGACACTGGTACCTCAACAAGTTTATCCTTACTTGGCAAGTGGGCTAATGGAAAGTGGGTACAGTGCCAATTTCATATGGTGACCATATGGGTTAAAAAAATTCCCATATGTCGAATGATTCATAGTGTTCTTGGTGAATAGCAATAATATAAATCATTCAGTCTTCAAATGTCTGAAGACCTACTATGTGCCAGGCACTATTCCAGGGGGTTAGGCATGCATGGTGAACAAAAAAGTCCTCATGGAGCTTCCATTCTAAAGAAAGAGACAGACAAAACACAAGCAACTTTTATATATATATATACACACACATCAGTTATATGTAATTACATATTGCATACAATATATATATTGTATACAATACAGGTGGCACTAATGATAAAGAATCTGCCTGCCAATTCAGGAAATGCAAGAGATGTGGGTTTGATCTCTGGGTTGTGAAGATCCCGTGGAGTAGGAAATGGCACTCAACTCCAATATTCTTGCCTAGAGAATTCCATGGTCAGAGGAACCTGGGGCTACAGTCCATGCAGTCACAAGGAGTTGTACCTGACTGAGTGCACACGCAGTATAATACAGTACAGATAACTATAGTACAGTACAGATAACTATATATACTAGTAACATCATACATATATAAGATAGTTCAGACAGTGATAAGGAAAAAATAGAGCACAATAAAACAGAGGAGACAGAGTGGAATGGAGCCAATTCTAGATAGTGATTTCTTCCCTTGGTAGAGAATTTTAGTTTTAAAACATGTTCTCATAGCACAGTCTCATTTTATCCACACAGTAATTTGGTGAGGGATGCTTCCAAGGAAAGGTAAGGAGACGGGAGCTCAGAAAAGTTAAGTGTCTCCAAGTTGGGTGACCTTTCACGACCCTAGTTAATAGCGCAAGCAAGCACAAGACCAGTTCAGCTAGCAGCCTCAGCATTCTCGGTAATTCCTAAATTAGTTCCAGGACCCAAAGTCAATACAACATTACTGGAAGCCAGTGCTTTTGGAGCTTGGCCACAGTGTTGGAGAAAGAATTTCTATTTCGGATCTCACTTGCAGCAGAGCAATTGCTGCCATCCACTTTATCGAGAACAGTATCTCAGCCAGGTGACTTTGGGAAAGCTTCACTACCAATGCCTGTTTCATTTCAGCCCATTTACAAGTCAGATGGGAAGATGACTACCAGTTTAATTTTTCTCTAAAACCTAAGCCGAAATAGTGAACTTTGCTTGTTCTGAGCTAAAAGTTCAGAGATGAATCATACGTTCGGACAGAACTGCTCAAAGGGAGACTGTCCACGATTCCCCTCCAAGGTTTTTCAGAACAACTAGTCCCTTTCTCTCTAGGAGATGGCAGCTGCAGCTTGCTCGGAGCCTTCAGGAAGGGCAAATGTGTCTGGGATTTCAATTCAACAAACTTAATGCGAAAACCTTCAGTAGGCACCTTCTGTCCTCTGTGGCTGGGAGGACAGCCCTCCTTTCCAGTGCACTTGAAATCGATGGCAAGGCAGCTGCAGAGAGCATTTTTCATTTATGCGTTTAATTCCATTAGAGTATGTCCCTGCTTTTGGGACTGAAGATAAGATGGCATTTGGATGCTTTTTTAAATGACTATTCTGAAAGCAGCTGGCACTGTAATTCTTAGAGAGGAAACTTACTATTTGGAAAAATACTTTGAAAAGCCATTTGGAATAAATGAGACCTGTGGGTATAGATGTCAGCAGGAACCAAGGATTGGAGAGCAGAGGAAAATTGGTGGAGGTCATCCCAAGAAAGAAGGAGAGAGTGAAGGGAACAGAAGGAGCTCTAGGAGGAAGGATGCAGCAGCAGAGAGGGCTGGGATCAGCTTTGGGGAACTGGCAGAAGGAGGACCAGGGAGCATTCTGAGATGGGGACATCTGTTCCATGGGACAATGTTTGGGGTGTAAACCACCACTGCAAACTTCAGTCTGTTAGGATCACAGATGCCTTCTGTGGACTGCTTTGTGCAAAGCAAAGAAGACCCTGAGTGCCATCCCTAGCTCGTGATGGTGCAGAATAGGGCTGTCCAACAGAACTTGCTGTGCAGATGGGAATGTTCTATTGGCACTGTCCAATATGGTAGCCTACAGTTACATGTAGCTACTGTGTATCTGAGGAACTGAATTTTAATTTTAAGTTAAACAACTGTATGTGGCCAGTGGCTACTATACTGAACAGCACAGGTATAGAGAGAGGTGGTATATATAGAGGGAGGAGTCCCAAGTCAAGGTGACCCTAAAGAATGCTCTAGGTAGAAAACTACCGCACAATTGCACTCATCTCACATGCTAGTAAAGTAATACTCAAAATTCTCCAAGTCAGGCTTCAGCAATACATGAACTACGAACTTCCAGATGTTCAAGCTGGTTTTAGAAAAGGCAGAGGAACCGGAGATCAAATTGCTAACATCTGCTGGATCATAGATAAAGCAAGAGAGTTCCAGAAAAACATCTACTTCTGCTTTATTGACTATGCCAAAGCCTTTGACTATGTGGATCACAATAAACTGTGGAAAATTCTTCAAGAGATAGGAATACCAGACCACCTGACCTACCTCTTGAGAAACCTGTATGCAGGTCAGGAAGCAACAGTTAGAACTGGATATGGAACAACAGACTGGTTGCAAATAGGAAAAGGAGTACATGAAGGCTGTATATAATCACCCTGCTTATTTAACTTATATGCAGAGTACATCATGAGAAATGCTGGACTGGAAGAAGCACAAGCTGGAATCAAGATGGCTGGGAGAAATATCAATAGCCTCAGATATGCAGAAGACACCACCCTTATGGCAGAAAGTGAAGAAGAACTAAAGAGCCTCTTGATAAAAGTGAAAGAGGAGAGTGAAAAAGTTGGCTTTAAGCTCAACATTCAGAAAATGAAGATCATGGCGTCTGGTCCCATCACTTCATGGCAAACAGTGGCTGACTTTATTTTTCTGGGCTCCAAAATCACTGCAGATGGTGATCGCAGCCATGAAATTAAAAGATGCTTGCTCCTTGGAAGGAAAGTTATGACCAACCTAGACGGCAGATTAAAAAGCAGAGACATTACTTTGCCAACAAAGGTCCGTCTCATCAAGGCTATGGTTTTTCCAATAGTCACGTATGGATGTGAGAGTTGGACTATAAAGAAAGCTGAGCGCCGAAGAATTGATGATTTTGAACTATGGTGTTGGAGAAGACTCTTGAGAGTCCCTTGGACTCCTCCCTTTGAGGAGATCCAACCAGTCCATCCTAAAGGAAATCAGTCCTGAATATTCTTTGGAAGGACTGATGCTGAAGCTGAAACTCCAATACTTTGACCACCTGATGGGAAGAACTGAACTTATTTGAAAAAGACCCTGATGCTGAGAAAGACTGAGGGCAGGAGGAGAAGGGGACAACAGAGGATGAGATGGTTGGATGGCATTACCAACTCAATGGAGATGAGTTTGAGTAAACTTGGGAGTTGGTGATGGACAGGGAGGCCTGGTGTGCTGGAGTCCATGGGGTCGTAAAGAGTCAGACACAACTGAGTGACTGAACTGAACTGAACTGAAGGATGCAAACACCCTAGGACTTGTTGAAATCCTGGGGGCAGATTTAAGACTTGGAATGCTAGGTGGAGGGGGTCTAGGAGGTGCTAGGAGGAAGGGGTCAGAGATAAATTGATTTTACCTAGATCACAAGATCAAGGAAACCCTGAGCTGACAACAGATTTGAGAGAAAAAGGAATAGAAGGTCCTTACACAGGCAAATTGGAGTTTCTAGAAATGGTGACTTTTTTTGGTTTGTTTTTGTTTCAAAGCCTAAGCTAACCAATGGCTATTTGTATCTGTGCACAAGCATCTCATGGAGAATTCATAAGAACAACAGTTGTAATGCACATGGTAGGTGTTACTAAGTATCTGAGCAACCAGATGACTGATAGCATGGTAGGCCGTATCAGCCACCGCCATTCTCTCCTGTGTATCTTGCAACATCCCTGGGAAGAATGCAGGAGTTAATTCCCTTTTCAGAGCTGACAGGACTGAGGCTCAGAAAAGTTATGTGGTAAGTCCAGGAGAGCTGGGATTCTTGGTCATTTGGTTCACCCAACCTGTCTTCCTATCTGAGAGGCTTTATCTGGACTCTCCATCACAGTCACTCAGGGTGCATGTGAATACGAGAGAATGTTGCAGGACCACAGAACAGGAATGCTCTCCATCTGGATTCTTCCTTCTCCCACTGCTGAGGGCTCACAGTCCCCCTCCCTAGTCTGCGAGCCTTTCCACAGGGGGACCCAGACCAGGTTCCCTTTAAGTCCCACTGCCTGCCATAATGCTTCCCACACAGCGTGTCTCAGTCAATACTGCCCAAATGAATAAATGAACCGGCAAAAGTTGTTTGACTTTTTTTTTTAAGTTCTTTTCACTTTGGAGAACCAGCATTAACCCATCACACAAACATTTTTCCCTCCCTAAATCACCACCGAGCATCTTCACATTTTTTGAGTGAAGCCAGTTCTCAGCCACTTGGTTTCAAACTCTCTGGTGTGGTTGCTTCAGGCCTAACATGCTCTGCTGTTTTTTTCTTGCTCATGATATATCTGTTGGGGATCTGATAAGGAAATTTCTGAAACTTAAACATCTTCCTGTTGTTTCAGTCCACTACACTCCCACTCAGAACACTGGTAAGGAATAATGGTGCCGGACAAGACTGCCTGTTTTTTTTTGTTGGCAGATGCAGGAAAAAAAAAATTATATGTGGTAAAAAAAAAAAGAAGCTAATAAAAGGAGAAAGAGTTTAGACATATTGACTCAAATTGAGTGCTTTCAGGATTTAAAATATCTAGGTTTTTATCTATCAAATAAACACATGATGTATCTTTTTTTTTCCGTTGGAATACAATTGCTTTACAATGTTGTGCTAGTTTCTGCTGTACAATGAAGTCAATCTTAAAGTTCCAGCTGCCTGCCTTGTGCTGCTGAATATGAATGTTCAGTGGTAAGGACTTTCTGTAGAGATAACTACAGAAAACGTGTGGAATGTATTTTCATCAAAAGTGGATAGAGAACAGTCAGGTCTGCAGTGCTAGGACAGATTGTACTGCCTCCAGCTGAGGACTCCCGGACTTCCACGCTGATGATGCAAGCCCTCTTCACCGTTTCTCCAAGTCTCTCACGTTGCTAACCCAAGTCTGTCCCACTGACATCCACATAACATACTTTCCAGTTCAAGAACTACCTCTCAGAGAAAAGAAGTTACTGTTCGCAAATTGAGTACTGAGGAAATTCAAGGTAGACGTTCACTTTTATTTTACAACATGTCTGAATTGTTTGAAGTTTTTGATCTTTGGTATTACTCTGTTTTGGCATTAGGTTTGGTACTACTTTGTTAACAATTGTTTGACATTTTAATGGCAAAGTAACCAAAGTATTTACTTTGGTAACCTAAAAAAAACTTGAATTATTTAAAACATGGTTAAGAACTACACATCCATTACTGAGAAGGGGAAGAAAAGGAATAAGCTAGGTGAGGTTGGACTCACCTTCCCAAAGCTGGCAGCATTAACAGGCTGGGTGTCATTCTTCTCACAAAAATCCAGGTAATGCATGTAGAGGGCGCTGCGGGGGATGCACACTCCTTCTGCAATCTCGTAGTTCTCCTCCAGCCTGGGGAAATAAAAGCGTGATGAGAGAACCCAAGCAAGAAGGACCTGTTCTTTCTAGTCCTTCTCCAGAGCTGGGCAGGCCTTAGAAATAACTCTTCTACTACAGATGGGAAAACTGAGACCCAGGAAGACAAAGCAATATGCCTAAGGTCGGGCACGGAGTTGGCAGGATCAGACTCCTGGCCCCTTTGGGTACTACCTCAGGTCACTTTTCCAATGCAAATTCTTAATCCCGTTCCTCTTTGGGGTCATTGACCTGACTGCATTCTGGGTGAATCAGGTTCCCCACAACTCCAAGCAATGATACAGAATATTGCAGGTGCCCCCCTTTACCCAAGCTACCCACTGTGTAGCCGTCTCTAATAGGTGTCAAAATCTTGGAGCTTCTTGGCTAATGAGAGCAACAAAGTGAGACAGCCAGGGAAAACAAACACCCCATGACAGGCTGGGAAGCTCGAGGGGCTCTGACCTGCTCACTGAGAGAGGTTTTATGACCACGGCAGGGGGCTAAACTGCTCATTTTCTTTCGGCTCACCTTCCCTGCTGTACTGAGATTATATCATATGATTCCAGAGCCATTACCTTCTTAATAACTATAGGCTAGGGGTTCAGGGTACCACACTGTGGGCAGATTCTTTACTGTCTGAGCCATCAAGGGAAGCCCAGAGAATTTCCACTTCGGTTCAAATTCCAGCTTTGGCACTTGCTGGCTTGGTGACCTTGGGCAAGTTATTTAACCTCAGCCCTCAGTTTCTTTCTGGAGGTATCAACTATAACTGCCAGACTGTTGCATCTGATTGTTGATCAGATGTAATGTGTGACACAAACCAGCATGGGGCTTGGCATGTGGTGAGCACTTAGTAGGTGTTGGACTTCATTATCATCCACTCTCCCTCTCCAAAAAACATTTTTGAATACTCAGATGTTCAGAATTTGTGCTAGATACTGGGGACATAAGAGTAAACTAGACAGTTTTTTTTCCCCTCTTTAACCCAAACACCAAAACTCAGACATCCAATCACCAAGTTCCCCCTCATTAAGTCAGCCATGAAGAAAACAGAAGACAACAGCACGTTGGTGTTCACTGTGAATGTCAGGAGCAACCAGCACCAAATTAAACAGGCTGTGAAGGCTTCAGCAACAAGTTTATGGTTGCTGGCGGGAAGGATGAGGGATAGGGATAGTTAGGGATCTGGGGATGGACATGTACACCCTGCTATATTTAAAATGGATAAACAAGGACCTAGCACAGGAAACTTTTCTCAGTGTTATGTGGCAGCCTGGATGGGAGGGGAGTTTGGAGTTCAGTCCAGTCCTAAATCATGTCCAACTCTGCAATCCCATGGACTGCAGGATGCCAGGTTTCCCTGTCCATCACCAATTCCTAGAGCTTGCTTAAACTCATGTCCATTGAGTCGGTGATGCCATCCAACCATCTCATCCTCTGTCACTCCCTTCTCCTCTGCCTTCAATCTTGCCCAGCATCAAGGTCTTTTCCAATGAGTCTGTTCTTCACATCAGGTGGCCAAAGGATTGGAGTTTCAGCTTCAGCATCACTCCTTCCAATGAATATTCAGGACTGATTTCCTTTAGGATGGACTGGTTGGATCTCCTCCAAGGGAGGAGTCCAAGGGATTCTCAAGAGTCTTCTCCAACACCACAGTTCAAAAGCATCAATTCTTCAGCACTCAGCTTTCTTTATGGTCCAAATCTCACATCCATACATGACTACTGAAAAAACCATAGCTTTGTAGCTTTGACTATATGGACCTTTGTTGGCAAAATAATGTCTCTGATTTTAATATGCTGTCTAGGTTGGTCATAGCTTTTCTTCCAAGGAGCAAGCGTCTTTTAATTTCATGGCTGCAATCACCATCTGCAGTGATTTTGGAGCCTAAGAAAATAAAGTCTCTCACTGTTTCCATTGTTTCCCATCTATTTGCCATGAAATGATGGGACTGGATACCATGATCTTTGTTTTTTGAATGTTGAATTTTTAGCCAGCTTTTTCACTCTCCTCTATCACTTCCATCAAGAGGCTATTTAGTCCCTCTTTGCTTTCTGCCATAAGGATGGTGTCATCTGCGTATCTGAGGTTATAGATATTTCTCCCTGAAATCTTGGCTCCAGCTTGTGCTTCATCCAGCCTGGCATTTCACATGATGTACTCTGCATATAAGTTAAATAAGCAACGTGACAATATACAGCCTTGATGTACTCCTTTTTCCAATTTGGAACCAGTCTGTTGTCCCATGCCTGGTTCTAACTGTTCCTTCTTGACTTGCTTCTTGCCTTGCATACAGATTTCTCAGGAGGCAGGTAGGTAAGGTGGTCTGGTATTCCCATCTCTTAAAGAATTTTCCACAGTTTGTTGTGATCCACACAGTCAAAGGCTTTGGTGTAGTCAATAAAGCAGAAATAGATGTTTTTCTGAAACTCTCTTGCTTTTTCTATGATCTAACAGATGTTGGCAATTTGATCTCTGGTTCCTCTGCCTTTTCTAAATCCAACTTGAACATCTGGATGTTCTTGGTTCATGTACTGTTGAAGCCTCACTTGGAGAATTTTGAGCATTATTTTGCTAGCGTGTGAGATGAGTGCAATTGTGTGGTAGTTTGAACATTCGTTGGCATTGCCTTTCTTTGGGAGGAGAATGGATACAAAGTATATGTGTGGCTGAGTCCCTTCACTTTCACTGGAAACTATCACAACATTGTTTGTTAATTTGTCGTTCCCCAATGGGGCTTCCCTGGTGGCTTAGAAGGTGAAGAATCTGCCTGCAATGCGGGACACCCAGGTTCAATCCCTGGATCAGAAAGATACCCTGGAGAAGGGAATGGGAACCCACTCTAGTATTTTTTCTTGCCTGGAGAATTCCATGGACAGAGGAGCCTGAAGGGCTACAGTCCATGGGGTTGCAGAGAGTCAGATACCGATGAGTGACTAACACTTTCACTTTTCAGTACAAAATAAAAAGTTAGAAAAAAAAAACAACAGCCTATGAAGAAGCTCTATGACATTTATGTGGCTGAGGTCACACCTTGATCAGACCTGATGGAGAGGAAAAGGCATACATTTGACCAGCTCCTGACTATGATACTTTGGATATTGAAAACAAAATTGGGATCATCTAAACTGAGTCCAGTTGGCTAAGTCTAAATATAAAAGTTTTCACTATTGAAATAAAAAAAGAAGAATGTAAACATCCAAAAGAAACAGCCTCCTTTGTCATGGACACATTGGAAGGTTAAACCTCTTTTTCAACAAAACTGCTGGGGCATATGACAGTTTGGGGACTTCTCTTTGAGCCCTGCTGCCACCAGACCATGAGGCACACACTGTTCAATAAACTCACCAACAGAAAATATTTCTCCTTTGATGGTGAATTGAATTTTAGGAAATAATCCCAAGTCATTTGGAACCAAGCTTAAGGGCTTAAGTAACTGGAATACCCTTTTCTCCCAGTGATTTTTTCTAGGGGGTCAGAAATAAGGCATGATGCTAAAGCAATGAAACAAATGTCCTCGAGTGGCTTCTAACTTTCTCCGAGGGCACTTGCCAAAGAAGTGGTTCAGCGCTGTCGTAACTGAAGAGGAATGAGGACACGGCCTCCCAAGGTGCCCACTTGAAAGGGCAGTGGTCCTTTGGCTCATTGCAACATGTGGCTGAGAGAAAGTCAGCTCAATCATTTCATATTCCAAGTGCGCGGATGACGCAGACAGCCAAACAACCCAAGGGACGCTCAGAAGAGTGAAGACGCCTGTGCTGACCGACCGGTCCCAGGTCATCTCACCCACTCCCCCTTCTTCCGGGAAGGGGAATGCTGAGTAACGCCTGACAGTTTTTAGAAGTGTTCCAGGAAATAGTTGATGCAATCCCTTCTAGGCAACCTAATTCCTTGAGGCTAGGGTGGTGTCTGATTCACTTCTGCGTTTTTAAAGTCCAGCAGACTTCTGGGTACACAGCAGGTGCTCAGTAAATGTTTGCTGGATAGATTGTTTCAGTCATACATTCCTTCAGCAAGTATTTATTGATCTCTTATCACCCACCAGGTGCTGGGGATGCCGTGGTACACAGAATCGTCCTTGTTTGTGCTTGGAGAGCTGATGAATGGTGGACAGTGGATAAAGGGGCTTCTGAGATGGCTCTACTGATAAAGAACCCGCCTGCCAATGTGAAGACGTAAGAGATGTGGGCTTGATCCCTGGGTTGGGAAAATCCCCTGGAGGAGGGCATGGCTAACCACTCCAGTATCCATGCCTGGAGAATCCCCATGGACAGAGGAGCCTGCTGGGCTAGAGTCCATGGATCACCAAGAGTCGGACATGACTGAAGTGACTTAACACAGCACATAGCGTAGACAGATAAAGATACAGGTCATCTTCAACTCAACAAATATATTTGAGTGCCAGGCAGTGTTCTAGACTTTAAGGAATCAGTGGTGACCAAAACAAAGGCCCTGTCCTGAAACGGCTTACATTCTGTGTGTCCCCAGCATCATGAATCAGAACTCAAAGGGTGTTACCCTGTGGAAAAATGGTTTCACTTAGAGATTAGGTTTTACTTAGAGATTAGATTAGGCTCTATCCTGAGCCTTGGGGCTGGTGTGAATGGGGGTCAGCCTTTTAATGGACCCCTAAATGCCATTCACAGTATCGTCTCCCTAGAAAAGTGAAGTTCAAAGGTCCAAACAACCAGCTTATGCACAAACTCGTGGGGATCATCTGAAAAATGCAGCTTTCACAAAGTGGGGTCTCACAAACATTCTTTGTTTGGCCTGAACAGTGTTGGCCCAACTTTTAAAATTCAGGACATTTCACATAAGAAGCTGGATTTCTGGCTTCTTTTGAAAAGGCTGAGATCTGGCAGCTTTCGGCCCATATTCCCGCATGACAACAATTGGCCAGAGTTACATGCACCCTGGGGTTGGCCAGAGTCCTCCCTCCTCACTATTTTTCTTACACTCAATCTATTTTCTGTTCCCTGTCTGCCTCCTGTAGGCTCCTGTGTTGACATAAGACACAATCTATGCCCTAGTTTACTTTGCCGTTTATTTGAGGGAGAATAACACACAGAAATAAGAATATTGAAGCACAACAAATTCCCAACCACAGGTACAGAGGAAGGTGGGAAAACAGAGAAATTACCGTGAAGATGGGAACAGATGACTGTGGTTCCATCTTTGTAACAACAACAAAAACAGTATCATCTGTTGAGCTCTTATTAGGTGCCAGGCACTGGGTATGGATTATCTCTCAATAACCATATGATGGAAGTGCTATGCCCATGTTTTAGATGAGGAAACTGAGGCTCAGAGGATGAAATTATTTGCCTATGGTCATGCAGCTAGTAACTGGGAGAGTTTTTCACACTCTGAGCCACTGTGGTATTCTGCCAAGGTAGATGGAGGGGATTCCAGGCAAGGAGAACAGCAAGGATAAGAGACCAATGTGGCACAAGCTTTGGATGATGGAGACACTGGTCTGAGTGGAGAATGGGGTGTGTAAAGCAGTATCTACAACGAGAGAACTGTGGGAGCACGGAGAATTCTTGAATGCCACACAGGAGAATATGGCTTGACATAAGAGTTAGCAACCTCCAGAGTTGAAGAGTTACTATGAGAATGGTTTTGCTTCAAGAGAAAATCCCTCTGCCATCAGGCCCTCTGGGAGTACTCAGGACCTTGGACTTTGGGCAAGGAAGTATACCAGGGCAGATGATACCAGTAGCAGCTGCATGGTGAAGTGAAAGTAGCTCAGTTGTGTCCAACTCTTTGCAACCCCATGGACTATACAGTCCATGGAATTCTCCAGGCCAGAATACTGGAATGAGTAGCCTTTCCCTTCTCCAGGGGACCTTCCCAACCCAGGAATCGAACCGGGGTCTCCTGCATTGCAGGCGGATTCTTTACCAACTGAGCTGTCAGGGTGAATTGGATCAAGTGCAAGAGCACAGCCAGCCGTGGGCGGGGTATGCTGTCAGTAAGAGGCGACCAGCTCTACTGTGGAGCTGTGCTGGTGAACCCTCAGTGGTTGCTCACAGATGCCCACAACCAAAAGCAGTACCCGGATGTAGACCAGCCACTTTGAGGATAAAAAGCCACAGGACAAAGACTGGGGTGCAAGAAGCAAGAGGAAGCCTGCATCCTTGGTGACTTGCTTAAGTACCTGCTCCAAGCATGGACCTCCAACAGCTGGGCATGAAATAGAGAAAATAAAACCTCAAGTGTCAGGGCTTCCCTCATAGTCCTGTGGTTAAGAATCCACCTTGCAATGCAAAGGATACCAGATTGATCCCAGGTCCAGGAAAATCCACTTGCCACAGGGCAAATGTGCACCACAACTAATGAGCCTATTCTCTGGAGCCCTTGAACTGCAACCACTGAGCCCACGGGCGGCCACTATTGAAGCCCACATGCCCTAGAGCCCGTGCTCTGCAACATGAGAAGCCACTGAAATGATAAGCCCTCACGCAGCAACTACAGAATATCCCTCACTTGCCACAACTAAAGAAAGCCCATGAGTGGCAACAAAGACCCAGCACAGCCAAAAATAAAATAAATATTTAAAAAAATAAGTTACTATGATAGTGTTATTTTCAGAAGGCAATGGAGTGGTACCGAGAGAACTGGAAAAAAAAATATTCAGAGCCAGGAATACCCAGGTGTTTCTAGGATGCTGTAGGAATAATAATAATGTTATCAAATACAATGGAATACTACTCAGCCATAAAAAAGAATGACATAATGCCATTTGCAGCAACATGGATGGACCTAGAGATGATCATATTATACTAAGTAAAGTAAGTCAGAAAAAGACTAATACCATATCACTTATGTGGAATCTAAAATACGATATGGATGAACTTATTCACAAAGCAGAAACAGACTCACAGGCATAGAAAACAATTTTATGGTTACCTAGGGGAAATGGGGTGGGGGAGGGATACATTAGGAGTTTGGGATTAGCAGATACCAACTATTATATATAAAACAGATAAACAACAAGGTCTTACTGTATACTACAGGGAACTGTATTCAATATCCTATAATCAACAATAATAAAAAAGAATATGAAAACAAATATATATGTTTAACTGAATTACTTTGCTGTATACCAGAAATTAACACAATATTGCAAATCAACTATACTTAAATTTAAAATGTAATCAACAACAGTAACTAGCATTAACTGAAAATTTAGTATGTTGTATTTGCCAGCAATAGATTGAGTATAAAAGAATGTTAAAAAAAAAAAAAGACAACAACCCAATCAGGTCTCATAATTTTCATCTTAGACTATTGAGATTTCCATTAAGGGATTTCCTTAGAAAACTTTACTTCAACTCTTTTGGCCACTGTGTTGTGGGACATTTTCCAGTCTAATGCATACACAAGAACAACCTGGGCAGTTGGAACCTTGCCCATAACCAGTGCATAACCAGAGACCCAGAACAGGGAAATACCACTTTTTGCTTATCTTTGCTAATGATTTCCTAAAATTAATTTTGGCGAGAAAAATCCATAGACACATTCAACAAACATGCACTTCAAACCATTTGGAATTCATCTTACAAAAAGCATATGATCTTTAAAACTACAGGAAGCTTAACTTTTCAAAGCATGGGAGTGCCATGATGGAATTTATTCTCTGGAAAACTCACCTAGTACCTGTTGGACAAGGGGGACTAATGAAGCCTGGCACATAGTGGCTGACACTAGTACCTGTCAAATGAATGAATGAACAAACAAGATCAGGTTGGAGTGACTTTAATACTTGGGGCAGGAAATGATGGAGTGTGGACTGAAGGAGTGGCTGAAGGGGCACATAGGGTGTGGGTCTCATGCCAGATGTGAGAAGAGTGGGAGCACCCTGGGAAGCCCTCAAGTTTAACTGGGCTGAATGGGTGGAAGGGGGTTCCATCCCCATGATTAATAAATGACAACAAGGCAAGTTATGGGGGTGGGGGTGGGGGTGGTGAGAAGGATAATGCTTCCAAATGTAGTGCTCAAGGGCATAGGCTCCCAGGTAAATTTCTGCTCCCCCACTCACTGGTTACTTTACTTAACCCCCTGTGCTAAGTCGCTTCAGTCGTGTCCGACTCTGCGATCCTATGGACTGTACCAGGTTTCTCCGTCTATGGGATTCTCCAGGCAAGAATACTGGAGTGGACTGCCATTCCCTTTTCCAGGGGATCTTCCCAACCCAGGGATCAAACCCTTGTTTCCTGCGTCTCCTGCATTGCAAGGGGATTCTTTACCTCTGAGCCACCAGGGAAGACCTAAGCCCCTGTGCCTCAGTTTCTATTTGTTGTTTATGTGGCTTGTTTGCTCACTAAGTCTGGTGACTCATGGAATCAGGATTAAATATGAGATCAAGTTTAAAATACACGTCATTAACTGAAACCATAGCTACGACAAGCAGTTTGAATCATATGGGTGTCAGTCATGGTTCACACAGGCTAAGCTAACAAAGCAGCCACCTGCCAAAGACCACAGCCTTCTAAAATAACCACATTCTTATCCACGTTTCATTTCTCTTACTGGAGCTTCTTCGCCTCAAGGTATCTAGGTGGTTTATGACTATGAAGCATTTTAATAAGCTCTAGGAGCAAAGAGATGTAATTGGCGTTAATGGCGACTTTGATGCTTGATGAGTTTCTACAGGAATAGCATCATGACACCGTTCCCCAAACTTCCTCGCAAACTGCAGAAGGTCCGTGCGTGTACTGAAGTTGCTAATTGGAATGCCAGCTTCCCTGCCCAAGGCATGGCAGAAAGAAAGGCAGTTAATTATATCTCTTCATATCTGATGAAATTTCCCCTTTTCCTCCCCACTTCTACAGAACATCATTAGTCTGGCATGGTGAACAATACTCCATTATACCTGGATTTTTTTTTTTCTTTAATGATCACAAAAACATTCTACTTCTTCCATTTTCTGATCTTCTATTTAACAACTTGATCATATTTGAATTGAGCCTATCCTATTATGGAGGGATAATGACCTCAATCCACTCGCCAACACAAATCATTATCTGCAGTATACATTGTCAAAAGGCCTCCTCACTAAGTTTCAGCACACAGCATCTGGGGGCACATGCTGGAAGCTTCATATTAGCGCTTTACAATGAAGAGCAGATGTCTCAGCTTGTAGCATAATTTCTCCCTCTGCTCTCATTTTAAACCTATTTTTCTTGTATATGCACATGGGCATTCAGTCCAGCCTCCGCTTCTCAAGTCCTTGTAGATGTGTCTGGGACAGAAACTTTTTTCTTTTATTTTACCAAAAGTAAAGACAACAGGATGACAGAGGATGACATGGTTAGATGGCATCACCCCCTCATTGGACACGAGTTTAAGCAAACTCTGGGAGATAGCAGAGGACAGGGAAGCCTGGTGTCCTGCAGTAAATGGGGTGACAAAGAGTTGGACACAATAACTGAACAATAAAAAGATGCCAGGATTCTTTTATTTTTAAATTGCTAAACATCATAATTTATTACTGAGGTTATCAGAGAGATCTGAGACTGTAAAATATGTGGGAAAAATAAACTAGTTAAGCACTCAGAGCCAGACAATAGTCTAATCCCTTCAGTGGCTCCTCTCTATCTCTCATACAAGTCCAAACTCCTTGCCTTGACACCCACAGCTCCTTCTTTCTGACCCTAACTACTTCTGCATCTCCAGCTTCTCTGGCCTCACTCCCCTACATAGACACTTCTCTCCAGACTCCTGGACTGTCTGCCACTCCTCAAACACACCTGCCACATTCCACCCTACTATACACGTTCTCTGGCCTTCCCACTACCGGAGGGGACTCCCTCTTTTGAGCCTCACTCTTCAATGCTCAGCTGAAATTTCTCTTCCATGAAGCCATGTTTAATTCCCACACAGCCCCATCTGCTAAACACTAATTTCTTCCTTGACAAATTCACATATTCATTCATTTGATAATAAGTAGAGTGCTGAGTTATATCTGTAGAAAGCATCTTACTTGAGATGTGTCCTCTGCTCCCAAAGCTCTCACTGCCTCCTAGGGATTTCCAGAGCTCTTCCCATCTTTTCATGGCTCTAACAGCTTCACTGAGAGAAAGCAGTGTTACATCAGGGATCACTGAGCTTGGAATCCTCCTCCATCACTGACAAGCACTACTGTCTCAGGTATGTTACCTGAACTCTCGGACTCTCACTTCCTTCATCTGTGAAAATGAAGGGAATGGTATCCAATACTCATCTCCCAAGGCTGCTGTGAGGGTAAAACAAGAATCCATGCACAACCTTCAGCCCTCCAGCTGGTATATGCCAATCACTCAATGGAGGGTAACTATCAGTATGGAGGGTAACTGTGTTATTGTGGAGTATTCAGGTAATGCTTCACATCTTGGACTGAAATTTCTTTGAAGACTGGGACCAAAGCACATTTCTATTTAGTCAGTGTAGTTCCTAGCACTGTGCCCTGAACATGGTCAGTAACACAGCAGATAGAAGGAAGAGGAAGGGAGTGGGGATGGGGGGAAGAAAAGCAAGCTTTTGCACAGATCCAAAAAACAAAAAACTTAAAAAAATTTTTTTAACGTGGACTAATTTTAAAGTCTTTAATGGGTTTGTTACAACATTGTTTCTGTTTTATGTTTATTTTTTTGGCTCTGAGGCATGTGGGATCATAGGTCCCTGACCAAGGATCAAACCCACACCCCTGCAAATGCAGGTTTGATTCCTGGTCAGGGGCCTAAGATCCCACATGCCTCACAGCCAGGGAAAGTTCCTCAAAAAACTTTTTACAAAAACTTCAACACCTGGGTGGTCAAGGGGAAACCTGTTTACATTAACAGATTTGATTTATATATATTTTCAAGGGCCTACTCTGTACCAGAGATGCTCATGCTTGCTGTTGCTATTCCCTCAAGATGGGTAACATTATCCCCAGGATGTAAAGGAAGAGATGGAAGGCTAAAGTGACCTGCCCCAAATCACAAGGCTGGGGAAAAAGCCTGCCTTGGAGTATGAACTCAGGGGTGACCCTTATAAAGCTCTCACTCTGTGCTAGGGACTGATATCCATCTGCTCAGTGAGTCAGTGTTTATCTATTGAGCATCTACTATGTGCCAGGCACTGGAGAATACAGCAGTCAACAAGGAGACACAAACCCGTCCTCTGCTTTTAGGAAGCTGACAGTTTATCAGAAGGTAGATGGGAACCCAGGAAGGACGATCAGTTCAGTTCAGTTGCTCACTAGTGTCCGACTCTTTGTGACCCCATGAACTGCAGCACGCCAGGCCTCCCTGTCCATCACCAACTCCCAGAGTTCACCCAAACTCATGTCCATTGAGTCGGTGATGTCATACAACCATCTCACCCTCTGTCGTCCCCTTCTCCTCTTGTCCTCAATCTTTCCCAGCATCAGGGTCTTTTCAAATGAGTCAGCTTTTCGCATGAGGTGGCCAAAGTACTGGAGTTTCAGCTTCAACATCAGTCCTTCCAATGAACACCCAGGACTGATCTCCTTTAGGATGGACTGGTTGGATCTCCTCCAAGGGAGGAGTCCAAGGGATTCTCAAGAGTCTTCTCCAACACCACAGTTCAAAAGCATCAATTCTTCAGGGCTCAGCTTTCTTTATAGTCCAACTCTCACATCCATACATGACTACTGGAAAAACCATAGCCTTGACTAGACAGACCTTTGTTGACAAAGT
This sequence comes from Bos indicus x Bos taurus, assembly GCF_003369695.1. NCBI lineage: Eukaryota > Metazoa > Chordata > Mammalia > Artiodactyla > Bovidae > Bos > Bos indicus x Bos taurus. The sequence continues at coordinate 50,300,395 of NC_040080.1, forward strand.
AATGTCTCTACTTTTTAATTTGCTGTCTAGGTTGGTCATAACTTTCCTTCCAAGGAGTAAGCGTCTTTTAATTTTATGGCTGCAGTCACCACCTGTGATGATTTTGGAGCCCTCAGAAATAGTCAGTCACTGTTTCTACTATTTCCCCATCTATTTCCCCATCTATTTGAAGTGATGGGACCGGATGCCATGATCTTAGTTTTATGAATGTTGAGCTTAAAGCCAACTTTTTCACTCTCATCTTTCACTTTCATCAAGAGGCTCTTTAGTTCTTCTTCACTTTCTGCCATAAGGGTGGTGTCATCTGCATATCTGAGGTTATTGATATTTCTCCCAGCCATCTTGATTCCAGCTTGTGCTTCTTCCAGCCCAGCATTTCTCATGATGTACTCTGCATAGAAGTTAAATAAGCAGGGTGATGATATACAGCCTTGATGTACTCCTTTTCCCTATTTGGAACCAGTCTGCTGTTCCACGTCCAGTTCTAACTTTTGCTTCCTGACCTGCATACAGGTTTCTCATGAGGCAGGTCAGGTGGTCTGGTATTCTCATCTTTTTCAGAATTTTCCACAGTTTATTGTGATCCACACAGTCAAAGGCTTTGGCATAGTCAATAAAGCAGAAATAGATGTTTTTCTGGAACTCTCTTGCTTTTTCGATGATCCAGTGTATGTTAGCAATTTGATCTCTGGTCTCTCTGCCTTTTCTAAAACCAGCTTGAACATCTGGAAGTTTATGGTTCACGTATTGCTGAAGCCTGACTTGGAGAATTTTGAGTATTACTTTACTAGCGTGTGAGATGAGTGCAATTGTGCAGTAGTTTGAGCATTCTTTGGCATTGCCTTTCTTTGGGATTGGAATGAAAACTGACCTTTTCCAGTCCTGTGGCCACTGCTGAGTTTTCCAAATTTGCTGGCATATTGAGTGCAGCACTTTCACAGCATCATCGTTCAGGATTTGGAATAGCTCAACTGGAATTCCATCACCTCCACTAGCTTTGTTCGTAGTGATGCTTTTTAAGGCCCACTTGACTTCACATTCCAGGATGTCTGGCTCTAGATCACACCATTGTGATTATCTGGGTCATGAAGATCTTTTTTGTACAGTTCTTCTGTGTATTCTTGCCACCTCTTATTAATATCTTCTGCTTCTGTTAGGTCCATACCATTTCTGTCCTTTATTGTGCCCATCTTTGCATGAAATGTTCCCTTGGTATCTCTAATTTTCTTGAAGAGATCTCTAATCTTTCCCATTCTGTTGTTTTCCTCTATTCATTTGCATTGATCGCTGAGGAAGGAGCTTCCCTTGTGGCTCAGCTGGTAAAGAATCTGCCTGCAATGCCAGAGACCTGAGTATAATCCCTGAGTTTGAAGATCCTCTGGAGAAGGGAAAGGGTACCCACTCCAGTATTCTGACCTGGAGAATTCCATGGACTATGTTGCACTGGGTCACAAAGATTTGGAAGGACGATCACCAGATGATAAATAAGTTCAAAATGGTGGCTCACGTGGGCTCTGGGTAGGCTTGAGTCAGATTCCCCAAAAGCCCAAAACAAACAAACAAAAACCCCACCAAATCTATTTTATTGAACAAACAATTAAATTCAAGATTTGCTGTTGGGTAGACAAACATGGGCTTCCCTGGTGCCTCAGATGGTAAAGAATTTGCCTGCAATGCAGGAGACTGAGTTTGATCCCTGGGTTGGGAAGATCCCCTGGAGAAGGAAATGGCAACTCATTCCAGTATTCTTGCCTAGAAAAATCCCATGAACAGAAGAGCCTAATGGGCTCCAGTCCACGGGGTTGCAAAGAGTCAGACATGACTGAATGACTAACACTTACACTGTCTTCAGACAAACATGAGTTCAGGTGGGTCCCTGATATTTCTCCCAGGACCTCGGCTGGCCCCGGCTCCCCTTGGTTGAGGGTCTTCTTAGGCGTTAGGCATTTCCCCCACTTGGGTAGAGTGAGACTGGGAACCTCTGCCTTGTTTTCCTCCTCTTCAAAGAGGGGTAACAGTTCGGCCTCCTCTACAAGTATTCATGGGATCCAAGGATCTCGGTTGGTGACATCAGCTGGGGTAAGCCTGGCACACCACGGGTGTTGGCTCAACCTGTTTAGTTTGGTCAGTGCTCAGCCATGGACTGAATCAGGGATTTATTTCTGACATTGTAACGACTCAAGTGGACCGGAATCTGGAGTAATCTAATCCAAATCTCGTTTCTCTCCTACAAGCTACTGAATTGGTATTCCGGAAAGGCCTGGCATTAGCCATGGTCTGGCATCAAAATCGCTCTGTTCATTTTTTGATTAATCAAGTCTTTTTTTTTTTTTTTTAACAGAAACTAGGCAGTGTAATAGGAGAGTGTCGCAAGTTTGGTCTTGTTGCTAACCCATCTGTTGGGACCTAGGCTAGGGGTTGGCAGTCAGAGTGCTAGTGGCCCCGACTGGCAGCAGAGAAGATTTCAGCACCATCCTCTACCATAAACCACCCCTTTCAATCTTCCCTTTCCATCTAGTCCCTGTCTACTCAATTCCACGTCACCATTACGAATAGGACTGCAGAGAACATCATAGGTGCTCCCTTGCACACCTGGGGAAGTGTCTCTCCGTGTCAGTATCCAGGCGTGGATGCATATATTAACATGTTTTTAATTCACGGGATTGCAAAATTGCCCACTCAAAAGGCTTTACCATTTTATACCTTCACCCACAGCATAAAATATTTTCTAGAAGTAAGAACCTGGCTCTGCAACGTAGCATCTCATTCTCTGAGACATTTACACCCTTCATGTTGTCCTGTTTATCTTTCTCCCTCTCTAGGTGAAGGTTTCTAGCAGGACTAAGTCACATGGGCTAGATGCCGCCATTATCTATCACTTTTGGTTACATTCACAGCTAAGAATGTTTAGCCTCTCTCTCTGGAAGGAGGTGGTCTAACTTATATGATGGAAGCAAATAAGGTTGTGCTTCGTTGTTGTTCAGTCGCTTAGTTGTGTCCGACTCTTTGTGACCCCATGGACTGCTGCACACCAGGCTTTACTAACCTTCACTGTCTCCCAGAGCTTGCTCAAACACATGTCCATTGAGTCGGTGATGCCATCCAACCATCTCATCCTCTGACGTCCCCTTCTCCTCCCGCCCTCAATCTTTCCCAGCATCAGGGACTTTTCCAATGAATCAGCTCTTTGCATCAGGTGGCCAAAGTATTGGAACAGTACCCAGTCTGATTTTCTACCTCTGGCCTCTGAGGACATTTTAAAGAGAAACACCAAATTTATCTTGTTTCATATTGATTTTAAGATGTGGAAAGCCTAGCAATCATTCAAGCCTAATTATTATTTTTCAAAAGAAAGGAAAATGTCTCCCATGTAAGTGACAGGTCTTCCATTCCCCTCGTTGGGGAAGGGCCTTCCTTTCCCTGGAAACTGCAGATGGGAAAGTGTCTCCACTCTGACGGCACAGAGAAGCTCCGAGTGACACTGGCCACAGGAGAGGTGTGTGAGAGGGAGGAGGACATGTGCTGGCCGCAAGCCGGCCAGGACAGTGCAACGGGCTGCTTCCCTGGCCGAAATCCTCCTTGTGAATAGAGGTTATTGTGTGGCCAGGATTCCAGCAGGGCTCATCATCCCCAGTGGGTTGGGCTTGACTAACCTCATGACCGAGGATGCTGGAAAGTGTTTGGCGGAAGGCATTTGACAATATTTGCCTGTTTTCTGCTGGGGGCTGCCTCCAGATCATGTGACTCTGCTTATTTTTGGCAGCTTGGCTGCTGTATTATTTGTTCTTAGAACGGGGATGGTCTCTGGGGCCATGGGGAGGGGGCTGGCAGCCAGGCTGGGGAAGGCAAAAGAAGCAGATGGCTCCTAACCCAATCCCAGAAACAAGCCAAGCATCCTGGGAGAGCTGGGCACTGTCAGGCCAGCAGCTACCACCTGGGTGGTGAGGCCAGGGTCCCTTCCTGAGCCTGCCCAGTACCCCTAGAGAAAGGGGACAACATGAAGGATGAAGATACCTCAAAGGATGAGATGCCCTGTCGTGGAGCAACATTCTTTTTTTAAAGCATTTTGTACTGAGGCTGTATATAAAATGGTAAGGCTGTTACAGCGGGCAATTTTGCAATCCTGTTAACATTTTCTGTGCATCCAGCACTTCCACTGCCTGATACCCATGCAGAAGAAATACTTCACCAGGTGTGTGAGGGGACGTATGAAGATGTTCTTTGGGGCTCTGCATGTAATGATGAAGATGAGATCTGGACACAGCTAAATGCATGTCAAGAGGGAAATGTCAGGACTTCACTGGTGGCCCAGTGGTTAAGACTGCAGTGGGTGTCTGTTTGATCCCTGGTCAGGGAACTAAGATCCCACATGCCCCAGGGCAATTAAGCCTGAGCTGCAACAGAAGAATCTGTGGGAAGAAACTGCTTGCCTCAACTAAGACCCCATGCAGCCAAATAAATAATTTTTTTTAAATAAAGAGGGAAATGGTGAAAGGAATTCTGCCTCGGTCTTACATGAAATACTGCACAGTGATTAAAATGAGGTTGTTCTTTGTGGACTAATCTGGCTATAGCTTGAGGATATGTGGAAGAAAAGCAAGCTGAGGAAGAAAGCAACTGTGCATCAAGACAGTGTGACAGGTTGTGGAACTAACTATATTTTTGTTGTTATATATCTTCATTCTTTTATAAAGGAGAAAATACTAAATAAAACACACAGTTCAGAAACTTCTATCAGTACATGTGTGTTAGTTGCTCAGTCATGTCAGACTCTTTGTGACTGCATGGACTGTAGCCCACCAGGCTCCTCTGTCCGTGGGATTTCCCAGGCAAAAATACTGGAGTGGGTTGCCATACTCTCCTCCAGGGGATCTTCCTGACCCTGGGGATTGAACCCGGATCTCCTGCATTGGAGGCAGATTCTTTATCATCTGAACCGCCAGGAAAGTCCATCCTATCAGTACATATGCATGTAAATGCATAGGTAAGGGACAGTACACACACACACACACATATACACACACGTGTATGCATGTATGCACAAACATCCACACACATGCATATTTCTCACTGGTAACAGCGTTGCTTTGGAGGACAAGGGAAGGAACTACATGAAGAAAGGACTTTAACCTTATCTGTAATGTTTTTGTTTTTCAATAAGGAAATACATTTTGTGTAAAGAATTTAAAATTCAAATGTAAATGAGTATTTGTTGAATTTATTTGCATCCTGCCCTCTTCTAAAAACCTAACAAAATAAGAAAAATGAGAAGAAAATTAGACAAAGGAAAGAGGTGGAAAAGTATAGAAACACCAGATTTAGCTCTGGACTTCTTGGCAGCCAGAGCAGAAAGGGGACATAGTATAAATTATGCCATTTTCCCTTGTAAATGGAGGGTGTCTTCAGTTCCTTCTGAGAGACAAAGTTTTATACTGAAACTCTAGTCTAAAATAATATACTCATGTGGAACTCGATGTAAGAGGTCACACATCCTCCACCATGGTTTTGAGCATGACTGTCCCATCACTTCATGGCAAATAGGTGGGGAAACAATGCAAACAGTGACAGACCTTAGTTTCTTGGGCTCCAAACTCACTGTGGATGGTGACTGCAGCCATGAAATTAAAAAACACTTGCTCCTTGGAAGAAAAGCTATGAGCAACCTAGACAGCATATTAAAAAGCAGAGACATCACTTTGCTGACAAACGTCCAAATAGTCAAAGCTATTGTTTTTCCAGTAGTCATGTACAGATGTGAGAGTTGGACCATAAAGAAGGCTGAGTGCTGAAGAATTGATGCTTTTGAACTGTGTTATTGGAAAAGACTCTTGAGAGTCCCTTGAATAGCAAGGAGATCAAACCAGTCAATCCTAAAGGAATCAATCCTGAATATTCATTGGCATGACTGATGCTGAAGCTGAAACTCCAGTAGTTTGGCCACCTGATGTGAAGAGCCAACTCATTGGAGAAGACCCTGATGCTGGGAAAGACTGAAGGCAGGAGGAGAAGGCGACGACAGAGGATAAGATGGTTGGATGGCATCACCGACTCGATGGACATGAGTTTGAGCAAGCTCTGGGAGATGGTGAAGGACAGGAAAGCCTGGCGTGCTGCAGTCCATGGGATCGCAAAGAGTTGGACACAACTTAGCCACTGAACAACAGCTGTCCCTAAGTTTAGAGAAATGTCCTTGCTTATTCTTCCCTGCTGTTTACAGCCTCCCTGCCTCCTTATCCCGTCTCATCAGTGTCACTGTCTTCCGTACTGGCTAAGCTCCCATAACACAGACCACTTTCTGCAGCTCCCTGAACAAGCTCCGCCTACTCCACCCTGGAGAGAGTGAATAGGCAGTGGTGCATCGGCGCATGCCGAGGTTACCTTTCAGGACTGAGACGTCCTTCCCCACTGTCGAGAGATTGACTGCTGAGGCTGAAGCTTTCCTGGGGAGTCGTCCTCAGCAGGACTGGAAGGGAACTGCCTCGCCCAAATTTAGCCCTGTTCCTGGGGGCTGCCTGCCTGCTGTGATGAGTGAGGTGCAGGAATAAAGGCCCAGATCCATCGCCTCAGTTAGTCTCTGAAGGGCTTATCTCTGATGGGCCACCCCAGCTCAGAACTCCCTGTGGGATCACCAAAGCCATTGCCGTAGCCCCCTTGCAGGCCGATAACCCTCCTTACACCCTTGTGGTATCAATACTGGGCACCCACCTAATAAACCACCTGCACACATTGTTCTGCTCAGGGTCTGCCTCTGGGAGAGCCTGACCCACACTGTCCCCTCTACTGAGAACGTTTCCCTGATTTTAACACTACTGTGGTGTCATGAGGACTTCTTGTCACATAAATGTCCACTTAGATGTCACCACTTCAAGGAAGCTTTCCCTCACTAGTCAACCTAAAATGGCCTCTGAGATACTATCATCTCAGCCAATTCTAATTCTTCACTCTGTGCTTATCTCTATCTAATATATTCCTTGTTTATTTATAAATTGTTATCCAAATTTTTCTTTCATCAGCCCCTATTCTTGGTCTGTCTTATCCACCACTGCATTCTCAGAGCCTAGAATAGGGGCCAGCAAACAGTAGGTGCTAATATTTCTTAACTTAGTTAATGACTGAAATTCTATCTTAAAAAATAAAGGGGATTGGAGGAAAATTTGAGGTTTGAACAACTTGATGCCTCTTGATAATAATAAGACTAAATTTTACAAATTTTCAAACCTAATTTGGCTCTGAAAACAGATTTTTTTTTTTCATAAAAACAAATCCACTGCCTGGCTTTGTGAATTGGAAGATGAAATTTCTTCTGGAATGACATATGGGACCTTTTATTTAGAAAAATAAATATTTTGTATAGACTTAGGTGCAGTGGGAGAACTAACTGACTATGAGTATATCAGGAAGGAGAGAAGCCCTATTTCAGGATGTCCTTGTGGGACTCAGAAGGAAGATGTCTGCTGAGTGATCCACAGTTGCTAAGGTTTATCCAGCACCCACTCTTCTCCAGACACTGTTCAAGCCCTCTGTACATACTCTTTGTGACTACATTATGAGGAAAATACTACTGCCATCCCCATTTTACAGGTGAGTAGACTGAGGCACAGAAAGGTGAAGGACCTTGCCCAAGGTCACACAGAAAAGCACAGCTGGGAGTTAATTCCTGGCAGTCTTCCCAGGTGGTGCTAGTGGTAAAGAACCCCCTGCTAATGAAGGATATGTAAAAGATGAGGGTTTGATCCCTGGGTTAGGAAGATCCCCTGGAGAAGGGCATGGCAACCCACTACAGTATTCATGCCTGGAGAATCCCACAGACAGAGGAGCCTGGCGGGCTGCAGTCCATAGTGCTGCAAAGAGTTGGACATGACTGAAGCAACTTCATACACATGCATGCAATCTGATGTAAGAGATTACACTATCGACAGCCTCTCTGTTGCCAGGCAAATGTCAGAAGATCACAGAAAAACAGATGTGAACAAGGTGATTTTCTTCTAGTCCCTTTCAAATTCTTCACTCTGAAATGTACAATGTGTTCAGATGATTAAACCAAGAGTGTCTGCTGATTTCTAGCATTTCTAGAAACTCTCACTCCCCAAGTCTTTTATGTTGATCCTTCACTCGATGTACTGGCATTGTGAGAATTTGTGTGGCCATAATTTGGGCAGAAGGGCATAGGGAGAGATTTGAAAAGAGTAGTAGAGTTTTAAATAAAGCAAAAAAGCAGCAAATGCAGCAAGAAAAGGAATGTAGGGACAAATTGAAGGAAACAAGCCAAAAGACTGGAAATGGAGCTCTTGAAAACAACCTTTGCTATCCTTGAAGCAAAACAAGCTGACTATTGAGACTCTTGTCGGAGAAGATTGAGTTGCATTCCTGAATGCTTTCTCCCAACATTGTTTTCCTCTCACCTGTAGGTGGATTTGTCAAAAGAATCTAATATGATTTGCTCATTAAAACCCATCTGCTTCCTTTTCTGATCTGGCCTCTCCATCTTTCCTGATTTTTCTCTTCCCTTTTTCTGAAGCAAAGACTTTGCAGTTAAAGTGATCCAGCCAGGTTCCTGCCTTTGCCACTTCATGGCTGTGTGTATTTTTGGATAAACGATTTAACTGCCTAAGCTTTCTTTTCCTCATCTGTAAAATGGGCATAACAACACCAACTTGACAGAATTGTAAGAATGAAATGAGACACTTGTACAAAGTGCCTAACATGTAGCCTGGCACACAATAGATTCATCCCTTTCTCTCTCCTTCCCCTTTATTCCTTACTTCCTTTGCCTTTGTGGACTGCACTGCTAGAAGCAGTAATAGCCCTTAACTGACAAAATCCTCTGAGGGGTGAGTGTCAGGTGTTCCTGTAGCCTTGGTGTTCAAAGCCAGAACATAATTTGTAAGTCAAGCTCTTAGAGGGGAATTTACCTGTATGTATCAAACATGAATGCAAACACTTAAACCACATCATTAACTGTTATATCAAGTCCAGGAATTCCAAACAGTAAAGGGAGAGCCACTCAAGTAGATAATTTGTATTCATGTTATTAATCAAAAAATAATTATAGTATGAAGTGTTAGTCGCTCAGTCATGTCCAGCTCTTTCATAACCCTATGGACTGTAGCCCACCAAGTTCTTCTGTCCATGGGATTTCCCAGGCAAGAATACTGGAGTTGGTTGCCATTTCCTCCTCCCGGGGATCTTCCCAACCCAGGGATTGAACCTGTGTCTCCTGCACTGCAGGCAGATTCTTTACTCTCTGAGTCACCAAGGAAGCCAATTGTAGTATAGTTGCAATTAATTATTAATTTATTGAGGGGTCATTGGTAAGGGAGAACAGACCTATGCCTTTATAACTGGCTGCAACATTATTTATTAAAATAATAGATTCTATTCAAGTCAATAACAGCCATGTGGAATCCAGTCCTTGTCAGTGTTTTGATGTGGGGAAAATAAGTCTACTCCCAAATAAAATAAACGTGAAAATTTAAATCTCCAGGCTATATCTAAGTTGAGTACTTTTTACACACCTGCAAATTAAACTGATTGCATACGGGCTATTGGGTGTCAAGTTACTATGACATTCCAACTGATATGCTGTGCTATTGGCAAGAAGACCAGTTATATGAGCTTTGCATCAAGAGAAAACTTGTTCAGAATGGAACTTACCATTGCAGAGTAGCAGGAGTGGAGTGGGGCTTGGATGCTCTGTTATTTTCTTTTTCTTCATCTGTTAAAAGAAAAAGGAGTGAACTTCAGTAGGAAACCAATGGGTGTTTCAGCTCTCCCAAGTTTCAAAAGACTATACTGTCCTCAAATGTTGATGCTTTGGGAGCAATGGCATTTTTGCTTTTTCAACATAAGAGATTTATCACACTTCAACAAGAAAAAAAGGAGAAACTGACTTTTACAGAAAAATCTTATATCAATTTGTATTTTTATTTGATATAATACATTACAGTATGAAGAGCTATCTCCATCACTGAATAGTATGACTGCACTCCTCCAAATCCTAGAGACATGAATGTTGGTTAACTTAAATCTATCATGGTAATTTTATATCCTCTAACACCCTGGTAGATTAGGTGGGGCGTGTGACATGGTGATCTGGACTATCAGATTAAGAAGAAGCCCTGTGGAACTTTTGGGAAAGTTTTTTTTTTTTTCCTAACAAAAAGGAAAAAGGGCCTTGATTTCAAATTTCTGGTCTCCAAAACTGTGGCGGGGGGGGGGGGGGGTCTGCTTTTGAAAGAAAGAGGGAGAGAGAGAGAGAGAGAGAGGGAAAAAGGAAGAAAGGGAGGAATGGAGGAAGGACAAAAGGAAAGAAAAGAAATGAAAGGAGAAAAGAGGGAGAAAGGGGAAGGGAGGGAGGGAGGGAAAGAAACAGAAGAGATACCCTGGTCTGGCCTACTTTTGAATGTGGCTGTGAGTGGACATGATAACTGGAGTGAGGTAGCAAACTTTCAACTGGGAAAAGAGCAGTCTGAGGACAAATTCAATGCCAAGGAAGTCAGAGAGGAAAAGGGGAAAAACCTGGGGATTCTGAATATCATGCTGTGCCTCTCATTCAGTTCAGTTCAGTTCAGTTGCTCAGTCGTGTCCGACACTTTGCGACCCCATGCCTCTCATTAACCGACCCTAAAAATCCCTGCATCTTTGTTTGGTGAGATAATACAATTTTCTGTGTTAATAAAACCTCTTTTCATTGGTTATTCACTTCCCTGCCTCCAAAACCATCCGAACTGTACAACACTATTATTTCTACACATATCCACATTCATCTCTCTGACTTGAGTATCTTGCTTAAGAAGATCCCACTTAAGAGGGCAAGGATGCCTGATTTCAAACTAAATTACAAAGTTATAGTGATCAAAACAGTAGAACACTGGCATAAAAACAGACACAGATAAATGGAACAGAACAGAGGCTGAAATAAACTCACATGCACAGTCAATAATTTGTGACAAAGGAGCCAAGAACACACAATGGCAAAAGGACAATCTCTTCAATAAATGGTGTTGGGGAAACTGGATAGCAATATGCAAAAGAATTAAACTGGACCACTGTCTTACACCATATAAAAAAATTAACTCAAAATCAACCAAAGGCTTGAATGTAAAATCTAAAACTATAAATGTCCTAGAAGAAAACATAGGCAATAAGCATCTTGACATAGGACTTGGCAATGATGTTTTTTGGATTTGATACCAAAGGAAAGGCAACAAAAGCAAAAATAGACAAGTGAGATTACATCAAACTAAAAATCTTCTGCACAGCAAAGAGAAGAAACAGCAACAACAAAATAGGCAGCCTACCAAATGCGAGAAAATATTTGCAAATCATATGTCTGACAAGGAGTTAATATTCAGAATATATAGAGAACTCAACAACCCCTAAACAATCTGATTCAAAAATGGGCAGAAGATCTGAATAGACATTTTTTCCAAGAGATATATATGTGGTCAATAGGTACTTGAAAAGATGCTCAACATCATTAATCATCAGGGAAATGAAAATTAAAACCACAATGAGAGATCACCTCACATTTTTTAGGATGACTGTTATCAAAAAGACAAGAAATAACAAGTGCTGGTGAGGATGTGGAGAAAAGAGAATCCTCATGCACTGTTGGTAGGACTGTAAATTGCTGCAGCCACTATCGAAAACGGTATGCAGGTTCATCAAAAAATTCAAAATATAACTACCACATGATCTAGCAATTCTGGGCATTTATTTGAAGAAAATGAAAACACTAGTAAGAAGAGATATCTGCATCCCACGTCTATTGCAGCACTATTTACAATAGCTAAGATATGGAAACAACCTAAGCGTACACTCACAGATGAATGGATAAAGAAAATAGTTTACACACATATATATACATGAATATTATTCAGCCATAAAAAGAATGAAATCTTGCAATTTGCAACAATAATGATGGACCTTGAGGGCATTACACTAAGTGAAATAAGTCAGAGAAAAGACAAATATCATACGATTTCACTTATATGTGGAACAACAAAAAACTTATAAATAAAGAGAACAGATATAGACTGGTGGTTGCCATGGGTTGTGGTAGGGGATGGGGGAAATTGGTGAAAGGAGTCAAGAGGTATATACTTTCAGTTATAAAATAAATAAGTTGTAGGAATGTCACATACAGCATGGTGACTATAATTAACAGTACTCTCTGAACATTGCTAAGAGAGTAAATCCTAAAAGTTCTCATCACAAGAAAAATAAATTCTGTAACTATGTATGATGATGGATGTTAACTGGATTACTGGGGTCATCATTTTGTAATATATACAAGTATCGAATTATTATATTATACATCTGGAACTTTATATAGTGTTTTGTATGTCAATCACATCTCAATTTAAAAAAGAAGAAAGCAGAATGGTATCTTAGTCATCTTTGTGTTCCCTCCAGCCAGTGCCTCCCATTGGCACTTAATTAAATAGTTGAGTCTGCCTTCCACAAATGTCTTCAACAATCTTAAAAAAATAGCACAAAAAGGAACATAAACATATGAGTCTCATAAGAACGTAGGTAAGTAGATGCAAAGAGCAATACTCAACCTCAACTGTTCACAAAGAAATAAAAAGAAAACAGTGAGGCACAACTTTATATCTCTGAAAACAACAAAAATTTTAAAAATAATAATCCCCAAAGCTAGGGTGCAAACGGTCAAATTGACAGTGTCACACTTCTCTGAAGGTAGTGGTAACTGGTACAATAGTTTGGTAAGTAATTTTGCAGTGATATTGACAGCTATCTAAAATATTCAGTCACTTGGCCCCACAACTCAACTCCTAAGAATTACACTAAGTAAATAATTGAAAGGAAGGCTGTGTTAAAAAACAACAGCAACTGCATTTTTTAAATAAGGAAAAATATATAAACATCCTAAGTATATCTCTGTCCAGCTTGTGCTGACTCATGATTTACATTTTTGTTTCCCCTAGAATTGGCAGGATTTTTTTCTCTGAAAGTGAAAGTTACTCAGTTGTGTCTGATTCTTTGCGGCCCCATGAACTATACAGACCATGGAATTCTCCAGGCCAGCATACTGGAGTGGGTAGCCTTTCCCTTCTCCAGGGGATCTTCCCAACCCAGGGATTGAACCCAGGTCTCCCGCATTGCAGGCGGATTCTTTACCAGCTGAGCCACCAGGGAAGCCCAAGAACACTGGAGTGGGTAGCTTTTTTTCTCTGCTTTTTAAAATTTCAGCACATCAATCAACATGGGTCACAAAAGATCTATATTCTAAAATCAACTCAAAACCTTACTGGCCATGATTGAGAAAAACGCCTCAACCTCTGGGCTTTATTTTTTATTCACTTGTAAACCTAGTCATTTTAAAGGGCTATTGAAGGGATCCTATTAATTAATTCAACAAAAATTCATTATATATCTAATGTATGCCAACTAGACACTGAGGATAAAGAAATTAAGCTCTTGTCCTAGAGTCTGGTTGGGGAAAGAGACAAACAAACAGTAGCGAGAGAAATCAGGTTCAATAAGAAGTGATAAATGCTGTGATGTGGGTAGGCAGAGAGCATATCACCAACCCAGATGGCATGAAAAAGCAGGGCCAATCAAGAGAGACTTCCTAGGAGAAACCCCAAGTAAGCTGAACCCTGGACTGGGCCAGAGATGGGAACAGATGTCAAGGAAGGTGAGATAAAGTCAAGAGTAGGGTGGAGAAGGTGAGGGGATAAAACCATGGGGACTTGAAAAACCAGGCCACCTTCCGAGAAGCAAGGTGGCTGAGGTCCTGATCAAGAGGTGGAGGGGTGCAAGGGGGCTGGAGAAGTGCTATGACATCTGGTAATCCCCTTCAAGCTTTAAGACAATCTCTGGTCTCTAAACTCACGGTAATAATAATAATGCCTGTCTTGAAAGGTACTAGGGAAGACTGAGTGAAAGGAACTCAGGGACTTCCCTGGTGGTCCAGTGGTTCAGAATCGCCTTGCAATGAGGAGGACGCTGGTTTGATCTGTGGTCTGGGAACTGAGATCCCATGTGCCTTGGGGCAGCTGAGCCCGTGCACCACAACTACTGAGTCCATGAGCCCATGTTCTGCCATAAGAGAAGCCACCACAATGAGAATCCACAACCAGAGAGTAGAACTCAGAGCTAAGAGCTAGAAAACGTCAGTGCAGGAGCTGCATAGCAAAGGCTGCCCTGGGCTGCTCTGGCTCCGAGGCCTTGGAGCGTCTCTGTTCAGCTGAAATCTACTGCAGGAAGCAGGCAAGGGAGGCTGCCTCTCTGCTCGGGAAAATTTACGGGGGGCAAACACAAGCGCACTGACAGGGACCCTGCACAGCAAACGCACAGCAGGGGACAGCACAGCTCCAAAGAGGAAGTGGCGTTTGAGCTGACCTTGAAGAGATGGTCAGAATTTAAAACATAGCTTTGTTTACTGTTTGCAAAAATAATACGTTTATCTTTTTTTTAATTTCGAAAATACATGGAAAATGGAAATCTCTGGAAACCCAAGTACCTCTCAATAGGACACAATTGTCAGCTCTTCATCCTATCTACTGCCAGTCTTTTTTCGGTGTTCTCTTTTACACCCAAGTGCACACACACAACACACCTAACTTAAGGTAAGTGAGGGTCACAGAGCACGTCCTTGTATGTGCTTGTACACTTGTACACTGTCTCTCTCAGTCACCCTTACAGGGACAGGTCAGATTTTGAGACGGGGATGCTGAGGGAGGGGGTGCTCCGGGGGGTGAGGGGGAGGGCAAGCAGAACGCAGAAAGGCATGGGGGAGGGAAAGGCAAGTGGCCCATTGTCGGAGCCAGAAAATTTCCCCATACCAGGATGATACCCTAGTGCTTCCTGTTCAGGGGATGCATGTAAGCTCAGTTGCACAGTCCTGTCTGACTCTTTGCAACCCCATGGATTGTAGCCCACCAGGCTTCTCTGTCCATGGAATTTTCCAGGCAAGAATACTGGAATGGGTTGCCATTTCCTATTCCAGAGGATCTTCCTGAAACATGGGTCAAACCCTCATCTCCTGTGTCTCGTGCTGTAGCAGGTGGATTCTTTACCACTGAGCCATCTAGGAAGCCCATTCAGGGTTACCTATCTCTGTTGTATCAGGTTTTTTCCCCTGACTAAACTTTGTTAAGGCCCCACTTCCAATACCAACCACTGGTAAGAGAATTGGCTTTGAGGGCAGGCAGACCTGGGTTTGAGTTCCAACTTTGTCCTCAACTCTGTGAGAGCCTAAGCAGTCACTTGACTCATCCAAGTTGGAGGGCCCTCGCCTAAAACATGAAAATCATAACTGATGTCACAAAGATTGTTTGAGGATTAAATATCACAAACTATGATTAAAAAAAATACCAGAAACATTTAAAAAGAGGACTGTAAAAATACTGATAGCATTCACCAGCTAAGTACTTAAACCAGGCACTGTATACCACTTTTCATTTGCTATCTTATTTTGGTCCTCCAAACAGTGTTAAGAAGTTGTTTTATATTCTTTTATAAGTAAGGAAACCAAGCTTTGCATAAGGCTGAAACACTTTGGCCACCTGATGCGAAGAAATGAATCATTTGAAAAGACCCTGATGCTGGGAAAGATTGAAGGAGGGAGGAGAAAGGGACAACAGAGGATGAGATGGCTGGAAGGCATCACCGACTTGATGGACATGAGTTTGAGTAAACTCCGGGAGTTGGTGATGGACAGGGAGCCCTGGTGTGCTGCAGTCCATGGGGTCGCAAAGAGTCTGACATGACTGAGCCACTGAACTGACTGAAACACTTGTAGGAAGCCATGCACCCCATGAATGGAGACTGGACTTCCCTCAATGATGGACATGAGGTGGCTACTGAAAGCATTTAGACCAGAACTAGTCTACCTGGAGCCAACAGGGACCCTTGGCTCAGTCATCAAACAGAGGCCTCCAACCTCTGCAGGCACTTTCCCTCCAGACCCCTGGCGACTTCATTCCCAGCATCTTTTCCTCAAAGACTGTGTGCGTCACACTCAGGCATCACCCTCTTATCTGATGGCTCTCAATCCTAATTCCCCAGAAGTGCTGGAGAATGTACTCATTCATCAGATATTTATTGAGTATGTTCCAGCCCCATGCCAGGGGCAAAAGGGAGAGAAAAAACAGACATGGTCTCGACTCTCTTGAGCTCAAACTGTCAGCCAATAAAATGTAAGTCTTGGACAAGAGCTGAGAAGGCAGACCCAAGAAGCTATGGCAGCACCAAGTAGGGGTATAAGCCCAGGCTTGGGATCCGAAGGAGCAGCAGGAGCCAGCTAGGCAAAGAGGACAGGAGAGCATGTTTTAGAAAAATGAACATAGCCGTGGTTGATAGAGACTTTTGGAATTAGCCTTGCCAAGTACCTCTTCATTTTAACAGGCAGAAATGCTTCAAACCAAATAAGATGCACCCTGTAAGGCAGAATTCCAAGCCGACAAGGTTCCTGGAGCCATTCATGGCCCACACTGGGCCATCCGCCCTCCAGGCCCACATCGCTCGTCCTACCAAAGCCAGAGAGCAACATCGGCTTAAAATTCCTCCCACTGAGATGCTGCCCAGTGCCTGGTCTTCTCTCTGCCCCTCCATTCTGCTCCCACTTTGCAGTTTTCATTCCTAATATCCCCGTCCAGGGAATCCTGGTCCATTTCCCAGTGGTGAGCACCTCTACTCCCCTTCCTGGATCTATGCCCTAATATTAACTTGGCAGTCAAATTCCCAGGCTCAGATCCTGGCTCCATCACTTGCTGGCTGTGTGACCTCAAACAAACTTTTGGTGCCTTAGTTTCCTTATTTGTAAAGTAGGGGTAATAACAATTCTAAGCACTAATTGTGAGAGTTAACTAAACCACTCCTGGCCCAAGGTGTGCACTAAGTGGTCCCTGGTACAGTTACAGTTGTCACTCCTCCAGAGAGGTTGTGCACCCGCCCTGCCCTGTCCTGCCCACAGGCCTGGGTTTGGCAAGTCCTGCAGCTGGGACAGTTATCCACTCTGTACCCTGGGCTCCATAGCACCCTGGCTGGTCCCTAGTAAAGCTCTTGTCACGGGGTGCGATCACTACATGCTGATCAGTGCATCTGCCTTGGGGGTTTGTAAGCTCTGCGGGCACAGACCACAATCACCATGGTATCTCCAATACCTACACATGGAAGGTATTTGTGGAACGAATAAATGGCTAAGATAATACCACAATCAAAAGCTGAGTCTACCCATCTGATTGCAGCAAGCATATAAAGTAACAGTACTGCTTCCCTGGTGGCCCAAATAGTAAAGATTCTGTGTGCAATGTGGGAGACATGGGTTCAATCCTTGGGTCATGAAGATCCCCTAGAGAAATAGCTATGCAGTATTAGTATTCTTCACTGGAGAATTCCATGGGCAGGGGAGCTGGCAGGCTACAGTCCATGGAGTCACAGAGTTGGACACAACTGAGAAAATAACACTTTCACTTTCATCATGGAATGTTCACTGGGGTCTTATAACATGCCAGGTACTGGGCAAAGCTCTTCACATTACTGCATTTAATTTTCATAGCTTCCTGAGACAGTGAATAATTTAATGAATGTGAAACATCAAATACTTGATACATTCTTAGTGCTTAGTCAATGTTAGGTTTAATTATGACTATTATCCCCTTTTACAGAGGAAGAAACTGAGGCTCAGAGAGGTGAAGTGCTTTACCTTAAGTCATACAGTTTAACAGTGGAGCCAGGAGAAGGACCCAGGCTAAAGGACACCCCAACCTCCCTGAACCCCAACACTTATGAGCCTCATTCTCCCTTCAAACCTGTAGAACTGAACTAAAGACTTTTAGGGAACATATTACCTACCTAATCATTTGTCTTCTGCCTCTATGCTGGCTGAATTCACAATATTTGGGAACTCTATTTTAGAATATTTCTTGCCTAGAGCTGGTGTGGCAGCGTTTAATATGGATGGAGAACGTTTCTAAATTAATTACTTCTTTTCAAATCCCAGGAAAGGTTCAAATTTATGTAAGCCTCAAGTTTCACTTCAAAGTTCTAATTCTATTTCCTTTCATTATACTAATCAGGCTGCACCTGGCCAGACCTCACCTGTTGGGAACAAATGGGGCTGCCAAACATTTCGTTCCCCTTATCTACTTCCCTTCCAGCCCCTCCAAAGAGCACCAGCTGATGATCAGGGGGCCTGGACCAGGCCTTTGGCAATGGGCATCAGCCCCTGGCAGCAAACCCTTCTCCCCGTGGGAATGGGGCTAAGTCCCAAACAAGACTGTGATGTTGGCAGCACCGCTCAGAGGGGGCCCCACACCTGCTTCCTTTCACCTCCTCTGGGTAAATTCCTTCATAATCTTGGAGCAGGAAAGAGCCTTTCTAATGTTGATACAAAGCCCAAAGTCATACGAGGAAATTTTGAGAAATTTTACCACATGAGGAAAATCTAAAGTCTCTAAGTGGGGAAAAAAACCCACACCGTAAGTACTCTCTTGGGAAACTTGCAATCATACCACAGACAACAGTCTCACCTCCCTCCTCTTTTATTAGAAAGAGCTCCAATAAGACCAAAAGGAGGGCTTCCCCGGTGGCTCAGTGTTGAAGAATCTGCCCTCCAATGCAGGAGACACAGGTTCGCTCCCTGACGGGGGAAAATCCCACATAGCATGGAACAGCTAACCCTGTGGGCCACAATTCTCGAGCCTGTCCTGTAGAGCCTGGGAGCCGCAACTAATGAAGTCTGAAAGTTCTAGACCCTGTGCTCGGCAACAAGAGAAGCCACCACAGTGAGAAGCCTGAGCACTGCAACTAGAGAGCGGCCCCTGCTCACCACAACTAGAGAAAAAGCCCGTGCAGTAATGCAGACCCAGCACAGCCAAAATTAAATAAATAAATATTAAAAAAAAAAAAGGAAAAGACCAAGATACATGAGTGGTGGAAAATGCAAATGTTCCTGAAATGTGAAAAGACAATCGATTTCAATGAAAATGAACAGTACACCAAAATGCCATTTCTCACTTATCAGATGGGCAAAAATCCAAACCACAGTCACAAAACTCTGGTGTGAAGCTGTGGGAAACAGATGACTCCTATCTTGCAGGGAGAATGCAAAATGATGACCTCCCCCAATATGAAAAGACATTTAACAGAATCACTGAAATCCTACATGTCCTTTATCCAGCAGTCCCACATCTGTGAACAGATACTGCCACTACTCCTGGACACATGGGAAATGACCAGACACAAGGTTATTCACTGCAATTTGGCTATAACAGCAAAAGTGTAGAAAACAGCCCAGTGCTCATCTAGTTAGCTAAATGACATCACAGTGGAATACTACACAGCTGTGAAAAAGAAGACTAAAAACAAGAAAAGAATGAGAATGCTCTCTCCATTCTTACAGTCTAGGATTTCTAAAAAAAGCTCGTCACAGCAAAGTGTATTTTGCTGTGTGCTATTTTTTGTGTGTAAGAAAGTGGCAATAAAAGAGAAAATGGAAAAAAAGAACATATATATGAATGTTTGTTTGCATAAAGAAATCAAATGCTGGAAGAATATACAATAAACATTGGAAATGCTTGAAGAATGCATAATAAACAAATATGCTTCCCATTAGGAAGCTTAGAAGGGAAGATCAGGGAGGGACCTAAAGATCCTATTGGGGAGGGAATATCAGAAGGAAGAACCTCTTCAAATGGTTAAAATGGTCCTGGAGTGCCAAAAGCTGAAAGTAAATTATAGATATGGATTGTAATCTAGCATGGCTGTACAGTGTTTTGCTTTGCTAAAAACAATTACTTAATAAGCACTCACCCCACTCCAGTACTCTTGCCTAGAAAATCCCATGGATGGAGGATCCTGGTGGGCTGCAGTCCATGGGGTCACTAGAAGTCGGACACAACTGAGCGACTTCACTTTCACTTTTCACTTTCAGGCATTGGAGAGGGAAATTGCAACCCACTCCAGTGTTATTGCCTGGAGAATCCCAGGGACGGGGGAGCCTGGTGGGCTGCCGTCTATGGGGTCGCATAGAGTCGGACACGACTGAAGCGACTTAGCAGCAATAAGCACTCAGTAAGCACTTATGATGCCCCAGGCCTTCTATATTAAGTGAGGCCCAGTCCATCAGACATGCTCCTTTCCCCTCAGGGACTGACAGCTGTGGAGGGAGTAAATGGAGGTGCAGAAGGGCTTGGCAGTGGGCTTCATACACGAAGGAGGAACTACCTAATTCTCCACAAGGAGAGGACAGATAGACACTCAGGGGGCAGAAATGGCAATCTGTAGGGACACTTGCCTGGCAGCCCAGTGGTTAAGATTCTGAGCTTCCAATGCAAGTTTCGATCCCTGGTTGGGGAACTAAGATTCCACATGCCATGTGGCACGTTCAAGAAAATATTAAAAAAAAAAAAAAAAACAGGGCAGCCCATGATGGGTATGGAGGCCAAGGAAGGGCAAGAGTTGGAGGTTGTCTTAAATCATAACCTAAGCACTGGGCCTCCTACGCCTGCCTGCAGGGCTGCACCTAGGTTCCCAGCCGGGACTAACCCTGCAGGGTTCATCCCACATGGGCAATCCAGTCTTTGAAAGCCATCCTAGATGGACTCTCTGTGGCACGCCTCCCACCCCAGACCTCTGGCTCTAAGCCCCTGTCCTTGCTCTAGGAGCTGTCCCAGAGCCTTTCTGCTGTTGGCGGGGCTGGGGGCTTTTGCCTACAACTCCATGGGAATGTGGACCAGTTTAACCACATTTCTCTGGAACTCTCTCTTATGGAGTTAGAAAATACCAAACTGGATGATAACCAGACATGCCAAGTCGGGGGAGAGAAAAGTAAATTACACCTCTCTAGCCCTGGAATTCAATGGGATTTTAATGTTAATAATGAGTCGCAATAAGTGGTGACCCACTGTGACCCCAGTTCTATGCCACCATGCTGTTGAATTCCAACTCTTCCTGTCCCTGTGCTTTAAATATCCCCCTTCACCACCGGTCTGTCAGTAATGCCAGGATAATGAGCTGGTGAAGGGTTAGGAAGGGTAAGGGAAGCAGATGTTGCACGGGGCAGGTGGGAGGGAGCTGCCGAAGGGTCTGACAGTTGTTAGGAGTTGTGAAAGAGCGGAGGGAACAGGACTTCGTATGGACTGTCACTCATACACACTCACACACACTCACACACACACACACACTCACACACTCTCACACACGCACAGTCTGATAACTCTTGGAGATGCAGGGAAAACTCTAGACATCTGCCCAGGATCTAAGATAGAGGCTGAAGTCATTTGATTTAACTATTAAGGAAATGGTGACCTGAAGCCTAGAAGACGGGCCCATCAGGGTTACAGGACTGTGTAGTCATTTGTTCTGTTTCCCACGGAGGGAAACAGGAATCCCAAGGAATCCCACTGGGTTCCTGCTCTTCGGACCCATCCCATCACCCCAGTCTGTCCAGTTCCCTCCGTCCCACTGATATCACCCTGGGCTTCAGCCTCGTCCCCTTACCTGGGCCAGGTGGGAGCCTCTGAAGTGTCTTCCTGGCTCCAATTCACCTGCAGAGAACCAAACTCACCTTCTGAAAACTGGGGTCTGACACGCCTCCACTCAGCCCCTGCAGTGGCACCGTAACTATGCAGCTCCAAACCCCTCGTCAGAATCCAAGTCCCTCACCAACTTGGTCCAAACTCTGCTCCCCAGTCCTGGTTCCCATGACCCTTCCATCTCTCTGCTCAAGACAGTGTGGAATACTCTTGAAGTTCAAAACCTGCCTTGTGGGTTTTTGCCTCCCAGTCCTTTACTTAAAGGAACCACATGGATCCTAGGAGACCCAACTCAAACGCCGCCTCCTTCAAGATGCCTTCCCTAGTCATTTTCCAACTGTGTGACTGATCCCAAACTTCAGCATGCATTCTAATCACCTGGGGGGTTGTTAAAATGCAGAGTGTGCCTCAGTCAGTCTGGAGCGGGCCTGAGACTCTGCATTTCTAACAAGCTTCCAGTGAGGTCATACTGGAATCCAGGAACATACCTGGTATGACAAGGTAGAACATGCTGCACAATTCAAGTGGAATTTATCACATACAACCTTGCCTTACTAATATGCGAACATGCACCTTAGCTTCCCTTCTGGAATGAAAATTCTTTGAGAGCAGGGGCCTACAGAAGAGACAGCTTTTTTTTTAAGAGGTAAGAAATGTTTTAAATATTTATTTATTTATTTGGCTGTACCAGATCTTAGTTGCAGCAGGCAGGATCTAGTTCCTAGACCAGGGATTGAACCTGGGGTAGAACATCACAGACAAACTGCTGTAAACTAAAGAAAAATATCTTTTTGTCTGAAACAAAAAGACACACTTCGTTCAAATGAGTAAAAGTAAGTCTGATGACTAACTTTTAGAAACCAGAGAACCATGCAATGAAAACTTTAAAGGGTTGAAAGGGAAACAAAAATCTTACCAAACTAGAATTCTATATTCAATAGCAAAAATATCTTTCAAAAATAAAGGTGAAGTAACAATGGTTTTTGTGATCTATACTACTCTGTATGGCCCTACCAAAAATAGTAAAGGAATTTCTTTGGGTTAAAGAAGTAATGATCCCTGAGCTTCCCTGGTGTCCAGTGGTTAAGACTCTGTGCTCTCAGTGCAGAGGTCATGGGTTTGATCCCTGGGCAGGGAACTAGGATCCTGCAAAGATTCCACATGCCGCACATTGCAGCCTAAATAAATAAATAAAGTTATGAAGGAAACGAAAAAAGTTATCCAAGATGGAAACATGGACTTGCTGACAAGGATGAAGAGCCCTGGAAAGGGTCAATGTGTGAATAAACATCAATAAATATTGACTAATATGTAAGACAATGGTAAAAATGTCTTACAGGGCTTATAACATAGGTAGATGTAAAACACATTAAAGCAATGGCACAGATGATGGAAAAGTGTTAGATTAGGTCAGGCTGTGAGAGTGTTCATGCCCTGTATTTGAAGTGGGGGAAGGATTCATGTGAGGTAGACATGAAAGGAAGGGTGCAGAATGTAATCCCTGAGTGAAACACTCTACAAGAACATCTAGTTGGAGAGTTAGCAGAGAAAAACACTTTAAAATATTTACCTGTGTTAATCCCTCCCCCCAAAAAAAGGAACAAGGGAGGAATAAAGAAATAAAGTCAGATGGGAGGAATAAAAACTAGATAGCAAGTTTGCTGATTTAAGCTCAACAATGTAAGTAACTATATTACATTAAAATGATCTGAATATTCCAGTTTAAGATAATCTGACTGGTTTTTTAAAACTATATAAAAAATCCTAATATTGAATTCAGAAAGGTTGAAAATAAAAAGACAAAGATATACCACAACAATCCCAATAAAAAAAAGAAAGCTGGTATAGTTATAGTAACATCAAATAAAATAGACAAGAAGGCAATAAGTATTACTAGCCATAAGGAGATGCTGCTGTTTAGTCACTAAGTCCCATGTGACTCTTTTTCAACCCCATGCACTGTAGCCCACCAGGCTCCTCTGTCCATGGGAGTCTCCAGGCAAGAATATTGGAGTGGATTGCCGTTTCCTTCTCCAGGGGATTTTTCTGACCAGGAATTGAACCCAAGTCTCCTGTGTCTCCTGCATTGGCAGGAGGATTCTTTACCATTGAGCCACGTGGGAGACCCAGTATAAGGAGGGACATCATTTCAACAAGAGGATTCAACAATCCTAAATTTCTAAGAAATGAATACTTTAAAATATGTAAAGCAGGAATTAACAAAACTGAAAAGATAGGTAATCACACTGTAATACCTCTCTCAGTACCTTAGAGACAACATCAAAATCTATAGGGATATGGAACATCTGAAAAACATGATTAACAACCTGATCTAATTGATACCTGTAGGATATTCATCCAAATGTGGCAGAATACTCATTCCTTACAAGCATACGTGAGCATCTGCCAAATCGAACACATGTTTGGACAAAAACCAAGTCTTACTAATTTTAAACATTGAAGTCATACAGAATATGTTCTGTGACCATGGTGGAATTATAACAGCAATCATATAAAGTTGCCTAGTAGAAAGGCAACTAGGAAATCCCCAAGTTTTTAGACATTAAGCAATAGATTTCTAAATAAATCATGGGTAAAAGAACAAATCACAATAGGAATTAAAAAATAAGTTTGACTGTATAATAATGCATGTATGACACCAGAAAAATTATGTGATGCAGTTAAGTAGTACTTGGAGGAATTTTTATAACTTTAAATGCCTACCTTAGAAAAAATTGAAAATCAATGATCTAAGTGTCTCACAATAGAAAAAGGCAAAAAATTGAACTCAAAGAAAGTGCAAGGGAGGGAAACCTAGAGGTAAGAGCAGAAGTACATGAAATTTTAAAAAGGTGTAAACTGAGAAAAGAAAGTGAAAAGTTACCAAAAATTAAAAACCTATACATAAGAGCTAAAACTATAAAACTTTCAGAAGAAAACAAAGTTACCAAAAATCAAAAACCTATACATAAGAGCTAAAACTATAAAACTTTCAGAAGAAAACAAAGGAAAACCTTCATGACATTGGATTTGGCAGTGATTTCTTGAATATGGACACCAAAGCACAGATAAAAGAAAAAATAGATGTCCAAGTGGAAGGGGACATGGGTAAACCTATGGCTGATTCATATTGATGTTTGATAGAAACCAATGCAATACTTAAAGCGATTATCCTTCAATTAAAAATAAACTTAAGACAAAGAAAAAATAGATAAATCAGACTATGTTAAAATTGAAAACTGTGCATCAAAGAGCACAATCAACAGAGTAAAATATTTGCAACACAAATATCTGATAGTGGGTTAATATACAAAATATGTAAAGAACTAGCAGTTGGGAAACTTAAATAGACATTTCTACAAAGAATAAGACAAATAATCAATAAGCACATGAAAGAAATGTTCAATATCATTCATCATTAGGGAAGTTCCTACAATTCAACAACCACAGAAATAAACTATCTGATTTTAAAAAAATGATCAAAAGGACTTCCTTGGTGATTCAGTGGTTAAGAATCCGCCTGCCAACACAGGGCACACAGGTTTGATCCTTGGTTCAGGAAGATTCCATATGCCCCGGGGGAACTAAGTCCATGGGTCACAGCTACTGAAGCCCATGTGCACCCTGGAGTCCATATGCTCTTCAACAAGAGAAGCCACCCCAATGAGAAGCCTGTGCACCACAGCTAGAGAATAGCCCAGCTTGCCACAGCTAGAGAAAGCCTGCATGCAGCAACAAAGACCCAGCATAGCCAAAAATAAATAAATAAAATTTTCAAAGTTCACAAGCTTTATGTTTCAAAAATGGCTGAAAGACTTGAATAGGCAATTACTCCAAAGTATACATAATACAAATGGTCATTTAGTACATGAAAAGATGCTCAACATCACTAATCATTAGGAAACTATAAATCAAAACCACAATGAGATATTACCTTATACATTAGAATGACTATTACCAAAAAAAAAAAAAAAAAACAAACAGAAAATAACAAGTATTAGCAAGAATGTTGAGAAATTGGAACTCTAGCACATTGCTGGTGAGAATGTGCAGCCACCATGGAAATACAGCAGTGCCTCAAAATAGTAAATATGGAATTACCATATGATCCAGCAATTTCGCTTCTGGTTATATATCCAAAAGGACTGAAGGCAGAACTCAATCGGTTATTTGTTCACCTGTGTGTATAGCAGCATTATTCACACTAGCCAAAAAATAGAAATAGCCCAAACGTCATCAATGGATGACTGGATAAACAAAATGTGGTGTAGACACATACAGTGGAGTGTCACTCAGCCTTAAAAAGGAAGCAAATTGTGATACACGCTACAACATGGATGAATATTATGCAAAGTGAAATAAGTCAGTCACAAAAGGACAAATACTATGTGATTCCATCTATATGAGATTCTTACAGTTAGTCAAATTCATAAAGAATAGCAGAAAGTAGAGTAGTAATTGCTAGGGACCAGGGGGAAAGGGGGATGGAGAGCTATTGTTTAATGGGTACAGAATTTTAGTTTGGGGAGATGAAAAAAGTTCTGGAGATGGATCATGGTGATGGTTGCACAACGAGGTGAAAGGCCACTGAATTATATACTTAACATGGTTAAAATGATAGATTTTACATCAGGCATATTCTACCACATTAAAATAAACGTTAAAAAAGAATGTTCAGAGATGCTTAAGCTGTCAAAAACTTGAAGCAAATTTAAATACCCATCAACATGTAAATCGATACATACACTGTGATAGAAGCATACAGGGGAGTACTATGCAGCAATGAAAAAGAAAACCTACCGTGACATACAACACTATGGCTAAATCTTCCCTGAAGAGTCCCTGAACCTATGAGAAAACTGAACTGAGGAGATGCACTTTACCAACTAAGAAAGACATTCTGTCGCTGTTGGAAATGACTTTATAATAAGCTGCCCCCTTTTTATAGTGCTTTAGGGACAAATACAAGTCCCAAGTTGTCTTCTGCTCTTAATATAAGATACCCAGGAGCCCTAGCCTGACATAACGAACACAGCAATTTATATCTTTCCATCAATTCCAATTCTCTAGTTCAAGATGCAGGAAAAATCGTTACTTTCCAACACCAAAGACATTTGCGACTTTAAAACAACAGTCCCATGATACACTCCTTTAAATCCGTATCTATGGAGAATGGCCTTTCCCATTCAAAGTCCACATTTTCCCACTGGAGCATCACTGAGATGGAATCTTTAGGGACTCAGACAATGAGAATGTGTAAACAGCAAGTTTTTGCTATGGCCTCAGTTTCCACATCCATCTGAATGCATTGAACTCCCTCCTGGAGGATATTATAAGGAAGGCTTGGGTATTTCATAAATGGCTGGAAAGCCTCTTGTTTCAGGTAACATGACCTAGTCTAGCGTTCCAGATGCACCATTCCTCATCAGAACACAGCCCATAGCCAGGACGTCATGGAAGATTGAGTTTTAAGCACTTACTTTCATCATTAGAAACATTCCCCAGAGATGTGTGGTTGGAATAACGCTTGTTTTCACTTTCGTTGAGACATCTTTCAATCCAGCTCTCTAAAAATGAAAAATAAAGAAAATCACACTGTTGGTGTTTGCAAAGAGACAGGAACATCATCAATGCACTAGGTTTAAACGCCCATCAACTTTCATCTGAGATCTGCCCAGACTGGAATTGGATTTAACATGAAGCCCAGTATGCACCATTGCTGATGAGATTTTGCTGAGTAGCTTGGAGGCAAAATGGTAATTCAAAGCTCCACTTGAGTATTTCTTGGCCAAATTCAACTAATTTTGGAGTATTAGTACCAACTGAGTGTCCACAGAGAATTATCTTTCTTCAAAAAGAAGATATTAATATATTCCTGAGAACTAGTTTGTAAAACAAAATTTGGTCAGCTGAATCACTGATGGTTTGGAGACTTGTGAACTAGCAGCAGAACCCTTAGTTCAAAAGAAAACAAAAAGAAAAGCAGATACAACCCTGAAGGTTCTGGTTGAAGCGGAGGGCAGGGAAACTTGCAGTTTCCTCCACCCCTACTCTGTCAGTGACCCCTGAAGGGGCTCTTCCAAGCCCAGACTGAGACTCCACAGGAGGAGGCTTCAGAAGGTCTGGAATAGTTACCTATTATTTTATTTATTTAAATTTACTTAGCTGACTCTGTGGGCCTCAGCTGTGGCACACAGCATCTTCAGTCTTCCTTGCAGCATGTGAACTCTTAGTTATGTCCTGTGGGATCTAGTTCCCTAACCAGGGATGGAACCCAGGTCCCCTGCACTGGGAGCGCGGCATCTTAGCCTTGGACCACCAGGGAAGTCCCTCCATTAGTTTTAAAACCGAAAGACCATAGGAATTTTTTTTAAAAATCCAATTCCAAACAATACAAATGTACTTTCCATGAAGTAGCATAATGCTTTTTCTATGATCTAGAGAATCCACTATCGGTTCATTCATTCATTCAACAACATCAGCTAAGTACATCAGTTCTGCTACAATGTTTGTTTTGAAACCACAAATGTGTTCAATGCAAGTGATACATTAGGGAACCATTTGTGCCTAGCACAAATTTTCTGTTTGCTTATGCTTGATTTCTTTCTTAGAAAACATTAAGTGAATGCAGAAACTGCACATAGCTGAACTGAGCCCTGTTCAGTTCAGTTCAGTTCAGTTCAGTCTCTCAGTCATGTCCGACTCTTTGTGGCCCCATGAATCGCAGCACGCCAGGCCTGCCTGTCCATCACCTGAGCCCTGTAGGAATATGCAAAAGGCACACGTGCTCACACCTCAAACACCTACCAGCTATTTGAGTTTACTGCATGGGTTGTGAGCCACAGATAGACCACGTTCCACCATTTCACAATAACACACAAGCTGTGGCCCTACCAAAGTCCACTTCCAAAAGTAAATTTCAAGTCTTTTTCAAGGTCAAGTGCCATACTTATTGTATTTATATGCCTCTTAACCATGTAACATGTGTAAAACTGTGCCATCCTTTTTATTAGGGTCCTATCTTTTTCCCCATGCGTCACTGACAAAGTTTTTAAGCATTGTGCCCCTAGTTTATTATTCCAGTGAATGCTGTGCTTTTTGTTGTGCAGTTTTGTAGAATGGTGATAACTCGGGGGGATGCATATTAGTGTTAGAGCAGAACTGATTACACCTATGAATGTGTGCTTTTGAACAGTGCTGTCGCCTGCTGCCTTCTTTATAATATGGGAGCTGGCATTTACTGAACCCCTATTTTAATATTAACATACTTCATTGAATTCTGACCACCACTCTCTGAAGTAAGGATTTTCATCTCCAGTTTCCCTAGAGAGCAACTGAAGCTTAATCGAGTAATGTGACACCTCATAATTCAAAGAGCCAAGGAAAAGTTCATTACTTAGTAACATATTGTTAAAGGAAACCACACTAACACTGGCTCCTGAGCAATGTAGTGAGGGGAAAGCAAGCGCCAACAGCAGAGAGAAATGTTGGGGTTTTGGTGTGTATTGTATGTTTCAACAAACTGCTTTTTTAAAAGCTGCTTCCACAATTGTAGCAGAGAAATATCCAAGGAGTGGAACAGGCACCAGCTTGTTAAGAGGATATGGAAATCTGGTATTTCTAAGGAAACAGGGAGCAGCTGAGAGATTCAAAGCATTAAAACGCTACCCCCTTCCAGATAGCAAACGTACAATGTAGAAACAGCTTGCAATGGTTTCAAAGCTGTGATGACACAGGGTAGGTGTTTGTCATCACATCTTATGCAAAACCACATCTGGATACAAATCTCCAGAATTCTTTTCAGAATTCTCCAGAATGTCTCTACTCAGATCTTCTAACCCTTTCAAGTCCTGGCACATTTTCCCTGGCAACAGCCGTGGCTGATGTCAGATGGCGTCTCATGAAATTTGTAGTCCCTCCCTCCACCTAACCATATCACCAAAATCCATTTCTATTGTTCAAGGCCAGCCCTTGGTCTCCCTAGCTAGGTATGCACACCTACTCACTGTCACGTACCCGTGGGCACACACATTCACAAATACACCGCCACTATCCTTCGTCAGTAGAAGGGAACACCCTCACCCATTTGCCTGTGCCAGAATCAGGCTTGTTATCATCACTGTCACTCCGCAAAGGGGCCTA
Source organism: Bos indicus x Bos taurus (assembly GCF_003369695.1). Lineage (NCBI taxonomy): Eukaryota > Metazoa > Chordata > Mammalia > Artiodactyla > Bovidae > Bos > Bos indicus x Bos taurus. The sequence goes on from NC_040080.1 coordinate 50,330,049, forward strand.
TTCTTGCAGATGGTAATCCCCAGCCATTGGAAGGGGGAGCCCTCTCTGAGAGCTCACTGCAACATTCTGGAAAGGAGCTGGCTCTGGTCACCAGGTGGGTCAAGAGATGCAACAACTGTCCACAAGAGTTCAAGTCAAGTAAGAGCTGTCCTGAGGGCAGTCCCTCTCCCCGACACTGGCTAACCCTAACCCTGGAGAGAGATGAAAGCAAAGTTACAGGAGGGAGAGAGGGGAGAGAGAAGAAATCTCACCAAGTACTCCTTTCCCCCATCCATTGCCCCCACTCAGACCTCTCTGACCCACGACTTAAGCTTGTGTCCACTCCGCTGCCCAGCTCTGCTCCCTGGAGCAGCGCAGAGTAGGTCTGGTCTCTGAGGCACATGTCAGATACAGGAGGAAGCCACACGTCTTCATTTTTTTCTAGTCAAAATGGACCCCACTTGTTTCAGCACTTTCTTGGGAGAAATTGTTCCTCTACTTTTTAGCCATCCAGTTCTCCTGCTTCTGGCATCTTCTATTTAATCAACGTCTGTTTGGACATGAGGGGCTCAGTGAGCTCTGAGGGTTCAGACGGGGTCTAAGCTGTGCCAGGTCTGGCAAACCATCACCTCTGTTGTTCTAGACACGGGGGTTTCCAGAGCATTCAAAGGTCTTGCATTCCAGATTGTATGAACACAACATTCTGAAAAATCTATAGAAGCCACAGGCCTTGGAGTCACAGGTGCTTTCTGAGCTTTGTCTTCTTCCCTAGGGGGACCCTTAATAGTGCCATCTGCAACTCATGTCCCATAGTCAGGTTGCTCCATAGGACTGAGAGGCCTCTATTCAGGTCACCTGAAGGAAACATTACATACTTTAAAACTATTACTAATGGGTTATGGTCTTACAAAGGTCAAGAATTAATCAACCAGAATGACAGGCATATTGAATGTTTAATGAAACACTGCATTCATCTGTCTTACTCATTTGTAGATTGTGTGTGTGTCCGTGCTCAGTCATGTCCAACTCTTTGTGACCCCCATGAACTGTAGCCTGCCAGGCTCCTCTGTCCATGGGATTTCCCAGGTACGAATACTGGAGTGGGTTGCCATTCCTTCCTCCAGGGGATCTTCCCAACCCAGGGGTCAAATCCTCCTCTCCTGTGTTTCCAGCATGGGCAAATGGGTTCTTTACCACTGAGCCACCTTGGAAGCCCTCATTTGTAGATTAAGGGGCTTAACAAAGGCCACCATATTCTGAGCTCTTATGGGTCAAGCATTATGTAAATGCATTTGGTACACCATCATACGTAATCCTCATAACAGCCCTACAAGACAGGTTCTATCAATATGCCCATTTTAGAGAGCAGGAAACTAAGGCTCAGAAAGATTAGATGACTTGTCCAAAGTCATCCAGCTAGTAAGAGGAGGATCAGCATTCACACTCAGGTCATAACCACAGTGCTGTCTCTCTAAGTGTGCTCTGAGCTCTCCTTATCCCATATCCCATACGGTCTCCAGAACACATTGCCAGTATTGCAACAATGATCACAGTCTGCCTTGTATTACAACTTGTGCTAAAACTCAACCTACATATTACAATTTTTGCTAAGTTCATTTACATGTTTCTTTGCAAGGCTTTGTTTTACATAACAGGCTCCTCAGTTCAGAACTTAAACATCTTAAGAATGCAGTCCATTTTATTTTATTTCTCTTGACTCTCCACTAGTGCCTGGTATAAAGTTTTTCCTATAGACCGGCTTCAACGAACATTATGTTATTGACATGAATGATATAAAAAAATGCACACTGTGTAAGGAGATATATCCACATGTCTATAGAATTTCTTAATCGCTTTCTTTTCTATCACATACAGCATAAAAAGGACAACACATCAAAGGCAATTTTCCAAATAAAGAAAAATTCAACAAAAATGTATTTTGTCCCATGTAGATCAAGAAGCTGTAGTCAAGTGAGTCTGATATAAACATGAATAAGACTGGTTTCTGCCCTCTAGTTGCCATCAAAAAAAACAAGGCGGATGCTCCTCCATCAGCTTATGATTGCTGGGACCCTGTCATTTTTGTTCACCTGTGCCCAGGAGCTGGCACTCTGCCTGGGTGCATAGATATAGTGCAATAAATATGTTGTTGAAAGCATTACTTTTTTTTTGAAAAACAACAGTAAGTTCCTACAATGTGCCAGATACTATGTGAGTTTTTACATGTGTGGAAAAGTCATAAATTAAAACTCAGGACAATATGATATGATATGTCTTAATATCTATATTTATTGTTAAGGAAAACAAAAGTTCTCATACTGTGATCAGCACAGCAGTATTGGTGCTGTGCTCTGGGACACTGGAGAAGCAGAGCTCAATTCACACTTGGATAACCTCCTGTTCCCTCCTGCCTCATACTTGATCCATAAAAACCATCTGACCTTTTAGGAAGAACCAGGCTTGCTCTAAGTGTCCAACAGGATTAATAGATGACTGTGAGCATAGGCTCCTGGGCTGCAAAGCATCCTTTCACCTGACTCATCTGGGCTCATGGGTAGGAAGGAGGATGCCTCGTAGATTTTTCATCTTACAGGGAGTTTAACCCACATTCCTTAGAGGCCAATCTTCATGCCTCCCCACTTCAGATCAGAGATTTGGAAACCCCAATTTGAAGTGACTTTCTCAAGTTCCTAAAATGAGATTGAGCAGAACCTTAAATGGTTATTGGGTTTCCCAGGAGGAAATCTTGCTTCCCTTTGCAGCAGCAGCAAATAACAACCAGGCAGCAGCTGCACTGGGGGCACGGCACATCCAGGCCAGTCCAAGACTCAGAGCAGTGCTTCGCGAACATCCATTGGCCTGGCAAGAGGAGCTGACCACGTTGGTTGTCAAAATGCACATAATCCTTGAAGTTTACAGGGCACCCTGACACAGAGAACCTGATCTGAGCTTCACAGTCGACGTCATGGGATAGAAATTTCCACCACGTTACAGATAAGGAATGGCTTCCTCAGTGGCTCAGTGGTAAAGAATTTGCCTGCAATACAGTAGCCGAAGGTTATGTGAGTTCAATTCCTGGGTTGGGAAGATCTCCTGGAGGAGGGCAGGGCAACCCACTCCAGTATTCTTGCCTGGAGAATCTCATGGACAGAGGAGCCTGACAGTCCATAGCGCCACAAAGAGTCAGACACAACTGAAGCGACTGAGTACGTAGGCAGAGACGAGGAAACCACACAGAGCTGTGGCTTGTTGTCAGTGGTGTGGCCGAGGTCATACAGTTCAAAGGTGTTAAAGTCAGAATTCAAACCCAGATCTTCAGGCTCCAAAGCTTATGCTTATTCTTCCCACTGCATCCTACTGGCCGTGAGGCAGGAGATAGATGGGCCTCAGGCCGAATAGTTTCTCCCCTGTGGACAGAAACTCCATAACAGCAGGATCATGGAGGAGGCTGGACCCTGTCCAGATAAAAGATAAAAGACCACACATTCCTCATTCTCGAAGTCAAGGAGACCTCCATGACTACACATGCACAGAAAGGCTCCTTGGGAGTCAAAAATGGGAAGGGGTACCACCCATAGTAAGTGATGTCAACCTACCCATAGGTCTCTTCCCTAGAATCCATCTTGGCTAAGAGATGTGCACACACACAGGGGAGGACCCTAAGATACACCCAATACAGACTCAGAACCAGGCACAGCAAGATGACTGGCCAAAGGAAACCCAGAAGAAATGCCCCGTAAAAGTAATTCAAACTACTGTTCTGTCTCCCTGAGCCCACCTGCATGTCTGTCTGCATGTACCCTTTTTCCTCCTAATAAACACATTACCTAATAAACACTGTTTCCCTCCTGTCTATATGTGCAAATTCATTTCCACGTAGCTGACAGGCCAGGGCCTTGTCACTGGCCACTGGCCCTGGTGGTCTAGTGGCGAGGATTCAGCGATCTCACTGTCGTGGCCTGACTTCAAACTCTGGCCAGGAACCCTGCTTCAAGCCACTGCACCTGAGGCCACCCAAGAGCAGGCACAGGCCAGTGGTTCCCTCTCATGCATCCATCTATTCATTTTTCAAATACTTATCACAAGTCTTCAGTGTAAAGTTCTAACAGAAGAAATGAACAGGGACTTCCCCAGTGTACTAGAAGACTCCGCACTTCTAGTACAGAGGGCGAGGGTTCGATCCCTGGTTGGGGAACTGAGATCCCACATGTCAGGTGGTGTGGCCAAAAAAAAAAGAATAAAATAAAATAATTTTAAAAAGGAGAGATGGACAAAAGCTATTTAACAGGAAACCAATATATTACAGCAGGGTATTTCTGATGGGCAAGGGTCTCAGGACCTGAAAAGATGTTTTCTTATGCATTCTTTTTATTTCCCTCACTCAGCTTAAAACCCAGTATTCAAAAAATTAAGATCATGTCATCTGGTTCCATCACTTCATGGAAAATAGAGGGGAAACAACGGAAACAGTGACAGATTTTATTTTCTTGGGCTCCAAAATCACTGCAGATGGTGACTGCTGCTGCTGCTGCTGCTAAGTAGCTTTAGTCGTGTCTGACTCTGTGTGACCCCATAGATGGCAGCCCACCAGGCTCCTCTGTCCCTGGGATTCTCCAGGCAAGAATACTGGAATGGGTTGCCGTTTCCTTCTCCAACTTATGCATGCATGCTAAGTCGTTTTAGTCATATCCAACTGTGTGCAACCCTATCAACAGCAGCCCTCCAGGCTTCTCTTTCCACAGGATTCTCCAAGCAAGAATACTGGAGTGGGTTGCCATTTCCTTCTCCCGCAGATGGTGATTGCAGCCATGAAATTAAAAGATGCCTGCTCCTTAGAAGGAAAGCTATGACAAATCTAGACAGTGTACTAAAAACCAGAAACATCACTTTGCCAACAAAGGTCTATATAGTAAAGCTATGGTTTTTCCAGTAGTCATGTACGGATGTGAGAGGCAGACCATAAAGAAGGCTGAGCACTGAAGAATTGATGCTTTCAAACTGTGGTGCTGGAGAAGACTCTTGAGAGTCCCTTGGACAGCAAGGAGATCAAACCAGTAAATCCTAAAGGAAGTCAACCCTGAATATTATTTGAGGGACTGATGCTGAAACTCAAGCTCCAATATTGTGGTCATCTGATACAAAGAGCCGACTCATTGAAAAAGACCCTGATGCTGGAAAAGATTAAAGGCATGAAGAGAAGGGGATGACAGAGGACGAGATGGTTGGATGGTATCACTGACTCAATGGACATGAGTTTGAGCAAGCTCTGGGAGATGGTGAAGGACAGGGAAGCCTGGCATGCTGCAGTCCATGGGGTCACAAAGAGGTGGACATGTCTGAGTTACTGAACAACAGCAACATTTCCCTCCTTCTTAAAAATGTAAATTCTAACAACCCTGAGAATCTTGTTTGGTGCCTAGTCCCCAAGGGCCTGGAGTAGTGTCAAGCACAGAGCTGGCAGTGATGGTTGTGATGAAGTGAATGAAAGAAGAGGGAGCATCCTTCCTCAGGAAGACCTCTGGGAAGAAACAGCATTGGAGCAGAGACTGAACCTGTGAGGGAGTGAGGACTTCCGAGATTCTGAGACCTGGAACCACAGAGACAAAGGCTCACAGGTGGATCGTGAATGACCTGTTTATGGAACCTATTTATGGCTGATGCAGAGTAACCCCAGGGAGACAGTACAAGATGAAAGAGAAGATAGAGGCAGGCCAGGAAGAATGTGGAGCCAGTGGTTAGAAAAACTAGCTTTCAAAGCCCAGTCCTTTCACTTACTAGCTATGTAACATTGAGATGGTTCCTGAACCTTTTTAAAGTCCTGCCTCCCAGGTTTCTCCAAAAATTAACTGAAATGACACAGGTAAAGCACTTAGCATGCTTGTGGGAAAATGAGGGAAGCATGGTCTCTATCCACCAGGTGCTCACAGCCGTGGTGGGGACAGTCAAGCATATATTGAGGGCTTTCCAGGTGGCTCAGTGGTAAAGAATCCACCTGCCAATGCAGGAGACGCAGGTTTGATCTCTGGGTCTGGAAGATTCCCTGAAGGAAGAAATGGCAACCCACTCCAGTATTTTTGCCTGGAAAATCCCATGAACAGAGGAGCTTGATGAGCTACAGTCCATGGGGTTGCAAAGAGTCAGACACAACTGAGGGACTGAGCATACACACACAGCATTTATTGAGTGCCCTCTCCACGCTGATCACTCTGCTTTACCTCTCTTCCTCACAGCAGTTCTGAAACAGAGCCCTGAACAGCTCCAACACTGTAAGGAGGAAAGTGAGTGTCAGACAAGCTAGGTGAAGTCACCACTACAGGTCTGTCTGACCCCAGTGCTGTTGGCTGTCACCCTGGCACCCTGCCTTTCTAAGCCAGCAGGTAACTGGGAGTATGTCTAGATTACAAAAAGGGGCTTCCAGCTCAGCTGGGCTGTTTCACAGAGGGTAGGGGGGAGAGCATTTCAACTGGCCCTTAAAGAGGTCAGCATCTGCCAGACCAAGGAGGAGAGAAGGGTGTTCTGGCGAAGAGGGCCACCGTCATGGACAAAGGCAGAAAATGGGCTCTGGGAAAGGTGAAGAACCCACTGACCCGTGACCCAAGGCATGGTAGGGGACAGTGGGGGATTCCATTAGGAGCAGATTGCAAAGGCCTCACTGCCCCCTCTCCCAGGCCAAGACGCCTGCAGGCAGCTGGGAGCCGGCCATGACTTTGAAACAGTGGGGGAATAACACGATGAGCTTTGTTTCTGAGGAACTGGGTGAGAACAGGGAGTTCTTGACTTATGCAATACCTGAGGAAAATGCCGCCTGACTTAGAAAGTGTCACCGGGTTTTAATAGAAGGCGGCATTCATCCACTTTCTATCAACAGTCTTTTGGGGCGCTGCGCTGGGGCCTATTTTAGGAACGCACAGCTTTAGAAATGTTTCATAAAAGAGCTGACAGGCCACACGTGGAGCTACCCAGGGAAGACCGGGCCCCAGGTCCCTCTGGGGGTGCCAGGGCGCACCCTCACACCCCTCCCCCAGACCCCAGGCATTACCAGTGGACCCGCGCCTCCGGGGCCTGCTCCTATCTCCCCTCAGGCCAGGATGTGCGTTCCTCTGGATCATTCTGTCTCGGCCCCTTTCCTCTCTCCCCTGGGGCTCCCCACGGTGGTGACACACAGGTTCGTGTGGGAAGTGGGCCCAGGAGGCCGGCAGCTGTGGCCTCTCCAGGGTGGGGGCGCCTCAGGTCAGTGGGTTGCCATGGCAACGCCACAGGCCTTGCCCCAGGGGCCGCTGGGTTCCAGGAAGGGACCTTTGTCCCTGCCTCCAAGGGGCAGCCCCACCCTGGCCCTGCTCTCATTCCATCCCTGGCCCACCAAACAGTGATTTGGCACCGACTGTTTGCCAGGCTCTGAGGCTCTAGTGGTGAACATGCAGCAAGGTCCCTGCTCTCAGAGAGCTTATAATCTGTGGTGGAGATGGAGGAAAACCAATAAACAAGAAGACTTAGAGCACAATGAGTGTCATGAAGAAATGAAGCCAGGGAATAGGATAGAGAGAGATGCGGGTGCGGTTTTAAGGGGCAGGGACACTGAGGGCCTCTCAGAGGAGGTGATGTTGAAGTGCAAAGGCCCAAGGTGGAAGGGGGCTCGAGGGTGTGAGGAAGAGCTGGGAAACCAGTGTGATAGGGGGAGAGGGAAGAAGGGGGAGGGCTGTAGGAAATGAGGTCAGGGAGTTAGGATGCGCGACTTGCTGGCCGGAGTAAGAACCTCATATGTATTCCAAGTGTGCTAAGATTCTGTTGCAGGGTTTGATCAGGTGACATGAACTGCACTGGCTCAGAAAGGACAGCCTTAGCTTGTGAGGGGCCTTACATTCATACATCCCACTGTTTACCAACTCTTTATGGGGTAACTTGTTACAGGCACTCAGCTAGACAGTAGGAACATAGGAGGGAAGAAGACAGGCAGTTTCTGTCTTTGTGGAATGTTAGCGTTTAGTGCGGGAGTCAGCTATTCAATAATCTCACAAATAGAGATGTCATTACCAAGAAAGCCAGGGGAGAGGGGGAAAAAAAGGTCTGGTCTAACCCATGAGAGTCAGAGAAACTTCTCAGAATAAGTAGCATCAAACTGACGGCTGAAGAGTAAGAAGACACATATTCCTACCCCAGGTAAACAGAGGGAGGATGGCAGGAGAGACAGCATGTGCAAAGGCCCCGGGGCTGGCAGGAAAATGACACATTCAAGAACAGGTATTAATTCAACATGTGCTTAATGAGACTGTCCTGCTTAACTAACATTCTGTAAGGTGCTGTGTGGCATGAGCACATAAAAGCACTGCCTCCATACTCAGGGCTGGGTTAAGGAGTCTGGATTCTATTCAGTAGAGGGTTGAGAACCTCTAAAAGTTTTCAAGCAGAGTGTGGCAGAAGCAAATCAGCTCTGTGGGCAGCTCCATCAGGGGCTGCTGAACACAGTCTTAGTGGGGGAGGGAAAGGGAAGCATGAGACCCTACCTCTTATCATCTAAACATGGACACTTCTGATACTGAAAAGCAATGCTGGTAAGAATTTTGCTGGGACCATATACATAAACCAGGTGCTTCCATGGTAGTTCAGATAGTGAAGAATCTGCCTGCAATGCAGGAGACCCAGGTTTGATCCCTGGGTCAGGAAGATCCTCTTGAGAAGGAAATGGCTACCCACTCTAGTATTCTTGCCTAGAGAATTCCATGGACAGAGGAGCATGGCTTGCTACACAGTCCATGGGGTCACAAAGAGTCAGACACGACTGAGCGACTAACACACTGCACATAAACCAGGACTGCCCCAGGCTAACTGGCACTTAAAGTCCCCCTAGTAGGAGGCCACTACAAGAGTTTAAGTCTTCAAGGCTTGATGAGTGAGATGAGAAGAGATAAGAAATGTGTCCTCTTTCTAGCTAACTGTATCCACTCATCTGGCCTAGCCACAGTGTCCCATGTCTCTTCTTGATCTGCTGGGGTCTCAGTCACTGCATTATGTGAGTGAGTCCAAGGTGACACTTTTGCCATCTCCTGGAATGGTGCCTCTCAAAGCAAGCACCATCATCCTCATCAACATCATCATCATAGCAATGACTTGCCCAAGATCACACAGCCTAGCAACTGAGCCAGCTAACTCTAACCTAAGCATTAACTTACGTTTTGTTGTTGTTGTTCAGTTGCTAACTCATGTAAAACTCTGCGACCCCATGGACTGCAGCATGCCAAGCTCCTCAGACCTCTACTATCTCCTGGAGTTTGCTCAAATTCATGTCTATTGAGTCAGTTATGCTATAGAACCATCTCATCCTATGCCGCCCCATTCTCCTTTTGCCTTTAGTCTTTCTCAGCATCAGGATTTTTTCTAGTGAGTCAGCTCTTTGCATCAGATGGCCAAATTTATTGGAGCTTCAGCCTCAGCATCAGTCCTTCCAGTGAATATTCAGGGTTGATTTCCTTTAGGATTAACTGGTTTGATCTTCTTATAGTCCAGGGAACTCTCAAGAGTCTTCTCCAGCACCACAGCTTGAAAGCATCAATTCTTTAGTGTTCAGCCTTTTTTGTGGTCCAATTCTCACATCCACACATGAGTATTGGAAAAACCATAGCTTTGACCATATGGATCTTTGCCAGCTATGTAATATCTCTGCTTTTAAATATGCTATCTAGGTTTGTCATAGATTCCCTTTCAAGGAGCAAGCATCTTTTAATATCATGGCTGCAGTCTCCATCCACAGTGATTTTAGAGCCCAAGAAAATAAAATCTGTCACTGCTTCCACTTTTTCCCATCTACTTGCCATAAAGTGATGGGCCTGAATGCCATGATCTTAGTTTTTTGAATGTTGAATTTTAAGCCAGTTCTTTCACTCTCCTTTTTCACCCTCATGAAGCGGCACTTTGGTTCCTCTTTATTTTTTGCCATTAGAGTGGTACCATCTGCATATCTGAAGTTGTTGATATTTCTCCCGGCAATCTTATGAGACCCATAATTACACGTCTTAGAGTCTCGTTGTGAGCACTAAGCTGTGTCTAAAATAATACCAGACACACAATATGTGCTCAAAAATGTTATTGCCCCTTCTTACTTTAGGAAAACTCAATGTAGAAAACTCTGAAGTGAGCAGAGATTAATAAAGATGTCATTATTTGCAACATAACAAGAATTAGCAAGGGAAGCCCAAGGATACACCAATGCCAATATTTCACAGATCCTGAACTCACCAACAGTTTTCGGAGACTAGAGAAAATTAAACCTAAGATGTTCAGTGCCATCTCCTGTCAAAGATAAATGCAATGTAAAAGCAGCTCCCTGCTCTGAAAATATCCCTGAGAACACCAGAGTTAATGTACATAATTGCTTAAGCAGGTTGGGAAATTGTCATTTTCTCTCCACTTTTAGCAGTGGGGAGAGCATACCTGGAGAGCAGGCGAAACAGGGAAAGGAGTGGCACAGAGCAAGCTGTAGACGCATGGAGCCACCATGAGTCCCAGGCACCTGTTTATGCCTGAGGCACTTTTCTGGTTTGTTTGAATTAATATTGTAGTAGTTAAGGACACGTGACCGTGGGCTCAACTGCAAGGTTCAAGTCAGACTGTCTTGCTGTCACCTTGGGTGAGCAACTCCACTTCCCTGAGCCTCAATTTTTTTTAATCTGCAAAATGGGAGTGGTAATAATGGCACCTCATGGGATTTGTATAGTGAGGCATAGAGTATTTCCATGATAAGCACTATGTAAGTCTTAGCTACCAATAGTGTAATTCTTATATCAGACCCACCTCTCCAGCATTGTTCTTTAGCTCCTTCCTGTTATCATTCTGTTTGATACTTGGATCTCTTGGTGCATGGCCTGGGAAGCCAAGAGGGCATTAATTCTAATCCTCCCCTTAAAAGGGGCTAGGTAAACTCCACAACCCGGGGCAAATTACTTAACCTCACGGACCTCAATTTTCTTCCTATATTAAAAATATCTACCCCGTGAGGTTATTATGAGGATTAGGAGAATAACATGCTCCTAATATTAGTACTTAGTACTAATATGCTTAGTACTTAATATTAGTACTTAGTACTAATATGCTCCTAAGAATAAGCTCCTTAAGAGCTGACTGTACCTGATTCCCCACTCTTAGGACAGCGCTTGGCACAGAAGAGCAGCTCAATGAGGAGAGAAGAGGAAGGGAAAGAAATAAATGAATGAAGCACCAGCTCCATGCCTGGTTCACAGGGGCTCAGTGAATCTGCAGTTAATCTATCAAGGACTTGCTTGCACAAAGCCTTGAGTCAGGCTTTCTAGAAAGCAGGCAGAGAGATGCAGCATTCCTCACAATATGAAAGAGGGGTTGATTAATATCTTAAATAAATACTTACTGAGTGCTGACTTGTGTCAGACACTCTGGCAGGTGCTTTGCACTTCACTAAGCACAGAGAATAATGACACGGGTGGAAATCTTGAGAAACAAAGGAAGAAGCATCAAGTAAACACGGAAAACGAGGATGGGAAGTATGTACACTGAGAGCCGAAGTTAAGCCAGTCAGAACTTGAGGCACAAGGGAAGCCCCCAGCCCCTTCCCTGGAACTGCCTGTTTTTAATTTGTGTGGAGATGGCCTGGCTTCCAAAAATGCAACTAGCTTTGGTAGCATAACAACCTCAGTTTGGATACTCTTGCCATTTGAAGCAATGCAGGAGATGCAGGTTTGATCCCTGGGTCAGGAAGATCCCTTGGAGAAGGAAATGGCAACCTACTCCAGTATTCTTGCCTGAGAAATCCCATGGACAGAGGAGCCTGGTGGGCTACATTCCATAATGTCGCAAAGAGTCAGACACAACTTAGCGGCTAAACAACAACAACAAAAATGAACCAATGCACGTGACTGAATCCCATGGAGTGACCATTTCCCTAAGTACAGGATGGGAATGATCCTGCCCAGGTCACAGGCTTATGAGGTCACGTGTTGAAAAGACTGAACATCGTGGAAGTGCTGTGGAAAGTGTTTTCTTCTCCTATGCAGTCTTGGGCAGAGGGCAGAGACAGGGAGTGGAGAGAAGCCCTTGGAAGCTATTACAGGGACTCAAGGAGAAGCAAGTCCTCAAAAGCCCTTTGTTTATTGAGCTTTTACAACATGCAAAGGCCCTGTGCAGACCCCTTTATATGGACTAATTCATTTAATGTTCACAATACCCTATAAGGTAGGTGCTATGCATGGCCCCACCTTACTGACAAGCAAACTGAGGCTCAGAGAGGTCACATGACTTGCTGAGTTCAGATTATCTAGCCCATGGCAAAGCCAGTTCTTACTAAGCCTGTGGGATTCCAGGGCCAGAGCAGTTAATGATTATATCAGTGATGGCAAACGATAACATGCTATGCAGTGGAAGGGGCTGGCTGTAATTTTAACAACCAAGGTTTTTATGCCTAACCAAGCAGTGATAAAGAATCTGCCCACCAATGCAGGAGACACGGATTTGATCCCTGGGTTGGGAAGATCCCTTGGAGTATGAAATGGCAACCCATTCCAGTATTCTTGCTTGGAAAATACTATGGACAGAGGAGCCTGCTTGGGCTGCAGTCCGTGGAGTCACAGAGTTGGACTTGACTGAGCGCACACACGTGCATTATAAGGAAAAGCAGGCAGTCTGTGAGTAAATAGGTATGAAGCCTTTGATGATGTAAGGTGTCAAATTGGCCAGAGTGACTGGCAGGCGAGAAATACCTTCCCAGCGGTGGTGCCAGGTTGAACTCAGATGAAAGGAATACATGGTATGAAGGGACCCCCACAGGAAGGAGCCCCTTTGAATGCCTTCGGTCAGCAGCCTTGGCCAAAGTCATCTCTCAAAGACATCTCTAAGATCTCCTTCTAACTCCTGGTCTTAGGCGGCAAGGAGGCAGTCTGATTTTGAAATCAGAAAAATTGGTGTTCAAATCTTCATTTGCCGCTAGCTGTTTGGCTTGGAGATGTTACCTGGGCTCTCTGCACCTCAATTTCCTCTTCTACAAGATGGGTAACTAATGCCACAAGTTGGGTATGAGAATTAATTGAGTTAACATGCATAAGCATTTCACACAGTGATTGGAAAAGGTTATAAATGTTATTAACTTGCTATTCAATTTCAAAAAATGAGTCACTTTGTTAAAAAAGCAACGAATAATTTTGAAAATAGCTCATTAGGTCAGCCTGCCATTAATTACCAAAATAATTTCAGTGTACTTTTCTCCTTCCCTCCCTCTGTCTATTTCTTCCTTCTTTCTCTCTTCATTCCCTTTCCCTTCTCGAAAATAATCTATGTATCAATATATAGTCTCCAGGTACTATGTACAATTAGATGGATTTTGTGTTTTTTTCCCCCCCTTTCTTCTTTTTAAATCACCTTTCAATACCAAGAAAAACTTTAAACAAAACACAAACCCACTGGGAATGCTATCTTTAGGTTCCTCATCTCTTGGACCTCTCTGGATCCCCTCTGCCCAGTGTGATTTCCCAGCTGTGCTCAGGGCTCAGCCGGCCTCTGAGTGATTCTCATGCCTGGTACGGTGTGGCAGGGACCAGCTCCAGGCAGGCAGCCCTCCTGGCTCCCAGTGCCTCTGGGGTGCCCTGCAAGGTAACACAGGCAGAGAACACTCTGCAGCCTGGGCACCCAGAGGAAACCCCAACGAAACAGAGAAATAATTCATTCTTCTAATCACAGCAAAGTTTTCAAACTTTAAAACAGAGCCTTGATTAGAAGAAAAGCTGTGGGTTTTTTTTTTTTTTTTTCCTAAAAGCCTGGCATTTCTGAAAAGGTCCCCTACCCAAACCACAGCAACCTCAAAAACTTTGCCCACTGAGTCGAAAATAAAAGTTCACGGAGACCAAAGGCTCTCTCACAACAACAGCTCAATGCTTTAGAAATCTTCTTTTCAATGTTTAAAAATTTGAACATTTTAACTGAGGGCCTCAAGCCGTCTGGAATCTTTTTCCTTGTAAAACTCCCAGAGCTTTCTCAGCCAAAGTTACTTATTTTTTTATGATGTCTAATAATGCTTTATGGATAAACTATGTTGGTTGTGTAAAAGACATCATCAAGTAAAAGAAAAAAACTAAAAACAAATTTTAGCTGTTTTAGTAGTTGCATAAGGATGACATAAAATTAGTTATTTTCTTTTTGATCGAATAAAGAGCTTACAGAGGCATCCAAATTCTCCCCCAACTCTAGATTTTTTATCAGCAATGAAACTGAACACTACAAAGAAAACATGTCAAAATGTTTAATAGGTCAATTCCATCATAAATATATGTGAGTTTATGCTATGAGCCCAATTCTGGAATTTTATAAGACCCCAATAACTTCAATAGGAATTTCACTTACCCATGAGCATTTAGAAGCAGTACACAAATTATAAATACAGTACATGCATGAACACCCCTAATTTAGACTAATCATTTGGGGAAAAGATGATGTGGAATATCATCAATATATCTCAAATATCTCCCATGCTCATTTTTGAAAAATTATAAATCCTGTAATTGTAACATTCAAAGAAACACTTCCTTCTTCAAAAGTCTAATATCAGCTTGAAATGACTTCACAGCAGTCACAAGATTCAAAATAAACATGTTGACATGTTTCTCCACCAGATGCACTTGTGCCTCAAAAATTAGTTGCGGCATGATTAGCAACCACTAATCACTCTTAAGATTATTCAAATGACAGTCCAAAATCTAGTTCAGGAGTAGTTCACTTGTGTGTTCACTGATAGTGCACTTCCTTCAACACGATGGATTCAGAGGATCAGTGCTTATGAAGTAGTAATTCTCCTTTCCGGTTAAATACAAACCTGCTGCATTCATCAATCTCACTTAGGCTGCGTCTAAACAATGCTGACCTTTAGCACAAATCGGTTGTCAGAAAACACGCAGGACACTAAGCCCTAACCAACCTTCACTGGGTTGCAGCCTTTTCAAAAGCTTTCTCATTATCGCCTTAAATTAAAGCAAAACAATCACAACAAGATAAACCCAACACATACAGATTCACCTGTCTGCTGATGATTTTTGATTTCTCAGAGGCAGATTATGCTTTTATATTTCACTGAGGATTAACCAACCACAAAAGCAGAAACTATACACCCATTTTAAAGAACTTCTGCTCTGAGCATCAGACAACAGGGACCACACAACCTACGGGCACAGGTCAATCCAGTCCTTGTTGCCCAAATTTGGACCCTGTGAGGACGTAAGGGCCAAATTGCATTCTTCTCTGCTTTGTGTGATCTTTCTCTCTTAAAGAAAGCTGTTTAATATTTCAAAAACTAAAAAAACCACAATGTAGATAAAATCAAGTTGTAAAAACAGAAAGAGAACAAATGGACATTTTCTCCTCACAGTAGAAAAATATGCAAGAAAGGCAAAAAGGACTAAACGGGTTTCCTGTTAAAACGAGTTTCAGAGAAAGACTCACTTGAAATTGAATTCTTTACTTCTTGAAAACCAAGTGTAAAATGGTTCAGTCTTTAGAAGAGTGATGCCTACAAGTATGGAGGGGGTGGATGAAGAACATAGGCCATCACCTTCCAGAACAGAGAGGGCATCGGGGTTGTGCAAGGAGGCTTCTCTGACAGCTCCATGCAACTCTCTTCCAGGAGTCACATCCCAGTCAACAGGTGTTGCTTCTACAAAGACACATTTTCCTCTTCCTTTAACAAACTGGAAAACACAAAGGTAAAACCATGGCGAACAGAAGCATGAAAATGCCTTGTTCATGGAAAAGGTAGAGAAATGAAAATAAGATGAATCCCTCAGTCCAATCCTCTTAGAAAAGAATTATTTATCCTGACATGAGAATTGAGACTACTGGGGGGCTTCCCCAGTAGCTCAGTGGTAAAGAATCTACCTGCAGTGGAGGAGACGAAAGAGACACGGGTTCGATCCCTGGGTTGAGAAGATCACCTGAAGGAGGAAATGGCAACCCACTCCAGTATTCTTGCCTGGAGAATCCCATGGACAGAGGAGCCTGGCGGGCTACAGTCCATGGGGTGGCAGAGAGTTGGATACAACTGAAGCGAGTGAGCAACGCACCACACTTAGTACAGAAAACATCTAGATATGCAGAAACAATCTAAATTTTTTCAGGATTCTTTTCCCCTTTTCCCAACTAGACACCTAGAATTTGGCAGAGAAAGACCAGATAGTTATTTTTAATAATAATAAGATCTGCCACTTACTGAGCAATTTCTAGGAGCCAAGTCGGAGGAGGCAATGGCACCCCACTCCAGTACTCTTGCCTGGAAAATCCCATGGATGGAGGAGCCTGGAAGGCTGCAGTCCATGGGGTCGCTGAGGGTCGGACACGACTGAGCAACTTCACTTTCACTTTTCACTTTCATGCATTGGAGAAAGAAATGGCAACCCACTCCAGTGTTCTTGCCCAGAGAATCCCAGGGACGGGGAAGCCTGGTGGGCTGCCATCTATGGGGTCACACAGAGTTGGACATGACTGAAGTGACTTAGCAAAAAAAGAAAAAAGCTTAAAGTGCACAATCTCATCATATCCTCTTTTTGTTCTTATTGAAGTATAGTTGACATACAATATTGTAAGTTTCAAGTGTACAACACAGTGATCTGACAATCATATACATTCCCACACAATCACCATGACAAGTCCAGTAGCCATCTGTCACCATACAAAATTATTACAGTGTTATTGACTACATCCCTGTGACTTATTCATTTTATAGCCACAGCTTGTATTTCTTAATCCTCTTCACCTATTTCACCCAACAACCTCTCCCTCCCTGGCTGCTTATATTCTATGAAGAACACTGGAAGGTAAGGAGGGGATTTTTCACACAGAAATAAGGAAAGCAAGGCTTAGAGAAGTTAGGTCATTTTCCCCGGGTCACACAGCAAGCAAGTGACTGAGTTGAGATTTCAGTCTTGGCAAAGCCCATGTTCTTTTCATTAAGTCACACCCACATCCACCTGAAGTCATGGATTAACACACATATGTGTGAATGACTTCTAGCTGCAATATATCGTTTGTTAAATTACCAAAAGGCTACATAAATAATCACAGTACTGAATGGCTTCTGCCTCATTTGTGTATCTTGGTTGTGTCTATATATGAGCATGAATGAAGCCTAGACATTCACAAAGTGAATGATAAACTTCAAATGAATCCCAACAGTGCATTTCACATCTGGAGTAAAGAGATGTCCCCTTTTTTTAGTTCTACCAGTTTACTGCTCCCAACCCATCTCCCTCTACCCTTATGCATGCATGCTCAGTCATGTAACCCCACGGACTACAGCCCGCCAGGCTCCTCTGTCCATGGACTTATCCAGACAAGAATACTGGAGTGGGTTACCATTTCCTTCTCCAAGAGATGTCCTTTTTTTGTCCTTATTTTTGCCAACAACAATTTAAAATTTTGTCTCCACAGTATAAAGGACTATCCTTACACTTTCTTATGGGGAGATAATAGCATGTTTTGCTAAAATGATATGAACTTAGTTGGACATCCTGTTCAACACAACCCTCTCCCTTGCTAAAACAAAAAAGAAGAAAAAGATATTACAGCCTTGTAACCAACAGTGTGGAATACTTATTGGTTAGGATACTTATCCACTTTAAGGACATCCTTTATCTGCCTCCATTTTCCAATGTATAAAATGGAGTGGATAATAATAGCGCCCCTAATATATACTTTAAAATATAACTAATAATGAATTTAAAGTGCTTAGTACACGTCTGGCATATGAAAGGCATTTGACAACCATTAGCTTTAAAAACGAAAACAAAAAGCTAGATGTATTACTTGCCTTCTTTCCCAGGAAACTATAGCACACACAATTAAGATCAATCTTGCTCCCCATGCTGTCAAGGTGCATCTCAGCTTAGCTTCTAGAGTTCAGAAACTTTCTTGTTTTGAGCCTGTTAGTTTCTTCCTTCAAACTGTGAGTGATAATAGTTTCTTCTTCATAGCATTATTGTAAGCATTATTTAGATAATGCATTTAAATTAAAATGCTTATCAAAGACATATAGTAAGTATTGAATATATGCTACCTGGTACCACTTTTACATTGCATACTCACAACAGTCCTATCAAACCATTCTATCAGTTCCATAAGTAAGTTGAAGCCCAGCAATATCAAGCTTCCAGACCAAAGACACACAGCTCCGTGGGGCAGAAGGGCACCCTGTGAGAGGCAGCAACCTACCCACCACCACGCTCTATCTTCCTTCATCTGGAGAACATCTTCTCCTCATAGTATGTATCACTGGCTGAGATTATTTTGGTATTTATCTGTTTGTCTGTCTAGAATGTATGCTCCAGAGGAGCAGAGATGGCATTTTTTAAGCCCAGCATTTAGCAGAATGCAGGGCAGGCACATAGAAGACACATAGAATTCTTGAATGGAGGAATGAAACAAGCTAACATTTGCCCAAAGGCTGTACCCAACCGTTTTGAGGCACTGCTCCCTACCACTGCCATCATTTAAAACCCTCTTCAAACCCAGATCACATGACAGCTTCAGCGAGGTTTTCTCTGGAGCGTGAGGGCACAACATTCCTTGCTCTTTCACTTTCATCCATGCATTTCCTTCTCACCAAGTTGGATTCAAACCCACCTGGTGGCCAGCGTCATCACCAAGCCACACCAGGCTAGCACTCTATGAGTGTCCAGCTGAAACAGCCTGGGTGGAGAGAGGGAATGGGCTTTCCCAACCTGGCCTCTGATCTAGCTCTGCCAGGTACTAGTTGTGACCCCCATGGAAGTTCCAGACCCTCTTTCATCCTAAAATGGGACAACACAGAATTGTGATCAGCCGTAAGTGGCTAAGGGCTTCCCAGGTGGCCCTAGTGAATCTGCCTGCCAATGCGGGAGACGCAAGAGACACAGGTTCGATCCCTGGGTGGGGAAAATCCCCTGGAATAGGAGATGGCAACCCATGC
Organism: Bos indicus x Bos taurus; assembly: GCF_003369695.1. Classification (NCBI taxonomy): domain Eukaryota; kingdom Metazoa; phylum Chordata; class Mammalia; order Artiodactyla; family Bovidae; genus Bos; species Bos indicus x Bos taurus. The sequence goes on from NC_040080.1 coordinate 50,348,968, forward strand.
AAGAGACATGGGTTCGCTTCCTGCATCACAAAGATTCCCTGGAGGAAGAGATGGCAACTCACTCCAGTATTCTTGTCTAGAAAATTCCATGGACAGAGGAGCCTGGTGGGCTATAGTCCATGGGGTTGTAGAGAGTTAGACATGACTGAGCGACTAAGCACACACATAAATGGCTAATGTGTGGGAAAATGCCCTAAACACGGTTGCCATATGGTAGATAGTCAAAAACACAGAGCATGCTTTCCTCCAGGCCCCAAGGGGACCTTTTTTTTCTGTCCCTTGTAGCACTCACCACTCTAAATATGCCCATACCGTCCCTCATCAAAACTTTTTCAAGTCCTTAACAGCAGGGACTTAGGCCTTATTCATCTCCAGGCACTGCCACCCAACAGGTGCTCAGTCAGTGAGACAGACTAAAATTTCCATAAAATAAAATAAAAACTCTGATAAATTCATCCAAAGTCTTTTTTGTTTTTTTTTTTTACTTTTACTTTTACCCAACACCTCCAAATTATCTTTGAGTTACTCTCTTCCCCTAGCCTTGATAAAACTGCAAGTATCTTGAGTGGGAAAGAAACAACATCAGAGATCCAACCCCGCTCTCCTGACACACACACACACACCTTTCCATCCTGCAGAGCTGTGGAGCCCTAGGGGCAGCTGAAGACTGTCCCAAAAGGCCTGTACAACAGGCAGGGGCAAGCAATCAGGGGCCTAGGCAAGTGGAGACCTGACTCTCTGGCATCCAACTTGTGATGTCACTGTTCCATATCTTTTCAGCCGTTTTTTTTTTTTTTTGCACAGACACCAGGCAAACACAAGCATCAACTTGACTTAAAATCACTACCTTGCCGTGTTGAAAATGGAAGAGAAACCCTGTGCCTGATGCAGGTCACAAAAAATGCCTCTCTCGTGGGGTGCCTATGAGGCTCAGTGTGTGATAAACTAACGACTTTATAAACCAAGTCCCAGGCAGAGTTCACAGACACACAGGCATGTAAATGAACTACAAACTCTCAGACAGACCATGGCAGTCTCTATATCCAATCTGTTCATTTACAGATGAGGCCACAGAATCTGGAGAGAAGGGAAGGACTCCTCTGCTGAATGTATCACCAGGAGTGGCCAAGTGTGAGAACAGCCTCATCTCTTCCTAAAAGCTTAAGCAATGGAGAGTAAAGTCTGGTTTTCTTTTGATGGTAGCATCTCGTCACATGGGCCAGTGTGTCTTCTTATCCAGCGTAGGTGAGGGTCTGTGATGGTGGCTTCATCACCTAGAGGCATTTTAATGTTCCTTAAATCGACCCTAGGCACAGCCCCATAAAACCTAATGCCTTAAGGAATGCTCCTTAGGTGTAATTGACAAAGGCAATCATAGGCCTTTAAAAAGGGGTTATCCAAGGTTCTTGACTCTTAAAATCCTAAATGACTTGTAAAACTATTTTAGTATATTATTAGTTTGAGGAGAGATTCACTCACTGTGCAGTGGATCACAGTTGGGATAGTGGTAACCTGGCCTCTATGGTAGAGAAGAATCCGTCTAACTTGTCAGAAAATCCCAGTCTGGGAGTTGTCTAACCCTTCATTTTACAGACAATTAAAATTAATCTTGGAAAGGCTCAAAGATTTATCCAAAGTGCTTCAGTCAGAATTATAACCTGGAGCTTTCCCCACTGCACAAAAGAGTAAAAGAATCCATAGAATCTTCCCTTTACTACCCGTCCCATTCTTACAAAATTTCTGACCAGGCACCTCCTACTCTTCTCTTTCCCGCATTATTCTAAGCCCTCACTTTTTCAGATACCGTTTAAGAAGTGGGGCTGAGAAATTCATCTGGGGCGACCCATGGGTCCAGTGGAAGAAATGCCAGAACCTTTCACATTGGAGAGCCTGTGGCTCGCGGGGGAGGCGGGCATACTGCCCAGCTGGCGCCTAACCTTGGGATGGGGAAGGAGGCTGGACGAGAACCCGGAGGAGGAGGGGTGGCGGGGTGGGGGCAGAGGCGGAATGAGAAAAGGTGTAGCTGCTGGAGAGAAATTAGAGACCTCGGGGCCTCTGGGAAGCAGGACGGTCCGGCTCTCACACAGCGGCAGGGAGGCCCCGTGCGAACTCCTCTCTCCTCCGCGTACTCGGCCTTTTGTTGTCGGCCTCTGCCTCTGGCTCCCGCTCATGCCCTCCGGTCCCCTGCCCCCCTGAAGTCACCCCAACTGCACTCATAATATTTTGCTTTGCGCTGGGTCTGTTTTCCACCACCAACTTCCAGCAGTCTCCATGGCGACGCGCTGGGGAGGGGAGCGCGCGCAGCTATGGAAATCCCAGGGCCTAGCCGCGCGGCGGCCACAGCAAACTTTTCCGGGTCTCCAGGACCTGCAGGCCGGGTGGGAAAGCGCGATGTCCTGGGCCACTTGCACCAAGTCGCAAGCCGTACTCCGGGATCCCCGGCTGCACGCTGTGCTGCCTAGTGCTGCAGCCACACGGCTAGGGGACCTGGGGACCACGCGGCTCTTACTGGATCCTGATGCCAAACCCAGACGCCGGAACTTGGCAGGTGGCGAGGGAGGAGCGAGCATGCCTCCTTTACGGGACACACACACAGGTCCAACGAGGGCTAGATAGTCCGGGTTGGACGTGAGGGCAAAGTTCAGAGCTCCGATCCTTGTTCCCCAAGCCCGCAGTCCGGGTCCCAGGGCCAGAAAAAGCGGCTCCTTTCCTAGGGCCGTGCCTGGGAGAGGATGGAGGAGGCCTAGAGCCCCGTCCCACCTGGGCGCTCCCTGTCCCGTTGCCCCACGCCAAAGCCACTGAATGTCCCCACCTGCAGGCCCACGGAGCCAGGTCGGGCCTTGTTTTGAGCCGGGAGCCTGTAGACCAGAGTGCCTTCCCGCCGTTGTGGTCCAGGGGCCTCAAAGCAGGCTCTAGGGGTGCGTTGGCGGCTCTGGATTTTGGAGTTCCAGGTGGAAAGCGGGTAGAGGCAGACGTCTCTAGGTCGGGCTCATCAGTGCCCGTCGCTAAGGCGCCATCCCGTTTAACAAGAAACAATTCTTCTGTTGCGTAGGCGACCAACCTGGCCCCGGCCCACTTTGCACAAGTTCTCTGTGGCCTAAAATTCGACCTACTTTCCCTCCTCTCGTTCTCGAATCTCCAGGCACCTTGAGTAACTGAGCAACGCTCGCCTGTCAGAACCGCCGGGATTGGACCCACAGGCCACCAACATGTAGGCGCGGCGGCGGTCCGCGTGGGGACGGCTGGCCACCCCGGGATCCGCGAGGCTTTGCGCGGTGCGGGACTTCTGCGCGAGCCGGGAACAATATCACTGCCAACAGCGCACCGGCCGGACGGCGCGTCCCGGGCCCCACGCGCGCGCCTGTGGCCCCCACCGCCTCCCCGGGCTCGGCCGCGCCGCGGAGCTCCGGGGAGAGCGGCTCAGCTTTGTGGCGCTCGGCGGCGGGCTAGCCCAGGGCCCAGAGGCTCGCGCCGGCGGCTCCCCAGCCTCCTCCGACGGGGCCATTGTCTTAGACCCGCACTTGCTGAGTATTTGGGGAAAACTCGAGGAATATATTACCAGCTCCGTGTGCAGAACAAAGGGGCGCGTTGCCGCAGGTCACGCTGAAGTGGCCCCCAGGCGGAACACTAGAGCCCCGGCCCCTGCAAAACCGTCCTGCCGGGCCCGAGGCACGTTGCGGGAATTTTCCTCTTAAGAGTAGGGGACGGTGGCCTGGCCCGCCGGCCTCTCTGACCCGGGATGCTCCGGAGTTCGCCTCAGCACTTGCTGCTAATCGATTGTGTCAGCCTTTTCGGAGTGAAATACTACTAACAATAATATTCGTGGCTCGGCCCTAGATTTGCGCACAATCTGCCGTTAAAGGAGCAGAATCGAACTGCTCCAAGGAGCGCTGGTCCCAGCTAGCCGGGAAGAAAGGAACCTTTACATAACAAGGGAAACTCCAAAGAAAAGTTAATGGGATTAAATTCTCTGGAAGCGAGGTGAGGGAAGGTTCTGGACCGGACCGCGCCGAGCCAGCTGCACTTCCCTCGCCGTCGGTTTTGCAAACCCGCATGAGAATGTCACTTGGTGCGCCTCGTGTCATTTCGTCCCGCTGGGTTTCCCAGAACTTTTTGAGTTCCCCAGAACTTTTTGAGTTCAGGATGGCCATCTAGCCATCCACTCCCTTCCCCTTTGGTGGATGGGAGAAAAGTTTTCAGAACCCGTTGGGGTGTCTGCATTAAGTAAAAGTGACAAGGTGTCTCCATGCCCACAAGATAGAACAGAAAACAGAAGCTCTCCACAACCCCGCAGCTATCCCAGGATGCACAGAGAAGTTCCAGTCCTGTTGAGGGGGATGCTAAAACCCCCAGCTGGGCTGTGCTGGTGTGGCGCACAGACACCTCAAGTCCTGCGTGGACCCCTTGCAAATATCAACACTTGGCCCCAAACCATGCAGACATGGGTTTAGTTTTGTTCAAGGATATTCACTTCTAAAATTGGGGTGCTCAGGACATGCATGGTGGCACAAATACTTCTCATGGAAGTATGGAGGGAAGGGATCCTTTCTCTCTCTGGGCGCCGTCTTTACCGCCAGCGGAGAGGACCCAGTTAGGGCTGGCCCCGCACTCGGTAGCCAGTCGCAGGGCAGGTAACCCTTCTCTTTGCCTTCATTTGTCACTGCATATAGTAAGGAAGGCTGTGGGGGTCAGCCCATCCCCACTCCCAGGGGGCCCACACCCACTTGGCGGGGACCGAAAAGGAGAGGTTTGATCTCTTGAGATCAGAAATAGACAATTTTCCTGGAAAATCAAAGATACCCCTGGCCAGAGGGTGGTGGGCATCTTGGCCACCAGGGCCCCAGCAGAAGCTAGAAGGGGCTGGAAACCTTTCTGCAAGAATGGGAAGAAGAACATCTGGCCGATGCCCGAATGACCCCTACTCCCAGTCCACATTCATTTCCAGCCTGCAGGTGGAGGTGGGGATGCCGTCGCGTGTTTGTTTATTTGCTCAGGGAAGAGAGGCGCGTGTGTTAAGGATGGCAGAGGCTGGAAGGCACTTGTTGCTCCGCGCGGCAAAGTCCAGCAGCGGATGGATGCTCCTAGGCGTTCTCCCAAGCATCGCGTCAAGCTGCTGTCTCGGCCCAGGCTGCTCTCACGGCTTGTTTCTGCCTCTCCAAGAAACTCCGAGGCTGCAACCTAGCCGGGATAGGAGTGCACTGGTTGGAAGACGGCAATTGAGGGTTGTCCTTGTTCAGTCGCTAAGTCATGCCCGACTCTCTGCAACTGAAGGAGGAGGTGAATTTCCGGAGAATTTCTTCCACCTGGAAGGGGCGTAGGGAGCACAATTCTGATATAGAAGTTTGGCGGCTCCTCAAACGTACTAGAGCTGCGAGGCTCTACTGGAAAAAGAACCGAGACGCTGGGCTTTTTCGTTGTAAAAGATGCCTTGGCTTACTTTCTCCGTGGTTACGGACGGCCGCGACCCCCAAACCTGGCGCCTCCAGCCAACAGAACCCAAAGTGCCGAGCAGTTTGCAGACCCAGACGCCAGGCCTTGCCAGCCGCGCAGCATCCTGTTCTCTTCCGTAGAGTTACTGTCCCCAAGCAGAACGCATCGTCAGGTACTCCTTCCGGCCAAGGAGGCTGCACCGCGCTTCGGACTGCCCAGGGCCCCCTCCTCCCGACCGGGCGCGGATTCCCCAGGACCACCGGGCTCGCCTCTGCCACTCCCTCCAGCTGCGCATCTCCACCAGTTGGAGCCTCTGTCCCCACCTCCCAGGCGCTGTGCAGAGCCGTCGCCCTCCCCCGCCTCTGGGGCGTTCCGCTCGGCTTCCTGGCCCCAGCCACCAGCCTCGGAACGCACCGCTATTCCGGGACCCCCAAACCGGGGGAGGAGCTGGACCCAGGAGGGGGCGGTCGGCTCGCAAAGTTTCTGCAAGTGGCACCTCGAGCTCGCCGCGAACCAGCGAATCTTTACTTAACTTTATGTCCAGGGCAAGCGAAAGCGCACTCCACAGCGCGCGCACACACATTTACACACACACAATCACACGTTTACACACACTCACAACTTCCACGCATCCGCTTACACACATCGCGCATCGCACGAGATTGAGAACTTCTGCACGCTCCATTATTTCCTGGGGTTCCACTGTCAAGTTGACCCTTCTGAACTTTTTGCGACTCTTTCTGAAGTTCCCCTTCTACCTCTTCTTTCCCTCCCAATGTCTACCCCCAACCCCCACCAGTAGGACTAACCTGTGGAATCCATGTCGGGTTCCTCCAGTAACCCACAATGCATGCTCTTCCCATGGACAGCACAGGCGCCCCCCAAAAATCCTGATGTTTGGGGATCCCCTGTGCTAGAGCTGCCCAGGGAGAAAGGGAGGAAGGAGGGAAGGAAAGACGCAGAGAGTCCAAGGATGTAAGGATAGAAAGAAGGAAAGGAAAAGGCAGAAAGAGAAAGAAGAAAGGAGAGAGAGAGAGAAGGGAAAGAGCTCGGAGAAGGGGGAGCGAGAAAGAGCGAGCCAGAGAGGGGACACTCAGTAATCCAGCCGGGCAAAGCCAAACCCGTCAAAATGTTTGCGGATGTTTCATGGGAAAAAGCATCATTTTATAGGAGCCCCGATGGGAGCAATGTCATTGATAGGCCAGCCGGCCTGATGAATGGCCGCTCGTCAGATGGGGCCGTGGCGAGGCGCACTGTGAAGCCCATTGTGGGCCTGTTTTGAATAAGAAAAGCCGCCTCCGAAAAGGGGGGCTCAGAGCGACGCAATCCCAGCCCTCCGACTTCCCCCTTCTATTATAGCATTAGCAACGTTTTTCTTATTTAAAGTTCCAGAGGCCTTCTCCAGCCTTCGCCCGGCACTCATTACAGGCGAAATCAAAATTGGCTTAGATGTGGCCCCCTCCCCCTCTGCCTACCCCTCCCCCGATCCGGCCCGGCACCGCGCAGGCATGGGAAGGGGGTGAGGGGGCGGCGGCAGGGGACCCCGAGGAGCCTGGGGAGTCGCCTACGCGGCCACGAGTGGGCCCCACTTCTTTCCTTCTCCTCTTGTGGCCCCCGCCCCAGGTTTGGTCCCGGGTTAGATTCTGAGTGGGAGCCTTGGGGATGAAACAAGCCTTGTCCCAGCCACGTGGATCCACGGACACGCGTGGGGAGGGTGGAGAGCTGAGGGGGGAGGGGAGGGGGCACTATGGCCCTAGGACCCCAGCCCCACCCCCAACCTGGGCGGCGACAAGGCCGCTTGGCCGCGGCGGGGGGGCGGGGGGGGGGTTGACTCATCCCCCTCCAGAACTTTCCGTCTTCTGGGTATATCTGTCTCCTTCCCCGGTCCCTCTGTCCCTCTCTTCCCGCGTCTTCTCCATGCTGGGCCGCCTGCGTCTCTGTCTAGCCCCTGCTCCCTCATCTCTTTGTCTCCCCCTGGGGCTCTACCCTTCTCTGTCTCTATCCCCCTTGGTCTCTCGGACACCCCCCGCAGCCCCCGCCTCTTCCCGTAACCCTGTCTGTCAGTCTGTCTGTGTCTCCGGCCCTTCCTCCCTCCCTCCCCCGCCCCCGCCCGCCCCCAGCCAGCCGCGAAGTTGGTGAGAAGCCTCGGCGTCTGAAGGGGGGGACGCCGTTTTCCCAGGCACCCCCTCCTCTGCCGGGTGTAAAGTGCAGAAAAGAGGTGGGGGGGGGGGGTGGCGAGGAGCTGGGGGCGGGGGGCTGGAAGTGGAAGTGGGGCGGGGGACAGGCTGCGTCTGCGCGGGCCCCGATAGAGTGGCCGGGCGTTCGCGGGCCGGCCGCGCTGTGATTAGAATATGAATGGGACTCGGCGGGCGGAGAGAAAGGCGGATTACCCGGGTGCTCTGACCATGGACAGAGGCAGCGCCGGCCGGCCGCGCAAGGGGCGGGGCGGGGCGGGGCGAGCGGGCGGGGTCCCTCTCGCCAGCTCAAGGGGTTTCTATCCCGGGACCCCAAGCCCCTTGCGGCTCCCGCGGTCCCTGAGAGAGCCCCCCACCCTTGTCTGCCCTCCCCGAGCGGGGCTAAGTGGGACAGTGCGGGGAGATGGGGAGCGCGAGGGGCCAGCACGTGCCCAGTTAAGGTCACGGTGAGGGAAGAAGGAGGGGGCGGGGAATGCGGGCTGGACAGAGCTTCAGCTTAGTGTATTTCAGAGAGCCCGGTTCGAATCCCAACTCAGTGAAAGTCTTTATCTCTATGGGCCTCGGTTTCCTTGTCTGTAAAATGGGGCCGAAATGTCCCCCTTCAAAGTGTGCGGTAAAATCAGACAAGGTAGTGGATATAAAAGGAGCTGAGTACTTGCTGTTCTCTCCGCGTGGTTACCATCTACCCGTCCCCAACACGTACCCCGTGGGACCAGCTCTTTCCCACCACCCTGGTCTCAGCCAAGCCTCACGTCCTCGGAGTGTGCCTGATCACCCTGTGTGAGGGGCCCCTCTTGCTCCGGCCAGTGCCTGGTTCCTTACGCGTTTGTTTCTGCAGCAACTCTGTTCTCAGCCATTTGCTTTGAGCCCAGAGCCGCACCTGCAACCTGCGATGGTTGGTGAAGGGAAAAGGGGTATGAAACCAACCAAAGGCGACAGTGGTGAATCACCGCACTTGGTCGTGGTGGGCGTGGTGGCAAAGACCGCGGGATTCGGAGTCAGAAGATCCCAGTGGCCGGTTCCTTTCTCAGCCTCAGCTTCTCCCCTGACGAAATGGGGTGAATGATAAAACGCTTCATCAGCCAGCTGAGCGACCCATCGAAGGCAAAACACTTGGCTGGGAGACTGACCAGGTGCATGGTGGAGGTGGCAGAGGCACCACCACCCGGAGTGCTTCCGGCCTCGGGGAAAACCCTTAAGGGATGCCAGGCCGGTAGTCTCTAGATGGCGGACCAGATTATTATGATGGCTGTAGATATTACTTATTTTAATTATTAGGCACGCAAAACTGGGGCGGGGTGGACCAGGCTCGCCAGGGAGGAGTGAGGATAAAGAACTCATAGGTGGACCACGCAGGATGGGATGTGTGCCCTGCGCAGTTTCAATTCAGTTCAGTTCAGTCGCTCAGTCGTGTCCGACTCTTTGCAACCCCATGAATCGCAGCACGCCAGGCCTCCCTGTCCATCACCAACTCCCGGAGTTCAATCAAACTCACATCCATCGAGTCGGTGATGCCATCCAGCTATCTCATCCTCTGTTGTCCCCTTCTCCTCCTGCCCCCAATCCCTCCCAGCATCAGAGTCTTTTCCAATGAGTCAACTCTTCGCATGAGGTGGCCAAAGTACTGGAGTTTCAGCTTTAGCATCATTCCTTCCAAAGAACATCCAGGGCTGATCTCCTTTAGAATGGACTGGTTGGATCTCCTTGCAGTCCAAGGGACTCTCAAGAGTCTTCTCCAACACCACAGTTCAAAAGCATCAATTCTTCAGCGCTCAGCTTTCTTCACAGTCCAACTCTCACATCCCTACATGACTACTGGAAAAACCATAGCCTTGACTAAATGGACCTTTGTTGGCAAAGTAATATCTCTGCTTTTGAATATGCTGTCTAGGTTGGTCATAACTTTCCTTCCAAGGAGTAAGCATCTTCTAATTTCATGGCTGCAATCACCATCTGCAGTGATTTTGGAGCCCAGAAAAATAAAGTCTGACACTGTTTCCACTGTTTCCCCATCTATTTCCCATGAAGTGATGGGACCAGATGCCATGATCTTAGTTTTCTGAATGTTGAGCTTTAAGCCAACTTTTTCACTCTCCTCTTTCACTTTCATCAAGAGGCTTTTCAGTTCTTCACTTTCTGCCATAAGGGTGGTGTCATCTGCATATCTGAGGTTATTGATATTTCTCCCAGCAGTCTTGATTCCAGCTTGTGCTTCCTCCAGCCCAGCGTTTCTCATGATGTACTCTGCAAAGAAGTTAAATAGGCAGGGTGACAATATACAGCCTTGACGTACTCCTTTTCCTATTTGGAACCAGTCTGTTGTTCCATGTCCAGTTCTAACTGTTGCTTCCTGATCTGCATATAGGTTTCTCAAGAGGCAGATCAGGTGGTCTGGTATTCCCATCTCTTTCAGAATTTTCCACAGTTTATTGTGATCCACACAGTCAAAGGCTTTGGCATAGTCAATAAAGCAGAAATAGATGTTTTTCTGGAGCTCTCTTGCTTTTTTGATGATCCAGTGGATGTTGGCAATTTGATCTCTGGTTCCTCTGTGCAGTTTAGGAACAGACAGTCCCTGTCCTGTGCTGTCTAACCTGGGAGGGCACTGTTTCTCAGGCATGACAGTGCCAGCAGCACCAGGGAACTTAAAGAAATGAATATAAGCATTTATGCGTTCACTCTGAATGCATACCTACTGTGTCGAGCGCTGTTCAAGGCGCTGAGGATACAACAGTGAACAAAATAGACAAAAAAAAAAAAAAAAGTCCTGTTCTTCTGCACTTTATGTTGGAGTCAGGTGAGATAGATAATGTATAAAATATATAGTTAAATTTTTCAGGATGTCTGATGATGAGCTCTATGTAGGGGCGAGACATAAGGGAGGGCCTCTCTGAGAAGGTAACCTTTGAACCTTAAAAAAAGTGCTATCTGCTGTTGGTGGTAATGTAAATTGATGTAGTCACTATGGAGGTTCCTTAAAAAACTAAAAATACAGTTAACATATGGTCCAGTAATCCTACTCCTGGGCATATATCCTGAAAAGATGAAAACTCTAATTTGAAAAGATACATGCACCCCAATGTTCATAGCAGCACTATTTACAATAACCAAGAGGTGGAAGCAACCTATATGTCCATCAACAGATGAATGGATAAAAAAAAATGTGGCACATATACACAATGAAGTACTAGCCATAAAAAATAATGAAATAATGCCTATTTGCAGAAACATGGATGGACCTAGAAATCATCATACTAAATGAAGTAAGTCAGGCAAAGACAAATATTATATGATATCACTTATATGCGGAGTCTAAAAAAGAGATACAAATGAACTTACCAATCAGAAACAGAAACGGACTCACAGAAAGCCAACTTATGGTTACTAAAAGGGGAATGGGGTGAGGGATATTAGGAGATTGGGATAAACAGATACACACTAGTACATATAAAGTAGAATCTTGAGAGTCCTTTGAACAGCAAGGAGATCAAACAAGTCAATCCTAAAGGAAATAAGTCCTGAATGTTTGTTGGAAAGACTGATGTTGAAGTTGAAGCTCCAATACTTTGGCCACCTGATGTGAAGAGCTGACTCACTGGAAAAGACCCTGATCCTGGGAAAGATTGAAGGCAGGAGGAGAAGGGGATGACAGAGGATGAGATGGTTGAATAGCATCACCAACTCAATGGACATGAGTTTGAGCCAGGTTATAGGGAAGCCTGGCGTGCTGCAGTCCATGGGGTCTCAAAGAGTTGGACACGACTGAGCAACTGAAGAACATCAAATACTGAATCACTTTGCTGTACACCTGAAACTGTCATATCATTGTAAATCAACTATACTTCAATAAAAAATAAAATAGTGCTATCTGGGGCTGATGACAAGGGTGCAATCATTTGTGAAAATTCATTGAGCTCTGTACACATGTGATTTTATGCATTTTCCTGAATGCATTTCAAACTTCAATGCTTGTTTAAATTCAGTGTAAGCAACATCATATACTAATAATAACTATCCTTTACTCTTTATGTATCAACTGTGATAGGTATTTTCTACTCATTATCTCATTTAACCCTCACAATACAGCTAACACGTAAGTAGTATTGTTGCCCCCACTTTTAGAGAGGAGGACAACTTGGGTGCAGTGTATAGCTCTCCTGCCCTTCACAGGCACTGTGAACTCAATGAGTCACACAGCTCCTATCCTCCAAAACAGACACATGGGAGGTAGATGGGGCAGTGGAGAAAGTGTGGGTACTGTGGGAACCAAGAGTGGGGAGTGAAGCTGAGCCCGAGAGGCGGGTGTCAAGGCAACCTCCTCTAGGAAGTGATGACTAAGTCAGGAAGTGGACTCAGCAGGCAGGGGGATTGCGGGTGTTATATACTGAGGAGAGTATACATATTGAGGAGAGTATGTGGTATATTTGGGGGTTGGAGCCTGGCATGGCTACACATAGAATGGAAGGAAGGAATAACAGGTGATTTCTTTGGGAGATAGGTGGGGAATCAGGTCAGGAGGGCCATGCTAATCCTATCCTGGAAGGGATCTGAGCATATGGGACTTGTTGCTGTTTAGTCACTAAGTCACGTCCAACTCTTTGTGATCCCATGGACTGCAGGATGTCAGGTTTCTCTGTCCTTCACTATCTCCTGCAGTTTGCTCAAACTCATGTCCATTGAGTTGATAATGCCATCCAACCATCTCATCCTCTGTTGTCCCCTTCTCCTCATGCCCTCAATCTTTCCCAGCATCAGGGTCTTTCCCAGTGAGTCGGCTCTACATTCATATTTTGCAGATACCAGTGTGGCCACAGTGTGAAACGAGGCTTCTAGAGGTGGTGGTCACTGAGGGTGGGGTGCGGGGAATCCTGATGGCCTGAAATAGGGACATGGCAATAGGGGCAGGAAGGCATGACTGAATTCAGGAGACAGTGAGAAGGTCGAATTTATCAGCTTTGGTGTTGGCTGGACGATGTGCCCAGTGAGGGGCAGGGTGAAGTGATGTCCAGTGACTTGGGCTATTGACACAATTCACAGAAACTGTCCAGTTGTGGGAGGGGCTGGCAGGAGGAGGGAGGATCTGGCAGCAACAGAGAGGTGACTTGAAGAGCTCGTAAAATTTCCCAGCAGCCCAGTAGCAATGACAGGCAGGCAGCCCCACAAAAGTGTGGAGTCGGCACTGATGTGTAAACCTGGGTGGCTGCTGAAGCCCCTGGAATGGAGGAAGAAGCAGCACAGAAGAGGAAGGGCAGGGCGGATCCCTCTGAAATCATCTGGAATGCTCTGCCTCCACTGCTATAGTCTGCATAGGGCCTTGTACTTCCCAATCCTAACACTCACCTTATTGTAACTACTTGTCTGATGTTTTACTTTCTCTACAGAACTTACTCCCATCTAAAATTGTTTTGTTTCCTTCTTCATTGTATGCCTCTCCACTCTAGAACACAAGCCTTAGGAGGGCTGGAACTCTGTCCCTCTTGCTCACTGCTGTCATTCCTCTCTCTGGACAGCACTTATTGATCCCTATGAATGGTCCATCCACTGGTCTGACTGGTTGCAGGTGACACAGACTCACAAGAGCACAGGATAATGGAGTTGTCTTGTGCAGTGAAGTCGCTGGACACGAGTTTCACACTTTGCACAGCACTGAAACACTCTAAGTGTAAATCAGAGCCCTGTGCAACTATTTTTTTTAATGTATGTATTTATTTGGTGGCAGCACACAGGGTCTTTGATCTTCATTGTAGCATGCATGACCTTTAGTTGTGGCATGTGAACTCTCAGCTGCAGCAAGTGGGGTCTAGTTCCCTGACCAGGGATCAAACATGGGCCCCCTACATTGGGCGTGCAAAATCTTAGCCACTGGATTACCAGGGAAGTCTCTGTGTGCAACTGACTCTAAAAATTAAATCTGCAAGATGATATCTCCTCTATCAGCATCTCCAATTGCACATTTATATCTTAGAGTTGCATTATGTATGGCTCTAAGCCTGGATCACCTTCAGTAGATAAACCTCTGCTAAATAAGATTCACTCTTCATTCCCTTCCCGTGTCTTCCTCCCTCCCTCCCTTGACTCTGCCTTCCATCTTTTCTTTCTGTATTTCAGCCAATACATGAAGTATCAGTCTTGTTCTAGGTAGAGGTTCAGAGATGAACAGGATAGAAGTTTCTTCCCTTCCCTTGCACCTCCTGGAGTTTACATGCTGTTAGGAGGTCTGATGATAAACAAATGATAAACAATATCCCTGTTTTTGTGGATCTTGTAGTAAAGATATGAGCCCAAACTTAATGTTTGTTAATGATTCATGTGTTATTGACATAGGTAAGTAATCACTTCAGCAAACACTGCTGGGGTACCTTCTATGTACCTCTACAAGGTGGGATAAGTAAATCAGTGAGAGTGTGTTTATCTTACATTGTCTTGTTTCAGTGAAGGTGAGTCAAGAAGAACAATAAAACAGCCGGATTAGTAATCTACAAGGAGGGTGTCTGTAGCTGCTATGGGAGGAAGGGACACCCTAGCTCACTCTCTGGAACCACATGAGGGCTAAATTGATTTCTGCCTACAGTTGTCATCAATAGTCAGAAAACGATCAATGAAAACCAAAGAAGGTAGAAATAGAATTTTCTGGCACTGAATAGGAAAGTTACAGGCATGTAATTGTAAAGACAAAATGTACATCTCAGTTGGAAAGCTGCAAAATACTTTGACATGGTTGGAAGACAGAGTGTGCCCAGGAAAGTAGACTAAAAAGGTAGATAGAAAGTAAACCACAAAGATAGGCTGAAAAAGAGTCCTGTGTGCCAGTCTAAGGGGCTGAGACTTGAAGCTGTGGAGGATGATGCAGCATGGACAATTATCATCAGGTATGGGACATAATTTGTATTAGAGAAAGATCATCAGACAGTGGCATAAAGGATGGAGAATGCTTTCAAAGAGAGGGAAACTAGACATAGGAGACTGCCATTTAAAAAGCTTACAAAATGCTCTAAATACAACTTCCCATTGAAGGAACCAAAGTCCCTTAGAGAAATGATTGATTCCATGTGTGGGGCAAGAAATGTATAAGATGATCCTGGATCATTTGGTTGTGCCAAAGAGAAAGGAAGCTATGAAAACCACAAGGGTTGGGACTTCCCTGGCAGTTCAGTGGTTAAAACTTCACCTTCCAATGCAGGGGGTGGGTTTGATCCTGGTCCCTAAGATCCTACATGTCTTAGGGTCAAAAAAAACAAAATATTAAGCAGGAGCAATATTGTAACAAATTCAATAAAGACTTTAAAAAAAAGAAAGGGGGAAAACACAAGGGTAACGTATGAATGTGAGAGTTGGACTGTGAAGAAAGCTGAGCACCAAAGAATTGATGCTTTTGAACAGTGGTGTTGCCATTACTATTCAACATAGTTTTGGAAGTTTTGGCCACAGCAATCAGAGCAGAAAAAGAAATAAAAGGAATCGAAATTGGAAAAGAAGAAGTAAAACTCTCACTATTTGCAGATGACATGATCCTCTACATAGAAAACCCTAAAGAGTCCACCAGAAAATTACTAGAAATAATCAATGACTACAGTAAAGTTGCAGGATATAAAATCAACACACAGAAATCCCTTGCATTCCTATACACTAATAATGAGAAAACAGAAAGAGAAATTAAGGAAACAATTCCATTCACCATTGCAACGGAAAGAATAAAATACTTAGGAATATATCTACCTAAAGAAACTAAAGACCTATATATAGAAAACTATAAAACACTGGTGAAAGAAATCAAAGAGGACACTAATAGATGGAGAAATATACCATGTTCATGGATTGGAAGAATCAATATAGTGAAAATGAGTATACTACCCAAAGCAATTTATAGATTCAACGCAATCCCTATCAAGCTACCAACAGTATTCTTCACAGAGCTAGAACAAATAATTTCACAATTTGTATGGAAATACAAAAAAACTCGAATAGCCAAAGCGATCTTGAGAAAGAAGAATGGAACTGGAGAAATCAACCTACCTGACTTCAGGCTCTACTACAAAGCCAGTTATCAAGACAGTATGGTACTGGCACAAAGACAGAAATATTGATCAATGGAATAAAATAGAAAGCCCAGAGATAAATCCACGCACATATCGACACCTTATCTTCGACAAAGGAGGCAAGAATATACAATGGATTAAAGACAATCTCTTTAACAAGTGGTGCTGGGAAATCTGGTCAACCACTTGTAAAAGAATGAAACTGGACCACTTTCTAACACCATACACAAAAATAAACTCAAAATGGATTAAAGATCTAAACGTAAGACCAGAAACTATAAAACTCCTAGAGGAGAACATAGGCAAAACACTCTCCGACATACATCACAGCAGGATCCTCTATGACCCACCTCCCAGAATATTGGAAATAAAAGCAAAAATAAACAAATGGGACCTAATTAACCTTAAAAGCTTCTGCACATCAAAGGAAACTATTGGCAAGGTGAAAAGACAGCCTTCAGAATGGGAGAAAATAATAGCAAATGAAGCAACTGACAAACAACTAATCTCAAAAATATACAAGCAACTCCTACAGCTCAACTCCAGAAAAATAAACGACCCAATCAAAAAATGGGCCAAAGAACTAAATAGACATTTCTCCAAAGAAGACATACAGATGGCTAACAAACACATGAAAAGATGCTCAACATCACTCATTATCAGAGAAATGCAAATCAAAACCACTATGAGGTACCATTTCACACCAGTCAGAATGGCTGCGATCCAAAAGTCTACAAATAATAAATGCTGGAGAGGGTGTGGAGAAAAGGGAACCCTCTTACACTGTTGGTGGGAATGCAAACTAGTACAGCCACTATGGAGAACAGTGTGGAGATTCCTTAAAAAACTGGAAATAGAACTGCCTTATGATCCAGCAACCCCACTGCTGGGCATACACACTGAGAAAACCATAAGGGAAAGAGACACGTGTACCCCAATGTTCATCGCAGCACTGTTTATAATAGCCAAGACATGGAAGCAACCTAGATGTCCATCAGCAGATGAATGGATAAGAAAGCTGTGGTACATATACACAATGGAGTATTACTCAGCCATTAAAAAGAATACATTTGAATCAGTTCTAATGAGGTGGATGAAACTGGAGCCTATTATATAGAGTGAAGTAAGCCAGAAGGAAAAACATAAATACAGTATACTAATGCATATATATGGAATTTAGAAAGATGGTAACAATAACCCGGTGTACGAGACAGCAAAAGAGACACTGATGTATAGAACAGTCTTATGGACTCTGTGGGAGAGGGAGAGGGTGGGAAGATTTGGGAGAATGGCAATGAAACATGTAAAATATCATGTAGGAAACGAGTTGCCAGTCCAGGTTCGATGCATGATGCTGGATGCTTGGGGCTGGTGCACTGGGACGGCCCAGAGGGATGGTATGGGGAGGGAGGAGGGAGGAGGGTTCGGGATGGGGAACACATGTATACCTGTGGCGGATTCATTTTGATATTTGGCAAAACTAATACAATTATGTAAAGTTTAAAAATAAAATAAAATTAGTGAACAGTGGTGTTGGAGAAGACTCTTGAGAGTCCCTTGGACTGCAAGGAGATCCAACCAGTCCATTCTAAAGGAGATCAGTCCTGGGTGTTCTTTGGAAGGAATGATGCTAAAGCTGAAACTCCAGTACTTTGGCCGCCTCATGCGAAGAGTTGACTCATTGGAAAAGACTCTGATGCTGGGAAGGATTCGGAGCAGGAGAAGGGGACAACAGAGGACGAGATGGCTGGATGGCATCACGAACTTGATGGACATGAGTTTGAGTGAACTCCGGGAGTTGGTGATGGACAGGGAGGCCTGTCGGGCTGCAATTCATGGGGTCACAAAGAGTCGGACACGACTGAGCGACTGAACTGAACTGAACTGATGTCAAAAAGTACAGAGGCCAACTTAAAAATGGGACAATTTTAGCTTTGAAAACAATAACTTAATGGGTTGACGCAGGCTTCCCTGGTAGCTCAATCAATAAAGAATCTGCCTGCAGTGCAAGAGACCTGAGTTGGATACCTGGATTGGGAAGATCCCCTGGAGAGGGAAATGGCAATCTGCTCCAGCATACCTTCCTGGAAAATCCTATGGACAGAGAAGCCTGGCAGGCAACAGTCCATAGCATCACAAAACTCAGACACGATTTAGCGACTAAACCACCACAATTGGTTGAAGTATATCAAATGTGTTAATGCTATGAGGTCATAACACATCTACAATAAAATACCCTAAGAGATTAACCTTTGCAGCAACCTAGGGAATAGAATTATTATTTTAAACACTGGTAAGTAAAGGGGAAAGTCAAACTTCTGTCCTGATATTCCTATGTGAAATCTATCTCAAGGCAACAAAATAGCTGATGGTAACATTTTTAATTGAGAATTCCAGTTAATACATGCAGCAGGAATGACAGAATTAAATAATATATTTTTCCACTGGAGAAGGGAATGGCAAACCACTTCAGTATTCTTGCCTTGAGAACCCCATGAACAGTATGAAAAGGCAAAATGATAGGATACTGAAAGAGGAACTCCCCAGGTAAGTAGGTGCCCAATATGCTACTGGAGATCAGTGGAGAAATAACTCCAGAAAGAATGAAGGGATGGAGCCAAGGCAAAAAGAATACCCAGCTGTGGATGTGACTGGTGATAGAAGCAATGTCTGATGCTGTAAAGAGCAATATTGCATAGGAACCTGGAATGTTAGGTCCATGAATCAAGGCAAATTGGTAGTGGTCAAACAAGAGATGGTAAGACTGAATGTCGACATTCTAGGAATCAGCGAACTGAAATGGACTGGAATGGGTGAATTTAACTCAGATGACCAGTATATCTACTACTGCGGGCAGGAAGCCCTCAGAAGAAATGGAGTAGCCATCATGGTCAACAGAAGAGTCTGTAATGCAGTACTTGGATGCAATCTCAAAAACAACAGAATGATCTCTGTTCGTTTCCAAGGCAAACCATTCAATATCACAGTAATTCAAGTCTATGCCCCAACCAGTAACACTGAAGAAGCTGAAGTTGAAAGGTTCTATGAAGACCTACAAGACCTTTTGGAACTAACACCCAAAAAAGATGTCCTTTTCATTATAGGGGACTGGAATGCAAAAGTAGGAAGTCAAGAAACACCTGCAGTAACAGACAAATTTGGCCTTGGAATACGGAATGAAGCAGGGCAAAGGCTAATAGAGTTTTGCCAAGAAAATGCACTGGTCATAACAAACACCCTCTTCCAACAACACAAGAGAAGACTCTACACATGGACATCACCAGATGGTCAACACCGAAATCAGATTGATTATATTCTTTGCAGCCAAAGATGGAGAAGCTCTATACAGTCAGCAAAAACAAGACCAGGAGCTGACTGTGGCTCAGACCATGAACTCCTTATTGCCAAATTCAGACTGAAATTGAAGAAAGTAGGTAAAACCACTAGACCATTCAGGTATGACCTAAATCAAATCCCTTATGATTATACAGTGGAAGTGAGAAATAGATTTAAGGGCCTAGATCTGATAGATAGAGTGCCTGATGAACTATGAAATGAGGTTCGTGACGTTGTACAGGAGACAGGGATCAAGACCCCCCCCCCCCTCCCGCCATGGAAAAGAAATGCAAAAAAGCAAAATGGCTGTCTGGGGAGGCCTTACAAATAGCTGTGAAAAGAAGAGAAGCAAAAAGCAAAGGAGAAAAGGAAAGATATGAGTATCTGAATGCAGAGTTCCAAAGAATAGCAAAAAGAGATAAGAAAGCCTTCTTCAGCAATCAATGCAAAGAAATAGAGGAAAATTACGTAAAGTTTATCTTCACGACCCAGATAATCACGATGGTGTGATCACTCACCTAGAGCCAGACATCCTGGAATGTGAAGTCAAGTGGGCCTTAGAAAGCATCACTACAAACAAAGCTAGTGAAGGTGATGGAATTCCAGTCCAGCTATTTCAAATTCTGAAAGATGATGCTGTGAAAGTGCTGCACTCAATATGCCAGCAAATTTGGAAAACTCAGCAGTGGCCACAGGACTGGAAAAGGTCAGTTTTCATTCCAACCCCAAAGAAAGGCAATGCCAAAGAATGCTCAAACTACTGCACAATTGCACTCATCTCATACGCTAGTAAAGTAATGCTCAAAATTCTTCAAGCCAGGCTTCAGGAATATGTGAACCGTGAACTTCCTGATGTTCAAGCTGGTTTTAGAAAAGGCAGAGGAACCAGAGATCAAATTGCCAACATCAGCTGGATCATGGAAAAAGCAAGAGAGTTCCAGAAAAACATCTATTTCTGCTTTATTGACTATGCCAAAGCCTTTGACTGTGTGGATCACAATAAACTGTGGAAAATTCTGAAAGAGATGGGAATACCAGACCACCTGATCTGCCTCTTGAGAAATTTGTATGCAGGTCAGGAAGCAATAGTCAGAACTGGACATGGAACAACAGACTGGTTCCAAATAGGAAAAGGAGTACATCAAGGCTGTATATTGTCACCCTGCTTATTTAACTTACATGCAGAGTACATCATGAGAAACGCTGGGCTGGAAGAAGCACAAACTGGAATCAAGATTGCCAGGAGAAATATCAGTAACCTCAGATATGCAGATGACATCACCCTTATGGCAGAAAGTGAAGAGGAACTAAAAAGCCTCTTGATGAAAGTGAAAGTGGAGAGTGAAAAAGTTGGCTTAAAGCTCAACATTCAGAAAACAAAGATCATGGCATCCGGTCCCATCACTTCATGGGAAATAGATGGGAAAACAGTGGAAACAGTGTCAGACTTAATTTTTGGGGGGGCTCCAAAATCACTGCAGATGGTGACTGCAGCCATGAAATTAAAAGACGCTTACTCCTTGGAAGGAAAGTTATGACCAACATAGACAGCATATTCAAAAGCAGAGACATTACTTTGCCCACAAAGGTTCATCTAGTCAAGGCTATGGTTTTTCCTGTGGTCATGTATGGATGTGAGAGTTGGACTGTGAAGAAAGCTGAGCACCAAAGAATTGATGTTTTTGAACTGTGGTGTTGGAGAAGACTCTTGAGAGTCCCTTGGACTGCAAGGAGATCCAACCAGTCCATTTTGAAGGAGATCAGCCCTGGGATCTCTTTGGAAGGAATGATGCTAAAGCTGAAACTCTAGTACTTTGGCCACCTCATGCAAAGAGTTGACTCATTGGAAAAGACTCTGATGCTGGGAGGGATTGGGGGCAGGAGGAGAAGGGGACGACAGAGGATGAGATGGCTGGATGGCATCACTGACTCGATGGACGTGAGTTTGGGTGAACTCTGGAAGTTGGTGATGGACAGGGAGGCCTGGCGTGCTGCGATTCATGGGGTCACAAAGAGTTGGACATGACTGAGCAACTAAACTGAACTGAACTGAAGGAAAAATAATGGTTCAGTTGTTACTTCCTCTAGGAAGTTTTTCCTAACCTTATTATGCAAGGTTGTGTTTCCTCCTGGCTGTCCCCCCAGCACCTTTTTCACATCCTATGTTACTTATCATGTTCATGATTAATAGCTTTTATGTCTGTGTCTTGCACTTGGTCCCAAGTCCCTGAATGACTGGACAGTGCTCTTTATAGTTGTGTGCATGTGTGTGATAGTTTCAGAATATCGATATTATTATTAAGAGTGTGCTTAGTGAATGTCATTTAAGATCCTTTGGTACATTTGGTTATTAGGGTATATTTTTCAAGGATTGCACAAATAATTGTTTTAAATTTCCTTGGGAAGAGTATCTGTAGATAAGTTGTCATTTGTTATAGCTTTATTCATTTGTTATAGCTTCTTAGACAATTTATCTTTTTATTATTAAGTTGTACCCTTCTAATAATTTCTATTATTCTGAAGTCAGCTTTGTCTGAAATTAATAGTTATTCCAGCTTTCTTTTGATTAGTGTTAGCACAGTGCTTGTATCTTTCTCTATCCCTCTATTTTTAACCTATCAGAGTGTTTAAAGTGTGTTTTGTAGTTTCTGGTCTTACGTTTAGATCTTTAATCCAGTTTGAGTTTATTTTTGTGTAAGGTGTTAGAAAGTGTTCTAGTTTCATTCTTTTACAAGTGGTTGACCAGTTTTCCCAGCACCACTTGTTAAAGAGATTGTCTTTAATCCATTGTATATTCTTGCCTCCTTTGTCAAAGATAAGGTGTCCATATAAAACTCCTAGAGGAGAACATAGGCAAAATACTCTCCGACATACATCACAGCAGGATCCTCTATGACCCACCTCCCAGAATATTGGAAATAAAAGCAAAAATAAACAAATGGGACCTAATTAAACTTAAAAGCTTCTGCATATCAAAGGAAACTATTAGCAAGGTGAAAAGGCAGCCTTCAGAATGGGAGAAAATAATAGCAAATGAAGCAACTGACAAACAACTAATCTCAAAAATATACAAGCAACTCCTACAGCTCAACTCCAGAAAAATAAATGACCCAATCAAAAAATGGGCCAAAGAACTAAATAGACATTTCTCCAAAGAAGACATACAGATGACTAACAAACACATGAAAAGATGCTCAACATCACTCATTATCAGAGAAATGCAAATCAAAACCACTATGAGATACCATTTCACACCAGTCAGAATGGCTGCGATCCAAAAGTCTACAAATAATAAATGCTGGAGAGGGTGTGGAGAAAAGGGAACTCTCTTACACTGTTGGTGGGAATGCAAACTAGTACAGCCACTATGGAGATCAGTGTGGAGATTCCTTAAAAAACTGGAAATAGAACTGCCTTATGATCCAGCAATCCCACTGCTGGGCATACACACTGAGGAAACCAGAAGGGAAAGAGACACGTGTACCCCAATGTTCATCGCAGCACTGTTTATAATAGCCAGGACATGGAAGCAACCTAGATGTCCATCAGCAGATGAATGGATAAGAAAGCTGTGGTACATATACACAATGGAGTATTACTCAGTCATTAAAAAGAATACATTTGAATCAGTTCTAATGATATGGATGAAACTGGAACCTATTATACAGAGTGAAGTAAGCCAGAAAGAAAAACACCAATACAGTATACTAACGCATATATATGGAATTTAGAAAGATGGTAACAATAACCCGGTGTACGAGACAGCAAAAGAGACACTGATGTATAGAACAGTCTTATGGACTCTGTGGGAGAGGGAGAGGGTGGGGAGATGTGGGAGAATAGCATTGAAACATGTATAATATCATGTATGAAACGAGTTGCCAGTCCAGATTCGATGCACGGTACTGGATGCTTGGGGCTGGTGCACTGGGACGACCCAGAGGGAGGGTAGGGGAGGGAGGAGGGAGGAGGGTTTAGGATGGGGAACGTGGGTATACCTGTGGTGGATTCATTTCGATATTTGGCAAAACTAATACAATATTGTAAAGCTTAAAAATAAAATAAAAATAAAAATAAAGAACTACCCTAAGATACAGAAAAAAAAAATAGTGTGTTTTGGTAGACAACATATAGTTGAGTCTCGTTTTTAACATACTGTGGCAATCTCTGTCTTTTACTTTGCATGTTTCAATATTTATATTAAAGTGATCATTGATGTACTTGGGTTGACATCAACCAAACATTAATATGTTTTTAACTGTTTTCTATTCATTGCCAGAAACTTCTTTTTCTGCCTTCTTTCATTTTTAAGTTTTAATTAAGCATTTTATCTCCTCTCTTAGTACATTATACCTTAAACATTTTTTTTGGTAACTGCTCTAGAGTTTTAAATATACATTTCTAACTAATATAAATCTACCTTCAAATGACACTATTTTGTTTCATACGCACTGCAGGTTCTCCAGGGGATCTTCCCAACCCAGGGATCAAACTCAGGTCTCCCGCATTGCAAGTGGATTCTTTACCAGCGAGCCACCAGGGAAGCCCACCTTAAAACAGAGTAGTCCCAATTCTTCCTGACCATCGCTTATGTGTTGCTGGCATTTATTTCACTTATTGGTATCATTAATATCACATTGTTACGATTATTACTTTAAATAACTGTGAGCTTTTAGATCAATTAAGAATAAGGAAAATAAAAGATTTTATTTTACCTTTGTTTCTTCCTCCTCCAGTGCCCTTACATTTTATACACAGATCAAAGTTTATGATTTTTTTGTTTCTCTCTGAAAAACTTCTTTTTATATTTATTGCAAAGAATTTCCTCAGTTTTTGCCTGTCAGACAATGTCTTTATCTCTTCACTTTGAAGGATAATTTTGTTAGATACAGAATTCCAAGTTGGTGTTCTTTAAAAGAAAAAAGCAAAACCAACTTTAAATGTATCAGTCCATTCTCTTATTTGCATGGTATAGATAAGAAGGTCATTGTAATTCCTCCCCTTGTTCCTCTCTAGGTAAGGTGTTTTTATTTTCCCCTTTGACTTTTTTCAAGACTTTTCCTTGTCTTTGGTTTTCTGCATTTAGGGTAGAAAATGCCTATGTGTAGGGTGGTTTTCTGATTTGTTTTTTAAATTCTGCTTGATGTTTTCTGAGCTTCCTGGGTCTGTGATTTGGTATTTGTCATTAACTTTGGAAAGTTTGAAAGGAAAGGAAAGAGAAAGGAATGAACTTCCAATAAACAGAATTACAAGATAAATAACCTCTTGCCAAGACAGGAAGGAGAAAAGAGGATATCTCTCTTCCTTTGTCTTTTCTTAAAAGTAGGCAAACTTTCTCAAAAACATTTTCAAAGATTTTTCCTCTTGTCCCATTGGGCAATTGATTTGCCTGTTCATTGCTTAACCAATGAAAGACAAAGGGCAAATAATATAAATACCATAATAGGCTAAGATGAACCAAAACTCTCCCCTGGGGCTAGAAAGGGGTCCATCTTCCTCTGAAATACACAAACACCAGATACATGAGCCAAATCTGTGTTCAGTTACCAAGGAAGAAGGAGAGGAATGGGTAGGGAGGCAATAGTGTCTACCATACCATTTAAAAGAGGATCAGCCTTGCATAACTTCATGCTGGGTAGTGGGAAGGGCCCTCTACTCAACTAACAAAACATACATCTTGTCCATGAATTCCTTTGCTCCATGTCTTTGCCTTGCTGGAGCACATGACCTCCACCACTCTCCTGTTTGATTCCCATCAACAGTTCATTTGTGAGAAAAGATATTCACTGAGAATGGCACAAAGCTTTGTGCTCCACCCTTTTTTCAAGATAGAATCTTCAAAACTCAGTTCCTTGGTTTGGTTTGACAGGTGCAAAGAAGACCCACGTCCCAAGTCCTGAAAAATCTCTCTCCCTGTTGTTATTCATCAGAAGAACTGATTTACCACCATGAAATGCTTTACTCATGGTGGGTCCTTCTACATATAGTAGACAGGTCAGACTTGGACTACGTAAAGCTTTAAAAAGGCATACGTGATTGGTAGAAAATAATTTATGCACTTCAATTCAATTTTAAAAGAAACACCAAAGTGATTTTAATTCATCTGGAAATGTAAATTTATCTTTTTTAAAAATGATTTTTCATCTTTGCTAAATAACAAAAGGGCTTCCCTGGTGGCTCAGTGGTAAAGAATCCGTCTGTCAATGCAGGAGACGCAGGTTAGATTTCTGGGTCAGGAAAATCCCCTAGAGAAGGAAATAGCAACCCACTCCAGTGTTCTTGGCTGGGAAATCCCATGGACAGAGAAGCCTGGCAGGCTATAGTCCATGGGGGTCATAAAAAGTTAGACGTGAGTTAGTGACTAAGCAACAAAGCAAATAACAACAGTAATATGTTTTAAATAAAAACTCATATTATATAAGCATGTATTAAAAATTAATACTCTCCCTCCCCCATAATTCTATTGTGATAACATATATTAATAGTTTAGTATATGTGATTCTACACCTTTTTCCAAGCTCAACAGAAACAAATTAACTGGGTAAGAATATTTCATAGTGTAGATGTATTATAATTTCACCAGTGTCTCTTTTATTGAAGGTTTTTAGGGATGTTTCCAGTTTGGGGTTTTTTGCTGTTATTTTTTTGCCATCATGAATAATGTTACAACAGGCCTCCTCACACTTATGTTCTTAAGTACTGGTGTTTAAGTACTCTATCAAATAGATTGCCATGAACAAGAGAGCTAGGTCATTTAATATTTGAATGACCTTGATGAACTGCTTTCCTCAGAAGTTTTAACAGTTCACACTTCCACCACCAGTGAATGAAAATACATGCATGCCCTTGCTTGTGGTAAATGTTATCACTTAAAATTTTTTTTAGCCAAATGGGGAGCAAAAATGGTGAATAATTGCTGTTTTAACTAGTGAGGTTCAGCACCATTTCTTGTATTGATTAGATGGTAACATTTTGTCCCATGTGGATTGCTTATTTCTATCCTGTTAAGCAACATTTAAATCCCCACCTCTGGAATTCAGACACTCCTGTAATTCTCTCTCCTTGAATGTGTGCTGGACCTATTGACTCATTTCTAATGAATGGAATTCAGCACAAGTTGTGGGATGTCACTTCATTTTTTCCCCCCACAATCAAGTTAGTCATAAGGGATTTGATTTAGGTCATACCTGAATGGTCTAGTGGTTTTCTCCACTTTCTTCAATTTCAGTCTGAATTTGGCAATAAGGAGTTCATGATCTGAGCCACAGTCAGCTCCCCGCCTTGTTTTTGCTGACTGTACAGAGTTTCTCCATCTTTGGCTGCAAAGAATATAATCAATCTGATTTCAGTGTTGACCATCTGATGATGTCCATGTGTAGAGTCTTCTCTTCTGTTGTTGGAAGAGGGTGTTTGCTATGACCAATGTGTTCTCTTGGCAGAACTCTATTAGCCTTTGCCCTGCTTCATTCTGTACTCCAAGGCCAAATTTGCCTGTTACTGCAGGTGTTTCTTGACTTCCTACTTTTGCATTCCAGTCCCCTTATGACTATACAGCAGAAGTGAGAAACAGATTTCATGGACTAGATCTGATAGACAGAGTGCCTGATGAACTATGTAGGGAGGTTCATGACATTGTACAGGAGACAGGAATCAAGACCATCCCTAAGAAAAAGAAATGCAAAAAAGCAAAATGGCTCTCTGAGGAGGCCTTATAAATAGCTGTGAAAAGAAGGGAAGTGAAAATCAAAGGAGAAAAGGAAAGATATACCCATTTGAATGCAGAGTTCCAAAGAATAGCAAGGAGAGATAAGAAAGCCTTCCTCATCCCAGTGCAGCCAAAATACATAGTTTTAAAACAAAAATCTATTCTAAAGAAACAAAAATCTATTCTAAAGATTTCTATAATGTTGTCAAATACAAAGATGGTAAATGGAAAAAAAAAAAAAAGAAAGCCTTCCTCAGTGATCAATGCAAAGAAATAGAGGAAAACAATAGAATGGGAAAGACTAGAGATCTCTTCAAGAAAATTAGAGATACCAAGGGAACATTTTATGCAAAGATGGGCACAATAAAGGACAGAAATGGTAGGGACCTAACAGAAGCAGAAAATATTAAGAAGAGGTGGCAAGAAAACACAGAAGAACTATACAAAAAAGATCTTCACGACCCAGATAATAACAATGGTGTGATCACTCACCTAGAGCCAAACATCCTAGAATGTGAAGTCAAGTGGGCCTTAGGAAGCATCACTATGAACAAAGCTAGTGGAGGTGGTGGAATTCCAGTTGAACTATTTCAAATCCTGAAAGATGATGCTGTGAAAGTGCTGCACTCAATATGCCAGCACATTTGGAAAACTCAGCAGTGGCCACAGGACTGGAAAAGGTCAGTTTTCATTCCAATCCCAAAGAAAGGCAATGCCAAAGAATGCTCAAACTACTGCACAATTGCACTCATCTCACACGCTAGTAAAGTAATGCTTAAAATTCTCCAAGACAGACTTCAGCAATACGTGAACCGTGAACTTCTAGATGTTCAAGCTGGTTTTAGAAAAGGCTGAGGAACCAGAGATCAAATTACCATATCTGCTGGATCATTGAAAAAGCTAGAGAGTCCCAGAAAAACATCTATTTCTGCTTTATTGACTATGCCAAAGCCTTTGACTGTGTGGATCACAATAAACTGTGGAAAATTCTGAAAGAGATGGGAATCCCAGACCACCTGATCTGCCTCTTGAGAAACCTGTATGCAGGTCAGGAAGCAACAGTTAGAACTGGACATGGAACAACAGACTGGTTGCAAATAGGTAAAGGAGTATGTCAAGCTGTATATTTTCACCCTGCCTATTTAACTTTTATGCAGAGTACATCATTAGAAACTCTGGGCTGTAAGAAGCACAAGCTGGAATCAAGATTGCTGGGAGAAATATCGATAACCTCAGATATGCAGATGACACCACCCTTATGGCAGAAAGTGAAGAAGAATAAAGAGCCTCTTGATGAACATGAAAGAGGAGAGTGAAAAAGTTGGCTTAAAACTCAACATTTAGAAAACTAAGATCAAGTTCTTAGAAAACTAAGAACTAACTTCATAGGAAATAGATGGGGAAACAGTGGAAACAGTGTCAGACTTTATTTTTCTGGGCTCCAAAATCACTGCAGATGGTGATTGCAGCCATGAAATTAAAAGATGCTTAGTCCTTGGAAGGAAAGTTATGACCAACCTAGACAGCATATTCAAAAGCAGAGACATTACTTTGTCAACAAAGGTCCGTCTCATGAAGGCTATGGTTGTTCCAGCAGTCATGTATGGATATGAGAGTTGGACTATAAAGAAAGCTGAGCACCGAAGAATTGATGCTTTTGAACTGTGGTGTGGACAAGACTCTTGGACTGCAAGGAGATCCAACCAGTCCATCCTAAAGGAGATCAGTCCTGGGTGTTCACTGGAAGGACTGATGTTGAAGCTGAAACTCCAATATTTTGGCCACGTGATGCGAAGAGCTGACTCATTTGAAAAGACCCTGATACTGGGAAAGATTGAGGGCAGGAAGAGAAGGGGACGATGGAGGATGAGATGCTTGGATGGCATGACCAACTCGACGGACATGGGTTTGGGTGGATTCTGGGAGTTGGTGATGGACAGGGAGGCCTGGTGTGCTGAGTTCATGGGGTCACAAATAGTTGGACACTGCTGAGCGACTGAACTGAACTGAACTGGGTTGTTTAAACAACAGAATTTTATTTTTTCACAGTCTGGGGTTATGAGTCTAAGATCAAGATTCTGGTAGATTTGACAGTCCCTAGGGTTGCACGAGTTGGATGGGACTGAAGCATGCACCCATTCTTGCAGGATGCAGACTATGACTTGATGTCTCCCTCTCCCCCTAGCAAGGA
This sequence comes from Bos indicus x Bos taurus, assembly GCF_003369695.1. Taxonomy (NCBI): domain Eukaryota; kingdom Metazoa; phylum Chordata; class Mammalia; order Artiodactyla; family Bovidae; genus Bos; species Bos indicus x Bos taurus. Next base: position 50,377,861 of record NC_040080.1, read on the forward strand.
ATGTTAAGAGGTTAGCCAGTTTGTTTGCACATATTATTAACTAGCTCTTAACCATACAGCTTGGCTGGAGTGCCTACTCCAATGTTATGTTGGTAGTCCTGACAGTATGCACTGGTTGTTTGCTTTCTTTTCCTGCTTCACCATGGCACTGAGATGAGCAAAGCCTTCCCAAGACAATGTTAAAGAGCAGAAGGTATATCTCAAAGTCTCTGCAATCCACTTGCCCGTGTTTGCATCCCTGAGGCTCAGCCATGCTTGGTTCTGGGCTTCCACTTCTTCCACATCAAGACCTAAACACTTGCTATTGCACCAGAGATTTCTCATGCATTTATGTTAGGAGTCACACAACTTCCTCCTGGTTTTTATGAAATAGGATTTAGAGGAAGGAGTTAGTGAGGCTAAACCGATTCTTCATCTTGTGAGGAACTGTAACTACCAAATTATTTGCATTTTAAAACTGTATACACATGTATGTTTGATAAAACAAAATTTAATTTAAAAATAAACAGAAGAACAAGGAAATTGAAAAAAACTGAGGGGATGTGCAAAAGTTATCATTTGAGCAGTGCCTAAGAATGAGTCAATATAGTTAGAATTAGGTTCAACTTGAATGGAAACCCAAAATAAGAGTGGCTTATTCAAGACAGAAGCTTCTTTCATGAAGTAGAGATACTTCAAGTTATTTTTTCCTGCATGACCTACATTCCTAAGATTATTTCATAGCCAACATGGCTGCTTCAACTCTATTTATCATGTATATATTCCTATATACACAAAGGATAAAGGAAAAAAAAGAGGCAAAGAGCATATGATAACCAAACCATATATATATAGGCTTATAAACAACAGAAATTTATTTGTCACAGTTCTGAAGGCTGGAAGTGTGAGATCCCTGTGCCAGCATGGTTGGGTTCTTGTCACCGTCCTTTTCCAAGTTGTAGACTGCCAACTTTTTGATGATAACCATATTTTAAGGCAAGTGTTTTTATTTTCTACTGAAGCATAACAAGCCACCTCAAAACTTGGTGGCTTAACACAGCAATAATTTATTAAGTTATTCCTTATCATGATTCTGTGAGTAGACTACCACAGTTCTGCCTCACCTGCTCTTGGCCAGCATTCCAGGACAAATGATAGATCCAAGGTGACGTCAACCACTGGCTTTTATCTAGAAGCTCACTGGGGCCATTGCCTGAAGCCTCAATTCTCCTTCACGAGGATTTTTCCTCACAGCTGCCTGGGGTCCCTCACATTATGGAAGTTGCCTTCAAAATGTATCATTCCAGGGATTTCCCTGGTAGTCCAGTGGTTGTGGTTAAGAATTCATTTTCCAATGCGAGGAACACAGGTTTGATCCCTAGTTGGGGAACTAAGATCCTACAAACTGTAGTGGGGCAACTAAGCCCACACACAATAACTACTGAGCCCGCGCAGCACAACTAGAGAGAAACCTGTGCACAACAGTGAAAGGCTCCACACGTCACGACTAAGATCCGATGCATCCAGATAAATAATTATTATTATTTTTTGGAAAATGAATAGCATTTAAAATAAAACTGTCAAATAGTTTCCCAAAGCAAGTGTTGCATGGTGCAGTCCCATCAGTATGAGAGTTCCAGTGTCTCCACATCTTCAGATCATCACTTGACATTGTCAAATTTAAACATGCTTAGTCATCCTAATGGCTTATTGGTATTTCACTGTGTTTTCTCTAATTCTTTAAAATTTTAGCATTCAATATTGTTTCATTTATCGTTATACTGCCATAAATAGATTAAATATCAGTTTAGATCATTCTAATTACAATTCTGAGGAACTCTTACTTTCTACAATGCTTTTTCCAAAAAACTTTTTATTTAGAAGAATTTAAATTTACAGAACAGTTGCGAAGGTCATAGAGTTCACATAAACCCCACACCCCACTTTCCCTTGTTAACATCTCACACTGGTATAATATACTTGGTAACTAGTGAACCAACATTGATTCATGACTATTAACTAAAGTCAGCCCTTTATCCACATTTCTTCAGTGTTGATCTAATGTCCTTTTCTTATTTCAGAACCCCATCCAAAATACACATTACATTTGGTAATCATGTCTCCTTAGGGTCCTCCTGGCTCCCTCTTGCTCCTCCATCTCCAACAGTGAGAAATCTGGCTCTCACCATATACCATCATTTTCTTAACTGTTCAATTCCAGTATTGTATAGTGGCACTGAAATTGTTAACCCATACTCCAAAGGAAACAACTTTATCAGCTAGAGGACAGGGCCTAAGTCTTACAGACCACTGATGTCCAAAGTAACTTGGGACAGTACCTTTCCCACCCACTCCCTTCAATAAAGTTGCTTCATTCATCTGTAAAGGAGATTGTTTAGTCACATTTATACCCCATCTAACCTCATAAATAATGTTTTAACTTTGCACACATTAAGGTTCACACTTCATGCTATAAAGTTCTACATATTTTGACAAGTGCCTAATGTCAATGTATTCACATGTATTCACAATTACAGTATCACATATAATAATTTATCTACCCTAAAAATATGTGCTTCATACCCGCTATTCCACCTCCTACTTTATCTCCAATCACCTGACAATCAATGATATTTTTACCATCTCATTTTTACAAAGTTTTGCCTTTTCCAGATAATCTCACTTAGCAATATAAAATTAAGATTAAATCTTATCTTTTAGTGGCTTGATTGCTCATTTGTATTGCTTAATAATATCCCATTTTATGTATGTACCACAGTTGGATTTGAAGGACATCTTGATTGCTTCCCTTCTTCTGGGAATTATGAATAAAGCTGCTATAAACATACCTATGCAGACTTTCCTTTGTGCATCAGTTTTCAAATCAGTTGGATAAATTCTTAGCCTCCTAATTGCTAGATTATATGGTAAGGCAATGTATACTTTTGTTAGAAACTGCCAAACTGTCATCCAAAGTGGCTGTCCATTTTGCATTTTTACCAGCAATGAATGAGAAGTCCTCCCGCTCCATACCCTCACCAGCAATTCGTAGTGTCAGTTTTCTTTTGGAGTTTTGCCATTCCATATGTAAGTGGTGGCATCTCATTGTTTTAGTTTGAAATCTCTAATGACAAGTGATCTTTTTAAAACTTTGATCACTTCTGTTTAATATAAAAGATCCTAGATGAGCTCTCACAGATGTAACCATTATACTGACCTTTCAGTACAAAGGGTTCTATTGAGTACAATTCAAAAACAACTCTTTCTCCCACTGTCCCCTTAGATATGGCTGTGGGCTCACCCAGCTCTGGATGAAATCTCAGGCAGGATTAATAACTTCCTGTCTAGTATTATACATTAAACTTTGAAAATTCAAATGCCACAAAATTTACCCTCTTAAAGTGTGCAGTTCAGTGGTTTCTAATATATTCACAAAGTTTTACAATGAATCACAACCAATTCCAGAACATTTTCATCACTTCAAAAAGAAAATCCATACCCATAGCTGTCACTCTCCACTTTCTCCTCCCCCTAGTCCCTGGCAACCACTAATCAACATTATATCTCTATGGATTTGCCTATTCTGGATATTTTATGTAAATTGGGTCATACATTACATGGCCTTTTGTGTCTGTTTTTTTCACTTAGCATAATGTTTTCAAATTTCATCAGTACTTTATTTCTTTTGTGGCTGAACAATATTCCATTGTCTGGATATATACCATATTTTGTTTGTCCATTCATCAGTTGATGTACATTTGTGTTGTTCAGAATTCTTAGTTATTATTAATAATGCTGCTAGGAACATTCACAGACAAGTTTCTGTGTGGTTACGTTTTCAGTTCTTTTGGGTGTATACCTAGGAGCATTATTGTTGGGTATTTGAATATTCAGGGTTGATTTCCTTTAGGATTAACTGATTTGATCTCTTTACAGTCCAAGGGACTCTCAAGAATCTTTTCCAGTACCACAGTTCAAAAGCATCGATTTCTTCGGTGCTCAGACTTCAGACTTTTTTTAAACTGGAAGTTAATTATTTTATAATATTGTGATGGTTTTTGCCATACATCAGTATGAATTTGCCATAGGTATATGTGTGTCCCCTCCATCCTGAACCCCCTTCCCACCTCCCTCACCACCCTATTCCTCTATGTTGTCCCAGAGCACCAGCTTTAGTGCCCTGCATCATACACCAAACTTGCACTGGTCATCTGTTTTACATATGGTAACATATATGTTTCAATGCTATTCTCTCAAATCATCCCACCCTCTCCTTCTCCCACTGAGGAGTGCTTTTGAGAATGTGTTTGGCAATACTTTTTTACTTTTAAGTTCTTTATTTTTGGCTGTGCTGGATCTTTGTTGCTGCGAGGGTCTTTCTCTGGTTGTGAACAGGGGCTACTCTGCACAGGCTCCTCATTGCAGTGGCTTCTCTTGTTGCAGAGCATGAGCTCTAGGGTACATGGGCTTCAGCATCTGTGACTCCCACGCTCTAGAGCACAGGTTCAATAGTTGTGGCACATGGGCTTAATTGCTCCATGGCATGTGGGATCTTCCCAGATCAGGGATCGAGCCCATGTCCCCTGCATTGGCAGGCAGATTGTTTTTTTTAACCACTGAGCCACCATGGAAGCCCTTGGCAATGCTTTTGATGGAAGCTTCCTGCAATTTTTGACCTGGGTAATGCCGTTCATATGCCTAGACTCCTATATCTCAATTCTTAATCATGGGCAGTCTACCAATGCAATAGAGACTACCAATTATTTCCCAATATCAGTTTTACCCTTTCTACTCAGGATCCCCAACTAGCTGAGCACATGGAATCTTGGAATAGTATCATTTTCCAGTCTGCCTTGTAGCTGTCTGTAGCCTATAACCATGTTCGATCCAATGATTTGTAAATGAAAGTCATATTTGCAATTTCTGGGAATTGTCCTCAAATGCAAAAAGGCTGCTTTTCTCCTTTATTCCAGCTGTCTGTAATGCAGAAGTAATGGATGGAGCCAGAATAGCCATGTTGGGTTGGGTCCTTTGGTGCAAGCCATGTATTGAGTATAGCAAGGCAACTAGACAGAAGTATCCTGGACCCCTGATGATTTTGGAACCACCATATTGGCCCTCATTTACTTATACTTACTTGATAGAAATTAACTTCCCTTTTATTTAAGTGCTGCCATTGTTAATTTGTCCTCACTTGCAGCAAAACAAATCTTACCTAATGCTTTCCTACTCTGATTCTCTCGGAGCTCATCAACTCTTTAAAATTTTTTTTTAATTAATTATTTTTGGTTTTCGTTGCTGCTCGGGCTTTTCTCTAGTTGTGGCTAGTGGGGGTTACTCTTCATTGCAGTGCATGGGCTTTTCATTGCAATGAGTTCTCTTGTTGTAAACCCTGGGCTCTAGGGTGCCCAGTCTTCAGTAGTTTGGGCTCAATAGTTGTAGTTCCCGGACTCTAGAGTACAGGGTCAATAGTTGTGATGCACAGGCTTAGTTGCTCTGCAGCATGTGGGATCTTCCCCAGCCAACAATCAAACCACGTCTCCTGCATTGGCAGGTGGATTCTTTACCACTGAGCCACCAGGGAAGCCCCTGCATCAGTTCTAGAAACAGTCCTTATATCTGCCGTCCCTGTGACAGTATCACTAGGCAGCCTTCCTCCTGTGGGTCCATTCAGCCCTTGGGAAAACTCACCATTTCCTTGTCCTTGTCATCAGTGAAAGTGCAGAGCCCTGCCCCTCTCCTCTGCTCCTTCATCCCCATGGCCACAGTCTCTCACTTTTTGCTTTCTTGGGCATGTATCAGATTCAGACTGGACCCCTGTGGAGCCTCCAAACTGTCCCTTTTAAGTCCCTCTCTTTGGGGTTGACAGGAGGGAGGAACCCCCCCCCCGCCCCCCACCCCATCTCACTGGCTTTCGTAGGTGAGGGGAAGGGGAAATACCGCAACAATCCAGTTCCTCTCTCCAAAGAAACCCTCTCCCTCTGGCCTCTTCCACCCCTTCCTTCTGTAGGCTAGACATGGATGATTCCTGCTACTGATGGAATGGTTTCATAATCTCAATACATTCTGTGGAGAAGGTCTAGCACCTCGACTTAGGAAATGGGGACACATCATTGCTCTTGCCTTTTGGGTCACAAAATACCCAGTTTTAACTTCTGTTTACACCAAACATCATCTTTGGTATCTTCTTTCTTGAGGCCTCTCTTCCTGTTGGCCAGGTAAGAATGATTGCAAAAAGCATTCTTTCTTTACATGAATAAAGGCTTTTATGGTCACAAACACCTTTGAGACGTGTATGAATGTTGGGACTCAGCCTCACTCCTCACCACCACGAGCTGTTTCAAGGACTCTTACACTATGTTATGCTTCAGGCAGTAGTTCTCAAAATGGGGTCTACTAACTGGTTGACCTTGGTCACCTATCCAATGGTCCATGCGTGTAGCTAGTAAGTGGCAGTACTGGGCTTCAAATCAAGGTCCTCTGGCCTCCTGAAGCTTTACTCTGCAGTTCCCCCTCAACTGCCCTCAGCACAGGTCACTCTACCTGAAACCAACCTCACTATTAAGATTATGCTTGAAGGGACTGGCAGGCTACAGTCCATGGGGTTGCAAAGAGTCAGACATGACTTAGCAACTGAGCATGCACGCACTTTCTTGGCATGCATGAAGGACTTTCTTGGTGGTCCAGTGGTTAAGACTCCATACTTCCAATGCAGGGGGGCATGGGTTCAATCCCTAGTCAGGAACTAAGATCCCATATGCCACAGGATTCAGTAAAAAAGAAAAAGATTATCTTCTGCAAAAGAGTGGTGTGATGATCTGGCAGCTTTCCTTTCTCAAATGACCTGAAGGGTGTAGATATTATCAGTGATGCACAACATGGACCAGTCCTTGTGTGGATGTGCACACAGCTGGATAAAACCTCTAACATCACAGATCATGGTCCTGCTCACAGTGTATCGCAGTACAGAGACAAACATGTACTGCATATTGAAAGTGGGTTTTTTTATTGGTGAGAACTGACACGAGAAACAAGATGTTTTACCCACTTGATTAATCATTAGTTCTGAGGTGGTGTGGATAGGATAAGGTATGCAGGGATTAGAAGTGACAAAAAGGTTAAGAGAAATATTCTCTAACAAGGAGCTGCCCATAAAAGCCAACACATAGCACCGGAATTACAGAAAACAGTCAGTGTAATAATAAGCTTTTGAATCTGGACCCAGCATTGAGGGAAATAGTGAAAACTGAATAGGGCCCAATCTCAGGACCCATATGAAATATAAGCCCAGTTCAGTTCAGTTCAGTCACTCAGTCGCGTCCGACTCTTTGCGACCCCATGAACCGCAGCATGCCAGGCCTCTCTGTCCATCACCAACTCCCGGAGTCCACCCAAATCTATGCCATCCAACCGTCTCATCCTCCATCGTCCCCTTCTCCTCCTGCCTTCAATTTTTCCCAGCATCAGGGTCTTTTCAAATGAGTCAGCTCTTTGCATCAGGTGGCCAAAGTATTGGAGTTTCAGCTTCAACATCAGTCCTTCCAATGAACACCTAGGACTGATCTCCTTTAGGATGGACTGGTTGGATCTCCTTGCAGTCCAAGGGAATCTCAAGAGTCTTTTCTAACACCACAGTTCAAAAGCATCAATTCTTTAGCACTCAGCTTTCTTCACAGTCCAACTCTCACATCCATACATGACCACTGGAAAAACCATAGTCTTGACAAGACGGACTTTTGTTGACAAAGTAATGTCTCTGCTTCTTAATATGCTGTCTAGGTTGGTCAAAACTTTTCTTCCAAGGAGTAAGCATCTTTTAATTTCATGGCTGCAATCACCATCTGCAGTGATTTTGGAGCCCAGAAAAATAAAATCTGACACTGTTTCCCCATCTATTTCCCATGAAGTGATGGGACCGGATGCCATGATCTTAGTTTTCTGAATGTTGAGCTTTAAGCCAACTTTTTCACTTTCATCAAGAGGCTTTTTAGGTCCTCTTCATTTTCTGCCATAAGGGTGGTGTCATCTGCATATCTGAGGTTATTGATATTTCTCCCGGCAACCTTGATTCCAGCTTGTGCTTCTTCCAGCCCAGTGTTTCTCATGATGTACTCTGCATAGAAGTTAAATAGGCAGGGTGACAATATACAGCCTTGACGTACTCCTTTTCCTATTTGGAACCAGTCTGTTGTTCCATGTCCAGTTCTAACTGTTGCTTCCTGACCTACATACAGGTTTCTCAAGAGGAAGGTCAGGTGGTCTGGTATTCTCATCTCTTTCAGAATTTTCCACAGTTTATTGTGATCCACAGTCAAAGGCTTTGGCATAGTCAATAAAGCAGAAATAGAAGTTTTTCTGGAACTCTCTAGTCTTTTTGATGATCCAGCGGATGTTGGCAATTTGATCTCTGGTTCCTCTGCGTTTTCTAAAACCAGCTTGAACATCTGGAAGTTCACAGTTCACATATTGCTGAAGCCTGGCTTGGAGAATTTTGACCATTACTTTACTAGCGTGTGAGATGAGTGGAACTGTGTGGTAGTTTGAGCACTTTTTGGCTTTTTCCACAGTGAAGTGTGCTGGCTGTGGTGGTGAAAGTGTTCATGCAAATTGCCTCTTCTCTGTTAATTTGATCTTTAATTATACAAATAGTACCTGATTACAGAAAACCAAAAAGGACAGATAAAGCTAAAGACCCCTGAGAACCATTCCTGATCCTACCTCTTGCCCTGGGAGTAATTACTATTATGAGTTTTTAAAGTGAGGGATGAGATAAAACATTTTTTATGATGCTGACAAAGCCAATAAGAACTGTTTTGATGATTTACAGGTGTCTTGCTCAAGGGCACCTCAGTGAAACAGGAACTTCTTTTGTGCAGCCAGAGCCTATCTTTTCAGGGCTAGGATTCTGTGAGCTTTTCTAGGAGGAGCTGGTATCAAGACTTCTTAAGAAGGACAAACTGGTGCAGATGACTTAAATGCTAAGTGTGAATCTTTTCCAATCCCCTTCCCCCCCTTTTTTTGGCCGTGCTGCGTCTCTGTTGATATGCATGGACTTTCTCTAGTTGCAGCGAGCAGGGACTATTCTCTAGTTGCCGTATGTGGGCGTCTCACTGGAGTGGCTTCTGTTGTTGCAGAGCAGGGGCTCTAGGGGGCATGGGCTTCAGTAGTTGCAGCATGTGGGCTCAGTAGTTGTGGCACATGGGCTCAGTTGGCATATGGGATCTTTCTGAACCAGGGATAGAACCCATGTGCCTTGCATGGCAGGCGAATTCTTAACCACTGGACCACCAGGGAAGTCCCTTTTATTTTTCTTTACTCTTCAGAATAAATCAGGACATCTTTATATGAAAGAAAAAAAAAAAAGAGCACATTCAGGGACTTCCCTGGCCGTGTAGTGGTTACGACTCTGCATTTCCAGTACCTCCACTACAGGGGGCATAGGTGTGATCCCTGGTAGATCCCACATGCCATGCACAAAACAAACAAACAACAAAAAAGCCACATTCCAGTGCTGCAATGGAAAGGAAATATTTTCAAGGGTGAAATCCTAAGATTGCCACAAAAGGTGCACTTATCACTACATCCCAAGTTGAAACAGTGACTCTTCCAGCTGTTGGGCAGGAAACATTTGGAAGCTTGTCTCACACAGTGCTAAAAGAGGCTGAAACGAGAAAGTCTCCAGTGTATACTGTTATGTTGGTGGCTCCTGGTTATGCCTCCTAGGGTTCACACACTTTGTGGTCCTTCCCACACTGACTCTGGACTTGGCTATGTGACTTGTTTTGACCAATGGGATATGAACAAATAAGCTGTCTTTGAGAAGTACCTGGGCTGTCCCTTTGGAACACTCAGCCTTGGAGCCCATCTGCCCTTGTAAACTGTCTGGACATTTGCTGGGAAGCCACATGGTGGGAAAGGCTATCAGTCATTCCAAACACTCCAGCTGAGGCTCCAGACATGTGAGTGAGGCCTTCCTGGACCAGACAGAGCTGGACACAGTCTAGAGATGCCTGCTGACATGGCACGGAGCTGAAGAACCACCTGGCTGAGCCATACACACATTCCTGACCCACAGAATCACCCACAGAGAAATAAACTGTTGCTTTAAGCTGCTGAGTTCTGAGGTGGTTCAAGGTGGCAACAGAAACACTTTCCACAATGAATATCAGAACTACCTATCAGAACCACTTATGACTTGTGAGTTAGGATTTTCTAATTGAGTAAAAAGTAATAGTTGAGAAAAAAAAGAAGACTGATGGAAACCCTCACCTAGGTCTCTAGCCATTCATCATCAAGCTGTATATAAAACCTGGGTAAAAAAAAAAAAAATGCAAGTATCATCTCTTTCACAGATTTAAAGTAGAAATAATTTTAAAATATTGTTTTTATTGTTTACAAAATGTGTTGAAACTCTATGTATTATTTGACGTAAAACTGATGGGATGCATATGTGTAGTCGTTAGCTGATGGATCCCGAGAAGTACTGTCTTGGGGATCCTCCCACAAAGGTGGTGTGCATCTGACTATATTTCCAAAGCAGGAGGGGAAGGGGGAAGGAGGCATCTGGGGTATTAGGTGATGAAAGGCAGGCTACAAAGTAGTGTTTAATATCTGATCCCACTGACAGAGACCCATTTATTCTATACACTACCATGGAGAGGTCTCAAGGATACAGTGTTAAATGAAAAAAAAATCAAGTTGGAGACATATATGTAGTTATTTCTGTTTTTCAAGGAGGAGGATATAGGTATACAGTTAAAAATATATACATAGAAGCGTAACATTTAAGTGGCTACCTAGAGAAGGAAGTTCATAAGGTGGAGAAGACAGGGATAGAAACTAGACTTAATATCAGATCAGATCAGATCAGTCACTCAGTCGTGTCCGACTCTTTGCGACCCCATGAGTCGCAGCACGCCAGGCCTCCCTGTCCATCACCAACTCCCGGAGTTCACTCAGACTCATGTCCATCGAGTCAGTGATGCCATCCAGCCATCTCATCCTCTGTCGTCCCCTTCTCCTCCTGCCCCCAATCCCTCCCAGCATCAGAGTCTTTTCCAGTGAGTGAACTCTTCACGTGAGGTGGCCAAAGTACTGGAGTTTCAGCTTTAGCATCATTCCTTCCAAAGAAATCCCAGGGCTAATCTCCTTCAGAATGGACTGGTTGGATCTCCTTGCAGTCCAAGGGACTCTCAAGAGTCTTCTCCAACACCACAGTTCAAAAGCATCAATTCTTGGGCGCTCAGCCTTCTTCACAGTCCAATTCTCACATCCATACATGACCACAGGAAAAACCATAGCCTTGACTAGACGAACCTTTGTTGGCAAAGTAATGTCTCTGCTTTTGAATATGCTATCTGGGTTGGTCATAACTTTCCTTCCAAGGAATAAGCGTCTTTTAATTTCATGGCTGCAGTCACCATCTGTAGTGATTTTGGAGCCCAGAAAAATAAAGTCTGACACTGTTTCCACTGTTTCCCCATCTATTTCCCATGAAGTGATGGGACTGGATGCCATGATCTTCGTTTTCTGAATGTTGAGCTTTAAGCCAACTTTTTCACTCTCCAATATCAGACTTAATATAAAACAAAATTAAATAAAAGTCTTAAAAACCAAATTCCAATGACTCTAACTTTGCACATTGTCAGTGGAAACCTTGATCCCCAGTGACTTCCAGGTCCACCTTGGCAGCCCGGCCTCTCATCTCGGGTAGGGCCGCTGACTCAGATGCTCATTGATAGGCACCCAGCTCAGTACGCTCCCAGTGAAACATATCATCACCCACTTCCCCCACCACTAGCTTTCTGCCAGCCACTCCTCATTCTGGTGGCTCACTACCCAGTTGCCTTTCCAAGCCCCTACTCCTGAGTTTCTTGTTGATTCCGTTCTCCCTCTCTCACCTCCTACAACATCAATTCTACTTCCTTATTCTTTCTACCCATCCTCCTCTTCCTCCTCCTCACCTCCAGTCCCAACCCAGACTATCCTTCCATTGGCCAATGTCCATTCACTCATCAAAAATCACTTCTGGGAGTCTCATCCTCTGGGAAACTTTGTTGGGAGATCCCACTTTGTGATGTCACAGGCTGGCTTCCCCCATCTGATGGAGGAACCCAGTCTCACTAGTGAATTAGCTTCTACAGTAAGCATGGAAGAGGGGACAAAAGTAAAAATTACTCCTGAAGACAACATAGACTCCTCAGCATTGGAACAACTGGCTATTTCTTTGGTTGACCACCTAATAAGACAGCATCTTAAATTCAGGGCCCAGAATGTACCAAAAAAAAAAAAAAAAGTCACCTACAATTTTAATTCTAGAAACTCACACCAGAGCAGAGATCCACACAGTGAGGGGCACAGGAGATGGCAGGTTATGTTTCCTTTAATCTAGATGAGGGGGAGGCAACAGCAGAGTTGTCTGCCTTGTTTCAATACTACCCTTCCCTCTCTTTTCCAGTGCTGAGCATTGTAGTTGAATTTGCCAAAATTATGTATGTAAAGGGCAGCCTCCCGGCTCCTTGTGTTTTAGCTTCTCTGTGCGTGTGAGTGTGCTAAGTCACTTCAGTTGTGTCTGACTCTTTGCGACTTTATGGACTGTAGCCTGCCAGGCTCCTCTCCAGGCAAGAATACTGGAGTGAGTTGCCAAGCCCTCTTCCAGGGGATCTTCCTGACTCAGGGATCAAACCTGCATCTCCTGCGGCTACTGTATTACAGGCAGATTCTTTGCCGCTGAGCCACTGGAGAAGCCTGTATCTTCACTGTCTTCCCTCCCAGTTTGAGAATCTAACTCAGGACTGTATTCCCAGGACTTAGGAGAAAGCCCTCCACTTAGAAGAAACAGAGAATGGTGGTTGAATGAACTGATGGTTTAACTTCTTGGACCTCTCCAGGGATGCGGAATTCCACAGACAATGAAACAGCCCATGATGTCATCTGAACAAATGAAGTAGATCCACTGGTTCAAGGTCTCTATTGCCTTCCCAGGATTCTAACTGCAATTAATGCTCTGAAGCAGGGTTCCCAAAGAGGAGCAGGATTGAAAGGCAGAGAGGGCTCCAGATCAGCTGATCAGCAGATAACATCTCTCTGAAGCCTCTCTGGTGGCTGGACCAACCCAATGATAGGCTCTGGCCGTGTTCCAGCCGCTGGTCTGCTTGCCCCTCTTTTCCCTAATCCAGGTTTAACGAGATGAGCATCATTAAGAGAGGCAGAGCAGTTATCCTTTAAGTGAGCAAAGTGACTCTTCACAGAAGGACTGATTTTAATAACCCAGTGCAAGACCCCCTTTAAGGTACAGAGTGATTCTGGCACATCAGTTAAGTGTTACACAAAACAGACGTGAGTGTTCAAAATCAAAGGCGGTTTTCATTCATGTGAAAAGGGATCAGCAAGCTGCAAGAAAACTGGGGTGCGTAAAAGTCCCTGGGGCCTCCGTCCACAGCAGGAAAAGCTCAGAGTAGATTGGACCCAGGGGGAAGCAGCCTGGGCCGCCCATAACTCAGAGATAGAAGGCGGCGATCTCCGCACGCGGCCCCTATTTCATGTGCGGGCTCCTGCCTCTGATCTTTGGGCAGCTGCCTAATTGCCAATGACTGTTTCTGTGGACATGAGGGTCTGTTAAATGTGTAAGGCCTGCATTTTTCCAGGGGAGACTTTTTCCTTTGCACATAAGCCAAAGATTCTTTCAGACACAAATTCTTTCTTACGCAGGTCATCAGATTCTTGCGTGGGGGACATTAATGTGGAGTTCAATGCACACAGCTGAAAATGAATACATATATATGAATATAAATATATAAAACCTAGTAACTGAGGGTTTCAGGATGCTGGATAGGAAGACCAGCACATTATGGGCATGTCCTGAATTTTTTTCACATGCAAAGATGGCGCTCCTAAGCTAGTATTAGGGTTAGGGTTAAAATACTTGAAGCTGTTTGCTTCCAACAGTGGAAACGGCTTTATTTTCAGTCAACCACACCCTCTGACCCAGTCTCCACTGTAACCAAGGCACATATTTGGGAGTGTCTGAATAGAAGTGAGGGGCAATTTAAACTTACCGCTCCAACCAAGATCAAACCCTTGCTTTATTGGTATTATAGGCTGCTGCGTGAAGGTAACAAATCACACAGCTGAACCAGACTTGATTCAGAAAGAGGAGAGATGTTATTATACAGGAAAGGCAAATAGGTTCCATACAGAAGCCACTTTCAATCAATTATAATGAGAGCTGATATTTATTGAGCACTCATTTATGTGGGTCACATAAACTGAGTATTCTTACCTCATTGATAGCGCAGTTGGTAAAGAATCTACCTGCAATGTAGGAGACCCCGGTTCGATTCCTGGGTCAGGAAGATTCACTGGAGAAGGGATAGGCTATACATTCCAGTATTCTTGGGCTTCCCTTGTGGCTCAACTATAAAGAATCTGCCTGCAATGTGGGAGATCTGGGTTCGATCCCTGGGTTGGGAAGATCCTCTGGAGAAGGGAAAGGCCTACTTGCTCCAGTATTCTGGCCTGGAGAATGTGACCCCTATACAGTCCATGGGGTCACAAAGAGTCGGACACGATTGAGCCACTTTCACTTCATTTTGCAGATGAGGAAATTGAGGCAAAATAATTTGCCCAAGATCATTCAGCTAGTAGGTGGTGAGCCAGGATTTGAAGGTGGGCAGTGTGAATGCAGCATCCTAGCTCCCAACCATGGTCCTGGCCTACCAACTGGTGGGGGCTGGCGGTCTGAGCTCCGTAGGTCTGAGGCCGAATTCAGGTTTAAGCAGGGTGGACTGCCATGATTAATTAGAGAGCTGCCAAAGGGATGCAGACACAGAAAAGAAGCACATGGGTGGTACTGGCATCCCTGATTTTATTGAAAAGAGAAAGGTCTTACAACATCTGTGCAATCAGAACCATGGCTGTCTCAATCTCTGCAAATATTCACTCCTAGATTTTTGTAACATCTGACACTGAGGAAGGTAATCAGAGTAACTCTCCTGGTAGGGAGAGCAGGTAATAGATCACAAAGAGCCTCGTGTTTCATTTTCTGGCCTGACGTTGATAAATTTCAGTTTCTGAAAGATTGGAGACCTACATGGGACACGCAAGACCCAGAGTAACAATGAAGGAAAATTTCTAGGAACTCAGAAAGACAGCTGCTGCTGCTGAGATTCCAGAGCCCTCGCCCCAGGACTGTCACCTTCCAGTGCAGGTGGGACTCTGGCTTGCTGGGATGGCCAGGACCCCGTTTACTCCCACAGGACTATTCAAAGGAAGGGCAGTCTTTGGCTTTGGAGTAGATGGGGGGCTAAAGAGTCCCTGCCACATGGCAGGCAGATGCAAAGCTGAGGTTTGCCTGGGTAAAAGATGAGAATCAGCACCCATCTTTGACAAAAACAAAAAATAGGCGAAATCTAAAACGTCAGGCTGCGGGCAGATGTGAATAGAAATGTAGATTATAACTAATCTTATTTTTTTTAGTATCTGTAACATTATCAGCAGATACATAAAAGCACATTTTACAATAGGAATGAAACAATTAATGACCAACATGATTGACGTGTTTTATCTGATGTCATTTACGACGGGTACATTGGAGACAAGACAAGGGCTTTGTGGTTCGGGTTAACATTTGTTAGTATAGTCACTCCATTTTCCAGAGGCATATGAGCTGCCTGTCTGAGGGCCAAGCCATACAACTGCGGTCTGAAACTGTTTTCGTCTGCTTTGTCATGTAAACTGCTTTCATCTGCCCTGTCTGGAGACATGCTTGATCATCAAGACTAGGGGGAAGCTACTGGCATCTAGTGGGTAGAAGCCTGAGGTGCTGCTCAATGCCCTCCAGGGCACAGGTCAGCACCGCACCCCCCTCCCCACACACAAAATTATTTGGTTCAAAATGTCAGTAGTGCTGAGGTTGAGAAACTGATCTAGTTTGATGTTTACACATATGGGGAGAGGAAAGCTAACCTCTATTGAATGTTTACCGGGGCGGGGTTGGGGGGCGGAGGGATTTCCTTGGTGGCTCAGGAGGTAAAGAATTTGCCCACGATGCAGGAGACCCAGGTTCGATCCTTGGGTCAGGAAGATCTCCAGGAGAAGGGAATGGTTACCCACTCCAGTATTCTTACCTGGAGAATTCCATGGACAGAGAAGCCTGGCGGGCTATACAGTCCATGGGGGTCACAAAAAGTAGTAGGACATGACTAAGTGACTAACCCTTTCACTTTCAGGTGCTGTTCACTTGAATTAACCCATCTCACCCCAAACCTGTGCGGTAGCCACTATTCTCACTCCTGAACCAAGCCCAGGTCGGGTGGAGGAGGCAGGCAGGCAGGTAGATTACTCTATGAGACAGATGGGAAGCGCAGGGCAGGGCGTCACCTCTGCTGGGCTCACACGCATAGTGCAGGAAGGGCAGAGTGTTCTGCTTGCTCTCTCCCTCCTTACTGGTAACACCACTGCCGATGCCTGTTCAGGCAGGAGCTCCAAGGTCACTAGTGGCTCTGGTGTTCCCTCACCCAAGCCTTACAGGTTCAGCACCTGGAAAGAATAGGAAAATCACAGCTCCAAAATAGCCCTGTGGGGCCCACAGAAGCTGTGGGGCACCCAGCGCATCTCCGCTGACTTTGAGCTTTGCTTTGGGAGAAATGACACTGTGGTACCCCGGGAGCACCTGGACAGTACACTGAAACGCCCAGCAGGGATAGAGACAGAAACTGGAGTATTCTGGAGAGAAAACAGCCACCTTGGACGTGGGTGTGTCTGTGGGGCTGGCAGGCAGATCTGGACTGAGTGGAAAGAAGCTGCAGGAGGAGAAAGGGGAACCTCAGGGCTGGAGAGTCAGAAACCGGTCAGCACAAGAGACAGCAGCATCCTAGGTTGCTCAAGAGTTGTTTTTTCCTGCATAAATCTGGCCTTTAATGAGTAATTTCCTCTCCACCAGCAGGGGGTGGGGGTGGGGCGCAGGAGGGTGGGAAGGGAGGGCTGGAGCCCTGTGGGAGGAGTGGCCCCGCCAATCTGCTTCTTAAGGGGAAGTCACATCACAGGAGAGAGAGTGGGGGGCTAGTTTTCAATGTGTGCCTTCTTTGGCACCCCTAAAACTCCAAAGGCTGGTTCTAAGAGAGGATGTAATCCAAACCTCTTCACACAGCTTGCAACAGTGGGTCTCAACGTTTAGACTGCATTGGAACCACCTAGAGGGCTTTTGGGAGAAGGCAATGGCACCCCACTCCAGTACTCTTGCCTGGAAAATCCCATGGATGGAGGAGCCTGGTGGGCTGCAGTCCATGCGGTCGCTAAGAGTCGGACACGACTGAGCGATTTCACTTTCACTTTTCACTTTCCTGCATTGGAGAAGGAAATGGCAACCCACTCCAGTGTTCTTGCCTGGAGAGTTCCAGGGACGGGGCAGCCTGGTGGGCTGCCGTCTATGGGGTCGCACAGAGTTGGACACGACTGAAGCGACTTCGCAGCAGCAGCAGCAGCAGCAGAGGGCTTTTGTTCATCAATCCATAGACTGCTGTGCATGTGTGCTAAGTCGTTTCAGTCATGTCTGACTCCTTGCAACCCCGTGGACTGTAGTCCGCCAGGCTCCTCTGTCTATGGGATTGTCCAGGCAACAATACTGGAGTGGATTGCCATGCCCTTCTCCAGGTTATCTCCCTGACCCAGGGATCGAACTCGTGTCTCACATCTCCTGTATCAGCAAGCAGGTTCTTTGTCACTAGCCCCACCTGGGAAGCCCCACAGACCTCTGTGTTCCACCCAAATTCCTAACAAGTTCCCAGGTGACATTGATGCCTCTACTGGTCCAGGGACCACACTTTGAGTCAGGCTACCTGCCCCACTCCAAACAGCAGTTATCATTACTTAACCATAAATGGTATTATCATTATTATTATTCCAGTGTCTTCAAAGACAGTGTTAATAGGAGTCCCTATTTAACACGCAGTAAATGTACCTAATCTCCAAACAAACTGTATGAAAAATGCAAATGTAAAC
Organism: Bos indicus x Bos taurus; assembly: GCF_003369695.1. Classification (NCBI taxonomy): domain Eukaryota; kingdom Metazoa; phylum Chordata; class Mammalia; order Artiodactyla; family Bovidae; genus Bos; species Bos indicus x Bos taurus. Next base: position 50,395,840 of record NC_040080.1, read on the forward strand.
GTCACCCCAGCATCTCATACAAAAGATTTTGGATCCATCATCTGTTTTAATTTATTCACGCTACTCCTTGCCTTCATTAACATGGATGATCGGGAGTTACCAGACCTAAAATTTATTATGTATGGAATGAGGTCTATTACCCGGATTTGAAAAACACTTTAAGTCCTCGGACTTTGGTCTGAGATTTTAGACCTGAATAAAGAATGTGAGTTTCAGGTTGTCCTGAGAATGTCTGCCATGATATCCTGATCACAATAAATTTGATTTGCTGCAGCAAATCTCTTAATTGCTTCTGGAGCCCATGTCTGAAATCCAAATTGGTAGCTTGGCTTCAATAACAGAGAGTATATATACTTCTGGATTGCCACCGCTGATTTTCTTCCTCCCGTTTGAAATGGCCTCTTTAAAGGCTTGACAGTAATTTCCCACCAACCTTGGCCCCGTGGGGCTGATGTAGTAAAAGTCCAACTTTTAGTCAGCAAATGAAATAAGCTGTTTTCAAGACACATATGGAGTAAATACGGACGGTAAAGAGGTGCTACTTTTACAGTCACTTTTCTGAACATCCGTCTCACAAAGGAATCACTTACAGGCCTCTGGGAACCTGGCTGCTCTATCCTCAGCCGGGCGAGCTGCGGATGGGCTCAGCCACCAGCCCTCCTGTGCTCCCTCTCATGTGACTCATTACCGCAAATGAAGGTGTTGGCCCCAAACGCTCTGAAGCAGCTGAAAACTATCCTAATATATAGCACCCAATCAAGCCCCTCTCCGCCTTGACTAGACTCTCCGCACATGGAAGTGTTTTGAGATCTGGTTCTGTGGGCTCCCACGCCGACGACAGGCCTCACTTTGATGTCAGCGATAAAATGGTTGTTTCATGGAAGTGTGTTCTTTAATCCCACCACCCTCCTTCCCCCTCATCACCGTGAACCAGGGCAGCTTTCACAAACAGCTTTGGTAGAACCCTCCAGTCTCTGCCCTTGGCCCTGGTTCCTATACTCTTTCTTCCAAAGGAAAGCAGGGGCTTACTTTTCCTGACCCTTTCCTGATGAGGCCAGTCCTGGCAGCGGTGCAAGGGAGGAGTCTGAACACTCTCACTGTGTGCCTGTCACGCGCCAGGCACTGTGCTGAGTCATTTAGACATATTATCTCATTTAACCTTGAAAAGGGGCCCTGGCTGTCAGTTTTGTTACTTTTTCCCATTTTGAAAATGGATAAACTAAAGCAAAGATAACATATGATAGCTGGGGTGACAAAGCCATTGGATGAAGAGGCTGAACAACAGGTTTAGAATCTGTGTTCTTTTTAAAAACTTAACTTGTTGAAGTATAATGTGTATTCAGAAAAGTGAAAAATCCTGTGTATGTAGCTCAGTGTATGTTCATAAACACCCATATAACCAACTTAGGTACAAAAAAAAAAAAAAAATACAGCCAGCACCCTAGAAGCCCCTTGTACTACATAGTCACCAGCCACCCCACTCAGCACAGGAACTGTTATCAAGATTTCTTAGATCATACGTTAGTTTTGCTTATTTTTGAATTTAAATGGAATCAATACAGTATGTATTCTTTTGTATTTAGCTTTTTTTTTAACCCACTATTACCGCTGTGAGATTATCTGTGATCTGTGTGAGGCTTTTCATCACTATATAGTGTTCCACTTGCAAACATGCTATAACAGATCTATTTCATCATTAATAGTAGTAGTAGTTGTTGCTCAGTCATGTCTGACTCTTTTTTGACCCCGTGGGCTGTAGCCCGCCAGGCTCCTCTGTCCATGGGATTTCGCAGGGCAAGTATACTGGAGTGGGCTGTCATTTCCTTCTATATCACGTTGTTAATAGGCAGGGGTTATTTATAAGTCAGGGCTACTACATCAGTGCTATTAGAAGCATTTCTGCTCCTGCCTACTGATAAGACACACACACACATTTCTGATGGGCACACACATCCAGGAACGGGACTGCTGAGCATGTTCAGCTTTAAAAGACACTGTGAGCAGGCCAGCCAGTGCTGTTAGGAGCTGGCAAATGCCTTGATGGGTATGATGGACTGAACTGTGCCTCTCCAAAATTCCTGTGTTGAAGCCCCAACTCCCAATGTGGCTTTATTTGCAGACAGGGCCTTTAAGGAAGTAATTAACGTTAAATGACGTCACAGGTGTTCTTTGAAACAGAGGAGACCCAGAGCTCACTCATTCTCCTCACACACCCAGAAGAAAGGCCATGTGAGGACACAGTGAGAGGCAGCTGTCTGCAGCCAGGAAGAAACAAGAGTCCGCACCAGAGACCAAACCTGTCAGCACCTTGATCCTGGACTCTGAATCTCCAGAACTGTGAGAAAATAAATGTCTATTGTGTAACCGCCTAGTCTGCGGCATCCAGAGCAGCCTACTACGAGGGGAAAAGTGGTAGAGAAGCTGGGTTCGCCTCAGGAAGCTTGCTTTCTATTTGGGATCTTGGCCTTTCTAGGCCTGTCCTCTTGGCCATACTGAGCCCACAGTTTTGTCTCCCCAGCCCTTGGACTCACCAAAGCTCGGGAAAGGGGTGCAGTCTTGCAGTGGCTTTGGCCTGGCTTTTTAGCCTTTCATCCTTGAGCCAATTTCAGCCTGGCAAAGCCCGGAGGGAAAAAGGCACTTTGAGAGTGGCCTGCAAAAGGTTATTTATCATTCCTGGAAATGGAAATCTAAATGGTCATTTTTTAAAATAAGGAACTTACAAAATAAAGCTGTTGCTGCTGCGGCTGCTAAGTTGCGTCAGTCGTGTCTGACTCTGTGCGACCCCATAGACGGCAGCCCACCAGGCTCCCCCGTCCCTGGGATTCTCCAGGCAAGAACACTGGAGTGGGTTGCCATTTCCTTCTCCAATGCAGGAAAGTGAAAAGTGAAAGTGAAGTCGCTCAGTCGTGTCCGACTCTTTGCAGCTCACCAGGCTCCTCCGTCCATGGGATTTTCCAGGCAAGAGTACTGGAGTGGGGTGCCATTGCCTTCTCCGAAATAAAGCTGTAGTGGAGCTCATATCAATTCTGGGTTCTTTTCATCAAAATATTATTCAGTCAACTAGTTACTCAAATGGCGTATCTGCTGGTTTTTGAAATTACCAACCCGACACAATTTTTTGCTCTAAGGAGGTCTCAGTTTGGAACCCACACTTTCTAGATCTTTGTTAACTTGGAGAACTGGGAACTTCCTAGCCAAATTCCCTTCAGAACTGACTGAACTGTTTTTGAAAAAAGAAGTTTAAGAATTCAAATACTCAGTGGCACTTGAATTAAAAAAAAAAACAAAAAACTGTCACATTTAGTGACTGAAAAATAGAATCCTGTGGATGATGGTCAGAGTTGCACAATGTGAATGTACTTAGTGCCCCAGAACTGTACAGGTATTGGTTAAAATAGCACATAAAATATAAATAAATAAATAGCACATAAAATAGCACAATAAAAAAATTTCAAAAAAAAACCCCAGAAAAATAAGAATCCTGGATGCAACCCAAAGTGAGCCCTCCAAACCAGGAACCCTGGTCTCCAGGCCCCTACTGTTCCCCATCAGTGGTGGGGTGCAGGGTGAGTCAGCCACTTGGAGCTTCAGCTTCTTGGGCTGTTTCGGAAACTTCAGAGCACAGCTAACCCTCAGCACTGCTGGGTTAAGCCTCAGCACTGGTTGACGGGCAGTGTCCCATGACTAGTGGCATCTGGTCTCCCCCACTGGGCTCTGAGCCCCTTGGGGCAGCAGTCGTGTCCTGCCCCTTCTATCCTCAGTACAGGGTCTCACAACGGGAATGTGATGAAGCCCCCGTGCCAGCACTCTGCATGCTGGCAGCTCCTCCCAGGGGTCACTGTCATGGCATGCCTCACAGGGCTGGGCTACGGCATCTTTAGCAGAGTTGATAATGAGTTGTCATGTAGCAGGAAATAGTCAAAAGTTACCGTACAAAGCTCCTTATACGGCCCACGAAATGCAGGACATCCACATCCCATCTAGTAGAGTCATCTTCAGGCACCAACACTCTTGAGAACAACAAAGCCAGATGCAAAGAAGGAACCACCAGCTGAAGCAAGAGATCTGGGTGTGCAAACCCCTCTGCCTTTGTAAATCCTACCCGTCCCTGAAGGGAACAGAGACATGTGGAGACAGCTGGAGAAGGTCTGCTCCCCAGCAGTCCATCCTGAGAAACCTCAGGACCTGAGTGAGACTGTTGAGGTTGGCTTCCCATATCAGTGACTAGCCTGGCTCCCTCTTTCAGAGGTCCCAGCACAGTAGCTTGGTAAAGCCTCTGAACAAGTCTGTGGTAGTTTAACGTGGATACACTCTGTTTCTCAACCTTATTTGACACTGGACCTTGATTCTAGAACACCTATTAATATTCCGTGGCACAAGGTGAATGTGACACGCTGGGGACCTGGCCTTAGACCATTACTCAAAGGTTTTCTGACTTACAAATAATCCCTAACACAAATATTTATCTGGCTTCAGGGCAGAGCAATTAAGAACAACCTATTATAGAATCGGATGAAGAGTGCTGTCCGATTAAAAGCCAAATGAACAGCTAAACATCCTGGCAGGAATGGAAGGGATGGAAAACTTAACAAAGCATCCATGGAATTATTTTCAGATACTCAACAAATGTTACTGCATATGATCATGGCGGTTCAGAAGAGTAGCAGTTAGTCCTTAAGACAAGGTGACATCCTTGGTAAACTTAAGAGTACCTTAGGAAGACATTTATTAATAGAATTAATAAGTTGGGTGTATAAAGACAAGATTCAATTGTAGGGAAAATTTATCCCCTCACTGCACCGGACAAGAAAGACCCCGCTTATCCTCTCAGCTTCCTGCTGTTGTTTTCCTATAGACACAGCTCAGAACAGACTCCCAGACAAAGTAGTCAGCCAACTCAAACAGATTCTTCCTGTTTCCTAAGAATCTTGAGTTTTCTTTGACCCTAAACATTATTTTCTTAAGGAGGAAGGTCTTTCTAATGAGTAAATTTCAAGATACCAGGCCATAAATAAAAGCTTATCCTTTAGTTCACATCCACTTGTGAATCAAATTTGGTACATGGACAAGAGACTTCACTCGAGTCTGTATCATTGGCACCTCTCCCGTGGCATGAGGCTCGTTGATGGAGGTTGCTCAGCCAAGTCTCCCAACGTATAAAAAGCCTCTCCATCAATTATGTGGTTTGTTTTTTTTGAGAGAGAGAACAATTCAAAGGATGTGTGAACACCCCAGAGTAGAGGTGGTCCTCATCTCTTCCGCTTTCCACTGCGTCGGACATACCGACCGTTCTTTTTAAAGAACCATCCGCCATCCTTACTCGTTGTACTTGGACAGTTTCAGTCTGGGGATGATGTTCATGGACTGCAGTTCCTGGAAGAGCAGCTTGCAGGCATACGGGATGCGCAGGGAGGACACGTGGCAGGACGACTTGCAGAAGTGGCACCTGAAACCAAGTCAGCTGTGTTAGAGGGACAGCAACTCGGGGGCGGAGGCAGCTCGAAGGAAGGGAAGATGCGCTCTGCCCATTCCACGACCATCCTATTGAATTCCCTCATTTCCTAGTCCTCGTGTTCATTCACACTATCAAATAAGTATGTATGAAAGTGAAAGTGAGTCACTCAGTGGTGTCCGACTCTCTGTGACCCCATGGACTATAGCCCGCCAGGCTCCTCTATCCATCAAATTCTCTGGGCAAGAATACTAGGGTGGGTTGCCATTTCCTTCTTCAAATATGTATGTGTACACCCGTGGAATAAAAAGAAGCATCCAAGGCAGGAAAAGAAAAAAACAAACCAAATACCACTCCCCCAGTTTTAAAAGCACGTACTTTTAATCAGTTGCATCCACACTTCTAGACCTTTCTCTTTAAAATGCAAAATATCTGCCTATACACTTGTTTTGAATGAGGCCCAGAAATCTGAACTATCTGAAAGTTACTCAGATTTAGTCTTTGTTGTTGAAAGAATTTCAAAACAATTTAGTCCCTATCCCTGTAGTTGAAAAGCTACTACTGCTCTATACAATTCTAGACAAGATGCTCAATTTGCTTTCTGTCACTGAAATGCTTGAAGTGTGATGGGCAAGAGAAGACTTTCATACAGGAAGGTGGTGTCAGTCACATGCTACTTATTTTTCCAGTGCTCTTCAAGCATAGATATTTCCCTTAGTCCTGGAGGCCACTGCGCTCACAATGCACTGATTCCTGTGTGTGTTCATGTATTCCCACTTTATCCTCACAACAGCACCTGCTCCGAGCCAACGTATCTGCTCTTTCAATTAGTTTTCTTTTCTCTTCCTTCAGGAAAAGCCAGTGAACTGAACCTAGATCTTAATCAATGGCTACAACGGAAGAAGGGTCCCAGGAGAGAAGCTGAGTTATTCTCTTAGGTTTCAGACCAAAACAGGACCTCACCCTGTATCTCAAGGGTCTGGGGTACCGGGGACAATAGATTTCCAGTATATATCCTGAAACTTAACAGGTAGAAAACTGGATCCTCCCAGCTAACAGGGTGCAAAATGAATGTAGGAGGGACAGCAACCATGGCTTAGAAGAGTCAGTGCTGACTGGGGGCTGGAGGGAGATTCCTTAGTGATGGAGATTCCTTAGTGATGGGCAGAACAGAGCAGTAAGACAACGTGTGTTAAACATATAGAGGTGTGTGTCATTTCACTGAGTAAGCACGAAAGTGGCACAAGAATGTTCATGGTCAAACTGGTTATAACGGCATAAAGCTAGAACTCACATGTCCAATAAATTACTGGTTCTGTGATTACAGGACATTTATGCAGAAGAACCCTGTGCAGCCAGACCCAGATTAGTGAAATGTAAAGGTGATCAGGACACAGTGTGGAGTGAAAAAGCAGTCTACTCAACAGTGTGATTACATGGGGGGGTTCTCAGATGGGTTTCAGTAAATGTATGAAGCTTTCAAAATCATCTGTAACCAGATTTTCTGGTGTATATAATTTTCTTTTTATGCTATTATCAGAATCTCAAAGGGGTTCATGATTTAAAGTAAAAAAGGGTACAGACTATTTGGAGAAGGAAATGGCAACCCACTCCAGTGTTCTTGCCTAGTGGGCTACAGTCCATGAGTTGGACATGACTTAGCAACTAAACCACAGAACAACTGGCAAACAGAAATGTCCCCAAAGGGTCACTAAAATGTTGACAGTGGTCATCTGTGGGTGGCAGGAATTTGTATTGTCACAAACGTGACAATTTTTTCTATATATATGTATTTTTTACAAAAGAATATAATAAAAATATTCAGGGGTCATTTTTGCCATCAGTAAAATAAAGCTTTATTAATTTTAGAAAAGCATTAAGGCTGAGAATTTGAACAAGATGGTGGGTGACTATGCAGATATGAACTTTACAAGGAGAGGTGGAGGGAAAAAGGACAAGCCACGATGGACCCATGCCCGGGTCCCCACCAGGGGACCTGCAGAGACCTTAACAAGCACTGTGGAGATCTGAGTCCATCAACACTAATAATAGGAACATTATGGATGACTTTTTCCTAAAAGACTACCTAAAGACCTCCTTAATGCATTACAGTTTATGAATTATGTTTTTAAATGTGCCTGGGTTGATCTAATTTATTCAGGAATCATGTTCATGCTTTAACTAAACTGGAGAAATGGATTTAACTGGGGGAATGTCTTGCTGATTCTCCTGACCAGTACATTATCCTGTGACTTCAATCCAAGCTCATCTGTTTAAAGTTTCCATATGTGCTGATTCATAATCCAGAAAGTCCACTAATCTTCTCTATTAATTAAATATTTCTCATCATTTAAGATGTTCCAGTGCATACATACATGCATAAATATATACAGATAAAACATACACATATATACAGATAAAACACACATAAATAAAAATATATAATGTTTTACCCTATTTCTGAAAGAGTTCCAAAGGAAGAGACTTGACCCAAACAACAAGAAACAACTGATTTTTTAAGGCGAAGGCAGTGGAAGGAGGCTGTGGCTTCACATGAGGAATGACTGTCCAGTAAAATATCCTCTACGAGCTAATTATCCGAATAGGGATTTTCTTTTCTCGGCAGTTTTCCTCTCTTTTGTGACTTGCGCCCTCCGTGTCTTCTGCAGAACAACAGTCTTGCTGTAAACATCCCCATAGCAATGCCTTACTAATGTGCAAATCACTGACAAAAGGCCAGTTTCAAGGTTCTGAACTGCTCTAATTACTCAGCCTCCATTGTGCTGTTCATTAAAGAGCGACTTCCTCCAACAAATGCCCCGTGCTCCCTCCCACACAACCCAGCGCGCCTGATCAGGTAAGGACGGGAAAATGACAGCATCATTAGGCCCCTCTGCTAGGAAGCAGCGCAAGGAGGGTGCCAGACTCCCAGAGTGGGTGAGGATTTTATTTTTTTCTGTTGGACACAAGGGTTGAGTGGTCTGTAAGCAGGCTACTCAAAATCAGACCTACGCATATCTATGTCTGTTTAATTACAGTAAAGACCCTTAAACTGTATAACCTGAGTTAGTCCTCTTTCAAGGGATTTCAAATACAATACACATTGAACACATGAGCTTCAAAATCAGGCACTGCCATCAAACAAACGATCAGCAGCAAAGGAGATGAGAATTTAACAGAAGAACGAGGATATCAGCCACAGTTTATGTGAGTTTCCCCGAGTATTCAGCGGAAGACAGGGGAAGGTTTTCGAAGTATGTGAATGAAGCTCATCTACTGCTTCCGTTCTTTTTTGCTCTTTCTCTTCCCTGTCACACACACACTCTCTTTCTTCTTTGAGTGGGAGGCACAGGAGGGAATGTGGGGAGAATGGAGAAGAAAAGGAAACTCTGAAGTCTCATGATCCCTGTTCTTAATAAAATGATTCCTCTGCACCATCTTTTCAAAATAAATTACTTTGAGATCCTTGCGCCAGAGGATGGCTGTCTACGAGCCAGGAGGTAGGCCTTCTCCAGACAGCACATCTGCTGATACCTTGATCTTAAACTTCCCTGCCTCCATATATATGAGAAATACGTGCTTGTAGTTTAAGCTTATAAAAAAAAAATCCTTGCACCAAATTAGAAGACTTAAGCATAGTAAAACTAGTTCCAGGCATCTTGCTATTACACATTTTGTTGGTGTGTTACACAGCCAGAACAATAAAAAGCAAACTCAATATGCATTTCAAAAGACAAACAGACATCTCAGAATTGAAACACCCCCTCCCATGTCACTGATAAAGCAATGCCCAGGCTTATGCTTAGAATACTGTCGCCTCCTCTCTGCCATCGTGTGAAAGGAACAAAGTGCAAACAGCCACCTCTTGTGTTGGGTTTTTAATATGAAATGATTTCTTCACAGATAAGAAGAAACAGACGACTCCTTCTCAACTATTTTACACCAAAAAAAAAAAAAATCATTAACTGGCTAAAGGGTTTTGTCGTGAACTAGCAAGGTATATACACTGTGTTCAAAGAAGTTCACTCATTCCAACTCTTGATTTGCTTTCATTCACCAAGAAACTGGCAGCGACAGATGGCAAAAAGTTGGGGTTCTCTCTGGAAGGAGGCTCTGAAGGGGGACTCAGTGGGGGAAGGGGCTCTGCGAGGGTGGGTGAGGGAGTTGAGGCTATTTCCTGTCCCACAGCATCTGCCTTATACCCTGCTAGACCTCATCTCTGGCAGAAGAGTGAGTAAACACCAGGGAACTGCTGGTTCTCCTGCCTGCAGGGGTATTTCAGGGCTCTGGATCATGACTAACCTAAGGAGAGCAGCTGCTCTTCAGTGGTGGAGTAGAACCAGTATAAGGAGGAAAACAAGCACAAACAAAAAATACGGAGTATCATCTTTTAACTGGCCTGTGTACTGAACTCAACACAGAAATTACAAAGTTTATGAATTATGCAATTTATCTATGGATAATCCTAAGCAATTATATTTGATTTAGCATCAAAAAGGTCCCAGGCTGGAGAAGTAGAGGTGGAGTTAGAATGAGCTAGAAGACAAGCTCCCTGTGAGCAGCCATTCATCTGTCCTATTTACCACTATAACTCTGGGGCCTAGAACAGTGTCTGGCATGTAGCTGATTCTTACTCAACGTTTGTTGAGTGAAAAACCGAGACAGACGTGGTCTCTGACTTCAGGGAATTCACAGGCCAAATGTAAAGCAGAGAGGGTACAGACAAGGTCCAGGCTCTGCCACCAATTTGCTATAAGAGCTGGGGCAACGTACCTGGTTCTTTGGGTTTGAGGTTAAACAAGGGCATTTGACACGGTCTTCTATTGAAGGATACTAGTTAAAATATGCTATAATTCTGAATCTGCTAGTATTTACAGATGAATAGTATTATAAAAACAGAGAAGGCGATGGCACCCCACTCTAGTACTCTTGCCTGGAAAATCCCATGGATGGAGGAGACTGGTGGGCTGTAGTCCATGGGGTCGCTAAGAGTCGGACACCACTGAGCGACTTCATTTTCACTTTCTTGCATTGGAGAAGGAAATGGCAACTCACTCCAGTGTTCTTGCCTGTAGAATCGTGGGGACGGGGGAGCCTGGTGGGCTGCCGTCTATGGGGTTGCACAGAGTCGGACACGACTGATTTAGCAGTAGCAGCAGCAGTGTTATAAAAGGTACTTGAGATAACATTAAAAAGAAGACAAAGTCTCCTTGGGAGTTTAAACTGTAGTGGTCATAGAGAGCAGAACATTAGGCAGACAAACTAAGCATGTACATACAGAATCCTGAATTCCGGAATGCCTGGATAGGGAAGGCTGCAGAATATGTGGGGAAGATGCAGGGTGAAACACTGAGCTGTGATTTAAGAGGCAAGGGATGCGGTGCGAGAGACATGTGGTATCCACTTACCAGCCAGAGTACCCCAGAAGTCCGCATTGCCCACAGACATCAACCTCAAAGGCGTCACTTGAAATCATTAGTCTCTCTAGTAAAAGCATACTGGCTCCATAACCGATTAAACAATCACGTTCCATTTCTCCAAGACGCAAACCACCATCGCGAGATCGACCTTCAGTGGGCTGCCTTTGGAACAAGTCAGACAAATGTGTTTGTACTAAACAAAGAGGCAGCATCACATGCTGGCTAAAAGCACAGGCTACAGAGCAGGGCTCACCTGGATTCAAACTGCTTCTATTTTTTAAAATTAATTTCCTATTGGTGTATAGTTGCTTTATAGTGTTGTGTTAGTTTCTGCTGTACAGCAAAGTGAATCAGCTATATATATACCTATATCCACTTGTTTTCGGATTTCCTTCCCAGTTAGGTCACTACAGATCACTGAATAGAGATCCTTGTGTGATACAGTAGGTTCTCATTAGTTATCTATTTTATACAATCCCAATCTCCCAATTCATCCCACCCTCTCCTTCCTTGGTATCCATAAATTTGTTCTCTACATCTATGACTCTGTTTCTGCTTTGTAAATAAGCCCATCTATACCATTTTTCTAGATTCTACATGTAAGTGATATTGTATGGTATTTGTCAAACTGCTTGTAGACAGTGACCAAAAGCATGCTGCTCAGCCTCTCAGTCTCATTTGTAAAAATGCATGTAAGACAATCTAGCCCAAAGAGCCTTCAATAAGAGACGTAACCTGAGTGGCTGCTAATATTATTATTCGATGGAAATAATAATTACACAAGCTTCTGTGATATAACAGTTAAGTTAAAATATAATCACATAAAACAGCAGTGTTAGCATTACTATCGCCATCACTATCATCATTATCAGCACCGTATAGTCGTTAAATCAGGGGAGAAAGTCTTTTGAGTATTTTCAAAGATGTCTCAGTTCTCTGTTATTTAAAAATAGAAAAACTGAGCAGAACACACTATGGAAGAAACCTGGGTCCCCAATAGCTACGGCCAGGGCTCCAGAGAGGAGCTTTACTACCAAGATATAAATTAAACATGGGAAGAAGCAGAGAGAGTTTTCTATAAAACTTGGAATAGATCAGGAATCCCCCGGAAGGATGGAGTTCTGAGCCAGATGGGAGGTTCCCCAGAGACTGGGAAGGTTCTGTGTGTCCCACTCAGGCCGTTCCTTCTTGTGTGAGAACTGGCCCCCTAAATGGACTTCCTGTGGTTTACGTATCTGCTGGGCTTGAGAATACTTTAAAAGGTTAGGGACCCAAGCCCCAACTGGTACAGGATAAATGACTTTGTTAGGAGACTACTGGCAAGACCTTCCATGGGTTTGCTTACCTAAGAACTGATTTTCAATTGGTGGCTATTTTCTCACTTTAATCAGACATGTGAATTTTGTTGATGCCTACTTAACACCCTAAATTTTGACATCTGCCTACTGCTACATCCGAGAAATGCAACGTGGACTTGACTACATTATAAATGCTCTTCTCTTACCTGGTAAGGACAGCTCGTGGTCCCCGGGCCCGGGCATGCATCTTATCAAGCACCATGTGTTTCAGTTTCTGATAGTACACAGGGCCAAAATAGATGTACGCTTCCAAGGGCTCACTGCAAGAAAGGCCAGAGTTTTAGGTTAAGGACCTAAGTCTGGGCTCACAAGAGACAACCTTTTTTAGGAATCATCACTGGCAGGTCCTAATCTGTTTTTTGAATGAGTTTATGACTGAATGAATGGGCAAGAGAGTGCCTTTCAGACTGCAGTAAACAAAATGCTAGAACTGAAAATATACAAGTACCACAGATGCAATAAAAGATATACTGTTTGATTAGAAATAAAAATTTATGAACACTGTGTGCATGTATCTCTTCAAATTAGGGTTTTTGGTTTTTTGGATATACAACCTGGAATGGAATTCCTGAGTCATATGGTAGTTTTTATTTTTTGCTTTTTCAGAAATCTCCATACTGTTTTCACAGTGGCTGCACCAATTTACATTCCCACCAACAGTGTACAAGGGCTCCCTTTTCTCCACATCCTCTCCAACATTTGTTATTTTTGTTCTTTTTGATGATAGCCATTCTGACAGGTGTGAGGTGGTATCTCATTGTGGTTTTGATCTGCATTTCCGATAACTAGCAATGCTGAATATCTTTTCATGTGCCTGTTGGCCATCTGCATGTCCTCTTTGGAGAAAGTCTATTCAGTTCTTCTATCCAGTTCTTAATTAGGTTGTTTTTTTTAATGTTGAGCCATATGAGCTGTTTTTATGTATTGGATATTAACCCCATCCACTTTTCAGTCTTATCATTTGCAAATATCTTCTCCCATGCATTAGATTATCTTTTTGTTTTATTGATGTTGCTTTTGCTGTGCAAAAGCTTTTCAGTTTAATTAGGTCCTATTTGCTTATTTTTGCTTTTGTATCCTTTGCTTTAGGAGATGGATAGAAAAAATATTGCTGCAATTTATGTCAAAGAGTATTCTGCCTATGTTTTTTTCTTGAAGTTTTATAGTATCTAGTCCTGCATTTCAGTCTTTCATCCATTTTAAGTTTGTTTTTGTGTATGGTGTTAGAGTTTGTTCTAATTTCATTCTTTTACATGTAGCTGTCCAGTTTTCCCAGCACCACGTATTGAAAAGACTGTCTTTTCTCCACCATATATTCTTGACTCCTTTGTCACAGATTAATTAACCATAGTGTGTGGGCTTATTTCTGGGATTTCTATCCTGTTCCATTGATCTGTTTGTTTTTATGCCAGTACCATCCTGTTTTGATTACTATAGCTTTGTAGTACAGTCTTAAGTTAGGGAGAGTGATTCCTCCAGCTCTACTCTTCTTTCTCAAGATTGTTTTGGCTCTTTGGGGTCTTTTGTGTTTCCATACAACATTTAAAAATTATTTACAATCACCAAGGTATGGAAGCAATCTTAAGTGTCCATCAACAGATGAGTGGATAAAGAAGATGTGGTATATCTATATGATGGAACGCTACTCAGGCATAAAGAAGAATGACATTTTGCCATTTGCAGCAACACAGGTGAACTTGCAGGGACTTATGCTAAGTGAAAAAGCCAGAGAAAGTCTAATACCATATGATGTCACTTATATGTGGAATCTAAAAATTATAGCAAATTAGTAAATAAAACAAAAAAGAACCAGACTCATAAAGAACGAACTACTGGTTACCAGTGGGGAAAGGGAAGCAAAAGGGGCAGTATAGGGGTAGGAGAAAAAGGGTTATTATGGGATTATATGAAACCATGTGCGAAACTTTTGAAAATATAAAGCACTATAAAATGAAGTCTTTCATTCAATTAAAAAGAATAGTGAAAAAAATGTAAACAGGTTGTGAAAGAGTGTATATAGGACAACCCCTCTTTCACGGTTGCCACCCTTGTCAAGTCACCTTCCTTTCTTGCCTGGACCACTGCAGACAATCCTCTGATCTGTCTCTCTGCTTCTACTCTTATCTCTTAATAATCTATTCTTTACACAATAAGCCAGAGTGATTCCTTCTAAAACAGAGCTCACAGCAGGTCATTCTTCTGCTCTAAATTCCCAGTGGTTTCCCATTACATTCAGAATCTGTATCACCCAAACTGTGTATCATGGCCACAAGGTCTAACACAAGCTGGTTCCTGTCCACCTGACTCATTTTCTACTCCCTCTCCCCACCATGCAACTCTACTTCAGCAACACTGGCTTCTTTACTGCTCCTCAAATGTAGCATACCTGTCTGCTTCAGGGCCTTTGCACTCACTGTCCCCTCTGCGTGAAACATTCTTCACCAGGTACTCATGTGGCTCTGTCAAATATGCCACCTCTTCAGAGAGATGCACCCTGATGGGGTCCTCCTTGCACCCCAGCATCACAGTGCCAGGGCACTGTCTCAGCTCTCACCTAGGTTATATTTTGTCCAGAGTATTTGTCACTGTTTGGTATTAAAATATACATTTGTTATTTCTCTGATTATCGCCTCTTTTCCCCAGGAGAAGTAAACTCTGCAGGATAAGCACTTCATCTCTTTGCCACTGTGGTCCCTGCACTAATGACTCTGCCTGGCACACAACTGGTACTTGGTCAACATCTGTCACATGGCTGACTCATGAGCCTTTAGAAAAGGTGTACTAAGAGTTTCAAAAGAGAGTGAATATTTAAATGCTTTGACAGTAGAAAGCTTTTTTCTTCAGTTTGGAGCAAGAGCAGCCAGAAAGACGCCTTTAAAAACATGTTTAACTGCCCCAGAACTTCTTCCTCAAAAGAAAGGAAGCATCTAGTATGTTCTATCTAACTCATGACTTAATCCATAACTCAGTCCAGGGAGGGAGAGACTGTCTTCCCTCTGTTTAAGATGAAGAAATAGGCACAGAGGGCTAAATAAGAGCTGGTGAGTGGTACAGTGACTCAAATCCAGGGCTTTCCCTACTAAGTAAATTTTGGGCCACAGCCTGATGCAAGAGTGGAAAGAGCAAAGAAAACAAAAGACACAGCAGAGAGGACACAAAAGCACCTGCCCCTGCTTGCGTGGTACACATCTTACAGTGCTTTCAGCACCACTAGCAAAGACTTTTGCATCTATCAAGCCATTCTGCTGGCTTAAGTACAGCCAGACTCTTGGAAGACACAGTAGAGTGAAAGGCTCAATGGACAGGGTGTCAGGAGACACTATTCTCACCCTAGGCCGGTCACAAAGTAATTGCATGATCTCTCTATCTCAGTTTTCTTATTTGTACAAGGGGGTCACAATGACCCCCTTTCTTTCCAGCTTTTAATAATAAATGATTCTATTTCTCCACTGTATGGCTCTTCATGGTAGAATTTCTGGAACTCTGTCACCTAATGCCATTCTATCATTAACTGAATAAAGCCATATGCAATTTTTCCTCTTAACTATGCTCAGAAATACGACAAGAGATGAAAGCTGGTGGGTGAATATGTTTGTAAGTCCTGTGTGGAACTTTCAACTAACAAGCTAAAACAGTGTTTCTCAAACTTTGCCACTGAGATGAATGGCTTGGCTGGAGGCACTGGAGAAGGTGGTGTAGACATAGTCTACAGTTTTGTTCACAGGAAGCAGGGCACAACCCATTCAAATCTTCCAGTAAAATTATGTTCAGAAGGTCCGCCAAATTGAGTTACCAGTTCTGCACACCTTCTGGTCAACTACTGCGTTATTTCTGGATGAGAAGCAAAGCGTAAAACGATCAGTTGAGCAATGACAACTTTTCTTTTGAAATGGACCTTAGCTATTTCACTGAATCATTTTTGAAATGGACCACCACTTTTTTCCTGTAATGTGATTTTCTATAATATCTCAACCATGATACACCTAAAGAAATTCACATTATTACAGTCTGGGTAGATCATTTGAGAAAGTAATCTCTATCTTTTAATGTCTAGTAACAAATCTCAATGGTCAGATGCACAGGTCAGGGACCATGTCTATTCTGTTCACTGTTATATACTTAGGTGTTTAACACGCTGTTGGAGAATCAATGTGCAAACATTAGGCCTCAGGCTATCTGTCAGAGCACAAAATACCTGAAATTCATCATAGAAGTACAGAGAAAGGTCAACAGTTAAGAGACTTTGTATTATACACAATTGATGTGTTGTTTAAAAGTTGTGTAGTAATCCTAATAAGATCTTTTCTACTTTTTAAATGAGAACCTCCTCAGCAAAACAGAATTCCTGAATTTATCAGTTTTTTAATTAAAAAAAATTATTTATTTGTTTATATTTTTGGCTGTGCTGGATCTGTGTTGCTATGTAGGCTTTTCTCTAGTTGCAGCAAGCAGGTAGGGGCTACTCTTTCCTACAGTGGGCAGGCTTCTCTCATTGCAGAGCACAGGCTCTAGGTGCACAGGCTTCAGTAACTGCGGCGCGAGGGCTCAGCAGCTGCAGCTTCCGGGACCTAGAGCACAGGCTCAATAGTTGTGGCACGTGGGCTTAGTTGCTCCGAGGCATGTGGGGTCTTCCCCGAGCAGGGATCAAATCTGTGTCTCTTGCATTGGCAGGCAAATTCTTTACCACTGAGCCACCCAGGAAGCCCTAGTTTTCTAAATTAAAACTTTTCTTCTCTCCGGTTCCCCAGTTTAACTGAGATATAATTCACATACAACATCAGGAACAGTATACAGAGTGCTGACGTGAGACACACATGTTGTAAAGTCATGACCACCAGAGCTTAGCTGCCACATCCAGCACCAACCTGGATTTTCTTGTTTCAGATTTCTTTAAAAAGTCCAGCTGTATATTTTAAGGGCTCTTAAGTCTTATCAGACTTTTACTTTAATAAAATCATGCTTTTCCTTTAAGATGTCTAAACACACACTCACCCTGTGATGCCAGATGTAACGTAGTCTTTCCCTAAGTAGTTATAACCATGGCGGACGAGGTCCTCACACACATCTTTCACTTTACTGCCTCCAAACGCGGTGCCATAGTGGAATCTGCCATCTAACACGCCGGCCTTGCCTGCCAACAGCTCGATTAGCTTTCCCACCTGCGTGATGTGAACAGATTTAAGTAAGCACCTTCCTGTGGTGCAGGAATTCTGTTGGTTTATTTAGCTCTGGCCTTCCTTCCCCCCAAAGATTATGAGACTATTACTCTTAGTAACAGTGACAAATTAAGAGCAGCAAATATTTACCCTCTCTTACTGTGACCTAAGTTTATGCCTCCAAAACCCCAATGGGATAGATACTATTATCTCCCTCTGTTAGCACACAAGGAAACTGAAGACCAAGGGGTTAAGCGACTTTGAAGTCCCAAGGCTGGTCAGTGGTGGAGCCAGGCTGACCAGTGACAACCACGGAGAGGGAGATGCATTAGGTTTGATATGACGGAGTCTTTTGCTGGGGAGTAATTTCATCACTCAGAAGACTGCCATTGAAGAACAGCCCAGGCCTCTCCACCTCCCCTTGTTAGACCAGCCCACCTGGTCAGGAACCTATTTTTGCTCAACGGCCCTTTCTGAAAATCAGTTTCAGGGTCCCGTCTCTTCCAACTGCCTTGCCCTCTTCCTTAAAAGCAGCGTCTCTGAAAAACGGACTGACCGTCATTCGAGATGGGAAGCCATGGGGGTTCATGATGATGTCCGGACAGATGCCAGAGTCACAGAATGGCATGTCTTCCTGAGGGACGATCAAGCCGCAGACACCTGGGGGAGAGAAGATTTCGGGCCGCGTACAGCCAGTCGGCAGGAAGGAAGAGCACAGAACTGAACCGGGATCTCCTCATTGCCATTTCTATCTCTGGTGCTCTCAAACCTTCTCTGTGGTCTCTATCAGGAATTAACAAAAGCAATTTCTAACTGCCCTGCTAGACAAATGGTTCGAAACAACTGTCCCGGCGGGAAGGCCCTGCAGCCTGCGGACTGGCCTGCTGGCACAACACACAGCGTGCCGTCGGCTGCTGGCCCAGCCTCTCCAGCCACGGAGAGGGGAGAGCAGTCCTGGCCCTGTCAGGAGCCCTGAAGCTGCAGGTCAGCAGCGGCCTCGCTCTGCGTCACCAGCTCCTGATGTGCCGTACCCAGGTCCCAGGAATGCGAGTTCTCTGACCACCAAACACAGAGAGCTGACTGAGCGAGGGGTGTGTTTAAATTGTGGTTTTAAAACCTGGGACAAGGAGTACTTGTGCGTGGCCGATGTGCTGACGGGTCTACCCACTGGCTGCTGAGCCCTTGGCTTGCGGGGCCGGTTTCTGCCCCGGCTCCCCTGGCTTTCCCTAAGCTGCCCTAAGGAATTGTAATTCCTATAGTTGACAGCGCATCAGAAAAGGGACCTCAGATTGAAGTGTGAAGTTAAACAAGAAAATTAAATGCCAAATTATTCTTGGAAGAAAAGGCTAGAGTTAGACATGAAATTCTAAGCATGAAAACAAAACCCCACCAACTCTCTGCACTCTACTGATAGTCTCTTAAATTGGTTGTACTTTATTAATCCCTAAATATTATTCTAATCTGTAGAGTTAAAAATCTAACTTATAAAATCTTACCACTTAAATAATTTTAAATTCCTCTGACTTCTTTGTTGATAGGAGGAATACAAGAGTACAATTTAGACTGCTAACCACAATCTACAAAATTCAGAATTAGAAAGCTAGTGTACAATGGCATTGGGGCAAGAAAAAATGCTTTAATATTTCAAAATATGAAATTTATTTTCCTTTGTACACGAAGCTATCAACCATCTGCATCTATTAAAAAGAAACTGTCCTCAAAGAAACGTTTCTTTCCTCAGTTTGGTTTCTACATAATTACTCAAACTATTTCAAAAGAGATTTTTTTTGGGTGACATGTTATAAACACCAAGACCTGAAATCTAAAGAAAAAGAGCACCATTTATCTATTTGACATCAGTTATCAATATTCAGATTTCCAGTCACTGCCAACAATAATGGTAATTAGGTTTATGAAGCTGAATTCTAGAGCATGTAGGTACTTTACTTGGCTTTTTGGTTGAAACTGTATTGTTTATCATAAAGAACATATGCTTTCCTACATCAAGCATAGAAACAGTCAGTTCACTTGACTGCAAATTCAGCTACAGTGTGTTAGAATTTAAATCAAGCAGAGTCTGTGACTCTCTTTTCTTCTCTCCAAAAATCCATCTTGTCTACACTGAAATTATCCGACAAAACACTGGGGCTACTGGGAAATCTACTCTGAAAGAGATCAAATTGTAAATCTAGGTGCAACCGACAACAACATTGTTTAGCAGTGAACAAAATGTTAAAAACAGCAATTCCTGCAGAGGCCAGTCCCAGGATGTGCTTGGGTGAGAATGTCACTTTGGCTGGTGAGGAGGTGAAGGGCTCGGCTACATCCCTTAAAAACAAAACCGAAGAAAAGCTTCAGCACCCCCTTCCACAGCAGTTCACAGGGGGATGCTGGCGTCGGCTCTAGGGGCAGCTGCCTGTTCGCCTGGTAGGAGAAGGTGGGAGTGAGGAGCAGGAGGTGCAGGAACCCCGGGCGGAAGCTGGACACACTCAGATTGGTGGAGGGTAAAGAAATACATGATTTGCATTCTGTATTCCCAGTCTTAGTGGACACATTTCATCAAGCAAATTTAACTTCATTTTGTGATTAAAATGAAAGCAGTGCTCCCTCCCCTGAAATCTGAATCTCCAACAACTCTGCTTGAGATCTGATTAATATTTGGTAGAGAGCTTCCTTTCTTGGGAAGTTATTTTCTTACCAGCCCTTTTCTGACATTGCAATTTAAAAAAGTATTGGTTATGTAAGTCACTTACAGATTTTTTTTTTTTTTTTTTCATTCCGTAATAGGAACTGCTGGGGCCACATCTGAATCAAGGGCACCTGTAAGCCAAAAATTAAATCTTCGCTAACTTAAAATTACTTTAGGCTCTGAAAACCCTTTTATATGCCAAGATGGTTCCCATAGCAGACAGGCCTGTGTTGTTTGTTTTGTGTGAAAGTGAATGATAAAAGATCCATGAAATCGACACAGAAAGCCAGAACAGCAGAAAGAACTGAGGGCTCTCCATCATTGCGGCTTCTACCCTCTGCTGACTTGTGGAACAATGCGCGCTACACATCCAACTGCAGATCCAACACAGCTGTGCATTTCATTAGATGAAGAGCACTAGTGACGCAAGTAAATAATTAACTTATTCTGGTCCGCTGACTGTGCTTATGAGACCAGTCATAGCTGACAGATTTTAATACGAGTTAACACAAAGAAACCATAATGAGCTTAGGAGTTAAAACAAAATATTTAGACAGGATTTGATGATCTCGAATCTCAAATGAGACAGATGATTTTTTTAAACTTTGTATTTTACTGAATTCATTAGGCGGTGGGGGAGAGAGTTCTCGATCTTAGAACCAGACTTTTCTTTCTTTTTTTTTTTTTTTAAAGGTATTTCTGTTTCAGAATTATTCAAATCTTTAATCAAAGCAGAAAGGTTTTTTTTTTTCCTCTTATTTTTCAAATGAAAAATTAAAACTTTGGCTTCTCCAGGAACAGAGGCATAAAAATCTCCTCCGATATTTACAACTCTTTAAAGTTACTCTCCTTTAATACTAGTTTAAAAATGTAAATGATATGCAGTACGCTTCAGTGTGTTAACACTCTCCTGGATCCTTGAAAAGAGGATGGACTACAAATAAACCATATCTAATGGAAGCTGTTGTGAAACAATTACTGATTCATACCTTAAATGCTTACGCAGCATTTCAGATTTTAAAATAAAATTTCATCCCCTGGCTCATGCTGGTGTCTCAACCCCATTGTTTATAGCACAACTGCCTGGCAGTGAAATACAAATACACTAGTTTAACAGGCCTGGAACACTTAACACACTCACAGGGGCCAAGTGGGAATTAGACCACAGATGACACTACAGAACTTTTAACAGATGGAAACAGACAAGAGGGAGAAACTGGAACACAGAAAGTTAGAGCAGAAAAAGTCTACAGATACCCAGTCAATAAAATATTATTCCATCACCATCCATCTTAACATCAAGTTGTAAAGGTGAAGAACTTAGGGAGTCTCAAGAAGCTACAAGTCCGACTGCCACGCCACACGGCAAAGGCAAGTCTGGGGACCCGCTGTCACGGCTCTCTATGTCACGGTCCAGATAGTGGAGGCTCTTACACCGATTTGTTGTTTCTATTTCTGTGCCTTGCAGAACACCACATAAATCATTTTAAGAACAGGTTTACCCAGCAAAATTCCAGTTAATCTGACAAATCACTCTTAGAAAGTATTTCTAATTATAAACAGCAACTGAGTTGTTCAAAAGTCATTTGTAGATTAAAAAAAAAAAAAAAAACTAGTCTTAATGTAATGGATCCATTTCAATCCAAACGGGGGTGGTGGCAGGGGGGAAAGAAAAGGTAAGAAAGTAAGAAAAAAGATATGGAAAAAATACTAAAGCATTACATTACCACACAGAGACAGAAAAGCAAGTAACAGCTGGCTAAAGACAAAAACTGAAATAACATCTTTAACTTGCTATTTTTGGTGTGACTTTAACGTGCTGAGAACCAACTAGCAAAGGGTTTTTCTCTTGTTGACAGCCTGGTCTCCCCTTAAGATCATATTCTGCTTCACTTTTTAATTTTTAAAAATTTTATGCAGCAAGTCTACCTTCTAAATATAAATACTTTCGGATTAAATTTACCATTTTCAGGTTGCTACATATTTTTACTCTTTCTTTTCTGAGAAAAAAAGAGAGAATCATTTTCCTCTATTAACAGGCTATGTGACAAGTGCTGTGATAGAGGTGGGAATATGAAGAGGTTTAAGACTTGGGTCCACTTCAGAGCTGCCCCGAGCAGAGTAGCCTAACTGAATGCTGACCACGAAAATACCTGGACCGGCTCAGCTCACCGCATTCTAATGCTCTAAGTGATGCAGAGCCGATCCTGCTGAAATAACACCGATCAGAGTCTACACTGCCAACTTTTACTCTCTGTGGGTACTGGTTAGACAAGGCTATTTATTCTGCACAGTTTCATACTCTGAGCACTAAGCAAAGGTGAAATGATGCTGCCATGCTTCTCTATTGGTCACAGTGCAGGAAGAGGCTTGGTGTTCGGGGAAGGTGTGATCACTGCCAAGCCCAGT
This sequence comes from Bos indicus x Bos taurus, assembly GCF_003369695.1. NCBI lineage: Eukaryota > Metazoa > Chordata > Mammalia > Artiodactyla > Bovidae > Bos > Bos indicus x Bos taurus. The sequence continues at coordinate 50,418,324 of NC_040080.1, forward strand.
ATTAATGAGGTTCAGACATGGGGGCAGGGGGAGTGCCATCTATAAAAGGCTCATCACCCCTTGGACGCTGAGACCTGCGGAGGGCGGGGCATCGAGGAAGCAGGAGATCTTACTTTGTCTCTGTGCTATTCAACCGATATTGTTACCTGGCGGGTAAAGCACCGAGTTCCAGGCAGCCTTAGTTGTTTGGTCTTTGGAATGGGAATAATTAGCATCTATCTCAGGAGGAAATTGTATTACAAAAACAGATGAGCTAATGTCTGAGAGGTACTTTCAGGTCCTCAGAGAAAGGCGGCAGCTAAACACAAGGAATTATTATTATATAAGAAACCTAATTACTCTCAGCAGGAAGCAAACTAGCAAGGCAAAGAAGACCAACTTAATGAATGGATGGAAGGGGCAGATGCAGTGGCACTAACTGTGGCTTAAGAGGCTGAAAGGCAGCTCCCTCCACTGGGCCGTGCAGATCATTTCACGCGATCAGGACGGTGTCTCGTAATAACTTAGGACTTCACAGGACCGGGCTGCGGATTTCCAGGGCAGAGTAGCTTACTGCTGATGAATATGGTGCTAAATGGGGCCGAAGAAGCAGCAGGAATGCTTTCAAGTTCGAACTGTTCGTGTTCAATAAGAAGTGTTTCTACTTTGAACAAACTCATCTCGATAAGCCTTTACATATTCAGAAATGTAAATCTCTAAGTCGAAATGGGAAGGCTAACACAGGTGGTTACTCCTTTCTTCCTCTCCCCCTTTCCAGTTATTGAATTAACCTTCTTTTATTCTCCACACCACCACCTTAAATAATCCTGAGGGGGAGGGGAGGAGAAAAAAAAACTGTTGAATCATATTAGCTTTGTTCTGTTGTTGAATCGCTTCCAGATCTATCACATCACTTGCCATATCCCGGTTGACATAATTTTAATTCGGCTCTTCCTTACATGTTAACAGATAAATAATGCATAAGAAAACTTGATTAGCTTTCTTATTAAAACATCACTCTCAATGAGAGGAGGCGCTAGAAGACAATACAGTTTTTACACAGCTTTCCCATGAGCAGTTGAATGGTTTGATGTGATAAATTTGCATAGTCTGAAGCACACAAAGGGCTGATTAATTGAAACCCTTACAATGCTTCTGGAAGCAGCTATTGTAAAACAATAACCATAGGAACTTTACAAAATACACATGGCTGAATGTGTCGAGAGCTTAATAAAATGTGTTGAGGCTACACTATTTGGAAACAGAATTGGAGATTTTTATTCTGGGCCATAAAACACTAAAAACCCTAATTTCAAAGCTTTACTTGGATATTTACTAAAAGGTCAGAGGGTTACTGGCTAGCTACCGAAGACCAAAATTTGTTCTTCAAAAAGCAAATTAAATAAAATCTTCCTGAGGTGTCTATGTGGACAAAAATCACCTTGATTTCAAAGGTTAAAGAGTTGCCAGGATTTCTTTTTGGAAGGAAACTCTGAAGGACTGTCTGGTGTCATATACCTTATCTTGGGGCTCACGCTGTTAACTCCATCAGCCCCCTTCTCCCCTCCCACTGGAGTCTTTCATTCAAAAGGATCAAGCAAAGTAGGGAGCCAAAGACATCCAGACTTTGAAGCTTCAGACTAGCAGAGAGGATTTTAGACGGTTTCAAGTGTTACATGAGTACAAGGTATTATTATTATTACTCTAAGTCAAAGCCTTTTCATTCTCTCACTTTTAGAAAACATAAGATAGAAAACTGAAATGACAAGTGAAGGTCTGGAAAAAGCAAAGCTTTGCCCAGCCTTGCTTAACAAACTTTTTCTCTTGGATTTTTTGCCACAAGCAAATTTAAAATTTTTTACTTTCCACTGCCTCTTCATGCTTACTGTATACAGATTCTTTAATGTGTTGGGAAATCAGGGGAGACTTTCTTTTCTTCTAATAGACATTCAGTTAAAATCTAATAAATTAATTTAGCAGGTTGCTGAATAATTTTTATTAATGCAAAATGGAGGCAAGGGACCTTATCATGGAACTTTTGTTGAACAAGAGAGAGTCAAAGATGAATCTTCCAAACAATGTTATCCATAAAGGTGTAATCCCTATGAACCAAAGATAGATAAGCTGAATCAGCCTGTAGAAAAAAACTGCACTTTGATAAGACTGTATTTCTATTTTAAAACAAAGGTTGACTTCACTCCACTTAAACTGGCTGTTTGAGGATTTAGGGGGCGATGCTGAGGAGGGTATGCCATTATCTCAGATTTGCAGTTATTAAAAAGCTTCTGTTTGCCAGGACAAACACTCTTGCTCAAATACAGTTTTTCCTCTCCTTTGGAATACTGTTTGGTGTTGCTGCCGATTCTGTGATCTCCAGGACCTTTGTTGGAGGTGCTAATCCTTTTTCACATGAGAGACTGAGAAATGTTCTCTGAGAGAAGTGATATATTGCTTTTTTCCCCTACATCAAAGGAGTCCACTTTTTCCTCCCTCATTGTGAATGGCAGCAAAAGTCAGAGGAAATCTGGAAATATAATAATTTGGTTTCCTGAGGACTGAAATGAAATTTAACTTGGGAATTCCTTAGGCTGACAGGTAATTTTTGTTAAAGGATTAAACAATAAAACAAGCAAACAAAAACCCAACTGAGCAGGAAATCTGCTCACCCTTCTAATAAATGCACTGACCATCACAGAAAGCAAGGCTCAAGATACAAATGTGTGCCCTTGATGAACCTTGTTCATATAGAACCTATGCCAAAGTTCAAGAGGCTTATACACATTATTTTGACTTTAATAAAAACTCTAGTTCCAAACATGACTCCAACCAGCACTCTATGTGAATGCCCCTTCCTATCTTTGTGTGCTGTGCTTAGTCGCTCAGTCATGTCCAACTCACTGTGACCCTATGGACTGAAGCTCGCCAGGCTCCTCTGTCCATGGGGATTCTCCAGACAAGAATACCAGAGTGGGTTGCCATGCCCTCCCAGGGCATCTTCCCAACCCAGGGATCGGACCCAGGTCTCCCGCATTGCAGGCAGATCCTTTACCATCTGAGCCACCAGGAAGCCCCTTCCTGTCTTTAACTCTTATCTATAAATTTGATCAAGGAAGAATGTGAAGAGAAAACACGAAGAACATTCCAGACCCATGTCTGCTCTACTTTCCCCTGTGGAGCATCATTATGCATCTATTATACAGGTCATAGCTTCACTATGAAGTACCCGGATGTTGAGAACACTTGGGAAAGGAGATCAAGACTTTGGGGTCCTAATATTTTCCCACCACCACCAGAATTTAAAATTAAAGTAAGCTTTCCTTCCTTCATAAACAAACATACAACAAATTCATAACTTTGCTGTACAGGTTATTACTAACTCATCTCACCTTCCCCAATAGTTTGCATATTACTAAAAGGATGAACTGTTCTAGAGATCTCTGACCAAGGGCCAGTTCCTTTGAGGGGGAGCTCATTCACTAAGCATTTACTGATGAGATGCACAATGAACCTCACAAAGACCCAGAGGATGATGTACTTCATTAAAAGTCTTTGCATTTCTCATTGGAAAACTCTATTGGAATTCCCTTATCTAAAAAGTGTGTTGTGTATTTTAGGGGGAGAATAGATACATGTATATGTATGGCCCAGTCCCTTTGCTGTCCACCTGACACTATTACAGCTTTGTTAGTCAGCTATAATCCAATACAAAGTAAAAAGTTTAAAAAGGAAACAAGAAGAGTGTTGTGAGTGAATCCTGGCTGCTTCGCGTTAATTCCCTCTTCTTTATGGAATCCTTTCTCTCTCCTCCACGCTTGGCTCTCTCTGCTTGGTCCTCCTCTGTTGTCCAGGTCACAGGAAGTGCTGCTGCTGACTGGGTCTGCCACATTTTAAACAGCTACTGATCAAATACTTTCACTTCTCCAGCCGGCCTTCTCTGTCCAATCAATTGCATTCAAGCTTTGCTTATCACAGAGCACTTATGTTGAACCCAGCTAGTTAGAACTGATTTTTCTGTCCCAGTTCACCCACGTACTGTGGCCTCTTCGACCTTCTTCTTGAGTTTTTATAACACAGAGCTTGTAACTACCACTGTTTAGCTACCTCTTTAGCTGTGTTTCTTTTAGCTACTAATTATCCCACCACCTTTGAAGTGATCAGGCTGGAGCAGGATAGACACTCATGTTCTGTAAAACTAAATTTTCAAGTCTGTTAGAGAGGATATTTTCAGAGGCATTAGGTACAGAAATGCCATCTACACAGTGTGTGTATACAAAAAAAGACTTCCTAATTCCTAATAACAACTTTGTCAAGGTAAACTTTCACCAAAAGACAAAAATGAGGCCATCTGCAGGGCCACATTGCTTTTTAAACACCAAGACTAACAAATTTAATGCTCTAAATGGAGGGGGTGAGAGAGGTGAGCATAAAGATGACCTATGTCAAAGCAATCTTTACTTTTTCTCATAGAGAACACACTTGTGTCAGCTTGCAGGAGAGGCTACCAAAAAAAAACTTCCGAAAAAATTCTACATTTCAAGAGTAAAAGCTTAGTTCAACTAAGAGTTCTCTTATGCTGGTGTGCATCTAGACCAATACAGAAAGAAATCATTGTAGGAGACACCATATCACAACACTATGAAATTTTGGTCGGCTCACTTCATGACAGCCACAACACATAATGGACATTGTGGACTATTCTCCATTTCATTCACAGTTTATTCTCTCAGGCCTCATCCAGCTCCTCTCTGGGCCCCACGCTGAGGGCTGCGTGGCTTGCAAGGCTCCACGCAGATGCCACCAGCTGTGCCCACTGCACATGAACATTCAAGTCAGCTCCCTCCAGCCCTGTCCAGGTCACTGCCCTCAAGGGCCCTCCTGGCTCTAACCACCACATCGAGCCAGACAAACCAGGAGAGTGGACAAAGGAGAGGACAAAGAGAGTGGACAAAGCAAACAAAAAATCTTCTTTGTCTTCTACATAGGCTGACTCTTGACAGATTTAGAAATTTTAACCAAACACTGTCTTCTGGCCAGGCTACTGGGCCAATGAGTTTTACAATGAGTTGATTTTAGAAAGACAGGAATACCTGGTAACATAGCTCTGTGTCAGAAGTATATCTTAATATGGGGGATCGTCAGGCATTTCGGGAATGAGGTATGTGAGGATAGTATTTCCTTTGGACTGGTGGCTGAGGAGTGCTATGTAAAGCTGCTTGTCCAGGATGAAAGGGAATTTTGCATCTCCTCAAGGAAATACTAGAATTAATATTTAAATAGGTAATATTAAATATAATATTAAGAAAAACTAGAATTCTGTCTCAGGAAAAGGCTGCGTCTTCTTCAAGGGAAAATTCCAGGGAATATAGCAACCTTGGCTTCCCAGGTGTGGTGGTGGCGGTGGCGGTTTAGTGGCTCAGTTGTGTCAGACCCTGTGACCTCACACACGGTGGCCGACCGACCAGGCTCTTCTCTCCATGGGATTTCCCAGGCAAGAATACGGGAGTGGGTTGCCATTTCCTTCTCCAGGGGATCTTCCTGTCCCGGGGATTGAACTCAGAGCTCCTGCATCGCAGGCAGATTCTTTACCACTGTGCCACCTGGGAAGCTGAGGCTTCCCCCGTAGGTCAGCAAGTAAAAGACTGAGCACACACATACATGGCAACCTTGGGGACAGAGTCGTAATGGGATACCAAGAGAGGACACCTTACCTGGTACAGAATGGGCAATGCACTTGGAATCAGAAATCTGGATCTGAACTGACTCTGCCAGCACTAAGCTGTAGGAGGCAGGCCACTCACGACTCTGACCCTCAATTTCCTGATCTGGATAGTAGGAACAATGATACCAACTAGAACTGTAAAGGTTAAAGGATGGAATATAGATGAAAATGCTCATAAACTATTAATCACAAAAGGAAAGACACTGAAAGTTTGCATGCAGGTGACTCCCAAATTTTATCTCTAGTACCAACCTCCCCCCGGAGCACCAGACTCTATCCAAGTGCCTACTCAACCTTTTCACTTGGGAATCTAATGTGCATCTCAGACCAGAGAACCAAATTCAACTCCTGCTGCTGCTAAGTTGCTTCAGTCGTGTTCGACTCTGTGGGACCCCATGGACGGCAGCCTACCAGGCTCCTCTGTCCACGGGGTTTTCCAGACAAGAGTACTGGAGTGGGGTGCCGTTGCCTTCTCCGAACTCAACTCCTGCCCCGGCCTAACTCCAAAAAACTGTTCCTTCCCGGTCCTCCCTTTCTTGATAGACCGCCTTGCCAGCGGCTCAGGCCACAGACCTCACCCTCAGTTCCTGTCTTTTCCATCTCCAGCACCTCAGCCATCAGCAAGTCCTGCTGGCTCTAATTCCAGAGCACACCCAGAATGCATCACTTCTCTCCTGTTCTCCACTACTGCCCTTGTTCAAGTCACCATCCCCTCCTGCCTGGACCACTGCCACCACCTCTGGGCTTCTCTGCCTGCTCCCCTCCAATCTACTCTCCATGGGGAACCCAGGTTGATTTCTTAAAACGGTAATTCCATCTTGTCACTCCTTTGCTTACAGTCGCTACCCAACAGGCCTGCTGGTTCCCAGTATATTAGAATGAAGTCCAAATCCCTTCCTTTTGCCCACATGACCCTGTACGCTGTGCCCCATCCTTTTTCTCTCACTGTCTCAAACTGTGTTCCTGCTCAGGCACATGTCTGGCCAGACTGCCCTTGTGTGTCTTCTCTGATTGTACCAAGCTCACTCATGCCTCAGGGCTGGTGAACTTAACTCTCCCAGACCCTTGCGTCCCTGGCTTCTTTTCATCCTCCAGGTCTCAGTTCAAGTCCGCTTTCTCCAAGAGGCCGACCTTAACCATCAACCACAGGGCAGCCCTCTCTTCCTGAAAACCAGTCACTTTTGCATTAGTCTTCCTGTGTCACACTGATCACTACCTTAAATTATTGTTTGTATTTTTGTTTACTTTTTTTCTGTTTTCTTCCCCAAGAAAACATAAATCCCAGGAAAGCAGAGACTGTCAGTATTTACCACTGTTATTTCTAATATTGAGAACCGGGCCTGGTACATAGTGAGAGCTTGAGAAATGGATCGATTAATAATATAAGCACTTGAGATGATCCTCCATTATATCAAGTTCAATGAGACACAAAGTTGCTTTGTGATTGGTGCCATCCTTTACCAGGCTTAAAACCAGTCACTATGGCCTCCTGACTCTTCTTGGCTCTATTCCTGTAGGTCAACAGGTTTTCACTCTTTACTGCTGCTCCCCATTTTTTCTTTCACAGGAAAAACAAAATCTTCATCACAGCCCTCCAAGTCCAAACCACACCTAGCCTGTCTCCCTTTCCTGCCCAGCCTGCGACAGCAGACCTTCCAGCGGTCACCTCTCCTGACTGTGGCCATGGACCAGGCACTGCCTGTTTCACACACATCATTCTGTTTAATCCTGGTAACAACTCCTAGGAAACCGTCTCTATTTCAAAGGGATAAAACTGGTCACTTGGCACTCAGGACCTTTATCTCTTTACTATACTTTTTCTCAACCTGAAGGCTTTCTTTAAATGCTGAACAGAGGTAACCTCGAAAAAAAGGGGAAAGTGTGCATTCAGTAAGCCCACAGGGCAGGGCAGGGGTACTGGGTGTACATTACAGGCAAGTGCACTCAGGTTCCATATAAGAGAACCATAGCCTCAGAAAGCTGCAAGAGGCTCCCTTCACAGGTCACAGGCAAAGAGGAACAGCATCTGTAAAATGTAATCTAAAAGAAATTCTTATTCTAGGGAAGATAGATTTGGACCAGACTTCTTAAAAAGTGTTTTCAAATGCTGAGTTTTATCCCTATCTACAACAACCTCACAACTTCCCTATCACGAATGGTCTTCACCATTTAGTTTAGTATGAACTGTATGCAATCCATTGTATTCATCTTTTTGCCAATTACTCAGGAACACTAGCCAAGGGCTGAGTTTCCTTGCTACCTCTCAAAGAGCCAACATGATTTTGAGCCCACGGCAGGGATTTAAATATGACCAAATAGATTTCTCTGGGCTGTCAAGGCAGATTTTTATTGAAGCTCAGGGTGCATCTCCGGGTGGGTATGTGCATTTAGCTATTTTGGTTGAAAAGCTTTAGTGGGCTTCTGTGGTCAGTTAGGGAGAGGGCAATGGCACCCCACTCCAGTACTTTTGCCTAGAAAATCCCATGCACGGAGGAGCCTGGTAGGCTGCAGTCCATGGGGTCGCTAGAGTCAGAAACAACTGAGCGACTTCACTTTCACTTTTCACTTTCATGCATTGGAAAAGGAAATGGCAATCCACTCCAGTGTTCTTGCCTGGAGAATCCCAGAGACGGGGAAGCCTGGTGGGCTGCCGTCCATTGGGTCACACAGAGTCGGACACAACTGAAGCGACTTAGCAGCAGCAGTGGTCAGTTAGGGCTGGGGAGCTATGAGTCCAGGGTGATGAAAACCCTGGTACCAGTCTGGATAAAAATAGGACATTTCATTTCTGATATTTACTGGGACAAATAAGTTACATTAATTTGGGGAGGGAAGATTTTGGCTTGTTATATTTGTATGTTTGTGATACTTTATTTAATAAACTATTCCACAGACACATTGAACAGATACTGTATAATATGTAAAGTGCTGTGCAGGATGCTGGGTGGGGGTAGTTAAATTAGTAGGGCATGTTTTCCATCCTCAATAAATCTAAAATATACTTAAGTTAGCCCAACAAAGGGTTCTGATGTTTAACAATATATACAAGTGGTTTAACAAAACCATGATTATTTTTGAATCTTTATGATTTTACTATAAATGAAAAAACTTGAAAAAATAGGTTTCTGCCATTGTTGTGTCTCTGGTTTCAGAAGGGGGACATTCACAGAAAGGATAAACATGTCAGACTTTAGTTATAATAATGATCCAGGAAAAAGATATGCTATTCTCAGATAAGAGTTGCCAAACTGTGATGAATACCTTTCTGATAATCATTAGCATTTATGTCATAATTCTGATTATATGAACTTTAAACCTTTTTTAAGTTAGTTTTCAATCTCAGAAATGCTTACATCAGACAACAAAAACAAGGCACCTTGGAGGCAAGGCTCTGATTAGCAGATAAAAGGTGTTCTAAAAACTCTTCTCACCTTTTACTAAAATAACTTTAATTTCAGTTCTATATGCTGCAGTGAAAAAAATTCACACACTTAGCATTTTTGTGTTGAACATTCTTAAATAATAGATACGTGGATTTCCAGGAAAACAGGGAAGAAGAAACATGTCTATCTCTACTCCTTCTCTGAACCTCACTAACAAGACAGTTGACAAAATTAAGGTATAAGCCTATAAGGAAAAAGAATGGGCAAGAGAGAACTATACAATTTTGAAAGCTGATGAACAGAGGAAAGAACACTAAGTGACTTAAGAGAAGGAGAAAATTACACCTGAAAAAGGTTTTCATTCCAATCCCAAAGAAAGGCAATGCCAAAGAATGGTCAAACTACCGCACAATTGCACTCATCTCACACGCTAGCAAAGTAATGCTCAAAATTTTTGAAGCCAGGCTTCAACCAGTATGTGAACAGTGAACTTCCAGATGTTCAAGCTGGGTTCAGAAAAGGCAGAGGAACCAGAGATCAAGTTGCCAACATCTGTTGGATCATAGAAAAAGCAAGAGGGTTCCCAAAACACATTTTCTTCTGTTTTATTGACTATGCCAAAGCCTTTGACTGTGTGGATCACAACAAACTGTGGAAAATTCTTAAAGAGATGGGAATACCAGACCACCTTACTTGCCTCCCGAGAAATCTATATACAAGTCAAGAAGCAACAATTAGAGCCGGACATGGAACAAGGAACTGGTTCCAAATTGGGAAAGTAGTCCATCAAGGCTATATATTGTCACCCTGCTTATTTAACTTCTATGCAAAGTACATCATGCGAAATGCTGGGCTGGATGAAGCACAAGCTGGAATTAAGATTGTCAGGAGAAACATCAATAACCTCAGATATGCAGATGACATTCCCCTTATGGCAGAAAGTAAAGAGGAACTGAACAGCCTCTTGATGAAAGTGAAAGAGGAGAGTGAAAAAGCTGGCTTAAAATTCAACATTACAAAAACTAAGATCATGGCATCTGGTCCCATCACTTCATAGCAAATAGATGGGGAAACAAGAGACTTTATTTTGGGGGACTCCAACATCGCTGCTGATGGTGACTGCAGCCATGAAATTAAAAGACACTTACTCCTTGGAAGAAAAGTTATGACCAACCTAGACAGCATATTAAAAAGCAGAGACATTACTTTGCTGACAAAGGTCTGTCTAGTCAAAGCTATGGTTTTTTCCAGTAGTCATGTATAGATGTGAGAGTTGGACCTTAAAGAAAGCTGAATGCTGAAGAATTGATGCTTTTGAACTGTGATGTTGGAGAAGACTCTTGAGAGTCCCTTGGACTGCAAGGAGATCCAACCAGTCCATCCTAAAGGAAGTCAGTCCTGAATATTCATTGGAAGGACTGATGCTGAAGCTGAAACTCCAATACTTTGGCCACCTGATGTGAAGAACTGACTCATTGGAAAAGACCCTGATGCTGGGAAAGACTGAAGGAGGGAGAAGAAGGGGACGACAGAGGACTAGATGGTTGGATAGCATCACTGACTTGATGGACATGAGTTTGAGCAAATTCTGGGAGTTGGTGATGGACAGGCCTGGCATGCTATAGTCCATGGGGTTGCAAAGAGTTGGACACAACTGAATGACTGACCTGAACTGAACCTGCACGGAGGCACAAGGAAGGGAACTGCCTCAGACCTCTCCACCGCTCCCGGGAAGGCTCAGGAAACAGACAAAAAGTGCTGTGAAAACAGGGTGAGGGGTGGGCCTGAGGGCAGTAGTACTGACTCATAGGCTCCCTGTCCACCGGCAACCCCGGTGGGCTCTGTATTTAAAATGCATCTCACTCATTGCAACCCCATGGACTGTACCTGCCAGGCTCCTCTGTCCACAGAATTCTCCAGGCAAGAATACTGGAATGGGTCGCCATTTCCTCCTCCAGGGATCGAACCAGGGATAGAATATGGCAGGAAGATTCTTTACTGTCTAAGCAGTAAGCCCAGCGAAGCCCACCACTTCCCCCACTCACCACCAACTCTCACCTGGGCTGTTAAAACTGCCTTTGAACTGGAATCGGGGCTCCCTCACTTGCCCCATACAGTCTGTTTTCATGGGGGCCAAAGGAAGTCCCATCGTATTTCTCGTTTGCTCAGACCCCTCGGGTGGCATCTCTCTCCCTCAGGGTAAAGCTGAAGTTCACAGAGTGACCAGGGAGGCCTCATCTCTGACTGCCTCCGCTCCAGCCCGCACTGGCTCCTGGCTGGGCCTCCACACACCAGGCTGAGCGCAGCCTCAGACCTCCCTTTTTTGGAAGAGGGTTTGCGCCCTTCCTTCTCTCAGGACTATACTCAGTCATCTTCTCAGTAAGGCACTGCTCCTCAACCACTTTACTTACAATGTCATGAATAATCACTCCCCCTTGGCCTGCTTCCTGTTTTGCTCCCCTATCTCTTAGTTTTTTTCATCTCAGCACTTAGCATTATCTCTCTTGCCCACAGGAATGTAAGCTCCACATGGGCTGGGATCTTGTCTGTTCTGTTCACTGCGTATCAGCAGGACATGGAATAGTACCGGACACTTAAGAGATACATAACTAAGTCTTTGTAGAAATATATGTCTGTATAAGAAATCATCAGAACCTGAGTTTTTATTCTCTACCCTATACAGCCAAGAAACTACCTTCTACCCCCAAAAACCTACCCAAGAAAATGAACCAGAATGACCCATGACCCGGTGTGGGGTGTTGACACAGCTGAGGGTGGGGTAAGGATACAGAGGAATGAAATGAAAGCCTGTGCACTGGGCTCACAGCCTGCTGCCCCCATCTGGCTTCCAGAAGGTCAGCTGACAGATAAACCTTAAGCACTGCTCCTACCCACATTTCCAACTGCAACCTGAAATTGAACCGAATGGCACTCGCAAGAAATACGATTCACTGCTTGATCACCTACAATGACTTCCACCAGTCAACAGGTTCTATCCCTGGGACACAGACTTGACAACCATTCTTTAGGGTTCCAGGAGGCACTGCACATTAAAGAAAAGCTTCCAACAACAACCAGACTCTAAAACACACACGAGGAAAAGAAAGCTCTCAAGAAACAGAGATTACATTAGAAACAGAAAAAAACCCAAAAAAGAAAACAAAACCAAAAAAGTAAAGCTAAAAACTAAAAGAAAAGTTAAAATATATAAATACATATCTGTTATTATAAAATGGAAGAGTACAAATTTAAAACTATAATTGGAAATCAAAAATATAAATAGGTTAAAAGGATCTTGAAAATAAAACTGATCCAATCTCCTAGAAATAAAAATAAGAGAAAAGAATGGAGAGCAGGGAGAGAAAAGATAACAAAGCTAGAATATCAGTCTGGAAGAAATCTAACTAACAGGAAAACCAGAAAGGGCATGGGGAAAATGATGAAAAGGAAATTACCAACAACAAATATATGAAAATGTCCAAGAATTGAAGGAACTTAAACTTCCAGAATAAGAGGGTGTCTGATGTTCAAGGACAAGAAATGAGAAAAGAGTCTATGGAATTTCAGAATTCAAGAAAAGAAAACAGTAAAAGCTTCCAGGGGTGGGCAAAGAGGGAAGGATGGAAGGAGGAAAAGAGAGAGAAAAAGAACGCACTGACAAAGATCTGAAGAATGATGTTGCAATTCATATAAGTAAGATGGAATCTGGACAATAATGTAGCGATGGGATCAAAATCCTTAGGGAGAGCAATTTTTAAATCTAGAATTCTTTACTCAACCAAACTATATTTCAAGTATGAGGATAGAATATGTTCAGACATACACGAGCTCAAAAAAATGTACTTTACATGCACACTTTCTCAGCAACTTAATAGATGGACTATCCCACTACAGGGGTGGGAGGTGGGGTAGAGAGAGCAGTGACGGGAGAGCCAAGAAACAAGGGCTCAAAGCAGGCTGTCATAAATGATTACCATTCAGCAGGCTTAGAGTGCAGTGCATGGGCTGGGTCGCCCCTAAAATTCATATTACTGATGTTGAAGTTTTGGCCTCTAGAGCTGAGAGACAATAACTTCTCTTGTTTAGGTCACCTAAGTCTGTGGCATTTTATTTTAGCAGTCCAAGCAAACCAATACAGAGTGCTTCCCAACCTTTCTAAGAATGGGCACGCAAGATGAGCTGTAATGGTCTTGGCTTCCCCAGGCTCCGCCCTGCACTCCTCAGAGTTCCAAGGATTAACCTCTCAGTTTGCCTATTACAATTCTTAACACTTTCCTGGGAAGGTCTGGCTCAGAGAAGAACCATCATGGCTTGGAGGAGGACAAGTGGGGACACTACACAAGAAACCATCTGGGGAAAAAATGGTTCTAACAGACCACCGATCATGTGGAAAATTGTGCTGAGAGGCTATTGATGGTATAGAAGAATGGTAATAAAAATAAGGAAAATTAAGCAAAATTCTTAAATGAGATACAGATTAACTTCTGAAAAAATAAAGTTATATAACCAAAGAAATGTACTCAACAATCACTTGGTTTGGAAGCAAATATTTATGGCGCCAGATAATGCAATATAATTAAATAACTTAAAATTATGATAAATCTATGCAGGGAATGGAAGTTGGGAATAGGAAATGGAGGTAGCCAAGTGTAGGTCCTCCTACCTATCACAAGGCGAGATCAGCAAGCAATGTCTGCTGGTGAATCCGTCTGCAAACGGATGAATGAACACAGAGCTGCTTAAGAATATTATTTAGAAATACTAAGATGAAATTGAGGTGAAACTGCTTCAGGAAGCAGAATAAGAAGAAAGGAAAGGAAAGAAAACTATGTTTTTTACAAGGCACTCTTTTTTTGGTACTATTTGACCTTTTTAAGCCATGTGCATTTATTATTTAATAAAAATTATTTAAATAAAAATTATGTGAATGGTCCTTATACTCTGATAAAGCTTACATTATCTATTTTTTGTTTGTTTGCTGTTCCCCCCCCCCAATCTTTTCAATAAATCTAATGAAGTTGTAAGAGAAGAGAATATCAAGGGAATCTAGGCTAATCAGAAGGTTTTACCCTTGGATTAAAAGCCATCTGGAAAAAGAAAACTAGCAAGATAAACTCCTCACTACAAGTGAAAGGTCATCTGGACCCAGGAGGACTTCTTTCAGTTTCGTATAGAGATATTCTAGTCAAAGCTCCCTAAGACTGAAGAGATCTCTAAACTCTGCTGCGTTTCAGATCACTGCAAGTTGGAAACCACTTCTGTCAATGAACACTATCTGTAGTTTATTGACAGTTTGAAAAAATGCGAGAGCACAGACTTGATGACATTTTACCTCGAGGTCTGTATTCACAGGTACTTACTAACCAAGCATGGTTTTCATTCAGAAGTACTGCTTTGTTTCTACTGTAACATACACACACTCATATACAATGTACAGATTAAAATCTGGGTAAAAATCAATCCATCAAGAGCGGGGAACCTGTTCCTTTTCATATTCCCCGTACTTTCAATTCATTCATATATTCAACTGTTATCAATTATCTACTAAATATCTACTCTGAGAAAAGCTCTTATGAGAATCTAAGGACATAGTCCCTGTCCTCAAGCTTAGTGAAATGCAAACACAGTGGATAAGTACTGAAATGTACACTAGCCTTCAACTCTTTACACAGTAACTTTGATGGAACAAAGCACAAGGATTTGGGCTTCAACTGTGCACACTGATTCAGAATAGAGATGTCCTCTTATGGTGTGCATGCTTGTAAAACTTTTAGTGCCAACCAACATTTTATAAGAGGAGTATCAAGCTTTGCTCTTGTCCAGGAAATAGGTCAAGTAAAATAGATGCTGTTAACGAGGCTATGGTTACCCCAGAAAGACTTCGGAGTATATCTCAGAAAGTGTCAAGACCAACGGAGAAGGAGAAACAATCTCAATATAGAGAATCTGACTTTCACTGGTAAGCAATAGAAAATAATAGAACCTCAAGATCGGTTTTAAACTCAAAAGTTAAGACTTAGCATCTTACAGAACTGTATGAAGTAGAGGTATCAAATTCACAGTTACAGATGGAACCAATTCTGTTTCATAAAATATTGATAGGCTGAAATAATCTTGTGTCTGTTAACTGAACTAAAAAATGCTTCCAATGAAATAGCACCTTAGTCTGAAAAAGTTCCACTGATGGAATGACAACTAAGGCTAGATTCATTTGACCAAACACATTATAATATGTGATATACTTGCCTGGCAAAGCAATAGTCAGAATCATCAAGAATTTAATGTATAATTATCTTCAAACCAGTCAATTAAAAACAAGAAGATGGGATGGGGTAGGAGATGGGAGAGGGGTTCAGGAGAGAAGGAATAAAACAAACAACAAAAACAGGAAAATACCACACCAGCAATTTATAAGCACAAGTGAGATTCAAAGTTGAAGACTGAATGAGTAATAGCCAGTATTAATGATCACAGCTTTCACTTCTTGAGCACTTACTATGTGTCAGGCACAACCCTAACTGCTTAACAGTCAGGATAGCAAACAGGTTAGTTACAGAGCATGGACTCTGGAGCTAGGCTGCTAGGGCCTAAAAACCAGCTCTGCCACCAACTGGGGATGTGGCAACCTTCTAACCTCTCTGTGCCTTGACTTTCTCACCTATAAAGTGCAGATTGACCTCCCTCCTGGGACTGTGGAAGAAACAGATGAGCAATGTGCCAGGCACACTGAGTGCTACCCAAGTGTTAGCTGCTGTTGTTCTGAATACTACTGCATGGCAGACAGCTAAAACTCAAACACCAGGACAAACTTAAACTCTAGGTATATATTGACTAAAAGAGACTCTGTTGCTAAGTTAATCAGTAGTGACACAGTACCACATGTTCCTTGAAGATAAAAACAAAATAAAACCAACAATGAATGAAAACCCAGCACTGACCATCAGCAGAAATAGGCTTGCCAATGGGATCTGATGGAGAAGGAGCATCGAGGAGAAGGGTCACTGTGAGGTAGACAAAGCACTGCACTGGAGGCGGGGAAGACCACGGTTCTAACACCCGCTCAGCACCGAGCTGGGCACCTGTGACCGGCTGCTCACTGAGCAGGGCCTGAACTTCCTTTTGTGTTAAACAAAGGGGCAGATGACTCTGAGGTACCTTTTGGTGCTTACATCCTGATACTATGACCCAATAGAACATACAGCATTTTAAATAAACACCTTTCGTAAAAAATAGGTATTACTATTTATTTCTGAACAGCCACTTGTACTTTAGTAGGTACGTCATCTAGAACGTATTTATAATTTTGGGCTGAGCAGCTGCAGAATGAAATACATAGTATAGAGAAGCAACACTATGGTATACTGTCAGATGCCATTAAAATATAAACAGGTTAATCTTGGAAATAAAACAAGAATACTTTTGATAACATGGTTAATACTTTTTGTAACATACTGAATTTTTCTAACAGAGAATTATAAAGTAGTTCTTATATAATGTGGTTAATAAATACTACAGTTTTATTAAAAAAAAAAAGCTGAGAAACGATACAACTTACCTTTTTGACCATGACGACTGCTGAATTTGTCTCCAATCTCTGGACGCCTTGTCTGTCTCAGCAGCATTTTGATCAGAAAAGCATCTTCAGCATTTGAAGATATCATCACTTTTTCAATATACGAGTCTGTTGCCCCTTTGTAGCTAATATTAAGAGAAAGTCACTATAGCAGAGCTTTCAAGCCGCCCTTGGTGAACCTATTCTTCCAGGCATATTTCATGTAATACCTATCACAGAATATTCTGACATTCTCATTTCAGGTTCTGAAAAATGACTCTCCTCTTTCAAGAATAAATTAAAATGTGACAATTTCCCTTGGACAGTCCTAGTTTAAAGTGGTTAAACATTTATTATGAGGCAGGCACAATACAATTTAATCATTACCATACATGGTATTCACATACTGTTATTCCTTTATAGGAAATAAGAACTGAGGAAAACTTAGGAAGGTTAAGAACTTGCCCAGGACACATGACTCATACAAAGCAGACCTGGGATTTAAGCTGAAGCCTGTTACTCAACTCCATATTTTTAAATATTACTTTAATCTACTCAGCTTTTCCATTGGGAACTTTTTCACACACTTCACATCATCTGTCCTTCATTCAACAAACATTATTCAGAGTCTACTTGTGTCAGATCCTTACAGGCTCTGTACATACAGAGATTAAGAAGACATAGTTCCTGCCCCAAAGAAACTCACAACCAATGAAGGAAGAGAGAAAGGGAGATACAAGAAAGTTTTCTGGCATGGCGAGAGGGGTAATGGGAAAGGCCTGAGGAGGTGACAGTCAGTCCTGCCAGTGGTTGGTGGCAGGGAGAGGCAAGCTATCAAGGACTGCTTCCTGGAGGAGGAGACCCTAGAGTGGAGA
Organism: Bos indicus x Bos taurus; assembly: GCF_003369695.1. Lineage (NCBI taxonomy): Eukaryota > Metazoa > Chordata > Mammalia > Artiodactyla > Bovidae > Bos > Bos indicus x Bos taurus. The sequence goes on from NC_040080.1 coordinate 50,435,832, forward strand.
CGTGACCAGAGAGAAGGAAATTCCAGGCAGAGGGAGCAGCATGAGTAAATGCACAGAAGTCACATGGAATGTCTGGAGAATAACAGACAACTGACTAGAAATACGGGGGCTGGTGTGCCAAAGGGTGAGACTAAAGACATGTGCCAAGAGTCATGGATGGCTGTGTATTTATTATATTATCATTTCGTTCAGCCTTTATCCTGCAGGCGACATTGTCATTAGCAGTTTTATTCAATCTATTCAAGTTTTATTCTATTTACTCAAGAGAGTAGCAGATGAATAATTGAGGATAAAAAATAAATCACTCTAGCAGTAACAGAGCCTGAGACGTGTGGGGAGGTGCACGACTGGAGGCAGATGAGCAGGTACCAGGAACGATGAGTCCAGCAGGAGAAGCGGGCCAAACTCAGATAGCCACGCCTGTTACTGGGAAGTGAGAGAACCTCTGAGGAGACAGAACTGATAGCACTGACCAAATTAATGCGAGCAGCAGGTCATGCAAAGGAGTCAGGTGTATGCTGTAGGTGACTGGCTGGATGGCGGCACTACTCACTAAGAAACGGACCCAGAGGAAGTATGTCTGAGGCTGGGGTAGGTGAGGGGAGGATGACGGTTTGGGTCTGGGTTTGGGGACCCCGTTGTCCAAGAGTGGGTATGGAGCTGACATTGGGCAGATGTCTCTCTGGGAGTCACCAGCCAAAGGAGCTAACTTCTAATTTCCTCCATCCCTTCTTTTTAAAAATCTTTCATGTAACAGGACGTACGTGATGGGCACATCTTTGTACTGCGGCTGCTGGGGCACGTTACTTCCTTCCAGGGGAATCTGAGTCACTGTGGGCATGGACTTGTTTACAAGCACTTGCTTGTTTTCTACTTTCTCACCTGAGAGAGAGAGAAGAGCATTAGACAAGTCACTATCATCCGTGTGGAGGGCAAAGGTTATTGGAGAATAAAACCCCATGATTAGACCTGGTGCATGAAGTTCAGACGTGGAGGTAACAAAAAGAGTCCACATGGCTGGAATCAGAGTTCAACAGGGCTTGTGTGAAATTCTGCAAGCCCATCTGAAAATACCACATAGATTAAGATCACAGCATGTATAAAATTAAGATGCTGCTTTAGGGGACCACATGAATGATAGAAAATCCATCCACTTTAAAATATCTCCTAGGGTATCAGAATAGGTTTGGGCCATGTCACAGTGATTTCAGCTAGTAATGAGTCCCTACCAACTTAACTTGGACAATGAGAAAATATAAGCATTTCTTTGATTTTCCTGCTGTCCTCACCTTCACTTTGCACCTTTTTGCGGTAAGCACAGACACCAGCTACTACACTGCTGTCACTGCACTTGTTTTCCCTGCCATAGCACCTGGGGTGATATGGTTTTATAGGTTGTTATTTTTTTTCTGCCCTGTATACCAAACATTCAGACATACTGCTGAATACTTACCATAATTTAAAAGCATATACATTAAAAAAATGATTTTAAGGCTTTTACCTGGAGAACAAATACCATCTGCATCTAAAATCTCATGTCGCCAGATGGGTTTCCTTGTAGCAGCATCCAGCATGGGCCCCATCACTTTATCAAAAGTCTGATTGGTATATCGTTTCAAGGTGCATTTAGCATTTTTATATACAAGGCAACGCCCAAAACCTAAAATGAAATCAAAGTGGGTTCAGAACCACCAGCAATATGAAACTATGAAGTCAAAGATTTGTGTTATTCAACAAGCCACCCCACTCTACCTCCCTTCCCCTCCGAAGTGTTTGTCACTCAGTCGTGTCTAACTCAGTGATTCCATCGACTGTAGCCCACCAGGCTCCTCTGTCCATGGAACTCACCAGGCAAGAATACTGGAGTGGGTTGCCATTCCCTTCTCCAGGGGATCTTCCTAACCCAGGGATCAAACCCAGGTCTCCTGTGTTGCAGGCAGATTCTTTACCATCTGAGCCACCTGGGAAGCCCACAGAAACACACTCCACGTTTGCTCTACATTTAGATTATGAGAGCAGCCAAGCCAAATAACAATCTGATGACTTGAAGAACTGGCTCAAGATCTCTACCATATAAGCATATAAACACTGGAATCTCTACAATCATTTTCCAGCACAGAATATACCTTGTCAGGTTGGAGGAAGGTGAGAAAAACCTAAGAATATCACTATGATTCTTTAAGAGTGCAGAGCCATAGCATGTGAAAATTGGAAAGGGTCTTAGAGATCACCTGGCTTAATCCCTCTATCTTACAGGGGCCACGAGTGAGGGGCAGAAAAATTAAGTGGCCAAGGGCACTCAGCAACATGGTGGCTGAGTTGAGACAGAGCAAGTTCACTGATTAGCCCTCATTCTTCTCACATATCATTTTGTTGCAAAACGTTTGCTACTCTTCTCTGGAAAGTTTTCTTTTAGCTGATTTTAGCATTTAGAGGAAGTCTCAAACAAGCAAACAAAAACATTAATTTTTCTCCAGAGAAAAGAGAGAATAAAAAGAAGCAATCAAATGATATTAATGGGAGAGACAGTTCACCTTTGCCTTGAAGATTAGAGATTACTTTGATTACATTTTTATATTACATTTATCTAGTGGAGGAGGGAAAAGTGCTGGTACCAATTAACAACTTAAACATTAAGAAAAGTAAGCAAAATGAATAGAAAAAGCCTTTAGATGGAGCAAACTCAACCACTGAAAGCCACAGAAGGATTTGTCAGTTGCTCAAAAGAGCTGCCAGTCCTTCCACACTAAGTAACATTTCCTAAGATGCTATGGCTGAATTTCTTTCTTCTTCCCCTTTTGGCCAAGCTGTTATTTTAAATGGGATTCTCCCTCTGATCTCTCCAGGATATACTGAGCCATGTCAGAGTTCACTTAAATAGGAAAATGTCTCCAGATTAAATGCCAGCTATTACTGAAGAAATAAATGCAAGGCTGTAAAATCCTTTGCTTATGATTCTCCACCCAAAGCAGAACTCTTTCAAGAAATCTAAGAATTTGAGTTCAGGAAATTAATCAGGGAAGAGTGGATTTCTAAATAAAATCTCAGTGCTCTAATGTCATTTTTTAAATAGGAAGGTGACCATAGGATGAAACAACACATTTCTACATCTGGACAGTAGATGAAGACATCTGTGTGTCTCTGATAACAGTCTTCGTTGTTATGGCTCCTGGTAAATTGTGTATGGCCATAATAAACTCGCCTCAGAGAGCAAGCTGCTTTGAAAACCTTACATGATCTTGAAATTTCGTACAATGGCCATTAAGTGCAACATGCTGGAGTGCAGTGTGAATCTGAACTGCATGGAATCAGAAGCGTTTTCTTCTAAGTATAAATGGACATTTTATTTACAGGTGGGAGCTTAAAAGCAAGCAGACAGTAAACTCAGATCATTAAATTGTGTTGCGGAGTTTCTGACAGATATCACAAAGTCTTCAGATTTCCACATAAACGTTACCAGTTAATCAGAAAGGAAAACATCTAGCTTTAAAGCATGGCTGTTGTCATTTGGAGGAAAAAAAGAGGCATAAATTAAGTGCAGCCAACATTAACGCCAAAGACACATGTCTAGGAGTACTATTATGGCTGCCTAGCAACTGCAAAGAGTGAAGGCAGGGCGGGTCTGCCAGGGAGAAAGGAGAGAAATGGATGATGAAGACAGAAGTCACCCCGCAGATCAGGTGGTGGCTAACAAGCCCCCAGGTGGGGACGTGCAAAAGTAAGCCATCAAAACACTGGCAAAGAAAAAGGTAAAATGATGAATCAGGGTTTGTGCATGTATACTTTTATCATTTTGCTAACAAAAAGGTATAGCATTATGGAGCTGAGATATACAATAAAAAAAGAAAATAGTCGTTCACACACAACTATTGCCATTGCCCTTTCAACAGGTCTGTAATTAAATATACAACTTGATGTTTTTAAACAAAACAAAACAAAAAAAACGGTATTTCATTTATTGTAATTCCTGCTAGGAAATAATCAAATTCTTACATTTCAAATTTTGTTTTCTGTTGAACTGTCTCAAGTCACCAATAAATTAAATAACAAAGAAAGAAAAAGGTTCCTTAGTAACAATTATTAATACCTCTATATAATATTCATTTAAAAAATGTCAACACCATACATAACCACTTCCTGGCTGTAGATTATAGAAATCAAATCACTTGAAACTGACATTAACATTCTGACGTCAAGTGACTTTCACATTGATCACACTTGTATCTGAATCTGCACAAAGGTACCTTTGGTGCTCGTGCTTTGAAAATTCACTTACCTCTGTCCAAGGAAGCCTTGTTTAAAACAAGAGCATCTTCGATATCATAGCCACTATAACTCATCACGGCAACTGTCGCATTCTGTCCGGCTGGCAGTTTCTCAAATTCTATCAACTCAATAGTCTTTGTTTTAACCATGGGTTTTTGTGGATATGCTAGGAGATACATGAGAGTATCAATTCTATTCCTCTGGTTGTATCCAATGGTACCTTCATTGGTATTGGAGAAAACAAAATGCAACATTCTATTAGATCAAATAATTAAGCAGCAATGAATATAGAGAGAAACATTCACTTTAATAATTAAAATGAAAAAAATCTTCAAATATTTAAAGAGCAATACCTCATAGTGATTAATGACTTTCAAAAACAATTTTTCTTAGTTATGTCAAAAATCCTACAAAGAAGAAAAACCATACTCAAGGTATACTAATCTGAATAATTTCAACTTTTGGATTTATAAAATTGATTCCATTTGGAGAGCTTTTGTCTCTGCTGGTTAATCATACACGTCAGTCAACAATCCTGCATTTGGTTCTACTATGTTCCAGGCCTATTTACAGCTGCAATTAGAAAATACCGCACAGTGCTGACGGCAGAAAGCTTGGACAACAGGACAAATAAGAAACCAGCAATTCCAAATGTTCAACATGAAAAAATAAAAAGGAGGAAAAAATAACTATTCACTTATTAAGCAGTTAATAAACACCTACTTAGGGCCCAGCGCTGGAGATAAAATGGGGAAAGGCAGGGTCCTTTCCCCTAAGGAATCCAGGGCCCTGTCCAGTCAGGGATGGGCTTTTCTCTCCTTAGCAATCAGCCTTTCCACCTGATTGGACCTTGGAAGAGTATCACTGTCAACTGAAAGTGAAGCTAGAATGTGACCTACCCTTCTCCTTTTTCCCCATTGAGTGCATTAAAGTTCAAAGATCGATTCAACAAAAAGGCTTTCGGTCTCCGGGGCTTGTGAACACACAATTGCTCCTACTCAGAGACCTTAAAACTGGGAAATCCACGTTTGCCCTACTGTTGAGCTTGAGTGCAGGTTTCTAGACCTCTTTAACTTTTCCCAAGTATCTCTTCTTTTCCCTGCAGCGGCACGTCTGCAATACCCACACACCTCTAAGCTGCTGACATGTCATTTAATGGAGTTAAGCTTTAATGTGAGCAGATATAACACTCAATTATTTGTTTCCTTTTCCTTTTTCTCTTACTCATCTCATTAAATCAATGGTGATTTCAATTTAGAGATGGAAACAACCTATTCAGGCAGCAAAAATGATATAGTACTCCTTGATGGTTGGGCTTTAATGAAATCCGTAGGACACTAAAGAAACAAGTGCCTAGTACATTGCTAGGCTTATTACCAATGCTCAATAAATGTCAAGTAAATGAAATGGAAGAATTTCAATATACTTTTTATGAAGGTACATATTTGTGCTTAAATCTCTAGAAAATTTATCAAGATTCAGCTGAAAACCAATAGCTAAACTAAACTGCATGAACTTTTTCTCAAGTTCACACTAAAAATCCCCAATTACTGTTATTTTAGTGCCAACTAATAGACTGGGCAGGATACCTGATAATAGATCACTTATGGCCTTACAAATAAAATTGCTGCTGCTCAGACTACAGTAAAGTTCATGATAGTAAGTTCATCCTTTTACATGAAATCAATTCAAATTTATGTTGAGATTTCAGCTTCAACTGTATACTTTACCCACCAGAGACAACGGTTCAGGCAAAGTCCCACCAGGCTGCCAAACGTGCCTTCTGAGACCTGAGCCGAGTGTTACCATGCAGCAGAGACGCAGAGCCAGCTGCACTTGTAAACAAGGGTGACAGAGATGGCATCCTGCTATAAACCTGTGCTACTCGGCCCAGAGCGTAACTCTGGGGCATCGCAACCCACTGTGGAATGGAGGAACAGCTAAACGGTTTAGCAAAAGTTTGGGGCTTATGATCTCATCAGAAAATGTTCCTTAAAGACTTTTGAAAGAACTTGTAGGCCTATTCATGTATACACATCTCTAGCAGCACTGGCGATGGGTGCGTAGGTTAAAATATGATTTATAAACTATGACTTCTATGTTCTGAAATTCTCAAATGCCACCACACCCCATAATTTTTATACAAATTATGAATGACTGCCTAGCTATTTTTATCAATAAGTAAGTTTTTTGGAGAAAATGTCATGTAGAAATTATAACATTAACCCAGGGTGAAGCATATGCTCAAACTAGGACAGCTCTATCAGTATTTCCAGCTTCCTTAAGAAGGGCACTGCATGTACATAATAACTAATAGAATATCTATAAGCTGAATTCTCCTTCTACTGGCCCATTTTGCTATAAAAACAGTCTCCAATGAATTTATTTGCTCACTACCCAGGACATAATCTTTCTTACAAAGTCTTATTTTCTTGACCAAAACTTTCTTAAGGAGTCACAAATTGGCATAACATGGTAGGTATATGTAGGTTAAAAACAGTGAAAACGTTTTTTAAGACAAAAGGAAAAAAAGTAAGGATGAACACAACTTAGAAAAGGTATATTGAGAAAAATAAAGTTGTATATATTTAACTAATTTTTCCATCTTCCTTCACCCAAGCTCTTTTTATTTAATTGTATATATTATGGAATTACAATAAATTTCACCCATTTAAAGTGTACAAGGTGATGAGTTCTGACAGATACATGAATCTGTGAAACCACTACCACAATTAAGATCCAGAACATTTCCAATACTTACAGATGATCCTGTCCCTGGCCTCAGGCAACCAAGGATCTGTTTATCAGTACAGTTTCAGTTTGCATTTTCTATAATTTTATATATAAATGGAATCATATAGTAAATGTACTCCTGAGTTGCTTCTTTCATTTAGCATGATTCTGAGATGCATTCACATGTCTGTGTGTAACAGAATTCATTCTTTTTTATTGCTGAGTACTATTCCAATATACATTTTGTCTATCCATTCACCTGCTGATGGACAGTTGAGATGTTTCCAGTTTTGGGCTACTGTGAATAAAGTTGCTATGAACATTGATGCACACATCTTTGTTACTCATTTCTCTTGGATAAATACACAGGAGTGGAGCTTCTGTGTTGTTTGCTGAGAGTATGGTTAACTTTATAGAATAATTTTAGCATTTTCCAAAGTGATTTTACTGTTCTACATTTTCACCAGCAGTGTGTGAGCATTTTGGCTGCTTCACAAATGTCAAATCTTTTTCATCTGCTTCGTTCTAATGAGTGTGCAGTCACATCTTACAGAAATTTACATTTACCTGATGACTAATAACGTTGAACATATTTTCATGAGTGTATTGGTTATTCCTGTTACTCTTTGTGAAATGTCTTGAGTTTTCCCCTGGCCCCCATCTTCTGAGTTGTCTTATTACCCAAGAGTTCTTTGTATGTATTCTGGACACAAATCCTCTATCAGATATACTGAAAATACTTCCTTCCATTCTGTGGCTTAATGCTGTCTTTCATATATATATATATATATATATATTTTTTTTTTTTTTTTTGGTCACATCTAGTAGCATGCATGATCTTCATTCCCAACCAGGGACTGAACCCATGTTCCCTGCAGTGGAAGTGCTAAGTCTTAACCACAGGACCACCAGGGAAGTCCCTGTCTTTCATATTCTTAACAACATCCTTCAAAGAGAAGAAGTATAACTTGAGAAAATCCAATTTACTAAAATTTTCATTTTTTATAGTTTGTCCTTTTTGTGTTCTAAGAACTCTTACATCATTGGAGGTCACAAAGATTTTTGCTTAAGTTTCCTTCTATAAGTTTTACAGTTTCAGCTCTTACATTTAGGGGTGTGATTCATTTTGTATTAACTTTTTGTATGGTATGAGGTAGGAGCTGACATTCATTTTTTTCTATATAGATACTCAGATATTTTATTTTGTTGAAAAGATTTTCCTTTCCTCTGAATTACCCTGATATAGTCACTGAAAATCAATTGCTCATAAAAGTGTGACTCTGTTTCTGGATTCTGTTCCACTGATCTACATGCCTACCCTTATGCCAACATCATGCTGTCTTCCTTACTATGGCTTTATTGTAAGTCTAAGCACTGGGTTGTAAAGTCCTCCAATGTAGTTCTTCATTTCAAAGACTTTTAAAAATCTGCATCTGATTTCTTAACAATTTTAATGTGCTCAAAGATTCATTCATTGTTGAGACATTTATTAAGTAGCTACTAAGCTGGCACCCGGCTAGGCCCCAGAGATGCAGTGATAAATAGCAGACGTAGTCCCTGTCCTCAAGGGAGTTTATAATTTACAGTCTACCTTCATCATGATCCATGGTGAACCAGAAAAGTGAGGAAAGAAGTTAGTTTCAGCTGAGAAAAATTTTAGTAAGTTTTACAAAGATCACTATATAGAAGACATAAAGTAATCTCTTAAGAGTTACTCAACCAAACTGGAATTCAATTTCCTTGTCAGAAACAAAGAGGTATGTATTATATCTGACAGGACTATTATTATTAATATGTTAAATGAAGAAATGTACATAAATCAGTTGGATATTCAATGAGTGGCAACATTCATTATGACTAATATTAACAATATTAGCAGTAAAAATACATACTCATCATCCTGCAAGACTGCCCACTCTACCTCCAACTCTAACCCTACATACGGAACTGTACCTCATTATAAACATTCTAGTCTCAGAACTGTCACACAAGCTTACACCTACAATATCTACAATGAGTATGTGTTTTTTAACCAACGGAATTCTAAAAGAGAATTACCATGGATAATTTGGTCAAGACATCTTTTCACTTTGTATCCCCAAATGGATTAAAAAAAATTGTCTTAAAAAAAAAATTCAAACAGAAAACGAGAGAAGAGGTGTAGAATGAAGCCACATTTTATGAGTTTTTATGTGTACATTATGTGTTCCTAGTATTTTTAAATCCTCCAGCCTATTTCTAGTACATGCCATCCTACTGTAAAGTGGGGGATATAAGAGAAGGAACTACCCTCTTAGGAACAGACTCAGTCAAAAACAAAAACAAAAACAGAAGCTGCATTAATGCCGAACTTTAAAAAAGTCCAAGCAGTTTAGAGCTGAAGGAGGAAGGGGCGGTGAGAAGCAGCGGGGGCTGGAGGAGGGATGTGATGCATATTCATTAATTGAGCTGACAGTGACCAAAAGGTCCTTTTAAATGGGAGAAAGGCTTCTACTAGAGGCGTGCCAACTAATAAAATGGGCAGGATATGAAAGCGTGACTCATGTGAACTTGGCGTCGGGTGCCGGGGGGAGCAGACAACGCGGCCCCCTCAGACAGCCTTCACTTGCAGCACTGGGTGACCTGAAGACCCTGCCACCTCCACACACGCCGACCTGACTTCGCGCTCTGAACCACGTCACAACAGAGCCACAGGCACGGCAGGAAGGCCTCCCAGTAGCTCAGTAACACGCTGTGTGGAGCCCTGAACTTCACGAATAATTTAAAGAGCCTTAGATTTAAGAAACACCCTCTGCTGGTGTTTTAGGCTGCATTCAAGTCAGCCCTGTCTTATATACAAGGTAAGGCTCTCAAGTCTCTGTGGTCTGTGCTGTCTTGGTCTCCTTCTTAGTGACAGAATATGACTTTTATTTTCTCACTGTTGAATGGGAGGGGTTAGTGGTAAATGGCATATAGTCAATTTCCAGGTTGGTTAGAGTATTTAGTGAATTAATTCTGGGATAATGTCTTTCACTTTCCACATGGACTAACAGATGAAGAGCAACTAAAATATTCTGTTATAAAATCCACACAGACACTGGGAGGATATATAAGGAATCACAAAAAGTGACTGTGTAATTTTTCATCCGAAAAAAAAAAAAGAAAATCCACACAGAATTTCTGAACTGTATACAGTGTTAAGCAGTGGCTGATACCTAAAATGGGATAGTGTTATTTTAGTTACTAGCTGTCAAGACAGCATGGAATTAAAATGACTTGAGAAGTCCAACTCAGAGAGCTGGGTTTGCTTCAGAACTGGGTCTCTGCTCTGGTCTCCCTCTGCTGCCCTCTCTCCTTTTGCCAGTTTTCCTATAGACCTCGCTCAATACTTCTGCAGCTATTTCAGTGCCCACAGAGCAAGGTGGCCTTCTCGTGTGCCAACTTTAAATATTACTTTTATCTCATGGCTTTTCTTTCCAGTCAGGTGTTTTATAATAACAAACAGTAACAAAGGCTTTTTTTTTAAATTATTATTACTTAAGATATTCAGCGGCTTTTGTCTTCCTAGCGTCAGCAGTCACGTCAGAGGATTGTATCCAAGGAGCTAAATGTGCAGGACCCAGGGTCAGAGCAGCTGAATACACCAACCTCAGAAAACACAGACAATGAATTGCAAATGACACTCAAAACAAAACGAAAAAAAAAACCTTCACACAGAAAACTACAAAAGAACTCTACAGACACTGAATTGGCTTTCTGTACACACTGATCCTGCTTAACTGTGTGTGGTAACTGGCCAAACGTTTTAGGTACTCAGGGCTACAAAATAAAGGCTTTTTTTTTTCTTTTTTGGTAGGAAGAGAAGTTACAAAAATAAAAATATTATTTCGTTTGAGTCGCTTATTTACAAAAACAAAAAGATTTGCCAAGTGGTGAGAGATACAGCCCTTTCTGTTTCAATCTTCAAACACACTAAAGAGTGGCATTCGCGATGAAGTGATTAGTCTTCCGTTAATTCTGCTGAAGGTTCTACACAAAAGGTGTATTGTTTCAGCTGGGATTCACATCATGAAACAAAATGGTTTGGTAAACCCAATAGAAGTGATAGCCCTTTCAGGACACACAGGATTCAGTACTGTATATTTCAACTTGTTAGCAAGTCAGAAGCACAAGCGAGAACTCAGCCTACACTGCTGCGGAGGATGAATGGGAAACGCTAAATTGATGAGCCGCTGTTTAGATTTTCCCACTGGGAATTATTCTCAACTGTCCAGGCATTACATCATTCAGGTAAATGGTAGCAGGACAACATGCTTCTTATTTCTTTGTGGCCAACCAAAGGGCAATATAAAAACTCGAAAAGACATGCATACTCTTTATCCATAGCAGAAACAGAATTCCTTAATTGTCAAGCTAATTATCAGTAACTGAGAGGCTAACTGCATTCCAGTTGTTACCCAAAGGCAAAGCAAAAACCTTTTACGGTTTCTTTATGAACCTCCTTGTAGCATACTTTAAATCAGAGATGACAAGTCATATTGATATCATAGACATGGATGAAAAAAAATTTATTAAACTTATTAGGATTTAAATGAGTTTTAAAAAATATTTAAAAAAAAAAGGCTTATAAGCAAAACTTTTTTTTTTTTTTTTTTGCCAGTATCCTCTGTATTCTCTTCAAGACAAAAATCCAAACTCCTACACATAGGGCATCTCTCCAGCATGCCTCTCTGCCCATACTATATAGCAAACACGATACAGAACAGCTGAATCAAAGTATGTACCAAGACTTCCCCACGCACTCATACCTGTGAGAAATACTCAAGAGTCCTCAAGCCTCAGTTCAGTTCTAGTCTCCAGAAACAATCCACTCTCTAACCTTAGGTGTTCTTTCTGCTCCTACTCCCTTAGACGCTAGCTATCAGTCTACCACAGCGTTTATCAGACTATATCCAATTCCTGGTATATTTATTGTTCTCTCCTACTAGACTGTGAACTCATTGAGGGCAGAACTCTGTCATCTCTGTATTTTCAGGTTCCAGTACTCCTGTCTGGTTTATTGTTGATGTTCAATAAATGTTATGGATGATAAATAATCAATGAATGAATGAAAGGAAAGAAAAGTAAAAAGAAACACAAATTCAGGAAACCGTGTGACACATACTGAATGCTTCAGGAGCTACAGGAGCAACTCTGTGGATATAACGGGCTCAGTGACGGTCATCCAGACAATAACTAAGTACATTCTAATCAATACTATAGTTCTTTATCCCTATTGCTTTCCACTCTCCTCTTTCTACCTCGAGTTTTCACTGCTCTTTCTTCCAGCTCTCCTGGTTAATAACTTACATTTATATAGGGCTTTTCTCTTTATATTTACTACCTTGTTATTCTGTGATAGTTATTATGTATCCTTTTGTTTGGCCAAGGGAACAAGTTCAGAGAGGTTTTCTCCATTTTTGTTTAGGCGTTAGACATGACTTGCAAGCACTGCAGAATTCCACAGCCTCCTGGGTTTGGTAACACTCATGTGTGTCAGCAACATCTGACTCGGCCAAACATGCAATACTAGTGAAACACGAGTAAAGGTGTAAGTATTCATCCAAGTATTTAGAACCAAGTTCAAGAAGGAATTCTTACCCATGGCTTGTTTCCCCATGGCACACTGATATGTGTTTCTTGGGGACTGGTTGTGATGAGGGTACGGGATCAGGCCAGCACAGACTCCGAGAAGAGTGAAAGGTTCAATCTCCAGGTGGGTGGTATCTCTATCAAGTTAATTAAGAAGCAGATGTCTCAGGTTCCAAGTACAAAATAATATCTCTTTAAGGGTATAAAAAATATTACTATCCAGGCCCCAGAGGGATCTAGACAATAAAATTTAAGTTTACATAAATATATTTTAAAATCTATATATAAAACATATATAATGAATTTATATAATAATAAAACCTCAATAAAATTTGATGCTAGTAAAGCTGATAGGAAAAAACCCATACATAAATAAAATCTAATAAAGCAAATTTTTTTTTTCAGTGAAACTAAAACATGCAACTTTATTATATGAAGCAATACAAGAGAAGGGAGACAATATAGAATGCCTATATAAAAAATAAAACATTATTACATACTAATAATAACTAACACTTTTTAAGAAATGACTATATTAAGCACATAGAAATGCGGTATCAAAAATATCTACATGGCACAACATTGTACATCAACTATACTTCACTTGCAAAAGAAATGGCAACCCATTCTGGAATTCTTGCCTGGAGAATTCCATGGACAGAGGAGCCTGGTGGGCTACAGTCCATAGCGTCACAAAGAGTCGGACACAACTGAGCAACTGACACACATACTTCAATAAGTTTTTTTAAAAATTAAAAAAAAAAATATATCTACGTGGATGAGTAGCCTGGTTTCTCCCACTTTTCTAACTTATATCAATGAAAAAAGTTGTATTATCATCTTAGAGAGAGGAATATGTCCCCTTTAAGAACAATTACTAAGACGTGAAGTGAAAAGTTAAAGTGCTAGTTACTCAGTAGTCTACGAGTCTTTGCGGCCCCATGGACTGTACCCCCACCAGGCTCCTCTGACCATGGAATTATCTAGGCAAGAATACTGGAGTGGGCTGCCATGCCCTTCTCCAGGGGATCTTCCTGACTCAGGGATTGAACCTGGGTCTCCTGCACTGCTGGCAGATTCTTCACCATCTGAGCCACCAGGGGATCAATACTGTAACCACTAGCTAAACATGGCTGTTGAGCACTTGAAAAGTTCAAATAGTGTAGCTGAGAAGCTGAATTTTTAATCAGTTATTTTAAATCTTTTAGTTATGCTTGTAATCACTTAAATGTATTAATTTACCTTTTCAATTGTAAATCTTTTGAAATCAGATCAAGTATTTCCAATGAAAATTTAGCCTCCAAATTGTGATATGGATAACTATACACCAGATAAGACTTAGTAGGAAAAAAATGTAAAATATCTCAATATTTTTATAATGATTACATGTTGATATAATCTTTCAGATACACTGGGTTAAATAAAATTATTAAAATTAATTTCATCTGTTTCTGTTTTACTTCTTTAATGCGGCTATGAGAAAACTTAAAAGTTATACGGTGACTTGCATTATATTTTTACTAGACAGCTCAGTTCTAGATACTGGCCACAAAGTAAGACTTTGTCTAGTAAGTGTCAGAATCTTGATTACTTTCATAATATAATTTTGCATAAAGCTCAGTTTTGGTTAAATGATAAGGCAACTGAGATACTGCAATGGGAAAGGGCAGCTAGACTGTTTTTAGGTCTTGATGAAACATCTCACCTCCAGGACCTGTGGTCTCCAATGACCCTCTGTCCTTTCCTTGAGTGTTTCTGAAGCACAACCTTAATTGTAATTTCAATAGTTTACAGTACTTCTGAAGAGAAGTGATTTCCAAGATAACCCAACACATTATGGAGAATTAGTTGCAATGTACATGGCAAGGATCTCCCACTTATCCAGTTATCCATCTATTTATTTTTCAAAAAATGTGTACTGAATTTTGTCCCTCGTTTGGTTAGAGAGCATGCTTTCCATGCAGTCTTTGGTTTTGAAGAATACAGTTCTGACCTCACAACCTCGCAGAACCCCAATCCTCTCAGACACTTTAGGTCTTTGTCAGCAGAAAGGAAAATGGCTCTAGGCTTTGTTTTCTTTCTTTTTGTTTTTTTGATAGAAAAACAGCTTATAGAAACATTTTATAACCAAGAATGAAACAGTTTGTTAAAAGGTACTGTTCTGTTTATATTTAATATGATGGCCAATTTGACCAATCCAAAAAACTTTACTTTTTCTGATGGAAAAATTGGGATAAGCTGAAAATGAAGAAGGTAAAGATCTGAGTTTCCTCTTTTTTCATGACAAGAACATATAGAAGATTATATGAAAGTCCAAACATTCAGTCTGGATTTGAATTTTACAAAACAGAAAGGAATTTTATAGGATTGGCCAAAAATTTACTCGGGTTTTTGTGTAACACCTTATCATTCAATATTATTCAAAATTATAACCACTCTAAGCTTCTATCCTAAAGAGGAAATAGGAGACTTACTGTTCACTGTGCATAAGGGCATTAAATTTAGCTCAAATTAAGAATAACTGACCCGTTGCTTGCAATAGTGAAAAAATTAGAAATAGCCTCAGAGATCAGATCAGATCAGTCGCTCAGTCGTGTCCGACTCTTTGCGACCCCATGAATCGCAGCACGCCAGGCCTCCCTGTCCAGAAATAGCCTAAATTGTCATCAATAGTGGAGCAAATTAAATAAGGTACTTATGTACAGACAACATAATCAAAAGCAATTAAAATATTTATATGTATAAATATATACACATACATTCACGTGGAAAAATATCCAGGATGATAATGTTAATAATGTTGAGTTAAAAAATCAAGATGCTGAAAATAATTGTAACCATGTATGTATGTTTGCATTTACCTAAAAAAAATCTAGAAGAGTACATATTAAACCATTAGCACTGGCTACTTCTGGAGGGTGGAGTTTGGTGGGATGGGGAATTACTTTACACACTTCTACATTTTAATAAATATCCTAAATATGAATTTATACTACTTTTTTTCTTATTTTTAAAGTACAATTAATTTGATGTATGGGATAACTTGGTGTTGGGTGATACTGATAATCATTTTCCTTTGCAGAGGGAGATTTGTGACACTGAACAGGAGACAGTGATCAAGACCATCCCCAAGAAAAAGAAACGCAAAAGGCAAAATGGTTCTGAGGAGGCCTTACAAACAGCTATGAAAAGAAGATAAGTCAAAGGCAAAGGAGAAAAGAAAAGATTTGAATGCAGAGTTCCAAAGAATAGCAAGGAGAGATAAGAAAGCCCTCCTCTGGGATCAACGAAAAGAAATAAAGGAAAATAACAGAATAGGAAAGACTAGATATCTCTTCAAGAAATTAGAGACACCAAGGGAACTTTTCATGCAAAGATGGGCACAATAAAGGACAGAAATGGTATGGACAGAACAGAAGCAGAAGATATTAAGCAGAGGTGGCAAGAATACACAGAAGAACTATACAAAAAAGATCTTCAAGACCCAGGTAATCACGATGGTGTGATCACTCTCCTAGAGCCAGACATCCTGGAATGCAAAGTCAAATGAGCCTTAGGAAGCATCACTATGAACAAAGCTAGTGGAGGTGATGGAATTCCAGTGGAGCTATTTCAAATCCTAAGAGATGATACTGTGAAAGTGCTACACTCAATATGCCAGCAAATTTGGAAAGCTCAGCAGTGGCCACAGGACTGGAAAAGGTCAGTTTTCATTCCAATCCCAAAGAAAGGCAATGCCAAAGAATGCTCAAACTACCACACAATTGCACTCATCTCACACGCTAGTAAAGTACTGCTCAAAATTCTCCAAGCCAGGATTCAACAGTATGTGAACCATGAACTTCTAGATGTTCAAGCTGGATTTAGAAAAGGCAGAGGAACCAGAGATCAAATTGTCAATATGCGTTGGATCATTGACAAAGCAAGAGACTTCCAGAAAAACATCTATTTCTGTTTTATTGACTACACCAAAGCCTTTGACTGTGTGGATCACAATCAACTGTTGGAAAATTCTTCAAGAGACAGGAATACCAGACCACCTGATCTACCTGCCTCCTAAGAAATCTGTATGCAAGTCAAGAAGCAACAGTTAGAACTAGACAGGGAACAACAGACTGGTTCCATATCGGGAAAGGAGTATGTCAAGGCTGTATACTGTCACCCTGCTTATTTAACTTATATGCAGAGTATATCATGAAAAATGCTGGGCTGGATAAAGCACAAGCTGGAATCAAGATTGAAATATCAATAACCTCACATATGTAAATGACACCACACTTTTGGTAGAAAGCAAAGAACTAAAGAGTCTCTTGATGAAAGTGAAAGAGAAGAGTGAAAAAGTTGGCCTAAAACTCAACATTCAGAAAACTAACATCATGGCATCTGGTCCCATCACTTCAAGGCAAACAGATGGGGAAACAGTGACAGACTTTATTTTTTTCAGCTCCAAAATCACTGCAGATGGTGAGAGCAGCTATGAAATTAAAAGACACTTGCTCCGTGGAAGAAAAGTTATGACCAACCTAGATAGTTTATTAAAAAGCAGAGACATTACTTTGCCGAAAAAGGTCCATCTAGTCAAAGCTATGGTTTTTCTAGTAGTCATGTATGGATGTGAGAGTTGGACTATAAAGAAAGCTGAGTGCTGAAGAACTGATGCTTTTGAACTGTGGTGTTAGAGAAGACTCTTAAGAGTCCTTTGGACTGCAAGGAGATCCAATCAGTCCATGCTAAAGGAAATCATCCTAAAGGAATATTTATTCCAATTAAATGTTCCAACTGATGCTGAAGCTGAAACTCTAATACTCTGGCCACCTGATGTGAAGAACTGACTCATTTGAAAAGACCCTGATGCTGGGAAATATTGAAGGTGGGAGGAGAAAGGGGACGACAGATGATCAGATGGTTGGATGGCATCACCAACTCAATGGACACGAGTTTGAGTAAACTCCAGGAGTTTGTGATGGACAGGGAGGCCTGGCATGCTGCAGTCCACGGGGTCGCAAAGAGTTGGACACGACTAAGCGACTGAATTGAACTGAACTTGTAGCAGTAAACAAAACAGACAAAATCCCTGCCTTCATGAAGCTTCTACTGGAGGGAGATAGACAACACACAGATGCATCAATAAAATGCGCATTTTACAGATTTTAAGACTTAAGCACTAGAAAAATAAAGTCGTGAACAGGGGTGGACTGATGAAGGGTTTCTACTTTAAATAGGGTGGTCAGGAAAACTCGCTGAGAAGGTGGTGCCTGAGTGAAGACCTGGAGAATGTGAAGCAGTGAGCCAGGCATGTAGTTGAGAGCATTCCAGGCAGAGGGCTTGGGGCAGGAACATGAAGACGAGGCCAGCGTGGTCAGAGCAGAGCGAGGGAGGAGATGACACAGCGGCACAGGTTCTGTGTAGGAACGTGAAGGCCTCTGCAAGGACTGCAGAGGGAGAGGGGAAGCCACCGGGAGGTGGTGGTGGGTTTGGGGGTGGGGGAAGGGGTTGAGAAGAGCAGTCACGAGAGCATTCTGATCCTTGAAGAACAGACTATGTAAGAACAGGTGCAAACCTAGTCAGATGCCTTTTGCAACGGTCCAGACAAGCAATGGCAGTGGCCTCCCATAGGGTAATATGTGAAGGAGAGCTCAAATTCTGAGTATACTTGGAAAGCCCACATAGTGTGTTAAGTGATTAGATGTGGGTGCAGGGCAGAAGAGGAGGCAAAGCTGAAACTGAGGTTTTGGGCTTGAGTAACCATGATGGAGGCTTCCCTGGCAGCTCAGGGGTAAAGAACCTGCCTGCCCATGGAGGAGACATGGGTTTGATCTCTGGGTTAGGAAGACTCCCCTGGAAGAGGAAATGGCAACCCACTCCAGTATTCTTGCCTGGAAAATCTCATGGACAGAGGAGCCTGGTGGGATACAGTCTGTGGGATCATAAGAGTCAGACATGGCTTAGTGACTAAACCACCTCCACCATATAACAGTTCTCCTTTACACTCAATCTTGAAATGAGGGGTATAAAAATTGTACTTTGAGAAAGCCATATATTTAAGAATGAAAAACTGACTGAAAAGCATTATTTACTAAATTATAGTAAGACAAAAATAAAATGGTACATTTCATCTGGCAGCAGAAAGCAGAAAAGCACTTTTCTGATTGAAGACATAAATAGTTATCAGCTGGCAATATTAACCATTTAACAACATAACTGCAAAAATTCTCATTTTAGGTAAGTAGTACCTTGATGGTTTAGTTTCTAAGTCACATCCAACTCTTGCAACCCCAAGGACTGTAGCTTGCCAGGCTTCTCTGTCCATGGGATTTTCTCAGGCAAGAATACTGGAGTGGATTGCCACTTCCTTCTCCAGGGGATCTTCCCAACCCAGGGATCAAACCCTGGTCTTCTGTATTGAAGGTGGATTCTTTACCTACTAAGCTATCAGGAAAGCCCAAAGTGGTACCTTAGCCACAAGCATCTGACAGCAAGTGACATAAATGTCTTTTAATATATTTCAAATGGAACACAGATATTTCTAAAAATATCACTGTTCTAGAAGAAACACTGTGGACACATTAACATTTCATGTCAATATTGTACTTAAGTTTAGAGATATCTTTACAGCAAAACAACATAGGGAATTTCTGCAATGACAACAGGAATTCAGATATCCACTGACAAAATCAACCCTTAGAGATATACACACCATTACATGGCGTGATTCGTTAGTTCAATTTTTGTCAGTAATCGAAGTCAGAGAAGCAATTCCTTTTAAGAAATACACACTATGTGTAAAATGAAATGGAAGGATAATTAAATCTAAAGATTATTTGTTAGCAGTTCTGTGATACTCTTGGGATAAGCAATGGATTATGCTTCATTATAAAACAGAATACTCCTAACAGTTCCTACTAAGAATACACAACAGAACTGAAGATGAAATGTAAAAAGGAGGCTGTGTCTAACATCAGAACAGGTTTAATTATGGCTGTTATGGATCCTACTTACTTATTAATTGTATGTTCATAGAGTGCGATGTTACAGTCATTTTCTTCATTCACATCTAAGTATTCAACCAGACTCTCATGTAAGAAATCTTCAAAATTCCTGAGAAAATATTGGTGAAATGGACACTTAAAAAGCATTTTACTGCCATATTTTATATGCAATAATGGAAGATATGTGCTTTCATTTAGCCTCAAAGCATTCTTCTCTCCCAAAAAGAATACACTGGGATACTTGAAACATATTATTCTTAGACCACAGTTATCACAAATCACCAAAATATTAGAAAAATTTGTGATTCTTGTTAATCTGGTCCCGCTTTTAAAAATACCTTCTGTGATTTAAAAAGTCCTATATGATGAGAGACCCAGTATCTACATCAACATAACTTTCTCCTACTACTTCATCTGTGCTGATTTACACCAACATTCTATAATCTGCATTATCTAAACTGATAAACATTTTTACTATGTCCAAGCAAGCTCACACAGAGAAAAGGTTTTTAACAGGTTGTTATATTTGGTAGAGAGGAATTAAGAGACTAAAACTGAAAATACGCTTTTCGTAAAAGCTCAGCTCAAACACCATTACTTCCGTTTAGATCCCATAAATGAGTCTTAAGGAGACTGAGAAGTTTTGCTTTTGGCTACTTACCTGTACCCCTGAGCCAGCTCTTCCATATGCTTATTTGTGACTGCAGGTTTCTGTTTCTTTACAATTATATAGGGTCTGGAAGAGAAAAGAACAGCTTTACAGCAATAGTTCAACAGAAGAATAAAACCAATAAATTCACTACAGTGAAGTGAGGGAAGCTATAGACATGCTTCTGGGTTGTCTGAGGACACCAGGTATTTTTTACAAGTGTGAGAGCACAGGGGCCTATTTTCTCTTACATATACACCAGCCCATGCACAAGCACGTGTTCACACACACAGTTACTTCGTCCAGGTATCTTTGGAAATATTTGGTTTTGAATGAGAAAGCATTTGAATGAGAAAGCAATGTGAAATAATACCTGATAAAGTCTAGCAAAAAAAAAAAAAAAACAACTTTAATACCTTAAATATCATATGTTTTTGTAAATGCAGCCATCATACCAAAAATGTCTTCTGATTTCATGCTGGGAATATGGAGAAGTCAGCAGTCAGAGAGAACAGTCACTGAGAAAAACAGTGGCGTTTTCAGTGAAGGTCTGATGACCGCCAGCTGTCTAGAGTGCTTTTGCTTCAGGATAAACAGGATCACAGGACGACACTAGCAGGGTACTTAAAGCTACGTACAACCAAAGAGTGGGTATGAGCTGAAGAGAATAAAGCTTTCTCACTTTGTGATTTTTAGTGATATCATGGGTTTAAGTAAGGCAGAGAGGCTCGGTCCACACGTTCTGATAGATTAACCCGTAACTGCAGTGGGAACCTGCCTTCGAGGGCTCCGCTTCCGCGAGGAAACACCGACACAAAGCATGGCGCGTGGCTTGATCGTCAAGGGCTGTTGCTATTTGGACAAGCGGTTCCTGCAGAGGAGCCAGTGGCCGGCACGCACGTGTGCACCCCACCCTCAGGTCCACGCGCCCTTCGGGACTAATGAGCACCTGGAGACAGTTAAGGGGAGGAGTTGCACGATTACAAAAGGGGGAAACAAGGTGCTGAAGATGACTGGATGCTACCTTGAAGTCCTGGCTGCTCCTCTCATCAGGGAAGCAGGAACCCCACGCTTCCCCAGGTGGGGCTGCAGTTTAGCTCAGGACAAGCGACTGAGAAGCGGTGACAGAGCAGGGATAGGCGAGGGCAGGGACTGCACTAAGCCACCTCAGTTATCTTTCACTTTATTCCAAAAATTCTACTAACTCTTCTTGCCAAATCTATGTTGGGTCATTATAAAATCACTTCTAAAAAAAGAACTAGTTTTCTTTTTAGGCTATGCCATATTATATTGGATGTAGTAAAACATCTTAAAAAAAGAGTAATCGAGAAAATGTCAGTGTTTTCCCCACCCTTAACTGGACCATGTTAGTGGCTATAAGTACCCCGTGTTTGCCTAGCACCCTACAAGGCACTTACCACACCTTGTATCAATCCTAGGAAGGCATTGTTATTTACATCTTTACTGATGAGAAAAATCAAGGCCCAGAGACTTAAGTAATAAACTCAAGAGTCACATGAGTCAATAAGTGGAACATCAGGATTCAAACATGGGTATAAGCTTCAATTAGGCCTTTTTGATTGCAGAGAATAGGAACCAATGCAGGCTAATTTAAGCAAAGATGGAATTTACTAAAAACTAAGTAGAAGAAAATTTTAAGGAATTTACTAAAAGGCTCAAAACTTACTAGAAAAATAAGAATGAAATAAAAAGGTACAAGGCTCAGCTTCAGAAAGAAAAGGAGCCAGAACAGTCCCAAAGATCCAGAAAGGCAGGGGGAGTGGGCAGTCTCCTGCATGCACTGCTGCCAAGATGAATCTGTTCTGACCACGTCTTGCTCTCAGTTATTCTCCTTGGGATTCAAGCTCTCCAAAGAGAGTCTGACTGTCCTGGCTTGGGTCATATGCCTGATCTTTGGCTGAGCAAGAGACAGCACCTGACTGACCAACCTAAGAAGACTGCCAGTGGGGAAGGGCAATCCTAAGGAAAACAAGGAGAGCAACTAGAAGGAGAAAGGGAGGCTGGACAGACATAGGCAAAGGCAGTCCAGGTTCCCAGCTGTCAGACTTGGCAGCTCCTGCCACCTCCCCAACCATTGCAAGCTCAGCGACTTGCGCCCTCACACCATCTGAGGCCCTCAAGGAGAGACTCCGGTGAACTGAGTGAAGGCCTGGGAAACAAGGTGACATCCTCAGCCGAGGTCCCTGCATACCCCCAAAGCACCAGACACCATGTCATACTGGTCTCTGTGGCCCTGTCTCTGACACAGCTGAACGAAACAGGCCCTAAACATCTTCCAAGTGATTACAAGGCACCTGCTCTTCTAAGGCTCTAACGTGGTGTCATCTCTTTGTGCTGCCACGTTTTCTTTCTTGCCATTCCTGAGCCTTTTTCCTTTAAAGCAACAGTACTCAACCCCCACCTCTTTGTTCCCCCAAAGGACTTGGGCTTTTGTTTATTCTACTTAGGTTTATTTTTAGTTTATTTTATTTGGCTGCACTGGGTCCTAAGTTGCAGCATGCAGGATCTAGTCCCTGACCAGGAATCAAACCCAGGCCCCCTGCATTGGGAGCTCAGAGTCTTAGCCACTGGACCACCAGGGAAGTCTGTTCAGTTCAGTTCAGTCGCTCAGTCATGTCCGACTCTTTGCGACCCCATGAATCGCAGTACTCCAGGCCTCCCTGTCCATCACCAACTCCCAGAGTTCACCCAGACTCACGACCATAGAGTCAGTGATGCCATCCAGCCATCTCATCCTCCGTCGTCCCCTTCTCCTCCTGCCCCCAATCCTTCCCAGCATCAGAGTCTTTTCTAATGAGTCAACTCTTCGCATGAGGTGGCCAAAGTACTGGAGTTTCAGCTTTAGCATCATTCCTTCCAAAGAACACCCAGGGCTGATCTCCTTCAGAATGGACTGGTTGGATCTCCTGGCAGTCCAAGGGACTCTCAAGAGTCTTCTCCAACACCACAGTTCAAAAGCGTCAATTCTTCGGCACTCAGCTTTCTTCACAGTCCTACTCTCACATCCATACATGACCACAGGAAAAACCATAGCCTTGACTAGACGAACCTTTGTGGGCAAAGTAATGTCTCTGCTTTTGAATATGCTGTCTAGGTTGGTCATAACTTTCCTTCCAAGGAATAAGTGTCTTTTAATTTCAAGGCTGCAGTCACCATCTGCAGTGATTTTGGAGCCCAAATAAATAAAGTCTGACACTGTTTGCACTGTTTCCCCATCTATTTCCCATGAAGTGACGGGACCAGATGCCGTGATCTTCGTTTTCTGAATGTTGAGCTTTAAGCCAACTTTTTCACTCTCCACTTTCACTCTCAAGAGGCTTTTTAGTTCCTCTTCACTTTCTGCCATAAGGGTGGTGTCATATGCATATCTGAGGTTATTGATATTTCTCCCGGCAATCTTGATTCTAGCTGACTTTTCTTCAAGTCCAGCGTTTCTCATGATGTACTCTGCATATAAGTTAAATAAACAGGGTGACAATATACAGCCTTGACGTATTTCTTTTCCTATTTGGAACCAGTCTGTTGTTCCACGTCCAGTTCTAACTGTTGCTTCCTGACCTGCACACAAATTTCTCAAGAGGCAGATCAGGTGGTCTGGTATTCCCATCTCTTGAAGAATTTTCCACAGTTCATTGTGATCCACACAGTCAAAAGCTTTGGCACAGTCAATAAAGCAGAAATAG
Source organism: Bos indicus x Bos taurus (assembly GCF_003369695.1). Classification (NCBI taxonomy): domain Eukaryota; kingdom Metazoa; phylum Chordata; class Mammalia; order Artiodactyla; family Bovidae; genus Bos; species Bos indicus x Bos taurus. Next base: position 50,459,783 of record NC_040080.1, read on the forward strand.
ATGTTTTTCTGGAACTATCTAGCCTTTTTGATGATCCACCGGATGTTGGCAATTTGATCTCTGGTTCCTCTGCCTTTTCTAAAACCAGTTTGAACATCAGGAAGTTCACGGTTCACATATTGCTGAAGCCTGGCTTGGAGAATTTTGAGCAGTACTTTACTAGCGTGTGAGATGAGTCCAACTGTGCGGTAGTTTGAGCATTCTTTGGTATTGCCTTTCTTTAGGATTGGAATGAAAACTGACCTTTTCCAGTCCTGTGGCCACTGCTGAGCTTTCCAAATTTACTGGCATATTGAGTGCAGCACTTTCACAGCATCATCTTTCAGGATTTGAAATAGCTCCACTGGAATTCCATCACCTCCGCTAGCTTTGTTCGTAGTGATGCTTTCTAAGGCCCACTTGACTTCACATTCCAGGATGTTGGCTCTAGGTCAGTGATCACACCATCGTGATTATCTGGGTCATAAAGATCTTTTTTGTACAGTTCTTCTGTGTATTCTTGCCACCTCTTCTTGATATCTTCTGCTTCTGTTAGCTCCATACCATTTCTGTCCTTTATTGAGCCCATCTTTGCAGGAAATGTTCCCTTGGTATCTTTAATCTTGAAGAGATCTCTAGCCTTTCCCATTCTGTTGTTTTCTTCTTTCTTTGCATTGATCGCTGAAGAAGGCTTTCTTATCTCTTCTTGCTATTCTTTGGAACTTTGCATTCAGATGCTTATATCTTTCCTTTTCTCCTTTGCTTTTCGCTTCTCTTCTTTCCACAGCTATTTGTAAGGCCTCCCCAGACAGCCATTTTGCCTTTTTGCATTTCTTTTCCATGGGGATGGTCTTGATCCCTGTCTCCTGTACAACATCACGAACCTCAGTCCATAGTTCATCAGGCATTCTATCTATCAGATCTAGGCCCTTAAATCTATTTCTCACTTACACTGTATAATCATAAGGGATTTGATTTGGGTCATACCTGAATGGTCTAGTGGTTTTCCCTACTTTCTTCAATTTAAGTCTGAATTTGGCAATAAGGACTTCAGCATCCTTTAAAGCTCAGATCAGAGCACCAGAATAGAGTGGGTAAAATCAGGATTACTGGAGTAAAATGAATTCTAAGAACTTTCCAGTAAAAAACAGTCTCCACCACCATCTGGCTTTGGGTAATTTAGTCTCACCAAATTCCAGTACCTCATTTGTTAAATGAAAATAATAATCCAACCTCATAGGGTTGAATGTGGTTAAAGCCTTACAAACAGAGCAGAAGGAAATGGCACCCCACTCCAGTACTCTTGCCTGGAAAAGCCCATGGACGGAGGAGCCTGGTGGGCTGCAGTCCATGGGGTCGCACAGAGTCGGACACGACTGAAGCGACTTAGCAGTAGCAGCATAATGGCTAGCACTTACTACTCACATCAGTTCAGTTCAGTCGCTCAGTCGTGTCCAACTCTTTGCGACCCCATGAATCGCAGCACACCAGGCCTCCCTGTCCATCACCAACTCCCGGCGTTCACCCAAACTCATGTCCATCGAGTCAGTGATGCCATCCAGCCACCTCATCCTCTGTCGTCCCCTTCTCCTGCCCCCAATCCCTCCCAGCATCAGGGTCTTTTCCAATGAGTCAACTCTTCGCATGAGGTGGCCAAAGTACTGGAGTCTCAGCTTCAGCATCAGTCCTTCCAATGAACACCCAGGGCTGATCTCCTTTAGGATGGACTGGTTGGATCTTGCAGTCCAAGGGACTCTCAAGAGTCTTCTCTAACACCACAGTTCAAAAGCATCAATTCTTTGGCGCTCAGCTCTCTTCACAGTTGGTTGTTATTACTAATTATTTCTGCCTTTCCCAGCAGACTGAGTTCTCTGAGGGCAGAGATTGACTCCCATTAATCTCTGAATCCCCAGTAGCCAATATGCATATTCATGAAGTGTTTGCTAACTGAATTAAATTTATCTTAACAATGAAAAAGGTTAAAGCAACTTTTAAAATAAAAACAAGTCCATTTCCTTCAAAAGTAAATAAAGAGATCTTAACTATTTCCAGCCACACCTACCTGCACAGCCTTCCTCCATCAGAGGAAATATAGACACATCGATCTGTCAGATTTGTTGAGATGGAAACAAACTCATTGATATAGCCTGCTCTTCGCATCAGTCGAAATGTATTCACCAGCTTCTTGTGATCTCGAATGACACCCAGGATGTTACCTAAACAGAAATAAGAATGTTCAAGATTGAAATAAAAAATACATCGAATGGACTTAAAATATCTACTCAATAAAAACAATAACCAGCAGTGAGCAGTCATTTGGAAATACTGTTACTAAGGCTGCAGCCAGTCCACAAGGCTGGAGAAAGCAACAGAGTGGAGGGGTTGAGGGGTCAAGGGCAGTCCAGGGGACTCAAAACCAGAGCTGGCCCTACCATATGCTGAGTGCATATCGCTGGTGAAGTCAGTCTGTCTCCTTTTCTGTCAGCACTGTGCAGGGCCATGAACTTGGGCTCCAGAGCCCTGGAGTTGAACCCTGGCTCTATCATTCCACTGTGTTCATGTGAGGATTAAATGAGCTGATCTCCTGTAAAGTACTTAGAACTGGACACAGCACTGAGTAATTGCTATCATGAAGCTGCTATTGTTGTCATTATCTGAGAGATGAAGAGAACAGACTTGGGCTCCCAGGGTGAGTGGGAGGATTCAGGGAGGTACTGGGTGAATGTGGCAGATAAGGTCACATTCAGTGTGAGCTGCCAGAATTCACTGACCAGGCAGGCAGTGAACGGCCCCATTTCCTTCCTACCAGCATAACAGTAAATGGTGAAGCCCTCCCAGAGCAGGAAGGAGGGGGAGAAGATGTGGGGCCTGAGGTGAGGACGAGCACGTGCAGCACCCCAGGCAGGGGACAGACACCCAGGCCACCAAGCCACACCTGCTGCAGCGTCTCTGGGGGACCCTGAGGGGATGGGGAGGGTGTGAGACAGCAGCACGTGGAGATGGAGCGGAAGGAAAGGGACCCTCCTGCAGAGCCTGCTGACACTCACTCACTCAGTGGCTGAAGACAAGTCATCTCACTCTAAGGGCTGACCTGATTATTTCTGCAGAACACCTCACATATTTAACTTGAACTTAAGAATATCATGTTGAACCTCGTTCCACTGAGGATACACTGGCAGCTGCCACAGGGTCTCTGCACCTTTACCTTTAGCTCTGACAGCCAAATCATCTCAGAACCTGGGTGACCCAGTCAATGGAAGAAGTGTTTGTTACCATTTTTTCTACCTTTCAGTTAAGGCCAACCTGGATCCAGAACTAAGGTATATTTAGGGAGTAGAGCTCAGTGGCAGAGAATTTGACTGCAGAATTAAAAGTATATTTGTGCTTTAAATACATAGTCAATTCCTTCCCCTTCCCCCACAGATTGTTTAGGATCAACATGCCTCCCCAACAGACTCACCATTGAGGAAGACGAGAAACACATTTGGGTAAGAGAGCTCTTCCCCACACAATAAGTTCACATCTTCTACTCCCAAGTTACTGGCTAATTTGACAATGGGTCCATCTTCCATGTCAGTCGTGATGTGTGTCATAAGGGCCAAGTTTTTAACCAAACCACATGCCTAAAAAACAAAAGATAGTCATGTCTAAGAATGAACACGAACAACACAAAATACGGTCTGTGTCTGAATATAGCTCACCACTCTGCTGGCAACAAGGCACAGAAGTGCAGCCTCACAGGGAACACTTCGGAGGTTCATACAAAGCCTGAAGGAGGCACCTACCCTTTATTTCAGAGGAACTGATACTAAAGTCACAAACAAGGATATAAATATAGATTTAGCCACAGAAATGCTCAGTACTATTTGAACTGGAAATGAGATGGCATTATAAATGTCCCCTCCCCAAAGAAACTGATTTACCTAAATTTTTATTTCCCAACAATAGTATATCATAGTCATTTAGATGATGTTGTGTAAAAAGAGTAAAGAAAAACACTGATAATTGTGAACACATGAACATAAAACTTCTGGCCTGAAATAAGAGTGAGTCTGCAAAATAACTGGCCAGTACTCTGTAAGCTTCTTGGTCTTAAAAAATAAAGAAAGGCTGAACAAACTGCTCCAGATTAAGAGACTAAGGAAACTTGACAACTGAAAGTGCAATCTTGGGATCAGAAAAAACAGGACGATTGGCAAAATCTGAATAAGGTCTAGAGACTACAATACTGTTACCAATGCTAATTTCATGAGGTTGATAAATATAATTACATACTATAGTTACATAAGACATCACATTTAGGGAATCTAGGTGAACGATCATGGAAACTCTCTGCACTACTTTTGGAATTTTTTTGGTATATCTAAAATTATTCCAAAGTAAAAAGGAGATGAAAAAACATTCTTTTAAACTTCTACACAACCCATGAAAAAAATTTAAAGCAAACATAAAGAAGGACTTAATACAACAAATTAAGAAAAAAAAAGCCACTTGAGACACATGTGATATTTAAAGATTACATCTTTAATTCTTAAAAACCATCTTTTGTAGTGATACACAAAACAGTTTCTTTATGAGATTAGCTGAAGCAAGCTCTGGGGAACTTGGTGTCCCAAAGCTCAAGATGTATATACTAGGCAAATTTGACAAGCAGCACAATTTTAGCATGACTTTCCATATGGTTTAAAATAAATTAGGAGAAAAATGATAATTTCTAAAAATTATAACCCTGTATAGACTTCTATTTTTCACCTCTCCCAAGTCATAACAAATTCCTATACTTCGAAACATACATCTTTTACTTGTCCTAATTAAGTAATTTATTCATTCAGCATATATTTATGGGACCTCTACTCAGAATGAGGCTCTGGACTGAGGAGCCTGGGATACAATGGTGAACCTAACATGGTTCCTTCCACCAGACGTTTACAAGTTAGAAGGAATAAGATCAAGTGAAACCAATGATAGCTAACAAAAAGGAGAAAGAGCCATGACACAGGAAGTAGCTGGTGTCTTGATGTAAACCAATTTAAACTCCTTGGTTTAGTGTTTAGGTAACTGCTTACATTTCCTATATAAGTAAGCAGGAATCCACTTTAAGTCTTGGACTGTATGCTTCTGGATGGCTGCAGCTATGACTTTAACGTCCTCTAAGAAGAGTCAAGGAAAATAAGGAGTTGTTTAAAAAGAGCTCCTCGTGAGCAAAGGTGATGAGTCTCCCAATTTTCCTTCCTATTCTTATCCCTTATTCACTGAGTGGTTTGACTCTTGGGATAAAATAAAACAAGCAAGAAAATTTGGCCCATATGTCTCTTTAGGTGAGAAAAGAAAGTAAAAGTGTTACTCAGTCGTGTCTGAGTCTTGTGCAACCCCTGGACTGTACCCTGCCAGGCTTCTCTGTCCATGGAATTCTCCAGGCAAGAATACTACAGTGGGTGGCCATACCCTTCTCCAGGACACCGTACCAACCCAAGGATAAACCCAGGTCTCCCGTATTGCAGGCGGATTCTTTACCTCTGGGCCACCAGGGAATCCCCTCTTTAGGTGAGCTATTAATAGTAAATCAAAGGCTTCTGGAGGTACTGTTTGGGAATGACACTGATGTTCTCACAGGCTGCATCAACACTTCTCTGACAGATAAATGGCTGACCCCAGAGAGGATACAGCCTGGGGGGAACGGGACAGGAGCAGAACAGCCATTACCTCTGACACAGTGGAGACCCTCAGGGACCTTACCTCTCCTTCAGGAGTGTCTGAAGGGCACAGCATGCCCCACTGCGATGGCTGGAGGGATCGAGGACCACTCACTTTTCTTGTTTTCTCGAACTGGGAAGAGATTCTCGTCATCATCCCCAGTGCGGATATATATGACAAGCGAGACAGCACCTGAGTCACACCCTGGCGATCCATTTTAAATCTCTTTAGAGACCAATTGCCCTGAAGAGAGAGGAGAGACATGAGACTACCCCGGACCGCTCGTGCTGCCTGACACCCTGAAGTCATTCTGAGAGGCTCTGCACAGGAACTGCTTATTTGTGAAATTAGAGTCATGATATATATTCAGAAATCAAAAATCACAATTAAAATCTAGCCAAGTTACTCACTGGGGTTTTATAGGAATTTAAGGAATATTACCTATATCTAGCAACCAACCTCAGAATGGTTCAATGGATTGACATTATCACATCAGAGCAGGTATTTCCTAAAGAACTAATTACATTCTGAACAAGCCAGTTCAACCAGAGATTTTCACTGGAAGCAATAAGCTAACTAATAGAATACTACCAATTTCTACACATATTTAAGGTAAAATGAGCCTGAAGCTCAAAGAGATAATTTCATGTTGGAATGTGCCGTTATCTGGATGCCTTCCAAAATTAGTTTTAATTAGAGAAAAATATAGCAAGAGAAAAAAAAAGACTCTAATAGCAGTTATCAGGGAAAATGAATAATATAGGCTTCTTAATCAAGGATAAAAATTACACATATTCACATTAATAAATATATCTTCTTTGGTTATCATGTCAATCTTAAAATAGATTTATATGAAATAAATCTTAAGCCTTAAATTTACTTTACTTCAAATGCATTAGAAGTACTGAAATACATTAAATATATTATTTTACAGAAGCATTAATTGTACACATTAAATATTCTCAAGGATAATTTAAAGATCAAGGTTAGGAATCAAATTTTCAACTCATGGTAACATGAATCAACAGAAAACAGTATGCAAAGAAAAAACAAAGTAGAAAATAAAATGTCAAAAAATGATTGATTCAATATTTCTGATTCAAAAGGGAAAAAACTTAAACCTGCTAAACAGTGGTTCTTCATTTTCCTTTTGATAATCTAATGAAAGCTATGACTGTTCTCTTGAGAAAAATGCACACAGGACCACAAATACAAATTTTTAATTCAATTTCAGGGGCGGATTCCCAGATACCAGATTAAAATCCTTCCTAGTAGAAAAATTCATCTGTCTGAATTTAAATATGTGACTTCAGAGGAGCTCCTCACAAACTAAAGTTTAGTCACTATTACAGTGAAGATCTATCACTTCAAAAACTTGAGTTTTGATAGAGTGGAAAAAAAGCTAAAACCTAGGAAGAAACAATGCATTACAAAGCAGAGAAACAGAGCAAACACGTTTATCTCACAAGTTAACTCCTCATACTGCTCAGTTAACTCCTTGTATGCTTTGAATGAGAATGAACCTAGTGAACTGACTTATGACCAAGAAGAGCAAGGAAGATACACAAACATTCAGCAGAGAACTAAGCAGCTGCTGGCAAATAAGAAGTAGATGGGGATGAAGTCAAGACATTCAGCAAGATAATTTGTTCCAATATTCTTTTTTTTAAAAAGGGAGAGAGGAGAAACAGACAAAGGGCTAAAACTGCTCCTCTGAGAAAATTTATTTGTTGAAAATATTCTACATATGACAACACTCACAATTTTTAAGATTTTTTTATGGTGACCACCTTTAAGGCTTTATTGAATTTGTTACAATATTGCTTCTGTTCTATATTTTTTGTTTTTTGGCTACTAGACATGTGGGATCTTAGGTCCCTGACCAGGAGTTGAACTCAGACCCTCTGTCCTGGAAGGTGAAGTCTCAACAATGGAACCCATCTTTTTCCAGTTGCCTACAGATTGGTGTTCACCCACAACAAGGCCCACTACTGATTTTCCTAATAAGCAGTCTGCTCCCAGAGTTAATAAGGTGTCATTGGGGGCAATACAACTACTCAAAACAGCTATTCTGACCTGAAAATAAAGCGTCAGAAAGCAAGGAAAAGTCACTCTAACAAAGTGTGTTTGAGTGCTCTTTGGAGGCTTCTTTTCAAATATCCAGGAATCTACTTCCAGACAAGTTTGGGCCTCACGACTGTGACGGGCCCAGAGAGGCACAGAGGCCAGGCCGCCTCCAGTCTGGATGGACCTGTCACAGTGGGGGCTGCTCACACAGACCTGCTGCACATTTCTCAAGTCAGACAGGGCGGCAAGTCAGCTGCTGATATACTCTTCTTTTGTTGGGACCAAATCCCATCCATAAAACTAATTTTATGTCTGGCATACAAAACGTGAACCAGACTTTATCAGATAGACCTATAGATGTTACGCTTTAAGAAAGGGAGCAAAAACCTATCTGATAACCCCTGATGAACAGCCAGAGGCCCTGAATACACAGCAGCTGCTGCGGCCTGAATTCACTGCTCACATGAGAACAGCTGAGAGCCCTTTGAGGACTATGAACCTACAGTGCAATGAAACGTTTTACAATGTTTCGGACAAAAGTTGTCATTAGTAAACCTACTTGCAATATGTCAGCTTTATTACAGAAAAAATGGGGTAAAGTATCCATTGAAAGAATGGTTATTAATGGTTAAACTGAAAGATTTTTTCCTTTATGGAAGAGTGTATCTATTTCCTTATTGCCTCAGTAAATTGTAACAGGAAATATAATTTGGCAATACAGTCATATAGCAGCAAAATTTCTACTGATTTCAACTGCAGATATTTCAAAGAAGAAAATTTGTGACTTGTAGCATCCTCAAATAAATATACATGTGTATTATAAATTTTTTTTTCCCCACCTAGATTCTCAAAATACTTTAAATTTCCCACTGAACAGATGTACAAATAAGTTACAAAACTCTGCCCGAGGGATCAAAGACTTACAGTTGAAATGGCATTCACCATGCCATTGGTAATCTGGTCCTGACGCATGTGTTTCACGACATCAAACTGGGCTGCTCTTTGTTTAGGAATCACCTGATCTGCAATCTTCTTCATTTCAGAATTAAATTTTTTGAACAAATCTTCAAAAAGAAGAGATAAAAGCTAAAGAAAAAAAAAAGTATATGGTAAACTTTCAAAATGCATCACTAGCTTATTTACTACATTTTAGGTCTTTATTAAACTTTGCTTAAAAAAACTGATGGAAAAACTGCTTAAAACTGGGGAAAACACATTTTAAAAATTCAACATGATAAACATGTACTTATATATGTACTTATCACTATGCTTGGTGTTGAAAATACAAGTGAAGATGATGACATAATCCCTGCATTCAAAGACATTTAGACCAGCCACTCCCAGACTAAGTTTCCACTGACCTAATTTTTAACTTCACAAATAAAGGCTATTAAAATCCACAAAAGATCAGGGGAGAAGAATTAATATTAAAAATTCTGCCAGCACCAAGGATGGGTGCCATTTGAACCTTCCTGCATCACTGGTAAAAATGGAACTGGTATAACTACTAACAACCAGTTTGTAGTTTCTGCCCATCCCTAGGCCCCAAAGTTCCTCTCATAAGGACATCCTCTATAGCCATGGTTCTCAAACTTTAACCTGCATGTAATCACATTGAGGGATTATTAAAACACAAATTGCTGGCCACACCCCTCTGGTATATGCTTCCATAAGTCTACGGTAGAACCCAAGAATTTTCATTTCTAACAAGTTCTAGGAATGCCACTGTTGCTGGTGGGGGAAGGGTACCCCTGAGAATCACTACCCTACAGAAATGTCTTTATGTGCATCACAGTACATATACAAGATGTTCAAAGCAGCACTATTTGTATCAGTTAAAAACTGGATACCATAAAAACACTATTTAGTTAGACAAATTGTAGTATATTCATATAACAGAATACTACAGAGCATTGAAAATGGACAAAAAAATAACTGGCCACAAAATCAAGGCTAAATCTTTTTTTTTTTTTTTTTTTTATGGCTAAATCTTAAAAATATAATATCGAGTGAAAGAAGCCAGACCCAAAAGAATATATATGATGTGACTCTATATAGGGTTCAAAACCCAGCACAATAATCAGCTATATTGTTTAGGAAGGATAACTAGCAGGCAAAATGAAAAGGAAAGACACAAACACCATAAAAATCAGGTTGGAGATTACACCTTGGAGGGGAAGGGGAAAGCTTAAGAAAGATTTTGCAAGTTCTGCTTCCACCTAGAATGCAGAAAGCCACAAGACAACATCCTTCCCAAACTGATAACCTTTTTTAAAAAAGATGAATCTACAAAATCATAAAACTTCTTGACTCTAACCAAGAGGTAAGTTGTAAGGCAACCAGGGGAACTAAACTGCAAAGGCGTCAAGCCTCTCTAAGGAGAGATGGGACACGTGACAGAGCAGGAGTGTGCCGTAAAAGAGGACATCAGCTAAAATGTTCAGGACTGCTACAATGCCAAACGTGAGTTATCCCGAAAGCTTAGAATTCTTCCTCGCTCCAGACACGACAGGATCCACACTTGCAAGTTCATTCCACGAATGCTCAGGAAAGACTGGAAGGAGAAAGAAGACCTGAGAACGACCCCTTTGTTGCAACAAGCAACAAAACTCTATCTACTTCCCTGGACTTCCTCTTACATGAGAAGAAACCCTTAAGTCACTGGAGAAAAGGCAGGAAACCCTTCTGCCGAGGATCCCAGGCAAAGGTAACTCACACTGAGAGAGGCGTAGAAGCAAAACCAAAAAAGGTCCAGTTTTTTCAAAGATAGACAGACACACACAGAATACATACTGAAAAAAAGGAATTTAAGAGACATCAACTGAATGCAATATGTGAAACATGTTTGGATTCTATTTGAATAATCCTACTTTAAACAACAATATAAAGAAATCAGGGAAATCTGAATATATAATATTCAAATTTGATGAGTGATGATATTGATGCTTAATGACATTAAGCAATTTATTCTTTAAAAATTTTATGTGTGAAAATGATGTTATGATTTTTAAAAATTATATCTTTTAGAGACACATTTTTAAGTACTTATACAATGTGATTTGATTATTTGAAATGCTAAAATGATTTGATGGTTTGGATTTGTTTAAACAACTGAATTTGTGGAATGGGGGGAGTAGGAAAAGAGTTGAAGAGGACATAGATAAAACCAGATTAACTTCTATTGATGATAGCCAAAGATGTGTGATTAAAACATGGAAGCTAATTTTTATATAGGTTTGAGGTTTTTCTTATTAATATTTATATTACAAATATCTACCAAAATAAACCCCTAACATACTAAGGAGTAAGTCTAACAAAAGAGGTGCAAAGCTTTCATGGAGAAAATTACAAATCTTTATTGAAAGACATCAAAGAAAACCTAAACGAAGAAAATATTCATGGATGAGAAGACTATTTTAAGATTACTAGTTTTCCCCAAATTGATTTACAATTCCAGTGCAACTAATCAAAATCCCCAGGTTTTTAATGAAAATGGAGGCTAACTCTAAAATTAATATGGAAAAGCTAAGACTCTAGAGCAGACAGACAATCCTGAAAAAGAAGGCAAGTGAACTGATTAATGTATAGATAAACTTACCAATCAACAGAACAAAAAGTCCAGAAATATAACAACACATATATTAAAATTCGTTATATGGTAAAGACATTTTATTTTAGCATTTAGCATTTTAGATCTGTAAGGAAATGAAAGACTACAAATAAATGATGCTAGGGAAATCAGTTATTCATTTCATGGATGCTTGGGGCTGGTGCACTGGGATGACCCAGAGGGATGGTATGGGAAGGGAACAGGAAGGAGGGTTCAGGATGGCGAACACATGTATGCCTGCGGCAGATTCATTTTGATATATGGCAGAACCAATACAATATTGTAAAGTTTAAAAATAAAATAAAATTTAAAAAGAAAAAAAAATTAAAAAACAAAACAAAACAAAAAAAAAACAAATGAAACTCCTTTCCTTACTTCACTCTACACACAAAAATCCATTCCAGATAGACTAAAGAACAAATAACAAAGGCATAAGTTTAAAGTATAAGAAGTACAACTGAAAAGAAGAAAGGACTGACAAAATTGAATGCAATTAAAATGACAAACTTCTATAATTAAAAGATCCCATAATAGTAAAAAAAAATACAAACTGGAAGAAGATACCAGCAACACATGTAACTCATAAAAAACTGGATCCAAAGTACACCCATATAATCTTAAAATTAAGGAAAATACAAACAACCCAAAAGATATTTAAGAAAAAAGCAGAAATGATCAATAAGTACATGAAACATAAAGACTCAACTTCATTAGCAATGAAGGAAATGCAAATTAAGCCCACAAGGAGATAGCACTTTGCATCCACTGCTGCTGCTACTGCTAAGTCGCTTCAGTCATGTCCGACTCTGTGTGACCCCAGAGACAGCAGCCCACCAGGCTCCCCTGTCCCTGGGATTCTCCAGGCAAGAACACTGGAGTGGGTTGCCATTTCCTTCTCCAATGCATGAAAGTGAAAAGTGAAAGTGAAGTTGCTCAGTTGTGTCCAACTCTTAGCAACCCCATGGACTGCAGCCCACCAGGCTCCTCTGTCCATGGGATTTTCCAGGCAAGAGTACTGGAGTGGGGTGCCATTGCCTTCTCCATTGCACCCACTAGACAAGACTAAAATTTTTCAACTTTCACACTAAGTCACGGGATAGAGACCATCAGGTCTTACATACAATGCAATGTACAAATACTTGGGAAACTAGTTTGACACTCTTCAGTTAAGCTGAAGGTTTAACTCGATTCCATGACTGGACAATCCGATTTGCAGAAACTCTTTCATAGAGAAAATATGAATAAGAAGGTTAATTTTTTAAAAAAAGAAAACTCATACAATAGCCTTGATAAGTAGGATGGATAAAGGGTTATTTATCATTTGTATCATACCTTTACACATTGAATGTGAAGGTGAAATACAGTGACATGAAACAATATAGATGAATCTTTAAAGCAATGTTAAGTGAAGAAAAAAGTTGCAAAAGAATGTATATGATACGAATCTATTCTTATAAAACTCAAACATACAAAAATAATACTGAGCTCTTAGACTGGAAGAATCAATACTATTAACAACCATACTACCCAAGACAAACTATAGATGCAGTGCAATCCCTACCAAATTACGAATGGCAATTTTCAGAGACCCAGAACCAGTAATTTTAAAACTTGTATGGAAACAAGATCCCAAATAGCCAAAACAATCCTAAGGGAACTTCCCTGGTGGTCCAGTGGTTAAGAATTCACCTGAGAATGCAGGGGGCATGGGCTCAATCCCTGGTCCAGAAGATCCCACATGCTGAGGAGCAACCAAGCCCGCATATCTGGACTCCATACTCCACAAGAGAAACCACCATGATGAGAAGCCCATGCACTGCAAGTGGAGAGCAGCCCTACTCACCACAACTAGAGAAAGACTGTGTGCAGCAGAGAGACCCAGTGCAGCCAAAAATAAAAATTTTAAAGAAATCTTTATTTAAAAAATATGGGGCTTCCATTGTAGCTCAGTCAGTAAAGAAGCTGCCTGCAATGGAAGAGACCTGGGTTCAATTCCTGGGTCAGGAAGATCCCAATGAGAAGGAAATGGCAACCTACTCTAGTATTCTTGCCTGGAGAATCCCACGGACAGAGGAACCTGGCAGGCTACAGTCCATGGGGTCACAACAGTCAGACACAACTTAGCAACTAAATCATCACATTTAAAGAGAGAAACTTTTGAACTGTTTTAATAAAAAACAATGTTGAGAAAGAACAGAGCTGAAGGGATCAGACGCCCTGAATTCAGACTATACTACAAAGCTACAATAATCAAAACAGTATGGCACTAGCATAAAAAACAGAGATCATTGGAATAGAACAGAAAGCCCAGAAATAAACCCACACGCTTATGGCCAATTAATTTATGACAAAGGAAGCAAGAATACACAATAGGGGAACTTCCCTGGCAGTCCAGTGGTTATGCTTCCAGACTTCCAGTGCAAGGGGTGTGGGTTTGATCCCTGGTGGGTGCACTAAGATCCCACATGTCATGCAGTGCAGCCAAACATATTTAAGAACACACAGTGGAGAAAAAACAGTCTTTTCAATAAGTTGTGTTGGGAAAACAGGACAGGTGCATGTAAAAGAATGAAATTAAAACATTCTACACATAAGTGATATCATACGATAGTTGTTTTCTCTGTCCGACTTACTTCACTCAGTATGATACACGTGGAATCTAAAATAATGGTACAAATGAACCTGTTTACAAAATAGAAATACAGTCACAGATGCAGAAAACAAACTTAAGGTTACCAAAAAGGAAAGGGTGGGGAGAGGATAAATTAGGAGCTACGATTAACAGATACAGACTCAATATATAAAACAGATAAACAACAAGGACCTGCTGTATAGCACAGGGAATTATATGCAGTATCTTGTAATAACCTAAAATGGAAAAATAATCTGAGAAGGAATATAAATATAGTATACTCTCACACACACACACATATATAACTGAATCACTTTGCTGTACATCTTAAACACAAGACTAAATAAACTATACTTCAATAAAAAAAAGCAAAACACACTGTAATAAATATTTTAAAATTTTTAAATAAATGATACAATAAAAAAGAAAACAATAAGTACACAAGTTCAGGGTAGTAGGAGAAAGAAAAGGACAGAGTACGGAAGAAATATATAAGTAAATGAAATGGCAATTAGTGGTCAATTATTAAGAATTACTTAAACTGATAGTGGATTCGAGGTGATTTAATTTGTCACCTTCATAACTTACATATATGTGACATTTTTACTTTTACTCTTTATGTTAAATATTAGAAAATAAATGACATTAAACCATGTTAACCACGGAAAACAAATCAATGGGATGGGGAACGGAAAGTCATAAAAATAGACTAGAATGGTTCTGTTTCAGAATTGATGGGAGTAGCTCCTATGAGACTCATTTGTTGATAAAAATTATAAACTCTGGACAAAATATTAAAACTATTTGACAGCACTGCAGAGTAAATGCAGACAGAAACTGGAGGAAACTTGACAGTTATCAAAAGTGCATTTGCATTTTGAAGGCTTTTCAACTAAGGGTAGAAGACATTAGCAAAAAGGGTCCAGGTGACATTAGAGGCTAAAACTCAGAGAAAGACCCACAGTCTTACTGGATAGAAGGATCAGAGGGAGAAGATACCAGCCACCACAGTAGCTGGAAAGTGAGGGGAAAGTCACAGAAAGGAGATAACCACAAATAAAATTTACATCCTCAAATCCACTACCCACTTAATCTTGGGAGAAAATCCCAAGATAATGTAGATAAATTTTGCCCAAATCTCTGCTTGCTATGTCTCCTCCTGCCCCAATTCAGGCAAGGGCTGTGACTGCTTTTTTTCCAATAAAGTTAGTGAAGATGTGACTTTTAAGACGAACTCATTAAGGTCACGCAGATTCTCCTGTGCATGGGAAACCACTTGAGTCCTAAGCCACTCTGATGTCACAGTGCTGCCATGGTCAAGACGGAGCTGAGCCCAGCCTTCCAGGCATCCCGGCACCTCCAGCACAACACTACCAACTGAGCTCCATGTGATACAGAAGAGTTACACAGCTGGATCATACCTGAATTCCTGACCCACAAAATCGTGAGATATAACAAAATGGTGGCTGTCTTAAGCCACTTAAGACAGTGGTGGTTGTCTTAAGTTTTGAGATAGATACCATACAATGCAGCAACAGACAAAACCAGAACACCACTTATAGACAGTTCACAAAACTAAGTAAGTGGCTTATGACCAAAAAATAATAGGCATACTTCTTCAATAATCAAATATAAAATTACAACTACTTAAATTCCCCTGAAAAATCAATTACATTTGTTTTTTATTCCTTTATAGAGGAATAAAACAGTTGGATATATATGTAATTTAAGCTACCTAGCACAATAATGTAGTATCGGAGGACATTATATATGCACTCCTTACATAATTCAGGAATTCTGAAGTTCAGGAAAATCTTATAAGCTAAAGATTTTCCAAATTCCACACTGTATTCTTGAATGTTTACAACCCACAGGTAGTTTTTTGATTCATAATTTAGAAGACATGAAAGCCAATGAGTCGTCTCTTCCAGCCACTGTGGAAGAAAGCATTTCCTAGGTAGAACGTGAGTTTATACTCTTCTCCCTTAAGATAAAAGACACATCCTTCCACTTTTCTACAAAATCAACTTTGCAGACGGGAAAGCCAGGGTCCTTGATTTACCATGTCAGAAGTGTTCTAAAAAGAAAACTTCCTCCTCTGAGAGCTTAATCTTTTCTTCCACTCAGACCCAGCAGTTTCCTTCATGAAAAAGAATATGGGAATGGAAGCAGGTGCAGGGGAAGAGAGGGATGGACAAGCCCATTTCAGCAACTTCCTGTGGAAACTGGCAAAGGGACTTGAATAAGTATCCTGAACAGAAGCAAATGCCCTTAACCTTTAACCACAAAAGCTCAGCTCTGTTTTAATTAGTCCCTTACACTTAAGACTTTTGTGTCTCAAACTGCAATAAAGTTTTTTTGGGGATCCTAGATGAATTTGTTGTAGCCCCCTGATTCAAGTACAAGGAAATGCTCCAGTACTAAACAAGTAAAGAGTAAGAGCACACTCAACAAAACTACGGCCTCATTAATAAATTTCTCCACCCTTCAAATTTCTTCATAAGAGAAATAATGTGCTCCAGTTCACAGAGCAGTAAGAAGCTACAAGGCCTATTCCCACAATAAGCCACACTATTTAGGTCAAGAGTAAAATGATGAAAAGGGATGGAATGCTGGTGATATTATAATATTCAATACCTCTCACTGTTGGCATGAGGCCTTTCAGCCTGCCTAAGACAGGAGCACTAAAGAGCAAATTATATTTAAGAAAAAATGCTGACAGCTCATCAATTGATTTTCAATGAAAATGCTAAAAAAAAAAAATTAATAAAGAAGTTAAGCTGCTGAAATACAGTTTCACCAATTAGCTTAATGTCAGAGAATTCTAATTAGGCGTCTTGAGATTGCTATTTAGTGTTTAAGCCTTCAGAGTGCCAAATTCTCCTTTTCACACAAACTGGTTGCAAAATTAAAGACATTAGGCAGCCTTAATTACATTATCAGAACAGCTGGGATTAGGCAATCTCTGAAGTCAAGACGGCATTCTTTTGTCACCGGGTGGAAATCCCTGGCTTTCCAGGGTGCCGGATTTTGGTGCCATTCCATATCTCACCCATACAAAGCAAGCTGCATTAGAAACAAAAAAATCTGCAGACAAAGAATAGAGTAATGCTCGGCAAATAATGAACACATTACCGAAAGAGAAAAGGTAGGTGCAAAGATTAAGCCTGAAACCGGTAGGTTTTGCTAACACCTCTATTGGCGGCCAGCCGGCCAGCCCTCTGGTGGCAGTGAGACTGAGGGAAGGCTCTGTGAACCTGCCTGGCCAGTGGATACAGCTCTGTTATCTAAAGCTGAAGCACATTCATACTCCCTCATCCCATGGGGTGTGAAATTAGCAGCTATTGTTTTTACACATTTTTGCCAACACAATGCCTTTTATGTTCTTACACTGTTTATAAAGCAATGTTTTCTTGCACATGGGAACCCTCTTTTTAATTCTAATTTTTTAAGCAACAGGGTAGTCTTTTCCTCTCCCCTCTCAACTCCATTCCTTAGTCCTCCAAACAACCAACATTTTTTTTAAAGGACTAGCTGAACATCAAGATTTCTTTTCCAATTATAAAGATCTGTAAAAATTTGGGATTGTTGGCGGCAGGGATACACACAATCAACCCCCTGAACTGTGGTCAATCTGAAGGTGGCCAAGAGCCCACCTGTTAGCCTTAGCCATTGACCAAACAACTTCCCAAGTATGCCAGGTGTTAATTTTTTTCTCAGAAAAAACTGATACAATTATAATTCCAGTTTTTTACATTTTAGACGTGGTAATTAATACCTGCTGTTATGATCCCAGCCACCATCACTCATCTGGAATACTGCCACAGTCTCCTAACCGGACTTTCTTGACAGGTTCATCTCCAAATAAGATCTTTTAAACTGAAATTGATGGTGTCACTTCCCTGATTATAACTCTCTTGTGATTCTCTACTGCAGGAGCAATTAAATCCAAACCCCTTCCCATGGCGTATGGTGCTAGTTCTCCAATGTCCTCTCTCACCACCCCCACACCTCACACTCCAGAAACACTGGTCCTCTTCCAATTCCTCCAATAAGGCCACTGCCTGAAGACATATGTTGCTCGTGCAGGTCTCTTAACAGAATGCAGTTCCAGAGATTGTGTGAGACTGGATTCTCCTCTCAAGTCTCAGCTGGAATGTCTGAGGGCTCAGCTTAAAATATGTATCACTTTTTCAAAGAGATATTTAATTAACTGACTGATTTAATCAAGAGATTGATTCTAAGATGACTGAGTTGTTGGAATGAGACCAGGATTCTAAAACAGCTGTTAAGGTTCAAGGATGTAAATGAAAACATGGTTGTGATGAATAAACAAATAAGAAATCTCAGTAGAGAAACAGAAGCTAAAAGTACCAGAATGAAATTTCTAGAACTGAAAACACAACATCTTAAGTAAAAAATTAATTGGATCAGTGTAGTAAGCATGTTACAGACAACATAAGAAAAATTAGGGAACTTGAAAATAGATCAATAGAAATTATCCAACCTGAAGAAGAGCGCTAAACTGGGGGAAAAAAAAAACTAACAGAGCCTCACTATCAAAGGGTCAAACAAGATAAATTGGAGTTAGAAGGACAACAGAGAATAATATAAAAAAGATATTTGAAGAAATAGGTTCCAAAAATGTCTCAAAGTTAGTTAGACATAAATTTACAGTCTGAAGAATTTAGTAAACTCTAAGTAGGACACTAACAGAGACCACCACATCAAGGCACTTCTTTTAAGCCCCAAGATAGAAAAGGGACCTTTGTCTGTCTTATTTTTCCTCTATACCCAGCTTGTATAACTATGCCTGGCACATGGTAGAAGTTTAATAGACATCTGTTAACTGAATAAATGATACTACTTAATATCATACATCACTTTCTACATTAAACACAATGAGAGTAAATAAACATCTCAAAAAAGATACAATATAGGTAACACTACTAACATATTTAAAGAGCTAAGAGTTTTCATAGTTCAAGAAATTCTTAAGTCTAAGAGATAGTAAGTCACGTATGAATGTTTATATTCCAATATACAAACCTATATTCCATTCAACTGTTTCTTCCTCCTATCTAAAATGAATAGTAAATTAACTTTTATTGAGGAAAATAAGATTTGACATAAAATAGTTAAATCACCTGTCCTGCCAACTCCAACCTCTTGTTACCATAATAATCTCTGTCATCAACTTTATTATCTCCTTGGGCCAGAATTACTCTTCTCACCATCACTGCAGTATAGATACATTTGGCTCGGAAATTGAATTCTTTAACCTGTAATTCAGAAATTAGAGAAAAATGTTTAAGACTCTACACATTAAAATTTAAGGTGCCTCAAGAAAATAACCAATGCTATAATATTTAACTAAGAAAAAAATGAATTGTTACGATTCTCCTTATTCAAAAAATTCAACCAGTCTATAAACTTTCTAAAAGCTGAGATGATGACTTTCCATCTTTGTACTCAGTACTTGTGGCAGTTTTTCTTCAAAGATGACCACCATCAACTCCTTCCCTCCCTATATGTTTCACGCCATTCCTTCATGAAGAGGTGGAGTTAATCACCATCTTTGGGTTGGCTTGTAAACTAGCAGCTTCCACTTCTTTCCTTTTAAGAGTCCTGAAGCACCAAATAAGAAGTCTAGGATACTCTGCTGGGGAGAAAAGGGCCACTTGGAAAGGCAGTGAGGAGTCAGAGATGTGACTGATGACACATCTTTGATGTTCAGCCCAGTCAAGCCTTTGGGTGACTCCACCCTCAGCTGCTATCTGTCTGCAACTTCATAAGACTCATGTCAAGAACCTCCTTCCTGGGACCTCCCTGGTGGTCCAGTGGTTAAGAATCCTCCTTCTAATGCAGGGGACACGGGTTCTGTCTCTGGTTGGAGAACTAAGATCCCACATGACATGATGCAGTTGAGCCTGTGAGCTCCAACGACTAGGCCCATGTGCTCTAGAGCTATGTGCCACAACTAAGACCTGATGCCGCTAAATAAGTATTAAAAAAAAAAGAACCTCCTTCCCCATCACTGAGCCCCTTCAGACCTGAGAATCCTGAGAGAGAGCAATGAACAGTTATCTCAAGCTACTAAGTTTTGGAAATATTTGCTGTGCAGCGATAAATAACAGGAATGGTACTAAAACACTGTCAGAACTCAGCAAGCATCTATGGAATAAATGAACAGATTGATAAGTAAATTGCTGCAAATGTTCTTTTCAATTTTCTCTTGTACAACTGAAATCTACATAAATGAATCTGGCCCAATCAGTAAGTTAAATCAAAACTGGCGAAATCATTGCACTGGTTTATTTGGAGAGACAAAAATCTTAGAGAAGTAGGTAAATTCTTTCTCTACATTCCAAACAATGAATACTGAGAGTAGTCTAAGTTTCTGTCAGTTCTAAGGAATATTTTATAGGCTTGTTTATAAAGAATTCATATTATAAAATTTGTTTTACTTTCCTAATTCTCTGAATCAGATCAAGGGCACACACAGATTGCAGCAAAAGGGCAAAATCATAGACCCACATTATTTGGCTAACAAGGTGTTTCAAACTAAGAAAGCTGTATCTTCATGTGTTTAGGTGGTCACTGTTCACTTCTACTGTTCCCTCAGCTTTTCATTATTCATAATCAGCCCCTGAAGGTAGAATGTGCAATTCTTAAATTAGATCATTTGTGAATAATACACATGCTAAAAGTCAACATAAACCAGACTACCAGATAAGTATGACTAACAATTTTATAACTTAGAAAGAGTACATATGTATTAAGTGAGAGTAGGGGAAGAATGACTCTTGCCAATATGGCTGAACTCTGTTTAATAGTAAGTTAATAAAAATAAATATTAAGCATTGGTTCAAGAGTCAGAAGATGGGATTCTAGCTCTCTCTCTCTGACCACTAACCAGCTGGATGACAAGAAAAATCATCCAGCTTTTCTGGACCTGAGCATCTGCCTTCTAAGTGAAGGAGATTGGACAATGTGAGCTCAAGGTCTAAAAGATAAGCCCATCTAATATTTTAAGAAGTATCTATGGCAGTGATGGTAACATAACAGTGAGAATGTACATAATCCCACAGAAACATACACATAAAAAGAGTAAATTTTATTTTTTTGTATGTTTTACCACAATTTTTCAAAAAGTTACACATATAGGCAAGGCACTGTAAGCTTGTTTTTAACTTATTTAAAAATATCTAAAACACCACCTCTGACCTTCAGAGATGAAATCTAGCAGCATTGTTAATATATATTTGAATATCAAAGAAAAAACTAAAATTTTGGATTGAAAGAAGAATCAAGACAATAAACATGATCAGATGATGACATAATATAGCAACATTCTCTAAGTATAAATAAACTCTTGATAATGGAAGATTATTTCCTGGCAGGCCATCGGAGAGTCCTCTTTAGGCTTCTCTCTTTTCTTATGGAACTAGACTTTAATTAATGTAAACTTGTACTCAAACAGAAGTTCATGGATACCACAGTGATCAGTATTCACAATTGCAAAGGGTTTACTCACTGGTACGTGGGTCAGAATGGTAGAAGCCAGGAGCTCTCTTGCTTCTTCTATTTTGGTTTTCTTTGGGCCACCTCCCCACATCCTTTGCCTTCTGACTTTGTTCCCGATATATTTTAATGCCTATTAAAAAACAGAATATATTACAATAATGTTTGAATGACATCAGAAAGAATTTATTAAGTAGCTACCCATACATAACACTATAAGCAAAAAAGACAAGGACCTTTATAAAGAAAACTGAATTGGTCCTAGTTTAAAAAAAACAAAAATTTGTCATAAACCAAGGCAATGGCACCCTACTCCAGTACTCTTGCCTGGAGAGTCCCATGGATGGAGGAGACTGGTGGGCTGTAGTCCACGGGGTCCCTAGGAGTCGGACACGACTGAGCAACTTCACTTTCACTTTTCACTTTCATGCATTGGAGAAGGAAATGGCAACCCACTCCAGTGTTCTTGCCTAGAGAATCCCAGGGACGGGGGAGCCTGGTGGGCTGCCGTCTCTGGGGTCACACAGGGTCGGACACGACTGAAGCGACTTAGCAGTAGCAGCAGCAATGACAAAATAGTTCCCTTTTTATAATTAGTTTTTTTACTATAAAATTGATACAGGACAATTATAGGAAGTTTAGAAAATACAAAGGAAATAAGTAGTTTGGCCATCAATCCTCCACCCAAAGAGAATCCTGTCGACAGTTAACACTTTGGGTGAGTATTCTTTTGGGGGAAGGGGGAGTACTTTCTCTCCTCAAAAAGGAATCACACCATGTATGACTTCTACCCTGAAATCTACAAAGCATTGCTGTGAGAAGACAAAAGCTAAATAAACTGAGGGTTATGCCATTTTCATTGACTAGAACATTTAATATAGTTAAAGATGGCTTGCTATTAAAATTCTCTCCAGATTGACCAAAAGATGTTTTATTGTTAATTAAACAATTAAAGATGATTTTTATTGTTAATTATACTCCTGACGGGTTTGTTAAAAAACATAAATTGATTGGACTTCAAAATTTCTATGGAAAAGCAGAAGACCTAGAATAGCTGAAAATAGTGTTGAAACAGTCAGAAGATTTACATGATTTCAACTATAAAGGAAGACAGTAAGCACACAAAAATTAGTCAACCTTATTAGTCATCTGGAAAATGCATGATTAAAATCACAATGAAATACCACCAAAACAAACTGGAACAGCTAAAGTTACAAAGACTAACAATACTGAATGCTGGTGAGGACGTGAAGCAACCAGAACTCTCAGGCATGGCTGGGGGGACTGCAAAATGGTACCGTCACATCTGGCAGTTCTGACTTGATAAAAGTTACATACACAACTGATTATTTTTTTAATTTTTTATTTTGGGTTGGGGTTTAGCCAATTAACACTGTTGTGATAGTTTTAGGTGAGGAGTAAACAGACTCAGGCATACATATACATGTAGCCATTCTCCCCCAAACTCCCCTCCCAATCAGACTGCCACGTAATATTAAGCAGAGTTCCACATATTATACAGTAGGACCTTGCTGGTTATCCATTTCAAATGGATATGTACATGTACATGTACACGTCAGTCCCAAACTCCCTAACTATCTCTTCCCCGATCCTTCTCCCCATCAGCAACTGTAAGTTTGTTCTCTGAGTCTGTGAGTCTTTGTTTTGTAAGTTCACGTGTATCATTCATTCCTTTTTAGATTCCACATAGAGGGATGCCATACGATATTTCTCCTTCTCTGTCTGACTTACTTCAGTCAGTATGACAATCTCTAGGTCCATCCATATTGCTGCAAATGGCATTATTTCGTTCTTTCTAATGGCTGAGTACTATTCCACACAACTGCATTTTGATCCAGCGATTCTATTCTTAGTTATTTATCCACGAGAAATGCCAAACTGTCTAGGCAGAGACTTAGACAGGAATGCTTACGGCAGTTTTATTCTTAACAGCCAAAGAGTGAAACAAACCAAATGTCCATCAACAGGAAAAGATAACAAACTGGTATATTCATACAATGGAACACTACTCCACAACTAAAAGGAATGAAGAACATGGATACACAACATAACGGGGAAACACTTGGATCAATCTAAGTCAATACGTTCAACAAAAGAAGCTGACAAAACAAGAAGTATACACTGCATAATTCCTTATCTAAAGTTCTAGAATAGGCAAAACTAATCTATGGTGAAAAAAATAGGAAAAGTGGGGAAAAACAGAGGTGAAAACTGATTAGAAGAGGCATGAGGGAATTTTCAGGGGTCATGGAAATATTCTGTATCTTATAAAAAGTATACAATTAAGACTTGTATATTATGTGTATATACACTTTACCTAAAAAGTGAAATGTTAAAAACTAATCATATGACTGATTTGTGTTGCTGCTCAGCAGGAACCAACACAACACTGTAAAGCAATTTTCCCCCCAAATTAAAATAAATTTAAAAAACTTAACCAAGTAATAGGTGAGGCAGAGACAGAGCTTTAGATGAAACAAGAATAGCAAAGTTTTTCTGTTTTTAATATTTATTTATTGAGCTCCACCAGGTCTTAGTTACAGTACACGGAATCTTCCATCTTTGTTGTGACATGCAGGATCAAGTTTCCTGAATAGGGATTAAACCCAGGTCTCCTGCACTGGGAGCATGGAGTCTTAGCCACTGGACCACCAGGGAAGTCCCTGGCAAAGTGTTTTTCATGTTGAAGCTGGGTGACAGGAACATGGGGGTTCATAATACAATTCTGTATACTTTTTATATTTTGAAATTTTTCCATAAAAAAAGTTTGAAAAGATCATGTGGTTCTTATTATTTTGTGAGAGGAATAAGTGCATTTTTTAATGCACTTATTTTAATACCAAAACACTGGTTTCCATTTAGTCATAAGAAAGGACTGGTATCCCTGATTCTTTATCCTGGAATTCCTGCTGCCAGTTTCCTGCCTGGGAAAATTTTTTTCCATGCTTCAAAACCTAGATCAGGTACCACTTCCTCTTTGAAGCCTTTCCTAACCCTACTTCTTTCTCTCTGCTCTTTAATTCCTTACATATACAGAACTGAGTACTTCCATTTGTGTTCGCATCACACTGTATTCTGTCTACTTACCCGTATGTCCTGCTTACTAGACATTTTGTCATTTTTTTTTTTTTAATTCCTGACTAAAATAGTCCCTGAAACTGACTGGAACATCTCTGTTAAGACTGGAGATCAAATCTAGAATCTTCCTGATTTAAAAAAAAACAAGGCTATCAGAGGGTAAAACAAACTAAGACCTTTAAAACACAAGCTGCAGTAACAAAGCAAGAAGTAGTAACTGAGGAATTGATTGAAGCAAGTCAGCAGATGGTGGGGAACAAGGAATAGACAGGCGCTTCAGTTTTCCCTAAACTTAGCTGTCTTTATTAAATTTTGGTTTTTCAATTCCCTTGGGGAAGAGGCTAAAGATTCTTCACTTCCCTGAGGAAGAAACAGGAATACAGGGGCGCCTTCTGATGCAGCAGAAAGTCACTTTTCCCTAGAATAGCTGATAAAGTTGCCAGGGCTGCACAGTGTCAGGGCTGCGTTAAGAGCCCAGTCGGCTTTAAAAACAAGCCAAGATGCTACCCCTGGTGTATCCTCTCCTTCCAAAAAGGTAGTAACTGATTTCTTCTCCATTTTACAGAGCCCCTGGCAATGATAATGTAAAACATCTGTGACAAATGTAGCAGCAAAAGGGCTTTATGAGCAGAATAAATAGAGGAGTCACTAAAAAGGGAGGCATTAAAACAAAACAAAACAAAACATATATTTTAAACAATCTACTGAAGTGCCATGTCAAAAGTTCTATTATGTAAGATAATACATTTTTATTTAGAATAACATAAAATATTGGTGTTGCCCTAACTGCTAAAGCTGAAACTCCAGTACTTTGGCCACCTCATGCAAAGAGTTGACTCATTGGAAAAGACTCTGATGCTGGGAGGGATTGGGGGCAGGAGAAGGGGACGACAGAGGATGAGATGGTTGGATGGCATCACTGACTCGATGGATGTGAGTCTGAGTGAACTCCGGGAGTTGGTGATGGACAGGGAGGCCTGGCGTGCTGCGATTCATGGGGTCGCAAAGAGTCGGACACAACTGAGCGATTGATCTCATCTGATCTGAACTCATATGTTCAAGTCATCAACCATTTTGGACTACCTGTGCCTCTGTAACCTTTTGTCAGTTGCAAATAATTAATATTTGCTTTAATCCAGCACACAGAGAACAAGCCATCTCAAACTTCTACTTCCTGTTTGTCTCATGTGAGTTACGTTTGTCTTTCCTAGCTAATCACATATTCTCATCTTTTAAAAGAACTTCTCCAGTTCACTTTAGTAACTTTTAGCTAGCCAATATTTTCTGTCAGTATCTATTTAAGAGGAATAAATGAATGATCTTCCAACCCACTGTTTTAACTCCTGCTCAAACAGCTTAACAATGATAGAGTTATCTGACCAGCAATGATGATGCTTCCAATAATATGAATACTGGATCTCGCTGAATTATTCTTCCAGACATTACACAGCTTTAAAGCATTGAGTGTATCTCCCTAAATGTAGCCAATTCCTAAGTATTTAACATTTTCTCTTCACATAATTACAATGTAATTTCAGTTTATAATGAAGATGCATGTTCACCAATAGTTCACTTTCAGTGAAGACCAAAAATAGAACAGGGCAAAGGCTAACAGAGTTTTGCCAGGAGAACGCACTGGTCATAGCAAACACCCTCTTCCCAACAACACAAGAGAAGACTCTACACATAGATATCACCAGACGGTCAACACTGAAATCAGACTGATTATATTCTTTGCAGCCAAAGATGCAGAAGCTCTATACAGTCAGCAAAAACAAGACTGGGAGCTGACTGTGACTCAGATCATGAAATGTTTATTGCCAAATTCAGACTTAAATTGAAGAAAGTAGGGAAAACCACTAGACTATTCAGGTATGACCTAAATCAAATCCCTTACAACTATACAATGGAAATGACAAATAGATTCAAGGGATTAGATCTGATAGAGTGCCTGAAAAACTATGGGTGGAGGTTCATGACACTGTATAGGAAACAGGGACCAAGACCATCCCCAAGAAAAAGAAATGCAAAAAGACAAAATAGTTCTCTGAGGAGGCCTTACAAACAGCTATGAAAAGAGAAGTAAACGGCAAAGGAGAAAAGGAAAGATATACCCATTTGAATGCAGAGTTCCCAGAATAGCAAAGAGAGATAAGAGAGCCTTCCTCAATACAAAGAAATAGAGAAATAGAGGAAAACAATAGAATGGGGAAGACTAGAGATCTCCTTAAGAAAATTAGAGATACCAAGGGAACTTTTCATGCAAAGATGGCACAATGACGGACAGAAATGGTATGGACCTAACAGAAACAGAAGATACAAGAAGAGGTGGCAAGAATACACAGAAGAACTATACAAAAAAGATCTTCATGACCCAGTGAAAAATCACCATGGTGTGCTCACTCACCTAGAGCCAGACATCGTGGAATGTGAAGTCAAGTGGACCTTAGGAAGCATTACTAGGAACAAAGCTAGTGGAGGTGATGGAATTACAGTTGAGCTACTTCAAATCCTAAAAGATGATACTGTGAAAGTGCTGCACTCAATATGCCAGCAAATTTGGAAAACTCAGCAGTGGCTCCAGGACTGGAAAAGGTCAGTTTTCATTTCAATCCCAAAGAAAGGCAATGCCAAAGAATGCTCAAACTACTGCACAATTGCACTCATCTCACATGCTAGCAAAGTAATGCTCCAAGTTCTCCAAGCCAGGCTTCAACAGTACGTGAACCGTGAACTTCTAGATGTTCAAGCTGGATTTATAAAAGGGAGAGGAACCAGAGATCAAATTGCCAACATTCACTGGATCATAGAAAAAGCAAGAGAGTTCCAGAAAACCATCTATTTCTGCTTTATTGACTATGCCAAAGCCTTTCACTGTGTGCATCACAATAAACTGTGGAAAATTCTGAAAGAGATGGGAATACTTGACCAACTGACTTGCTTCCTAAGAAATCTATGCAGGTCAAGAAGCAACAGTTAGAACTGAACATGGAACAACAGACTGGTTCCAAATAGGGAAAAGAGTACATCAAGGCTGTATATTGTCACCCTGCTTATTTAACTTATATGCAAAGTACATCATGAGAAACACTGGGCTGGAAGAAGCACAAGCTGGAATCAAGATTGCCAGGAGAAATATCAATAACCTCAG
The DNA here is from genome assembly GCF_003369695.1 of Bos indicus x Bos taurus. Classification (NCBI taxonomy): domain Eukaryota; kingdom Metazoa; phylum Chordata; class Mammalia; order Artiodactyla; family Bovidae; genus Bos; species Bos indicus x Bos taurus. The sequence continues at coordinate 50,487,539 of NC_040080.1, forward strand.
ATATGCAGATGATAACACCCTTATGGCAGAAAGTGAAAAAGAACTAAAGAGCTTCTTGATGAAAGTCAAAGAGGAAAGTGAAAAAGTTGGCTTAAAATTCAACATTCAGAAAACTAAGATTATGGCATCTGGTCCCATCACTTCATGGCAAATAGATGGGGAAATAATGGAAACAGTGACAGACTTTATTTTGGGGGGCTCCAAAATCACTGCAGATGGTGACTGCAGCCATGAAATTAAAAGACACTTGCTCCTTGGAAGAAAAATTATGACAAACCTAGATAGCTTATTAAAAAGCAGAGACATTGCCAACCAAGGTACATCTAGTCAAAGCTATGGTTTTTCCAATAGTCACGTACAGATGTGAAAGTTGGACTATAAAGAAAGCTGAGCGCCAAAGAACTGATGCTTTTGAACTGTGGTGTTGGAGAAGACTCTTGAGAATCCATCGGACAGCAAGGAGATCCAACCAGTCCATCCTAAAGGAAATCGATCCTGAATATTCATTGGAAGGACTGATGCTGAAGCTGAAACTCCAATACTTTGGCCATGTGATGTGAGGAACTGACTCATCTGAGAAGACCCTGATGCTGGGAAAGATTGAAGGTGGGAGAAGGGGATGACAGAGGATGAGATGACTGGATGGCATCACTGACTCAATGGACACGAGTTTGAATAAACTCCAGAAATTGGTGATGGGACAGGGAGGCCTGGTGTGCTGTAGTCCATGGGGTCACAAAGAGTCAGATACGACTGAGTGACTGAACTGAACTGAAATCGAAACAACTTCTCCTGATGCTGCCTGCCTGATAACTAGAGTTGACTGGTTAATTAACTACAGAAAAAGAAGAAGGCAGTGGTAAGAATAATCCTTACTATTTTCTGCTTTGGAATTTATATGTATTTACATATGACAATCAATCTTCCTAAATGTTTGGTTCAGTCTATGAAAATGTCAAGACTCATTTCATTTTTCAGAACACATACTAACAGATATAAGGAAAATGCTATCTCTATAAACATCCTGGGTGACAAGAAAAAAGCAGCATGGAATTTATACCTTATGTAAGCAACCTAACAGAATAGACAATGTACACGTGGATAAATAAGAAATGCCCATTGTGCTTCTCTATAGTAGGGAAATCCTACCTACCAGCATGGCCATGAGGAAGGTCACTACTGATTTATGCTTAGCAAAGCACCTTACAAACATATAACTAAAAATCCTGAGTATGGCCATGAGGGCTACCTGTCACATGGGAAGGGAAGTCTAATTATTTTGATTATGTTTAGGATATATAAAGGGGCTTCCAAAGTGGCTCATTTGTAAAGAATTCACCTGCCAAGAAGGAGATGTTGGTTCGATCCCTGGTTCAGGAAGATCCCCTGGAGAAGGAAATGGCAACCCACTCTAGGATTCTTGCCTGGGAAATCCCACTGACAGAGGAGCCTGGAGGCTACAGTTCATGGTGTTGTAGAGTCGGACAGGACTTAGTGACTAAACAACAATAAAGCATATATACAGTTCCCTGTCTTCATCTTTGGTCCTAAAATCCACAGGTTCCAGCTGGAAGTGCCTAAGACAGGTCAATGAAGGCTCTGCAGTGGCAAATGTGTTCTGAGCCTGGGTCTTTCTTGCTGGAAACATTGAAAATTCAGCAAAAGAGACAGAGACCACATACAACTGAATGCTGAAAGCAACTTGAGGCAGGGAATAAAAAAGAATATTAAAGAGAAAGACATTTAAAAAAAAAAGCTTTCTACACTAGAGGTGCTGTAGTTTAAAAAATTGTGTCACCAGGCAAATACAAAAAAAAAATACTTGCTATTTATTACATTAGAACAAAAGCTTCTTGGTCCCTCTGCTTCTAAACTGGACACCAAAGCCGATAATTTGTCTAGGCAGACTCCTCCAATCCCTCAAATAATGAGCCAAAGAAGCTCCTTGACCACTACTCCCATCTCCCCAACATCCACCCCAAATCTCTACCCCCAGAAAGTCACTGCATCTGATGCTTTAGCGACGAGCAGCATTAAATCTTCAATTAATTCCCTTTCATAGTGAAGGACAACGTGAAAAGACACACCTGCATCTGTGTGAAAATCTGAGCTTTCTGGCACTCTTCCAGACTGGGCCCAAACGCAGCCATCACGTGCTCCTCTGTTCCGATCATCTGCACAATTTCCTGGTCACTCTCAACACCCATGGCCTAGGAAGGGAAGAAAAGATAGAAAGAGTGTGGGCTTTGTGTTAACTCACTGACATTTGCTTATGCTAATTTGGCATTGTTTGTGAGTATTACTTCTAAGCAAAAGCTAGCTCTTTTCTCAGAAACGGTGCCATCTGGCATTGGCAGTCACAGCCCAAGCTGCAGAAGAACCTGAAACAGAAATTTTGATGAGGAAGAGGAAAAACAAACATTCTCAAGCACTTTCTGCATGTGTACTATCTTCTACAATTTACAAGTATCCAAGGAAGTACGACGGTAGAGTGGAGACCCTGGTCACAATTACAAAGGCAAACTGAAAAAAGAGAAAACAGAACAAAACAAAAGGCAAAGAGCAGCAAATCAGAAAATATGCCTGGCTGAAAATAAACAGAATCCTCAAAAAGTTTTGCCACAAGACAAAATTTTCTGAGAACTGTCAAATCATGCACCTTTAGGCTCAAAGAATTTTTCCTAGAGGATGTTTTACCTCACTATTCTAGAGATATCAAGCTCTACTTTATGTAGGTTTTTAATGAGATTTTTATAAAACCAAGAACACCCTTAGGTTTAAAAAACCCATTTATCTTTAAGTGTTTCAAGGTGGCAGCCAGCAACGCAAGTCTTTGTAGATTCCATATGGTCATCCTAAGGCTCACTCCTTCACACATTTGCCTGGCATTCTGCCACATCAAGAAATAGAGCATAATCTCACTAAACCTATCCTGGCAGAAAAGTACTCCACTTCTAAGAAGTTAGGGGAAAAGTTACATTTGTATTCAAATTCTTCCTTTACCTACGCAGAGAAAAGAGAACCAGGGGTACTCGTCTATTAAACTTGGACGATCTAGTTCTTAGCTCTTCTCCACACACGAGACAGGGAAAATCAAATTCTGAGTCTGATGCAGAACACGGAGAGCATCACGCTGGGCACAATGGAAGGGGCACCTCTTCAAAGTTGACAGAGAATGTCAACACGCCTGACAACCACTAATGCACATCACCTCCTCCACCTGCGTTTCTTCATTTCTGTCATGACAGGGCAAACCAGGTCCCTTCCAGCTCCACATTCCACCACTCTACATTTGAATTTTAATAGTCTGTATCATACAAATTCAATTTGGATATCTTAGGATCATATGTAAGCTTACTGAAAGTTTTGAAGCTTGCTAGGACAGTTGCAGTTGTTCAGTAGCTCAGCTGTAGTTCAGCCGACTCTTTGCGACCCCATGGACTGCAACACACCAAGCTTCCCTGTCCTTCACCATCTACCAGAGTTTGCTCAAACTCAGTCGTGATGCCATCCAACCATCTCATCCTCTGTCATCCCCTTCTCCTCCCACCTTCAATCTTTCCCAGCATCAGAGTCTTTTCCAATGAGTCAGCTCTTTGCATCAGGTGGCCGAAGTATTGAAGCTTCAGCTTCAGCATCAGTCCTTCCAATGAATATTCAGGACTGATTTCCTTTAGGATTGACTGGTTTGATCTCCTTGCAGTTCAACAGACTCTCAAGTGTCTTCTCCAGCACCACAATTTGAAAGCATCAATTCTTTGGTGCTCAGCCTTCTTTATGGTCCAACTCTCACATCCATACATGACTACTGGAAAAATCATAGCTTGGACCATACAGACCTTTGTCAGCAAAGTAATGTCTCTGCTTTTTAATATGCTGTCTAGGTTTGTCATAGTTTTTCTTCCAAGGAGCAAATGTCTTAATTTTGTGGCTGCAGTCACCATCCACAGTGATTATGGAGCCCAAGAAAAGAAAATCTGTCACTGTTTCCACTTCTTCCCCATCTATTTGCCATGAAGTGATGGGACTGGATGCCATGATCTTAGTTTTTTGAATGCTGAGTTTTAAGCCAGCTTTTTTACTCTCCTCTTTCACTCTCATCAAGATGCACCTCTGCTTAGGTGTGGGCTAAACTTAATGACTCACTTCTATAGATAAAATGTAGGAACCACGGTATGACTCTGGAGTCTTGCTGGCTCCTCTGGGGACCAGTGGCCATGTCATGGAGATACTCCAGCTCCCATGGAAGGAAGGGCCAACAGTGAGGAACCAGGTCTCTTACCCTGAGGGTCAGCCACCTCCAGCTCCAATCCATTCTTCAGATGACTGAGGCCTTAGCTGACATGAATGAAAGGTTTTCACGGCTTCGACTCATGAAAGACCCTGAGCCAGGACTACTCAGTCTAGCAGGGCCCAAACCCCTGACCAACAGAGACTCTGTTGTGATTTGTTACTCAGCACAGATAACTAATAAACCAACTTTGGGAGTTAAATCCACTAAACTTAATATTTTAAGCATACAACTTGTTTTGAAAAATTTTTTTGTTTCGTGAACAAAATGAAGAAGTTTTCAGGATACAAATCTTTTTTTTATATGTTAATTTTCATGTCAGTTTTCATGTCTGATACAATGCATTTATTCAAATGGACAGTAGACAGCAACTCTAAACACTACACAAATTCATTAAAACACAGTCTTCCTGGGACTTCCCTAGTGGTCCAGTGGTTAAGAATCCACCTTTCAATGCAGGGGACCCGGGTCTGGTCCCTGGTCAGGGAACTAAGATCCCACATGCAGTGGAGCTACTAAGGCTCCATGAACTAGAGAAGCCTGTGTGCCTCCATGAAGACCTAGCGCAGTCAAAAAAAGAAAAACACACAAACGTTTAGTCTTTCATGTATTAAAGAAGAGCAATCCTAAAAAATTATCGGCTCTAATTTAAAAAAAAGAACAACCCTAGATTATCCTTTAACCAAACACAGAGCTGCATTTACTCTGATGGTGATGGCATCTATCTAGTACCATCTATCCCTTGTGGTCTGCCAAGGAGCCACTCAGAAATAACAGACGACAGTTCTTCTCTGTGAAAAGCCAGTTAGAATGTAAGTTAATTTTTACCTGTCAATCTCTCAAAATAATGGGTTTCAATGGAACTAACATATTTTTACAAAAACAACACTAAGGCAATAGTTTGCAGTCATCTTTCTCTAAAATCTCAAACATAAAACTTTGTAACTAAGGAGTCTCACTTCTCAGGGAAAGCCCCAACACTAAAGAAAACAAACAAACAAAAAAAACCACTAAAGGAGATAAGATCTGTGTAGAACAGGTGCCAAACCAAGGAGGCAAAACGATACAGCAGGAAAAGACCTCGCTGAAACAAACAGAATCCTAGAGCTGAAACGGCAGATGCATTCTGGGTCAGCCCCCTTTCGTTCGGCAAGACAACACCTAAACCACATGAAGGTCCGTATGTCACCTTAATACTTTTTAGCTCAGTAATCTCCAAGCAAAAAAGACAGTGTTCTTGATTGTCTCTTTTGGTGTTTAATAGTAACGAAAGAGTCTTCCCTTGAAGCTGCCACTTCAAGTTGCCCTGATGCTGATCTAAGGAGCAAGTCTTTAATTGCACAAAACTCTCGAGTGGCCTAACATGAATCTAAACAGACTGCTTAGGCCTTCCAAATATTTTTCCGCTATGAAACAAAGATATGCCAGAGATACGTCACACAGTAAATGACACCCTATATGCAGAAGAATGATCTGTGCCAAAGCTTAGCTCTAAAAGCCCTAAATTCTTCCTATATCAGATCACTGAAACACGGGGTGATAACTCAGTCAGGTCGTCATCAATAACGCTCCAGCTCCAAAGACGGAAGTGACTTTATGACTATTTAGCCTTCAGAAGTCACAGCTACAAATAAATGACATACTGCTATGGAAACGACAGCAAAATGCCCAACCATTTTGCTCTACAGACATAATTTAGACATCTGAAAACCAGCTTTATATGGAACTCTGTACTCCAGATATCTGAAATCATTTCACCTAACGAATAAGTCAAAAGTGAAGGCTATTTAATAACCGCATGAAAAAATAGCAGAGATAATACATTCCCACGGAAGGTCACCCAGTCTGGCAATCAGCAAAAAGAACAAAAATAAGGGGACGTGCTCTTTAAAAAGTGGCAGGAAGTCTTCTCCTTGGATATCCACTCAGTGTGACTAAAAGTGTGATTTTTAGAGACAGAAAGAAGAATACTAATAAGCAAAAGAGAATGATACACAAGCTAATGGTGATACGTTGCAACATATTATGTGAAGAAGGGAAAAGGGTTAAGTTCTTAAAATATCTAACATTCAGAAGCCAGAGATTTTTCTTTAGACAGAAGTCAACCTATCATTACCAGAAGCAGTCCATGCAGATAACAAAAGAACTGCATTCACTCACTTGAACTCTAATTTTTCTTCTCTTTAAAGACCAAAAATTTCAAAATTATGCAATGCCCAGCCCCCTTGATATCTGTCCTCTTTTTCCATAAAAATCTTTAGGCTGCAGATGCCATCACAGCACAATTGCTGAATACTGAGGGGTACAAAAAATAAAAGTGGGGAAGATTCATGGGCAGGAGAACCTTTGTTGTAATTCAAGTCCATAAATAAGGCTGATCTAGGTCTTAAAAGCTTTATCCGTCATATTCAGACTCAGCATGGAGTCTGGAAACCCTGCTGCTTCTGTCACTTTTAGCCAATTGTTGGCTACAATCAACAACCATCAAGTCCTAATGACTGTCAAGGTCTGTGTTAGGGCCACACAACACAAAAAGAGAAATGATGTGATTTCTCTGGTAGCCTACTTTATTTTCCCGGGCTTCTGACGTTAAATGTGTAAAGAAGACTCACTAAAAAGAAATAGCATTGTCTTTCTATGCAGTCTACTTTGCAAAAAATATATTATCTCATTTGCTCTTCAAAGAAACTTCCCCCGCCCCCCTACTTAGGTAAAATGCTCACTTTAGATGAGTTATCCAAGACTCAGGAAGACTGGGAAATCTATCCAAGGCCACACAGACTAGTAAGTGAAGAGACTGGAAATCAACCTGGATCTGCCTGATGGTAAGACATCCAATATTCATTCTATGCTGCCTCCCAAATGGGAAGGTCTTAACTGTGGTTAATAAGCAAGTTCATTAAAGCAACTCTATAGTGAGAGACCCAAAAAAAGTGACTATGTGTGACCAATGTATTCATTTGACCTAAAAATTTTCAAATATTTATTTTAGTTAGTATACACAGCTGATTAAAATGTAATGAATACATTTAGGGGGAAAATTAAACAACGTGTAAGTGTTTAAAAAAATATATAATCCCATTCCCAGGAATTAAGTCTTACAAAATAATCAGCAATACACACAAACATGTATATATAAAGATGCCCAGCACTGTGCATAAGAGTGAAAATTTAGGGAAAAAAGACACCTACATGTCCCACTATAGGAATTTGCTTAAATAGATATTATATACATGAATTCCATAGAATACCTAGTAAAAATAATGATGTGGATTTTATTTATAGATGAGGAAAGTTACTCAAAATTCATTGCTAACTGAAAAAAGTAAAATAAAATCAATGTGTATATTTCAAAAGCAAAGGAAAAAAGGTCTTAAAAAACTTTATCCAACGTTGTTACACTTTTTAGTGACTTTCTCAATTCAATGTAAGGACTATTTTACAATCAGAAACGGAGAAGCTGGAAATCTCAACTACTGGCTGCATAAAAATGCACATTATTAAGTTACAGCCCCATTCTAGAAAGGATTTAAGTCAGCTATGAATATGTATACATTTACAACATAATATTAAATTTGACAGAAAAAACTGTCTTATCAAACTTTTGTCACCTGCTGCTGCTAAGTCGCTTCAGTCGTGTCCGACTCTGTGCAACCCCACAGACAGCAGCCCACCAGGGTCCGCCATCCCTGGGATCCTCCAGGCAAGAACACTGGAGTGGGTTGCCATTTCCTTCTCCAATACATGCAAGTGAAAAGTGAAAGTGAAGTCGCCTAGTATTTAGAAGTGTTCTGGTTTTAATGCATGCATGTGTCTAATGATCCATTTTCCATATGAGTGACATAACAGTATCTGCATTATAATTAATTTATAATTTCTGGTCTAGGGAAAGCAGTCCTACACATCTTTATAAAGCTCTGAAATTGTCCATAAAAGTCCTTCTCATGCATGGTAACATACTGCCCTCTGCTGGAGATGTAATTTCACATAGGTAAAATTTATCCACTAAACCTCACTCTGTACACAAGATACTGCGTTGGGCAATGTGGGATTCCCTTCAAGTAAAGACAGAATTACTTTGTCTTTTACAAAAATTATAATTACAAATAACATAAACTTCAGAGAAAGGCAATAAGAAGTAAATTTAAAAATTCACAGCGGACATGAGTTTGAGCAAGCTCCAGGAGATGGTGCCGGACAGGGAAGCCTGCCGTGCTGCATCCATAGGGTTGCAGAGTTGGACACAATTGAGTGACTGAACAGTAAATACCACTTAAACATTATTTCTACAGGAAAATGTCTTTTGGGTTCTAAGTCAACAATTCACAAAGAAGATTTTAAAAATCAGATTTAGCTTAAAGATTCATTATCTATGAAAAAATTCACAGGGATCCCAAAGTCCATAAAAAAGAACAAAAGACTCAGATCATCCTCTGTGACCTAGAAAATTACACTTCTAGAAACTTAGCCTGCAGATATCCTTGCCCTGTATAAAATATTACAGCAGCTTTGAAATAGCAAGAGCTGTGTGTCCACTGATGAGACAATAGTTAAATAAATTACAGTACACCTATAAATGGAACCATTAAAAAAAAAACAGTAACTGTATATGAACTAATAAAACTCTATCTTCAAGATGTAAGTTACAAAAAAGAAAACAAGCTAAGTGCAAAATAGGGTGCAGTTTATGTAAGTGCAAGTGAAAGAAAGTGAAATCGCTCACTCGTGTCCAACTCTTTGTAACCCCGTGGAACTGTAGCCTACCAGGCTCCTCTGTCCATGGGATTTTCCAGGCAAGAGTACTGGAGTGGGTTGCCATTTCCTTCTCCAATGTAAGTGAAAAACAAAACATAAAAGAAACCTACAACATACTCAGGTGCTGTACACGCACAGACTAGCTCTAGAGGGACGCACCAGAAACCAGTGTTGCTGGGCAGGACAACCACGTTTTTAGGTCCAGGTGGGGGAGAGGCCTACTCATCACTATTCACCCTTTTGTATCTTTGGAATTCCTTATGGTGTTTCCATTTTAAAGAATAGATCACTACTTTTAAAAATACCTGAACCCCAGCCTCACTAGCCTTCAATTTATATTACACGCCTGACAATTTCTCTATGTCACAAATCTTTACATTCCTAGAACTCCTTGTGCTCAATTTTCTACCTATATATGAAAATAAACCATAAAAAATTTATAATTTTCAGAAGATATTTGCAGGCTCAATTTTTCTAACCTATATATAAAAGTATAAAATAATTCTTTATAATTTTCAAACGACACTTGCAGACTCACCTTAAATATGATGACAATGGGTATATCTTCTGACAAAGTATTATGTCTCAAATAAAACCGTCCTTGTTTCACAGCCATATTGGTTCTGCTTTTTTTCTCATGAGTAGAGCTGTAAGAAAACACAGTTGGTTAAACTACATCCCACCTAGTTTCAAACTAGTAACATGCAAAAGCAATAACTACCAATCAATAAGATTCCAGTGATCAGCAACGATCAGTAAGGTCCTTCTAAACAGGTACCTTTTAAAGACACACAAGTCCTCTCCAGCCTCCTCTGCCACTTCCACAAACACTTTAGAACACTAGAATTGTTTCTTTAGCTGTGAGATTATGACAGAAGTTCTGTGGGTGAATAAGCAACAATCACCAATTCATTTTAACCTCCTTCACTTTGATTCCACCTGAACTGCTTTGTTCTAATATGGGATATATTTCTGATCAATTTTATACATTTGAAAAGAAAAACTTTAAAATGAGCCTACCCCACAATGGGAAAACCACAAGGAAATGAATGAACACCATGAATTTTTAAAATAAGAATCCAATAAAACATCCTACAGTTTTGGTATACAGTGAAGCCAAAAGAAACTAAGGAATCTCCTATTCATAGCTCAGTTAGCTGAAACTTTCCTGATGGATCTAAAAATATTTCCCAGCTTTAATCCCCCACAATAATAACACACACTGATCACCTATTACATACTGTGCACTGTTATTCACTCTATGAACATTAGCTCTAATCTCCTACATACTAACACTTATTTTGCAGTGTTGTCCCTAAATCATGTATGAAAGAAACCAAGGCTTAGAGAAGTTAAATATTGTAATTTCGCCCCCAAGTGCCTCATGGCTAGTAAACAACTGTGGGATTCAAATCCTGATTGCCCTGGCTTCAAAAGCTGCATACAACAGGAAGATGTGGGTTGCAGAATTATTACATCTTGATCCAAATGCTGGCTTCCTCTAATGGTCAATGTCACGCTGCGAGCAAGGCCTGTTACTCACCTAAAAATAACAGCACTTATGTTGGAGGGCAGAGGTGACAAATATATATAACGCACCTAATACACTCTCTGGCTCCTACTAACTGCTCAACAAATGCGCACTATTGTTAGCTGCCTCTTCACCAGAAAGAAAAATTCCGAAACTCTAAGCTGAGCAGTTCATTATAAGTCATCAGAAGAGAAAGTCTATTCCATACTGACATCTTAACCATGCCACGTATTTTTTATTCCCAGACTGTTTGTTAACTTTTTTTAAAAGTTCCTTTAATGCTTTAATGTTCCTTTAATGTGTATAAGTCACTCAGTGTCCAACTCTTTGCGACCCTATGGACTGGAGCCAAGTTGAACTTGGATAAAATAACTAATGGCCTTTTGAACAATGTCTCACACTTTTCATCACCAAAAATTTTAAATCAGTACTCTCTGACACAGATGTACACAATCAACTGAATGCTAGATAGTTTAGTTTAAATATCACACTCCCTGTTATAGAAGAGAAATAACGGGCTACTTCTGTATTCAGTGATCGCCATCTGACACCAATGGGATGATCAATATTTCATAAGAACACCAACTCTGCCATCCATACCTGGTAACTGAAGCACCCACAGTCCCTTTTCTGTCGGCCTCCACAATGATCCTGTTCTTAGACAGTTGCTCTTGGATAAGAATAACTTTTTCTACTCCTTTAACGATGAAGTAGCCCCCTGCCAGAGGGAAATAAGAAAAGCATCACTAGCCATTCTTCCAACAGCATGACTGAGCAATGGCAGCGAGCTCCTAGTCTTTCTATTGGGTTGGCCAAAAGGTTAATTTGTAGTTTTCTATAACATCTTACAGGAAAATCCAAATGAACTTATCAGCCAACTCAATACCATGACCTTATGGTGCTGAGAGATAGTAGTCCAGTTGTGTCTGACTCTTTGCGACCCCATGGATTGTAGCCTGTCAGGCTCCTCTGTCCATGGAATTCTCCAGACAAGAATACTGGAGTAGGCTGCCATTTCCTTAATTTAAAGGGGTTTGTCAATATTGTTATACAAATTGTTAACAGTCTTAGCACATGATTTAAACAAATGAGCCACAAGATAAATTTCTGGAGGACAAGGAATGCATCTTATTGGTCTATGGATCATCAGGACTTGACATATGAGAAGTGAATGAAAAAAAAAGCCAAATAAATTAGTCTTCAGATTTTATAAGCACAGAAATAACTGACAATCTTCAATATAAATTAAAATTCGCTCAAGTTTTCTAACAAATCATTGACAATGGCAGATTAAGATCAGGTTTCCAAAATATATTCTATACTTGACAAAACTCATAAAACATTGTTAAACTTTTCTGCACACAATTCAGAATGGGATAAAGTGAGACTGTTTTACCTTCAGAATATAAGCAAAAACAAGGCAATATATTTGACTTATGGAACATCTTATTACTGCTCTAGTAAAGCCACATTCTGTGTTATCCTCTTTCCAAAACCTTCTCAGATTCTACATAAGTCGCTCAGTCGTGTCCGACTTTTTGTGACCCCATGGTCTATACAGTCCATGGAATTCTCCAGGCCAGAATATTGGAGTGGGTAGTCTTTCCCTTCTCCAGAGGATCTTCCCAACCCAGAGATCGAACCCAGGTCTCCTGCATTGCAGGCAGATTCTTTACCAGCTGAGCCACATGGGAAGCCCAAGAATACTGGAGTGGGTGGCCTACCCCCTCCCCAGTGAATCTTCCCAACCCAGGAATTGAACCAGGGTCTCCTGCATTGCAGGCAGATTCTTTACCAACTGAGCTATCAGGGATGCAATATATGCAACTATAAAGGAACTAGATTAACCATGAACTAAATCAAAGTGAAACATGAATTAAGGAATTAAAAGAACATTCTGTAAACTGCTAAGCACGAAGCTTAAAAAAAAACTGCCTAGAAATAAGTATGAAAATATAACTTTAAAAAATTTAAACAGACTCATTTTTTGCCCAGATATGGCATTCAAAACAGCCGGAAGTGAGCTACTTGTGTCTTTTCAGATGAGACAGACAAAAAACTTAGTGAGATTATTCTTGAATTTTTAAGCATACCAAAAAACACCATCGAGCAAAGAGACAGCCTGATAAACCATAGCAATAAACCAGAACGTCCTGGGTGTTCATTGGAAGGACTGATGTTGAAGCTGAAACTCCAATATTTTGGCCACCTGAGGCAAAGAGCTGGCTCATTTGAAAAGATCCTGATGTTGGGAAAGATTGAGAACAGGAGGAGAAGGGGACAACAGAGGATGAGATGGTTAGATGACATCACGGACTCAATTGACATGAGTTTGGGTGAACTCCAGGAGTTGGTGATGGACAGGGAGGCCTGGCATGCTGCGGTTCATGGGATCACAAAGAGTCGGACACGACTGAGCGACTGAACTGAACTGAACTGAAGTATTAAAGTTTTGAGCCTGAAATAAAAGAGGAAACAACATATCTTTAAAAATACAGACCAACAGAATAAAGTTGGAACCAAACTGCTGTATGTTTTGCATACAAAATTTTATCTTAATTCACTAAAAGAAGAAAAGCTGATCTTGTTTCTGAGAAAAAAATGCTAAATCAACAGCAAGAGTAAAACAAAAGCAAAAACAACAACAACAAAAAAAGAAGTGGAGGGGAAATCTAAGAAATCACACCTACCTGGATCTAAAGGACATTCATTCAGTTTAGCAAATTCTGCTGGTGTTTTTCCTGTAAGAACACAGTTTGAACTACGTAGCATTATGGGCATTCTGTTTAAAATAAAACAAAAAGAAAATATCACATTCAGATGGTCACTGGCAAAAAGGTTGAACAGAACACAAGCTGGCCAGTGCACACACCATTGAAGGGTCTGCATTCCTGTCAGACATGTGAGGAAAGGCAGAGGGATGGTATTGTGGGAGAGAGCTGAGCGAAACGAAGTTATGTCCTCAGGTACACTGTTTTTCTGGTACAGATACCAAAAACCCAAATCCATGGTTCCCTCCAACTTTGCAGACAAGCCTGAGTGACAGTCAACAAATGGCAGCAAGTCTTCATTCGTGGAAAACAAAGTGACTTGCCTTAGTCACGTAGAAATAGCACTATGAATCAAAATGTAAGGAACCAGAGACTCTCAGAACTAACCAGGCAATTGGGAAAAAGAACTAAGATTTAACTGGACACAAGTATGGTCCATTTATAAGAGAGAACTTCTTCTCTTTTAACACTGATAAACAGTCGTGCTAAAACAAAGATTAATATTTTTTTTAATATCCCTATTTCTTTTTCTAAGTGAAGAATGAGGAGAATGTAGCCAAGTGAGCAATGTCTTAAGTATCTTCTATTTACCTGATAGAGGTACCAGCATAGCACATGACAGTAACATGTAGCTGGTGCATATTTGATGAACAAATGGATGTTTATTGAGCTCTTGGCTTAATAATAAACAAATGCATGTTTATTAAGTTCTTTTGAGGCAAGGGGCAACACTTGAGTGACAATTATTTGTGTCGTGTTTAAAGTCCAACATCATTAGTAAACACACAATATTGTGGATCTGGTCCATTTCTACAGGAGAGTCAATACATTTCCCTAATTAGGAAAAGCAGACAGCAAAAATGCCAGCCGGTGCTATCACTTCCAAACTTGTCCTGGGCAAATAACTTCTCCCAGGCAAATAACTTCTCCCCTATACACTGCTATGAACATTCATTCTTCCAAGAAAACTCAAAATATGCAAAAATCCACCGAGAAGACTGGCCCAGGAGAGTTGAAGGAAATGCTATCTTACCTCGTGCTTCCCTAACAGCCTGCAGTTATAGGAGGAAATGGAAGCAGTTTCCTTAACTTCACAATTGAAACACAACAACGTGATGAACGCTGCTCCACGTGTTTTACATACACTGACTCATCAGACCCATAAAGCAACCCGGTGAAGGAGGCTCCATTCCCCCACATTTCAGATGAGAGAACGGGGCAAGGCATGTGTCAGCACTGCTCGGGGGTCACCTCACAGGGCCGCGATGCAGGCCGCGTCAGGCCTCACCTGCCAATGGGTAAGGCATTACGGATGATCCTCTGGCTGCCTCGGGTGTACTCGATATCCACTGTGATGGGAGCGGAGTACGTCATGTCCCGCAATCGGCACTGGAAGAGAATCACACAATCACTGCTCCTCCTCTGGGGAAAGAATGGGTCCCAACAGCCTCGAAGAGCCAATCTCAAGCAGAATAAGGTCCATGCTGGACTCTGACCCCTCCACGGTACCCAGCTGCCCCCATGCTGCCTTAAGGGAACTGGGAGTTATGACCTTACCTTCTCCATGAGGGGACAATGCCACCCACGGATCTAGACATTGCCACAGCAACCCTGCCCCTGCCAGCCCAGAAATGGGACAATAAATCTTGGACTGAGTCTCTACTCCCTGACCTGATGTTATCACCAGTCTCCTTCCACCTCTCTGAAGCCGTTAGATCCTTCTTTGCAAACTGGGACCTTGGAAAGTCATCAATGTGGCTGGCCTACTCAAAACAGTTAACAACCAGTTCAGAGACTGAACACACACACATAACTGAAGTGTGTACAAACACAAACTAAAAAAATTAAACTGTATCTCCTTGTCTTCTTCAAATAAACTAAACTGTATCACAAAATTCCTTTGCAAGTGGCATGTCAGAGCACAAATCACTCAACACGTCATTCTAACAGCTTCTGAGTCACTTGCAGAAATTTTGGAATTGATGGTGCAAGCTTTACTTTTACATGGCCATGACTCACTAAGTAATGCCCTCGCCTGGGCCGTTATCGGACACAGGAAACCCACCAGCATCTTCCGAAGACTTCTCTATTATATTGAAGGTCATCAGATGGCTTGTGGTCTCAAAAAGAGAATTCCTCTGAACACCAGTCATATAATTCATGATGCTGAATCCTCTCTTGAGCTTTTACTAAACCAAAGACAAATATAAACTTTTTTCTAGCCTAATTGTACCTAAGGTTTTAAAATAGTCACTTCAGTTGTGTCCAATACTTCACGACCCCAGGGACTGTAGCCCACCAGGTTCCTCTATCCATGACATTCTCCATGCAAGAACACTGGAGTGGGTTGCCATTTCCTTCTCCGGGGGATCTTCCCAACCCAGAGATGGAAACCCAGGTCTCCCACATTGTAGGCAGATTCTCTACCATCTGAGCTACCAGTGAAGCCCTATTATTGACCAGTAAGCATTGCTTACACCATTTATTTAATTAGATCAAGCCTTCTTCAGGCCTGACAGAAAGTAGGCTGGCATGATGGTTAGTGTGGACTCTGGACTGTGTTCAAATCCTGGCTCTACCAATTAAGTTTTAAATAAACTTTCTGTATCTCAGTCATGTGAGTAACTTTAATTCCTAAAAGTATGAATATGTATTTTAGAATGGTGCTGGTACAGAGTACTATATAAATATTATCTTGTTTTCTTTTTTAATAAATCTAAGGTAATACCCATGATAGGCAGATATTCTTGGTATTAACAATCCCTTCAAATGGGAATGAAACTGGACAGGACCCCAAAACTACCTCAGGGACCCTTGTGTCCCCCTCGGATGCTCTCTGCTATCAATAGGAGTAGAGTTGTATGGCAGAGCCTGCAGTACCTGCACCCCAAGTCTTACTGTGGGCCCCACGACTGCCCACCCACCTGGCTCTCCCACGCTCTCCATCTCTCCAAGAGTCAAAATCCCTCCAAGAAATCTTTGTGTCCTCTTTCTCTAACTGCAGTAATACCCATGAGTTTTCTTCAATGTCAGGAGGAATTATCATGACAGCTGCAGCCTCAGCCTTCTTGAACTACTTTGAACTCTTTTCAGAGAATATATTTTTCCCCTATCTTTAAATCATTTTTTAAGAATATATTTTAAGGGCATTGACTCTTCTGATTAAGCCAAACAAATCCAATTAAATTATGGTTGGTAATTACCTCATGAGGGGACACTGGTCTAGTTACGTTGAAGCTTTCTTCAACATCAGGGAGCCCGACATAGATATTAAGATATCTGAAAGGCAAGTTATTCCAGAATCAATTATACTTCTTCAAAGAACATATAAACAATCAAGCTATTTTCCTTCCAAATATGAGATTACACTTTTGACAAATGTTTATCTTGCAGAGGATGGCAAACTAAAAAATTACAATTGGAGATCCTGAAGTCATAGAAAACACGGTTTACAAAGGAGAGGAAATACCATCAAGCTGACTTTTTTTTTTACAAAAAAAAGGTAAATCTCTACAAAAATACTGAAATTATCGCTTCCTAAAAATGATACTTAAGGAAAAAAGCAAATGCAAGAGTATCTACAGTTTGCTACCATTCTTATAAGAAAAGCAACATACAAATATTAGTAAATTTTATTCTCACAGAGTCATGATTCTGAAACTACTTTCTGTATATCCTAGGACTGAATAAACAATAAGTATAGCTCTGTATACTGAGACTTCAGTACCCAAATCTTGGTGTCTAAAACACTACTCTCCAGAAGAGGAGACTAAGGACGCTTGGAGAAATGACTGATTCCAGGCTGGAACAAGGAAATACTACATGAACCACATCTCATGGTAACAGAAAGTAAAGGAGTGCTCAAAACAGGCGCATGTTAAAAGGTCAACTCGATGGAAGCTTCCTATGGTCAAATCTGGGATTATTAGAGAAATAAAATAATGACAGTACTGGATTATGATGCAAATAATACAATAACTATCTATGAGTTCATATTGATATAAATAAAATTATAATAGAATAGCAAAGACTAGAGATCTCCTCAACAAAATTAGAGATACCAAGGGAACACTTCAGGCAAAGATGGGCTCGATAAAGGACAGAAATGGTATGGACCTAACAGAAGCAGAAGATATTAAGAAGAGATGGCAAGAATATACAGAAGAACTGTACAAAAAGGATCTTCATGACCCAGATAATCACGATGCTGTGATCACTCACCTAGAGTCAAACATCCAGGAATGCTAAGTCAAGAGGGCCTTAGGAAGTATCATTGTGAACAAAGCTAATGGAGGTGATGGAATTCCAGTTGAGCTATTTCAAATCCTAAAAGATGATGCTGTGAAAGTGCTGCACTCAATATGCCAACAAATTTGGAAAACTCAGCAGTGGCAACAGGACTGGAAAAGGTCAGCTTTCATTCCAATCCCAAAGAAAGGCAATGCCAAAGAATGCTCAAACTACTGCACAATTGCACTCATCTCACACGCTACTAAAGTAATGCTCAAAATTCTCCAAGCCAGGCTTCAGCAATACATGAACTGTGAACTTCCAGATGTTCAAGCTGAGAACATCCCTCTGAGAAAGGCAGAGGAACCAGAGATCAAATTGCCAACATCCGCTGGATCATGGAAAAGGCAAGAGAGTTCCAGCAAAATGTCTACGTCTGCTTTATTGATTATGCCAAAGCCTTTGACTGTGTGGATCATAATAAACTAGAAAATTCTGAAAGAGATGGGAATACCAGACCACCTGACCTGCCTCTTGAGAAACCTGTATGCAGGTCAGGAAGCAACAGTTAGAACTGGACATGGAACAACAGACTGGTTCCAAAAAGGAAAAGGAGTACATCAAGGCTGTATATTGTCACCCTGTTTATTTAACTTCTATGCAGAGTACAACCTGAGAAATGCTGGGCTGAATGAAGCACAACCTGTAATCAAGATTTCCAGGAGAAATATCAATAACCTCAGATATGCAGATAACACCACACTTATGGCAGAAAGTGAAGAAGAACGAAAGAGCCTCTTGATGAAAGTCAAAGAGGAGAGTGAAAAAGCTGGCTTAAAACAACATTCAAAAAACTAAAATCATGGCATCTGGTCCCATCAATTCAGTTCAGTTCAGTTCAGTCGCTCAGTCATGTCCAACTCTGCAACCCCATGAATCACAGCACGCCAGGCCTCCCTGTCCATCACCAACTCCTGGAGTTCACTCAAACTCATGTCCATTGAGTCAGTGATGCCATCCAGCCATCTCATCCTCTGTCGTTCCCTTCTCCTCCTACCCCAATCCCTCCCAGCATCAGGGTCTCTTCCAATGAGTCAGCTCTTCGCATGAGGTGGCCAAAGTATTGGAGTTTCAGCTTTAGCATCATTCCTTCCAAAGAAATCCCAGGGCTGATCTCCTTCAGAATGGACTGGTTGGATCTCCTTGCAGTCCAAGGGACTCTCAAGAGTCTTCTCCAACACCACAGCTCAAAACCATCAATTCTTCGGCGCTCAGCCTTCTTCACAGTCCAACTCTCACATCCATATATGACCACTGGAAAAACCAGTCTTGACTACACGGACCTTTGTTGGCAAAGTAATGTCTTTGCTTTTTAATATGCTATCTAGGTTGGTCATAACTTTGCTTCCAAGGAGTAAGCGTCTTTTAATTTCATGGCTGCAATCACCATCTGCAGTAATTTTGGAGCCCAAAAAAATAAAGTCTGACACTGTTTCCACTGTTTCCCCATCTATTTCCCATGAAGTGATGGGACCAGATGCCATGATCTTCGTTTTCTGAATGTTGAGCTTTAAGCCAACTTTTTCACTCTCCTCTTTAAGTTTCGTCAAGAGGCTCTTCAGTTCCTCTTCACTTTCTGCCCTAAGGGTGGTGTCGTCTGCATATCTGAGGTTATTATTTCTCCCGGAAATCTTGATTCCAGCTGTGCTTCTTCCAGCCGAGCGTTTCTCATGATGTACTCTGCATAGAAGTTAAATAAACAGGGTGACAATATACAGCCTTGATGTACTCCTTTTCCTTTTTGGAACCAGTCTGTTGTTCCATGTCCAGTTCTAACTGTTGCTTCCTGACCTGCATACAGGTTTCTCAAGAGGCAGGTCAGGTGGTCTGGGATTCCCATCTCTTTCAGAATTTTCTAGTTTATTATGATCCACACAGTCAAAGGCTTTGGCATAGTCAATAAAGCAGACGTAGACATTTTGCTGGAACTCTCTTGCTTTTTCCATGATCCAGCGGATGTTGGCAATTTGATCTCTGGTTCCTCTGCCTTTCTCAGAGGGATGTTCTCAGCTTGAACATCTGGAAGTTCACAGTTCATGTATTGCTGAAGCCTGGCTTGGAGAATTTTGAGCATTACTTTAGTAGCGTGTGAGATGAGTGCAATTGTGCAGTAGTTTGAGCATTCTTTGGCATTGCCTTTCTTTGGGATTGGAATGAAAGCTGACCTTTTCCAGTCCTGTTGCCACTACTGAGTTTTCCAAACTTGCTGGCATATTCAGTGCAGCACTTTCACAGCATCATCTTTTAGGATTTGAAATAGCTCAACTGGAATTCCATCACCTCCACTAGCTTTGTTCCTAGTGATGCTTTCTAAGGCCCACTTGACTTCACATTCCAGGATATCTGGCTCTAGGTGAGTGATCACAGCATCGTGATTATCTGGGTCATGAAGATCCTTTCTGTACAGTTCTGTGTATTCTTGCCATCTCTTCTTAATATCTTCTGCTTCTGTTAGGTCCATACCATTTCTGTCCTTTATCAAGCCCATCTTTGCCTGAAGTGTTCCCTTAGTATCTCTAATTTTCATGAAGAGTTCTCTAGTCTTTCCCATTCTGTTGTTTTCCTTTATTTCTTTGCATTAATCGCTGAGGAAGGCTTTCTTACCTCTCCTCGCTATTCTTTGGAACTCTGCATTCAGATGCTTATATCTTTCCTTTTCTCCTTTGCTTTTCACTTCTCTTTTCACAGCTATTTGTAAGGCCTCCCAGACAGCCATTTTGCTTTTTTGCATTTCTTTTCCATGGGGATGGTCTTGATCCCTGTCTCCTGTACAATGTCATAAACTTCCGTCCATAGTTCATCAGGCACTCTATCTATCAGGTCTAGTCCCTTAAATCCATTTCTCACTTCCACTGTATAATCATAAGGGTCATACCTGAATGGTCTAGTGGTTTTCCCTACTTTCTTCAATTTAAGTCTGAATTTGACAATAAGGAGTTCATGATCTGAGCCACAGTCAGCTCCCGGTCTTGTTTTTGCTGACTGTATAGAGCTTCTCCAACTTTGGCTGCAAAGAATATAATCAATCTGATTTCGGTGTTGACCATCTGGTGATGTCCATGTGTAGAGTCTTCTCTTGTGTTGTTGGAAGACAGTGTTTGCTATGAGCAGTGCGTTCTCTTGGCAAAACTCTATTCGCCTTTGCCCTGCTTCATTCCATACTCCAAGGCCAAATTTGCCTGTTACTCCAGGTGTTTCTTGACTTCCTACTTTTGCATTCCAGTCCCCTATAATGTAAAGGACAACTTTTTGGGTGTTAGTTCTAAAAGGTCTGGTCCCATCACTTAATGACAAATAGATGGGGAAGCAATGCAAACAGTGACAGATTTTATCTTTTTGGGCTTCAAAATCACTGCAGATGGGGACTACAGCCATAAAATTAAAAGACGCTTGCTCCTTGGAAGAAAAGTTATAACCAACCTAGACAGCTTATTAAAAAGCAGAGACATTACTTTGCCAACAAAGGCCTGTCTAGTCAAAGCTATGGTTTCTCCAGTAGTCATGTGGTGTTGGAGAAGACTCTTGAGAGTCCCTTGGAGTGCAAGGAGGTTCAACCAGTCCATTCTAAAGGAAATCAGGTCCTGCCTATACACTAGAAGGACTGATGCTGAAGCTGAAACTCCAATACTTTGGCCACCTGATGTGAAGAACTAACTCATTTGAAAAGACCCTGATGCTAGGAAAGATTGAAGGCGGGAGGAGAAGGGGACAGTAGAGGATGAGATGGTTAGATGGCCTCACTGACTCAATGGACAACAGTTTGAGTAAACTCCGGGAGCTGGTGATGGACAGGGAGGCCTGGCGTGCTGCAGTCCATGGGGTTGCAAAGAGTCAGACATGACAGCGACTGAAATGAACTAAACTGAAGTGAATAGAAAGAAACTGAGGGGAAGAAAAAAGCTCTTCTCACAGTAGAAATCTTACATTAATGTAAAAGGAATGACAGAAAAAGATACTGGCCACTAGATAAACACCAAAGTAATTACTTTTTTTTTTTAATTTAATTTTATTTTTTAACAAAGTAATTACTTTTAAAGGTAAAAATCACCAATGCATGCTAAAGTAGTGGGTAACATGGTATGACAAATAAGACACTTGCAGTCTCAAAGGATCACCCTGTAAGACCGCGACTGATTACTAAAGGAAAGATAGTAACTTTACTGTGGAGAAACCTGGAAGATACACCTTAACCAAATGAACAAAGTTAAAATCACCAAGAATAAAACAGACTGACACCTATACCACCTGATATGGTGCAGTGAGAGCGACACAAAGCATCACTTCTGAGGCCAAAAAGGCATAAACCAATGTAGCCATGAGCAAAAAACACACACACCCAAATTGAGGACCTTTCACAACACAACTGACCAGAATCCTTCAAAAGTGTCAAGGTCAAAAACATGTCAAGGTCACGTGAAAGACCAAGACCAAGAGAACTTGAGGAACTGCCACAGGTTGGAGAAGACAAAGGAGACCTATGCCACCTGGACCTAATGCAGGTCCTGGATTGAATCCTGGACCAGATAAAGGACATTTGTGGGAAACCTAAGATTAGTTCACAGTATAGTATCAGTGCTGAATTCCCAGTGTGGCTAATTGTGCTATGACTACATAAGATGTTAACATCAGCATAAATTGGGTGAAGGGTAACATGGGAACTCTGTCTTATTTTTGTAATTCTTTAAGTCTAAAATTGTTTTTAAGAAAGGCTTAAACCTAAGTTTCAGTAACTTTTCACTCATAACTACTTGTTATCATTAGCTTACCAATTAAAAATTGAACATTTGATAATTATCTTCCTATTCAAAACAAAAAAGGAGAATTAAAAGAATTTTGATAGCAACTACAATCACCATAAAAAAAAACGTCAGATAAACACACAGAAATGTTAAACATGATCAAAATAGCAAACTAAGAGTAGTCGGTTCCTTACTTTAAGTACCACATGGGGTCAGCATCACTAGTAACCTTTTCATTGGCTTTCATTATTTTCTTTATCTGCAATGGAAAGAGTAACATGAGGAAAGACTCTAGCTTCCAGTTCATTCGTAATCATATCCTTTCCCAAGATCTGATGCTTACCTCTACATTAATGAAATAGTTAAAGGAATCTATATGCTGTTTCACAAGACCTTTCACCTAAATGAATAAAAAATAAAAGCAGGTTAGCAACAAAATAGCAGATTACACGAGGGGCTTAACCTGATCTACAAATTTTTCCCAAAACCAAAGTGACCACAAAAAGTCCATAAATTTTACTTAGCAAAACTTTCTATTTTCATGTCCTCATTCCATTTCTCCTCCATCTTACTAGAACACCCTCAAACTTTCCTCCCTGAAAAACAACCTGATGTTTGGAATTCAAGATATATACCTAATGACTCCCGAGGCAAGGAAAAAAAATCCAAGAAAAAAATACTGCAATCAAGCATCATCTCTCCAACCCTCAAACAATGCCTCTTTTCTTTTTTTCTTGCTCCTATGTTAGCGATTTTATGATTTCCCCGTATCTGGTTTTTCATATCACTTTTAGAAGAATGAGGGGGAAAAACAAGAATCTCTATTAAGGAAACCAAAAATAAATGCATTTAAAATTGAAAGCAAGGTGAATCCTAGGGATCTATGAACAGATCAGCTCCAGTGACTGCCTTTCATCTCAAAAGTCAGTACAGCTACACAGACAGTGCTGTGTGCTGCTATGAAAAACCCTGAAATGCTAAACACAGACTCCAAAGTCTTAAGATTGAAAAGGACTGTAACGTGTTCAGCTTTTTACATTAATGTTCAAACACAATTAGTTCAACACTTCTAAAATACACCCAACAGAAAGCATCACAGGGCCTCTGCTTCAATTACACCTCTTTTGAGGGATCTCACTGGCTTACTAAGCAGCTATCCCATTTTGAAATCGTCCAGATTGTCGGGGCTCCCCGGCTATGGGCTTAATGTCTTTTCTGGAGAAAATGTCTTCTCCACCACAGTCCATTTAGTTATCATATCTCTTTTATGTCCTCTCTTCCAGGTTGAAGAGGCTCTTCCACTATTTCTCACAGACATGCTTTCCAGACTCTTCAGCAGCTCATGGACTGTAAAAACTGGTAAGAAATCTGGCCTTGACAATTCCCAACCTTATACGCCAGCATGCTCCCTTCTGCCAATAATACAGAACTAAGATGGAAAAAACTTGACTCATTTTTCAACCCTCTATTCTTTCACTGAGCATAATGCTTCAAGATTCATCCACATTGTATTGGCACTTTCTACTGCCAAAAACATTGCACTGTATGGATATATCATATTTCATTTAGCCATCCATCAGTTGGTATTCGAGTTGTTTCTATTTTTGGCTATTATAAATAATGCTGCTATGAACATCTGTGTACAAGGTTTTGCATGGACATATGTTTTTGTTCCTCTTGAGTAAATGCCTAGGAGTAGAATTGCAGGATCATACAGTAACTATATGTTCAACCATCTGATGAACTGCCAGGCTGTTTTCCAAAGCGGCTGCATCTCCATCAGTAGAGTGTGAGGCTTCCAATTGCTCCGCATCCCCATCAACACTTGTTATTGTCTTTCTTTCTTGACTATAGCCATCCTACTGGGTGTCAAGTGGTCTCTCATTGTGGAACCTGCTACTATTTAGCATAAGCTCTTTAAAACTGAAATTCAATAATAGGAACCTTATAATCTGTACTTCCTTTGTCCGAACCACTCATCCACTCCAGCCAAGCAGACTGGACTCTGTTTTCAACAGACCCTGTGGATCCTCCTCTAGAGGACCTTTATTAAGCCATGCTCCCCGCATCCTACCTTTCAGGTTAGGTAATTCCTTTCCTCTTGTTGTTGTTGTTTAGTTGCTAAGTCGTGTCTGACTCTTTTGCAACCCCATGGACTGCACTCTGCCAGGCCACTGAGCCAACTGGGAAGTCCTCCTCTCCTCTGAGGATGTGGTTTATGTCTCACCTCCTTTAGGAGGCCCTTTCTGACCACCTGTGGCATCAATCTTCTGCCAGCAGCACTTTGGTTTGTACCCTTTGGTTTGTATTATTCCTATGCCAAGTGAAAACATAAACTACTTCCTACCTCTAAAATTAGATTACAACCCCCTACCTAGTACTTTATGGACAGGGTTACTGCCTTATAATTTCTCATATTTCTAAAACTTAGAAAAGTGCACAGTTGTACAAAGTCAAAAAATGTTGGTGATAAAAATTTAATTTTAAAAAGGCTTATTTCTTGATTCTTGATTGGAAAAATAACTGTTATTAGATATTAATTACCTTTAAAAATGCTGGAAGCAGCCGCCATTTTTCCTGTGAATCAGAACAATAAAAGTATCAGAACTCTGTGTCAGTGATCACATATTTTCATGAGGTTATTTTAATGTACCAAAAGTGACTTACTTTATCACAGTAAGCAAAAGAAAGTAAGTGGAAACAAAAAGAACAATTTTTACATTGCAACCTTTTTATGGAAATCGTATATGTACTGTACATGTACATGCAAACATATACATACACACAAGCATATATAAACCACAGATTTCTTAAACAGAATATACTTTGATCTCTTTTTGATGACTCAAGATTCCAAGCACTTTTCATCTTTATTTTATTCTCATGACTCTTCCTGAGTAAGCAGGCTTTGCCAGTTTGAGAAAGGGGAAGTATTAGTAAGTTTCAGAGAGTTTGGTTTAAACCCAAAGGGAGTTCTTTCTCCCTCCTATTTTTTTCTCAACTGGCGCCTGGCCAGAGCCCAGGCTGAAGAAAGATATCACCTGGTGTTCACCTATTTAAACAGATGCAAACTGCCACGTTCAGCTCTAAGGCCTGCTCTTCACACCTTCCTGGGGTTGTAAACAGCCTACCATGATACAACTCTTCATGAATGGTATCTAATCTGTTCATGGGAAATCTGACAAATGGTTAGAACTGAGTCTAAAGTAAGAAAACACAGTTTCTAAGTAAGAGCCCAAGGATCATGTAAGACCTTGTAAGAAACTGTAAAATTTTTTGACTTTGGGCAACGGAGAAGTGCTAGAAGGTTTTGAGCAAAATAGTGACAAGATGATGTGATCCATTTTAACTGGATCACTCCAGCTGCTGGGGTGAGAAAAGACAAGGTTAGAAGCAGAGGGATCATTTAGGAGTTCCCTGCAATACTCTAGGCTGATAACAATACAGGAAGTGAGAAACTGTCGCCTAGGAAAACACGATGTGAAGTCAGAGTCAACAGGACTTGACAGTAGATGAGATGCAGGAATCTGAGAAAGACGAATTGAGACTGACACCTTAGTGCTGCCATTTCTGGAGACGAGGAGGCAGGGATGCTGCTGGGGAAGCAGGTTTAGTGTGAAGGGGCGACCAGGAGTTTGGCTAGGGGCGTGTTAAGTTTGAGATATCCATTAGACATGCAGTTGGAGATGCCAAATAGACAACAAAGGAGTCTGGAACTTGGGAAGAGTGGCCTGGAGATCTAAGTCAGGGAAAGTCAGCAGACAGACGGCAGTGGAAGTCATGAAACAGGTAAGACCACCTACGGAGTGTAGATGGAGAGGAGCTCCACAAAGTGAGATCAGAAACACTCCAACACTTGGAGCAGCAGAAAGCACACTGAGCAAAGGAGATCGAGGAGTGGCCAGAGAGGGAGGCAGACCATCTGGAAAATGGAAAAACATTTTTTAAGAAAAGGTAAGTGGGGGCAGGTGTAAATAGAAAATCTCTATACCTTCCTCTCAATTTTGCTCTGAACCTAAAACTACTCTTTAAAAAAAAGTCATCTTTTAAAAAAAAATTTTTTTTTACTTGAAGGACAATTGCTTTTACAGAATTTTATTGGTTTCTACCAAACATCAACACACACACACACAAAAGAAATGAGTCTGGCAAAACTAATCTATGATGACAGAAATCAAATGGTGGTGTAGGGCTTAGACTGAAAAGGGCACTTTCTACAATGATGAAAATGTTCTATATCCTGTATGGGGTGGTAGTTATTTGGGTATACATATCTGTAAAAACTAACGTAAATGAACACTAAGTAAGTACTTCTGCATTTTACTGGATGTAAATCTACAAAGAACGAACGACAGACCAGAACGGACTACATGAGGAGAGTAGAAAGAGCTTGAGGAGTTGGAGTGGAGAGGGGGCAAGTGGGGAGAAACAAGCTAGAGTAGCCAGATTGAGAAAAGTCTTAACAATATGGTAAAGACTAGATTTTTTTTTTGCCCTGAGAGCAATGGGCAGATTCAAGAATTTTAACCAATGGAGCAATGTGAACATATCTGCATGTTTAAACTGATGGCCCGGGTGACAGAGCAGAGAAGAGACTGGAATGGGACAAGTAAGAAGCCAAGGAAGTAAGAGATGACAGTGGCTGACTTGGAGAACAGTGGGAGTGTCAGAATTGAGTACATTTTGTAGTTGGGGCCCTTAAGATGGGATGGTGGACTGGATGCAGAGGGTCAGGAAGAGGAACTCTTATTTTTAAATATGTTTAATGGAAATATGTTACTGGTCCCTTCATGGCTTTGCAAATTCAGAGAAGAAACAGAAATCCTGCAGCTCTCTGGAGAAGCAGTTCAGTCAACAGTTAAAGTCAGGAGCTCTGGAGTCTGACTGCTGAAATCCAAAATCCCCAACAGTCACTTAATGGTCTTCTGACACTGGGTTAGTTACTTAACTTCTCTGGGTCTTAAAAATCTTCATTGGCAAAATGGGGCAAAAATACTACTTGCTTCAGAAGATTAAATAACATAATGCTCATTAGGTTTGAACAGAGCTGGCGCATAATAAGTGCTCAGTAAATGCTGGCTTTTAAATAGCAGTTCAAGAGCTAAAAATTCAAACCAACTATACTCCAATATAAAATAAACAAACAAAAGAAGTTAAAAATCCAGTATTGCCCGATGAAAATCACCATGTACGAAGGCACTCAGAATCTAATAGACTGACTGTAATTCCTCAGAATGTAATTTGCAGAATGATTATAAAGAAATTGATTCATTGATCTTGTTAGTCATTCTCCTGTTTAACCTGTCAATAGCATCCAAGGCCTCCTTCAAATGTCTAACAAAACCTTTCATAACCAGGACCTTTATCTGTCACCTTTAATCTCTCCTCTACTTTTTCACACTCTGATACTACTGGATTTATTTTTATTTCTCAAAAATATCAGATGGCCTTGCCTCCAGGTTTCAAGTGTCTTCTTCCCGCTACGTCAATCTCTCCATTGACTATTTCTCCATCTCCCCAACCGATGCCAACTAAAATTCTGAGCCCCAGAGAAGTTATATGTACCTTTCCAGAAAATAAAATTATATCAACAGCTGAACTTCATCAGGCAGCTCAGAGTAGGACAGTTATCCTTAACTTCTCAGAAGCTGATGAAAGCTACAGGGGTACTCCCCGAGAAAACACTTAAAATTTGGAGTAAATTTTCTGGGCACTTAAAATACTCTTGCAATCCCAACTTGAGTTCCCGGCGAAAAGGAGAAATTACTAGCCTGGGATTCAGAAGATTTGGTTTTAACACCACAGCCAGCGGTGGGAGCCTAAGCTCCCTGGACCTTGCTTTATAAGGAAGCAAGCAATACGTCCCCCAAGGTGGGTAAGAGTCAGTCCTCCCCTGACAACACACGTACACTAGAATGGGTTCAACCCCGGAGCCGTGGGCGGGGCTGCTAGGCCAGCGTGGCGCCTGCCAGCTCCCCCAGCTCAACCATTGCACGTGGGTCCAGCAGCCGGCTAGGGAGTGAACCCGCTGAGCCCTGAGCATGCGCGGAAGACGCGGCCCGCCCCTCTCCACGGCCAGGACTCTCGGGGCAACGCCTCTCGGGGACGCATCACGGCCCCTTCCGCTCACCATTTGCCCTGCACTCACCTCTACAGTTGGGATCGGCGCAGCCAGCTGCTCCGGGGTCAGGTTCCCAAACTCTTCCGCAAGCAGGTCCATGCTACTCACGATGAAACAGGCACTAAGCAGAATACTCACGTGCGCCTCCCTTGCGTCAAGGTATCCGCTGTACCGGTGGAGAGCGCTGCGTGGTGTCTTAAAGGGTTCGCCGCACAACTTAATAGGAGGAAGAAAGGTTCCGCCTGCTGTCGGTCGGAACCTGCGGTTGAACCCGGATGTGGCTGAGGTGGAGCCGGGAAACTGCGCCCTCTAGTGTCCATCGGAAGTCTCGCGTGGGTAATCTGAAATCCAGGCAGGTTGTTCCTGCGATCTCAGTCAGTCCGACTCTTTAGGACGCCGTGAACTGTAGCCCGCCAGACTCCATTATCCTAGCAAGAATACTAGAAAGTGTTAGTTGCTCAGTCGTGTCGACTCTTTGTGACCCTATGGACCGTAGCCCGCAAGGCTCTTCTGTCCATGGGATTTCCTAGGCTCCAGAGGATCTTCCTGGTCTCCGGCATTACAGGCAGATTCTTTACAGTCTGAGCCACCAGGGAAGCCCCAAGAATACTAGAGTAGGTTGCCATTTACTCTCCCAGGGGATCTTCCTGACCCAGGGGTGGAACCCTTGTCCCTTGCTTCTCTTGCACTGACAATTTTTTTTTTTTTTTAAACACTGTACTGCCTGGGAAGCCCCCAGTTATCCCATAATTGAGGCCAAAAAGCATATTGTTTTAAAAATATTTCACAGAAAAGGGTAAAAGGAGAATTTGCACGACTTGAGCCACGGAAGCATCAGTTCAGTTCAGTTCAGTCGCTCAGTAGTGTCCGACTCTGCGACCCCATGAATTGCAGCACACCAGGCCTCCCTGTCCATCACCCTGTCCAACTCCTGGAGTTCACTCAAACTCACGTCCATAGAGTCGGTGATGCCATCCAGCCATCTCATCCTCTGTTGTCCCCTTCTCCTCCTGCCCCCAATCCCTCCCAGCAGCAGAGTCTTTTCCAATGAGTCAACTCTTCGCATGAGGTGGCCAAAGTACTGGAGTTTCAGCTTTAGCATCATTCCTTCCAAAGAATACCCAGGACTGATCTCCTTTAGAATGGACTGGTTGATCTCCTTGCACAGGAATCATTTAATTTAGCCCCAAACTACACGTATAGTATGGAAAAGTAGGAAATATACCAAATACCTAGTAGGAGGGGATTGGTTTAAAACCTTAAGGTACGTGTGTGGTGGACTACTATACAACCATTAAAACAACCACAAAATGAGGAGGAATTAACTTTACCTAGAGAGTAGAGCATAACAGGACAGCAATAAAGATAGTTATATTCTGAAAGGACTAGGCAGAAGATCCAGGAGTAAACGTCAGCAGAAATTTAGTATGAAAAGATGACATTTTAAATCAGTTGGAAAGATGCTTTTCCAAAAAATGATGTTGGAGCTGCTGATTAGCTGTTTTGAGAGGAAAAAAAAAAAAAAATATATATATATATATAAATCCTATAAGGATTACATATTTAAACGTTAACAACCTTAGAAGGAAATATAAAGTGAACAAATGCATGATGTTAAATGGTGACTGCCTTCAAGCATGGCAACACAGAAATCATAAAGGAGAATATTCATAGATTGAATCGTAAAATTCTACCCATAGTTTTAGGATTCCATGAAAAATTTAAAATTTTCTGAACAGATGATTAAAAATCTCCATGAATAGGTTTTAAGACACACAAGTTGGCAGGTGAGAAAGGATTGATATTCCTCATTTAAAATGAACTTACATGAATCAATAGGGGGAAAAAATCCCACTTGGGGGGAAAAAGGCAAAAGAGAATCAACAGTTGTTTAGTATGTACAAAGCTTCAGTTCAGGAAGATGCAAAAGTCTGGAAATGGATAATGGTCATAGTTTCACATTTGAAATGTGAGTGTACATAAGACCACTGAACTGTGCACTTGAAATGGTAAATTTTAGTATATTTTGCCATAGTAAATTACGAAAATTTATAAATATTCATTTGCCATTCTGAATGCCTAACCCTTGTGGTGATAGTGGTAAAGAATTAGCCTGCCAATGCAGGAGACACCGGTTCAATCCCTGGGTCAGGGAGATCCCCTGAAGGAGGGCACAGCAACCCACTCTAGTACTCTTGCCTGGAGAATCCCGTGGACAGAGGAGCCTGGTGGGCTGTGGTTCATAGGGTTGCAAAGAGTCGAAGACGACTACAGCAACTTGGCATGCACGCACGCAACCCTAGCACTGGGTTAGTCTGATTGTTGTCGTTGTTTTGTTTTTTGTTAAAATAAGCATAGTTTTCCGATTTGGTAGGTTTGGGCTGGGGCCTGCAAATTTGCATTTCTAATAAGCTCCCAGGGATGCTGATGCTGCTGGCCCAGTGATCACAGTTGAGAATCACTCTGTAATGTAACATGAGATTTATCACTCGATCCCATGGCCTGTTGATGTGTTTACCTCTCCTTCTGACAGGGAACACCTGGAACAGGGACTGTCTTGTTTGTCTTCCTCTTTTCAGGTTCTAACTCATTGTTTGTAAAGTTGTGTTGAATAAAAGATTTGGGGGGAAAAAACATGCATTGAGTGATAAGTTCAATTTTTCATGTCATGCTTTTTAAAATTCTGATTTTTTTAAAGTGTCTCTGGAGGAGGATCTGGTAGCAGTGGTCCCAGAGTCCTACGGGAGCCACTGGCTGACACTAAGTGGTGTCCACCCTGTTTACACCTACCTGGTCCCTGAGATAGAGGCATTTGCATCCTGGGGTCAAATCCATTGTCTTTCTGATCGCCTAAGGCAAGGTTCCCAACCTCCAGGATCTAATGCCTGATGATCTGAGGTATAGCTGATGTAATAACAATAGAAATAAAATGCACAATAAATGTAATGCACTTGAAACATCATGAAACCACCCCCTGCCCCAGTCCATGGAAAAATTGTTTTCCACAAAACTGGTCCCTGGTGCCAAAAAGTCTGGGGACTGCTGCCCTAAGGGGCTGGAGTTTTTAATTCAAAAGGCCAGAAACAGTCTCCTGGTTTCTGGTTTCTGCTGTCCTTTTCCTAAATATTGGTACAAAAAAGACTTGGTGGTTTGAATAGAGGGCTGGGCAATTAGGGAAAGGAAATCACAGAAAAACGGTTGACATCTTGGAATACTATCCCATCACCTAGGTATGAAGTGTTGTGGTCCCCAGATGGGAAAGTGACCAATGGGAGGAGAACCATGAGCATCAGTTAAAGAAGAGCAAGGGAAAGGGGAAAGCAGAGGTGTCAGAGCTGAGCCCTGGAATGTTAGGGAGTGTTTCTGTTGACTGTTTACTCTTTGCCAGGCATTGGAATAACCACTTTTTGTACATTCTCTGATTTAATAATCAAGGGGGAGAAGTATGATAAGCCCCATTTTGCCAAGTGAGGAGACTTAGGCTCATAAGTTTTGAGAAATTTGCCAAGCATGGTTGGAATTTAAATCCACACTTACCTGACCCCAGAGCCCATGTTTTAAACCACTCTATTGTGACACCGGCTGAATGGATTGGGTAGAAGACATCAAGCAGAGAAAGACAGCTTGAGCAAAATGACATGGGGGCTCTAGAGTACATAATCCTATCAATACGTGTGGCGGCTGAGTGTAGTTCTCCCACAGGGCTTGTTGAGGGACGTGGCTATAGATAACACTAGAAATTGTCATTTATGCCATGTTAAAGAAATTAGAACTTATTTTGAGAGGCTTCAACTTGAAGACACTAGAAAACTAAAGAAAAAGATGACCCTCTCTCCTTGAAAACCTTGGTGCATTCAGACTGGGGGAAAAAAAAGTGATCCTGATTTCTATATTTGAATAAATTTACAGCAGAACTAGAGAAAGCCCAGAACAATGTTGGAGAAGGAATAGGGGTTCTTCAATCTGAAAAGGCAAGGGCAAAGGGGATCCTGGAAGTCTACTGTTTCACAACCAGCAAGGTAAGGAGAAGCTGGGACAGAAGTCTCTACTGTAATCAGAGAACATTTTGCATTTTGAGCAAGACTGGATGGTCCAAAACCTATAGTTACCTGCCAGGCCCATAGGTCTTTATCTGAAAAGCCTTGCTCTGTGTCATGTTACCTTGTCATCCTGTCAAAACTAACAGGGCCAGCAACTAGCTAAAGGCAGCCACCTAAGGCAGGGGGCAGGGAGGGGGCACGGAGCTCCTAATGAGACCCCCCTACCGAAGGCAAGAGAGTTGGGGAAGGGTATCCATAGTGACTAGTGGCAAATAGACCCACTCATTTTCTCTCTCCTGGGAGGTTTTCAATGAAGACCAAAAGGGAAGGACAACAGGAAACAGAGGCAGAGAAGTAAACAGCATTTGGTAGCATTACAACAGTGAACCATGACTGGATGACCTAAGGCAACCAATAGAGCGAGTAGTTAACACGTTCCAGGGTTAGACTCTTGGCTTCAAGTTGATTATCAGCTCTGTGACCTTAATCTCTCTGTGTCTCTTCTTGCACAAATGGAAATAATGATAGAACCTGCCTTGTAGTGGGTTGTGCAGTTATATGAGACCATTTATATAAAATGCTTAGTCCATGTGGTAAGTAATTATTTTGCTAAATTCTGAAAGAAAAAAATTATATTCAGCTTCTCTATCATGCCTGCAGGTGTAACTGCTGGCAGATTCCCAGCTTTCCTTTCTTCTTCAAGCCTTGCGATCAATCCCTAGGTCCCTTTCCCTCGAAAGCTGAACAAGGCTAACATACCAAGCTTAGACATAAAAAAAGAAAGTTTCACTGGAAAAATAGAGAACAAGAGGGCACAAATTGCTGGTACAAATGTACTTTCTAAAAGGTTAGATTAAATCATGGAGGATAAAGTCATACCTGATCTACTAAACGAAACTGGAACATGTTGGGTTGTGTCACTATCCTTTGAAGTCTACATCAAGGACAATAACTGCAGTTTATACATACCCTTGAGTTTCTCTGCCAATGACAATATTGGGCTTAATGAACCATGGTTGTGATGACAGTTGACAATTTTTGGTCTTATGTACTTAAGTACTCCATCACCACATCTCACAATACTAAAACCTCTTGAAGCTTGAAAGAGATTTAGGACTAATAAATTAGCTTTTGTAATGTATTCTGGCCACATTATGCTTAAGTTTGTAGACAATTTCAAATACATCTTATTTGACTCTCACTGGCACCCCACTCCAGTACTCTTGCCTGGAGAGTCCCATGGACGGA
This sequence comes from Bos indicus x Bos taurus, assembly GCF_003369695.1. NCBI lineage: Eukaryota > Metazoa > Chordata > Mammalia > Artiodactyla > Bovidae > Bos > Bos indicus x Bos taurus. The sequence goes on from NC_040080.1 coordinate 50,521,325, forward strand.
GGAGCCTGGTAGGCTGTAGTCCATGGGGTCGCTAAGAGTCGGACACGACTGAGCGACTTCACTTTCCCTTTTCACTTTCCTGCATTGGAGAAGGAAATGGCAACCCACTCCAGTGTTCTTGCCTGGAGAATCCCAGGGATGGGGGAGCCTGGTGGGCTGCCATCTATGGGGTCACACAGAGTCGGACACGACTGAAGTAACTTAGCAGCAGCAGCAGGGCTCTGTGAGGGCTTCCCTGGTGGCTCAGAGGTTAAAGCATCTGCCTGGAATGTGGTAGACCCAGGTTCGATCCCTGGGTCAGGAAGATCCCCTGGAGAAGGAAATGGCAACCCACTCCAGTACTCTTGCCTGGAGAATCCCATGGAGGGAGGAGCCTGGTAGGCTACAGTCCATGGGGTCGCAAAGAGTCAGACATGACTGAGAGACTTCACTTTCACTTTCAGGGCTCTGTGAGGCAGGCAGGTACAGTAGGAAATCGATGTTCAGGGCGAGACTAGAAGGCTGACTTGAGGTCGTAATAGCTGTAAAAAAATAAGTGAATTCAAACTCAAGTCCCTTGATTCTCAGTCCTGTGCTACTTTTGTAACAAGTGGGAGCTGTTGGTAGTTAACATCCCCAGAGGTAGAACAGATTGAATTTTAGTTTTAAGGAGGATTCAAGTGAAAAAATATATGTTGCACAAAATGTGGCAGGCCCCACACTTTGCCAATCAGCCACAGAATTCTTTACTGCTTATCCTGGATTTGGCTTCAAAATCCTCTCAACTCAGTGCTCTGGGGAGCTAATACTAAAAGATCAGAGCAGACACATGACTTTAAACTTATTTTCATAGACAAGAGGATTCATAGAGCTTATTCAAGGAAACTGGCGTAGAAACTGAGGTAGAAACTGCTAATGATTATCAATACCCAATACCCATGCCCACCTCTTTTCTCCTGGGCACATTTTCCTGACTTGCTTGCACTTGGAGCCAGATGATTTTGAGTTCTGGCCAACGCACCATGAATAGAAATGGGCAATCCATTTATTTCTCCTGTCTTCTGAGTGATTCAGGAGATGCTGATAGTTTTGAGGACTGCTGAGTTATAAGATGGATGGAAGTTGGGTTTCTGAGTAGCTGGATTAAGGCCCTTGATACATACACCAACCTTCCCTAAACTTGGAACTACAATTTGAGCAATAAGGCTATGCTGAGGCCATGGTGACTTGAGAGCTATTTGTTCAGCAGTTCATCAATGCACACCAGTAAAGGCTGATTTCACTGACTATGCCCTTCCTGGAATCATCTTACAGTGTCATTCTTAGAGGCAATACTGGATGGGGGCAGGGGGTGTCACACATTTCTCCCATTCGAGTTCAAAAGACCTCATAAACGTAAAGGATAGTGGATTTGTTTTTCTCTTTCTGCTCCTCAGGACACCTTTCCTATTTGAAAGAAATCACTAGTTGGGTGACCTTGGTGGGAATATGGGAGTCTAAGTGTCAGCCACTATCTCACTCCATCCCATGAAATTAGAGCATTGCCCTTGACAGAGATTCGTCCCACTGAATGTTGATATCTGGGACTTTAAATCTTGAGCAAATGAGGCAAAGCAGCAAGAACAGTTGAGAAATCAGTCTCTGAATCCTGCTTGGCTGAGGCCCTGCCCTTGCATTGCTTTGGTTCCTACCTATTTGCCAAGCTTAATTCCCCAAACAAAATAGATTCTGTGAAGTATGTAAATCTCTCCAATAAACTCTCTTTCTGCCTGTTCGCTAGAGTCCATTTCTACTGCTTGTGCCATGTGTTCAGGTGTGAGGGCGTGTACACATACACACACAACACATAATATTCTAGCAGCAATGGCAAGTGTGCTTTGCCACGACAGTCTTTCCAAGACATAATTGTTTGCAACTTTCAAAGGATTCCCTGATTCTTTACCTCTTTCAGAACAAACCCCACACATATGAACATGACATCCCAAGCCTTTTCCCTTGCTTGTTTCTCCTCTCGTCACTTCCCCTCTTCCGGAGGCTGTTCCCTGGGCTCACCATTTCTCCACATGACTGTGCCTCCTGTGCCTTTTGCTTTCTTGGTCTCTTGACAAGTTCCTGCCTATCATTCATGTTTTAGCTCAAGGGTGATCCATGAAAGAGTCCAGTGATTTTTCCTCTAGTACTACGTGTCAGTTCAGTTCAGTTGCTCAGTCATATCCGACTCTTTGCAACCCCATAGACTGCAGCACGCCAGGCTTCCCTGTCCATCACCAACTCCCGGAGCTTGCTCAAACTCATGTCCATTGAGTTGGTGATGCCATCCAACCACCTCATCCTCTATTGTCCACTTCTCCTCCTGCCTTCAATCTTGCCCAGCATCAGGGTCTTTTCTTTTTTTTTTTTTCTCAGGGTCTTTTCTAAGGAGTTAGTTCTTCTTCACATCAGGTGCCCAACGTATTGGAGTTTCAGCTTCAGCATCAGTCCTTCCAATGAATATTCAGGACTGATTTCCTTTAGGATGGACTGGTTGGATCTCCTTGCATTCCAAGGGACTCTCGGGAGTCTTCTCCAACACCACAGTTCAACAGCATCAATTCTTTAGCACTCAGCTTTTTTTATAGTCCAATTCTCACATCCATACATGACTACTGGAAAAACCACAGCTTTGACTAGACAGACCTTTGTTGGCAAAATAATGTCTCTGCTTTGTAATATGCTGTTTAGGTTGGTCATAGCTTTTCTTCCAAAGAGCAGGCATCTTTTAATTTCATGGCTGCAGTCACCATCTGCAGTGATTTTGGAGCCCCCCAAAAATAAAGTCTGTCACTGTTTCCATTGTTTCCCCATCTATTTGCTATGAAGTGATGGGACCGGATGCCATGATCCTAGTTTTTTGAATATTGCGCTTTAAGCCAACTTTTTCACTCTTCTCTTTCATTTTCATCAAGAAGCTCTTTAGTTCTTCTTCGCTTTCTGCACTATGTGTACTTGTTTTAAAAGCATAGCCCGAATTACACTTTATTGCTATTGTTCACAAGTTTGTCCTTCTTACTAAGTCACAAACTTCTCAGGACAGTGTCTGTCTAGTTATCTGTGTATTAAATACCTAGGATACTTCTTGACACATAGTAGATGCTCAATAGCTATTTGTTGACTAAATGAATGAATGAACACGATTGATGTCCGTGAGGCTTTGACATTAAGTAGAAGATTCCTTCTAGAACCACTGCAATAAAGACTGTGCAATATTCCAGCCCTGAGCTACCCAAAGGTGGTTTAGAAAACAGAGACACCATCTATTTTGAAATAACTTTTAATGTTTTAAAATGTAACTAGTGCGCACAATACATGTTTTAGCAGTAGAAGAATGAAAATGTGTGTATGGTGTTTAGGAAAATTGACATTACAAAACATGACCATGTTAAGAAGATTCTCAAACGTAGAAGTAAACATTTAAGTAAAAACCAAATAAACAACATGCTAAGGGACAGGATTTAAAAATCCTAATAAATGTACTTGCTTACATCCAGACTTGGGACATTGAGATTTACTTTGCCACTTAAAAAAAAAAAAATGCAGAATGCCCTTCATTTTAAAATGCATTAAAGTTTGCAGATTGTTTTCCTGCTGGCAACTATAGTATAATCAAGTATATAAGAATACCAGGCAGATTCCAATCTGTTAGTAAAAAAGTATACCACCTGGTCTTCTAGTTAAATGTACAGCTCACTGGGAAAGTGACCAAAAGTCACGCTACACACTACCTTTCAGACCCTCTGGCTATCCAGGCCCCAAAGTGAGCAGTTGAAAACAACTTCAACTTAAGAGAAAATGCAAACAAAAATCTACAGCACCTTATGATCTCTAAGCACAGGAAACAGGCAGAATGGACATACAGGAGGAGGGAAAAAATGGGTAAGACCAATGATATGCTCTTCAGTAAATTCCACTTCTACGTAGCTGCTCAATGGACAGAATGGTGATTTATGTATTGGTCACTGGGAGAAAAAAGCTGATGTTCAACATTTCCTCAATTTGGCAGATCCCTCCAAAAGATCAGAGATAAGTTATCCACACAATAATTTCCCAGGCCTTCATCAAATCACTAGGTAGCACCATAATGGTAGAGGTCATGGTGAGGAAGAGGAGGCAAGGAAAAACGAAGCATTAATCTTTTTCTTCCTACTTGCTCTTCTCCACCAGACGGCTAAGGTTCAAGGAGTCCTCAGAAAATCAAACCATCCAAAATGCATTTTATGCAAATAAAGCATTTGCCGGTAGTGCTTCCCTCAACACTTCAGAAGCATGTAATCTGAAGACAAGCAGATTTCTCTAGGATCCCGACAAGCAGTGCCAGCGTGGCAAAGTTTAATGCACTAGAGTGGCAAATGATGATGGTACTGAGAAGAGCTTCTTGGTCACAGTGGGGTAAGAATCAAATCCACAGAGAAGGCATTTGCTAGCATGTTATATGCTTAAAGAAGAAAAAGAATCCAAAGTTCATCTGTTTCTTTTTCAGAAGTGAATTTCACTGAGAATGCAGTCTCATTTTATCAACTTTTTCTTACAAGTAAATTCAAGTTACCAATTCAAACCACTCCTGCCTTATGTAAAAATATTAAAATCTTATATAAACCTTACCAATGGCCTGAGAAATGCAAGGACATTCACAAAGAGATGTGTGCAAAAAGTGTTTCTCTCAGAGAGCAGCATAAGTTGCAAGAAGAATCCACCCTCTAGAATGAGATTTTAGAAGGGGTTTGTTTCTATTTCCATTAAATCATCAAGGGAGGTTTTATCTAAAATTTGTATGTAGCATAAAAATGTATTTAATACGTTTAAATTCTAAACAAATACTGACCATCGGTATCACCAGATGTGATTAGGTATATTTGTAGAATTTGAGGACTTACTATGTAAGTTTCTATTACATATGAATAAAATTTAATTTGTACATTTTAAATACAATTATCCTTACTTCACATCATTTATTTAGAACCTCAGTCCCCTTGGTTATGATCACAACTTTCAACCCTTTAAGAAGCTGTACCAAAGTTAAAAAAAAAATCATTAGATTTGATAGTAACAGGTGAGGAAATACAACTCCTTAAGGGTTGAATGAATAAGCCATATATAAATGCTTAAGAAAACATTTACAAGTATTATATAGGTAATAGAATTAAATACAAATTGCTTTCTGTTTGTTAAAAAGTCTCTTTAGGACTCGAAAATGGTGCACATGTAGGGACATTGTGATGTGCGTGTCTCTACAACGCTGACATTACTGGGTTACACAACTTCGGGCTAACACTGTGCCTCGCACAGGATCGAGAATGTGCCCCTCTGTAATGCCGCTGGTGGAAATAGACTGGGTACCTAAGTGCTGGGCTTCCAATCTCTTTTCCAATGTCATTTCCTCTTTAGTTAGTAGATGAAGAAGCTTCTGCCTTCCCTGTGGCTTCCTCACCGAACAGCAGCTTTCGGAGTATATTTGCATAAAATGGTCCGTACACTTGTTTGTTGAGATTCACGATGTTTGCGTATTGCAAGCCCAGTGACTCCAGCTCTTGCTGAACGATAGCAAGGCCTCCTGGCACAGGGGGCATGCATCTTGGAGGGCTTGGCAGACAAAGCAGGCTTTTCATGTATAGCTGGATTCGTTTATCTGGGGGAAAAGAAGATATGTTTATCTGTCCTATTATTAAAGCATGTACTTTTTAAACATGAGAATAGTAATTGTGGTAGATGGATTGCAACAACATCCTCAATTCTTTACCCCTTCCCTATACTCATGCCCTTTCCAAGGTAGCCTGGCAGTTCTTCCCATCAGGGCTGGAGTCTGGGTGCCCAGGCCTTGGATCAGGGATGGCCTTCTGACCTGCTTTGGCCCATACAGAATGTGGCTGGAGTGATGGTGTGTATGTTTCATGCTCAAGAGGCATGGTTTGAATCATTCCTTTCAGCCTACCACCACCATGTAAACAAGCCTGGGCCAGATGAGAGCCCATATCAAGGGAAGCCCAGCTATTCCATCTTAGGCCATCTTAGACCAACCAGTAGCCAACCAAATCCCAAACACTTGAGATAGCCCAGGCGAGACCAGCAGAGCTAACTACCCATGCGGCTGCTTACCATAAATGCATGCATTGAGTCCAGCAAGACCAAATGAACTGCCTAGTTGCCCCACAGACTGGTGAGCAATGACAGATGGAGTCTTAGGGAAATCTGTTACGCAGTAATAGCTAACTAATAAAACATGCACAGCACTTTCAGGGTGGAGTGGGGAATCTTTTATAAAAATTCAAATGTCCATAATTTTAGTTATATATCCTAAAGCTGAGTATGTAAACTGGGACTGCTAGTTTAGCCCAGATAGTGTTTTTCTAAAAAACAGTAGCTATTTAAAATGAGGGGCTTTCACATAGAAAATCAAATTTTTTGTTCTTCTTGAAAAATCTACAGATCTGGCAAACTTGGGAGCCCAAACTGCCACATGGCAAAGGTGAGCATACATCTGGGTTTTCTCAGGACAGCTGAAGTTGACACTCGCTGTCTTGGTCTTAATAAAAAGAACACTTTCAACAGTGTCCCGGGTTAGAAAATAAATTATATGATCACCCCTCATGTGGGCAAGAATCTGGAGGCATTGAAGAAGGACCACCCCAACTGGCACTGCCACCTTCTCCACTCTTCCTGCTTCGGGGCATCTGCATTTGAGAAGACTTCACAAATGCATGCAAATGCTTAAAAAAGGGAAGCTGAGGTGTCCTGGACAAATGGCACTGGACAAGCCAGACCTGGTCCAGCGCAGGCTGCTCCGAGGACATTCTCTGGCTCTGGAAACAGAAATCTCACAAGAACATTTACTAAGGAAAATGAGTGAGTGAGTGAAGTTGCTCAGTCCTGCCTGACTCTTTGCGACACCACGGACTGTAATCCACCAGGCTCCTCTGTCCATGGGGTTTTCCAGGCAAGAATACTGGAGTGGATTGCCATTTAAATACACTCATCTAATACAGACAGCTGTAATATTACTGAAATTCTTATATCCAAACACGTCTACCCCAAATCATACATTTCAGCCAGATCTGACCTAGAACTCAAAGTGCCCAGTGTTCCATGTCTATATCTTAGCCCAGACTATTTCCTGTTACTAGAATGCCCTTCCATCTCACTTCATCTCTGCCAAAGTCGAGAGCACCCATGCTGATATTAAAGTCACCTCCTTTCTGTGGCTTTCCTTACCATCTGTTATACTCTCACCCCTTATTATTGTTACTTGAGAACTTCTCTCTCTCACTTCTCAGATAGTAGGCATTCTGAGGGTGAGGGCTACTTTTTTAGCCTTTATTTCCCTGGTTTGGTAGGCAGCAGGTATGTCATAAATGTTGACTGTAGTGAAGTGAGAATGGAATGAAAAAGGTCTATGAAGATAAACCTCAAACTGAAAACACAAGGAGCCAGAGAGGAATGGGGGCTGAATAAGACCTGAGCCTTATCCATAATTTTTCAACAAGAGGAAATTATTCATGGAGGGATCACTTGTACAGTTGAAAATTACTTTTTAAAAATGTAGGTGGCTATTAGCATGCAAACAATTTCCACAGCAGGTAATCCATAGATCATTTTTATCGTATACATTTGAAAAAATTGGTTTGAAAGAAAACTTGCTTTCTAATTATCTTTTTTAAAGGTGAAGAACATAGTGGGAGTTGTGATTTTATTGTAAATAAATAGCACATCAACTGAGAACAGAAGACGGCAGACTGTGGGTACCATGAACAACAGAGGAGGAAAGCTAGGGCTAAGCTGGAGCCCTTCTTCTGTCCCAGGGATCCCTCTAAGGTCTAATGTATTCTAGCTCCTCTGTGGGCAGAGAATTCAGAGCAAATGGTCCACTAAACTCCCTGTTAGGCTGGCTGCTCAACTCTCATGAGCCCAGGTCTATTTTTGTCACAGTTATGGTCCGGATACTTTTCTGTGAGACTGTTTAAAGAATGCAGGTCTTTCAAAACTGTTATTATGCTGACAAGTAGTTCTGTCTCTTCTGTGGACGAGTCAGTTTTTAGGCCAAGACTAAAGTGATGGAAGTGTCTGTCCATTTAGGAGCAGCCAAACCCAGCCCCTGCCAAAGACATGTCCTTGGCTTCCAGAGCCTAGGGAGAGACGCTCAAGTGAGTCATGCAAGTTGCTAGGCAACAATACTTTGAACAAGGTTACAAAATACTTTCAATTTGCAAAAGAACAGGAAACTTGGAATAGGGAGGGCTGGGTGGAAAAAAGTGGCTTGACTGGATTTTAAGAGGCCTCCTCAGGCTGGGGCATCTCCTGGCCCCCAGCTTCCCCCTCTCTCTCTGGCGCTGCCAGTAGTTCCCTGATCTAAAGCAAGGGCACAGAGAACACCTGAGGCTCTGGCCAGCCTGTCAATGGGCAGCAGGGCTCCAGCTCTGACTGGAGTCACATCAGAGCAGGTGAGAATGTGAGTCAGACAGGAAGACTCCCTACCCTGAGACCCACTGGTTATATGGCCTCAGGTGAGAGATACTTGACTGCTCCAGTTCTCCATGCATTCATTCATCCACTCCACTGCCGACTTAAAAAAAAATGCACAATGTGAGAGTTGCAAATTGAGTTCTATTTGGGGCAAAATGAGGACTGCAGCCTGGGAGACAGCACCTCAGATAGCTCTGAGAGACTGTTCCAGAGTCATAGGGGAAAGGGACAGTATATATGTGATTTTGGTGAAGGGGGAATGCTGGTGCTGCTGCTGTTAAGTCGCTTCAGTTGTGTCCGACTCTGTGCGACCCCATAGACAGCAGCCCACCAGGCTCCCCGATCCCTGGGATTTTCCAGGCAAGAGTACTAGAGTGGGGTGCCATTGCCTTCTCCAATGCATGAAAGTGAAAAGTGAAAGTGAAGTCGCTCAGTCGTGTCCAACTGTTAGGGACCCCATGGACTACAGCCTACCAGGCTCCTCCATTCACGGGATTTTCCAGGCAAGAGTACTAGAGTGGGGTGCCATTGCCTTCTCCGGAAGGGGGAATACATGCAATCAAAAACATATTTTACAAAAGGTTTCTGCTAGTTTCGTGAAGCTTCTGCTAGTCACAAGAAACAGTCATCACTATGAAGGATTTTAGTGTTTTTCCAAATATGAGGAGATACGTGAATTGGGCTCATAAAATCAGCTCCAGAGAATATCTAACTACGTGAAGACCTATCCTGCCAGTTTTCCCCTGAGCACAGAGTGCCTCTTTTCTATTCTCCATCCTGAACTCCTTTCAGGGGGTGTTGGAGGTCAGCAGCTGTAGCAGCACATGATTTAATCCTTAGAGAGGTAGATGGCAAGTGCCAATCTGTGATTGACACCTCAGATATCTATTAAAGGTCATCTCTGGGCCCCGCCCCCCATGGTCTGGGGAAATTGCGATGAGCAAAGATGCATCCCATCCTCCTCACGAGACCTGTGCACTAGCGAGGGTCTCCTGGTATGAGGCAGAGATGGCTGACAGCCTGCCCCTCCTCCTCCAAGAAGCACCATGGCCCACGTGCTGGCTGTACAGCCGGAGGTGACAGGCTGTGACGCGCTTGTCAGCAGTGAAGGTCATGCAGGCAGGGCTCGGCCACAGGCAGCTGAGGTTATGCTGTGTGTGTTACTGTCCTCACTGCCACCCCTCGAAGCCCACGTGCTGCACACCAGAGCTCTTACGTGGCCTGGGTGGATTAGATCACCAGCATCCCATGTCCCCAGGGATAAGGTTGAAAGACACCCTTTAAGAATCTCAGCTAAATAATAACCAGTGTTTGTGTTCCTATAGAAGTCAGTGCGGTGCTTTGAAAACTTGCAGATTCCTCCTGGAATGTTTGGATATTCAAATTCCACACTCTTTCCTCCATCTGATCCTCTCCCACTGCAGCTGACACTTGCTTTGTCTCCCACATCACCCTTGTCCCCTTCTTATGGCCACAGCACCCTGATTCTGTCTGGGGGAAACAACTGCTTCCCTAGTTTCAGATCAGGTGTTCAGGTAAAGCTGACTCACCTTGGCTCCAGGAACTGAACACATGTCTTGGGGTTAAGTTTCTTCCACTCTGGCCACCAAAAATGGGTTGTGACCACCAAGTGGAGCTAATGGGATTCAATTCTGGGGTCATAGTTTGAGCTAAGAGGGGAGGGAAACTGACTTTTTTTTTTTTTGGCTTGATTTAAATATTGAAACATGCAGGCTGGAGTGGAAGTCATCTTGTTATGCTGGGAAGAGACTATTTTAGAGACAGCCATCCCAGAGGAAGGCAGCGCTGAGGGACCACAAGTGGGAAACAGTGCCAAGACATCATCTGAACTCTGATCAAGCTGTACCAGCAGCCAACCCCCCAACTGCTCTTTTCTGTGATATGAGCAAGTACAGTCCCTTCCTACTTAAGCCACTTTGTTGTTTAGTCACTAAGCCATGTCTGACCCTTTGCAACCCCATGGACTGTAGCCCGTCAGGATCATCTGTCCATGGGATTTCCCAGGCAAGAATACTGGAGTGGATTTCCTTCTCCAGGGAATCTCCCAGAACCAGGGATCAAACCCAGGTCTCCTGCTTGGCAGGCAGATTCTTTACCACTGAGCCACTTGGGAAGCCACTTTAGAGTTTTAAATTATCTGTCACAGGTAACAGAAAAAAGTCCTGATACATTCTCCATTTCCCCAACTCACCAACACAATTTGATCCTGAGATATTCATTTTCTTAGCAATCAAGTAGGAAAAAAAAAAATCCCCCACTATGCCTCTCAGTTCTATGGCCCTTTTAAATTTTAGTCTTTCTAAGCCTAACCAAGCAAGGGGCCTCAGCTCACACAGGTTAGCTTCTATCAGAGCATGGGTCTACTTTCTGTGAACATACTGCCATCTGGTTTGGATTGCTGTATTGATCTAGGAATTTAAAATGATGGCAGCATGATGTTATTTTCTTCATAAAACTCTATCAGCTGGGTAGTAAGGTAGAAGACCCTGAAACATCCCCCCACTCCACTACATATACACACATAAGCAGCAGTGAATCCCAAAGCTTTGAAAATATTAATGCTTTCTTCATGTTTTCAATATTTATTCACCAAGAGAAGCAGGTAATCTGTTTAAGACTAAAATTTGACTGATACTTAACATTAGCCAAAGCCAGCATGGTAAAGTATATTGACATTGAAGCAGAAACCAATAAAAATATACAGACTCACCAATTAAAGACCAGATAGGATTGTCTTCTTCTTCGATGCTTGAGAATTGGCCTACAAGGTTATCTTGAACCTCAGCATTTAAAGTTGGTAAACCTCTCTCCATTAGGGTCTTGTTAACCTCAACACAAATCTGAATGCCAATAGAATTCAGAACTTCCTTCAAGTTAAAGGTCCTACAAAATATGAAACAATAATTCCACCAGGGACAGCTTTTATTCATCAGGTTTTTGTTTGTTTAAAAAATATACCAGCTTGTTTCAAATGTATACCAATTTTATCTTCTATAGACAAAAATTATCTCTATTAGAATGAGCTTAGAAAATAGGAAACTCCTCCCAACCACCAAGCTTTATATGCATCAGACTTTTAAATGCTTAAAACCACCAGTTCTGTAGGAAATACAAAAAGCACAGACAGAAAAATGTGGTCCCTAAAAATAAATCTGCAACCCCATTTTCAGGCAGGGCTATCAGAAAAGGATAGAAAATATTTGTTTAATTTGCAAAATAAACCCTCTGGCCTGAGTGGATTCAGTCATAGATTTTGTTTTTAATGTGCTTAGAAAATAAGATAGAATCAATTCATTTATCCATGCCTGTGCAGGAAACCTTTAACACCAACCAAGAACAAGAAATAAAGATATTCAGAGGCCAACACCATAAAGACAAATTACCTAAACCTCTTGACCTATCATGATGAAAGATAAGAGACTCTTTCCCACTGTTACTTTCAAGTAGCTGATCAATAATTCCAAATATATACAGTCTGGAAAGATGTAAAAAGTAGTTAGTGGTGGTGATTTAATAGGTAATGAAAAAGGTATAATAGGAAGCAGCATTTGCTGTGTCCACACTATTGTAAATGATATTGAAAATTGCATCTCGCTATTCAGAAAGGATCTTTAAGACAACTTTGTGCAAAATGGATTAAAGGATAAGAGAAGGGGGGATGGTGGTGAGAGGAATTAGACAAAACAACAAAACAATCAGATAGGCAGAACAACTATAAAGAAGATGACTTAACAACTAAATAGTTATTAAGAGCTAACATTTATCAAGCACTTACCACGTGCCACACACCTGCACTAAATGCTACACACGAGTCATATTCAGTTCAGTTCAGTCGCGTCCGACTCTTTCGACCCCATGAACGGTAGGTAGCACACCAGGCCTCCCTGTCCATCACCAACTCCCGGAATTTACCCAAACTTATGTCCATCGAGTCAGTGATGCCATCCAGCCATCTCATCCTCTGTCGTCCCCTTCTCCTCCTGCCCCCAATTCCTCTCAGCATCAGGGTCATCAAATGGTACATTACAAATGTCATCTTAAGTTGCCATAACTCTAAGGTAGTATCTTTATATCTCTTCTTACAAGTGAAGCCAGGAGACTCAGAGTGACTCAGGATCTTATTCAATGGTACATTACAAGTCAGCAGCACAGCTAGGATTTAAACCCTGGTTTGTCTAATCCAAAAGCCTGTCCTTTTAGTAAGCATTTTGCCATGTGCTTCATATGAATACTTAGGCAGTACTGGAGGGCTTCCCAGGTGGCTCAGTAGTAAAGAATCTGCCTGCCAATACAAGATACACAGAGATGGGGGTTCAGTCCCTGGTTAGGGAGATCTTCTGGAGTAGAAAATGGCAACCTACTCCAGTAATCTTGCCTAGAGAATTCAATGGACAGAGGAGCCTGTTGAGCTATAGTCCATGGGGTTGCAAAGAGTTGGACACGACTGAGCAGCTAACACTAAGCAGTATTTGGGGACTCACTAAAGGCTTAATAACTTAGAATTCCCGGAAAATAATGGTTAACCAGTGTGGGGAAATGCTAAGAGCAGGTTTCTGCAAAATCAGAGCAGGTTTCTTTTCCTTACAGGTCTTGGGTCCTGGAATGTGAAAGAAAAGAGCCTGGCAGGTTAGCACCAGGATCAGTAGAAAGGGCAGGGACTTGACAGTCAGGCTTGGGCTCGGGCTTTGGCTTGGCCTTTTCTTGGTGTACAGCCCAAGGCAAATCCTATTCTCTCTGAGCTTTAGGTCAAAATGAGAACTCTGGATTGCCGGAACCACTTGGGCTAGTTTGGCTTTTAAGATTCTAGGATTTTATCAAGTCACGCATGTGCTCTCTGAATAATAAGCAGGAAGATGGGATGTTGGATGTATTAGGTGTAAAATCCCTGAAAACACCTGAGAGGACAGTCAGCAAGAGAAGCTGACACATAGGAGACCCATGGAAACACCCGGTCATTGGCCAGGATTAGAAATTTTCTGACTTGGACAGGATTCCCAATAATACAAAATTGAAATGAGATTCTAGTATTCAATGATGGTTTGATACTGAGAAATGAATGTGGCAAAGACAAAACTTTCACTGACTTGTAAAATATCTCTGAAGGACAGAGATGTCAGTACTTCTGTAGGCTTCACAGAGGCTGGATCTGTGAGGCTGGTAAACATTTCGTTGCAGAAAAATGATAGAGTCAGAACAACTGAATCAGAAAGCCTCTCTGATAGACCCTGAGCATGATGAATTTCTAGGTATTGTTTGTTTTTTCCACAACACTGTCAAAGGAGAGCTTGTACACACATCCGTCCTAAGTGGAAACACTACACTCACCCTGGCACCTGTTATGGAAAAGACCTCTCCCTACCAACGAGGGACATCTAAGCCTTCAGAGATATGAAAAGAAACTCTAGGAAAAGAAGGCATGAGCTAAGCTTCTCTAAAGCACGGTCCTAAATACCACATCCAGATTTTCCAAGGTTATTCATGTTCTCTGAAACACATGCAGAGCTGGAATACAAGGGAGAGCAGATAAAAACGCTGGAACTCACTCTTTGTTCATGCCTTCAAGTAGAACAGCTGAAATCCTTTTTAGTCTGACTGCAAGCTCAGGTAGGCCTTCTGTAAGAGCACCCACCATGTTATTGGTGATAAGGGCCAAGCAGGCAATCATTTTCAGTTGATTCAGCTTTTCTGTCAGTTCCTGAAGACGTGCTCCATCTGTCATGAGTGTCTAGCATATTTAAGGTTTAAAAATAGAAAAGGAAGCTCAGTACCATGAACATGTAAAATCAGCAGTGTTACATCCAAACCCCCATTTTTCATCTGATTCCAGTTAAGGTCATTAAACCACATGCAACACAGACAGACCAGCTGATACACTGTTTGAACTTAAGAATTAGAATATTGAAAACTTGAGGGAAGCCAAAGGGAAAAAAAACTCACTCACCTCTGGTAATTCTTTTTTCTGATAATCCCACTGTAACAGTTTCAAGTAACTATTATTTAGCACCAACGTAGGGCTCAGGCTTGGCTTGGAGTTGTTTTCGGCTCCAGGGGTTAAAGTAGCCTCAGAAAGAGAAAGTAACTCTTCATGGACAGATTCCTTTATCCACTCTGTAGTTTGATTAAGAGCACCTGCAAGGGAAAAGGCCACACACTTGTCCTATGGCTGACAGACTCCTTCATTTGTGCATTCCACACACGATGAACGGTAAGACGGCCATGACCCTCCAGGAGCTACGGTCCAGATGGGCAGACAGTCATGTGAGCTTGCGATTACAGCAGAAGACAGTGAGTACTAGAAGGCGCAGTAGGGTGGAGGGAGGAGAGGCTGTCTATGGTAGAGTCTAAGAGGAAGAACTCCGTAAGTGACACAAGGTGGATAGAGGAAAGATCTGTCACTCCAGGCTAAGAGAACAGGCCACACAAAGAGACGGAATAATGGGAAAGCATGGCAATTTGGATGCTACAAGCAAATCTGTACTGCTGGTCCATAAAGAAGCGGGGAAGGGAGGAGAGAGTTGCTGCAGATAGCATCAGACGGACAGACAGGCCAGCTTACACATGACCTTGAGTCTTGTGCAGAGAAGTTATCTAGATTAAAAGCAGTGGTGATTAAACATTTTGGGTTCCAGACCCCTTGGAGTGTCTGATCAGAGCTATGCCTTTCCCAACATGCTGGTATGAACACTTTTTTTTTTACTTCAGACCCAGTTCTAAGGTTTACGCCTAGAAACAAATTGTTCTTTAGACTACATTTCTTATTAAAAGTATGCATTTGGTAGAATTTATAAGGTGTCGATTGCTTTAAAATGCAGACTGAACACAGGTGCAGATTAAAAAAAAAAAAAAACACCCAGAGAATGAAATAAAGAATAGTCACCCTGAAATTCTTCATCAGACCCAGCCCTTAAACAGGGGTAATTTATGAGCAGCTCCATTTGCTATACCACCCCCAGAATTTCACAACTTTACTTCTCTTCAGTTGGCAAATGTTGTTCTTGGTTTTCCCAGTTTTGTTTATAAAGAAGTAAAAGACTTGCAGTCTTTAAAAGACATCCAACAGACAGAGTGGAAACATCACAGGTATAATTACAATGTGGCGGTAATAAGCATTTATATACTACAAGTGTAATCATTTACAACTGACACATTTAAAAGCCCATTTAGTTATTTCAAACAAAAGCAACAGTGTAGCACAGAGGTTCTCAATCCTGGCTGATGGTAGAATCACCTTGGGAACTTAAAAAAGATTTTGGGTGTCGGCTCTTGGAGATTTTGATTTAATCAGCCTGAGATGGGCTCAGGCATCTGTGTTTAAACGCTTCAGGTGACCCTTATATGTAACCAGGTGTGAGTACAATTGGTAAAGCAGAAAGAGCAAGAGTTTAGAGGGAAACAAGGATTTTCTCTAAGGGATCTGCTAAGATTTCAGGGGCTTCCCAGGTGGCTCAGCGGTAAAGAAAATCCACCTGCCAATGCAGGAGAGCAGGAGACATGGGTTCCATCTCTGAATCGAGAAGATCCCCTGGAGGAAGAAATGGCAACCTACTCTAGGATTCTTGCTGGCATAATCCCATGGACAGAGGAGTCTTGCGGGCCCCAGTCCAGGGGTCCCAAAGAGTTGGACACAGCTAAGCACACATGCACGCTGCTGAGATTTCACTCCCATAAGCAAGAATATCGACTGCTCTGAGCGGCTCCAAGAGCAAGGTCAACCCTAAGAGGCATTGGTACTTGATTTTTCATATGAAAAAAAAGCCTCTCCATTAATTTCTTCAACGGCAACTGAGCACCACTATACACTAGGTACTGTACCTTGCTTTGGAAACTAATCAAACATTTTCCCAGTGGTACTTGTCACTTAGTAGGTTCTCAAAAAGCTTCTGCTCTCTATATCACCTGGCAGGTTTCCTTTTTAATTCACTATCTCTGGAGTTAACCTTGGGCTTAAGGACTGACTCAAATAGTCTCCTTCAGATTGGCAAATTGATTTAGTCCCTGACACCTGAGATATCTTTCCCTTTTCCTGATACACACAGTGCATGCAAATCAAACTAAAAGATATAAGGTGTTTTCTGCAAACTTTCAGAAAGCAAGAGGAGGGAACACTTCCTACTGTACTTATTAGGCCAGCTCTGTGTGTGTGAGCGTGTGTTCAGATGCTCAGTCATGTCCAACTCTTTTGAAATTCCAGAATATTGAAAATAGGGGCTATTTAAAGGTTTGGACAATGCCAGGGACTCCCATTCATGTATTCTACACCATTCTCCTGGTTTACTGAATGATGCCTGTTCAGAATTGCAAAGACCGAGAGCTAGCCTGGCCCCTATTTTCAATATTCCGGAAAATATTCACACAAAATATTCCACTTTTCAGTTAGAAGAATGTAGTCTGCTTATCCGTGACATCCACTCTTTTATGCCTGGCTACACCTCACCTTTCCTTTTGTTGGTACTGATTTTGAGAAATCATTTCCTTCACTCCATGCTTTTTGCAGATGTTAATTAGAGGCCCCATGACCAGGACCAGGCAACCTCCCTACCCAGGGGTTGGCCTGGCTGAGTCGTACACCCCTTAGACTCTTTCCTGGGACTCTGAATGATGATTACAGCGTTCAAGGATGGTCCATGTTGAAGTGCACATTAACCATCTGAGGACGCAGCTGGGAATTCCCCTTGTTTTTTCCTCTCCAGATTCCTGATGCCCTCCTGATTTCTGGCCTTGCGCAGACTCAGGAAGTTTTAGCTTTTCTGTGAACTGCCCTCTCCTTCCATTCACTTCCTTTTCTGCTAAATCAGCCAGTGAGTTTCTGTTGCTTCTGATATAACTCAGCTGATACAACACAAAATTGAAAAATCCAAAGAGAAGAATGAAGGCAGCAGCTTGGTTTACTCCTGGCTTGGCCAGGGGAGACTTGGTTTCCAGTCCCAGCTTTGCTATTTCTTGGCTGCATGGCTCTGTCTTTGGGCAGGTTGCTGCTGAGCATCAGCTTGCTCAACTCTAAAATGTTGCATAAATATTTCCCAAATGCCTTGGGTGCCAGGCAAAGATAATCATAATGAAATTTCATTTATTTTTTGAAAAATATTTATGTCCCATGAGGATTTCTGAATCACATGAAATGAAGTTCCTGAGAACATTTTATCAGATATAAGAGATGATCTAAATAAATAAAACCTCTTCTTTCTGAGTATCTGAAAAATTACTTGTGGCCTGGGGGTTATGTGCCATTCTTTCCACAGATAATTTAGTTGTTGGATCTAATGTGGTTATTTTGCTGACATTTAAGACACATACCCAATCACTGCGTAAGCCTTTCTTGGGTGTATTTTAAATAGGGAGATGACATAAAATCTCTCTGTTGGCAAAATAGAATCTTTTGGGGAGTCAACTAGGAAACCCAGAGTACTTCTAAATATTGATTTTCCAAATAATTATCTTATAAAAATCATGTACACACAAAAATCCAACACTTTTGTACTTCTGTGCAGTACTGTAAGACTCTTATTTTGATAGCAGGGCACAGTGGCCGACTTTTGGCAGCGTGACTTGAGGATATAATTAACAGCTGACATACACTCTGCTTCCTGGACTCCTGATTTCTCTGGGAACATATTTAGAGCTGGGCAATAATGACCTATTTGCACAGCTGGATTCATTCTATTCTTAAATCTCTGGAAATATCCAAGTCAATGTGAAAGGTACGAGTGAAATACAAGTGACTAAGTCTGGATTTCAAGGAGAGAAACAAATCATTTGAGATGAACAAAACTGTAGTTCAACCCTATATTAAGGGATTTATTCAAGATTACAGGCCCATCTTGACTCAAGACATGGAGACATTTGTACACATGTATATGAACACACAGGGACACAAACCAACCAGTGAGTCTCAGGAAAATGCTGCTAAGAACATGGTTATCATATTAATAATTCAGGTTTCAGATCCAGGGTTGATGTAGGTTTCTATTTCCCATAATCCCTCTCTGGCTTTGAAACCAAAACAATGTAACCCTAAAGTCAAGAGAATTTTTGTTGCAGAAGGATCCTTAGACATCATCTAGTCATATCTGCCACTCAATGCTAGAACTTTCTCTGCAAATACCCTCAAGATAGTTGGTATACTGTTTGAAGAGAGTCAGTTTTGCATAGTGGTTGAATGCGTATGCTTTGGGGCAGAGACATGGCTGAGTTATCCAGGCTCTTCCACCCACTAGCAATCTCTTACTTTAACCTCAATTTCTTCCTTTATAAACAGTGGGTGATAACAGTCTCATAGGGTGATTTGTGAAGCATGAATAAGCTAATAAATGTAAGGTGTTTGGCACATAATAAGGTCTTGGCACACAATAAGTATGCAAACAAAATGTTAGCTAGCATGGGCTACTATGAGTGACAGGAAGTCCATTCTGAAGTTAAAAGAGCAGCTCCAGCTGCTAGGAAGGTCTAAATTGGCTGTTGGCTACTTCCCTCCCATGGGTCCTAGTCTGCCCTTCAGAACTTAACTAAAGCCCTGAATCACTAACCACAGGGCAGGCAGTGCTCATGGCCCACCTGAGCCAGGCACTATGGGCCCAGCTTCACTGACTGTTCCTCATGTCACCCTCAGTGGCCCCTGCCCTCTTCCCTGGACAGGCTCCAGCCTGCTGGAATCCCTTTAAAGGAGGCATGTGTTTGGCTCTGTATTCATAAGGCTATCATATTGACTGTCCTGACAGAAGAGCACAGTCCACAAGGGGAAGGTAGCATGGGGGGAATGACCTAACCCAGACTTAGACTGTGGTTGCAACTGAAGCCCAGAGGCTGCTGTCAAGGGTTTGCTAATAAGGGAACCAGTGAGCTAGCCTCTTGCCAGCTGCCCAACATCTGGCATCTCAATTTCCTCACCTGTGGAATGAAGGAAATAACAGCACCTCCCCCACTAAGGAATTGTGAGGATTCAGTGAGGTCATACTTTCTCCTCTCTCTGCTTCTGGTCTGGATTTAATGTCCACTAGTCCACTGAAACTGCTCCCATCACAGTTACCAAGGAGCCTCATACGGTCTCATACCACAATAAAGCCTTGGTCTTCATCTTTCTTGACCACTTAGCACTTGTCACAGCTGATCCCTGAACACATTCTTCACTTGTTTTGCAGGACACCACCCTCTCCTGTCTTTCTTCCCCTCTCTGGCTACACAGTCTCTGTTGTTGGATCTTTCTTCTCTTCTTAAGCTCTAGATGTGCAAGAGTCCCAGGTCAGGCCCACTCAATATCTACACTCACTGTCTAAGTAATTTCACCCAGGGTGACCCTGGGATAAGAGCATGGAGTGGACAGGAGTGTGGAGTCAGACTTCTTGGGTGAGTCCCAGCTCTACAACTCTCAAGTTGTATTATGGTGGCAAGTTATTGAGCCTCTCTCTGTCTCAGTTTCCTCATCCATAAATAGGGAGTAATTTCCTAAAATTTTTATAAAGATTAAATCAGTTAAAACAGGTAAAGTGTTTAGAATATGGTAAGCATTCTATATGTGTCAGCTACTATCCAGTTCCTTGGCTTTAGATGTACACTCCCAGTGCTCACCATTCCCCCAAACTCCAATCTCATTCCTAAATCCCTCCTGGTATCTACATATTGATGTCAAACAAGATCTCAAAGTTCACAGGTCCAAAACTGAACTCTGACTTCATCTCGTCTCCCACCCTCCTTTCCTGGGTCTCTCCCATCTTACTAATAGGCATCACTATTCATCGAGTTGCTTAGAGTCATCTTCCACTCTCGTTTTTCCCTCATCCAACTTGCAGCAAATCTTGTTACTCCATTTTCAAAATACAACCAGAACCTGATCTCTTCTCACTATCTTCTACCACCACCATTTGGACCATCCACCATCTGTGATACCACCTAATTGGTGTCCCTGTTTTCCTTCTTGCTCCCATATGATTTATTCTCTACCCAGGAGCCAGAGTGTGTTTTAAAAATAAAAAGCAAAAATAAATAAATAAATAAAAATAAAAAGCAGATGCTGCTTCCCTCTTCAAGCTCTCCGATGACTCCCCATCACATTTGGACTGAAATCCAAATTCCTCTTATTTCCTAACAAGGCTCTATAGGACCTTCCTCGGTCTACTTCTTGGCCTCAACTGTAACCACTCTTTCCTGCCTGCTCTACTCCAGCCACACTGTCTGCCCTGTGTTTGCGCAAAACACAAGCAAGTTTCCACTGCAAGGCCTTTGTACTTGCAGCTCTCTCTGGCTGGAATGTTCTTCCCTCACATCTTCACACGGCCCTTCCTCATTCCTTTGCAAACTCTGCTCAAATGTTACTTCTCTGAGAGGCCTCTCAGTCCACCTCACCTAAAAAAATCACCTCTTACCCTCACTCCTTCCCCATTACTGTCTGTTTCTTTATCCTACTTTTATTCATAGCACTAAATAACACATCCGACCATATATGCTTGTTTTTTTGTCATGCCTACTCGGCCATCTCCTTGGGAGCTGCAACTTTATTTTTTGTTCACTGTCATATCTACAGCACCCAAGATGTGTCTGGGACACAGCAGGTGGTTAATAAATGTTTCTTTCTTTTTTTTTAATGCGTAAAGAGTAGTGCTTAGCACAGTTCCTGGGGTCAAAGTTAACAGCTGTAAGTTTGTGATATTAACTTTAGAAGTCAAAAAAATGTTGAACAGAAATGCCAAAAGCCTTTAGTACTACTATTTAAGATATCAAAAACCAAAATGCCATATTTCACCCCATTTCACTATATATCCACACATATTTTACTTACTTGGAGTTTCTTCTAAAATTTCTTGGAACTTGGTTCTCTCATAATCTACCAACTGACGCTGAAGATGTGGTCTGAGACTCCGAATTGTAAAATTCACCATGTCCATTTTCATGAGGTCCAGGACATGAAATATTTGTCTAAAAATTTCAGAGTTAAAATAGTTAGGTGATCAAGAAAATCATCTGAAATTCATTAACTATTATTTATTTTACAGACTGGAAAAGATAAACATCTCCGAAATGGTTTTGAAATTCCAATCACTTTGACAAGGACACTTTTCATAAAAGGCATTACACATGCATTCCAAATGTATTCTTCCAGAGGTCTCAAGAGTATTTGCTTTAGCAAATATACTTCCAACTGATTCATTACATTCAGCCATAGACTGACAGACACTAAGAAGTATAAACAATGAGTCTTAACAATGAGACAAAAAAAGATTCAAGAAGGAATTTTCATTTGAAAGTCCCTGAAATTTTAAGGAGTCTGAATATAGTATACCCTGTATCTATTCCTAAGGAAATAAGAAAAAAAGAAAAAGAAAAGGACAGGGCAGTGAAGCGCCGGGGAAAACACTGCATTTCAGAGTTGGGCAGCCCTGTGTTCAATCAGAGCTTTACAACTGACCAGCTCTGTGGCCAGGAACAAGTTACTCAATCTCTCTGAGCCTCAGTTTCCTCACCTGTGAAAGAAAGGGACAAGATCAACCTTGGAGAAATGTTGTGAAGAGTCAATGAGATAGCGTATTAGAAATGCAGGGACAGTACCAACCACTAGGTACCAATATATGAGCAAGATGAACACCACAGATGTGATTATCACACATGGGTAATAAGATCATTCAAAGCAAGGATTCCACAGCTGAAGAATCTCAACCTGCCAGAGCTGAACACAACTCTTAAGGATATTTACAACCCATTTTACAGATGAAGAAAGTGTGACGTGAGAAACTGTCAACTTTCCCAAAGTCAGAAAATAAGGAACTTGCTATATGCAAACCAGTTTCCTCCCCTTCCCTTTCCAATACTATTACATGAAATTTAATTCTCTATGTGGCTGTTTTCACACACACACACACACACACACACACACACACACACACAAAGGAGGGAGAAGAATTTGCCTCAATGCCAAAAAGTACTGTAGACTCCTCTTTCCTCTGGGATCACAGCTAGAGTCCCTATGATCTTACTGTATACATCACTTCCTTAGGGAAGCTGCAGCAGAGTTAGCTAACCAACCACCAAAGGTCCATTTCCCTTTCTACAGTGTGGATGTGTGGCTGGGAAATGTGATTTCACACAGCAATCACATTGCCTAGAACCACTTCAGTCTACGTGGGGCCACAGGACTAGGCATAGTCAGTGGAATATGTCACTTCTGGGCCGAGGTGGTTAAACATTTAATATGCCTTCCTCAGGGCTTCCCAGGTGGCTCAGTGGGTTCAATCCTTGGGTTGGGAAGATCACCTAGAGAAGGGAATGGCTACCCACTCCAGTAATCTTGCCTGGAAAATCCCATGGACAGAAGAGCCTGGTGGGCTACAGTTCATGGGGTCACACTGAGCGACTAAGCAGCAGCAGCATGCCTTCCTCGTGATCTCTTCCCCATTCACCAGCTGAGTGTAAAGGACTCCAAAGACCTGGGTGGAGCCAAGGAGAGAAGGAGACTGGGTCCCTGTATGGTGCTTGAAAGGCTGCCTGACCAAGAATCCCTGACTCAGACTGTGGCATGAGTGAGAAACAAACTTTTAGTATTTAAATCACTAAGAATTCAAGGTTTACATGTCAAAGCAGCCCCAATACCCTACCTAATCAAGGCTTCCTGTATCCTTGCCGAGATTAGGTGCCTCTGCTGGGGGCCCTATTAATCCTCTCTACTTCCCCTCCCACAGCGCTTTATCACAACTGTAATTCCTTGTTCAGGGTTGTCTCCCCATTAAATTGTAAACTCCCTGGGGTCAGAGATCATATCTGCCCCTTTCATCACTGCATCTCTAGGGCCCAGCACTGCCAACTAACACCCTCATTTGCTCATTCTATGTGAAAGTTCCACGCACACAATAAATGATTGACCCCTTGCTTAGTCAGTTTTTTCCCTAGGGTTAAGGGTTCCTTTGGGAGACCAGTTACTATTCTGTGCTCCTCAATTCCCACATTTCCCTTCTGAATGCACTCAAAGGTACCTTAAGAAAATGCAAGCAGCCAGCACTAACCTCAGCACCTCCACGATGTTGCTGGTCGCCTTCAGCTCTCGGATGTCGTCGTCTCGCACGGGGGCGCACAGCTTTCCCATGGTACTGATGACGTAGTTGGCCAGGCCTTGGATGTCAACAGCACTGTGCTCAGCCTGCTGCCTAATGAGGTCTGTGTCTAAAACTTCACAAATCTGGTTGCGAAGCCTGTTGCCACCAGGAGTCAGGAAAGAGAGGAGAATCTGCACAGGGAGAATGAACAACATCATTACATGAAGAAAGGCTGTCATTTTTTAAATTTCAGTGTCTAGATGACCAAGCTCCCTGCCCTCAGTATTTGAATGCCCTGGATATCATGGAAGTTTGCCCCGACTTGGTGGTGGATCAGAGAAGCATGACAGGGTCCTGTCCTAAAAAGAAAGCTCTATCTTCTGAATGAAAGCCTTCCCCTCCCTCCTGTGGGAAGTTACTAACACCATCATAATGAAAATAACTGGTAGGGAAGCAATAGTATTGAAAGAATTTTTAAAAGTTTACAGAGAAATCATGCAAAGAAAGAAAAAGTTGCAGATCAGGGATCCAAAAGAACCTTTTAAAGAAGGGCAAATAGTAACAGCCCCATGGGCCCCATTAGTATAATACAGTATATCTATATGTGAAATATATATTATGGGCTTCCCAGATGGCACTAGCGGTGAAGAACCCTCCTGACAATGCAGGGAATGTAAGAGACAGGGATTCGACCCTGAGTTGGAAAGATCCCTAGAGGGAGGCATGGCAACCCACTTCTGCATTCTTGCCTGGATAATCTCGTGGACAGAGGAGCCTGGTGGACTACAGTCCATAAGGTTGTAAAGAGTAGGACACAACTAAAGCAACTTAGCATGCATGCACGCACATTATATATTATGCGAGCAACCTATTCACGACACAGCAGACACTGTACTTATACACACAGCATGTGGTTAGGAGCATGATCTCTGAGCAGGAGTGCCTCAGTTCAAATACCTTCTGCCCCTCAAAGCTGTGTGACCTTGGATGAGTCAGGTAACTCAGTTTCTTTATATAAAATAGTAACAGGCATAACTACCTCACAGCATTATGGTAAGGAATAAATGAATACTCTAGTGCTTAGCACAGAGCAAGTGTCTTGTGAAATGTTAGCTATGACTGTCATTTGATTTAATTCTTGCAACTACTCAGGAGACTCCGGCTTCCCTTGTGTCTCAGATGGTAAAGACTCTGCCTGCAAGGCAAGAAACCTGAGCTCGATCCCTGGGTTGGGAAGATCCCCTGGAGAAGGGAAAGGCTATCCATTCCAGTATTCTGGCCTAGGAAATTCCACGGGCTGTATAGTTCATGGGGTCGCAAAGAGTCGGACACGACTGAGCGACTTTCACTTTACTCACTCAGGAGACTGAGACTTAGGAGAAAGCAGAAGCAGATCACTAAAGCTGACCTATCTAACCTGGGCTCTGTGCTCTGAAGTACCACAGCCGCCGCCTTACCAGCTAAGCACGGGCCTGTGTTCCTGTTGAGGGCTTGTTCCCCGTCTCCATCCTCCTCTCAGAGATGCAGGCAAAAACTCTTCCAGTGATTGAACTGGCTCAGTGTTTCAAAAGAAGCCTCCAATACTCTTTAGAGAGCAGAAAAACAGCCTCTGGGGTGGGGTGGAGTCAGAGGATTACTAATGAATACAGACAACATCAACTTGCCTCTCTGATTTCTTCAAACAGTTTGATGGCGTGTTCATACTCGGGAGGCTCAGCATTCAGTTCTGATTCCAAGACATCCCAGAAGGCCTGATGGACAATGTGCCTCACTCGACCAGCCAAGCTATGGGAATGAAATGAATCACTTTTTTTTTACATAAGCACTATTTTTCCTAATTATAAAAGAAATATGCACATTGTAGAAATCTTAGGAAATGCAGAAAAACAGAGAATAAAAACTGCTCATAATTCTATTATTAATCTTTTGACATATTTGACATATTTCAATGAATGGTCTTAATACAATTTTTTTAGTAGTGGTCTGTACAATAGTATATACTTATTTCATTGAATATTCTGTCTTAAGTGTCTCCCCTAAATTTTTTTTAATTTAAATTTTTTTATTTTAATTGGAGGCTAATTACTTTACAATATTGTATTGGTTTTGCCACACATCAACATGAATCCACCACGAATGTACACGTGTTCCCCATCCTGAACCCCCTTCCCACCTCCCTCCCCGTACCATCCCTCTGGGTCATCCCAGTGCACCAGCCCCAAGCATCCTATATCCTGCATCGAACCTGGACTGGCGATTAGTATGAAAACATTTTTAAAATATGACAATAATATTTAAATAGTGACCACCACATTCTTTGCTGGGTTTTAGCTCCTCCCACTTCTGCTCAGTTATTTTTTGCAGCTTTCCTTAAGTTCATCATGAGCCCATATTGGCTGAGCAGACATAATTATCCCCTAAATTTTTTAAGTGCTTCCTTCCTATAGCTTTCGACAAGTTCATAAAATTCTGTCCTAGGACTTCCCTGGTGGCACAGTGGATAAGAATCTGCCTGTCAAGGCAGCAGACACAGGTTTGATCCCTGGTCTGGGAAGATTCCACATGTCATGGAGCAACTAAGCCTGGAGCCACAACTATTGACCTTGTGTGCCACAACTACTGAAGCCTGCATCTAGAGCTTGTGCTCCACAATGAGAAGCCCACGCACGGCAACTAGAGAACGCCCATGTAAAAGCAACACCTGGTGCAGCCAAAAACAAAAATAAATAAAATTCTGTCCTAAGGAGATACCTTATTTCACCCATCCACCCTTTTTTTTTTTTTTTTTTTTTAATACTTTGGCCCCACTGCACAGTATGTGGGATGTTAATTCCCAGACCAGGAATCAAACCTGTGACTCCTGCATTGGCAGCAGAATCTCAACCACCAGACCACCAGGGAAGTTCCCACAGCTAGTCGTCTACACAGGTCTTCAGACCTGGTCTAGGTTTTTAGGATGAGGTGCCCAAGTTGTTCTTTCCTTAATAGCGGATGTTTCGTGGCATGGAACAGAACAGATTGGCCCCAAGGAGACATGCATTTGAATGCCTGCCAGCTCCAGCTTAGATGTCCCATTTAAAGTTGGCCAGACCACACTGCTGAAATAGGAGCCTTCCTAGGAAAGCTTCACAATAGAATAGGTGGCCACCTTGCTTTATCCTGTCAATGTCAATGCCCCAAAATAGGTGCACGTTAAAATACACAGCCCTACTGAACTCCTATACCATTTTGAAACTGCTTTTAGAAAAGCACATATTTCCCTGAACTGTAATCACTTCAAGTTTCTACTCCTCACGGGGCTATGCACCTCTCTCAGACAGAGGCCACTTCTTCTAGGTACCTGCGACCATGCCTAGCGTAGTGCTTGGTATTTACTGAAGGTTTACTGAATGCATGGTGAATGAATTGATAATTTGACAGTTAAGCATGTCACTTAAATTTTCTTTTTAAAGCTCAAATAGCTAAAATATACAATAATGTTAGATATAAAAACTAGCTTTCTGAGAAGCGTGACTTAAAACTGTTTTTGTAACTGCAAATACTATACTCTACTGAGCCACTTTAAATATTAAAAGTTAGTCTAGTTGCCTGAGTAGATTTATTCAACATAAATGCCATTCCCAATGTCTGAAACGCTATCAAGCAATTAAAGAACAATTAGAAAGGCAAACATTGCAGGAATGGATGTTTGCTCTTGACTTTACAAGCCTCAGGTACTTGGCTTGAATGGACCAAGCAGGAATGAGCTAACACAACTTTATAGCTCCTTGAAGGATGTCAGAGTTTACGTTTTCCAAACTTCTTAGATTTCTAGTTTTGGGTGGGTAGTGATGAGATCAATCAAATCATTTATAAGCATTCCTACCCAGTATCAGAAATCTGACTTATTTTACCAAGGGTTTCTCCCTAAGAAAATACTTGGTAAAATATGAGAGTCAGCCATTTTTTAAACAGTAAAGGAGACAGTGCTTTGAGAGCAATTGCCTGTCTCATTTATCACAAGTAATAAAGGATGATGCTTTGATGAAAAAAAAAATAGTATCAACTTGGCCACTGTGGAGAGTCATCTGAAAAATCAACAGCTAATGCTATGCTATTTCACTTTTAAACAAAGATAATGTGTCCTGATCCTGTGTGCTGTTTCTCTTGCTCACATTTTCTAGCCATGGCAGAAAATGAAGAGAAGGGGAATTCCTATCTCACACAGTATCAAAATACCCATGTGCAAGGCACTTACATGCCCAGGAGCATGCATTCAGAGTGAGTATTGTAGAGAACGTGAGGCTCAGATACAGTCTCAGCAGAGCCAGGATTCAAACCCTAAGGTCTGTCTGATTCTAAAGGGCCCTCATTCAGTCTGTATTTGCAACTTATGAATTTAAAGCAAATATTCCCAATTTGTCTTTTGCTGCACTTCATAAATCATACTCATTTTAAATTTAAAAATTCATTTTTATTAGTCAATAAATGTTTATTCAAAATTCAATATGTGGTAGGCCCTGTTTCAGGCACTGGGGTGTTTCGAAAAGAATCTGCTCTCAAAAAGCTTATATGTTGGCAGAGACAGAAAGACAAAAAATACATCGACTGTGAGTAAGACAATTTCAGAGCCATGAGGAAGGCAGAGGAAGACCATGTGGTCCACAGTGATGAAGAGGGTGCCCATTTGATGGGGCAGTAGAAGAAAGCTTCTCTAAGACAGTGAGTGACCTTAGAGCCAAGACACGAATGGGGAAAAGAAAGCAGCTGGTAAAGACCTATGGGAAACACATTAAAAAAGAAGGAAGACGGAAAAAAATCCTCGGGATAGGATCAAGCTGGTATGCCGCAGGATCAGCAAAGAAGCCAGTGTGGCTGAAGTAAGCAGAAAGGAAGGAATAAGAGGCATGGTTGTTGAAGGAGGGCCTTGCTAGTCATACTATAGAGTTGGAATATTTATTCTAAGTGTGATAGAACCACTGAAGGGTTTTAAGCAGAACCACGATTTAATCTGATTTACCCTCTAGAAAGATCACTGTGGCTGACTGTGTATGTGGAGGATGGACTTCCAGGAGCTAAGGATGAAGACTGGGAAATCAGCAAGGGTAGAAAGAATCCAGGTCAGAGATGATGGTGACTTGGCCTGGGGGTAGAGCAGCAGAGCTGGTAAAAAGGATCGTAGTGAAATGCGGTCACCATAGAAAACCAAACAGATACACCTACTTTGGCCAGTAATCTTAAAAAGTATTCATGATTATTATGAACAACATCCCCAGGAGGAGAACTATGACCCATATTTTTAAACAGGAAAATTACTATATTTACTCTTTTCCTGCTTTAAAACAAAAACTTGCTGAATGGAATCAAATATTATATGTTGTCTTCACTAATGGAGAGAATGCCTCCTGATTTATAAATGGCACTGTGAGCTTTCAGATTCAGTGTGGTTATCCATGGGCCTATTTTGCCTCTAAAGCTTATTTGCCTGCAGTCATGGCTGCAAGCCTTTTCTTCTCTTTGTCCCAGGGACTTGTGAACCACCAAAACTGGAAAGACTGAGGTGGGGTATAAGGACATGGCTCTAACTAGAGATCCCTTGGGCATGACGTTAACCAGGGGTACCTATGCTGTCGTGATTCCTACCTCCAGAGGCTTCTAGATAGACTCATCACTCTGGCAGCTCAGCTGCATTCATTTGTCTTTTACAACCTGAATATCAGTTTTTAATAAGTCAGGCTGAAAATATTTCTTGAGCATGTACTATGTGTCAGGCACTCTGCTGGGCAATAAGAACAGAGCAAACAATATAGACATAGTTTCTCCATTAACAGGGCTTTGGGTCCAGTGGAAAAGACAGACCTCGAGCCTAAAATTATAAGACACCTTAACAATTATAAGACACCTTAACAGAGGGAGAGGGGGCTACAGGAGTCTTTAGAAGGTGATTTCATGTAATCTAGTGGGTTCAGGAATGTCAGGAAAAGCTTCGCTCAGGAAGTGACATATAAACTGAATTCTAAAACTCTGTGAGTGACATATATCCTAAAAGAATGGTTTTAAAAACAAATAAAAGACCTTGTTAGAGAACTAAATATAGTAAGTCCCCTATATATGAATGAGTTCCATTCTGAGAGCACATCCATAAGCCTGATTTGTTCTCATGGCAGCCTGCTCCAGTATTCTTGCCTGGAGAATCCCATGGACAGAGGAGCCTGGTGGGCTATAGTCCATGAGACTGCAGAGTCAGACATGACTGAAGCGACTTAGCATGCCTGCACCAACAAAGTTAGACTAGGTACCCAACTCACACAATTGGCTATAGTGTACTAGAGTACTATATTGTAATAGTTTTATAATACTTTGCACACAAGTAATACACAAAAAACAAGCACACACAAAAAAGAAAACATTTTAAATCTTACAGTATTGTACCTTTAAAAGTACAGTAGCACAGTCCAACAGCTGGCATACAGGGGCACATTCGTATCTTTGAAAGTCTGCAACTTGAAGGTTCACATGTAGGGGCTTACTGTACTGTTAACTCCCAGTAGACATTATACGAGACTGTCTAGGAATCAGTGTGAATATTTGGGTTTGCAGAACACACACATACACACACACACAGAGTCTGCAGCACAGTTCATGCACAACAGATGCCTCCAGGTTACCTGCTCTCGGGGAGGGCATCCTGTTTCAGTTGAAAGTTCTCATTTACAGCTATCTCGTGAGCAAGAGTCATGTTTGACAAGTTCCTTGCTGCAGCCATCACTTCGTCAAATGTCACAACCCTGGGAGGGCTCGTTGCTGAAAAGAAAACAAAAACCAGTTAATGCTGTGGAAGAGGAGTTGCCAACTAGTGACACGTTCTGATGCACACAAGATTTAAGCTACTCCAGAGTATTATTTTCAAGGTTTTACAAGTAAGAAGAATGAATACTAAAGCGGGTAGATTTCCATGCTTGATACTTACGGCTTCAAAAATTTTTTAATTCCTTTGATAGCTTCAGTTACTGTATTGATAATAAACTGTCAAATGTTTCTTAGAAATTTTTTATTAATATAGGCTATTACAAGTTACTTTTAAAAATTAAATCACTTCATTTTTCAGCACATACTACTATCTGCATCTATTACATGTACTCTACAGGAAATTGATTACTACTTTTTATACTGTAATTCATAACATTAATTTAAACATTAATTTAATATGAACTAACTGATTTTTTAAAACTATAATATCTAAAAGTATATGCAATATAGCACAATTCTAAGTTTTGCTAATTGGTGGTTACCATTTGACCTCACTGAAGCATAACTTAACCTGCTCGAAGGACTGTCCTGAAGTGATTAAACAAGATAATTTAAGTAAGGAACATGGCAAAAATTCCATAAACGCAGATAATTAAAATAAATCTGATAAGTTGATCATCTACTTCTCAGTAGGAAATAGGGAGTAAAGAATTATTTCAGTTATTTGAAAAAGATTATTCAAAAATTACTCTAGTAAGTCATGTCTTTTTGAAATTATTCCTGGAACTCTCAGCTTCTGTTAATTAAAAACCATTGCCTTAAATAATGCTGACTGCCACCAATGCTTTGCTATCTAAAATAATTTCAGAAATAAGCAGCAGACAAGGAGATGGTGGAGAAGAGGGAGATGGAGGAGGAAGAAGAGGAGGAGGAATGAATGGAAGGAATGGTGGTACACAATTAGTAAAATCCTTTTTCAGGACGCTCAGGTGCCTTGCTGGAGACGTCAACCCCGTATATAGTATAAAGAATGAGAAAAAGCACTGAAAGCTGGGTGGCTGCTAACAAATTCTTTTGCCAATTCTCTTCCCCATTAACATTCTCCTTGAAAATGTCTGTACCCTTTAGTCCAGGAATCTAATTATATACAAAGGAATTCCTCGAAAGGCTTTATGCACGGCAATGTTCATAATGCACTATTTGTAAAGCAAAAAAAGAAAAGGAAATGAACTAAATGCCCAATGATAAACAGAAGTTAAATAAACTGATGGTACATTCACTTGGTAAAGTAAGTCCATGGGGTTGCTGAGGGTCGGACACAACTGAGCGACTTCACTTTCACTTTTACTTTCATGCATTGGAGAAGGAAATGGCAACCTACTCCAGTGTTCTTGCCTGGAGAATCCCAGGGATGGGGAAGCCTGGTGGGCTGCTGTCTATGGGGTCGCACAGAGTCGGACACAAATGAAGTGACTTAGCAGCTTAGCAATCATAAAAATGTTTAAAAATACATTATCATGAGTAAATGTTTTAGTTATAATAGTAAGCAAAAAGAGTACATGTGCACATGTATGTCTATGTGAAGAACGAAAATACGACAAAACACTGTCACAGCTGTCATCTTTGAGTGACATTGCTGCTGCTGCTGCTGCTGCTAAGTCGCATCAGTCGTGTCCGACTCTGTGCGACCACAGAGATGGTAGCCCACCAGGCTCCCCCATCCCTGGGATTCTCCAGGCAAGAACACTGGAGTGGGTTGCCATTTCCTTCTCCGATGCATGAAAGTGAAAAGTGAAAGCGAAGTCGCGCAGTCGTGTCAGACTCTTCGCGACCCCATGGACTGCAGCCTACCAGGGCAATATTTTCTTTTCTATCTACTTTTCCATGTTTTAAAAAATGAGAATGTGCTAACTTAAATACAGATGAACAAGTTTTTTCCAAAGGGGGCATTTGATCATATTAAATGTTAGTTGCGTCTCTCTGCATTTGCACTGACAACTTAAGAGGTTATATTTCCTATATAAAATGTCAATTAAAAAGCTAAAAAAAAAAATAAATAAAAGACAAATACACTGCTTTGCACATCTCTAGCGTCCACACACAAAAAAGGAAAAAGACGTCTCCATGGCCATCTTTTAACTCTCACATCCCTAGTGTAGTAATTCTCCTCATGGGCACCCCTTTTCTGGGGTGATTTGCACAACAGTTTTTGAAATCAGCAGGAAACCCATTAGATTATTTCACTTCCTGCCTGACCCTTGAATTGGGGCAAGTTTCCTTCCATGTAAATCAGAAAGGACTGATTTGAATTCTTCCTTGAATGTGACTCAAAAAAATATCTTGAGGAGTAGTTTTCCACCAAGTAAGAGAGAAGACAGGGTGGGGTTGGAAGACCTGATTTATAGTCAAACCAAAGATCAGAGACAGTGACGAAAATAAAAACAGACAGACTGTAAACTTCAGTTCAGTTCAGTTGCTTAGTCCTGTCTGACTCTGAGACCATATGGCCTCATAGGGAAGCATGCCAGGCTTCCCTGTCCATCATCAACTCCCAGAGCTTACTCAAACTCATGTCCATTGAGTCAGTGATGCCATCCAACCATCTCATTCTCTGTCATCCCCTTCTCCTGCTGCCTTCAATCTTGCCCAGCATCAGGGTCTTTTCCAATGAGTCTCTTCTTCACATTAGATGGCCAAAGTATTGGAGTTTCAGTTTCAGCATCAGCCCTTCCAATGAATATACAGGACTGATTTCCTTTAGGATTGACCGGGTTGATCTCCTTGCAGTTCAAGGGACTCTCAAGAGTCTTCTCCAACACCACAGTTCAAAATCATCAATTCTTTGGTGCTCAGCTTTCTTTATGGTCCAACTCTCACATCCATACATGACTACTGAAAAAACCATAGCTTTCACTAGATGGACCTTTGTTGGCAAAGTAATGTCTCTGCTTTTTAATATTCAGTGGCTATTTATTGCTGAGAGTGTGTACAAGACAGCTGGGGTGCCCTTCCAGTGACATTCCAGTATGTCTAGAAAGGAAGGGAAGTCAGGACTTTGCTCTCACTCAAACATGCATCTAGAGACTTCCCTGGTGGTCCAGTGGGTAAGACTCCATGCTCCCAATGCAGGGGGCCTGGGTTCAATCCCAGGCCAGGTCAGGGAACTAGATCCCACATACCACAACTAAGAGTGCACATGCTGCAACTAAAAATAGGGCCTGCAGGCTACAACTGAGACCTGGCCAAGCCAGATAAATAAATAAATATTTTTAAAAATATTGATTAAAAGAAAAAACAAACATGTGTGTCTAGAACCATGCACAGTACCCCCCAGGCTGTGCTCCCTGTCGGCTTACAGGCAGGAGAGCTGGATTTGCTGGAGGAGTCACTTGTGAAGCTCTGCCTGGAGCACTCGTAGTCACTGAGAGAAGCCATGCTCTCAGAAAACCGGGAAGAGTCGGAATCACTTGGCTGGTCCTCGCTCACACACTGCTTCTCACCATTGAAGGGCATTTTGTGTCGCGGGAGTGTGGGTAGAGACAGCACCTGCACAGACAAACAGACCCTGCGTCAGCCTTCCGCGGTGCTTCCACCAGTGGTGCCCGTGCCTCTCCCAGCATAGACAGCCACGTCCTCTGTGTCACAGCCCTGGAAAGGCCCCCAGCAGATGACCTCCTTCCTCCCGTGGCACCCAGGTCAGCCTGTCACTAGGCCTGCAAGACTGCCTTCAGAAAGGGACTCCAGAGGCACAGGTATGAGCTCCCACAGGACACACTCAGTGTGAACATGGAGCAGCTCCCAGCAAGAACAGATCCAAGAACAGATCCTTAAACAGAGCACATACTCTCTCCTCTGAGGGCTGCTGAAGCATGGGAGGGTAAGGGGTAAGAGTTAAGAGTGTGGGGCTCCAGGTTAGAAGCTGGTTCTGTCTTTTGCCAGGTGACCTTGGAGAAGTCACTCAACTTCTTCCCTCCAGAGTAAAGCTGGGCTGAAAGACTTACCTCATGGGGTTGCTTGAAGATGAAACAGGATTCATCTTATTAAAGTGCTTAGCACAGCATTCACATATTAGCTGTTACTATTCCTCTGTCTTTGTTTTACATAAAATATTTTTGAAATCAGTCTCTTTAGTTGTCGTGAGTCTCCTGGAGAAAGAGGAGCTACTAAGTAACAGCTCTGG
Organism: Bos indicus x Bos taurus; assembly: GCF_003369695.1. Classification (NCBI taxonomy): domain Eukaryota; kingdom Metazoa; phylum Chordata; class Mammalia; order Artiodactyla; family Bovidae; genus Bos; species Bos indicus x Bos taurus. The sequence continues at coordinate 50,555,738 of NC_040080.1, forward strand.
CTGGCAAGTCTATAGGTTTTCCTCATCCAGTTTGTGGCAGTGTGGCCACAAACTGCCACACTATACAGCATAAGGCCCAATCCTTGGTTTGTACTTGATAATTTACCAAGTACCCACAGCCACCCAATGAACAAGCAGGCACAAAGATGCTGGTTCACAGGCTGGGGGAGAACAGGCTCTGGGAGACTTGCTGTGCCACAAAGCCAGTCCCTGGACTCCATATCCAGGGCTGTTTCTGGGACCTCAGATTGCTTTCCAGGGCAGGGCAGGGCAGTGGGCCCAGTCACTCCCTGGAAAGGAGACCTGGGGTATGCAGGATGCTCAGGCCAGAACCCAGGATCCTCAGCCACGCCTGTGAAGGAGCTGGCCCTGATACATGAGTGTGGTGCTAGTTGACACTGAGGGGAAACCCAGGCACGAGGAGAAAGGCACCTCAAATCCTGAATAGATAGTAATGACAGTAAGAGTTCATCGAGTGTCTTTAAACCTGAACCAGCAATGAGGTTCTCTGAGGTTTTAAAACTGTCGGAACATGAAACCACAACTACCCACAGAATGCCTGGAAATGCCTGAAGTTCCTTCAGTCAGTCAGTTCAGTCGCTCAGTCGTGTCTGACTCTTTGTTACCCCATGAATCCCAGCATGCCAGGCCTCCCTGTCCATCACCAACTCCCAGAGTTTACTCAAACTCATGTCCATTGAGTCGGTGATGCCATCCAGCCATCTCATCCTCTGTCGTCCCCTTCTCCTCCTGCCCCCAATCCCACCCAGCATCAGGGTCTTTTCCAGTGAGTCAACTCTTCGCATGAGGTGGCCAAAGTACTGGAGTTTCAGCTTTAGCATCATTCCTTCCAATGAACACCCAGGGCTGATCTCCTTTAGAATGGACTGGTTGGATCTCCTTGCAGTCCATGGGACTCTTCAAGAGTCTTCCCCAATATCACAGTTCAAAAGCATCAATTCTTTGGCGCTCAGCTTTCTTCACAGTCCAACTCTCACATCACACGACCACTGAAAAAACCATAGCCTTCACTAGACGGACCTTTGTTGGCAAAGTAATGTCTTTGCTTTTTAATATGCTATCTAGGTTGGTCATAACTTTCCTTCCAAGGAGTAAGCGTCTTTTAACTTCATGGCTGCAATCACCATCTGCAGTGATTTTGGAGCCCCCAAAAATAAAGTCTGACACTGCTTCCACTCTTTCCCCATCTATTTTCCATGAAGTGATGAGACCAGATGCCATGATCTTTCTGAATGTTGAGCTTTAAGCCAACTTTTTCACTTTCACTTTCATCAAGAGGCTTTTTAGTTCCTCTTTACTTTGTGCCATAAGGGTGGTATCATCTGCATATCTGAGGTTATTGATATTTCTCCCAGCAATCTTGATTCCAGCTTGTGCTTCTTCCAGCCCAGCATTTCTCATGATGTACTCTGCATAGAAGTTAAATAGGCAGGGTGACAATATACAGCCTTGACGTACTCCTTTTCCTATTTGGAACCAGTCTGTTGTTCCATGTCCAGTTCTAACTGTTGCTTCCTGATCTGCATACAGGTTTCTCAAGAAGCAGGTCAGGTGGTCTGGTATTCCCATCTCTTTCAGAATTTTCCACAGTTTATTGTGATGCACACAGTGAAAGGCTTTGGCATAGTCAATAAAGCAGAAATAGATGTTTTTCTGGAACTCTCTTGCTTTTTTGATGATCCAGCGGATATTGGCAATTTGATCTCTGGTTCCTCTGCCTTTTCTAAAACCAGTTTGAACATCTGGAAGTTCACGGTTCACATATTGCTGAAGCCTGGCTTGGAGAATTTTGAGCATTACTTTACTAGTGTGTGAGATAAGTGCAATTGTGTGGTAGTTTGAGCATTCTTTGGCATTGCCTTTCTTTGGAATTGGAGTGAAAACTGACCTTTTCCAGTCCTGGAGCCACTGCTGAGTTTTCCAAATGTGCTGGCATATTGAGTGCAACACTTTCACAGCATCATCTTTCAGAATTTGAAATAGCTCCACTGGAATTCCATCACCTCCACTAGCTTTGTTCGTAGTGATGCTTTCTAAGGCCCACTTGACTTCACATTCCAGGATGTCTGGCTCTAGGTGAGTGATCACACCATCGTGATTACCTGGGTCATGAAGATCTTTTTTGTATAGTTCTTCTATGTATTCTTGCCACCTCTTCTTAATATCTTCTGCTTCTGTTAGGTCCATACCATTTCTGTCTTTTATCGAATGGTCCCTTTCAAATGTATTAAGCGCCTACTGTGCACCAGCCCAGGGAAAAGTAACAGTGAACAAAATATGCAAGGCCATCCTCTCGTGGCTCTAAAGTCCAGTTACCTAAAGCTGTGTGTCAGATGCTGGAGGACAAGGAAGGGGACACCAAGGCACTGCTGAGGAAGCACCAGAAAGGAGAGGCAGGCTGGGGACCAAGTAGAGGGATTGAGCCTTTGCTGAGAGAAACAGGGCTATTTTTTTATCCTTTGGGTGATGACCGAAATGGATGGGCCTAAGAGGGACTTACTGAAGGTCAGAAGTCAAGGGCACTTGCCCTTGGCCTCACGCAAGCAGTCTCCACAGTCGTGCCACTTGTAGAAATGCACCCTTGCTCAGCCCTCCACTTTTGCAAACAGAAAATCACCAACTCAGAGGCTGCCTCTGCAGACTGATGGGGAAGGAGAGGGTGGTGCTGGAGCTGCCAGGAAGCTTCCCCATAGAGACACTACTCCCAGAGTCCCAAAACCAAACACCTTGGACACAGGGTACGAAAGGTCTGACCCCTGGCATTCTCAGTGGTGGGCTTACCTACTTTACCCCAGGCAAACTAGCCTTGCGCTTTAACAACCATCTGATAGAAGGACGTGTGGGTGTGGCTGGGGCTAGAGGAAGAAGAAAATGGTCCACTCTAATCTTTTCAATTCCACCAATCCCCAAGTCCCAAAATGGAGTGCTTGCCCTTCCCTCTGGCTTTCTCTCTTTGCCAATATTTTACTTCTCATGGGTGGCATTTCTCGAAAATGCTGGTTTTCAAGGAAAGGAAACCAGGTAAGCCCTCCCTCTACGCCTGGCCAGAGCTAAGGGCATTCTTCTCTGTCCACCTGCAGCACATCTCCGGTATCTGCCCAATAGTACTTAGACTCTCATAGCTATTTTCCTCCCCTGGCTACTTCTGACTCCCCTTACTAAGGCAGGAACTGTCTCGTCCACCATCAGCGTCAAGTGTGTGTGACAAGCATTCATTCGGTGTCAGCTGAATCGGAATCCCCGAATCCCATCTGGTACAATTGCAACCAGAACATTTGCAAACTGATATTCCACATTTACAGACCTGCTGCTGCACAGGTTAAGGCCTGGAACAAAGAACCTACCACCTCTACCTGCCTCATGAGGCTTAGGACTCAATATTCCCTGGTCCTGTCATACTCTTAAACTAGAATACCTTAAGCTCTGCTTCCACTTTATTATTTCTTTCATTCATTCAACTGTGACAACTGTGCCATGATGCTCTGAGATCATTTCTCTTCACTTTGGCTATTTTTCTAGGTAAAAGTGAATAAAAGCTTTTCATCCATTGGAATTTATGAACTAGGTTAATAGCTAAAACTGTCCATTTCATTTTTATACTCCAGCTGAATGGCACACCTCATAGGTTTCTTAATTGTGTTTAACGAGGCAGCTAAGTACAAAGATTTTTTAAAAATGAAAAGCTCCAGGTTGGGAGGTAGAAGTGCCGGGTGTGAGGCCTGACTCTGCTGTTGATTTGCTGCATGACTTCACCCACAATGCATCTGCTCTCTTCACCTCATTTTTCTGAGGGGGTTGGACCAGCTATCAGGTGCCTTTTATGAGGAACTGCTAAAATGCTATATAAACCCAGAGTTCTGTGAAGCATCACATCACTAGAAGTTCTGAGAAATCAAATGTTTCATGGCAGACATGCTCAATAACATGCAACTATGCTTTCTTCCAGGCTCCCCAGCTGGATCAGTGGGTAAAGAATCTGCCTGCAATGCAGGAGACGCAGGAACCGAACGTTCAATCCCTGGGTTGGGAAGATATCCTAGAGGAGGGAACGGCAACCCACTCCAGTATTCTTGCCTGGAAAATCCCATGAACAGAGGAGCCTGGTGGGCTACAGTCCACAGGGTGGCAAAAAGTTGGACACAACTGAAGTGATTGAGCATAGCACATACACAGCTTGCTTTCTTCCAACAATTCACTGGAAGTAGAGTTTCTGGCATAGGGGATGTAAATAAAATGTAAAAGCGTCAAAATGTTCAGAAATCCTGTTTAATTGGTAGAAACCTCTACAAGACAACTGGGTTTTCATGGATCTGAGCAGAAACTTCTTTGAGGCCAAAAGAAATGGCCTGCATTCTCAAATTAATAATACCTAACTCATAGGGTTGGTGAGAGATTTCATTCAGGCAGTGTATATTGGAACAATGTCTGATACAGAGTAAACAGGATACAGATGTTTGCTGTTGTTAGTATTACTTGCTTCGGTAGTTGTTATTATCATCATTTTAGGCATTAGAAACTCTGGAGGGAAGAACAGTTTCATTCCATGGTGATAAAAGCATGTTCTCCTACAGATAACAAAGACTGGGAGTTGACCTAGGGCAGAACTCTTGCATTTGTTTGAAATACAAAAATCAAAAGCAAATGGCGCATCATGGTATAATCTTCTGCAAGTTCCTTCATACTTGCTCTTACCTTTCTTGGTCTCAGGTGTCCACATAGGTCACCTGGGGACAAAGCTACTTGACTCAAAAGCATTAAGGGTAAGTAGACTGCCTTTAAAGCTGTTTTGGATTCTCTCTTAGAATAGTGACAACAAAAGCAGGTTGTTTCTTTAAGAAATGTAATGCTTCTAATACCGACAAACTAGATCTACTTAACCTTCACGAGTGCAACTCACAAACTAACTGGACAACTTTCCGGGAGCACCACGTCTCATCCCACATGGGAGGATTTACTCAATGGCCAAAGGTAAGGTCAATGTGAAGAGAGGAGGTAACACCAAAACAAAGCCTCCAGCACTATGGTGTATCACTATTCAAAGAGAATAATCACATTTTTCATTGTACTGTTCCACATTTTATAATAATAAAGGCAGTATAATCATTCCTTCCAAGGTCAATGACTGGGAGGCATGAGGCACTTAAATATTTATTGGGGAATGAATAGCTATATGACCACTGGCATTTTAGAGAAGAGGGAACAAGTTACAGAGACCTGAAGGGGCTCATCCTGCATTTCACCACATATAAGGGGGAAATCAATTTTTAATTTGCTAGTGATCCTCAGGCTGCGTCCAGATAACTGACTTTACTTTGCAAAATCTACCTGCAAATGATCCTGCACCGGTTCAGAACTGCAAAGATCCACCAGTCGCCATGCACATGTCACCAAGGCAGTTAGGACACTGGCTCTGGAGCCAGGAGGACTGGATTCTTTATCTCAACTCGTGAGACTTATAGACTGGAGACAGGGAACTTACCCTTGATGAATTGGGGACAGCAGTATTATCAACCTTATAGAATTGTTGTAATTGAAATAGTCTATGTATTTAAACTCCTACTAAGTGCTTGACAGATATGAAATATTATTTTATTCTTATTAGAAATTATGAATTTTTAAAACACGTCAGTGTCATAAAAAACAAAGAAAGGTTGAGGATAATGAAAGGAGACTTGACAACTGAGGGCAGTAGATGATCCCAGACTGTATCCTGTACCAAATTAAAAAATGCTATAACAAACATTATTGCATCAGTTGACAACACAGTTACAGTACTTGAATCTACTGTCTGTATTATAATGTCAAATTTACTGAAGTTGATAAGTATGCTGTGATTATGCATTGAGGAATAAAGCCCTATGATATATGCAACTTTCTCTCCAATGATTCAAATGAGAGAAAAAGAGAAAACAATGAAGCCTATGGAACAAAATGCTAATAGGTGAATATGAGTAAAAGGTAGACAATAGGGAGTAGTTCTTTGTACTGTTCTTGCAACTTTTTCTGTAAGTTTGAAATGACTGCAAAGTAAAAGGTTAGAAGAAGTACTGTACTAAAAGTTCAAGTCTCATTCAGAACAGTCCAGTCTCCCATAGTTTTATTTATTTTAAATAATAAATATAGTTTTATTTATCCCGTAGATCCCGTAGATCTTGATTGTTCCCACTGCTATGTTAGCTTAGATAGCACTCTATTATAAAATCTCTTCTAGACAGTCAAACTTTCCCAATGTCCTTTTTGAACAGTGCCTAGTGAATAAAACCAGAAATTGTCCAGAACCCTTCAGAAAAGGCAAAAGAAATCCCTTTTAAGTGTTCTTCTCCAGGTGGGTCCCCTTTTCCTACAAGGTCTCTTGGCAGTGGTTTATAATCCTTCTGTGATTTGGCCTTTGTCCACTTTATTCTGTTACCATTCTCCCCCTAATTCTTCGTATTCTGAACATAATGGCTTTCTTTGGGTCACTCTGACATGCCAAACTTCCTTCTTTGGAGCACTTGTACCTGCTATTCCCTTCCAGTGGGATGTTCTTTTCCCTGATCTCTGTGTGGTTGGAGCCTTGTTGTCATTCAGACTTGAAAGCAAATGTTACAACTTCAAAGTGACCTTCCTTGAGTTTCCTACTCATTCCATTTATTAGTCATTTAAGAGCTTAGATGCTGCCTGGGATAGAGCAAGAGCTCAGTGAGAATCACTGATCAACAAATTAAGTCACACTATTCACAAGACAACTTGGGTTACCTTTCTACTCTGTCTCAGTCACATTGTTTATATTCCCATATGTGGTCATGGAAAGATAGTCTTCTGCAAATCTGTCTCCCCACTAAATGTTAAACTCCTTTCAGGAAGAAGCTATGTCTTCTTCCTCCAATTTCCAGTGCCTATTTCAACCCATTTCCAAAGCACCAATAATTCAAATTAGCAAAGACTCACAGTCCCAGCGCTTAAGGAAACTTGCACATTGTAACTTTCCACCCTCCTAATGCTAAACTGGTAGCAAAAAATAACAATTGGAGGTAACAGTTATTGAGTACTTACTATGACTCAGCCCCTATAGTAAGTGCTTAAAATGTTTTATCTTCTTGAATCTTCATTATAACCTTGTTAGCAAAAGAAAATCATCATTATTCTCTTTTTAGAGGGAAGAACCTGAGGCTCAGAGAGGTTAAATAATTTGCTCTAGGGTTCACAGCAGTGGCAGAGGCACAACTCTAATCCAGGCAGTGGATCCCTAAAGCTTGTGCTCTTTACCACTCTAGGATGCCTACAGAAAATGTGGAGAACTGTTCATTCTTTCCACTCCCATGCTGCTGAACTGATCTATCCATCACCACATGGAGCCTTGCACATGTGATAACCAGCTGACTTTCCCCCCAGGGTGTCTGCTCAAGTGCCATACCACGAAGGGCATCACTGAAAGAGTTCATTGACCAAAATTACTCTCACCTACCGCACTACAGTGACTGAAAATCCTCCATCAGGGAGCCTTTCTTTATGAACTGCAAAATCCCTCTGTAAAACTCAAATATTATCAAAGGGGTTAATTGCTTATAGCTAGCATGAGTCAGAAGCATTTTGAAGTGAATTACTCAGATTATCCAGCAGGGCCCTGAGGAATGGAACCCAGCCAATTAAGGTTAAGTCATGAAAAAGAGAAAATTTCAAGAAACATCTAGCAGGTATCATCCTTCAAGACCCAATCAAGGTCAGGTGCAAGGACAAGCATTCATATATCTGTCGTAAAGGGTAGGGAGTCACAGGAGTCAGGTTGGACTTTGAAGAAAACCCTGCAGATGATATGGGAAATCTTCATCTTCTGCAAAGTGCTGCTTTAGAACCACTCCTAAACAATAGCAGTGCTAAAGAGTTATCCACACGCAGCAAAGCAAAAACCATAGAGCAGAGAGGTAGATGCCTGTTTCATTCAGCTACAGAATACTGGTCTTCATCAAATTAGAGCCAACAAAGGGCTAGATAAATGCCAACAAAGCCAATCATTGTTTTAAAAAAGCAAATGTTCATGCCACCCATAACATTACAGCATCAGGGAAAGATTTCTAGGCACTGTGCACACTTGAAAACACTTCTCCCACCTCTGGTGGACCTGTTTTAGTACCTGTTTCCTCCTTTGGGCCCTCAACCCTCCACAAAAGGGCACTGAAGCTGCTTCATACACGACTGGGTATCTTCAGCCCTGGGTTACTTTAAGTCAGGCAACCTCCAGGGGCTGCCAGGATGATAGATGAAATCCCCGGAGGCAAGAGGAAAAGGCAGGCTGGGCACCCCTAAAGTGGGAACCACTGCCATAGCCTCATTAAATTTGGCAGGTTGGACAGAGCAAGGTTTTTGACTGGGCTGGAGACCATGGGACCACGGGGATCTTGGGGCCCAAGGGGCCCACTGGGGACAAAGACAGCTTCTCTAGTTTCTTCAACGTCAAAGTAACAGGATAACCATCCAAGATGACGTTTCCCAAGACTTAGTCACTTGACGACCTCTCTTCACGTCTGTTTCCACATCTCAATCCTCACCTGTGCTCTAGCAAACACTTCTCTTTATCTGGACGAGATTTTTGTATTTAAATAGATTTGCTTTGAAAGGAAACTTTCTATCACTGTGAAATCGCTCGGTTTAACGGAACAGTTTTCCTTAACACTAATGAAAACACTTAACCATGTTCGTCCACGTGCCACCCCAAACCATCGCTGTGACCTGGAGTGGCACCATCCAAAGTAGCAGCCTTGGGAAGCACAAACCACCCCGGAGGGCCTCAGGGGTTCGAACCCGGGCTTGACCCGCATGTCCCGCCTCCTCCGGGTAACTGAGGGTACCATCTCGGGAACGCATCTGCACAACCCTCGCCCACGTCCCCTGGGCGCCCCTCCCCTTCAGCAGCACGTTTCCTGTCAAAACAAACCCTTGGGGGAGGGGACAGCGGAGGCCGAGGCGAGTACCGAGGAAACCCCGGCAACAAACCCCAAACACACGATCGGAGCCCCTCCCGGGCCTGACCGCGGCTCGGTTCACCCACCCCAGCCGGGCCAGCGGTCGGGGGCTACAAGGTGCCCCCTCCCGGAGCCCGGATGGTGGGAAGCCGCTCGTGGCGCCGCCGCTGGCAAGGGCCCAGCGGGAGGTAAACAGAGGCCAAGCAGCCACGACCCCGGCCCCTCCAGGGCCCGAAGCCCGCGGCCGCCCCAACACCCGCCGCGGCCACTCGGTGCCCTCGCCCCGCTCCCACGCGGGACGGCGGTTCGAGGTCAAACAAGGAATATGGGGAGGGGGGTGGGGAAGCGAGAAGCCGGGCTCTACCGCCCCTGGCCGCGGGTCCCAGGACGCAGCTCCGAGATGAAGTGGGGGAGGCCGACGGGCAGCTACTGTGGTGACGCGTCCCCCTCTGCCAATCTGGCCCGTCACCTCAGAGCCCGCGACCCCTTCCCCGGGGATGGTACACACCGGCTCCGGCACGAAGACAGGCGGAGGAGAAAGACGACTGAAGGATTCCTCGTCAGGGGTCTTTGAGTGTTCCCTCGCCCAGGACCACACAAATACCTTGGAAACTCACAAGTCCAATAACCCTCAGCCTCCCCGACCCCCCCACGCGGTATTTAAAGGGCCAGGAGGGACTCTAGAGAGGCAGCCACGGAGTGGCCACCACGTAAGCGGAGAGCGGGGGGAAAACCGCATCAAGGAGAGGGGTAAACCTAGGGCACTTCAGCTTTGATGTCAGAGTTCTGACAGATCTGACCTTATAGAAAGCATCAGCCTCAACTTCGAATGAAAGAGAGCCAGGAGAGCTTGGATTGGGGGTATTTTGGATGCCAGAGGGAACGGTTCCCCCCCGTGGGCTGAGAATGGTGCAGTCCGTGTACTGCTAGGGGCGGGGAGAGGAGTGTTTACGGAACTGGGGCAGCCGTGCCTCCCAAGCGCCTGGTGTTGGAGGCGGGGCCTGTTGGGGCTCTGGGGGCGGGGCCAGTCGGGGCGCTGGGGAGCTGAGCGGAGCCGGGATTCTGGGGGCGGGGCGGAGCCGCCCGCGGATCGTCCCGTGAAGCCCTGGATTGACCCCACTGGTCTACAGGGCCCCACACCATCGTGAGCAATGCAGCAAGCTGCCTGGCTGCAGGTCGAACTTTTACGACCCAAACACCCCTCATCTAGACCAGGCGATCCAAATTAAGTTCCCACTATCACACGGTCTACACGGAGACAATCTAACCCTCTACTGGGCAAGTGCATTCCCACGCACGTCAGCAACCAAATTGTCACCTATGTTTGTGTCTGCACCTCCACAGAAACAGGAGTCCAGATTTGCATATGACTGGACAGGACGATTAGCTCCTGGGAGTCACACCCACCCACGCTCTCTGAAGACGTAAACTTCGTATGCGAGCAAAAGATAAAGCATCTAACTTCCCCTAGGGTTCTTGGCAACACCTATCTCCGAGAAAAGTTTCAGAAGTTTCGACAGTGGTTAATGTAAATAAGCAGTCCCAGAGGAGCTCTGTGCGGTCAGGCCTACAGTTCTGCTCTGTTGTGGGTGTGCTTCCGAGTCTACACCCTTCCCCCAGCTGCACACAGGAAAACTGCATCTTCTGCCAGGTGTAAATTGGGGGTTATTTGAGAGATAGTTTCATGCAAGAATGTAAGTGACTTTTGTATAGCCTCAAGTACTTCCATTTAGTGCTGAAATCATGTCTGGTTTGGTGGAGGGAAAATTGGTTCTATTAGTAGCAGAAAAAAAACAGGCAACATTTTAAAGGAGGATGGAGGGGGTGGGGCGCAAAAAAAAAAATAAATAAAGGAGGATGGACCTAGATGGAATCATTCAGTGTTAAAAAATGGCCCTATCTTGGGTTCAAACCTTCCCTCTGACATTTACTACTATGATATCTTGGTCAGTGAGAAAATATTATCTAACTGGGCTATTGTGAAGATGGAATGAGATAAAGCATGTAAAGTGCTTAGGGTTGTACACAGTAAGCACTCAATCAGTGCTAGATGCTGAAACTATTTGGCAAACCACTCTGAACAACCTTAGCCGGTGATCTGAATAAATTTGTATTGTGTCTCCTAATGCCACTCTTTCCTCTCTTCTAAAATACACAACTTGGTACAAATCAAGAGATTAAAGAGAAAATGCTGTTGCCACCCTGGTAATTTCCTATGAACCTAGCTTATGCCATTTGTTGGAATCAGAAGTCAGGTTGACAGAAGCCTCTCATTTCAATTCTTGCCAAATAACCACCACCACACAACTGCCATCACCACCCTAGAGACTCCACAACAGAAAGAGTAACTAAAAATATCCCCCAAACTTCTGGACACTGTGACAATGACACATGGCAGCTTTGCTTTCTTTGTTAGCTTTGCAGGAGCTTGTTAAGTATTGTTTTGCCATATTACATAATGTGAAGCAGGTAAGCATGAGTCAAGAGAGTTGTTCAATCTACCTGGGTCACCAGCCGCCTGATCCTGGGCATGGCATGTATTTTAAAGCTCAAATATATGATTCTCAAAGCCACAAGGAAGCAATTTTTGTCAAAACAGATGAGTCAAGTTTCAGCATCTGCTGGGGTGAGAACTTTGAGACATAAAAGGTAGGGTAGCATCAGAGACCCATGCCAGAGAGAAAAATCTCCTGGAAAAATAATCTTCTATTACATCAACATTAAATAACTTGCTACCTGGAAACCTCTTGGTCAGTGAACCTCTTGGTCAGGAAACGTCCTGACCAATTGCCCTTAGACTGGCTTGTATATAAAAGCACTTTGGAGAAATATAGTCCTGTAAAATATTAGGCAGCTTCCTTAAAAAAAAACAGAGAGCCTTGTATCATATTCTTACCCAAAGAGTCCAGGCAGTCATAAAATAAAATCCTCCTTGCACAGATTAGTTCATGACCTTCCGAAAAAAAAAAAAAAAAAAATCTGAAAAGGCAACCTCTTTAGTAAGTAAAATAATTAGCTGTTTATGTGAAGAAGACATATTATCATACTTAATTTTTTTAACTTTTCTTTTTTGAAGCACTTCGAGAACTCATGGTAATGCAGTTTGCTTTCCCTGTAAATTACACAATAGATTGAATTTGATATTGCCTTTGGCAGATGACTCAGGGCAGATCGACATTTTTACTCGGCAAAAAAATTTAAAGACTTCTTTTGACACATCTTAAATTAAGTTACAGTGAATCCTTGAATAAATCAGAAAATCCAAAAATGTAATTTTAATGTGGATTTCCAACCTCTTAGCAGCTTAACGTTTATAGTGGGGTTGCATCGTGTGCTGATCTCACTTCAGTTCAGTCACTCAGTCATGTCCAACTCTGCAACCCCATGGGCTGCAGCACACAAAGCTTTCCTGTCCATCACCAACTCCAGGAAGCTACTTAAACTCATGTCCATCGCGTAGGTGATGCCATCCAACCATCTCATCCTCTGTCTTCCCCTTCTCCTGCCTTAAATCTTTCCCAGCAACAACGTAATGCAAATTCAACCTGACATCAATGAGATGTGGAGTAGGGAGCACAAAAGCATGGTTGAAACCCCGGCAGTGATGTTAACCCCTTCTTCTCTTTATGAGAGTTGTGAGGCTTCGCTTCCTGAATTGATGTCAGTTTCCAAGTTTCTCATTACTGGTCCAAGCTTCTTATCCAAGGCTAGCTTCTTGGGCATGCAGTGGCTCATGACCCCATGCTTAGAGGAGCCTCATACTTAATTTAAAGCTCTGCTGCTGCCTACTTGAAATCCTCACTCATTTTTGAACAAGGAGCTCTGCATTTTCATTTTGCATGGGACCTTGAAAATGGTGTCACTGGTCCCGACTTCACCATATAGAATATGAGTCTAATGTTTGAAGGTACTTATCTTCCCTTTTAACCCATCCCCAAATACTAGTCAATTATTTTATCTAATGCTCAAGGGAAGAAACATTTATCTGTTTCCAGGAATTCCTGTTGCCCAGTAGTTAGGACTCGTTTTCACTCCCTGGCCAGATCATATTGATTCTGTTGTTGGTGTTTTGGGTTTTTCTGGTTGCACCAAGTGGTTTGTGGGAACCTAGTTCCCTAACCAGAGACCAAACCCGGGTCCCCTGCAGTGGAAGCCCAGAGTCATAACCACTGGACTTCCAGGGATTCCCTGGGCCCAAGTTGGACACTAGATTAGGGAACTAAGATCCCACAAACCACAAGCGTGGCCAAAAACAAACAAACCAACCCCATAAATCAGTTTCAATTCTGGAGACAAAACAAAACAAAACTAGATGTTTCCTAGGTCTTATGGTCTATTTGAGGAATTTTCAAGGATAACTTTGACTTTACATGATTTTTACCTTATGGTCTCTCTTTAGAACCTAACCCCTCACATAATATATGACTTCGGTGTAAACAGAAAACGTTATTGAATGGAATTCCATCTCTTTTTCTCTCACTTGTCCATCTTAAGGTACTAAGAAGGACTAAAAATCGATAAAGTGGGGAAAAAAGCAATAGAAAGTAGAAGAGAGGGAAATAATTTGGCTAAAATATGAATTAGATGATCAATCACTGCATGTTCAAAATTTAACCACAACTTTTTGACAGATTTTGTCATTACTTATTCTTTTGGTCTTGAATATAAGGCAGACTTAGATCATTGGTTTTGAGAGTGAATCAAAATATCAATTCTTTTTTTAAAATAATTAATTTATTTATTTTAATTAGAGGTAATTACAATATTGTGATGGTTTTTGCCATACCTCAATATGAATCAACCATAGGCATACAAAATGTTGATTCTTGATCAAGTTTCCAAAACACCAAAACCAGTTTTTCCCCTGACTCCACGGAACTGAGTTGGTGTAAAATTGGAGATTATTTCTCATTCCAATTGCCTCTACCATCATACACAGCACACTAAAAAGAAAACCAGCCTTAATACTCTCCTTTACCCTCTTCCATGAGTCCTTTCCACTTACCTGGGAAACACAGTCCTCTCCTGGAAAACAAAAAAGACTGTGAGGGCCAACAGAGAAGAAGACTCTGGGCAGAAGTGGGAGGGGCCAAAGGGAGCTGAAGCTCAAAGGAGTATCTGTGAGAGGTCAAAGAGGTGATGGCTCAGAGCTCAGCCAAGACAGCCCTGCTCTTCTACTCCACCTCCAGGCCAGCAGGCAGCTGTTTTCTAAATGTCTTCCCAGTCCTGTTCAACCATGGATGAAGATTTACGGAGAAACTAACACAACATTGTAAAAAATTTTTTTAATATATTTAAATAAAAAATAGAAAAATAATCAATTGAAGCACCCAGTGGAGTGGGAATACCAGACCACCTGACCTGCCTCTTGAGAAACCTATATGCAGGTCAAGAAGCAACAGTTAGAACTGGATATGGAACAACAGACTGGTTCCAAATAGGAAAAGGAGTACGTCAAGGCTGTATATTGTCACCCTGCTTATTTAACTTCTATGCAGAGTACATCATGAGAAATGCTGGGCTGGAAGAAGCACAAGCTGGAATCAAGATTCCCGGGAGAAATATCAATAACCTCAGATATGCGGATGACACCACCCTTATGGCAGAAAATGAAGAGGAACTGAAAAGCCTCTTGATGAAAGTGAAAGAGGAGAGTGAAAAGTTGGCTTAAAGCTCAACATTCAGAAAACAAAGATCATGGCATCTGGTCCCATCACTTCATGGAAAATAGATGGGGAAAGAGTGGAAGCAGTGTCAGATTTTATTTTTGGGGACTCCAAAATCACTGCAGATGGTGATTTCAGCCATGAAATTAAAAGATGCTTACTCCTTGGAAGGAAAGTTATGACCAACCTAGATAGCATATTCAAAAGCAGAGTCATTACTTTGCCAACAAAGGTCCATCTGGTGAAGGCTATGGTTTTTCCAGTGGTCATGTATGGATGTGAGAGTTGGACTGTGAAGAAGGCTGAGCGCCGAAGACTTGATGCTTTTGAATTGTGGTGTTGGAGAAGACTCTTGAGAGTCCCTTGGACTGCAAGGAGATCCAACCAGTCCATTCTAAAGGAGATCAGCACTGGGATTTCTTTGGAAGGACTGATGCTAAAGCTGAAACTCCAGTACTTTGGCCACCTCATGCAAAGAGTTGACTCATTGGAAAAGACTCTGATGCTGGGAGGGATTGGGGGCAGGAGGAGAAGGGGACGACAGAGGATGAGATGGCTGGATGGCATCACTGACTCGATGGACATGAGTCTGAATGAACTCCGGGAGTTGGTGATGGACAGGGAGGCCTGGCGTGCTGGGATTCGTGGGGTCGCAAAGAGTCGGACACTACTGAGTGACTGAACTGAACTGAATGGAGTGGGGAAAGGGCTTCTAAAATAGCAGGGGACTTCCCTGGCAGTCCAGTGGTTAAGACTTCACCTTCTAATGCAGGGAGTGTTAGTTCAATCCCTGGTTGGGGAGCTAAAATTCCCACTTGCCTCATGGCCAAAAAACTAAAATGTAAAACAGAAGCAATGCTTGTAACAAATTCAAATTCAAAATTGGTTGTAACAAATTCAAATCCAAAAAAGGTCCATGTCAAAAAAAAATCTTTAAAAATTAAAAAAAAATAAAGGCAAAGCCCAGAAGACATAAAGGAAAAGATTAAGAAACATGGCTCTTCAGATAGTGTTCAACATAAAAGCATGAATTATAGAACAGTCACTGTGTTGTGATACCATTTACACTTGATTGAGAGCTGTCAGTAGAAGGCCCCTATAAGTATTTTGTATATATGAAATGCATAGAAATGAGATGAAAAGTTAGCCTCTCAACTGTTTAGGAAGCAAGTTTGGAGATGTTTATCATTTATTCTACATGCATACAAATGGCTTTTTTTTTTTTTAAACAATGAGAATGTATTCATTCATACATTATTAATGTAATTTCACACACCTCACAGTGATACTGCTCTTATCATTGAATGTCCTATCTTATTGATGGAGGGCTATTAACACCACACAGTAATCTTCCCATCTCCTTTGTATTCATATTCTTTAAAGTCATGATAAGAAAAGGAGTTTTTTATGTAAACTATGAAAAGCAATAGATTTGCAAAAGGCCCTTCAGTAAGGTATGTCAAAATTATTTATGCTGTGGGGGTGGAATAATAATATTTATTTCTCAAGTTGTTTCCTTCAGGCCCAATTCTTAGACAGTCAAAGTGCAAGGAGTTCATTTTGGCTTTAAAAGATGTTTGCCCCACCAACAACCGCTTAAGGGTTTCTTCCCTTTGATAATAAAGCAAAGTGATATGGAACTTAAATAATTGGATTATTTGTAAGGATAAAAATTTGAGAGTCCTGAACATTTAAGTGTCGGTACAAAAGCTCTTACCCAAGTTCTAGGGGGTTCTAGTGGAAAGTATTGTAGGGTTTATGACTGAGCAAAAAGATATTCAGTGACTCACTGAACTGGTCAAGAATAGAAACCAAAACTCCTTTCATGGCTTCTCTACACACACACACACACACACACACACACACACACACACACGCAGAGTCACATGCAAGGTATTACCTATTGGCATAATTATCTAACTTCCATAACATGTCAACAAGCATACCAGCACTGTATCAACTAAGTGCCCAAAGTATTTATAATCACAGTCCATTATTCTGGAAGGTTGCTTGGACCAGGTACAGGGGTGGCTGGTTGTGCCTTCCAGATTGCGAAAAGAACAAAATGGTGCCAACTCTCCTAAAATATGAAGCTGTCTATGTGTCTCTCATATGTATATATGAAGCAGTCAGAGAAAGAACAATAAAAATGTAAATTCTGCTACAAGAAGAAGAGCAGCAAAGTGTTTCTGGTTGATTCTCTGATAGAGATTGTTCATGTTACAAGTGTGTGATGGAGTGTCTCTTGCCATGTCTGTAAACAAGAATGTCACAGCCATCCATGATTCCAGCCCTCCAAATGTGAGGGCCCCCAAAAGGGAGAACAATGGGATGGGGGTAGGGGAGATGTGAAAATGCAGGATACTGGCCCCAGCTGAATGCGTATGAAAGGAATGAGTTCAGTGAGCCCAGGCGCTTGCATCTTCCCATACTTAGAGAGCGCTAAATTCCTAAACTTGAGATATTTGGTTTTCTTAATTAACAATAATCTTCGATGTTCAGACTATCTGCCTGGTTTGTTGCAAACTTCTATATAACCTGACTCCATCCCCTGCCTCCTCAGAGCAGTTTCTCAGGGCTACTTGAAATGCTGCCTCCCAGGCTTGAAGTCCTAAAAATCTCCCACCCAAGAAAACAACTCTCAACTTTCAGGGTTTTAAGTAGATACAAGTATACCTCTAAGTACATAATCAGCAAATCCTAGAAATCTGAGTAAAACATAATCATGGTCAAAAGAATTTTAATGCTCAAGCTGACTTTGCTATTTAAAAGAAGACTATTGTGATAAAGTATAAATTTAAAAAATGATTTCCAAGTGTATGTAGATCAAAGCTTTCAAAGAGCAAATTAGTTCAGGTACAAACTAGCTCTTTATTAAGAACAAATGCATTCTGCTGGA
This sequence comes from Bos indicus x Bos taurus, assembly GCF_003369695.1. Classification (NCBI taxonomy): domain Eukaryota; kingdom Metazoa; phylum Chordata; class Mammalia; order Artiodactyla; family Bovidae; genus Bos; species Bos indicus x Bos taurus. The sequence continues at coordinate 50,573,266 of NC_040080.1, forward strand.
AAGGGGGAATGCCTTGGATTCGCACATACCAGAAGGCTCATCTATACCACTTATTATATCTTATCTGTCATGGCAGTCCGAACATGGGTTGGAAAAGAATTTCCAGACACAAAGTATTGCAGAAAAGAGTGAGTTAATTAAGAACAAAGAGCAGAGATAATATGGGCACAGCAAGCACACTGGGCCAATACCTCCTGATAGGCCAGGGAGAGTTGGTTAGTAGCCAATCTGGGGGCCTTGCTGGTGCCTCAGTGGGAAAGAATCCATCTGCCAATGCAGGAGACACAGGTTTCATCCCTGGGTTGGGAAGATCCCCTGGAGGAGGAAATGGCAACCCACTCCAGTATTCTTACCTCAATGGGGTTGCAAAAGAGTCGGACGTGACAGAGCGACTAAACAACAACAAGGCATCTGGAGGGGGAGAAATTAGAGGAAATTAAATTACCATAAAAGAGAGTGGGCTTATTAAAATAACTCTAGGTTGGAATCCCAGCCTTACTACCTACTAGCTATGTCATTTTAGGCAAGCAGCTTAAACTTCTTGTCCCTCTTGTTCTCATCCTTCCCATAATTCTTCCACAGGTACCCTCGTATGCTCCTATGGCTTCCCTGACTATACAGACATTGTGTCTCCCCTGGACTCTCTAAGTTTAACTCTTTCTACGTCTGAATGGATGAGGAGCCACCAGTCACAAAACTTATTTTGACCCCCTCATTTGTAAGGAGTCTGACATCTCTCTTGGGGACATGGAAGTAGTTGTCTGTCACTTTCTTGGGGATGCAGATGAAACTGATGCCATGGCTGTCTCATTAACTATCCTATTAAATCTGTTCCTCGCACTGGAACCCATGCAGCTAAGGGCTGCTTCACTCGTCATGGCTGTCTCTCCAGTGCTGGGTGTAGTGTCTGGCGCATTATTCCCCTCCTCATAAATATTTTTTGAATGAATGAACTGCCCTAAGGCTGAGTCCAGGAGTGAGTTAGTGTGTTAGCTGCAAGAAGGGAGTCAGTGTTCTGGGTAAGAGGACAGCATGACAAAAGGCACAGAGGGGAGAAATCAGATTGTGTGCAGACTTAAAGAGCAAGGGCAGGGACTTCCCTGGTGGTCCAGTGGCCAAGATTCCTTGCTCCCAAGGCAGGGGACACAAGTTTGATCCCTGGTTAGGGAACTAAACAGGGGCTTCCCTGGTGACACAAATGGTAAAGAATCCACCTGCAGTGCACGAGATTCGGGTTCGATGCCTGGGTCAGGAAGATCCCCTGGAGTAGGAAATGGCAACCCACTCCAGTATTCTTGCCTGAAGAATCCCATGGACAGAGGAACCTGGCGGGCTACAGTGCATGGGGTCGCAAAGAGTCGGACACAACTGAGCGACTAACACTTTCACTTTTTCACTTTAGGGAACTAGATCCCACATACCACAACTAAGAGTTCTCATGTAGCAACTAAAGATCCTGCTTATGGCAACTGAGATCCAGCACAGCCAAAAAAAAAAAAAAGCAAATGGCTACATTCTACATTATTTAGTTGTTTTCTCTTTGTTTAAGACTCACCAATCTACTTTTTTTAATTGTATAGAAAAAGGGAGAAAAAAAAAAGATGTTAGGAAAAAATGCAAAGGAGGTGGAAGCAGATCTGCGTACGTAAAAAACCAGCCAAGAAGCAAGTGTGGCTGGACTGTGGTGGAGGAGTGGAGCAGGATGGGAGGTTGGAAGTCACCCAGGGCCAGCTCACAGGGAGCCTGGAAGTGATAAACAGTGATTGAAGAAAAGGGACAGGATGTGATATATGTTTTTAAGAATCACCCTGGCTTCGTGAGGATAACTGCCCAGCAGTGCAAGAGTTTGGAGGTTGTAGTAGTGATTCAGGCTGGAGATGATGCTGCTTGTCCTAGGACTGTGCTGGTAGCCTGGTCCTCTGTACAGATCATATCAGTGAATAGCAGTTGGTTATGCTCATTTGGAATCCTGACCTGGGGGTTCCCTTTGAGGTGCAGTTTTCTTAATTCCATGTCTGACAGAGAGGAGGAGATTACCTGGGGTGGAAATAATTGAATGGTGCATGAGTAAGAACATAGTGTCATCAAAGGCCCTCAGGAAAATCCCCAAATGGAATCTGAGACTGTGGCATCTCCTTGTAATTAATTTTTCCTTGTCAAAGGAACAGATGGAGCTAGGATACCAACTATTGCTCTTAAGGAAGGCACGCCAAGGCGTGCCTTGGTTTAGTTCGGATGCTTTTGGCTTCGAGGAGCAGAAATCCAATTCAAAGAGCCTTGAACAGCAGGGAAATCACCTCCCATAGCAGTGACAGTCTGTTTGCTTGTACATTTTGATACATGTATCTTTATAGCAGAACCCTCTGATTTGCTTGACTCTTTTTGCCCTAACATCTTCTGGAATACTACAAAGCGTAAAGAACCCGTCTGCCAATTCAGGAGAGGTAAGAGACAAGGGTTTGATCCCTGGGTCAGGAAGATTCCCCTGGAGGAGGGCACAGCAATGCACTCCAGTATTCTTGCCTGGAGAATCCCATGAACAGAGGATCCTGGCAGGCTACAGTCCATGGGGTCGCAGAGTCGGACACAATTGAGTGACTTAGCCTGCACACACATGTGTATTAGTACTGTTTTTCTTCCTCTGTCAGAATGAAGCTCCATGAGGGCAGGGATCATTGTTTTATTCACTTATGTATTCTAAGTGCCTATATTGGTGCCTCAAACACTGAGTGAATGAATGAATGGATGAAATATCTTCCTTTGGATCCCAGTTCAGTTCAGCCGCTCAGTCCTGTCCACCTCTTTGAGACCCCATGGACTGCTGAGGAAAAAAGAAGAGTCATAAGGATTTCACAATTTCTCCCTTGGGAAAAAAGTCAAGAAACTCTCCATTTGCTGAGATAGTTTCCTTGTAGCCTCCAAAAGGACAAGACTGTAAACTGCAAAGCAAATCCCACTGCAGAGAGGAGGGGACTCTGTGGTAGGGTTGTAAAGGCTAAATAGGAGTTTACCAGGCAAATGTGGAATAGGAGAGGGCAGAATGACACTCTGGGGAGGGCAAATAACAGATACAAAAATGTGGATGTAGGAAGCAGCACTGTGTGTTTAGAGAATTATAATTGCTCATGTATTTTTGGAGTACAAAGTGCCAGGATGAGAGTTACCAAAACTGAAGCTAGAGAGTTGGGCAAAGGCCAGAGTATTAATACCTTGTGTGTTCCAGTAAGGAGTTCTGGGTTTATTTTAGGTGATGAGTTTTCATCCCGAGAGTGAGAGGATAAGATTTATGTTTAGAAAGATCATTCTGGCATCCAGGGACAAAACGGATTTGAGAATAGCCAACTTAGGTCAACAAGACCCACTCAACACTGGAAAAATAATAAAGCTTTGGCGATTTCCCACACTGTCCACCAGGTGGAGTAAGTAAGCCAGAACAGCTTGGTTGCTGGCTGGGTGCATGGAGAAAGAACAGGAGAAAGCACCAGCAAGGGGCTGTTTTCATGGACAGGAAACTTCTAAGTCAGATGCCCATGACTCAGAAGAGAATTGTAGTGATTTGAAAAAATTATCCAGCAAAAACTGAACGTCTCTTAAAAGTCCTCAAATACAGGACACGTTACATATCACAAAATATTCACACACTGGATTACCAGTAAGCTATTGAGAGGAACAAGGTAGAATTTTGTGTACCCACAATAAAAGACTCCAAGTGAGAACACCAAGTTGAGTGTATAATGTGATCCCAAGTTGTAGTGTATAATGTGATTGTGCGAATGTCTACAAAGATGATTGTAAAATTGGTATCAGAGGTAAATTCAAGAGCAGGTTTTGGGCTTACTGGGTATATGTGTATGCTTGTGTGTGTATATGTGTGTATGGAAGGAACTGGTAACCCACTCCAGTGTTCTTGCCTGGAGAATCCCAGGGATGGCAGAGCCTGGTGGGCTGCCGTCTATGGGGTCGCACAGAGTTGGACACGAAGCAACACAGCAGCAATAGTTCTAGGAGGTATAATTGGCATACAATAAGCTGCACATATTTAAATGTGCAATTTAATGTTTTACACGTGTAAGCCCCTATAAAGCCATCATTGCAATCCCAACAGGGAACATATCCATCACCCTCAAAAGTTTCTACACGCCCCTTCCCAATACCTGTTTCCCATCCTTCCCTGCCCTACCTCCCATCTCCAGGAAACCACTGAGTTGCTTTTTGTCAGTAAGGGGTTGCATTTTCTAAAATTTTACATAAATGGTATCAAATAATGTGTCTTATTTTTGGTCTTACTTCTTTCATTCAGTGACATTAATTTAAGATTCATCTGTACTGTTAAGTGTATCAGTAATTAATTCCTTTTTATTGCTAGATAGCATTTTGTTGTATAGATGTACCACAGCTTGCTTATACATTCATCTGATTGACACTTGGAGTGTTAATAGTTTAGGGATATTACAAATGAAGCTCCTCTGAGCATTCACACACTACTCTTTGTAGTTACACGTGCTTTCATTTCTCTTGTGTAAATACCTAGGAGAGGAATAGCTAGATTATGTGTTCAGATCAGATCAGATCAGCCACTCAGTCATGTCCGACTCTTTGCGACCCCATGAATCCCAGCACGCCAGGCCTCCCTGTCCATCACCAACTCCTGGAGTTCACTCAGACTCATGTCCATCGAGTCAGTAATGCCATCCAGCCATCTCATCCTCTGTCGTCCCCTTCTCCTCTTGCCCCCAATCCCTCCCAGCATCAGAGTCTTTTCCAATGAGTCAACTCTTCGCATGAGGTGGCCAAAGTACTGGAGTTTCAGCTTTAGCATCAGTCCTTCCAAAGAACACCCAGGGCTGATCTCCTTTAGAATGGACTGGTTGGATCTCCTTGCAGTCCAAGGGACTCTCAAGAGTCTTCTTCAACACCACAGTTCAAAAGCATCAATTCTTTGGCGCTCAGCTTTCTTCACAGTCCAACTCTCACATCCATCCATGATTACAGGAAAAACCATAGCCTTGACTAGACGAACCTTTATTGGCAAAGTAATGTCTCTGCTTTTCAATATGCTGTCTAGGTTGGTCATAACTTTCCTTCCAAGGAATAAGCGTCTTTTAATTTCATGGCTGCAGTCACCATCTGCAGTGACTTTGGAGCCCAGAAAAATAAAGTCTGACACTGTTTCCATTGTTTCCCCATCTATTTCCCATGAAGTGATGGGACCGGATGCCATGATCTTTGTTTTCTGAATGTTGAGCTTTAAGCCAACTTTTCACTCTCCACTTTCACCTTCATCAAGAGGCTTTTTAGTTCCTCTTCACTTTCTGCCATAAGGGTGGTGTCATCTGCATATCTGAGGTTATTGATATTTCTCCCGCCAATCTTGATTCCAGCTTGTGTTTCTTCCAGTCCAGCGTTTCTCATGATGTACTCTGCATGTAAGTTAAATAAGCAGGGTGACAATATACAGCCTTGACGTACTCCTTTTCCTATTTGGAACCAGTCTGTTGTTCCATGTCCAGTTCTAACTGTTGCTTCCTGACCTGCATACAAGTTTCTCAAGAGGCAGGTCAGGTGGTCTGGGATTCCCATCTCTTTCAGAATTTTCCACAGTTTATTGGGATCCACACAGTCAAAGGCTTTGGCATAGTCAATAAAGCAGAAATAGTTGTTTTTCTGGAACTCTCTTGCTTTTTCGATGATCCAGCGGATGTTGGCAATTTGATCTCTGGTTCCTCTGTCTTTTCTAAAACCAGCTTGAACATCAGGAAGTTCACAGTTCACATATTGCTGAAGCCTGGCTTGGAGAATTTTAAGCATTACTTTACTAGCGTGTGAGATGAGTGCAATTGTGTGGTAGTTTGAGCATTCTTTGGCATTGCCTTTCTTTGGGATTGACCTTTTCCAGTCCTGTGGCCACTGCTGAGTTTTCCAAACTTGCTGGCATATTGAATGCAGGACTTTCACAGCATCATCTTTCAGAATTTGGAATAGCTCAACTGGAATTCTGTCACCTCCACTAGCTTTGTTCGTAGTGATGCTTTCTAAGGCCCACCTGACTTCACATTCCAGGATGTTTGGCTCTAGGTCAGTGATCACACCATCGTGATTATCTGGGTCGTGAAGATCTTTTTTGTACAGTTCTTCTGTGTATTCTTGCCACCTCTTCTTAATATCTTCTGCTTCTGTTAGGTCCATACCATTTCTGTCCTTTATCGAGCCCATCTTTGCATGAAATATTCCCTTGGTATCTCTGATTTTCTTGAAGAGATCTCTAGTCTTTCCCATTCTGTTGTTTTCCTCTATTTCTTTGCATTGATCGCTGAAAAAGGCTTTCTTATCTCTTGCTATTCTTTGGAACTCTGCATTCAGATGTTTATATCTTTCCTTTTCTCCTTTGCTTTTCGCTTCTCTTCTTTCCACAGCTATTTGTAAGGCCTCTCCAGACAGCCATTTTGCTTTTTTGCATTACTTTTCCATGGGGATGGTCTTGATCCCTGTCTCCTGTACAATGTCACGAACCTCATTCCATAGCTCATCAGGCACTCTATCTATCAGATCTAGGCCCTTAAATCTAGGTGTATGTTTAACCTTAGAAACTGCAAAATTGGTTTTCAAAGTGGTTGTTTCATTTTACATCACAACAGCCCTGTATGAATGTTCCAGTTTCTCTGTATCTTTGCCAGTATCTGGCATGATTGGACTTTTTAGCTTTTCGAATGGGTGGTTTAAATTTTCATTTATGCTTAACAATGTGCATTTTTCATACACATATTTGCCATCAGTAGATCTCCTTTGGTGAAGTATCCATTCAGTTTTTTGTGGGCTATTGACATTTCTATTTCACTTTATATTTCATAAAATTTAAAATTTTTACAACGACCACATATCTCTTTTATAATAAAACTAAATCTCAATCCAGAATACAGTAATAATTGCAATCTGAACTTCAAACTTAATAGTAGAATAAGGTGATAGTGAAGGCAAATCCTGATTGTATCTTTAAATAAAATATTTGGTTTCCAATTTCAAATTACTAGGAAATTACCTCAAAACCGATATTTTTTTTCTTTCTTTCTTTTTTTTTCTTCAAATTGGAGGCTAATTGTTTTACAATATTGTGCTGGTTTCTGCCACACATCAACATGAATCAGTCACAGGTACAGATATGTCCCTTCCTTCTTGAACCCCTCATCCATCTCCCACCCCATCCCACCCCTCCAGGTTTTTACAGAACACTGGGTTGAGCTCCCTGTGTCACATAGCAAATTCCCACTTGCCATCTGTTTTACATACGGTAATGTATATGTTTCCATGTTACTCTCTCCATTCATCCCACCCTCTCCTTCCCCTACTGTGTCCACAAGTCTTCTCTATGCCTGCGTCTCCATGGCTGCCCTGCAAATCAATTCATCAGTACTATCTTTCTAGGTACCGTACGCAAGTGTTAATACACAATATTTGTATATTTGTTAATATTTGTTAATACACAATATTGTGTATTCTCTTTCTGACTTACTTCACTTTGTGTAATAGGCTCTAGGTTCATCCATCTCATTAGGACTGACTCCAATGCGTTTTTTTACACATATATATATGTGAAAGTGAAAGTGGCTCAGTCGTGTCTGACTCTGCGACCTCATGGAATTCTCCAGGCCAGAATACTGGAGTGGGTAGCCTTTCCCTTCTCCAGGGGATCTTCCCAACTCAGGGATTCAACCCAGGTCTCTGGCATTGCAGGCAGATTCTTTTACCAGCTGAGCCACAAGGGAAGCCCAAGAATCCTGGCGTGGGTAGCCTATCCCTTTTCTAGGGGATCTTCCTCAGCTAGGAATCGAACCAGGGTCATATAGCTGAGTAATATTCCATTGTATATACGTACCACAGTTTCTGTATCCATTCTGTTGATGGACATCTAGGTTAAAACCAGTATTTGTATTTCACTAGATTATTGCTTTTGAGAGATCCCACGAGTTTATAACTATGGTGTTGGAGAAGATTCTTGAGAGTTCTTTGGACTGCAAGGATATCAAACCAGTCAATCCTAAAGGAAATCAGTCCTGAATATTCATTGAAAGGACTGGTGATGAAGCTGAAACTCCAATACTTTGGTCACCTGATACACAGAACTGACTCATTGGAAAAGACACTGATGCTGGGCAAAATTGAAGGCAGGAGGAGAAGGGGATGACAGAGGATGAGGTGGTTGGATGGCATCACTGATGGGATGGACATGAGTTTGAGTAAACTCCAGGAGTTGGTGGTGGTCAGGGAAGCCTGGCGTGCTGTAGTCCTTGGGGTCGCAGAGTTGGACACGATCGAGCGACTAAACTGAACTAACTGAACTGAGTTTAGACTCAAGTGAACCTGGCTTCAAACTCTAGCTCTCCTATTTATCAGCTGTGTGATTTGGGCCAAATTCTCAGAGCTTCAGTTTCCTTTTTTCTTTTAAAAATTCTGACATATCCTTTACCTCATAGGCTGATTTGGGGGGATTGAATTTGATATTATGTTATATCTAGCACAATAACTAACATGAAACCTGTTTCACAAATATTAGAACTTCTGTGACAAGCAGTTTGAATGTCTTGGCCACCAGTGGCTCCATGCTCAAAATTCAAGCTAGGACTAAATAAAGCACAGTCACAGTGTTTTGTAAAGGAGCTGTTGAAACCCGTGTCGAGATAGGCAACATCCTTTGTGATAACAGAGATCAGCCCTCCCTCGCCCGCATTTGTTTGGAAAGAATCTGACAAAAGAGCTCTGGTTTGTACTTGGTTTTGAAAGCAGGGTGAAAGCACACACACAGAGGAAATAGGAAACTTAGGTTGAAAATGGACTTTATTGAGTATTTTAGCAGATGTTGACTTCCTTGGAGAGCCCTCAATATCTTCTGTTGCTCAACCCACCAAATAGTCTTGTAGACAGACGTTCACGTTTCCCTGCAGGGCGGAGCAGTGCTAGAGCAGACCTAATGTTCTTCATGTCAGGGTGATTGTCAAGTTCACGTTATTGAGGTTAATGTCCATCATAAATGCTGTACATTGTGTAATGCAATAGAAAGAACCTTGGCAGCCACAGTCAAAGAGAAGGGTTTAGAAGGGAAATATGAGCAACACAAGCTGAACACATGACTAGAGAAAGGAACTCAGAACTGAGGACTCCTGTGGGTCTCACCCTTGAATCTCTAAGGGGCCCCAATCTACAGGCTGCTCCATCCTTAAAGTCCCAGGACACTTTGCCTCAATGTTTGTTATTAGCACCTTTGTTATTAGGATTACTATATTTGTTATAATCCCCCTGGTATGGGGATTGGTGGTGGTAGTGGCTTCATTGCTAAGTCACGTCCAACTCCTGTGATCCCATGCACTGTATGTACCCCGCCAGGCTCCCTGTCCATGGAATTTCCCAGTCAAGAATACTGGAGTGGGTTGTCATGTCGTTCTCTATGGGATCTTCCCGACCCAGGGATAGAACCTGCGTCTCCTACACTGCAGGCAGATTCTTTACCAGTGAGCCACCAGGGAAGCTTAGTATGGGAATTACTTGTTCAGTAAGCTGTGAAGCCTAGGGAACTTAATGACAAATCTCTTAAGAATTGTCTCTTGTGCATTTTTCTAGTTTTGTATATCTCCAGCATCTGGCACAAAGCATGGTCTCAATTCTGTTTACATAGTCAAGAGTAATGGGAGAAGTATAAAAAGTTTGCTATCCACTAATACAACGGCCTTGTAAAAAGAGTGGATTCAACTTTGATAAAAGGTCATTTTGTTCAGCTGGGCGCCTGGAAGGGTCAGGAGCTCAGTTTGGAAGTTGGGGCTTGAATGTACTATACACACTGGAGAGAAGGGTTTGGGGTTGGTTGTGAGGTAAGGGCAGGGCAGGAAAGCAAATGAAAGTGGCAGGGAGTTAGGGGGAGACAGGATCCAGTAAGATACTCATAGAGCAAAGCAGCCAATAAATAATACATTTCCAGGGCCTGTGAGCAGAGTATTGTGTTGTATTCTGTTTTGTTTTCACAGGAATGTTAACTATTACTATTGAAGTTGCTTGAGTTCAGCTGTGGAAAGCTCTCCAATACCTTTCATAAAGTCTATACATGTTCAGATCACCTGGTAGAGCAGGTTTTCTGTAGAAACCAAGGAAGGAGCTGAGTTTCCATCTGGGTCAGGGACAGAAAGGTGAGACCATTTCCTGAATAAACTAGTTCAGTGGAGTCAGGAGCTGGAGGCAGAAATCGCCTTAAGAAAGTAATCTTAAGAAAGAGAGCTCCCAGGGAATTTGCAGAAATCTTGGGTAAGGCTTTTAAACTTCTCTTAGGACATGAATTTGGGAGCATCTGGCTCATTTTATCTTACGGTGCAGAGAGATTGCAGCCGACATCTAGGATGCACGAGGAAGGAGAGGATGAAAAGCAGGAAAGAGTAAGAGAAGAAGAAAAGATAGGCAGCTATGTAAGAGTCAAAGAAGCGAGTGGACATCAGTCCCAGAGTTAAGGACATGGGACAGGCACAGAAATTCTCACGAGAGAGGTAAGCCTGGAACTAGCCTTGAAACCTGGATCTACTGCTTAAAAGAAGCTTATTTCATATATATAAAATATATCTATTTATTTATTTTCTTCTCTTATTGGGGAGGGTGGGGTACACTCTGGGCTTTGGTTCTGAAGTCAAACAGGCCAAGCTCTAAATCCTGGCTATCAGCTGTGTGACTCTGGGCAAGTTACTTAAGCTCTCTGAGCCTCAGTTTGTAAACTGGAGACACTAAAAGTACCCACCTCATAGGCTTGCTGGGAGATTTAAATAAATTAACCTATGAAAGTACTTAGCATAGGGCCTGGCACAAGATAAATATTCAGGAATACTTCATATATAATATCCATTTTTAAGTATGTTTATTGAATGCAATTTGGAAAATACATGGGAAAGCAGAACTGAAAACCATCACTAGTTCCACCACCCAAAGGAGAAAACCACAGTTAAGATTTGAGAGTACACCGTTCCGGTTTTCAGTTATTACTTAGTTTAGTTTGCCTTTTTTTCTTTTTGTAGTGCTGGTCATTCTAAATATAATTTTTATTTAGTTAACTGAAGAATTTTTTCCCATCTTATTATAATCTCTTCAAAACATTTTAAATGACTGTATAGTAGTTTTAAATTGATGTATTATAATTCACCTAATCATTTTCCTATTGTTAGATATTTGTGTGGATTCCAGATTTTCCCCCTATTCAAAATAGTTCATTAATAAACAAATCTGGGCATAAACCATTTCCTTTATTTTATATTGTTTCTTTAGAAGTGATTCCTTAAAATGAAATTCCTGCTGTAGAAGGTACAAATAGTTTTAATGCTCCTACTTGTCAAGAGACTTCTGAGGGTATCTGGAGGCGGGCCCCTATTTCCTGATTCTTCCTTTATAGTCCTCTTTCTCGTCTCTTTTCCAAAAGCAGAAGGAAAAGGAGGGAAGTGATTAACCAGATACCCAGGCACTCCCTGGGTCATCTGTGCCAGTGGGCAGAATCACCAGGCAGAAAGAAGTCTGGCGGTGGACACAGTTTCTCTTTTTGCTGCCAATCTGTTGAATACAGTCTCAGAGACCAGGCGACCCAGAGCACGAACTCCCAAAGGATGGCTGGGAATTTCCTTTGCTCTCAAAACTCTCCTGTGGCAAGCGGGCCTGAGACCCTCCTTGCTGGGCTCAGAGGCCAACACAAAGATTTCTTGTGATCTCTTTCTCTGTGGCTCCATCTCACCCAGCACTGATGGATGGGCATTGAATCTCCCTTCCTCGCAAAGGGCTGACCTGATATTCAGGTCAGGGGAGAGGACTGCCCCTTAGGTGTCTGGCAGTGACCTTGCTGAACAGTTTTATGCGTCAGAATTCTGCTTTGAGGTGCAGAGACTAAAGCCCAGGTAAAAATAAAACTCCCCCTTGGGGTTTTCCCTCCTTTGGGGACCCCTTGGGGAGATTTCTTCTGTTGTAAAGGGAGGATAATAAAAGTTTCAGGTGGGATTCAGCATCTCTGGCTGCATTGCAGGAAGTTCTCTGGGTTGCTAGAGAAATCCAGCCTGAGCAGCTTTCAGACAATGGTGCGCTAGTAAATGTTTAACTACTGGCTCTTTTGGGGGGAAAAAAAAATCAGCCCTGATTTGCAGTGTTTGCAGATTTGCACGGGCTGAAAATGCCCCTGTGGCTGTAGAGTTAATACTTCTATCCCAGCTGATTTCAAGTTTTAACTCTTTAACAACTCATTCATAAAATTCCTAATAATTTAATAGGCTCTTACAAGTCAGAGGAGCCCACTCTTGTGTAAACTAAGGAAGAGGGTTGATTGGCTCATGTCATTGACACATAGGGAGGGCAGGGACACAGAAAATGACCTCAGGAATGATGGGAACTGGGGAATCTAGTGCCAATCAGATCCTTTCTGCAAACCAGCCTTTTTTTTTTTTTTTTTGCCTAGTACAGACATACTCTCTGCATGCTTCAACAGACATGACTGCTGGCAGCTTCCAGAGTCACATCTTTACTGAATCACAACCAGAGAAAAGGAATGGCTTATCTTCCAGCCAGCGCTGGTTTGAAATTCCCAGCAAAGGGCTAAGCAGCCTTTCATTGTGTCCTTCCCTCATGGCTCAGAAGGTAAGTGCACTGCCTGAGCATCATGGGTGTGTCAGAAAGGGGGATGGAGGGATGCTGGTCAGATATAACCCATGATTCCTGTAACAGTGACCATCTCAATAGCATCAGAACCTGTCCCAATGGACTCCAAAGTGGACGAATCAATGATAGCATGAAGGAGCCTGCCTTGGCATTATATGCCATGGTTAAAAAAAAAACCAAAAAACTCAGCTAATTTTATAGACAAAATAATAACCCATTGGCATTTTAAATACTTGTATTTCTTATATCACAGGTGAGGTTAGCAATAGGCTCCTACATATTGAATAATTGCATTTCTTCTTTTGTGAATTATTTTCATGTCATTTCTCACTTATCTCCTGAGGTTTTAAGTTTTTTTTACTTTAAATGTCTTCATTTAACAAGTATTTACTGATCTGTATGTAGACTTAGGAAATACAATAGCAAACAAGATAGTGTTCTGGTCTTCAGAGCACTTACCTATTTGCACGACCTTTTTAGATAATAATATACTAACATTTGCTTGCCATATTGACAACAAATATTTTCCTATATTTTTTTATTTTTTAATATAGTACTTTTATATTTTATGTAGTTAAATCTGATCCACTTTCCCCTTTTAATAAAATCTTTTTCTTCCATGTTTAAACTCCATTTCCTCACCAAAATTTTTAAGATATGATTCACATTATTTTCTACGTGTCTAAAGTTGAAACTTTTGTATTTAATGACTAATTTCATTTGTAACTTGTCACAGTGTGTGGGTGAGCTGAACACCAAAATAGGTCACTTTTTCCAAACATTTAACACTAATTCTTCTTTACTGATTTCTAAAAGGGACAGAACTGTGATTAATGGAGAGGTGAGGTAGGGGATATTGAAGTACAGTTGGAATTGTTCAGTTTAGGGAACTCGTATGGGAAATGTTGAGGAAGGGGGAAATATATAAGGCATTAATGGGGAGGGTTGTTTGGAATGAAGGTTCCATATATTGTAGTGATACCTAACCAGGGATGGACATACCTATTGACTAGAGATTTAAAGAAGTACTCATGCCTGGGCCCTACCATTAGCAGGGGTTTTTGTTGCGGTTGATGATTTTTTTTTTTTTTTAAGAAACAAAGAAATGGAGACATTAAAAAAAATAATTTTTACTAACCTTCAACAGGTCAGCTTCTTTCTTCTCTACTGTGTTAATTCAAAACACATTGCCCAAAGATTTTGCCCCATGATACAACCAATACAGCAAACCATGAAAATTCTAACCCTACTCTACTTTACAGTGACAAACTTGATTGGACCATTCATATCGCTACCATAAACCCTTGAACTGCCATGTTTAATATTCCAACTCTCAAGTATTTGCGAGCAATACTGAGAGTTTCTGAATCTAGCTCTTTGTATCGAAATCTTGAATCTTGCATGTTGCAATGCTGTACTTGGGAAATAAGTTGATGCAGTTGGAAATGAATAGTTTTTTTTGCCCTGCACGTGGAGAAAATCAATTCTTCTGCCTCATAACCACATCTTGATACATGTCTGCACATTTGGAGTAAATCTCCCTTCAAATAGTAAATGTTTTCTCTTGACTATCGAGGGATAACTTGAAGAGTGCCTAAGTCTACTCAATACTTGGGCTTCCCTGGTGGCTCACCTGGTAAAGAATCCACCTGCAATGTGGGAGACGTGGGTTCAATCCCTGGGTTGGGAAGGTTCCTTGGAGAAGGGAACGGCTACCTACACCAGTATTCTGGCTTGGAGAATTCCATGGACTATATATCCATGGGGTCGCAAAGAGTCAGACACAACCGAGTGACTTTCAAAAATAATAGTATTAGTCTACTCTAGATGCGACAACAGAATACCATAATCTGAGAATGTCTTATAAACAGAAATTCTTCACAGTTTTGGAAGCTAAGAAGTCCAAGATTAATGTGCTGACCATTAGCAGTTTACACAGCAGGTCAGGGTTCATTTATCTTTAAAAAAACTCCCCCATCCTGGGAAAGATTGAGGGCAGGAAAAGAAGAGGGCAACAGAGGATGAGATGGTTGGATGGCATCTGACTCAATGGACATGAGTTTGAGCAAACTCAAGGAGACAGTGAAGGACAGGGAAACCTGGCATGCTTCAGTCCATGGGGCTGCAAAGAGTCGGATGTGACTCAGCGACTGAACAACAACAGGCATTGATGATGAAGAAAATTGTGAAGAATAAAGCTTGTTCGCTAACTAGGGAGCAGATTGAGAGAGTTGTCAATGCCAAGCTGAATGCAGTCGCAGGCCCAGGAAGCCTCTGGGGGAAGAGTAGAAAGAACGTGGTGGACTTTGGATTCCAGCCGATGTAGGTTTCAATCCTATTTTTGCCACTTGCAGACAGACTGATATCTGGGCAGATCACTGGTCTGCACTGAGTCTTATTTTCCGGCCCTAAGCAGACTTAATAACATTTACCTAATAGGGTTGTAATGATTCAATGGGAAATTAAGTATAAAATGCCTGGTTCAGCACCTGACACATTAATTCTCCCCTCTTCCTCTTGAATGAATCTTTGGCCCACACAGGGCTGCTTCGGGATAAACTGATGTAAGGCGTTTCCAGAGAAAACATGCAAATACGTGTCAGGGTGAGAAACAGAAAGGTCCAGGTTGCCCTTTAAGCCCAGAAATTCCAGAAACCTTCAAAGAGCCTGTACCTTTTAGGAAAAGGACCTTTCTTCCTTAGAGAAATGGAGAGATGTTTTGAACTTCACCAAGGCCTTGCCTTCGTAAACTAGGCAAAGACAAAATCTGGCTCCACTAGAGGCCACCTCTACTCAGCAGCACAGATAATCCCAGCCCCTGGGCAGTTTAGCCTGTAAACCAAGGACAGCTGTTGTGAAAACAACACAGGCATAGTCATTTTATTAAAAAAAAAAAAAAAAAATCCTAATACAAGTCTGTTGATAGTGCAAAGAATCTCCTTTCTCAAGGATGGAAAATGCCCTTCCTTCTCAGAAGATCCACCTGCCTTAACTTCATTTCATTGATATTCATTTGGTGACTTGACAAATATTTATTGATATCATTTCTGTTTGACAACTACTTTGGAACTGGCCTCTACATAGGGCTCATTTACAACTAGTTTTCCATGCCTCCCTGCATTTCAAATCGACACCAAATATTTACCTTGGGATTGGGTGCTAATCAGTATTCCTTGGAGGTCGTTCATCCAAAAGGCCGTGGGGACTGGTGGAAAGAAGAGGGGTCTGGAATCAGACACATGTGGTTCAAACCTTGACTCTCTCTTTAGGGATGAGCTCTGTGACTTTAGGCCAATCTCTAAAACACTCTGAGATCCAGCCTTATTTTTCTCTAAAATGAGACTGACTTTCTTACTCTAAAGCCAGTGCTCTCCTCCTGGAAGAACAGCATTTTCTTGGGTGAAGGCGAGGAAAGAGCTCATTCATTCTAGAAGACAGGAACTTGTGTGGTACCAGAGAGGACAGAGAAAGAGCCCAGCTGCCTACAAGGTGGGTGTGTTTGGGAACAAGGAGAGATAACATTGGGACAGCAGAAGATGGGCCCTTCTGCCCCCTGGTCACAGCCCACTTTAGGACAGGTGGCTGGGAAGTCCCTATTGATGGAGGGGCTTTGGGCTACAGGGGGATGAATGCTCTAAGATTGATATTATAACTGAATTGCAAGCTTCCTATGAGTAGAGTTCTCATCTGCATCACCTTCATTGGATGTCAGAGAAACAGACCAAGAGAGGGATGGTATTTTTTTTTTACTTGAAGAAAGCAAGGGAACCTAGGCTTATTGAAGCAAGAGCGGCTTAAATTAGATAGCAATACTGATTTCCTCACTATGAGAAAAGTACAAGATTATCCTAGCTCACCAAGGAGTCTCTTTCCTGAGTGACTTGGAATCTCCCGGCTGGCGGAGACTCAGAGGAGTTTGTTCATTCATTAGTGATTCTCAAGCTCTTCTACATCACTGGACAAGCCTACCAAATCACTGTGAGGTTCATTGTGTTTGAAAGTTTCATGGTAAGCTCCTGGTTTCCTCACTCTGATCTACTCCACTCCCAGCAGAAAACTTTTCAGAGGCTAATTCAGAGTTGTAGACAGCAGGTTGCTAGCTCTGGCTGCTGGGTTCCAGGTGATGTCCCAAAGCCAATGGGGATGCTGGGCTCTGAGCCCAGACACTAGCTGTTTGTTCCTAGAAAATAAGGGGCTGAGACTGACCAGAAGTCACCGAGTTTGAACTGTAGACTCCCTTGTCTACCTTTCTAAAGGTTGAGGAGTTCAACCCAAGTGATACAATATTGCATTTACATACAATTCTGGTAGCACTTTAAGACTTAAGAATTTTCAGAGCATAAGGCCAACTGTAAGGAAACAAGTCTCCAATGCAGCTAAACTTCAAGGAATAACCAGGTGTTAATGGTTAGGGACATAGTGGGATTCAGTTCACTGACCTCTTACTAGGTGCTGCATCTTGGGTTGGGTACTGGGTGGAGGTAGGAAGAGACCCAACATAAGATTGGTGATGACAGTGATAATAAACATGTGCAAAGAGTTGACCGTACCCCAGGCATTGGGTTCATTTGTTCATTTATTCATAAACAGTAGGGGCTCCATAAATATTTGTTGAATGAACTATTCACTTGCCCCAGTTACCCTGGCCTCTTCTCTGTTCCTCAGATGCACCCCAGGGCCTTTGCATCGCTCTTTTCTCTATCTGGAAGGCTCTTCTTTCATATGTTTGCATGGCTGATCCCCTCAATTCCTTCATATCTTGACTCCAATGTCACCTTCTCAGTGAGGTCTCCCTGACCACCTAAGCTAAAATTGCAGCCACCGTCTCAACCCCAGGGCCACCCTGGTCCTTTTCCCTCACTTTGCTCTTTGCCCTTAGCACTATCCAGCATGCTGTTTGTTGTCGTTTAGTCACTCAGTTATGTCTGACTCTGCCACCCCATGGACTGAAGCATGCCAGGCTCCCCTGTCCTTCACCATCTCCCGGACCTTGCTCAAACTCATGTCCATTGAGTCGGTGATGCCATCCAACCATTTTTCCTCTGTCTTCCCCTTCTCCTCCTGCCTTCAATCTTTCCCCGCATCAGGGCCTTTTCTAGTGTGTTATTGCCTGGTCTCCCTGCTGGCATAAGAGCTCCATGAGCGCAGGGACTTTGGGCAGCTTTGTTCACTGCTCTTGCTCCCACGCCTAGGTCAGATGCTCAAATCTGCCCAATGCATGAATCAAATGAAGTGCTTTCTTAGTATCAATTATCCACCCAACAGTAAGTACTAAGGATAGTGCAGTGAACGAGGCAGACAACAGTTTTTGCCCTCTAAAGCATGTGTGTGTGCCAAGTCGCTTCAGTCATGTCCGACTCCTTGTGACCCTGTGGACCATAGCCTGCCAGGCTTCTCTATCTATGGGATTCTGCAGGCAAGAATACTGGAGTGGCCCTCTAAAGCAGAGGTCCCCAACCTCTTGGATCTAATGCCTACTGATCTGAGGTGGAGCTGATGTAATAATAATAATAAAGTGCACAATACATGTAATGTGCTTGAACCATCCTGAAACCATCCCCACCCCCAGGTCTGTGAAAAAAACTCTTCCACGAAATTGGTCCCTGGTGCCAAAAAGGCCGGGGATCACTGCTCCAGAAGACCATGGCCTGGTGGGGATAAGACATCACACTAATTACACAATAAAATCTCCATCCTGCTGAAATATGGCACAGTGGGTGCTTTACTGATATTATTTCACTGAAATCTCACCACAACCTTAGGTTGTTGTACTGTAAGTCACAGTTTATGGATGCTATTTTAGTTTTTATTTTCTAGCTGAAAATACACAGATAGGCTCTGAATTATAGAATGGCTGTATTTATCTGCTGCTGCTGCTAAGTCACTTCAGTCATGTCCAGCTCTGTGTGACCCCATAGACGGCAGCCCACCAGGCTCCCCCGTCCCTGGGATTCTCCAGGCAAGAACGCTGGAGTGGGTTGCCATTTCCTTCTCCAATGAATGAAAGTGAAAAGTGAAAGTGAAGTCGCTCAATCGTGTCTGACTCTTAGCGACCCTATGGACTGCAGCCTACCAGGCTCCTCCGTCCATGGGATTTTCCAGGCAAGAGTACTGGAGTGGGGTGCCACTGCCTTCTCCCTGGATTTATCTAGTTGGCATATATTAATGATAATCACTTATGTGTTCTCTTGTTTAGTTGCTAAATTGTGTCTGACTCTTTTGTGACCCCATGGATTGTAGCCCGCCAGGCTTTTCTGTCCATGGGCTTTCTCAGGCAAGAAGACTGGAGTGGTTGCCATTTCCTTCTATGGGGGATCTTCCCAACCCAGGGATCAAACCTGTGTCTCCTGCATTGGCAGGTGAACTTTAGCATTTGAGCCACCAGGGAAGCCCTGTCTATGTGTAACTTAGTAAAAAATGGCCTTTTTTCATACTCATTACTTCCCATGAATCCTGTGATGTATTTGTCCTGCTCTGTAAACGAGGACTAGAGAAGTTAAAGAACTTGCTGGAGGGACACTAACAGATAGCATCAAACTCAGTCTGTATCCTCACCACTCTTCCTCATTCTGAACAACCCAAATGATGGAGGGGCTAATTGGGGTATGGGATAGTCCGGGGCTAGATTTTGCTAGTGAAGGAGGCAGTTGGGACTTCCAGGCTGAAGGGCTGGGGAGAAGACCTTGAATAGAGAATGAAAGCTTGAAGGTGGCTGTAAGTTGGGGAGAGGAAGGCTTAGTAGAATCCTAGGTGAGTAAGGAGGCATAGTTCTCAAACTCCCATCCCGTGACACACTCTTGGTTATTGTGGTTTGACTCTAACAAGGAGATATGGGAGATTCTTGAGCCAGGGGCAGGATGAAAATGGTCTCTGAAGAATAGTTTTTGCAGCTACCTCTCCATCCCATTCACTGAAAAATACATCTTGTCTACACATCTCTTCAGCTTTTTTGGTTAAATTAGCAAATTATCTAAATCTATTATAAGACATTGCATTTCCACATTTCCACCTCTAAGCTTTCAAAACTTTCTTTCCTAACACCCCCCTCCACTAAGAGTAGGTACCCTGAAAGGGGAATGCTGAGAATCAGAGGTCTAGCATTCTCAGTGACAGACTGTCATATCCAGCCAGTAAGCAACCCATCGTGGACTGAGTGCCTCCTACAATCCAGGCAAACTGCCTGGGACTAGGGCTGAGAAAAGGAACAGATGACAGTCTCTGCCCTGAAAGCCTCAGCGTGAATGACAGTAAGCAAACAGGCAATTATAGCACATCACACACAGTAAGTGCTATGACCCATCTGGGAGCTGGGACAGCACCAGGGAGGGACATCTTCTCCAGGTTGGGGGTGGGGCAGGAAAAGGAAGCTGAGTACCTAAGAGAATAGGGCAACTCTAGGAAAGCTTAGCCTGGCTAAACAGAGGGTAAGAAGAGATTTGAGGAAGAAGGGAAGCTGGAGAGAGAGAAAAGTAGGGGCCAGATTATGAAGGATTTGTAATGTCATACTAAGGTACTGGTTCTCAGAATTTTTTTTTTCCTACAACACTCCTGAGGGATGAAAAGTAGGTCCATCAGCAGCATGGTGAGAGGGAACAGTTGTGGAGGTAAATCGCCTGTGACGGGTTGAAATACAGCCCTCCCTTGCCCTTCCCAGTTTGAGATTCATGGTGCTTATTAAGAGTCTAGATTTCTTCAGAAGTCTGACTAGCCTTGGATCAATTACCTCATCCTGCTAAGCTTTGTCTTCTTATTGGTCTACACATTCATGTGCTGGTTGAGGGTATGAGCTCAGGATCAATTGCCTGGTCTTTAGCCCAAACGACACCCACCATTCTCAAGCTATGTCACCTAGTATAAGAGCTGTTCACCCTCTTCGGCAAACTGGATCAGTACCACCGTGGTGCCTACATCAAAGGCTCAGTGAGCATGAAAGGAGGTAAAATATGTGAAGCTCCTGGCACGGTGCCTGGGGTGAGTGAGCAGTAAATGTCAGCTAACAGAATACTGCAGCTCCTCTGAGCCTCCCAGTGTTAGCAACCATGCTGTCTTTGTCATGCCCATTCCTATCATCGTTACCACCATCATCATCAACACCTTCATCATCTCCATCCTCCTGATGCTGAAGTTCTAGGAGGTCATTTCTCATTGGGTTCCTCCCCACCACTGTCCTTCCTTTCATAAGACACTGTGGTTATCTTATGAAAGAGAAGGCCCTACATAGATAAATTTTAAATAATGAGAGATTCATCATATTCACTGAGTTCCTGTTATGTGTCAGACATCGTCTTGAGTACTGAGGATATGAGCATGAGCTAAATGAAGTTCCCAATCATGGCACTTACTAATGAGAAGAGACATACAGCAATGATTCAATAAGCATATATATAGTATATCAGAGAAAAATAAACCGGGGAAAGAGGGACAGACAGTGTCTCAGGTTGGGCAGTTGTTATTTTATATCAGATGATCAAGGAAGAGCTGGCCTAGAGGTGACATTTGAATTGAGGAAGGGAAGGCCACCACCTGGTGGATACCTGGGGCTGAAGTTTGGTGGGCACAGGGGACAAAATTACAAAGGCCCACAAAATAGGAAGATACTTGGCATATTGAGGAGCAATAGGAGGCCAGTGTGGCTGGATGGCAGTAATGAGGGGGCAATTAAGAAGGGATGAGAGGGAGCAGGGGGCCAGGACACAGGGACCCTTGGAGGTCATTGTAAAAACTGCCTTTGGCTCCGACTGTGTTGAAAAGTCATCACAGGGTTTTGGAAAGAGGTGTGAGAAGGTCTGACTTGTATTTTGAGGGGCTGCTCTGGCTTTTGTATTGAAAAAAAAAAAAAACAACCACAGGGAAGCAGCAAGTGCTTAAGCAAGGAGTCCAGTAGGAGGGTATTTCAATAACCCAAGTGAATGTTGGGTGGTGACTTGGAGCCACGGGATAATGGTGCAGGTCACAAGAAGTCAGAGATGCTAGATAAAATTTGCTAATATATTGCACTGGGTGTGGGGAGATGGGTGAGAGAAGGAGAGGAGTCAAGGATGATTCCTGAGCAACTGGATGGATGTTACTGACGTGCTGGGATGAGGAAGACCACGAGTGGACGAGATCAAGTGAGTATTCATATTGCCTCTGTGAGGTAGGGATTATGGTTTTCTTCCATAAAAACTAGGACTCAGTGAAGTGAAGCCTCATATGGTGCTGGGAGTTCCAAGAAATAATTCCCCTGTTGCATGGAGCTCAGGCTTTGGAGCTGGGGAGCTCCTGGGACCAGGGACCACTGAGACTAACAGACACCCTGTTTGTGGGGCATTGAGCCTCATGCCTTGGCCTCTTGTCAACTTGGAATAGAGAAGAAGCAATTAAAGTAATAGGGGCTTTCTATTTAGCTATTCTAACTGAAATGCAGAAAACCAAAGGGCTGAAGGCTTACAGAGCTCTAGGTAGTTGAAGATCCTTGTAGTTCAGGGTGTTCAGAAGCATCTTTGCACAAGCTGGGGGAAAGGAAGAGATGGCTTTAGCTCCTCCTCTTTTCTACCTACATTCCTGACCATCGAACATACTTTATGGAAAGTGAAATGGAAAAGGCTAAGAAGAAATCAGGAGGAGACAGGAAACTTCCTCTAAATGCTTGTTGTGTTGACAAATAAAACAGGATAAAAGAATGGAAATCCCCAAGAACCGCTGGAGTCTTCCTGTCCCAGAAGGTGTGCTTCCACGACTACTTACCAACCTCCTCCTCTGGGTGTAGCCGAACACCATGGTGGAACCACAATCCAGAGGGAAACAGTGCTGCTCTTTCAAGTTAAACCCATCAAAGCCTGTGGTCTACAGGCCACAAATGGTGCTGGGAGCTCCAAGAAATAATGATGAAAGAAAAATGTTGAAATCTAGACATAGAAGTTCTGTGTGCAGCTAGACTTTCAGTGACTCTACCTACTCTTTATTCACTGAGTCCTGCCATGGGCCCAGGATCATACAGTGTCTCTCCTTTAACCCTCACAACAATCAGGTGAAGCAGTTTTTATTACCTCTGAAGACACAGAGGTTCAGAGAGTTCACATTCCCCCATCAGTCATGGAGCTGAATTTGAACTCGAGTTAGTCTATTCCAGAGCCCATGTCTTAACCATTATACTTCACTACCTCCCAAAAGGAAAAGGGTGAGAGGTACACACTAATAACGGTCCCATCTCCCATCCCTTCATTCTCCCAGGGCTCGGTGGAGGCAGAACGTTCAGAAATCTGTCATTTTTAAAGCAGGTCTATGTGTTGAATCAACTTTTAAAAATTTTTAAATGTAATTATTTCTCATGATAATCCGACTACTGGGAATTCCCTGGTGGTCCAGTGGCTAAGGCTCTAAGTTCCCAGTTCAGGGTGCCTGGGATTCAACCCCTGTTCAGGAAACTAGACCCCACGTGCTATGACTAAGTGTTAGCAACTAAAGATCCCTCGTGCTGCAACTAAGACCTGGCACAGTAAAATAAATTAAAAAAATAAAAATAAAAAAAAGAAATACAATTGATTGAAAAAAATCAGATGACTATTTTCTATAAGAAATAGATTAATAATAAGAAAGGCCTTTAGAGATACAGAAATGGTGACCTTGAAATCCAGAGAAGTATACTTCTCAAGGTCACAGAGTTTGGTGTGCTTGGCTGAGCCCCCAAAGCCACTTTGCAAATTATCATGACCTCTGCCCTAACAGGGATGATTGCTTGAAGGAGGATGGTTACTTTTTTGTGCACTAGAAATTTGAAACACAATCTGCGGAAGTTTTTAAACAAGGTTCTTCTAGCATCTTCTGATTATTAGTCTTCTGCTTTCGTATGCCATTTCCTTTCTCCCCTCCTAGGTCAGAGTCATAGGCCTTGTTGAGCAGGGAGTTTTCTATCAGAGCTCCTAGTGTTTAGGTGGAGTGGGGACTGCTCTCTGTCTGGGGCAAATGATTGTATTTCTAGTCCAGAACCTGGTTTAATCTACTTTGGCCTCCCACACTAATAGCAACTCTTGTGCCAGCCTGGCCAGCTTCTGCGAACCTCTGCAACCTGGACCCACTCCACCCAGCTCATCTCTCTTTCCTAATTGCAGCTCACACCCTTAATGTCAGACAGGTGCCCGGGGTTCACCCCCATTTCCGCCACAGAAATATCCTCCCTACTCTCCTCCTATGCAAATCTATTTTTCAAGGCTTTGTTCAAGAACTTTCCACCTCAGAAGACTTCCCCAGGTGCAGCCTAATGGTTTGCTTTCCAAGTTTGTTTTCCATTTGTAAGTCTGGATGACACAATTTAGCCTTCAAAATGTTTCTGCACATTTCTCCAAGTGGAATGTAGGCCCTTTGAGGGCCGGGACATAGGTTCATTCATTCACTAGAGATTTTTAAAAGTATCTTATAAAGTGAGATTCATAGAGACATAGGCAATGGTTGCTTCCTATCCTCAAAGAGAGGAGACTCTAGTACTTTGCAGATATTGATCTGGTATATAGCAGACCCTCAACAAAGGTTTGCTATGTTGAACTAACGTACACAATGCTTTGCAATTGTCTTCTGTGTCTAAGTCGCATGAGAGGTATCATGTGGTTTACAAGTAAGGTTTCATGAAAGAGAGTATTTGAACTAGGCCTTAAGGATAGGGAGTGTTTTTTTAAAGAAGGAATTGAGAGACGTTTCCAGGGAAAAGAAACAGGGTTGCTAACTCACAGGCACACACAGACAGACACCAAGATTAGGGGGAAAGGAGCTTGTAAAGTGGAGCTCAGTACATGTCCCAGTATTAACTGGCCTTATTGAGTGTGAACAAACTGCTTAATTTCTCCACGGCCCAAGATCCCCTGAGGAAGGAAATGGCAACCCACTCCAGTGTTCTTGTCTGGGAAACCTCATGGGCAGAGGAGCCTGGTGGGCTACAGTCCACCGGGTCGCAAAGTGTCAGACTGCGATTTAGGGACTAAACAACAATATTAAGCCGCACAGGCTCCGGAAGAAGCAGATCAAGGTTCAGATTACGGTTATGGGAGATCTTGGGACAATCACTTGGGGTGGGGCTCAAGCTCAGTTTGTCTCCCATTAAGCAGGGAAAATAATTTCTATATTAGAAGATATCAGTGAGGTTTGGTAGAACATATATGTAAGTTGCGGAGCACAGGGCCTGGCATTAGTTTATTTCCTTCCACCAAAGTAGGCATGGAAGCCCTGATCTGCCGTCCTCTCACTGCGGCCGCTGCCGGTTGCCAGCGCGTAGCACAGAGCCTGTCCTTAGTGGGGGCAGCGGACACAGTGCGGGGCGGGGGAGGCAAAGAGAAAATGGAGTTGAACGGGCTTCAGAAAAAAGTCAACAGTGTCGACAGCGAATTGGCTGGGCTAAGTGGGCTGCTCATGACTCTTCCCTTGAACAGTCTTCACGCAGCCCGTCAATATTTGCAAACTTTTCCGAAACATGCCTTTGGGGCCAACTGGTTTTCAGAAAGCCCTTTCTGCCTAGTCTTCAAACCCCAGGAAAGAAAAAAGGTCCAACCCCAGGAAAGAAAAAAGGTCCAACCCCCGGAGGCGTGGAGGGTGGGATCGGGGAAGAGTGAGGGGAGTTGGGGGTTTCCCCAGCTCCCCGGAAAAAGGAATGGGGGTCTCTTCTTGCCCCTTTACTCCCACTCCCAGGAGCACGGCTCCTGGGGCGCCCCCCTTCATTTCCTCTCTTCGCAAGGGTCCAGAAGGGAGCGGGGCTCGCGCTGAGTCCTCAACACTAGATTTTGCCCGGCTCCTCCACTTCTGACCCGCCCGGCCGCCTTTCCCCGGGGCACCCGGGGCCCCAGCTCAGTCACCAGTCCGGGTCCCAGTTGACCCAGCCCTCTGCCCCCTCCCTGTGGCCACCTCAGCAGCCGGTTCCCGCCTCCTTAGACCCGGCCCGGCCGCTCCCCACCTCGCCCCCTACAGCCGCCTGCCCTGACCTCCATTGACCCGGCTGGGATACCATCG
This sequence comes from Bos indicus x Bos taurus, assembly GCF_003369695.1. Classification (NCBI taxonomy): domain Eukaryota; kingdom Metazoa; phylum Chordata; class Mammalia; order Artiodactyla; family Bovidae; genus Bos; species Bos indicus x Bos taurus. The sequence continues at coordinate 50,598,892 of NC_040080.1, forward strand.
TCGCCCCCCGCTCCCACCATGCCCCAGTAGACCCCGCTCGGCCACAACCCTCCCCTCCGCCGAACCCCCAACCCCTGGACCTTTTTGCTGGGCCGCCCCTTTTCCTCGGCCACCCTCATCCCACCCCGGCTCCCGTAGACCCGGCTGGGCCACCGCCTTCCCCTAGATCCCCTCGCCCTATCCCAGCCTCCGTAGACCCCGCGGGGCCGCCCCCCGCTCGGCCCTCCCTCTTTGGGGTCGTGGCGGCAAGGGGAGGGGCCGCCCGCCGGCCCCAGCGTGCGTGGCAGGCGCTCCGGGATCGGCTCTGCCGGCCTCCCTTCCCGGGAGGCGGGGTCGGCGCCGCGGCGGCGGCGGCGGAGGCAGGCCCCCTCCTCCTTCCTCCCTCGCCCGGCCTCCTTCCTTGCCCGCCCGCCCGCTCTCGCTCTCTCTCTCTCGGCCGCTCCGACGCCAACAGCGCCCGCGTGCTGCTCGCCCAGCCCCGGGGGAGCCCGAGGAAGTTTCCCCGGCCGCGCGCCCCACTCGCTCGCCTCGCAGCCTGCGGCCTCAGCCGCCGCCGCGCCCGACATGCCCTCGGCCAAACAAAGGGGCTCCAAGGGCGGCCACGGCGCCGCGAGCCCCTCGGAGAAGGGCGCCCACCCGTCGGGCGGCGCGGATGACGTGGCGAAGAAGCCGCCGCCGGCGCCGCAGCAGCACCCGCCGCCGCCCGCGCCGCACCCGCAGCAGCAGCACCCGCCGCAGCATCCGCAGAACCAGGCGCACGGCAAGGGCGGCCACCGCGGCGGCAAGTCTTCCTCCTCCGCCGCCGCTGCTGCCGCCTCGTCCTCCGCGTCCTGCTCGCGTAGGCTCGGCCGGGTGCTTAACTTTCTCTTCTACCTCGCCCTGGTGGCGGCGGCCGCCTTCTCGGGCTGGTGTGTCCACCACGTCCTGGAGGAGGTCCAGCACGTCCGGCGCAGCCACCAGGACTTCTCCCGGCAGCGGGAGGAGCTGGGTCAGGGCTTGCAGGGCGTCGAGCAGAAGGTGGGTACCCAGGCCCCCGACCTCCGTGCTCCCGGCGGCGGCGGCTCCCGCACACACAGCCAGGCCCCCTCGTGCCCTCCCGGCGGGGGCCCTCGCCGGCCCAGGCCGGGTGTCCTCCGCCAGCGGCTCGGGATCCCCTCGCCCCGGCCCTTTGGCTCCGAGGCAGCCCCCAGACCCTCTTTGTTAATGGCCGCTGAGGAACCGGCCCGAGGGATGGACCGCTTCGAGGATGTTCCGACCGCCTGGGAGGGTGGGCCAAGGGCCTGTCACAGGACATTAGCGGTGACCTGTAAGGAAGCCGGCATGCTCTGGGGAGCTCATTCTTTTTGGATTAGGAACCGCTGAATGGGCAGAGTTGTCTGGAGAGGAGCTTGGAAGGGAAACCAGCGCATCCCTGGAAGCCTCGGGCAAGGCCGCACCTCTGCTCTCCCCGTGGGAGACATCTGAGCCAGATTTTAATAGACCCGGAGCCCGGGGATAGAGAAGCTAGTGATGTTACTCGTTTGTATAGTTCTGATGAAATATTTCATCTCGTTAGGCCCCCTGCGCTTTATTAGACTAGTGTACCTAAGTGGGCCTTGGAAGTATGATAGCATATTTCAGCCTTAGAGGAGAGGAACGGCCAAAGATACTAGGTCACACTGGTGAATAATACAGAGGTACATTTATATGGTGTTTAGAGGGCTTACTCACTTATTATCTAATCCTCATAGCAACCTTGGGAGGGAAGGAAGGAGAGAGGACTGGCAGTTTTGACTCTGTTTTCCAGACCAGAAAATTGAGATTTAGAGCTTAATTGACAAAGACCGCAACTGGTGAGTGGCAGGTTGCATGACAGCCTTGAGGCCACTGGGGCCTGTTTCAGGTTCCAATGGACCCACCTTTCAACAGGAAGCTGCTTAGGGTCTACCTTTTCTGATTTTTCTTTTTACACCAAGTGCAGCTCCTTCAGCCTCATTCCCCCTCCTCCGTCCTCCACTCATGTCATTGCTCAATGAAACTTGGTTGCATGATTGAAACAAAAAATCCCGCCACCTCTTCTGAGCCCGGAACTGCTGCCTCCTTTTCCCAGCATGCTGCCGGCCCTGCCAAGTTTCTATTGACTGTGTAGAATATGCGGGACTAGGAATTTCCTCTTAAGACTGGTGGAGCAACTGGAGTGAGTCATTTTGCTCCATGCTGCAGGCCAAGGGAGGTGACTTTTTGAAGGGAATTAAGTAGGCAGCGCTGCTTTGCCTATCTGGAATGTCAAATCATTCTTAAAAAATAGACATACTGCTGAAGTATCATCAGTAGGCTCTTTGTTTCCTCTCTTGATCCACCCACTTACCAATCAATCATAATATTTGGTGAAGTCTGATAGTCGCATGGCTCCTGGTAGGCCCTGTGGAGGGTATGAAGGTGCAAAGGACAAATCCTATTTGTGAAGCAGCCCACAGGCAGGTTTTGGTTGAGGGTGACTGCTGTGTGAGTTCAGAAGAGAGAGAAGGTGGAGTTTGCCCAGGCCTGTGACCCGGTGGCCAGCGTGGTACCAGTCTAGATCTATATGGTGGTAGATAACTGTTGAGAGATGGCATGAGGAACACACAGGCTTGTTTGGCAGACTCTACATGGCCATCCTGCCCGCAGCAGAGTAAAATTTAGGAGGCTGTAAGAGGGGAGGCTAAAGATGAGGCCCAGATGGTGGAGGTCTTGAGTTGAGGCAGGAGAAAGAAATTGAGGTTTATTCTTTCTGCTTCCTCCCTGTCCCCTCCCTTATTCTTCCATCTGGTTCCCACTCTTGCTCCATCTCAGCTTTGTACAGATTCCCTTTCCTTTTGGGTACTCAGTTCTCCCATCTCCATAGTAAGGGGAGGACTCTTTCCAGGTTTTCAAGAATCCACCTGGCTATAAACCATTGAAATTATGACCTTTCTTTTTTAGTAGTGTAGAGGCTCATATTTAATGCCTCATGTTTGTTGTGCATTCATCTGACTCTCACGGTGCTAACAGGTACTGATAAGTACTGATATGATCCCCTTTTCACAGACCGGGAAGGTGAACACCAGGAGGCTGAGTAACTGTACATGGTTACACAACCAGCAGTGCTAGGATTCAAAGTGCAGTGAACTCCTAGAACACGGTTCACCACTTACCTATTCATTTTGCCATCTTTCCCATGCCTTGCTTAGTACCTAGTAGGTGCTCAATTAATGTCCATTTCATTGACTTGGAACATTTGCCACATAGGATCTTCCATTGCATGTGGTCACTTCTCTCTGGATCTCCAGGGTGGCCAGTAGATTTTACTTTGCCTTAAGGAGTGAGTAGTGACGGATGGTCCTCTGACAAACTAAGTTTGAGCACCTTATTCCTCTGAGGATGAGGGTTTGGTTCTTCTCAGAGACATATTCTTACTGTATTATTATTATTCATAATTAGTCTTCGCTGTGGGCCAGGTGTTCCCAGTTACCCTCTGAGACATGAGCACCACTGCACAGATAGGCCAGCTGAGTCTGGAGCAGTTGTGTTGCTCATTCAGGGTCATGTGCAGACCCTCGGTGGTGGAGCTGGGGTTGGAATCAGAGCAGTGTGACTTTGAAGCATGCTATTCCACTGCCCTTTGGGGTGCCCACCTGATCTCGTTCTCAGATGCTCTCAGATGTTCTCAGACCTGGGCATGGCCCCAGTCTGCTGAATGGGCTGAGAGGCTGGCCTGTTCTTATCCTGAAGATTCAGCAGGCACAATTAGGCGCAGGGCTTCAGAAACCCTGATTCTGCTCTAGGCCCTCTGAAGGGCTTGGGTTGCCTTGGCAGATCCAGGGTGGCATACAGTGATTTTAGAAGTTGGCTTAAGGCCGGTGGGGTCAGTTGAATGAGACTAAGAGCTGTCTGTGGGCGAGTGAGTTCTCTGGTCATATTTCTTTGTTCTCTCATCTTGCTCTGGGCTAGGAGTCATGGCTTGAGGCTGAGCAGCATTTCTAGGCACTCAGTGCACTTTAAACATGCTTCTGCCCGGGTGTATCACTGGAGGCCAAGAGTGCAGTTTCTAAACTCAGACATTCTTGGCTTCTGATGCTCAGCTCTACCACTTCCCAGGCTCCTGCTTTGTAAAATGGGGATCAATAGGTGCTTCCATGAGATTATTATGAGGGTGGATTGAGATGATGTCTCTTAAATTTGCATAATTATTTACATCAAGTTCCTGTTGAATATCAACCACCGCTAACTAGTCTCTTACCCCGCCTCTACTGTGAACTCCTTGAGGGCAGGGATCCTGTCTTGGTGTCACTCTGCTCGGGCATCTTGTCCACCACTTAGTGGGCATCCCACATATGCTGGGGAAACAGATAAAATCACTGCATATTGATTATAACAGGGTCTTTGCATGTGAAGATGAACAGCTCAGAAGATGAACAGCACCAACATAGGGAGACACTGTCTGTGCTCTTTTCATTGGTTTCATCTGTCATTTCTGATCTAGGTCCCTTCCTAGCCGTCTGTAAAGAGCCAGTCCAGGTTAGGAGTGACAGACGGGTTGGGGAAATGGACCAGCCTGGGCTTCTTCAGGCCTTGCTCTGTAAATTCATTCATTCTTTGATTCATTCAGAAAACACTGATGAACACCTACCATGTTTCAGGTACTGTGCCTACCTGTTGACACCCCTGTTCTGAAATCTGTGCTTAGAACAGGCAGATTCTGTGATTGAATAACCTAGTTTCAGAGGAGAGCTGTCTCTGGTACCTTCTCAAGGTGTCCTTTATGACTCAGGTTATATTTGGTTGAGCAGGCAAATTGTCTAGTATTCTGGAGTCCCTGAGAACCTTATTCTAATCTGCTTTAAAATCACAGACTGGTAGAAGCAATAAAGGACTTTAGAAACCGATTTGTTAATAGATGAAGAACTTGGGACTTGGAATTTGAGTGTGACTTCCTTGTGCTCACAGAGCTGGTTATTGGTGGGACTGGAACTAGAGCCCAGGGTACTATTCCTAGTCCTGTAGTGTTTGCCCTTTGTCACTGGGCCAGGGGTGGGCTGAGCTACTCCAGAAAGATGCAATGATAATGAAGGTGACAGTTACTGTTTACAGGTTGCATGGTGATAAAGAATCTACTTGCTAATGCAGGAGACACAACAGATGCAGATTTGATCCCTGGGTCAGGAAGATCCCCTGGAGGAGGAAATGGCAACCCGCCCTAGTATTCTTGCCTGGAAATTCCCATGGACAGAGGAGCTTTGAGGGCTATAGTCCATGGGGTCGCAGAGAGTCTGAGCGACTAGGCACAGCTATGTGTTAGGCCCAATTTAAGCGCTTTATATATATTAACTCACTTTATTCTCACAAAACAAGCTAATGAATTAGATACTATCTTTGTTTCCATCCTGTGGCTGAGGAAACCAAGGCATAGATATGCTAAATTACTTCCCCGTGATCACAAAGCTAGAAAGTGTCCAAGCTAGGATTTGAGCATAGGTGGTCCCATTCTAAAACCCATGCTATTTTTTTTAAAGCCCTTCATTATGGAAATGTTCAAGCATTAAGAAAAGAAGAGATCAATATAGTGAACCCTACTTTCAATAATCATCAATTTTTTCTATTTTATTTAATCCATTCACCACCCCTTCCTCCTTTCATTTTGTCCTGCTCAGTTCTGCTCAGCAGTTCTGACTGTTTTGGCAGGCCATTAATCATCATACTCTCAGCCTCTCAGGACATTAAACCTGCTCCCTGGAGTGGTTCCCAGGTCAGACCCTGTTCAGGGTAGAATTTATTTAGAATGAATGTATAGTGGCAGTCAGTATCATAATGTGTTCACAAGCCAGAAAATGCTAAGGGCCACTGGTCCACTGATCACATTTTCAGTTAAGGATGTGATTTGTTCAGGGCCAAAGAGCTAGAACTACCAAGCAGAGATCTGAACCTGGTCTCCTGCCTTCCTGCCCAGTGTCTCCCATGTGCCTCAGCTTTGTTTCTGTGAAAACTTGGGACCTTTCAGTTGCAAGAGCTAAAAATTCAGCTAAAATTGCCCTAAAGAAAGATGGAGGGAGGGAGAAAGATAATTTATTGGCTCAAACTTACTAGTTCCAGAGTAGATGCCTTCAGTATGGCTGTCTCCAGGGGTTTAAATTGTATCTTCAGAACTTGATCTTGCCCTCCCTGAGTTCTGCTTCCTTCTGTGCTGGCTTGATCTGTAGGCAGGCATTGATCATGTGCTGGTCTGAGCTGTTCCAGACTTCCCTCATCCTATAGCTAGCAATTCCAGTAGAAAGAGCTTTCTATTCCCAGTAGTTTTAAGAGAAGTTATGCAGTTGACTTGCTGGCCTGGCTTAGGCCACATGCCCATCCCCTAATCACTGTAGTTCCAGGCCAGGGTGGGGAAGTGGGTGGATGGAAAGCATTGATTGGTCAGGCCTAGAGGGCTTGTAGTGGAGCCTTTGGGTTGGTCCCCCAAACCATATGGGCTGTGTGTAAGGATGGTTCCCCAAAGGAGAATTATGGTGCTGTTCTGTTGGAGGAGGGACCTTTAAGCTGGGCAGATCAAAAAAAATATAGCTGAATTGCATAAAACCCTTCAGCAGTTCTCTGTGGTTAACATCTGTATTTTGGTTATAGGTGCAGTCTCTGCAAGCCACATTCGGTACTTTTGAGTCCCTCGTGAGAAGCTCCCAGCATAAACATGATCTCACAGAGAAAGCTGTGAAGCAGGGGGAGAGCGAGATCAACCGCATCAGTGAAGTTCTACAAAAACTCCAGAATGAGATCCTCAAAGACCTCTCTGATGGGATCCACGTGGTCAAGGATGCCCGGGAGCGAGACTTCACCTCCCTGGAGAACACAGTGGAGGAAAGGCTGACGGAGCTCACCAAGTCCATCAATGACAACATCGCCATCTTCACGGATGTCCAGAAGAGGAGCCAGAAGGAAATCAACGACGTGAAGGCCAAGGTCGCCTCTCTGGAAGACTCGGAGGGATACAAGCAGGATCTGAAAGCCTTGAAGGAAGTGGTTAAGGAAATACAAACCTCTGTGAAGTCCAAAGAGAAGGACATGGAGGCCCTGAGAAGCACCATCCAGACCATGGAGTCGGATGTCTACACAGAGGTCAAAGAACTGGTGAGCCTCAAACAGGAGCAGCAGAGGTTCAAGGAGGCGGCCGATTCGGAACATCACACCCTTCAGGCGCTCACGGAGAAGATCCTCCGGGCTGAGGAGTCTGCCGCCCATCTCCCCGAGGAGATCAGGAGACTCGAGGAGGAGCTCGGCCAGCTCAAGGCCGCAGCCCTCCGGCCAGAAGAAGACGGGGCCTTCAGACCCTCCGAGGCCTTTGAAACGCTCCAAAAGGAGAGCCAAGGCTTGGACTCGCGGCTGCAGAGCGTGGAAGACGGGGTGCAGGCGGCGCGGGCAGCCTCAGCGCGCCAGGGCGAGAGCCTGGAGGCGCTGCGCGCTCAGAGCGAAGAACAGGCGCGGCGCCTGGCGGAGCTGCAGGAGCGCGTGGCCGGCCTGGGCCCCGACGCTGATGCCGAGGGCGGCCTGGCAGGCACGGTGCGTGGCCTTGGCGAGGCCCAGCTCTCACTGGCCGGTGACGTGGACGAGCTGAAGCGCCGCGTGGCCGAGCTCCCCGGCGCTGTGGAGGCTCTGCAGAAGGTGCAGGAGCAGGTCCACACGCTGCTGGGCCGCGAGGCCACCGCCGTGCCCCCCCAGGACCTGCTGGACAGACTCTCCTCTCTCGACAACCTCAGAGCCTCTGTGGGCCAGGTGGAGTCGGACTTAAAAATGCTTAGGACTGCTGTGGACAGTTTGGTCGCGTACTCGGTGAAGATCGAGACCAACGAGAACAACTTGGAGTCCGCCAAGGGTTTGCTAGAGGACCTGAGGAATGACCTGGATAGGTTGTTTGTGAAAGTGGAAAAGATTCATGAGAAAGTCTAAATGGATTGCGTGTGCAGGGCACGGATGGCCAGTGCAGTTTTTCATGACCAAAAAAAAAAAAAAAAAAAATGGCCCCTCCTCAACTCTCCCCCCACAGACAGGTCCCTCCACGACCCGCACCACCAGGACCTCCCGGGCCTTCCATGGTTTTGTGCCTGGTTTACTTATTTATGATGGTTACCGCGCACCAAGGGTTGTGCAAAAGTCTTCTGCTTCAGCTTTGGGGCTGGGGGCCGGTTTCCTGAAGGCACGGTTTCTGTGCCTCAGAGGCACCTTCTAGAAGGGATGTCTCTTCCTAGTGTCAGGGAAGAACCGTAGTGGCTGCAGTTGAGGATTAACAGAAGCAGATTAACCTCAAAAATCCTGCCTGGCTGGCAGATTTCAAGCAAAATGTGGGGGTAGGAGGTACCTTTCTTTTTAATTGTCTTTAAGGAAAATTCATTTTATTTTTATCTTTTTTTTAGTACTTCTGGCCGAGGTTTTCATGAGATGTCACTCACTTCTTGTCTTCCACTTCAAACTGGTTACAGCTCATTAAGGTCAGCTCTGAATTGAGAGGGGGACAAGCCCTCGGTTTTTAGTTGCATCAGCTGCTTGATGGTCGCCTCTGTGGGGAAAGGTGTCTTTTCCATTCCTGAACCATTTCACGATCTCAGTGGTAACTATGCAAAGAATTCAGCCGGTTCTGAATGTGAAGACACAACCCCCCACAGAGTCCCCTGTGGCTGACCCGTGTCACCTCTTGATAAGGCCCCAAATAGTGCGTTCAGAATAAGGGTTTAGAATCCCTGAGAGTCCTTGGATTCCTTCAGGAAATGTATTACGAGAGCTGCTCATAAAGGCATAGACTGCCTCCCCAGGGAATGGAGGCCACCGTCTCTCTTTTATCACAATGTTCTTGAAGAGGTTTGCTGTCAGCAGACCCCATCCATCAGTGAGGACCGTGTGCATTTTCTGTAGCCATTTGCTGTTCCCCTTCCCCCTTTGAGCTGTACTGTTCTTTAATGGCTGTCTTGCCCTTTAAAAAAGAAAAAAGAAAAAAAGAAAAAAAAAAGGAAAAAGAAAAAAAAGGTTTGTTTAGTTTACTGTGAAATGAACTGTATGGCTTATTTACAGTATTTTTAATTCTTAATAAAACACTTGAGCTTTGTTATGACTTTTCCAGAGTGGTGGTTTTCTGAGAATTTGGTAACTTTTAATGATGTATTAATGTGCAGTATTCAGAATTAGAAAGATGGGTAATTTTCAATTGTAAACTTTTTTTTTTTTTTAATTTTTCAATCAAGATGTCCTCCCTGTTAGGCCTGGGCACCTAGTTCTGATTTGACTATTAGCAGTTTTCTTTATAGGTCATTGCTTGACCCCAGTGCTTAACTATAGCAGAGGGTTACAACCCTGGCTTTCTGTTAGATTCTTGGAGCCTTAAAAAATACCTGGGGACCCTCTCCATAGATTTTGGATTCAGTGGGTACAGAGGGCTGGCACTAGCATTTTAAAGGCCTCCTAGCTGAGGGACTTCCCTGGTGGTCCAGTGGCTAAGATTCTCTACTCCCAGTGCAGGGGACTCAGGTTCGATCCCTGGTCAGGGAGTTAGATCCCACATGTCACAGTTAAAAGAGCTTGAAGGCCACAGCTAAGACCTGGTGCAGCCAAATAAGGAAAAATAAATGTTTTTTAAAAAAAAATCAGTAAAGTTTCCCTAGCTGATTCTAATGTGCAGCCAGGTTTGAGAACCAGTGTGTTGATTCATCTGTGTGACCTTTGGCCCCTGTGCAAACCTAGGAATGTTGACTTCTCAGGTTGCCATACACCTACCACTCTATAACAAAGGATACTGTTCATTGAATTGAGTACCTGTCTGCCAGTGCCAGGTGCTTAGCACTTCATAGGCCTCAGTTTATTCCTTCTAATATTACCCGGAGGTAGGCAGTATCATTCCCCGTTTTATAAAGGAACAACAGGCTTGTAAATAAGCACAACGTACAGTCATTAGCTAGGAGAGGGCAGGGCTGAGGTTTGAACCCAGTCCCTGCTCTTAACTGTAACAGCATCCTCCACCTTCCACCAGCACAAGGGCAGGCCTTCATTGACCTGGGCAACACCTCCTGTCTGTTGGTTCAGAGACTGCATGAGCTCTTTTCTCTCCCAAAGGGAGAGAGGGCACAGGGGAGACCAAGACCTGAGTGCATACGGACCTTCAAGCTTCCACTCTGACTGGAGGGCCTCTCATCTCTGAACTTCTCTGTTGGTCATTCTGCATCCTGGGGTCAGCATCCCTAAGCCTTCACAACTCTTATTTTTCCCAAAGCAGTTTGCGCATCAAGATGGGCCCTTTATTAGTGTTAGCTATCATATCTGTATTTTTATTTTAAAGTCAAAGAGTTGATATGTATGTTTTAGCAACTCATTTTGCCCTCTTTGGGGGAGGGTGCTGAGCAGGATAAACCCCCATGTTTGGAGCAAATTAAATTCTGATTCTCAGGTCGGTTGGTTGCATCAGGCATATTCTTGCTCTTTTACCTTCATTTCTGCAGTCCTTAATCTCCGACTGTGGAGTAGTTTAATATATTCTCATTTAATATTCATAGTTGAAAACATCTACTAGGGTCAGAGAAGTAATCAGATATAAATTCAAGTGGTAAAGATAAAAGGAATGCATTATGAGATCTTACCCCAAATAATCACAATTCAGTCTTCCTCGTGACTCTGCTCACTTATTCATTCAATGGACATTTGTTGAGCCCATAGCCAAACATTTTGCCAAATATCAGTGAATTCAAGATGGACCTGACAAGATCCTTGTCTTTCAAGGACCTATAGCTGAGTGGAATGGGAGTGACAGTCCTGAAAGCTGGTAGATGGCATAAGGAATCACAGGTGCTATAGCCAGGTCTAATGCAGTACAGAAGAGAGAGTGGCAAGTTCTGCGAGAGTTGGGCTAGGGTGGTTAGAATAGATTCGCAGAGGCCTGCGGGAAATCAATTGGAATGTGTCCGTGAATAATGGGAACACTCAGGAAACATGAGGCTGCCCCGCCCTTTGAACAGGGGATAGGCACAAGTTACTGAAGGCCTTGATTAAAGTGGATGATTCAGGGACTTCCCTGGTGGTCCGGTAGCTAGGACTCCATACTCCCAGTGCAGGGTGCCCGGGTTTGGTCCCTGATTAGGGAACTAGATTCCACATGCCACAACTAAAAAGATCCTGAATGCCATAATGAAGATCAAAGATCTTACATGCCACAGTTAAGACCCAGTGCAGCCAAATAAATAAATACTAAAAAACAAAAAAACTGGATGACCTGGCACCAGGATAATCGACTGCAGTGAAATTCCCCAGGCAAGACTGGCAGCATGCTGGTAAGGAAAGTGCTACTGTGTCGCCTGGCACTTAGGATGGTGATGATACCTAACAGGATGACTGTGAGGGCTGCAGGGGGCCATGGGTGGAGAGGGTTTAGGTTAACACGGCATCTGGCTATAGCAAGAACTCCAGGGCTCATGTGCAGCCACACCAGAGGGTGAAAGATTGAAATACTTCTGTGCTGCTTGGTAAACACCTGCAGCCCCGAGTGCCTTCTTTTGGGACCACTAACCTTCTTGCAGTCCAGCAACCGGCTAAAATATGGATGTACTGGAACCTCTAGGACAGTGCTTCAGCCTCATGGCCAGCATTAATTCTGATGACTGCGCACCCATGCTTTGACAGTGGTTAAATATTTAGAAATCACCCTATGTTTTCCACAAGAGCCTGTGGAAAAGACCCTGGAAAAGACTCTGATGCTGGGAACGATTGAGGTCAGGAGGAGAAGGGGCGTCTAGAGGATGAGATGGTTGGATGGCATCACCAACTCAATGGACATGCATTTGAGCAAACTCTGGGAGATCGTGAAGGACAGGGAAGCCTGGCAGGCTGCAGTTCATGGGGTCATAAAGAGTCAGACATGACTGAGCAACAAGGAAATGTTTTCTTCAAAGCATGATTCTGAGCTATGGATCTAAATATTCAATAATATCTGGACACACTGCACCCCTCCCCACCCCCATCCCCCTGACATCTCACAGGGTTCAAAACTAAAGTCATTGTTTTTCCCTGGAATCAGGGTAACCACTGCTCCCTCATTGCTTGAACTAGAAGCTCAAGAGTCCCTCCTGTCTTCCCAACTCTCCCTTTTCCTGTTCTTCCACATCATCTTGGATAGAAACCTGGACACAGCCACTCCATCCCACATCCCCCAGCCTTTACTCCATCACTGGATGGTCCCTGAATTCCAGCAGCAACCCCTGACTGCACCCTCTGCCTATTAATACAGAAACCTGGTTCATGCACTCACTATTCACTCACTACTTGGAGAGTACTGCTTTTTGTGGAACAAAGAGATGCCAAGGAACAAGACATGTGGTTCCTGCCTTCATGAGGTTTACAGTCCAGCTCTGGGGAGGCAGTAAACGTGGAAAGAAACAGAGCTAACTGTACAAACTGCAGTCCGTATCTTGAGGGATATGAACAGCTCCTAGTTGGCCTCTTTGTCCCCAGCCTGGTTCCCATTCAGGCAATCCCCAGTGGGTAACCGGTGTGATGTTCCTCAAAAGCTTTGAGAAAGAAAATGTCTCAAAAGTCAGCCTGTGTCCTTTCCCCCACTTAATCCTTCAGTGTCTCCCCTTTGGCTTCAGAAGAATATCCCAGTTAAAAACCTGTGCTCTTACAGACACAACAGGTCACATATTGTATGATTCCATGTATATGAAATATCCAGAATAAATCTACAGCGACTGAAGGCAAGTTGGTGGTTGTGGGGGCAGAGGGAGGGGGAAGGAGTTGTGGAGAGCATCTGCTTAGCAGGCACCAGGTTTCTTTTGGGGTGATGAAAATGATACCATAATAGTGGTGGTTGTTACACAACGCTGTGGTCATACTAAACTCCATTGAATGATTCACTTTAAAATGTTTAACTTTGTTATGTGAATTTTATCTCAATCAAAAAAATGGAAAAAAAATGGAAAAAACAAAAATAAACAGAGGAAAAAATCCTGTGCTCTGAATTACTCTAGAACTGATTTCTTCACTGAAAAATACCCAGTACTTCTTGAGTTTACTTTTTATTGAAGTATAACACGTGGGCTTTAAGGCATACACATCAGAAGTACACAGCTGAGTGAATTTCTACGTGACACACCACATGCTAACCACCAGATCAAGAGAGACGTTTCCAGTACCTCACAAGCTTCCTATGCCCCACGGTCATGTCAGTTCCCAAGGTAACCACTCTTCTGACCACCATCACCATAGATTAGTCCATTCTTGACTTTTATATAGATTGAATCATACCACATAAGACCTGGAATTCCTTTTAAAAAAACTACATTGAGATATAATTCACACAGTACAAAATTTATTAAAATATACAATTGCTCTTAGTATATTTACAGAAGGCTGAAGACATTCTTATTTGCTAAATCTTGCCCCTGTCACATACTTAAAAAAAAAGGCGCATAGTAGGTGTTCAATAAACAGTATCTGTTTGCGGTCATAAGGTTTTTTGAACTGGACAAACAATGTTAGGGTCTCCATCTTGCTAGTCAACAACTCTGAGAGGACAAAGAAGTGTGAAGAGTGGTAGAAACCACTCCCCTCTCAGGCTGGGTCCAGAGGCGAGGAGGTGAAAACCACAGAGGAAGGGGCTTTGACTGCCTGTCCTCCTCCTCAGGCTGCATCTGGTCAGGACTGGATTCCACAGGCTGCCATTTATTCTCAACAGGGCAGAACTGTATTCATTCTGGGAGACAAGATGAAGGCTGAGGGCCCCTTTCCTTGAGAGATTCCCACACATGTATGAAGGATCACATGTAGTACGGCATGCAGTGGTAGAGGGTTGCACACAGGAGGGGCCGACGAGGCCCTGGACCTCTGTTGTCGCCTGCCCAGCATCAGTCCTCCCGTGTTTGGCAACAGCTCTTCTGTTTTTATTCACAGAATCACCCCTTCCCATTCCCAGTCCACTGCCATTTGATGAGACTGACTGTGATAAACACATGACCCAGGATTGGCCAGTGAGAAATCCCATTCTCCTGGTTTGATTTGTTCGAGATGAACAAGCCGACTGAAAAGATACACAAAGAAATACTGCTAGTGTAGACCCCCAAGGACTACACTAAAAAGATACACAAAGATCTTCCTGACCCAGGAATCAATCCGGGGTCTCCTGCATTGCAGGCAGATTCTTTACTATCTGAGCCACCAGGGAAGCCCTACACAACATGAGAGTTAAATGTTATCTGGGGCAAAATGAGGACTGTAGCCCAGAGACAGCACCTCAGATGGATAGCTCCGAGAGACTGCTCCAAAGAGGCAATGGGGGAAGGTCAGTATATAAGACTTTGGTGAAAGGGGAGCTTAATACAATCAAGTGCTTATTTTATAAACGATTTTCTCCTAGTTATGAGGAACTGATGTCACCACGAAGAGATTTGGTGATTTTCTAGATATGAAGAGATGAAAGGATTGGATCATGAAATCAACTCCTGAAAATATCTATCTAAAGACCTGTTCTACCAGTTTTCCTCGAGCACAGAGTGCCTCACCCTCCACCCTGAATTCCCCTCAGAGGGTGTTGAAGGTTGGCAGCTGCGGCAGCACAGGGTTCAATCTCCACAGAGGCCGATGGCAAATGCCCTTGTTGTTGTTCAGTCACTGGCAAATGCTCTTGGCAAGTGTCAATTTGTAGTTGACAAATACATGTCCCAATCTCACCCATTGCTGCTGGGACTTTCTAGAAAGGGGTGCCCTTTGTCCACTGGCTGGATATAAGCCCACAGCAGCTAGGGGCCATCTTATGTGGAGAGATCACTGAGAATGAAGCTGGCATAGAGGAAAGCAAATCCAAGGGATGGCAGTAACTGGTTCCTTATGACATAGAATGAGAACCTGGATCCAGCTGTGCCCTAAAGCTCCAGAAGCCACGTTCTTTACTACATGGAATCGTACACCATTATGCCAACTTTTGGCTCCCCTGGTGGCCAGTGGTAAAGTATCTGCCTGCAGTACAGGAGACTTGTGTTCAATCCCTAGGTCAGGATGATCCCCTGGAGAAGGAAATGGTAACCCATTCCAGTATTCTTGACTGAAGACTCCCATGGGTAGAGGAGCCTGGTGGGCTACAGTCCATGGGGTCACAAAGAGTCTGATGCAAGTTAGTGACTAAGCAATGACAACATGCCAACTTTCACATGGACACAAAGTGACGTGGAGCCATGCAAATGATAAGCATAATAGTACTGCTTATAACTAAAAAGACTGTTGCTGTTCAGTCACTAAGTCATGACTGACACTTTTGTGACCTTCATGGATTGACTGTGCCAGGCTCCTCTGTCCATGGGGTTTCCCTGGTAAGAGTATTAGAGTGGGTTGCCATTTCCTTCTCCAAGGGATCTTCCTGACCCAGGGATCGAACCTACTTCTCCTTCTTTGGTAGCTGGATTCTTTACCACTGAGCTGCTAGGGAGGGAAACCCTGTAAAAGACTGTCAGTTCAGTCACTCAGTGGTGTCTGACTCTTTGAGACCCCATGGACTGCAGCACGCCAAGCTTCCCTGTCCATCACCAACTCCCGGAGCTTACTCAAACTCATGTCCATCAAGTCGGTGATGCCATCCAATCATCTCATCCTCTGTCATCCCCTTCTCCTCCTGCCTTCAGTCTTGCCCAGCATCAGGGTCTTTTCCAGTGAGTCTGTTCTTAGCATCAGGTGGCCAAAGAATTGAAGTTTCAGCTTCAGCATTAATCCTTCCAATGAATATTCAGGACTGATTTCCTTCAGGATGGACTGGTTGGATCTCCTGGCAGTCCAAGGGACTCTCAAGAGTCTTCTTCAACACCACAGTTCAAAACCATCAATTCTTTGGTGCTCAGCTTTCTTTATAGTCCAGCTCTCACATCCATACATGACTACTGGAAAAACCATAGCTTTAACTATATGGACCTTTGCTGGCAAAATAATGTCTCTGATTTTAATATGCTGTCTAGGTTGGTCATAGCTTTTCTTCCAAGGAGCAAGTGTCTTTTAATTTCATGGCTGCAGTAACCTTCTGCAGTGATTTTGAAGCCCAAGAAAATAAAGTCTCTCAGTGTTTCCATTGTTTCCCCATCTATTTGCCATGAAGTGATGGGACCGGATGCCATGATCTTAGCTTTCTGAATGTTGAGTTTTAAGCCAACCTTTTCACTCTCCTCTTTCACTTTCATCAAGAGGCTCTTTAGTTCTTCTTCACTTTCTGGCATAAGGGTGGTGTCATCTGCATATCTGAGGTTATTGATATTCTCCCCAGCAATCTTGACTTCAGCTTGTGCTTCATCCAGCCCAGCATTTCTCATGATGTACTCTGCATATAAGTTAAATAAGAAAAACAAGCAAATAAGTAAAAGACTGTAAATACCTAAGAAGTCTGGTAACCTAATCAATGACTACTTTATCCCTTGTTCAATCAATGTACTCCAAAACAAAAATAAAAATGAATAAATCAGAAGCTGTGTATCAATGTGAATGGATCTCTTAACTAAATGCTGAGTGGGAAAAAAAAGAAAAGAAAATACACAGTATGAGAACTTGCATGTAAAATTAAGAAAGCATACAAAGTAATACTGTATATTATAGTACAAGTGTCAAAAAGTAGCTAGGACACTGACTATCCAAATTCAGATTGGTTTCTTAGGTTAAGTGGGGATTACCTGGGTATTCATTATATTGTTCTTAATATCTTTTTTCTTCTCTTAACAATTTATTATGAAAATTTAAACAAAAAATGGAAAGAATTGTCCAGTGAACACTCATACATTTACCACTGAGATACTACAATGAATATTTTACCATCACATGTATTTCCCACACATGTGTGTGTGCTAAGTCATCTCAGTTGTGTCCGACTCTTTGTGACCCCATGGACTGTAGCCTACCAGGCTCCTCTGTCCATGAGATTCTCCAGGCAAGAATACTAGAGTGGGTTGCCATGCCTCCTCTAGGGGATCTTTCCAACCTAGGGATTGAACCTGCATATCTTACGTCTCCTACATTGGCAAGTGGGTTCTTTACTAGAGCCACCTGAGAAGCCCCATTTCCCCATACTTATATACATATTTTGGCTGCTCCACATGGCTTACAGGATCTCAGTTCCCTGACTAGGGATTGAATCTAGACCAAGGTAGTGAAAGCCTAGAATGCTAACCACTTGGCCCCCAAGAAGCTCTCAGTCTCTCAATATTATTGATAACTTTTTGTATGTCAGAAATGTTTTGCAATGAAAATTTTTTAAAAAGGGGGAATAAACACCAAGGAAAACATTCATACTTTTAAGAAATTGAATTATAACTAACAGAAAACACTATATTAGTTTCGGGTGTTACAACACAGCGATTTGATATTTTTATACATTATGAAATGATTACCACAAGAAGTCTAATAACCATCTGTCACTGTCCAAAGTTGTTACAATGTTGTTGACTATATTCTGTATGCTATATGGGCTTCCCAGGTGGCATTAGTGGTAAAGAACTTGCCTGCCAATGCAGGAGACGCAAGAGACGCGGGTTCAATCCCTGGGTCAGGAAGATTCCCTGGAGTAGGGAATGGCAGCCTACTCCAATATTCTTGCTTAGAAAATTCCATGGACAGTGGAGCCTGGTGAGTTATAGTCCATGGGGTCTTGAAGAGTGGGACACAACTGAGCTTGCACACACACACACACACACACACACACAATGTTGTGCATTACATTCCCATGACTTATTTATTTAATAATTGAAAGTTTGTATCTCTTATTCCCGTTTACCTATTTCATCTCTTCCCTCCATCCCCTGTCACTCTGGTAACTACCAGTTTGTTCTCTGCATCTATGACTCTGTTTTGTTTTGTTTGTTTTGCTTTCTAGATTCCACAACTAAGTGAGATCATAGGGTATTTGTCTTTCTCTGTCTGACTTATTTCACTTAGCGTAATGGCTTCCAGGTCCATCCACACTTGTCTTGCCTCCAGCGGCAAGATTTCATTCCTTTTTTATGGTTGAGCAATATTTCATTGAATATACATGCCGCATCTTCTTTATCCATTTATCTATTGATAGGTTGCTTCCATATCTTGGCCACTGAAAATAATGCTGCAATAAACATACGCGTGCACATATCTTTTCAACTTAGTGTTTTTGTTTTCCTTGGGTAAATACCAAGAAGTGGAGCTGCCGGATCACCTGGTAGCTCTATTTATTTTATTTTATTTTTTGAGGAACCTCAATACTATTTTTCATTGAGGCTGCACCACGTTATATTCCCACCCACAGTGGAAGGGCTCCCCTTTTCTCCACATTTCTGCCACTTGTTGTTTCTTGTCTTTTTGATGATAGCCATTCTGACTATCAGAATGATGTGAGAGTGTAAGATAGGAAAACAAACGATCATCTCCGTATATTTCATGAGGAGCTATATTTAAAGATAATTAATTGCTTTTCATGATAGTCAAGCTAAATAGCTACATGGCAGGCCTTGGAGAGCTCAGGCTAAAAAGTATTCCCAATCTCCCTTATTTTACAGACTGAGGGCAGGGGTACTGAGACTCAGGGAGAGGTACTTGCTCCCCAAGTTCAGAAACTAATTGTTAAGGAGACAGAGCTAGTTTCTTCTCTTCTCTCTATTTGTTTGGGCTCCACCCTAGGCCTAGGCAAATTTCTGAAATGTCCAGAGACAAGCAAAGCTGAGTCCCTGCAAGCAGGAACTGCATTCTGGCAGGAAGGGGTGTGGCCCCTAGGCTGGTGCTCAGCATATTGGTCCTGAGCAGCCAGGAGCAATACCTGTTGGGCAATGGGCTGTGGTGAAACCTCAGCCTGTCTGTGTGTAAATACCTGATGGTGTTGAAATGCCTGTTATTAATCGGGTGTAGCTGCCCATGTTCAGGTGCTTTTGTTGTTATTGTTTAGTCACTGTCGTGTCCAGCTCTTTGAGACTCCATGCACTGTAGCCCAGGCTTCCCCAGTGGCTCAGCGGTAAAAAAAAAATAATCCGCTTGCAAAGCTGAAGCCACAGGAGACATGGATTTGATCCTTGGGTCAGGAAGACCCCCCCGTAGGATGACATGCCAGTCCACTCCAGTATTCTTGCCTGGAGAATCCTGTGGACAGAGGAGCCTGGCAGGCTACCGTCCCTATGGTTGCAAAGAGTCAGACATGACTGAAGTCACTGAGCTCACTCGCTCAGACTACAGACCGTCAGGCTTCTCTGCCCATAGAAGTCTTCCCAGGTAAGAAGACTGGAATGGGTAGCCATTTCCTTCTCTAGGAGATCTTCCCAGACCAGGGATCAAACCTGCATCTTCAACATTGACAGGCAGATTCTTTACCACTGAACCATCAGTTAAGATGCTTACTGTCCTACAGAGTCACTCTTAGAAACTCAGGAATGTAGGTCTACATTACTCATGCACTGGATTGTCCTGATTTATTCTCCTTGGGAGGTTCCCAGTTGAAGTTTTATTTTTTTGGCCATGCCAAATCTTAGTTCCTCCACCAGGGATCAAACTCATGCCTCCTGTGGTGGAAATGTGGAGTCCTTACCACTGGACTGCCAGGGAATTCTCCCCAGCTGAAATTTTAAGGACTGGAGGCAGGGAGGAAAAGGACCTAGGGATTAGAAAGTTGGTGTTAGTGCCATCTGCTGGCCTGTTTTTCTTTGGATAATTCATCTTCTCTCTCTGGGCTCCTGTCTGCCCTCCTGTCTGTAAAGTGAGGAGGATGATAAAATGATCTCCAAGTTCTCTTCCAGCTCCAGCTTCCCTTGACTTCATCATCTTGCATGATTCTTTGGGAGCATCTTGTGGGTAGGAGGAGAGCTGAGGGAAAAAGAACTTGAGCGTGGACAAATCCCTGAAGGGCAGATATGACTTCTGTGTTAACCAAGGCTGTATTCCTAGCTCTCATTTGTGTCTGGCATACAGTAGGTGCTCAAATACTTTCTTACCAAGGTGGAGCTAGTGATTTGTTAGTTTTGCTGTTGGCGGTAGCTGCTAGACTAGGCTGACATATTGGGTAACTTCATCCGAAGTCTGTTTTCTTTAGAAGACTCCCTGATGCGCAAATCTAAAGTAGCTCACTCTCTTGAACTTTTTCAGCGGAGGTGTAACCCCCAATCTGTGGGGCTGATGGCTGTAAGAACGAGAGGTGCCACTTGAAGTGAGAATTTAGCGCCATCTAGTGTCTGAATTTCAGCTTCAGCGTTGAAGCTGAAACTCCAATACTTTGGCCACCTGGTGCGAAGAACTGACTCGTAGGAAAAGACCCAGATGCTGGGAAAGATTGAAGACAGGAGGAGAAGGGGAAGACAGAGGATAAGATGGTTGGATGGCATCACCGACTCGATGGACATGAGTTTGAGTAAGTTCTGGGAGTTAGTGATGGACAGGAAGGCCTGGCGTGCTGCAGTCCATGGGGTCGCAAAGAGTCAGACATGACAGAATGACTGAACAGACCGAGTGTCTGAATTGGGGATCACAGGAATGATTTCTTTATTTTTCTAGGTATCCTGTTTCATAAAGGAGAGATAAATCCAGTTGTGCCAATTAAAATATACCAAGAAAACCCATTATTTAAAAGACTCCTGAATATATTTACATGTGACATGAAGGTTATTGTAATATGTATACTCTCCCCCTACTTAGAGCCCTCTGAAAACTTAGATAACAATAAAGTGTTTTGTTAACAGGAGTCTTTTGTTAGTAGAAGCTTAGAAAGTCCTTAAGGCTCTATCCTTCCCACATCCAGCTAGTTCAGAAGGGCAGGTACTGACCCTTAAAGCAGCTCAGTCTAGAGCTGACTGCTTAGTTGTTAACATAAGTATCTGAGTTTTATGTCATGCATTAATTAAAACACATTTCTTATCTCACTCAATCCTGGTGATTATCCTAGGGAGTAAGAATGACTGTCTTTGACTAGTTGATCATTCACTGCAGTTGAGAAAGTTTCATTAATTTGCCTATACAGTAATTGTTGGCGAGAGGATTCAGACTCACATTGGTCTGTCTCGAACAACTGTTTTCTGGGTACTAAAGATCATATTCTTTTTGCCAAAAGGATACAATTTACATCCCATAATATCCATAATTTTCTTGGGCTCCAAAATCACTGCAGACAGAAACTGTAGCCATGAAATTAAAAGACACTTGCTCCTTGGAGGGAAAGCTATGACAATCCTAGACAGTGTATTAAAAAGCAGAGACAACACTTTGCCAACAAAGGCCCGTATAGTCAAAGATATGGTTTTTCCAGTAGTCCTGTACGGTTGTGAGAGTTGGACCATAAAGAAGGCAGAGCGCTGAAGAAATGATGCTTTCGAACTGTAGTGCCTGAGAAGACACCTGAGAGTCCGTTGGACAGCAAGGAGATCAAACCAGTCAATCCTAAAGGAAATCAACCCTGAATATTCACTGGAAGGATGGATACTGAAGCAGAAGCTCCAATACTTTGGCCACCTGACACGAAGAGCCGACTCATGGAAAAGACCCTGATGCTGGGAAAGATTGAGGGCAGGAGGAGAAGGGGATGACAGAGGATGAGATGGTTAGATAGCATCACTGAATGGATATGAATCTGAGCAAACACCTGGATATAGTGAGGGACAGGCGAGCCTGGTGTGTTGCAGTCCAGAGGGTCACAAAGAGTCGGACATGACTTTGCAACTGAAAAACAACAACAATGTCCAAGGATACAACTGTACATACTTGTACAGTGTATATAATACTGATGGTTAGAAATTGGGTTCTGGAGCCAGATTACCTGAGTTTAGATCCTTTGGATATAGAGAAAGATACTGATGGGCTCCAAGCCTCCATTTCCCATTATAAATGGGGATGATGCTAAGAATACTTACTTCATAGGGTTGTGTGAACCTTAACAGAGTCATTACATCTCAGGTGCTGAGAACAGTGCCCTTTACACAAAAAGGTGCTCCGTAAATATTACTTCAAAACTGACTGTAAGGCAGGGAGTTGAAAATATCAGTTCAGTTCAGTTCAGTTGCTCAGTCTTGTCCAACTCTTTGCAACCCCATGGGCTATAGCATGTCAAGTGTCCCTGTCCATCACCAACTCCTGGAGTTTACTCAAACTCATGTCCATTGAGTTGGTGGTGCCATCCAACCATCTCATCCTCTGTCGTCCTCTTCTTCTCCCGCCCTCAATCTTTCCTAGCATCAGGGTCTTTTCAAATGAGTCAGCTCTTCGTATTAGGTGGCCAATGTAGTGGAGTTTCAGCTTCAACATCAGTCCTTCCAATGAACATTCAGGACTGATTTCCTTTAGGATGGACTGGTTGGATCTCCTGGCAGTCCAAGGGACTCTCAAGAGTGTTCTCCAACACCACAGTTCAAAAAGCATCAATTCTTTGGTGCTCAGCTTTCTTTATAGTCCAACTGTCACATCCATACATGACTACTGAAAAAACCATAGCCTTGACTAGATGGACCTTTGTTGGCAAAGTAACATCTCTGCTTTTCAATATGCTGTCTAGGTTGGTCATAAATTTCCCTCTAAGGAGCAAGCGTCTTTTAATTTCATGGCTGCAATCACCATCTGCAGTGATTTTGGAGCCCAAGAAAATAAAGTCTCTCACTGTTTCCACTGTTTCTCCATCTATTTGCCATGAAGTGATGGGACCGGATGCCATGATCTTAGTTTTCTGAATGTTGAGCTTTAAGCCAACTTTTTCACTCTCCTCTTTCACTTTCATCAAGATGCTCTTTAGTTCTACTTCACTTTCTGCCATAAGGGTGGTATCATCTGAAAATATAAGTCTTATGAAATGAACTGACTTGTAGTTGGACAGCAAAATGCACGTTGAGAATTTTGAGTCTGAGCATCTCCAGGTGGCCCTGTGTACTAAGACCCTTGAAAGTCCCATCATTCACTCACATCTGCTTCTATATCCATTTAGGACCCTTGTTTGGCTCTCAAAGGTATTTGGGATTTTGATCCTTGCTGTGTATGAGATGAAGTAATGGAAGGAAACTGTCACCCTCAGAAATGGAAACTTTGGACTCTTTGTAAATCTCTTTTAAGGTCTGCAACCTCATGTTGGAGATCTTTAGGTTCTCTTGTCATGCAGTATGGTTTCTCCTGCCAAGAAAAAGGGCTCTGCTAGCCAAGAACTAGGCCCAGCTCTAGCTTTACCTTCCTTACCTCTTTCCACAGATGTCTACTTTTCTCCTGTCCCTCCCAGGGAGGAACCAACTCCCAGAGGTCAGAAGGGGTGCTAGAAAAAGTGAGTGAGATTCGTAAGAGAAACACCACCTAGAATCCCAGGGACTCCTAGAATCCCTGGAGTCACTCTGCAGAGAAAGTCTGTTCTGTGAGGTGTCAAAGCAAGAGTCTTGGAAAACTACACGCAGACCAAAAGGGCAATTTCCCTCCACTGCCAGAAGGGGGCAGTGTAGTGCAGAGCACCGAGAGGATATAACCCTCGGCACCTCCTGGAGCCGAGGGTTCTAGTTCAGACTCTGCTTGGCAGTAGCAGTGATCTGCACAATAAGCTTGGCCCCATTTTCCCTGATGTTCAGCTTTAAGGTTCTGCTGTTCTATTAGGAGACAATGGGATGAACTAGCCAAGAACTCCAAGTTGGCTTATGTAAGTAAGAAACCGGAAATGGGGGAGGGGGAATGGGGGAGGGGTGATAATGGGGTGGTGGTGTGCACAGCTGAGAAGTTTCTTTTGTGGGGGATTCAAAACCTCTCTATGGGGCTTCCCAGTAAAGAATCCACCTGCCAGTGCAGGAGACCCAAGAGACAAGGGTTTGATCCCTCAGTTGGGAAGATCCCCTGGAGAAGGAAGTGGCAACTCACTCCTGTATTCTCACCTGGAAAATTCCATGGGCAGCGGAGCCTGTGTGTCTGCAGTCTATGGGGCCCCAAAGAGTCGGACATGACTGAGCAACTGAGCATGCATGAAAACCTCTCTACTGAATGCAACAGGTGGAAAAAGCCTTAAAACGGCTCTTTTAGGATCACATGCTTAGGTTGGGCGGCCCTGTCAAACCACCCCAAGGAGTCTGGAATGGAGCATCATACCCTGCTCCTGTCCTTGTTGGTGCCAAAGCTTAATCCCCCCAAAAAACATTTACAGTTACAAACAGCACTCACTGGTGGTTTGCCCATCTCTGCATTGTGTAATAGCCAGAGCCTATTTTTTTCTTGATGGAAATTCCTTCCAGAAATAATGGCTGATGTAGAGCCTGCACTGGCCTCAGGGTGCCCCTTGGCAGAGGTTAAAAAGTGAAGTCAGTAGGCAAAACCCTTTCTGGCTCAGCAGCTCCATGCAGTTACCTTGGTTGCTAGGATTTAGAAGCCCCATGAGAGGCCTGGGAGACCCTGATGATTTGGGGCAGGGACTTTTTCCATTGAAGTCATTTGATTGGTGCCCTCAGAAGTCAGAGACAATGAAGTTGTATCTTAAGACAGCACCAAGGGAGAGCTTGTCATTAGAAGCCTGTGTGCATGCTAAGTTGCTACAGTCATGTCTGACTCTTTGTGATCCTATGGATTGTAGCCTGCCAAGCTCCTCTGTTCATGGGATTGTCCTGGCAAGAATACTGGAGTGGGTTGCCATTTCCTTCTCGAGAGGATCTTCTCCAGAGGATCAAACCCAGGTCTCTTATATTTTCTGCATTAGCAGGTGGATTCTTTACTACTAGCTCCACCTGTTATGCATCTCTGCTGCTGCTGCTGCTGCTGCTGCTGCTAAGTCACTTCAGTTGTGTCCAACTCTGTGCAACCCCACAGACGGCAGCCCACCAGGCTCCGCCGTCCCTGGGATTCTCCAGGCAAGAACATTGGAGTGGGTTGCCATTTCCTTCTCCAATGCATGAAAGTGAAAAGTGAAAGTGAAGTCGCTCAGCCGTGTCCGACTCTTCATGACCCCATGGACTGCAGCCCACCAGGCTCCTCCGTCCATGGGATTTTCCAGGCAAGAGTACTGGAGTGGGGTGCCATTGCCTTCTCCGTTATGCATCTCTATTGGTCTCTAATTCTGCCAGACTCACTAAAAAGCCAGCTGCAGAAGTGTAAACTCTGGGCAGGGTGCCTTGTTCAGAAGCCTCTTACCAAGCTTCCCATCTCCCAGCCTGTTCCTACATCCATTGGCTGTGGACCTCTTGCTTCACTTCCTGTTATTACCCTTGCATTTCTTGGAGGAGGCAGGATAGCCTAGGGGCTAGGAGGAACACAGGCTCTGGACCTCAGCTGTCTGGGTGTGTGACTCAGGGCAAGTTCCTTAACTCCTCATTGTCTTGGCTCCTCACCTGTAAAATGGGGGTGATTTTAATAGTACCTGCCTCACAGAGTATGTGTGAGGATGAAAGTACTTAGCACTTACACTATGAGGATGAAAGCACTTAGCACCTATACTACTGGTACTTAGTATAGGTAGGCACTTGGTAAAGATTTATTGAATATATACATTCAGGTCTACATTGCAGAGGCTTGTGGATGCAGAGGAAAAAATCCCGGAAGAAAACGTATTTAAAAATCACTGTCTCTACTTGAGGTGGATAGAGGGACTGGATTTGCCCACCTGTCTGAAACAACTAGATACTAATACACAATAAGCTTACTAAATGTTTGCTGTCATTATTGTTTTCACGCTTCAAATCCCTGCTCACAACAAGTGTGTGAAGCCTGTTATAACTATTAGCCTCATGTTACTGCCAAGGAAATTGAGGCTCAGAGAGGTTCCATGACTTGACCGAGGTCACTTAGCTAGTCAGTCAGGGGAAGAATCAAGAGCTGAACATTCTAGAAGCTGTGTTCTGGACCATGCTATCATGTCTGGGCATGCAGCCACATGTTTGGTTAAATCTGCTTAATGAATGACCCCAGCCACCTGGAATGAGACCGTCTCCATCCTCCCCCTTCTTCTCTTTTATCTTCAGCCTCTTCCTCCTTGGGTCCGCCCAGGCAAGTCTTGAACACGTTCCTGTCTCTCCTATTCAGAAAGAAAAGAACAGAAAAGAAAACCTCCGGTGCTTATCCTGCCTCTTGCCTTCACCCACAGGCCACCTTCTCGGAGTCACCTGCGCTTGTCTCCTTACCTTCTCTCAGTCCAGTGATCTGAATTCCCCTCTGTGTGGTCACACGGTTCCTGTGGAAGTCACCAGTGGTTTCCGAGATCTTCCTGTTCTCATTTCCCTTGATCTGTGTTCACTAGAAGTGCCTGCTCCCTTCCTTGCTGTCCACGTTACCTCACACTTCTGGTTTTCTTCTCACTTTCTTGGCCACCCCTTCCTGGGATATGTGCCATCTTAATCAGACCTAAGGGCTTGATCATGGGCAATCCTCTCTCCTTGCTCTATCTTCTCTTCCTGGGTGATGACCTCTGTTCCTGGGCTTAACATACCACCTCCATAGGCTGAGGACACGAGAGTTTCATCTCCAGCCTTGAACTCTCTCCTGAGTTCTGAGCCAGCTCTGGGTAAGGGCACGCTTGGTGTTTTAAGACCTCGCAGCAGACTGTCTTTGGAACCCAGTTTCTATTTGGGGAGATGAGACAAGCTGTTCTCTCTTCTGGTTCTCAGCCATTCACAAACTCTCAGCCCAGAGCTTGGAATCTTTGAGGTGCAGAGATCATCAGAGGTCATTTACACTTTTGCTGAAGAAACTGATCATCCAGGGTTGAGATAGCAAGCATCCAGGGGTGACAGTGCCCCTGGCAGCATCCGTGATGTGCCATTTTTACATGAACTTTGCTTCCCTCTTGTCTGAATGTTTCCAGTGACTGGGTCTCTAGCCTTTCAGATGCACCAGTGAGCCAACTGTCTCTCCAACCCAGGGAAGAGATTGCAGCCAAGATCCATGAAAGGTTCAAGCTTACTGAATTCGTTGTGCCCCAAACGATCTACTCCTTTGAAACTCTCTCCTCCTCCAGTGAGCCGTAACAGAGTAAAGGTTTCTTCAGCTCCCTGGTTTCTCATGTCAGAAACATGAATCTTATACTTCCCGTCTTCCCCACTCTCTCATCCAGTCACCAGATCTCCCTGATACGTCTTTCTAAACATTTCTCGAGAACGTTTCCTGCTCCCCACTGCCACGACTAAGGTCCAAATCTGAAAAATAGTGCATATATCCCAGTATTTGTGGTTTATCTCTCTTCCCTTCTTCCCATCCTTCCTTACTTCCATGATGGTTTCTCTTTCCCACTCGTTGTCCTTCTCCACCCACTTCCACCAGCACACCCTCTCTTCTCCTCATACAAGACTCTCTTTTTTCTTTATCATCACTATTTCTCAGTCTGTAGTGTTTAAGCACATGGTCTTAAGAAGTGCCTGGCTGGGGCTTCCTGGTAGTCCAGTGGTTAAGAATACACCATGCAATGCACTAGTTCGATCCTTGGTCCAGGAAGATCCTACATGGCACAGGGCAACTAAGCCCATGCGCCACAACTACTGAGCCTGGGAGCCCCAACTAATGAAGACACATGCCCTAGAGCCCGTGCTCCGCAACAAGAGAAACCTCTGCAGTGAGAAGCCTGCACACTGCCATTGGAGAGTAGACCCCCTCGCTGCACCACAACAAGAGCAAAAGTCCACGAAGCAATGAAGACCCAGCACAGCTGCAAAAGGAAAATTTTCTTTTAAAAAGTGCCTGGCTGACTCGAGGGCTCCCTTGTGAGACTGTTTCCTATTAAGGCCAGGACGCCCCCAGCCCAGCCCCAGCCCCCAGCTCTCATTTCTGTCCTGCCCACCTACTCTGCCCGGTCCCTCTCTCTCCATCAGCCTCAGCTCTGGCTAAGTGCAAGGAGGGCTCCCTTTAGCAGGTGTGCCCCTGGTGACCCGCCTGGCTGCTAAAAACACGGCTCTTACTGCCAGGCGAGAGCTCTCCGTGTGGCAGAATGTTTATGGAACTTATCCTCAGAAAGATCTGATCTGGCACCTGGCAGTTTTAAACCACCAGGAGGGATCCCAAAAACCAACTTTTTTTTTTTTCACTTTCTCCAAGGAGCATTCTCAAAAGCAAAGGCAAATGACATTGCTTATGGAGAAAAAAGAAAACCACACGAAACCACCACCAACACTGGGTAATTATAGAGGGTGAGCGAGACTCTGTCAGCGATGGTGAAAGAAGGCTGGTTTTTTTTTTTTTTTTTTTTCCTTTAGTACTTTTCACGTTGGAGGCAAAAGAGCCACGCTCTGCTACATTCCTGTGGACGGTCCCATCTTTTACCAGGATGGATCTGGTCAGGGCAAAATCTTTTGGTTCTGAGTAAGGGTGGAACGCATAATACGTGTTTTTTGGGAAGATCATAAATTCCTTGGCCCTGTCTGGGCTCTGGGGCTCTGGGGAGTGGTGATTCTGAAGCTCCTGGTTCAGTTTCTGTACCATCTGGCTCTGGTCTGATGGAGGTTCAGTGACCCTTGGCTTCTGGGTAATAAAGGCTCAGTGTTTATACTTCTCCCCTCTGCGAGAGCTTCAGCTACCTGCTGACCTGCCAGGTCACGTATCTTAGATGTTAGCAGTGGAGAGTTAGGGATGGGAAAGCAGGCAGGCAGGGACACTTTTAGAGAACATGCACAGAGGGGCTTTATATTGCTTCCCCACAGCTGCTCTAATGAATGATGGCAAACGTAGTGCCTGAAAACAATACCGGTGTCTTCTTTCAAGGCGCTGGAAATTGGAGTGTGAAATTGGTTTCCCTGGGTTGCAATCAAGGTATCAGCAGGACTGTGTCCCTTCTGGAGGAGCCTCTGTTTCCTCGCCATTTCCAGCTCATAGAAGCTCCTGGCCCTGCAATCTGTCTTCAAAGCCAACAATGTAGCATCTTCGAATGTATGTAGCATCATTCTGACACCCTGCTTCATCACAGCCTCTCTGACTCTTTTAAGGACCCCTGTAATTACATTGGATTCACTGAGATGATCCAGTAAACTCCCCATCTCAAGATCTTGAACCTGATCACCTCTGCAAAGTCCTTTTTGCCACACTGGGTAGCACATTCATAGGCCTCAGGGATCAAGATGTGGGGATCTTTGGGGGGACCATTATTCTGTCACAGGCCTCTCAGAAAGGCAGTTGCCTTAAGTCATGTGGAGAGACCCAGAGGACAGAGGGGACTCGCTTTGAGTCAGAGAACCTGTCATTGACTGAGATGTGACTCAAATCCTAGTTAGGACTCCGGTCTTACCACAGTATTCTGATTTTAAGAGTGAACTTTTGAGGGTAGATGGGGAATCCTTGCCATGCAGATCTTAGCCTTCTTAAAGAGGAAGCAATGAGACAGTTCAGATGGCGTTGGAAGGATTGGTTAAAAAATTATATGTTGGGTATCACTTTGTGCAACGATTATGGTAAATGATGAAAGGCCCAGCTTCACAAAATCATTTGCAAAGCCCCATGCAGTAGGGATAACTATTAGCTCCACACTACAGTGAAGAAGACCGAGGCGTGGGGGACTTTAAATATATTCAAGAAAGCAGTGAAGCTAGGATGCACTATCAGGTCTGCTGACTTCAAAACCCATGTTCTTAGGACTCCCCTTGGGTGGTCTAGTAGCTAAGACTCCATTCTCCCAACGCAAGGGGCTAGGGTTTGATCCCTGGGCAGGGAGCTAGATACCACACGTCACAACAAAGGATCCCACTTGCCACAATTAAGACCAGGAACAGCTAAATAAATAAATATTGAAAAAAAAGTTCAAAAATGGTCCTCCTGTACTCGCTGCCTTTCCTCCGTCTTCTGCTTGGCATTTATCACCTATACATATTGTGCTACTGTACTGGTCTCTCCCACTGGAATGTAAGCTTCCTAAAGAGAGGGGGCATTTTCAGTTTCTTTTTTTGGTTCAGGATTTCACTGCTGTGTGATCAGCTTCTGGCATTCAGTAGGCATGCATGCACGCGTATTAAATAAATGAATATGTGGAGCTGGATGTTATATTCAAAATATGTCATTATTAGAAAGTAAAGGCGTGGTCCACTTGGGATGGATGTTTGTTATAAATTATCAGTACAGTCTCATGGGGGCATTTGGCCGAATATCAGCCTTGACTGGGATGCTAAATGCAGCATCTGAGAATGTTACACTGAGAATCATATGCTTTAGCAGTGTATCAGGCACGTGCTGTGAACAGGCACTGCAAGGGCTAACGTCTTGTCCCTGTAATTAGCTGAAGGAAGGGGAACTCACACCTGCCGAGTGTTTCATCTGGTGCCAGTCCTGGGCTGGGCCTATTATTCTGTTTAACTTTATGGTCTCTGTTGTTTTATTTCAATATAATCCCGAATTGCACACCCCAACATTCCTTTTCCTCTGGGCCTCCTCTTTCCTCTCTCTGCGCCCCCTTAGCAGTGCACCTGGCAGGTAAGAAGGTGCTCCTGGGGCCCCCATGGTTGATTAAAACCCACTTAGGAGAAGTGGGCTGTTACATGGGTCTGGCTGAGAGCAGTGCCTCTGGCAAAACCAGAAGAGGCAACACCAAGAGGGCTGAATGGGCCCCCTTTTCTCTCTGTCTTCACACCTCATCCTTCCCTGTCACACGTGACACCTAGAAGGTTTGGTGCTGAAGCTGCCTGGCTGATCCACAGGTTCATACATACTGGCCTAGGGTGCTTATTCTTTCAACTCACTATTATTATTGATTTATTGAAGTAGTGGCTTGAGAATGCTGTCTGTCCCTTGTGAACATTGGCTTGCTTCAAGGCCAGGCCTCTGAGTCTGGCTTGGAAAGGAACTTGAGCATGAACTTCATAGACTATGTGCTCAGTTCTTCCTGGACCTGCTCACAAGACTCCCCAGTGTATGAAGGGGTAAGTCCAAGAACTTGGTGGGGCTTGGGTTTTGTTTTAGAAAAGACCCTGATGCTGGGGAGATTGAGGGCAGGAGGAGAAGGGGATGACAGAGAACGAGATGGTTGGATGGCATCACCGACTCAATGGACATGAGTTTGAGCAAGCTCCGGGAGTTGGTGATGGACAGGGAGGCCTGGTGTGCTGCAGTCCATGGGGTCACAAAGAGTCAGACACGACTGAGAGACTGAACAACAACAAGGCTTTTAAAAATCACTGTTGAATTCCCTGTTGGTTCAGTGGTCAGGGCTTGGCGCTTTCACTGCATGTGTGTTAGTCACTCAGTCATGTCTGACTCTTTACAACCCCATGGACTGTAGCCCACAAGGCTCATCTGTGCATGGAATTCTCTAGACAGAATACTGGAGTGGGTAGCCATTCCCTTGTCCAGGGGATCTTCCCGACCCAGGGATCAAACCAGGGTCTCCTGAATTGCAGGCAGATTCTTTACTGTCTGAGCCATAAGGGCCCAGATTTAAGGCTCTGGTCAAGGAACTAAGGCTCTGCAAACTGTGCAGCGTTGTCAGAAAAAAAAAGAAGGTGCTGGAGGTGATGGCCGTAGAAAAGAATAGAGGCTTCAAAATCAAAAGCTGTGGCAGCTCTTATCTGGGGGGTGGATTTTATTTCTGTGTTCCTACCCCGCCATCACAGGGCATCACAGCTAAAAATGAAATTATTTAGTCCATCAAATCAACACATGGCATCTTCCATTTGTCCAGGCACCAGACCTGGAACTGGGTATAGCAGTGCACAAATAGAGATGATGTATTTTTCCTGTCATTCACTTAATGATTATTTACTCAGTGTACACTGAGGGCCAGACCCTGGGCTGGGTGCAAGGAAAGCAGAGATTGATTAATACACAATCTTTACCTTGTAACCTAGTGGTTAAGAACATGAGCTGGGGGCTTCAAATCCCAGACCTGTCTCCTTGTAGCTAGTTGACCTTGGGCACATTGATTCAAATTGGTATTTTAGTTTCCATGTCTGTACAATAGGAATAATAATAGTCCCCATCATATAGGGTTGCTGTTATTAAATGACCTAAATGTTAGGGCTTTGGAATAGTATCCAGTAAGTGTTCAGTAAATACCTATTATTAATAATAATTCTGTTGTTAATCTAACCAGGGAGACAGATAGGCCAATCTCACAATGTGAGACAGTCTATAATGAAGGGTTATGGAAACATGGTGGTGATGGTGTAGTCGCTAAGTCATGTTTGACTCTTTTGAGACCCCATGGATTGTAGCCAGCCAGTCTTCTCTGTCCAGAGGATTCTCCAGGCAAGAATACTAGAGTGAGTTGCCGTTTCCTTTTCCAGGGGATCTTTCTGACCCAGGGATTGAACCAGTACCTCCTGCCTTGTAGGTGGATTCTTTACCACTGAGCCTCCAGGGAAGACTTATGGAAATATAGAGAACAATAAATTCTGATGGATCAAGAAAGTTTCATGTGAAAGGGGATTTTCAGGGGCAGGAGTCAGGGTAGGAGGGACAGAGGAAGAACCCTCAGCAAAGGGAACAATGTGAGCAAAGACACAAATGTTTGGGAACTCAGGATGTGTCTAAGAAGACCAAGATTTGGAATCATAGGAGGCGAGGCTGGGCCAATTTTGTGGAAATAACGTGCATGCTGGAGCCAGGCAGACCTGAGTTCGAATCCTGATTCTGCCACTTCCTGCCTGGATGCTTTCTGTTAAGTAATTGAAACTTTTAGGGCCCCTGCAAAAGGGTAATGCTTTTGCCTATGTCATACAGCCCATGAGAGAAAAAAGGTGTCACTGAATTGCCCCAAAGAATCCCTGTCTATTCTTTCCCCCTTGTATTTTGTGAAACTACAGACCAGTTTAGAGTTCTCCTCCATGATTTCCAAATAACTGCCCCCAGAACAAGCCTGTGTTCACAGCTTCCTTGCAGCCAAGCAGAGATGTTGGCTGCATTCTACTTTTCTTTCTGGCTCTTGTTGGATTGTCTGTTTCTGTTTGCGCTGCTGTATTAAATGCCACTGGGGACTCTTTTTTAAAAAAATTATTAATTTATTTGGCTGCCTGAGGTCTTAGTTGTGGCGTGCGGGGTTTTCTATTGCAGCACTCGGACTCCAGTTGTGTCACATGGGCTCAGGAGTTGCAGCATCTGTGCTTAGTTCCCCAACAAGGGATCGAACCCTCATTCCCTGCATTGCAAGCCAGATTTTTAACCACTGGACCACCAGGCAAGTCCCCACTGTGGACTTTCAGTCTTGCAGTTATGTCAGTAAACAGCTCCTTTGTGTAGATGCTAAGTTGCTTCAATCGTGTCTGACTCTTTGCAACCCTGTGGACTGTAGCCCGCCAGTCTCCTCTGTCCATGGGATTCTTCAGGCAAGGATACTGAAGTGGATTGCCACGCCCTCCTCCAAGGGATCTTCCCAACCCAGAGATCAAACCTGCATCTCTTACGTCTTCTGCACTGGCATGTGGGCTCTTTACCACTAGCGCCACATAGCCCCCTTGTTTCCGGGGCTCAGGCATGAGTCAGAGACAGTGCGGGGATAGGACCTCATGCTCAGAATCAACCTTCACCCCCGCATAACACTGGCCTGTTGCCCTGGACCCTCTCTGCTGTGCTTTCACTGTCTTCCATTATTCTTAAGCTGTGTGTGTGTGTATGTCTGTGAATGCATACATTCACATGCACCCACTCCCCAACCCATTTGGGTGGTTTGGAAAAAGCCCATAAATCCCTTTTCAGTATCAAAGCTAAAGTATTAGATGCAGCTAATGTTATTGTGGTTAGCTGCTTACGCTCTAAATGAAAAATATATTTCAGTTCTAGGTTAGTAAAAATAAAGATGCATTTTTTTTTTCCTTCTCCAAATTTTTGTACTCCCTGACTTCTATTTAGGCACTTTGGGATATGTGGTCCCCAGATGTCCCAGATATATCTTATGCTGCATGATAAGCTAGCTCAAAACTTAGTGGCTTAAAGCAACACTTTTATTCTGCTGTTCCACGTGGTGTGAACTAGAATCATGGCATTTGCCTGCTGACTGTTCTGATCAGGAGGCTCCAAGAACCTAAGAAGTTCTCGTCCTCTTCGATGGTTAGACCAAAAATTGGCATGGTGTCACTTTCACTGTATTCTATTTGTCAAAACAGTCACAGGCCAACTCAGATTTAGGGGAGGTGAAATAGGATCCGCCTCTTGATGGGTGAAGTGTCAAAGAATTTATGGTCATCTTTCACCTGTCACACCAGGTTAAAAATCTTTGATCCCTAAAGTGGCCTATTTCCTAGGGTGCTCCCTGGTCCCTCATGCAAATCAATTTCTGGCAGGCTAGTCCCATCAATCTGCTGAGTAAGACACACATGTCAACACAGTAGGTTGAATATGACTTATATGCCTTGGCTGCAACTCCCTCAGGTTCCTCAGATCAGATCAGTCACTCAGTCCTGTCTGACTCTTTGTGACCCCATGAATCACAGCACGCGAGGCCTCCCTGTCCATCACCATCTCCCGGAGTTCAGAGACTCACGTCCATCGAGTCAGTGATGCCATCCAGCCATCTCATCCTCTGTCGTCCCCTTCTCCTCTTGCCCCAATCCCTCCCAGCATCAGAGTCTTTTCCAATGAGTCAACTCTTCGCATGAGGTGGCCAAAGTACTGGAGTTTCAGCTTTAGCATCAGTCCTTCCAAAGAAATCCCAGGGCTGATCTCCTTCAGAATGGACTGGTTGGATCTCCTTGCAGTCCAAGGGACTCTCAAGAGTCTTCTCCAACACCACAGTTCAAAAGCATCAATTCTTTGGTGCTCAGCCTTCTTCACAGTCCAACTCTCACATCCATACATGACCACAGGAAAAACCATAGCCTTGACTACATGGACATTTGTTGGCAAAGTAATGTCTCTGCTTTTGAATATGCTATCTAGGTTGGTCATAACTTTCCTTCCAAGAAGGAAACGTCTTTTAATTTCATGGCTGCAGTCACCATCTGTAGTGATTTTGGAGCCCAGAAAAATAAAGTCTGACACTGTTTCCACTGTTTCCCCATCTATTTGCCATGAAGTGATGGGACCGAATGCCATGATCTTTGTTTTCTGAATGTTGAGCTTTAAGCCAACTTTTTCACTCTCCATTTTCACTTTCATCAAGAGGCTTTTGAGTTCCTCTTCACTTTCTGCCATAAGGGTGGTATCATCTGCATATCTGAGGTTATTGATATTTCTCCTGGCAATCTTGATTCCAGCGTTTCTCATGATGTACTCTGCATGTAAGTTAAATAAACAGGGTGACAATATACAGCCTTGATGTACTCCTTTTCCTATTTGGAACCAGTCTGTTGTTCCATGTCCAGTTCTAACTGTTGCTTCCTGACCTGCATACAAATTTCTCAAGAGGCAGATCAGGTGGTCTGGTATTCCCATCTCTTTCAGAATTTTCCACAGTTTATTGGGATCCACAGTCAAAGGCTTTGGCATAGTCAATAAAGCAGAAATAGATGCTTTTCTGGAACTCTCTTGCTTTTTCCATGATCCAGCGGATATTGGCAATTTGATCTCTGGTTCCTCTGCCTTTTCTAAATTCAGCTTGAACATCAGGAAGTTCACTGTTTACGTATTGTTGAAGCCTGGCTTGGAGAATTTTAAGCATTACTTTACTAGCGTGTGAGATGAGTGCAATTGTGCGGTAGTTTGAGCATTCTTTGGCATTGCCTTTCTTTGGGATTGGAATGAAAACTGACCTTTTCAAGTCCTGTGGCCACTGCTGAATTTTCCAAATTTGCTTGCATATTGGGTGTAGCACTTTCACAGCATCATCTTTCAGGATTTGAAATAGCTCCACTGGAATTCCATCACCTCCACTAGCTTTGTTCATAGTGATGCTTTCTAAGGCCCACTTGACTTCACATTCCAGGATGTCTGGCTCCAGGTGAGTGATCACACCATCATGATTATCTGGGTCGTGAAGATCTTTTTTGTACAGTTCTTCTGTGTATTCTTGCCATCTCTTCTTAATATCTTCTGCTTCTGTTAGGTCCATACCATTTCTGTCCTTTATCGAGCCCATCTTTGCATGAAATGTTCCTTTGGTATCTCTGATTTTCTTGAAGAGATCCCTAGTCTTTCCCATTCTGTTGTTTTCCTCTATTTCTTTGCATTGATCTCTGAAGAAGGCTTTCTTATCTCTTCTTGCTATTCTTTGGAACTCTGCATTCAGATGTTTATATCTTTCCTTTTCTCCTTTGCTTTTTGCTTCTCTTCTTTTCACAGCTATTTGTAAGGCCTCCCCAGACAGCCATTTTGCTTTTTTGCATTTCTTTTCCATGCGGATGGTCTTGATCCCTGTCTCCTGTACAATGTCACAAACCTCATCCCATAGTTCATCAGGCCCTCTATCTATCAGATCTAGGCCCTTAAATCTATTTCTCACTTCCACTGTATAACCATAAGGGATTTGATTTAGGTCATACCTGAATGGTCTAGTGGTTTTCCCTACTTTCTTCAATTTCAGTCTGAATTTGGCAATAACGAGTTCATGGTCTGAGCCACAGTCAGCTCCTGGTCTTGTTTTTGCTGACTGTATAGAGCTTCTCCATCTTTGGCTGCAAAGAATATAATCAATCTGATTTCGGTGTTGACCATCTGGTGATGTCCATGTACAGAGTCTTCTCTTGTGTTGTTGGAAGAGGGTGTTTGTTATGACCAGTGCATTTTCTTGGCAAAACTCTATTAGCCTTTGTCCTGCTTCATTCCGTATTCCAAGGCCAAATTTGCCTGTTACTGCAGGTGTTTCTTGACTTCCTACTTTTGCATTCCAGTCCCCTATAATGAAAAGGACATCTTTTTTGGGTGTTAGTTCTAAAAGGTCTTATAGGTCTTCATAGAACCGTTCAACTTCTGCTTCTTCAGCGTTACTGGTTGGGGCATAGACTTGGATTACTGTGATATTGAATGGTTTGCCTTGGAAACGAACAGAGATCATTCTGTTGTTTTTGAGATTGCATCCAAGTACTGCATTTCGGACTCTTTTGTTGACCATGATGGCCACTCCATTTCTTCTGAGGAATTCCTGCCTGCAGTAGTACATATAATGGTCATCTGAGTTAAATTCACCCATTCAGTCCATTTCAGTTCGCTGATTCCTAGAATGTCGACACTCTTGCCATCTCTTGTTTGACCACTTCCAATTTGCCTTGATTCATGGACCTGACATTCCAGGTTCCTATGCAATATTGCTCTTTACAGCATCAGACCTTGCTTCTATCCCCAGTCACATCCACCACAGCTGGGTATTGTTTTTGCTTTGGCTCCATCCCTTCATTCTTTCTGGAGTTATTTCTCCACTGATCTCCAGTAGCATATTGGACACCTACTGACCTGGGGAGTTTCTCTTTCAGTATCCTATCATTTTGCCTTTTCATACTGTTCATGGGGTTCTCAAGGCAAGAATACTGAAGTGGTTTGCCATTCCCTTCTCCAGCGGACCACATTCTGTCAGATCTCTCCACCATGACCCGCCCGTCTTGGGTTGCCCCACGGGCATGGCTTAGTTTCACTGAGTTAGACAAGGCTGTGGTCCTCATGTGATTAGATTGACTAGTTTTCTGTGAGTATGGTTTCAGCGTGTTTGCCCTCTGATGTCCTCTTCAACACCTACCGTCTTACTTGGGTTTCTCTTACCTTGGGCATGGGGTATCTCTTCACGGCTTCTCCAGCAAAGCGCAGCCATTGCTCCTTACCTTGGACAAGGGGTATTTCCTCACTGCCGCCCTTCCTGACCTTCAATGTGGGATAGCTCCTCTAGGCCCTCCTGTGCCCTCACGTTCCTGCTGCTGCTGCTAAGTCGCTTCAGTCGTGTCCGACTCTGTGCGACCCCATAGACGGCAGCCCATCAGGCTCCCCCATCCCTGGGATTCTCCAGGCAAGAACACTGGAGTGGGTTGCCATTTCCTTCTCCAATGCATGAAAGTGAAAAGTGGAAGTGAAGTCGCTCAGTCGTATCCAACTCCCAGCGACCCCATGGACTACAGCCCACCAGGCTCCTCCGTCCATGGGATTTTCTAGGCAAGAGTACTGGAGTGGGGTGCCATTGCCTTCTCCGCCTCACGTTCCTAGGACTGTGCAAAGATCGGATGTGATAATACATGTCAAGTCCTTTGTATAGTAACTCATGGTCAGATAATGTCAACTCCATTTCCATTCCCGCTCTTTTTTAAAAAAGACTATTTTATTTTTGGTTTCACTGGGACTTCATTGCTGCTCATGGGCGTTCTCTAGCTGTGGTGAGTGGGGGCTACTCTTTGTTGCAGTGCACAGGCTTCTCCTTGGAGTGGTTTCTCTTGTTGTGGAGCACAAACCCTAGAGCAAGGGCTTCAGCAGTTGTGGTACATGGGCTTAGTTGCCCCATGGCATGCGGGATCTTCCTGGACCAGGGGTTGAACCCGTGTCCCCTGCATGGGCATGCAGAGTCTTATCCACTGTACCACCAGAGAAGTCCTCCATTCCCTTTCTGTTTTCACAGAATAATAGCGAACATTCTTAGAATTCAGAAGGAAGAGATCATTTCATGTGGGCATCAGGAAAACTTCTGCAAGTCTTAACAATAATAACTAATATTTATTTGGTGCCTTCTTTGTGTCAGATCCTGTGCTAAATGCCTTACTGGCTCATTTCATTTTGTTGAATCTTCTCTGAGTCTCTGAAGCAAGTATTCTTGTTTCCTCATTTTTCAGATGAGGAAACTGGCATTCAGAGACATTAAATAACTTGTCCAAGATCACACAGTATCTTGGACTTATCTCTAATCAGTGATCGAGATAAGATTTGAAGGCAGGCTCATGCTTTTAGCCATCATAATATATTAGTTATCTATTGCTATGTCACAAATTACCGCAAAATGTATCAGCTTAAAACAACAATGAACATTTATTATCTCACACAGTTTCTGTAAGTAAGGAACTCAAGAGTTATTCATCTTGGGTGCTAAAGGTCCCTCGTGAGGTTAAAAATCAAAGTGTCAGCTGGGGCTGCAGTTGTCTGAAGGCTTACTTGAAGCTGGAGGAGCCAGTTCTCAGATGGCTGTGCACATGGTTGGGAAGTCAACCCTGGCTCTTGGCAGGAGGCCTCAGCTCCTCGCTAGGTGGATCTCTCCAGAAGGCTGGCTGAGCATTCTCTCAACATGGCAGCTGACTTTCTCCTGAGGAGATGTTCAAAGAGAGATCAAGGCAGAAATTGCAGTTGAAAAAATAAATGACCTAGCCTCAAGTCACACACCATTTCCACAATATTCTTTTGGTAACATAGGTCAGTCCTAGTCAGTGTGAATGAAAACTGCACAAAGGTGTGAATAACAGAAGATGGAGGTCACTGGGGACTATCCTGGAGGCTGGCTACTACAATGTGCTCTTCAACATACAGGAAGTACTTGATAAGGTATTTCACATCTTTGGAATGGTATTGATGAAATGTTAGGTTTTTGAGTTGGACCTGGAAGGCTGGACAGTATATTAATAGTTAGAAAAGATAGAAAGTAGGAGCTAATCATTTCTCTTTGCCTCTTCACTCCTAATTGTCATCATTGTTGTTGACTGACATGGTCATTGTCATCATCCTTATGACCATGATCTACACTACCTTCATAAGTATTTACAATTTATGATTTTAAAGATACGGACAGAAGTCTACACATGTATAAAGCTATATATATATACTGTATAATGCAAAGCAGCAGTTATTTTGATGGAGTGAGAAGGGTGAATCCTGAGCTATAGCAAAGACCTGCTTGTTTGCTCCCTGGAAAGCCTGTCTCTCTTGAAGCCTAGAAGAGGAGGGACTTGGTACCTTAGCTGAGGGCTGTGAGGGAAAAATCTTAGTAAACTAAAGTGGGCTGGCTCCAAATGCCCTTGCTGTATGTTGTCTTGGCACCCTGAGTCTGTAATTTCTCATATAACAGGATGTTAAATTTGACTTTTTGGTGTTTTGGGAAAGTCCCTAAGGTTGAGACCATCTGTGTAGTACATGCTAAGGGATTGTGAAATCAGTTTTTATTAAAAAAGATTCTTAGTACATCACCCACATGAGTTAAGACACTTGGAGGACAAACAATGAGGTGGTAGTGGGGATGAATCTGGAGAGACTGGATAATGAGTAGTCAGAGTGGGGAAAAGGAGGGTGAATGGTTCTCTCTCCTTCCTCCACACCAAATGAGGAGAATCACTTCAGAGAATCACTTGGAAAAATCCCTGGCATTGAAGGGACTTAGTGCACAACTATGCTGGGAGGTCTGACTTTCTCCTCTGACTTTCTACCTTGATGAGAAAGAGGTATAAGGACCGTACTGGTATAAACAGTTCTCCCAATGGCAGTGGGAGCCTGGGTATAGTCCTGAGAAGGAGGAGCCAGACTTGAGTCATGCTGAGAGGGTCTCTAGCCAAGAGATCCCTTGTGACTCCAATAGAGAGTCCAGGTGACTGGAAGTGAGGGATTGAGAGGTCAGCTGGGGAAGGCATGGCCCATATCAGGGAGTTAGAGGAGGCCAGGAGGAAAAACAAGGGTTTACACATATGCATTAATGAGGACATTTGACCAAGACAGATGACCCTGGCTCCTTAAGATCTTCTCATCTTCCTTACCTCTCTCACCCCTCCTTCCTGCCAAAAAAAGCAGTGGGTGGAAGAGAAGGGCATGCATGTGTCCATGCTCAGTTGCTCAGTCGTGTCTAACTCTTTGTGACCCCATGAACCGTAGCCCACTGGGCTCCTCTGTCCATGGGATTTCCCAGGCGAGAATACTGGAGTAGATTGCCATTTCCTCCCCCAGGGGATCTTTCCCACCCAGGTATCGAACCCAAGTCTCTTGCATCTCCTACATTGGCAGGTGGATTCTTTTATCACTGTGCTACCTGGGAAGCCCAAGAACCCAGCAAAGGAGCTCAGACATTCCCTTTCCCTGCTGAATCTTCCCAGCCTGAGTTGGTCCCAAGATGAGGCTCGGGGAGAACTCTTTAACTGGATGAAAGATTGGAAATTTGCCATTAGACTAAATGGGACTTTATAAATTACCTGAAATGTGAAGTTATTCTTTAATACCTAAGAGTGGCCAGAATAAATACAGGATCAATTGACGGCACCTAAGATTTCCAAGGAATCGGAAGATGGAGTAGGTTTGTGGGGGCAGTGATGAGAAAACTGAATTGCTTTTGACTGATTTCAGTTCATTCAGGAAGCTGGTTATATTTCGAAAGATGGTTCTTTTCGGCTGCATTTTCAGCTCTAGGGGGGTAAGAGTGCATGTTAATCTTATCACTAGGGAATTCCTAGCAGCAAGGATTGTGTGTAGCTCACTGCAAGTATTCAGCAAAATTTTGTGTAGTTGTTCTGAGTTGAGTTGAAGGGTTTGGACTAGAGATGGGTGAATGTGATGCATATCTGTTGATTCAGTGGGAGAGAAAGATCCCTCATTTAGGATGCTGTGAGGAATGTATGATGTGATTGCAGGAGCGCCATATTGCAAGCCCTGGTTTCTAGGCTTGGCTCTGCTGCCAACAGGCTGATTACCTTGGGCATGATACTAGAACTCTCTGGGCTTCAGTTTTCTGGTCTGGAAAGTGAAGAGGTTAGTTGGATTGGCAAGTGGATTCCAAACAAGGCTGTATATGAGAATCAATTGGGGGTCCTCTGTAAACACAGATTCCTGGACCCACTCCTGTCCCTTTTCCAATTGAGGTTGGTGGTATCTAGAACAGGGTCCCTAGATAATTCTGATGTACCAGGCAGCTTAGGAACCCACTGGCCAAGATGACTGCTAAAGTCTGTTCATGAGTCTAAATTGCTTTCTTTATCTGAAAAATGGGAATATTCTTAGTATTTGCCCCATAAGGTTGGTGTGAGGATTAAATGAAATAACACATGGGAGGAGTTGAGAGCAGCTTCTGGCACATGTGACCTACTCAGTAAATAATATCTCATGAACTATAAAAATAGAGTTTTGCCAGCAGAGTAGAACTGTCAACTTTAAAATTGGTTTTAAACCTATAAGTACAATGCCAAATCTTTTCTTGTTTTCCTTTTATTTTCTTACACATTTCCAGCCTGGGCCATGCCCTTTCTCTCTCATATGTTTGTCATTATTTTCTCTTTAAAATGTTTTCTTATCCCATCCACCCACAACCCACGCTTGTAGTTGTGTTTCTTCTCACACTGAAATTATGGACATTGCTCACTCATTTTCCAGTTCTCAGGGCAAGCTTCCACCAGTACCTCCACCCTGGTGTCCCTGAAATGTGATGTCTTAGAAAGTCCCTGGCATGCAAGGCAAGTTTTCTGTAAGTTGCAGAGTGAGTCGAACAAGAATGGAGGACAGTGGGTAACTCCATGTTCAAATTCATGGTCAAATCCTGATGGATGGAGGGGCTGCTGTTGTCCTGGTGAATGTTGATCTTGGTCAGGCTTGCCTTCCTGGCTGGTTTTTATTGCATCCTGATTTGGCTCAAGCCAAACATTTTGTGCTGGGCCAGCAGTTGTGAAATCCACAGCATATCCAGTGGTATTGTGTGTCTATTTTTAGACGTCATGTCCTCAGGGCCACAGAGAATGGGGGTTCTGTGGTATTTTGCTGCTTCTCTTGGGCCTTGCTGTCAGGGAGCTGACCTAATTTTTCACTTACCATCAGTAATTGACTGCAGAACCATCTTTGTGTTTCTCCAGAACCATCTCAGACTTTCTTCCTGCACCCTCCCATGATGGAGCTGCCTGGTTTCCTGGATGGAAATTAATTCTGGCCTAAGGCACTGCTCCCATACAGTTTTCTATAGCTGCAGAGGATAATCCCAAACTCAGTATAACCTAAGTCCTTGCAAGTCCCTGATTTTGATGAGCTGTTAAGGAAGGGGATGATTAGAATCGGAGAGAGTGGGGTTGGGTAGACCTATTCCAAGGTTTGTCAAACCCAGTGCAAGGCAAGTGGTGGAGAAGGTGGTTCTCACCCACCCTCTCTGTTATCACCCTTTGACAGATGACACCCAATCAAGCTGTTAGTTGCTGGGGAATTTGTCTGCATTTGCTAGTAGCTTATAGACTGCTGTGGCTCAGGCATTTAGTGGGATCTCAGACACTATCTGTTGAGGGAATTTGGAATACATTACATGAGGAGTGGGTCTCATCTATCATTTATTTCCAATTTCACACAGGATTTAGGAGACGGTAGGGACTTTATCCTATCTGTGAATGAATACCAGCATCTATGG
This sequence comes from Bos indicus x Bos taurus, assembly GCF_003369695.1. Classification (NCBI taxonomy): domain Eukaryota; kingdom Metazoa; phylum Chordata; class Mammalia; order Artiodactyla; family Bovidae; genus Bos; species Bos indicus x Bos taurus. The sequence goes on from NC_040080.1 coordinate 50,641,898, forward strand.
CTTTGGAGTGGGCCAGATGTGTTTTTGAAAGCTAGCTCCATAGCTTTGTGGCCAAAATTGATCTGTTTTCTTTCTGAGCCTCACTTCCTCATCTGCATAATGGAGATAATAGTATTCATCACACAAAGCTTATATTGAGGGTTGGATGAGCTAGGGTATCAGTTGATGAAAAAATTCAGTCAAGAGAGACCCTCAGAACTGATGGTGACTCTGGGGGGAATTAAAGTAGAGACATCAGAGCTGGAGGTGAGATGGTAGGAAGAGCCAAAGATATGGTGAAGGCCAGTGAAGAGTATAGAATGTAGCCATTTCCCTCAGCTGGTAATCATTACTGTTTGCCTAGTCCACCCTCTCTTTTTGGATCAGAGACTTAGATGTCCAGGCAAGGAGACTGGAAGGTTCCTGACAGGCTTCCATATACAACCCAGGGTCCCCAGGGCCCCCTCCCTCCCCGATTCCACTGAGGCAGTCTCTGCTGGAAGCATTTCTGTAACAGGATGCAAGTCACTGGGTCCAGTGGAATTCAGGACAATGGGAGGCTGAACACAAACCCAAATGCTCTGCCCAGATCTGGAAGATCACTCCTGGTGGCATCAAGGTAAATGGATTTTTCAGACTGTGACTTCTCTAAAATTCTCAATGTCTATAGTCAGTTTATATAGTTTGTGTTTGAAATATGTTATATGGAATATTTGGCTGTTTGAAAGTCTAAGAGAGTAGTACCACGGGATGACCCATCTTCTCTTATATTCTGTGTATCCTCAGGGCTGCTACAAAAAGGGGGTAGGAAGGACAGAACAACGTGTCACTTCAGAAATATTTTTTAAAATTCCTAATTACCTGGGAAAGCACATGTAATAAAGTTACACATATGTCAAATCTATCAGTGTCTGACACCTTCTAGATATTCAAGAGCCATTACTTTATCTTCTCCTCTAGGATTAAAAGATGGTAAAAAGAAAAATCAAGTCATAATAAGAGGAAGAAGCCCCAAACCGCCAGTTCTAAATCTAAATCTGTTTTTTCAAATGTTGCAGAATTATACTTTCTTAGACATTTGATCACCTCAAACCTGTTCTCTGTTCTCACTAAATGCCTGGAAGAAACCATCTCAGATCATGATTCTGGAGAATTTCCTTTTGTCCTGACCATTATCCAGCAACCAGTGCAGGGAAGCACACTGTGTGGGTGAGAGGACTGCGGACATCTCTCCTCACTCACCGAGGTGGAACTTCAGGGGAGTGGCTGGGGTGCAGGGAAGAGCTCTGGACTGGGAGCCAGGAGACCTGGGTTCTCACCCTTACACTGCCACTGATGACCCACATGACTGTGAGCAGGCTACTTTAATCCAGGACTCAGTTTCTCCCTCTGTCAAATGAACTGCTTGAATCAAATTGTCTCCAAAGTCTTGACAGTGAGTCCTGTTACTGTTCTAATCAGTCACTGCCTTTCTTATAAGTGAATTAGACATAGGTGCCCATTGCCACATAGATTTCGGTGTTTCCAGTGATGTCAGCTTGGCCATAAACCTGCTTTGGTAGATGGAATGTGGGCAGACATGACAGGGTCGCTCACTGAACAGAAGTTTTAAGAGCCATGGTATGGTTCGGTTGCTGCTCTCTTACTCTCGGCCATGAGACTGAGAGGAGCTGCTCCCCAGCCTGGATCCTAGAACTCAGAAGACATCTGGAGTGGAGCCACAGAGCCGCAATCCACCTGCAACCAACAAGCAATGTGAGTGAGAAGTGAATCTTGGTTGCTGTAGGCCCTCAGAAGCTTGCGGCTGTCTGTGATGGCAGCCTTATTTAGGGAAGGTGGGCTTGTATGGTCTCTGCTGCTACTGCTGCTAAGTCACTTCAGTCGTGTCCGACTCTGTGCGACCCCACAGATGGCAGCCCACCAGGCTTCCCCGTCCCTGGGATTCTCCAGGCAAGAACACTGGAGTGGGTTGCAATTTCCTTCTCCAATGCATGAAAGTGAAACGTGAAAGGGAAGTCGCTCAGTCGTGTCCGACTCTTCGCGACCCCATGGACTATACAGCCCACCCGGCTCCTCCGTCCATGGGATTTTCCAGACAGGAGTACTGGAGTAGGGTGTCATTGCCTTCTCCATGTATGGTCTCTAGCTTTGGCATTCTGGGTCTTCCTGCCTCCAAAGCAGGAGCCTCTTGGGCATTCCCCTCCACACAGAAGGCATGCCCATTCTAAAACCAGATCATCTGATTGTGTCCATTAGGGCTCTTCTGGTTGCAAGTTTCAGAAAACTCAACTCAACAAGCAGAAGATAAAAAAAAAAAAAGAGAGTTTAATAGTTTATTTAACTGAAAACTCCAGGATAAATTTGGCCCAACTTTACCCAGAGGTGTAGTATTATCATTAGGATGCCGTTTCTCTCCACCTCTTGGCTCTACTTTTCTGCTTTCTCATTTTTGCATTATCCTCAGGGAAGATAGCTGTTTTAACCACCTTCTCTAGGCTAATCCAGTCTAGCTTAAAAGTGACACTCTTTTACCAATAGTGCTTGCGCAAATCCTAAGAGTCACTCTGATTGGACCAACTTGGGCGAATATTCCTGAAACAATTCCTGGAAAGTCAGAAAGATAGAGTTACTGTGACAGGCTTACTTCTAAATCGATCACTGTATGACTTGGGGGATTTTGTGCTCTGATTGACCGGGTTTGGGTCACATGCTATTGACCCAAGAGCTTGAAAGGTGGTTCTCCTAAAGGCAACTGAGCTACTATTGCCAGGAGAAAGGGAATATCTGTTGGAAGAAAAATCAGTAAATGAGCATTATCCTCTCTTTGTCACTTGCATGACAGTGAGGAAAAAACTTAAACCATCCCCCTTCCCCATAATTTTCAGAACCAAATCCCAACTCTTTATTTTTTATTTTTTATTTTTTTACTGGTGGATAATTGCTTTACAATATTGTGTTGGTTTCTGCCATACATCAACATGGATCAGCCACAGACATACACATGTATATATACGTACATATATAGAGAGAGGGGAAAAATCCCAACTCTTTGATCTGGGCCTCATTCACTTTGCTGACCTCACCTTCCTCCACACTTTCAGTAAATCCCCCTCTTGGCCAGGTTAACTTTCTCAGAAATCAGCAGAGGACTATGGACATCTCTCCTCACTCACCAAGGTGGAAATTCAGCAGAGTGGCTGGGGTGCAGGGAAGAGCACCTTGAAGCAAAAGGAAGATATGTCAAAATAGAGTTAGGAAAATTGTTTAAAAAACATTTTTTTTGGTTAATTAACACTTTCAACACATGCATGAAAAGTTCAATGGGGATATAATCTCACTAGATGACTAGGAAGAGAAGCCTGAATTTTGGGCCCTCTGTGAAGAAGAGTTTCAAGGTGAATAGGCTTACAGCTACACACAGCCTCTGAACCCTGTCAGCTCTCCCCAGCCTAAGAGGCCCTGAGCAGCCTCACCAAACAGCTCTCTCTCTCTCTTTAGTCGCTAAATTGTGTCTGACTCTTGTGATCCCATGGACTGTAGCCTGCCAGGCTCCTTTGTCCATGGAATTCTCCAGGCAATGATCCTGGAATGGGTTGCTGTTTCCTTCTCCAGGGGATCTTCCCAACCCAGGAGTTGAACCTGGGACTATTGCACTGCAGGCAGATTCTTTACCAACTGAGCTACACCAAACAGCTATGGTGCCTGAAAAGCAACTGATTTCCCAAATGTTCTTCCCTAGCCTCAAATGCCTTTTCCCTGCCCCTTTCCTTTGCCTGCTTTAATTCACACCCTTTGAATGTAAACAACTTGCCTTTTAAAGACCACACCTGAATCTTACAGTCCAGGGGCCATTAATCTTTTAACGCCTTGGAGCTCATTGGAAAAAAAAAATGAATTTGTGACATAGTAACCTATGTGCTTCTTCTTAATGCATTAGATAACAAGATCCAGAAGCAAGTCTAGTATTTACCATGGTTTTGGTGTCATGATGCACATACATGCTCTTTCAAAGTTTTTGTCACAAATGAAATGTGATATGAGAGTATCTGTGATTATAATTTGTGCCAAAGTCGTGAGTACCACTATGCCACTGTGGTTTGTTGCCTACACTCCTAGGAGAAGGGGCTTTCCCATTTCAGTTACAGGTTGGTAAAAATTAAGATAACACTTTTCTTTTTTTTTATGCCCAAGTTCAGGGAGCTCTAAATTCAGTCTATAGACTGTAAGTTAATAATTCTGCCCTAGTCCAATTTAGATGGCCCTGACCTAAGATCTGGAAGCATTTTGTCTATGTCTCTGTATCATATATCTTATCTTCTGCTTTCAAAGCTGAACGCTCAGCCAGCCTATAACCTGCCCTCCCTTCATCTACTTATAGGAGCGGTGAGGGCAATGGGGGAAGATGGAAAGGAGGTTGGACCTCTGCTGGCAGCCCTCAGCCTCAGCTTCAGTCTCCAGCTCCCAGTGCCAGCTCAAACTGGAATACTTCACCCAATAAAATCCCCTCCTTTCTTAGAGAGAAAATCTAGTGTTTCTAAATTGCTGTTTGCTGAGCTGACCCTGATGCTGGGAAAGATTGAAGGCAGGAAAAGAAGGGGACGACAGAGGATGAGATGGTTGGATGGAATCACCGACTTAATGGACATGAGTTTGAGTAAACTCTGGGAGTTGGTGATGGACAGGGAGGCCTGGCGTGCTGCAGTCCATGGGGTCACAAAGAGTCAGACATGACTGAGCAAGTGAAATGAACTGAACTGAGCTTGACCCTTGGAAGTCCAGTACTGGAAGAAGTGCTAGAAGCCTCTTTCTAAAGAGTTTCTACACTTTCCTGGTATTTGTAAAGTCTTCCCTAAGGAGACCAATGACCACCTTTCCTCCCTGATCAGGGGAGTAGATGGGGAAGGGGGCAGTTAATAAGATGCTCAAGCCAGTCAGTGTGTGTGCTTAGTGGCTCAGTTGTGTCTGACTCTTTGCAATCCCATTAACTGTTGCCCTCCAGGCTCCTCTGTCCATGGAATTTTCCAGGCAAGAATACTGGAGTGGGTTGCCATTTCCTCCTCCAGGAAGCCAGTCAGAGTTTTCTTTATTCTCTTTGTTACAAATGTTTTACCATCTAGAGCAAGTGCTTAATTGGGTCTCTTGCTTAGTCTGAAGGAATGGTAATCACTGACTAGTTGACTGTAAGTTACCTGAGCATGGAAACCAGGTTCTGTGTCCCAGTTTCTAGTATGCATTAGACATTCAATATTTTTGGAAGAAAAACTTCTATGAAAAAGCAATAGTCAATGAAGGTTAAGGTGTCAAGAATGAAAACCTAAAATACCTGATTCTTGCTCAGTCCTAAGGCTTTCATTCAAACATTTTTCTTCATCAAACCAGTCTTTCTTTATTATCCTCTCTTGCTCTCCCACCTAATCCCATGTCCAATTAAGTGGTTTCGCTTTATAACCTTGTACCAGGAAATGACATGAAACATAGACCTCCCAAATGAACACTCGCTTCCTATATTTTTGGGGTGAAAGGACTGCCAGATTCTGGGGAGAGGCTGAGAATACTTCATTTAACAACTGATTAGTGACGAGAATACTGATTTTCATATATTTTCTTTCTTACCACTGAAAGGTGAACAAATAAAAGTAAAAGGGCTGTGAAGCTTGTGCATGCTTTTATCATTGGGCTCCTTTGCTCAGGTCTGAGGGCCTCCAGTGCAGTCGTGTAGCCATTTGGATCAGATTTAATTTGGTGACTCTTTTCATGTGCCACTTGTATTCTAGGCAATCTATTGGTTTTTCCTGAAACCACCTGGCTCACCAGGTGATGTGGCTTTTGTTATAGACTTTGGTTTATGGAGGTTTGGGGAGTTGTAGATCGTGAGGTAGACCAGAAGTCCTAGAAGGTGGTTGGTTTGTCACACAAAATATCAAAAAATGGGAAATAAGAGGTCTACTTTTAAAAATTAGGGTATTTAACTACTTTACTGAATTTCCATCTTTTTTTTTTTTTTTTAATTGGAAGGCCTGGTAATACTGAGTTCACTGTCTCATGTTCTAACACTTGGCTGGTATTGAGTCATAGCTGCTGTTACTGGTGCCTACAGTTACCCCCTGCCTTCTATGTTTAAAATTCTTCAGGCTTCCTATTACTTTCAGGTTATAGACCAACATTCTTTCCATGGCCCACCAGGCCTGCATAGACTGACTTCTGCCTGCCTCCCTGTCCTCATCTTATGCCAGAAATAATAAAAGCAGTCTTACATATAGGGCTAAATATGTTCTGGACTCTGGACAGTCTCAAGAAAATCCTGGGAAGGAGATACTTTTATTGTCTTCATATTATGGGTGAGGAAGTGAGGCACAGAGAAGTCAAGTAACTTATCCAAAAGCACACAGCTAGGAAGAATCATAGTCGGGATGCAAACCAGCCAGTCAGCCCCTTAGAGACTCCACTCCTAACCACTCCATTCTTTCTCTTTGCATTCCAGTCACATAGGTCCCTCCCACCACAGGCTTTTTCCATGGGTGTTGTTACCCTACCTACCAGGCTTTCCTGTCCTTCCCCAGCTTTCCTCACCCCTGGATTTTTCCTCATCCTTCAGCTTTAGTTCAAATGCGTCTTCCTATGGGAAGCCACTTGGTGTCTGAACCTCCAGAACTCATTGTTTTGGTTTCTTTCCTCTTGAGCAGTGCTTTCCAGTAGACGTTTCTATGATGATGGGCATGCTCTGTATTTGTGCTGAGCAGTAGAGTAGACACTAATCCCATTGGTTGCTGGGCACTTGGCTGGTGTGACTGAAGAACTGAATTATTGACTATGTTTAATTTTAATTGAAAGTTGAATAAAAATCACCACTTGGGGCAAGTGGCTATCATCTTGGACAGCACAGCTTTGGAGTTTTTGCCTCATGTAGGAATTATACTCTCACCCCTTCTGGTCTGATCTGTGCGTGTCAGTCACAGACCGTAAGCTTGATGAGGGCGGACATGACTTCTTTTGCTTCACATTGTATCCCTGACCCTGTAGTCAGAGTCTGGCCCATTCCAGACAATGCCTGAATAACACACTTTATAGCTTTTGTCTCTGTTAGAGAAGAAGGTGCTAGAGAGGGGCAGTCTGAACCTCACTCCAGGCAAAAGGTGTCTTTGCATCAGTGTGGACACTGGAAATAAAGCTGTATATGAACCCAGGATCCAAATATGAGCTCTTTGAAAATGTAAAGTCTCATTTTTCCATTAGGAAAATGGAGATAGTAATAATTGCTGTCTCAGAGGATTGTGAGGCATAAATGAATAACTGCTGATAATAATAGTTAAGATTTCTGATGAGTTTATTTCATGTCTTCTGAGAGTTTTCTATGTATCATTTCACTCGGTCCTTTCAGGGAGCTGGGGCATGGAAGAGCTGGGTGACATGGGGGCTTGTGGGTGGCACAGTGGTGCAGCCTTGTGTGAGCTCACCTGTTCCCTCCCCAGCACCATCTCCTAATCATCATGTAAAAAGCGCCAGCTCTTGTTGAAAATCCTAGCATGTTTAACTGTTGTCCGTTTCCACATTCCCATCTTTGTCCCCTCCTCCCCTCCCCCGGACCCCACCAGCTTCTCCCTGGTCCAGCTGCAACAGTGAAACCCCCCTGCTGGTTTCTGGGGCCAGCTCTGGGTAGCCACTGCCTTTGTGGGGTCCAGGTGGCTGAGCCCACCTCACAATAGCTGCAGAGGCCCTGGAGCTTGGGGACAGGCAGGGTGCCAGGTGTTAGTAAATGGGCTGGCGGCCCAGCCAGTCTCTCTGCTGACCCTGCTGCTGCCCCCGACTTTGTGCGGCTCCATTGGCCACTGTGAGCATTGTCCAGCTATGAGAGGTCAGCCTCTCTATCCTCAGGCGGGGTGCTTTCCATTTAGCCTTGTTGGAGACTCCTTTTTGAAGGATTCAGACTGGGAGGCTGAGAAGGGGGTGGAAGGTAGAGTTGGAGGGAGAGGGGAGGAAGGAGGAGAGAAGGGGAGAAGGGAATGAGCTTTGTGGGTAAGAGGTCAGCTTGGTCCTGAAACCAGGGCATTTTGGACTTTGAAGAGACCCTGATGTTGGGAAAGTTTGAAGACTAAAGGAGAAGAGGGTGGCAGAAGATGAGATGGTTGGATAGCATTGAGTCAATGGACATGAATTTGAGCAAACTCTAGGAAATAATGAAGGACAGGGAAGCTGGCACGCTGCAGTCCCTGGGATCTCAAAGTCAGACATGACTTGGTGACTGAACAATGACAACCTCTTAGGCAATGCTTTGCAACAAGGCTAATGCAAATGAAACTAACACTTATCAAGAACTTGCAATGGGCTGGGCATTGTTCTGATCACCCTTCAAAGCCTTTATTCTCTGATTTAATCCCATTTGACAGAGGAAAGAACTGAGGAACAGAGAGGTTAAGTAACTTGCTCAAGGTCATACAGTAAGTGATAGAGCCAGGATTCCTAGCTGGACTGCAGAACCTAAGTCTTTATGAAATCATAAACCCAGATTATCTCATGTGCAGGTTGGGAGACCCAAAGATTAGTCATTGGGTCCACCCTATTCCTTGTACACCTGGGACTTCAGAAATCTAGAGAGGAGGCATCTTGAGGATTTGCTCAAGGTCATACCTGTGACTGGAGATGGAGCTGGGTAAGAACTCAGTCCCTGACTCTACTTTAGACACATATTAGAAAAAGATCAGGATTTAACTATGCTAAAACAATCAGAATACCACCTCCCTGGTGACTTCAAATAGAGATTTCAACGACGTATTTCTGGAAGCAGGTATAATGAGATGCTCTGTGAAAGATGGGACTGGAGGTGGGTGAAGCCTGGGTGGTGTCTGTGGAGAGTCACTGTGCATACTTGCTTACCAAAGGCAAACTCTCTCCATCGCTTGGTTGTGGAGTTTGGTCTGATTCATTGGACCCTTGGACCAGGACTAGCTGCAGCTCAGGTTGGGAAGAAAGGGGTAGAAATCAGATAGAATTGGGAGGGTGTATGGTACAGGGGGGAAAGCCACGGACTTCAGAGTTGGGCAGACTTGGGTACAGATGCTTCCTACATGGTAGCCTGTGTAATGTCGGGAAAATCCTTAGAAACTATTGCTTCCAATGGACAACAATAGTTCTCAGGTCTGTGTGAGCCCAGACGAGTCACTGAAATGCCTAACACATAACAGTCACCTTGATCAGGGATAGCTATTTATACTCTTAAGATAGTTAACCAACAGTTCCTAAAGTGTACTGTTCCTAACAGTTCCTAAAGTGCAGGGTTTTTTTTTTTGGAATTAAGAGGTATTACTTGACAAAAGTTTCTGTAGCCAAATAAGTTAGACAATACAAGATATGCAGATTTCTTTCTATAGAACTTCTCAATGCCTTTAGTTGAATTCTTCTCCAACTCTGTCTCTAGTCCTATTTCTTAGGATTCTCAATTCTGATTTTTGAAAAAAAAAAGAGACATGGCTTTCCTATTCATTTATTTTTTAATAGCTTTTAGGAAGAATTTATTTATTTTTGTTCACCTTTGTGGAATATTTTTCTTTAGTTTTAATTGGAGGATAATTTCCTTACAATATTGTTTTGGCTTCTGCCATACGTCATTTTGAGTTAGCCATAAGTACCCATATGTCCCCTTCCGCCTGAACCCCTTCCAACTCCTACTTCATCCCACCCCTCTAGGTTATCACAGAGCTCCAGGTACCCATACAGCAGCTATCTGTTTTACACAAAGTGGTGTATATATATTAATGCTACACTCTCAATTCGTCCCACTCTGTCCTTCCCCTGCTGTGTCCAAAGTCTGTTCTCTATGCCTGCATCTCTATTCCTGCCCCGCAAATAGGTTCATCAGTATCATTTTTCTAAATTCCATATATATGTGCTAATACATGAAATTTCTAATTCTCCTTCTGACATACTTCACTCTGTGTAACAGGCTCTAAGTTCATCCACCTCATAGAACTAAGTTAAATGCATTCCATTTATTTATTTTTGATAACTATTTCCCCTTTGGGCCTTCTACATCTTAAAGTACCTTGAATCTTTTGTGGTACTCTGAGTGTTAATTAGTAAGGTCTACTGAGCTAAGGAGGGCTTCCCTGGTGGCTCAGAGGTTAAAGTGTCTGCCTGCAATGCAGGAGACCCGGGTTGGATCCCTGGGTTGGGAAGATCCCCTGAAGAAGGCAATGGCAACCCACTCCAGTACTCTTGCCTAGAGAATCCCATGGAGGGAGGAGCCTGGTGGGTTACAGTCCACGGGGTCACAAAGAGTCGGACACGACTGAGCGGCTTCACTTCACTGAGCTAAAGGGCTGGTTGATATGTGTGTCATGCTAGGTGCCTTGGGGGACAAAACCAGCCTTTATGAGTGAGGGCTGACTATGTGTTGGTTACTTGATATACATAATCTTATGTATGTTTCACAAAAGTCCCGTGTCATTTCATTATCCCCATTTTATAGGTTTGGAAACAAACTCAGAGAGCTCCAATACTCAAGGCAATCTGTATAGTTTATACAGCTATACTTCAGGCTGATTCCAGAGTCTGCATGCCTGGAGTGGTGGTATAAGCACAGACTTTAAGGATGTCAGGAAATTAAAAGTAACCAAATAGAGAAATGAGAAGCTTCTTGGGCAAGGAAAGGTAGAGAAGCCCCAGAGCGGGAGTGAGTTTGCTGGGCCACACGCTTTTCTCTGCTGTGTGCTGGGGCTGGGGAGATAATTGAATAAATAAAGAGCAGGGTCAAGTTTCCTGAAGGTTGACAAGCCAATAAGATGACAGTCCTCATCTAGTTTAGGGGATGGAAAATGGGGTAATTGAAAGAAATTGGCTATTTTTGTCGCCTTGGGCTGAGCCTTGGACCTTTCATGTGTTCAGTTTGGATTGATGGTGATTTTCCTGCCCTATTCTAGTCTCTTTTTTCCCTCTAATTTCTGAAAGATGGTCTTGGAGCCAGTTTCTGAGAGACGATGTTTTCATTTTACATGGGGTTGCTTCAATAACTTAATATTACTTATTGTCATTTGCAATAATCCCTTGAATATTGGAAATAAGATCTTTAGGGGGCATAAAAGCTTGCTTTCTTTCCCATTTGGGACTAATGATTCTTCTTCTTAGAAGAATGAAATGGAACTTGGGAGAATTAAGCCTAGAGAGGAAAAATGGAAAGTGGGCTAGAAGCCAAAGCATTTGGGGTACAGTTCTAGCAGAAATGGGCTCATATGGTGAAGAATCTGCCTGCAGTCCCTGGGTTGTGAAGAGTCCCTGGAGGAGGGCATGACAATCCACTCTAGTATTCTTGCCTGGAGAATTGCCATGGACAGAGAAGCCTGTCAGGCTACAGTCCATGAAGTCAGTCAGAGTTAGGACTAGAGGCACCACTTAGCTGTGTGACCCTGAGAAAGTCCTTTTACTTCTCTGGGTGTCCATTTTCTCATTTGTCAAAGAGAGGGTTGAACCAGGTCATCTACTCTAATATTTCACAACTTACTGTGTGGGCATGGGATGGATAAATACACAGTACAAGCTCAGGACTGCTGGTAAGATCAGACTTGGGGTGCTGGGTCTGGTGAGGTGGGGTGCTGGGGGTTTGGGTCTTTGGGGAGGCAAGGTTTCCTTCATGACATCAACCTCAGAGCATTAGAGGTGCTCCCCCAACTCTGGATGCTATGCCACATCTTGCAAAGACCATGTGGCATAGTGCTAACAAGGTTTGAATCTCAGCCTGGCCACTTTACTAGCTGAGTGATCTGGCCAAATCCAAATGGCATCACCATAATTTTAAAAAATATCCCAGAGTTTGGGATATCCAGATCGGCCTGGAAATAACTGGTGCCAATCAACTCTTGTCGTGCTTTTCCACCTATAAAATGGTTTTCAATCAGTTATTTTCTGAACACATGAAACTGAAATGATACAACTTACAGACTCATAGGGGCTTCCCTGATGGCTCAGTGGTAAAGAACCTGCCTGCAATGCATGAGACGTGGGTTCGATCCATGGCTTGGGAAAATCCCCTGGTGAAGGGCATGGCAACCCACTCCAGTATTCTTGCCTGGAGAATCCCACGGACAGAGGAACCTGCTGGGCTACAGTCCATCGATTGCAAAGAGTCAGACATGAATGAACGACTTAGCACATAGGCTTTTTATTGATAGTAGGTCAGTGCAGCCTTTGCCTACTCTTCCCAGCTCTCATCTCATTCCAGTTACCTCTGGGCCTGGGATCATCTCAACTAGTCTCTTGTCTCTCTTCCTTTACCTAGGAACACCTCCCTGTGAGCCCATAGGGAAGGAAGTGGGCCTTGAGGTATAATCTACAGAGAACTGAATTCTCCATACCCCCTAAACCAAATCCTCGGCTGACCTCCCTTGGTGCCCAATACCTTCATCACGATGGGGACTTCTCTGGCCCAGAAGCAAGAGACCCAGACTTACTTCTAGCAGGTGCAGTTTGTCTCCACCCTAGAAGATTCCAGAAGGGAACCTCTCTGAATCCAGGCTCCTCTGCCTGTGGGAGCCAATACGTCCTTCCTCCCTACCCCCCACAAAGTTGAGAGAAACCCAAGAGGGTGTGCAAAGCACTCTACACCACCAGTCCATATGGGGTTAGTTGAACCTGATGGTATTTGGCTGTGGAATCCCTTCACCTGCTCAGGCACTTGTCCCCCACTCAGGTCCAGCTGACTCTCACCCTGTAGAACTCTTCCCCAGCATGGTCAGATCTCCTGTTTGGGTTGTTTTTTTTTTTTTTTTAAAGATAAGTTCAAACATCTGGATTTAAAAGCACAAAATAATCTCCCAAGTTTAAAATGTTAGCAAACTCTTATTTTTCTTTCAAGACCCATTCCAGTGATCACTTCTTCTGGGGAGTCATTCATTCCCCCTGTCTCCTCTGAGTACCCCCCATGCCTTCTGCTTCTCTCCATCATCATCGGGTCTTATCACTTTGTGTAATCTCTCACGGGATGCGTACTTGTCCAGATTTGACCCTGAGTTATTTAAGGATGACCACCTGGCTTGACTCACTTTCCTCAGGCCCCGCACAGAGAGACACTCAACAGACTTTTAGAACGAATCAATGAATCAATGATCGATGAAGAGCTAAAGCAGGCAGGTGTTATGTTATGATTCAGAGCTTGCCAACTCAAGGACCAGGCAAGGGAAAAAAAATCCTTGAAGCTGGCTGCCCTTAAGACCACAGGCGCTTGGCTGTTTGTAACATGAACCATCTACTTTCTGTCCTATTACATGGGTTAAGCAAGTGTTAATTGCTCAGTCACTCCTGGATCTTTGTGACCCCGTGGGCTGTAGCCCACCAGGCTCCTCTGTCCATGGGATTCTCTGGGTAAGAACACTGGAGTGGGTAGCCGTTCCCTTCTCCAGGAGATCTTCCCAACTCAGGGATCAAACCTGTGTCTCTTGCATTGCAGGCAGATTCTTTATTGTCTGAGCAACTAGGGAAGCCCTGGGCAAACTGCCCCACAAAACACCTGGGCCTGCTACTCATATCCTGGCACATCCCTATGTGCAGAGGGATTATATATCATGCTCTGTATAAAACAGCTACACTCAGGTGCAAAGAGAAAAAGAAACAGGATACAAACGATATCAATTGTGAGGGTAGCCAGGATACTAGTGAAGTTCTTGCCATTAAAAAATGTATTATGGTTTCAATGAAAAATTTGTTTAGTTGGAAATAATTTTGATAGTGAAACATGAAGAAAGGTACAAAGAATATTATTACTAGATATCCATGTATCTACCACTTTGAATTGCTGTTGATATTTTATCTTCTTTCCCTCAAATATTTTTATATGAATGAAATTTTAAAATAAAAGTGGAAATTCTCTTTCCCCTTCTTTCTTGGTCCACATCCTCAGCCTCCTTCCTCTCCCCACCTTACCTCCTCACACACCACAGGCATTGACATCTCTTGTTTGATGGGTCTTTTTGGACTTAGCAATGTTGTTTAGAACAATAAATACAAATAAGAGAACAAAATCATTTCCCCTTTCTTTGTGTGCATGTGCGCTAAGTTGCTTCAGTCGTGTCTGGTTCTTTGTGACCATATGGGTTGTAGACTGCCAGGCTCTCTGTCCATGGGATTCTCCAGGCAAGAACAGTGGAGTGGGTTGCCTGCTCCAGTTTCTCTTTCTTTACCCAATCCCTATTGTTTTAGATACCAGGATGAGAGGCATGGGCTTCCCAGGTGGCGCTAGTGGTAAAGAACCAATGCCAATGCAGAAGACTAAGACATGTGGATTCAGTCCTCTTCTGGGTCTGGAGGACCCAGACCCAGGCTGGAGGAGGGCGTGGCAACCCACTCCAGTGTATTCTTGCCTGGAGAATCCCATGGACAGGTCCACAGGGTCGCAAAGAGTCAGACACGGCTGAAGTGACTTAGCACGCATGCCCACATGAGAGTCTAACTTCAGTTTTGGAAACTAGAATATTTTAGTAGGCATCACTAGGAAGAGTGTGGTCCTAGGAGATGCTGTTTAGGGCAGTGTGATATGTTCAATGGGATTAAATGTGCCCAGTGCAGCCAGAGAAAGGACATGATGTTCAGTTTACCACATCGTGGGTACTTTAAATATGTAACCACATTCAACCTTTCCAGAAGCCTATGAGGAGAGTATTTCATCCCCATTTTATAGAGGAAACTGAGGCTTATGGAAATGACAAGATAGCCCAGGGCACCCCACGAACAATCACAGTGGGATTTGAACCTAGGTCTGTCTGACTTCAGCATGCCTGCCTGTAGATGCCAACTGAGTGACACGGGCTGTGAACAGATTCAGGTTTAATGGCTAAGGTTCTTGTTCTCATTAAATAGAACTTCCACTGGGTGCTCTGTTTTCTTTCACTCACTCAGAATTTTTCTGAAACTTTCTCTCCTTAGGGCAACATTTTCCATTGCAAAAAGGTGATTTGTTTTGGAAAAACTGGGGTAAAAACAGCTCTATATTTCTTGCTTTCCAGAGAATGGAAAAACACATGCTATTTGGTTGTGTTGTTAATAGCTACTTTGAGAAACAACATGCAGACATTCACATAAATTATTTCTTCTTTGTTAATCATGCCAAATGCCATCCACAGCATTTCCAAAGAACAGCTGGGAACGTGAGTTAAGAAATTGAGTAATTTCTTAACATATTTACTTTCCTTATGAAATCTATATCCTCTACTTTAGGAAGACAAATGTGTTTGGGATTTCTCAACCTGGAGTTATTGCACATTTTCCGAGGACCAACAGACTTCCAGGTGCTCTTGGGGGACATTCAAGTCTAAGTGGCATCTTCAATTTAACAATCTCATAAAACAGGGAAAGATATAGAAAAACAGATGAATGAATAAATGGCTAGTATTTTGCAATTAGAAAAGCGTGTCACATGTAGTATTTCATCCATAATCCTGGAGGGTAGGGGAGGAGATGTTGTTATTCCCATTTTACAGAAGAATCAGATGGGATAAAAAAAAAAATTAAAAAAAAAAAAAAAGAATCAGATGGGATGCTCAGAGGTTGAATGGCTGGATTAGGTCATGTGGTTGGTGAGGGATAGGACTACCCCTTCACCCAAGGTCTCTGGACTCCAGGAACTATGTTCATTCCCCAGAGAGACAGAGTGATGGGGTTTGAATTTTGACTCTGATGCTTATCAGATGTGTGCTCTAAACTTCATGTCTTCAACTGTAGGAGGAAGAACTAGGATGCCTATAACCAAAAGCACGGGAGAAGAATCAGTGAGCTAAGGAAAGACTTGAAAAAGGATGTCTTAGATCAGGCTCACCAAGTAGTCTAAGCAAAAGGTGGGATCAATGGGAGCATCCTAACCCTAACTTTATTTGTAGTCTCATTGTTGTTGTTGGTTAGTTGCTCAGACTCTTTTGTGGCCCCGGGGACTCAGCCCGACAGGCTCCTCTGTCCATGGGATTTTCTGGGCATGATTACTGGAGTGGGTTGCCATTTCCTCCTCCAGGGGATCTTCCTGACCCAGGGACTGAACCCACATCTCTGCATCCCTTGCATTGCAGGCAGATTCTTTACCACTGAGCCCCTGTGGAGGACTAGTCTCACTGTTTAGTAATTAATTTTTACCTGGGCACATGGCTGCCCAGAATAAAGACTTCATTTCCCAGCATTCGTTGCAACAGATATGACCATGTGATCAGGTTATGACTAATGGGATGTGACAGGAAGTGAGGGAGGTGGTCTCCCTGCCTTCTGTTTTTGTCCTTTCTACTGGCTGGAATGCAGACATGGTGGTAAACCATTTTGGACCATGTAGATGAAGGCAACATCTCCATATTAGTTTTCTGGAGCTGCTGTAACAAAGTACGACAAACTAAGCAGCTTAAAAAACAGAAATTTATTGTTTTCTGGCCTTGTTCTGGAGGCTAGAAGTACAAAATCAAGGTGTCAGCAGAAGTTAGTTTCTCCTGAGGGGTGTGAGAGAGGGTCGGTTTTGTGCTTGTGGCTCAGCTTCTGATGGTTTGCTGGCAATCTTTGGATTTTCCTTGGCTTGGAGATGCATCACCCCAGTCTTTGCCTTTGTGGCATTTTCCCTGTGTGCATTTATGTGTCAAAATCTCTCCTTTTTATAAGGACACCAGTCATATTGAATTAGGGGCCACCCTACTCTGGGATGAGCTCATCCAAGCTTAATGAACTACATCTGCAATGACCCTAGTTTTCCAAATAAAGTCATATTCTGAGGCACTGGGGGTGAGGACTTCCATGTATAAATCTTAGAGGGGACACAATTCAACCCATAATCACTTCATAGTGGATGCTGTGCTGTGATTACCTTTTAGGACTTAAGGATTTGTACCGACAGCTGCTGGCCCCCAGCTCTCAACCCTTGCTGAGATGTGCCCTCGGCTGAACCCTGTTTTCTGTTCCAAGGTCACATGTCTTCCCTGGGGCAGACAGGATCCAGTGACCAATCTTTGTGTGTGGTATAAAGTCTTGGTCTCAGGACCTCAAATAGGACAACCCTGAAAAGCCATTGCAGTTGCAGGGCACCCCAAGGGGTTGGCTGAGGCTATGACTGCCTCAGAGCCCACGCCTCCCTCTGCTCAATCCAGTCTGTATACTTTTCCATAGATGTCCACCCTGTATGCTGGTCTCCAACCCCGAGTCTGTTTCCTGGGGAGCTCAAACAGCAACAAACCCTAAAGGATCCAAGGCAGAGAAGATCCTGTGTCTGACCTCCAGGGAGTTGCCCTAATCAGCCTCTATTGTTTACTGTAATATAAATATAAAAATATAGAATGAAAGAATATACACAGAAAAATTAAATATAGAAAAAAAGAAATTACCCCTACATTTAAGCCTGTACTATTTGCTGCATCTTACACTGCAGTGAACAGCTAACTCATTGGAAAAGACGCTGATGCTGGGAAAGATTGAAGGCAGAAGGAGAAGAGGGTGACGGAGGATGAGAAGGGTGGATGGCATCACCGATTCAATGGAAATGAACTTGGGCAAACTCCAGGAGATGGTGAGGGATGGGGGAGCCTGGTGTGCTGCAGTTCATTGGGGTCATGAAGAGTTGGACATGACTTGGTGACTGAACAACAGCAACACACTGCATTGGGGGCTTCCCAGGTGGATCAGTGGTAAAGAACCCAACTGCCCATGCAAGAGACGCAGGAGACGTGGGTTCACTCCCTGGGTCGGGAAGACCCCCCTGGAGAAGGGAAAGGCTACCCACTCCAGTATTCTGGCCTGGAGAATCCCATAAACAGAGGAACCTCGCGGGCTATAGTCCATGGGGTCACAAAGAGTAGGACACGACTGAGTGAGCACGCACGCACGATCTACAGCAGAACCTGTGTCCTAGCACTTGTTGAGGTGTAGGGGGTGGTTTGAGCAGAACAGGTGATTGTATCTAATGAGCTCTGACGATCTCTCTAGCCTAGAATTTCTAGGAATCCCAGATTCTGTGAACACAGTATAGTGGACAGTGGTCTCCAGATTTGTGCATCATGCTGGAAATTAAAAAAACTGCTTGTTTGGAGGTGACATCCAAGACCTCTAATGTCTCTGTGGTGGGGTCTGGATGGCTGTGATACTGCTAGCTGGGCAGCCATCTGAAGATGGCATTTGGGATGCACTGGTGTGGGGGAACTCACTGAGCTTTACTTAGGGGATTTGGTTCAAACTCTGAGTATCTCTCTTGCCAGCTCTGTTATTTTTCCGGGCTTCAGTTTCTCCGTCTCTGACACAGGACTGAGTTATTTGTAAGTCCTTTGCTCTGCCTACTTTAGAAAGTTGCACAAGGCCAAATTAAGCCCAGATGAAGGGCTTTGAAAGGTCAGTAGCGCTGTCTAAGTACACAAGGTGCGATGATTGTGATTGGTATTGACATTAAAAGGCTGTTTTTGGTCACAGGTTGTGCAAACCAATGCTTGACAGATGCTGTTCCCCTAGTGCTCCCAGGAGTCTTGTTACTGGAAGATTTTCCACGGAATGCAGTTCTCCTTCAAGTTTTGTTTTGAAACCAGAGAGCCAGTGAGGAGCCTTGGTTGATCCTGGATGTGGGCTGAGCAACTCAACTAGCCGAGCTTGGGGCAGGTCCTTTATCTGGGTCTGGACCTTTGTGGAACCTGGGAAGAGATGCTCTTTTGGTCCCTAATCCAGCTTGCCATGGTTGATTAAATGTGAAAATTGCAGTTTCCAGACATCTCTGGACTGAGTTGAGCCAGACTCTCTGCCTTTGTCTTCATTTTTTTGTTTTTTAAATTGAAGTCTAGTTGATTTACAATATTGTGTTAGTTTCAGGTGTACATGTGGTGATTCAGTTATATATGTATGTGTGTGTGTGTGTGTGTGTGTGTTTGTGGTGGTGGTTTAGTTGCTAAATTGTGTCCGACTCTTTGCCATCCCATGGACTGTAGCCTGCCAGGCTCTTCTGTCCACGGGATCTCCCAGGGAAGAATACTGGAGTGGGTTGCCATTTCCTTCTACAGGGGATCTTCCCCACCCAGGGATCAAACCCAGGTCTCCTGCGATGCAGGGGGATTCTTCACTGACTGAGCCACCAGGGAAGCCCATATATATATATATATATAGGCTTCTTTTTTTTTTTAGATATTTTATTTCTCAGTTCTTTTTAAAAGTCTGTATATTTATTTATGGCTGTACTGGGTCTTTGTTGCTGCAAGCAAGCTTTATCAAGTTGAGGTGAGCGGGGGCGACTCTTCATTGTGGTGCACGGGCTTCTATTTGCGAAGCAACGGCTCTGGGCATGGCTCAGTAGCTGTGGCTCTTGGCCTCCAGATGTAGGGAGGCAGGAGGGGGAGGTAGGGAAAGGAGAGGAAGATCTTAGCACACTGAGGCTGCCGAGGACCTTAAGGCCATGTAGTCTACCCTCTCCCAGTCATGACTACAAGGTTCAGAGAGGTTTATTTTGTCAAGGTCACATAGCACGTTTGGAGATAGCTGGGCGCAGAACACAGGATTTTCAACTTCTTGGCCTGGGGCTGTTTGCCACCCACAGAGATTGTTGACTGCTGCTTCCTGGAAGCCTCCACAGCGCTGGGGAGTGGGGTGGAGCCTAGACTCATTTGCTTGGACCTGCTTTCCTGTCTCAATAGCTGGTTCCTCCCTTTGGTGTTGCTAGATCCTGGTTAGATTAGCTTCTCAGAAGCAGCCATGGGCAGTGACCCGACTGGTGGCCCTACTTTGAAATGCAGTAGAAAGTTGATTATGGTCTCGAACAAGGGCCCTGTGACACCTTCATTTTCTCAAGAGACCCACCCCTGCCTGAAACTGCTCCCTTAAAGGCCCTCCTTGGGGGCTGCCTTGCTAAGATTCCTCTATTTAAAATGTAAATAACCCTGGGAGCAGCAGCACTTTTCCATCTGACCTGCTTTTGTTGCCAGAGCCAGAGCTGCTCTGATCTCCAGCAGGTCCTGAAAGAGAATCGAACTGGGTGCTGTGAGGGGGTGGAGGTGGGGAGAAGATGGAAGTGACAACGAGGTGTAGGAAACTCCCTTCTCTTACTGAACAGCTCTGGTGAGGGCTGGTGGGCTCTGGGGGCCCAGCCCCTGCCTGGGTGAGGGGCATTGGCCCTTCTTGCCCAGGGGTCTTGACCTGACTCCTAGACTGCCTGGGAAGCCTGGGGTGTCCTCACAAATGAGCCCACCTTTGACTCCCCTCACAGACAGAGAGCAAGGGATTTTGGGGGTGGGCTCCACACCTCACGTGGGGACTACAGGGGGACAAAGGCCCAGCTAGAGGGCTAGCTGATACTTCTGGCCACTTTGGGGGAAAAGAAGGGCTCTTAATGGGTTGGGCTCAGAGCTCTGTGATGGTCATGAGAGGGCTTGAGGGGGGAGTCTTTGCAAAGGCAGCCGAGGTACCTCTCTTCCTAAGGTGATTTCAGGGAAAATCAGAAGAAGCCAGGTGCTCAAATATATCCATGCGCCCCCTCATCCCGCCCCCTGCCCTCACTGGCTCTGCCTACTCACCAATGGATCAGCATTTCTTTCAAAAAGAAAGACCATTAAGAAACTTGTCATGAATATCATAGAAAATCAAAAACATCTATAATCCTGTTGCCTATAGACAATAGACTATAGCCCACCAGGCTCTTTTGTCCATGGGGTTTCCCAGGCAAGAATACTGAAGTAAGTTGCCATTTCCTTCTCCAAGGGATCTTTCCATTCCAGGGATTGGACCTGCATCTCCTGCATTGACAGGTGGATTCTTTGCCATTGAGCCACCAAGAAAACCCAACCATCAGGTATATATGTCTCTAAATTCTTCTAGGAGAAAATTGTAGGTGGTATGAAGTATCAGCTAAGTTCAGGCTTTGAAACTGCATGACTTGGGTTGGAGTGCTGGCTGGACCATTTATGAGCAGTCAGAGTTTGAACTGGTTATCTCAGTGTTCTGAGGCTCAGTCTCTGCATCTCTCAATGGGACCAGGTTGGGAGGATGAGTGAATATGTGTAAAGTGCTTAGAGCACTACCTGGCACAGAGTAGTTACCAGTTAGTTTGTAGCTATGCCAATAACCCATTGTATTACGAACTAGTGAATAGCTGGGCAACACTTCCTCATGCAAGGAAATAAAAAAGAACCAGTCATCAGATCATCAGGGTGGGGTGGGGCTGGGGTTGGCTTGCCCTTTTTCCAGTAGTCTCAGCCCATGTGAGATTCAGCTTTCACAGTCAGGGCCTCTAGAGGGTCTTTCTGGGTACTTCTATTCCAGTTCAAGCCTTTGAAAATGAAAATCCTCTGGGGGAAGGAGCTATTTTCACTGAGGTGCTAAGAGTTTATGAGATCTGGGCAGGAAGAGAGGAGACATTCAGTGGCTCAGAGAGGAAAGGAGGGAAAGAGGAAGGGGAAGAAGAAAAAGAGGCAAAAAGTGCTGCAAAAGGCAGGAAGGAACACAGGAGATGGCAAGACCAGCCCTTCTGGACCAGACTGCACTGGGTCCCCCCAGCCCCTGACCTGGCTGCTGTCCCACAGGTCTCCCCTGCCTGAGATGAGGCAGGGTCTTGAAAGCCCTCTCTGCCCCTTCTTAGGTAGCAAATAATGAAAGAAGCCTCAGTTTCCTCACTTGCAAAATAGGAACAATAACCATTTGCTTGTCTTGAGGTTAAGTGCAATGTTATAATGCATCTGTGGAGCTTGCTAGAATGCCTGGCACAAAACAGGAAGGCAGCATATGCTCGTGAAAAAGAAAGCCAAAGGATCTCAATAGACACGTCTCCAAAGAAGACGTGTGTGCACTTGTTTGCTAAGTCGCTTCAGTTGTGTCTGACTCTGCGGTGCTACAGACTGTAGCCCACCAGGCTCCTCCGTCCGTGGGATTTTCCGGGCAAGAATACTGGAGTGGGTTGCCATGCCCTTCTCCAGAGGATCTTCAAACCCAGGGATTGAACCTGCACCTCTTGTGTCTCCTGCATTGGCAGGTGGGTTCTTTACCACTAGAGCCACCTGGGAAGCCCAAAGAAGACATATAGATGGGCAATCAGGGTAATCAGCACATGAGAAGGTGCTCAGCATCATTAATCATTAGGTAAATGCAAATAAAAATCACAATGAAACAGCATCTCATATCCATTAGAATGGCCATTATTACTATTTGTGACTGCACTGTGTGGCTTGTGGGATCCTAGTTCCCTGACAGGGATTGAGCCTGTGCTCCCTGGAGTGAGAGTGCAGAGTCCTAAACACTGGACCACCAGGGAATTCCCTAGGATGCATATTATTTTTTTAAAAAAAGACTCAGAAAATAATGAACATTGGTGAGGATACGGAGAAAATAGAATCCTCGTGCCCTGATGCTGGGAATGTAAGATGGTGCAGCCATTGTGGAAAACAGTATGGTGGAACCTCAAGAAGTTAACTACAGAATAGCCATTTGACTCAACAATTCCATCTCTGGGTACACACCCAGAAGAAATGAAAGCAGGGACGTGAAGAGATACTTGGATATGCATGCTCACAGTAGCCTTGTTCAAAGAAGCCGAAAGGTAGAAGCAGCCAAGTGTCCATGGATGGATGAAGGGATAAACAAAA
Organism: Bos indicus x Bos taurus; assembly: GCF_003369695.1. Taxonomy (NCBI): domain Eukaryota; kingdom Metazoa; phylum Chordata; class Mammalia; order Artiodactyla; family Bovidae; genus Bos; species Bos indicus x Bos taurus. The sequence continues at coordinate 50,664,418 of NC_040080.1, forward strand.
TGTGGTGTAGACATAGGATAGAACATTGTTCAGTCTCAAAAAAAAACAAAAAAAATTCTGATGAAAGTTATAATACAGATGCACCTGTAAGCATTATGCTAAGTAAAATAGCCAGTCACAAAAGGACAAATATTGTTTGATTCCACTTTTATGAGGTGCCTTGAGTAGTCAAAAGCACAGAGACAAAGAGTAGAATGGTGATGGCTGGAGGGAGTGTGGAAGGGGAATCAGTATTTAATGGGTGCAGAGTTTCAGGCTGGGAAGATGAAGAAGATGCAGAGACAGATGGTGGCAACGGCTGGACAACAGTGTGAATGTACTTAATACCACTGAACTGTATGCTTAGAAGTGATGAAAATGGTAAATTTGATGCTATGCATATTTTTCCACAAAATGGAGCAAAACAAAACCAAACCAAGGAAGTTATACTAGCAATGTTATTATTAATAATAATTACCGTTATATTTATGAAAGTGGATCCTGTTTATTTTCTTAACTCTGTCTTTCCTAGCCCAGCACAGTTCCAGGCTCTACAATAAAGAAAGCTTCAAGCAAAACAAACCTTGGAATTTTAACTAAAGGAACAAAACCCATTGGTAGTTATAAGATCATCTTCTACTTTTGGTCTTCCTTCCCCATTTCCTTCTTTGGGAAGTCAGGTCCTGGGTCTTTACCCCATTTTATTTCCAGAACCTAGCTCAGTGCCTACTTACTAGAATTTTTTTCAGTGAAAAAATGATAAAGACTATTCCTAGGAAACTTGCCTCTGCTCTCCCACTTATACTCCTAGAAATGCAACTTGATGCTCCTGACGTGGGTTGTATAAACTCAGCAGAGCAATTAAGAAGCTAATAAAGGGACTTCCCTGGTGGGCCAGTGCTTCCAATGCAGGGGGTGCAGGTTCGATCTCCAGTTGGGGAACTAAGGTACCATATGCCGTGCAGTGGGGAGGCACCTCCACTCCACAAAAAGCTAATAGAGGGATCAGAGCTGTCTCAGTTTATTGTGATAGAACCAGAGAGGAGAAAAGTGAAAGCTTTGGGGACAGAGGAGCCAAGACTTGGTGAGAGAACAACAAGATTTCATCCCTTTCCAGAAATGCTGAGTCCTTAATCACTAACCAGAAAAACAGACATGTTTTGAATCCTTTCCAGGATTCAAGTTCACTTCCAAAGGAACTGGCTTCATTCCCTCAAGAGGAATAAGAGGCTTTCCTGGCACTTTGTTTTATTCATTGAACATTCCTTTGAAATGTTCTAATTTGGGGGATACACAGTAGCCATTCCTTGGTAGAGCAAGATTTATCTCAGGGTTTGAGAACCAGTAGATGAAAACCCTTGGAACTGGAATGAAAGCTCTGTTTGGTTGTCTGGCTTATTTTCACAGAGTATTTGGAACCACTGTGGTCCTTTCTCATCTCACAGGCCATGTGATTGGAGTGAGAAGAAAAAAGGAAGAGGCAGAACTAGGGTCTCTGACCCAGTTGACAAGGGAAGAAGATGAGTGCTTATTGCCTCTTTGTCCTTAAGAGAGTCTGGACATGGTTACTGCAACTTTCACTACCATTCTGTGCACACCAGAGTTATCAGTTACATTAGTTAGCTTGTGCTGTGTAACAAAAGACTCTAAACCTTAGTAGCTTAAAACAACAGCCATTTATTTAGCTCATGAGACTAGGTGTGACTCCCTGCTTCTCTTATCTGGGCCAAATGTGACTTACAACACTAGGTTCACGCATCTGTGGTCAGCTGCAGGATGGCTTGGCAGCTGGCTGGTCTTGGGTGGCCTCGGCTGTGCTGGTTCATCTCTGCTTCATGTGACCTCCCATCCTCCAACAGGGTGACCCAGTCCGGGCTTGTTCCAGTGGCAGTTGTCCAAGACCTCAAGAGAGAGAGTAGAAGTGGACAAGGTCCCTTGAGGTTCAGGCTTGGAACTGACCGAATGTCACTTCCACTGCATTTTATTGGTCAGAGTGAGTCACAAAGTCAGCCCAGATTCAAGGAATGGGCAAATTGATTCAAGGAGGGGAATGATGGCAGGCTGGTTTTGGAAACAATCTATCATTCTAACTTTACAAGTTTGCTATCATCTGGGACATCATGTGAATGGGAGAAATAATGAAGCAGCACTTAACACAGCGCTTGCCATTAGTCATGCTCATGAAATGTTGGATAAATAAATAGAAGCAATTTATTAGGCAGAGAAGATAAAAGTAAGAAAAGATGCTGTCCTTGTCCTCAAGAATCTCAGAGCCAAAAGGGAAGACAGATGCCTAAACAGATCATTCTGATACAGCGTGGTCAGGGTGGCCTTTAGCAGTGTGGATGGAGTATTGCAGACACCAATAAGAGATGGGCTCTCCTCATCCAGCCTGGGAGTGGGGATGGGGGTGTAGAGAAGTCAGAGGCAGTAAAGTATAGTGGTTAAGGCCATGGTTTCCAGCCATCTTGCCCAAAGTGAAACCCAGCTCTGAATTGGGGTGTGATCTTGGGCAAGTCACTTGACCTCTCTGTACCTCTGTTCCCTCATCTTTAACATGCAGATGTCATAATGTTTGCATGAGTATTAAATGGGTATTTGAAAAGTACTTATAACAGTGACTATATAATAAGCATTATGTAAGTGTTAGCTATTGTTATCAATTTTTTTTTTATAATGAGTAGGTGTTAGCCATAGGAGAGCTTGGGAGAGGTCAGAGCATTCTAGATGTTAGGGGTTTGGTATAACTCTATTGCATTCTCCTCCCCTCTAGATGTGAACCAGCTGAGAAAAGAACACAGGAATCAGGCAGAGGAATCAGTTGTATACTGCTGAAGGTGGACTAGCAATCTCAGCTTGGCTTTGAGGATGATGTGGTCTTCCTTCTCCTTACTACAAAGCTGGCATACAGTTAGTGTTCAGCAGGTTATTATATGTGATTCCAAACCTTGAAGTTAACTACTGGATTCTTTTGGCTCTAACTGAATCTTGAATCTAATGGAGATCAAATTTCTGAGAAATTTTCTTACTTGCCCCCCAACTTCCTTTCTCCTTCCCTGCCTCCTTTCTCAGAACCTAAATATGCCTGGCTATTACTTTCAGCCTTCTTTGTAGATAAACATAACTATGTGACCAAGTTCTGGTGGAACTGGAAAAGTATTTTCCAGTAGGCTGGAAAGTATTTTCATCTTTCATAAAAGGAGAGAAAGACACATGAAGGGCTCACCCCACCCCAGCCTTTCTTACTTTGAAAGCAATAGTATGAGAATGTGATGTCTGGAACTATAGCAGCCATCTGTGACCATGAGGCAACAACCCAAAGTTACAGAAAAGCCAATAAACTAAGAACGGTTCAGAAGAATAGAAAGAGCCTGTGTCCTTGATGTCTTTTTGAACTGCTGAGCCATCTCTGGAAGAATGTACCTCCAGGCTTTTTGTCATGTAAGATAATAATATGTCTTCACTGTTTGTCACTTTTACTTCGTTGTTTTGTTCCTTGCTGTTAAAAGCATTTTTATATAAATCTTCTCACGACAGGAGAAAGGTACATTCTCACTAAGGCTGTTCAAAAGAATGTGCCACACCCTAAAAAGCTCTTCCCAAAAAGTGTCCAGCAAGGGTTCTTCCCCCACCCCATGGTGAGTACTCTGAAATGGACACCATTCACTTTGGATTTATGTGTCTTAATGTATTTTTAAATCCAGTCTCATTTCTTTATAGTTACACACGTGGGCTTTAGCTTAGCTTAGTTCAATATTTACTTAGGACCAATTGTACCAAGCACAGTAATAGCACTGGTGATATACAAAGAAAAAGAGACCCAGACTCTGCCCAGTCTAGAGGGGAGAACAAACGGATAAACAGTTTCAAAAAAAGGAAATTTCAATGATGATATGAAAGTTCAAAGGAGGGGAACCAACCACATGGTTGGGGAAGATGATGGAGGTAGTGAATCAAATCAGAAAAGAGAGTATTTATTGAACACTTACTATGGGGTGTATGAAAAATTTAAAAAGTGAAAGTGTTAGTTCCTCATTCATGTTAGACTCCTTGCAACCCCATGGACTGGAGCCTGCCAGGCTCCTCTGTCCATGGAATTCTCCAGGCAAGAATACTGGAGTGGGTAGCCATTCCCTTCCCCAGGGGATCTTCCTGACCTGGGAATTGAACCTGGATCTCCTGCATTGCAGGCAGATTCTTTACCATCTGATTCACTAGGGAGTATACAGGGTATATGAATGTATGACTTGTATCTCGAATTCCTAGTTCTGGAAACCTACATCAGCTCATGAGAACTCCCTTCCTTCCTCACTTTTGTGGCATCATCGTAGTAAGACAGATTAATTTACACCTCCATAAATGACAGAGAGATGAGGGTGTAGTATAGCCAGCCTGGGCACTAAGAACATACCTAGGATCACTGTATTAGGGGTTGCTTATTGCATATAGCCAATCAGAGCAACAGTGTGAACAGCAACACTCCAGTGAAACCAATCACAGAAAAGGAGCCGGGAACTATGCGCTTTCAGGGCTGGATGGCATCTGTTGACACTGTAGGGCCCACACTGTATACCTCTACATGTCCCTTTCTCACTGGCCTAAGTAACCCTTGAAAGTCTTTAGCCAGAGGCTCTCTTGATGAAAGTGAAAGAGGAGAGTGAAAAAGTTGGCTTAAAGCTCAACATTCAGAAAACGAAGATCATGGCATCTGGTCCCATCACTTCATGGCAAATAGATGGGGAAACAGTGGAAACAGTGTCAGACTAATTTTTTGGGCTCCAAAATCACTGCAGATGGTGATTGCAGCAATGAAATTAAAAGACACTTACTCCTTGGAAGGAAAGTTATGACCAACCTAGATAATATATTGAAAAGCAGAAATATTACTTTGCCAACAAAGGTCCGTCTAGTCAAGGCTATGGTTTTTCCAGTGGTCATGTATGCATGTGAGAGTTGGACTGTGAAGAAAGCTGAGCACTGAAGAATTGATGCTTTTGAACTGTGGTGTTGGAGAAGACTCTTGAGAGTCCCTTGGACTGCAAGGAGATCCAACCGGTCCATCCTAAAGGAGATCAGTCCTGGGTGTTCTTTGGAAGGACTGATGCTGAAGCTGAAACTCCAATACTTTGGCCCTTCATGTGAAGAGTTGACTCATTGGAAAAGACCCTGATGCTTGGAGGGATTGGAGGCAGGAGGAGAAGGGGACGACAGAGGATGAGATGGCTGGATGGCATCACCGACTCAATGGACATGAGTTTGAGTAAACTCTGGGCGTTGGTGATGGACAGGGAGGCCTGGCATGCTGCGATTCATGGGGTCGCAAAGAGTCAGACACGACTGAGCGACTGAACTGAACTGAACTGAACTGGATCATGCTCTGATGAGAACTTTGGGACTGGATATAACCACAGTCATGGCTGAGACGATTGCTGAGGCAAGAGAGAGAATACTCATTCCTACAGGTGAGCGATTCCTACAGGTACCTTCCTGAACATTAGGGTACTGATAAAGCCTTTTATCTCAAAGGAGTAGATGTGTTTGCATTAACGCAAAGGTTTAGTCTAGACAGTTTAGGTAATTTTCTATTGGGAGACTTTTTAGTGTTAAATAATCCTCTTTGTGTGTATAATCTGAAAGATGTCCTCAGATGGGCTTTTACATATGGCAGAGTCAGTGCAATGAACAAAGCCCAGCTCGCTGTAGCCTGAAACCCCTGTAGCTCTGACAGGGTGCTTGTAAACAGGGACTATGTCAGGTACTCCTAGAATAACATGGATGCAGTTTGCAGGATCAACTATCTTTGCAACTCTGTTGTCTATATGTTTCACTCAAGAGGCCAGGATCATAATTGAGGTTGTACTCTTTACAAATCCAGGAAAATACCCTTAAAGGACAAGCTCACCTCTGGCCAACACTGTCACATGGCACTTATTTGCAAAAGTGATGGCAAGTTCTCTTTCACTCGCACTGACACTTCTTAAGCTCATCTGGCTATGCTTGAAATTCAGTAATCAGAGTTTCATCCTTTTGGCTAAAGTCGAACAGGCAATCTGTGCTTTGTTAAGTACATTTCTTGGAGAGTGAATTGTTACATTTATGAGTCGCAAAAGTGATGTTCTCATATTCCTGCCTCTCACTGGATGCTCCTGAGCAGCCCAGTATGATGTTTGACGACTATACTTGTTTAATTGATGAGGAAACAGAGGCCCAACAGAAGCCAAAATCTAAACCCTTAGCTTGAATTTCATATTTCTATGGGGGATGGGGATTCTTGGGTCTTAACATTGCTCATGTGAAGATCGGACACCATAATACAATAGCTGAGACTTCCCTGGCAGTCCAGTTGTTAAGACAGTGCTTCCATTGCAGGGGGCCTGGGTTCAATCCCTGATCAGGGGATGAAGATCACATGCCATGCCAAAAGTAAATTAAAGAAAATAAAGGAAGTGTTATCATTAGTTAAAAAAAACTATGCAATAGCACAGCTCTCGTGGATGTCATCAGGAGGACCAAATGAAGCATGCTGCTCTTTTGCTTGTTAGTTCTTTTCTTAAAAATATTTTTATTTATTCATTTTTGGCTGGGCTGGGTCTTTGTTATCGCGCAGGCTTTTCTCTAGTTGCAGTATGTGGACTTATCACGGTGGCTTCTCTCATCGCAGCACACGGGCTCTAGGGTGCTCAGGCTTCAGTAGTTGTGGCACGTGGGCTAAAAATAGTTGCAGTTCCCAGTTCTAGAGCACAGGCTCAATAGTTGGGATGCATGGGCTTAGTTGCCCCTCAGCATGTGTGATCTTCGAGGATCAGGGATCAAACCAATGCCTCCTGCAGTGGCAGGCAGGTTCTTTATCACTGAGCCGCCAGGGAAGCCCCTGCTTGTTGGTGCTTCATTCACATTTAGCAGGTGGTTCTCAGTAGTTCTGATCTGAGGGGCAGAGGGTTACCAAGATGCATGAGGAGAAACAGCTGCTGCAACAGTCAAAAATAACATCTCCCTTTAATCGAGCCCTCATTATGCACCAGATGGAAAACACAGTTCAATATGGTTGTGCTGCTGACAAGAAAGCCCGTTGGTAACACGTGAAAGCCAGGGGTGAGAGCCAGAGTGCGAGTCTACTAGGTGGAAATACTCCAAGGACGTACGAACTTCCCTAAAAGCCCTTCCAGCTTAATGAAGGTGTGGAGGGTCTGGTCAGCGCCCTTTTCAGAGAACATCGAGGTAGCTTGAAGTTTGAAAGAGCAGGAGGTCAAGTTGGAGCCAGGCCGGGTTCTTCGTCCTATCCTGTTTGTGGCTCACTATACTCTAATCTGGAGACCGAGAGCTACATACAGTCCATTTCTTTAGCAAAAGCACATCAAGACCCTGTAATGAACAACATAGAAAGTGTTTCACAAGTGACTTTCACAAACATGCCCCCTCTTTTTTCATTTTGACAATGTCTCTGTGATGGAATATTATTTCCCATTTTATGGGTCACATGTGGCAGACCTGGTCCTCTAACTCCATCTTCTACTCTCCATCACATCACTTCTCCCTGGATTCCTCAAGTTCTTTGAGTCCCTGTCCTAGGAGCTGGTCAATGTATTTTTGTCTGCCAGGCAATGTGTATTTTAGGCTTTGATGATTATCTGGTCTCTGTTGAAACGACTCAGTTCTGTTCTTATAGCTCAAAAGCAGCCACAGATGTACATAAATAAATGGGCATGGCTGTGCTCCAAGAAATCTTTATGTATAGCATTGAAATTTGAATTTCATGTAATTTGCAGATATCATAAAGTGTTGTTCTTATTTGATTTTTCCAACCACGTAATCATGTGAAAATCAGTCTCAGCTTGTGTGGGGCACAAAAAAAGGTGGTGAAGGCCCCTGCTCTATCTTACTTGTAAAACTGGGGAGTGTGCATACCTCTCTCTTAGATTTTTATGGATTAAATTTGATCAGACAGGGGATACACGTTCACAGAGGGCATCATTGCTCTTTTGTCCCACTGTCAGAGCATGGGCTTCCCTGGGCTTCCTTTCCTTGGTGGCTCAGACCACCTGCAATGCAGGAGACCTGGGTTCGATCCCTGGGTTGGGAAGATCCCCGGAGGGGGGGATGGCAACCCACTCCAGTATTTTTGCCTAGAGAATCCCCATAGATAGAGGAGCCTGGTGGGGTACAGTCCATGGGGTCGCAAAGAATCGGACACGACTGAGTGACTGAGCACAAAGAGTGAAGAGCTGGCCACTTGCAGCCCTGGCAGTCTGTAAATTCCTGCCAAATTCTTGAGAAAAAGCTTTGACTTCCTGCCTTTTCCTGGGCCTGAGGACATCCACGCCTCCTGGATTGCCCCTGAAACTCTCCACTCTGCTTCCATTTTAGCCAAGTTTTTTTTTTTTTTTTTTTCCTTTTCCCTCTCGGTCCTGGTCATTAGTTAATCTGTGCCTTGGTTTGCCCTGAAGTGAACTAAATTTCTTCTGCCTGTTTCATAGAGATTTTTGTGGGCAGAGACTCGGCCACTTGGTGGTGCTATGGTAAAATGTTTCTACTCATAATGCCACCTGGAAGTTCCTTCCAGAGAACTTCAGGTTTCAGGGTAGGGACATCAGAATTGGCATTTCTTGGGGGGAGGCAGGGAAAGAGGTGTGGTTCATACCTGGGCATGTGTTTTCTGCTTTTGTCCACATTCTGTTAATTTGGGTATTCAGGGCTCTGGATTCTGAGGTTTCAGGAATCCCAAGTCAGATATATGCTTTGGAGGGACCAGGGGAAGACATCTGGGGAGACTCCCAATTCATCTGGTTCTTGGTTGGTTCCCAGATCCCTGCCCCACCCCCACTTCTGTCTTGTTTAGGGAGGGAATCAGTCTCTCTCCTCCCCAAACAAAACATCAATTCTCTTTGGAGCCATTCAAATGGACCTTATCTTTCAGCGAGCTGACTTTTTGTGACTTTTATAGAACTGCTATTTGTGAGATGTGATGTTGCTTGGATACTAGCTGCGGTGGGGCCAAATATACCTGAGTTTGAGCCCCTGGTTCCCCATTTATGAGCTGTGAGAACTTAGATAAGGCACTCAGTCTCTTAACACATCCAGTGAAATGTGGGAAAAATCAAAATCTCTAATCCCAAGTAAAAGATCATTATGAGAATGAAAAGAAGCCAGTCGTGTCAAGGCGTTTGGTAGACTGTCAAGCAAGCCCATGGGAGATATTAGAAACTTCCTGAGGGCAGAGGACTCTGTTAGATGACTCTTGATCCCCAGTCCTGCCACAAGGACTGCCTCTTATAGACGCTCAAGGAACATTTGTTGTGTGAATGAATGAAAAAACACAGAGATGCAGAGATTGAGAAGAGAGGGGGAGACTGGCAAGATGCCTGGTAAATTAAGGGTTTCAAAAGATGAGGCTGCAGAGGGAGCTGAAGCGGCAGATCCTCAAGAGGAAGTTGGGGCACGTGCTGCAGGTGCTGGGAAGGCAGCTAACACGTCCCTCAGCAGCTGGCTGCCTGGGCAGCTTGGCTCCAGTTGGGCCCAGTTGCCAGGCCACAGGCCATCTAAGGCCCAGGGGACCGCACTAGAGCAGGTGGGCCAGGAACTTCTGCTGTCACAGGCCGGCTGGTGCCACGCCCGGAATGCCCTTCTCCAGCCTGCGTTCAGTGCCTAAGTCCCTGGTGACCATAAACATAATGGACACAGGGCCTGGCACTGAGCTGCCCTGGGTCTTGGCAGGGCAGGGCTGAGGGACCCGTATCCCAGGGTTAGAAATACAAATAAAAACAAGACAGGTAAATACAGGCAATTATGTAGGCTATCTAGATCCCAAGGCTGTTTTTCCCTGACCTAGGTTTTCTTTTGTTTGTTTGTTTGGGACAAAATTACTTGGGAAATTGTAATTGCTTTACAAGGTTGTTATAGCTGATGAAATAAACTGAATAAAATTATTAATTTAACAGTCAGATAGAAGCTCCCTTTTTGTCAATGCTTATCACGAATAGGTACCATGCTGAACATTTCATAGACATGATCTTATTTAGTCCTATAACATAAGTATTAACCCCATGGGATCACATTGTACAATAAATATAAAGTATATTTATTTAAATATATTTATTTATATATATATTTAATAAATATAAAGTATATTTATCACTATAAAGTGTTACTATGATATCCATTTTACAGATGAGGGAACTGAGGTTTAATCTTTACTTACTTACTGGGTTCATAGAGCTAGCAGATGAAAGAGCTGGAACTCAAATTTTTTATCCATCCATTCATTCATTTCACAAAGAATTATTGAGCATTTATTATATACCAGGTCCTGGGGATTCATGAGCAAGTAATATAGATAAAAATCTCTGCTTTGTCCAGACAAACACAACAAATAAATGAATTGTATAATATTATATGCTTCCCAGGTGGCACTAGTGGTTTTTTTTTTTAATTTAATTTTATTTTATTTTTAAACTTTACATAATTGTATTAGTTTTGCCAAATATCAAAATGAATCCACTACAGGTATACATGTGTTCCCCATCCTGAACCCTCCTCCCTCCTCCCTCCCCATACCATCCCTCTGGGTCGTCCCAGTGCACTAGCCCCAGGCATCCAGTATTGTGCATTGAACCTGGACTGGCATCTCGTTTCATACATGATATTTTACATGTTTCAATGCCTTTCTCCCAAATCTTCCCACCCTCTCCCTCTCCCACAGAGTCCATAAGACTGTTCCATACATCAGTGTCTCTTTTGCTGTCTCGTACACAGAGTTATTGTTATCATCTTTCTAAATTCCATATATATGCGTTAGTATACTGTAATGGTGTTTTTCCTTCTGGCTTACTTCACTCTGTATAATAGGCTCCAGTTTCATTCACCTCATTAGAACTGATTCAAATGAATTCTTTTTAATGGCTGAGTAATACTCCATTGTGTATATGTACCACAGCTTTCTTATCCATTCATCTGCTGATGGACATCTAGGTTGCTTCCATGTCCTGGCTATTATAAACAGTGCTGCAATGAACATTGGGGTACACGTGTCTCTTTCCCTTCTGGTTTCCTCAGTGTGTATGCCCAGCAGTGGGATTGCTGGGTCATAAGGCAGTTCTATTTCCAGTTTTTTAAGGAATCTCCACACTGTTCTCCATAGTGGCTGTACTAGTTTGCATTCCCACCAACAGTGTAAGAGGGTTCCCTTTTCTCCACACCCTCTCCAGCATTTATTATTTGTAGACTTTTGGATCGCAGCCATTCTGACTGGTGTGAAATGGTACCTCATAGTGGTTTTGATTTGCATTTCTCTGATAATGAGTGATGTTGAGCATCTTTTCATGTGTTTGTTAGCCATCTGCATGTCTTCTTTGGAGAAATGTCTATTTAGTTCTTTGGCCCATTTTTTGATTGGGTCATTTATTTTTCTGGAGTTGAGCTGTAGGAGTTGCTTGTATATTTTTGAGATTAGTTGTTTGTCAGTTGCTTCATTTGCTATTATTTTCTCCCATTCTGAAGGCTGTCTTTTCACCTTGCTGATAGTTTCCTTTGATGTGCAGAAGCTTTTAAGGTTAATTAGGTCCCATTTGTTTATTTTTGCTTTTATTTCCGATATTCTGGGAGGTGGGTCATAGAGGATCCTGCTGTCAGGTGGCACTAGTGTTAAAGGACTCACCTGCCAGCGCAGGAGAGGTAAGAGATGTGGGTTCGATCCCTGGGTGGGGAAGATCCCCTGGAGAGGGCACAGCAATCCACTCCAGTATTCTTGCCTGGAGAATCCCCATGGACAGAGGAGCCTGGTGGCTTCAGTTCATAGGGTTGCAAAGAGTCAGACATGACTGAAGGGACTTAGCAGGCATGCATAATATTATACACTGGTAAATGCAATAGTGAAGAATAAAGGGGGTAAGGAGCACCACTGATGGAGTGGGGGAGGAGAGGGTGGGCTGTAGTTTTAAGCAAGATGATCAGGAAAGACCCCATCGGTAAGGTGACATCTGAGCAGAGTTGAGCTGGGTTGTTGAGTTGTGTGGAAGTGGGTCAGAGAGTAGAAGTTTAATGCCTTTGAACTTTGCCCATTGGGCAACTTGAAAAATTGGAGTTCAAGGAAGATTTCTATGGATTCACCTTTTTCTTAAGTTCATTCTTTCTTTCTGGGGCTATGTATTTTCAGAGTAAGAAATAAGAAGATAAACCAGAAAGAAAGTAAAGATAGTCAAATTCATCCATCCATCCGTCATCTTTCCAATGTTTGTATGGCACTCATTATAAGTTCAGAGAAGGCAATGGCACCCCACTCCAGTACTCTTGCCTGGAAAATCCCATGGGCAGAGGAGCCTGGTAGGCTGCAGTCCATGGGGTCGCTAAGAGTTGGACACAACTGAGCGACTTCACTTTCACTTTTCACTTTCATGCATTGGAGAAGGAAATGGCAACCCACTCCAGTGTTCTTGCCTGGAGAATCCCAGAGACGGGGGAGCCTGGTGGGCTGCTGTCTATGGGGTCGCACAGAGTCGGACACGACTGAAGCGACTTAGCAGCAGCAGCAGCAGCATTATAAGTCAGATCTATACTTCTATTAGAATGAAGTTAAGATCTAGCTCTGTACTGTTGGATACAATAGACATTAGCTACATGTAGCTATTGAGTGCTTGAAATGTGGCTATGTGACTGGGAAACTAAATTTTTAATTTCATGCAATTAATTAAAATTCAAAGCAGAAAACCTTGGGACAATGGAAAATATTTTTCTGTTAAATACAGCTTAATTGTTTTGCTAGGATTTCATTTCAGTTTAACCATTGGAAACAAAGCTCTGAATTGATATTTACAGTAAGAGTAAATTATGCAAGGGATTTTTGATATCTTAGCACAAAAAGAAGCATGTCAAATATCTCATCAATGAGTTTTTTAATATTACAGTCAAGATTACATCTTGACTGCACATTAAAATCACATTTTGAACAGAATAGGTTAAATAAAATATAGGATTAAGATTAATTTCTCAGTTTTTAAACTAATTTTTAATGTGGCTGTTAGAAAAGTTTAAATGCTATACAGGGACTTCCCTGGTGGTCCAGTGTCTAAGACTCTGTGGTCCCAGTGGAGGGGGCCTGGGTTTGATCCCTGGTCAGGGAACTAGATCCCACATGCTGCAACTAAGACCTGGAGCAGCCAAATAAGTAAAGAAAAAGAAATACTAAAAAAAGAAAAAAAAAAAAAAAAGAAAAAATGATGAATTAGAAAAAATAAACGCTATATGTGGCTCACATTATATTTCTATTGGATGGTGCTGTTCTAGACCTGAATGCCCTGGAGCTTTCAGGAAACCGAGCAGAGCTGGGCACACAATTGAGTAACTACACTGCCATGATGTAAGTGCTGTAATAGACCCAGGGACTGAGTGCTCTGGGGACAGAGCCTTCTGTTCTGTCTAGCGCAGGATCAGAGGCAGATTGACATCTTTGGCTCAGTGTCCAAGGTGAGTTGGAGTTTGTCACCTGGAGGGCAGGAAAGGGGATGTTCTAGGCACTGGGTACGGCATGTATAAAGGTGGAGAGATATAAAACAGAGTGAGGTACCCCAGAAATAATGGATGCTAAGTGGGAGGAGGTGGTGTGGATACAAATCAGGAGACGGCTTTTAGGGTCAGACCATCAGGGCAAGGGAAGCAGGCATTACTCAGCCAAAGAAAAATGCATGGCTGGGTACCTGTGAGCCAGCAACCATAACATGCTTTCTTCTAGAGTAGCTCATTGGCTGAGTCCACACGAATGTGTTGAGGACCTACTATGTGCTAGGCATTGTTCTACATGCTGAATATACAGAGGGAACAAGACCAAGTCCCTGCTCTCAAGGACATGCAGATAGTAATATCCAGGACAAGGAGAAAAGAGAAGAAACCAAGGTCAGAGAAGCTGAGTGACTTCGGTAAAATCACACAGCTGTTGATAGGCAGGGCCAGGATTCTGACGCGGGTCTTTCTGATGCTAACGCTGATACTCTTATTACCCTGTCCAGCTGCCCTGTATGTGAGGTTAAGGAGTTTGAACTTTGTCCTGAAGGCCACAGGAGATAGCAGAGGAGGGAGATTCAGGGTCAGATAGACTGTGCTTTAGGAATGACATATGGTGACCACGTGGAGGAAGGATGGCAGAGAGGAGATCAACTGTGGTGTTGGAGAAGACTCTTGAGAGTCCCTTGGACAGCAAGAAGATCAAACCAGTCAATCCTACAGGAAATCAACCCTGAATATTCATTGGAAGGACTGATGCTGAAGCTCCAATCCTTTGGCCACCTGATGTGAAGAGCAGACTTGTGGGAAAAGACCCCGATGCTGGGAAAAACTGAAGGCAAGAGGAGAAGGGGACAACAGAGGATGAGATGATTGGATGATATCATTGACTCAATGGACATGAGTTTGAGGAAACTCAGGGAGATAATGATGGACAGAGAAGCCTGGCATGCTGAAGTGCATGGGGTTGCAAACAGTGGAAGGTGACTTAGTGACTGAACAGCAACAACAAAACTGAATGAAGGCAGGGAGTTAGTTTTTGTTCACTTCTGTATCTGCAGTACCTAGAATCACGATGAGCCTGTGGTAAGCATGTAGCTAATGTGACTGAGTGCATTTACCCATACAGGGAGTGTATAAGGAATACACTTATAAAATGTAATAAAGGAAAACTCTTTATTTTTATTTATTAATTATTTTTGCAGGGCTGCCTCTAATATCTTTTTCCAAAAAAGATATATTTATTTATTTATGGCAGCACTGGGTCTTCATTGCTGCACGTGGGCTTTCTCTAGTTGCAGCAAACAGGGGCTTTTGATGGTGGTGGCTCCTCTTGTTTCGGAACGTGGGCTGTAAGGCGCAAGGTCGTCAGTAGCTGCCGCAGGTGGCTCAGTAATTGTGGTGCATTGGCTCAGTTGCTCTTCATTGTGTGGGGTCATCCTGGCCAGGGATCAAACCCACATCCCCTGTGTTGACAGGTGCATTCTTAATCACTAGACCACCAGGGAAACCCTATCTCTAATATCTTGACTTTTATTTTTAACTTTTTATTTTACAATGGAGTATTGCAGAGTAACAATGTTGTGATAGTTTCATGTGGACAGCAAAGAGGCTCAGCCATACATATATATGTATCCATCACCCCCTGGTGGCTCAGCTGGTAAAGAATCAGCGGAAGACCTGGGTTCGATCCCTGGGCTGGGAAGATCCCCTGGAGAAGGGAAAGGCTATCCGCTGCAGTATTCTGGCCTGGAAAATTCCATGGACTCTATAGTCCATGATGTGACAAAGAGTTGGACACGACTGAGCAACTTTCACTTCACTTCACCCTCCCCGCCAAAATCCCAGACCATCCATATAACATCGTAAAGAATTCTTTGTAGATCTACTATACAGTAGATTCTTATTTGTTATCCTTTTAAATCTAGCAGTGTGTACATGTCAATCCCTAACTCCCTAACTATCCCCTCCTCCCCATCAAGAACTCATTATATCTCCTGAACCTGCCCAGAAATCTCCATTCAACTTCCTTGAAACCCAAAGGCTCTTCTATTGTAGCCAATTAGAGTTATTCCCACATGACCCCAGTGCATCTCTGCATGTGACACGTGTACGCTCTCGACTTTCTGGCAGCCACTCTTTCCAGGGTGGTACAGTATTGTTTGCTCCTGCTGGAGTCCTGCCAGCGCTTTCTCTGTTGATGGGGAATTTATCACATTTCAGTTTCTTTTCTCAGTAACAGAACCTTCCAACGAATCCCTGCTGTTGTGTTCCCACAGGAAGCTGCTATCTTATTTTTCAGTATAAAGTTTAGGACAGAGAAAACAAAGCAAATGGAGCTGCTGCCAATCGTCCACTTGCTCCATTCACTTCACACGTGCATGAAGCAGGGAGGAAAAGAAGGAACATGCTGGGGATGTAAAACTGAAATCTCCAAAAGGGGTCGGAAATTGTCAGCCCTTAGGAGCATCTTGCCTGATGACAGGATTCCACAGAGAGGTGAAGGTACCTGGCCAAAGTACCGGGGTATAGGCATGACAGGGGTCAGGAGCCCTGTTTCTTGTCCCATGGGTTGTCCCATTCTCCAGGGATTACCCAAAGGGATGCTGATCCCAACAGGACTCTTCTGGCCCCTCAATCAGCAAGTAGATGAGAAGAATGGAAAGTAGGATCTCAACCTGGGTTATTTCAGTTGAATACTTGTAATATCCACTGATTCTCTTGATAATTCCTTTTCCTGGTGTCACGTCAGCCCCCTGAAATGGTTGTCCACTATATCCTTGTATACACAAAATGTCATTCCAGTGGGAAGGTGGCCAAAGATAGTAACAGCCAACATTATTGGGTGCTGTCTCGTGTTATCTCATGTTGTTCTTAGTGCTTTTTATTTTTTGCATTAATGCAGTCAATCCTCAACAAACACCCCTTGTGCTAGGTATTGCATCCCCATTTTAAAGATGGGGAAACTGAGAAACAAAGAAGTTGCCCAAGACCACACAGTTTGAAAATGGTAGAGCCAGGACTTGATCTCAGCCAGTTCTGACTCTGAAGCCTATGCTCTTATCCACCATTCTTACTGTTTTTCTAGCCACTTAGCAGGGGAAGAAACATAGCATTCTGTTTTGATGTACAAGGAAATTTTAGTTTTTAAGCATATCTTGCACTTCTAAATAGCTTGGGATCTCCCAAGAAGTTTGGTGGCTGGAGGTCAGTTGAAAGCTGTAAATTGTATTTATTACCCACAGACTGGGTGAGTAAGATGTTCAGCTTCCTTAAGATGAGACCAGGCCTGTCCTGTCACAGTGCATTCTCAGCCCCAGATGTCTGGTATGTAGTGGGAAAAACAAGAATATTGTTGAATGACTAAATTTCTTATTAAATCATTTTATGACTACTGAATACTATTCTTGTTTGGATCTTGGATACATGTAATACAGGGAAAATTAGAGGAAAAACTTCCAGTTCCAAATAATAAGCTTTCTCTTTAAATAAGCAAGTGGCCAGAGAACATAAAAGTGGCATTTTGGGTTCCAAATATTGAGATTGTTATAATCTCCCATTGTGCTTTTTATATGTAAATACAGTGGTGTAGTGGTAAGCAATCCACTGGCAGTGAAGGAGATGAAGGAGAAGAGGGTTCCATCCCAGGGTTGGAAGATCCCCTGGAGGAAGAAAATGACAATCCACTCCAGTATTCTTGCTGGGAAAATCCCATGGACAGAGGAACCTCGTGAGCTATGGTCCATAGGGTCACAAAGAGTTGGACACAACTGAGTGACTGAACACACGTACGGTATAAACTGTATATATTTGTTAGGATAGTACTAGCTGCTGTAACAAAGAAACTCTGTAATCTCAGGGGCTTAACACAGTAGCAGCTTACTTCTCACTCATGTACCAGTCCAATGTCCTGGCCAGAGGTTGGCTTTATTCCGAAGGTGATGCAGGAACACAGGCTTCTTTTATTTGGTGACCTCACCATCTTCTGGGGCTTTGGAGCCCTCTACTTACAGCTAGGCCAAGAGGGGAATACACATCCATTTTTCAACACTCTGCTCTAGAAGTAATGCACATCACTTCTGTTTATATTCCATTAGAGATAACCAGTCATATGGCCACACTGGGATGCAAGAGAAGTGGGGACATACATTCCCAGCAGAGCAGCTGTCTGTGAGCTCACCTGCTTGAGAAGCATGAATATTTGGTGGGCAACTAGAAATCTGGGCTTCCCAGGCGACTCAGTGGCAAAAAATCCACCTGCCAATGCAGGAGATACAGGTTCAATCCCTGGTCTGGGAAGATCCCCTGGAGAAGGGAATGCTGGCAACCCACTGCAGTATTCTTGCCTGGGAAATCCCAAGGACAGAGGAGCCTGGCGAGGTCACAAAGAGTCGGACATAACTTTGCAACTGAACAACAACTAGAAATCTGCCACTGTGAAGAACAAACACTTTCCTGGGTTGCTTTTTATCATAAGGTGTCTACCAAACAACATACTTAAGTTAGAAATATTACGACCTTTGGTAACTTTTCAAAACCTCGTCTAGAAAAACGTAAGACTTTAGTTAACCAAAGCATACACATTCATGGATATGAGCTGGGATGTTAGGCAGCTTGGAACAGGGATCAGAGGAAAGCTTGATCATAGACAACTTAACCTTTTTGAGACTCAGTGTGAACAGCTAGGTGGGGATCATTAATACTCATCTTGCAGTTTCATGATGATTAGAGGTAATACATATAAGTGAAAGTGAAAGTTGCTCAGTCGTATCCAACTCTTTGCAACTCCATGGACTATACAGCCCATGGAATTCTTCAGGCCAGAATACTGGAGTGGGTAGCTTTTCCCTTCTCCAGGGAATCTGCCCAACCCAGGGATCAAACCCAGGTCTCCCACATTGCGGGCCGATTCTTTACCAGCTGAGCCACAAGGGAAGCCCCCAATATATATAAAGGTCCTGGCAGACGGTAGATAGCGGATAAACCATAACTGGCATTACGAGGTCTTCTAAACAGCTATTTCTTAAGAGAGCAAATATTACTTTCTATTTTTTAAATTGCCTTGACAATGGAAAGTGTAATAAAAAACAAATAGTGGGCCTTATGAAAATATAAGTTGTAGGACAGTGTGGATGTTACGCTTCCAACTGCTAATGTGACAACATTGGTCCCATATCCATAATGAAGCCAGAAATCAGAGTCTAAGCAGGCAGTATGATTAACCTGCTTATAATTGCCTGAATTCTAGTAAGAGTCATAAGAAGGTGAAAAATGAGTATAATCTTCATAGCCATGATTTACTGATTTTCTCAATCCTCACACCAACCCCGAGACCTACTGTTACCACTGCCAATACCACCTATGTTATTACCATCACCATTTTGCAGATGAGAGAACAGAAGGATTGAGAGGGAAAACAATTGTCCAAAATGCTCAATTATGAGTGGTGGAACAGGGATTTGAACCCAGGCAGTCTGACTCTAGAACTCAAGCTCTTAACCAAGGAGCCTGGGAGCTTGTTGGAGGAAATGCTTTATCTATGTGAAAACACTCGAGCACAATGCACGATAACATTGTGCTAAAGTGTGGTTCAAATTATAAATGCTATAGGAATTCAGTCTGGAGAGGAACTCCCTGTTCTTGGGCATGACTTTGTGCCAGGCATTGTACTGTTTCCATCCTTCCCAATTAAGGAGAGGTAGAACTGCATATGTGGAAGAACACACGCTTGGGAACTGGACAGGTAGGGTTTAATTCCTGGTGTGGCTATTTACAACTTGTGTAATCTCAGGCCAATTACTTAACCTTTCTGATATGGTTTCCTCAACTGAAAACAGGGTTTACTGTCATAAAATAGGATCAGCACACTGTAGGTGCTATTTATTCAATACTGATTAAGTCCTAGGCACTGGGGAGGATCACCATCAGCCAGAATAAGTTAGGTTATGCTGCTGTAACAAACAACTGCTAAATCTCCCTGGTTTAACACATGTTTAATATTTGTTCACACTACTTTTACAATGCAGGTTACTTGGGCCAGTTCTGCCATCGTTACAGAGGCCCGGCTGGATGATGGAGGCTCTATATCTGTTCTTCATGGTTGTTGTGAGTGCCAACATTGCATTTTCAGGATTGTCAAGACATGGGCATGTACCCATTGGTCCTTCAAAGTTTCCACCTAAAAGCAATGCACATCACTGCTCTCATTCCATTGGTCTAAGTAATGTGGCCACATTTAATTTCAAGAGATGGGGTAGTGGATTCCTACCATGTTCAGGGGCTTCCCTGGTGGCTCAGATGGTAAAGAATCTGCCTGCAATGTTGGAGACCTCGGTTCGATCCCTGGATTGGGAAGATCCCCTGGAGGAGGGCATGGCAAGCCACTCTTGCTTGGAGAATCCCATGCCCAGAGGGTCACAAAGAGCTGGATACGACTGAGTGACTAAGCACAGCACACCACATCCCTGGGAAGGGAAAGACCCAGGGTTAACAGTTTTAATTACCACTACAGACATGATCCGTTTACCTGTAAAACAGATCCAGTAATCTATACTTCAAGAAGAAACTGAAGCTCTGAGAGGTTAAGTCATTTGACAAATGTCACACAGCCTAGCCACTAGGAAGCCAGGCTCAACCTGCATGTTATTTATACTGACTTTCTAATCTACATATGCAAAGTCTACAGATTTTGTATAAAAGCAGAATAGTTGCAGGAGGCAGGCAGGGAGACCCTGCAAGGGTGGAGGACACATTATGGTGACTAGTGTTACAGGCTATTACTCTGGCAGCGCAGAGGGGGCTTGCAGGGAGGACGTGCTGTTGCGGGATCCAGGGTAAGGTGATAAGGTATAGACAGGCCTGAAGACAGCAGGAATGCAGAGGGATGAACCTGAGAGCTGCGGAGGAAGGGCGAGTCCGGCTCACTGGTGAAAAAATGAACCACCACGCCATCTGCAGAACGCACCAGACATTCCTCACCCCTCACTCTTCCCATCCCAGTCTGGTATACCACACTATTGAAACAACTCCCGAAGCCTTCTTTTTCTCTTGCCTTCTTCCTTATTTTCCCTTGCTACTTCTTAGAAGGTGGCAGTCTTGCCACAGTCGTAGCCGTTCCTGCCTGACCCTCGCTTGTGGGGGTGGGGTGCTGGGTACCATCTCCAGGATCTGGCCATTTCAGTTAAAGGAGAAATACAAACGCCCAAGGGGCCAAGAGGCCTGCCTATCGCCTCTGGCTTAGCCAGTCTCAGGCCCTGCTCCATCCGAGGTCCCTGGTTTGCCCACCTCCAAACACAGCCTTGGCGGGCAGGGTAGGCGCCCAGCTGCATCCAGGCACCTCTAGCGACCCAACTCTCCTCCTCTCCCAGGCGGGAGTCCTGGATAGTGTCGGAAGGCTGCAGTGCGGCGACCGGCCGCAGATTCAGCCTCGGAACCTCCCTTCCTCCCCGCCTTAGCCTTTCTCCGGCGAGGGCGCGGGGCCGAGGTCAACGCGCCCCTCTTGGGGTTTTCAGGGGCGCGCAGCTGCCCCGACCCCGGCCCGGGAGAGCAGCCCTTCGCCAGCCGGGATAGGGGTCTGCGAGGCGCGGGTGGCAGCCTGGGCTGAGCGCGAGGGGGTGCGCACCGCGGCGGGGGAGGGGGAGCCGTGACTCACCGCCTGTAACCCAACACCCGCGCGCCTCCCCTCCCCCACCTCTCCCCGTCTCCGGCCTGGCGGCCGCGGCGACACCCAAAAGAAAATGAAGGGGCGCCCGAGCCCGCAGCGCCCCCGGCCGGATCGCCAGCGGGCCCCGGGGGCCCCCGGCTCCGAGCGCTCTCGTCTACCCGGCCCCGGGGCTCGGCGAGCCGCCGCCGTCGCCGCAGCCAGGGCGCGAGCAGGAAGGGAGGCCGAGCGGCCGGAGCCGGAGTCCGAGGAGGCGGCGGCGGCGGAGAGCCCGCGGTAGCGGCGGCGGCTGCGGAGGGCGAGCCGGGGGAGGGGGCGCCCGGGCTGGGAACCCCCCCGTCTCTTTCCCAGCCGAGCGAGGACAAAGCCCCCTGGCCGCCGGCACGGCCTAGCCGGCGCTGCACAAAGGGCGAGTCGCGACACGCTTCCATCCCCCTCCCAGTTCGGGGTGGCCCCGGGCCCGGGAGGAGGGCGGGAGGTGGGGGGAAGCCCCGGCCGCGCCGCCCCTAGCCCCCCTCCCCGGGGGCCGGCCCGCGCGCCGCCCCCGCCCCCGCGCCCGCCCAGTCTGCGCGTCCTCCCGGGGAGGGGTCTGGGGGCGCGGCGCCCCACATAACACTCCCCCTCCTGCGCTCGGAGCCACCCCTCTCCCCTCCCTTCTGCGAACACCACCGCCTCCCCTGCCACCGCCGCCACCTCGCCCGACGCGCCGCAGCTCGCCGCGGCCGGTGGGCGGTGCGCGGATCGTGCGCGCCGGGGGCGCCAGATGTGCAGTCCCCGCCGCCGCCAGTGACCCAGCCGCAGCCCCGGCGGGAGCCGGCCGCCTTCCCGATGCTGCGGGGGCGACCTTGAGCGCGCCCCGCTTTCTCTCGGCGGGGACCCCGACACCGCGAGCGCTGTGCTCGGTCCTGCCCTCTCCGGCCCGGCTTGCCCTGCATTCGGACATGGAGGGGGCCGCTGCGCCCGCGGCCGGCCCGGACTTGGGGCCGGGGGCGCCAGGCTCTCCGCCGGAGGCGGGGGCGAGTGCAGCCCCCTCGGCGGCGACCCCGGAACCCAGGAAGCCGCACGGTGTGAAGCGGCATCACCACAAACACAACTTGAAGCACCGCTACGAGCTGCAGGAGACCCTGGGCAAAGGCACCTACGGCAAAGTCAAGCGGGCCACCGAGAGGTTTTCGGGCCGAGTGGTGAGTTGGGGGGACACCCGGCGGGCTCGGTCTAGACGCGGCTGGGGACGCAGCGCTCACGCGACGGGGTTTGGGGGCGCAGAGGGGGGGTCTCTGGTCCGAGAGGGGGCTTCCCCGGAACCCCCAGACAGATTCCTCACTCTCACCCCGCCCCCGCCGCTCCAGCCCCCCGTGGCTCAGGCGTGTCTTTCTCCCGAAACACTTGTTACATCCTGTCTGCGCATATTTTGGGGGTTTTGATCCCAGCAGCAAAGTAGTGTTTATGATTTGCAAACACTTTGCACCATCGGGACCGTTGGGGTCTCCCTCGCAGGCACGCATTCATGCCCTGGAATGCCTTATTGCTGTAACTCCACACACAGCCACATCCGCAGCTCGGAGCTGGTTCGCCTGGTCCCGTATCCTATGGATGAATGAGACCCGCCCCCCCCCCCCCATCCCCCGCTCCCCTTCATCCTCCCAGTCCCCGTCGCCGCGGTGCTGAGGTCGCTGCAAGGGAGGACGGACTCCTGCCTGTTTTTAAGAGAGAAGGTTAGGGAATAGAAGTGAAGGTTCAACACTCATGCCTGAGGGTTGTGACAGTTTGCTGCTGGCTTCTGGAAGGACTGAAATGCCTAGGGCATGGATAGCCACACTGAGTTGCAGATTCAATGGCCTTTCAGGCCCCGGCTGCAAGACTGCTGTATTGTGTAAGGGGTCTGACCCAGCCTCCCCACTCTTTGTGACAGCTGTAACCCTGCCAGGGTCCTAAGGCCATTTACTCAGCCCCAAGTAACATCTTGAGTGCTTTGGAGTCTTTGCATTGTCCCAACTTTGGCTTGTTGTCATTTTCCTTTCTGCAGAACAGGCCCTTGCAATCCACGCTGCTTGTGGCTAGAGGGTTGGGTTTAAAGTGACTGACTATTGCAGAAAGATTTTGTGTGGTGTGTGGCAGAAAATTAACATGGTTCTTTCATTTTCAGCGTTATCAGATGGATTTTAATCGATTGAGGGCCAAAGTCAGGAAGTAATTATGAAACTCCTTGTGCACACTTTTGGGGGGTGTTTGGGAGCCCAGGGTTGCTTATAAACTTAACAAATGATCACAGGGGAAAAGCAAAATGGGCTGCTGAATAAAGTAAGTGGTGGGTTGATGTCAGTATTTTTCTTTTGCATCTGTGCAGTGACAGTTCTGTGGACAAAGCCTGACACCAATCAGAAAGTTCAGCCAGCCCAATTCTCAAATATTGGTTTATCTGGATAATTCCTTCATTCTAGGCTTCACTCTTTGGGTTGATACAGCTTTATCCCAGATCCTAAAAATTAAAGTCCATTATAGATTAACTGGAAATTTGAGAGATTGTACATAGTATTTTAAAGCTGTCTCCTATCAACAAAATCTATAGCAAGTAGTCGAGAGGGCAGGTGCCATTTTTGTAGATTGAAAATTTTCAAGAGGAGATGCAGGAATGTCCTTTGAGGAGCACACTCGAAGGTCTGTGGAAGAGGAGGCTGAGAAACGTGCGCTTCATTCATGCTTTTTGTCTGAGGTGATATTCCCCAGGCTGGATGTTGAATAAGCAAAACCTAAGCCTAGCTCCTTGCTCATGTTGTCTTAATAGCTGTTGAAGAATCATGCTGGGAAGTTCGAAAGCGCAGTAATGAAAACCAGACGCGGTTGGAGCTGCAGGTTGAGGATGTGAGCTTGTGAGGGGTTGAGTGGTAAGGGTGTGTCTGGGATCTGTGAGGGGGCACAGACTCCGGAAGGCTGAGTAGCTTGCCGCCAACTGCAAGAGTGAAAGCTTGTCTTATGGCAGACATCTTTCTGAGCTTCACTGGGGCCTCAGGTATTCCCTCTGATAGCTGTCTGATCCACGGACTAGGATAGAACGAAAGGGATTGATTGCATCAGTAGGCGCGAGCCTGCCTTTCTCTTGTGGTGGGTGTCTCTTTCCCTTTATTTGCAGGAACTCTGAACATTCCTTCGGAATTTAATCGAATGGCCACTAGGGGGCGCCCTGAGAACGGAAGAGGCTCATTTCACAACAGCAAGCTGTTGAGTCCTCCTCTGTTGTCCAGCTCTCCGTTCAGTTTCCCATTGTGCTACTCATTACAGCTCAATCTCTTGTTTTACTCAAAGATTATGTAAAGATTCTCAATCTGGTAGCAGATCCACATCCAGAAACTGGCAATCCCCAGACTGCTTTCTACCTGATAAGCTTAGGATGTTAGCAAAATCATCTAAGTAGATGCATTAAGCAGATGAGAAAACAGATTGAGTGAAGGGAAGGCTTCCTTGACTTCAACTCCGTCCCCTCAGTCCCCCTCGTGGAGCACACTGCTCACAGATGGTGTCAGACCTTAAGTGAGAAACAGAAATTGTCAGGTGGAAAATTCCCTATGCCTGACTGGACAGAAAATAAAACATACGTTAGAAAAAATTGGTCAGCAAGTTGTTCTTGCCTGTACAGTGCTTGGTGACTCAGAATCTGTCAAGAGCAGCAAGAAATTTTCATCTGAAGTGTGACTTTGGAGTTTTCTTGTGGTTCCAAGGATACACTGAATATCCACTTGCTTTTGAGGTGCGATTCCAAATTCAGAGCACATTGTCTCAATTCTGCCTTTTAGGTCTTTGGGTAGAATTGCAAAGTGATGCTTTATTTTTGTTTGTACTCAAGCCTTTCCGAGCACTTTCCAAGAGGCGCCGCGCCTTTCAACTGCTTTGCCAATGTAAGTGGCCCAAGTACAGTGCTGGGTGTTAGGCTGCCTGAGATGCTATGAAATCAGCACCCTTGAGACAGAGAATTGTTTAAGAATCTTGTGGCTTTTAATTGCATGTCTGGAAGGGCCTTCTGAGTCAAACAGCACACCATGGAGCATCAGCATTCTGTGAAAGGCAGTTCGGAAGAGAGAGTTTGCAGAATCAGGAACTTGGAGTCAGCTGGTCCAGCCCTCTACGTGGTCCAGGCATTCTCCAGGCATCCTTTTCATCCCAAATGTAGTCTTGCTGCTACTGTCTGGGCATGTCTATGAGAAAGGACTCAAAGTGGCTTCTTCCAGAGTTTATAAGCTGCACAAGTGAGGCACTCTGGCAGAAGGACTAAGAGCCCTGGCTTATATTCAAATCCTGACTGATTCCTGACTAGCTTTGTGACTTTGGGCAAGCTATGTTAACCTTCAGAAGCCTCCATTTTCTCATCTGTAAAATGGGCTAATATAGTACCACCTCATGAACTAGTTGTAAGAATTGAATAAAATAACCTATATGAAAGTGAAAGTTGCTCGGTTGTGTCTGACTCTTTGTGACCCCATGGACTATACAGTCCATGAAATTCTCCAGGCCGGAATACTGGAGTGGGTAGCTGTTCCCTTCTCCAGTGGATCTTCCCATCCCAGGGATTGAACCCAGGTCTCCCACATTGCAGGTGGATTCTTTGCCAGCTGAGCCACCAGGGAAGCCCTTAGAAAGCCTTAAAAGGGGAAATTAGCAAATTCAGTTTCTTTTTTTAGCAGATTTTTTTCCCCTTCATTTCACTTGGACTTTCATTTAGGTTTTAAGACCATCAGAGAGGCATGATGCATTGGACAATTAACTCACTCAGAGAGAGGTAGGAGAAATAAGCAACTTTTCAGGTTAATTAGGGAAGTGCACCCATAGGAAGCCAAGACCATCAGCCAGATTCTGATAGGATCTGAACACATTTCTAAGGCCTTGAATTTGGGCTTTGTTTATTGCACAACTTTCGTTTTGATACAGTTTCGGGCAGGGCTGCAGAGCGGGCCCTGTGTTATAACATGGCATTTTCTTTGAGCCAAGCTCCCTGGACCCTCAGGCTGCACTGAGAATTGCCAAAAAATCCAAGAGCAAAAATAAACAACGTTTTGGGGAGAGGTGTTATGCGATCAGCTCACCGTCAACTAAGTTCAACTCTCTCTCTGCTCCAAGTTATCTCTTGTGAGTAGTTTGAGGTGTGGTGTGAGCAGGAAGCAGGTCTCCGGGAGGGTCTGGCATGGGAATGGCAGAGCTGGTGGGTCAGTTGTGCCCCCAAATTACTATGATGCCTTGGGATGGGTGATGGAGCATCCTTACCCGGCAAAGCAACTGATTTGACTAAAAGTGGGCATTTTAAGCACTGGCCCAAAGTTATTCATAGCTTGATGCTGGAAAACTGCAGCTCAGGGGTGCAAATTAGTAAGCTGGCCTGCCGAACCAGGGGTGGATGACTGTCATATGCAGGGTGGCTGGGGTACCATATTGCAGCTAAGGCCCAAACCCAGTTTTAAGGTATAAGGGACCTCGACAGATGTGTAGTCCAAACTTTTCATCCATCCTTAAGGTGAGAAAAATAAGGCACAGAATTGTCAAGTGACTTCTCTGAGGTTGCACAGCTGGTAACTGAGTAGGCTGAGTCTAAAAAACCCGATTCTTCATTTGGTATTTCTCCATCACTCATTTAATACATCTTTACTAGAACAAGACATGATCTTTACTCTTAAAGAGTTTATAATCTAAAAAAAAAAAAGAGTTTATAATCTAGTAGCAATGATGAAATGTACTTACAAATATTGAACTAATTCTGCTCAGTTCAGCAAAGATTTATTACCATCTGCCATATGCTTCTCACCATGTTAAATTCTGGGGCATACACATGGATAAGACCTAAGGAACTTATAGTCTGGTGGAAGAGACAAGAGTGAGCAGTTGCTAGGCTGTGGGTATCTCTTCTGTACAGGAATTGATTACTTCTGGAGATTTTCAAGTTGAAACATAGCTCATTGAAGATCAGTTCATTAACTTGAGTGCCATGCTAGATAGGAACACCCCCTCCCTCAAATGCCACAACTGCTCTTATTACTACCAGCCAATATTTTTGAGAGTTAGGGGTATGTCAGGCTGTGCTAAGTGCTTTACAGATATTTTCTCATGTCTGATTGTCACCATGACCCTAAGAGGCACGCACTCACCTCAGACCCATTCAACAGATGGGGAAAACAATACTTGGGGAGTTTAAGTAACTTGCCCAGGGTTAAGTAGCAAGGAAGCATCAGACAAATCTATTTTGAGACCCACTGCTGCTGGAGACATGGAGAACCTTTTATCTTTGTTGTGACCTCCGGATTTGGATGTGGTATTTTGCTCCTGTTCAAGAGAACTAGCCATGAGGAGATGCTTTTCCTGAGAGGTTTCTCATTGTTCAGGAAGGGGATTGAGAGAGGGCCAGGGAATACTGTAGGATTGGGGAGGGCAAGGGCTGTTGAAGATGACCCTTGATTTGTATTTCCAAAGACCGAAATATGGAAGCTTTCAGGCAGAGGGCAGATTCTGGGGTGAGCAGGCCAGATGTCTTGGAATATGGGCTTTATGCAGTAGGAGGCAAGGCAGGTAAGATAGGAATAGGGGGATAATAATAACATTTAATAACAATAAATAATAGCAGCTAATTCTTCTTGAGTGCTTATAACGTGCCAGGTCCATTTAACTAATTTAATTCTCATAACAATCCTGTAATCGTCTCATCTTCCAGATGAAGAGGCTGAGTCACAGAGAGGTTCGCTAGCCTGCTGAGGTCACATGCTGCAGCAGAGTCGGGGCCTGGACTCAGGCAGTGTGAACGTGAAGACTGTGGCCAGCTCCCTTCCCCTAGGTGGGCTGAGCTGGGCTCTGATCACAGCGGGGCTCCGAGCCCAGGGATCTGCAGTACTGGCTTGGAGCAGGGAGCCAACCTGGAGGTTTTCTCAAGAGCTGAGCTATGAGAAGATAAAGATCGGAATGGTGTCAGGGGTGAGGGCGGGGAGAGAGGTCTGCTTGTTGGGCCACGAGTCTGTTAATGAAGCAGGTCCAGGAGCGCTTCTCCTGGGCACACACTGAGTTCTTTGTGCCTTCAGCAGCCTCAGGTTCTGGAATCCCTTGGGGCCCTCTGGAGGTCAGCTGGTTCACTTTGCAGCGACAGAAGTGCTCCCTCACCACTCCAGGATGTCTGATCTCATTTCCTCCCAGGAAGCTGCAGGAGATAAGGATTGAGTCAAGGTGTCTTGTCTGCTGACAAGTCCCATCCAGCCATCTTGGATCTGCTGTCCATTCCTAGCAGAGTGCCAGGCACATAGGAGGTCCCGGGCAAAAGGCTTGTGGGATGGCACAGAAGGGAATACAATAGTGAGTAACTATTTTAGGAGGTATGGGAGCTGTAGGTCATCACCCCTGACCTCAAAGAGCTTTCTGATTTGTGGGCTTGAAAAGACAATGGCTGGAAATGAATGGCGGGTAACATAGCAGTGTCTGCAAAGTCAGGCAGACCCTTCCCTGCTCGAATTCCCATTTGGTCTTGTGCTCGTGGAGAGGAGAGAGCCGTCCTGGCTGTGGCTTCCTGTCCTCAGTGGCCCCGGAGTCAGACAGCTTAAGTCTCATTTGTCTTTCCCACATGAAAGTCCTGGAGCATCTGTAAGTTATGATTTGCGAAGTATCTGCTTTAAAGCAGAATGCATTTATCATCCCGCCAGCCCAGACGACACTGTGCAGTGCAGGAATGAGAAGATCCCAGGCCCAGGGCCCAGGAGGGGCCGGGCCAGATGACCCACCCGTGAGTAGAGTCTGGCTGTATTGATAAAATTCTCTGGAAATGGTCCAGAGGCAGCCAGATGTTGACTTCACAGTGAGGCTCTTCAGTAAACTTTTAACTGCATGTTCAACCCGGGGCTGGGCTAAAGATTCCCTATCATGAAGACACAGCCTCCACTAGGGTCGTCCCATCTTTTCCTTTCCTTCTGGCAAGGTATATTTCCCGAGGGCTTCCTAAAGTGCCCAGGACAGTGGGAAGTTTCAGAACAGAATATGACAAGTCCTGCCATGGAGGTACTGAGGACTTAGTTGGGGCGTGTCATGAACACATCTGGAATAACTGAGCACAGCACAAGGGTATGAATGAGGAGGAAGAAATGGCTGTAGAATCAGACAGACTTGGGTTCCTATTCTCCCCTGCGGCTCAGCACCTGGATGATCCTGGGCAAAATCACATATTTCCTCTGAGCTTCTGTTTTCTCTTCTAGAAAATGCGGCTGCCAACATACAACAAAGTGGGATTGCCATGAGAAGTAGGACTGGGAGCCTTCCGATGCAGAGCTTGTGCATATTAGGCTCTTGGAAATCAGAGCTAGTGAGAAGTGCAAGCAACGAGCACCTTGGTGGCCTTCTTATTCCTGGTCGTGGCTGTCCCTGCTTTAAACTTTCGCATGGGTGGCTGAGGACTTAAACTCTGAATTTGCATATCCTTCAAGTCCTGCCTGGCTGCCCAACTCTTGCTTCCATATCCTCTTGTCTTGGGCCTGTATCAGTTTCCTCCAGAGCTTGTGGGTTTGATGATTTGTCTGTACACACACCCTCCCCTTCCTCCCCCATTAGGAGGGAGGCAGGGTCACTGTCTTACCACTGCATCCTGGCCTGTAGCCAGGCAATATAGTAGATGCTCAGTGTGAATGAATGAATGAATGAATAAACAGCTGCATGAAGAGTGCACCAGCAGTCCTGAGAAGGGAGGGGGTCTGTGGAGGTGGGAGGCAGCAGGGAAGGCCCCTTGGGCCCCCATCCTCCCCCTTTTCCGGGTCACCCCCCTCCTTATCACCCTTTGGACAGCTGTGGAGGGTCGGCCCAGCATGGCCAGGTGCCTCTCCATCATAGCTCTGCGCTGAGGCTGCAGGGAGGAAGAAGGGAGCTGATTCTCACCCTTGGCGGCTGCTTCCCGCAGTTCTTTGCAACTCTCTGGTCTCCCTGGTCACTCCCACACTTCCGGGAGCCACCAGCAACCGCCCCCCTTCACTGCATCCCCCACCCTGTCTGAGAATCCCCGGTGATCAGCTCTGGGAGTAGGCAAGCTTGAGATGCAAAATGCATTTGCAAGATTTTCAAAACATTTTCTCCCTGGGTTGTAAATCAAGTACTTAAAGAATTGTAAACCAGCTGGAGTGCAGAGTTAATGTATGTCTGGAAAAAAACACCGTCGTGATTTGCCTTTAAAACTTGAGAAAAGAATTCCACTTGGTTTACTTTCCTTAGAGGTATTGAGGGGCAGCTGGAGGTGTTTAATGGGAGGGTGCTAAGAGGCCGCCATGGTTGGTTCCCTCTTTCCCTGGAAGGGAGGGGAAGGGCGGTGTCCAGATGGCTCAGAGCGCAGCTTGCATCTCTGTGGCCAAAGGGGCAATTCCCCAGTGTAAGAAAAGGGAGCTGCTGCTTTGTCAGTGTTTCCTTACGATCCCATCCCCTCCCGCTGGTGTCACACTTTGTGTATTGCTAGTTCTTCTGACTCTAAAGCCACGGAGGCAACTGATGGGTGCAGGTTGGAGGGAATCCTTGCTGGCTGTTGTCATTTCATTGTGATTGGGCTCAGTTCATGTATGATTCACCCCAGCTGCCAAGGACACTCATAACCCCAAGCTCCTACAGGAAGGTGGAAGGAAAGTGTACAAAAGGAGTGGTTCTGAGTCTGCCTCTGGAGCCAGGCACTGGGGTTTGAGACCCTGCTCTAACATCCTGTGTAAATTTGAGACTCAGTTTCTTCATCTGTGAAATGGGGAGTGGTTGTGAGGATCAACGAATTGTCTGTCGAATTCTTAGAAAAGTGTTTGGCCCATAGAGAAATGTTATTCTTGAAGGAGCCCTCTTCTTGGGAAAGGCGGGACAGGGGCTCAGCTGTCTTTGTATCTCCAGTAGCCTGGGCACGGGACAGCACACAGTAGGTGCCCCAGTGTTGAATCCCTTTTCTTCACCTATAAATCGAGAGACCAAGACAAAATGCTCAGCAAGGTCCCTGCCAGCTCATAGGAAGAGAATCCTGGGATTTGCTGAATGGAACTGATGAAACAGACTTCATTTCCTCTTGCCTGGTTTTTGGCAGGAGGTCTCTTTGTTGCGGGAAAGGGAAGTATCTTTGGCTCCCCAAACCCTTTTAAGATTGTTTGGTGCAGGCTTTGTCAAGTGTAGGGAGAGCCTGCATTTCCTTTCAGCTCAAGGCAGACATTGCTTTTTAAGCTTGTTTATGAAGTGGGTTCTGGACAACCCATGTGAGTTAGAAAATACTTTCAAAGAAGCTATCAGTTTTCTCATCTATAAAATGGCATGATGGTAGAACCTACTTCCCAGGTTGTCAGGGACTGTGCCAAGAACAGTGCCTGACATGTAGCTGGTTGTCAATAATTATAGACTGTTATTATTCAGGATTCAGAGGAAGGCAGTCTCATGTTCTGCTGGGTTGCTTGATGGGATCTTCACTCATTCCTTGGGTACTTTTAGTTTAGGGGACTTTGCCTTGGAGGCTGGAGGCCTGTGGCCACCTCTGCTCTCTGTTGTGCATTTGGGTGTCCCGTGCTTTTAGCAGTGATGGGGGGCATTCGGCATCCAGGGAGTTCCTGCATCCGGGGGACAGGTGGGTGGAGGCAAGGCTTCAAGGAGGAGGCCCTCTCCCCACGGAAAGGCATGTGTTTGGCAGCCTCATTTAAAAGGCAGAATAGATGCTCATGTTTACTACTCTGCCATCCTTAAAGATGAAGTCACGCCATCAGACTCACTTCTGTGGAGCACTTTATATCCGCCAGGCCTTGGGGTAAGTGTGTTGCCTGCATCGTCTCACTGAATTCCTGGTCATTCTTAGACCCTCCCTCCTCCAAGAGAGATGCTATCACAGCCCCCGTTTTACTGCAGAGGGAACTGAAGCCCCCAGGGATGCACTGTCTGTGACGACCTGGGGATGATGGCTGGAATGAAACTCACGTCTGTCTGAGCTCTCGGCTGTGACTCTAGATGGCTTCCAAGAAGTAGAAACAGGTGTCAGTTTTCCTTCTGCCTCTCCCAGGTCGCACGTTTAAACATATTTGTGCACATTTTGGCTGAGCTCTTGTTCTGTGCCAGGCACTGTGTGGGCACTGGGGAGGCCGGGGCAAGGGGACAGAGTACAGCCTCTGCCCCAGAGGAACTCAACCAGCTCTGGGTTCTAGAACATGCAGCTGCCCTTTGTCATTTCTACATCCCCAGCCTCCCAGCCTTTGTGGTGCGCACTTACCCCTCCCGCCCGTCTATTGAAGGAGACCCATTCCCTGTTGTGTGTTTTTTCCCTTTCTCTCATCTCTTAGAATTTCATCTCTTTGTATCAGATACTTTGGTTATACAGCCTTGACTTTCTTGTTATCAACTAGAAGAGCTGCCAGCAAACTTTGAGAAGCTCTCAGCGGTCCTTGATGTAACATTCCAGCTTGTCTAGCTCTGGGTAGACTAGAAAGTGAATCTTTCTCACTTAGCAGAAGCCGTGGGAGGGAAGAGACTGAGACTTGGGTTGACCTGGTGAGCTCAGCCCAGCACATGGATGTGTTTGAATGGAAAGGCAGGACTGTGATGCACCCGCTCAGGAGAACCTCACTTTGCGTCTTCCTCACAGTTAATTGATCTCTGTTTCCCAGGCAGAATCAAATGGAATGCTCTGGGAGGGAATCAGTGTGTGAGTGGGAATGCTGGCAGCTGGTGGTATCAATCCTGGAGATGGGAGGGATGAAGTGGAAATCTCCACTGATTCGTAGCCACCTTCTTGAATGTGTAGGAAGGTCCAGAGTGGAAGGACGATCCTTTCCCTAATGATCATAATAGCAGGAAACACGCATTGAATGGTGCATGTATGCCAGGCACTGTTCTAACCACTTTAGGGGCCTTCTCTCCTTTGAACCTGCATTATTAGTATGTTCATTTTGCAGACTGGGAAGGAAAGTCTTAGAGAAGTCACATGACTTTCGCAGAGTCATGGAGCTGGGCTCTAGGCCTGGGCCATCTGCCTTCAGGTTCGAGGTAGTAATTGCTGGGCCTCTCACGGGTGTGGATCCTTGGAATCTTCTGCAGCTTCCTGCTTTGGTTCTTCACACACACTTGGGGGCCAGGGGTGGAGTCCCACTGAAGCCAGCCAGACTCACTGTTGTCTCCGGGCTTGTGAAAATAGCAACTGGAGGAACTTGTTTCTGTGAAGCCAGTTGTTCCATGTCTTACTCCTGGTGCCTGGTTCCGTGTCTGGTGCACAGGAAGAAGGCGGTCCATGTTGGTTGAATGGCTGTGGAGTGTTAGGAGTCTGGGGATGTGGTCAGGAAGCTTGGGGGCTGGTTCCTCCATTGCACCATGTGGGCCGCTTGACCTTGGGAGAATTATATCCCCTTTTCTGTACTTCTTCAGCTACTTTCTCTGTGAGATGAGCGTTCTAGGATTGATTTGGACTTCCACTCCAGCCCCATCCAGATTCTGCAATTGGTGAGCCTTTAGGTCTGGTCTCCAAATTGCTTCAAAGTGGGAGTCACTGAATCCTCCGTTGTTGGTCTCCCTTCCCTGGAAGGCGGGCTCTCCCAGGGCTTGGATTTCCACCAGTTTTGTCTCCTGCTGTAGCCCAAGTGCCTCGCACAGTGCCTGGCAAATCAGTATTGTTGACCTGCCTGCATGCATGCCTGAATGAATGATTGCAGGTATCTCTCTTGCTGGTGAAATCTCAGGATATCAAAAATTCTGTCACTAAAGCCCAAGAAGAAAGTTAAGCAGCAAAAGTACAATTTTCCAGGAAAAACACCCTCTTTATAAAGCCAAGATGCAGCCGAGATGGGGACAGTTATTATCCCTGCTAGCCGAGGGATTAGGGAGGCCGGCAGGATTCCTCGATTTTTCATCATCTGGTGAAGATTTTTGCAAACCACAAAGAAAACAAAACAAAAACAAAAACTCTCCCATCCCTCCCCTCCCCACCCCACCGCCTTCTTTAATGTCAAGCTGAAAGAGCCCTTGCTGGTTGAAACAGCTCATGAAGGAAGAAATTATAACAAATATTTTGCATTTCTCTGGTGGCGGCACAGTCTGAATTCCTTTCAGCCCCACAATGAGTTCTAATTTTATGAAATGTTTGGATTAGCCACCAATTTTCCGGTGGAATTTAGGAGGCTTGTATTCGTACTTATGCTTGAAGCAAAGAAATCTCGTAAAATCCATGCAAGGCCCAGTGGGATGTTGTAGCCAAGGACAAAATGACCGTCAGCGGAATGACGGGACGAGAGAGATCTCTTTGGCAGCTGTGGGCAGGCTTGGTGGATGATGGGATGTTCTTGAACCACGGTCTCTGGGGCTTGGCCGGGCTGCATACCACTTCCAACTGATCGTGGCCTATAAAAATTCCAGCCCAAGTACAATGCCTTGTACCTGACCTTGTTCTTTCGATTCCCAGAGCCAGAGAATGTTAGAGCATCTGGTAATTGGGTGAGAGGCATTTGATAACACATGGTGCTTGACCCCCCTCACCCCCCGGCATAGCACTGAGTGCCTTGTGTTATAATTTCCCGTTTACTAATCTCTTTCCTCCTCCAGACCTGCACTGTCTCTTGTGGACACATGTGCCTATTAAAGTTAACATTCATTACAATGAAATAAAATTAAAACCTTAAGTTCCTTAAGCCACATGGTAAGTGCTAGATAACCCTACGGGGCCAGTGGCAACCATCGGACAGTGTGGGGAAGATAATTTCCATCATCACAGAAAGTTCTAAAGGATGGTGTTGCTCTAGAGGCTGAGCTTAATGACAGCATGCTCCATCCGCTTCCTTGTTTATTAGCTCCATTCATAGCTCTTGTCACCATCTGTAATTACCTCTAAGCAACCTCATTCATCATCTTTTCTGCATTTCCAGGGTCTAGTACAGTTACCTAGTATATAGTAAGCATGGTGAAGATTTTGAGTAAATGAATGAAGTTGTCTGTCTGATTTAGCATCACTTTGCATGTAGCTGCCATATAGCAGACCTTGACTGAATACTTACAGAGTTGTAACGCTTGAATGGATTCACCTGATACCTGTCCAGCATGTAGTATATGTCAGGCATACTCTGTGCAAGGCTTAAAGGCTGTGATGGTGAGCAAATGGACATGACTCTAGTTAAGGAGCTTAGCCAGTCTAAGGGCTCTTAGATTTGCAGGGACATGGGAGTCTCTGGGTGTGCCTGTTAAAATGTACCATCCTTCACACCCACCCCAGAGAGCTTGGTCTAGCGGGGTAGGGGGACTTATGGAGACCTGGGAGTCTTCAGCAATTTAACCAAATACCACAAGGAAATGTGATGGGGTTGGTCCATGGTGTGTCCTTGGGAAACACAACAGTGGGAAGCTCTCTGCATTCATCTGAGGATATATCACCCCACTTTCTTCACTCCACACCTTTTGTGATAACTGGAGCCCTCCTAAGACCGCAGACCTTTATATTGGAGCCATAGTTTGAGATCTCTTTGTCTGTTATTATCCCATGGAGGAATAATAATAATAGCAAACAATTACTTAGCAGGAATTGGGTCAGGCAGTAGTCTAAGCTTGTTGAATCACTGACTTAATTCATGGTCCCCCTAAGAGATGCCCAGCATTATCATCCCCAATTGACAGTGGATAAACTGAGGCACAGAAAATTAAGTCACTGGCCCATGTTTACACTACTTGTAGGTGGAATTCCAACCCTGAAGTGCTGTGAAGCTGCTGCTCTCAGTCACTGGGCCTTGAGCTGCTGCTCCCCAAAAGTCAAATGTGCCTTTATATCCTTTTCTGCCAGTTACTCAGAATCAAAGTTCCAGGTATATTTATGAAATTCCTGTTTAGGGACTTAACACGTGTAGGCCTTAGGAACTCTGTGGATCTACAAATGCCCATCCCTGGCTTCAGGGAGCATAATTCGTTCAGACATTCCCTTGGGCTTAAGATGACCTTGCCCTGTGTGGTGCTGGAAGGTGAAAGAGGCTTGCAGCTCATAGAGGAGACAGAGGCAGGGGCAGGGACCTCCCAAAAAAGTGTTGCCCCCAGGTTAGGTTGTCCTCTGGACAGGAAGAGCAAAGCAAATCTTACCAACTAGCTGTTCCCTCATTTTGCTGCTTGGGACTCCGTTCTTTACATAGTTTTGCTATAGAATATGCCTATTTCGGGGCTTCCCCGGTGGCTCAGCAGTAAAGAATCCGCCTGCAATGCAGGAGCCCACAGGAGACGTGGGTTTGATTCCTGGGTGGGGAAGATTCCCTAGAGGAGGGCATGGCAACCCACTCTAGTATTTTTTTGCCCAGAGAATCCCTTGGACAGAGGAGCCTAGCAGGCTATAGTTCATAGGGTCGCAAAGAGTCAGACATGACTGGAGCGACTTAGCACACAAGCCCATATCACCCAGTAGGGGTTCTGAGTGTGGATATTTTGTGTGTATGATGGGGGGGATTCAACATAAGGAACGATGTGCCCTTTCCCCCCACCTAGCAAGGCAGGCAACCCCTTAGAGTTGAGAGATGCCAGAACTCCTGACCCTCTTGGGAGAACCTTGAAAGAAGGAGAATAAAGTGAGCTTGGTAGGATAATCACCCTCCGTAAGTGTTTCCATGCCTCATTCCATTTCACAGTGACTCTGTCGTGAAGTGACCATTATCCTTACTTTGCGCTTAGAGAAGTTGATCCTCAGAAAGGGTAACTCATCTGCTCAAGGAAGCAGGGTAGCACCTGAGTTAAAGACTCAGGCACATTTGACCCCACTGTGGGCTCTTCCCCCTACACTGTGGGTTCTCCATCCCGCTGAGCATTAGAATAGCCTAGGGCCCTTTTAGAAGCTCTCGAGGATGGGGCCCATTTTTGAACAGATGCCTCAGTGCATAGCTGAGTCCATGGTGGAGCCTGTTGACAACAGGGGCCCTAGGGTCTGCAACTCCTGAAGGTGTCCCCTCTATGCCTGGTCACCCTAGGACCTTGCCCGCAGCAAGGCAAGGCCCCTCCCCTGTGTGGCCTCCTTCCTCCAGGGAGGGCTGGTGGGGCCTAAGCCATCCCACTGGACCTGAGCCGGGGACCTTTTGCTCCGTTGCATCAGAGGCTGCCCGTAAATCGGCAGCTGGCTTGTTTTCTTTTTAGGCTTCAATTGTAGCGACCTTTGTGCGTCTGTTTATTTCAGGGAAATAATTCCATCCTGCAAAATCGATTCCCTGAGTGCTACAGAAGTACATTTGGAGGGACTTCTTTACTGGGGTGACCCGAATTGTCCCCTTTCAAAAGAGGCTACAGCTGTTCCTTGTCTCCCAACCCCCGTCTCCCTTTGCCCTCTGACACCGTCCTCTCAACCTCGTATTTGGAAGGTTTTGCTGCAGGATTTTTACTTACACACATTTCTGCATATGGCCTATTTGTTAATAACAATAATTTAAAAAGCAGTTTCGTAGCACGTACTGTATGTTGGACAGTATTGGGCATTTTTTATACATTGTCTCATTGCATTTCGCCTTTTCTTGGCAATAATGAGTGTAAACACTTCTGAAATCTGGGGATCTTTATCCTTGAGTGGGGGAAGTTACAGTTGTAGCCTGGTTTGCTGGTGTTTTTTGGAGGATGAGGAGAGGGGGCTTCCCGGGTAGCTCAGTTGGTAAAGAATCCACCTGCAATGTAGGAGACTCCAGTTCAATTCCTAGGTTGGGAAGATCCGCTAGAGAAGGATTAAGCTTCCCACTCAAGTATTCTTGGGCATCCCTGGTGGTTCAGATGGTAAAGAATCCACCTGCAATGCGGGAGACCTGAGTTTTGTCCCTAAGTTGGGAAGACCCTCTGGAAAAGGGAATGGCTACCCACTCCAGTATTCTTGCCTGGAGAATCCCTTGGACAGAGGAGCCTGGCAGGCTGCAGTCCATGGGGTCACAAAGAGTTGGACATGACTGAGTGACTTTCATTCTTCACTTTCACACACTGGGAGGATGAGATGTCCCATGGATTATAGAAGCTGCCATATTGGGGCAGTTGGCTTGGCTGGGATGGTGGTCGGTCATTGGCTGATTGAACAGAAGAGGGCAGGAAAAGCAGAAAGCAGCCCAGCAGTCTCTAGGATTCAACCTGCCATGAGTCCCAATCAAGAAAGTGGAGAATTATCATTAGTCTGATGCATTGGTCAAGTGGAAATACTAAAAAGTTATAAGAGAGCTCCGTATATATTTTTTCAGGTAATTGAAACTCGTCCATGTACAAGCCAGTCTTTTTAAAAAAATTGTAGCCGTTTCTTAAGGAAATGTTTCTCAAGATTTCTCAAGATGTACACTTCCTTCCTTCTTAAAGCAAAGTACCTCGAAGGTAGTTAAACATTTTCTTGATGTCTTTGGGGGAACTTCTAGACTGTTCTCAGTGCTGTATTGTGGCGATCCCATGCCTGCTGTTCATAGTTTCTCAATCTGCTCCTTCATCAGCTTCCATGACTTTTTGTGACCCTTTTACACGATAATGTTTTTCTTTCACCTCTAGCAAACATAATGCATGCTCGGTAACTGAAAACTCACAAGGTACAGAAAAGTTAAAGATGAAAGGTAAAGCTAGTTATCCTGCCTTGATCCATCAGTGAGGCTGTCTGTAGTGGCTTCCTAGTTTCATGTTCCCACTTCCCTACAGATTTGCCATGACAAGCTTATTAGAACCATGGTAGCAGGAAGACGCTGGGCGACCATATTCAGGGGCTCAGTGGATAGATTCTAGGCCATTTCTTGGAGTGGCTTTTCTAAGAGTTTATTTCCCTTCCTCATACAATCTTCAGAGATGAATGGGCCACAAATCTAGAAATGAATCTAGAAATGAACCTAGAGTCTAGAATCGTGACAGTGAATCTAGAAAAGTACTGTTTTCTCATGTAATGGAATGAGCCATTTTGGGGGGAGTTGGGCCAGCCAGACTCACTCAGTTTAGTATGTGGGTGAGCTGGTTCTGTTGATTCAGGGTCCACTGCATTTTCCATTTTGTTCACATTTTGCCTGTGTTCCAGATTGTGGGTTAAGGGATAAATGACTTCGGAGTATTTGGAAAACTAAAACCAGGAGAAAACCTACCTTCACCTCATTCACCTAGGTTGCTCAAGTGACAGATTTTTTAACTTCTGAAGGAGTAGGAAGCAGGATGCAGGGCTTTCCTGGTGGCTCAGTGATAAAGAATCCGCTTGCCAATGCAGGAGACAGATTCGATTCCTGGCCTGGGAGGATCCCACATGCTGTGGAGCAACTAAGCATGCTCGCCACAGCTATTGAGCCTGTGCTGTAGAGCCAGGGAACCACAATTGCTGAAGCTTGCATGCCCTAGAACCCGTGCTCCGGCAAAAGGGAAGCCACTGCAATGAGAAGCCCGCATACTGCAACTGGAGAGTGGCCTGGGCTTGCTGCAACTAAAGCCTGCACGGCCACAAAGACCCAGCACAGCCAAAAATAAATACATAAATAAATAAAATTAATTAAAAAAAGAGAAGCAGGATGCAGCCTCCTCTTCAGCATGCCAGACCTACTGTCTTTTTGAACATCAGTCTTAGATTAATACCGAGATGGACGCAGAAACACACTTGAAAGCAACTTGCATCAGTCTCCATACATAGCTTACATTTTATGACCTGCTTAGAGATGCAGGGCGCATAAATCTCGGGGAGGACGGTCTTATTTACTTGTTCGTGTTTTCTGCAGATGGGGCGCTTGCATCAGAGCCTGGCTGGCCTCAGATGTCGGCTCCAGGATATTTTAGCTGAACTGTATGAGTCCATTAAACAAATGTAAGAGTTTTGGGGCAAGGAGGGCTGTGTCTCAAACCAAATGTTTTACATGGAGAACATCTGGGGAATATTGGTATTTGTGTGTACAGTACATCAGAAAGCAGCTTGGCGGGCTTCAGCTGGGATGTTTCTGGCCTGTGGTTGCTGGATTTGACAGTTTTGTTGTAAGGGAATGGTTCTTATGAAGTGTTGCCATAAAGGCAAGGCTTGGTCCAGGAAGGGGTGTCCTCGTTTAGCCGTGCACTCAAATTGCTCTGATTAGCTCTCCGGCCAGATCGCCCACGGGGAATAGTTCTATATCTGAACTAGTTTTTCCCCAAGGTTTAAATGACAGAAAAAGGAAGCATCGCAGTGCTAGGACTTGGGGTGTTTCTTCTTTTCCCTGTGGTTCCATTTGATGACACTTGGAAACAGGTATGTCCCAGGTAGTATTGGGTGCACAATTCAGGTACCTCGGTTGAACTTGGGATGTTGCATTGATGACCTGCAGGGACTCGGGGCACTCCTTTCCCCAGTATTAGTTTCCTTCTTCTGCAAAATAAGTAGCCTGCCTTATGGGTTGTAGAAAGTGCAAAATAAAGTGGATGACATTGTATACATGGCAGTTGTTGTTTAGTCGCTAAGTCACGTCCGACTTTTTGTGACCCCATGGATTGTGTAGCCCGCCAGCCTCCTCTGTCCATTGGGTTATCCTGGCAAGAATGCTGGGGGGAGGGGAGCACAATTCAGTTTATAACAACTGGTAAATATTTTATAGGGGCTTCCCAGGTGACGCAGTAGTAAGGAATCCCCTACCAATGCAGGAGACTCGGGTTTGATCCCTAGATTGGGAAGATCCCCTAGAGTAGGAAATGGCAACCCGCTCCAGTATTCTTGCTTGGAAAATTCCATGGACAGAGGAGCCTGGTGGGCTACAGTCCATGGGGTGGCAAAGGGTTGGACATGACTGAGCACACACACACACATATTTTATAGGGGTGAACATCATTTGGCAGAGAATATAGTTGGACTTCCTGTACCTCTTTTGCAAGATAGATCAAAATGACCTGACTGGACCCCCTGTCAACCAGAAAAGAAAAGGGCAAAACTCCATAATAATTTACTCTGGCTTTATTGGGGCGTGAGAGGAAATTGTAAAAATTAACCTTCCTGGGTCCTGATGATGGTATTTTGACTAGTACTAGTGAAGTGAAGTAGTCAGAGGTCCATCTTATACTGGAGGTGATGGAGAGTAAGGCTCACAACAAGAGGCGTATAAGGGGACAGGGCAGGGTCTCTTTGTTGGGGATGGGACAATTCATACTCTGAGCATAGTGGGACTCGTTTCCGTGTTTAGGAGCAAGAGTGAGACTCAGGGGTGGAGATGGGGAGTGAGGCAGGGAAGGACTTCTCACGAGGCCCTGCCTCTGCACACAGACATCAGTTTCTGCCTGTTACCTCACAAAAGAACCCTTTGCCAGGGACTCAGAGTCCTAGAAAGAGCATCTCCTTGGCCAAACCCTGGGTCACGTGTCTACTCATTGGCACAGGGAACGTGAAGCATCTTGTCTGGTAGTCTCTATAAAACTGTATCCAGTGGGGTAGGGGTGATCCCCAGTGCAAAGTCAGGGTGCTCCTACTAGTAGAAGGATGAACAGGTGCAGGGCAGGACAGAGCCCACCTGTTCTTTGCCCTCTCCAGGGAATTACAAGCAACCGGAAGGGTAGGCCCATGATCTGCTAAACCTTGATCAGTGCCTTATCCAGAGCAGATTTCCCAGAATTGCTTGCTGGAGAATTGACTCGTTGTTGCATCATTTTAGGGGTGCACTTCCCAGACCCTCCTGTCTGATTCTGGCCTTTGTTCAGCTGTGTTGACTGATCCCACAGAGAGCAGCAAGGAACAGCAGCAGTTGTGTTTTTGAAGATGAAATGATTTAAATTAAAAAAAGAAAGGACTTAGGGTGGGGACAAAGCAGTGCAGTGTGGCTTTGGTGGGACCTGCATCTCCAGAGACTC
Source organism: Bos indicus x Bos taurus (assembly GCF_003369695.1). Classification (NCBI taxonomy): domain Eukaryota; kingdom Metazoa; phylum Chordata; class Mammalia; order Artiodactyla; family Bovidae; genus Bos; species Bos indicus x Bos taurus. The sequence goes on from NC_040080.1 coordinate 50,706,266, forward strand.
TGATTCAGCTCTTTCTTTTTTTTTTTTCCTCTAAACATGCACTAAATGCCAGGCCCTGTGCTCCTTGCTTTGTCAGTGTTGGTACCAAATTTCGGAATGTGGTCTTTGGGTTTAGTGAGACCCAGCTCTCCTATTCATTAGTCGTGTGCCCTAGGGCAAGTTATTCACCTCCCTCAGACTCAGTTTAAATTAATCAAGCAAGCAGAAATAATGTTTTAGCAAGACTTTAATGAGTGAGCGAGCAGTGGAGAGGTTTAACAGAGTGGTGCCCAGTGCCTGGCACACAATAAGGGCTTGATAACTGGTGATTATTATGATTACCATTAGCTGTTGTTGTGAATTCTCTTCCAGCCCTTCTGGAGTGGGCACTATTACCACTCCATTTTAAAGACGAGGAATTTCAGGCTCAATAATTTGTGGATAAGTAGGGATTTGACAGTTGAGAGTTCAGCAAGAGAGGAGTCAGTGACAGGAAGCTGGGGGCTAGGTTGGGTGGAATAAGATGCCCTGTTATTGTTTTAGGGTTTTATAAAGGTCTTTTTGATATGCGGGAGGGTCATTTCAGACACAGCTTTTTGGCATTTACAAAACACCAGTCACCTGCTAGGCACTGGAGACATTGCAGTGAATAAAAGATTAACGGTCTCTGTGTAAGTGAAAGCTACAAGTAATGGTGAGTGAGGTTATGAAACGGGATCTGTGTATGTGTCATGGGGGCTCATTGCAGGGGGTGGATGTGGAGGAGGTGGTCAGCTGGAGAAGTTAGTTGCAGACAGTAGGGCATGGAGGGATCTGGGCAGAGGAAATGACAAGCACAAATGTCCAGGGGCATAGACACACCCAGGCTGCTCCCTGAGTCCTTGTGGAGACCAACAGACCCTGCCCCAGTGTCCCCAGGGGTGGGAGTTGAGTGATGGGTGCTGGGTGAGGGTCCCGGAGGCAGCCGGCCTGATGTGGTGGCGGACGCAAGGGGGCTGAGCTTGCTCCTTGAGAGTCGGGCTGTCAGTGCTGGGTGGGGTCTGTGTGTTTGTAGCCGGAGGTCCCGCTGTGACAGCATCCCTGGAAGGATGGTAGGGCGGTAATTAGGGAGCTGACAAGCATCCAGATGGATTGTGGGGGGGTGTGGGGGGGGCTGTGGAGTAGGGACCAGCCTGTGAACTCTCTGGCTAATGGACACTGAGAGCCACTGCGAGCTTCCTCAGAAAGAAGCTGCTGCTTCTGAGGAGATGATGAATGAGGCCTCTGGGGGGACCGACTGCAGCCCATCCTCTTGTTCCTTCCTGTCTGCTCTGTCTGTGCACCCTAATTGCTATGCATCCCTTTTCAGACTAAGGGGGATTGAGTCAGGATAAAAATAACTTCTGAAGACTCCCTTCTTTCACTTGTCTGTGAAATCACCCATGGAAAAAAAGGAAAACTTAAAGCCTTGTCCTTTCATTTGTGTGTGTGTGTTATGTGTATCCTACCATCTTAAGACATGAAGAATTTCTTTTCTTTCTTCTGTTCACCTGGATCAGCCAACTCAATTAGCTAATTTCCTCTCCCTTTGGAAAACTAATGTTGTTTCTTAGGTCTTTTCTGTCTCTTTTTCATTGGTTCCCGGGGTCACTGATCCAGTGGGAGTCTGAAGTTAAAATTTAAAAGAAGTGTTTTCAGTGAATTAAGAACAAATGGGATAAGAACCTCCCAGGTATGCCTACTCATGTGTGATATCAAATCAGGCTTCAGGAATTGGAGCAAGGTTTGGACTGAGTTGGATTGCAAACTGCGTCCCTAGCATGTCTGTGTGAGGACAGCTCCCTGGCATCAAATGGAATGAAATCACGCGTCGTGCTGTGAAACGGATCCTGATTTGCCAGCACACTTACGAGTGGCTGTCACTGCCCCCCACCTCAATTTATTAATAATAGGAACTTTGTTGTGCTGGGGCCTGCTTTACATGTAAATGTTAATTTAAACCCCTTTAAAAATTTTTATTTTTAATTGGAGGATAAGTGATTTACAATGTTGGGTTGGTTTCTGCCATACAACATGAATCAGCCATATTTATACGTAGGTCCCCTCCTTCTTAAATCTCCTTCCCACCCCCCACCCCATCCCGCTCCTCTAGGTTGTCACAGAGCACTGTAGGGAGCTCTCTAGGTTATATAGCAACTTCCCACTAGCTATCTGTCTTACATATGGTAATATATATGTTTCACTGCTACTCTCTCAATAGTCCCACCCTCTGGTTTCCCCTCTGGGCCGACAAGTCTGTTCTCTATGCGTCTGTATTCCTGCCCTGCAAATAGGTTCATCAGTATAATTTTTTCTAGATTCCATGTATATGCCTTAATATATGATATTTTTGGGGTGGCAGTTTCATTTCTGAAGCTAGCTATGGTTTGGAATTTGTTAGGAATCCTCACCCTAGGTGTGTTATATCCCAGACTAGAGAGGAACTGAGGACCTTTGTTGCCGTTCCAGTGCTGCTGTTAACTTCGTGAACTTGGGTCTGTACTTTAACCTCCCTGGGACTCAGTTTCCTCATCTGTAAAACAAGGGGGTTGGCATAGAACATTCGGGGGTCCTTGCAGCTCAGACATCTGCTGGCAGTAACGGTACTGGCTACGCCTTCTCACCCTTCACCACGTGCAAGATCTGATCTGATGTGATCCCTACGGCCACCTTGTGGGGTTGGTGCTCTGTCACCTCCCCTACAGATGAGGTAACTGAGGCTGTGACATGGTGGCCCGAGGACCTCCCTGTGAAGGGGGGGCTCCTGGGCCACGTTCCTGTGACTGATGACAGGGCCGAGGGGCTGAGGCTGGCTGTCTTAGCAGCACTGCTGGCTGGGGCTCTGCTGGGCTTGGAGCTGGATGAATCAGAGTTGCACAACCCTAAGCTTATTCAAACCGTGGTGTAAACAGTGTCAGAGTGATCAGATGCTACTGCTTGAGGCTGTCCTACTTAGAAGTAACCTCAGCCCTCTGGTCTGGTCTGTCCTCTCCCCAGAATGATTAAAACCTGGAGCAAGAGCTGCTGCCCTTTAGATTTCCAAGTTGCTGTTGTATTTTATTTCTGAGTTGCTGTGGCATCTCACTTTCAGTGTGAGTCCCCAGATAAACCCTGCGGTCCCAGCCTTACGTTTTCAGTCGTTTTGGGACTCTGGTGTTGCCTTTGTGGCATCTCTTCTGCTACCAGATGGCCTTTCCTGCAAGGAGCCCTGGGGTTGTTTCATAGAGATTTCCAGCAGATCCCAGTAAGAGGGGGTTCCTCACAGCCCCAGGCAGACCCTCTCTCACAGAGCAGGCAGGACTGGGGGCGGGGCTCTAGAGCTCATTTGCTCTTTCTTCCTTCGGACACATTCACTTTGACCCGGCATGGGAGCTCCAGGTGGCCTGCGAAGCCATAAGTAACCCATGAGCAGCAAGCGTCTGTGGTCTCGGCATCCACAGGCCTGCCTTGGGTTAAGACGGGCCCCAGACGTCCAGATGACCCAGATGTCCTCTGGGAACAAACCTTCCTTTTCCCAGGGGCAAATTCATTCAGGTCACTGAGTCTCCTCAAGGAAGTAACTTGCTTTAAATTCCTTTCTTTATAGATAGGCAGTTCATGAATTTCCCTGAATTATCTAGCTTTTTTAATTATCTAGCTTTTTGGCTACAGGGTATTTTTTTTTCTTTCTTTTTTGACTCAAGCTCTATCTAATTCATCTTTATGTATTTATTTTTTATTTTTGGGTGTACCGTTTTTATTTTAGTTCTCCGTGTGTACGTGGTTAGTTGTGTCCGACTCTTTGTGACCCTGTAGACCATAGCCCGCCAGGCTCCTCTGTCCATGGGATTATCCAGGCAAGAATACTGGAGCGGGTTGCCATTTCCTACTCCAGGGGATCTTCCTGACCCAGGGATCAAACCTATGTCTCTTGCATCTCCTGATTGCAGCTAGATTCTTTACCACTGTGCCACCTGGGAAGCCCTATAGTTCCCTGACCAGGGATCAAACCTGTGCTCCCCGCTTTGGGAGGGTGAAGTCTTAACCACTGGACTACCAGGGAAGTCCCCTCATAGTTTAAGTTATGGAATGAGTGCCCTTTTAGCCTCATTGATTGGGGTTTAAGGTGATGGGTCTCAGACATCACTATTGTAGGATCACCTGGGTGCCTACAGCTTGCCCTCATGCTCGGACTCAGTAGGTCTGGGGTGGACCCTGGGGTTTGCATTTGAACAATCAAATGCAAATGCTCGTGGCTAGCTTTGGCATTGCTGCTGGCACTAACTTTCCATCAGTGGCTCTTTTGGTTTCTACTTGGTCAGCCCTGGCCACTGTCTCCTGTTTACAAACCTCAGTGCCATACAGGGAGTGTAAATCTGCCCTCAGTTTCTTAGTCATTAATTCTACTCCCCTTGCAGCATCGCCACGTGTAATGATGACATGCTCCACTCAACCCTTGAAGGGGCGGGCATGGAACCAGAGATGGCTATACAAGTAGATAGAAATGTCCCTGGGTCCTAGGTGGGCCCTGGCCTGGTCAAATCAAAGTCTGGTTTGCCATTTTAGTTCTGGAGATAGAACACATTTTTCATGGCAGTAGAAAAAAAAAAATCAGTGTCATCTGAGGAAACAGCATCTTTTATGGGGAATTTTGATAAATTGAAGATTGAGAGCTGATTTACTTAGGATTATATTTTCATAACCTCTTGCATGATTAAAGGGCTGGTGGCAGCAAATGGTAGGATGCTTTTCTTTGAAGAAAAAGCTCTTTCTTACACATGCCGTGCTCCCTGGCATCAGGATGCCTCTCCTCGGAGCCTGTTGATACAACTCTTGGCTTCCAACCCGCTTCTGTCTGAAAAAACATCCATGTATCGTGTATCAACATGAATCAACAGGCCAGAAGGGAAGAGGCCCAGAGGCCCTGCGGCGGAGCTGGCTTGCGTCCCTGCGGGGCTGGTTGCATCACGGCAAACTTGCAGAAGTGAGTGTTGGCCTGAGTTGGCCGGACTCCTCACAAAATGCTGGGGGTCATTTGATGAATCAGGGGCTTTGGCTAGAAGGTGGCCTTCTGGCTGGCATCACCATGGTCACGGCTGAGCATAGCCTTTCTTAATGGGAGTTCTTTGGTGATCCTAGGGAACTTTGGACCCATGGGTCCCACAAGGAGCTGTGCCTGGCCTTGAACTCTGACCATCAGCCAGACCAGGGCAGGAACCCCCACCTCTCCAACTTGACTTGGGTAACCATTCCCACTGCTAGTGGCCTCTGGGCTCCTTGGTAAGAAAAGACCCCCCAAGCTACCTCTGATGCAGTGCCCTGCAGCTCCTGTGGAATGTGGCCGGCTATGAGATCATACCTATGAATGGCAGGGAAGTGGCCAGCTCCCGTTGCTGGAGCAGAACTCAAACTTGTTCTCACTAAGTGAGACTGATGCCATATTTATGGCCCCATTTCTTCCCTGCTGCTTGGTCCCCTAGTCCTGCCTCCCCGGGACCTCACATGGGACCCTGTAAAAAACTTCATCTGCTTGGAGGATTCTCATCACACTGGGTTTTGGAGATTCTTTGGGATCTTCGGAGAAATTCTCTCACCTGCCGTGTTTGCTGTCTACCCCAACTTTATCCATAACTTCAAGAATCAGCAGCTTCTGGGCTCAGCCAGCCTGGGTTCAAATCTTCACTCCGTCTTTTACAGGCTGTGGAATTTTAGGCAATATTTATCTTCTTGGTGACTTGGTGGCTTTGTTCAGTGGGGATTAGGATTGTAGTTAGGATTAAATGAGATACGGTCCATTGGCATCTGGTTCAGTTCAGTTCAGTCGCTCAGTCATATCTGACTCTTTGCGACCCCATGGATTGCAGCATACCAGGCCTCGCTGTCCATCACTAACTCCCGGAGTTCACTCAAACTCATGTCCATCGAGTTGGTGATGCCATCCAGCCATCTCATTCTCTGTTGTCCCCTTCTCCTCCTGCCCCCAATCCCTCCCAGCATCAGAGTCTTTTCCAATGAGTCAACTCTTCGCATGAGGTGGCCAAAGTACTGGAGTTTCAGCTTTAGCATCAGTCCTTCCAAAGATATCCCAGGGCTGATCTCCTTTAGAATGGACTGGTTGGATCTCCTTGCAGTCCAAGGGACTCTCAAGAGTCTTCTCCAACACCACAGTTCAAAAGCATCAATTCTTTGGTGCTCAGCCTTCTTCACAGTCCAACTCTCACATCCATACATGATCACTGGAAAAACCATAGCCTTGACTAGACGAACCTTTGTTGGCAAAGTAATGCCTCTGCTTTTGAATATGCTATCTAGGTTGGTCATAACTTTCCTTCCAAGGAGAAAGCGTCTTTTAATTTCATGGCTGCAGTCACCATCTGCAGTGATTTTGGAGCCCAGAAAAATAAAGTCTGACACTGTTTCCACTCTTTCCCCATCTATTTCCCATGAAAGGATGGGACCGGATGCCATGATCTTCGTTTTCTGAATGTTGAGCTTTAAGCCAACTTTTTCACTCTCCTCTTTCACTTTCATCAGGTGGCTTTTTAGTTCCTCTTCACTTTCTGCCATAAGGGTGGTGTCATCTGCATATCTGAGGTTATTGGTATTTCTCCCGGCAATCTTGATTCCACTTGTGTTTCTTCCAGCCCAGTGTTTCTCATGATGTACTCTGCATATAAGTTAACTAAGCAGGGTGACAATATACAGCCTTGACGTACTCCTTTTCCTATTTGGAACCAGTCTATTGTTCCATGTCCAGTTCTAACTGTTGCTTCCTGACCTGCATATAGATTTCTCAAGAGGCAGGTCAGGTGGTCTGGGATTCCCATCTCTTTCAGAATTTTCCACAGTTTATTGTGATCCACACAGTCAAAGGCTTTGGCGTAGTCAATAAAGCAGAATAGATGTTTTTCTGGAACTCTCTTGCTTTTTCCATGATCCAGCAGATGTTGGCAATTTGATCTCTGGTTCCTCTTCCTTTTCTAAAACCAGTTTGAACATCAGGAAGTTCACAGTTCACCTATTGCTGAAGCCTGGCTTGGAGAATCTGGAGCATTACTTTACTAGCATGTGAGATGAGTGCAATAGTGCGGTAGTTTGAGCATTCTTTGGCATTGCCTTTCTTTGGGATTGGAATGAAAACTGACCTTTTCCAGTCCTGTGGCCACCACTGAGTTTTCCAAATTTGCTGGCATATTGAGTGCAGCACTTTCACAGCATCATCTTTCAGGCTTTTAAATAGCTCCACTGGAATCCCATCACTTCCACTAGCTTTGTTTGTAGTGATGCTTTCTAAGGCCCACTTGACTTCACATTCCAGGATGTCTGGCTCTAGGTCAGTGATCACACCATCGTGATTATCTGGGTCGTGAAGATCTTTTTTGTACAGTTCTTCTGTGTATTCTTGCCATCTCTTCTTAATATCATCTGCTTCTGTTAGGTCTATACCATTTCTGTCCTTTATCGAGCCCATCTTTGCATGAAATGTTCCCTTGGTATCTCTGATTTTCTTGAAGAGATCTCTAGTCTTTCCCATTCTGTTTTTTTTCCTCTTTCTTTGCATTGATCGCTGAAGAAGGCTTTCTTATCTCTTCTTGCTAATCTTTGGAACTCTGCATTCAGATGCTTATATCTTTCCTTTTCTCCTTTGCTTTTCGCTTCTCTTCTTTTCACAGCTATTTGTAAGGCCTCCCAGACAGCCATTTTGCTTTTTTGCATTTCTTTTCCATGGGGATGGTCTTGATCCCTATCTCCTGTACAATGTCAGGAACCTCATTCCATAGTTCATCAGGCACTCTATCTATCAGATCTAGGCCCTTAAATCTATTTCTCACTTCCACTGCATAATCATAAGGGATTTGATTTAGGTCATACCTGAATGGTCTAGTGGTTTTCCCTACTTTCTTCAATTTCAGTCTGAATTTGGCAATAAGGAGTTCATGATCTGAGCCACAGTCAGCTCCTGGTCTTGTTTTTGCTGACTGTATAGAGCTTCTCCATCTTTGGCTGCAAAGAATATAATCAATCTGATTTCGGTGTTGACCATCTGGTGATGTCCATGTGTAGAGTCATCTCTTGTGTTGTTGAAAGAGGGTGTTTGCTATGACCAGTGCATTTTCTTGGCAAAACTCTATTAGTGTTTGCCCTGCTTCATTCCATATTCCAAGGCCAAATTTGCCTGTTACTTCAGGTGTTTCTTGACTTCCTACTTTTGCATTCCAGTCCCCTATAATGAAAAGGACATCTTTCTTGGGTGTTAATTCTAAAAGGTCTTGTAGGTCTTCATAGAGCTGTTCAACTTCAGCTTCTTCAGTGTTACTGGTTGGGGCATAGACTTGGATTACTGTGATATTGAATGGTTTGCCTTGGAAATGAACAGAGATCATTCTGTCGTTTTTGAGATTGCATCCAAGTACTGCATTTTGGACTTTTTTAACTGGTTAACACATTATAAATATTAGGTGTTGTTGTTATTAAGAATATTGCTACTGTTTTAAGAATGTTGGTAATGTTAAGGCTCATGACAAAGCATTAAGATCTTGCTCCTCAAAGTGTGGTCCCTGGGCTGACATCACAGGCTCATTACCTGGGAGCTTGTTAGAAATCCAGAATCCCAGGCTCCATCTTAGACCTTTGGATTCAAAATCTTCACTTTTGACGTGAAACCCAGGACCCCTTTGACAGATACTCTTCTAGAACCCTCTCTTCAGACTGACATGTGTCAATCAATGAGCATCATGGGAGGAGGCTGTGGAGGGAGCAGGGTAGTGATTCTCTTGGTTAGAGGCTCAAATATGCAGTCTGCCTAGGATTTCCCCCACTCTTCAAAGCAGGCCAGGAAGATGGCTGGCTGCCCTGCTCTTTGTAGGCAGGCAGGGTGGATATAAAATTTCACCTATTGCCTCAGTACAAATATGGGGAAGGGGAGGATATGTGTGGGAGAAATCAGCAGGGGGGAAGTCAATATGATGATATACTGTGGGCTTGTCACGCCTTTACATGTGGCCCAGGACCCTGTATCACTATATTGTCCTGACAGACCTTGTTATAGTCACTGCCATTCAGTGAATACCTGAGTACCAGTCACTTTACTTACATTATTTCCCCTCCTTGTAACAGCCCCAAGAGTTAGGACTTGCCGACTCCATTTTACAGATGAGGAAACTGAGACCTGTGAGGTTTGGGTTCACCTGAGGTCACCCAGTCAGCAAAAGCCTGAATTTTGATCATACTGCTTTGCTCTGCATAGCCCTGCCTACATCCCTGAGCTCTGAACATTCACAATAGCCACTGTGGAAAAGTGGCTGCAGAGCAGGTGGTTTTGGGTGATTATTCAAAAAAGGAAAAATGAACACTGCAGAAGAGAAGGCTGTTACATTAAACAAGGGATCACCGTTGGCTGGGCTGTTTGCCTCTTAAACAGGCAGGCACCGCGGGGCAGAATTTGCAGGTCCACAGCCAGAAGGTTTAATCATTAAACGATAAGGTGGCCTTATTTAAAAGCAGACCATTTTATAAGGCACACGATGCTGTCTAGACTTGGGAACACTTAGGAAAGGGGCCGGGCTGTGTGTTGGGCTCACACACCTGGGTTCCCAGCTTCAGTGAAATCTCTCCAACTCCTGCAGGGACAAACTGAACCTATTTTTTTAGAGGGTTTATGATTTCAGACGTTTGGTAGTCTTTTCCTGCTGGGCTCTTTCCTTCTGTTTCTTTGTAGATGTGGGTGTGTGTGTTAGTTGCTCAGTTGTGTCGGACTGTTTGCGACCCCATGGATTGTACTCCATCAGGCTCCCCTCTCTGTCCGTGGGATTCTCCAGGCAAGAATACTGGAGTGAGATGCCATTTCCTACTCTCGGGGATCTTCCCGACCCGGGGATCAAACCCGCATCTCCCGCATTGCGGGCAGATTCTTTACTGTTTGAGCCACCTGGGAGATATGGGTGAGGGTTGAGGAAAACTGGAGAGGAGGTTTGCTCCATAACATCGTGTATCTGTGGGTCTCTTTGGTAGCCTTTGGCCATGAGGGTAATCATGTAATTACTTGTGTGTTTTTTGCTTATTGCCCTTGTCCTCTCATCCCCTGCTCCCCAAGGGCTGGGGCAGAATCACTTTGCATCACGACATCTCAGCACTGTGCTCAGTCCCAGGTGGGCACTCAAAAGGATTAAGTCCACGAACAGTCAAAATCCAGAAAGGCTCAAGTGGATGCCACGAGTCAGACTTCTGTCTCTAAGTGGGAACATTTGATTCCCATGTTCACCTGGCAGCCACTGTTAGAAGAAAGGGGAAAACGGCCCCGAGGCTGTGTTTTGGATTCCAGTTGTTACTCCTCCTGTCTGGTCTCAGACTCAGGAGCCACGATGCTCCCGTGAGCCCAGCTGCTCTGAGTTTCTGGACGTTTCCGCTGAGGGTACAATTTAAAGTCCCAGGAGAGAAATTCTCGTTCACTTAATGCCTTGTGAGAACAAAGCAGGGTCCCCATTCCCTAGACCTTCTCCTGCTGCCCCATGAGGAAGCAGGAGGAATTAAGTTTGTTCCCAGCGTGGAGGGTAAGAAAGGAAGGCTCTATCTATGGGGCGTTTTCTCTGCCTTAAACATTTGTTGAGCACTTATCCTGGGCCAGGCGTATTCTAAGCCATTTATTTAATCTTTATAAGGACCTGTGAGACAGGTGCTGTATTTTCCTGCCTGACAGATGAAGAAACAAGAGCACAGAGAGGTTTTGCCACCTGCTCCAGGTCACACAGCTGGCACGTGGTTTCAGCCCGGACTCAAAGCCAAGTTCATAACCCATCTTGCCATACTGCTTCACTATGTGCTGCCCTCCGTTTATATCCTTCCACTCCACAAAGGAGGCACTACCTTACGTTACAGGAGCGGCATTTATGAGCTCATTCTCCTCTTTAAACAACTCTTCAAAAAAGCGACAACCATTCTGAGCTCTCTGGGTTTCCTCTGGAAACATCTTGGTAGCTGGATTTGGCTTCCGGCTGAATATGCAGCAGGCTAATTTCAGATTGTGCAGGAAGGGAGTGAGAGGGTAGGGGAGGAGCTCTAAGCAGCTGGAGGGTCAGGAAAGGTCTCCCTAAGGGACCATGGAGCTGAAGCCTGAACGTTAAGGACGTAAAGAACCACAGTATGATGTCTGTACCATATATTAAGTGCCTCTTGAATGCCTGCTATTATTCTTATCCTTATTGCTCTCATGGTTGGCCAGTAATTGGATCTGTGACCTTGGGTGAATCATCACACCGCTCTTGGGAGTTGAACTGAATGTCTTCCCTCTGTCCTCGACAGTTGCACGGTTCTAAGTGATTTCTAGCATTTGTCTCCCACTATGCCTTTGACATAGGGGCAGAATGAGTCCTCTTTTACACTTTTAATAGAAGATTCATTGTCGGATGAGGGAAGCTTTTGTAGAAGGACAGCCACCACGGCTATTAACATATATGGAGCCCTTTTAGTCTTCTCAGTGCTGGGGTGGGGTTTGCTTAGAATGTGGGCACTTTCCTTCACTGGACTGTTGGGGAGATTGACAGGTGGGATTATTTTCTTACCCCTGAGAATGTCACTACCCTCGCCTGACCCTGAATGGTGAAAGAATTTATTTCTATTGTCATTTGACAATAGGGCCTCCTCAAGGCCAAGTTCAGCCTGCTCCATAATCACCGGGGTGGTTTCTCCCCTCAGCCCATCTTTAGTTCATAGAGGAATGCAGTAGTTGGTCCAGGAGCCACCCACATCCTCCCTGGCCTGCGTGTGTTCACTGTCGGCTTCCTCCAGAGCAGGCTCCCAGGATTGCAGGCCCCGCTTAGATAAAATAAAGCCTCCCAGTCATGTCTTTACATTTGACGTAAGCAAAGGCAGGCTTTTCTTGTTGTGTCCTGAATGGGGCTGAGGTGAGGGCCTGGGTGAGCTGGGGGGCCTGACACCCTGGTGAAAGGGGGCCTTGAAGCTGGAAGCTCATTCATCTCTGTGCAATCTCTTTGTCTCCAGCTGTGTGGTCCACCCACAGTGTAGGGCAGATGCTCCCTGCCCCTGGGCATCATGTATTCCTCCTCTGCTTTCCCCACTCCTCGATGGCCCACATAGGTAGGATGCAAAGAAATCCTAAGCCATCAACCTAACGTTCCTGTCTTGGTGGTGACGTTCGACTGGAATGGTCCCTCCTTTTGTGCTTCAGTGCGACTATCACTTCCCTGGTCTGGCTTCCCAGCCATCCAGTAGCATCAGCCCCTCCCCGTTGTCCACTCTCCTTCTCTCCTTCTCCTTTTCCTTCCCTCTCCCTGCTTGCCCATGCTCAGTGTTTTCGCAGGCCTGCCATGTGCCCGGCCTGTTGTTAAGCTCTGGAGCTAAAGCAATGAATAAGATCACCACTATTATATTAATGACACCAATATGGATTTAACGACAACTGGGGAAAGTTCTGCAAAAGAGAAATCCGGGGACCTGCTGGTTGATTTAACCAACACATAGCAAAATCAAGAATAATGAGAGTTTCCTAGTTCTCTTGGACTGGTTGTATTTTATGGAAACATTTCCAAGTCTAGGGCTGCATGGGTATCTGCTGCAAGTCAGAAGTTGCAAATGTTCACAGAGATGAGTGCATTCCTGCGGAGACCACCCCTGCTTGACTCTTAGACAGTCAAGGTGTGACCCTGGGCAGCTGCTAACAAGGACTTTTTCTCCAGAGTGCTTTGTGATTTTGCAATCCGAGGGGTGGTTTTACTGCCTTTCCTCCAAGAAAGAGTGCTAAGTTGAGGGCTGAGGTCACAAGAGGACCAGTTTGGAGGGAACCAAGCAGGCTTTCAGAGCTGGCAGCAAAACCTGCCCACCCCCCCCCAACAAAGTAGTTTTTGCCCCCCTTAGAAACAGGGCAGATGAAATTATCAACCAACTTGTTTATGAGCAGAGATGAATCCATTGGCAAACATAGTTTTTCCCTATGAGATTCCCATTGTCATTTAATTAAAAAAAATTGTTTTTTAATTTTTTTATTTCTGTGTTTCTTTTGAGTAAGTGCTCTGTGTCATGGCCCTGGGAATTCTCTACAGTTTGGATTTGCAGACCACATTGGCATGGAGCTTTGGGATCAACCGGGGCCAGGCAGGGAGTCTAGCTTTGTTTTCTTGGATTTACTCTGATTTTTTTCTTTAGCAGAGCTTTTTGGTCATATCATGTGCTATCAAAGGTACCTTAGTGAGAGGAAGGATATAGGGAGGATTTGGCTTCTGAGCAATTGCATTAGCACAGCATAGGCTAAAGTCTTAAAATCCAAGCTTTAATCAGAATTGGCCTCCAGACAGGCCATGCAATAAGGCCTTTTCTGTCCATCACTGTGGCAGCTGCACGGTGGGGCCGATTGATGCTGATTTCATCTTTTGGTGTTAGTCACTGACCTCCTGTACACCAGGCTCTTTTTTCTTTTTTTTCTTCTTTCAAAAAGGATCAGGATTCCTAGAGTAAATGAATCTGGCCCTGTTGAAGGAGCCCTTTGCTTTGTGGGGGGGAAACACCATCCCGAATTGAGGCTGTTAAAACCTGATATTTTCTGTTGTCTGGAGAAGGGTGTTTTTGCTATAAATGAAAGACATGATAGGGGGTATTTCGAAGTTTTGTTTTGGTTATTGTCAGTTCTGCCAACAAGTAACATCTGTATTTATTTTCTAAACTCTCCCAATGGCTGATTTGCATCTGTTTAGGTCTCTGAGTAACATTTCATTTCCTGACTTTATAGGTGGCTATAAAATCCATTCGTAAGGACAAAATTAAGGATGAACAAGACATGGTTCACATCAGACGAGAGATTGAGATCATGTCATCCCTCAACCATCCTCATATCATCAGTATTTATGAAGGTCAGTGATTTTTTTTTCACCCCCGTATCAGTGACCATTTCTCATACCATGGGGCCTGCCAAGATTTTTAGGTAATTGCCTTTCTGGGCAGAAGCCAAGTATTTTTCCTCATGATGCAAAAATAGCCGGGTGTTATCTCTTATTTGGTTACCTTGAATGCAACCAGACACATGTAGCACAGTGTACTTTGGTCATAAAATAGCTCTGGCTGGTGCCTTCTTCCATCTTCCCAGTTTCTTGGCAGTTGCTAAGCAACCCACCTTATTGAAAGCCAGTATGTGAGACACCCATGCTTTCTGGAAAAATGGCAGTTTTCTGGGTGGCCAAGTAACGGTGGATCTGTTGTAAATGTCATTCCCCAAAGCTGACGCTTCAGGGGTGGTGTCATTACTTATTGAAAGTTAGCCTTTTTGAGTTAAGAATTTCCAACCGGTCCAAGAAATACCAAGAAAGAAGAGGGATCAGTTGGTGTGACAGATATTTTACAAATAGAACGCACGTTGTTGGTGTTTGGTGAAACATAGGGAGGGAAAAAGCTTATATATATGCTCACGCTTCACTTCTGTGGTCCTTCACAGGAAGAAATCAACTCACATTAAAAAAATATCCTTTAAAAAATTAGAAAAGCAACATGTGTTTATTGCAAAAATGATCAAAATATAACTGTTAAAATTAACATAATTATTAGTATGATAAATAGCTCTCTATCCATATTTAGATTTTTATCTACTTCTCTGTATATGTATGTGTTTTTTAATCCAAAATTAGATCATACTGTTTATACTGGGTTTTAGCTTTATTGTTTTTCATTTTTTATATCATACATCTCTTCCTATGTGAATAAATATTCCCCTATAAGAGCATTTTTGAAAGGCTTTATAGTATTCCATTTATGGGCATACCATAATTTATTGGCTGTATCTCCTTTTGTCAAATATGTAAATTGTTTCACATTTCTGGTTATAATAAACAGGGCTTTTAATGACTTCCCTTGCAGATCATTTTTACATTCATTTCTGATTATTTTCTTATGAAATAGTCCTAGTCTTGGACTTACTGAGTCAAAGCAGTTCTACAGAATATTTTTAATATATGATTCAGAAAAATAAATCTATTTTTAATTTCTGGTCTGTTCTTCATAATTTATACAGTAAGGGCTAAGAGGAAACCAGATGGTAACCCTAAAGTTTTTCTGATATTTCAAATTTTCCTTCTTCTGGTTCCCTGTTGATTTTTGCTATTGTTTTTTTCCCCCCCACCTGCTATTTCTGTTTTTGCTCCTCATCTAGAAGTAAGTGCTGGTAATATCTTTTATCTTGATTTTTCTAAAGCTCATTTTTTGGGGCCCTTGGGGATAGGGTTTTATGGGAAATTTATATTTATTCAGTCATTTATTCATTCCACAAACATCTCTTGCAGTGAGTCTCTGATTTCAGCCCCTGAACCAGTAGTAACAGCATCAATTGGGTTTGTTAGAAATGTAAGAGTCCTAGGGCCTGCTGTAGATATGTAAATAACATATTCTGGGACCATGGAGACCTAAGCTTAGACGTTTTCATGGAAATATATGGCATCCAGCCTGGACCTTGAAGGGAATTTTTTCTTGAGGAAGAATTGCATGCCTGTGTGTGCTCAGTCGTGTCCCACTCTTTGTGACCCCATGGACTGTAGCCCACCAGGCTCCTTTGTCCATGGCATTCTCCAGGCAAGAACTGGAGTGGGTTCCCATTTCCTACTCCAGGGGATCTTCCTGACCCAGGGATCAAATCCACATCTCTTGCATCTCCTGCATTGGCAGGCAGATTCTTTATCACTGTGCCACCAGGGAAGCCCGAGGAAGAGTTGACAAAAGGAGAATTCCAGGCTGATAGAAACAAATCTGAATACGCCTGCTAATTGAGGGGAATTTCCAGAAGTGAGAAGTGAGTCGAGATACAAAATGCAGGATGAAAGTGAATTTTATTAAATGTGGAGTGTTTTTGCCCAACGTGGAAACCTGAAGGCCACCGTGCATGGCTTGGACCAGTGTGGGTCACGTGCTCTGTGCGCACTTCCGTGTTTGAGATTTCTTGGCCTAGAGCTGAAAGCTTCTTTGCCGGGAAGGCAGAGAGAGTTTTAATCCAGTGTGAAGTTTCCAGTTCTTTATTTGGGAGGCAGTTTGTGGTCACAGAAATCTGGCATCAAGAAGCCTGCTTCTTCATTAGCATCATGCCCTCCTTGGCCTTGGGAATTCTTCAGGCTGAATGGGAAACAGGAGTCTGTCTACTTCCCAAAGGAAGGCCAGAGATGAACCTCAATGGAATCACATACTATTATCAAGGTCAAAATGGCCTTACTTCAGGCCTTGCTGGTGGCTTCCAGAAGAGAAGCCTTTGCTTGTAACTTTAAAGATGTGCATGCATTAAAGTTCTTTGGGTGACTAGAAATAATTTCTACTAAGGCCTCAGGCGAGAGCTTGGGCTTCAATTTCTAAAACCCTTTGAACTGGTCTAGGGAGTCAAGAAAGAGTTTGAGTTACACTAGACATGAGACTTTGGGCAGGATGGTTGGCTTTGCAGTGCCTCAGTGACTGTACCTATAAAATGGGGATAGCCATTCTACTCCTCTCCTAGGGTTTGGCAGCAGGATTAAATGAGATGATACATATACAGGTAGGTTCCAAAAGGTCACTGATGTGAAGTTTATGTCAGCTTCATCCCAAGTGGTTCTTAATGTGGGGTCTATTGACAAAGTGTTTCATGGGTGAGCAGCAGGGGTCTGTAAAGCCTCTGGAATAGTATATAACTATATTGTCTAAAACAGAAGTCATTAGTCATAGATGGATATTTGAATTAAAATTAATTGGAATAAATAAAAAATACTGTTGCTCTGTCACATTAGCCACATTTCAAGTTGCTCAACAGCCACTAGTGGTTCATGGCTGCCGTATTGGACAGCATAGATATAGAGCATTTTCATTATTGTAGGATGGGACCATGTTGGTATATAATATTTTATGTGTTAAGTTCATGAGTTATTTTTCTCTAGGTAGCGGGTGAATGCATAGCTTTCATCAGACTCTCAGAAGGATAAACTGTACAGTCCGTGGAATTCTCCAGGCCAGAATACTGGAGTGGGTCACCATTCCCTTCTCCAGATCTTCCCAATCCAGGCATTGAAACCCGGTCTCCTACATTGCAGGCGGATTCTATACTGTCTGAGCCACCAGGGAAGCCTTTCCTGACCTCAAATAGGTTAAAAAGAACTATATTGCCTTTAAATGTTTTGTGACCAGCAGTGTACCTTACAAATAAAAGGTATTGTTTTAAGCCACAGAACTCCCAGGAACTTAAATATGCCTTTTTTTTTCTTTTAATTTCTTGGAGATCTCCAGTTTCTGTTCCATTCTCTTTCCCTTCTCCCACGCAAGTTCTTTTTCTCCCACATCTACTAAATAACTGTGGAGGAGGGCAGCTCCCCTCCCTTCCCAAGGGGTTAGAAACAGGTGATCCCCAAAATGTGTTTCCAGCTGTGACCCTCCGCCTGTGACCCCAGAGTCTCCAGGTCTTGTGACGTTATCTGTCTCCTGTTCAGGACCCGAGAACGCAGCACCCAGAGTGAGGTTAGACATCCTGATGTTATCTGTAGAACTCTGCCTTGTGCACAGAGCTCTCCCATACCTACTTTTGTTTGATCCCTGCAGCCTACCCAGGAGGTAATCAGCCTAGGTGTTCCCATTTTGTGGTTGTAGAACCTGAGGCAGGTTCATGACTTGCTGGGTGTGTTGGCTTGCCAGGGCTGCTACCGCAGACTGGGTGGCTTAAACAATAGAAATTTATTTTGGATTTGGAGGCTGAAAGTCCAAGACCAGGGTGTGGGTAGAGTTGGTTTCTTCTAAGGCCTGTCTCCTTGGCTTGTAGATGGCTGTCTTCTCTGTGTATCTTCACATCTGTATGTGTCTGTATCCAAATTTCTCCTTCTTAGAAGGTCACTAGTCATTTTGGCAACCCCACCGATTGTAGTCCGCCAGGCTTCTCTGTCCTTGGGATTTCCCAGGCAAGAATATTGGAGTGGGGTACCATTTACTCCTCCAGGGGACCTTCCCCCAGGGATTGAACTCATATCTCCTGCATTGGCAGACTGATTCTTTACCACTGAGTCACCAAGGAAGCCCATTTTTGGATTAGGGTCCACTGTAATGACCTCATTTTAACTTAATCATTTCTTTAAAGACTCCAAATAGGGTTGTATTCTGAAGAATTAGGTGTTTAGGACTTTGACATATGAACTTTTTCAGGGGGGGATATTCAGCTTATACCTGGCAGAGGGCATTGCAACCCACTCCAGTATTCTTTCCTGGAGACTCCCCATGAACAGAAGATCTTGGCAGGCTATAGTCCATGGGATTGCAAAGAGTTGGACGCAACTGAGCAGCTAAGCACAGCACATTCAGCTTGTAATATTGAGTATGCTGACTAGTTGATGGCCCTAGCACAAAGTTCTTACTGCATTTGTTTTTTTCCTCTGCCAGTCCTCAGCCCTGGACCTCTGACCTCATGTCATATTTTGCTGGTTCTTCAGCCCACCACTGTGCTCCAGGCATCCCCCTCAGCCTGGCCTTTGTCCCCTCCTTTTGAACCCTGGAGCATGGCATGGACAATGTGGTGACAGCAATGGTGATGAAACCCGAGTTTATCAGTTAATACACTGGTCTCTGCAGCTCACAGAGTGAAAGGGGAACCTTCTTCTTGACAGCTGATTATTTGATGAGCCAATCAGAAGCCTTAGCTTAGTGCTGAGATGCATTAATTTTTGGAGTGAAAAATCAGTGCCCAGGCATCTAAGTGGCTGTTGGGACATTAGCCAAGTGAACTTTACAATTTCTTCTTGAACAAGGACCTTTGTGATTTAAAACACACACACACAAACATATACACCAAACATACCCTAGCAACAACAGCAGTAGCAGAAACAATAATAGCAGTCATGACAAAATTCCTGGCCTTCATAGTGGTTACTGTCTTAAATATGTGAGAGCGTTCAATCTCAGCATGGTGTGTACCTTAGAAAATAATTCTGCATATATCTCAAGAAGAAGCTTGGGTCCCCAGTCTGGTGAACTCACTGGTCAAGTGTTTTCTGAGCTTTAGTTCATGGAAATGTAAGTTCTTTGTATATTATTCACAGTACTTGCAGCCTGGCAGGCTATAGTCCAGGGGGTTGCAAAGAGTCAGACATGACTTAGTGACTAAACCACCACCACACAATATCTGCAGGCTCATAAAATCTGCAGCTTCACTAAATCAGTGCTGCTGGTCACCAGATCTCCAAAATAATTCCTTTCAAATGTTTCTTTCTTAAACCAGACCCCAGGGTTACTCTCGTGTTGACCTGTAGTGAACGTGATTGGCCCTCAAATTTGTCAACTCTGTGTAAACACAAACCATCACTGGCTCCTAATGCTAAGTAAATAAGAGGGGATAGACCTCTACC
The DNA here is from genome assembly GCF_003369695.1 of Bos indicus x Bos taurus. Lineage (NCBI taxonomy): Eukaryota > Metazoa > Chordata > Mammalia > Artiodactyla > Bovidae > Bos > Bos indicus x Bos taurus. The sequence goes on from NC_040080.1 coordinate 50,725,573, forward strand.
TTCTGGTGTGTGATACTAAGGGTAACCTAATCAAGAGAGAAAAGGAAGAAAGAAATAACTGGTCTCAAGATGGACCCCTGTTTTCAGTCAAAGGGATTCCATTCTCTCAGCAGGGAGGTAATTGACAATAAGGAAAGAACAGCTGAAAAGGAAGTGTCCGCCTGAGCATTCAACTTGGTTGCCTAGGATGGAAGAGATAAAAATGGTTTTTGCCCGGGGTTCTGATTTCAGGACCCAAGTTCAAACATCAAAGGCACATTGTCTCACCCCCATTTCCCCTTTGAAAGCCCCGGAGATTCAAATCTGCAAAACCATGAAGCAGTGTCTTGCTGCATAACACTTCAGGGAAACAGCACCCATCTGGTAACAGTCACGCACGTAAAAGCAGAAAGGTGGGGAGTGGGGGAGATTGGGCTGCTGCTTTCACTTTGATGCCCTCGGTGTTTTTGTTCCTGGAAATCTCTCTTCTTGGCCCTGAAAGATTACATCTCTCTCTTGGCCCTTTGCATTGTGATATTCTGGAACTGGCTAGCCCTTTCATCACATCCCTTGTCTTAGGTAAGAGGGAGCCTGGCTTTCTGGGACAAAGTAGGATGGCTGTTTGGCATCTGTCAGCTGTGATCGCTTGCCTTTGGGAGAGTCTCTCAAACTTCAGAAACAAAATCGCAAGCAAATGTGTCTCTTTTGATAATCATGTGAGTTTCATGGCCTGGCTCCATCTGCCTTAAACCTGCTGCCCATGAGAAGATGTGAAAGAGACTGTATTCTACTCAATTCTCAGAACTCCTACCATGGAGATGTCTTGCATGAGTTTACATCAGTTAAAAGCTCCTTCCAGCTTCTTAGAAACATAATATGCTTTCTCAAGCAAACTGTGCCTTCTGAGATTCCATTAGATCTTTCTGGAAGGGGATATGGGCTTCTCCCATGGCTCAGCAGGTAAAGAGTTTGCTTGTCTCTTAGTGAAGAATCACTGCTTTAAAAATCCAGGCTCCAATGAAGGGTGTTCCTGCCTTCTCCTCCCTCACAGCTTGTGGCCAGAGACAGTTGGGCCAGTAAAACATGTTTCCACAAACCCAGCAGAGGTCCTGGAGTCAGAAACTGTTGCTTCCCTGGAAAAGAACCCCTTGAGGGTGGCAGGATCCCAAGAAACTGCTGAATAATACATCTGAGCATGGTTCTCTGACAGAGACTCAGAACCAGTAGCATCAGTGTCTCCTGGGCCCTGCCCTAGACATACAGAATCAGAACCCTGCAGGTGGGCCTGGATGTGCTGTGTAATAGCCAGTCCTCTAGGTGACTCTGGCACCCCACTCCAGTACTCTTGCCTGGCAAATCCCATGGACGGAGGAGCCTGGTAGGCTGCAGTACATGGGGTTGCAAAGAGTCGGACACGACTGAGCGACTTCCCTTTCCCTTTCTAGGTGACTCTAATGCACTCTCAAGTTTGAGAAGCATCATAGAATAACCATTACTCAGTAGGTTAGATTAGAAACCAAAGCAGGGCTGCTCTGTGAGCATCAGTGGTTTGGAAACACCTGTAGTAGAGCAATTAACACTTTTCTCCTCTGGCGGAAGAAACCTTAATCTAGGATTTTCAGGCGGAGAAGGCAATGGCACCCCACTCTAGTACTCTTGCCTGGAAAATCCCAAGGATGGAGGAGCCTGGTGGGCTGCAGTCTGTGGGGTCGCTTAGAGTCAGACACGACTGAGCAACTTCACTTTCACTTTTCACTTTAATGCATTGGAGAAGGAAATGGCAACCCACTCCAGTGTTCTTGACTGGAGAATCCCAGGGACAGGGGAGCCTTGGTGGACTGCTGTCTATGGGGTCACACAGAGTTGGACACGACTGAAGCGACTTAGCAGCAGCAGCAGGGTTTTTAGGCAGTAATCCAAGTCTATGCCCCAACCAGTAACACTGAAGAAGCTGAAGTTGAGCAGTTCTATGAAGACCTACAAGACCTTATAGAACTAACACCCAAAAAAGATGTCCTTTTCATTATAGGGGACTGGAATGCAAAAGTAGGAAGTCAAGAAACACCTGGAGTAACAGGCAGATTTGACCTGGGAATATGGAATGAAGCAGGGCAAAGACTAACAGAGTTTTGTCAAGAAAATGCACTGGTCATAGCAAACACCCTCTTTCAACAACACAAGAGATGACTCTACACATGGACATCACCAGATGGTCAACACCGAAATCAGATTGATTATATTCTTTGCAGCCAAAGATGGAGAAGCTCTATACAGTCAGCAAAAACAAGACTAGGAGCTGACTGTGGCTCAGACCATGAACTCCTTATTGCCAAATTCAGACTGAAATTGAAGAAACTAGGGAAAACCACTAGACTCTTCAGGTATGACCTAAATCAAATCCCTTATGATTATACAGTGGAAGTGAGAAATAGATTTAAGGGCCTAGATCTGATAGATAGAATGCCCGATGAACTATGGAATGGGGTTTGTGACATTGTATAGGAGACAGGGATCAAGACCATCCCCCTGGAAAAGAAATGCAAAAAAGCAAAATGGCTGTCTGGGAGGCCTTACAAATAGCTGTGAAAAGAAGAGAAGTGAAAAGCAAAGGAGAAAAGGAAAGATATAAGCATCTGAATGCAGAGTTCCAAAGAATAGCGAGGAGAGGTAAGAAAGCCTTCCTCAGTGATCAATGCAAAGAAAGAGGAAAACAACAGAATGGGAAAGACTAGGGATCTCTTCAACTAAATTAGAGATACCAAGGGAACATTTCATGCAAAGATGGGCTCGATACAGGACAGAAATGGTATAGACCTAACAGAAGCAGAAGATATTAAGAAGAGGTGGCAAGAATACACAGAAGAACTGTACAAAAAAGATCTTCATGACCCAGATAATCACGATGGTGTGATCACTGACCTAGAGCCAGACATCCTGGAATGTGAAGTCAAGTGGGCCTTGGAAAGCATCACTATGAACAAAGCTAGTGGAGGTGATGGAATTCCAGTGGAGCTATTTAAAATCCTGAAAGATGATGCTGTGAAAGTGCTGCACTCAATATGCCAGCAAATTTGGAAAACTCAGCAGTGGCCACAGGACTGGAAAAGGTCAGTTTTCATTCCAATCCCAAAGAAAGGCAATGCCAAAGAATGCTCAAACTACCGCACAATTGCGCTCATCTCACATGCTAGTAAAGTAATGCTCAAGATTCTCCAAGCCCGGCTTCAGCAATATGTGAACCGTGAACTTCCTGATGTTCAAGCTGGTTTTAGAAAAGGCAGAGGAACCAGAGATCAAATTGCCAACATCTGCTGGATCATGGAAAAAGCAAGAGAGTTCCAGAAAAACATCTATTTCTGCTTTATTGACTATGCCAAAGCCTTTGACTGTGTGGATCACAATAAACTGTGGAAAATTCTGAAAGAGATGGGAATCCCAGACCACCTGACCTGCCTCTTGAGAAATCTGTATGCAGGTCAGGAAGCAACAGTTAGAACTGGACATGGAACAACAGACTGGTTCCAAATAGGAAAAGGAGTATGTCAAGGCTGTATATTGTCATCCTGCTTAGTTAACTTATATGCAGAGTACATCATGAGAAACGCTGGGCTGGAAGAAACACAAGCTGGAATCAAGCTTGCTGGGAGAAATATCAATAACCTTAGATATGCAGATGACACCACCCTTATGGCAGAAAGTGAAGAGGAACTAAAAATAGCCTTTTGATGAAAGTGAAAGAAGAGAGTGAAAAAGTTGGCTTAAAGCTCAACATTCAGAAAACGAAGACCATGGCATCCGGTCCCATCACTTCATCGGAAATAGGTGGGGAAACAGTGGAAACAGTGTCAGACTTTATTTTTTTGGGCTCCAAAATCACTGCAGATGGTGACTGCAGCCATGAAATTAAAAGACGCTTCCTCCTTGGAAGGAAAGTTATGACCAACCTAGATAGCATATTCAAAAGCAGAGACATTACTTTGCCAACAAAGGTCTGTCTAGTCAAGGCTATGGTTTTTCCTGTGATCATGTATGGATGTGAGAGTTGGACTGTGAAGAAAGCTGAGCACCGAAGAATTGATGCTTTTCAACTGTGGTATTGGAGAAGACTCTTGAGAGTCCCTTGGACTGCAAGAAGTTCCAACCAGTCCATTCTGAAGGAGATCAGCCCTGGGATTTCTTTGGAGGGAATGATGCTAAAGCAAATGATGCTAAAGTCCAGTGCTTTGGCCACCTCATGCGAAGAGTTGACTCATTGGAAAAGACTCTGATGCTGGGAGGGATTGGGGGCAGGAGGAGAAGGGGACGACAGAGGATGAGATGGCTGGATGGCATCACTGACTTGATGGACATGAGTTTGAGTGAACTCTGGGAGTTGGTGATGGACAGGGAGGCCTGGCGTGCTGTGATTCATGGGGTCGCAAAGAGTCAGACACGACTGAGCGACTGAAGTGAACTGAACTGAAGCAGATCTGGACTTTGGCCCTTTTGAAGGCAGGGGACAGCTGAATTGATCTAACAAGATCTGTTGGTCACTAATAGTACCCCATGTTCTTCTTCATTTCTGTGGTCATTCATTCATTCATTTTACAAAAATGTATTAAGCACCTATGTTCCAGGTACTGGTCTAATAGGTCTAGTAGGGTGAGTATGTATTTCTTGTCCAAATGGGCTTAGATTTGAATGAATCAATTGCTTTGCAATTACTACTGTGTGATTTTGGGGTAGTGACTTAAGCCCTCTGAGGCTTGGTTTCTTAGCTATAAAATGAGGTCAATAGCTAGCTACTTTATAAAACTGTGAGGATTAAGCTAATGAGTAGGGACTTCCCTGGCAGTCTTGGTAAGACCTCACCTTCCAATGCAGGGAATGCAGCTTCAGTCCCTGCTCGGGGTACTAAGATCTCACATACCTTATGACCAAAAAATCAAAACATAAAAAAAAAAAAACAGAAGCAGTAAGATAAAAAAATTCAATAAAGATTTTTAAAATGGTCCACATTAAAAAACATCTTAAAAAAAGATAATGAATAAAATTGCTAAGCATGGTCCAAGCTCTATGCTCAATAAAGTCATATTAGTTGTTCTTGATGTGATGTTAGAGATCTGAGAGGTCATTGCTGGCTGGAGTAGAAACTTCTGTTGGGTGGTGGCGGGGTTGAGGCGAGATTGCCCCAGTCAGTGATTCTGAGCTCTGGATGCACATTAGAATCTCATGGGGTGTTTGTAAGAAGGAATGCTGATGCCACCCCTAGAGATTTCAGTTTAATTGGCCAGGCTGAGAAAGATTGGGTTGATCCTCCAACTAGGAGGAAACGGTTGTCTTGGTCCGATCATTTGTCATCAGTGGATTCCAGAGCAGAACATGCATCTGGCAGTCGTCACCAGTGAGCCGTGGGCGATACCTCTGGGCCTGGGTTTCCTTCCTCAGCCATTTGGTTGCTGCCCTCATCAGGGACTCAGAGCCCCATGAAACAGTTTGTTGAACTTGGCAAAGTGGTGTATTATGCTTGTGTTTACTCTTCTGAACCCATGGCGAATTGCTGAGTACTTTAACACACTCCCTCTGCTGCCAGATTCACAAGTTCCACATGAAGTCTCTCTCATCAGACTGGATCCAAATGGAGGACCCACCCCCGATCAATTGCACAGCCCTCAGAGAGTTTTCTTCACTTAGAATCAGATGAACAAGCTCTTGGGCTATGAATCTGTCCAGTCACGTTTTTAATGAGTTTCCTATGAAGTTAGCTATTTGACCTTCAAGTGTATTATTTTCATTGTTTTCATTTGATTACACCCAAGTCATTTTTCTAGAGGCAGGAGATTAGACATAAAACAACCAAACGCGAATGCTACTCCCTGGCTGTCCAGCCTCGCCCTCTTGGGTTTCCTGGAATTCAATATTTTCTAGTGCCTCAAATAATACCACTTGTACTTGAAGCTAATTTTTAAAGAAAAAAAAAATGAACTGTATTGCCATGTAACATAGGGTCTTTTGAAATGAACTGGGATGTCTCTGTAAATTTGCCAAGGCTGCAACTATTAGAAAGGCTCATGGACTTGTCTTTACAATGACCATACCCTCCAGGGGCATTTGGATCATGAAAGGGGGACTGGACTTAATGAACTGTAACTTATAACTTTCAGAGTCCAAGATTCTTTGATTTGGGAATTTGTGCTCTGCCTGCTCTAGCAATTCTGTAGAGTGGGTTCATCTGGTAGGTGTGAATCCAAGATCGACATCGGTGCTTTGGGACTCCACTGGGAACTGAAGAATGGACCCTAGTTAAGAGAGCCAGGCTTGCTGAGTCCTTTGATGCCTTTGAGTGTTAGTTCACGATCTCCTCTATTCTCGAACCCCTCTCGTCCAAGGGCACAAATACAATCTCAGGAGTGGATTCTGCCAACACAGATTCATAATAATCCTGGATTTGATCCAGGCATGTCTTCATTTGTTCTTCATTGTTAAACTAAGACCCGCTGCCTAATAATAACAGCTGATACTTATGTGTCTGCTTACTGTTATGTGCTGGGGTAATCCTTACGATGAGGTTAGAAGCTTCCATTTAACAGATGAAGAAACTGAGGGAACAGAAAGGTTAAGTAACTTGCCAAGGTCACTCAGCTGGGTAAATGGCAGACCTGGATTTGAACTGGGAGTCAAGCTCTTAAACTCTGCACTCTATTGTCTAATGAAGCAGACTAGGATTTAGGGTTGAAAAGAAAGTCATGAGCCACTCCTGGAGGGTCAAGCAGTGACCAGAACCAAAAGTGTGATAACCGCAAATCTGACTTATCCACCCTAAGTGATAAGGGGGGATGAACCTGAAAACTATCACAACACTGTTAATTGGCTATCAGTTCAGTTCAGTTGCTCAGTCATGTCCAACTCTTTGTGACCCCATGACTGCAGCATGCCAGGCCTCCCTGTCCATCACCAACTCCTGGAGTTTACTCAAACTCATGTCCATTGAGTTGGTGATGCCATCTAACCATCCCATCCTCTGTCGTCCCCTTCTCCTCCTGCCCTCAATCTTTCCGAGCATCAGGGTCTTTTCAAATGAGTCAGTTCTTCAAATCAGGTGGCCAAAGTATTGGAATTTTAGCTTCAACATCAGTCCTTCCAATGAATATTCGGGACTGGTTTCCTTTAGGATGGACTGGTTGGATCTCCCTTGCAGTCCAAGGGCTATACTCCAATACAAAATTGTTGTTAGTCACTCAGTCGTGTCCAACTCTTTGCGGCCCCATGGACTGCAGCATGCCAGGCTTCCCTGTCCTTCACCATCTCCCGGAGCTTGCTCAAACTCATGTCCATTGAGTTGGTGATGCCATCCAACCATCTTATCCTCTGTCGTCCCCTTCTCCTCCTGCCTTCTATCTTTCCCAGCATCTTTTCCAGTGAGTTGGCTCTTCGCATCAGGTGGTCAAAGTATTGAAGCTTCAGCTTCAGCATCAGTCCTGACAATGAATATTCAGGGTTGATTTCCTCTAGGATTGACTGGTTGTCTTAACTGGAATCCATTCTTCAGTTTCCAGTGGAGTTCCAAAGCAATCTCGGAGCTGCACATACCAGATGAACCCACCATCAGGAATTACAGGAAGGGACAGAGCACATATTCCAAAATCAAAGAAATCTCAGACTCTGCAAGTTAGATCCTGAAGGAATCCAATACAAAATAGAAAGTAAAAAAAAAAAAAGGTGGAATGAAACCATATAGAGAAATCCCCTACAGTGATTTTCAGGGGAGGGAGATGAAGGTTGTTTTCACAGAGGATGGGATTTCTACCCCTTCACTGCCCAAACTGAAGAAGCATGCTTTTTCCTAGAAGTTCATTGGAGGAGGGTGGAGTCCAATAGTTGGTCCAACATGGCTCCCTGATTGGCATCTTTCTCCCATACAACCCCTCTGCTGGCTATTTTCCTGCCATCTCAGTATTTGCCGTTGGTCCCTTCAGATAACACTGATGAATAGTTCTTGGCCAGGCTTTTGCATCCACTCTTCCTTAGGTAGTTTATATACTTTCTTTCATTTCGTCTGCCTTCTGTGGAGTCCACTGCTGGCTGTGGGTGGCCTGATTGGCTCTGGTTCTCCTTGGGCATGCCAACCAACATCCAGAGTTTTGGTTTAAGAAAAGACAATGAGTGAATTAAAGAATCTTTCATTGTCCACACCAGGAAACACATTGAGTCAACACTGACCAACTCATGGACAATGGGAGAGCTGCCAGTTTAGGTTATTTTTCTCACTCTCACTGCCCTAGGCTTTCTGATGTAAGGGTTTAGAGGACCGTTTTATGAAGCCGTGAACCCATGAGGTGTTTGAAATTTAGTTCTGGGGAGGGAACTCTTGAAGAATGAATCTTGTATTGACTAAATGACCTAATTAGGCTGCAGACAATTCTTGCAAAGGAAAGATCACTCTATTTCTGAAATGAAAAAGAAAGAGGCTTTCTGCGAGGGTCCTTCTGAACTTTAATAAAAGAGCATCCCTGAGGAGTGGAATGGTCTGAGGTTTTAGGAAAGTAATAAAAATGCTGGCAATGTGAGGAGGCCCCACCACGGAGGGAAGGGCAGCATCCTGGAACTGATTTAGAAAATGGAGCTAATGGAACGCAAAGGCGTGAAAAGAATTCTGACTGATCCATTTTAGGCCCTTGGCTTTTTGCTTAAAACTAACAAATGAGCCTTCCTCTTTTTTTTTTTTTTTTAATTTATTTGGCTGCATTGAGTCTTAGTTGTGGCATGAGGGCTTATGCCCTGAGGCAGGTGGGATCTTAGTTCCCTGACCAGGAATTGAACACACATCCCCTGCATTGCAAGGCAGATTTTTAACCACTGGACCACCATGGAAATCCTGCCTGCCTCTCTTGAGGTTACATGTAAAGCAGAATGATAGCTTCCAATTTTTATAACCTGCTTCTCTTGGAACATTAAATGATTCCCACCCTCTCCCTTCCCAAGCCCATTTTCTTCCTAAATGGCCTCTTTTTGGCTCTAAAGCAGCCAGTGGATGGTTGAAATCCCACGATCTCCTCACTCATCAGCATTTCTCCCAGGCCAGGGCATTGTTTTTATCATATGCATTTTCTCAAGATCTACAAGTTGTGTTATTAACCCTGAGGGCAGCAGGAGGGAATGGTTAGGAGTCGGGTAATTAGGGAGATTGTGAAAGCCAGGCAATCAGAAGGCAGAACTGGACTGTCAAACTCAACATCTGATGAAATTCAGAATTAATTGGGAGAAGTAGCTGTTACCATAGTAACCAATTCCCACTCTCCCTTAAAATGGAAAATAAACAGAAAACAGGACAAATACTTCAAGTGAGTGTCTGGAAAGAAGGCCCTTCTGTGGAACAGTAGGAGAAAAAGGAGAGAGTCTGGATATTTTAGGATTTGCTGAGACAATGGTAAAACCAGTTCGTGCAAACAGAATGCAAGGCGTTTTTGATGGTTCAGTTCCACCCTTGTTTTCTCTAAGAAATCTCTGCACCCCCTTTCAGACTGCCTTTCCCATCTTCCTCTCTGATCATCCAGGTACTTAAAGTCTGTATCTCACAGGTTAGCCCTTGACTTGTAAGTGCTGGAAGGGAAAGGCAATCCACTCCAATATTCTTGCCTGGAGAGTCCTATGGATGGAGGAGCTTGTTGGGCTACAGTCCATAGGGTTGCAAAGAGTCGGACATGACTGAAGCAACTTAGCATGCATGCATGCATGCATGCAGTTTTATTCAACTAGATAGCAACTCCTCCATAAAACAGTGTCTTATGCTATGTTTGTATTCCCTTTATCATGTAGCGAGATGCTCAGATAAATGCTTCAGATAGGCTGATAAACAAGCATTTTCAGAAAAGGGAGTGATGTTGGTTAATGAAAGAGAGTCTTTATTGAGTATTAGGCAAGAAGGGTAAACCTATGATGCAGGAAGGTGGTGCGGAGTCATGACGAGAACACACGCTTTTGAGTCACACACATTTGGGATCAAATCCTAACTGGTTATCTTCCTGACAGAAATGCATACGGAGCAGTGTCAAAAGACATACACAAGAATGTTCATAGCGACTTGGTTCGTAGTGACCCTCACCTGGAAACAACCCAAATGTCTCTCACCAGCAGAATGGATGCATTCACAAATTGGAGTACTCTACCGCAGTGAAGATGGATAGTCTTTGACTCCATAGAACAGCATGGATTAATCTTACAAATATAATGTTGAACGAATGAAGCCATACACAAAAGAATATACTACATGATGCGATTCCACTTTTAGAAAACTCAAAATCCAAAACTAATCTGTGATAGTGGCCTATATACATACCCCTGGGGAGATGGTTAGTGACTGAAGAAGACATGGTGGGTACTTGCAGGGTGCTGGCCACATTGTTTCATGATCTGAGTGCTGGTCCCCTATTTATGAAGGAGGGATAATGTTAATCTCATAGGATTGTTAGGGTTGGATGTGACAATCCATGGTGTGTAGTAATTGCTCAATAAATGTTCACTACAGTGATTATGATGAACTTCCCTGGTGGCTCAGACCATAAAGAGTCCGCTTGTGATACTGGAGACCCGAGTTCAATCCCTGGGTCTGGAAGATGCCCTGGAGAAGGGAATGGCAACCCACTCCAGTATTCTTGCCTGGAGAATTTCATGGACAGAGGAGCCTGGTGGGCTGCCATCCATGGGGTTGCAAAGAGTCAGACATGACTGAGCAACTAACAATGCACAGTGATTATGGATCAGCCTTCTTGGAGGGATCACTGTCTGGAGAAGTTCTCGGGGTGATGTGATGAAATCCTGCACTGTTTCATGGGTCCAGGATCCTAGATGCTACCCTGTCCCTTGTTCCATCTGTTTATTTTTCTTGGCAATGTCTTGGTCTCATGTCTGCTGAGCTCCTTATGGGCTCTTGGTCACAGGTTTTCTTGGTCACATGTCTGCTGAGCTCCTTGTGGGCATTCAAGGACTCTGTGTTCTATTCATAGTCTGTTCCTTCTTTCTCTCATCTTAGTCCCCAGCACTGTCCACTCTGGTGAGCCTGCTTAACACGCTTCTGGTTCCCCCACGCTCACGCTGCTCTTTCTGACGGCTGGTGTCTCCTCCCCTTCTACCCTGGTAGAGATTTCTTCCACTGACCCCCGTGGGTGCTCTGTAAAGCTCTGTTGCTCTGTTAAAAACCTGGGTCTGCACCACATGGACTCGGGCCCCACACTGTAGGCTGACTCAAGCTGAGCTCAGTTTCTATTCAGGGGTTTAATTTTCCTGGTAGGCCTGGCTTGTCAAGGGCCATAGTTTTCCTTACCATTCTGGAGCCACCAGGCTTCTGGGTAAAACTGTCTGGCCAAGAGACACAGGCTTTCATTTTTCAGAAAGGAAACCCTTCCCAACTGGTGGAAAATAAGCTTTTGCTTAGTGACTAATAACATAAACACAGACGAGATTTCTGGGCTTATAAATAACCAGTTGTAAAAGTGCCCAAGGGAAGCGGCCCTTTTTTGCCCAAAGAATGGCTGAGAATGTTCCTATCACCTGGCTGATAGAGACCTTACAGTAGGCAAGCCCGAGCCGTGAGCTGGGGGTGCGGAAACCGGTCATTCTTCAGGACGAATTCCCAAGGCCTTGCTCTTATATGTGATAAATCTTGGGCTACTCTGGAAAAATAATAGCTGATCTCTAAGGTTCTTCCTGCTCAAAAATCCTGTGATTCTGGAGCAGCCACCACATGTTTTAAAGAGTGATGCCAGTGGGGAGAGGAAAGTTAGGGTTTTGTTTTGCCAGAGCTGCCTAAGAAGCAGACAGAGTAATTACAAGAATAGCTCACGGTGACTGAGCAGTGGCTTGGGCACCGTGCTTAGGGGGCTAGGGCCCGTGAGCTCACTGAATCTCCCCTTACTGTGTGAGGAGGTTCCTGGCCTTATTTACTGATGAAGAGACTGAGATTCAGAGAGGTTGATGTATGTGGATAGTAGGATAGGGGCTAAGAGCGTGGAGTGTGCAGTCATTCGAGGGCTCAGGCCTTGTATTTGCTTTGTGGCCATGGCAGTCACTAACCTCACTGTACCTGGGCTTTCTCATCTGTAGAACAGGGATAGTCATAGGACCAAAGCCATGTGATATAATTCATGCAATATCGGCACAGTGCCTGCACATAGTAGGCCTTCCAAAAATGCTGCTATTATTAGGAAGGGCTCAGAAAGCTTCATATATAACACTTCATGGCCTCCTTGATGAATCACTGATGCTCCAAGTCTAGAAATGTTTGCAGTTACCTTATACAGGGTTGCAGTTATGGCATTGACCCCGAGACTCCAGCTGCTTCCTACTGGAGGACTTAAGAGTGGGGTTCCAGAGCCAGGCCTGGTCACGTGGACAGTTCTCTTAACCCAGCTGCCCACCAGCCTTGTCGGCAACAGTGGGGCTCTTGCCTCATTCATCCAGCATTTCCCAAACTGGCTCCTAGTTAGTTCAGTAAGAATATTGAAATGGCCAAATCACCCTGCAAAACTCAGGGTTAAAGAAGCCAGGTTCTCCAGGGGTGATCAAGTATCAGCATTTTCCAAGTATTTTACCGATGTTTGACCGTGGAACCCTTTATTCCTCTGGATGTCTTGCGGGACTAGTGCTCCATGAAACATGTATTTGGCTGTTCCCCAGCCCCTCCAAACACAGTCAGCAAAGGAACAAGAGTGAAAGGATTGGGGGAGATTATTAGGAAAGGCATGCCTAGGAACGTGAGACAGGTGGACAGAACCAGGGTCTATTTTAAAGGTAGGAGCAGCAGGACTGACTGTTGGAAGCTGTGTAGTAAAATGTTTGGCACATTGAACTATGTCAAACAGAATTGTGTTTATACCTCCTTGATACCAAGTTAGCCAGTTGGAAAGGGACACGTCTGGTCACTGTCACAGGCCTCTTGTATGCAGGCAGCCAGTGACCACACCTTCTGCTGGTCACTGAAGGGACCAGTGGCTTTGGCCTTCTTTAAGCACGTATCAGGCTTGTTGGAAGTGTGAGGCTCCGTGTTTATTTCCCTATCAAAGTACTTTCCCTCTCTCCCCCTCAATTACCTCCCCCCAAACCCGCTCTGCCACCCCAACTTTTAAAATTAGAAAACCTGCTGCCCTCTCCAGGGCCTGTTACTCTGTCATTTTTTGAGGCTGAGCCATGCATCTTGAGGCAGGTTTTCCAGTTTCCAGAGTTTATTGTCAATGAAAAGTGCACAACAGGCTGAAATCCCCAGCAGGAGCCAAGACTGCAGGGTGCAGCGAGGCCAGGAGACTTGGGAGCAGCCAGTTTTATCTGGCTGTTCTCTCTCCTCCTCCTCCCTGCCCTCCTGCTTCTCCCTTCTTTTTTATCAGAGAGGTTTGGCTGGACTTGAAGGAGCCAAAAAGGAACTGGAGGGGCCTGAGCTTCTAGCAGCCAGTGACAAGATGTGGGAGGACAGGGGACCCAGGCCCGGGCACGTTCCGGTTCACTGAGTGTGTCTGTGTGTCTGGCTCAGTGCTAGGTCCTGGGCTCCAATAGTATTGATACCAACAAGAATAACTAACATTATTGAGTGAAAAGGCAGGCTTTGTTATAAGCATTTAAAATAGCGGATATCAATAAATCCTCCCCAAAATTCTAGAAGTACGTACTGATATATTTACATTTTACCGTTCAAGTGAGGCACAGAGAGGGCAAGCAACTCTCCCAGAGTCAGACAGCAAGTAAGAAGCAGATCCAGAAATCTACTTAGGAGTGTCTGGTTCCAAAACTAGTTATTACCTCTCTAAGTCTAGGCTCACAGTCCAGACAGAGGAAATAAATATGTAAGTCAGCAAATATATCCACACAGTTTGAAAGTATGGTAAGAGGTAGAAAGGAGGCAACATGGATGCCATATTTGAGTTTATTGTTGCCTGATGAGTTGGAGGGGCCCTGGTAGGTCAGACAGGTGGGAGTAAAAAAAGAGGGAAGAGCATGGAGGTGGGAGACAGCAGTGTGTGTGTGTGTGTGTGTGTGTGTGTGTGTGTGTGTGATAGTGAGAAACAGTGAACAGTCTGGCATCAGTGGGCATAGGGGGCCTGACAGGGAGTGGCAGAAGCTGATGAGATGGAGAGAGGTAGGCAGGTGTCTACCTGGGAAGGAGGGCCTTGGGTATCCTACAAACATTTTTATATTATATCCTTTGGGACTGATGGATTTCAACACAATGATTATTTTGTCCTTGCTCAAAAGACATCATATGTGAAAGCCCCAAGCTTTCTGCTCATAAAACAGCAGTGGAATAGCTTTGGCTGAGGTGGAGCTGAGGACCTGGAGCCCGTCTTTCATGTCCTCCTCTGACCTGGCCCCATGGGCATCTGACTGCCTAGAACTCCTAGGTCAGTCTAACAGAGTTTGAGTGTCATTGCTAGAGAATATCAGGGTTGAGCAGAAAGAAGCATTTAGTGCCATGCAGTGGTTTACTGTAACAGTCTAGAATGCATTTATGAAGTTTTGAGTACCCCTCATTTAATAAATATTGATTGAACCCCTTTGCCAAAAGGCCGTGAATGCTTGGGATACTTCAGTGAATAAAACAGACCCGCCTACTTTACATTCTAATGGGACAGAGAGAATAAATGTACAGATGTGTAACAGGGATAAGAAGGGCCCATAGGACTTGTAGGACCTGGGGGCCACATTTGGAAGTTTGGGTTTTGTTTTGAGTAAGATGAGAATCTGGAAGGTTTTGAGTAAAGAGGTGACAAGTTCAGCCACCCATTTGGGGATCCAGGTAGCTGGTACATATCCAGTGATTAATAAATGGTCGTTGTGTTTGTTATTCCCCATCATCCCATCAAGAAGGGAGATGTAGAAGTGGGAGGGGCTTGTGAGAAATGAACCTGGTGAAGTGGGTGGGGTCCTCAGAAGAGAGGCACTTATCCTGCAGCGTTAGCAAGGCGAGTCCAGTCAGAGCAGCGATGATGTCATTGTCCACCTGGCTGGGCAACTTGCCCCTCTCCTCGTCACGCTGATGGCCTGACTGGTCTGCTCCCTGTGCAGCGACATCTCCACCATCGCCTCTCTCTACTGTGCTGTCTGTAGTCCTAAGTGAGCTTGTCGGTTAAACTGGCTGTTTGTGTGTCGCTGTTCCCCCCGCAGTGTTTGAGAACAAAGATAAGATTGTGATCATCATGGAGTACGCCAGTAAAGGGGAGCTGTACGACTACATCAGCGAGCGGCGGCGCCTCAGCGAGCGGGAGACCAGACACTTCTTCCGGCAGATCGTCTCCGCCGTGCACTATTGTCACAAGGTACGGCCCGCCCACCAGTGCTTCCGCCGCAGGTGGTTTCCATGGGACCACGCGATTCTGTTCATGTTATGAAGGTGACATCTGTTCTTTGTAGTATCAGTTCAGTTCAGTTGCTCAGTCGTGTCCAACTCTGCAACCCCATGGACTGCAGCACGCCAGGCTTCCCTATCCATGACCAACTCCTGGAGTTTGCTCAAACTCGTGTCCCTCTAGTCGGTGATGCCATTGTAGTCATTGTAGTATATACATAGAATTTATAAACTAGAAAGAAGAAAATCACCATGACCTTGAATCTCAGAATCCAGGAATCACCCACTATCGACATTCTTGTTTGTTTCTTTCCAATCTTCTTCCCTCTACTCCTCACATTTATTAAAAGCTTATTTAATAATTTTAGGTTTATAGGAGTTTCCATGATAGTACAGAGTCCCCATGCACCACACTCAGTTTACCGTGATGCTGACATTTTACAAGATTGTTGTACACTCATTAAAACGGAGACACCCACATTTGTATACTGTGATTAACAAAACTCACAGTTTTGTTTTACTTGGGTTTCACCAGTTTCCCTACTTGGGTTTCACCAGTTTTCCTTGGGCTTCACCAGTTTTCCAACTTGGGTTTCACCAGTTTTCCTACCAGTGACCTTTTTCCATTCCAGGATCCAATCCAGACACCACTTTGTAAGCATTTTTATATTTCTGTCTTGCTACTTTTTTCACTTAGGGTTTTAAACAGTTTTCTATGTTACTAAAAATTCTCTATCATTATTGTGATTGTTGGATGTTTAGACGTTCTGCTGCTGCTGCTGCTAAGTCGCTTCAGTCGTGTCTGACTCTGTGCGACCCCATAGACGGCAGCCCACCAGGCTCCGCCGTCCTGGCTATTATAAATAATGACTGACATCTTTCTACAGTAACCTTTTTTCTATCATTTGAATAATTGACTTAAGAGAAATTCCAGAACTGGAATTAGTAGACCATAGGTTCTGAACCTTTCTATGCCCTGGTTTCTTTTCCTTGCATAGGTTACATCCACATAGGTTATGTACGAGTGTGCGAGTGTAGGAAGTAACTTCAGTTGTGTCTGATCCTTTGTGACCCTATGGACCCTATGGACCGCCAGCCTCCTCTGTCCATGGGATTCTCCAGGCAAGAATACTGGAGTGGGTTGCCATTCCCTCCTCCAGGGGATCTTCCTGACCCAGGGATTGAACCCGAGTCCCTTAAGTCTCCTGCACTGGCAGGTGGGTTCTTTACCACTAGCGCCACCTGGGAAGCCAGGTTTTGTACACACATGTACAGTTTATTGCCACACAACTAATGGGATGTACTCTTAATACCCCTAGTTTAGCTACCCTTGGCCTCTGCAGAAGGGAGTGAAGTACACAGATAACTCCAAGCCGTACTTCACCCAATTATTATTTATCACTTTAGTCCTGATTTTCATCCCATTCATACTTTTCCACAGAACTGTCACACCTGGAACAGTCCCTCACTTTGAGGACTGTAGTGACTTGAATCCAGCATAGCCTCCAAACTAGAGTCATTTTCTTCATTGAAGTGATTGCAACACAGGGCCTTCTGGTTTGTTCAATATTCCGGTTAATTGAGAGTCACTCTGGGATGACCATCTTCTAATTATTTACAATTTAAAATCCTTAACCCATGAACATTATTTGACTTCTTAGCTGACTCAAAAGGCACTTATGATTCAGATTGTACAGTGTTTTGTATCTTATCATCATGCATTATCATAAAGCATCATAGATCCTATTTTCATTATTTAAGAGTGTGAAACTTGGATTGTGTATGAATGGGGTTTCCATCTTATGAAAACTAGGAATGCAGCCGTGTAAACCAAACTACTTCCAATGCTTAAACAAAATCAGCCACCTTGTGATCTGTATCTTTTGTTCAGGAGCCCTGCTTTGTGCATTTCTGATTTCAGAACACATCCCTGAAGGTTTGAATTACAAAGAGTGGTAGAAATACATGTTTTCAACCTCTTCGGTCAGTGTTTTTGGAGAAATTAAGAATTGTCAAATGGAAAGGAAACTAAGCAATAAAGTACCAGCTGTGAACATGCAGATTCTGAACTAAAGAAATCCTGAATGAAAGAGAATTCCTAGCCAGTTGGTTTGCTTAAAAGGGCAGCTTCAATTGCAAAGGTCTTTTATGCTGAATGATGTTAAAAACATCTCCCGGTCTGAGTAGCTGGTTCTTTCAGTTCCTCTTCTCTTTCCCTGCCCACCCACCCCCTTAAAAGATCATTGGGTTTTAAAAAGAATTAAACTGGACAGTTGTAACTGCTGTATAGACCAGCGGCCTATTGGTTAAGGATTTCTTTTCACTGTTCAACTGGCTGTGTGCTTGTCACTGGGCTCAGCAGCCAGCCTTGCCAGTGTTTGCTTGAACGGAAAGGTCCTGCAGTATGGCAGTGGTCTGCTTTGGTCTCCTTGGCCTCTCCGCCTTTCACCCTTCACCCCACATTGAGTTCTGCCCAGAAGAGAGGGATTTCTAGAACCTTCCCTCCCAGCTGCTTAGGAAATAACCCTTGAAAGGGCGTCTGTTATCCTCAGGACAGTTGTGCATGGTTTTCTGGGTCTAAAAAGGTTGAACCCAGTGTTGGGGAGACAGGTAGACCAGAGAGACAAGCCCGGTCTGTGAGCCCTGCATTCTGAGCCGCCAGCAGGGAGATCTGCCTCTTCCCTGGGAATCGCCATCACAGACAGACGATGTCTGCCCCTGCCTGGGACGATACTGCTTTCACACGGTGGAATGACATTCCCACAGAGAATCCCCCCGCTGTTTTACAGGCTCTGGGGGAGAATGGATTCCAGTCATTTTTCCCTTAACCACGCAGCAAGTGACTAATGCTCTCCTGTCGCTGGTGCTGGTTGCTGGCGGGACGCTTCATGACAGTGAGAGAGGCCCCCGAAGGATGGGGGCGAAGACCACCGGCACTGGTGCACTTTAATCTGTCAAAGATTTTTCCCTTTGCTCACCCTCCTTCCCCTTCCTCCCCCTCCCCACATTTCTCCTTCATCCCAACTACTCCCATTCAATTCCCTGCATGTCTTCTCATTTCAGAATGGTGTGGTCCACCGGGACTTGAAGCTGGAAAATATACTGCTCGATGACAACTGTAATATTAAGGTAAAGCTCTTGCCACGCTGATGGATGTGCCAGACCTGGGGATTGTAGCTGGTGGGGGGCGGGGAGATGGTGGTTAAATGCTGCTTCAAGCTGCAGCCTACGAATAAGACAGCCACTTCCTTCCCTGGCTGGCCGGGTGGGGAGCATCACGAGGCTTGAGCCCTCAGTTCGGTTGAATTCATGCAATGAGCTTTTATCGATCTCCAACTCCATGCCAGACATTGTCCTAAGAACTGACTTAAAATACTGTCCCTGCCCTTGGGAAACTCATAGTCTGTAATGATCACCATCAAAATACTTAGAGTAGCCCAGTGCATTTGTACGTCACATCATATTTGCCCGATATCACTTAAATAGAATCTTCACAACAGCCGTGTGAGATAGAGACTGTTATTTATATCATTTAACAGATAGGGAAACTCAGGCACAGAGATGTTAAATAACTGTCCTGAAATGACACAGTGGTAAGCAGCGGAGCTGGGGGTTTGAACCCACGTCTCTCTGATCCACTGAGCCCAAGTTTGAACCATTGTGCTGGGTTTGCCCGCAGGCCCCCAATTTTATTATCTATCCTGGTCACTCCTCTGTCACTCCCATCCCCTGTCTCCTACTTCTCCTTCATCCGCACCCCCACCCCAGCTGTGGAACCGGGAAACTGAAATGCTGTTGGGAAAAGAACATACCAGCAAAGTGATGGGGTTGACTTTTATGGGGAATATTATTGCTGGCTGCTGCCGGAGCTGGAGAAAGCTCTCCTGGCCAACAGGGTTCCAGTGCCTCCCGCAGAGCACTCCAAATGGCCTTTTGATCATGGCTACAAAATAAGCAAATGCAGTTTCAAAATAAACGGGAGCTCACCGCATGGGTTTCATTATGAAATGGCCTTGGTACTCCCGGCACCAGGGGTCCCTCCCATTGGCTGCTGGTGACGTTAGTGTCTCAGCCCTGGTCCCCAAACCAGGCATGGGAATGACCTTGCATCATCCCCTCCTTTGGTTGTTGCTCTCAGTTGGGGGAGTGCGTCACAGGGAGACTATTTCCTTGCCAGGGAGAGTGGAGTTGCCTTGCTGTTTGGATTCTGTTCGTGGATCATGGTGGCAACCATTAGTCACCATCGTCCTATGAGAGGCCCCTGGAAGACACGTCAGGGTGATCTCTTTTTTTTTTTTTTTTTTTTGTGAGTGGTTGGCGGTGATCACGTATTTCTCTGTAGTCCATCGTGTAAGAAGGAAACAGTTGGTCAAATTAGTCTTTCTAGGAACAGGAAGTGAAATCTCAGGGTTTCTCCATTTCTGGCAAAGTGGTTGGATGATTCTCGAAGGAGCAGTGGCTGCAGGGTTAAAAAGAGTTCCATCTTGTGTGGTTTACTAGCTGCTTGACCTTGGGGGAGCCACTTAACCCTGTTTCCTCAGCCATAAAACAGGGAGGTGGTAATGCCCACAGGCTTGTCTTGAGGACTGAACAAGATACTCTGTTTAGCTTTATCTGAGCACTGTTCAGTGAGTCACAGTTAAGAAAAGCAGTGACTTTGGGGTTGGAGGGCCTGGTTTGGTAATGCAGCCTTGCCCCTTACTGACGGCAGTGTTTAGAGGAATTGTTCACTTATCTAAACCTCAGTTTCCTCATCTGTCCAGTAGAGATGCCAGCCCATTTCTTTGGGGATTGTTGGTTATCTGTTCATTACCATGTGTCAGGCCCTGTGCCTAGTCCTGGATAATCCACGACAAATGTGAGGAATTTAGACAGTCAAAGCTCTTAGCACTTGACTGTTCATATCCAAGATACCTGCTGATAAGGCTGGCCGTCCAGGAGGAAGTTGAACAGGAAGTCAGCTGCACTGAAGGTGCCTGGGGCTTGGTGGTCAGACCACAGCGAGAGAACTGGGTTCTGCTCCAAGGGACACATTCTAAGGGCTTGTGTCTTCCACCCTGGCAACTTTCTCTGCAGGTTCTTCCTGCCACCTGCTCCCAGAGCTCTCAAAACAAGACGTAGTCTTTACAAGGCCTGGAATGCAAGCCTGTCATTCAGGGATTGGGTTCTGTGGTACAGCTTGACCTCCTGGTCCCACGATGTAGTAGCAGAAGTGATAAGGCACATAGCTTCCTATGGAGTCATAGAATTCCCCAATGGAGGAGAAGAATGGTTAGCATTCAGAAAGCAATTGTGCTGGGAACAATGGGCAGGAGGCCTGAGAGAATGGCTCATTTACATAAAGCAAAAGGGCAGTGATATAGGGCCTCTCAGCTCCCAGGACCAAGTCTTCCTTCCAGGGTCCCTGACCATTATGTAAGGAAAAAGCAGATACATTAAATATTATGAAAATTGAGGTTTTGATCCTTTTGCCTTAGGAGTCTTTAAGAATTTCTACTCCTGGCATTTACCAACCTAAAATGCCTAATTGAGAGTGAGAAGAGTGTGTGTGTGCTCTGTGTCCAATTCTTTGCGACCCCATGGACTGTAGCCCACCAAGCTCCTCTGTCCATAGAATTTCCCAGGCAAGAATACTGGAGTGGATTGCCATTTCCTCCTCTAGGGGATGTTCCTGATTCAGGGATTGAACCCACTTCTCTTGAGCCTCCTGCATTGGCAGGCAGATTCTTTACCAGTGCATCACCTGGGAAGCTATAACCTTCCCTTTCTCTGATGCTATCCCTTCCTTCTGCTTGTTCAAGGACTCCTAAAAGGATCTGAGAAACCTAGAGCTTGAAGGAGTCTTTAGGTCATTTTCTGACTGCTGTTTTAACCCTTATGGCCTACAAAGTCTGACTGCCTCAGTACATCACTGTGTCTTTGTTTCCCTGGAAAGTGGCACAGAGCTTGTCACACAGTAGGTACTCTGAACTGTTGGATTTTGCAGCGAAGGGATGACAGCCAGGATTAGAATTCGCATGTTTGACTTCCAGGAAGATTCTCTTTTCATCATCTCACACCCACTTCCAAGGTTTTTGAAAATGTGTTTCAGCTGCTGTTGATCTCTCTTCTGGCTGCATGTGCTCAGCTCTTCCTGACTCAGCATTTTGCTGGAAATATATTTAGAAAGGGCACTTGTAGCAAAGACAGACAGACACATGGCTGCAAGCTGGCCTCCGAGTTCAAGAGATCCCATGTCATCAGTGTCTGGACGGGGTAGGGGGCAGGGGGTGAAAGGGGTGGAGGTGGGCATTGACCTTGAAGGTCTGTTACCAACCAGCAGAGTATGAGCAGCAGGTGCCTCTCAAAAGGTGGGTCCATCTTCTGTGTTTCAAGGGTAAAGGGCCTTTGCCCAGGAAGCCTATAAAGATGTTACTGGTGGAAACTTGTCACATGTCCTTGCAATTTTGGTGTGAGCCATGGCTCTTGTTTCGTTCCTCTTCCCTTCCCTTCCTGATGTTGACTTGCAAAGAGCACATCTGGCGTTGGGAATTATTTATCTGGCCACTGCGCAAGGGTGCGGCTTCTAAAAATATTCACACAGTCAGTCGGCAGAAAGAATGAGAGCAATGTGCTTCTCTGGGTTGCATTCCGTCCTCTGTGGAGAAGCATGTCTACCAAAATAGACACCCAGCATAGCATTAATTTGCAATTAATAAAAACGGGCCAGATTCACATCCCACTCTCTGGGAGAATGGAATGCTGACAATTCCCATAGATGGCTCCTGTTAAAGTGCCTGACAATGAGAAGAGGGCCCGGCACCAGGGTCAACCGACCCCAAGAAAAGAGGGCTGGGAATTTGGTGAGCTCCCAGGGCTCAGAGTAGAAGGACGCAGGGGAAATGGCCCGTTGCCCCTGATGACAATGGAAACACCCACTGCTGCAGATAAGAGCGGCTCTGAATGGCCAGGGCTGAGTTGAAATGGAAGGCCCGAGGCTTAACAAGACCAGGATAGGCAGCTCAGGGTACGGACCTCTGGGCTTTGATTATGTGAATGTGAGGATGCTGCGTTCATGCATTCACACATCCATTCATTTGCTTGTTAATTTGTCCACTTACGTGTGTGTGTGGGTACATATATATCCATGAATGCCTGTATTCACTCCTCCATCCTTGCACTTATCCGTTCAGCAGAGTGAACATCTCCCATAAGCACTACTTATTCGACCACAAGTATTTACTAAGTTGCTACCGTGTACCTGATGTGGTGCTAGATGATGCTGGGCATTTAATAGTGAACCAGATGTCCAGGTTCTTCTCTTCTCGGAGCTCAGGCTCTAGCAGTTGTTAAACTAGCTGTAGTAATAATGAGGCCTGAGAAGGTTACGGAGGTGAATGAGGAAGGTAAGGTACCTGCCCTAATGGATTTAGAATTCCATTTGGGGTCACAAACAATAAATACATCATGTAGTTCCCTGGTGGTGATGAAAATCCATGCAGGGTGAGGCTGGAGGATGGGGGTGTTATTTTGGCCAGGGGCCAGTGGGGGTGGGGGCAGTCAGAGATGGCCCCTTGCATAGGACTCAACTCAAATTCACTAGGCTTTTTGGCCTTTGTACACACAATTCCCTCCACCTGGAATGCTCTTCCTATTGATCTTTACCTACCCATCCTTAGAGTCTCACCTTCAAGTCCTCTTCTTCCAGAAAGCTTTCTTTGGTCCTTATCTCTTAGCAGGCCCAGATGCTCTGCTGTGTGCATTATAGCCCCATTGTAACCTTCCTGTTAAAAGGAAGCAGTGGGTCTGAACTATGGGAGGATCAGAAAGTCATTGCTGAGGTTGTGGTGACTGAACTGGGTTTTGATGGATGAGTAGGAGTTCAATAGAAAGGAATGTGATGACAGCCTTCCAAGGGGTGAAACAAAAAGTGGAAGTCTCTCAGTTGTGTCTGACTCTTTGTGACTCTTTACAGTCCATGCAATTCTCCAGGATAGAATACTGGAGTGGGTAGCTGTTCTTTTCTCCAGGGGATCCTCCCAACCCAGAGACCGAATCCAGGTCTTCTGCATTGCAGGTGGATTCTTTACCAGCTGAGCCACCAGGGAAGCCCAATGTGATGATGACCTTCCAAGGGGAAGAAGCAGTAAACACAGGAATAGGGCAAGTCATGGAGGCTAGACTAGGAAGTCTAGTCTAAGCCCCTGCTAGAAGCCAGAACCCTGTGGCAGAGCTTCCACATGCCTTATTTCATTTGGTTCTGAGAATGCCTCCACTAAGGTGGGTCTGATTACCACCATTTTACAGATGAGGCTCCCATAGCTGATAAGCAGTGGGGCTGGCTACCATCCTAAGGGCTGTTTGACAGTGAAGATCAGGCACCTGATAAATTCTGTAACTCTCCCACCCAAATTTGCCCTAAATCCAACAGTGCATCCTCACACTCACAAGCGTTCTTGCTTCAGTTGCCTGACGTTGTGTGTAGGCGGCCTGGAGACAGCAGGCCCAAGGGGAAACCCTCCAAGTGCCGATGGTGGCTGTGGCCAGGCAGCCCGAGTCACTGTGGTCAGAACAGCTGTTTCGGGAAACCATGGTTGAACGCGCCTCCCTTCCCCAGGTGGCTTGGGGTGCGTCATTTCCTGTCTCTCTTGGGAGGAGGTGTGATCTTAGATCTTAAGATAGAAGCCAACTCCACTTACTCCTGCTCACTGGTTCACTCCCTACCTTCACTTTGGAACAACTCGAGCGAGGCTGTCATGGGGAGAGCCACGGTGGTGAACTCCAGGTTCCAAGAGAGCTATGGAGTGTGTCTTCCTAAAGAGTGACACAGAGAGCCCATGTCCTCCTTACCCACCGAGAGCCATAACTCCCCTTTATGTGGAGCTTTACAGCCAGCGCAGCTCTTCACCCACATCTCAGACTAGCTGCATTCCTTCCCTTGGCCTCAGCTTCCTCATCTGCAAAATGGGGATAACACCTAGGGTTGGTGTGAGAATTTAATATACGTACCACTCACAGAATGGCGACTGTTGTGTAGCAATGCTGCTGTTATGATTTTCTCATTTAGTTTGATTTTGCTTTTCACAACAGCGTGTGGTTGGGCCAGTTGCAATTCCCTTTTCCAGAAAAGGAAACAGACTCAGCTGGAAGTAGTGATCACTAACATTGACTGAAGGCCTGCTATGTATAAGGCATGGTTTAAGGCACTTCAGTCAGTTCAGTTCAGTTCAGTCGCTCAGTTGTGTCTGACTCTTTGCGACCCCATGAATTGCAGCATGCCAGGCCTCCCTGTCCATCACCAACTCCTGGAGTTCACTCAAACTCACGTCCATTGAGTCGGTGATGGCATCCAGCCATCTCATCCTCTGTCGTCCCCTTCTCCTCCTGCCCCCAATCCCTCCCAGCATCAGAGTCTTTTCCAATGAGTCAACTCTTCGTATGAGGTGGCCAAAGTACTGGAGTTTCAGCTTTAGCATCAGTCCTTCCAAAGAACGCCCAGGGCTGATCTCCTTTAGAATGGACTGGTTGGTTCTCCTTGCAGTCCAAGGGACTCTCAAGAGTCTTCTTCAATACCAGTTCAAAAGCATCAATTCTTTGGTGCTCAGCTTTCTTCACAGTCCAACTCTCACATCCATACATGACCACTGGAAAAACCATAGCCTCGACTAGACAGACCTTTTTGGGCAAAGTAATGTCTCTGCTTTTGAATATGCTGTCTAGGTTGGTCATAACTTTCCTTCCAAGGAGTAAGCGTCTTTTAATTTCATGGCTGCAGTCACCATCAGTAGTGATTTTGGAGCCCCCCAAAATAAAGTCTGACACTGTTTCCACTGTTTCCCCATCTATTTGCCATGAAGTGATGGGACCAGATGCCATGATCTTCGTTTTCTGAATGTTGAGCTTTAAGCCAACTCTTTTACTCTCCTCTTTCACTCTCATCAAGAGGCTTTTTAGTTCCTCTTCACTTTCTGCCATAAGGGTGGTGTCATCTGCATGTCTGAGGTTATTGATATTTCTCCCGGCAATCTTGATTCCAGCTTGTGTTCCTTCCAGCCCAGCGTTTCTCATGATGTACTCTGCATATAAGTTAAATAAGCAGGGTGACAATATACAGCCTTGATGTACTCCTTTTCCTATTTGGAACCAGTCTGTTGTTCCATGTCCAGTTCTAACTGTTGCTTCCTGACCTGCATATAAGTTTCTCAAGAGGCAGGTCAGGTGGTCTGGTATTCCTATCTCTTTCAGAATTTTCCACAGTTTATTGTGATCCACACAGTCAAAGGCTAACATCTACCAATTCATTTGATTTCATGTTAGCCCTGTGAGGTAGGTTACATCATAACCATCATCCTCTAAGTTACAGTTGAAGGACCCCAGGGTCAGAGTGGCTGACATGCAGCAAATCCCCTGGGGATCTTCTGACAGTGCAGACCCTGACACTGTAGGCTCTGGGCGGGGCCTGGGAGCCTCAGTTTCCAATGGGTTCCCAGCTGGTAGGTGGTGAGGCCAGGATTTGAGCTCAAACATTCAAACCCAGCATCCCTTGCTTTTCTCATCATATGATGCAGCCTCTGTAAGGCTGGACATGCTTATTTTGGAAATGGATGTTAATCATTTCTCTTGGCTCTTTGGTGGACTCTGAGCAAACAGTTGTTAAGTAAACCAAACCCTTGGCATTATCCTAATGGCTGTAGTTTATAGAGTTGGCCAGTACTAGGGCTATTGCAGGGCTTTACATACATGTCTTTAATCCTCACAGCAGCTTTAGAGGTGGGTTCTACTATTATTCCTGTTTTGCTGATGAGGAAATTGGTGGCAGTTCCCACATCACCTGGCAGTGCCGAGTCTAAGGCTAGCTCCAGGTTCTTCTAGCTGTCTCTGATCTGTCCGATGCACGTCCTCTTAGTCACTGCAGTTACTGTCTGACCACAGCTTATGTTATCAACATCGACTTTCTTTCCCAGAGGTTAACCATCAGCAAGCCAGTACTTCCTTTTTCATTGGGTGAACTCCCAGGGATTACTCACAATAATTTTTAAAACAGTGGTGGTAAAATATACGTAACATAAAGTTTAGCATTTTTAGGTTTTCAGTTCAGTAACATTAAGTACATTCACGTTGTTTTGCAACCACCGCATCCATCCACCTCCAGAACTTTTACATCTTCCCAAACTGAAACTCATTCCCATTCAACAGAAACTCCCCATTCCCGAACCCCTGCCCCTGCATCCCCCGTCCCCCATCCCGGTCCTGGCATCCCCGCTTCTTGATGAACCTGACTCCTCTAAGTACCTCACATAAGTGGAATCATGTAACATTTATCCATTTGTGTCTGGTTTGTTTCACTTAGGCGAATAGTATTTTCAAGGGTCATCCATATTGTAGCGAGGCTAATTCTTTTGAAATATGAATAATCATTTTCCAGTTTGTGTCTCTGATTTTCATCCAGCAGGGCACGCCTCTAGAAAACAACAAAACTCCAGAAATTAAGGACATGAGCATTGACGTCTTTTTCAGAGTTCAGGCTGAATTGAACAGCCCAGTGTGAGGACAGAGGTGGTTCCGAACAAGGTAGAGCAGCAGTCCATTAGCAGTACAAATGCAAAGTGGTTACTTTCCTCCAAAGCTTACCAGTGTGTCAGCAAAGTACAACTTTGAAAGCAAAACCAGATGCCTCCTTGGTGGAGAGTCAGTCTCAATACACAACTGATGTTCTGCTACAGAGAGTCTTAGAGAACCCAGTGTTCACATGGGTCTTCTGTCTCTGACCTTCAGCAGAGATTCTTTTTCTTTTTTAAACTGATTTTTACCCGAGTATAGTTGGTTTAGAAGGTTGTGTTAGTTTCTAGTGTCCAGCAAAATGAATCAGCCATACATGTACATATACCCCTCCCTTTTGGACTTCCCGTTCAGGTCACCATAGTGCACTGAGTGGAGTTGTGTGCTGCACAGTGGTTCTCACTGTTGTATACATAGTATCTTCTTACGTCCTCTAACCTTCATATGCTTCACTTCCAGAGCAGGGGCAGGACTAGCTCCATTATGACTTTTTCAGGTTGGAACTATTTCTGGGATTCTTTTTTGTTTTATTATGTATAAAATTGGAGAAGGCGATGGCACCCCACTCCAGTACTCTTGCCTGGAAAATCCTATGGACAGAGGAGCCTGGTGGGCTGCAGTCCATGGGGTCGCGAAGAGTCGGACGCGACTGAGCGACTTCCCTTTCACTTTTCACTTTCATGCATTGGAGAAGGAAATGGCAACCCACTCCAGTGTTCTTGCCTGGAGAATCCCAGGGACAGGGGAGCCTGGTGGGCTGCCGTCTCTGGGGTCGCACAGAGTCGGACACGACTGAAGTGACTTAGCAGCATGTATAAAATAATCATTTCCCCAAATCCCCAAATATCTTTTATTTCATTCTCTTTGCCTTTTTCTAGTATCTTCTGTGTTATTTCACTTTCATATTTTTATTGAGTTCAATTCACTTAAAAAATCCTATGTATTTGAAAAAGAAACCTTACATAATTACTTCCAAGGGAAAACCAGTATTGCTTTGAGTATAATGAAGCTAATCAAGTTACCCATGTGGATTTAAAGGGGGGACATGTATTTGAGCTCCAACTTTGTAAAAATGCTTAAAATGGTAATTGGCACATACATTATGTCATTTAATTTTCACCATGACATCGTGGGGTTGGATACTATTCCTACCTCCATTTTACAGGTGAGAAATGGAGACTTTGAGAAGTTTTAGAACCAGTGGACATTCCCTGTCTTACCGTTGTTATACGCTCCATGTGGTGTGGAATTTTAGAGCTGCAGCCCAAGTTCAAGTGGCTCAAAGATGGAAAAGTGTATGTGTTGATTAATATTGCTTTTCTGTTGAAGTGCCAGGAACATGGACTAATCTAGATTTCTATTAATTTTATGTCAGCAGCAATGACAGTTTTACTGGGAGAGGCTGATAGACATCAGTCTGTAAGGATGGGAGTGGGACATAACATAAACACGCTTCTCAGAAGGGCTACAAAGAAAGCGAGGATGCCTAGACTTGGAGCACTCGGGTGTGCATGTGGGGATTTGCACGTAGTGGTGGCGGGTGTCTTGTGTGTGTGTGTGTGTGTGTGTGTGTGTGTGTGTGTGTGTGTGTATTTGGAAGCTCACACAGTGCCCCAGATGCCACCAGCGTTCACAGTGCTGTGTCGGCTCCTGCCTTAGCCAACTTCTTGGAATGTTCCAGGGCTGCAGCTGGTCCCTTCGTGTCCTGATTGACAGGGCATGCTTCATAAAGCTTCTAACCAACTTCCTGCAAGCCAGGCAGGGAGGGGCCTTGATAAGAAAGTGAAATTCAGGGCAATTAAGTGCAATCTGAGTCCCGAGAATGCATTTTCTGAGTGCGGTTATGTGCCAACTGCTTTCTGTGCCATTCCATTCATTTGGGGTGACTTTACAAAACTGGCTTCTTGGCGCTGCATTCAGAGCCTCAGCTGGATGGATGAAATCACTCACCCTATTTATAAGGCTCGAGTGGAAATGGGTGTAGGGTAGGGCAGAAGTCCTCAGAGGCTCAGCATGGAAGGCTGTCTTAGACTGGCTGAAATTTGCAGATTGCCCACGGGTAGCACAAGGCAGCGGCTTGAACCTTTAGAGACACCTGGTTTACATTGTCGCTTGCTAGTTAGCTCTCCTGAGATGAAAGACCTAATTTCCCTAAACCTCAGTTTCCTCATCTGTTCAGTGGGTTTTTTAAAAACTGTGATAAAACATCCATAATGTCAAATTTGCCATTTTCGATATTTTTAGATGTACCATTCAGTGGCATGAAATACATTCACATTGTTGTGTAAATGGGATTTTAGATAGGATTAGATTGGAGAGTGTAAGGAGCTAAGGTGCTTAGGACAGAGCCTAATAACTGGAGGTTATTCAATAAGTGGTAACTAAGTTTATTATTATTATTTTATATTATCTACTAATTATCTTGTGCTTTTCAAAATATAAGGCCTATTCTGGTGACAAGTGTTTCTTGGGTGAGGACAGGGGCTAAGCAGTGGATGATACAAAGATGAGGGGTGGATGTGGAACCTGCCACCTGACTCAGGGGACTCAACCTAGTATGCAAGGTGAATTTACATATATATGTATGTGTATATTTGTATATACATATGTCCTGATGTATATATACACACATAAGTAGTATATAGTATATAGATACTATATATATGTAGTATATATATACTTATATATACTACATACTTATGTATATGTCAGGATATATGTATATACAGATTTATATGTACATATGTAGTATATATGAATATATGTGATAATTCATAATGTATAATATACATATGCATGTGACAATATGTGTATACATGTAACATATATGCCTTATATGAATATATGAATAGGTGCACACACAAACACATGGAAGAGCACTGCCATGAAGGATAATAAAACACTTGAAGAAACCAAAGGAGAAGAGAGTGATTCCAAGGGGTGTGTGATACAAGAGAAGGAAGGTTAAGAAAAACATTTGGCTGGACCCTAAAGACTTGAAAGTTACAAAGTACCTTGGCCTTCACAATCTCACCTTGATTAATTTTTTCTTATCATTCTCACAATAGTCCTGCAATCTAGAACACGGTAGGGATCATGGGTTTCCATTTTCTTGTAGGTAAACTGAGGCTCAGAGTGGCTAAGTGACCCTGCTCCATGGCACACAGATGGCTGGTGGTGGAGTGTGGGCTGCAATGTGGTGACACAGAGCCCGGTGCTCTGGGTCCATTTCATCTAGGGTTCCAAGGTGTGCACAACACAGTTCTGATCAGTGTGTAGGCGATGTCTGGTGCACAGGTAGGTGCATGTACCACATGGATGGATGCCATGAGATTTTCGGTAGGCTGCAGACAGTTCTCAGAGTAGCAACTATAAACATTAGTGTTCATCAGAAACACCAAGCATGTGATTCTGTGGGTATTTCTCAGGGTACATCTTTACTGATGTGAGAAGAGAGTCCTTGCACAGAGTGATTTTTAAGTAATAGACCACGCAGTGGGTGCCAAGCACTGCAGTCGGGAGTCACAGGCCCAGTTGTGCAAACTGGTCCTTCTGTGAAAGCTCAGGGCTGGAGAGCAAAGGATGACTCAACCCAGCTGGCAGAGCCAGCCAGGGGCGCCTCAGATGCTCTAGTCTGGGAGGTGTGAGCGGAGCTCGTGCAGACACTGACTGCAGTGCTAACAGGCTCCCTGGGTCTCACTTCTCTTTGTAGATTGCGGACTTTGGGCTTTCCAACCTGTACCAGAAGGACAAGTTCTTGCAAACGTTCTGTGGGAGCCCACTCTACGCCTCTCCTGAAATTGTCAATGGGAGGCCTTACCGAGGGCCAGAGGTAAGCAGCTTGCCTGGTGTGTAAGGTGGGGGGCTTAAGGGAAGGAAAGAACTTAACCTAGGAATACTTAAAAAAAACCCCATAAAAGCAAGCAAGCAAAACCTTATATGATTATAAAAGCCATAACATATATGTGTATATATATATATCTGGAAGAAAAATCCAGAAAAGCCTAAAAGAGAAAATAAAGTTGCCTCCAAATTTCCCCATGAGAGATAAGCACTTAATATTTATGTGATTTTTTAAAAGGGGTTTTTTCCCCCCCCAGTGTAGATCTCATATTTCAAATAATTGAGACCACTATATATGTGTATATCTCACCTTTTATTAACTTAAAATTGTCACATTTTCTCAATGTTATTAAAAACATGGTTTTTAGTGATGACACACTTATTTTATGCATATACCATAATTTATTTAATCACTTACCTAGATTTAGATTGTTTTTAGTTTTTCCCTGTTATAACAAAACAGACAAAACAGAAAGCAAACTGTCTCAGTCTGCAGTGAATCTTTTTGCATGCATTTTGGACAGCATGTATTTTTGATCCAGGAAATACATTAATGGAAATACATTTCCATTAATACATTAATTGCATCTTCTGACTCATGAGAAATGCATCTCTCTATATGCCTAAACCTATCAGGGCCAATGAAAGACGTGTATGTGAGAAAGTCCTTTTGAAAATGGGTGAGTTGTGACTGATTACTCATTTTTAGAAAGATAGTTCTATTTGCAGACAGAGTCATCTACTTAGGATCCTTTAAATAGCAGCCGTTCAGTGGATTGAAATGTTTTCTTCCAAATATTTATCTGTTTGAGAGTGTTTAGGGGCAGGGCAAGAGGGTAGAGAGATGGATGCCAAGAGCCTCCATCAACTGCAGTAAAGTCTTTCTAAAATAAGAATGTAAGGGAGGAGCCTAGGATCCAATTTACAAAACTGCAGAAACTCGACACTAAATTTATCATAGATAACGAATGCTCCTGTGATCGCTGATGGTCTGTTTCCGAGGTTACAAGCTGGCAGCCTGTGATCTGGCCAGCAAGCATACTTTATTTGGCCACGTTAGTCTTTCTAAAAAAGTGGACAAACATTTAATCAGTGGGCGATTTCACATAAAAGTCTGTTTTCTGACTTCTCTTGAAAACCCAAAGGCTCTAATAGTGCTGGGCCTGCTTGACTAAGTGGCACCCACTAGCCGGAGGAGGCTGCCTGCTTAAGATGGGTGACTGCCCGCCACAGTTTGCCTTCAAACCAACACTCCACGTTGTACCCCACCCTGTGTCTTGCCTTGTTCATGTTTGTTGCCTGCTTGGCTCTTGTAGCCATTTGGGTTTGTAGCCTCTGAGCCATTTGAAGACGGTGCAGGATTCCTGAATTAGGAGTCCAGAGATCCGTGTTCCTGTCTGACCTCCATCACTGGGATGGGGCGTCTCCGGAGAAACCATTTAACTCCCTTGGGCCTCTCTGTCAAATGGGGCTGAAAATAACGCAGGGCCCTACCTGTTTCCCCAAATTATAGTGAGGATCAAAGAAGATATGAATTAGGACTGTTTGAAACAGAAAGGTCAGGCTCTGAAGCAGGCCCCAGGTGCACTACATATCAGGTGTCAGGCCATGGTGGGAACCTGGCTGCCAGGTGCTAAATTCCCTTCCTGGGGTCGTTGCGGGTGGCTGCTCACGGTCTGTGATGCTGATGTTTGGGAAGGGAATCTACTTGTCCTGTCTCTCTCTGCTTCAGGTGGACAGCTGGGCCTTGGGCGTACTGCTTTACACTCTTGTTTACGGAACGATGCCCTTCGATGGTTTCGATCACAAGAACCTCATCCGGCAGATCAGCAGTGGTGAATATCGGGAGCCCACGCAGCCCTCAGGTATGCACCCGTGGACAGCCAGTGGCTGGGCTGGGCTGGGCGAGGCCAGCTCACATGTCCCGCTTTTGTGTCGATGTCTGTAAGGAAGACAGCTGCTATTCCTCTTCTCCCCAGATCTTTGCTGAGCTGACTTGTTAGTCCGCTTTCCCCAAACCTTTCCAATGTGGTACCTGCAGATCAGTTGTTCTACAGAGCAGGCTAAGAGTCCTGTTTGCTTGCTGTGCAAACTTGGGCAAGGCTCTTACCCTGTTTAGATTCTGTTTTCCGCTATTGGTGCACATTTTGGAAAAAGTATTACATGAAATCCCTTCGAGTCTGTGTAGACATAAAATCCCTTGGTAGACTCTAAGTGCACGAGGGTGGCAACTACTCTTTTTCACACCTTGCCCCACTGCAGGTATGGTGCATGGGTGTTGTTTCATTACCATGGCCGAGAACAACTCTGTCCCATTGCCCCCACCTCCTAGCAAACTCAGCAGTTTAAATGACTTCGATGAGCCATGTCTCTTGGTTCCCAGATTGGTGAGAGCTCCTCTGGCCTGGCTGGGGTTTCTCCTGCAGTTGCAGTCAGATGGTAGCTGAGGTTGGGGCCAATTGTGGGGATACCTTGGGGTCCCTCTGTGTGGGCTGTCTCTATGAGCAGCCTCCTCAGGCCTGTCCCTCCAGGGAGTAGCCTGGACTTCTTACATAGCAGTTCAGGGCTTGAAGATGGAGGAAGAAGTGGCTGCCAGGTCTTCTTAATGTCTCCTTGGAAGCCAGATAAGGTCATATCTGCCATGTTTTATCAGTCAAAGTGACCAAGGCCATAAGCTCCATCTCTTGACAGGAGAGCATCATGTGGGTATAGAAGGGGTGTGTATAGGTAGTCGACTTTAGAATGTAATTAACAGACCTTTCATATATGTGCATCCTACATGTGTACACACACACACACACACACACAAGTTGATTCTCATTATTTGTGGCAATTCAGTAAAGTTGCAGTGAATGCTGAATTCCTGAATACTGAGCCACTGCTCCTAGGGAGATACAGGGCTCGACTCCTGTGAGCCTCTGGTCACAACGTTTTTGTCAACGGATCACTCCATGTCCTTGTCTTTTGTACATTTCTGTTTAAAGATGCCTCTTTTAAACTATACTGTTGATTCATGAACATCAAACTCACAGCCATCAGCACTTTAATTCATGCCTGAGAGCAGCTTGTCTGACACTTGTCTGATACCTGTCTGACATTTTCTCTGCATGGCACCTCACTGTCTTCTTGCCCTTACAATCACCAGACAGCACTTCAGCACCACACTTGGGGGCCATTTCAACAGTGAAATCACCAACAAAAAGGGCAACAATGTGAAAAGCATGAACTAAATGGATTATGAAAAGGACACTTACAGCACAAGAGCAGAAGCAAGAAGACAGTGCCATGTTGCCTGGCTCTGGCTCAGCTGGGAACACACAATGCACAGTGGGGGCAACACATTTTTTGCCCCTCTGTGGAAAGCACCCCGAGTGTTGATTTGGGGGTTACAAATACAGCTTAGTGAGTGGGCAAGTTTACAAATATAGAATCTGAATAATGAACATTGACTTATTTTATATAAATAGATATAGATATACACATATCTATATCTGTATATATTTTTCAATGAGCCAATCTGTGGGGTTTGTTGGAGAAAATTCAGGGTGACCTCTATGGTAGCCTTTTTGGCTCAGTAGCCAAATGGTCCCAACACAGTTTCTGGCACATTACAGGGGTTCAGAGACTATTTCTTGACCGAATGAATGAACATCCTGTTGCTGTACAGAGGTGTGCCTCACCCCCGGCGCCATTGCCAGGCCCCTGCCAGCTACTCATTAGCTGCATAAGTAGCAGAGGGGAGGTGGCACCTTCCCAGGATATAATTCAACCCCCACTGGGGAAGCACAGTTTGATCTTAAAAGGTGATTTATAAGCTGCGAGAGTCAGTTGGTTCCTGTGGCCTCCTCAACATCCCTTTGGGGCTTTCCCTTAATTCTTTGGCAGCAGAAATTTGCAAATGGAATTTTTCAGACGGGCCATAAACGGATAGCAGATAGAGATCAGCTCTCTGATCCGACAGCTGGGTAGGCTGTGGATTATGTCTGAGAGGGATAGGAGGTGAGCGCTGGGTGTGGGTCTCAGCCTGGCTGAGGCCTTGGGGTTCAGGCCAGCCTTGAGTACAGTGCCTTTCAGTGCCCAGGTATGCCAGCTATGAGCACCGCTCCATCCTTCTCTGTCTCTCCCTCTCTGATAAGCCTCTTTTTTTTTTTTTTTTTTTGCCATTTTAGCCCTAAAATTCCCTCTCTGTGCTGACATACTTTCCCAATGACTCGAGCAGTGTGTATTTATATAAGTCTACCTTTGGAGGACTAAAGAAAGTCATGGTAATCTACACCTGTTTCCCTTTTGGTAAGATGATACCCACCAAAAGAATGGTGGGGCCCTGCTTGGGCTTGGACCTGGATTCTTTCCTGGTTACCTGGTCTTCCCCATTTTATAAAGATCTGAGTTGATGGAAAGCTCAACAATTCGACATTGCATCACCTGTGTGAAGAAGCATGCCAGGCTGTGACGGCACCCCGGCCTGTGGCTCTGAGTCTGGCTGGTGCTTTCTGATGTCCAGTTTGGAAGGCTGCAGCTTCCCGCTCCACAGTGTGGCCGAACTAGGGCTTCCTTTGGATTTTCCTCAAATGAGTGTCTCCTGGAGTGTCAGCCCTGTGGCAAAGCCCAAAGCTCCCATAAAATGTATTGTTCCTAGAATTCTCCGGTGATCCAGTGGTTAGGGCTCTGCACTTCCATGGCAGGGGGCATGGGTTCGATCACTGGTCCATGCAGGGCATGGCCAAAAATAAACAAAAAAATTTATTGTTCCTTTTGCTTCTTGTCCCGTAGATGCTCGAGGCCTCATTCGGTGGATGCTGATGGTGAATCCCGACCGCCGGGCCACCATCGAGGACATCGCCAACCATTGGTGGGTGAATTGGGGCTACAAGAGCAGTGTCTGCGACTGTGACGCCCTTCACAGCTCCGAGTCCCCACTCTTGGCCCGCATTATCGACTGGCACCACCGTTCCACAGGGTTGCAGGCTGAAGCCGAAGCCAAAGTTAAAGGCTTGGCCAAACCTGGGGCCCCTGAGGTCGTGCTGGAGCGTCAGCGGTCGCTGAAGAAGTCCAAGAAAGAGAACGACTTCCCTCAGTCTGGCCAGGACTCGGTGCCCGAGAGCCCATCCAAGCTGAGCTCCAAGCGGCCCAAAGGGATCCTGAAGAAGCGGAGCAACAGCGAGCATCGCTCCCACAGCACTGGCTTCATCGAGGGTGTCGTCAGCCCGGCCTTACCACCCACTTTCAAGCTGGAACAGGACTTGTGCCGGACTGCTGTGCCCCTGCCAAGCCCCCCAGAGGCCGAAGCGCCAGGTAAACTCAGCCCCAAACAGTCGGCCACGATGCCCAAGAAAGGCATCCTGAAAAAGACCCAGCAGAGAGAATCGGGTTACTATTCATCCCCGGAGCGCAGCGAGTCTTCGGAGCTGCTTGACAGTAACGATGGGCTTGGCAGCAGCATCCCCTCCCCCAGTCCCCCGGACCCGGCCAGGGTGCCATCCCACAGCCTCTCCTGTCGCAGGAAGGGCATCTTGAAGCACAACAGCAAGTACTCAGCGGGCACCATGGACCCGGCCCTGGCCAGCCCCGAAATGCCCACACTGGAATCCTTGCTAGAGCCGGGCGTCCCCTCTGAGGGCCTCTCCCGGAGCTACAGCCGGCCTTCCAGCGTCATCAGCGATGACAGCGTCCTGTCCAGCGACTCCTTCGACTTGCTCGACTTGCAGGAGAACCGCCCCACCCGCCAGCGCATCCGCAGCTGCGTCTCTGCCGAGAACTTCCTCCAGATCCAGGACTTTGAGGGGCTCCAGAACCGGCCCCGGCCCCAGTACCTGAAGCGGTACCGGAACCGGCTGGCAGACAGCAGCTTCTCCCTCCTCACGGACATGGATGACGTGACTCAGGTCTACAAGAAGGCGCTAGAGATCTGCAACAAGCTCAACTAGCTCCTGGGGTGCAGGGGTGGGGTGGGGTGGGTATGAGGGAGAGGAGTGGGAATGATGACTGGGCTCTGGAGCTGGTTACCTCTTTGATGGCCGTGACAACAGACTGACAAAGGGATTGGTGATGTTTGGCTTTGGCCAAATTTGAAAGCTGAGTCAGTGCCTATGTGGGAGAGGTGGGCAGTTGGCCAGTCCTGCTGACTGCCAGTTAGAATTGGGATCCTAATTGGCATTTTGCTTTATGGCATCTCCTAGGGGACCAGCTGTCCAGGGGAGGTGGTGTTGGCCAGCACTTCCAGGATAGGGAGAGAGCATATGGGAGAGGAAGCATTTCTCTAGAAGTCATCCACATGCTTCTGGAGGAGGGCAGGACAGACTATAGCCATCTGTTTCGAAATCACTCAGAGCTTGCTCCTTCTCATGTTATTAGCAGGCTTGGTCTGACTGCATAGGGTGGGCATGTCGATTTTAGTTATCTGAGCTCGAATCAGTGATCAATTGATAAGGACTGCTGGGTGCATTGGTTTGAGTAGCCCAGTGGGAAGGAGTGCTGTGATTGATTAGTAATGGCTGTCATGGGGAGGGGAAGGGGTGTGGGGGCACTCATGCCTTGTAGTTGTCATCCTTGACCTGGCTAAGCCCTGGGAGTGTTAGTGTAGATCCCATGGGATCTATGTTGTCTCTTTTATGCCACCGTGGGGCATTTGTTAATTTGCTACTCTACCTTGAATGGAAGACAGGGCCTTGGTCAGAGAAAGAATGCTCTGGACACTGCTAAGGACTTCGAGTCAGCCCATGGTGATTGTTTGGCTTCTTGTTGTCTGCCTCTTCTTTCCTAGTGTCTGCCTGGCTCTTTAGCACAACCTCCCAAGGGTGGACAGGGGGAAAGTTGGTGGTGTCAGAGGTCAAAACTATGGTGTAGAACAGTGCTCGAGACCCTCTGTGATCTTTCTAAATGAACAGAAATTGATCCATACCAGCGAGGGGGCAACTTGTCAATTTCTTTAATGTCTCAATATTAACTGGAATGCTGCCTTGTGGGTTCTCACCTGCATGAATGTTTTGAATTGGATGTGATACTGGCTATAGTCTCCAAAGGAATAACTGACTCAACTATTTACCCTGTTTACTCACAGTAAACAGTTTCCTCATCCACTCAGTGTAGAATCCTCAGAGGTAGGCGAGTTTGCTTCTGGGTGTTAGAGCGTAGGTGGGATATTTGAAGGAGGAAAGTCAAGTCAGGCAGAAGGTGTTTTCCCCCTCAAATCTAGGTATTCTCTGTCATGGGTTTGAACCCCTAGACTTTGAGGGAAAGGTTCCAACCACTCAAATGAATAAGCTGCTGAAAGAGCAGAGTGGGTTGGGAGGAAGAAAGTGGGAGAGGGAACATTTCCCTGGACGTCTTCCTGATGGTTCTGGAGAAGGCAGACGAGAGGTGTGACAGGACTCTTATCTTGAAAAGTCACATAACTCACTTGTGTAACTCCTGGACACCCACATTGCAGGTGAGAAGACATCACTCCCACGGTGCGACATCTTCAGATACTGAGTTTGGGATTGATGGTCATATTTGGGAGTTTGGGACGACCTCAGATTCTACTGGCCCCAGCTAATTGAAACTCTTGTTTCAAGATGGTCAACTTCTGAAAGCCACCTGGATATTTAAGAAGAACTAGTCTTGGGGGGTGTTTGGGGGGAAAACCAACATGGGGAGCTGAGATTGGAATTTACCTTCAGACACTAAGAACATTAATTAGAATGAAACTGCCCTTTGCCAAAGGAGATGGCTCCAGTTCTCCCCTTGTCACCAGCTCTGGGGTTTTGGCTTGTGCATCCCTTCGGGTTGAGCCGAGTAGTGTAATATGGGAAGCTTTGCGGGTTTCCTTTCATTCAATTCCACCTCCTTCCTGAATTCCAATATAGGTTCAAAGGGAAAAAAACCTATAGCTAGCAAATTGTATGTGGGGTATGTGGGTGCGTGGAGGCCATTCTCCAACCTCTAAAGCTCCCTCTTCCTTGTATCACTTTATGCAACCTTTTCTGGACAGCCTATACTGCCACATTGCTGGTCCCTCATGCATGGCAGCCTGTCTAGTTGGTAGCTGTCAGTGTGACTTAGGTATAACATCTACCTACTGGTTGATGTAGTTTCCTTTTGCCCAAGTGATTGTGTCTGTTTGGTATTTTCCATCCTTATAATCTTTAAGTAAAAGTGACACTATTAAGGAAAGTCATTCTATCCCTAGCCTCCAAAAGAGAAAACATGTATTTTCTCTTTCTCAGCAGACCCAGACAGTGGATTGTGGCAAAGACGGTTCTCCACTCAGAGGCAGAGACTGCATTGAGTCCTAGTCTGCTGGTGGTCTTAGGCACCTGCAGTATTTCAGGGGCTGAGTTTTCTCTTCAATGAGGGCTGGATTAGCTGGTCTGTCAAGTCCCTGCCTAGTTCTGACATTCTGCTAACGTCCTCTGATTCTGGATATGATGTTGACTCTGTCCTTTTAAAGAAAGAAAAAACTTGGAATAGAGGGAAAAGACCGCAAAGCAGCTCCCTTCCTTCTTGAGTAAGTCCTCTCATCCCTTCCAGCCAAGGAAATCATGCTTGATTTATTTCCATGGAATTACAAGTGAGAGACACTTTGATGACCTGGTGGACCAAGCAGGAGATTCGAGGTCAACTCTCCTGGTCCTTTCCTTGCCTCCGTGGGCCTTTCAGTGTCTTAGTTTACACATCTGCCAAAGGAGTAGAGTTAATACTTCTTTTTACAGGTAAATTTCAAGGCATGATCAGTTTTCAGGAAGTGCTTCAAGACCTCAGGTGAAATGAAAATGCCAAGTGCTCTCTGAATTTCCATCCCTGTTATAAGGTGCTGCTTCTGCAGATGGCAAAGAGTACCTCTTGGGGTGAAACTCAGGTGAGTGTAGGCCAAGCCTGTTGTCTTGAGTACAAATGTGAATGACTGACTGACTGCTTATTGCCAAACTGGAAATGTTCTGTAGGGATTTACTGGCATGGTATCATTCCTAGAAGAAAAAAAAAAAAAAAGAGAGAAACTTGACTGCACATTTTTTTTTTTAATCCATGTTGTGACTTTTATTTAATTTCTATTTTTTTTTTTGGTAATAAAAAGTTGACTTTTTTATTTGAATTTGTCTTTTTTTATTTATTGGTCTGAAAGGCATTTCAAAGGTATAATAATAATATATTGGTGTAATTTAATTGGTGCAACATGCTTTATGGCTCCAGTCAAAATTGGTTTTCATTCATTTGATTGGTTTGAGCCCAGGACAGCCTATAGGGGATTAAAAAAAAAAAAGCTGGATAACCACCCAAAATGTTTGTATTTTCATTGGAAACTGATTTTGTTTTTGTTTGTTTTTATTTTTAAATTAAATAAATTGCCATGAACTGAACTGGAAACTTGTGTCTTTATTTGGTTGTTTTTCTCTTAGTTAAGAGATAGCCTGGGTATTAAGTAACAGAAACCCACCCATTAGCTTAAGTACAAAAGGGAAATTTCTTCAAAGTTCTCAGAAGAGGAAATGTAGCTGGCAGTGCAGTTGGAACCAGGAATTGAAAAAGTAGGATCCAGGCCCTCTTTTCTGCTCCTTCTCACAGTCCGATTTTATTATTCTGTTTCCATAGCCTTACTTTCTTCTCCCAGGTTTTAATGACCCACCTTGGCTTACCCGATAGCTTACAAATTCACATGTTCTCAGTTCTAGTTTCCAAAAAGTTGACCAGGTTCCTGCAACCTGTACTGGAGATAGCATCAAAGGTTAACTCAGCCACACTTGCTTGCCATGTCAGCCTCCTCTGCCTGCACCCTGCCAGGGTTCTCTCCATCTGGGCAGGTGTTGTCTAGTTGCAAAGAAGTGTCAGACTCTTTTGTGACCCTATGTACTGTAGACCACCAGGCTCCTTCTGTCCATGGAACTTCCCAGGCAAGAGTACTGGACTGTGTTACCATTTCCTTCTTCAGGGGATCTTCCTGATCCAGGGGTTGAATTCATGTCTTCTGCATTGGCAGGTGGATTCTTTACCACTGTGCCACCTGGGAAACCCTGTTGTAGAGGCTGAATCAAATGTGACATGTAAAGGGTAGCCAGAAAATAGAGCTGTCTGGATTGCCACAGCTAACATATTGTAAACTATGTCACTGAGGTTATGTGAGGTTAATGTAAAGTGGTAACGTTCAGGAAAATCAAGAAAATTAGTATTAATTGAGCTTCTACATGGGTGCTCGCTTCATCCTATTCAGTGGCAAGTGGTATAAACCCAATTTAGACCATGTTAGGGCTTCCTAGGTAGCTCAGCAGTAAAGAATCTGCCTGCAATACAGGAGTCATAAGAGACTTTGGTTCGATTCCAGAGTCAGGAAGATCCCCTAAAGGAGGAAATGGCAACCCACTCCAGTATTCTTGCCTGGAGACTCCCATGGATAGAAGGAGCCTGGTGGGCTACAGTCCATAGGGTCGGGAAGAGTCAGACACGACTGAAGCGACCCTGTTACCTAACAAGACAAATTTACTGCTTCGTGCAACTGAGAAGTCCAAGATGTATGTCTCAGGCACAGCTGATCCAGGAGTTCAAGTGATTCCTCTGTCTCTTTTTCACTGACGTTTGCCGGATGTAAGCTTTATTTGGGGGCAAGTTCTCTCTGCATGGCAGCAAGAGAGCTCCAGCTAGTAACAGAGTTATGTAGTCCTCTTAGAGTTTGATCCTAGAGTCAAGAGAGATGTTTAATATATTAGCTTTTATGTGCCAAAAAAGGACCGTGATTGGCCTTTTGGGGTCACATGTCTCACTCTGACCCAATCACAGAGTCCATGTAGAGAGATGCTCTGATTGGCTATCCTGGATCATGTGCCCACCCTTGTGGTATACTTGAGTGACAGCTCCTTCAGAATCACAGAGTGGGGGAGGGCTGCTGTCTGAAAAGAAGGGATGTGTAAACCTGACAAAAAGTGACCCATATTTGTTGCAACTTTTGGACATTAATTTCCTCATCTATAAAATAGCATTAAACGATCCTAACTTTCAGAGTTATTGTAAAGATTAAATGAAATAAATCACTTAATACAGGATCTGACACAGATCTCTTGTTTAATTTATAAACAAGAGATCAGGAAAGGCAATATAGAGAGGAAACACATTTTTTAGGAAGATTTTTAGCTGTACAATCAGGTATAACATCAGAAAATTCAGCTGAGACTGGTTTAAACACTACAGGGACTTTAGTAGTTCATATATTTGGGATTTTAGATAGGACGGATATCATGGTTACTTAGGTCTAGTGGGAAAAATGGATAGTAAATAACAAACACCAAAAATGGATAGTAAACAAACACCCCCCCACACACACACACAAACACCACCCCAAATTAGATTGCAGTGACAGCTATAAATTAAATGGATAGGGCCCAGAATCAGAGAATTAAGGGAAGGCTACCTCTTGTAGAAAGTAGTCAGGGAGGGCATCCCTGAAGAGATGACCCTTGGGGAGAGGTCTGAAGATGAAGAACTAACTATACGAAGAGTGATCATTCCAGGCAGAGGGAACAATGTATGCAAAGGCTTTAGTGTCTTTAAAACAGAGCTTTATAGGGTTAAATTCAGGTCCATTTGTATAGCACAATCATGATCCAGGAAGTCTGGTGTTTTGCTAAACATATGTGGCCACGTTCTAATGTGAACTGGCTGTGATCATTTATGATTCTGTGTATCCTTAATTACAAATGGCTGCTTCCTCTGACAGGTGGTCCCCAGACGAGACATATGCCAGGACATGCAATTTTCAAGGAGAATATGTTTCCACTGCAGAAAATCGCTGCCAATGTATTGACATTTATGGAGAGGGTTCTTTTTTTTTAAATTCACAGAACCATGTGAAGTTTGGGGCATGGACGTGGAGCAGTGATGTTCTATAAAGATCAGAAAAATGCAGACTAAAGTTTTCATATCATAAAACCTGCCCCATTCTATCACAACTGTGTGGTTCCAGTAAGGAATTGTGTAGAAAATTAGCAATCCATTTTATTTTAAAACTGACAGTTATTTTCTTACTGATAAAAAATTTACACTTCCTGTCCCTACCTGACTGGGAATAGCAACTCTATCTTGACCAACTGGCTCCTCTGTCCACTCCCTGTGCTAGTTTTCATTTTTCAATTAGTCTGGATGGGCTATGTTATATTAAAGTAGCCAACCCTGAAATGTGGGTTACTCAGGGGCCCTTAGTCTCACCAAGTGCAATATAACTTGGGCAGCTCTTCTGAGCATGCCATCTCCACGTGGGTACTCCAGGATCTGAGCTTCTTTCATCCTGTGGTTCTGTCATCTTGGGGTCCTTCTTTTCTATCTATTCCAGTGAAGGCAAGAGAGAGCACAAGTCAGGACTTCTTAATGATCAGGACTGGATGTGGTGTTCATCATTAGAAATCAGTCACCTGACCCCAACCTAACTTCCTT
Source organism: Bos indicus x Bos taurus (assembly GCF_003369695.1). Classification (NCBI taxonomy): domain Eukaryota; kingdom Metazoa; phylum Chordata; class Mammalia; order Artiodactyla; family Bovidae; genus Bos; species Bos indicus x Bos taurus. The sequence goes on from NC_040080.1 coordinate 50,768,636, forward strand.
CATAGTCTTCAAGTATATAGTACTTAAAAAAGTGAAAAGTAAAATAAAATCAGATGGACCCATAACAATGGCTCTGTCATAACTTCCACCTGTTTACCATGGGTGAGCGGGCAGCATAAACAAAAATCAGTATTGTTAATAGCAACCAGGTACCCACTGAGCTGCAGCATTGAGTCTTCCCTTTAATGCTTTACCTCTTTTAATGTTCCTTGTGTTTCCTTATCTCTGGTTTTTAAAGATGAAGGGCTTCCCTGGTGGCTGAGAGAGTAAAGAATCTGCTTGTAATGCAGGAGACCCAGGTTTGATCCTTGGACCAGAAAGATCCCCTGGAGAAGTGAATGTCTTACCCACTCCAGTATTCTTGCCTGGAGAATTCCATTGACAGAGGAGCCTGGTGGGCTACAGTTCATGGGATCGCAGAGAGTTGGACGCAACTGAACAACTAACACTTCAAAGATGGGGAAGCAGTCCTGGAAACATACAGTAGCTTGTCCAGATCATCCAATGGTTAAATGTGGACCTGGGTTCCAATACAAACCAGACTGACCAGCTTCTGAGTCCAAGACTTTAATTGTTCTATTGTGCACCTGGGATGATCCTTCAAGTCAGGCTCCTTGATCACATGACCCATCCTGTCACCATTCCTGTTCATGGAAATGGCATTTCCATGCAGAAGCTAAGTAGATACCATCAGAAATGAAGATGCTGGCCCAAGTCTGTGCATTCTCCCAACAAACATGGATAGGAGAGCAATAGTCCCCCAACACCCCATTGGCATCAGGTTCTAGAAGACCTAATATCAGTAGATGGAGTTAACATAGTTGACTCAGATTTGTTTATGCTAGACTGGCATGGGATGAACAGTGAGTCTTTCCCATCCTGAGAACCTGCTGGGTCTTAGAACTCAGTAAAGAGGACATAGGCCTTCAGTGGCCAGGTCCCTTCTGTCCAAAGCTATGTAATCAGGTGTGTCCCCAAAGAGGGCTCCACACATTCTTTCCTGTGCTAGTGTGCCTAACACAACCCTGCTCCTAGAGACCTGAGAGCACAAAGCAACTTCTTGGAAACATATGGAAACACAGGATATCAGTCTGGGTTGCATGGATGTGCTTAGGGTCAGGCACAGCAACAGCATCTTCAATCACACAAGACGCAGAGCATCACCGTGTCTTCAAAGCCTAGAGCAGGGGGCCATTGTACAGGCATGGTTCCAGCTGGACTTCCAGAGGAACTCCTTGCGGTTAGGTGAAATTCAGGGTGGGAAAAATTCATTTACGAGGCAATGGAGAAAAGGAGCTCCCCAAAATGGCCATCCTGAGAAAGTCCTGCAAATTGGAATTTGTGAATCACTGAAGCTAAATAACATCTGATTCAGCAGTGCCTAGGGCATTCCAGAAGCATCAGCCATCAGACTTTGGAGCCCAGACGAAAGATGCATGCAAAGCAGAAAGCCAGATGTGGACCTCTGAACCAAGCCTGCTGGTTAGCTCCAAGGAGGCCATGGCTGTGGCTTTAATCCCTATGAAGTACAGATGGTCCCAGGTAGTGGGTGCTGCTTTAGGCTGACTTCTCATAAACACCATTTGGGGCATCATGATGATGAATTAAGACACTTGGGGGAAAATGCTTCCCCTTTGAGAGAAACAACTCATAATCACATGCTCAGGTCTTTTTGGGATCCAGAATCATGGTGGGTCAGAGGAGACAGGCAACAAACAAACAAACACACAATGTGACAGATGATGATGAGTCAATGGAAGAAATAAAGCAGGACAAGGAAATGGGGATGGGATGAGGAGCAGTATTTTTGGTACAGTTGTCAGAGAAAGCTTTATTGATTAGGTGACAGTTACGCAGTAAGCCCTGCAGCTGTGTACTGAGAAAGTATTCAGCCAGAGGAAGCATCAAGTGCAAAGGCTTTGAGTAAGGAGTACATTTGAGGAACTCAAGAGAAAACAAGGACCAGGGTGACTGGAGCAGAGGAATATTAGGAAAATGACTGGAGATGATGCCAAGGAGGTAGATGGCTGTGTCATCCCAAGCCACAGAAGCCCACATGGAGTATATGGAGAGATTATTTTCCTGAAACTTGCAAAAATATGGCCCAAGGATGGCTAGAAATCCCCCAGATCTTCACAACTACATATCAGAGTGAGGACAGACCTTTTTTTTTTTGGTAAACTGATGGCTCTGCAGTTTACTGCATCCAACTTTAATCACAATCTACCTTCAAATAATATTATACCACTTGATATAATGTAAAAACTTTAACTTCCTCTACTGTTTTTACCCATTTTACTTTTACATGTTTTAAACCTCACAGTACATTACTGTTTGTTTTAATTATCTTAATATTATCTTTAAAATAGAGTTAGCTTCATTAAAGAATCAGACCATATAATTCACGTGTACTCCTGATTTCACTTTTGCTGTATTTTTACTACTTTGTGTGCCAAGTTTCTCTTTCTGGTATCATTTTCCTTCTTTATGTAAAAACTTTCATTAATATTTCTTTTAGTAATGATTAGCTGGTAACAACTTCTCTGAGCTTTTGTCTGACAAAAATCTTCAACTTTAGTTTGGAAAGATATTCTCCAGTTATAACATTTTAGGTGACAGTTTTTATTTTTTGTTCTTTAAAGATATGCCACTGTCTTCTGGTTTCCATAGTTTCTGATGAGAAGTCTATGAAAATTTTCCTCTTTCTTCTCTGTGTATAGCGTGTCTAGCATGTCTTTTTTTTCTGAACAACATTTCATGTTTTCTAGTTATCACTTTTTCTAAAGTAATTTGGCTCTGATTTCTCTTGGTATGCTTTTTTTGTGTGTTTATCCTTTGGGTTCATTGACCTACTTACATTTATAAGTCTATTGTTTTTGCTAAAATTTTGATTTTAAAATTGCCATTATGTATTCAGATACTCTTCATATTTATTCTCTTTCCAGAACTCAAGTTATATATGTTATACTGCTTGATATTGTTCACACATTTTATTCTTTAAAACAATGAGCCTTTGTTGGCATATTTTTTAGTCTTTCTGTGCTTTGTTTTGGATTTTTTTTTTTTTTGCGGGCGGGGGAGTATGTCTTCAAGTTCACTTTTCTTTGATAGTATTTAATCTGCTGTTAATTTCATCTAGTGAAATTTTTAGATGTGTGATTTTCAGATATTGTTACTTTCATCTCTAAAAGTACTTTTGGGTACTTACATGAATTCATCAATGTCCCTGTACTCTGGCTGGTGGGAATTTGAATTATTTCCAGCCTGGGTAAGCTCAGAAGTTGTTTGGTTTGCTGCTCCCGAGAAAGTTCTCTTTCATGTTATTTTTCTTTGCTTACTTTCCCCCTACACATTAGCAAATTAGTGTCCCTGTGCAGACTTCTGGAGATCTTTCTTTGCACAGTGCCCTCCTCTCCAGCACTCTGTGATCCAAATCGAGCTGCCTTAGTCTTCATGGTCTTCCTGAGTACCGTCATTTTCTCTGGTTCCCCTTCCTGGTGATTCTCACCAGAAACTGCCCTCTGGTTACCTCATTTTTTCCTTTCTATTGGCGATTATAGTCCTAGGTTGCTTATTGTCTAATGTCTGCAAACAACTGTTTAATATATTTGCCCTGTCTTGCAGGGTTTTTTTGTAAAAGAAAAAAATATAAACAAAACAAAAAACCAGTGGGGCAAGGCGTATCCCACAGGAGTTTCTCCTTCACAGATAGAAGTTGAAGTTTAGTTATTTGTCCAAACACAGAAATAATTCATGGCAGAACTGGATCTTAGACTCAGATATGACAGAATTTAGAGCCTGTGGCTTTCAGTGTTACTAAGATCATGTTCCTCTTCACCATCCCCACCCTCTGTTTAAAAACACACTCTGGAAAGCAGGTAGGTAAAAATCCTGTCAGTGAAAGGCAAGTTGATTATTCTGCTTACTGGTAATTCCAGCAAAGAGGATTAGTCCAGGAGCTTGCCATTGTAGTTGGCTACATAGGTGCCAACTTCTCATAGGTGCCCTACCAAAGTGAGCTTTCATTTATTCTTTTTACTTGTGACTGAAGAATATGCAGGGTGGCTCTTCACTTAATTTGCTCATTCATTCTCTCTATCATTATTTATCCATTCAAGATTATGGAATAACTACCACATCCCAGACACTAGGCTTTTCTTCATGCTGGGGGACAAGAAGTAACTCCTCTTAGGTTCTCTTTTGCTTTCTTCTTCTTCTCCTTATTCATTCTCCCAAAACTTTAATGTGATCGTGTGGGAAATGCCCAGATGGTGACGTTTTCAGAATGTCTCCCTGGACTCTGGTGAGGTCTCTAGTGGTTAGGAGAGAAGTTAGGGTCTCCTTCCTGATTAAGCACCATAACCCCCAGGAGGAATCACATATCAAGCCACTGAACATAAGCCAGCCATCAGTGCTTCAGGAGAAATGTATTAAAGGCTAACTGAGAATAAGAATGCAGACCAACATGGCTCCTTGGGAAATGGGACTGGATGAGAAAACAAAGAAATTCTCACAGGAAAGGTGGCAAGGATACATTCTGAAATTTGCCTCAAGCTGAGCCACTTGAGGCAAGCATATGTTTCTTGCCTTTTTCGGTCTGGGTGTCATAATAACAAAGCGAGTAATGTTTTGTAGGTTACAGCAATGGTTCCCAACATTTTGGTACTAGGGACTGGTTTCATGTAAGATAATTTCCTTCCATTGGAAGGAGTGGGGGATGGTTTCAGGATGATTCAAACACACTACATTTATTGTGCACTTTATTTCTGTCATTATTACAGCAGCTCCACCTTAGAGGATCAGGCATTAGATCTTAGAGGTTGGGGACCCCTGGGTTACAAGTTCCCTCCATACTATCTTTTTCCTTGAAGCTGCCTCTCAACAGACCCTGGAGGCAAACATTAATTCCACTGAGAAAATGGATGCTTGGAGAAGGGGAGTCATGGACTCAAGTCATTCAGCTGGTAAGTGCATGGCCTGAATCTGAACTCAGGCCATGTAACTCCAGAGACTCCAATCCTAAAATCTGCTCTGTCATCTAAGCATGCAAAGTTGCTTGCTATGACCGAATCATCTATCTTCATTACTCGTGCAATCAATTGAGCATCTTGCTTATGCAGCCCCTCCACAGAGCACCAAGTTCTGTGCCAAAGGTCATCAGGGCTCTTGCATGTCATCCAGATGTTTGTTGCCAGACTTAGGAATGAGTTCTTCCCCTATGTGGCTGGTTGATTGGAATGGAAGCGAAAAGCAAGTCTGGCCAACAACTGCCCAGGAGACCAAGAAATGACAAACAAAAACATACAAAGATGTTCTCATCTTAAAGCTCTGCACTCCATCTGGGCAACTGCATTGGAAAGAAAGGACTTTTGAGGAGAGGCAGGACTTAAATGATGGTCTATCACTAGGTCTGCTGCAGCTGGAAAGCAAAATGTAATGTATTTGCAGGGTGAGGTTGCAGAGCTGTTCCTAAGAGAGGCTTAAGCAGGCCTTAAATGAAGGCTACATGGGTTAATGAAATAAATGCATTTCCTGCTTCTCCATGATTTATATTTCTAAGGCTGCACCACATTGTAATTCAATAAGGCTGAAATGGCAAGAATGTCTGGCAGATATTTTGGGAATATGATACTTGGCTCGTTGTGGTGGTTCAATGTCAGTATCTGGAAATGAGTGAGATGCAAAGGGACATCAGAAACACAGGGTTTTTTTTTTCTTTTCTCTTTTCAGTCTCTACTACCTCAAACATAGCCCACACCTTATCAACTTTATTCATGTCAACATAAAAGGATATTTACTGAAAGCTTCCTGAAGCTTATGATCTACTTGAGAATGATGAGGTATTCACTGTCTGCCAGTTAGGGGCCTCACAATAGGAAGTTTATGCCTCAGTTCACGGTTTGTCTTTTCCTCCTGATGTAACAAGAGACTTGAGCTTTGTTGCCTAAGTAATAGTGGGGTGATCGTCTTCCACTTTCCAAGGATCCCAGGACTGTTTGAATCCACTTCCTTGTATGTGAATGTATGGGCCAGTGAGATAGGAGAGAGAGAGAAAAATATACTGGTTTTAGGAGAAGACTTTTTGTTTCCTTTCTACTGGCTTTTATTGACTACCAACTCTGTGCCGCTTATGGTTCCCAGGTGGAAATCTGCCCTTTTTGTCATTTCTGCATGTTCTGTGTCACTTTCCTTTGGGGAATAGTCCCTCCTAAAGCAATGTGACTCCCGTGAGGCACCACCAGCTGTAATTACCTTCTGCGCTGCACAAGTGAGTGCTTTACCCACTCTAATGAGTTGGAATTCTCCTTCTCCTGAATCCAATGATGGGTCCCAGATTTACTCCAAAACCCAAACGAGGTCAGTCAGTGTCATTTGGGTGATCAGGTGTGAATATTTCGAGAGAGGGGTTTGTGTTTTTTCCTTTTCTTTCTGGAATCACGGTAAGAATGAGGTAAACCTAGAGATATGAAGGGTGGCAGTTTTATAACCAAGTGATAAGAAAGATGACCTGAGAATGAAGCCAAGTGAGAAAAAAAAAAAAGAACCAAGAAAAGTAATGGAATGTGTGCTGCAGCATCGTTTGAACTTCTGGGTTCAGCTGTCCCTAAAGCAAACAGTGGGCTTCGCAGATAGTGCTAGTAGTAAAGAATCCACCTGCCGATGCAGGAGACACAGGAGCCTTGGGTTGAATCCCTGGGTCAGGAAGATCCCCCGGAGGAGGAAACGATAACCCACTCCAGTATCTTGCCTGAAAAATTCCATGGAAAGAGGAACTTGGCTGGCTACAGTCCATGGGGTCACAAAGAGTTGGACACAACTGAGCAGAAAGACAACAGTAGCCCAAGGCTTCAGTTATAAGAGTTAGTCTCTTTGGGGGCAGGCTTAATTAATTCGATTTGGATTTCTGTCACTTGCGACCAGAGAATTCTTGTCTGATACAGTTTCTGAGCATAACCTGGAAGAAAAAGCCAAAGAGAACGCTTAGTGGTGCAGTGGTGATCAAGACAGACTTGGCCTCTGCCCTCATGTTGTTCATGGTCCAAGAGGCTGTCATTTCAATGGCTGTATCATTCAGAGTTCTTAGCTTCAAACATTAGAATCAAATTCTGGGTCTTTTATGTAGAAATGGAAATTATTAAAGGCTGCTTTGTAAACATAGAAACTTTGGGAGGGCCAGACCTTGAGACTGCAGGTACAGAAATAGTTTTGCTGTAGATTTTATTAGGTAGAGATTCCCCAGCCAGTTCCAGACATTCCCCCTTGCCCTGCCAACATCTGACAAGGTGATGCTGGGGACAGGCCACTAATGATACAATATTTGTCACAGATGCCGCTGAAAGTTGGAGATAGCAGCCACCTCCATTTCTAGAATATAGACTCTATGTGGGGTCTGCCTGTGGGTCAAAGCTGGGCATGGGTTTGTCTAACTCATGGGAACTGGGTCACATGCCTGTACCCTAGCATCAAGGGACATGACTATCTGGTTTCTATAACAACCTCTACCTTGCACTAAGCCTCGTAAGATGAGGACTTCTTTGGACAAAGGGTGAGAGTCCAGAGGTGTTAGGCAGCTAGGTGGATGACAAATATCCACAGTGTTTGCCATATTAAGGAATAAGTTTGAATATATAGCATCTTTGGCCCCAAGAACTTTGTTTATACTTTAGAGGAAGACTAAGATTTGACAAGTTCTGCAAAAATAGGTTCATATGGCATATTTCCTCAAAAAGCCAAGCAACGAATGCTACTTCTCTTTTGTTTGCAAGTTATTTTTTAGTAGAATAACAACAATAATAATGATGATGGTGATGATGATACCAAATCAACTTCTAGTTTAAGATAGGGTAACAATTTCATTTTTTCTGAAAACTGCCCCAGGTGTTAGCTTTATCATTAGCTATATTGATGATCAAGCAAAATTAGAGACTACAGCTTAGCCCTTAGACCATACGGAGCCTTTTTGCGTCTTCTTTTCAGGTGAACGTGAAACAGTGAGAGGCAGAGCAACTGATGAACATAGCCTCCTCCACCCAAGATGCCTCACCTGGCACAAGGGAGGAACCCGAGGCTCCTGTGGGTGGATGCTGAGCAAGGGAGTGACCCAAAGTGTCCTTGGATGACCTTGCTCTGTGCACTTCTTCTGGTCTCACCAGCTGGTCGTTCTGTCCCATAGGAGAGAGGGGTGAAGAGAAGGATAAAACAGTCCTGCTATTCCCTCTGTTACGTAGGAAAGGAGTTCCCTCCCCTTTGTCAAAGCAGGAAGAATAAACACTCTCCTAGTACTGCCATTAGCTGGGGTCTTCCTTTGTGTCAGACACGTTTACCAAGCACTTTACAAAAATAATCTCATTAAATTTTCACAGAATCCCTATGAAGTAACATAAGAGCTGACATTTAGTGTTTATACCAGAAATTTTTTAAAGCCCTTGGCATCTTTTAATCAATTCATCCCTTATCAGCTTTAGGCAGGGTCCTGGCGTGAAACAGGATAACTTGATATTTTAATTAAAGGACAATTTCCGAAGTCCCCAGGGGTAGTGAGGTCCGTGTGATGAAGGGGGCAGGTGCTGGACTCTGGAAGGACAGGAGCTGTCATCAAGGGAAGCGGCAGCTGGGGGGACCGTTGGGAAAGCTGGTCTCCGGCCGGCCGTCTTTGAGCCTCCACTCAGCTGCCTACTGATGGCTTCCTTCGTGAGAAAGGGCCCACCCCACCTGCGCTGGGCCTCCCACTCTGTGGGATTATCTTTCCATGCTTCAGGCACAATGGGTGCTCTTTTTCTAAGGCGTGTGTGTCACATGGCACCTGGCCAGCAGCGCTGTTGGACCTGTCCTCGGGGAGGGAACAGGCTCCTTCCACGGTGGCACAGAGGAGTCCACAGAGGCCAATTGCCCTGTACCCAGCACCGAGAGAGACCCGACAGCCAGGGGGGACCCACACCCACTGTTGGAAGCTGACCTTGTCCCATCTCTTCTCTGTGAAAGTAAAGCTTTGCTCCACCCAGTATTTGACTGCACTGTGTTCCTGATGGCTCTGGTAACAAGATGCAGTGGGGGTAGAAGTGTCTAGAGCCTTCCCCCGGGACTGGCGACCTGGGCACCATACTGCTCCACAGTGACCCTGAAGGGAGGGAGCTTGGCACTGACCAAGCCAACACTCTTCTCCCTTCCTCTGATCTGCCAGTAGTTGCCCCCCCTGCCACGCAGCCCTCAGCCGAACTTCAATGGGACCCACAGGGCAGGGACATCTTCTGATGTGATCGACACCTTCTAAGGGCTCAGAGCACATGGCAAAAGGTGGCGAGTACTTCTGGAGGGGCACATGGTAGATCCTCAGCACAGGCATGAGCTATTACTGCCTCTATTTCCTGGATGAGGAAGACAAGGCTCAGAGAGGTTAGATAGATGATGAGCCCACAATTACATCAATGAGAAGTGACAAAGACAGATGGTAACTCCTTCCTTCTCACTGTAAAGCTTGTGCTCATCACTGTCATTCTGGCCCTGGGGCTTGTGGTTGTAGCTTTACTGCTTCTGAAAAGAGAGCCACAGGCTGTGTGTCAGGCAGGATATGGGGACTGACCCTGATTGGGTTTCTACTTTGCACTGTATTAGGCAATTTACTCGCAACAGGCCTATTGACACCGGTATTGCTGATTTCTTTCTCTGTGTGAAGAAGCCGAGCCTCAGAGAGGTTAAGAAACTTGCTTGAGGCTACATAGCTGGTGAAGGTACTAACCTAAGTCTGTTGGGTTCCTGAGTCCATGATCTTTCCACGGCTTCACAGGGCAGATGCAGGAGGAAGGAGACAGATAAAGGGCTGCTGTGTAGGCCGTTTGGGGATGGGAAGCAGGAAAAGAGGAGAATTCAGGGGCCTGGGAAGCATAACTGACTTCCCAGAACTGACTCATTGGAAAAGATCCTGATGCTGGGGAAGATTGAAGGCAGGAGGAGAAGGGGACGACATAGGATGAGATGGTTGGATGGCATCACTGTCTTGATGGACACGAGTTTGAGCAAGCTTTGGAAGTTGGTGACAAACAGGGAGGAATGGTGTGCTGCAGTCTGTGGGGTCGCAAAGACTTGGACACAACTGAGCGACTGAACTGAACTGGGAAGCATAAGGCGTGCGGGCAGGCATCCCAGAGTGCCATCTGGAGTTCCATGAAGTCCCCGCAAGCAGCCTTTATCTCTGCGAAATCAGGCCAGCCGGCCGGTGCCGAGCTGCAGCTTTGCCGGGAAGCCTAAGAGCCTTGTGCTCTGGAAGCAATGGCTGGCGTGGATGATTAGGCAGCAGATGGGAACTTGAAGTCACATGTTGGACGGAGCCGGCAGGATCTGAGTCCTCCGCAGCACTCTCACATGTTTGAGACGCTCTGAATTCTCCCTCCTTGACTGTGCTTCCCACTCCCTCCCAACCCCTCCTCCCTCCCTTTCCTTTCACTGTTTTTGGCTTTAACTTTTGTTTTCTTAAGTCCCTCTGCCTCCTCCTGGGACCTGGGGATGCATGTTAACTGTGATATTTTTCAGGCCTCTCCCATGCAACGCATTAGAATAAAAGCCACTTTTTCCCCACCCAGCAAACCTGCTTGTCTTCCTCCCTAGTTTCCCGCTTTGCTTGAAGGCATCAGATGAGGACGGAAACTAGGAAGAGCCGGCTCTCCACCTCCATCTCCAGTCGGTTTCTCCATCACCCTCCATGCCATGTCTGCTCCCACTGCCAGCGTCCTGGTTTTCACCCTTATCCTCTCCCACACCAGCTAATCTTTCTTTCTTTCTTCCCCACTCCCTCCTGCATACTGCCTTCTTCTTTCCTCATTCCCTCCTGCACACTGCCACCACAGGCATCTCTCTAAAACACAGATCGGATCACGCTTGTAAAACATTTTCTAGGACAGATCAACAGTCTTAGTGTTACTGAGCAGGAGCTCACTATGTGACGCACAAAGAAGCCAATATCATGGCACTGGCTTTTGAGAGAAGAAAGAGCTGTATTGAGAGGTCGATTGGCAAGGAGACAGGAGGCCAAGCTCACAAGTCTGTTTCCCTGATCCAGAATCTAGGGTGAAATTTAAAGGGTTCAGGGAATTTAAAACATGGAAGCTGATTGGCTAGTCTCCAATCAGTCCATATTAGCTACTTGGGCTGCTGGAGGCCAGATTTTCCTTACTGCAGCACTCCTTGCTTTGTAAAGGGTTCTGGTGGCAGCATTTCTATTCTTTGAGCTCTGTAGACTGAAGGTTCTGGGTTCTGGGTCATCCTGGAGACTTGGACACCCAACTTGAACAGGTGCAGTGCTGTCTGTGAAATAACTCAAGGTTTGACTAATCAGTCAATCTATTTAAGGGAGGCAAACCACTTCCCTGGTGGCTTACATGGTAAGAAGTCTCCCTGCAATGTGGGAGACCTGAGTTCGATTCCAGGGTCAGGAAGATCCCCTGGAGAAGGAGGTGGCAACCCACTCCAGTATTCTTGCCTGGAAAATTCCATGGACAGAGGAGCCTGGCAGGTTACAGTTCATGGGGTCGCAGAGTCAGTGACTTGAGCGACTTCACTTGCTTCCACTTCTTTCTTTCCAAACCTGGTTTAAGCTGGTCAATGAGCAAGGAGAGAAATTTAAGGCTTGGCAGAGTAGGTTAGGAGAGGAAGATGTGGTGGGCTGAATTACAGCCCCTATAAGACTCAAGTCTTAATGGCAAAGGGACTTCATAGATGTGATTATGTTAGACTCAGACAAGGGATGTCTGAGCCCTCCTGGTGAGACTCCCCCTGCATGAGGAAGCCTCACCCTTCTGTCTCTCCTACCTACTCACACCAGATACCAGCTCTCTTGTCCCGTTGGCTGTCTTTCTCCACCTGGCATTGCCAGGAAATGGGATGGAGTCCTCAGAATCCCACTCATCCAGGAAGAGCCAGCAGTCACAACATTCCTTGGGTCTTGGGACCTACCTGGTGCTTTCAGCACTCCAGGTACTACCTAGCATCCTTTCTTCTTCTGCCACATGTCCTCTTAGCTCTGAGCCAGGCCAGCACTAGAGAGAACAACAGCAAAACCCCCTCTCATTTGGAGCCTGTTTTCTACTCAAGATTTTTGGAGCAGAAGAGGCACTGGCCGGTGATTATGAGGTTTGAGTTACTATGTTGGTGTGAAGGCCAAGCTAGATGGAAACAACTAAGCTCAGACCCCCAGAGAGGGAAACCCCAATTCAAAACTGCCTCAGGTGATTCCCCAATAAGTTATCTTTGAGGATGACTAGTGGCACTGACAAGAATTGGTTCATGGAGGCATTTATTTATGATAAATATTCAATATATACCTATATATTCAAACCAGTCTATCCTAAAGGAAAGCAATCCTGAATATTTACTGAAAGGACTGATGTTGAAGCTGAATATTTTGGCCTCCTGATGGGAAGAGCCAATGCTTTGGGAAAGACCCTGATCCTGGGAAAGATTGAAGGCAAAAGAAGAAGGTGCCGGGAGAGGATGAGATGGTTAGATAGCATCACTGACTCAATGGACATGAATTTGAGCAAACTCTGGGAGATTGTGAAGGACAGAGGAACCTGGAGTCCTGCAGTCTGTGGGGTCTCAAAGAGTTGGACACAACTTAGTGACTGAACAACAGCAAACTATATATTCAATAAAGATATAAATACACATTCAATATTCAAGTATATATGAGACAAATATTCAATACATAAACACTTGCTATTTGGTGCACACCTAGGGCTACACAGTGGAGAAGGCGATGGCACCCCACTCCAGTACTCTTGCCTGGAAAATCCCATGGATGGAGGAGCCTGGTAGGCTGCAGTCCATGGGGTTGCGAAGAGTCGGACACAACTGAGTGACTTCACTTTCACTTTTCACTTTCATGCATTAGAGAAGGAAATGACAACCCACTCCAGTGTTCTTGCCTGGAGAATCCAAGGGATGGGGGAGCCTGGTGGGCTGCCATCTATGGGGTTGCACAGAGTCAGACATGACTGAAGCGACTTAGCAGCAGCAGCAGGGCTACACAGTAGAGCACAGGAATGAAGCACATGATTGTTGAACACCTACTATGTGCCAAGCATGCAACACACACGACCTCACTCACTAGTTACTGCAGCCCCAGAGGTGGTATCATCACTGCTATTTTATGAGGAAATGGAGGGTGAGAGCATGAGTTAGTATGAGGGAGATTGTTTTCATACCTCGTAAAGCACAGTGGATAGATGATTAGAATTCCTGCTATTATGATCAATCATTATAATTAGCAATAGTACTGACTATGAAATATAGAAAGCCAATGGTTGTACGTGCTCTCTGGACCACAGCCTGCTAGAGCGACAGGAGGACAAGACAGCAGGAAGCACAAGATGGTGGACTGGGCCCTTTATCCAAAACTGACTTCCTGTATGTATTTAGACACACCCTGTCCAAGTGCTTTGTTCACATAGCTCATCCAATCCTAACGACTATCCCCTAAGAAACAGAGCCTATTATTATCTTCATTTATAATCAAAGAACTTGAAGCATAGGAAGAGACTAAAAACACCAAGAAATTATTCAAGGTCCCATCACTTGTGGGGATTTGAACCCTTGTACTCAGCCCCTGGAGTTGGCTTGCTTTGCTGCTAAACCGTACAGTTTCCTGGCTAATTGCTAGCCTTTATCACCTGAGGGTGTAAGAGTGCCAGTTTTCACTAACAAAACTATAGCATGCACAATTCAATTCAAATTTCAGGTAAGCCACAAATAAATTTTTAGTATAAGTGTATCCCATGCTTTATGGTCATATATTAGGTTGGTCAAAAATTTTGTATGAATTTTCCATACGATCTTATGGAAAAATTCAAACAAAGATTTTTGGTCAACCTATGAATAGGTGTGCTAAGTCTGCTAAAATACCTGGCACATAATCTGTGCTCAAAAAGCCTATTTTCCTACTCCTTTGGCAGACACTGAACTCTCTCTCTTCACTAACAAACCATCATTTCCATTTGGGTGCATCCTCCAGAATGAAGGATGGTATTTCCTGGGTTCCATTACTGGGCTGTAGTATCTAGGTGTGCCCAAGTGTCTAAGTTAGGTCAAATGAAATGTAGTCACAGTGTAGTGTTTTTTGGTACTTCTGGAAAGTTTAAAAAGGAGGGGACAAAGTGTTTTTCCTTCCTTTTGGTCTTTCACATTTCCCCCTTTATCTGGCCTGTAATGTAGATGTATCTGTGGCATTCTGGCATTCGTATTGAACCGTGAAATGACCTTAAGGCCAAAGCCATCAGATGAGGTCAGTGGAACAGGAAGACAGATGCCCCGTTCCCAGTGACCAATAGAGTGAAGTCACACCCGTCTATTTGGAGTAATCTGATAGGTGAAAAGTGGTGTCTTAGAGATGGAAATGGCAACCCACTCCAGTACTCTTGCTCTGGAAAACCCATGGACGGAGGAGCCTGGTGGGCTACAGTCCATGGGGTTGCAAGAGAGTCAGACATGACTTAGCGACTAAACAACACAATAGGTGAGAAATGGTATCTTACTATAGATTTAATTGGCATTTTTTGTTGTTGCTATTATGAGTAAAGGGTTTAAGTCTTTTCATGTGTTTCTGGCTGCTCGCTTATTTTGCATATTAATACCATCCCTTTGAAATCTATCCACTCTGCCCTAGGGATGTGAAATTTGTCACCTCCTTGCAACACTATGTTCCATGGACCACTTTCATTACATTTAACTTTATTTTCCCTGGCAACATCTATTACCATAAACCCTTACTGTGAACCAGAATTTCTCTGGGATATATGTACCCAGGAGGACATAGATGCATTTAATTTCACTCAGGGCTGATAGATTGCTTTTGGAAATGTCAATAATCATTTACCTTTCCATCAACAGGGCGTAGAGTTTTTACTTCTTAAATTTACTCATTTTACTGATATGGCAATGAGGCCTAGATAGGGGGTGAGGGCTTGTCATAAAGTTCACCAGTAAGAACCAGGATTTGAACCCCAGTCTTTTAAGTACATATTAATCAGAGAAGTTAGAAATGTTACTCCAGGGGAGGGAAATAAAGTTTCCCTTTCAATGGTGAGAAGTGCTTGCTGATGCAGAGTCCTGGGCTCTGAGATTTGTGGAAGGTTCTAGGGAGGCTGTCTTGCACTGGCCCTCAAATTGTTCACATACCACAGATATTTGAGGGAAAGAGTTGGGGGGGTGATGAGGAGAGAGGAGAGGGGAAGACACAGTGGTATTGTAACCACTAAAATCCTATCCTTTTACCCAGCGTGGTGCAGTGGTTAGCTGCACAGGGTTTGCAGCCCAACAAATGTGGATTTATTCCAGCTCTGCCCTTTACTGTGGAACACAGAACACATCCTGTAAACTCCCTGCATTGTGTCATCATCATCTATAAGACGGCAATCATGACATCAACTTTGTGTGGTTACTCTGAGATTTAAAGAGAGGGTATCTGTAAAATGCCTGGAAGGTAATAGATAGTCAGTAATACTATGAACACAATTCAACCTCCTTGATGTGGTCTACAAGCCCCACATGCTCTGGTCCCTCATATCTCTCCCACCCTGTCTCCTCTCCTCTCCCTGCTGTTGATTACACACTGTTGCAAACACCACTCTTTCTCTGCCTTTTCCAACATGCCAAGACTGTTCCCAGCTCAGAGCCTTTGCCTGTGCTATTCCCTCTGCATGGTGAATGGTGGTGGTGGTTTAGTCGCCAAGTCGTGTCCTACTGTTGCGACCCCGTGGACTGTAGCCCGCCAGCCTCCTCTGTCCATAAGATTTTCCAGGCAAGAAAACTGGAGTGGGTTGCCATTTCCTTCTCCAGGGGATCTTACTAACCTAGGGATCGAACTTGGGTCTCCAGGGAAGGCGCATGCACGGAGAATGGTCCTCACAAACTTTTAGCTTCATGGCTCCTTCTTATCCCTAGATTCTTACCTCCAAGGATGCTTCCTCCTATCTCCTTCTCCAAGTTTTCTCCCCGCTTGAGGACCCAAGCTTCTCCCTGCCATGTCACCATGTCTTATCTCTTTCAAAACATTTATCATTATCTGGTGTTTTCTGAAATTGTTTTATTGTCACTCTTTGATGAGGACGGGGGCTGCATGAGGGCGGAAACCTCCTCTGTGTTGCTCATGCTGTAGCTGCAGTTGTGTTGAACACATAGCTCATGCTCAATAAAATCTCCTGAAGGAGAGAATGATGATGGTGATGATGGAGGGGATGAGGGCTTATTAATCTCCTCCTTCCCAGGCTTCACAAATTTTATTCTTTTCTGACCTACCTCAGTTTCAGAGCCTCTCTCTGTGTCTTGCAGGAATCTTAAGGATAACAGGCAGTGCAGGTCAAAAAACACACAACCCAAGGGGTAACATTTCAGAAGGAGGCAACTCAGCCTTTAGGAGATGATGATATGAAGCAGTTGGGTTCTCTTGGTCTGAGACTTGAGATTCTGGAGAGAGTTTACAGAATGCTATCCAGATATTGTTGCTGTTCAGTCACTAAGTTGTCTGACTCTTTGCAACCCCATGAACTACAGCACAGTCTTCCCTGTCCTTTACTATCTCCCTGAGTTTGATCAGACTCATGTCTATCGAGTCGATGGTGCCATCTGACCATCTCATCCCCTTATTACTGCTTGTTCTTGTTATCATGTACATCTCTCTTCACATTGTCCAGGATCTTTTACAATGCCTTTTTATCAGATTTGCAGAGAGCTTTGTACACATGTTTCATCGCCTATTATTAACCTGGCAGGAGTTTCCAGTGTCAAAAATTGGAATGCTTGCATTTTATGGGACTGGAGTACTTTTCTTTCTCAGATGTCTGACTTCATCTTTTCAGTTAGTTGTGTAAATATAAAAGAACAAAATGTCAAGGACAATGCGAGCTTTTTGAAGGTAGGAACTACATCTGAATCATCTTTTTATTTTCAATATAATACCTGGTGTGTAGTAGTTAGTAAAAGTTTCTTGAATGCAATAAATGGAATGAACATAAGTTAATAAATAATTGAGACCTTTCTGGTATAGACACACATTATGAATGGAGGGAGTGATCATCAGAAGCCAGATCCCCTGCCTGCAAGATTTAGCTTTACCCTCTGTTCCTGGGCTGTGTCCTGTGAGCCCTTCTTCTTTGTACCCACATTCTTCCTCCCCATGCTGACCAATCCAGGAACAGGAAGAAGGGCTCAATCCTGCCAATGGCAAATTTGCAGGTCTCTTTCTCCCTGACACTAACAACCCAAGCCCAGGTCTCAGGGAGAAAATGTTCTTTTGTTAACTGGCTGTTGATCAACTTGTATATCACTGTGTTGCAATATAATTTTCAGAATCTCAAAGACTCTTCTAAAATAATAAAAAAAAACCTCAAAAACCTGTTATGTAAGTAACACATGTCTCTTATAGAATAGTTAATAAATATAAAGGGAAAAAACCCAGAAATCACCCATAAGCCTACCAACCAGAACTAATTACTGCTATTTATCAAGGATTTAAAAATATTTATAGATAAATGAATAAATCAGTAAATAAATAAATACCTATAAATACACCTGTAAATTTTACATGTGTGTGTGTGTGTGTGTGTGTGTGTGTATGGAGAAGGAAATGGCAACCCACTCCAGTATTTCTGCATGGGAAATTCCATTGACAGAGGAACCTACAGGCTATAATCTGTAGGGTCACAAAAGAGTCAGACATGACTTAGTGATTCAGTTCAGTTCAGTTCAGTTGCTTAGCCGTGTCCAACTCTTTGTGACCCCATGGACTGCAGCATGCCAGGCCTCTCTGTCCATCACCAATTCCCGGAGTTTACCCAAACTCATGTCCATTGAGTCGGTGATGCCATCCAACCATCTCATCCTCTGTCATCCCCTTCTCCTCCCGCCTTCAATCTTTCCCAGCATCAGGGTCTTTTCAAATGAGTCAGTTCTTCACATCAGGTGGCCAAATTATTGGAGTTTCAGCTTCAACATCAGTCTTTCCAATGAACACTCAGGACTGATCTCCCTTAGGATTAAACAACAACAAATATACGTGTGTGTGTGTGTGTGTGTATGTGTATTGTTGTTCAGTTCACACTCTGTCTCCAAATAATATAACATTCTGAGGTCCTGGGGTTTTGACATTTTTCATAATTTTGGGGAGAGGACACAATTCAACCCATACCAGTTCCCAATCACCACCATCAGGACAGTTGTCCATACATATCTTACTGGAAGTTTTGCTATTGTAGCCTGCTGTGCCCAAAAAAAAAAAAAAAAATATATATATATGACATCCATTAAGGACTTGAAAATTAGATAATGTATGTGAAAGTCACTTACAGTGGAATTTCTAGATCGAAGATGTCCTTTGAATAAAGATGAGCCTGATGAGAAGAATTTAGTCAATGAGAGATCAGGTGAAGATGAACAGTTCATGGGCAGATGAACAGCTAGTTTCATAGCAGGAAAAGCTTGGGAGGTTTGGGATTTGGTATTCAAAAATGGAAAGAAGACTGAGGCATAGCAGGTAACAGGAGGATCCTGGGAGAAAGTTGGAGATGTAGACAAAAGCCAGATTGTGAGGAACATTGTAAACATGGAGGGCAAGCCTATTAGATGTCCTCCTCATCCTCCTGGGCACACAGACTACAATTTCCAGCCTTCCTTGAAGTTAGGTGTGGTCATGCGACTTGAGTTCTAGGCAATGGCACCTCCATTAGCCCCATACTTTATGCTCTTTCTTCAATATGATAACATTAGAAGCCACATTTTAAGATGGTGGAACCATAAGATGGAAAGAGCCTGAATCCTGAATCATTATTTAGAGGCCAGGTACCCTTCATTCAGGAGCACCCATTTGGACTTTATCCATGTCAGCTTTGGCCGCCATAACAGAACAGCACAGACTGGGTGGCTTTAACAACAGACATTTATTTCTCACAGTTCTGTAGGCTAGAAAGTCCAGGAAAAGGTATCTCTCTTGCAGATGGCTGCCTTCTTGCTGTACGCTCTTATCGCTCACACACACACACACACACACACACACACACAGAGACAGACAGACAGAGAGACAGAGAGGGACAGAGGGAGAGAGAGATGGCTGTAGTTTCTTCCTCTTCTTAAGAGGACAGTAATTCCATCCTGGGGGCTCTACCATCATGATCTCATCTATAGCTAATTACCTCCCAAAGGCCCCAAATACCATGACATTGATGATTAGGGTTTCAACATATGAATTTGGGTGGGCCAGGGCTGGAGGTGGGGTGGACACAAACATTCAGTCCACAGCACAGATACAAGAATTAAACTTCTATTGGGTTTGGCCACTGAGATTTGGGTCTGTGCTTGATACAGCTGCTAGTACTGCCTTAACATCTGGATAAGGATGTATCCATGATTTTTTTTTTTTTTTAAGTGCATGGGAGACCATTAGAAGATTTTCAGTGGTAGCATAAGAGCAGCCAACTTAAGGTGTGACTGATTTAATATTTTGGATGTAGTTCGTTTGCTGACCGAGTGAGGAGCTACTGTTAATGAAGTGAGTGAGCATTTCATTTATCACTGAATCTATGGGTTTCATTCTGTTTTTGCACCCAGAATGCTATCTGGCCACTTCTAGAGGGACACTGAGGTAGACATTGAGAAACTCTGCTCAAATCATCTTTCTTACTGGGCAGACGATCCCAAGCGTCCAGTCTCCTCATGGCTAGTCCCTGCTGTCTCCAGGCTCAGCACTGTAGCCTTTATGAAACAGAGATCAAGTCAGGCTATGACCTGTCCCAGCCTATAGTGCAGTCAGAGGAGAGAGAGGACGTGATGGCCCAGACATCAAGGGCCAGGACATGTCATTGTGGGAGCAGGACGGAAGACTGGCCACTGTTTTCTGGGAGGGAACATTGGTGAGCACACTTGAGCCCCACCTGGGGCCCCCACAGCTCACTGTGGGGAATCTGATGGTGGTTGGATCTCCCCTGAGAGATGTGTGGGGTTGGAGCCAGAGAAATGCTGTTTGTTACTGGTACTGGGTAGAGGGGAAAACTGTGGCTAAATGACAAATCCTCTTCTTGAAGGGAGGTGGGGTATGGTGAATGGGACTTAGGCCGAGAGCGGGGTAAGGAATGCTGATTTCACTTGGTCCTCGGCAGTGGGGAAAAGTCAACCCCACAGGACATTTTTGTGGGCCAGTTTTATCTAGTGATCTTGGTTGTGAGGGACTTTGGGGTTTATTGGTCTTCCAGCTGCATCAGTCCATGGAGCGTTTGAGGTGGGGAGGTTTTGGGTATGTGTTGCGATGTGGGGAGGCTTCTTTACTCTGGCCAAGTAGTAGCTGGATGCTTTGAACCAAGAAGCCCTTTAGGAGAAATTTCCCCTCTTTCCTTATGTTTCCAGGAGGTGAAAGTATTTGGAAATAATGCATTTTCTACCTTTGTTCACTGAATCTTCCCCCAAGGGATGAAGAGGATCTAATCTGATTGGCCAAACCCGGAGAAAGAATGAACATATATGCCCACCTCTTTTTCTCTTTCTTCCTTCATTATGATCTGTCTATAGGCTGAAGTCTTTCTCCCAGGGCTCCCACATACAGCTGCTAATGTTGTGCACTGCAAAACTCCTTGCAGTCCTTTGCATAAAGGGGCAATGGCACTCCTTAGAGTTGAGCAGGGTGCTGGCCCTTCATTCTTCTCCATCTCCAGCCTCCAGTGGAAAACACCTCTGGATCAGGGCTCAAAGACAGTTTTTAGAGGCAGGTCTGCAAGTGCATCTCTTGCTCTCCCCATTTAGGCTGTTGTGGTCAAAATAGTGCCATCTCACTAATGTGCCATCCACATCCTAAACCCCCAAACCTCCAAATATGTTACCTTACATGGCAAAAGGAACTTTGCAGATGTGATTAGGTTAAGGATGTCCAACTCTTTGTGATCCCATGGACTGCAGCACATCAGGCTTCCCTGTCCTTCACCATCTCCTGGAACTTGCTCAAACTCATGCCCATTGAGTTGGTGATGCCATCCAACCAGCTCATCCTCTGTCATCCCCTTCTACTCCTGCCTTAAATCTTTCCCAGCATCAGGGTCTTTTCCAATGAGTCAGCTCTTCACATCACAGGGCCAAAGTATTGGACCTTCAGCTTCAGCATCTGTTCTTCCAATGAATATTCAGGATTGATATCATTTAGGATTTTACTGGTCTGTTCTCCTTGCCGTCCAATGTACTCTTAAGAGTCTTCTTGAGAGGTTTATTCTGGTTTATCTGGGTGAGTCCAGTTAAATCACAGAGTCATTATAGACAGAAGGTGATGTGATGAAGAAAGAGTCTTGAAGATGCTGTGCTGGTATCTCTGAAGATTGAGGATGGGGCTGTGAGCCAAGGAATGCAGGAAAGATTCTCCCCTAGAGCCACCAGAAAGGAACACGGCCCATTGACAACAGGGTTTTAGCCCAGTGAAATTAATACATGTGTTTGTGATATTTAGGACTATAAGATAATAAGTTTGTGTTGCTTTTAGCCATGAAGTTTGGGTAATTTGTTACAGCAGCAGTAAGATACTAATACAGACTCAGTTGCTATTAGGCAGCAATTCCCCTTCTTGCTGTGTGGTGTCTGGCTCATCTTCATGGGTTGTGCTTCAAGGTCTAGAGCTGTGTTGTTCACACAGTAGCCACTAGCCATTGGTGGTGATTTAGTCACTAAGTTGTGTTCGACTCCTAAGACCACATGGACTGTAACCCACCAAGCTTCTCCTGCCATGGGGTTTCCCAGGCAGGATTACTGGAGTAGGTTGCTGTTTCCTTTTCCAGGGTATCTTCCTGACCCACAGATTGAACTTGGGTCTTCTGCATTGCAGGCAGATTTTCTAGGGACTGAGCCACCAAGGAAGCCCAGTAACTAGCCGTATGTAGGTATTAAAATTAAATACACATTTAAAATTCACTTCCTCCATTGTACTAGTCACATTTCAACTGCTCAAGAGCCTTACATGGCTTATGACTACCTATTGGACGGTGCAGGTACAGGACATATTCATCATCGTAGAAAGTTCAATTGGATGGCACTGGGCTGGACGTTTGGGGAAAGTCATAGGAACCCCATTAGCCAGGAGCTATTAGCTGTGTTCTCCAGCCAGACAATACAAAACTGGCACTTTACCCTCCACCTGACTTCTGTGTTTATAGTGCTAGAGGTATTTTGCCCTGGGGGCAGTGGAGCAGAGGCAAATCGGTTGTCACTCAGTCGTGTCCGACTCTCTGCGACCCCATGGACTGCAGCACGCCAGGCTTCCCTGTCCATCACCAACTCCTGGAGCTTACTCAAACTCATGTTCATAAAGTTGGTGATGCCATCCAACCACCTCATCCTCTGTTGCCCCCTTCTCCTCCTGCCCTCAATCTTTCCCAGAATCAGGGTCTTTTCAAATGAGTCAATTCTTCGCATCAGGCGGCCAAAGTATTGGAGTTTTAGCTTCAGCATCAGTTCTTCCAATGAATATTCAGGACTGATTTCCTTTAGGATGGACTAAGTGGATCTCCTTGCAGTCCAAGGGACTCTCAAGAGTCTTCTCCAACCACAGTTCAAAAACATCAATTCTTTGGTGCTCAGCTTTCTTTACAGTCCAACTCTCACATCCATACATGACTACTGGAAAAACCATAGCTTTGACTAGATGGACAGTTGTTGGCAAAGTAATGTCTCTGCTTTTTAACATACTGTCTAGATTGGTCATAACGTTTCTTTCAAGGAGTGAACATCTTTTAACTTCATGGCTGCAGTCACCATCTGCAGTGATTTTGAAGCCCCCACAAATAAAGTCTCTCACTGCTTCCATTGTTTCCTTATGCTATGAAGTCATAGGAACAGATGCCATGATCTTAGTTTTCTGAATGTTGAGTTTTAAGCCAATTTTTTCACTCTCCTCTTTCACTTTCATCAAGAGGCTTTTAGTTCTTCACTTTCTGCCATAAGGGTGGTGTCATCTGCATATCTGAGGTTATTGATATTTCTCCTGGCAATCTTGATTCCAGCTTGTGCTTCATCCAGTCCAACATTTCTCATGATGTACTCTGCATAGAAGTTAAATAAGCAGGGTGACAATATACAGCCTTGACGTACTCCTTTTCCTATTTGGAACCAGTCTGTTGTTCCATGTGCAGTTCTGACTCTTGCTTCTTAACCTGCATACAGGTTTCTCAGGAGGCAGGTCAGGTGGGCTGGTATTCAAATCTCTTTCAGAATTTTCCATAGTTTGTTGTGATCCACACAGTCAAAGGCTTTGGTGTAGTCAATAAAGCAGAAATAGATGTTTTTCTGGAACTCTCTTGCTTTTTCAATGATCCAGTGGATGTAGGCAATTTGATCTCTGGTTCCTCTGCCTTTTCTAAATCCAGCTTGAACATCTGGAATTTCACAGTTCACATACTGTTGAAGCCTGGCTTCATGGCAGAGGAGAATGGATCCCTTCAAATCCCAAACAGTCAAGCAAGGACAAGGGTGAAACAGTCCAGAAACTGGACTGGGGAATGAGAGGGGGACTACAAGGGAGAGACCCAGCTGCCAAGGACCAGCACATTAGGAATTCTTGACCTCCCAAGAGATCTGGGGGAGAAAAAGTGGTCAAGTCTTTCAGAAACATAATTCAGACAACAGCTGGGTTTCTGGAACCCTTGAGATCCAGATAAGATTGGCTTGAAAAATCCCATTCTCCAGGCAGTCCAACTCTCTTCTCCAGACTTCTGAATATTCCTGACTTCCTCTAGGCCATTTTTGGCCTTGAGATGAACCTCTCTGAGCTACATCAACCCAAACCTAACTTTCAGCTCCTACTTTGATTTCAATGCAAAGCACCCCCTCTCCCTCAAAGGTTTGAGAGGCAGTGTGGCGTGGCAGTGAAGGGCAGGGATCCTGAAGTCAGACTTCCTGGGCCTGTCACAAGCTTTGGGACCTTGGACAATTTACCTAATTTCTCTATGCCTCTGTTTCCTCGTCTGGAAATTTAAGATAATAATTAAATTGTTGTGGAGATTAAGTGGGTCAATTTGTGAAAATTCCTAGGACACTTCCTGGCACATAATAAGTTTTAAAAGGGGTTGGCTAATATTTGTAGGTACATTGAACATTTCAGATTCACCAAGGGAAATCTGTACCCTGCCATAAAAAATTCAATAGCCGATTAGCCATTCTTGGCTAATTACCTCTGTTCAGTTTCTGCCTCTAAAGGTTCTAATTAGCCTGCTACTGTTTATGGTATCGGTCCCCTGGTCTTTCTCTCCTTTCTTTGGCAGGAGGTCCCCAGAGTGGGAGTTCCAACAGGCTGTAGCAGGGTAAGGGGGTTTAAAATGCAAGTCCCTGACTGCCACTTTGTTATTGATATTGTGCAGTGGCTAAGTCATGTCTGACTCTGCAAACCTGTGGACTGCAGCACACCGGGCTTCCCTATCCTTAACTATCTTACAAAGAGTGTTTTTTCAGACCGAGATTTATCACTCTTTGTGTGTCTACACCAAGGGCATTTCAGGCTAAAATAGCCATTGTTATCTCTTTCAGAGGAAGTGGGAGATAGGCGCCTCCAGACACTGTCTGTGAGCAATCGGCTGCGGCTCTGAGTCAGGAATTCCTGATCCCCTTTCTGCAGGGTCTAGGCTGAGGGCTGTCCTGGAGCTGGTAGAAGATTTATTCTGGACTGTTGCTTCAGCCCAGGGCAAGCATCACCCCTCTGAGAGAAGATGAAAGGACCCTGAGTGGTGCACATGGGAGGAATTAGCATTGATCTTGGAGTCGAAAAGATCCAGGTTTTTCCCCAGCTCTGCTCCTTACCAGCTCTGTGATCCTGGGCAAATCACTTCACCCCTCTGGGTTTCAGTTTCTTACAAGCAAAACACAATAGCTAAAAGGCTGCTAGTACGGTTCAGCATGATAATAGATTTAAAAGGTAATGTGGTGCTGCTAGTGGTAAAGAACCTGCCTGCCAATGCAGGATATGTAGGAGACACGGTTTTAATCCCTGGATTGGGAAGATCCCCTGGAGGAGGGCATGGCAACCCACTCCAGTATTCTTGCCTGGAGAATCCCACGGACAGAGGAACCTGGTGGACTACAGCCCATAGAGATGCAGAGAGTTGGACATGACAGAAGTGATTTAGCATGTAGTGCATGTCAGGTATGAGGTAGGTACTCAATAAACAGTAGTTACTTTGGCCACCTCACGCGAAGAGTTGACTCATTGGAAAAGACTGATGCTGGGAGGGATTGGGGGCAGGAGGAGAAGGGGACGACAGAGGACGAGATGGCTGGATGGCATCACTGACTCGATGGACGTGAGTCTGAGTGAACTCCGGGAGTTGGTGATGGACAGGGAGGCCTGGCGTGCTGTGATTCATGGGGTCGCAAAGAGTCAGACACGACTGAGTGACTGAACTGAACTGATAATATATCCAGTGCTCAGGACATTTTTATGAGGAGGGTGTTATTGCCCCATTTTGACAGAGTCAACTGCTAGAACTCAGAAAGATGATCCAAGTTGGAGCTAGGATGACAGCCTGACTGATTTCACATGTTATTTTCTTTGTCTCTTACATGGAATGTACAACTGCACTCTTTTTGTAAAAATTCAAAAATTCAGAAGCATATAGAGTGAAAAGTGAAATTTCCCCTTACCTATTGGCCTACTTTCAGAGATAACTATTATTAACGCTTCATTATGGATGAGTGTTGCTCATTTTCTATGGAGTTCACTGATAATTTTCACACTGCTTCTTGAATGTGAGTGAGATCTATCATCTCACATCTATCCCATTAGTTCTGTGACTCATTTTTGACACAGCTCTATGTCTTAGAAAATTTTCTCCACCTGTATACATATAACTTTGCATTACTTTTGGTAACCAGTACTAAGATTCCATATAAAATTCCATACATAAGGCTTTGGTCCATGGGGTCGCAAAGAGTCAGACGCAACTGAGTGACTGAACTGATCTGAACTGAACTAAGATTGCATCAAAAGACTGGATGGTAAATTATGTTATTAAATTTATGAGTGATTACACTTTTGAGAACATTTATATTGTTTTTAGTGCTTCACCTTGGAACTTCATTTGCTCTTAATGTAACAGAGCCTTCTCGTTAAAAAAAACTTTTTTTTCAGTTTTTCATTTATCTTTAAAAAATGATTTATTTATTTTCGGCTGTGTTGGGTCTTTGTTGCTACGAGGGTTTTCTCTACTTGCTGAGAGGGGGCCGCTCTTTAGTTGTGGGGTACGGGCTTCTCATTGCAGTGGCTTCTCTTGTTGCGGAACACAGGTTCTAGACATGCAGGCTTCAGTGGTCGTGGCCCATGGGTTCTAGAGCACAGGCCAAACAGTCATGGCACAAGGCTTAGCTGCTCTGCTGCACGTAGGATCTTCCCTGCTCAAGGATGGAACTTGTGTCCCCTGCGTTGACGGGCAGATTCTTTACCACTGAGCCACCAGGGAAGCCCTGTAGGACTTCCGATTTTAGTGTAGTTCTGTCTGTCAATCTTTTCTTTACAGCATCTGAATTTGTGTCTTATTTACAATGGACTTCTCCCCAGATCAAGGTTGTGAAAATATTCTCCTATGTTCTCTTTAGGTATACTAAAACCTCATGATATTCCTAGAAGCGGGGCCCAAAACATTGTCACTTAAGAGGTGGGGCTGGTGTTCAGGCCCTGAAGATGAGAATTAATTGCCAATCACTGGTGCTTTATCTGAATTCATTTGTTATGGGACATACTCTGTAGTTTGGGTTTTTATATTGAAATCTAAAGCATCTGGGATATATTAGTTTGAATAGCATTGAGTAGGATCTAATTTTATTTTTTCCCTTTGTAATTGAGCTATTGTGTCAATATCATGTATTGAGTAGCCTTTTTTCTTTCTGAGTTAAATTGTCACCCTTATCGAAGAAGTATGGTATGTCTCTAGATATCAGTCTGTCTCTGGGATCTCCTGTTCCAGTTATGTATTTGTAGCCTTAATCATGGTCATCCATCTATTTTGTTCCATTGCTCTGTCCTTGAGCCAGTACTACATTGGCAAAGAGTAAGTGTTCAAACAACACAATAAGTATTTTTGAATGAGTTAATGTAATAAGTTACAATCACAGATGTCTTACTTCATGACTCTTTCCATGACTGTATTTCTTTTATTACAGTGCTAAATCTGATGTTAATATTTATTTGGAATTTGGCATCTATCTTAGTGAATATGGACTATGATTTTTATTTGCATTTTCTCCATGTTTAGTTTTGGCACAAGTGAACCGTTGCTGGTTTTTCCACTGGATCACACCTCCTCTTCATCGCATTTCCACATATGTTAGTGACACATTTTGTTCCGGCTATTGTGACAGACCTATAGTCCTGGAGCATCAGTAAGAAGTTTTGAATAAAGAAAAACTCAGATCTTGGTTCTGGATGAAATCACTAGGCTCTGGGGGTGTAGGGGAGGGGTCACAGGCTGGAAGACTCAGTTCAACAGAGGAAAGCAGGCATCAGTTCTAAGGGTCTGTGTTGTGAAGCTGCCTGAAGCGATAGTGGTTTAGTCACTAAGTTAAGTCCGACTCTTACAACCCCATGGGCTGTAGCCTGCCAGGCTCCTCTGTCCATGGAATTCTCCAGGCAAGAATGCTGGAGTGGGTTGCTATTTCCTTCTCCAAGGGATCTTCCTGACTCAGGGATCGAACCAGGGTTTCCTGCATTGCAGGTGGATTCTTTACTGACAGAACCACCAGGGAAACCTCTGCCTAAAGGGGTGCCAGGTACTAAACTCTACCAGAGGTGAATGTGTCTTTTTGTTGTGTATCCTGCACAGGTATTTGTGTATGTGTTTGTGATAAGCCTGGGGGCATGACATGCCTGTGCACATATGAGTGAGTGTAAGTCCGTGTGTGTGTGTACCTGTGTAAGAAGGTGTGCTTGTGTGGGACTGTTTGTCTGTGTATTGAAGAAATTTCTGCCTCATTCCAAGATGCTCAGGCAGGACACTGCAGGGATCACTTAAGGCCTTCCGGGTTTCGGGGGCAGATGGGTCAGGGGGCCAAGATAAGGCACACTTGGAAAGGGCTGAGGCAGGGCAATTGAGGCACAGGAATGGCCGTGTGGCTTTGAAAAACGAATTTAGTCTCTTAACCTCAGTGTCCCTAGATAGCACATGGAAGAGACTCCCTTCTGCCCGGTCCCCTCCTCCCGTCCTTGGATTGGGGGGAGACTCAAATGGAGTTGCCGTCTGTGAAAGCCTCTCACAGGTTAAAGGGGAAGAAATGCTATGAAGCTCTGATTTCTTGTTTCCCAGATGAGTTGTCACCAGCGAGTCTGGGGCGGTGACGTGGTGGCCCAGCAATGGCTCTGTTTCGCTTGCACTGGGCTGTCAACCAAATACCCGGGAATGTGCTTTTCCCAGGAGCCAGTGCCCTCCAGCCCCACGTCAGATGGTTTGGCCACTCTTCAGATCAAGCTGGCTTCACTTCTCTGTGTCCTGTGGATAGAAGTGCTGGCTCCTCGGCACAGAGGACCCGAGACAGACAAACTGCATCTCTCTCCGGAGCAGACGTTGGACCCGCAGTCCCAGCTTTGGAAGCCAGCGGTGGGAGCGATAGAAAAACTTTGACCCCTCCCTCAGGCTGAACCTGTTGGGCTGGCAGACTCCACCAACTTTCCCTCAGGTAAGTGCGTTTGCAAGTTTAAAGGTACCTGGCATAGACTTTAGCAGAGCAGCCCTGACTTGGATTTTCCTGCTTTAAATGCTGTTGTGTGGGCCATGTGCTTTGCAGAGGCCTGTAGGCATGATACCACCGAGGCCACTTGGTGGCTAAGGACTGGACAACAAGAAAGAATGGCCACTTTTGAGTATGGAGTAATGTGGGAGAATGCTGCCCATCTGACCAAATGATGCCAAAAATATTTGGTCAGGTTGTGTATCTTGGGAAGTGTATTAGGACTCTCTTTGACAAAAGTTACAAAAACAACAACAAAAATCCACAACCATCCAAGTCAAATTAGCTTAAGGAAAATGTAAAATGTAACTGGCAAGTCCAAGGTAGGTTTCAGGCATAGTTGGATCAAAGCCTCACTCAGCTTCAGAGTGCCCTATTTTTCTTCATCTCTTTGCTCTTTTTCCTTCTCTGCATTGGCCTTATTTTCTCCTCCTGTAGACAGGTTAACTCCCTGTTATAGAGGAAGATTACCTGGAAGCTGTAACTACACATGCTCCCAAGAACCCCCATAACAGGAAGTTGTCCTCCCAGATAGCTTTAACAGAAAAATCTCAGTGAAGACTGATTAACTTGGCTCAGGTCATGTGTCCACTTCTTGTCCAATTCCTGTAGCTGGAGAGATAAAGTGTTCTGGTTGGCTATCTTGGATTGCTGGCCCACCCCTGTGGCTGGAAATGGGGTTGGGAAGACTGGCAGTCCGCAGATAGTGCTTGGAGTGGCTTAAACAAAAGACATTTAAAAGGGCCCTTTCCCTGTGTCCTCACCTGGAGAACTGTCTGGTAGCTATCTTTTCTTATAAGGACACTAACCCCACTGGATCAGGGACCCACCTTATAACCTCATTTACCTTAATTACCTCCACAAAAGCCCTATCTCCACCACGGGCTGGGGCATCAACATATGAATTTTGGGGAGGTAACAAACTTTCAGGGATAGTAGATTTATTCTTAATCTCAGTGAATCTGTCTCCCATGATTATATGTCAGAAACTGGACTAAGTGCTTTATGTGAATTATCTTAATTAACCCTTCAATCTCTATGAAATAGATATTATCTTTACCTCAATTTTACATAAGAGGCAACTGATGTTGAAGGCAGTTAAGTAAGTTATCTCAGGTCGCAGAACTAGTAACAGCATAGTAGGAACTTGAGCCCAAATCTGCCTAATTTAAAAACCTACACTATCATGTGTAAAATAGATAGCTGGTGAGAAGTTGCTGTATAACACAGGGAGCCCAGCCTGGTGCTCTGTGATGACCAAGACGGGCAGCATGGATGAAGGGGAGGGAAACTCAAGAGGGAGGGGATATATGGCTGACTCATGTTGTTATACAGCAGAAACTAACATAACATTGTAAAGCAATTTTCCTCCAGTTAAAAAATAAGAAAGCCCCTAAACCTATACTTTTAGCCATGATGGTCTCAGCCACTGACAGTCTGCCCAGTGAGGGTCTAAACTGTAATTCTCTTTGAATGTCCAGGTTCCTTTGAAGAATTTGGGCTTCAGTATCCACCTATTTCTTGAAGTATCTAGCTTTAAAGTAGTTTCTTATGGATAGAAGAGAGAACAACTTGGGGAATCAAAATCCCTTGGTGATTTGGTTTTGGAAACAATCTATGTGCTGTCATTCACATTCAGGTATCCTCTGCCTTGCCAGCATGACTAGTTAAGCCATGCTCTTATTGACAGTCCAGCTCTGAAGTTAGGCAGCATCATGTTCTTGGTTTGATGGAATGACATCAGGAAACAAAATCTGGAAAACTCAGGAGTGCATGGTCTTATGTCCCCATCAGAGATGAGTTTACCATGAAGCTAATGAAGCTTTGAGGGCCCCCCACTTGCTTAGGTGTGTCTCTGGCTTCGTGTTCACCTGGCTGTGGGCTTTCTAAAGTCATTTTAGCTGCAGTGGGCTCCGCCTGCTGTTCTCTTTCCACCCCACTTCATTTCCTTCACACTTCTTGGGTTGAGTGGAGTTGGGATGACCAAGGTGGTACTGAATGGTGTTCCTCCCAGGTGGTATTGCATATTCTGTATGGATAGTTTTGTCTGGTTTTTCTCAAAGAGGAACCCCCCCACCCCCACCCCAGTTGTATAAGCTTTGTGTGTGTGCGTGCTCAGTTGCTCAGCTGAATCCAACTCTGCAACCCCATGGACTGTAGCCCGCCAGGCTCCTCTGTCCATGGGATTCTTCAGGCAAGAATACTGGTGTGGGTTGCCATGCCCTCCTCCAGGGGATCTTCCCGACCCAGGGATCGAACCCTGCATTTCCTGCATTGGCAAGTGGATTCTTTATCACTAAGCCACTAGGGAACAAGCTTTAGGCTCCTCAAGCTAATCTGCCTCTTCTTTCCTCTCCTGACTGGTTCTAGGACTCAGGATTCTCTTTCTCATGAGCAGTTGGTATGAAGAGATCACAGTGCCTCTGCCTTCATGTCACCTTTGGGGTTCCTTTCAGCTCTAAGAGCAGAGTTGACAGCCAGCCGGGCCTGAGTGACTGCCTGACCCAGGGGCTGCTCAGGAATGAGCCTATCGTTCATTAACAAGCCTGGTTGTTTTATGGGCCAATTAACTCCGGAGGACGTGGAAGGGAAATTCCAACATTGTGCAAGGTTGCCTCTCCACTCCTCATCTCTCTTTTCTCCTCACTGCCATTTGAGTCACTGCCACTGTTTAAATCCAAGCTGACTTGCTCTCCTAGCATCTGCAGTTTGATTATTTGACTATGGCCTGGCTCTTAATCAAACCACTGGGGAGCCCACTAGCCAGTGATTAAAACTGGGCCATGATTATAATGGTTGTATTTTAGTTGGGCCTCTTTTTATGGACCCCCTGGTATTAGAGGGCAGTGATATTGTATGAGGTATTAACCTCGTAGAAATAATCATGTGAAGCAAGTGGGATGAGAAATGCCAGGCAGTGCAGCTGATTATTTGGCCAATATTATCTTTCCGTGACCTTTCCTTCTGTAGTGAAAGAGAATGTATGGAAAGAGAGGAGATTGGCCATTACTGGAGCATTTAATGGGTGTTAGGCACAACTTCAGCATTTTTCCATGTTTTATTTCAAAATGACCCAGCAAGATAGCATTGTGAGCTTATGTCTATTTACACAAAAGGCACAGAAAAATTAATAAAATTTCCCTTAGTCACACAGCAAGCAGATAGAGGAGGCATACGTGCAGCAGAGTCTGTGACTTCAAGGGCTATGTTTTTCCCACTTCAAGCTGACTGATGTGGACATACTAGTAGGGACACTCCCAGCCCCTCTGAGCCTTTTCTTTTTCTTTGTTTTTGGTCTAAAAGTTTAAGCATTAGAAACGCTCTGAGGTAGGTTCTACCTGGCTGGAGGAAACCATGAGGAGTAAGAATTTGGGTGGAATCCTTTGGAGGAAGAATCACGAGGATGGTTTTGGAGGCAACTCGAGGTTGACCATTCTGCTCCGGACTTCTTAGTGAGCACAATGCAGCCTCATGAAATGGACAGACTTACCACGTGGGAGCATCTAATTTTAGCTGAGTGATGATTTCTGGGTGTCTTCAGGCAAGTCTACTCCCTTCTGTCTCTCTGGTCTCTACTTTCCAGCATTACCACCGACCATTCTCTATCTTACTCAGGCTGCTTTGGCTCCGCAGAATGCAAGTAGTTTATTTAGTAAGTGATCCCTGGAAATGTGGATGAGGGACATGGAGCAGAAGACAAGGGGGAGAAGAAAGGCGATAAACGTGAGTTATTCAGTATGACCCCTCTGGGCACCTGGGGCTGAATCCTGCTCAGGCACCTGGGATCCCATACAGAACACACACTCCTCATCCTCCCCAAGGGCAGAGTGACCTTCTGGAACTTTGGAGAAAGCCCTCAAAGAGTTGTACGTTCTGGCCTCTGGAAGACTGGCTGGTATGCACAAGAAGTGTCCACTCCCAAGAGGATATGGGGGTGTCACAACAAGATTCTGATGCAACAAGAAAAATAAACCACAATTTGTTTAAGCCCCTGGAGAAGGGCTTCCTGTGACCTGCAGCTAAAGGGATTCTCAAGGTGAGCATTTGTCTAAAGACACCTCACTTTCTTTTAGTCCCCTGAACATGTCACTCTTTCTTGTGTTAGATTGGGACTTGCCTTATACACTCACCTCTGCTCGGTCCTCTTTCTCCTCACGCTCCTCACCCGAGGCCTTTCTCCATCATTTCAATGCTCTGTTGTTTCCCAAAGGGGCTGTGTCTGACCAACCAATCGAAAATGCTTTCCTTTCTGCTCTTTGAGCCCAGGTCTGCCCACATCCAGATAGAACAAAAGTCCAACTTTTTAAAATTATTAGATTCAATAAAACCACCCCAAGAAAGCTTCTTAATACTTACTCTCATTTTCTATACTGACTGGTAACAAACAATTCATTCTCCAGCCCTGGGCCAGGGGCCACGCTTTGTGTAGCTATGTTTCATGTAGTTTTGGCCACTGTGTGCCCATCGAATGAGGCTCTGGTTAACTTTAACTGCATAAAAATGTCACTATCAAAACTTCCTGGTTTAGAACAATTATTTTATTATTATCTCTCATGATTTCTTCGGAGAAGGCAATGGCACTCCCCTCCAGTACTCTTGCCTAGACAATCCCATGGACTGAGGAGCCTGGTGGGCTGCAGTCTATGGGGTTGCTAAGAATCAGACATGACTGAGCAACTTCACTTTCACTTTTCACTTTTCACTTTCATGCACTGGAGAAGGAAATGGCAACCCACTCCAGTGTTCTTGCCTAGAGAATCCCAGGGATAGAGGAGCCTGGTGGGCTGCCGTCTATGGGGTCGCACAGAGTCTGACACAACTGAAGCAACTTAGCAGCAGCAGCAGCAGCGTGATTTCTTTGCATTAGGAATTTTGGGAGGGGCACAGTTGGTCACTTCTGGTTTGGGGTCTCTTGTGAAATTGTAGCTGGAGATGGCTGGAGTTATTAATAGTGCTGGACTGGAGAAACTGGGGGCTGATCAGACATCTCTCTTTCTCTGTGTAGTTTCAAGGCAATGTCAAGAGATCTCTCTTGTGAGCTAATTTGGGCTTCCTCTCAGCATGGTGGTCTCAGAACAGTTGACTGGTGGTGTGGAGGCATAAATGGAGACTAGAGATGTCAAGAGTGAGTGTCATAGTGAGTAAAGGGTTATCTGAATCATCATTTAGGAATTAGCCTCAGAAATCATATAGCATCATTTTTGCATACTCTATTGATTGAAATAGTCACAAAAGCACATCTATATTCAAGAGAAGGGATATTAAACCCTACCTTTTGATGGAGTAGTGGCAAGATTCTAGAAGAATGTACGAGACGAGAGATACTGTAACCATCTTTGGACTATGCAATCTGTCTCCTATGGGAGCAGAAGATGATGGCAGAAAGCCTTATTAGCAATCTGGTCTGGGTGAAAGTTGAGTTGGATGTCAAATAAGCAGTAAGAAAGAGGAGAAGAAGAGGAGGGCTTGATTTGTATTATGTGGGAGGTAGAAATCACTAGAAAATTGTGATCAGGAAATGAGGAGTAAAGGAGAAAGTGGAGCAAAGAAGATGTGCCAGAGATTCCTGGCTCTGCCGTTTGGGTGGATGGTGGGTCCTTTGCTGAGCTGGAGAACGTAGGAGGAAGAGCAGGAAGCAGGAGGGGGACTGTTGATGGCTTTGGCTTTGGCCTTGCTGAGTTGGACTCACACTGCCTGATTCACAAAAAGTCTTCCCATGTAAGAATGAGCAACAGAATGGAGATTGGAAAAGGCTATATCCAGCTCTTAGAAACTCTGCACAGGGATGCGTAGGTCCCTGACAAAACCTGGGCAACAGGAGGGCTGGGTTCTAGAGCAGGTGGACACACCTGATTGAGGAGGCTGGCAAATGCAGTGCAGTGTTTGCCAAACTGCCTGATGTCAGAATCACTGGGGGGAACTTGTTAAAAATAGAAATTCCCAGGCCCCACCCCAAACTTACCGAGTCAGAGGAGGGGCTGGAGATGCCTGTTTACGTGCCCCAGGTGATTTTGGTGATCAGGCAAGTCCGGCCAATGCTGGGGAAGTGCTGTTGTGCATTTCACAATAATGCACAATGGCAGGAGGATCATCCACATGAACGAAATGTTAGCACTACCCCCGGCACTGTGCTCAGGCTCTGGAGATAAACAAATCTGAGTGTAAATTTGGGCTCTATGGCTTCCTCCTGTGTGATTGTGGGAATGTGAATCCACTCTGTCTCAGTTTCTCATCTCTAAAATGGGAATGATTAAAACGTATATGTATAATATCGATTTAATGATTGATGCATTCCAACAGCAATTCTCTGCCAACAAA
The DNA here is from genome assembly GCF_003369695.1 of Bos indicus x Bos taurus. Classification (NCBI taxonomy): domain Eukaryota; kingdom Metazoa; phylum Chordata; class Mammalia; order Artiodactyla; family Bovidae; genus Bos; species Bos indicus x Bos taurus. The sequence continues at coordinate 50,803,667 of NC_040080.1, forward strand.
TGGGTGTCCCACAATTCAATTCTGACACTAACTACCTGGAGTTAGCATCAGGTTCCACAAGGGTCAGGTCCCCAACAAGATGGCTCTTACTTCAGACGTGAGAAGCAAGTGGGAGTCTCCAGGCGACACACATCCTACCTAATTTGGCTACAAATTCAGCAGTCCCCACCATCCCTGGGGCTTCCCTGGTGGCTCAGACAGTAAAGAATCTGCCTGCAGTGCGGGAGACCCGTATTTGATCCCTGGGTTAGGAAGATCCCCTGGAGAAGGGAATGGCAACCCATTCTAGTATTCTTGCTGGAAGAATTCCATGGACAGAAGAGCCTGGTGGGCAACAACCCATGGGGTCAAGATTTGGACATGACTGAGTGACTAACATTTTCACTTTTTTTTGTTTTTGTTTTCCCATGATCCCTAGGCCCCAGGTCTGATAATTCACTAGAAAGACCTTATGGAACTCAGGGAAACTCTATTCTGAATGATGACCATTTAAAGGACACACATGAGCAATCAGAGGAAGTGGTACACAGGACAAATCTGCAAGGGTCCCAGTGCAGACGCTTCTGTCCCCAGGTGGCAGTGATGTGTGCTGATATTGGAGAAGCACTGCCCTAGGGCCACTATGTGAACAATTGTTTGAGCTGTGAGAGGGGAAGGCCAGGGACATAGGATCAGGACGTGGCAGACACTGTTGGGTTCCTACCCATCAGTCACCCTTCCACTTTGTACTTGCTGCCTGGACAAAACTTAGTGTGAGGTCATGGGTGGCTGTGTTGTTCTGGTGAGACTGGACACTTCCAGCCTCAAATCCTGACTAGTGAAAGCCAGGGATCCTTCTTGCCACCGCAGGTTTGGGTGTGGCCCCGTAACCCAGTGCTGGCAGGGAGATAGGAACGGATGTCAACAGGGTCTTTGTGAATAGCTATCCTTGTGGATTAAAAAGATAATCACTCCCTCTTCTGGGGCTTCCCCAGTGGCTCAGTGGTAAAGAATCCACCTGCAAGGCAGGCGCTGCAGAAGCCATGGGTTAGATCCCTGGGTTGGGAAGATCGCCTGCAGGAGGGCATGGCAACCCACCCCAGTATTGCCTGGAGAATCTCATGGACAGAGGAGCCTGGTGGCTACAGTCCATAGGGTCACAAAGAGTCGGACACGACTGAAATGACTTGGCACTCACGCATGCATACACATTCCCTCTTCTGTCCCCAGACTTCGGAGTCTGGAAGGTGAAGCAGCCATCTTGGGAACGTGAGGGGAGCCAGCCTAAGCAGATGGACTGGCACAGTGAGTTTGGCACCGGGGATGCCCCAGTCCCTCTCAAAGGGCCCTTGAAGCAGGGTTGAGGTGCTGGATTGATCCAGTCTAGAGCTACTCTCCCTCGGGAGCTCTTAATACAAATAATAAAGGACAGATGTCTAACGGGACTTTTTTCTACTCTTGACCAAGGTCCCAAACCTGAGAGGCACCTGTCCACTCCCCCCAGCATTATATAAAGGGAGGTACAAGGCCAAGTTTCTCCATATCTTGGCACTATTGACATTTTGCACCAGATAGTTCTTTGCTATGAAAGGCTGTCCTGCTCCTTGTAGAATGTTTAGCAACATCCTTACCTCTCGACCCTCTAGATGCCAGTAACACCCCTCCAGGTATGACAACCTAGACATTGTCAAATGTCCCTGAAGTGGAGGAGGGCACAAAATTGCCCCTGTTGAGACCCACTGTGCTAGACCATCCATGTACAGTGTGGTCCCAGACCAGCTCTGTGACCTGTGCCCATCACTCATTTCAGCCAGTGCTAAAGAGAAGACTCTTGAGAGTCTCTTGAACAGCAAGGAGATCCAACCAGTCCATCCTAAAGGAAATCAGTCCTGAGTATTCATTGGAAAGACTGATGCTGAAGCTGAAACTCCAATACTTTGGCCACCTGATACGAAGAACTGACTCATTGGAAAAGACCCTGATGCTGGGAAACATTGAAGACAGGAAGAGAAGGGGATGACAGAGGATGAGATGGTTGGATGGCATCACCAACTCGATGGACATGAGTTTGAATAAACTCCTGGAGTTGGTGATGGACAGGGAGGCCTGGCGTGCTGCAGTCCATGGGGTCGCAGAGTCGGACATGACTGAGTTACTAAACTGAAAGACATGAGACAGAGCAAGGGAAGAAGGGGAGGGGGGGTTTTGTGTGCAGAAAGCTGTCAGAGACTGGGAGCTCCCCTTCATAGAGAGTAGAGAGGGCCACCAGGAAGCAAGCAAATATGCCAATTGCCCACATACCAGCCGAGTTGTGCAAACTCCTGGCCTCCAGGCCTCCATTGGGTTGGAGATGAGTGTAATTAGAGAGCTCTTGGGAGAATTTGGGGATGTCTGGGGATGTTTGGAGAAATGCAGGGACTGTTACTAGATTCTGGCTTGGAGAAGTTTAAAAGCGAGAAGCTGGTTTGAGTGGCTCGTGATAGGATAGCCAATGGTGAGGGGAGCAGTGGCAGAGAATGGATGAGGAAGCCATGGCAGATCATCATGGCAGGATTCACCCCCTCCTTGGAACTGCAAGGTGAGCTGAGGGCTGTGTGGGGTGATGGGAGAAGGTTGTGGTAATCAGTCAGTCCGGGTGGGTCACCTAGGCCAGAGAAGGGCTAGAGAGAAGTGCCAAGGAGAGAATCTCCAGCCACCACAAAATCATTCTCATCTGCTGCACGGCTGGCCACTTCGCAAGTACCAACCCAGTCAGAGCTTCCTTTCGCTCCTGCTCTCCCCTGCCCCTGAGGGACCAGAAACAGCCTTAGGGAGTAAGAGAGGAGCTGGAGCAGGGCGAAGAAAGACCCTCTGGTCCCCACTCCTCAATGGCAGCTTCCAGACTGGAGTGTGGCTTGAACTGAGTGGTGGGGAGGGGCCAGGGTCTGGAGGGAGAAATTTCAGCTTGAATTAGAACCTGAGGTTTTGATATTAGACTATACATTTCTAGGAATTTATCCATTTCTTCTAGGCTATCCATTTTATTGGCATATAATTGTTCCTAGTGACCTCTTATGGTCTTTTGTATTTCTGAGATGTCATTTTGTAACTTCTTTTTTATTTCTAATTTTATTTATTTGGACCCTCTCTCTTTTTTCCTTGGTCTATTTTTTTTTTTTTTTCCTTGGTTGGCTGAAGGTTTATCAATCTTGTCTATCTTTTCAAAGAACTGCTCTTACTTTCATTGAACTTTTCTATCATTTTAAAATTTCATTTATTTCTGCTCTGACCTGTATTATTTCCTTCTACTAACTATGGGCTATTTGGTTTTGCTTTAAGAAAGTATATACATGCTTATTTTTAAAATTTAATTTAAAAAATTGGAGTATGATTGCTTTACAATGTTAGTTTCTGCTGTAGAACAAAGTGAATCAGACATACGTATACATATATCCCCTCCCTCTCGAACCTCCCTGCCCCATCCTACCCTTCTAGGTCATCACAGAGCACCGAGCTGGGCTCTCTGTGCTAACAACATCTTTTCAGAGCTATCTATTTTACACTTGGTAGTGTATATATGTCTCCATAAAAAAAGAATGAAATTGGGTTATTTGTAGAGATGTGGATGGACCCAGGCCCTTTATACAGAGTGAAGTAAGTCAGAAAGAGAAAGACAAATATATATTAATGCATACATATGGAATCTTCCCAAGTGGCTCAGATGGTAAAGAATCTGCCTACAATGCAGGATACCCAGGTTTGATCCCTGAGTTGGGAAGATCCCCTGGAGAAGGGAATGGCAACCCACTCCAGTATTTTCACCTGGAGAATTCCATGGACAGAGGAGCCTGGTGGGCTACTATCCATGGGGTCTCGAAGAGTTGGACATGACTGAGCGAATTAAATTGAATCTAGGAAAATGGTACAGATATTTGCAGGGCAGGAATAGAGACACAAATGCAGAGAATGGAGATGTGGGCATGGGGCAGGGGGAGAGTAGGTTGTTTATTTTTATGAGTGAAAAATCATTCTTTTTCCTTCCCACTCCTCACCCAGACCCCCTCTGATCTAACTGGCACGTGGTCATCCCTCAGGTATAAGATTTCCCTTGACCTGTTCTCTTCCTACATGCCCCACCAGCACCCTGTACCTCCCTTTCTGGAGCACTCTCTACGCTTTGGTTAGCAGCTCCCACTTTCCTTCTGCAAGGCAATCTCCATGCAGGCAGGTCAGGCTCCTCCTTTTTGCTGGGTCCCTGTCCCTGTTGGCAGCACATAGTAGGGGAATCACTAAACAAATCTTACTCGGAGGAATGAGCTGCAGCCTCCCTCCTCACCCTTGCCATTCCTCCCCTCATTCTCTGGTCCTGTTTTTAAGTGACCTATTGGAGAAAAGGGCAGGGATGATGAAAGCGAGGATGGAAATAGGGGGTTGAGGAATTTTGCTCAAATGAACCACATTCAGCAACAGCAAATTCACCGCATTCTTTAGAAGCCTGTGAAAATCTGGCAGACAAAAAAGGGTTTTGTGAGTGGGTGTTAGATGATGAGTGTAGCCATGAACATTTTTTTTTTAGGAGTGGGGAAAGGGATAAGGAATTGTTACATCCTCTTGGACAAAAAAGAACAATGCCTTCTAATTTTAAAAGTCTCTCATTTAATGTGAAGGGTCCAGTGGAAGGTTTAGGAGTATTTTCTCTCTTGGAAAAGCGTATCTATGGTCTTAACATCAAGAAGGAAGCCTTCTCTGGAATGAGGCTGTGTCTACAGGTAAGAATGTAAGAAAACATGCCCCACAGCTAGTATGCTCAGGGGCAATCATGGACAAAGACTGATGCTTTGTCTTTCTTTTTCCAAAACACTTTGTCTTTGTTCTTGTTTCGTGGCTCAGTTGTGTTCAACTCCTTACAACCTCATGGACTGTAGCCTGCCAGATTCATCTGTCCTTGGAATTTCCCAGGTAAAAATACTGGATTGGGTTGTCGTTTCCTTCTCCAGGGGATCTTCCCGACCTGGGGATTGAACCCGCATCTCCTGCATTGCAGGTGGATTCCTTGTGCTACCATGGAAGCCCATCCAAACCACTTTATTTCAAAGTAATTCCAGATCTAAAAAATCTAGATCTAGAAAAGTAGCAAGTATATTACAAAGATTCCCCCAATATTCTTAGATTTCTCCAAAGTTTGCATTTTACTAGATTCACCTTGTCATTCTCTCTATATACATATTATCATTTCTTTTTCTGACCTTCTTGAGAGGAAGTTGCAGACACAATGTCCCCTTAGTTCTGAATACTTCAGTGTGTATTCCCTCCAGAACAAGGACTGTCTCTCGCAGTGATCAAAATCAGGCAAGTCACATTGATGTATGTTATTTGTAATTCACAGATCTTGTTCAATTTTGCCAACTGGCCTAATGATATCCTTTATAGCAAAGGAAAAAAACATTTTTCTAACTCTGGATCCATTTCAGGCTCCTGTGTTGAATATAATTGTGAAGTCTCTTTAGTTCTTGAAACGTAAGATTGTCCTCAGTTTTGTCTTTCATGACCTTGATGTTTGTCAAGAGTGGGGGCCAGTTATTTTTAGAATGGCTCTCAATTTGGATTTATCTGATGTTTCCTTATAAGTTAGATGCAGCTTTGCATTTTGAACAGAAATATCATGGGAATAATGTGGTATTATAACGACTGACTTTGAAAAGGCGAGCATTTCAAAGGGTTTGGAATTCAAGCAAGATTGGAAGCATCACAAATTGGTTATGACTCCATGCCTTAGGATCACTTGTCAGAGACGTAGTTGAGAAGTATGACTTGAGAGAGTCACTTCACCTCTCTCAGGCTTTGTGTTATAATCTGTAAAATGGATAGAGTGGTATTGGCTTACATTATCAGGCACTTAACTGCTGCCAGTTCGTGTGTGTGTTCAGTCTCTTCATTCATGTCCAACTCTTTGCAACCCCATGGACTGTAGCCTGCTAGGCTCCTCTGTCCATGGGGTTATCCCAACAAGAATACTGGATTGGGTTGCCACTTCCTCTTCCAGGAGATCTTCCTGATGCAGGGATTGAAACTTCATCTCATATGGCTCCTAAACTGGCCGGCAGACTCTTTACCACTTGAGCCACCTGGGAAGTCCTAGGTTGTTCCAAATGTCATATATTTAATGGTTCTCTTAATCCTCGTGACAACTCTATAACAGAGATATTTGAAAGCATTGTTAGAATAATAATGTAAATGATGTAAAAGGAGAGTTCTTTTATAGATGAAAAACTGAAGCACAGAGAGGCTAAACAACTTGGCCAAAGTCACATAGCTGGTGTGTAGCAGACATGGGCTTCCAAGGAGGTTACTCTGTCTCTGCTGCTGCTGCTAAGTCACTTCAGTCGTGTCTGTCTCTGTGCGACCCCATAGACGGCAGCCCACCAGGCTCCCCCGTCCCTGGGATTCTCCAGGCAAGGACACTGGAGTGGGTTGCCATTGCCATTTCCTTCTCTAATGCATGAAAGTGAAAGTGAAAGTGAAGTCGCTCAGTGGTATCCGACCCTCAGAGACCCCATGGACTGCAGCCTTCCAGGCTCCTCCGTCCATGGGATTTTCCAGGCAAGAGTACTGGAGTGGGGTGCCATTGCCTTCTCCGACTCTGTCTCTAGAGGCTGCCTATTTAATTTCCACACCATATTGACTCCTGAAAGTGATACCATAGACAAAAGAAGGATATGTAAGGTAAGCATCTAACCCAGTGCCTGGAACATAATCATAATAAATACTAAGAGATCATTGTTAGCATCTGCCTTTATTCTGTTTCTCATTTTATAAAGGATTGATCAAGGAGATGTTCCAGCTTGATGATGTTGAAGTGACTGGTTATCCCCAAACCAGCTGACATTTACAAGGCCCCTGGGCCTCATGAAGCAGTGACGTCAACCTTGGGCTGTGTTTAGGAGTGTGGGAGAGCAGGGTATCCCAGCATTTGCTTTTGGCCATGGCTCTCGCCAACACCCAGCGGTGGCTCAGGCCGAGAGAGGAGACTGGTGACGTGCATATTGAAAGCTTTGCAGGTGCCTTGTGTTAATGGCATTTTCTCAGGCAATCATAAAGTGTGTTCACATGTGCTAGCTGCCAGCTAGCTAGCTGGAGGGAAGCAGGGAGAGACAGGCAGAAGAGATGCTGCTGGGCAGGCGAAACGATGCTTTGGGAGTAGAATGTGTAATGCTGGGGATGGGTGGAGGAGATAGTTTGAAGTAAGCTTAGTTCATGAAGTTTTTGCCAGAATAACCACCCCATAGCCATTTTTTTTTCTTGTCAGGATAAGAGAGAAGTCAAACTAAGAGGATGTTACCTGTGTAGGAAAGGGTTATTAAGTAGGTTCCATGAGTAGGTTTCAGGGGTGCTATGAACTCCTTGAATTGTATGCACAGAAGTGTGAATGAGTATGGGTCTATTTACATGTGTTTTTCTAGGAAGAGATTTGCAGTTTTTAAAAATCAAACCCTCAGTGTGTTCTGTTATTTAAAATAGAAAAAGACTCCTTGGTGGTCAGGGAGAGGATATGAGAGAGAAACGCGGAGAGGGAAGGGAAGGGAGGGAAAGAAGGAGAGAGAAAGAGAGCGACTAAGGGAGAAGTGAAAGAATATTATTTCATAATAGTTATACAAGAAGTTGCTAGGAAACCATTCATTGATTTTGTGAATTATAAACATTTTCTTCTTAAGCCCAAATAAATAGATCTCATATCATTCCAATCATGAGAACACAGCTGTTTGTGTGTTAGCGAAGGAGTGGGGGTGGGTGCTGTGTGTGTGTGTGTGTGTGTTTAGGGAGGGGTAGGATGGGGGAGAAGGGGAGGAAGAGAGGGTGGGTAGAGCAGAGAGCAGGAACATGAGCTTCTTTCTGTCCTTAAGGAGAAGCATCTTGGAGGCCCCAAGATGACAATCCTGGACAGCCATGATGGTGAACGCAAGGTGACAGGACCCGTCATTATTTACTGGGTGGATGCTTCTCTTCAAACCTGCAACTCTCACATAAGGTTCATGTCCCCTGAAAGGAAAAATGAAAGTGAAATGGGCTGTTTAGCTAGTTTGCTTCTCCAGTGGAGTGCATTGAATTTCTGTGGCTTCATTCTGGGTGTGGCTTTGGTCTGTCCCATGTGGGTACAGGGCTCCCCAGGTAGTGCTAGTGGTAAAGAACCTGCCTGCCAGTGCAGGAGATCTAAGAGGCATGGGTTTGATTCCCGGGTTGGTAAGATTCCCTGGAGGAGGGCATGGCAACCCACACCAATATTCTTGCCTGGAGAATCCCACTGACAGAGGAGCCTGGCAGGCTGCAGTCCGTGAGGTTGCAAAGAGTCAGGCATGATTGAAGTGACTTAGCGTGGACACACACATGTGGGTTACAGGGACAAATGACCAGAATTCCTGGATTTTTAGGGTGTCTTTGTTTCAAATACTTGATTCATTTGACAGACCTTCCTGGCTTGGCTCCATCCCTTTGAAAGTCTCAGACCCTCAAAGGGATGGAAGGTTTCTGGGAGCAAACTCCCGGATCCCCCAACAGAAGACTCAGAGAACACTCATCTATTGACTCTTCCTTTCTCCTGAGGGCTTCCCTGATAGTTCAGTTGGTAAAGAATCCATCTGCAATACAAGAGACCCCTGTTTGATTCCTGGGTCGGGAAGATCCATTGGAGTGGGGATAGACTACCCACTCCAGTATTCTTGGGCTTGCCTTGTGGCTGAGCTGGTAAAGAATCTGCCTGCAATGCAGGAGACCTGGGTTTGATTGCTAGGTTGGGAAGATCCCCTGGAGAAGGGAATGGCTATTCACTCCAGTATTCTGGCCTGGAGAATTCCATGGACTGTATATCCATGGGGTGGCAAAGAGTCAGACACAACTGTGTGACTTTCACTTTTCTCCTTGATGGAGTCTTACTCCATTTCTTTCCTTGTGCTGAAGACATTTACTAGTTCTCTGTCCTTGTCTCTTCTAAGTGGTCCTTCCCTCCCTGCCTTCCTCTTTTCCTTCCTTTCACTTCCTCCATGCCCCCCTCCACCCCAAACTCTTCTCTTATTTACTCTAATACATTTAGGTAGACCTAGCAGGTGCCAGGCACTGGTGCTGGGTGCTGAGTTTTAAGAAGGAACAACATAAAGTGTAATCCCTGCTCTCACAGCCCTGACACTCACAGAATGCATTTAAAAATCTTTTCTGTCTTCAGTAGGGAGTGAGATTACAGAGTCCCAGGAGAGAAGGTAGGGAGACAAGCTGGGAGGTTGTCACAATACAAAGAGAAATGAGAGGGACTGAGATTAGCAATGGAAGTTTTCACTTTATGAATACTGGGTCCATAAAAATTAGCGATGTCTTTGTGGTGGAGTCTACCATGTATCCATTTAAAATGACCCTCAATGGGCTTCCCTGGCAGCTCAATGGTAAAGAATCTGCCTGTCAATGCAGGAGACACGGGTTCGATCCCTGATCTGGGAAGATCCCATATGCTGCAGAGCTACTAAGTTACAGCTATTGAGCTGCAAATCTTGAAGCCCACGCACCCTGGAGCCTGTGCTCAGTGACAAGAGAAGTCATGTCCATGAGAAGTCCACGAATCCCAACTGAAGAAAAGCCCGAGCAGCAAGAAAGACAGCACACTCAAAAATAAATAGATACATTTAAAAATAAAATAACCCTCTTTGTCCCAAATGCAAAGCACTTTTACTTTGCTTTCTGTATCATCTGATATGACTTTGGGTGCCCTTGCTTCCTCTTTGTTCGTGGCTGCTCTTGTATCTGAGGACACAGAGGTCCTGGGTTGGGCTGTGTATTTAAAAGATTGACTTGTAGAAAAAATCGAGGTTGGACAACTCCCACACACTTCATTTACCTTTTGTGGCCAGAAGAGAACACTGGTAGAACAGGAGGATGGTCTTGTACAAGGAAGAGTTTGTGCCCAGTTCTGTGTAAGAGAGCTTTCACGATACTCTTGAATGCAGGCCAGCATGCCCAGGTAGGTGAGCATCCTGGGGGCAGGTAAGGGGCACACGGGCAGCAGCAATCAAAGATGGAAGCCAGGAGGAAGACAGAAAGATTAAGTAATGACTGTGGTAGTTTGATTTTACTGGCCTTGGTTATGATTTTCCCTGGAGTTAGTTGCTATGGTGTCACACTGAGAATTCATGAATGGATTCTCCTGCCTGCCCTAGCCCAGACAAGTCCGCGGGTCAATGATATACTCATCTTTTTGTTTTTAACCATTTTAAGCCATTTTCTTCTAGGTGAAACTCTTCTAAGCAGCACATAGTTCAACATTTTTCTCTTTTATGCACCTTTAAAGTCTTTGCCCATTAAAAGGGAATGGCAGTGTGAGCGGCAGTGTTGGTGTCTGCCTTTTGGGGGTTCCGCTCTTCTGCTTCAAGGTGGAGCATGTGAAACAAAGCTCTAGAACGCACTTTGTAGCAGCATTTCCTTCCATAAAGTGGATGGTGGAACTTCTCCCAGGAATGATGTAATCTACAATCTTCTGTTCACTCTGTTGAGGATGATTTTGCCCTTTGGTACATCTTCATGGGCATTTGAATAGGAGGCTTGAGGAGGCAGGTTTGTAAGGGGTCTCAGCTACACTGCTATACTGTTCTGTTTGCTGCTGCTAAGTCACTTCAGTCGTGTCCGACTCTGTGTGACCCCATAGACAGCAGCCCACCAGGCTTCCCCGTCCCTGGGATTCTCCAGGCAAGAACACTGGAGTGGGTTGCCATTTCCTTCTCCAACGCATGAAAGTGAAAAGTGAAAGTGAAGTCACTCAGTCGTGTCTGATTCTGTGCGACCCCATGGACTACAGCCTACCAGGCTCCTCCGTCCATGGGATTTTCCAGGCAAGAGTACTGGAGTGGGGTGCCATTGCCTTCTCCATACTGTTCTGTTTACCCAGACATTATTCCGTGAATCCACAGCTCACCCTTGTTTATTTTTCTTTCTTTTCCAATACTGCTCTGATTGGCATCTGAGGCATCTCACCACCTGGTTTCCCCTGTATCACCTCCCATCTTTGCCTTTTCACAGATCCTGCTGCTTCTATTCATGTCCCTGCAATTCCCCTCCATCACTGCTTTATCTTGGCTACTGATTCTTTAAGGCTTAACTCACATGACTTTTCCTTTCTAAAGGCTTTTTATGAGCTTTCCAGTCAACTTTTAATCATTTAAAAAATTTTATTTATTTTTGGCTGCACTGGGTCTTGCTTGGGCTCCCTTGGCGGCTCAACAGTAAAGAAACCACCTGCAATACAGGGGATGTGGGTTTGATCCCTGGGTGGGGACGAGCTCCTGCAGAAGGGAATGGCAACCCATTCCAGTATTCTTGCCAGGAAAATCGCATGGACAGAGGAGCCTGGCGGGCTGCAGTCCATAGGGTTGCAAGAGTCAGACGTAACTGGAGTGACTGAGTACTGCACTGGGTCCTTGTGGTTGGATACAGGCTTTCTTTAGCTGCAGCTCACAGAGGCTACTCTTCCTTGTGGTGTGCGGGCTTCTTTGGTGGTGGCTTCCCTTGCTGAGGAGCACAGGCTCTAGAGCTCATGAGCTTCAGTGGTTGTGGCTCATGGGCTTAGTTGCCCTGTAGCTGGTGGAATCTTCCTGGGCTAGGGATCAGACTCATGTGCCCTGCATTGGCAGGTGGATTCTCAACCACTGGACCACCAGTTAAGTCCCTAATCATTGTTTTTTTTTTAATGTATTTATTGAGGGTCTACTGTGCACCAAGGGCTGTGATGGATACTGGAGAAAAAGTAGAGAGTAGAACAGATATGGTCCCTGCTTGTGATCTAGTGCTGGGGCGGGATAACATCTTCATATTTGTTAGATGAGAGCAGGGTAGGGTGAAAGTCCTTCCCCATTTTTGATGTTTCTTTTCATGGGGGAGTAATTCTGCTATAATTCCTGGCCTTTTGAATTTTTGAACTGGGGATAAGGAACTGGGAATGGGTATCTCCATCTCTTCTTCCTCATTTCTCATGTGTAATTCGCTTTGTAGGAACACACATTCTGCCTGGATTCTCCAAACACTGAGTTTGATATGACCAGGCCCCAGTGTGGGTCCAGGTGGGTTGAAGGTAGTGAAAACCTAATGTGACTGGTAACTGATCAGATGTATAAATTAGTCTCTTTCTGAGGTTTAGTAAGAAAATGTCTACTTGCTCATAGGCTTAAAGTCACATTCTCTAATATGTTTATTTTAAAATTTTATCTCTCAATTGGTTCAGGGTCAGGGAAAAAGAACACTAGTTGGGCTCTCTCAAACCTCAACAGGAGTACTACTGTTAAAAGTACTCAACAGTAGTATTAAAAGCAAAATTTTGAACACAACTCCTAGTTAATCCTCCTGAAGTGCCTTTCTCAAATCTTTTATTATATTAATTACATTGCTGCAATGATCCACTTATATACATCATCCCCTCCTCTAGATATGAGTCTTTGCTTTGGGTAAACAATTTGTACACTGGACAAAGGTATCTGGCCTGAGGGATGAATGGGAGCTAAATCTGGCCAGTGCTGTGCCAGTCAGTAAATATGTCTTTACCTGGGGTAAAGATGAGGTGCCTTTTGGGAATTTGCACAAAAACTTGTCATGTGCCAGCAAAGCCTTATGTCCTTGTATTTGATGAATGCACAAATGCATTTTCTTCAGACAGGCAACACCATTACCTCACCTGAATATACTCATCCATTAGGGAAGAATCACATCCATTTTTAACTCACTATTCATCATCTCTTACAAAATACAAGAAACCAACATATCACACAAGGCCCAGGCAGATGTGAAAGGCAAGTATATCTGCTTTGCCAGGCTATTCCCTTAATTTCCATTATTAATATTATACGTATTATTATTGTTACATTTAAGAGTAATGGAAAAATCAATGCCTTTTAATTCAGAAAACCTAAAATCTTAACATTCATCTCCTTAATTCTGAATGAAAATCCTGTACGTGTCAATGGTTTGTGGTCAGTACAAAGCAATATGGTATATGTGAAAAAGCAACATGCACCATAAATTCATATGGATGTTAGGAGTTATTCTGATCACTCCCTGAGTGCCTAAATTAGACTCAGAAGCATTTGCCAGCTTAATGAATGTGTAAGACTTGCTCCGACAATGTTGATTCTAATGATAACAACGTAACATGCTTATTTCTGGAAAACACCTAGAGCCATCTATTTAAATTATTCATTTTCCAACAGGTTTTTATAGGTTTCGCAATGTTATTTGAAGGGGTCTAATCCTACCTGCTAAAAGGCATTCCACTTAGCACCTGCATTTCTTACTCTGCACATGTGTTTCCTTCTCTTGCTGTTGCTTGAGTTCAGTTCAGTTCAGTCACTCAGTCGTGTCCGACTCTTTGCGACTCCATGAATCGCAGCTCGCCAGGCCTCCTTGTCCATCACCAACTCCCGGAGTTCACCCAAACTCATGTCCCTCGAGTCGGTGATGCCATCTAGCCATCTCATCCTCTGTCGTCCCCTTCTCCTCCTGCCCCCAATCCCCCCCAGCATCAGGGTCTTTTCCAATGAGTCAACTCTTCACACGAGGTGGCCAAAGTATTGGAGTTTCAGCTTCAGCATCAGTCCTTCCAATGAACACCCAGGACTGATCTCCTTTAGGATGGACTGGTTGGATCTCCTTTCAGTCCAAGGGACTCTCAAGAGTCTTCTCCAACACCACAGTTCAAAAGCATCAATTCTTCGGCACTCAGCTTTCTTCACAGTCCAGCTCTCACATCCATACATGATCACTGGAAAAACCATAGCCTTGACTAGATGGACTTTTGTAGGCAAAGTAATATCTCTGCTTTTCAATATGCTATCTAGGTTGGTCATAACTTTCCTTCCAAGGAGCAAATAGCACAGGCAAATTGTTATAGAGGATGGATAAACAACAAGGTCCTACAGTATAGCACAGGGAACTATATTCAATATCCTATGATAACTGTAATGGAAAAGAACATGAAAAATATACATACATATATATAAAACTGAGTCATTTTGTTATACAGCAGAAATTAACACAACATTGCTTCAATAAAATAAAATAGTAACGTCTTGACTGTAAAATTAAATAAAGCAGTCGTGGTGGTGAAGAGCTTAGGAAGCCACTTGAACTGAGTTTGAAACCCAGCTCTGCCACTTCCCAGCAATGTGAACTTGGACAAGTAAACTCAACCTCCCTAAGCCTCAATTTCTTCCTCCAAAGGATGGGAATAAAATCAGTATATACATCACACAGTTCTGAGACCCCTAAATCACACAATGAAAGCAAAGAACTTAGGTACTGGACATCCTTGTAGACTAAGAGCCTTCAACCTTTTATGTTCCTACCCGAGACTTAAAGTTGTTAGGGCAAGGGCAGGAGAACATGGGGGATTCTGGCTGTGGGCCACGGGGAAGTCAGAAGATGGTGCCCCCTTAAGTCTCTGCCATGTACCTGATGTTCTTTCCAGAAAGTGGGCTCATGGATTTGCGTATTTCCAGGACCATCCCTGGTGACTCAGTGATAAAGAACTCGCCTGCCAATGCAGGAGACACAGGTTTGATCCCTGTGTCAGGAGGATCCCCTGAAGAAGGAAATGGCAACACACTTCAGTATTCTTACCTGGAAAATCCCATGGAAAGAGGAGCCTGACAGGCTACAGTCCATGGGGTCGCAAAAGAGACATGATTTAGTCACTAAACAATGTTGTTAGGTCACGTTGCTTCTGCCAGAAGGAGCTAACAGGGCAGCACCAAGCATCATCCTATCCTGTTAGCATTCCAAAGGCTAAACCTTTGGAATTAAACAATTCAATTTCTACCTGTGGGACCTTAGATTTCTTGACCTTTTTGAGCCTCAGTTTCTTTATCTGTAAAATACAGATTAAAAAAAAAAAACCTACTCCATAGAGTAATATGTGGATTAAATGAGATGATTAATTCAAGTGCCTGGCTCAATAAATGGAAACTTTTTATTAGATCAGCAAAAATCATTTGATCATATAATTTAGTAACCAGTTATTGAATACTCACTCTTTGTCAAATATTGTGCCAGGTACTTTGAGGCTACCACTGATTTAGTGAATTTTTGGAGTATATGGTACAGGCTAGACATTATATGAGGTGCTTATCCATCAAAACCTTCAGAATTCTAGATAAAATCCTCCCCAAGACTATTCAGTTCTTCCACTGTGTGAGACCCCAGGTTATGAACCAGTTTGTCTTTAATTCATGCAATAAACATGATGCCAAGAATTTTATGAACAACTGAAAGTATAAAGAGAAAAAAACTTGGCCCTGCCAAGGAGAGATTTCCAACCAGGTAGGACCATTTTGGAGGTGATGGATCCAGCTGAGCTATTTCAAATCCTAAAAGATGATGCTGTGAAAGTGCTACACTCAATATGCCAGCAAATTTGGAAAACTCAGCTGTGGCCACAGGACTGGAAAAGGTCAGTTTTCATTCTAATCCCAAAGAAAAGCAATGCCAAAGAATGCTCAAACTACTGCACAACTGTACTCCTCTCACATGCTAGCAAAGTAATGCTCAAAATTCTCCAAGCCAGGCTTCAATAGTACGTGAACCAAGAACTTCCAGATGTTCAAGCTGGATTTAGAAAAGGCAGAGGAATCAGAGATCAAATTGCCAACATCCGTTGGATCATAGAAAAAGCAAGAGAGTTGCAGAAAGACATCTACTTCTGCTTTGTTGACTATGCCAAAGCCTTTGACTGTGTGGATCACAACAAACTGTGGAAAATTCTGAAAGAGATGAGAATACCAGACCACCTGACCTGCCTCCTGAGAAATCTGTATGCAGGTCAAGAATCAACAGTTAGAGCTGCACATGGAACAACAGACTGGTACCGAATTGGGAAAGGAGTACATCAAGGCTGTATATTGTCACCCTGCTTATTTAACTTATATGCAGGGTACATCATTTGAAATGCTGGACTGGATGAAGCACAAGCTGGAATCAAGATTGCTGGGAGAAATATCAATAACCTCAGATATTCAGGTAACATTACACTTATGGCAGAATGCGAAGAAGAACTAAAGATGAAAGTGAAAGAGGAGAGTGAAAAAGTTGTTTTAAAACTTAACGTTCAGAAAACTAAAATCATGGCATCTGGTCCCATCACTTCGTGGCAAATAGATGGGGAAACAATGGAAACAGTGAAAGACTTTATTTTTTGGGGCTCCAAAATCACTGCAGATGGTGACTGCAGCCATGAAATTAAAAGATGGTGCTCCTTGGAACAAAAGTTATGACCAACCTAGACAGCATATTAAAAACACAGACATTACTTTGCCAACAAAGGTCCGTCTAGTCAAAGCTTTGGTTTTTCCAGTGGTCATGTATGGATATGAGTGTTGGACTATAAAGAAAGCTGAGCGCTGAAGAATTGATGCTTTTGCATTGTGATGTTGGAGAAGACTCTTGAGAGTCCCTTGGATTGCAAGATCTAACCAGTCCATCCTAAAGGAAATCAGTCCTGAGTATTCATTGGAAGGACTGATGCTGAAGCAGAAACTCCAATATTTTGGCCACCTGATGCGAAGACCTGACTCATTTGAAAACACCCAGATGCTGGGAATGATTGAAGGTGGAGAAGGCAGGGGGTGACAGAGGATGAGATGGTTGGATGGCATCACCGGCTTAATGGATATGAGTTTGAGTAAGCTCTGGGAGTTGGTGATGGACAGGGAAACCTGGCGTGCTGCAGTCCATGGAGTTACAAAGAGTCGGACACGACTGAGCGACTGAACTAAACTGACTGAGGGCCATTTTGACACCTCTGTCTTATCATTTCTTTCATCCTTCGAAGGTCATTTATAGTTGAGTTCTCTTTCATGATGTGCTCTTTGGTTATATTAATTAATTAATTGAATAGACGTATTGTGTATCTGCTCTGGTCAGCTCATAGTACTGGGTTCTGCTTGTAATATAATAGAGAAATAAGATATAGTCCCTAACTCTGTGAGGTTCTAATTTAGTGATAGAGATTAGGCACTATGAGAAGTTGAATAATAATTGTAGAATATTTTGCTGGACACAATAAATTCTTGAATGAAATGATGACCTTGAGAAGAATATCATGGTTAAAAAGCATGGAATTTATAGGCAGATGGATCTGTCTCCTGTCTTGGCTCTGTTCTCAACTAAGTCTTGATTTTGCCAAGTCACTTAATCTCTGAGTTTTGTCACCTTTAAGGTAGGGCAAGACATTGTGAATATTCACTAACACAAGGCTGGTACATGCTTAGCACAGTTCATGACATAGAGAGGCTTGACTTAGCTATTATTGTCAGAATTAATATTATCATTACATATTCACACAAACCCTCCCAGTCCTGTGTGAGTGTACATGCACACTTGTGCCCGTTGTGTTTGTGTGGTTAGACATTTCACTTGTCATTCATACTCCAATCTGATCAGAGAGATTCAGTCAAGCATCCATTCATTGAATAAATATTCACTGAACACTTACTAGGTTCCAGGCATTGTCCTGGGCACTAGGGATACAGTGAGCAATCAACCCTGAAAGTCAAGGTCTCCATCCTCATGGAGTTTATCTTTTAATGGAGGAGCCAGAAGATATATATAACACACAGACTATCATGTCAGGCAGTGATAAAATGAAGTGTTATGGAGATAGGGGGTTGATCATCTTCTATCTTCCTTCAACACAAAGACGATTTTATTCCTGGACTTATCCCCTTGCATCCAAGCAATTCATCTGCATGAGTATCACCGGTCTCCTATGAAGCACACGGGCTGATACGACTAGGAAAAAAGAGGCTGGGAGATAAAAGGGAAAACCCGAGAGAGAGGACTTTGCAATAATGCTAGGAAAAGATAATTACGTGTGCTCAGATTAAGAAGAAATGAAAGTGATTCTCACATCTTATTTTATGTAAAGAGGGTCATATTGTACACATTGCCCTGTAATAATTATTTTTCTTCTAACTACATTTTAGAATTCACATGTCTGTATCTATGGATTGACCTCCATTTTTAAAGAATACAAGCTACTTAATATTTGGGGTATATTGTGAGGTTTTCGGAGAAGGCAATGGCACCCCACTCCAGTACTCTTGCCTGGAAAATCCCATGGACGGAGGAGCCTGGTAGGCTGTAGTCCATGGGGTCGCTAAGAGTCGGACACGACTGAGCGACTTCACTTTCACTTTTCACTTTCATGCATTGGAGAAGGAAATGGCAACCCACTCCAGTATTCTTGCCTGGAGAATCCCAGGGATGGGGGAGCCTGGTGGGCTGCCATCTATGGGGTCGCACAGAGTCGGACACGACTGAAGCGACTTAGCAGCAGTAGCAGCAGATTTGATCTGGGTTGGTCAAAATGCATGGCATGAATGGCTAGTGGCCATCAGGCAACAGCTGCTTTTGCTGTCACTGGCCCCTTCAGTTAAAGGGGGAGATGTCTGGTCAGCCTGATGTATTAAATGATTTAACATCCACCAGTATTCTTTATTTTACCATTATTTATGACTTGCTGAGTCCTGGCATTAAACTTTGGAAGAAATAAGGTGCAGGTGGAAACCATGGCCTGGGGCTGGGGAGGTTGCAACATCAGGAAGGGACAAATCAAAGTGTCCCCAGTTGTCACTAAGCACGTGGGCTGAGAAGGTGGTGACACCTCCAGAGTGTGAGCCTGGCTTGTCCCTCATTCCCTGGATTCCTCACACCTCCAACTCACCCCTGCTTCCTCTTCTTTCCCTGCCTCTTTCTAGGGATGTGTTTCAACCTGGCAGCCAGGCCTTCATGGAGCAAATGAACCACGTATGCCAGACCCACCCAGATATCTCCAGGATTTGGCTTGTGAGCCCAAGCATCACATATTATGTTTATAAAAGTCGGGAAGAAAGAGAGCTGGGAGAGCAGAGGCCTGAGGGGGAAGCAGAGACACACACACAGAGGCCATTTTATTCCCTTGAAGAGGAGCAGACGTTTCTTCTGTTGCACTTTCCTCTCCTGGATGGGGCTGAGACTTGGGGGGACCATTTCTCCCAGGGTTCGAGGTGGAGGGTCTGACAGGAGCCTGGGAGGTGGGAGGTGGGTCAGGGCTCTTCCTTCCCTAGCTTTAGTCATGCATGGGGTCCTGAGGAGACCACGTGCTGTTTACATTCCCTTCTGGGGATCCACTGGGGAAGAAGCTCTCTGATTGCCAAACAGCCTCACATCGGCTCCAGAAACCTCCACTTGGAAGGTCTTCCACATTGACCCCAGCCCATCCCATGTTTGACCCCAACTTGCAGGCTCAGGGCAGCCTTTTAAACCTTTCCCTCCTCACTGCTTTGGACAGCATGTCCCCTCAGCCTCAGTCATCCCGGACTCAGCCTCATTCCCAGACAGACTCCTACGAGCAGCCTTGGAAGCTCAGCGAGACCCCCCTGAGTCTCCCTATGCTCCCAAAATGCCACAGACTAAACACTGAGTCACCACTCACTCGCTACTCTCCCTGAAGCTCTGGTTTCAGAGGGAGGACCCGAGGGTTTGACTGAGGGAAATAGTTTCCCCCTTTTCTCGCTGGGTGGTTTTAAGGTGCGGCAAGATTGCTGGGAAAGTTGTGGGTGGGCCGAGGGCCAAGTACAATGTAGGTATCCCTGGGTCAGCATTTCGTCTGAGCATCAACCCTGGCCTCTCCCTCCGCCCCACCCCTCCAACTTCCACAGACTGCAGCCAGGCTTCCGGAAGGGAATGTGGCAATAGTGCCACCTGATCCTGTCCACAGCCCTACAGGGAAGCCCAGGGAGGCTTTTCCTATTTTGCAGATGAAGAAACTGTGCTCCAAGAGAACAGAGGACTTGCAACCTAGCTATGGCTAAAGAGTGCTGGAGCCTGGTCTCAGAGCCATATCTCCAGCCGAGTGCTCTCACCCCGGCCGGCGGCTGCAGGAAACAGCTGGAATGTGTAATGAGAAGAGGGACTGGGAAACTCAATGTTGGATTCTTAGGGGAAAAAGGAAACTGACCTCCCACAGTGAAATGAGCAAGGCGTGGCTCACGGGCCAACTGGGCATTTGTTCAGTGGCCTATTCAATGACCCAAAGGCTGCACTTTTCCATGGGTGAGGAAAAGTAGGGCAGAATCTGTTGGCTCCTAGCATCCCGACCTTGGAGCTAGACCCTGGGAACTTGCTTAGCTTACTCCTCAGGGGCTGGTCCACCCTGTGCAAACTGGTGCACAACCCAAATGCTTGGCATGGCTGTCTGAAGATTGGGATGATCTGTTTGTGGATGGGAGGGAGGTCTGGTCATTTGTATCTTAGTGGGAGAGTTCCAGGATCATGACCTGTCACTGTGAAGGCATTTCAAAGAGCAGCCTACCAGGGGAATCCACACTGAGGTTGATGAGCAGGAAATTCTTGTCCAAACCATGCATCACTATTGCACATCAGTCTGTGCTGTTTCCCTTTTTCCTGCTCCATATCAGTGGACCTCTTTATGGGTAAAAGGAGGATGGGATAGAGAATGAGAGGAAGGTAACAGAAGCACTTGAAAACTGAGGCTGACATACATCAACGCACCTCTTTAAAACACAAAACCCCAGATACTGGAGGGTTCTCTTCTGTCCTCATTTCAAATCTTGGAAAAGCCTCCAGTTAATAGCATTGACTTCCACACTCACTCCCATAAAGCCATTCCTCAGGAGAAGTTCTGAAAAGGAGAGTCTGACTCAGGCAATGTTCTGAAATACTTTTGACCATGACCTACACATCATGTAAATGTGACTGAAACAAGTTTCACAATGTGATATTTACCCTTACTTCTTGCAACGATTTCTATGTTCTATTCTGCTGCCATTTTTATCACTAAAAATAAATACAGGTTGACTCACTAATACATGATTGGAAAAGCTCTGTTATAGAAATCTTTGTAAATGGTCTCAATGGCATCTCATAAAATGGCTTCAGTTATTCGTCCCACAGCCTGAACGCTGTGCTGCAGGGCTCAGTCGCTTCGGTTGTGCCTGATTCTGTGTCTGGACTGTAGCCCACCAGGTTCCTCTGTACACGAAATACTCCAGGCAAGAATGCTGGAATGGGTTGCCACACCCTCCTCCAGAAGATCTTACCCAACCCAGGGATGGAACTGCATCTCCTGGGTCTCCTGTATTATAGGCAGATTCTTTACTGCTGAACCACAAGGGAAGCCTGCCTGAACCCTGTAGACAATGCCAATTATGGCCAGTTGCTCACTCTGCCCACCCATGAGAAGCAGAAGGATAATGGGGAGCAAGGTTTCAAATCCTCAAACAGATTATTACCCAAAAAATGACTTTGCAATAACAAACCATGCAGCTAACTGGGGGAATAGCAAAAGCCAAATGAGAATGACCTATCTACAAATAATCATTTATCCTGCTTCCTGGCCCTTGTTCATGCTGTTCCCTTCTCCTGAAACTTCTCTGGTTCCTCCACCTCCATCCAAAGTTAGCGGATCTCAAGGGTCACCTCTTCCAGGAAGTC
Organism: Bos indicus x Bos taurus; assembly: GCF_003369695.1. Taxonomy (NCBI): domain Eukaryota; kingdom Metazoa; phylum Chordata; class Mammalia; order Artiodactyla; family Bovidae; genus Bos; species Bos indicus x Bos taurus. The sequence goes on from NC_040080.1 coordinate 50,825,132, forward strand.
TTCCCTGACTGTCTTTCCCTGCTATGAAGTTTTGGATAGCATCTGACTCTAACATTTATTTGATGTGTCATCATGCCTTGCCAGCTGAGCTAATATAACATTAGTTAGTTATAATAGTATAATATAACTAATTACATTAGTTATAGTATAATATGACTAACTAATTAACATTAGTTAGTTATATTTTTGGAGAAGGTAATGGCACCCCACTCCAGTACTCTTGCCTGGAAAATCCCATGGATGGAGGAGCCTGAAGCGACTTAGCAGCAGCAGCAGCAGTTATATTTTGTGGTTGATCCCTTTTGGAGAGTCTGCCCAGCTTCATGTACTACCTGGAAACCATGTCTGTGAGGTGGTCTCCTGCCTACCGGTCCCAGTATAATGAACTGGGGATGGGAGTCGGGGGCAGGCGCTGGCACTTCACCAAAGCTGGGCCAGTTAGAGCCTTTCCCTGGGAAGTTGCAACTGGAAATGATGGAAAGAGAGAGGGAAAGGAAGACAGAGAAACAGGGACATGATACTGCCTCTTCCCTAGAGCTTTCTTATTATCAATTCTAGAATGAATGAGTTCCCCTGTACCCTTGCTCTTGGACTCCATGACAGTTTATCTGTGTCTACATTTCTGTAACGCATCTTTATATAATCTATGCCTAGGGTTACCCATGTCCTGTCTGCTGCCAGTCCTGGTTTATGCCTATTGCCAAACATTATTTCTAGTGCTCATTCACTCTTACAGTGCCTCGGTCTTGATGATCTAGTCACCTCAGCTCACACTAGCTCACGATGGCTTCTGTCCCTATTGCACATTTACAATGCCGAGGCTCACAAAGCAAGTTCACATGCATCTGCTCATTCTCTTTCCGAATGAATGGTTTCCCCTCAGAACTGCCGCTCCCTCTGTGTGCCACCACTGGTCCCCTGTCATGTCCCCCAGAGACCCTGGGATTAGCCTAGACCCTTCCTTCTACTTCAGCTCATATATCCCTTTGTTCATTTCTTAAAAAAAAATTGAGTGCCCACCAAGGATTTTGCACTGTGCTTGTTGCTGGATAAATAGTGTGGCAAATGAATCAGAGTCTTGAATTTATACTCAAGCTCAAAGGACACCCACAAGTATATAGTTTCAAGTTGTGATATGTGTGGCAGAGGAAAAGAACTGGCTCTGGGAGAGAGAAGAATGGGATGGGTATGGGGCCAGCCCACTCAGTATCAGGGCCCCAGGAAGGCCTCTCTGAGGAAGCAACATTAGAGCTCAGATCTAAAGACTCAGAGGAGCCTGTTAATGAAAGGATTTCAGTAGCAGGAGTTGAACCGAGTCTTTACATGTTAGGTTGATCACTCCAAAAATTATGTGCGAAGTGGATCTTAAAGGGCAAAAGTGGAAGTTGGATTTCCTTCCCATCTAGGTCACAACAGATCACTGAATAGAGTTCCCTGTGCTATACAGTAGGTTCTCATTAGTTATCTATTTTATACATAGTATCAATTATATATATATATATTTATTTATATATATATATGTCAGTCCCAATCCATCCCACCCACGCACCATCCCTCTTGGGATCCATATATTTGTTCTCTATCTCTGTGTCTCTATTTCTGCTTTGCAAATAAGATCCTCAAAACCATTTTTCTAGATTCTATGTATGTGTATTAATATACAATATTTGCTTTTCTTTTTCTGACTTACTTCACTCTGTAAGTTGGGAGACCAAGGAAAAGGCTGTTTTAGTTGTTCAGATGAGAGTTGATGGTGGCTTACATGCAGAGCAGTGGAGATGTGTAAAAGTGGATGGTATGGGGAGGGAGGTGGGAGGGGGGTTCAGGATGGGGAACATGTGTACACCCGTGGCGGATTCATGTTGATGTATGGCAAAACAAATACAATATTGTAAAGTAATTAGCCTCCAATTAAAAGAAATAAATTTATATTTAAAAAAAGTGGACAGGCTGGGGAGAGACTTTGAATGTGAAAATCCACAGGGTTTGGCAGTGGATTGGAGGCGGTGGAGAGGAGGAGCTGGTGGTGAGGGAGAGAGGTGTCCACCAATGTGTGATTTTAGCATGAACCATTTCCCAAGATGGGGAGGAGAAGGTGTGGGTAATGTTTGATGGTGGAGTTGGTGGGTAGTTGAAGACATCAGTTGGGGATGTCTTTAGCTGGAGATGACTGTGAAAATTCCAAACGGCTGTTCCAGCTGCATGGGTGTGTTCCAGGTGCTGGGCTCAGAGGAAGGGCCCTGGGCTTGTTTAATTGCCATCTTGAAATGTTTAATAATTTGATCTTTGAACTTGAGTTCTATATGGGAAATTTGACTGGACAATGGAGCAAGCGTGTGAGCAGGAGAAACATGTCTAGCATACTTGCCTGCCACCCCTTCATGTATAGTAGTATTTGTGATGCCCAGAGTACAAATTCCAGTGTATTCATCATGTGGAGGGTTTCAGTGAGATTCCAAATGAGTGCACATGTGCCCCTTATATGCAGGGGATGCATTCCAAGACCTCCAATGGATGTTTGAAACTGCAGATAGTACTAAACCCTGTATAGTTTTTCTCTAAACTTACCTACCTCTGATAAAGTTTAATTTATAAAATAGGCAGAGTAAGAGATTAACCATAATAACTACTAGTAAATTAAGAGAATTATAGCAATACACTATAATAAAAGTTTATGTGAATGTGGTCTCTCTCTCAAAATATCTTACAGCACAAATTTAATGCCTTTTCATCTTAAGCACTTGTCATGAGCTGTGGTCCTAACTTTGAGGTGCAATGGCAAAACCAGCACGAATTTCTTTTTCCTTTTTCACAGCTTTGCAGTAGAAGATTCATTCTTACCATAGATCTTAGGAACCTAGGCTTATGATTTTTTCCTTTCCTTATTAAGTTGAGAACCTTAAGGGCACAATTTCATGACTTCTCTTTGGCAAATCTGAACTGCCAGCATCACCACTCTTGCCCTTTGGGGGACCATTATTAAGTACAATATGGGTTACCTGAACACAAGAGCTGTGTTAACTTGGCAGTTGATCAGATAACCTCAATGGCTACCATCTGACTGACTAACAGGCAGGATATGCTGGACAAAGGGATGATTCACATGGCGGGTGGGATGAAGCAGGATAGAATGAGATTTCATCACACAACTTAGAACAGTACACAATTTAAAACTTATGGGTTATTTATTTCTGGAATTTTCCATGTAGTATTTTCAGACCTCAGCTGACCGCAGGTTGCTGAAACTATGGAAAGAGAAACCATGGATAAGAGGGGACCAATGTACAAAGTAAGTGTGTTAAATCTATGGTTGACTAAGTAGGGACACTGGCTATCCCAAGAAGCCACACTTTCCGTTTTAAACAGAAAGATCTTAGAGCACAGAAAGAGGACAGTGGTGTTCTAAAAAACAAACAACCAAGGAACCCTATCGTACCCTTATGAGTGTGCATGCTGAGTCGCTTCAGTCCTGTCTGAATCTTGCGGCCCTGTGGATTGTAGCCTGCCAAGCTCTTCTCTCCTTGGGATTCTCCAGGCAAGAATACTGGAGTGGGTTGCCGTGCTCTCCTCCAGGGTATCTTCCCAACCCAGGGATTGAAACTGCTTCTTTTATGACTTCTGCATTGGCTGCTGCTGCTGCTAAGTCGCTTCAGTCGTGTCCGACTCTGTGCAACCCCATAGATGGCAGCCCACCAGGCTCCCCCATCCCTGGGATTCTCCAGGCAAGAATACTGGAGTGGGTTGCCATTTCCTTCTCCAATGCATGAAAGTGAAAAGTGAAAGTGAAGTCGCTCAGTCGTGTCCGACTCTTAGCGACCCCATGGACTGCAGCCTACCAGGCTCCTCTGCCCATGGGATTTTCCAGGCGAGAGTACTGGAGTGGGTTGCCATTGCCTTCTCCATCTGGATTGGCAGGTGGGTTCTTTTCCACTAGTGCCACCTGGAAAGCCCGTCAAACCCTTACTTAGGCTGAAAATGAAGGGGCTTCCCAGGTGATACTAGTGGTAAAAGAACCCACCTGCCAATGCAGGAGACACAAGAGATGGGAGTTCCATTCCTGGGTCTGGAAGATCCCCTGGAGGAGGGCATGGCAACCCACTCCAGTATTCTTTCCTGTGGCCCAGTGGGATGTCAGCAGTCAAGATGCAAGCGGAGGATTGGTGCATACTTGTGCTTATTGTCATGGAACACAGCTTTCTGAGGATTGCTGAGCGCACTTCACAGTCAAGTCACCAGGTGACTGTGGCTGCATGAGTGAGCCCAACTGCAATCAGCAGAACCACCTGGCCAACCCACAGAACTGTGGGCAATAAAATTACTGTTGCTTTAAATCACTGAGCTCTGGGGCAATAGATAAACAATACAATATCTTATTCATATCTGTTTCCCTAGAATCTACTATGTTATTGTTGTTTAGTTGCTAAGTCACATCTGACTCTTTGGGACCCCATGGAGTGTTGACCACCAGGCTTCTTCTGTCCATGGGATTTCCCAGGCAAGAATAATGGAGTGGGTTGCCATTTCTTTCTCCAGGGATCAAATCCATGTGTACTGGTTGGCAGGCAGACTCTTTACCACTGAGCCACCTGGGAAGCCAGTATTTACTATACTGCTTGGCATGTCAGCTGTCAATACATTTTTATTGTTATAAACTTAATTCTCCCAACAATCTGGTCAGGTAAGTATTACTATCATTTTCTATTTATTTTTAATTATAAGACTCACAGGAACAATTACTCATCCCAACTCTGAATGTTGGGAAGAATGCTCTGATTAACTTGTAGAAGATGTAATCAAGGTCTGGGAATATGGAGGAATGCATTGGGTCACCCCAGAAGACTTTGACCACCTCTATTATATGCCCCTTCTCTTAATAAAGAACTGATAGTATTTAGCATTTATCGAGTGCTTGCTATGTGCCAACTGCTTTATGTATATTGCAGCATGTTTATCCTTGCAAAAATCATGTGAAGTGGGTACTATTAGCATTTTATTTTAGAAAAGCAGAAACTGAGGGTCAAGAAGGAAATATGATCGGTTATTAGAGCAGGTAAATGGCAGAGCTAAACTCTAGACCTGGGTCTGTCCAACTCCTCACTCTTGTTCCTTTTTTTTTTTTAATTGCAGTATAATTGGTTTATAGGGTTGTGTTAATTTCAGGCATACAGCAAAGTAATTCAGTTATACACACACATATATTTATTTTCAGATTCTTTTCCCTTATAGGCTATTACAAAGTATCAAGTACAGTTCTCTGTGCTGTACAGTAGGTCTTTGTTATCTATTTTATATATAGTAATGTATCTCTGTTAATATCAAACTCCTAATTTATCACTCTTGCTCTTCACCCTTTCACATCATGTGGAGTCAGAGTTCACAAGGGGTTTAGGTTCCAAAGTTAGTGCATGGAGCAACAGTCACACAGTGAGAAGTACTCTTGAAAATGTCCAAAGTCCCTTTTGAGGTTAAAGTGTATAATACTTTATTTAGTAATAGAGATGAGGAAATGCATGCAATATTTCAGGGCTGTTTCATGTTTAAGATATAATTTGCAAGAGTCATACTGTGGCAGGGTCTGACTAGATGCTCACAAATTCCATTTATTTTCTTTTGAGGCTCACAGAAAGACTCCATTTTCTAACTCTGTGCAGTTAAATTGGGGCCACGTACTGGGGTCTGGCCAATGAAACATGGACAGGTGTGGTCTAACTCATCTGTAGGGTTGCCCCTTTATTACTTCTGTCATCCTCTAGTCCAGAAATCAGCCATCCATGGCCTGTGAACTCGTTTTTGTAAATAAAGTTTTAATAGAATATAGATGCACTCATTTGTTTACATATTGCTTCTAGCTGCTTTCATTCTACAACAGCAGAGATGAGCAGTTATGACAGAGACCATATGGCCTCTAAAACCTATTTACCAAAGACTTGCTGACCCCTGCTCTAGTCCCCTCTTGGTAGATGCTGTGATGAGCCACCCAGATCTCCCTTTAGCAATAAAAATATTAGTTCCTCAGCTGCTCAAAGTTCTCCTGGAAGATGGTCCACATCTACACCCAATGACTGGTAAACACAGAGGTTGAAGAGCATAACCATCTTGCCCAAACCCAGGACAGCTCTGAAAGGCCACCAGCCCCAGAGTTCTCCATTGGGGTGATGGAGACCTTTGGGAGACTGCCTTACATCTCAGCCTGACCTTACATCCTTCTCTCCCTTCCATATGTATGATCCTAAGAGCGCTCTCTATTCAACATCCTGTACTCCCATCTTCACCTCAGAGTCCAACCTGCAATAGCTTCCACCCCCTTCCATAAGGTTTCATATGGCAGCATCACCGTTGGAAGATGCTGGATCCTCGAATCACTGCTAAGAGGACAGTCACCAAGGAACACCTCCAGACCCACCTCACACTGTGCCTGTAAGTAAGCAATTAGCCTCTTAAACTGGGTGTTGTTTGTTTGTTACAGCAGCTCACTCTACTTATTCTGACAAGTATACTCAGTGAGGCAAGAAGTTCATGCAATGAGAGACCTGCAGGAGCTGAGATGTACTGGGGGAACCATCTGCTCACATTCACGACAGGGCGTCTGCCCTGGGAAAGGGATGCAAGGGTCAAGTCACTCACACCTATTGTCTTGTTTGCTTTCAGTTTCTTTTTTCTCTTTCTCTATTTGGCACATAGAGCAAAATTTTTATAAGTTAAATGTGGGCGTGGTATGATTGCACCTCCACCCAAGTTTGGGGCTCTACCCTCAAAGCATCTCTGAGCAGCTTGCATTCTGCAATGGTTGAAGAATGTAGCATATGGATGACTGAGAGGTGGGTAAGCGGGGAATCAAATGAAGCCCAGATGTCAGCCGGTCTCCCTGAACCCTAGCCATCGGTTGGGACAGAATTCAGAGGAAGAGCCCCCAGTGGGGGGGGTTGTGGGGGTGGGTCCTAGGGGCTGAACATAAACAACCCCACTGCTGACTGCCCACCAGGTATGGCTGTACATGTGTCTGCACCATGGTCAGAGTGTCTGTAGAGACAGCTGGAGACCGACGTGGTCTTTTGTCTCCCCTCTCTCTGAAGTCACCCTGGGACACAGGTGTGTGTCCCCCACAGCCAGTCGACAGAGAAGATGAATCAGCGCCCCTGAAAGACGTGCCCCAGAGCAGTCTGACAGCTGAAACTTGTCTGAAGGTGCAGAGTTTCCCTTCTGACCACAGCTAATGGAAATGTGTGGCTTGCCCGGAGAAGAATCTATGTTATTCTTTAAAGGAACAATGCTAACCACAGATGTTCAGCATCTGGCATGTGGTAGGGGTTTCCCTGAATGAGGAGAATGTAACTGGACCAGCCTGTTCATAAGCTGTCTTTGAGCCTAGACATGTATTTGCCTACTTTCAGCCCTGCATTTGGTTCTCCAAAGATGTCTTTTGATCACTTGGCATTTTTATGATATGCCCCCTCCCCTCATTTACCTTTTATGTCTCTTGATGAATGTTTTGAGACACCCAAAAGCCTATATCTGTGCCTTTAGGTCTTTGCTCATGCCATCTCCATCCCTGTTTTGTCATCCTTTTTTTTTTTTAATGAATATTTAATTGGTTAGAACTCTGTTCACTGCAATTAAGAGAAGCCAAATCCAACTTGCCTTACACTAAAAGCTAAATGTATTGGGGAACGTAATTTAAAATCCAGGACCATTTGACTTTGAAGTCAGGTATAGTGGGATCCAAGGGTTCAGGCAATTTTTCCAGGACCTGATGTTAGTCTTGTTTCTCTATGTCTAGACTATGTTTCCTTCTACATTGGCTCCAGGTTCAGATAACCACTAAATGGGCTGGCCTTGGCAGTTCCAGGCTTATGTTCTACAGGTTAGTTATTCTATAGAAAGAGATTGTCTCTTTTCCAATAAGCCTGGGGATGGGGCTGATTAGACTATCTTAAGATATACACATATTTACTCATAAACTAATCCTTGTTGTTGTTCAGCTGCTCAGTTGTATCTGACTCTTTGTGACCCCATGGATAGCAACACCAGGTTTCCCGGTCCTTCAGTACCTCCCGGTGTTTGCTCAAACTCATGTCCATTGAGTCAGTGAAGGGGATGGGGTTTCCTTTATTTCTCAGGTCTGGGTGCCTTGCTCATCCTTAAGGCCAAAGAGAAAAGTCTTTCTCCAAAGGAAATCAAGATCATATTATGAAAGGAAGGTTGAATGGTTACAGGCCCGGGAGAATCAACAGACACACAATCCATAGCCTGTTTCTCAAACTCAAGTTCATTCTCAGACCTTTCTGTAACTATGACCTCCCCATGGAGGCTTTCCTGGTGACCCCAGTCTGCATTCCCCTTTCTTGTTATTTTAACACTTTGCAGTTGGTGATGGGATTATATACACCCACTATGTTCCTCCCATGGGGTTGGAGGGTCTTCTTAGGTAATACAGGACATGTAGTGGGGTGTCAGTAGGATCTGGAGGCTAGAAATCACATTGTATTTCCTTTTCTCATTTGAAATCCAGAGAAATAAGAAGGAAACAAGGCAGCTTTGAATTGAGGGAAAAGTTTACAACGCTTAAGAAGCAGTTTGGAACAGTGAAGAAAGGGGTCTCAGTGCCAAGGATTAAAGGCTAACTCTATCTGTATGTATGAGTGCCCCTCCGTCTCTCGCTCCACAGCATCTGCCTCCATGTTCAGGTAAGATGTCAAGATTTGCCATATTTTGGGGCCAGCTGAGCACTTGTTGACTCTGCTTGAATCACTGAGCTTTCAGAGGCCATTGCTATGCCTTAAACCATATATGGTGAGCATTTTGCTGCTAAGTCGCTTCAGTCGTGTCTGACTCTGTGCGACCCCATAGATGGCAGCCACCAGGCTCCTCTGTCCCTGGGATGCTCCAGGCGAGAATACTGGAGTGGGTTGCCATTTCCTTCTCCAATGCATGAAAGTGAAAAGTGAAAGTGAAGTCGCTTAGTCATGCCTGACTCTTAGCGACCCCATGGACTACAGCCTACCAGGCTCCTCCGTCCACGAGATTTTCCAGGCAAGAGTACTGGAGTGGGTTGCCATTGCCTTCTCCAGGTGAGCATTTTACTGAGCTCCTAATAATTACTTAACAGCTTTTTGTTGGGCTAAATTGTGAGGTAGATGCCAGCATTCCAGCCTGGGAGTCAAGAGGACTGGGTTGTAATCAAGGCTCTTGACCTTATCCAAACTAAGTAGCCATACCAAGAGAGCAGTGAATAGGATAATAGCTATTTTTGTCCAGGGATTCTAGTTCACAAAGCTTTCATTTTCAGTTCACTCACAGTGACCCTGTGAGATAACCCAATTCTATGAGGTAAGCTTCTCAAGGTTAAGTCTAAGACAAAAAAAAAAAAAAAAAAAGCTGGCTATAATCTAAATCTCCCTGGAAACTCCGACAAATCTTCCGTAAAGTAGAGCTTAAAAGGTTTTGTGATTACAACCAAATCCAGTCATCCTTGTGAATTATGTGGGCTGGATATAATAACATATTATGTATTATTTAGTGAGTGTACATATTCCAAAGTACAATATTAAATTATTAATGATGACATACATTCAGTACAGCAAGGTTCTTAAAATAGGAAAGGGAAGAAGAGTAGTTTCACATCTTTGGTTTTAGCATCAGTCTGTCACACATGTGCACTGAGTGGATTTATCCAGCAGAACTTCAGGCCTGTTTAGGTTGTTTTTATTTCTCTCTGCTTTTCACTAAGTGCAAATGGGCAGATTTTTGTAAAACTAAATGTATGATGCAGTTCCCCAGTGTTACTCAATTGAAAATGTGAACTATGGCTTTAGAACATGTCGGACATTGCACTGGATGCAGGAATTCAGTAGTGAATGAAATAGGTATGATTTCTAGCCTAATGGAATTAACAGTCTTTTGAAGATTGTTTTATAAATAAAGAAACTGAAGCTTCTGGAGGTGATTGCCAAATATTGCCCAGCTAGTCAAGAGCAGGCCTGGGATTTGAACCTGGGGTCTTCTGACTTTAACCCTGAGCTTTTTCCAATGACTCCCCATTGGTTTCCGTGACAACCAAAGTCACTTCTAAAGCCAAAGTCAGAATCCTGGAGTTCATTACAGAAGAAACAGGCCACTGGAACTGGCCACTTGGCTTGGCAGTTTGGATCTGGAACTGAGTTCATATTTGGTGTTGAATTGTTCCCTCCAGAAATGGGTTGGGTTGGAATGGAACGGTAATGAGGGCTCTATTTGCTCCAGAAGGCCCATTCTCTATCCTGCCCACCAACCATAATGGTTGGCCATCCTCCTTAAGCCCCATATTGATTACATAGAGTTGATTTTTCTTGATATCAGTGGCTGAGCCAAGAGCATTTAGAGCTGAGCCATGGCCCCCCCAAATTACTGCCTTCCAGATGAAATATGTCAGGCAGCTTTCCCTCGAGCTCCTTTTAAGGACAAAGAGACTGGTTCTGTGCTCGCATTTCCTTTGTTTGGTATCCAATGTGTGTATGTTCCTTTCCCGTGTGTACCCCAAATGGCCTGAAAACCAGGGTGCCCCTCTTCCTGAGTCCCAGACCCTCCAAGAGACTCTCAGGCCCTATCCTAGGAGGAGCCTTGAGGATGCTGCCAGTACGGCCCATCCAAAGGCTGTGGTTTGCCCTGGCATTCAGTGTGCTGACCCAGCCCACCCCAGGGGTGGCCGTGCCAGACCTGGGGCTCCTCCTAAACCGGGCACTACCATTTGGGTGAATTAAATAGTAATCTTCATATTGAAAATAGTGGTGACTGCACTCCCGTTCCCTAAGCCAGGACAAATCTTCCTTCATCTGCTCAGTGTCATTAAGTAGACAACTTTAGTGAGTGGACACTCAAGTTAGAATTGACTCCTTTCTATCACTCCTGTCAAAAAGATAAAAATAAGGCATTTAGCCTGAGGAAAGTTGGCTTCTCAAGTAGACTTGCAGATTCATCCTTTGGAGAAATGTCACTAATGGTGTTTTAATAATGCTTTATGTGCCTAGACACCAATAATAAGAAGAACTTACTATTTACCCAAGTGACTGCTAGCCCCTTAATGATGGACTAAGTATCAGCTACTGGCAGGATATGTAGTGGGTAAGTGCTGTGTAATTACCAAGCAAATTCATCATTATTTCTGTCTTATAAACCAGAATATGTGTTAAATAATACTTTGGGGCCACTGAAAGTAATTACTGAGCACCATCTCTGTAAGAACATGTAATTATCCTCCAGTCGCCCTATGTTTACTAAGCAAATGTATGCAATTATTATCTAAAGCCCAAACCCTGCCCTTGGAGCCACAAAAGTGCACCCAAGGGCAGGTCTGTGTTCAGAGTAGTTTTATCATGTGCCTGGGGTCCTGAAGGACCAGGGCCTCCATTTCCTAAATTCCAGCTCTGCCCTCCTTCCTGGCCTCCAAACAGCCACAAGCTAGACTTTGCAAAACAATTTGATGATGGTGTCTTCACCTCTCCCCACCCCAGCGCATCCCAGCTTCTGCTCTGGCCTCCTTGCTGTTTGGACATTCCAGGCCCTTCTGCTAGACCTGCTGGGACCTCAGCATCTAGCTGTGGAGGGCTCAGTTCAGCTCCAAAATGCTCTTTCAGAGGCTCACCTCATATCAGAAATCGTGCAGGGCTCTGAAGACATGGAGATCAGTGAGACATTGCCTTTGAGGGCCCAAAGGGAGAGGCAGACAAGTCTCAGGAGGGCTGCATAGCCAGTACCAAGGTCAAGAGCATGGGTCCTGGTGCCAGGCTGCCTGGCTTCAGATTTTTTTTTTAATTAATTTTTATTGGACTATAGTTGATTTGCAATGTCGTGTTAATTTCTGTTGTACAGCAAAGCGAATCAGTTATACATGCCAAGTTTCTTCAGTGGTGTCTGACTCTTTGAGACCCTATGGATGTAGTCCACCATGGAATTCTCTAGGCAAGACTACAGAAATGGGTTGTCATGCCCTCCTCCAGGGGATCTTCTCGACCCAGAGGTTGAACCTGAGGCTCCTGCTTTGCTGGCAGATTCTCTACCACTGAGCCACCAGGGAAGCCCTTATACATATATCCATTCTTCTTAAGATTCTTTTCCCATGTAGGTCATTACAGAGTATTGAGCAGAGTTCCCTGTGCTGTACAGTAGGTTCTTATTAGTTATCTCTTTTATACTGGCTTCAGAATTGCATTTGCAAAGTGGAGATCATCAGAGGCCCTCCATTGAAAGAGCAATGTGGGATTTACAGGAGTGAAGTGCTGAGAGAAGTGCCTGGCACAACCAACAGAGGTTCTGTAGCAGCCTCTACATGTTAAGATAATTATTATTTTAATGTGAACATGTGGATGGCTCAGCACTCAAATGGTACCATGAAACCAAGCCTTCCCTGCTCCTGCCCAAGAGAAGTGATGTCTTCCTCCTTGAGCTCACGGGGCATCCCATCTGGATGTCTCTTCTGACAGCTACAGCTTTCTACCAGGCTCTGTGTTAACTGGTGCTGATCTCTGACCTCCCTCACTGAGTTTATTGAGTCTCTGGTTTGGGTTTTATTATCTTTGTGTCCCTAACATCAAGCACAGGGCCAGGAGTGCAGTGGGCATTCTTTACATGTTTGTTGAATGAATAGCAGTTACTCAATAAACACTTGTTAAAAAAAAGAAAGAAAAAAGAGCCCTTCAAAGTCCTATTTGACCACGTGGCACAGCAATGAGCCAAAACCACAGATTTTATTCTGTTTTCACTAATGTGGGTATGTGTGGGGGAGTTGGATTTTTGAAAGGATTGCAGAATGGATTTCTTTCCGACTCAGATGGGTGAACAAAAGACTAATTAACGAAAAACAAAGAAACAAAGGCCCTAAACTGTAGGCTCCTTTCTACATACTCGGTATTGATGGGTTGACATTTGACTGTGAAGCTGGGTCTCCAAGCAGGACCCCAGCTCCTTATCCAGCAGCCCCCAGCCCGAGCTGGCCCTGGATTGCTCCAGAGCTGAAAGCAGCATTGTTAACTGCTTTTGTTCGAGAGGTCCCCCAGCTGGTCCTGGGTCACCAAGCTTCACTGTTTACTTGTGTGTTCTTAAGCTGGGGCCCTAGGTATTAGCAAAAGATTAGATTTTTCTTTCTTCATCACCAACTGTTCCTCTCCCACCCTGTCCCCCACATCCTCTGTCTCTTTCATTTCTTCCATCTCAGAAGCTCTTTGAGTGAATGTTAATTAGATTGAACACAAGCTGGAAGGTCAACAGCCCTGCCTCTCTGTGAGGCAGCCTCTCTCTGGTGGATTTTTCAATTTGAGATAGGAACAATACTTAAATCAGTATAGTTACCATTTCAAAGAACTTTCCCAGATGTTCTATCTTTTATTCTTACCAAGAAGACTAGGTGGCATGGCAGCTATTTCATTGTTCCCATTTTATAGATGAGAAAAGTAAGGCTCAGAGATGGTACATGATTGGCCCATGATCTCAACCAGGAGACTGTAGAAGGGAATTCAAGGACACTTTTTCTGCTTCCTAACTCTAAGGTATCACATTGTCTGTGATGATGTGAAAGATGCAGTGCGGGCATGCTAACTTGCTTCAGTCATGTCCTCCTCTTTGCAACCCTATGCACTGTAGCCCTCCAGGCTCCTATGTCCATGGGATTCTCCAAAGCAAGAATACTGGAGTGGGTTGCCATGCTCTCCCTCCAGGAGATTTTCCCAACCTAGGGATTGAACCAGTGGCTCCTGTGGCTCCTGCATTGCAGGCAGATTCTTTACTGTTGGAGCCACTGGAGAAGCCCTGAAAGACATAGTAAAGGCTGCCTAATGTGTATTAAGCTAAGGATGTTCATGATGAAATGAGGAAATAACATTCATTGCCATTGCCTTTTAGAACTTTCTGGATGACAGAATCTGGTCATTTCTTGGGTTTGACAATAGGATAGATGAGCGTGAGTTGGAGGTCAGTAAGGAGTATATTAACACAAAGACTATCCCGAAAATGATTCACCCCACCCCTGTATAGTTCACTTAACTGAAGAACATTCCAAGCCCACTATGTGCTCATCTAAGTGGTTTGGAGTTACAGAGAGGAACCCTCAAATGTATGATTCTCATGCTCTTAAAAGAACTTTCAATCTTATTGGAGAAGCAAGATAAATAACACCTGACAGAGAAGGTCATATCCCTGTAAGTTGTTTAGAAAACACTAAGGCATCAGCCCTGGGATTTCTTTGGAAGGAATGATGCTAAAGCTGAAACTCCAATACTTTGGCCATCTCATGAGAAGAGTTGACTCATTGGAAAAGACTCTGATGCTGGGAAGGATTGGGGGCAGGAGGAGAAGGGGACGACAGAGGATAAGATGGCTGGATGGCATCACCGACTTGATGGATGTGAGTTTGGGTGAACTCCGGGAGTTGGTGATGGACAGGGAGATCTGGCGTGCTCCAATTCATGGGGTAACCAAGAGTCAGACACGACTGAGTGACTGAACTGAACTGAAGGCACTTAGAAGAAAATGAGGTTTGAACTAGGCCTGGAAGGATGGTCAGTATTGGCACAGGGGTCGAAGTTCTGGCTTGACTAGTAAGAAAAAACTCAAGCTTGTAGAGCCCTGTGTTTGTATAGACTGTGGTAGAATAATGATTACAACTATATACAAATAATAAAAATAAACATTCATTAAGTGCTTACTATGTATCAGGGTCTGTCCTCAGAGTTTTGCATCAGTCAGTCAGTTCAGTTGCTCAGTCGTGTCTGACTCTTTGCGACCCCATGAATCGCAGCACGCCAGGCCTCCCTGTCCATCACCAACTCCCGGAGTTCACTGAGACACGTCCATCTAGTTGGTGATGCCATCCAGCCATCTCATCCTCTGTCGTCCCCTTCTCCTCCTGCCCCCAATCCTGCCCAGCATCAGAGTCTTTTCCAATGAGTCAACTCTTTGCATGAGGTGGCCAAAGTACTGGAGTTTCAGCTTTAGCATCACTCCTTTGCATAGATTCACTCATATAAACAGCATGCTCACCCTATCTAGTAGATACTGTTATTGTCCCTGTAAAAATGATAACATAGAGGCTCAGGAAAGTTACCCAGGTAATAAGCCTGAATTACCCAGGTAGTAAGTACCGGAACCCAGGAAATTGGACTCTAGACCCTAAATTCTTAAGTATTGTCTGATATTTTGGAAACAGCATCAGTGGTTCATGTAAACAAAGTCTTACTCTACACTAGACAGCCTGAGCATTGCTCGTTCAGGTACTAATTCTCTAAACATGATATCTGAGATAATCAGGGATCCCGTGGCCTGGTTTCTACGTGGTATCACAATCATTATTTCTTGAAAGCTATAATCTCTCCTGGCATCCCTTTCCTTGGACAGTATTAGATGACATCCAATTCATAAATCTCAGCAATACTTCTTAAAATTCCTTTTAAAAAACATTTCCATCATTTCAGTGTCTCCCAAACTTCACAGCTATCCCCAACTCTCTTTTGTTCTTCAATACTTATTCTCACCTCTCTGCCCAAACCTCTGCTAAAATCCAAGCCATGTTACTACTGACTCATTCCTCCTCCATCCCATCTTTTGGGGCCTGTGGTTTCTTTGTCTTCCTAATAGCTCTTTCTCCAATGTAAACACATATGGGCTCCTATTTCTTATATTCTTTACCCCACTGACTATCTTGACCTGTGCAATCATTTTTAGGAACTCAACTGAAAGAATTAAGATATCTCTTAGGAAAGATGAGGAAACTGCGACTCAGAAAAGAAAACAATTTGCACAAGTTTGCACAGCTAGGAGGTGGCAGAGCTAGGACTCATTAGATGGATCTCTTTGTCACCTGGCCACATGCATCTGTGAGAGTCATTTGTTTGGAGGGTGGTGCTTGATTGGCTCACACTCTGCAGGCTGCACTTGCACCTTTAGGAGCTGGGTCAGTGGTGTGTGATGTGTTCTAAGACATTATTATGAGAAAATGTGAGCTGAAGTATGGGGTTCTGAGTAGAGGCTGGGGATGGCAAGGGATCTGGCCCCTAGTTTTATCTTATCTTTCTGGAACTCACACGCTCTTTTCCTTGTGCCCTGGCTGACTACTAGTTATCCAACAACTCTCATCCTTCAAGGGCAGGCCAAGATCAACATCTAGGGGAGCTTTTCTGGCCCCTTCACATTGGTATGCACCTTCATCCCCAGCTCCTGGTGTATCTGTGCTCACTGCTATTTTTGCCTCTATCTCGTGGTGTTGTGATCACCGACTTTCTTGTCTGCTCCTCCTGCTACATGGAGAGCTCCCCATAGACAGACACCACGTCTTGTTTGTCTGTTCGTCTCTAGCACCAAGGCCGTACCTGACATGACAAGTCGGTTCTTAATGACTATTGGTTGAATGAATGAATGAACACAAATCACTATAAGGAATTCTTCACTCTTGACTTGCTTTCTTCTCCTCCATCCATAAAGGCTGTAAACGTCAGAGATGTGGGAAGGGAACAAGGGTTCATTGTGTATATATGTATGTATGTGAGAGATGGTGTGTAGGGTGGATATATATCCATGTGTCCACCTAGATCAAGACACCATGAAGTCTCTTCCAGTCCAAGCTGATCCATTTTCCTTCTGAACATTTACTGTTCATACCATGTGAGGATACAACAATATGGGAGGTTCTATTTTTACTTCTTTATTATACTTCATTTGGGGGAGGAGATGGCACAGTGGCACTTACAAATAAATAATTGAGACAAAGTGTCCCAAGAAGGTCTTCTGGCTCTTGATCCATTTTGCTCATTCTTAGTCTATCCTAACCTTACTAAATATATTTGTTTGAACAAGTTTAAAGTTTGAAGGTTATCAACAAACAATCTATAGTAGAAATAGAAAAGAGTTCAATTTGAGCCAAACTGAGGACTATAGCCCAAGAGAGAGCCTCTCAGGTACCTAACACTGAGGAACTAACTGCTCCAGAGAAGTATGGTTTTCAGCACAGTTTTATGTCTTGTCAGAACAAAGAACATCAAACAAGTCAGGAATATATTCGTTTAAGTTTTCAAAAGCAAAAAAAGACAACAGATCAGCATGTACATAGTGAGTCAGTATGGCCTTGGCACCTAGGAAAGGTGTCTAAGCATCAGAGGAGGACCAGCATTGGTGTCCCAAGAAGGGAAACATTTAATCTTTATTTGAAAGTGTGTATTCTTTAATTCTTGGCAATGTGCCCTTTTCTTTAATAATTAAAGCAGATGTACATGTATGTTTGATAGGCCACAAACAGGCTGTTTTAGTTAGCATCGAATTCAAGTTAGCTCATGTATAAGCCAGAATGACTTCCCCATACCACAATATGTGGAAATTCTTTTATCACTTCCATTTCAACTCTGAGTTCTGGTTCTGGGATAGTTCCAGCTCACCTACACAACACTGAATCCTCATGAAACACAAATATTCATCATATCCAAAAACCACAGATATTTTCTTTTGCTTCACATTTTGAGAAAGCCAGGTAAGATTCATCTTCACTCAGCCAACACATTTTTAACAGCAATTATGGGAAAAGATAAAGCAAGAGCACAAGAAAACAAAGTTTGTAGATTTTTCTTCTGTTAGAACTTGTCACCTTATATAAAAACGACTTGTTTGCAAGGATGTTCTCCCTGTAGACTAAACTCCTTAAGCCCAGTGACAGTTGGGGCTAGAAAGTATTTCTCTTTCATTTTAAATCTCTAAAGTTCAGCGTGGTATCCATGGAAGAGATATAGTTTTGAGTGATATGATTTGATGCAAAAATGAATAGAACTGAGCATAGAAGAAGTGATAATCACCAATTTCATCACCACCATAAAATAAGGATAGGTTACTGAACTCTGATCTAATGCCCAGCACCATTTTAAACACCTTATGCATAGTAACCCTTGCATATTCATTTTCTTTGGCTGCTGTAACAAATCACAACTTAATAGCATAAACCAACAGATTTATTATCTTAAAGTTCTATAGATCAGAAGTCCAACAAGGCTCTCATTAAGATCAAGCTGCATATTGAACATGTATTGATTAAATAATCAGAAATTAATGATTTTTAGAAATTGTCACTTGAAACACACACACAGTAGCTTCTTTATAATCTAAACTGTATCTTTCTTGAATTAGAGAAATACCATATACAATGGATTACTAATAGACAAAAGTAAAATACATTATTGTATAGTTTCAGAAGACCAATGAAAAAGAGAAGATCCTGAAAACTTGCTACTATGGTCTGAATGCTTATGTCTGTCCAAAATTTATATGTTGATAACCTAATGTCCAGGGCAATGGTATTAAGGGTGGAGCCTTTGAGAGGTGATCAGGTCACGAGGGTGGAGTGCTCCTAATTGGAATTTTGACAAAAGGCCCCACAGAGCTCCCTCACCTTTTCCACCATGTGAAGATGCCACAGAGAAGCCTGCAATCCAGAAGAAGGCCTTCACTAGACCATGCTGGTACCCTGTCTCAGACTTTCAGTCTTCAGAATTGTGGGAAATAAATTTGTTGTTTTTAAGTTAAAAATAATCAAGGTGCAGGCAGAGTTGTGTTGCTTTCTAGAGGCTCTAGAGGAGAGTCCATTCCCTTGCATTTCTAGCTTCTAGAGAGGGCACCATTGGCTCATGGCCCATTCTTTTGTCTTCAAAACCAGCAGTGTTGCATTTCTTGGACTCTTCTTCTGTAGTCACATCTCCATCTGACTCTACTTTTCTTTCTCCTTCTTCTACTTTTAAGGACCCTTGTGATGACAGTGAAAGTGAAAGTCACACAGTCGTGTCTGACTCTTTGCAACCACATGGACTATACAGTCCATGGAATTCTCCAGGCCAGAATACTGGAGTGGGTAGCTGTTCCCTTCTCCAGGGGATCTTCCCAACCCAGCATTCAAACACAGGATTCCTGCATTGCAGGATGATTCTTTACCAGCTGAGCCACCACAGAAACCCAAGAATACTGAAGAGGGTAGCCTTTCCTTTCTCCAGGGGATCTTCCTGACCCAGGAATTCAACCAGGGTCTCCTGCATTGCAGGTGGATTCTTTACCAGCTGAGCTACCAGGGAAGCCCCTGTGATGGCATTAGTGGTAAAGAATCTGCCTGCCAATCCAGGATTGGCAAGAGATGTGGATTTGATCCCTGGGTTGGTAAGATCCCCTGGAGAAGGGAATAGATATCCACCCCAGGATTCTTGCCTGTAAAATCCCATGGACAGTAGTGTCTTGTGGGCTACAGCCCATGGGGTTGCAAAGAGTCAGACATGACTGAGCAAGCACACCAGTGATGACGTTGGGCCCACTGGTTAATCTAGCCTTATTTTCCTGTCTTAAAGTCAATTGATGAGCAACTTTCCATCTGAAAAGTTAATTCCCACTTGCCTATAGCAAAATACTCACAGGCCCAGGGTTTAACATGTGGTCATTTGTGGAGGCCATTATTCTGCCTTCCATGTCTTAAAAGTGGGTACTGTTATTGTCCCCATTTTACCAATGAGGAGACCAAGACACAGAGAGAGAAACTAACTTGCCAAGGTCAAATAGTTGATTGGCAGTGAAATGCAATTAGATTCATTTCAGAGGCCAAGGTGGACCACACATGTTCCTGAGCTGCTGCTTTGACCTGCTTGACTTCTCAAGAATGAGAAAGTTGAAGACAAAACAATCCACTTGCTGGGAGAAGTTTCTCCTTTAAGAACAAACAATAATAATAAACCCTCCCATTCCCCAGCCTCACATGTCAAGAGTAGCTTTCAAAAGAAGCAGCACTGTTGTTTTCTCAGACACTTTTTCTTTGGGAAGAAAACTCTAACACAAAGTCTTAACCATGGGGGTCTGATGCAGGGTTATTGCAGATGGTGATGTTTCCTCTCCTGGCTGGAAACGTGTGTGGCTTCCTATAACCCTCGTGATAAAATCCAGACTTCCCCCACATTCCAGAAGAACCTTCGTGACATGACTCCTGCTTCACCTCTTGGGCCTCAGTTTTCTCCTTCTTGGCAATGTAGAGCAGTGGTGCAAAGCTCAGACTCTGGATTCAGATCTCATATCTACACCCTTCCTATTGTTTCACTTTGGGCAAACTGTTGTTGGGAGGATACTCTTGGGTTTTCTGAATTGCGGACCCCCACCCCCACCAGTGGCTCAGATGGTAAAGAATCTGCCTGCAATGCTGGAGACCCAAGTTCGATCTCTGGGCTGGGAACATCCCCTGAAGAAGGGAATGGCTACCCACTACAGTATTCTTGCCTGGAGAATTCCAGGGACAGAGGAGCCAAGTGGGCTACAGTCAACGGGTTGCAAAGAGTTGGACATGACTCAGAGACTAACACTAACACTTCCCACCTCATAGGTTGGAAGCAACTGAGTGGTAGGCATTCATTCATCAGCTTTATTACTAATAAAGCTGAATGGGACTTGTAGGAAAAATCAGTTTCCTGAAGTCTAGACATCTGGATTCATCTATGGGTAAATCTTACCCAGGTATTCAAAGCAGGTAGAGAGCTGCAGGTTTTCTCCTGTGGTTACCAGCCGGAGAGGCAGAGAATGCATGTGTTGGGGTGGGTGTTGGGGTGGGGGTGGCTACTCTGAAAAAGTCAAGAATTGAAAGGGAATGAAGGACATGGACTCCAAGTTTTCTCAGTCTCACTCATTAGACACGTCACACTGGGAGGAGGGAATGAAACGTGGAAGGACAGGTAGGAACTTCTCAGTCCTCTGGAGAGGCCTGTGGCATCTGCTGGGTGCACGAGCAGAAAGCAGAGGAGAGAAGAGGGTAGGCACCTCTCGATCACATTAAATCAGATCCTGTGCTTTGTGTTCAGATAAACTGAGGGGGAGAGCCCAGATTAGAGGCAGGGTAGAAACAGTTTTTGCCCAGTGGCCATCAGCTACATCTGTACGCATGCTTTCTACAAGCTGTTCATCAAGTTTCAACTCCTTAATAGACACCCAGGGTATATAAGGAAGAATGACAGGAGCCTTTCCTCAAGGAGCTCACAGTTTATTTAAGGAGAAAAATCACAGACTAGTGGGTGCAACACAGTATGCCAGTGCTGTGAGCAGGTTGGTTCCAGTACTGGCCCACACCAGGGCTCGGCTGCAGCAGTGGGGAGGGGACAGCGGCAGCTCTTGCTAGCCTGTGTTCTTTGAATTCCTACTTGGCTGCTTAGCTGCTCTGGAACTTGGGGCAAGTAACTTACACTTTGGAAGCCTCAGTTTTGTCATTTATATGATGGAGATGATAATGGGAACTATGTCAAGTGACAATGCACAACTGCTTAGTGCAACGCTTGGCAGGCGCCTAGGGCACTGTAAATGCTACTCGATATTAATATTATATTATTACTTAGTAGGAGTTCAAAGAGTGAACACTTGAGCTTAGTCCTGAGGGATGTATGGGAGCTGGCTTTGTGGAAATTAGAAAGGAGTCAAGGCCAGTCCATGGCACAGCTTCAAGGGGCGTCATTTTCATAGTGGTCTGTGTGGGTGGCTCCTCCTAGAGTTGTGCTCTTCAGTTTCCATGGCAGTAAAACACACAGTGGCCTTGGAGTAAGGATGTTGCCCCCGTAGGAGGAAGGAGCTAAGGCCCCTGCAGGACTTGTCTTCTCCAGCCTGACTGTTGATGTCCTCCACACCCAACTGGCATTGTGGGGACAGAGATGCTTAAGGAATCACAGCAGTTACTGACAACAGACATAGAAGAGCTTTGGATAATGTGACTTTGAGAGCTGCCATTCATTGTGGAGACTGGGCTCACCAGTCTGGACTTCAAGACCCAGCCTTGTCCTAAGGCAAGAATCCAGCCACTTGAATCTTATGCTATTGGTATGAAGCCTAATTTAAGACAGGTGTGTGTAAAGACGGGCTTCCCAGGTGGTGCCAGTGGTAAAGAATCCACCTGCCAAATTGTGGGTTCAATTCCTGGGTCAGGAAGATCCCCTGGAATACCAACTGGCAATTCACTCCAGTATTCTTGCCTGGAAAATTCCATGGACAGAGGAGCCTGGTGGCTACAATCTATAGCGTTGCAAAGGGTCAGATGACTGAGTGTGCATGTGTGTTAAGACAGGTTGGACCTCCAGATGGTCCAGGAGGTCTCTCAGCATCTTGGTCTCTGCCTCACCAGGGCTGGGCCCAGGCACAGATCTCGACACTGCTCGCTGCTCTGGTTACAGTGAGGACTAGGGCCCCTCTCCCCGACCTATGAGGCTGTATAAATGACAATGTGGCAGGATTGGAGTTCACACCCCGCCTGCTGTGGCTGGTCCCACTGCCATTTAGAACTCCAGACCCTGGCCTTAGCTGTTCATATTCAACTCTTGTCTCACTGAACCTTTGTTTGATACCATTCTGCTTCTCTCTGACTCAGGCGATGTTGCTGGGCTCAAGCTCCTGTCTCCTTTAAGAAAGCTGTCAGGTTTGAGCCGCTCACCATTAACCTATTTTTAAATCCTGGGGCCACCAGTCTTAGTGCATGACCTTGAGCTATTTACTTAAACTGTCAAAGCTTCAGTTTCTTTGTGTGGAAAGTGGAGATAGTAGCGCTGACCTCATAGGAATGTTGTGAAGATAAATGAGATTTAATAATACAAAGTGCTTAGTGAATGCATACAAAAATAGTTGTTTTCCTCCTGTTGGGGTCCTGTGGGGGCACTGACAAATTCTTTCTGGATGGCTGCTCTGATGGCCCCTACTGAACGTCTGCCTGCCCATTGCCAAGAACGACTAAGCACCTATGACACGGAGGCGGTCACCTAGCAGCAGGGGCAAAGGCTCCTGCCCTTGCCTCATTCTACTGAGCCCTGAATACAGTAAAGCCCCCAAACTACTAGTATCATTGCATTTGGGTTGGAACAAGTTTTTTTTCTACACTTTTATTGATTTCCTCTAGAAACTTTTTTTTTTTTCTTAAAGTTCTCAAGTAATTCAGGAATAAAGAACTTGGTCCTAAGGGTTGAAAAGTATTTGCCACTATTTTTGCCTTAATCCCTGGGTGGTTGACTTAGAAGGTGGGGGTTTCAGCACCAGCCATTGTACTTCCTCCATCTTTGAATGGATGTTTACATCCATGCCAGTTTCCTGCAATTTACAACACCAGACCTTAATTTTCCCAGATCCTATTGGTATGTCCAAGGGGAAAGTTGAATTGAGCAGCTAGGAAATCCATCTCTGGAGCAGATAGAAAGTAGTTCCAGAGACAAGGCACCGAGAGAACATCCCTCATCCTGACGGTCACGGTCATTCCCCAGGGTGTACTCCAGCCTGTCAGAGAGGGGTCTGAGAAGCATGGGAGAAGGCACCAACCATTCTTTTTTGTTTAAATCCAGCACTTTAGTTTTCTTCAATAATATTGGTTTTGTAAAATGATACATGATAATGATTCAAACAAATCACACAACAGAAAAACGCAAAGAAGCAAACTTAAGATGATGTCCAGTCTCACGACTCAGAAATGACCAATCAACATTTTTAATCATAATTCTGTCCTCTCTCCCTCTCTCTCTGTACAAATAAAGAATAAATAGAACTGAATAGGAGTATTCCATGTGTGTCTTCAAAAACAAAAGTATTAAGTTAAATAATCTGCTACTTCATAGACATAAGGAGACTTAGGGGAATTACCGAAACCTCATATGAACATTTATTTACAACTATCTATAGTAATACACTTCTAAAAGAGCTTACCAAAAGCAGAAACAAAGTTTTGGGCTGCTATATTTTTTGAACATGTGCTTTAAATGTAGAAAAATCTACAAGTCCCTATTAAGGCAACCTCAGAAATTAGAATTCTTGCACTTCATTTATACTCTATCTCCCCTTTGTTATATGATAATTTTGTATTTTATTTTTAAATAGCAATTATTATAGCTCAATGGCTATAGCTTCATATTTTGATATACTCGTGTTCACCTTCTATTCTTTTAAAAACGTTTACAATCTGTTTTTTCCTTTTTAGAGGTCTTTATTTTGATTCATCTTTTGCTTGACTGGATTTGATAAATGTCTCTTTTCTTATTTTCAAAGAGCACATTAAGCTATATTCCCTATTTTTTTCTCCTTTTTTCGTATGTTCTATGTTGGCTGTTGTTTTTGATTTTGAAAGACAGCTTCCTTGTGTGTAAAATTCTTGGGTCACCCTTTATTTCCTTGGAATTTATGACCTCTGTCTTATGCTGTTAAGATGTTTGATGCCAGTCTGAATTTTACCCTTGTAGGTAACTTGGTTTCTCTGCTTATGCATCCATGGGATTGTGTGATAGCAAAGTGAGGAGTGGAGGGATATGGAGGTAGGGGTGGGGGTGGTGGGAAGACAGGTGAGCACTGCAGAAGTAGAGGTCGAGTGGTAGGATGAGGCAAAGGAACTAAGGGAGCAGCATTGAACTTCCTTTTCTATAATTTCACAACTCATTAAGTAGAAATAGAGCCCGCTGCCAAAGAAGTTGTTCTGTAGGGAACAAAAGTTTCAATGAAACCCAAGGGTATTATTGCTTTACCTTTACAGAAAATGGTCTTCCTTTCCATGGCATCTTCGCAAGAAGATTGAGTGAGAAGTGGTACATTTCCGTAAGTGATCACAAGGGCAAGGCTACCATCTTTCATGTTTAAAGAGTCAAGTTTCATTTTCCTTGCCAGCAGGAAGGCCCTCAGCCCAGATACCTCCAATTATTTTCTGTTTGACTTTGCAGACTATTAAGCAATGGATTTGGCCACAGGCTCACCCATGCTAATGATGTTTTTCTTGGACTAATATGACAAATCAGCTGGCAATTGCTGAGTAACCACACGATGACAGCTTAGAGAGGACATGAAGGGTCCAGGTGTGAGACAAATGGCAGGAAGAAACCAGAACGTGATTGAGACAATACTGAATCTGCAAAGCAGTCAAGGTATCCTTGCAGAGTGCCTGTAAATCATTCTGTTGGAGGGTCTGACGCAGATGGAGTCTCTGAGGCTCTGAAGAAACCACCACTGCTCTTGGAAGACGAGTGGAAAAAATGAGTGTTGGAATTATAGACGCCTGCATCCATCGAGGACTAATTGGTTGTCCTAGCTTCCATGGTGTCAGAAAGCCAAGTTCTATGATGATGGGCCAGTGGAAAAGAAAACATTATCAGCCTCAGTGCCCAGAAAACCATCATGCAAAAGAAGAGAGGGAAACATTTGAAAGCTGTCTTGTTTTGATTTTTTTCATCTTGAAAAGGGGAAGTTCTGATGAAACATACAATCTAAGTAGATCAAAGAGAACTTTCTTGAAATGCTAATGAGAGCTGCAACTTCTTGTAAATATATACACCCTGCCTTTCACTGTCTAAGCACGCCGCACATACTTTATCTTATTGGATCCTAAGAACTCTAAGAGGCAAGTGTGCTTATGATCTCTGATCCTGGTAACTAGTAATCTCTTTGACCATAGAACTATCTCTAACTCTAGCAGTGGGGGTGGGGGATAGGGGGGTAGGATGACAACCAGAGAATTAGACCTTGGTCCGTGTTCTCTTTCTCCACTGATGTTGTCTTAGATCCCTGCTGAAAACTGGGGAACCAGCAGTCTATTCCTCTGCTGTTGCTGAGTGGACATGCTCAGGACCCTGCCTCTAGGTCAGCTCCTTTTTTTCATAGTGACGGAGAAGGGTTCAGTTCAGTCGCTCAGTTGTGTCTGACTCTTTGCGACCCCATGGACTGCAGAACACCAGGCTTCCCTATCCATCACCAACTCCTGGAGCTTACTTAAACTCATGTCCATCGAGTCGGTGATGCCATCCAACCATCTCATCCTCTGTTGTCCCCTTCTCTTCCTGCCTTCATTCTTTCCCAGCATCAGGGTCTTTTCCAAAGAGTCAGTTCTTCATATCAGGTGGCCAAAGTATTGGCGTTTCAGTTTCAGCATCAGTCCTTCCAATGAATATTCAGGACTGATTTCCTTTAGGATGGACTGGTTGGATCTCCTTGCAGTCCAAGGGATTTTCAAGAGTGTTCTCTAACATCACAGTTCAAAAGCATCAATTCTTTGGCACTCACCTTTCTTTATAGTCCAACTCTCACATCCATACATGACTACTGGAAAAACCATAGCTTTGACTAGACAGACCTTTGTCGGCAACGTAATGTCTCTTCTTTTCTTCCAAGGAGCAAGTGTCTTTTGATTTCATGGCTGCAGTCACCATCTGCAGTAATTTTGGAGCCCAAGAAAATAAAGTCTGTCATTGCTTACATTGTTTCCCCATCTACTTGCCATGAAGCGATGGACAGGGAGGCCTGGCATGCTGCAGTTCATGGGGTCGCAAAGAGTTGGACATGACTGAGCGACTGAACAGAACTGAACTGATGGGACCAGATGCCATGATCTTCATTTTTTGAATGTTGAGTTTTAAGCCAGCTTTTTCACTCTCCTCTCTCACTTTCATCAAGACGCTCTTTAGTTCTTCTTCACTTTCTGCCATAATGGTGGTGTCATCTGCATATCTGAGGTTATTGATATTTCTCCTGGAAATCTTGATTCCAGCTTGTACTTCATCCAGCCCAGCATTTCACAAGATGTACTCTGCACAGAAGTTAAATAAGCAGGGTGACAATGTACAGCCTTGACGTACTCCTTTCCCAATTTGGAACCAGTCTGGAACCAGTCCAGTTCCATGCTTAGTTCTAACTGTTGCTTCTTGACCTGCATACAGATTTCTCAGGAGGCAGGTCAGGTGGTCTGGTATTTCCATCTCTTGAAGAATTTTCCACAGTTTTTTGTGATCCACACAGTCAAATGCTCTGGTATAGTCAATAAAGCAGAAGTAGATGTCTTTCTGGAACTCTCTCGCTTTTTTGATGATCTAACGGATGTTGGCAATTTGATCTCTGGTTCCTCTGCCTTTTCTAAATCCAGCTTGAACATCGGAAAGTTCACAGTTCACATACTATTGAAGCCTGGCTTGGAGAATTTTGAGCATTACTTTACTAGTGTGTGAGATGAGTACAATTGTGTGGTAGTTTGAACATTCTTTGGCATTGCCTTTCTTTGGGATTGGAATAAAAACTGATCTTTTCCAGTCCTGTAGCCACCGTTGAGTTTTCTAAATTTGTTGGCATATTGAGTGTAGCACTTTCACAGCATCATCTTTTAGGATTTGTAAAAATCAAGTTTGGCAGCAGAAAGTGACCACTCTGATCTTCAGTCTCTCTCCATCCTCACCCCTGTGCACATACCTTACAATACTCTTTTCCCTTGTCAGTTTGCTTCCTCCAATTCCTCCAATTCCATCTCCTCAACAACCTGGGACTTGGAAAACTCCAGGCCTTGGAGCGAGCCACAGTGCTTTCCCTGTTTGCCCAGAGGAGGATGAAGAGCCCCGTCCCGGTGGTGACCTCCTCTCAGCCTTGGGAAAAACCACACTCAGGTGTCTCTTTCCAGTACTGTTGATGGGCAGAAGAGGAAGGGCGGTCCTTTTATTTAACGGATGAGTTCCAGAAGATGGAGGCATTGAGAGGTGAAAAGACCAGTCCAACTGAGCAAACTTAGAATGCGACTGAGCTGGCATTTGTACCCAGACTCCGAATCCCAAGCTCTCAATGAAAGAACTGGGGGCAAATCGAAGAAGCTATTCCAGAAACAACCAGTAGTCACTTCCTTCAGATCTGTCTAAACCTGATGTCTCTGCCAGCAAAGACAGGCCCAGACCTCTGGCTTGTTGCTCTCACTCCTCCTCTCCCCCCCACCCCCCTCGCCGTGCCTGCCTCACAGTGACAAGTGGGGCTCAGATAGCGGCCTGGCTTCCATCCGTCCCCACTCATCTCTGTCCAGAGATCCCACTCCTGCTTCTCAACTGTCTTTCTTCCTCCCCTGATCCCCACCAGTATTATCTCTTCTGGATGCAAAGTTGCCTTTGAAGTCAACCAGGAGATTTCATCTGCGGAAAAAAATATGTCTGGAGAGGGCAGCAAGGGAAGAAGGGTGGGCAAGGAACTCGGTATCCTTCACCCTTTTCTCTCGTCTCTGACCGCTCATCTGGTGGAACCACAGTATTGAAGAGATCTGAGGCCAAGGACAGAGAGAGTGTCAGTTCCCAGGATGGCATTAAATGCTTGGAAAGTGACAAGAAATCACTTCATCCAGTGGCTTAAAAAATAAATAAATAAAACCAGCAGAAGCAGGGGGAAAAAAAGCCTTGCCTTTTCCCCCAGTTTCCAAGGAGCCCTTTGATAATGCAATGACTCTAGGCTGTACACATTGGTCACATTATTTATCACTGGAGCATGAACGTCCTAACCACATCCAAGGGCTTTCACTGGGCTCCTTAAATCATCCAGGACCACAGTGAAATGTGAATCGACTCATGGAGGACTGGGAGCAGAGGAAAGTGGTCCTGGCCCCCAGCCTTCTCCCTTGAATCTGGAGGCCGCCCTAGGCCCCGGGAGGAACTTTCTCCTTTGTTCCCCCGCCCGGCATCT
The DNA here is from genome assembly GCF_003369695.1 of Bos indicus x Bos taurus. Taxonomy (NCBI): domain Eukaryota; kingdom Metazoa; phylum Chordata; class Mammalia; order Artiodactyla; family Bovidae; genus Bos; species Bos indicus x Bos taurus. The sequence continues at coordinate 50,853,566 of NC_040080.1, forward strand.
AGGGTTGCTCTGTCTGGCTGGGGTAATGGAGTTGGTTTATGCATTGGATTCTTGGAACTTTTCTTTTGTTGTTGTTCTCGAAAATTGTTGAGCCTACTCCAGGAATGGAGTGCCCCTGCAGGTAATTTACTTTTCCCTATGTACCTGGAAAAGGTTTCTGTCTTCTCTTCTGGAGTCTTTAAAAGTATCAAAAGGCACAGTGACATTGTGTGGTATTGGTTGGGAGTGAGTTCAACAGAGTGAGGAAGGAACAAGGCTCTTAGGACAGTGGGTCTAGTCTAATCTAGTTGCTCCTTCCCCCACTTGGCTCACTGTGTGATTCTGAGTCAGATAATCTCTCTGGTTTCTGATGCTTCATGTGTAAAATGAGGGCTGTGATGGATATTTAAGGACTGCTCCCCACCATTCATTTCCCTTACCTACTGTATCCCCAAGTTCTTCAGCCATGAGGTCTGGGTGAGTCTGACATTCCCCTCTAGCTCCAATGATGGGCTCTAGCTTGGGCCAAATAGCAGCTTGGACTCTTTCTGCTCGTGATTGGTTCAGAAATGGGCATTGATCTAAAACAGTCCAATCAGACAGAACCTTAGGACTTTTGCTGGAAATGCTGAGACACAGACTCTGTTTCTATTGGATGTGAATACAGAATCATGCAGCTCTAAGGACTATTGCTGGTAATCTCTTGACACAGTGAGGGGAGAAACTGCTCAAGAATGGAACTAACATCAAAGAAAATGGACTGCTATTAAGAAAAAAAAAAAGAAAGAAATCAAGTCCTCATCTCAAAATATGAGTGCTGGATCAAGCTTTGCCTGATGCTTCACTCATCCCTGGGCCATTCAGTTATGTGAACTAATGAATTCTTTTTATTGTTTGAATGTGGTTTTCTAAAAGTTGATGATTTAGGATCAGTCTGAGTACCAAGGAATAGACATTATTAGCTTTAGATTTTCTTCTAGAGGGAAAGGAAAAAAAGAATTTTTCTTTTTTGGCTTCCTAGTTTGTTCTTGGAACCATGTTAGGCAGGAGACAGCAGTGGTGAAGAGGCTTTAGTTCTGTAATTAGACAAATTTGGTTCAGATCCTTCAAACCCCAAAGGTGAGTCAGACTCCAAACCTAAAGGTGAATAGGTCCAAGGCCTTTGAAGTGCTTTATCTTCTAAGCTGTGTATAAGACCTCGATTGTTCATTTGAGGGATTTGGGTTTCACAATATCATGAAAGCTTTAGGTGTTTAGCTTAATACAAATCTCCTTATAGGGTGAGTAAATTTATATGCATTACCCTTGTCCTGGGAGAATTAATCCTTAAAGTGAAACCAAGTACTAATCAGAAAGATGGCTGATTCATAGAAGCCCATGTAAGCCTCCTTATTTTGGTGCAATGCTTGGTTGGTTCTCTGAAAGCTGATCAGTACATTAATATTCACAGGACCTGCTACTCTGCAAATCAGATGGAATCTCACTGTACCAGCTTCCCTGATACTCTGGGAAAAGAATTGCCCAACTGCATCTTACTGGGCAGTGGGAGTTAGATGTTTTTCTAAATCCGTTTTCTCTTTGGGGAATGAATATTGGGGGTCTAATTAATTGTCAATAAACCATGGCAGTAGAAACAGATTTGGACATTTTTTATTTTCTCAAGTATGTAGCATAGATGCCAAGATTCCCTGTGCCAAGATTCCCTGTCTCAACTCGGGACTTACACCAAGGACAGATGTTGCTAGGCAGCTGAAAGCCCTCACTAAACATCAAATGTATCATCATGTTTCTCAAGAGAGTGAAAGCCACTGCTTGTTCTTTTATATATATATTAATTAATACATATTAATTAACTTATGGCCGTGATGGGTCTTTGTTGTTACATGGGCTTTTTCTAGTTGCAGCGAGCTGGAGCTACTCTCTAGCTGTGGTGCACAGGCTTCTCATTGCGGTGGCGTCTCTGGTTGCAGACCACAGACTCTAGCTGGCAGGGGCTTCAGTAGTTGTGGCTCCCAGGCTCTAGAGAGCAGGCTCAGGAGTTGTGGTACATGGGCTTAGTTGCTCCATGGCATGTGGGATCTTCCCGAATCAGGCATTGAACCCACGTCTCTTACACTGGCCGGCAAATTCTTTACCACTGAGCCCACCAGAGAAGCCTCTCTGCCTATTTCTTTCACTTGGAATTCTTTTGGTTGTATGTGATAGAAAATACAGCCCGTTGCAGTGTGTGCAGAAAGGGGCAATGAGTAGCTTTTGTAATGGAATGGCATAGAGGAGGACACTGGCTGCAGCAGGAGTCAGGGTCTGCAGGAAATGGTAGGCAGACTGCTGCATCCCTTAGCTGTGTTGCCTTCATTCCCAGATGGCTCCTACTTTCATAGTTGCAAGGAGCTGACTTTTCACTGCTAAACTGTTCCTATCAGGGCATATTTGAGAGGAGAAGTGTGGAAATGGGGTTCTAATAGTTTATGCTGAAGTTAGATTATGGGGCAATAACAAAGCTTCAGTGGGCTCAGGGGCCATGGGTTAAGGACAATGATTTAGGTCAGTCTGCTCACGAATGAGGATCAGAGGCTCCCATAGAGACAAGGGCTGTCCATGGCCACTTTGAGCTGGAATCAACAGGTGTCCCGATTTTGTTTCTCTGGACCTTCCAGATCCCTGATCTTCACACCAGGAGCCACTGACGTCCTGACCCCCATGCTGGCAGATCTGGTTTTATCCCAGTTCCTGAGCAAGCCTAAAAGGGCTAAGAGATACGTAAAATCTCGGAAAGAAATCTATTTGGGTTTTAGTCGCTTTAGCTTTCCTGGAATTCTTCTCTTCTTTATTTTGGTGACAGTAACCTTCTTTTCTCTGGGGACATTATTCCGATTAGTTCAGTTGAAGTCCACTCTCTTTTACACGAGGTGGGCCTTATGACCTTGGTCAACTAAAGTTTATATTCCTTTGGTCACAGTGATTGGTTCAGGGAAAGAATGTTACACAAGCCGAGGCAATCAGAGATCTTGCCAGGACTTTTTCTCCAGAGCTATTGAGAGAAAGAGCTCACATTTTCCTTCCTGCTACTACTCATAAATAGCTGTAAACTTGGAGTTGACAGTCACAGTGGCCAGTTTTGCCACTGCAAGGAGGGAGCCTGCTTGGTCATGAAGCCACCACAAAAGTGAGCAGAGGAGAGAGATGGGGGTGAGGGAGAGGGATAGACTGGGATTCCTGAATATTTCACTACCTTGATGTTATTTTTTAAGTGATGTGACTTAATAAATTCCCTCCTGTGCTCATTCATATTGACTTGGGTGTCTGTCCCTGGCAACCCTAAGAATCCTGGCTTGTTTGTCATGATTACCTGATGGTCCATACTGTGGCAACGTTGATGGCCACCCTGGGCTTTCATAGTTGGGCAGATGCAGGAAGCAGGACTGAGACATGTTACTGGAGGTGGGACTGACAAGCCAACATCCTCCCTGAGTTTCTTCTATTCAATAAAGCCAATCTTCTAAGTTGGGTTTAAGGGCAATATAAGTCTGTTTACCTGGAAAAGGAGGAAACTTGTTTGTGAGCATGGGAGAGGTGGCCCCTTTGAGAGAGGACTCTCTTTGAGAGAGGAGATGTCTTAAGACAGGGGCAGGGTTAGAATTAGAGGTACAGTTTACTCCTGTAAACTCAGTCCCGTTTTCTTAACTCACACACGGGCTGCTGTGTCTTGGAGAAACACTAAGAATGGAAGTGATGGCTTAATCTACGACATGTGTTTCCTATGGTGATTACGTTAGATAATGAAAACATTTATTGGATAAATATGGAATGACAGTATGGTGGGTTACATGGTGGACTAAGAAACCTTCTGGGTTAGAACTTATCTTAGGTAAAGAGCAGAGGCACAGAGGTTTGTTTCAGGGGGCGCAAAAGTGTCATAAGACAGTGGGAACTCTTTCTGCAGCGTATAATCACTGGTTGTCTCACTCAGCACTGAGAGACTCTTGACTATGTCCTCAGGAAATGAGTGCTGAGAATAAAATAGAAAGAGTTATTTCAAGAGATTCTGGCAATTCTGCCATCGAGGCTGTCATCTTGATGCCAAGGTGTCTGGGGGTAGCTTTTGGGAGTCACAGAGGTTGTGGCAACAGCAGGAAGTGAAGGGTAGTGGAAGACTTGCTCACAATCACATCTGAGATCTCTAGTGACTCCGGACATGCTGGAGGGACTGTGGAAGGGACAGAGTTCTAGCAAGTTCCCTCTAAGGATTAAAGTTAGAGAAACACTTGCTTCTCCTCTTCTGATCCCTATAATGAACTCTTGTGGTCTTGATGAGCTAGGCTTCAGCCTTTCTGTTAACCTCTCGGCCCTCCAGCTGGCCCCCCTGAAGCCTGAGGAATCCTCATCACTGATGGATACTCTGGGGTTGTTCAAATCATGAAAGAAAGGCCTGGAGGGCGGTATCTTTGGTGATTAAGGTAGTGAAATGGGAGTGGTGGTGGAGAAATATTTTCAGATGTGACAACATTGGGTGTCCTCCGCCTCTCCACGTCTGCTCTGGCACAGAACCACCCTTTGTCTTGTTCTTAGATCTGCAGAGCGATATGTCAAATGCCTAAACATGCCCAGCTTGGAAACGTGTGCAATTTATTGCCAACTGGGAAACCAAATTCCTTTAGAACGCCTGCATATGTTATGATTCTGACCTCAGGCAATGGAGTAGTGATTAAGGAGATATTTGCCTACAAAACACAGATGACACTTCAATCTTTGGAATCTTTGATTCCCGAAACCAACCTGTTAAACTGAGATGGGGCTCATGCCTTTCTCTGAGATCATGGGCTGCAACATGCAAACCTGCCCCTCTGAAGGGGTCGTAAATTAAAGCTGTTCCAGGGACAAGCTCAAGCTCAGACTGAAACTCCCGGCTTTGGTGACATGAGGTTCACATTAACTGTTTGGGCAGAGCTATAGGCTTTATGGGTTTCCCAGGGGGCACTAGTGGTAAAGAACGCACCTGCCAATGCAGGAAACATAAGAGATATGGGTTCGACCCCTGGGTTGGGAAGATCCTCTGGAGGAATGAATGGCAACCCTCTCCATTATTTTTGCAGGGAGACTCTCATGGACAGAGGAGCCTGGAGGGCCACAGCCCATGAGGTCTCAAAGAGTTGGACACTACTGAAGCAACATAACTTTCACACATGTGGGCTTTATATATGGTAACCACATTCTGACAAGCCATCTAGGGGAATCAGAGGACAGATACCAAGTGTGGAACCCTCCTAAAGCATCTGGCATGTCCGATTGCCACAGGTATTGTCTAAGACCTAACAGAAGCAGAAGATATTAAGAGGTGACAAGAATACACAGAAGAACTATACAAAAAAGATCTTCATGACCCAGATAATCATGATGGTTTGATCACTCACCTAGAGCCAGACATCCTGGAATGTGAAGTCAAGTGGGCCTTAGGAAGCATCTCTATGAACAAAGCTAGTGGAGATGATGGAATTCCAGTTGAGCTATTTCAAATCCTAAAAGATGATGCTGTGAAAGTGCTGCACCCAATATGCAAGCAAATTTAGAACACTTAGCAGTGGCCACAGGACTGGAAAAGGTCAGTTTTAATTCCAATCCCAAAGAAAGGTAATGTCAAAGAATGCTCAAACTACCGCACAATTGCACTCATCTCAAACGCTAGCAAAGTAATGCTCAAAATTCTCCAAGCCAGGCTTCAATAGTACGTGAACCAAGAACTTCCAGATGTTCAAGCTGGATTTAGAAAAGGCAGAGATCAAATTGCCAGAGATCAAATTGCCAACATCCATTGGATCATCAAAAAAACAAGAGAGTTTCATAAAGACATCTACTTCTGTTTTATTGACTATGTCAAAGGCTTTAACTGTGTGGATCACAACAACCTGTGGAAAATTCTGAAGGAGATGAGAATACCAGACTACCTGACCTGCCTCCTGAGAAATCTGTATGCAGGTCAAGAAGCAACAGTTAGAACAGCACATAGAACAACAGACTAGTTCCAAATAGGGAAAGGAGTACATCAGGGCTATATATTGTCACCCTGCTTATTTAACTTCTATGCAGAATACATCATGTGAAATGCTGGGCTGGAAGAAGCACAAGTTGGAATCAAGATTGCCAGGAGAAATATCAATAACCTGATATGCAGATGACATCACCCTTATGGCAGGAAGTAAAGAAGAACTCAAGAGCCTCTTGATGAAAGTGAAAGAGGAGAGTGAAAAAGTTGGCTTAAAACTCAACATTCAGAAAACTAAGATCATCACTTCATGGCAAATAGATGGGGAAACAGTGGAAACAGTGACAGATTTTATTTTTGGGGGCTTCAAAATCACTGCAGATGGTGACTGCAGCCATGAAATTAAAAGATGCTTGCTCCTTGGAAGGAAAGTTATGACCAACTTAGATAGCATATTCAAAAGCAGAGACGTTACTTTGGCAACAAAGGTCTGTCTAGTCAAAGCTATGGATATTTCCAGTAGTCATGAATGGATAGGAGAGTTGAACTATGAAGAAAGCTGAGCACCAAAGAATTGATGCTTTTGAACTGTGGTGTTGGAGAAGACTCTTGAGAGTCCCTTGGACAGCAAGCAGATCCAACCAGTCCATCCTAAAGGAAATCAGTCCTGAATATTCATTGGAAGGACTGATGCTGAAGCTGAAACTCCAATATCTTGGCCACCTGATACGAAGAACTGACTCACTGGAAAAGACCCTGATGCTGGGAAAGATTGAAGATGGAAGGAGAAGGGGACGACAGAGGATGAGATGGTTGGATGGCATCACTGACTCCATGGACATGAGTTTGAGTAAACTCCGGGAGTTGATGATAGACAGGGAGGCCTGGTGTGCTGCAGTCCATGGGGTTGCAAGGAGTTGGACATGACTGAGCGACTGAACTGATTGTCTAGAATGTTGTCCACATCTGATATTGAAATGGGAGTTGTCAAAGTGACATTGCTATTTGTTTCCGTGATCTGGCAAGAGCACAGGAGGTGACAATGCAGAGGGACATCTGATCTGGGGCTTATTCCCTTCAATTAGAAGTTCCTGGAGATGGATTATTTTTTTCCTCTCTCAATAGGACGACCGAGGTAGTTCAACATAGCCACTCTTGTCCCTTAGGGCAGAGGGTTTATTTTAATACTTCTTCAAGGGCAGAAGTTTTGCACAGTACCCAGCAAACAGCAAGACTTCAATAAATGTCAGCTCGTGTTGTTAATATGGCACCTCACAGAGGCAAAGGCCCCTCTGGAGAAAATACCAGCACTGGAGTCTGAAACCTGGCTCTGAATCCAGGCTTCACCACTTTGTCACTGTGTGATCTAGGGCAAATTACTTAACCATTCTGAGCTTCAGCTCTTCATTTTGTATTATGGCCATAATTCCAGGCTCCCAGAGAGTATACTTCCCTGAAAGAAGTGACTAATTTGTACCCTACATAAGGGCCATCAAGAGGAGATGGGTGTAGGGAAGAAACAAGAAGAAAAGTTATATTTCATTGAACTTGATGGGTGGATCAACTTGATTGTATAGAATTTAAACTTACCTGTTTAAATTCTATACAGTCTTTTCTGATGCAAATCATCAAGCTGTTAAATTAAGGATTTCTCTGCTTTAAACTTTCTATAGACACTTATTCTCTTCAACACATCTTCTGATAAGTGGAGTCCCTTTTGTTGTTTTGCCCTGGGCAGAGTGGTAGTGGCGGGCAGGGGTTGGGTCAGGAAGTAGATTGGGATGGGACTTGCCCTTTGTGGGGTGGGCAGTGTTCCATTCTTTTGGATGATTTAAGTACATGGCTATGCTAAGCCTGTGCAGTATTAAGTATTAAGAATACTTTCCTGTGCAGGATTAAGAATACTTCCCTTAGCAAGAGTGGTATCACTAAAAATGACCATGAAGCCAATGAGAAGAGAAGAGACATTAGATTGTCTTTGGGAGGGCTGGGGGAGGTGAGGAGACCCCCTCCACATGAATCCATTTTATAGCCAGTGGAGGAATAGTTCACTTAGCAAATGGAGTCCCCGGATGTGTCCTTTAAGAATCCTGCTCCTTTTTATACTAATCCAAATTTACTTTTAAGAGTCTGTTTTCTCCCACAGTTTCTAGTAACTGTTGGGGATTTTGGGAAAAAGAAATCTCATAAAGATTTTATATCAAATGCTCTATTCTGGTGCAGTGCCACCCACGCCAGGAACCACCGAGTGTGAGGGAAACAATGCTTAATTAGGAGTCAAGAGACCCAGATTCTCCTTCCAGCTCCATTAATTTGCTTTGCAATCTTGGGTACTCACTTTCCTTCTCAGGTCCTCAGTTTTGCCGTGTGTACTATGGAAAGATCTTCATCTAGACCATATGATTTAAAATTAAAAATAAAAGATCTGTAAGGAACATAAAATGTTGTGGTCCATGTGGAAGTTGGATAAGAATTTCCAGACACGAGGCAGAATGAAAGGAGAATAAAATTTACTAGAGTGGGAGACACGGTTAGAACAATGGGTTGGATCAAGGGAGAGTTGAACCCTTTAGCAGGCTAGCAGCCAATTTTTATAGTCTCAAGACAGAGAAAATTCCTACAGGAATGGTGGCATTAGGTGATTGGTTAGCTTGCTATAAGGTGGATGATAGGGTGGGTATTTTACATAATATGGGATCAGGGAACTGGCTGGTTTAGATATGGAGGCTCATGGCAATAGTTGCTATGGGGCTTGGTTAGTTCCAGAGATTTTTATCCTGTGACCTTGGTATACAGCTCTACATAAAGGAATTCCTCGAAATGAGTCCCATACAAAAAAATAAAAAAGGAAAATCTGCCCTGTGTCCCTTAGACTGGGTCCCTGTTCAACCTCGATAAACTCCCAGATTTCAGATTGAAATCGAACACACTGAACTTCAGATTTCAGAGTGACAAAACCACACGACAGAGGCTCTTCAGCATCACATTCAGGTCCGTCATTCCATGGACACTTGTCCCGTAAAGAGTCCAGGAGTTCAGAAGGTTTGGGGTGGGGTGTGGGACTGTCTCTGAGGCTGGAGGTCAATGCCGAGTGGGCACAGGGAGCAGTACCTCTCGATGCAGCAGGATCAGAATGCAGAGGGGCCCGGGCTGGCCGCTGTGGAGGAAGAGATAGGGCCTCAAGCTCTGGCTGCCTCTCGGCTGGGGGTGGCTGGGAAATGGTCACCTGGCTTGGGCTCAGGGCACAGCTAGGGCTTTCGCTGGTAGGACCACTCAAGAATGATACCTTTGGGAGGTCTTGAAGACCCTGTTCCTCTCTGCTCACGGACTCTGCACCTGGGCCATTTGAAACCAGCCAGGCAGCCTTTGGAGATAATTGGAAAAGGCTTAACCTTCCCTTCTGCTGGGATAAATGCCATGGCCCTTTGAGGGTCCATCACCCCCAGCAATGGCAGCACCTCCATCTGGCAGCCTAGGTGCACTTTGGCCTGGTCCACTGTTGAGTCCACCTGTGGGCCCTGGACAGCCCTAGTTCCCAAACCAGTCCTGGGAGGGGTGGAGAAGTGTTTCTCCCATTCAAGTAACCAGACCCGAGCCTACTTAGCCTCCAAGATCCGAGATTGGGTGTGTTCAGGGTGGTATGGCTGTAGACAAGAATACCATCTTTTGTTTCTCAAAAGATGTTGTACAGAACACTGCTTCCATAGGAGATTAACACATGCTCTTTGCAAAATCATGGTCAAATATGTTTGGGAAGCACTGAACTAGAGTTAAGCAAGCTTTTTCATTACGGAGCATCTCAGAGTTTTTAAACTTTACGAGACAGGCATGTATGTTCAGACTTTCTAAACTAATTTGTCTCAACACCACCTCACCCCCACCCCGCCCCAACCTTCTTGGCCCTTCTTGTTTTCATCCTGCATCTGTTCCATGGAACCTCTTTTGGGGACGGTTGGGACAGACCATTAATCAATAATCTCCACGTTCCTATTCAGTGATCTTAGAATTAACTCTTGTGAAGGACATGGTGGGTGACTCATGATCGCTCCTTTGCTCAGTTTAACCAACAACTGTTGCTCTGCCAACAATTTTTGAGCATCACGATGTGTCAGGCCCTTGATTGGTGCTGAGATGACAGAAAAGCGTGAGTTGCACATTTCCTGCCTTCCAGAGTTCATAACCTCCCAAAGCCCATCAAATAAGCAAATAAGAGTTATAAACACAGCCTGACAGACTCTCAGCTGGGGATACTCACTTGGCTGGCTGGAGGGTCTCCAGCACTGAATTCAGTGCCTGGGACCTAGGAGATGCTCCTATCAACTTGGATTGCCTTCAGCTGTGAGTAACAAACAATTGTCAAATAGTAGTTTACATAAGCAAGAAGGTTTTTTTCCTACCGTGGTAGACGGATGATGACCCTCAAAGATTTCTCCATCTGAATCCCTGGAACTTGTGAATATGTTTCCTTAAATGGCAAAAAGGGACTTTGCAGTGGTGATTAAGGATCAAGAGGGGGAGGTTATTCTGCATTACCCTGAGGACCCCAGTGTATCCTCATGTGGCCTCTTAGACTCAGAAGGGTCCTTAAAGAGAGAGGCATAGGAGTCTGGGAGAAGATGGGATGATGACCAAAGCAGAGACTGGAATGAAGCACTGCAGGTAGAGGAAGCACCATGAGCTGTGGAGCCCAGGTGGCCACCAGAAGCTGCAAAAGTCAAGGAAGTGGATTCTTCCTTCGGTGCTAACAGAAGGAATCAATTTCCCCAACTCCTTGACTTTAACCCCGTGAGATTACTTTTGAACTTCTGCCCTCCAGAACTAAAAGAGAATAAATTTGTGTTAAATCACTAAGCTTATAGTCATTTATCATAGCAGCAATAGGAAACTAGTACACCCATTTAATGAAATATCTGGAAGCAGTCAGCCCAAGGCGTGTGCAGCTGCTTCAGAAAGTCATCAAGGGTCTGGTCCCTTTAGCTCCTGGCTGCACTATCCTTAGTGCCTGGCGTTTTTCACCATGGCTGCAAGAAATCTCCAGGCATGCTGTCCACATTTGAGGCAGAAAGGAGAGGAAAAAGCCAGAGGGAATGGAAAAAGATACCTCCTTGGAAGCCTTTTATTTGCATTTTAGGGAAGGAACCCTCCCTAGAGCTATGTGCCTACTTCTCATTAGCCAGAACTCGGTCACACGGTTACCTTTAGTGGCAAAGAAGGCAGGGAAGGTGAGATTTTCAAACTGTGCATATTGCTTTCCTGAACAAGCTGTGATTCAGGTGGTAAGAAGGCAAGGAAGGATATTGGAATGCAAATCTCATAGTATCTGCTACAAAGCTCTAAAAGCATCTGTTGGACTAAATGAACATTGAAAGAAGGGGAGACTGGAGACAAGTCATAGGTCAGTTAGCCCAGATGGGAAAGAGGGGGTTTCTGAACTATGATGTGGGGATGGGCAGAATGGAGACCTTCAGAGGTATTTGGATCCACTGGGCTTAATTGAGTGGAGGGTTAGTGATGACATATTTCTGACTCAGGGCTTCCTGGTGCCTCAGTGGTAAAGAATCTGTCTGCCAGTTCAGGAGACACGAGCTCGATCCCTGGGTCAGGAAGATATTCCAGAGAAGGAAATAGCAATACAGTGCAGTATCCTTGCCTGGGAAGTCCCATAGGCAAAGGAGCCGGGCGGGCTACAGTCCATGGAGTTGTAGAAGAGTTGTACACCACTAAGCGACTAAACAACAAAACAAATTTATGACTCAAATTGCTTAATGGACGTGGTGCAGTTTACTAGGACATGGAATGTAAGATGGGGAGAATCTCTGGATATGACTTCAAGGTGTGTGTGGTCTAGGCCTGCTTCTCAAGGCTGTTTCTCTCAGAACCTGCCATGTGCCCAAGGTGATCTCTCGGTATGCCCAGGGGCCACTGAGTGATAGCTCTCTCTGCTTTTTGTCGTCATCCCTTCCTGTCTCTCTACCTTTTATAATGATTCAGTCACAAGACCTTATCTTATTTCCCTCACCTGGCATCCTGGTCACTCCATCCGGACTTGATTCCCATCCTGAATCTATTCATGTTCTAGACTATTCTATGGTTAAAACATCTTGACAGGGCTCTGGTTTCCTGCCAGTCTTCAGAATTGGGTGGGCGGAGGTGGGAGGGTAAGTTCTGACTCACTGACCCACTGGCAGAGGTCTTATTGCATCTGGCCGGTTTTAGGTTTTGTTTTTGCAGGAGAAGAGGTGGAAAAGCCTGCATTTATGGTGCTTCTAGCACTTTAGTCACACCTGGAGTTCTCTGCTTCCACTGCGGGGTCCTAGCTGTGGAAAGGGCCCTGCAGGTACTCTTAGTCCTCTTCTAGAATTAGGACCAAGGATGTTGCCACTCTTTGGGTATGACTCTACAGCTGTGCATTTGGGGTTGGCATTTGAAGTTAAGTCTATTTTGTTGCACTTGGATGAATGATTTGAGTCTTGCCCTGTATGGCAGAGATTGTGCTCACCAGTATCCATGCTTGCCCTGGAGGTCTGGCTAAATGACATTTCCTGGCTTCCCTTGCAATTAGGCCTGGCTGTGTGACTGAACACCACCAGGTGGTGGTAGAAATGAGGGGTGCCACTTCAGGCCTGGCCATAAAACCCAGTGTGGGGGGTTTTCTCCCCCTCCAGGAGAGCTCCATCTGAGGACTTCACAGCCCTGGGGAATCATGGAGGCACAAGATGGAAGAGCCTGGGTCCCTGAATCACTGTATGGAAGGACATCAGGTGAACAACTGCATTGAATTGCATCTGACAGGTGATAAGCTGTTGTGTGAACTACTGAGGATTTGGGGTTATTTATTATAGAATCTGCTGTTACTTACATGTCATGAATACAATCTGGTTTCCTTTCTTCTGCAAGGCAGTATAGCAGAATGGTTAAGAACATCTAACAGAAGGTGACTGAGTCTAAAATCCAGCTTGTACACTTACCAGCTGTGTGACCTGGGGTAAATTACTTTGCTTCTCTGTACCCTTCTTGTTCATCCTGAAAATGAGGACAATGACATGACCAACTGCATAGGGTTTTATGTAGATGGAAGTGAAAACCTACATTTGGGTCTGACAAATATCTGGCACATAGTAAATGCAATGTTCATGGGGTTCTCCTGAAGAATTGATGCTTTCAAACTGTGGTGCTGCAGAAGACACTTTCGGAGAAGGCAATGGCACCCCACTCCAGTACTCTTGCCTGGAAAATCCCATGGACAGAGGAGCCTGGTGGGCTGCAATCCATGGGGTCGCTAAGAGTCAGACATGACTGAGCGACTTCCCTTTCACTTTTCACTTTCATGCATTGGAGAAGGAAATGGCAACCCACTCCAGTGTTCTTGCCTGGAGAATCCCAGGGACGGGGGAGCCCGGTGGGCTGCCGTCTATGGGGTCGCACAGAGTCGGACACAACTGAAGCGACTTAGCAGCAGCAGAAGACACTTGAGGGTCCCTTGGACAGAAAGGAAATCAAACCAGTCAATCCTAAAGGAAATCAACCCCAATATTCATTGGAAGGACTGATGCTGAAGCTGTTGTAAAGAGCTGACTCATTGGAAAACACCTTGATGATGGGAAGGATTGAGGGCAGGAGGAGAGGGGAATGATAGAAGATGAGATGGTTGGATGGCATCACCAACTCAATGGACATGAGTTTGAGCAAACTCTGGGAGATGGTGAAAGACAGGGAAGTCTGGCGTGCTGCAGTCCATGGGGGTGCAAAGAGTCGGACACGACTTGAACAATAACAACAACAAATGCAATGTAAGAATTACCTCTCACTTTTTCTCATTGACCTCACATTTTTGGGATCTCAGGCCCCTTTGGAGGGGGTCAGCTAGAACTTAGGTATTCATTCCATCCCTCCTGGATACCTCTCTTTTCTCAATAATCCCAGGGGTTATGGTCCCATCCACCCACACTAGCACTGAGCTGTGTACCTTATCATGGGCTCTTCACATTTGTATTTGACTTATACTTCTGTTTATGCTCTCTCCCCAGATAGACTGAAAGCTCTTTGAAAGCAGGAACTATGTGGGATAATTTTATTTATTCAGGAACAATAAACACAGCACTGAGGAGATGGTAAGCACTGACTCAACTTGTACTTTAAGAACCAGATATGTTCTTATCACAAAACAGTACTATGTCCATTCATCCTAACACTTTTACAGGACAGAAAGAAGCAACAACAAAAAACATGAAGTGCAGCCTCAATCCTGCATCACTCGCAGAGCACACAGCAGATTGTAATTGATTGTTCAGAAGCATTTGGTGCTTCCACAATACGTATACTTGATTATCAAAGCTAATATTTATCGATCATTAATGATTTTCCAAAGACTTTACTGAGAGCCTTACTGAATCATCTCCTCTAACACTTAACAGTGGGTGCTATTATTTTTCCCACTTTGAAGATGAAAAAACAGCATCTAATAGAGGTTTAATAATGCAGTGAAAGTCACAAAACGAATAAGGCAAAGATCTGGCATTCAAACAAAGATCTGATCTCAAAGGCCTTACTTTATTCAGCCACTTCCTGCCCCATTCTTTCCCACACTGCTGCTCCTGAGTGGCCCCCGGCATCAGTGAAATTTGCCATGCCAGCTTTGTCAGGGTAGGCATCTAGCCGTACCTGTATTCAGTGTCCCAGGACCCCGCCCCACCTGCCTGCCCCACCTGCTGGGAGCTGTAACTGACTCTTCAGATCCTGTGTGCCTGTGTGTGTGTGTATGTGTGCCAAGACAGATGTGAAGCCTTCAGTTGGACAGATTAGCATCTCAGACTCAAATCCGCCCCCGCATCTCATCTCAGATGCGTCCAACTCCCAGCTGCTCCTGGTGCTGAGGTGGGGCCGGCCAGGAGCCAGACGGTAGCTGGTGTCCGCCCATCGGGCATTGTCTGACACCTGTGTGGGATTAAGGGGCAAGCCTCCAGGCTCCAAGGGACGCTCCCTTAGCTGGGAATGACAAAGAAGTCAGTGAGCTATCAGAACTTCGAGTGAGGAAGAGGAATCTCACAGGCATTTCTGAGGCTCCTGGAGATCTGGGCTCAAAAGGGAATGCTGGTAAAGGCAGTGAGAGGTTGGGACCTGGTCTCCAAAGTTAAAGAACGCACAGGCTATGGGCTTCCCTGGTAGTCCAGTGGTTAAAAATCCTTAGGAATTCGCCTGCCAATGCAGGGGACACGGGTTTGATCCCTGGTCTGGGAAGATTCCACACGCCACAGGGCAACCAAGCCCACATCCCACAGCTACTGAAGCTGGCTCGCCTAGAGCCTGTGCTCTACAACAAGAGAAACCATCACAGAGAGAAAGTGTGCACACCTCAACTAGAGAAAGTCTGAGAGTAGAAATGAAGACCCGGCACAGCCAAATATAATTAACTAATTAATTCAAAAAAGAACACACAGCCTCCGAAAGCTGGGAGGCATAGCTCATGCGGATATCTCCTCCAGAGCCTTCTACTGTATTCAGGGCTGGCCCCCATTTGTGTCACAGATTCGTACAGGCTTTTTTTGGCGGGGGGGGACAATGACAATAATATGAGGGCCATATTTTCTGAGCTTTTACAAGCATTTTGCCAAACACCCACCTACACCCATCACATGTCACATAGCATGCCAAGGAGGAAGGGTTTCTTCTCACCTTGCTTACACAAGAGGAAACTGAGGCAGAGGAAAGAATTGTCTGTGCTTGTAAAGCTCCACGACTGTGGGGCCTGGGTTCCACCCTGAACTTCTCTGATCTTCTGTTAGCCTTGGCCCAGCTGCCCAGCTGTGGGCAGATAGTCCTAACAACAGCTCAGCTCGAGAGAAGGAACACAAGCTTCAACATCACGCAGATCTGCATTCAAATCCTAGTCCCACCACACCCTAGCTGTGCTCCTCTAAGTCTACTTAGTCTCCTTCAGCTTTGGCTTCTGATCTGTAAAATGGGGATAACGACAGTACCCACCTCCAAGAGTTGTGAAGACTAATGAAAGGATGCAGGAGACGCAGTATGTGCTTAGCAAGTGAGTGGTAGCTTGAAGTATGACTTTTTCCTAGGGTATCCACCTGTACAATCTAGTGTTCTGTCTTCTATTAATAGTCATGCACACATTGATTCATTCATCAAACAGTGACTGAGAGCTTACTAACTACATCCTAAAAATCATGTTCTCTGCTGAGGATGCCCCTTGTGTGCTGACTAGGTCTTTCCATTAGGAAGTCTACATGTATCAGAAACCCAGCTACAGGGGTTTAACCAAAGGAGGGGCTATTTTTCTCCCTTGACCAGAAGTTTGGAGATGGGGAGTGTGAAGCAGGGTGTGGAAGCTGCATGATTCCATCAGCGACCCAGAATCTATCTTTTTTCTCTTCCTGCTTTGATAATGGAGAAGGCAATGGCACCCCTCTCCAGCACTTTTGCCTAGAAAATCCCATGGACGGAGGAGCCTGGTGGGCTGCAGTCCATGGGGTCGCTAAGAGTCAGACACGACTGAGCGACTTCACTTTCACTTTTCACTTTCATGCATTGGAGAAGGAAATGGCAACCCACTCCAGTGTTCTTGCCTGGAGAATCCCAGGGACGGGAAGCCTGGTGGGCTGCTGTCTGTGGGGTTGCACAGAGTCGGACACGACTGAAGCGACTTAGCAGCAGCAGCTTTGATAAAGAACTTTCATCCCGTGGTTGTGAGAGAGCTGTTCTCCTCCCAGTTCTTTGGCTGGATTGCAGGAAGAAAGAAGAAAGCAACCAGGAAAAGACACTTATTTACGATAAAAAAAGCCAAATTGCCCTGTTTATCCTCAGCAGACTTCTGTTGATGGTCACTGGTCACCTCTAGCTGGCATCTCAGACAAAATCAGAATTCTGATAGGAAAGGAAATGCAAGCATAGCTGGTAGGAAGCAAGTTGCTGCCATCACTAGCTTAGATGCTGATGAGTAAGATTTTATTGAATAATAAGAAGACTCTATGGGACTTCCCTGGTGGTCCAGAGGTTATGACTCCACACATCCACTGCAGGGAGCATGGGTTCGATCCCTGATCCTGGTTGGGGAACTAAAATCTTGCATGCTGAATGGCGAGACCAAGGATCAACCATCATCATCATCATCTATTGAATAATGATAAGAATCACGGAGTAAATCACTTCAATGCTTTAAAGCAAGCCTAGGCATTTTGCCAACATCTTTTGGTATGTTTTCTTTGATACTGTATGTCATCTCCCTAGATTTTTACCCAAACCAGGTGCAAGAGGTAGGTACCCACTTCCTACTCAGCACTTCCCACAGATAGAGAGGACTCTGGGAAAGCCAGGGCTTTGGCCTTGGCCAAATGTATCCTCCAGAGTAGGTGGGTGGGGCCTAGCCCTGTCTCCTGCCTTTATTTCCTGGTCTCAGGTATTATATGGCTGAAAATCCAGGGTGTTGGGAAAGGAAGGAAGGGGTGGTTGGAGGAATGTGATAGGCTGTGTGGATCACAGGGAGGTATGTAGACCCTTGTGGAGAATGAGCGAGACCATGCATGAGCTTTGGAGCTTGACTACCCAAATTTGATTCATGGCTCTGTCACTGTTTATGTGATTTTGGTAAGTTCATGACCTCTAAAGTACAGATAAGGGCAGTGGGAATCTAAATAAATCAAGGCATGAACAGATCCTGGGATAAAGCAAGCATACTATGAATATTACTTATTACTTTATCAAGGAGTGTGAATTATTTCCTAAAGACAATTGTAGGGCAGGGGTTGGCAAACTATGACCAGAGGGCCAAATCTGACCTGAAACTTGTTTTTGTTAATAAAGTTTTATTGGAACATATTCATGACCATTCATTTATATATAGACTAGGACTGATTTCACACTATGGATGGCAGTATTAAGTTGTAACAACAGAGACTATATGTCCTGCAAGCTTATCATATCATAGTAATCTGGCCCTTTACAAAAGAAGTTTGCTGAGCCCTGTTACAGTGAAACATGCAATGCTAGCTTTACTTCTGCATTCAAAGAGATCAAGAGTCAAAATACAGCCTTTCTGCTCACCACTTTTGGGAAATTGGCTGAGTGACAGCTTTTTAAAGTATCATTTTACTTCAACTGCAAAATCGGGAATGGTAATGCCTCTTTCAAGGGAGGTTGTAAGGATTAGATATAGTAGAGATGAACCACCTTGCCCTTAGCAGGTACTCGATAAATAGAACTTATCACTTTCCTTATTGTTAAAGGATTTTAAGCAAAGATTGGTATGATTGGATGTGCATTTAGAAAAACGTCTTGGAGGTTGCATTAGTTGGCTAGGGCTACTATAATAAGGTACCATAAACTGGGCAGATTAAATAACAGAACCTTATCTCAAAGTCTGGAGGTTGGGAGTCTGAGATTAAGGTATCAGTGGGGTTGGTTCCTGCTGAGTATATGGGAGGGGATCTGCTCTGTACCTTTCCCTAGCTTCCTAGTGATTGTCTGGTAGTCTTTGATGTTCTGTGGTTTATAGAAACATCACTGCCTCTCTACTTGCACCTTCACGTGGCTTTCTCCCTGTGTGTGTTTCTGGCTCTGTGTCCAAATTGCCCTCTTTTCAGGAGAATGCAGTCATATTGAATTAGGACCTGCATTAATAACTCATCTTAACTTGATCATCTACAAAGTCCTATTTTCCAAAGAAGGCCACATGTATAACTCCTTGGTGGAGAAGGGCCAACCCACTCCAATATTCTTGCCTGGAGAATTCCATGGACAGAGGAGCCTGGCGGGCTACAGTCCATGAGGTTGCAAGAGTCAGACACAACTTAGTGACTAAACCACCACCACCACCACAAGTCCTTGGCAGGTGTTTAGGACTTCAACCTGTTTTGAGAAGCCATAATTCAGTTCAACAGAGGATGTGAAAAATTATTTTGATGTTAGTAAAATGAGTGGTTTTGCCAACCATAAGGAGGCTCTTCAGATGACCAAGTAAATCAGAGGTGGATGATCAAGTAAGTCAGAGGCTCTTTGGATTAACAATTAAGTCAGACAAGTTTTCTGACTTACTTGGTCATCCAAGTAACCATGAATTGAGTGGAAAAGCTTCAGGAATTAGGATTGAGATAGAACTTGGTGGCTAAATATGGAGGAGAGAAGGAAGAGTTGAGAATGGTATTGAGACTTCTTGCTTGGCCAAAGGTTGAGTAGTTGAGGACAGTGTCGAAATTGGGAAGAGGGTAAAGGATGGTGAGTTTGTTAAATAGGAGAGTGGTTCTATGGAGATTAGAGGAAGGAATTTCAGTGAAAAGAGAAAAAGGGAAAGAAAACAACATGAGTTGAACATGCCGTGTGCCACATATCATTCTGGGTACACATGGTAACTTATTGGGGGGTGGCATGATTAATACTTCTTGATGGTGAGATTAAGTCACCCAGAGCTAGAGTGGACAGGCTTTGGGGAACACTGGATGTTGGGAGACTGGCTGGATATTTTCTTACATCACGGCCCTGAACTTCTCTTTATTAACCATACTTAGGCATTAACCCTACTTGCCTCTCAACAAATGTCATTCTGCACTTGTCAGGAACTGTCTCATTCCTGCCCAATGCTTCCTGTTCTGCCAGGTGAGCACACCTGCTGGAATCAGGCCAGCCCCACATGTTGATTGGTTCCTGCCCAGGCAGAAAATGTATTGAAGTCTTCCTGGCTAGGAACACTTTTTTTCTTTAAAAAAAAAATCTTTCTTATTTCTCAGTGTCCCTATTTGTATAAGTCC
Source organism: Bos indicus x Bos taurus (assembly GCF_003369695.1). Classification (NCBI taxonomy): domain Eukaryota; kingdom Metazoa; phylum Chordata; class Mammalia; order Artiodactyla; family Bovidae; genus Bos; species Bos indicus x Bos taurus. Next base: position 50,873,279 of record NC_040080.1, read on the forward strand.
AGATTATACATTATGAGATGCAGTGAATCTGTTATACATATACGTATATACGCTCTTTTCAAGATTCTTTTCCCACATAGGTCTTGACAGAATATTGAGAAGAATTCCCTATACAGAGGAAACTAACACAGCTTTGTAAATCGACATTGTAAAACTATACTCCAAAAAAATTTAGAAATAAAATAAATTAATAGTTCATCAGAAAAAAAAAAGAGAGAGAGAGAGAGATTAAATGAGACAATGCAGGCCAAGCCTGAGCACAAACCTGGCATGTTACAAGCACTGACTGCATATTATCTCTTCTTTTTGTTATTTTCTTATTGCTATTTCTGGTGCTTGTGTCTGTCCTCTTTGCTCTGGGTGCTTCTTCTAACACTACTATTGGAATGATCTTCCCTAAAATTCAAATCTGACTCAGGGACTTTTCTGCTTCTATTTGCTCCCCAATGCTCAAGGAAGAAGGTTCAATGATCTTAGCTTGGTAACCACCTCTCTCTTCAATCTCATTAGAAGAAACAGAAAATATTAGTCACCCAGTCATGTCTAACTCTTTGAGACCCCATAGACTGTAGCTCTTCAGGCTCCTCTGTTCATGGGATTCCCCAGGCAAGAATACTAGAGTGAGTTGCCATTTCCTTCTCCAGGGGATCTCTCCGACCCGGGGATTGAATCCGGGTCACCTGCATTGCAGGCGGATTCTTTACCATCTGAGCCAACAGGGAAGTCCATTACCTAGATGCATCTCCTCAGACTCTGCTCTACCCCTATAGAACATCTGACGGTTCTTGGCTAGATCAAGTCTTGTCATCTCTCTGTGTCCTCTTTATGCTCACTCCTCTGTTTTCATACCTGGGAAATTCTCAGACGTTCTTCAAGACTCAGACCAACTATGGCCCGTCAACCCTCAGGGTCACCTTCAGGTACTCTCAGGCAGAGTGATATTCTCCACTTTCTATGGTTCACAGTTCTTTGTCCCCATCACTGAGATAGCACTAGCCACCTGCCAGTGTAATACTCTGGTTATTCATCTGAAACCAGCAACTTGGGTACAGGATAGATGTTTCTTTGCTTGGCGAGTCTTTAAGATTCCTTGTGATTGATGCAGGTGTATGTGGCCATCCTTTCTGTTGTGAATTCTTCTGTTCAGTCCTACTTTCATGTATTTATTCATAAGATATGGGTATCACTGATGAATAAAAGAAACACATGATCTGTCCCCATGAGGTCCATCACCTAATCTCTTATCCATCTCTCACATGATTCAACAACAAAAATGATATTCCATTGTTGCTTTTGGGAGTTTGTATTACCAAAACAATGGTTTTCCCATTCACTTTTCCAAATGTGAAACCATAATATTGAATGTATTTTCCCCTTCACTTATATGCTCTTATTGAAGTTTTACTTTAAAAAGCAAAGTCAAGTATGTATCTATAATCTAAAAATCTAACAAACCTCTGTCCCACTCTTCCCCACCTGAGTGCCAATCCTGAAACTTTTTTTTAGCTATTTTATATTGTTTTTCTAAGTGTTGTGTTTATGTTGCTATTTCTGACATCATTTTAGATACTGCCTTTGTCGTTGCTGTTGTTGTTCAGTCGGTAAGTCATGTCCAACTCTTTGTGACCCCATGAACCACAGCACTCCAGGCCTCCTGTTCCTCACCATCTCCCGGAGTTTGCTCAAATTCATGTCCATTGAGTCAGTGATACCATCTGACCATCTCATCCTCTGTCTTCCCCTTCTCCTCCTGCCCTCAATCTTTCCCACCATCAGGGTCTTTTCCATTGAATTGGCTCATCTCATAAAGTGGCCAAAGTTTTGGAGCTTCAGCATCAGTCCTTTCCATGAATACCTGGGTTGATTTCCTTTAGGATTGACTGGTTTGATATTGCTATCCAAAGGACTCTCAAGAGTCTTCTTCAGCATCACAATTCAAAAGCATTAATTCTTTGGCATTCAGCTTTCTTTATGGTCCAACTCTCACCTTAACTTGCTATTAAGGAAGATGAAAATTTAGCATTCTTATTCCATCCTAGGGCTTCCCTTGTAGCTCAGTCAGTAAAGAATCTGCCTGCAGTGCAGGAGACCCAGGTTCAATACCTGGGTTGGAAAGATCCCCTGGAGAAGGAAATGGCGACCCACTCCAGTATACTTGCCTGGAAAATCTCATGGACAGAGGAGCCTGGTGGGCTGCAGTCCATGGGGTCACAAAGAGTTGGGCACGACTGAGTAACTAACATTCCATCCTCTGCCTTCATTTTCCCTTGCTCCTTCCTCTTGAGAGACTTGTAGGATAATGTGTGCTAACTCAGCAAGTACTCAGTATTTACACGTTTGCCAGACATTAAGCTCAACTCCAAATCCACCTTCTGCTACTCTTCTCTGTGACACTGGTGCTGGGACTTCATTACATTTTCTCCTCTACCAGGAACTTCACAGAGAAGACTGGAAGACCAAAGGAAGGAAGAATTTCTCATTTCTTCCTATTCTGGTCAAAGTCACCCTGGCACTTGGTTTTAGCCTCTACCTTCTTTTAGCCTCAGGCCTATATACCCTTTCAGAGCTCTAGTAAGAGCTAACACAACCTCTTTCCCCAACTCTGTGGAGGGCTTCTTCTGATCTTGCTTTGTAAGCCCAACCTCTTGACTACTCAGTTGGCCAACACTATTTACTACTATGTACATATTTTTTTGCAGCAAATGACTTGATAGGCCACCTTTATCCTATGCAGAATTTCAAAAGTAGTTAGTCTATTCCTGGATTTTCAATCTTATTCCATTGGTCTGTCAGTTCATGTGTCAATCTTGTACTTGTTTGTCTTTTTTTAAAAAGCATACTGGCTTAATAGCATGTTTCATCACCTGGTAGGGTTAGTTTCCCTTGTTTTCCTTTTTTAGTGTTCCCTGGCTCTTCTTCCATGTTTCTTTTTCCATGTGAGCTTTCCTAGTCCTACAGGTATGGATGATTCTGATAAGATTAGTAATGAAGAATTACAGTCTTCTGAGTCATTCTGCCACACTCCTGCTATAAGTGGCACACAATAGAAGTCCCTCCTTGTGATGAAAGCTACTCATCAATGGATTCACACAGCTGGTGATCTATGCTGCCCTATTCCACTGTTCAGGTCTATGGCATGCAACTCACCAATGCAATAATAGCTTCAGCAAAGCATGGCTTTTAACAACAAATCACAGCCCTTTGACAAGGAAAGGCGCTGATAATTTTAAATGGCTACTGGAATCCCAAAACAAACAGGGTAAACATTTAGCTTAAAAAAAATCACATTCAGGTTCAAGGAGCAAGTTACATACTAGCAGAACTTATTGCCATCTAAAGGAAAGTCACACTGCGGGTAAAAACCTAACAATGCTAGGAATAAAAAATGAAATGAATAAAATGGTAGGAAGAGACACAGGCAGAGAAATGGAAACTTTCCACTTTCAAAACATTTGATTAATCATTGTATGGACAACATCTCATGTGATGATGCAGGGGATTGTCTCATAAACTGAAAAACAATAGTTTTTCTATCTAAGCTGATGAGTGAACAAATTTTACCAGTAGATGTCCTGATGTGGGATTTGTAAGTGATGGTAAATTTCAGGAAAATTTTTTCTGCTACCAAAACTGATTGTCTGAAACAATTGCAAAACAATTTATATTTAATGCTTTGTCTTTGTATCTAGAAACACAAAGTCGGTCTTGGAACAACTGCGTTGGTGGCTGTATTGATGGAGCATCACTAGCAGTTGGCCTCATGAGATGTTTCTTCATACAGAAATTTGGTGACTTTGCAGAGGGATTCTTCTCAATAGGAATTTGAGCTGAAAAGTGAATGGCAGAGGTACTTTCAGGAGAATTGTTGGCCAAATTTGCTAAGATCTTTGAAAGTGAAAGGTAGGCTGCAAAAATCAGCCTAGCTTGGGAACAGATTGTCTCTGCAAGGCCTTTGGAAGAATGTTTTGACTTTAAGACCTAGATTCTTGGTAAGAAATAACGTTGCAAGAGGAACTTTTGACATGTGTCCCCTAGTGCGTAGGTTTGTGAAAGGGAAAGGCTCTCAGCGTACAAGGCTTGTCATCAACCAACTGAAAGAGCTTCGGGACCAAGCAGGAGTCTTTCCCCTCCCTTTTGACACCTGTGTCTGCTGGCATGAGGGATCCTTTCTCTGAATCTTCTGCTCTGTAGGAGAATTTGACTTTGAGAGGAGAGGAACAACTCTCTGAGGGGTACTCGGACAGTATGTTTGAAATGAGGTTTACTGACCTGTCCCTCACAAGTCCTGGTTTTTGTGAAGGGGAGAACCCAGCTTTGCATAGGAAATCAAGGGCCATTTTGGTCCAGCTTTCAGCTTTGTACATGTATGAGCAAGCTTTGCCGTGTTTAACATGCAACCAAGACCCCAGACAGAAATGATCTCACTTTGGTTAGAAGATCTATATGTACTGATCTCAGGTTTGATCAAGAATTTAGTATTCGTGTTGTAATAAAATTATTTTATTTTAAATATTTTTATGCATGTGCTCAGTTGTCTCCAACTCTTTTTGATCCTTTGGACTGTAACCCCCCAGGTTCCTCTGTCCATGAGATTTTTCAGGCAGGAGTACTGGAGTGGGTTGCCATTTCCTTATCCAGGGAATCTTCCTGACCCAGGGATAGAACCCGTGTCTCCTGAGCCTGTCTCCTGCATTGCAGGAGGATTCTTTACCACTGATCACCAGGGAAGCCACGGGCCTATAGAAACCAATAGACATCTATAATTATGTTGGAACAGCTAGGCCTATAGTTAAGTTTGATGATACTAACAAGAGCATGTTTTTTCAAGGTCTTGTATAAATTATCTTAGGCTATATATTTTTATTCATATTGCTTTGGTTTCTGATTTCAGTGGCTTTACTGTTCAACACCATCAATACACTTTCATGTTTTAAATAGCATGTAAAAATGGACAAACTTTATTTAAACATATCAAACCTATCTTTAGGAAAATTAAATTCTGTTTTATCTTAAGCCAATTAGTTAGCTGTGTTCTCCTTATAAGTTTTAAAAATACATGAAAAGAAAGGGTTCCCATTTGGCACTAGTGGTAAAGAATCCACCTGCCAATGCAGGAAGTGCAAGAGATGCAGTTTTGATCCCTGGGTTGGGAAGATCCCCTGGAAAATGAAAAGGCAACCCACTCCAGTATTCTTGCCTGGAGAATTCCATGGACAGAGGAGCCTGGTGGGCTACAGTCCATGGAGATGCAAAGAGTCAGACACGACTGAGCACATGAAAAGAAAAGATACATTTTAAGTAATGGTGAAAGTTATTAGCTAATTTTTCCAACAAAGTTTGACTTAAAAGTAATTTTGAGTTTTAAATAAGGGGAAAAACTATTCTTGCATATGCCATATACCACGTACCAGATCTCACTAGCATCCTGTATGGTAGAAATGTATTGTAAGCTCTTTTTGCACAAATTAAAAAGGATTAAATAGAAAATTAAAGAAAGATGAGTCTAGAGACTGCCTGGTTCAGGTTCACCAGTGACCCACTCTGTGTCACCTGTCCTGGGTATCTGATGAGGTAGGGGACCCTAGTGTCTAAGGCTCCTGTTACATGGGTGTTCAGTCAGCCCCATTTTTAGATTTACTTCCCACCTCCTGTTCTATCTGCTTCTCTTCTTCCTGAGACTTTCCAGGGATGCTCATCGTGAATTAGCTTGCCTCTTATTGGCTGCTGCCTCTGCTATACTTGGTCTTCATAATTCAGCCTGGGTGGGTAGAGAATCCCCATCCAGGACCGGGAGATGTAGGATCACTCAGTGGCTCTCTCTTATTGGGCCACTGTTGGCCTTCAGCTCTCTCCTCAAGTTCTTCCTGTTGCTTCTTTTCTCAGACTTTGCCCTCTTTCAGCTTCCTAGCTTCATACCACCCCTTAACCATCCCAGCCAATGTCCTGTCATTTACTTCTGGAGTGCCTTATCTTATTCGAAGATGAGCCAGGTCCCCTCCACCCCCAAGTCCTTATCTGCCTCTTGTCCCATTGTGAGCCTTGGGTAAGTTATATTAATAGTCAGTGACTCACACCCAACCTAAAGCATTAACACAGTCACTAGAGCCACTTAAGAGGAAAGATAGGAATGCACTGGGGGCTTTGAGGTGGCCCTGGTGGTACAGAACTTGCCTACCAATTCAGGAGACATAAGAGATGCAGGTTCAATCCCTGGGTTGAGAAGATACCCTTGAGGAGGGCATGGCAACCCACTCCAGTATTCTTGCCTGGAGAATCCTATGGACAGAGGAGTCTGGGGGGCTACAGTCCACAGGGCCACACAGTCAGACACAACTGAAGCGACTTAGCAAGCACGCAGCAATTCACTGATTCCAGATGGTGTGGCTCATCTAATCAAGATGACTCCCTTTAGGTGGTGGTAGAGATGGTAGCAGACTGACCAGTCACTAGTTCCTCATACAGAGTGTTCATACTGTCCCATACCTCTATGAAGTGAGTGTTCTCCATTTTGCAGAAGAGGAAATGGAAGCTCAGAGGTTCTGGTTGACTTGCCTCAGGTCACAGTTCAGTTCAGTTGCTCAGTCGTGTCCGACTCTTTGCGACCCCATGAATCGCAGCACGCCAGGCCTCCCTGCCCATCACCAACTCCCGGAGTTCACTCAGACTCACGTCCATCGAGTCAGTGATGCCATCCAGCCATCTCATCCTCTGTCATCCCCTTCTCCTCCTGCCCCCAATCCCTCCCAGCATCAGAGTTTTTTCCAATGAGTCAACTCTTTGCATGAGGTGGCCCAAGTACTGGAGTTTCAGCTTTAGCATCATTCCTTCCAAAGACATCTCAGGGCTGATCTCCTTCAGAATGGATTTGTTGGATCTCCTTGCAGTCCAAGGGACTCTCAAGAGTCTTCTCCAACACCACAGTTCAAAAGTATCAATTCTTCGGCGCTCAGCCTTCTTCACAGTCCAACTCTCACATCCATACATGACCACTGGAAAAACCATAGCCTTGACTAGACAGACCTTTGTTGGCAAAGTAATGTCTTTGCTTTTGAATATGCTATCTAGGTTGGTCATAACTTTCCTTCCAAGGAGTAAGCATCTTTTAATTTCATGGCTGCAGTCACCATCTGCAGTGACTTTGGAGCCCAAAAAAATAAAGTCTGACACTGTTTCCACTGTTTCCCCATCTATTTCCCATGAAGTGATGGGACCGGATGCCATGATCTTAGTTTTCTGAATGTTGAGTTTTAAGCCAACTTTTTCACTCTCCTCTTTCACTTTCATCAAGAGGCTTTTTAGTTCTTCTTCACTTTCTGCCGTAGAGCCAAAGCTGGAAGGGAAATGTGCCTGATGCCTAAGTCCATGTTTCACGCTGCCTGTTGCTTTTTAAGAAACTTTTTATTTTATAATGTGGAGTATAGCCAATGGACAATGTTGTGATAGTTTCAGGTGAACAGGGAGGGACTCAGCCATACATATACATGTTTTCATTCTCTCCCAAACTCCCCTCGCATCCAGGCTGCCACACAACATTGAGCAGAGCTCCCTGTGCTATGCAGTAGGTCCTTGTTGGTTATCCATTTTAACTGCTACACATGTAGCAATGTGTACCTGTCCACCCTAAATTCCCTAACTATCCCTTCCCCTCAGCAACCTTAAATTCCTTCTCTAAGTCTGTGAGTCTCTGATTTTTAGCTCTTTTCTGAGCCGTTTCAAGAGAGAAGAAAGATATTTTTGCCCACCTGTCTATTTAGTTTCTGAACAACTATTTCTACTTAGGGCTTCTGAACATTGCCAGCAATTTCTGTTTCCAAATGGACTGAGTTGAATCATTCCTTTATAGATGCAGTGTGTTGGCTCATGCATGGATTGGTTGCCAGTTCACTCATCTCTGCCAAACCCTTCCCTGGTATCCAATAAGCAAGAGTTGCCGGTGTTTGTAATGTGCACGGACCTAATTAGTAGCTTTAATCAATCAGTACATCAAGTGCTTTCCCTCTTCTGTACTCGGGACTACCAAATGTGCTCATAGCATGCTTCTCAATGATGCGCGACCGTGCTGCTCACTGAGGTGGAGCCCAGCTGGAGCTCCTCTTCTGCACACCTGCCCAGGTCACGTGGGCCATGGATTCTGGCTGGGATGTTTGTGTTGGTCAGAGGAGCCCAGACATTCTCTTTGTTATCCTCTGGGTCATGTGATTCTAGAGTGTTCGTCTCAGATAATGTGTTCTGGCTTCAAAGGGGAAAGGTCTCAGGCTAATTGGTGAAATTCTCAAGCCAAACATTGTACTAGCTGTTTTCACATACATTATCTCATCTAATTCTTACAGCGATCCAAGAGAGAGGCGGCATCAGGTTATTTATTCTTTCATATTCACTCATCGATGGATAACATGGAAAGCACAGTATGTTCTGAGTCTGTATGAGGTTGGCAAATGCTGAGGGTACAGGGGCAAGTAAGGAAGGGATAAATTCTGTCCTCGAACATATAGTTCAAGGAAATCACAAACATTGAAACAAATAATTACAAATACAACATGTGTTGTGATGCCAACAACTGTGGGTAGTGTTACCATTGTGGTCTACAGGCTCTTACTCTGCTTAAAAGAGCTCAGGCACTCTGAATCCTATTACCTGCATTTTTCAGTTATTTCTTTAATATCCTATGAGGTCTTCAATAACAAAATCCTAGTTTCTCTTGAGGCAAGGAAACTGAGGAGTTAAAGTAATTTGTTCAAGTTCCCATTAACAGATTTGTTTTGAGGGTTAAAGAAGAAATTTGGAGTGAGGATGACAGACAATACAAGAAGGGGCCAGACTCCCTGGTTTCACATTCAAACTGTACTTTTTATTAGCGGCTTCATCTGGGAGCAATCACTTCATCTCATTGGGTCTCAGTTTACTCCATCTGTAAAATGGGGATAATAGTAGTGCCTACTCTTGGTTATTATTCACATGTTACAGATGAGGAAACTGAAGCAGAGATATTAAGTCAGGGACTCAAAGTCAGTGGAAAAACCAGGACTCAGCCCAAGTCAATCTACTTGCAAACTTATGATTTTGCTGTCATTGCTACCGAGATTTCCAAAAGTCAGATATTTTCCAGGCAACCTAGAATATCAAGGTGATTCCCGGACCCTTTGTGATGGTGTCAAGCAGGGTAAAATGCCAAAGTATGCACAATCCTTTTTGAGAGATGCCCTTGGGTCTCCATCTGTTGATATCTGACTCTGGATGCATTTTCAGAGCCTGTTCTAGGAGCACCACTTTTGAGTAAGAGGAATGTGCTTAAATATAAGCCCTGGTATGTAAAAGTGAATTGGCAAGGAGAAAAAAATGGACTGGTTCAATGCAGAGAAGGCTTGTGAGACTGTGTGCATATGTGACTGGGTGTTTGGTTGAGGTGTGGTGATTTCCTTTGTGGAGGGAGCATCTCTTTGGGAGAAACGGGACCTCATTTCTGCCAGAAATAAAAGAAGGAGGAGCAACTCTATGCAAAGGGAGCCCTGCTGAGAAGGGCTACACCTCCATTAAAGGTGTCTGTCTGGAGTAAGAGCGTTTACTCCAAGTGCTTGCCAAGAGCGCTTGTTCTCAGAGGTCGTCTGTATGCAGGAAGCCTGGTGTTTCTTCGGGGACCCACACACACAGGCATGCACACACATTCTGGCAGGTTCTGGCTCACAGGCTGTCAGCACACCGCCTGCCTTTGTTTATGCGACAGCTGATAACCCCCATTAATATCTCCCTGCAAATCCTGGCAGCCTCACAAACAGTCCTCACCTCTGGGGAGATCATTTCAGAACATCCCTTCACCCTTTCTCCCCCTACCACCATCTTATTAGGACCAAGCATGTTTGCCCTTTTACCTCCCACATACATCTTCTTGTCAGGCCTCTTGTTTTTCTCTTGTGCAGGTTTATAAAGAGGATCAAGGAAAACCTCTATCCTCACCAAGTCCTGTGAAGAGGACTTGCTTCTAAGAGACATCTCATGCTTTGCATTCCTGTCCACCCCTCTCCTACTTCATACCTCATGGATTACAAATGTAAACCCATGTATACGTGTCTTTTACCCAGTCACCAAATTTGGGTTTTTCCTCCTCCTGCACCTCTCAGAATTATCCATTTCTCTTCACCTCTGTCAGCACACCCCGACTCTGACCACCATAACATTTTGTCAGGACTTTGTCAGTCACCTCTGAAACCTTCCCCCTGGTCTCCCTGACTTTTCTCTTTCCCCACTCAAATCCACTCCCTACAGTGATCTTTCTAAAATGTAAATTTGATCCTCTAGTCCAGTCCCATGTTACAAGTATAAGTTTTTAAACACTTCCCCAGTACATCCAAGACTGAAGAGCAGATCTGGGTCATGGTGGATGCTCAGTAGAAATTTTTGGAATAGAGTTGCATCTTCATGTTAATCCAGATGAAATATCCATTCAGAGGACTAAAAAAAAGGCCTTGTCTTGTGAACTTTATTCTTTTTCTAGTTCTCACCTTTATACTCAACTGAAGTCCTTTCTTTTACTTTAGAAACACTTTTCCCTGTAATTTTGTGTTCAGGGACTTCAGGAGGTTCTTACGGGGAAAAAGTCATTTCATATTCCAATAAAAAACAGAATGGGGCTTCCCTGGTGGCTCAGTGGTAAAGAATCTGCCTGCCAATGAAAGAGATATGGGTTTGATCCCTGATCTGGGAAGATCCTACATGCCATGGAGCAACTAAGCCCCTGCTCCACAACTCCTGAACCTGTGCTCTAGAGCCCAGGAGCTGCAACTACTGAAGCCCGAATACCCTAGAGTCCATGTTCTGCAACAAGAGAAGCCACTGCAATGAGAAGTCCACACACCCCAGCTGGTGAGTGGTCCCTGCTCTCCACAACTAGAGAAAGGCCTACTGCTGCTGCTGCTGCTGCTAAGTTGCTTCAGTGGTGTCTGACTCTGTGCGACCCCATAAGACAGCAACCCACCAGGTTCCCCCATCCCTGAGATTCTCCAGGCAAGAACACTGGAGTGGGTTGCCATTTCCTTCTCTAATGCATGAAAGTGAAAAGTGAAAGGGAAGTCGCTCAGTCATGTCCGACTTTTAGCGACCCCATGGACTGCAGCCCACCAGGCTCCTCCATCCATGGGATTTTCCAGGCAAGAGTACTGGAGTGGGGTGCCATTGCCTTTTCCAAGAGAAAGGCCTTCACAGCAATGAATAAATAATTTTTTTTTTTTTTAAAGAAATGGAATGGTAGAACTAGTAGGGACATTTGAAACCATGCTTTTAGTTTCAACATGTTCTATGACATATTTGAGTCCCTGATAATTTTACTCACAGGGGGCAAACGTTTACAAGATTCAAACAGCTACATCAGCTTCCATCAATACAAAAACTGAATCTCAACAAAGGGTACAGTTTTCCACATGCGAATGAGGACAATGTACATGAAAACACAAAGAACAATTTTGAGTTTAATTTCTTGGGATAGCTTCTTCATGAGACATCTTGGAGATCAACTAATGTGACATGTAAGAGATGAGACACTAGTGTGGAGAAAGGATGTGAGCGGCCCTAGGTTACAAGGACAGTGGATGACAGAGCAAGGATTAGCAATCTCGTCTTCTAGTTCACAAAGCATGAGCACACAGTGCTCGGAGTCACCCCCATTGAACGATAATCTTTACCTCCCTCAGATGAAGTCTGCACCTGGGTGATAGTGGGGCTGGAGAGGAAGAAACTGGTACTCTTGTGTGACTGTTGAGAGATCTCAAATTGAGAGATCTACAAGCAAGGTTCAGAGCACAGTGAGAAAGACATCTCCCAAAGGAACAGACTAGAGATTGTTCCAAGCATCTGAATAACACAGACCTGAGGCAGAAAGCGTATGCTACTGAAAAAATGAATGTCTTTTGGAACTAATGAAAATGTTGGATTTATTCCCTCTTTTTTTTTAATTGGAGTATAATTACTTTATAATATTGTGTTAGTTTCTGCTGCACAAAACAAGGTGAATCAGATGTATACACATTTCCCTTCCCTCTTGGACCTCCCTTCCACCACACTCCTCAACCCATCCTTCTAGGTCATCACAGAGCACAGAGCTGAGCTCCCTGAGCTGTGTAGCAGGTTCCCATTGCTGTCTATTTTACCCATGGTAGTGTATATAGGAGAAGGCAATGGCACCCCACTCCAGTACTCTTGCCTGGAAAATCCCATGGACAGGGGAGTCTGGTAGGCTGCAGTCCATGGGTCGCTAGGAGTCAGACATGACTGAGCGACTTCACTTTCACTTTTCACTTTCATGCATTGGAGAAGGAAATGGGAACCCACTCCAGTGTTCTTGCCTGGAGAATCCCAGGGATGGGGGAGCCTGGTGGGCTGCCATCTCTGGGGTCGCACAGAGTTGGACACTACTGAAGCGACTTAGCAGCAGCAGCAGTGTACATATGTCAATCCCAGTCTCCCAATTCATCCTACCCTCCCCTTCTCCCACCGTGGCCACACGTGCATTCTCCACGTCTGTGTCTCTATTCCTGCCCAGCAAATAGGTTCATCTGTACTATTTTGGAAGATTCCACATACATGCAGTAATATACAATATTTGTTTTTCTCTTTCTGACTTCACTCTTCAGTCTGCATGACAGACTCCAGGTCCAACCACATTTCTATAATTTGCCCCCGATTGAAGGGAAATGTCTTATTGTGGCAGTTGAATCATTTCTGCTGCTGCAGTGATGAAATCACATAGGCAGTCGGATGGAAGGGACAAAGCTTACAGCGTGCTGGTGAATGCTATTATGCCCAGCTTCGAATCATGGAAGCACATAACTCTGATGATAACATAGTTCACTTGAAGCATTTGTTTGTGACTCTCTATCTTCTGGAATGCTAAGTAAATCACAGGGACTTATTTTCACTAAATGTAACTCAGTGTAAATAAGTTTTCACCTTGTGGTTTTCGTTTGGGCTGTTTATATTGGACCAGTTTCATTATTGACTTTTGTCCTTTTTTCTGTACATAGTTTCATTAATTTCCCCAAAGACATTTTTCTTGATGTCTTGCCTTCCTAAGCTTTGTTGGAGTGGGAGAGGGTAAAGGAGTTGTTGACACATCACAGAAGTTTTGAGTTTTTTCGGTTTGGTCAGTTCATCAGTAAATTTATTTTTTCCTTAGTAGATCAATATTTTCCTCATTTTTTTTCTTCTAGGATGTAGGTGTGGAAATAATCTTTGGACCTCTAGATGTGTTCAATGACAATATGAAGTTGTACCAAGGAACCTTTTATACTTTCAATATACACTCACTCTGTAAATATTTTGAACAATGAACTACATAGCATTGTTACTATGTATTCATATAATATTTATCCCATGAGGGGCTTCCCAGGTGGTTTGATAGTAAAGAATCAGCCTGCCAATGTAGGAGTCACAGGAAATGCAGGTTTAATCCCTGGGTCCAGAAGATCCCCTGAAGGAGGAAACAGCCACCCACTCCAGTGTTCTTTCCTGGAGGATCCCGTGGACAGAAGGACCTGGTGGCCTACAGTCCATAGCATTGCAAAGAGTCAGACACAGCTTAGAAAATGAGCACGTTAAGGTCCCATGAGGGGTTCTTCAAAAAATGATTCCCTGGTCAAACACACACCTGAACCTACTGTAAAATTTGAGACGTCTCAGAGTAAAGAAATTAGTTTAATTTCTTGTTGGCTGTCAATCTTGTCCTTAGAAATGCTGTGTTGTTAGCTATCTCCAAATATCCTTGAATGTCAGGCCTTTCTGGCTGCCAGCCCAGCCTTACTGATCATTTCTGGATCTCTATTTACATGGTTTCCAAATTTAAGCACTGCCTCCTGACCTCTGCCATCCCATTGCTACTAGGAAACTCCTACCATCCGCTCAGCCTCCAGAGGAAAGCCATGACTGAGCATCTGAACAATGCTTCTGTTCTCCTAACACAACCCTGTCACCTTGGTAAACAGAATGTTTTCTGGGCCTTCCTGGGAGGGAAAGACAGCTTATCTCTTACCCCAGTCTTATCCCAAGGACCCACTCTATCACACCTGCTTTCATGGGCTTTCTGCTCTCTTCTTCCACAATCTAGACAGTTGATCTAGTTTCAGTATCATTTATTACTAACTGTTGCTTCTTCAAGTTTCCAAGATATACCTCCACAGAATATCAGACTAGCCCCCAGGCCGGTTATTTAAACAACAATCAGCATATCCCAACAATCACTGGGGATTTATGTTGTAGAGAGTACCCAGATCCTGACAAACTCTCCCTTAACCAATTTTCTATGTTGTTGTCCTTGACCCAATACCTTCCTGACGTATTTTTGGTGTTTCTCCCAGTTCCTACCAGCTCCTTTGTCCACATGTGATGTTGAGTTGGTGTGAAGTCCCTCCTCTAGGCCCAGCACTTCCTCAGCTGATTCAAGCCGAGGTTTGCCCATAAGGATGGGCTGGTGGCCAGGAGGGAAAGTAGATCTAAATCCTGAGGAGGGTGAAGCATTGCCTCCTTTGGGGCTTATGTACCATCATCACGTGAGGCTGGGTGGGGAGAGGAGGCTCTAAGGAGAGAATGCGGCTCACTCCCTCAAGGTGCAGAGGTTCAGGGACAACTGGTAGCTCAAGATTCTCCAGCACGTCTCCCCAGACACCCTCATCCCAGGCTCAGCATCCCACCTCTCTGTGGGGGAAGAACTTCAGCATTAGAAGACTTTCTAAGACTTAGAATTCAAACTTCTCTGAAGTTCTACTGCTTTTACAAATAAGTTTGAGCCTGGTGTTTGGCCCAGTTGGTTCTCTAGGTTACAAGATAAATACTGTCAATTTTGAATTTCAAACTTTGCTGTGAATTGATGAGCCATTAATCTGAACCTATGATATTCTTTCTTCAGTGTATAAAGGGCACTCAGAAACAACTAGCCAGTTTCACTATCTCAATAATTACTGCTTCCCTTATGCCTTTCCCTTGTAGAGGTATTTTACATGTTAGTGCATCTTCTTACACCTGTATTGGTATCAAAGTTCAGGGGAAATCTTAGCATTTATTGGTTACAGTATGCCAAGGACCACAAATTTCCACTGACCAGCAGAGGTTGGGGGGAAGGCGGTGGCTGGCCTCATCGCCAGCTGCAATGAGGTGGGGGATTCAACTCCAGAACCCTTAGAGGTACCTTCCTAGAATAACTCTAAGTAATAACTGCCTTAAGTTTGGCTTGTTCAAAACAGAGTCTAAGATGGAGATGCTTTTACAAGTGGGTTTACTGAGGCAGCTCTCTTTGGAGAGATCTGTAAGAAAAAGAAGAAACTTTGCAAAGATAAAGGTTCAGCTGAAACCTAGCCTCTATTGAATCCCATGGGGAGCTCTATAGCATGAAACACGCTACAGAGGTAGGTGACCGAACCAAGTTCATTTTGTCTGACACATAGCAAGGCAAAAAGCTGAGATGCTGGTTTGCAGCAAAGAGGAACTTATTCACAAGGCACCCAGGCAAGGAAATGGAAGAATGAGTCTCAATTCTGCCTCCCCAAAGGCAAGGGACTGGGGGCATTTATGGGATAGCAAATAAAGAAGCAGCATGGTCTGAGGCGTGGGGAACGTAGGGAAAGAGAGGCACAATAATCGTTATTCTGTGCAGGTGTAACTAAACTAGAGTTCTCTGCAGGTGCCCAGTAGAAAGGGCCATAGTCCTATCCAGTCTTAACCAGCTCAACTCAAACTAGATGCTGCTGACTCCAAGTTCCCCGTAAACATCTTATTGTTTAGGTCACCTGCTGCTTGGAGGACATGTGAGTCTTTGTAGCAACAATTAAAACAACCTTGATTAATGAAAGCAGATGAATGGACTTGACTAATTTTGGGCAAAATAACAACCTCAGATATGCAGATGATACCACCCTAATGGCACAAAGTGAAGAGGAACAAAAGAGCCTCCTGAGGAAGGTGAAAGAGGAGAATGAAAAAGCTGGCTTAAAACTCAATAGTGAAAAAACTAAGATCATGGCATCTGGCCTCATCACTTCATGGAAAATAGAAGGGAAAAAAGTGGAAACAGTGACAGATTTTCTTCTGTAGGGCTCCAAAATCACTGTGGACATTGACTGCAGCCATGAAATTAAAAGATGCTTGCTCCTTGGAAGGAAAACTATGACAAACCTAGAGAGCTTATTGAAAAGCAGAGACATTACTTTGCCAACAAGGTCAATATTCAAAGTCATGGTTTTACCAGTAGTCATGTACAGTTACGAGAGTTGAATTATGAAGACTAGGCACTGAAGAATTGATGCTTTTGAATTGTGTTGCTGGAAAAGACTCTTGAGAGTCCCTTGGACTGCAAGGAGATTATACCAGTCAATCCTAAAGGAAATCAATTCTGAATATTTCATTGGAAGTATGCTAAAGTTCCAATACTCTGGTCACCTGATGTGAAGAGCTGACTCATTGGAAAAGACCCTGATGCTGGGAAAGATGGAGGGCAGGAGAAGATGGTTACAGAGGATGAGATGGTTAGATAGTATCGCCAATTCAGTGGACATGAATTTAAGCAGACTCTGGGAGAATCCTGGTGTGCTGCAGTCCATGGGGGTCACAAAGAGTTGAACATAACTTAGCAACTGAACAACAGTAATTGCCTGTGCTGTCAGTGATCTCATCTTGAATAAGGTGGGATGAGATTTTTATGCCAGAATCAGACACTAATCACCTCCAAGTGACCCTTGGGGAAGGAGGGAAAAATCCCTCTGAAATCTCTATGCAAGAAGCCTCTCTTAGGGCTAAAGGAAATTTCTTTTCTGGTAAAGAGTACAGTTGTTTGTTGTTAGTAGGTAGGAGTCAGATCATCTAAGGGATGGATGTACTATCCATGGAAAGGAGATCTGAGGGTAGGAGGCAGGAACAGCATCTATTATAGCAGGGATCTTTGTTGGTACCTTATGGAACTAGGGTTCTCTGAAATACATTTTAGGAAACTTTATGGCATATGCCAAGTACTGGAGGGGAATAGCATGAACAGATAATTGCAATGAATCAGCTTCATCCAACATTTATTTATTATGGCCTACCAGGGGATAGTGGCTCAGTGGTAAAGAATCTGCCTGCCAATGAAGGAGACCAAGGATCATACCCCTGGTTCGAGATGATTCTCTGGAGAAGGAAATAGCAACCTGCTCTAGTATTCTTGCCTGGGAAATCCCATGGACTGTGGAGCCTGGTGGGCTATACAGTCCACAGGGTTACAAAGAGCAGGACACCACTTATTGACTGAACACCACCACCAACCAGGTCACAGGTGGGTGAAGAATAGGGGAACAAAACCCTCTTGGTTTATCCAGGACTGAGAGGGTTCCTGGGAGGCAAGCCTTTCAGTTTTAAAACCAGAACAGTCCTCAGAAAACCAGGATAAGTTAGTCATTCTAGCTAGGTGCTGTGAACAGAAGGTGGAGGAATAACAGCATTGCCTGCTGCAAGAACCACAGTATCTTCTAAGTTCAATGAATGAAGTGCCAGGGATTCCTAGAGGAGATGGCTGCTAACTTTGCCAGAGGGGCGTCATGGAAGAGGATGGGGACATGACACTGACTTGTGCTTTTCCAAAACCGCCAGGTTGTAACATTTCTCTTGGGCCTGGAGAACTGAACCTGTGCTCTTCTCCCAAGAGCTCATCTTCTTGCTTAAGGTCAGCCCAGCTCCTGCTTCAGCAAATACAATAATACTCTAAAAGATACAAAGGCAGCAGAAGTGCTCAAATCAGATTGAGCTTGCTTCGATCTCTTGCAAGGATGGAAGGGGCTATTCTAAATTGCAGGAGGGATATGAAAACAGTACTCACATTCTCTTCTTCATTTACTCACCTACTATGTGGCAGACAATGTTTTAGCTACTGGGGACACAGCAGCTAAAAAAACCCTTAAAACTTACATCTTAAGACAAAGAATCCTTAAAACTTACATTCTAGTAGCAGAGACAAGTGATTATTATGACAGATGGTGATAAATGCTATGGCTTGCGTGCGTGCATGATCAGACGCTCAGTTGTGTCCGTCCAACTCTTTGTGACCCCATGGACTGTGTAGCCTGCCAGGCTCCTTTGTCCTTGGAATTCCCCAGGCAAGAGTGGGTTGCTGTTTCCTTACTGCAGGGAATCTTCCTGACCCAGGAATCTAACCCAGCTCTCCTGCAAGAGCAGATGGATTCTTTACCACTGCGCCACCTGGGAAGCCCCAAATACTATAGCAAAAAGCAGAAAAATATTTAGAAGGCTAATGAAATAACCCATGTGAAAGAAGATGGTGGTTTGCATTGTGGCAATGGCAGTAGATACGGTTAAAGGTATTTGGGTTGTGGAAATCTTTTGAAGGTAGAGTGATCGGGATTGACTGGCGGTTTGTGTGAACAGGAGTCAGGGATGACTCCTAAATCTGTGGCCTCAATAATAGAAGAATATTGCCAATTAATGAGACTGAGAGAGCTGTGGGAAGAGGAGCTTTAGAAATGGGAAAAGATCAGAAGTTCAGCTAATAGGTCCCCCAAGGACAGAACTTGAGTCGGCAACTGAATATTTGAGTCTGGAGCTCATGAGAGGCCTGAGCAGAATACATAGTTTAGGGGGTCTTCAATTTCTAGGTAATCTTGGAAGCCATAACCCTGTATGAGATCACTAAGGGAGGGGTGAAGAAGAGGTAACACCTGAGACTTGGGGAATGAAAAAGGTCCAAAACAAGAGACTAGGAAGAAGCAACCAACAAAATGAAGGCAAAACCAGGGATGCCTGTTGCTCTGGAAGCCAGGTGAAGACACTGTGTCAAAGATGAGGTCATGGTTAGATGCAAGGCAAGTAAGATAAAGACCGAGAATTCACCACTGGGTTTAGGGTCATGGAGGTGATTGATAGCCTCAACTAATCTAAGTTTTGACCACTAAAATGGAAAATTATTTCAGATTTTGTTATCCTCTGGGATATCTCCTTTCTCTGAAAAATGGCCCAATGTTCCCAAAAGTGTGTCACTGTTTAGCTTTTTGATTCTCAGTCAGACCACAAGGGCAGGGATATTATTCATCTCAGTATCTCTGGATCTCTAACACAATGCGTGGTACACAATAGATGTTCAGAAAATATTCAACATATAAATGATATGTTGTTCAGTACCAGAATCTCCTCCTCATCCTCTTTCTTTTCCTTACTGTTCTGTCTACTGTCATCTGTTTTGTAAATTTCTATGATTTCTAAGATTTGATCTTTCATAGATCCCCATTTTTGATAAAATGAACAATAAGAGATAAGAAAAACACACAACAACAATAATAACAGTAATCATTCCCTGGGGGTTGATTGTGTGCCTGGCATTAGACCAAACATTTCACAAATGTAACCTTCACAATAAGCTGTGAAGCAGACAGTATTGTTCCAATGTTACTGTTTTAAGCTTAAAAGAATTGATACTCATGGAGGTTAAGCAACATGCTAGGGTCTTTAGAGTAGTGATTGCTATGTGTTCACTGAAGCCCATTTGCTTTTCCTTCTGGGCACACAGCTTGATACATTTCTGTCTCTGTGCAGTTAGGTGTGGCCACATGACTCAGTCCACATGTAAAGTGGGCACCATGATAAGCCCCCCTTCCAGGCTTGACCTATAATAACCTTACATGCATAATCCTCTCTTTCTCAACATACAGAAGCTAAATAGAGCAATCTGTGAGACCTGGTGAAGCCACAAGAAGAAAGGAAACTGGACCCCTACTCTGCCAAGTCGGATCATTGACATGAGGCTCTGCAGGAATAGGAAGTCAACTAATTTTGTTAAGCCATTGAGATTTGGGAATTTGTTTGTTACTGCAGCTAGGATTATTTGCCTTAAATGGTTAAACAGCTGGTAAGTCTGAAGGCTTATTTTATGGGGTGGAGGGGTGCAAAATTGGAGGTCACTGGAGCAGGGGACATCAGGCGTGAATCATAAACACTGTAAAAGACAAGAACTTAAGTGACTTCACAATGCTTGGTGTGTGCTGAGATCTCTAATCTCCTTTTACTTTGACCGTGGAATGTGCCAAGAACTCTCCTTTCCAGGCCAGAGATGGGTGGAGTCTTCTCTGGGGACTCTAACCTCCAGCCAAGAAGAAAGACTGAAAGATACCAACAAAGGGGATTTCCTAAAACATGGTCTGGTCCAGTCAATGCTGACAGACTCTACTTCTTGGCTGGGAGCATCCAATCAGGTTTTTCGTTTCCCAACTTTTATTCATAATAAGTAACAAGGATTATCAGACATCAGAAAAGGCTCTCACATGAAATACAGAGGCCACAACAAATAAACAGGAAATGCAATGGAGAGGAAATATAGACTCAAGGGAAATGAAACGCCAAAATATCTTTCATTAATGTTCCTAAGAGAGACAAGATAACCCAGGAATGAAATGAGGAAAAGATGTTTTAAAAGAGAAGAAAATGAGTTTTTAGTAATTAAAAACATGAGGACAGATAAAAATCTCATCAGTATTGAAAGATA
The DNA here is from genome assembly GCF_003369695.1 of Bos indicus x Bos taurus. NCBI lineage: Eukaryota > Metazoa > Chordata > Mammalia > Artiodactyla > Bovidae > Bos > Bos indicus x Bos taurus. The sequence continues at coordinate 50,893,773 of NC_040080.1, forward strand.
AATTGGAAGAAATATCACAAAAGCTTGAGCAAAAAGACAAATAAAAGATAGAAAAGAAATTATACTAATATTAAATATTAGAGGGCAGGTCAAAAAGGAATTTCAGAAAAATGAAATCTGAAAAAAGCCCAGAGGAAGGCTGGAACCAGTTCATAAAATCATTTAAGAGAATTTCCCAGTATTGAAGGACATGGATTGATTGATCAAAAGTATCACCAAAGTTCACAGGGGTTGGAATGAAAAATTCACATAAAAGCTTATCAGGAAATTTTTGATTACGAGTTTATGGAGAGAAAAAGAGACTTCCCCGCTGGCTCAGACAGTAAAGCATCTGCCTACAATGTGGGAGACTCGGGTTTGATCCCTGGGTTGGGAAGATCATCTGGAGAAGGAAATGGCAACCCACTCCAGTACTCTTGCCTAGAAAATCCCATGGACTAAGGAGCGTTGTAGGCTATAGTTCATGGGGTTGCAAAGAGTCGGACATGACTGAGCGACTTCATTTTCACTTTATGGAAAGAAAAAACAGATTACATTAGAAAAACTTCAGATTTTTCAACAGGAGCACCTGCCCAAATTCTAAAGCCTTTGTGAACCTATGGACTGTAGCCTGCCAGGTGCCTCTGTTCATGGGATTCTCCAGGCAAGAACACTGGAGTGGGTTGCCATGCTCTCCTCCAGGGAATCTTCCAGGGACTGAACCAAGGACTGCGTCTTTTTTTCTTTTTTCTTTTTTTTTTAAACTTTACATAATTGTATTAGTTTTGCCAAATATCAAAATGAATCCATCACAGGTATACATGTGTTCCCCATCCTGAACCCTCCTCCCTCCTCCCTCCCCATACCATCCCTCTGGGTCGTCCCAGTGCACTAGCCCCAAGCATCCAGTATCGTGCATTGAACCTGGACTGGCATCTCGTTTTATACATGATATTTTACGTTTCAATGCCATTCTCCCAAATCTTCCCACCCTCTCCCTCTCCCACAGAGTCCATAAGACTGTTCTATACACCAGTGTCTCTTTTGCTGTCTCGTACACAGGCTTATTGTTACCATCTTTATAAATTCCATATATATGCATTAGTATACTGTATTGGTGTTTTTCCTTCTGGCTTACTTCACTCTGTATAATAGGCTCCAGTTTCATCCACCTCATTAGAACTGATTCAAATATATTCTTTATAATGGCTGAGTAATACTCCATTGTGTATGTATACCATAGCTTTCTTATCCATTCATCTGCTGATGGACATCTAGGTTGCTTCCATGTCCTGGCTATTATAAACAGTGCTGCGATGAACATTGGGGTACACGTGTCTCTTTCCCTTCTGGTTTCCTCAGTGTGTATGCCCAGCAGTGGGATTGCTGGATCATAAGGCAGTTCTATTTCCAGTTTTTTAAGGAATCTCCACACTGTTCTCCATAGTGGCTGTACTAGTTTGCATTCCCACCAACAGTGTAAGAGGGTTCCCTTTTCTCCACACCCTCTCCAGCATTTATTATTTGTAGACTTTTGGATCGCAGCCATTCTGACTGGTGTGAAATGGTACCTCATAGTGGTCTTGATTTGCATTTCTTTGATGATGAGTGATGTTGAGCATCTTTTCATGTGTTTGTTAGCCATCTGTATGTCTTCTTTGGAGAAATGTCTATTTAGTTCTTTGGCCCATTTTTTGATTGGGTCATTTATTTTTCTGGAGTTGAGCTGTAGGAGTTGCTTGTATATTTTTGAGATTAGTTGTTTGTCAGTTGCTTCATTTGCTATTATTTTCTCCCATTCTGAAGGCTGTCTTTTCACCTTGCTGATAGTTTCCTTTGATGTGCAGAAGCTTTTAAGGTTAATTAGGTCCCATTTGTTTATTTTTGCTTTTATTTCCAATATTCTGGGAGGTGGGTCATAGAGGATCCTGCTGTGATGTATGTCAGAGAGTGTTTTGCCTATGTTCTCCTCTAGGAGTTTTATAGTTTCTGGTCTTATGTTTAGATCTTTAATCCATTTTGAGTTTATTTTTGTGTATGGTGTTAGAAAGTGTTCTAGTTTCATTCTTTTACAAGTGGTTGACCAGATTTCCCAGCACCACTTGTTAAAGAGATTGTCTTTAATCCATTGTATATTCTTGCCTTCTTTGTCAAAGATAAGATGTCCATACGTGCGTGGATTTATCTCTGGGCTTTCTATTTTGTTCCATTGATCTATATTTCTGTCTTTGTGCCAGTACCATACTATCTTGATAACTGTGGCTTTGTAGTAGAGCCTGAAGTCAGGTAGGTTGATTCCTCCAGTTCCATTCTTCTTTCTCAAGATCGATTTGGCATTCGAGGTTTTTTGTATTTCCATACAAATTGTGAAATTATTTGTTCTAGCTCTGTGAAGAATACTGTTGGTAGCTTGATAGGGATTGCATTGAATCTATAAATTGCTTTGGGTAGTATACTCATTTTCACTATATTGATTCTTCCAATCCATGAACATGATATATTTCTCCATCTATTAGTGTCTTCTTTGATTTCTTTCACCAGTGTTTTATAGTTTTCTATATATAGGTCTTTAGTTTCTTTAGGTAGATATATTCCTAAGTATTTTATTCTTTCTGTTGCAATGGTGAATGGAATTGTTTCCTTAATTTCTCTTTCTGTTTTCTCATTATTAGTGTATAGGAATGCAAGGGATTTCTGTGTGTTGATTTTATATCCTGCAACTTTACTATAGTCATTGATTAGTTCTAGTAATTTTCTGGTGGAGTCTTTAGGGTTTTCTATGTAGAGGATCATGTCATCTGCAAATAGTGAGAGTTTTACTTCTTCTTTTCCAATTTGGATTCCTTTTATTTCTTTTTCTGCTCTGATTGCTCTTTTATGTCTCCTGCATTGGGAGGCAGGTTCTTTACCACTAGCACCACCTGGGAAACCCAAATAACATCTAACTAACAATTACATACCTAGCTAAATCATTCATTAGAATTTGAGGGTGTGTGTGTTATTCACTCAGTTGTGTCTGACTCTTTGCACCCCCATAGACAGTGGCCCACCAGGCTCCTCAGTCCATGAGATTTCCCAGGCAAGAATACTGAAGTGGGTTGCCATAATTGAGGGTAGAATAGCAAATTTTCACATATTTAAGGTCTCAAAATGGTCTAAAAAATCCACTAAAGGATGTACTTCAACAAAATGAAAGAAAAAAAATCAAGAATGAGAAGATGTGGATACAGCAGTGCCAAAAGAGAGAGGTAAGGGGAATTCCTGGAAAGATGGTGAAGGTCCATCCCGGAATGGCAGCTGTGTCTATCCATGACAGGCAACCCACCAGATCCGAGCAGAGACAGACCCACAGAGTGCTGTCAATACCAAATCCCCCACTAACCCGAGGACAGAACACCTGGGAGAGTGCCCTGGGCTCTGGACTAGACCTGGCTTCTCTTGACCATACGCTGAGTGACCCCTTGCTCTCCGCTCCATGCCTGGCTGCTTGGATAAGCTGAGAACACTCATGCCACCCACAGCAGCATTCTGCTTTGACCTGATCTTTTGAGCCAGATGCATACCATGCCATTTACAGCTACCCACTCTCTCCAACTCTGCCCCTTCCCCACGTCCAGTTCTTGGTCCACACTTGTGTTGCCAGACAAGCTGTCATGTTCTAAGTGAGCCCTATGTTTTGAGGACTCACTTGTGAGCTTGCCCAGTCACTTCTCCCAAAGGGTCTCAGGGTGGCTGGAGCCAGATCACAATCATCCCCTGGAGACTCAGTTCAGCCTGTCTCCTCCTGTGGGTCTCCATCCAGCAGGGACACATGCAGGTGTGTGCTGCTGCCTGATTTCCAAAACTAAACTTATTATTTGGATCTTCATGCATAGGGGAACCTACCTTCATGCTTAATTGCTCAGTCATGTCCAACTCTTGCAACCCCATGGACTATAGCCTACCAGGCTTCTCTGTCCAGGGGATTTTTCAGGCAAGAATACTGGAGTGCGCTGCCATTTCCTCCTCCAGGGGATCTTCCCCACTCAGTGATTGAACCCGCATTTACTGTGTCTCCTGCATTGTAGGTGGATTCTTTACTCACTGAGCCATCAGGGAAACACTGAGCTATCAGGAAGCACAAGTGAGAGACACACCAAAAAAAAAAAAAAGCCAACCCTGGGGAATTATTAACACAGAAGGTAGGATAGTAGTTACTTCTAGATGGGGTGAAGGGAGAAGCATGTGACTGGGAAGGGACCCACTGGGTATTGATCTGTTTCACAATTTTCAAAAGGAACAGTTGAACCAAGCACTTGTCTGTGTTCCTTCCAACACAGATGAGCTCTGATTTTATAAGGCTGAGTAGAATCAATGGACAGAATGAATTCAATGGTGCAATTCATTGCAGTCTATGAGCTGGCTCTTGGAGGGGACAGCATTGGTTGGCATGAATGTCTACGTCCTAGAGGCAAGTCTGGTGAGCTGCTGATGGAAAACAGGGGTCAGAGAAAACCCTGTGAGGCTGGTTGATCATAAACTGCTTTCATCCTTGCATTGCTTCCCCTTCACCTGGTCTATTCTCAGAATAATATCCCTAAAGGTGCTTTAAGAATTTAAGTTGGATTGTTTCACTCATCTGCTCAAAACTCTACAAAAAGTCCTCCTGTCTTACAGAGCAGAATATGGAAGGAAGCCTATATGATCTGGCCCCATGTCACCTCCATGACCTCCTCCCCAGATATTCCCTCTTCCTCCTGTTCTGCCTTAGCCACTCTAATCTGCTACACTTTCACAAAGAGGCCAGGCTTGCCTGCATCTGCCCCAGGGCCTTGGCACGGGCCAGCTTCCTCTGCCCGGTAAGCTCTGCCTACTGAAATCCCCAGGGTTTGTCTTCTCATTTCCCACAGGTTCCTATTGAAATGTAACTTTATGAGGTCTCCCCTGAATTAAAAAAAAAAACCATTATTTGTGAAATTTCAACTTATACTCTGACATTCTTGTCCCATTATATTTTCTTATTGCATATATTTTGAGGTTCATTTTTTAATTACCTTTCTCCCTCCTGCCTTCCCCTCCCCACTAAAACATAAGTTCTGTGTTAGTGTCAGTCAGTCGTGTCCAACTCTGTGACCCTACGGACTATAGACCACCAGGCTCCTCTGTCCAAGGGATTTCCCAGGTGAGGATACTGGACTGGGTTGCCATTCCCTTCTCCAGGGGATCTTCCCAACCCAGGGATAGAACCCAGGTCTCCTGCATTGCAGGCAGATTCTTTACCATCTGAGCTACCAATCATGAAGCTAGGGTTTTTGTCTGCTTTTTCACTATAATAGCTTTGATACATAGAAGAAGAAACAAGGTAACACTTAAAGTTGCCCTCTGGCCCAGCCTGATTCCAGGACACCATTTTCTGGTCTATAGCGTTTCCTTACATGAGGTAATTAATGGCATGGCTCAACAGTGGATGTCAATAAAACATCTTCACCCTAAATAGCATGTAGATGCCATGGCTTATTATTATTTTAATTCTTTTTAAAATTATATTTATTTATTTGGCTGCTCCAGGTCTTAGTTGTGGCATGTGAGACCTTAGTCGCAGCATGTGGTATCTAGTTCCCTGACCAGGGATAAAACCCAGGCCTCACTGCATCAGAAGCACAGAGTCCTAACCACTGGACCATCAAGGAAGTCTCAGGCCTTATTATTATGATTAGAAAGACACAAAAGGCCTCTGAGAGGCCTGAGAGTGGCTCAACCTTCCAGACTTCAGTGGTACTTTCTAGATTGCCTGAGCTGCCCTGCTGGCATGTTTTGAGGCTTCTCAGACATAATTTAGCCAATTACTTGACACTCATACTTTTATTATCTTAAAACGCTTTCACCGAGCTACAACTTATGACAGATCAGGACAAGCCTAAGTGAAGACAGAGGTTTGTTCTCTAGGTGGAGTGTGTCCCAGCTGATAGCAGAACAAACACCAAAGACTACTCAGGGCTTAACGGGAATTATCCCTTCTATTTGAGTTCAAAGGCTTTGTTGATCCTAAATAAGAATTCAAAGACTCCCTCAAGCCCAAAGATTGAATTTGCTCAAATGCCCCATTAGGGATAGAGGAGCTGGCCTGACTCTTCAGACGGTAAATGCAAGATGAGAGTGAAAACTTCCTCAACAGACAAAGGGAAAATTCACAACCTTCAAAACTCTTTGAATACACCAATAGATTTACAGTGTACACAGCAGAGCCTTTAGTTATGAAGGAGGAGAAAACATGCCCACAAAACTTCCTCCACTTAAAGGTATTCACCTGGAGCAATAATTTATAAATCCAGAAATAAAAGATCTGGACAGAAGCATTATGGTTTCGTGGCAATAAAGCAGGTCTGACCATCTTTGCTAAAGGAAATGATCTGGGCTCTTGTCACAATCCTTATATTTGCATACTATTTTGTATTTTATAAGGCACACATTCTCATTCTCCATTGGTTCACATTTCCAAGAATTCTGGAAAAGGGACAAGTCAGGAAATACAGTCTCTACTTTTACCACTGAAGAAACAAGTGTTTAAAGAAATTAAGAAATGATGTGCTGAGTATCATTTGTACAGAGCTGTCCAACTTTCCATGATGATGGGACTATTCTATATTTGTGTGTTCATGGTAAGTCACTTCAGTTGTGTCTGACTCTTTGTGACCCTATGGATTATAGCCTGCCAGGCTCCTCTGTCCATGGGATTCTCCAGGCCATTCCCTGGAGTGGGCAGCCATTCCCTTCTCCAGGGGACCTTCCCAACAAAGGGATCAAACCCAGGTCTCCTGAATTGCATGCAAATTCTTTATCATCTGAGCCATCAGGGAAGCCCCTACATTGTCTAGTGTGGTAGTTACTGGCCACAAGGACTACTGGGCAGTTGAAATGTGGCTAGTGTGACTAGGGAACTAAATTTTTAATTTTTAAAACCTTTATATTAACTTTAATTTAAATAGCCATTTGTGGCTAGTGGCTATCATATTGGACAACCCAGGAATGAGTGACTCAGCTTAAACTCTAATCAAAAATGACTAAATTCATGGCCATAGCTTCGTAGTCTGGGCAAATTTGAATTAATGATACAAATGGATGTAAAATTTGTCAAGAATGCTGTAGCTTTGCTGCTGCTGCTAAGTCACTTCAGTCATGTCTGACTCTGTGTGACCCCATAAACGGCAGCCCACCAGGCTCCCCCGTCCCTGGGATTCTCCAGGCAAGAACACTGGAGTGGGTTGCCATTTCCTTCTCCAATGCATGAAAGTGAAAAGTGAAGGAAGTCACTCAGTCATGTCCGATTCTTTGCGACCCCATGGACTGCAGCCTACCAGGCTCCTCCGTCCATGGGATTTTCCAGGCAAGAGTACTGGAGTGGGGTGCCATCACCTTCTCCGGCTGTAGCTTTAGGAAAGAGTAAAGTGGAATCAGTCCCAGAGGTCTACCTGGGCTTAGACCTGCTGCTGCTGTTCCGGTAGGCAAATGTCTGCAGCCTGGCTTTTTAGAGTAAAGCCCAGGATGAAATCTGGTTGCCATTACACTTGCTATATGATCTCTTTGTGGCTTCCATCTTAGGAACCCAAGAAAATGCTTGTTTCCCAACATGTGCTAGGATGATAAGCACCTATTTAATCTCTGTCACTGCGGAGAACAGAGATTCTCCTTTGAAGTGAGAAGAGTTGCCTTGTGAATTTGAGGCATTCTCTTGGGATGGGGTGGGGGTAGGATGGGTAGGGTTAGGCCAGGACTCATGTTTCCCAGCAAAGTCCCAGATCTGAGAATGTGTTCATATTCTATGCTACAGAGGAGAGAGGAAGGGCGAGAAAGGGGGGAACTCAAACTTTGTGGGAGCCAGTTGTTCATTTGTTTCTACGACTGCATTGTGAGTTTGGAACTATTACTATAAATCAGGGTTTCTCAACCTCAACACTATTGATAATTTGGAGTCTTTTTTTTGTTTAATCTTTTTTATGGGACACTGTCCTTTGCATTTCAGGCTGCTTAGCTACTTCTCTGGCGAGAACCCCACCCCCTAGTTGTGACAGATGTCCCGGACATTGGCAAATATCCCCTGGATGTATCCAGGTTGAGACCACCATTTGAGTCACCTTCCATGGATCTACTCAATTTCACAGAGCTAGCATTTTGCTTGGAGTATTTGAACACTCAGGTTCTTTTTTTTTTTTTTTTTTTACTTCCCTTCCAAAGCCCATTGTTATTGTGTTATATTGTTTTTAACTTTTGGTGGAGTTTGGGAAAAGGCATTAAAGAAAATTAAAACCAGAAAAGAGAGTGAGAGCCTTTAATGTCCTTCCCTTCCTTCCCTAATCCAATAATCATAGTGTTTCAAATACAGCCCAGTATAGAGAATGCATTTAATAAATATTTTCTAGACTGTGAACATGAACAAATAAAGCTCAAAATATCATCTTCCTTTGAATGAGGCAGATATTAGATGCTCAATGGTCAGATAGAAAGGCTTGAGGGAATTTGAACTGCAAAAATTCTATGGGTGGTAGTGGTTTAGTCGCTAAGTTGTTTCCGACTTTTGAGATGCCATGGACTGTAGCCCACCAGGCTCCCCTGTCCATGGAATTCTCCAGGCAAGAATACTAGAGTGGGTTGCCATTTCCTTCTCCAGGGAATCTTTCAGACCCAGGGACTGAAACCGTGTCTCTTACACTGCAAGCAAATTCTTTACCACTGAGCCACCAGGGAAGCCACCCCTAAAAGTTCTATGAAGGGAATCCATGTTAGAGTCTTTGGAAGATATTCTAGAATCAGGATCCCAGAGATCAGTTACAAAGGCAGAACTTCAGTGGTAGGTATCCCGTGGCTAATAGCATGAACTTGGAATCAGACAAACCTAGTTTGGATTCTGGATTTTTTGTTTGTTTCCTATGTGACCATTAAGCTTTTTATAATCATCAAGAAAAGTTAGATCTAAAGGTAGAGAATCAGAAAAGAGGAGGAGCTAAAACAGGTCAGGAACATAAGAGGCGGCTCAGGATGATTGCTACTGTGAGATTGATGACAGCAGGAAGGCTGTACTACTGAAAGATGCAAAACTGCAAGGAACAATTTTAATCTGCTGTTGTTTCAGGACAGGTTCCCCAGAACTAGACCCAGAAGCATGACAACTTGTGCACAAGTAATTTCTTGAGTGTGCTTCTATAAGAAGCAGGAAAAGGACTGAGGAAAGTGGATCAGAGCAGAGAAAGCAGTTGATCAAGGGGATGGTTTCAGGCAAAGTTCTAGTCTCATTCTGAAACTTCAGGGAATTCTGGAGTAGAAACTACATCTTGAGAGTTGGCCCCATCTGGAGGCAAGGGAGCTTGACTTTCCTATCCCAGCCCATCAGCCACTGGCTAGAGAGCCTGCCTTCAGAGGATTTAAACCCCTGGGAATTTCTAGCTGTCTGTACACAGGGACATTGGCTCAATGGTTCAAGACTATTTCCTTGTTCAGTTCAGTTCAGTTCAGTTCATTCACTCACTTGTGTCTGACTCTTTGCAACCCCATGAATCGCAGCATGCCAGGCCTCCCTGTCCATCACCAGCTCCCAGAGTTCACTCAGACTCACATCCATCGAGCTGGTGATGCCATCTAGCCATCTTATCCTCTGTTGTCCCCTTCTCCTCCTGCCCCCAATCCCTCCCAGCATCAGAGTCTTTTCCAATGAGTCAACTCTTCGCATGAGGTGGCCAAAGTACTGGAGTTTCAGCTTCAGCGTCATTTCTTTCAAAGAACACCCAGGACTGATCTCCTTCAGAATGGACTGGTTGGATCTCCTTGCAGTCCAAGGGAGTCTCAAGAGTCTTCTCCAACACCACAGTTCAAAAGCATCAATTCTTCAACGCTCAGCCTTCTTCACATTCCAACTCTCACATCCATACATGACCACTGGAAAAATCATAGCCTTGACTAGATGGACCTTTGTTGGCAAAGTAATCTCTCTGCTTTTGAATATGCTATCTAGGTTGGTCATAACTTTCCTTCCAAGGAGGAAGCGTCTTTTAAATTCATGGCTGCAGTCACCATCTGCAGTGATTTTGGAGCCCCCAAAATAAAGTCTGACACCATTTCCACTCTTTCCCCATCTATTTCCCATGAAGTGATGGGACCGGATGCCATGATCTTCGTTTTCTGAATGTTGAGCTTTAAGCCAACTTTTCACTCTCCTCTTTCACTCTCATCAAGAGGCTTTTTAGTTCCTCTTCACTTTCTGCCATAAGGGTGGTGTCCTCTGCATATCTGAGGTGATTGATATTTCTCCCGGCAATCTTGATTCCAGCTTGTGCTTCCTCCAGCCCAGCGTCTCTCATGATGTACTCTGCATAGAAGTTAACTAAGTTCACTTGGTTAGAAGCTGTCAGTCAGACAACAGGACATGAGCTACTGTATGTAAAGCCCAAAGTAGGTGAACAACAACAACAACAAAAAGATTTGCTTTCTTCTTCCATATAAATACTATTGTTCTGTAGGCATTTGAGTTGCTTTAGGGCAAGTATAGGGGCTAGGGTTAAAAAAGAGAGAGGAACCCACATTTGGGGCTTACTTTTAGGAATTAAATTTGTAATCATAGTAGCCAGATTCATAAGAAACCACCCATACTTTCTAGGTAAGTATAGCTTATATAATTAGCAGCACCACAGGCCAAGCTAGCCACAACTGCTGACCCATTGCAAAGCATGCCATGTGGTCAGTAGCTCAGAAACTAGGGCAGAAGGGAGGACAGGGCATCTGGGTCTCTCCTGGGCTTTACCTTCCACGACCGGCAAGAGCAGCTCAGTGTTCTGGAGATTCATATCCAAGTGTGTTGGATTTTTATCCAAAGCCAGAACTTGATATCAGCCACAGTTAATATCAGAGAGATTAACTGTTCTGTTAGGAAAGGTGGCCTCAGAGACTGTCAGGATAAATTACAAGAGGGGTGTATGGCTCCTGCTCTTAAAGGAGATGGAGGGAGACAGAATCAGTTTCCAATGAATTCTCTGTTGTACAGCATGTCCTATGTCCTATTTGCCCTGGTTTAGACAAGGTTTATTATTTTTTCTGAAAAAGTTTTTGTTTGCAAAGTCCATAATAGCAAGACAATTTACGATTGATTCAGCTATGAAGGTGATCCTGAAGCCAGTGGGTTCATTGCTTGGTGTTTTGAAAAATCATATATAAGAAAATCAATATTTTTGCTAAATAATCCTCTTCTCAAAGGATTGCCTTTATAAAGTATCTGATTTATACACAACATCTTACTTTCAGTGGGAAGCTAGCAACAAAGGCGAACCTGTGGCCCAGTGCAGAAGACACCAGGGCCATATCTGTCTCTGTAGGTGGCAGACTTGGTGTCACAAGGTCCTTGGTGGGGGGTTTTGTTTTTTTTTTTAATCAAAAATACTTCAGTCAGTCTCCTGAGGCTCAGGAGAGTCTCAGATTCTTCAGGATGAACTAGCTTCTTCTAGGGCATAGCCTATCAGTCAGGGGCTGGCCATTTTTTCCTATAAGGCCAGACAGCAAATATTTCAGGTGCAGACATAACATGGTCTTTGCCATACTGTTTGCCACTATTCAACTCTGATGTAGTAGCACAAAAGCAGCAGCAGACAACAGTAAATGAATGAGTGTGTCTATGTTCCAATAAAACTTTATTTATAACAGATGGTGGCCTGATTTGTCCTGTGGCCCTCGTTTGCCAACTTCTGTGTGCATCCTTCAGTCATTTGACTTTTTGCAACTCGGAGCTGACTGTGGCTCAGATCATGAGCTCCTTATTGCCAAATTCAGACTTAAATTGAAGAAAGTAGGGAAAACCACTAGACCATTCAGGTATGACCTAAATCAAATCCCTTATGATTATACAGTGGAAGTGAAGAATAGATTTAAGGGACTAGATCTGATACAGTGCCTGATGAACTATGGATGGAGGTTCATGACATTGTACAGGAGACAGGGATCAAGACCATCCTCATGGAAAAAATGCAAAAAAGCAAAATGGCTGTCTGAGAAGGCCTTACAAATAGCTGTGAAAAGAAGAGAAGCGAAAAGCAAAGGAGAAAAGGAAAGATATAAGCATCTGAATGCAGAGTTCCAAAGAATAGCAAGAAGAGATAAGAAAGCCTTCCTCAGCAATCAATGCAAAGAAATAGAGGAAAACAACAGAATAGGAAAGACTAGAGATCTCTTCAAGAAAACTAGAGATACCAAGGGAACATTTCATGCAAAGATGGGCTCGATAAAGGACAGAAATGGTATGGACCTAACAGAAGCAGAAGATGTTAAGAGGTGGCAAGAATACACAGAAGAACTGTACAAAAAAGATCTTCACCACCCAGATAATCACGATGGTGTGATCACTCACCTGGAGCCAGACATCCTGGAATGTGAAGTCAAGTGGGCCTTAGAAAGCATCACTATGAACAAAGCTAGTGGAGGTGATGGAATTCCAGTGGAGCTATTTAAAATCCTGAAAGATGATGCTGTGAAAGTATTGCACTCAATATGCCAGCAAATTTGGAAACCTCAGCAGTGGCCACAGGACTGGAAAAGGTCAGTTTTCATTCCAATCCCAAAGAAAGGCAATGCCAAAGAATGCTCAAACTACCACACAATTGCACTCATCTCACACACTAGTAAAGTAATGCTCAAAATTCTTCATGCCAGGCTTCAGCAGTATGTGAACCACGAACTTCCAGGTGTTCAAGCTGGTTTTAGAAAAGGCAGAGGAACCAGAGATCAAATTGCCAATATCCGCTGGATCATGGAAAAAGCAAGAGAGTTCCAGAAAAACATCTATTTCTGCTTTATTGACTATGCCAAGCCTTTGACTGTGTGGATCACAATAAACTGTGGAAAATTCTGAAAGAGATGGGAATCCCAGACCACCTGACCTGTCTCTTGAGAAACCTATATGCAGGTCAGGAAGCAAAAGTTAGAACTGGACATGGAACAACAGACTGGTTCCAAATAGGAAAAGGAGTACGTCAAGGCCGTATATTGTCACCCTGCTTATTTAACTTATATGCAGAGTACATCATGAGAAACGCTGGGCTGGAAGAAGCACAAGCTGGAATCAAGATTGCCGGGAGAAATATCAATCACCTCAGATATGCAGATGACACCACCCTTATGACAGAAAGTGAAGAGGAACTAAAAAGCCTCTTGATGAGAGTGAAAGAGGAGAGTGAAAAGTTGGCTTAAAGCTCAACATTCAGAAAACGAAGATCATGGCATCCGGTCCCATCACTTCATGGCAAATAGATGGGGAAACAGTGGAAACAGTGTCAGACTTTATTTTTTTGGGCTCCAAAATCACTGCAGATGGTGACTGCAGCTACGAAATTAAAAGACGCTTCCTCCTTGGAAGGAAAGTTATGACCAACCTAGATAGCATATTCAAAAGCAGAGACATAACTTTGCCAACAAAGGTCCATCTAGTCAAGGCTATGATTTTTCAGTAGTCATGTATGGATGCTAGAGTTGGAATGTGAAGAAGGCTGAGCGCCAAAGAATTGATGGTTTTGAACTGTGGTGTTGGAGAAGACTCTTGAGAGTCCCTTGGACTGCAAGGAGATCCAACCAGTCCATTCTGAAGGAGATCAGTCCTGGGTGTTCTTTGAAAGAAATGACGCTGAAGCTGAAACTCCAGTACTTTGGCCACCTCATGCGAAGAGTTGACTCATTGGAAAAGACTCTGATGCTGGGAGGGATTGGGGGCAGGAGGAGAAGGGGACGACAGAGGATGAGATGGGTGGATGGCATCACTGACTTGATGGACGTGAGTTTGAGTGAACTCCGGGAGTTGGTGATGGACAGGGAGGCCTGGCGTGCTGCAATTCATGGGGTTGCAAAGAGTTGGACACGACTGAGCGACTGAACTGAACTGAACTGAACCCTATGGACTCTAGCCTGCAAGCTCCTCTGTCCATAGGATTCTTCAGGCAAGAATACTGGAGTAGGTTGCCATTTCCTTTTCCAAGGGATCTTCCTGATCCATGGATCGAACCTGCATCTCCTGCATTGGCAGGTGGATTCTTTACCACTGAGCCATAAGGGAAGCCACTTGCCAATTTCTTTTGCTGCTGCTGCTGCTAAGTCACTTCAGTCGTGTCCAACTCTGTGTGACCCCATAGACGGCAGCCCACCAGTCTCCCCCGTCCCTGGGATTCTCCAGGCAAGAATACTGGAGTGGGTTGCCATTTCCTTCTCCAATGCATGAAAGTGAAAAGTGAAAGTGAAAAGTGAAAGTGAAGTCGCTCAGTCGTGTCCGACTCGTAGCAACCCCATGGACTGCAGCCTACCAGGCTCCTCCGTCCATGGGATTTTCCAGGCAGTAGTACTGGAGTGGGGTGCCATTGCCTTCTCCATGCCAATTTCTACTATAGAGCATATATTGGAAGAGCAGTTATAAACCAATAACATTTATTTAAACAAAATTTTTATTGAGTTAGAAGTCAACATTTTTACAGACTTCAATAGCAATGTAGTTATCACCACACTAACATTTTAAAATTACTCTTTTTAAATAGTAAAATGAATACTTTTATTACTGACAAATGGGAAAACACAAAAAATAGAAATATAAAAATACCTATAATGTCCTGTGGTAGACTAATTGGGTTGACTAATCCATTTATCTATCCACCCCCTTCTTCCTTGCCACTCTATATTATAATGGTTAGAAATCCAACATTCTTACTCTCCCAGTTTCTTTACTGTTAAGAATAGTCATAGGACTCATAAACGTCCAACAGAATGCAGAAGAAAATCTGTGTGGAAGTTTTAGGGGTGTTGAAGGCCTCCAAGTTAGTTTTTCCTTGACTGATAAAAGGAAAAAGCCATTTCAGGAAATTTTTCTTAGTCTCCCTCTTCTTCCTGCTTTGACTATGGATATGATGTCTGGAGCTACAGCAGCTTAATTGTCACCTAGAGGTGAGAAGCCAACAGACTAAGTCTAGCTAAGAGGAAAAACAGAAGGATCCTGGATCTATAGTCACATTCCTAAACTGAAGCACATTGCCCTAGTTTGTCTGTAACATTTCAATTCTTGTCATATGAAAAAAAAAAATTCTATTTATTCAAGCTATCAGTAGTTGCCTTTTCATGAAATGCAGTCAAATATATCCCTAACTGATTTTCCATGGAATTGCTAAAATCTTGCAAGGCAGCTTACTTTGGGAAATGCTAGTCCAAAGCCTTCTTTGTGTGTGATGTCCAGTGTGTGTGTCCAGCGTGTGTGTCCACTGTGTGTGTTAGACACATGTGCTAAGTCGATTCAGTCATGTCTGACTCTTTGTGACCCCATGGACTGTAGCCCACCAGGCTTCTCTGTCCATGGGATTCTCCAGGCAAGAATATTGGAGTGGATTTCCATCTCCCAGATCTAAACATAATATTCAATATGTGAGTAGGGGTTTTTTGGTTTTGAAACTATAAAATGGATATTTATTTAATGTTGTATTTTTAACCTGAAATAAATCTTCCCATTCCTTTGCAGCATGTAGTTTTTAGTTGTAATTCTGCAAACAGAATGGGGCCCCCTAATGGGGCCTTAGAATACACCTTGGAAGTAGATACTTAGGAAAATGATATTACTTTCCTACACTGTGGTGAAAGTTGATTCTCCTATTATAAGAGGGGCATCCGCTCGCAGTTGTGCTGCAAGTGCCCTGCTTGAGGGAAGCTGAGGTTCAGAGAAACGGCTGAGCTGTCTACCTTAAGCATTACAACTTGGGCAGCAGGACAGTGGCCCCATTGTGTCCTGAGGCAAGACCATTTCTGACTCTTCCTGGACAGGTAACAGGCCAAGTTGTGTCATCGGCAGATTTCAGAAATGCCTCTCCTCCCCGAGCAAAGGCCACTAGATACCAGACTGCTATTTGTTACTTTCTCTGTTCACTTCCAGAGCCATTCCACACTCTCTAAAACACCCCCTTTCAAAAGCAATGATGAGGATGCGTATTTGGAATCTGTAATTGTGGCTTTACTGAACTGCATTTAAAGCATAATATCTAAGAACAAAGGCCAGTCACAGATGCTGAATTGCAACCCCCCCAAAGGGTCAAGCATCAGGGAGGCCTCCAGAGGCTAACCTCTGTTTGCATGCATGCCTTTGCTTGACAGCCGAAGTCATCTTAAATATTTTTAAATGTAAAAAGAAACTTTTAAAGGCAAATATTCAACTGAAAATGTGAAATTCTGAAGCCCATTTTCCTTATCCATGACCTCATTTGAAAACTAAAGTAATTTGGAGTTTTGTTTTATTTTGGTGAAGTTCATTTAGGAGCTTTGGATGAGATTATCTTCTCCATGTTAGGCTGGTGGGAATATTCATGTATTTCCTGAATTTTTAGGACAGAAGCTGGCAAACTACAATGCATAGGTCAATGCTGGTTCACCATCTTTTTTTTTCATAAATTAAACTTAATTGCAACACAGGTATTCCCACTCATTTATGTGTTTTCTATGGCTGCTTTTAGGCTACAAAGGCAGAACCAGTTAAGACAGAGAACTTATGGCCTGCAAGTCCTAAAATATTTACTCTGTGACCCTTTACAGATAAAGCTTGCTGAGTCTTGGTTTAGAAGAACAAGAATGAAAACTTCCTGTGACTTCCCTGGTGTTCCAGTGGTTAAGAATCTGCCTTGCAATGCATGGGATGTGAGTTCAAGCCCTGGTCAGGGAACTAAGGTCCCACATACATGGAACAACTCAGCCTGTGAGCCACAGCTAGAGAATCAGTGTGCTGCAATTATCCACATAGTGCAGTGGAGATCCCAAGTGCTGCAACTAAGACCTGATGCAAACACACATATAAATAAATAAAATATTTAAAAAAAATTTTTTTTAAAGAATGAAAACTTACTGCAAATTCACAAAAGGTGGTTGTGTGGAGTGTAGTTGCAACTACATTCATTGAAGGCAAGAAGAGAAGGGTTCAACAGAGGACAAGATGGCTGGATGGCATCACCAATTCAATGGATGTGAGTTTGAGCAGGAGAGGTGAAAGACAGGGAAGCCTGGCATGCTGCAGTCCATGGGGTCACAAAGAGTTGGACGGGACTGAATGACTGAACAAGTTGTTAGTAAGTGCTCAATAAATACTTATTGAAAGAGCAAATAAGGGAGAAGACATGAAAAAACCTAAGTTTTTACTTCCTGATGCACTGTGAACTTAGTGCCTTTTGGGCAAGGGGTGCCTGTATAACACAGGATAATCCACCTGTTATTGAGAACTGACTTAGGAAATCTTCGTCATGTAACAACCAGGATATGGTTTGGGTCTTGCAATAACCTGGAATGGAGGTATTATCATTGCCTAGGCTTGGTGATGACTCATTTTCTTGTGTTTGGAGGCTCTTTGATTTCATTTTAGAACTCTAATTCAGTTCTAGATGGTTGAGGTTGCTGGCCATCATATTATCTGACAAATAATACAGCTTTAAGAAACTGTCTATGTAGCAATTACTTTTTATTTGTATGAAAGTTTAAAAAGTAGTATAGTTCCTGCCTACCCTTCATTCAACTTCCCAAAAAGTTAACACCTGAAGTCCATAGCACAATAATCAAAACCAAAAAACTAATACTGAAGTCGTTAACTAAAATATAGATCTAACTCAAATTTGACCAATTTTTCCAGAATTCTCTTTTAGGATTGCATCCAGGATCCCATATGGCATTTAGTTATCATGTCTCATTTGTCTCCTCTAGTCTATGACAGATCCTCAGTTTTCCCGTATCTTTCATGACTTGACCCCTTTGAAGACTACTGATCAATTATTTTTTAGACTGTCTCTCAATTTGTGTTGATATTTTCTCAATTTGTGTTTGATATTCTCTCATAATTAGACTGAAAAGATTCATTTTGGTGAGAATCTCACAGAAGTAATGTGCCTTTCTCACTGCATCATTTCAGGTGGTATAAGATATCAATATGTCCTATAGACTGGTGATGCTGACCTCGATCAGATGATTAAGGTGGTGCCTGCAGGCTTTTCAAGTTAAAGACATGCTGATAAGTTCAGTTCAGTTCAGTTGCTCAGTCGTGTCTGACTGTTTGTGACCCCATGAATCGCAGCACGCCAGGCCTCCCTGTCCATCACCAACTCCCGGAGTTCACTCAGACTCATGTCCATTGAGTCAGTGATGCCATCCACCCATCTCATCCTCTGTCGTCCCCTTCTCCTACTGTCCCCAATCCCTCCTAGCATCAGAGCCTTTTCCAATGAGTCAACTCTTCGCATGAGGTGGCCAAAGTACTGGAGTTTCAGCTTTAGCATCATTCCTTCCAAAGAAATCCCAGGGCTGATCTCCTTCAGAATGGACTGGTTGGATCTCCTTGCAGTCCAAGGGACTCTCAAGAGTCTTCTCCAACACCACAGTTCAAAAGCATCAATTCTCCGGCATTCAGCTTTCTTCACAGTCCAACTCTTGCATCCATACATGACCACAGGAAAAACCATAGCCTTGACTAGACAGACCTTTGTTGGCAAAGTAATGTCTTTGCTTTTGAATATGCTATCTAGGTTGGTCATAACTTTCCTTCCAAGGAGGAAGAGTCTTTTAATTTCATGGCTGCAGTCACCATCTGCAGTGATTTTGGAGCCCAAAAAAATAAAGTCTGACACTGTTTCTGCTGTTTCCCCATCTATTTGCCATGAAGTGATGGGACCGGATGCCATGATCTTCGTTTTCTGAATGTTGAGCTTTAAGCCAACTTTTTTACTCTCCTCTTTCACTCTCATCAAGAGGCTTTTTAGTTCCTCTTCACTTTCTGCCATAAGGGTGGTGTCATCTGCATATCTAAGGTGATTGATATTTCTCCCGGCAATCTTGATTCCAGCTTGTGCTTCTTCCAGCCCAGCGTTTCTCATGATGTACTCTGCATATAAGTTAAATAAGCAGGGTGACAATAGAGAGCCTTGACATACTCCTTTTCCTATTTGGAACCAGTCTGTTGTTCCATGTCCAGTTCTAACTGTTGCTTCCTGACCTGCATATTATAGGTTTCTCAAGAGGCAGGTCAGGTGGTCTGGTATTCCCATCTCTTTCAGAATTTTCCACAGTTTATTCTTTCAAGCTGTTGCCATTTTTATTTTGAAGCTGACTGTAGTTAGGAAGATATACTTTCTGTTTTTACCATCTTATACTTACTCTTACCTTATGATTCAAAAAAAAGAAGGAAAAAATTTCCTTGTAATCTACCAGTATCTGCACATAGCTTACTTTTCTGTTGCAGTGGGAAAAATAATATCTTTCCACATATAGAAGGTCAACTCCTCACCTATGTGTTGGATCCCAGACCTTTTCATTTCACCAGCTTTAAATAAAGATGGTGGATCCTTAGGATGGAAAACCATGCAGGTGATAAATATTCAGTTGGAAACTATTGACATGGGAAAGTCTTCACAATGTATTACTGTGTAGTTACCATTTCCAATGCTCTTCATTCCTTTGTGTACATCCACATTTCCATCTGGTATCATTTTTCTTTCATCTGAAGAACAACTCCCTTTAATACTTCTTAGAGTTTAGCTCTGTTGGTGATGAATTCTTTCATGTTTTATATATCTCCCAAAGTTTTTATTTTGCCTTTTAAAAACATCTTTCTTGAGATGTTATTCATAAACCACACACTTCACTCAGATAGATTACCTAACAGTGTTTAGCATAGTCGCAGAGTTGTGCAGCCATACCATAATCTAATTTCATATTTTTCTCACCCCTAGAAAAGAACCTGTAGTTATTAGCAGTCACTCTGACTCCCCCCCCACAACCGTGACCCTCTCAGCCCTAGACAACAAGTATTCTACTTTTTGCTGCTGTATAGTTGCTTATTCTGGATATTTTATATAAGTGAATCATACAATATATGATCTTTTGTAACATGCTTCTTTTACTCAGCATATGGGAGGCCCATCCATATATAACGTCTTCTTGTCTTGTTAAGTCAATCATCTGTTGATGGACATTTAGGTTGTTTCCGTGCATTGGCTACTGTAAACAGTGCTGCTATGAACTCTGCGGGGCATCTATCTTTTCAAGTTAGCATTTTCATCTTTTGGGTATATATGCTTGGGAGTGGGATTGCTAGATCACATGGTAGCTCTATTTTTAGTTTTGTAAGGAACCTCCGTTCTATTTTGCACAGTAACTGCATTAATTTACATTCCCACTAAGAGTATAGAAGGGTTTCCTTTTCTCCCTGCCCACTTTAGCATTTGTTATTTGTAGACTTTTTGATGATGGTCATTCTGACCCGTGTGATGTGGTACCTTGTTGTGGTTTTATTTGCATTTCTCTAATAATTAGCAGTGGTGAGTGACTTTTCATGTGCCTGTTGGCCATCAGTATGTCTTCTTTTTTTTTACATGTCTTCTTAGAGAAATGCTTATTTAGGTCTTATGCCCATTTTTAATTGGATTTGTTTTTTTGATACTGAATTGTATGAGCTATTTCTATATTTTGGAAATTTACCCCTGGTGGTTGTTCCTCTGATTACTTTACATATTTTATCTTTCTTTAGTGGTTTTGAGAAATTTGATTATGATATACCTTGATGTATTTTCTCATATTTCTTAATTTTGGAATTAATTGAACTTCTCAGCTCTGTGGATTTATAGTTTTCAAGACATTTTAAAAATTTGAGTATTATTTCTTTAAATGATTTTTCATTCCTAACTCTCCCCTAGTCCCCTAAAGGGCAGAACTTATTCATCTTATAACTGAAAATGTGTACCCCTTGGTCTTTTTTTCTGCCTTCCATGCATCTACTTAACTGTAGAAAATAGTTATATAAGCCTGGCATGCTGCAGTCCAGGGGGTCGCAGAGAGCTGAACATGACTCAAGAGACTAAACAACAATGATGATGGGGTGTAGTTATAATAACTTTTAATGTTCTTATTTGCTAATTCTAGATCATCAGTGTCAGTTCTAGGGTTTGGTCAATTTGTTGATTATTCTTATTATGTGTCAAATATTTCTCCCTCTGCAAGCCTGCAAATCTTTGATTGGATGCCAAATATTGTGAATTTTACCTTCCTGGTTGCTGACTATTTTTGGATTCCTATAAATATTCTTGAACTTTCTTCTGAGACATAGTTAAGTTACTTGGAAATAGTCTGATCCTTTTAGATCTTCCTTTTAAGTCCGTGAAACGGGACCAGGGCAACACTTAGTCTAGGGCTTCCTGCTCTGTCCACCAGTCCTAAGGCAAAACCTTTTCAAGCATTCTACCCTGTGCCCTGTGGTGTATGAAGTTTCCCAGTTTGACTCTTCCCTGTCTGTGTGAATGCTGTATGCTGTTCCCTGTCATCCTTTTGGGTTGCTCTTTTCCTGGACTCAGTCTTCCCATCTGCCTCCACTGATCAGATGTCTGCTGAACGCTTAAGGAGAGTCCCCTGCAGACTTCTGGAGTTCTCTTTCTGTGAATCTATCTCTCCTAAAGAACTCTGCCCTGTCCTAGCTCCTTCTGTCTTCCTGGATTCTCAGCTCTGTCTTCAACTCAGGAAATTCACTGGGTGTTACGTGGGTTTCCCTTCCCTGCCTACCCCATGGCCTGGGAGTTCTTTTAAGACAGACACTAGGAAAATCATTGACTTTCCATCTAGTCTTCATCACTTGGTGCCCACTGTCTTCCAAAGCATTGTTTCATATATTTTGTCAGCGATTTCAGTTGTCTTGACTGGAGGGTGAATCTAAGTTCCTGTTACTCCATCTTGGCTGGAAGTGAAAAATCCTCCATCACAGAGTTTTAAAGCCAGAAAAAAACCTCAGGTCATTTAGTTAATTCTTCTTTTTATGGCTGACAGCACTGGGCCTCCACAGATTCCTGTGGCCTAGATTAGAAAGAGCCCTGAATTTGGTTGACATGCCGTATTCTCCTCTTGCTTCTGTTATTAACTACTTGTATGCTCTTAAGTCGGAGAAGGCAATGGCATCCCACTCCAGTACTCTTGCCTGGAAAATCCCATGGACGGAGGAGCCTGGTAGGCTGCAGTCCATGGGGTCGCTAAGAGTCAGACACGACTGAGCGACTTCACTTTCATTTTTCACTTTCATGCATTGGAGAAGGAAATGGCAACCCACTCCAGTGTTCTTGCCTGGAGAATCCCAGGGACGGGGGAGCCTGGTGGGCTCTGTCTATGGGGTCGCATAGAGTCGGACACGACTGAAGCGACTTAGCAGCAGCAGCAGCAGCAGCAGCATGCTCTTAAGTAATTTTCGCAAGAAAGAAAGGATTGCTCCTTCTGCTCCTTCCCTGGCTTGACCTCCTTTGTCATCTCAGGAGTAACTGAAAACAGTTTTACCAAACACCATTGACTTTAATGTATCAGAAATAAGTTCCTCCCAGGTCATAGCTCAGAACTGATTAGAAATATGAGGGGTAGCTCTGCTGATGTTGCCCGACTAAGAAATGGCCATTGACAGACAAAAGGAAATGACAAAAATCATAATTTAGTGGGACCCTTGAGTGTAAAGCTGAGAGCCCTCTAGACCTCACTCAAGTGCTTTATAAAGCAATAAAGTGCACGATAGTTTTAAAAATTTCCACCCAAACAGTATTTTAACAGTAATTTGAGCTCTCCAAAAGTGTCCTTAAATTGAGGCTTGTAGATATCAGAACTGCTGGGTAGGACTTCCCTGGCAGTCCAGTGGTTAAGAATCTGCCTTGCAGTGCATGGTAAGTGGGTTCGATCCCTGGTGGGGCACTAAAATCCCACATGCCGTGGAACAATGAAGCCCATGTACCACAACTACTGAAGTCCACACACTCTGGAACCTGCACACCACGATGAAAGATACTTCATGACACAGTGAAAGTTCCTGAGTGCTACAAATAAGGCTGGACAAAGCCAAATAAATAAATGTGTGTATGTATTCAGTAGCTAAGTTATGTCTGACTCTTTGTGACCCCCACCAACTACAGACAGCCAGGCTCCTCTGTTGTTGGGATTTCCTGGCAAAAATCCTGGAGTGGGTTGCCATTTCCTTCTCCAGGGGATTTTTCCAATTCAGAAATCGAACCTGCATCTCCTGCGTTGGCAGGCAGATTCTTTACCACTGAGCCACCAGGGAAGCCCTTAATAAATAAATAAATAGTTTTTTTTTTAAAAAGAACTATTGGGTGATAGAATAGTACGGTATGTATATATTTATGTCTAGCCATGATGTTCAACAACAGCTCTTCAGAGTCTCCTAGAGAGCTCCATATGGACATACGTCTTTGCTTAGTTGCTCTCTGACACCTGAACACCTGTGTGTTCTCTTGAGAGCATTTATAACAACCTGAGATTGTCTTGCTGACCTCTTTCTTCTTGCCGACTGTATCTATTCCCACCCTTATCCCCACCATTTGGGTATGAGCTCCAAGGGGCAGAGGCCTCCCTCACTGCTGGGTTTAGTACTTCACCCAGGGCCTGGCATAGAGTGGGGTCTCACTGAGGATTCCTTGAGTTGATGAATGTAAGAGTGAAGCTTCTATAGGAATTCAGTACCACTAGGACAGCTTCCCTGGTGGCTCAGATTGTAAAGAATCTGCCTGCAATGCAGGAGACCTGAGTTTGATCCCTGGGTTGTGAAGATCTCCTGGAAGAGGGTATGGCAACTCACTCTAGTATTCTTGCCTGGAGAATCCCCATGGACAGAGAAGCCTGGTGGGCTACAGTCCATGGAGTGGCAAAGAGTAAGACACGACTGAGCCACTGAGCACAGCACAGGATGGAGCAAAACAGCAGGAAACTGAACTCCACAATCCATTCCATCCACAGTCAGCTCTGACGTGAGCTGTGTTCATTTGTTTATGACTGAAGAGTCTCTCCACTGGAGGTTCTGGGCCATGCTGTAGACCTTGGACAAGTTACTCACATGGCCTGGGGCTTATTTTCTCCCCCTGCCAGTGGAGACAATGAGATCTACCTCACAAGACAGTAATGTATGGAAAACACACGTAGCAGCACTCTATATCCATGTAAGAGACTGTTGACTAAGTGTTTTTACATAACTTAATCTTGAATTTCTAATACTTCTAGAAGACTCTTTATGACCTCAGTCTGGGAAGACTTACATGTCTTCCTATATTTATTATGGAAGTCTCTCTGTTGATATACCCAACTATAGTGATTTTTCTTTATCCTTTGTTCTTTTTTACCTAAGCCTTTTGGATTTTCTCAGGGAATGATAAGATGTCTTCATCCTCTCTTGTCACCTTTCTCTGAGATTTACAAGTGTAGGAGGACTTTTTGGAAGTTGGCCACTGGGGAGGAAAAGAAGAGAAAGGAAAAGTTGGTGTTTACACGTTGCCTTGGTTACAGGCATCCCCTCCCTTCTGATGAGGGCCTGCCCTCCCAGAAAGCCTGGTTTTAATTTCCCCTTTGAAATAGGGACCGGACCTCATTGCCAATTTATATTTCACTGGTCAGCTGTTTGGCAGATTCTTGCCCCCTGAGGCCATTTCTTTTGGGCAAGCCACTCACTGTCCCTTCTGCAACCATGTCTCCTTGGTCTAACTTTTGATTTGGGTTAGGATGAATGGCCTTATGACTGCTGCTTCCTGCTCACCCTAAAAGAACCACTCTGGCCACGATGGTGGGGTTGGGTGGGGTATCACCCCAAGAGATATGAATGTGATGAAACTCTGTTCTACCCAATGAAATATTCTGTGATTTAATGGATGCATCACACAGCTGAATGTGTTGCTAAACTACTTAGAGGTGAAAGATGAACTCGTGGGAGGGAAAGAGCAGATACATGTGTAGAAAAGGTCTGAGAGCCAGGCTTCACATTGGTGTGACACAATCTGGTTGGTTGTGTGTATCTGGGCAGTCTTCATCGGTCAGATGGCGTTAACTGTCCAGGTTCTGTCCATAAAGGTGTCAACAACATGGGTCAGTGTACCAAGAATAGGTTTTGTGAGCCAAGGTGAGTTGGTAGAGGGGGACCCAGAAGGATGTGAATATGCAATTATCAAGCTAAAGAGAAGAAAAGAATGTAGCAGCCAAGAGTTAGAACAGGGCATGAAAAGCTAGGGGAAAAGTGAGCTGTAAATTGAACTAAAAGGACTCAGGAAGAATTATAGCTAGGGGAGAGAATGAGTGTTTGGTAATGAACAGGGCGAGGAAAAAGGATTTAAGGGAAAGATGTAGGTTGGAGAGGCTGGTATTCAAGAATCTGAGATCACAGATGCTAGACACCCACTAGGGCATGTCTTGGATAGAATCCCAGAGAAATCATTTTTAGGTGTATAGGGTGGGGGACACATGGCTTCTTCATTCTGAGGATTCAGGTCAGATGATGGTATTGTGAAGATGATATTAATATATGTGACAATGCCTTGTAAACTGTAAAGCAGTTCAAATGTTAGTGATTATTGATGTTTACTCTGTGATAATAACAAACATGTGCATCTTTCCCCTTCCCAGGCCCCTGGGAGGATCTTTTCCTGCCAGCTGGCCTCAGTCAAGTCTCCTCCATCCATCAGAGAGGTTCTTGCAGTGGAACCTACAAAGAGAAAGAGCCAGCCCCTCCAACCTTCTCCTCCCATGGTCTCCTTTGCCCTTATACAAAATTGGAAGAGGCTGGGGAGGAATGGCTTTTTCTAGGCCAAGAAACTGTCCTATTGAGCCTTTCCTCCAGAGCAGTGGGGCTCTCCTCATCCTATATCCACATAACCAAAAGGCCTTTGAAGAATTCTTCCAAGAACAAAACAATTTCCTGGAAAATGACTCTCTATCTTCACTGTTAGAGATACAGGCAGCTGGCAACTCAACAGCAGCCTCCCCTGCTGCAAAGAAAATCATAAAGTTCTGCCCTCTCATCTGCATGCAAAGTGTCAGGGACGGTTAGCAGTGATAATAAGGTGAAGATAGTTGGGCCCAGAGCAGTTGAGCAACTTGTCCAAGGTCACACAGCAAATACAAGACAGAACTAGGTTTAGAAGTCAGGGTGTGGACTTTGGATCCCATTCTGTTTCTTTGCCTCTTGAAAGTGAAAGTGTTAGCTGCTCATTTGTGTCCAACTCTTTGCTACCCCATGGATGGTAGCCCACCAGACTCCTCTGTCCATGGAATTCTCCAAGCAAGAATACTGGAGTGGGTTGCCATTCCCTTCTTCAGGGGATCTTTCCAACCCAGGGATCAAATCTAGGTCTCCTACATTGCAGGCAGATTCTTTACTATCTGGGCCATTTGCCTCTTATGGAATGTTATCTCAACAACTCTCACATCCTCATCCTATTTCTGGAAGAAAGGATACGTCCTTTGTGAACCATGCTATTCAGTATTAAAGAAAGCATTTTAAGACTGGGACATGTTGTGAACAGTGTTTAACATTCTTGAACTTCAGATCTGGTCATCTTGGCCTCCTCTCTTTGATGGTAAGTTAAACAGCAGGCCCATAATAATAGATTCTGCATGTCTTACTAGAGAATAAAAGCTGGGCATTTTGCACGTGCACAGGAAATTCTTTTAAAATAACCGAATATTAGGAGTTTATTTTTTATTCTTTAAATAAGTTGATTTATCTTCCAAAGTTCCTCTCCAGTGCTCCTTAAATAGTGTATTTTTCAGGTGGCTGTAATGTTAATGTCTGTTCGACCGGAACATGTAAAGCACACAACCCCATATCCACCCAGATGATCAACCATCATCTTCTTTCCTCCACATCACTGCAGGAGCCTCTTCTCCTGGTCCTTTTCATACTGTCTATGTCCATGTCCTTCAAGCTAGGCTTCAGCAGTATGTACATCATGAACTTCCAGATGTACACGCTGGGCTTTGAAGAGGTAGAGGAACCAGAGGGCAAATTGCCAATGTTTGTTAGATCATGGAGAAAGCAAGGGAGTTCCAGAAAAACATGACTGTGGATCACAACAATTGTGGAAAATTCTTAGAGATGAGAATACCAGACCACCTTACCTGTCTTTTGAGAAATCTGTTTTAGAACTGAACGTGGAACAAATGACTGGTTCAAAATTGGGAAAGGAGTACAAGACTGTGTATTGTCACCTTGCTGATTTAACATCTATGCAGAGTACATCTTGCAAAATGCTGGGCTGGATGAATCACAAGCTGGAATCAAGATTGCCAGGAAAAACATCAAAAACCTCAGCTATGTAGATGATTCCACTCCAATGGCAGAAAGTGAAGAGGAACTAAAAAGCTTCTTGATAAGAGTGAAAGAGAAGAGTGGAAAAGCTGGCTTGAAACTCAATGTTAAAAAAAAAGAAGATCATGGTATCCGATCCTGTCACTTTATAGCAAATAGAAGAGGGGAAAAGTGGAAACAGTGACAGATTTTACTTTCCTGGGCTTCAAAATCACTGCAGATGGTAACTACAACCATGAAATTAAAAGATGTTTGCTCCTTGAAAGGAAAACTATGACAAATCTAGACAGTGTATTAAATAGCAGAGACATTGCTTTGCTGACAAAGGTCCATATAGTCAAAGCTATTGTCTTTCTAGTAGTCATGTATGGACGTGAGAGCTGGACAATAGAAAAGGCTGAGCACCAAAGGATTGATGCCTTTGAACTGAGGTCCTTGAGAAGATTCTTGAGAGTCCCTTGGACTGCAAAGAGATCAAACCAGTCAATCCTGAAGGAAATCAACCCTGAATGTACATTGGAAGGACTAATGTCAAAGATGAAGTGCCGATTTGGTCACCTGATGCAAAGAGCTGCCTCGCTGGAAGAGACCCTGATGCTGGGAAAGATTGAAGGCAGGAGGAGAAGGGGATGACAGAGGATGAGATGGTTGGATGGCATCACTGACTTGATAGATGTGAGTTTGAGCAAGCTCCAGCAAATGGTGATGGACAGGGAAGTGTGGTGTACTGCAGTCCATGGGGTCGCAAGGAGTCAGACACAACTTACTGACTGAAGATCAACAACAATAACACATGAGGAATAGAGAGTTTAACTTGCTTGCGAAAGTGATACAGAACATGGCAATGGGGATTTGTATCTAGAACTTTCTGTCTCCTAGATTTTCCAGTACACTCTCATGATGCCTTTAAGACACCCTGATTCCAGCTGATGACTGTGAGCTCTTTGGGCAGCCCACGAAGCTTGGCTCTGTGATGTGTGACTCATTCGGTCCCTCATGCCAATACTCAGACCTGTGAGATGTATGGATTCCTTAAGTATGTTGTGATTAAGGGTGAAGGCATTCTCTTTTATTAAAAGATTCGTGTTGAGGCTTGACAGAAAACAGCAAAATTCAGTAAAGCAATTATCCTTCAATAAAATATAAATTAATTTAAAAAAAAAAGAAATCATTCTCTTCCAAGAATCAGACTTCAGTCTTCACAGTCCCGCATGCACGTATGTTTTGGGATCAGAGAGAGAGGACAGAATTGTCTAAGATACAGCTGCCTCCTTAATTTTCATGGATAAAGCACAAGTTTAATTTGATTGTAGTTGACATTTGTGATGCCATTCTTTTTTTCAAAAAATTACAATATTATGTTAGTTTCAAGGGCTTCCTTGGTGGCTCAGATGGTAAAGAATCCACCTGCAATGCAGGATACCTGGATTCAATCCCTGGGTCAGGAAGATCCCCTGGAGAAGGAAATGGCAACCTACTCCAGTATTCTTGCCTGGAGAATTCCATGGACAGAGGAGCCTTGTGGGCTATACTCCATGGGGTCGCAAAGAGTTGGACATGACTGAGGTGTACAGCGAAGTAGTTCAGATGTGTGTATGTATATATGTGTATGTGTGTATATATATAATATATGATATAATATATATATTCCTTTTCAGATTCTTTTCCATTATAGGTTATTATAAGATATTGACTATATTTCCCTGTGCTATATAGTAGTTTGTTATTTATCTATTTTATATATAGTAGTGTGTATCTGTTAATCCCAAATTCCTAATTTATCCTTCTTCCTCCCCTTTTCTCCTTTGATAATCATAACTTTGTTTCCTATGACTGTGAATCTCTTTGTTTTGTAAGTAAGTTAATTTTTGTAATATTTTAGATTCCACATACAAATGATATCGTATGGTTTTTGTCTCTCCCTCTGTCTGACTTCACTTAGTATGATAATCTCTAGGCCCATTCATATTGCTCCAAATGGCATTATTTCACTCTTTTTCATGGCTGAGTAGCATTCCTTTGTATAAATATACCACATCTTCTTTACCCATTCATCTGTCCATGGACATTCAGGTGCTTCCATGTCTTTAGCGGTCTCCATCATAGAACTTATGATCTGACTGAGGGTATAAAAATGACACCGAGACACAGGTGTGTACTGAGCTCTGTGTTACTAATAAGATGCTGTAGAAGCTTATAGAAGAGATGCTGGAGCTCCTGGACAGAACCCTTGGGGGATGAGGACTTTACAAGACATGTAGAATCTGCATGTAAGCAAGATATTTCACCAAACAGGGACAAAATGTTTGAAGAGGAGGCCAGTGCAAAAATGTGCTTGGTAGGAGAGAGAGGAGAACTGGCATTTCCTAAGATGTGAGAAGCTAGGCCCTCAATACAGATTCTTTCAATGACTCTTCAAATTAGCCCTGTGAAATGGGTGGGATTAGCCCCATTGTACAGATGAGGAAACTGAGATGTGGAGAGGTTGTCATTTGTTTTAGACCATACAGCTTTTGAGTGGTAGAGAGGGGTTCAAACTCAGTCTTAGCTGGTACCCAAACTCATGTTCTCCCTACACTGCCAGAATTTTATAGGATTTCCAGCCTCCCTGGGAACAAAGATCTACATAGGCAGTTTGACTCCTGGGATGGCTAATTGTATATCTGCTAGACTGAGCCACAGGGTGCTCAGTTATTTGTAAAACATGATTCTGGGGATGTCTCTGAGGGTGTTTCTGAATAAGATTAACATTTGAACAAGTAGATGGAGCCAAGCAGATGTAGGTGGGTCTCACACAATCAAGTGAATAAACAAAAGGCCAAGAAGGGAGTGATCTCTGTCTGTCTTTGGACTCGGATTGAAATTTATATCATTAGTGCCTCTGGATGTCAGAGTTTTGGACTTGGACTGACAGCACACCACTCTCCGGGGTCTCCAGCCCAGTGCTTGCATATGTTGGAACTTCCGGCTTCCATAACCATGTGAACCAATTCTTTCTAACCTCTCTTCCTCTCTCTTCAGCCTGGTTCTTTCTCCAGCAAACTCAGATGATGAAGCCTGTCTGATCTCACGTCAAGAGATACCTCTGTTTTGATGAGGCTACTTGGTGAAGGGACAGCTGCTGAGCTGGGACCTCTAGCAGGACAGGTCAGAGGTCTGGGCCCCAAAGGTTAATCATGATGGACAAGGCCATGGCCTGCTTTGGCCAGCTCAGCCCGGCAGAAGACAGAGGTAGGACCTGGAAGCGGAAGCTGGAGCCTGAGGATGTGTATTTAGGAAGGTGAGTGAAGCTGGTGCTCCCAGAGAACGTAGCCAACCTCTCAGAATCCTGGGGTGGGCAGTCAGTTTGATTTCACCAACTATGTGACAGGCAGGTGCTGTGCCAGGGGGTGCAGATACTGCACTGATTTAAACACGAGGCTGGCTGTCATCAGGCTCACAATTTAGTTTCCAATGAAGGGCAAAGAGATCATTTCAATACAGTTTTACATGGGCTTCTAGTCTTTTGGCCGGCCAGCTTCTGCACTCAGTCCCTGTTTATTTGGCTTTGGCTTTGGAAGATCGCCGATTGCTGAGTGCCTCTGCTGAGTGCCTCTTCTGCGTGGTCTCTGGCATCTGGCTGGGTCTGTGTGATGTATGATCCTGTGACCTTGCAGGTTACAGCATGTCTACTCAGTGGAATAGTCAGTCATATGACCAAGCCGTGTCCCTTGATTTATCATTCATTCCTGAAGATGCATTTTTGAAGAGAGGACCACAAGGCAGATATAGCCTGAAGAGAAAATTCTTCTTATGTTCTTGACATATTGAAATTCTATTAGTCTCTTGGAGCAAAGAGGATACTTGTTATTGCAAAACACTGTAATAACTAATGACGGCAATAAAAGCTATTAATTTTAAATATAAAACAGTTATCAGGCTTTTCAAATAGTAAAGAGACAGTGTGATGCTCATATAGATATTTTAAAGGGAGTGGGTTAGCAAGATAACTTTAAAAACAAGTTAATAGCCTTTTTGAGCCAACAAATGTTTATAAAGATTGAATAATAATACATGACACAATCTAGAGATAATAGAGATTAGATTAGGACACTAATGGTTGTAGATTTGGTATGCTAGTGATTGTAAAGGCTACTTAAATACCCTTTAAGAGTTAGATAGACTTTTTTGATATTTATTTCTCATTTAGGCTGTGAGTCTTCTGAGAAAAAGTTTTGTGCAGAATGCTTCACCTCAGGACTTCCTTGGTGGTACACTGTATAAGAATATGCCTGCCAATATAGCAGAAAAGGGTTCAATCCCTGATCTAGGAAGATTCCACATGCCATGGGGTGATTAAGCCCGTGTAGGGCCTGTGAGCCACAACTACTGAGCCCGCGTGCTGCGACTACTGATGCCCATGCGCCTAGAGCCTGTGCTCGGAAACAGAGAAGCCCCACAATAAGCCCATACACTGCGACTAGAGAGTAACCCCCCTCGCCATAACTGGAGAAAATCCATGCACAGCAATGAAACTCAGAACAACCAAAACCAAAACAAAAAAACCCTAAAAATATAAAGAACGTTTCACCTCTTCTGAGGATGAAATTAAAAAATAGAAATGCAAATTCACTTCCTCAAAGAAGGAAAAAACTCCAAAATCATGTGACATGACATCTCTGATAAACTCTCTTCAACTTAAATTCAAAAGATATACAAAATGAGAAGAAAAGAGGAACATGCAGGATGCTCTAACTTCATTTTTATTCTAGTGGGTTGAACTGTTAAAAAAAAAAACAAAAAAACAGTGTTTACAAAAGTCCACCTTGGCTTTGAGGCAGCAGCAGCTTCACTGTGGTTAGTTCCTGTGGGGCCAGGACAGTAGGGTTGGGGGAGAATAACCAGCCTCACCTGGCACTGACATCCATGCCAGCAGCTCCACGACGGGCACCACCAGCCAGGAAGAGCCTTGCTCCTTGACTGCTGCGGGTGACTGTGTCTCAGACAGTCACTACGTGACTGCCAGAGAGGATGGTGCTAAAAAATTATTGGACCAGTACTCCAATGTCAAAAAATGTAAAATTCAGTTATTAACATTTTAAGTAAAATTTTAATAAGTCAATTTTATGGTGGATCAAATTTCGGATTCATGCTGATGCCTACTCTGTACTCCTTCAGACCCTTCTGGCCTCACCCATTTTGTTCTAGTAACGTTGTGGCCTCAGCTCTGAGAAGTCCCCAGCTTCCTGTAGGGGCCCCTGATGGTACCCAGGCTCAGATCCACACACAAAGCCTCCCCACTCCTGCCTGGGCTTCCCTGTTGGCACCAAGGGAGTCCACTGGATGCCCTGCTTGAGTAATGAGGAATCCAAGGGAGACCCTGCCCCATAAGGAGGGCACTGATCAATAGATGATGGGCACTGCTGGATAAAGTCTTCCCCTTTTTCTTTATCACAGAGAGTCCTGAGACTCAGTGCATGTGGTTCTTGGGATGGTCCCACAAAACCCACAGCCAGCCACACTTAGTCATGGCCAGTTCAATAATGCACGCTCGCCTTGGCTCTCCCTCTGTGGTAGTTTTTTGTTTGCTGTTGTTGGAGTATAATTGCTTTACAATGCTGTTAGTTTCTGCTGTACAGTGAAGTGAATCAGCCATGTGTATACATGTATCCCCTCCCTCGTGAGCCTCCATCCCACCCTCCACCCCCACCCCATCTATCTAGGTCGTTAAGGAGCACTGAGCTGAGCTCCCTGTGCTACGCAGCAGCTTCCCACTAGCTATCTATTTTACACATGATAGTGTATATATGTTAATCCTAATTTCTCAATTCATTTCACCCTCTGTGTCCACATGTCCATTCGCTACATCCACATCTCTATTCCTGCCCTGCAAATAGGTTCATCTGTACCATTTTTCCTAGATTCCACATATAAGCATTAATATTTGATACCTGTTTTTCCTCTTTCTGACTTCACTCTGTTTGAGACTCTAGGTCCATCAACATGGTGAGTTGACAAAGTTTTTGGTATGCTTCCGATCAACAGGTAGAGTTTTATTCCCTCTATTTGAGTGTGGGAGGACTCAGTACCTGCTTCCAGGGAACAGAATTCAGCAGAAGAATGGAATGGCATTCAGAAGACTAGGGTATAAGAGACTATGGCTTCCTTCTTGGCTTTGCTCGCTGTTTTTGACTGAATTTT
The DNA here is from genome assembly GCF_003369695.1 of Bos indicus x Bos taurus. NCBI lineage: Eukaryota > Metazoa > Chordata > Mammalia > Artiodactyla > Bovidae > Bos > Bos indicus x Bos taurus. The sequence goes on from NC_040080.1 coordinate 50,927,035, forward strand.
GTTTCTGCCCCTGCCCTCTCAATTCATATGTGGAAGCCTTAGCCCCTAGTTCCTCAGACAATGACTGTACCTGGAGATAAGGTCTTTTAAGAGGTGACAAAGTTAAGTGAGGCACTTAGGGTAGGCTCGAATCCAATAGGACTGGAGTCCTTATAGGAAAAGGAATAAAATAAGGACTTGCATACACAGAGCAAAAGCCATAGGGACCCAGCAAGAAGCTGACCATCTGCAAGGCAAGGACAGAGGCCTCAGGGGAAACCACCCCCGCTGACACCTCGACTGGAACCTCTAGCCTCCAGAACTGTGAGAAGTAAGCTTCTTCTATTGTTGAAGCTTCCCAGTCAAGGGGATTTTGTCATGGCAACCCAGGCACACTGAGATGCAATCCTTCTCTTTCAGATCACTGACTCTGGGGAAAGCCAGCTGCCGTGTCATGTGAGCAGCCCCATGAAGGGTGCAGGAGGTGAGGAACTGAAGTCTCCTGACAGCAGACACGTGGGTGGGCTTGCAGGAATCAGAGCCCTGGCTGACAGCATGAGAGCCTGCAAGAGATCCTGGACCAGAACTAACTACTTACATCTCCCAGGGATTCCTGACCCTTATAGAGTGTGTGCAGTAACAGTTTCTGTCATTTTGAACCGCTAAATTTGGGGTCATTTGTTCCTCAGTGGTAGAAAACGAATGGCCCTCCTTCTCTGCCTCATTGCCCCAGTCTTCATCCCTGCATCCACGGATGGTCCTGTGGAACAACATCTTTCCCAGGGACCCTCTGCCCCAGGCCTTGATTTCTGGAAAGAGAAACTAAGATAATCTAAAATTTTAGTCCATGGTCACAGTCGGCCCTGACACTTGGCTCTGGCTGAATATTGCCTTTTGATCAAACAAGTCAATCCTAAAGGAAATCAACCCTGAATATTCAATGGAAGGACTGCTGATGAAGCTGGAACTCCAATACTTTGGCCACCTAATGCAAAGAGCCAACTCACTGGAAAAGACCCTGATGCTGGGAAAGATTGAAGACAGGAGGAGAAGGGGATGACAGAGGATGAGATGGTTGGATGGCATCACCGACTCAATGGACATGAGTTTGAGCAAACTCCAGGAGATAGTGAAGGACAGGGAAGCCTGGCGTGCTGCAGTCCATGGGGTTGCAAAGGGTCAGACATGACTTAGTGACTGAACAACAATAATATTTGGCCACTGGGGTCAAAATGTGGATTCAGCACACCTCTAAATCATTTCATGAATCAACATTTATTAATCAAGCACCAACCCTGGGCAGGAACTGTGGTAGGCTTGAGATAACACCTCTTCTCCTTGTGGAGCACCCAGGACTTGGGGAACAACCTTGAAACCAATGTGTCTGACCCATCAGGGTGGTCCCTGTAGCTCCAGCCACCCCCCACCAAGCCCCTGGAGGGTGTGTCTGGCAGAGCCTCACCCAGAGGCCCAGACTCCTTCCTTCCAGTCTCTCTTTCATGAAAGGCCCACTCGTGACACTCAAGACCTCAGTTTCCTGAGCAAGCAGCTCTGGGGCCTGTGTCTTCCCCTCCCTTCTTTTAATAAGGATGTGCTGAAACCAGCTCTTTGGGAGACCAGATAGAACAGTGGGGCTAGGACTCAGGCAGGAGTCAGGCTGCCCAGGGCAAATCATGGCTTCACTAGCTATGCTACTTAGGTGAGGTAAAAACCCTTTGGGTCCCCATCTGTGGAGAGTCCATCACAGATACTCATAGGGTTGTTGCAAGCATGGATGCCATTCACATATTGATAGTGCTCAAGAGAAAACCTGGTATATAGCAAACACTGGCAACTGTTCCAGGCTAGGCACCAGGGAGGGAGCCAAACAAGATGAATTTATACCCCCAAGAAGCTAGCAAACATGAGGGCACTCAAAGAAACAGGCCCATCTGTTCCCAGGCTATGGACATGTACCTGGACCTGGCTGGAGTGCAGTGCAAGCTGCTGAACGAATAAATGAAGAAGGTCTAGGAACCTGTTGTAATAGAATAAATCATGGTCCCCAACCATGTCCCCACTCAAATCCTCAGAACCTGAGAATATCACTTTTCATACTAAAAGGGACTTTGCAGATGTGATCAAGTTGAGGATCTTGAGATGGGAGATTATTCTTGATTATCTATGTGGGTCTAACATAATCACGAGGGTTGTTATTAGAGGGAAGCAGGAGGGTCAGAGTTGGAGGAGATGTGAAGATGGAAGAAGAGGCTGGAGAGGTGCTACCCAGACTTGAGGACTGCAGGTGACCTCTAGAAGCTGGAAGATGCAAGGCATGGATTCTCCCCTGGAGCCTCCAGAAGGAACCAGGCCTGGCCTGTAAGGCTGATCTTGGATTTCTGGCCTCCAGGACTGTTAAGAGTAACTTGTGTTGCTTTAAACCACGAATTTGCAGTAATTTGTTTGCAGCAACAAGAGAGCCAATACCAGCTTCAAATGCTTAGGGGACTGGGTGATTAGGGGCCTGAGCATGTTCTCCTCACAAGGGGGTAAGAGCTGCTAGACCTCTTGGTGATGTCCAGCCAGGTGCAAGCTCAACACACTTAAGCTAGGGCCAAGGTTTTAGGAGGTGAGGGCTCTCCTGCATCCACAAGCAAAGGGCCTCTGGGGAGATGTAGCATCACCCACTGAGGACATCCCAGGAATGGCCTGGAGCACTGTCCTGAGACACACAGATGCCCAGAGCAGGGCGTCTATTTCGAGAACCAGAGAGGTTTGGTCACCCTGTGAAGTACAGAAAGCTCCATGAGGGAGGCACAGAAGAATAGTAACAGGATGGAGTGCTTCATGGCCGAGGCACCCGAGAGCAGGTCCATACAGCCCCAGAGTCTTACTAGAGAAGGCAAGGTCCTCACACTACACGGTTCATGCAGAACAGAACTTTCTGTTGGGGGAGGAGACCTAATATTTGATGTTGGCTGTTGCTCACTGCCCATGTGACCTCAGGCTAATCCCATGACCTCTCCAAGCCTCAGTTTCCTCATCTGTGAAATGGGAATGATAAAAGTAATACTACTAATAATAAGTGCATCCAGTGATTGAGCACTCACTATATGCTAAGACTGTTCTACGTACATCCTTGCTACTATTTTATTGAGATTCTATTTTGTTGTAAGGACACTACTACACGCTACTATTTTATTGTAAGGACAATCCTTTGGGGTGGGTTCTAATATTTTAAGGATAGCAGGGCTCATTTTAGAGGGCTGAGTTAGGAGGATTCAGTGAGTCAAAATTTGAAAACTCTCACTGGCCTAAAGGAAATCAACTCTGAATATCCATTGGAAGGACTGGTGCTGAGGCTGAAGCTCCAATACTTTGGCCACCTGATGCAAAGAACTGACTCACTGGAAAAGACCCTGATGCTGGGAAAGATGAAGGGCAGCAGAAGGGGGTGACAGAGGACAAGATGGTTGGTTGGCATCATAGACTCAATGGACATGAGTTTGAGCAAACCAGGAGATAGTGAAGGGCAGGGAAGCCTGTTGTACTGCAGTTCATGGGATCGCAAAGAATCAGACATGACTTACAAGCTGAACAACAACAATGTTAGAATCCATCCATCTCTTGCTCTCTCTCTAGCTGCCCTCCATTCTTTCTCTTATTTCTCTTCCCCACCATGAGCTGACCTCAGCCAGAATCTTCTGTTTGTGTGAGGAGGGGAGTTTGAGCCCATCCATCAGACTGCAAGTTGCCTGATACTGTGCAATCTCACTTCGCCCCTTGTCTGACTGGCTCAGGGCTGGGCACATGGTGCTGGGAGCCAGAGCGGCAGGTCTGGGCTGCCCTTTAGGAGAAGCCAACACGGCCCCTGAAGCTCTTTCTCAGATGTGCCTGCTTTTTGCCCCTCGGATTGACCCGTAAAATCAAGGCCCTTCTGAACGACAAAGGTAGGGATCAGATTTGTTTTTCCTCCCAAGCGCGGCAAATGGCTTTTCAGTGTGTCTGTTCCTGGTAGCAGGGCCGTCCAGACCGCGTGGCTGTGGCTGAGACTACGGAAGCCGGGTTGGAGCCGGCGGCTGTTCGCGCTGCCAATGCTGCTTCTCACCTCTCGGAGGAGCCCAGCCAACTCTCAGGAATGCCCATCTCGGAGCATCTTGCGGTTCCAACGACCTGAATCATGGTGCCTTTTGACGCCTCAGCAGCCGAGCCGTTCCTGCAAGTAACACCGGGCGAACTGTCGACTGGAGCCACTGTGATGGGCTGGTAAGCTTTCCCGGCGCCAAAGAATACTGACTTCTTAGAGGAGTCTCAGCGTTTGCTCGTCTCCCTTGAATGGGACCCAGATGCAGCCCCAGCGGCCCCGTTTTTGCTCGTCTCCCCTGAATGGGACCCAGATGCAGCCCCAGCGGCCCCGTCCTTCAGGGTCAGGAGGACCGCCTTCACCTTCCAGTCTCGGGTTACACTCTGAGCATCTGTCTCCCCAAGATTCTGGGTGAAAACCTTTTCACCCTGAATCCTTACCGGTTGACAAGCCGTGGACTGTCACCCCTGATGGATAGGATGGTGGGAGAAAAGCCACCACTTCATTAAGGGCACAGGTTAACTGGGGGTGATTGATTTTCCATCCCTCTGAGAGGGCCTACACATCCTTTGTATAAACACGAGTTTGACAGTGAAAACTGTTTTCCCTTCTTCTGTTGAAGGCAGCAGACAGGGTAAATATTGACAAATGGACAGGTTTACTTTCCCAAGAGGCCCAAGGCAGGTACCTGGGGCCGAGGAGAAATGCTTTGGTTGAGTCATTTAGCAACAGAAGGAAACCGTCTCTTTGGGCCCCAACTTTGATGCGGTCTTTGGCGGGACCTGGGTTTTATGAGGCTGAGGTGGTAAGTTGGAACTTTTGTAAGGCAGGGGTGCTCCACCCTGACCGGGCAGCGAGATTGTCAGGGCCTTGACCCCACCCCACCCCACCCACCCACCCAACCTCCCAGGAACTCTGATGCCAGAGATCTAAGGCAGAGCTCTGGCTTCCCTTGTGTATTTACAAAGCTCCCAGTGGCTTTGATGTCAGCCAAGGCGGTGAGCTTCTCTTAAGGGAAAAATGTCTGAGCTTAGCATGACCCTTGATCCCCAGCCATCTCCCAAATATGCTCTCTGGTCATGAGAGCTTGGGGACGGTCTGGACAATGCAAAGATATACCTTTAGTGAAAGCTTTCAAAGTGTGCAACCTGGACATTGCTGGGAAGAAAAACCTCACCAGGTCCAAAGGCAGAAGCCCAAGCTGACTTCCAGAGACCCTCAGAATCAACTTCGGGCCCCACCTGGGCTGCCTGTGCCTCTGATGATCCATCTTGTTTCCCTCTCCCTGTTTCACCCAACTTGAGGCTCACTGCCCCACCAGCTCCTTCCTCCCTGGGTCCCTCTGTATACACTGTACCTCACCTGAACTCTTATCCTGTTCTCCTGTAAGACCTTCTCTAAATGCCAACCCCTCCCCACCAAGGTGCACCCTGTTGCTCTCTCTCCTCACCTTCTCCATTTCCTTCTGTTCAGTTCAGTCGCTCAGTCATGTCTAACTCTTTGCGACCCCATGGACCGCAGCACACCAGGCCTCCCTGTCCATCACCAACTCCCGGAGTTTACCCAAACTCATGTCCCTTGAGTTGGTGATGCCATCCAGCCATCTCATCCTCTGTCGATCCCTTCTCCTCCTGCCTCCAGTCTTTCCCAGCATCAGGGTCTTTTCCAGTGGGTCAGCTCTTCACATCAGGTGGCCAAAGTATTGGAGTTTCAGCTTCAACATCAGTCCTTCCAATGAACACTCGGGAGCGATCTCCTTTAGGATGGACTGGTTGGATCTCCTTGCAGTCCAAGGGACTCTCAAGAGTCTTCTCCAACACCACAGTTCAAAGGCATCAATTTTTCAGTGCTCAGCTTTCTTTATAGTCCAACTTTCACATCCATACATGACCACTGGAAAAACCATAGCCTTGACTAGACAGACCTTTGTTGGCAAAGTAATGTCTCTGCTTTTTAATATGCTGTCTAGGTTGGTCATAACTGTCCTTTCAAGGAGTAAGCATCTTTTAATTTCATGGCTGCAGTCATGATCTGCAGTAACCCATTTCCTTACTTACGAATGTTGTTGTCTTTTGGTTTGGCATTTGTCTTCATTATCAGACTGTAGGTTCCATGAGAGCAGGGACATTGTTCCTCCCATCACCACTGCATCCTCAGAGCCCAGCACTGTCCTTGGTACATACTAGGTGCTCATCCTAAAGGAAATCAAGCCTAAATATTCATTGGAAGGACTGAAGCTGAAACTCCAATACTTTGGCCACCTGATGCAAAGAGCTGACCCACTGGAAAAGACCCATGTGCTGGGAAAGATTGAGGACAGTAGGAGAAGGGGACCACAGAGGATGAGATGGTTGGATGGCATCACTGACTCAATGGACATGCATTTGATCAAGCTCTGGGAGACAGTGAGGGATAAGGAAGCCTGGTGTGCTACAGTTCATGGGGTTGCAAAGAGTCAGACACGACTGAGTGCCTGAACAACAGGAAGTGTGGGTTTGTTTGGTGGCTGAACAGATCTATGAAGTTTTGTCTGAAAGCAAAGAGTTACAAAGTCAAGATCTTCCTTGATGATACTGGGATCTGAAGACTGGCTGTCTTCCCATTCTTCTTCTTAGGACCCAGGAGAGGAGCAGTTCAATTTACAGAACTAGTGTAAATCACTAAACTCAAAGCTCATTTCCATTAATGGAATAATAAGCAATGTGATGTCCCCTGTTAATGCCTGTTACTTCTTGGGTCAAAGGTGCTCAGTGTGGTTGAGCTGCACAGACCCACCATCTGCCCTCAGGAGAACTTCATATATGACAGCCCAATGCTGCAAGAGTGGAAGCTGCTTTTCTAAGAAGAACACATTAGGGTCTGAACAGCGAGGCAACATTCCTTTCCTCCTTAGTAAATGGCCCTCAGCGTCTCCTGGCATCTTCCACCATGTAGTCAGCTCTCTCCAGCTTCACTCCAGGCTGCCATTCCCCTCCCTCACTCAGGCAATGTTCCTGCTTCCTTGCTCAGGGGAAATCTCAGGCTACTGGGAAAACCTCCCTCAAGGCTCTTTCCCATTTCTCCTATCCATCAGATGCATCTTCCTTGGCATCCATCCCTTCTCTACCCTGCAGTCCCTCAGATGATGTCTTATGCTTGGGCACTGGATCTGGACAGAAGGTTTGAGGCCTGGAAAAAGCTGGCACATGCTGCAACAGTTCCATCACCTTTAGCAGCCTCAGTCTTCCAGATGACCTTCACAGGGGACCAGTGGCTCTTGCCAGGCAGGAGTCACTATGGACCATCAATTCCTCCTCCATACACCCTCATCACAAAGTCTCACAGAATAAAGATGAAGTCAGGTTCACCTTCAAGGTCATTTGAATCAAATTTTAGCATCTCTTCTCAACCTGACACACACACACACACACGCACAAACACACACACGCACATGCACACATTTGGCTGGACTGGAAAAAAAATCAGTGGGCAAAAAGAGGGAGAGTTCATTCTAAGATTGAAAACTTAAAAATACACATCCAGTTAATTAACACTTCATGAAATTTTTAATGTTTTTTTAAAATTTTATTAATATTTGGCTGCACTGGGTCTCTGTTGGGGCACACGGGCTCTTCATTGCTGTGATAGGCTTTCTCTAGTGGTGGTTTGCAGGCTTCTCATTGCAGTGGCTTCTCCTGTTGCAGAGCACAGGCTCTAGGCATGAGGGCTTCAGTAGTTGTGGCACGTGGGGTAAGTAGTTGTGGCACATAGACTTAGTTGCCCTGAGGCATGTGGAATCTTCCCGTAAGTAGGCATTGAACTTGTGTTCCTTGGATTGGCAGGCAGATTCTTAACCACTGGACCACCAGGGAAGTCCCAGTAGTGATTTTGAATTGCAGAATTAGGTTAGCACAGTAGCATGGGAAGGCAGGAAAGACAGAAGCCCATTGGGAAGCCCTCCAAACACTTGTAGCTCTAGGTATTTCCATTTGTGCTCTCTTTAGTGGGTATTTGCTACAAGTGCTTTCGTCCAGGAATGACATTTTGAGGTGGGCAACAGAGATGGACTCAGTTTAGTGTTTTTTTAGTCTAGTGTTTTTATTTTATTTTATTTATTGTCTTTATCCAAGTGTTAACTATGACAATGTGGAGGTTTTTAGTGTCTAGTTGATAACTTAAAGCAAGAATGTCTGCTTCCCCTTCCTGCTTCCAGTCACTGATGCCTCTGACACAGTGCTTCAACTATAAACTAAGTCCTGACTCCAAAAGGTTTGGGTTTCATTATTTCATTCATTTCCCCATCTAGCCATCATTCATCTATCCTATCTATCCATCCATCCTATCTATCCATCCATCCTATCTATCCATCCATCCTATCTATTTATCCATCTATCCATCCATCCATCCATAACATCCATCATCCATCTACCCATTCGTCCATCACCCATACATCATAAACAGTTTGAGCTTCTATTTTAAGCCAATCCAACTCTAAATACTGGAGAGTCAGCAGTAATTCATTCACTCGGCTGTTTCCAAGGGCCCGCTGTGTTACATCTACCACCTTTTAGATTGTACTTGCTCATGCATCATCTCCATGCTTCCCATACTATGCTTACTCACCATCTGGATAAATTTTGCCACATTCACTTTTAATTTGTACTATTATTATAATATTTTCTTCAAATAGCCTAACCTAGATAAATTTATTTAAAATAACATAGATAAATTAGACTTATTTCAAATAGATACATTTTGAAAGGAAGATTTATATCATTGCTAACATTATGCACTTGATATAAGTTGTGTATACTTGTAAATAATTAAAATAAGTACTTATAATATATACCCATGTACTACTGAAAACCATCCCAGGTGCCACCACTGGTAACTACACCATGTTGAAGAACTGAATTATTTCATGTTTCTCCTGCAAAATCACTCTGAAATAATTATGATCCTCAGCTCCAGATGCAAATTCTCAAATTAAGTGATTCTTTTAAGTAGAAACTTAAGAGTTGGAACTAAGACTGAAAGTCAGGTCTCCAGGCTCCAAAATCCAAGAGCCCAGAAATTGAGGCATATTAAAGATCACTACATTAATTGATTCACTTGCCACTAATATTTAAAAATTAAATAGAATATAATAGAGTAATAATTATATATATGACTGATTTGCATTGTTGTGTGGCAGAAAGCAACAAAATATTGTAAAGCAATTTTCCTCCCATTAAAAAATAAACTGAAAAAAGAATATAATAGAGTGTATCATGCTTCGCGAGTGTAAGTGTGGTTTTGTGAAACTTGATCATGATATAAAATTTGTATCTTACCATGGGGCTTATGGCCAAACATGTCTGAAAACTACAGCTCTACTTTGCCAGGCTGTTTGAACACTGGACTGCCTTGTTGGGACTGCTGGCTGGCAAGGACCATGGCACCGTGAAACTCCAATGGTTGCCATTCATATCATCACCCATCTGTCTCACTGACTCCTAGTATAACAAAAATTTTGTTCGAACAAAATCATGCCCCTTTGTTTGTGGATTTTCCATGGCAGCTTCTGTGCTACAGATCGGGTAGCCAGATTTAGCAAATAAAAATACATGCTGTCTTGTATTTTATCTTGCCACCCTGGCTATAATGACAAAGTTGAGTAGTTGTGACAGAGACTAGATCGTTCACAAGATCAAAAATATTGTTTGGTGCATTGAAGAAAAAGTCTGCCCATCCCCGACCTGTGTGAAGGGCACCCCTGAAATCGTGCAGTGCCCAGATAATGCAGCGGTACACGGTTATATGTACCTATGGTTGGCTGATAGCTTCTTGGAAGTTACATTTTGTTCCATATTCTTGTTTTTCCGTTGCATTTCAGTGTTTGCTTCTCTTGATGACCCTGAAGCAAGGTTGCGTGAACAGAGAGAGCTGAGCTTTCCTTCCTAGGAGCTTGCCTGCTGATATCTCAGAACTGCTCTTTATCCCTGCTCTGGGCTGCCCCCAACACTGCTGCTACTCTTCCCAAGCCTCTGGCCCCTTAGGACATAGATGAATGGAGACCTTTGGACCCTTTCTGTAATAAACCCTGAGTGACACCCTTAAATAGGGGAGCAGGGTATGAGAATAATGTGAGAAACTGTGAAATTCTCCCAGTGCTGGGGGCCCAGCCCAATTTTGGACGGTGAATCATGGCCTCAGCCAAGATGTTCTCATTGCAATCTCTGTTGACCTCCTTGGAGGAGTAAATGTTGTTGCCTGCAAAAATAGGCAGCTTCTCAGCCTCCTCCTCTTCCGTGGCCCTGCCTCACTCCCTGGTGGTCTGATCTTGCTCATCCCTCCATCTCATTGTCCATCTTCTTCCTGAACCTCATCACGATTACTAGAGATACGAGCCTACCTCCGTATAAGAACTAGAATGATAGAGATGATAGCTCAGCCCTTACCATTTTAATTTTCTTATTATTTCTTTTACTATATACTTTTGAGTTCAGAACATACCTGGAATGGCACATTTAACCCCGAGGCTTTATGTCCAGGTGAACATCAGCAGCTAGAATGGTCTAGAAGAAGGTCAGAAGTTAAGACCAAATGCCTAGATGTTGTTTTTTGAGTAAATTGGGGTTAATAGAACATTAAAGTTGGATGGAATCTCTATTTATCTTCAGATACAAGTCCTTCATTTTATATTTGAGACCTGGGCATGTACAGAAAGGCCACCCAAATTTGTGGTCATGGGCTTTTTTCAGGTCATAGTGAACAAAGTGGCCACATGGTGCCCTAAGAAGTTGGATGTGATGGTAATTAGTTTATGAAACTAATAAGCTTTCTGTGTTTCCCTTTCCTAGTATTATCTTTGTCTTTGACGCCATTGTCATCCTCAACATGATGTGGTTTTCGCAAGTAACATTTATCTAGTACTCACTGTGGACCAGCCACTGGGATAAGCACTTGCTATGTTTCGTCTTATTTAAACATCACAACAACCCTATGGGGTAAGTATTAGCATCCTCATCTTTAGAGGTGGAAATTGAGGCATTGAAAAGTTGAGTCACATAACTAGTAATATTGAACTAGCCCTTGATCACAAATTTGTGTACACCATACTACACAATATACCGCCTCACAAAAAATCTTCAATTTCTAATACTTCTGCAGAAGAAAGAAAACCACAATTTATGTTTCACAATTCATGTGGCTGATCTCATGTCCTTCTGACAGACGTTTCACATTTCAGAATGTTACAAAATGCTTTCTTTTCTGGGATATCAGGCCATAACCTTGGATCTTGGAAGGCAACGGGCCCTCCCGTTACAGCCCCCTAAAACATAGCTAATTCTTGTTCTCACTCCAATTATCTTTTCACAAAAGAAGTAAGCTTCCCTTATTTATTCTAGAGGAAAGAAGACTCAGGAACAATTCAAGTGTCATTAGAAAAAATCAATGACTCTCAAGGAAGAGTAAATAGAATTTTTCTAGTTAGTGCCAGAGTAATCCTAAAATTGGGGCAGTCTTAAGTCTCGTTTTTGTCAGCAGAGTTTCAATTTACTCCTGTTATCCTGGTGTAATCATTGGTAGTGCCTCTTTTTAGTCTTAAACATGAACCTGGGTTTGGGCAATAAATAATTTAGTCATTCTACATTAAGACAGAAAAGAGCTACAAGGGGATATGTTTCTGTTCATTACTAGGAAGGAATTTCCATGAAATATGGGGGGAAAAAACCCAAGATAAGCAATAAGGTTGCCAAGTTAGGGAATGAGTTTCCTGTTATTGGAGGTGTTAAAACAGAAGACTAACAGCAATTTGTTGAGGATGATAGAAAGTAAGTAGGCATCAGTGGATGACCTTGGAAGTCCCTTCTGACTCAGAGTCAGGGGACAGCAGAATCCATGGAGCCTGAGCTGTGGGAGGAGCATGTGTCACACCCACACCCACACAGATGAAGCTGGAAACAGCAGGGCCTGTTCTTCTCCTTGGGTGGAAGGCCATCCCATGGCCAGCAAATGCAAGTTGTTTTCCCAGTACTGTAGAACTGGAGGAGGCTCACGGGATTTGAGATTTGGCTATTAACATCACACCCAGGTCTTGTGGCCTCTGCTGAACAGGACAGTTCAATCTCCATGATATGAGAGCACTGGATGAGCTTCCTTTGCTGGGGGCCAGAGACACATCGGGCTCCCACCCATCTTGGCGAAAAGTGCATAAAGTTTCAACCATCACTCTGTTCCCCACCCCTTCCATCCCCAGGACATTGGGCAAATGTCCATTTGATCTTTGGTGGAGTCTGACCCCTGCTCACACAGTGTATCTCAGAGCTGTGTAAAGCGTTAGGGAGTTCCCCAGCATTCTTCAGGAGAGTTATCACTTTCAGCCCTGCCCTCCTCTCTCTTCCCTTACGTAGAGACTAAGGCACTGGCCACAGTGAATTTCCCCAAGGTCACACACTGCTTTGGCTGTAGGGCCAGGGATCCAAACTCAAGATGTCCCAAGGGAAGGCCAATTGCAGTATCTTACATATTTCCAAGTGGATCCAGAGGAGGCAGAAAAACACTGTGCTAATCCCTAGGCTAGGACACTTGTTCTTTGAAAGTCATAATTTATCCTTATAGAAACAGATTTGGAGAAACATGAAGAAGCCACTGGCAGCAGAAAGAAGCAAGGTTCTTTAGGATCTGGCATTTCAGGAGCTAGATATTCAGTGCCTGTGTATTCCCTTCGGGTTTCCATAGCAGAGGTTGTGGCAGACTCATGCATGCCCAAATCCAGGTTACTCTTAGGTTTTGTAACTGTGTTCCTGGCAGGCTGTTGCTACCAAAGTAGGTGACTTGCTCAGACAAAGGGGAACACTGGTCTGCTCCCTCACATCTCTGTCCCAGTCTCCATCACAGGGGGGCACTGTCACACGTTCTTGGCCAGGGTCTCTTGTCCAAGGTTCTTGGTTTGGTTGACAACATTCTGCTCAACACAATGTTGTCACCTGGGGAGGACCACTCCCCATGTGAGATATGATGAGTGATTTCTGCTGAGGAACCTGGTGGCAAGCTTTGAAGGGCGTGCCTGCATGCTCAGTTGGTCAGTCGTGCCCGACTCTGAGACCTCCTGGATTCTAGCTGTCAGGCTCCTCTGTCCATGAGATTCCCCAAGCAAGAATACTGGAGTGGGTTTCCATTTCCTCCTCCAGGGGATCTTCCCGACCCAGAGATCAAACCCACATTTCCTGCATCTCTTCCACTGGCAGGCGGATTCTTTACCACTGTGCCACCAGGGAAGCCCAAACTTTGACAGGACTAGTAGCCAATTTTTTGGTGACATCAAGATGGTTTGTAAGGTTTCTTCTATGTTGGAAATGAAGGAGCTGAATCTATGTGCTCAGTGGAGTCCTGCTCTCTCACAAGTGCCTTTGCCCCCTCATCTGTGCCCAGCAACACTGATTTCTGGCCCCTGAGGTTAAGGGATGGGTCCGCCACCTCCTGTGACAGACCACAGCTAGCAGAGGGTGGTCCTGGGTCCAAGGGGGCTTCCTGGGCCCTCCCTCCTGGGCCCCCTTCTCTGGCCTTTCCCATCTCTCAGGCTAGGACCCTTTTTGCTATTGCAGAATTGAAGCTATTGGTCCCCTTGCTGCACCAACTTGGGAAAGAATGTGAAACAGGTAGTGTCAGACTTCAAGTTCAGTTTTTGGATGAGAGTGGGAATGATGGTCTGATTCTGTCTGTTAATTACATGTTGCTCAATCTAATGGACATGTTTTAGTCCCCTTTTGATTGAACCTCAAAACAATATTCACAGTATTTAACACTTGCTCTATGTGCCCTTGGACAAAAAGTTATTTAACCTTTCTAAGCCTCGACTCTCTAATCTGTAAAGTGGGAGTAAAAGTAGTCTACCTCTTAGGATCACTGTGAAGATTCAAGAAAATCACATAAGGTGTTGAATAGAGTACTTGGCACGCGGTGAATGCTCAGCACTGTTAGCTGTTATTATGAATATAAATTCCTCTCTCCTTTTTGGAAACACTGTCTACCTTGGGGTACAAGTATTAGAAACCTCCACCCATGGTGGTTTAAATAATAAAGGGAGTTTATCAGTCCCTCCAACTGAAGTCATAGGTGGCACGATAAGGTTTAGAAAATGCCTACATCAATGGCTCAGCACTGGCACCAAAGCTTGTTATCTTTCATTTCTACTCCCTGGCAACCCACCCCAGTATTCTTGCCTGGAGAATCCCCATGGGCAGAGGAGCCTGGTGGGCTACAGTCCATGGGGTTGCAAACTGTCGGACATGACTGAGTGACTGAGTACACACACCCTCTGTGGTCTCCTCTCCATTCTAAGGCTAGTTACCCCCTTGAACCAAAGAGTTCCTGGAGACCATAGCCATCCAGTAAGAAGAGGAACTTCTCTCAGAAGTTCTCTTGAAAGAACAATTGAGTTTCTCCTCCAGAAGCTTCCAGCAATGGCCTCCTGAATCACACAAATTTGGACTGGATTCCGTGCCCTGAACCAACGATTCTAGCCAGAGAGACATGAGAAGGGATGGTTGGCTTCAGCCAATCTGGGTCCAGCCAGTTGGATGTGAGTGAGATGAATAGCCAACATAAAATTATTCCTAATGTTATTAGGAGGAAGGAAAAATGAATCTACAATGGCCAAAACCAGCCAATATCCAGTACTCTTGGTTTACGATGACTGTACCTTCCGGTTTCCTCCTGAATCCTTCTTTATTTATTCATTCTTCTCTCATTAGAGAGTGTGATTCTTGAAGGGAGGGCCCATGCCTTATTCATCTCTTGGTCCTTAGCTCCTAACATAGACATTGCATGCCAAATCACTCAGTCGTGTCTGACTCTTTGCGACTCCATGAACCATAGCCTGGTAGGCTCCTCTGTTCATGGGATTTTCCAGGTAAGAATACTGGAGTGGGTTGCCATGCCCTCCTCCAGGGGATCTTCCCAACCCAGGGATGGAACTCACATCTCTTACATCTCCTGCATCAGCAGGCGGGTTCTTTTCTACAGTGTCACCTGGGAAGTCCAATAGACTCTGACTTTTGATAAATGTACATCAAATGCATTAAAAAAATATATAACTCAATGAGGAATGCTTCCTTCTTGCTTAATGGAAAAATCTATCCCCATAGCAGCAGGAATGGAATCCCTGCTAGAGACTAGGAGTCAATCTGTCTCTATAAATTCCAAACCCAATGCCCGGGATTTCCACCCAACAGATGCTTTTTGCATTGTGAAACACCCAGGCATGTGGGCTGCCTGAATTCACGTGTTTGCTTCATCCTTCATCACTCCATTTCCTGAGAAGAAGTGAGAGCCTGCGGGGGCCCTGTGCTTAGCTGCACATGTTTTCTGTTTCATGTTTCAGCCAATAAAGGAAAGGACTCTCCCCAGGCCACTTAACATGTATTACAGATGATTCCTTGGACAAATGGTCTCTTCTCCTTCCTCTGGAAACCCAGAGCCTGAATGATCTGCAGACCTGATAGGGAGGGAAAGCTGGGCTTAGAACACCCAGAGGCTGGAGATAGAGAATCTTTCATTTACCTGTGTGACTTGGAGATACACAGCCTGACCTCATATACATCACAGTCTCGCAGCCAGGTGGGTCTGCCTTGGGGTGGATAGAGTTGCCCACCTGGAGAAGCTAACATCTGGATGGTCACACCCATGGAAGGATGCTGGGATCAGTTGGGACGGGGGCATTGGGTCATTCCTTTTCTTCATACTCCTTTCATTTTACTTTTAAAAACGTCAGCTCTTTCTGAAAATGAGCAAGGGGCAATTTTAGCAGGGTTGGAAGGGAAAATTGTTTCTGAGTGCTGTTTCATCTTCCAGACTCATCATTACCAGCCAAAGTCATATGAAATTAAACTGAGGCTTGGCTGTCCACAGCAACAAGCAGAAATCTAAGACTATAATACATAAAACACAACCTCTAACAGAGAGAAAAATCTGTGCAAAGCCACAGAGCTCAGAAATAGCATTTGGTTCTTCTGCAAAACTACCACTTTTTCCCCCTGCCAGATCAACCCCTAGAGAAAACTGACTTCATTCTTGCTCCTGCCCCTTCACATGGAAAAAGAAGGGAACTGAGAAATATGGAAAGTGAACTTGATGTTCTAAGAATGGAAAGTACAAAGATTGAAAATTGGGGTGGGGAAATGCTATCTGTAGAAGGGAAGAACTTGAAATGGCAGTGACACCCGGCTGGCCTGGCAAGCTGACTTAGCTCAAGAGACACTTGCTTCCTGCAAACTGGCCATATTTTGCCCTAGGAATTCTTCACTTCATTCTAAAATAGAACTTGTAAAGAGAAGTTGGAAGTCACTTTTATGTGGTTGTTTTCTAAAAATCTCTTCTGTCCGACAGATGAATCTCAAACACATTGCTCTAAGCAGCAAAAGGTTCAAAATTTATTGGATGTTTATGCAAACTTCCAAACCCTCAGTGAACTGGGGCTATCCAAGAACAGTTTGTCTGCTTGGTGGAATTTCAGCGTTTCCATTTCTGTTTAATTTTGGAGCCGAAAGTTAGGGATGTTATAGCATCAATAAGGTCACATCATGCTGGAACCCAGGTCACATCATGCTGGAACCCATGTCTTATTAGAGAAAAACCATTTTGCAGAGAAAGACTGGATTTCTAGTACTTGTAAAACTTGAGGAGGTGGAGTTGGACTTCATAAATAATGTCTAGAAATTGTTCAATGGCTATTTGAATATATTGATCAGTCAGAACCTGTGTTAGTGGTTTGATGTCATAACAAATGTAAATCACTTAGCACAGCCTCTGGCAAATAATAGGAATTCAATAACTACCAGGTACTATTTTTGTAAAACAATTATTTCTGCATTGACTGAAAATACATGTGGTCCCTAAGCATTCTCATTTAACAGATGCTATTAATTTTTCCATTTTGTAGCATGTCTTTAGTCTCTGTCTCATTTAGTAGTTTAACTCTTCATTTGATTGCCCAGGTTAGTAATAATGACTATACTAATTGCAATTCTTATGATGATTGTTCTAGGTAGGTAGGTAAGTATTATGAGGGACAGAGGGTGAAATATAACATGGTCATTCATAAAACAATTAAAATGTGAAAAAAACTCACTCTCCCTAGGAATCAGTGAAATGCAAATTAAAACACGAACTTCTTTTTGCTTACCAACATTGTGAGGATTTAAAATGGTATTTTTTAATGTTCTCAAGCACCACTAGGAAGAGCATATTTTAACATAATTGAATTTTTGACAATTGACCTTTTTTTTTTAAAAGCTTCAATAGACTTTTTGTTCAGTCACGAAATTGTGTCCGACTCTTTGCGACCCCATGGACTGCAGCACACCAGGCTTCCCTGTCCTTCACTATCTCCCAGAGTTTGTTCAAACTCATGTCCATAGAGTTGGTGATATAGTCCAACCATCTCATCCTCTCTTGCCCCCTTCTCCTCCTGCCTTCAATCTTTCCCAGCTTTAGGGTCTTTTCCAATGAGTCAGCTCTTCGCCGACAAGCAATGTGACAGTCTAAATGAAGTGCCATAAACCTGTTTCTATCTGTTGATGCACTTTTAAGAATTTATCTAGAACCTCTAGCAGGGAAATTGAGCACAGTGAAATATTGAAGTACATGTCAACTGCCATGTGTATCTTTCAGGATCTTGTCAGGAAACAGCACGCTCAAACAGAGTCATTTGAGGCCAGTTTAATCAAAGAGCATAGTGAAACAAACAAACAAAAAGAAATAACTACTTACAAAGTGTGGGCAGGGTGTGATCACAGCATGAGGGGTGGTGCAGGACTGTGGGGAAGAACCTGGAGAGGGAGGCTTCTTGCAGAGGGCCCCAGGTGGCCACCCTAGAGGAATACACCGCCCACCCTTATCCTTTTCCCCACTTCCAGTCTCCTGCCTGCACCTCCCATTCTGAGTCCAAGCAAAGTCAATGGCAACACAGCCCTTTGACAAAGTCCATATGGGCCCAGCATGGCCAGTGGCTCTGCAGAGACAAACGAGAAATGCCCAGCACACTTTGTTATCATTAAGAGAAAGAATAAAAATGGAAGCTAGTGTGAACGTCCAACAATTGGGAAAGAGTCAATAAAGTGGGGTATGCTTTGCTGTGGATGTTACATGGCCATTTAAAAGAACATTTTTGGAGAAACAAAAGCATAGGAAACAATCTAAAGTCAACTGAAGAAAAGCAAGGTAGAAAATTATATATGATTCCAAATATGAAAAAAAATACATACATGATGCACTGAAAAAAGACTAGAGGGAACATACCCAAACTTAACCATGGCTATTTCTGTTTGGGGGAATTAGAAATTTTCATCTTCTTTTTTGAGTTATCCGAATTTTCCAAAATTTACATGTGAAAGTGAAATTCTCTCAGTCGTGTCCGACTCTTTGAGACCTCCATGGACCGTAGCCCACCAGGCTCCTCTGTCCATGGAATTCTTCAGGCAAGAATACTGGAACAGGTTGCCATTCCCTTCTCCAGGGGATCTTCCTGACCCAAGGATTGAACCCAGGTCTTCTGCATTGCAGGCAGACTCCTTATTGTCTGAGCCACCAGGGAAGTCCTAAAATTTACATGAATGTATATTATTTATGATCAGAAAAACATTATTTAAAGTAACTGGTCTTTTGCCTTCTGTGGCTTGTAGTCTAGTGGGATAGAAAGATTAATCTCTAATGAATTACAGGCAAATGCAATAAAGGAACAAAGGGATAATTCACTGATTTCAGTGGGTGGGCAGAATCAGGGAAACTTCCTAGAGGGGTGGCATTTAAACTGGGCCTTGAGTGCGTGTGTGCCAAGTCACTTCAGTTGTGTCCAATTCTTTGTGACCCTAAGACTGTAGCCCATTGTGTCCGATTCTTTGTGACCTTATGGACTGTAGCCTTCCAGGCTCCTCTGTCCATGGGATTCTCCAGGCAAGAATACTGGAGTGCGTTGCCATGCCCTCCTCTATAGGATCTTCCCAACCCAGGAATCGAACCTGAGTCTCTTATGTCTCCCGCATGGGCAGGTGGGTTCTTTACCACTAGCGCCACCTGGGAAGTGGATGGGCCTTGAGAGATGAAATCTATTTTGACAGGTTAAAAAATTGCCAGAGGATGACCCAGGTGAGCGAATAATGAGAACCATATGTTGAGAGCTCTGGAGGATGTGAAATATTCAGATTACAACAGTAGATGGATGATCCTAGAGCAATACGTTGACAAAATCAGAGGAACTTTTATAACATGGAGACTTCTGTGTCCCTCTCTGGATCTACTGAATTGGCAGCTCTGCTGGGAGCCCAGGACAAATATTTTGAAAATGCTTCCAGGTGATTCTAAGGCACAGCCATGGCTTAGAACCACAGTGGAAAAAGGATATGAAAGTATGGCAGACCCTTGCTCAGTGGCTGCCAAGAAATCTCTAGCCATCTTCCTCCCCAAGGGGAAAGGGGTCCAGCACCACTTATCAGATGTGATGCTGTCCCATGACTACAAGTGTCTGGGCTGGGATAACCTGCCTTAGGTGCTAACGTGTAGGTGTAGATGTTGACTTTGCCATGGACAACTTCGACCTGCTCGGGGACCTTAGCAAAGGAAGGATGTCCAGCAGGAGAAATGAAGCTGATGTAAGGAGAAGAGAAGGGATGGGAAAGAGAGCATCCTGCTACCTTCCAGTTCTTGATTCCAGAATTTTCTGAGTCCCCATGGATCGTTGGCCTTGAGTTTACTGATATCTCCTTTGCCCTTATCATGTGTGTGTGCTATCACTTCAGTCATGTCCAACTCTTTGTGACCCTATGGACTGTAGCCCACCAGGCTCCTCTGTCCATGGGATTTTCCAGGCAAGAATACTGGAGTGGGTTTCCATGCCTTCCTCCAAATATTCCTGACCTAGGGATCAAACCTGCATCTCTTTCATCTCCTGCATTGGCAGGCGAGTTCTGTACCACTAGTGCCACCTGGGAAGCCCTTGCCCTTATTATAGAGCCCAGTGTTTAATGTTGGCCTGACTGGAGCTTACCTCGGTTATCTGCAGAGATCAGCAGAGTGAGCCTTCTCTCCCAATACAGTAACACTGCATAGTGCCGGGTCCCAGGTGGAGTCCAGGGAGTGTGGCTGTGCTATTGCCTTAACTAGCTGGGACAGTTTCCCCTGATTTGTTTTTCTCAGAACAATAGGTTTTGTGGAGTTAATAGGTGTTGCAGCACAAGCAAACAAGCACATACAGAACGGAGCTATCTTTGGTCAAGTAGATTGGGACATCTCTGGATTAACAAAGTTAAACTGGTTTCTCAACACGATGTACACCTTAAACTTACACCATGTATAAATCAATTACATTTCAAGAAAGATAGATGGGGCACTGTCAGGCTTAAATGATAAACAAATCACCAGGAGAAAAACTTAAAAAAAAAGTATTTCTTTTTATTAGTTTTGGTTGAGCTGGGTCTTCACTGCGACATGCGGGTTTTCTCTAGTTGTGGAGAGTAGGGGCTACTCTCTCTAGTTGTGGCAGGCTTGGGCTTCCCAGTGTGATGGTTTCTCTTGTTGTGGAGCACGGGCTCTAGAGCACACGGGCTTCTGTTGTGGCTTGCAGGCTCTAGAGTATGGGATCGTGGGTTGTGGTACACCGGCTTAGTTGCTCTGTGGCATGTGGAATCTTCCTGCAGCAGGGCACAAACCCAAGTCCTCTGCATTGGCAGATTCTTATACAGTGGATTCTTATACAGTGTATCACCAGGAAGGTCCAAAACTGATTTCTTTACTAGAAAACTTCTCAGAACCTTAACATGCTCTTGTGTGTTATGAATTTCCTACAGGGATTGATTATAGGATTCAGTGTTCCCTAAATTTATTTGACTGGGGTACCCTTTTTTTCCCAAAAGCATGTTTCAGCACTGATGTTTGGCCCATGAAAGCTAACTCCTTCTTCCATCATTTCTTCATTCAGTAAACATTTACTAGAGTAGCAAAAATATGAACTATTTCTCAAAATGGCATGTTATGATGAGGGCACACTAGCTTTCAGGAACTGTGTGTGTACATGTGCATATTTGTGCCTGTGTGTGTGTGTGTGTGTGTGTTCATGTTCACACACATATGTGTACATGTGTATGCATGTGCATATATGCCTGGAGGTGCATATTAAGAGAGGAATAAAACAAAGGAGAGCAAAACAGAAAGAGGGATAGGTCCTTGGCTTTGATGCTCACATACAGGCTTCCAGATGCCCATTAAACAGATAGCATCTCCATCTGCAAATGGAATTACATTCTGTTGAGTGGACTCAGGCTGGTTACTTGGATTAATTTAGACTTCAATGAAAAGAAATCTCCAAATCATTTATCCTCCATCCATCAAATGAAGTAGGCTGCCACAGCAGACTGTGCTTATGCTCAAACCCATTTTTAATTTGTGAAAGTAACTGGCCTTTCCCATAATCATTTTCAACTTTTTTTTCTTAAAAAACGTTGCTCAAAAGAAGTTTCCCATATTAATGATGATAATGCTTTTCTCAGAGAAAGAGATTTATTGATCGTCCCTTGAAAGCCGCTACTAGGCTGAGCGTTACAAATGCTTATTTTATTGAATTCTTCCAGCACCCTTGTAAGACTGGCACTTCACTTTCTCCTTTTTACAGATAAGATAGCTCTGTGAAGGTAAGGACCTTGGGTCTGCTTTATCATTTAGAACCTCTGGGCTCTGTAACATAGTTATGAATGAAAGAATATGTAAATGAGGAAATAGTCTAAGATCTGATTCAGAATCAACCAGCTTGTCAGTGTCTAAAACCGTATCTGAACAAAGATCTGTCTGATTTTAAAGGCCCAACTTGTTTCTTCCTCATGATTTTAGAAATGAACATAATGATTTTATATCTATCATGATCTAATTCCATAATCCAGTGTGGGGCGAGGCCACACATATAATGTTCTCATATCCTGAATGAGGACACTGAGGCTCAGAAAAATAAAGAAATGTGTCCAAAATCACTTAGGTGATGTTAGGACGCAGATTCAAGAACCAATCCCAGGTCTTCTGACTCCCATCCCAGTGCTCTTCCAGCTCCATCAGAGATGTTTTGAAAGTAGCTAAAGATTTCCCTGGAAGTGAGTGGTACCCAAGCTGATACTCACATAGAAGATGCCACCCTATCCTCTCCTTAGACTCTAATGGTCAGCTTCCACTGTCTTGGGTAACATCCATGCTGGTGGGATGTTTCCCTGTGCCCTCCATTGGAAGTGGCCAGCCCTGGACTGGCACCAGGAGATGGCTGCTTGAAAGGATCTATTGCTCAGCCTTGACCCTGAATTCTCTATTTCACCCTTGATTTCCATCAGGACCCCCACATCCAGAAGTACCACCCCTTCCTGGGGTGCATTTACAACCTGAAATCCCCAAGTTGCAAAGCCCCGTCCTCCTGAGAAACAGGCGATTCTGTTGAGACCATGCTTTGTTTTCTGATGAAAAGTGACTTTGGCAGAAGATTCTCCCTCAGTCTGCACCATAAACACAGATGTGCACGTTTCTCTGGAATACTCTCTGCCCTCCTTCATTGCCCTTCATAGGGGCTGGGATCTTTCCTCCCTGGGACACAGAGGGCCAGGCTCAGGCTGGAAGTTCTTGATTTCCCTAGCTGATCTCTGGAGTGAAATGGGTTACCTTTTTCCTTTTATTCTTTCTGTTTTCATGTTTCCCTTAGTTCCAAATTCGTGTTTCTCTCAGCTTCTTTCTTCATGATACCAACATGACCATGTGAAAAATGAATAATGCTCAGAAAATCCTGGGGCCACTCATTTCTCAACATGAAGCCAAGTAACTGGTCCTACTCAGCTCTTTCCTCTTCCCTAAATGGAACAGTTAACAAGGCACCTTGGGAAGACAGATTCGGGGACTGCTAGGAGGAACTAGACAGACAAAGGTTATTCATCTATAACACATTTCCCTCTTCCTCTCTTTTGCTTTAGACTCTTGGCATCTCTCTCCTAGAAAATTTGGATAAGAGGTTGTTATGGACTGATTGCATGCCCCACAGGGCTTCCCAGGTGGCACCAGTGGTAAAGAACCTGCCTACCAATGCAGGAGATGCAAGAGGCATGCATTCAGTCCCTAGGTCAGAAAGATCCCCTGGAGGAGGATAGGGCAACCCACTGCAGTATTCTTGCCTAGAGAAGCCCATGGACAGAGGAGACTGGCGGGCTATAATCCATGGGATTGGGAATCATCAGACCTGGCTGAGCAACTGAGAACACAGGTACAAAATCCATATGTCGAAGTCTTAACCCCTAGTACTTGAGAATGTGACTGTATTTGGAGATAGGACCTTTAAAGAGGTAATTAAAATGAGGTCATATGGGTGGACCTAAACTAGCGTAACTAGTGTCCTCGTAAGAAAGAAATTAGGACAGAGACATGCACAGAGGGATGACCACGTGAGGACACGAGCAGAAGATGGCCATCTGCAAGCCACAGAGAGATCCTCAGGGGAAGTAAACTCAGTTGACACATTGATTTTTTACTTCCAGTTTACATAACTGTAAGAAAATATATTTCTATTGTTTATGCCATCCATGCAGTATTCTGTTACAGCAGCCCCAGCACACTAACAGATTTTAGTACAAAGAAGTAGAGTGATGCTATATAACAAATGCCTAAGAATGTAGAAGTGACTTTGAGCCTGAGGGATGGGTCGAGGTTGGAAGAGTTTTGAGATTCATGTTAGAAAAAACCTAGATCATCTTGAAAAAGCTGTTGGCCATCTAATCTAACACAGTGCTTAATAACTTCAAAAAAACCACCTGACATGGAAAAGAAGAAACAGTGGGATTATGCTAAAGTTCCAGGATTGTGTTAGATATCTGACATAATTGCTCACATATATTTCATAATAATTCTGCAAATTAATTATATGTATAAATTATATAATAATATGTATAGATAAACATTAGTGTTTATATAAATATGAATAAAATGTAATTTATATAGATAACTATATTAACTAATATCACCATTTTCTATCTAACAACACAATGATAAGCAATAATAACCACAAACATATTAAACTTTCACTGTATGCTGGACCGTGTTTTAAGGTCCTTTGCCTAGATTTTTACAATAGTCCTATGAAGCAGGTGCCACTGGATGATAAACGATAAAATAACATAAGAGTTAAGAACACAGGCCCTGGAGCCAGACTGGGTTCAAATTGCAGTTCTCCCATTTCATTGCTGTGTGGCCTTGGGTAAGTTCCTTACTCTCTCTGAGCATCAGTTCCTCATCTATAATATGAGAAATGGTTGTATGATAATAATTCCTATGCCATAGAGTTTTGGGCATACGCATGAAGAATAGGCACTTAGGCTAGAACCTGGCCAAATATGTGTCAACTATTATTATCCTTATTTTAAATATGGGAAAATTGAGGCTCGGAGAAATGAATTTACTGAGTTGGTTATGTGAAAGCTTTTTTTAATGGAAGTTTTATTTTGTACACTCCTCTTTTTACATATTAAATTGCCTTAATTATTATACATATTAATTACAATTAATCTTGGTTAATTCATCATTTTTCAAAATAAACTTCAAATTCCTTAAAATGGCCCATCTTTCTAGCCTCAAATCCTGACGTTCTCCTTGTCCCCTTCTGCTACAAACACCCCAACAACACATGTGCTTTCATAACTGTGTCTTTGTACAGACTGTTTCTGCTACCTGGAATGTTGTTCCCTCTATCCCCTGGCCAGAGCCTGGTCATTCTTCAGACTCAGCTGTCATTCACTTATTCACGCAGTTACCTGACTATCTTCTTTGAGTAAGACACTTTTCTAGATCCTCAGTTACAGTAATGAGTAAGAAATATTCAGTGCCTCCAAAGCAGACCAGGGAGACTGACAAGCAGATCTCATGGGCAGTGTGATAAAGATAGTGATGAAGGGAGCAGATGAGGAGTATCTTGTAGGGCTGGGATGTGGGTGAAATTTATGACACTGACCTTCCCTCCCCTTGTTCTTTCTGTATGTCCATGAGATCGATGACCACACCACCAGAGAATATTTACTTGATGCTCTCTAATCGCTGTTTTTCTCTTCAATACATGGTAGATCCATAGGAAGAGAAAATTCCCCTTTTGTGAATATGGAAGCCTGTTTCTTTGTTTCACTCTAAAGATAATGAACTAGCTCTAGACTTAGAGAGCCTTGGGACACTATACACTTAACGGCCTCATGGGAAGAGGGAGGCAGATGCCTAATGAGACTGGGTCAATCTTGAGTCTCCCATTTGCCCCAAGAGAGATACTCACTCTAAGAAGGAAGTAGTAAAATTGGACAAGTGGAATGGAGGGTGTGGAAGATTGATTGCAAGATTTTCCAATTTCCCCTCACGTATGTAGTTTAATAACATACAACTTCCCTGATAGCTCGGCTGGTAAAGAATTCACCTGTAATGCAGAGACCTGCAATGCAGGTTTGATTCCTGGGTGGGAAGATCCCCTGCAGAAGGGATAGGCTACCCACTGCGGTATTCTTGGGCTTCCCTGGTGGTACAGCTGATAAAGAATCCACCTGCAATGCAGGAGACATGGGCTGTATCCCTGGGTTGGGAAGATCTCCAGGAAAAGGGAACGTTACCCACTTCAGTATTCTGGCCTGGAAAATTCCATGGATTGTATAGTCCATGGGGTCACAAAGAGTCAGACATGACTGAGTGACTTTCATTTTCACTTTCTATTTGCATAGTCCCATCATTTCATGGCAAATAGAAGGGGAAAAAGTGGAAGCCGTGACAGATTTTATATTCTTGGGCTCCAAAATCACTGCAGATGGTGACTGCAACCATGAAACTAAAAGACGCTTACTCCTTGGAAGAAAATTTATGACAAACCTAGACAGTGTATTAAAAAGCAGAGACATGACTTTGCCAACAAGTGTCCATATAGTCGAAGTTATGGTTTTTCCAGTAGTCATGTATGGATGTGACAGTTGGACCATAATGAAGGCTGAGGGTCAAAAAATTAATGCTTTCGAGTTGTAGGTGCTAGAGAAGATGCCTGAGAGTCCTTTGGACAGCAAGGAGATAAAACCAGTCAATCCTAAAGAAAATCAACCCTGAATATTCATTGGAAGGACTGATGCTGAAGCTCCGGTATTTCAGCCACCTGATGCGAAGAACTCTGAAAAAGTTCTAGCATTCCTAGAATGCTAGGAAAAGACTCTGATGCTAGGAAAAAGCATCTGAGTCTTGAAATGCTTGAAAAAGACTCTGATACCGGGAAAGACTGAAGACAGGAGGAGAAGGGGGTGACAGAGCATGAGATGGTTGGGTGGTATCACTGACTCAAAGGACATGAATTTGAGGAAACTCCAGGAGATGGTGAAGGACAGGGAAGCCTGGCGTGCTGCAGTCCATGGGGTTGCAAAGAATCAGACATGATTGAACAACAACAACAACAATGTCCCCTGCACTTATCTCCCCAAGTATAACGGCTGCGGTTACCCACACAACCATGAAAGGCTGGGTTCAGTATTCTACAAGCACAGTGCAGATGCCTTCCATTTGGGAGCTGCTTTCAGGAGACTCTTTCTGCAGTGAGGACTCTGCATGCTTGGACTGGTGGGCTGTATTTATAGGGGTCAGAAAGAAAGTCAGCTGGCAGCCTGCAGTGCCTGGTACCGGAAGGAAAAGGACATTCTTCTGAGCTGCCAAGACATACCCGAGGCCCATCAGCTCCTCCCAGACATCTGCCTGGGGTGAGATCCAGGCTTCTGTTTGCCCCATGATCTGGGAATGGGAAAGAGAGGTGGTGGGACCCACTGGAGCACACTGTTCAACGTGGAGATCTTTGACTTACTCCCAAGCTCTGCTCCCAGTCCCACCGTCTGCAGCACTTACTGACTCCAAATTTGGGGTCTCAGATGTGTCCCCTGGAAGATGGTTCATGTGTCCTCAAGGCTCCCACCCGTTGGTGGCATATTCTGGGCCATGAATAACTTCTGTCTTGGCTTCATCTATTAACACACCTCCATCAAATTGATGAGAAATTCTTGTTCCTAGAGAATCCTTTTCTTTACTGGAGGGTTTGTTCAGTGAGTTCTCTGGAGGATGAAAATCTGCATGCCTTCTACCCCCTTGAACAAGAAGCTGTCCCTCTGGTGTTGGAAGATGTTTGCCAATGTTCTCTGTCCACACCAGCCCCACCTCCCTGCTCTTACAAGTCAAACACCAGATGCTGGTTTTCCAGGGAGCCATTGCCAACCCTAAATTACAGGTGTTTATTTTTAACAGTTTCCCCAGTTTATATGCCATACAGTGAATATCTCTTGGAAAATGGTAAATGAGTAAAATAAAAATGTAACGAGTACCATCAACTCAGTGTCCATGGGTGCCACAAATGTCCCAGGAACTGCTGTGGATCTTTTCATAGATGGCATCTTGGTTAATTTTCACACAATCCAGAGAGGATGTCCCCATCAGCTCCAATTCCTACGTGAGGAAAGGGGAGCTTAGAAAGGCTTTAAGAGGTTAAGAACATGCCAGGGTGGCACAGCCAGGGTGCTAAGATGGGGACTGGAAACTGAGTTTTCTTTCTATAAGATTGATGCTCTACCCACCATCAGATTACTTTGTTACTTCTTTCTCTTCTCAAAATATCCTTAAAAATATCGAACACTATCTAATAGTAACATTTATCTAGCACTCACCATGTAGTGGTCCCTTGACTGTATTAATTGTACACATAATATAATCTTTACTATCCTATTATCATCCCCATATAACAGATGAAAATCATGGAGGCACAGAGGTTGAGTAACTTTCCATAGATGACACACGCAGTCTAGAGCTTGGCTCTGAACCAAGGCACTGAGCCTTCAGAGCCCTTCTCTTAACCAGGTACATGTTGTATTCTGATACATACAGTAATAAGCAAACCACTTACACCTGGCTTATTAATAAAGACCAGCTAACCAGTGAACCTCTAATAGGTAAGTGCTTTATAATTTACTCCATGATTCAGAATAGTAAGTGTAATCAGCTAATGAATGCTTCTTAGGGATCTGATTAAATGTTATTCCCCATTCCCTGTCTTCTATAGGTGAGGCAGAGATTCCTTCATCTGTTTATTCCAAGAACACTTAGTGAGTGCACTCAAAGAAAATGCAGCGGAAACCGTCATTAGGTGGATGGGCCCTGTGCAATCTGAATCCTGCACAAAACGTCCACATGAGTGAGGCCCCAGCCCCACTACAGACAGTGATCTCTGTAAATCACCCATAATTCACGCAGGGCTGAGTTGAATGGTTCACATTAGGCCAGACATCTAAAGCGGCGTGTCTAAGGAGATTTGAGTAAATTGGAGATTTATCAAAAATGTTGGAGAAATGACAAATGTGAATGTGGTTGGGTCTGTTTTTCCCCAGTCATCATTGGCCCAGTGATTCCTGGGTTTCCTTTGACTCATAAAGTATATTCAAGGGACAACAAAGTAGGGAGCCACCAAAGCTGAGCCAGCCATAGGAAGAGGAAGTTCTCCTGATATGAAGTGGAAAGTGATGGAGGCCCAGACGGTGCTGTGTACCTTCCTGCCTGCGTCCTGCCCCTTCTCTCCACACCACTGAAAAACCCCTCTGCCTATTTCGTCTTTTCCTGGTGGCCATCAGGTAGCATTAAAATAGAATTTAATATTTCCCTGGTGGCTCAACCGGTAAAGAATCTGCCTGAAATGCAGGATACTTGGGTTTGATCCCTGGGTCAGAAAGATCCCCTAGAGAAGGGAAAGCCTACCTGCTCCAGTCCTGGAAAATTCCACGGACAGAGGAGCCTGGTGGGCTACAGTTCATGGGATCCCAAAGAGGCAGCCACAACTGAGTGACTAACACTTGGTTCACCCAGACCTAGACACAGTCCTTCTTCTTTTGTGTGTCTGGTGAGTCATTCTAGCCATGAGTTGTCCTGGGTTGGGATTTGTCGTCACCACACTCTCTGTGTACCTGCAGGAGGTGCTGATGCCTGGGGCTTAAATGCAGGGTCAGGAGGATGAAGGGTGTCATCGCTCCCTGGGTCTGGGCACAGAGAGCTCTCCCAAACTCACACACCAGCACACATTGGCTTTTAAGAATCTATCACCATCTTAATAATATGATAAATTGATATTAGTAGGTTAGAGGCAGCTGACAGCAGCTCAACCATAGCTGTTTTGAGCAAAAAAAAAAAAAAAAAAAACAACTAATTAAGGTAGTAGCAGTAGTATTGAATTATAACCCAAAGTATAAGGAGAATCCATAAGTCCATACTGATAGGAATAAATGAATGAATGAATAAGTAAATAGGAGAATAGACACATCTATGCAGAAGAATCCCAAGTAGTTCATGTACATATTCCATCCTCAAGGTGATGCAACATAGCACCTCTGCTCAGGTGCGGGCTTCACATAGGGGCTTTCTGCTAAGAGTGCAGTATAGAAAAAGGAAGAAAGAGTAACGTTACAGTGCAGAAGCCTGACAAACACCACCTCAAGCCAGGTGTCAAGGTTATTATCAGCATTGATAACTGATATTGATAGTATGTACCCTTTTCTTTAAATTTCTTTTTATTTTGTATTGTGGTATAGCACATTAAGAATGTTGGGATAGTTTCAGGTGAATAGCAAAAGGGTTCATCCATACATCTATCTGTTTTCCCCAAACCCCGCTCCCATCCAGGCTGCCACATTACATTGAGCAGAGTTCCAAGTGCTATACAATAAGACCTTCTTGGTTATCCACCTTAAATACAGCAGTGTACACACGGGTGTGATGAGAATAGCACTTTACCTCTGTGGTCTTCTTTCCCCAAACCACAACCCCAGTCTAATCAAGAGAAAAACGCCAGACAAGTCCCAAGTGAGGGACATTCTACAAATATTTGACCAGAATTCCTCAAAATGGATAAGGTCATCAGAAACAAAGACAGTCTGAGAGATTATCTCGCCCAACAGGTACCTAAGGAGACAGGATGACTAAATGTAATGTGGATCCTGGAACAGAAAGAGGACTTTAGGTAAAAACTAAGGGAATCTGAGCTCCAGTATGGATTTCAGGAAAAAATGCATTCATATTGGTTCATTTATTGTGAAGAATGTACCATACTCATGTGAGATATTAAAAATAAAGGAAACTGGGTGTGACATATATGGAATCTTTCTGTGATATCCTCAAAATAGGTGTTTTTTTTTTAACCTAAAACTCTTCTAAAGGAAAAAATTATGTTAAAAAAGAATACATTGGAACATATTTAGATTTACTGAAGTTAGTAAGGATAACTGTTGTTTCATGAAATTTTTGTTTCCTTTAACCATAAATATATATGTAGATGTACCCTAGGTCTTATAAAATCCTTTTCTTACAGAGGGTTGGGTAAACAAAATTTGAAAAACGTTGAATTAGAGGATTTCTGTTCTCTCTAATATTTCTTAAAGATTATTCACTTCAAGTTGTTTAGTGAGAAGTTTCGCTGAGTTGGTAGCATTTAATCAATGTTGAATCACCACGTCCAGGGAACCGTGCTTGGTGCTATAGTTCCCTCTGCCAGAGACAGAAGCAGAGAAACAAATTCAGGGTCATGTGAAAGGCCATGAACTAGAGGTTGATAAAAGCACTGTGAAAGCACGGAGGACAAAGGAGATGGAGTTGACTCAGAGGGTTATGAAAAGCTGACTAGGGGCTGACATTTATGCTAGACTTAAACAGAAGTAAGAACCACTAATGTTTGCTCAGCGCTTCCTATGTTGCCAGATTTTCTGTGAGAATATTACACAGATCACCTGCTTTTATCTCCACACATCTGGCTAGTTATACCATACTTTACAGACAAGGAAACTGAAGTTAGAGAGGTGAGAGAATTGCCCAGAACGCCCAGCCAGGGAGTGGTGTGTGTGATCCGTACCTTGGAGTTGTTACCTGCCCTGTACCGCCCGGTTTTAGTGTCCTCTAGGGTCTTATTCACAGAAGGCAATGGCACCCCACTCCAGTACTCTCGCCTGGAAAATCCCATGGATGGAGGAGCCTGGTGGGCTGCAGTCCATGGGGTCGAGAAGAGTCGGACATGACTGAGCGACTTCACTTTCACTTTTCACTTTCATGCATTGGAGAAGGAAATGGCAACCCACTCCAGTGTTCTTGCCTGGAGAATCCCAGGGATGGGGGAGCCTGGTGGGCTGCCGTCTATGGGGCTGCACAGAGTCGAACACGACTGAAGCGACTTAGCAGCAGCAGCAGCAGCAGCAGGGTCTGATTAGGATTCCTACTCCCTCAGAAAGGTGTCTATTTCATTGCTTTTGCTACCACAGCCCCTCTTCCTTCTTCCTTTTCAAAACACTCCTACATAACTTTCAGAACCCAGTTCAGTGGCTGCCTCCTTCCTCTATCTGTTCTTCATGCTCATCTTTCCCAGGAAAATTCATGGTTCCCTTGCTTGTATTCAAGCCTTGGTTGGACAGTGTATCTCCTCTGCCTTCACCCCAGCCACTCCACTCAAATCACAGCCAGTCATCTTTCTCTTTGAGTTTCTGCCCCCCAGCAGAGCATCTGATACACTGTAGTTGCCCAATAAGTGAGAAGAATTTTAGGATTTCCATGAACAAATAAGGAGAGACAGAAATCCCAAGCTGAGAGTAACACAAGTAAAAAAAAAAAAAAGTGGCAAAATGAGAGTGTGGAATGGTCTGTAAGGGATGGGATGGAAGGTACACAGATGCATGTGACAGGAGAGATGGCAAATGATGCCAACCTGGCGCTGGATCATGCAGAACTGAGATGCTCTGCCTGGAAGCTAGGGCTTTATTCGTGTAGGACATGGTGCAACATGGAGGGATTTCAGAATCGAGGGACAAGATTTGAATTGAGCAACACTCTCTATTTTATTTTATTTTCTCATCTTTGAAGAAGCTGGAGGATGAGAGGAAATATGAAAATGAATATTTATCATGTACCTATTATATTTCAGGCACTGACCTAAAACCTTTACATAAATCTAATTCATTCTCATGATAACTGAATACACCAGCTATTTCCCCTTGTTTTGAGAAGATAAAGCTCAGACAGGTTAAGTCATTGGTCCAAGATCATGCTGAAAAAATGACAGATCTAGTATTTGAACCCAGGTTTGCTGGCTCCAAAGCTCATTTTTTCCCACTACATCATCCTGCCTCCTTGAAAAACCCTCCTAGCCACCCCCGCCCCCTCCTCATTTACTCTTGTCTGCTTTCTTTCTTTCCTGAACCACTTCTCTTTGCCTTTTCCCTGCTGTTTCCCTGGACTTAAATGGCAACAGACTGGAGAGAGGGTGACTTGAGCCTTAGCATTAGCGACCACAGGAATGGTTTAACTTTCCTCCCTCCTTGGAGGACAGAGATATTGAGTCTGGAACAGACCAGTGGGAGACTGGCTAGAAGCACAGTCCTTGGAAATGCTGCAGATGTCCCGGCTGCTGGAAATCTTTCTGATCTTTCAAAGGAGACTCTCCCTCCACCTGGTGAGTAACCTAAGACGGTGAGGTCAGCTATTCTAAAGAGTCTTTGGGTATCTGCTGGTTTGATATCTCTTTTTGTGTATGCTTTTGTTGTTCAGTCACTAAGTCGTGTCTGACTCTCTTCAACCCCATGCAGCACACCAGGCTCCTCTGTCCTTCACTGTCTCCTGGAGTTTGCTCAAATTCATGTACTTTTTGTTACTTTCTTACTAAAATGCTTCTAAGTTTATCAAACTAACTGACAACATAGGGGAGTTAAGGACTGAAAAAAAATCCAGTCTTTCTTTTCTTGATAGTGGTATTATGATTCTGGCATTCCAATTCAAACTTCTCTGAAGTTTTCAAGCAATGGATGCTTTATGTGTGCTTGTGATTAAAATATGATGTACCTTAAAAGCCATTCCAGCCTCTTGTGATGTGGTCATAGAAATTATTTCAGCATTAAATGCCTCATTCCCATCATGTCAGCTTTGCGACCATGGCTAGATGAATCACTGGAGAAATGAAATGCTTAGCGAAATGTTTTTCTTTCTGATTGCAGGGCTTATTCGATTAAAGGATAAAAGCAAATTGATCAAATATGTGGACATTTGAAGTTTATTTTTATCACTGCTGAGCAAATTTTGAAAGGCAACGATCTTATTTGATTTTCCTCTCTGTAGTTCCCTATGAAAGAGGAAGTACTGGAAAAAAAGGCCTTTTGGTCCAGCCATGGGGGTGAGTGATGGGCCAACTCCCATGGTCAGTTCTCCTGACACGGCTGCACGCACTCCAGATCATAGCGGCGTCAGGAAAACCTTCTTCTAACAGCGCACCCAGCAACCTCATGACAAACTGACTTTGGAGCTTTCACAGAATTCATAAAAAATAAAACCTCTTAGATTTGCAGATTCAACCCACACAGCCCGTTTCCATGAACATCCCTCCTTTCAGTTTGGGTCCCCATCCCTCTTCCCTCCTCTGTCTCTTTCACTGTCCCATTACCCAGGTGGTAGAGGTTTCAGGAAAATGAGAAGAGACTGAGAAAAAGTCAAAGGATGCGGGGGCAGAATGGGGACCATTGGTTTTAATTTCTCAGCATCCTTCACCCCCAGCTGGCCTCCCAGGGCTCCCATGGCTGGGGAAGCAGCAGGCTGCCTCCCTGCTTTGAAATCCCCAAGTTTCATTAAATGTTATTGTTTTCAAACAGCACCAACAGCAACAATAATAATAAATAGTAAAGTTGGTTAAGTATGTTCTTTGTGCCTAAAGTTCCCTAAAGTCTTACATTCCTTATTACATTTAAACCTCACAACAATCTTATGAGGCAGGTGTTGTTACTACACTTACAGATCCAGATAACTGAGGTTGCAGCAAGTTTAAGTAACTGGCACAAGTGGTGGGCCTTGGATTTGAACCTATGCATTTTGATTTGGCCCTGGGTCTGTAATTAATTCATTAAATCACTCCCCACATACTACAGATGTAATATTTTGTTGTTAAAATTCAAATGATACATCACTAATTATTAGAGAAATGCAAATGAAAGCCACAGTGAGGGATCACCTCACATGGGTCAGAATGACCACCATTAAAAAAAAACACCTCTATAAATAAATGCTAGAGAAGGTATTGAGTAAAGACCCTACTACACTGTTAATGGGAATGTAAATTGGTGTAGCCACTATTGAGAACAGTATGGAAGTTCCTTAAAATACTAAAAATAGAACTACCATATGATCCAGCTGTTGGATCCTTTGCCAACAAAGGTCCAGATAGTCAAAGCTACGGTTTTTTTAGTAGTCATGCATGGATGTAAGAGTTGGACTTTAAAGAAGGCTGAGTGCCAAAGAATTGATGCTTTTGAACTGTGGTGATGGAGGAGACTCTTGAGAGTCCCTTGGACTGCAAGGAGATCAAACCAGTCAATCCTAAAGGAAATCAACCGTAAATAGTCATTGGAAGGACTGATGCTGAAGCTGAGACTGCAATACTTTGGCCACCTGATGCAAAGAGCTGACTCATTGGGAAAGACCCTGATTCTGGGAAAGATTGAGGGCAGGAGAAGAAGGGGGTGGCAGAAGATGAGATGATTGGATGGCATCATTGACTCAATGGACATGAGTTTGAGCAAAGTTCAAAAGATAGTGAAGGACAGGGAAGCCTCCCATGCTGCCGTCCATAGGATCATGAAGAGTTGGACTGAGTGACTGAACAACAATGATCCAGCTATCCCACACCTGGGAATATATTCTGAAAAGGTGAAAACTCTAATTTGAAAAGATACATGCACTCAATGTTGGTAGCGGCTCTATTTATACTAACCCAAACATGGAAACAACCCAAGTGCCCATCAAGAGATGATTGGTTTAAGAAGATGTGGTACAGACACACACACACACACACACACACACTGGACTATTGCTGCTGCTTGCTAAGTCGCTTCAGTCGTGTCCAACTCTGTGCGACCCCATAAACGGCAGCCCACCAGGCTCCCCCATCCCTGGGATTCTCCAGGCAAGAACACTGGAGTGGGTTGCCATTTCCTTCTCCAATGCATGAAAGCGAAAAGTGAAAGCGCCAAAAGCATGAAACACTTCCATTTGCAGCAACATGAATGGACTTAAAATTTACCCTACTGAGTGACGTGAGTCAGACAGAGAAAGACAAATATCACATAATACCACTTATACGTGGAGTCTAAAAAGTAATACAAATGAATCTATATACAAAATAGAAACAGACTCACAGACATAGAAAACAAGCTTATGATTACCATAGGGAAAAGTGGGGAGGGATCAATTAGGAGTCAGGAGTTAACAAATATTGATACAAACTACTATACATAAAATAGATAAGCAACAAGGATCTACTGTGCAGCACAGAGACCCATGCTCTACGTCTTGTAATAACCTATAGTGGAAAATAATCTGGAAAAATAACTGAATCACTTTCCTACACCTAAACTTAATGCAATATTGTAAATCAATTATATTTCAATTAAAAAAATTCAGATGACACAAATACACATAATGTGGAAAGTTAAACACTTCTCCCTTTCCCCCTCCACCAATTCCTACCTTCCAGAACATTCCAGCCTGGATGGCCTAGTCGTGTTTTGTGTCCTCCCAACCTCTGCTGAACAACAAAGGGGTTGTTGGGCCCTTCTGAAGAGGCCCAGATTTCCTAAGGAACCAAGCTACCTGGGGCAGGTACCTCTGTGAAGGGACAGTCCTCAAGGGTCAGGCAGATCCACAGCCTTCCATGGTTGGAAGCCAGAGGTGTGTGCCTGTGTGTGTGTGTGTGCAAAGTTTCTTTCACAGCTCAAGCCTGGAAAATCCCGCAGCAGCCAGGCTAGGCAAGACTTTTAGAGGACAAGACCTTCCTTCCCCCAGCATATAGCATAGACTGTCCCAATGGCTAGCTGATCTCTGAGGCTGAGTAAAATCCCTGGGGTGAGGCAGCAGGGAGAATCTAAGAAAAACAATCTTACTTCCTTTTTAGGCTGTCCCAGGTGCTATAGTATTGTGGTAAAGAGCTTCGACCTTGGGTTCAGTTTACTTGTGTTTGATCTGGCTCTGCCACCTATTAACTGTGCTACCTAAGTTACATTTCTCACTCCCTGGGCCCCAGTCTACTCATCAATGAAATGAGATTGATAATGTTTACACCCCAAGGATGTTGGAAGACAAGATTACTATGTGCAAATTCCCGCAGTGCCCAGTCATAGTGGATGATCGGGAGGGACTGTGATCTTGGTGTAGGTGTAGAAGGGGAAGCTAGCTAATTCAGCCTAGAGAGCTTCGGGAAGGGCTTGGTGTGGTCAGCTTGTGAATCCCTGGAACTGACAGTTTCTTCTACTCTCCATCACCCAGGTACCTGGCAGAGGGCCCTGGCCACAGAAAGCACTTCTGAAATATTTGCTGACTTAGATTTTGATAGAATCAAGCAATTAAAGGGTCTGGAACCGGGCACATGCTCTGCTAAATTAAGAGACTAGGAAGAATTAGGAAGATACTGCTAAGAGTCTGAAAATGTCTATATTAGTAGAGTTGATAAACATAAGTAAAAGAAATTTCTTGTTGACATTAATACGAGATGCCGGGAGCATGGACATTTCTGTGGACTTTCTTTCGCAAACAGTTTACAAACGAAAGAAGGGGTGGATGGATGCGGTAGGGCCATGGGGAGAAATGCCAGGCTAATGACTGAAGAGGCCAAACCATTTACAAAAATAGCACTATTTCTTGCACAATCCACCTCTGAAAATCTATCAGCAAGCACGAGGCTGCTTTAACAGCCAGAGATACACAGGAAGCTGCTCGTCTCATTAAGTGGCCCCATCTTCTCCAGGCCAACTCAAGTGAAGATGCTTGTGGCCTGCCTCCGAGTCAACATGCAACAGCAGCCCAGAAAGAATGAAAACTCATCCAGCCGCCCCATCTAAAGGATGTGGTGGGCCCCGAGCCAGAACATATTGTTAGACAGGAATTTTTTTTTTTCAGACTCTAAATTTAACCAGCTGGAGCTCTTTTTAAAGTACCAACCTATTCAAACTTTTGAATCGAAGAATTCGTGATTTAATGGGATTTGATTATAGACAGAACTGATTGTCCTTGCCTTGGCTCCTTTCTTACACAGTACGCCATCCACCCCACCGGAGCCACATGTGGTGTATGTCAGCTGAAGGCTGCCGGCAGTACGTTTGGAGAACAGGGATCTCGAAGAACTTGACCTCTTTTTCAGGTGATGCTGTTAATGTCATTGTAATGTCTCTTGGTCTAACAGGCCAAGAGAGAAATAAGTGACAACAATGGGGGCGAGAGGGTGAAAAAAAGTCAGAATGTACTAGGATGTAAAAGAAATAGTATTTGCAGTGGGACCCACACCTGCAGGGGACATTGGGGTCACACACACACCCAAACACACACATACCTTCCTCTCTCTACGTGAGGACAGACTCTTGCTGACAGAAGCGTTAGCCGAGAACTCAAGTAACATAAACACTGCTGTGCTTGACTTCATATTTATGTGAAAATCCTTCTTTCATCTTCTTTTTGATAAACAAATCAAGATTGGTGGAATCCAAAGTGGAAATTAAAGTGATGAAAGACAAACAAATATTATGTAGTATAATCCTATTTTAGGTATATGTAATATAATCCCACACACATTTCAAAAATCTAGAAGGATTTATATCAAAGTGTTAATAATCGGTACCTCTACATGGAATGATTAAAAATGTTTTAAATGTGTCTTCTTTTTTCTCATTGTTATTAAAATATTTTTGTAAGTGAAAACATGAACTCCTCTTATAAATTGGAAAAAATTTTAATTTAAAAACTTGACAAGTTGATGTATGACACTGATTAAGCTATTTATGCCTCCAAAATGTGTAAAAGGCATGGGTGATTGATGTCAAGGGTGGAGGTTAAGGCAATGTGTTCAGTAACTGAGGGAAATGAGACATCTTCTGGGAATAGTTTCTTTCAAGTATTCAGTGTGCTGATTCAATGTTTGACAATGTCACATACTCAGAAGCCTGTCCCAAGTAACATTTTTATGTTGTATAAACTGAGGTTAACATAGCCTCACATTTTAGTGAAGGATCTTCTGTAAAAAAATTGATCATGTACAAGATATTGACTATACTTCCCTGTGCTATACTGTAAACCTTTAATGGAAAATAACCTGAAAAATAATATATGTGTACATGTACCATTGAATCACATTTCTTCTGTGCACCTGAAACATTGTAAGTCAACTATACTTCTATAAAATATATATATTAAGAACAAGAAATTGATTGTATACTATTAATTACTTTTAAAAAGTGATCAAATCCATAATATCAACTCTAGGTAAACTGTGCTTCACATAGAGTATCTGTTGCATGAATGAATGAATGAAAAAAAAAAAAAAGACAACAAAAGACTTAGTCCTTGTCCTAAAGGAATTTACAACTTAGTTGGAGACATAGACTCAATTGTATGAAGCAACGGAAGGATAGAAAGAAAGAGGGGGTTGTAGAAGGACAGATGGAGAAGGAGTGAAGTGAAAGTGAAAGTCGCTCAAATGTGTCCAACTCTTTGCAACCCCGTGGCCTATACAGTCCATAGAATTCTCCAGATCAGAATACTGGAGTGGGTAGCCTTTCCCTTCTCCAACCCAGGGATTGAACCCAGGTCTCCCGCATTACAGGCAGATTCTTTACCAGCTGAGCCATAAGGGAAGCCTAAGAATTCTGGAGTGGGTAGCCCATCCCTTCTCCAGTGGATCTTCCCAAACCAGATTCGAACTGGGATTTCCTGCATTGCAGGCAGATTCTTCACCGATTGAGCTATCAGGGAAACCTGTGGAGGAGGAGGATAATATTTACTGAATTGCTTCTAAGTGCATGTGTATGCGCACTCAGTCAATCAGTCATGTCTGACTCTTTGTGACCCCATGAACTATAGTCTACCAGGCTCCTCTTTCCATGGAAATCTCCAGGCAAGAATACTGGAGTGGGTTGCCATTTCCTACTCCAGGGGATCTTCCTGACCCAGAGATGGAAACTCCATCTCTTGCATCTTTGGGCTAAATGCTGCCCATATGGTACCTCATCCAGTCACTCAAGTACCCTGTGGTGTAGGCATCATTTTCTCCACTGAGAAACCAGAGTTCAGAGAGGTTAAATTAGTGCCTAAACATACCACATTTGATAGGAGACTGAAGAGGAAAAGAATTTAGGATCTCTGGACTCCAAATCAGTGTTGTATCTGCTCTACCCTGACACCCCTCCTCTGTATAGTCTGTGAAGTGAGGAGCCCACTGTGAAAGCGGGTGGCATCCAGCCAGTCCTTGAAAGGAGAGAGCATGAGGGCTGGACCCAGTTGGATGTTCTTGTCGAAGATGCTGCAGCCCCGCCCTTTGAATGGATCCAACTTGCTTCCATTTGCCCCTAGTTAACACATGAAGGTGGGCTCCAATACTCTTGGAGGCTTCTCCACCATCATCCCAAACTATTCACTCATTTACTCATTTGTGTCTCACATCCCAGCCTACTCCACTCCCTCCCCGCCATGTGGTCGCATTTTCTTCTGTCCAGGAAGTCTCCTCATACCTGACACTAGTCTCCATTTCTCTGGCATCCTTTGGCTGCTTTCTGCATGACAATTCAGTCCCTCCCTCCAGTTGTATTTCTGTGGAAGGTTAAATGAGATACATACGCTAAATGCTGAGCACCCTGCCTGGACATACTCAACTCTCAGTAACTGTGAATGCTTGTGACTCTGGGACAGAATTTAATGCAGCTGTTGGAGACCTGAGCCCTACAGTCACCCAGACTTGGATCCCAAGGTTTGTGCTACCATTTCACTAACCTCTTCTCCCCTTTCTCTGACTAACCTTTTGACCTTGGGCAAGTCAACAAACCTCTCTGAGTCTTGGTTTCCTTTTCTGGAAAATAGGGACAATGATAACACTTTGCTCACAGAGTGGCTGAAAAATTAAATGAGAAAATATACATCAAGTGTTTGGCACAATGCCAGTCAGAGAGTAAAGGACCAAGAACAGTGTCGTTGTGGTCAATGGCATTAGTAATTGCATAGTTGCCATGGTTACAGAAATTCTGCTGGGAAAATTGCAGGTCCAGAATCCTGTAACTCTGCAAAACCCTTGTGAGTAGCACTTTCAACAGGCTTCCCTGGCAGGGTGAGCAATAGCCAGACTTTTAGAATTTAAGACTCAAACATCAAGTGAATCCAACATGTTGGAACATGGAGGAGGAGGAACACAGCAGGAGTGGGCTTGTGGGATGCAGGATGCATCTGTAGGGTAAGGCAGCAATGTAAAACAATCAGACACTGAAGGGTTTTCTGGTAGAGGTGTTATGAAAGAAAAACAGCTTCATTTCAATTCATTCATCATTCATTCAGTTAACATACATTGCCAATTGCTTGGAATCTAAAGATGAATAAGACCATTCTTGTAGTTTACAATCTGACTTTTTTGTGATGTATTTCCCTAATAAGATCAACTAATACAACACAAAACGAGCTATATAGTTGGAGAATAGAGATTGGAGCATCAGATATTGATGGACTAAGGCAGAAGTTCAAAATGTTTTGATTTTTTAAAATTTGATAAACACATTCCTTTGAACATATTTCCACAGTGTTTGTAATGCTTTGTCTCACATGATCTGGCCCACAGAGCATCACATTTCCAGCTAATTGCAGGATAAATACAAGCTTAAGGAGATTCCATCAACAATACTTGCTGTTGACTGAACTCTCTGCTCCCCAAGGCAGCCCCACCTCGCACTGCCTGCAGACACTCTGTGTACATCCGAGACCTGACCTCAGCTTTACTCATGACTGATTGAGCTAGAAAAGTCTCCTCTCCCCTATCCTTTCAGTCCTCGGGAAGTATTTACAGATCATTCAACAGTGGCTCCTGGAAGAGATTAACAAATGGATGGAAAACTCACCAGCAGGATTAGCCAATTTGAGTCACCAGCTTTTTTTAACTCCTTGCATGCTTTTGAAAATAACATTTCCCCATTCTCTCTGTTTAGCCAGTGTGGTCATTGTCCCAGCCTTTCAAAGGCCCATGTCCTGAGTGTAGATCTAAGGAAGGACACACACAGGTTGGACTGAAGACCCTGGCCCATTCTGCCACAGCTTTGGGTCAGGTCTCTCCATGGGAGACGGTGATGCACTATCCTCCTGAATTACGCAGTCCCAGTTTTGTCCAAGCCTGGTTTCTTGTCAGATGTCCCTATTTTCATACTTTGGGTCACAGAGACATGGCAGAGATGTTTGGAAGCCAAGAAACAAAGGAATTTCAGCCCTCAATGTGGTCCAGATCCCAAAAGGCCCAGTGCACTCATTCCTGTGCCAATGACATGCCTGAGCCACCTCCTTCTCTGGGGATAGGACCTCGCTGAGCAGGTGACAGACATCCACACTGGAGATCAGGATGCGGAGGGGAGGAGATCCAGCACTTCGTGACTGCGGGGCATAGACACGTGGGGCTATAGGTCCTGCTCCAGAGAT
Source organism: Bos indicus x Bos taurus (assembly GCF_003369695.1). Lineage (NCBI taxonomy): Eukaryota > Metazoa > Chordata > Mammalia > Artiodactyla > Bovidae > Bos > Bos indicus x Bos taurus. The sequence continues at coordinate 50,968,586 of NC_040080.1, forward strand.
TCTGGTGCCATGCTGCAACCCATCGAGAGCCACAGCTCGTCCTGGCTCTGCTTCCCTCTCCTGCCCTACCCAGCTCCTTCCCTCCTCCCAAGAATATCTCTTCAACAAATCATTTTCATAAGAATTCTTATCTCAGGATCTGCTTCTAGAGAATTCTCACTAGACAGGCACCACACAGCCAAAGACACATTTTTAGGAAACTAATTTAATTGCAAGGCACTATGTGTGTCATGGGGCAAAGAATTACTAGAATGCTAGTGTTTTCCTGAGCTTTTTCCTGACCACAGCATCAAGACAACAGGCTTAAAGGGCCAATGTGAGGTCTGCCATCAATTGAGAAAATGTTTCAGTTGGACTGAAGAAAAATAGAAACAAATGACAAAGCGGCTCATTGTTCCATCATCCCAAACAAAACAAACTGCTGTGAGTGTTTTGGTATATTTCTTTTCAGGCTTTTTATTGCATGCAATTTTAATTACATTTCATGTATAATTTAGTGGTGATTTTTCACTTGATATTAAATGTAAGTATTTTCACTAAGTTATTAAAATGCCTCATGCTCCCTATTTTAGTAGCTGCTTACAATTCTATCATTGTGGGTATCACAATTTTCTTAAAGATTGCCTTATTGTTGGCCAATTATGCAAGAAGTTTTGACTGCATTTAATATTATGTCTTTAGGATAGATTCCTGTAAGTGAAATTACTGGGTCAAAAGGATGCATATTTTAAGGCTTATAAGACATATTTACTTCCCTGAGGATTGCATATATTTACCACTTCACCAATAATATGTGTATTTATTATACCTTACTACTGGCTTCCCTGGTGGCTCAGTGGTAAAGAATCTGCCTGCCAGTGCAGGAGACACAGGTTAGATCCTGGATTGTGAAGATCCCCTGGAGAAGGAAATGACAACCACTCCAGTATTCTTGCCTGGAGAATCCCATGGGCAGAGGAGACTGGCAGGCTATAGTCCATGGGGTCGCAGAGGGTCAAACACAACTTAGAGGCTAAAAAACAACAGCTACTACTTCTCATCATAAGTATAATTTAAATTTTGTTTTCTAATATCATAGGAAAGTAACATTTTTGTGTCAGTTAAATTCCTATTTCATTGTTTGTATATAAGATTGGATAATTTCCCACATTATGCTTACTTGTATGTGTCTTTCTGTCAGTGTTTTAGTTGGGCCCTTTGGCTCTCTAGCTTTTAGGATCACACATTCTTCTTTTCAGTGTAGATGAATTCTTCATGTTCCAAAGATATAACTTCTTTTGTCATATGTCTTACAAATATTTTCTCCCACTTCTCTTGTTCTTCATTTTCTAGTATTCCCTTTAAATATGCAGACATATTATATTTTTATTCACTCAGATTTACTGATATTTTCCTTTATGATTTATTGCTATTGTTTTTAAGCTTAGTAACAAAACCATTTGGGGTTTTAAAAGAAAAGATGATAAACACCAAAATGTCAACAGCTGTTGATCTTCTCAGGATTAAAGAATAGTTTGTTTTTTTCTCTCTCTTTTTCTTTTATTTTCTACGTATTCTGTAATGAATTGATTCTTCAGTAATAAGGGAAACTTTATGTATTTCTTAACATTTCTGTTTTTAACATTGTTTATTTTAGGAAAAGCTGAATTTTTTTAATTCTCTGAAGATTTGTCATTGGTGATACTGAAATTAGCAATTGCTAATGGACAGAGGAGCCTGGCGAGCTACTGTCCATAGGGCCACAAAGAGTCAGACACTACTGAAGCAACTTAGCACACACACACATGTGACAAATCAGGCTTTCCAGGAGGCACTAGTGGTAAAGAACCTGCCTGCCAATGCAGGAGACATTAGAGATGCTGATTCAATCCCTGGATGGAGAAGATACCCAGAAGGAGGGCATGGCAACCCACTCCAGTATTCTTGCCTGGAGAGTCCCCATGGACAAAGGAGCCTGGTGGGCTACAGCCCATAGGCTTCCAAAGAGTCAGAGAAGACCAAACGACTAAGCATGCGTGCATGCATATGACAAACCAGCCTAAAACCCAATGTTACAGTCACGTATTATTATGTCTTGTGTATCTGTGAGTCATTGGGGGGTTGGGTACCCTTGGCTGGGCTCTCTCACATGTTTGTAGGTGGACTCGGCTCTGTGGAGCAGAGTTTCATGCTAAGCTTGGGCAGCTGTGTTCCACATGCTTCTCAAACCCATCCTGGACCCAGCCAGCTCAGACACGTTCTTCACCTGCCAGGGGTGGAAGCTCAAGGCCAAATTTAAACACACAAGGCCCCTGAAGATGTAGGTCCATCTTCACTTCTCTAACATTCTTTTAACTGGGTTTCCTGGGATACAGAAATATACCCTGCCTTTGTTGCAAGGGCCCCAAGGTCACATGAAGGAAGAATAAAGAACTGGATTCAACAGGCTACATCATGGATGAAACTTAAGACATCGTACTAAGTGAAATAAGCCCATCACAAAAAGACAAATACTATGATTTCACTTATACACAGAAAAGATTTTAATGCTGGCAAAGATTGAAGGAAAAAGGAGAGGGGGACAGCAGAGGATGAGAAGGTTAGATAGCATCACCAACTCAATGAATTTGAGCAAACTCCAGGGGATAGTGGAGGAGAGAGGAGCCTGGCATGCTATAGCCTGTGGGGTCACAAATAGTCAGACATGACTTAGCAACTGAGTAACAACAACAAAATTATACAACTGTAAATAATTATACAATTATTTACAGTTGTCAAAATCACTGAGACAGAAAGTAGAATGGTGGTGCCCATGGAGAAGGAGAAGAGGGAAATGTGGAGTCATGGTTTAATGAGTATAGAGTCCAGTTTTACAAGATGAAAAGAGTCCTGGTGGTAAATGATTGTGAGAGTAACATGTTACTAGTGTTTTTAATGCCACTGAGCTGTCTACTTTAAAATGGTAACGATGGTAAATTTTTTATGTTTTTGTATTTTACCATATTAGAAAACAAGAATTTGAAAATTTAAAAAAAAAGAATTTGTTTCAATAATGCAATCAGTCTACCATAGGTAACAATAGATTTTCTCTCTTATGAGAGGTCTATTTACATCTCCTTTGGTTTATCAATAAAAATTTATCTTTTTATTTCAGATGGTATATTACAAATTGATAGAGGGTCCTCCCTAAATGTCACACCAAGGGGAGGGTGCAGTTCCAGACCAAGAAATTAGAGGAAAAAAGGCAGCTTCTTGTTCAGATGCCAGACTGCAGGGACCTTGTGAGATGGCAAATCAAGCTGGGGGTCTCCAAATGCTCCATGTGTGGACTAGCAGCCACTGGGGCATCTCAGCAGGAAACAAATGGGCTCCAGGGAGAGGTTTTCTTTTGTGCCTTCAGAATCTGAAAAGCCGTCAAGAGCCATGGGCTCTGATCACAGCAAGTAAATTGGAAACGGCAGGTGCAGTGACAAAGGCAATTCCTATGAGGGGCCTATTTACACCGACGTCAGATGTCTGAGATGGCAGGTGTGCACGAACAAAAGCAAGACATGCAAGAAGCTCAGCCACACCACCTGACCCTGTCACCAGCATCCTCATTTGGGCCAGGTTTAACGGAGACGTTGTCTTTCTCACCCTCATGGGGACCTGCAGGCTAGGGGATCATCTTAAGGGTGGCTAAGATGGTAGTGCTAATACTTCTGGGCATGCACAAAGCACCTCACAGCTTCTGAAGGCCTTTCATAAGCTTCACTTCATGTATGTCTCACGACAACCATTTAAAAACATATAGTAATCTTATTCTCTATTGTGTTGAAGGAAATATAGTTTAACTACCAGAAGCCAGATGAAAAAAAACAGTTTGAGTCACAATAGTTTAAACACTTCATAAGTCCCTTCTGTGGAAAAACAAGACAGAAGGAACGTGTTTGTGGTCCAAGAATTATCATCAAGCAAATGTAATTTCCTTGAGATATGGCCAGCAATGGACTTCAGGATGTGAAGTCAGATGAGGCCAGAGGCAGGAACTGGATCCCAAGAAAGCCCAGCGGTCCCTACACTTACTGAGGGAGTAGCTGGGGCCAAGGAGGGAGAGAAATAGCCTGCCTTGACTTCACGGCCTGGCCATTCTCTTCAAAGTGCTCCCTCAGACCTGAGGTCAAAGGTCTAATTGCATTTCTTGCTGATCCTTTCAGAATACTAATGGGCTACTTGAAGAGCTTGCTGGCTAAAAGCCTTACTGCTTTTAGAAAGGGGGGGCTTTCAAAGAAGAGGGTTTTGTTAAGTGGGCACTCCGGAATTCTCCATTTATGTGAAAAGGGTGTTTGATACTCAAGAGGGTGTTTGTCATTTGGGGGAAAGGTTAAGTCAATTATTTTGTCTGGAGATGAAAAAGATGGAGCGTCAGCTTAATAACAGGCTTCGGGTCCATGTGGAGCTGTTCTAGGGAAGATGGCGGCCATCTGTCTATCCTCTCCAAAGCAGAAGAAGAATCAGGCTTTTGTCGGGGAAAGGAGATCTAAGGGAGGCCGATGGGAAAGCTGTTGGGCTGTAGCGCCGAGTGCCCCGGCCTCTGAAGCTTATCAATGGCATCTCTCCCATGGAAGCTCCTGAGGAAGGGAGTCTGGCTGCTGAGCCTAAGAGGATTTTTTTCAGTTTTCTGACTCTGAGCTTTGCTGCCATGAGATAAAATTGGTAAAGAGTAAAAGGCAAAGAGTGCTGAGACCTAGAGATAAGTCCTGATTCCTGTTTGCTTCATTTTCCTGGACCTTCATTTCCATCTGTATAATTGGATTACTCTTACCCATGTGGATCTCCTCTGGTAACCTTAGGAAGATAGAGCTGGATCCCTGGTAGCTCAGACGGTAAAGAATCCACCTGCAATACAGGAGACCTGGGTTTGGGCCCTGGTTCAGGGACATCCCCTGGAGGAGGACATGGCAACCCACTCCAGTATTCTTGCCTGGAGAATTCCATGGACAAAGGAGCCTTGTGGGCTATTGTCCATGGGGTTGCAAAGAGTCAGGCATGACTAAGCGACTCACACACACACACACACACACACACACTCACACAATGTATGTCAAAGTCCTCTTCCAACCGCACGGCACCAAGCAAATGAAAAATATTATTTTTCCTGGAATAAATGCTGATTATTTTTCAAGTCTGGTGAGCACGAAAATTTTTCTTCCTGCCTTGGAGAAAGTTGCCAGACGGTTTTGGACCTAATCTTGAAGTAATGCGCCAATTATTTTCTTTTAGCTCTCAGGCGTCTTCCTGCATGCTCAGCCTTGAACAAGTCCTGCTGGCCACCAGCTGCTCACAGAGCTGTGCCTTTTAAGGGTGAGAAGGCCTCAAAGGGTATCTTCTAAACCATCTTCCAACCATGTCAGTTTCCCTTTTGTGGGTGGTCCTTGAATACCTCTGGGGATGGGGAAACTCACTCTCTCATTCTTAAAGCCTATTACACTTGAAATATTTTTAGATAGTTAACAATCCTTACATGAAACCCGAATCCATTTTCCTGTGGTGGTGGTGTTGTTTAATCACTAAGCTGTGTCTAACTCCTTTGTGACCTCATGGACTGTAGTCTACCAGGCTCCTCTGTCCATGGGATTTCCCAAGCAAGAATGCTGGAGTGGGTTGCCATTTCCTTCTCCTGGGGGGATCTTCCTGACCAAGGGATTGAACCCACATCTCCTGCATTGGCAGGCAGATTCTTTACCACTGAGCCACCAGGAAAGCCTGAGACACTTACAGAGAGAGGTAAGATAAATGAATGATATGGGATTGGTAAAGACAAGGAGTCATGGAGAAAGATGATTAACTGGAAAAGAGACACCTTTTGAAAGCAGACGGCTGCTTCTCCACATCAGTAGAGGATTTCCTTGCAGGAATGTAGGTTCAGACTTCCCAGGCTTTGTTTGGGGCCAGGTTAACCTAACTCATGTGGAGTGTCCCACTGGAATGGAGGCTGTACTTAAGGATATTGTTAAATATCAAAACTAAAATTTGAATTTTAATTTTATAACTTTAATAAAGTCTCACTTGTTAGAAGGGGAAAGTAAGGTGGAGCCACCTGCACCCCATGGGGTGCCCCTCCTTTACCCCAAGTGCAAACCCTCAGGCAGCAGTCCCAGGTACTCACTCAAAGGATGGGATTTCCAACTCCCCTGAATTTTTAAAAAATTTCCCCCACTGATTTTATTTTTTATTTGGGTATAGTTGGTTTACAATATTGGGCTAGCTTCTGCTGTTCAATGAAGTGAATCAGTTTTCTATATACATATGCCTCCTCCCTCTAGGAACTCCCTCCCCGTCTCCATCCCACCTCTCTAGGTCATCACAGAGCACTGAGCTGGGCTTCCTGTATTATATGGCAGCTTCCCATTAACTATCTATTTTACACATGATTGTGTATATGTGTCAATCAGATCCCCTGAATTTTTAAGAGGCCATAGAAATCATATTTTTATGTAAGTAATCAAGATTTGAAGTTAGCTTTATGCTAAACATTTCCTAAAGGCTGTATGAGCCAGACAGGATATTCTCTGGGAGGTGAATAGTCATCTACTGTAAGTTGATAGGAAAGTAAGTGATATAATTAGTTGCATTGAGGAAGCACAGAAGGAGGAGTTGTAACTTTGCTGCTGGGAGTCAAGGAATGCTGCGTGGAGGAGGCAGCCTTTGAACTTGGCCTTGAAGGATGAGTATCTTTCCAAGGAATCTAAGGACCACAGGCTTAAGATGAAAGAAACCTTAGAGATCTTGACAACCCAACCTCTTATTTTATAGAGGAGCCCACTGATGCACATGGCCACCAGCCTGCAATCTCTGCTGTCAACAAGCCGCCATGCTCAATCCTAGTTCTATTCTTAGAGACCAAATCTGTTAGAAGGGCCTTCATAGATTCAATATCCTCTATATCCTCTGTGGGTATTTTCATCACCAGAGTAAAAAGCATTAGCAAATTTTTATCTCCCTCTGTCAAAATTTCCATTCACATTATCATCTCCTTGGGCCCCGGACTCTTCAGCCTAGGCTATTAGAAGAAATTAGTAAATGTCATCCACTTATGTTCATATTTGTAAGTTACAGCTCTCACATTTATCTTGCTCAAGATCAGATTCATATTGCATGATTCAGTTGTTCTGTTAGCCTTAAATTACCCATTCTGAATATACTGATTTTGCTGAACGAATCTCTAGACACGTACTTGGAGGGCTTAATTTGCTTAACAATGTCATTGATGACGGAGCAGCAGCATCAGCAGAGCCACTGAACTTTTAAAAAATAAGAATTAGGAGATGTTAGACCTGAAAGAGAATTTAAGCATCATAGAGTTAGCCCAAAGGTGATATGAAGCCAACTTAAATGGCTAGCTAAGGAAACTCCCGGGAGTGATGCACTGAGAAAGCTTCTGAAGAATTCTAAAGAAGCCCAGGAAAAGGTAAGAGAGAAATGATCACGCGGGAGTCACTTATTTGCCATTCCTGTTGTTTTGTGGGTCAGAAGACCGAGGCCAAGAGCAATAATTTGATGATAAAATTGAAGCCAAATTCCAGCTGGGACACATACTCCCTGACTCCTTGGGTTCTCTACAGACAGGTGCCTATGGATGGAGGACGGTTCAGTCAGGTTCTTAGATTCTCAGGCCCACTTGAACCAGCAAATAGCTCTTCTTCCTCTTCTTTCAAGCTTTTGCTTACGAATTTGTTTCGAAAAAAAGTTCATTGGTTAAAGAAACACTGGAGAATCAGTTCATTTCATTATTCAATTCCCCATATTTTGTAATCGATTAATTAATCAATTCAATTGTCTTTTATTCTGCAATTGGTATTTGGAAATCACTCTGCTAGGCAGTAGTGGGAATTAAAGAGAGGAGTCTTCTCTCAGAGTTCACAGTTCAGTTGGAAACCAGACATATGAATAACCACCTATCTTAAAATGATAGGAGAGTAAATTATATAATTAGCTTCACTGAGGGAGCCTAGAAGGAGGAATTACAGCTTGGCTGCTGGGAGTCAAGGAATGCTTCGTGGAAGAGGCAGCCTTTCAACTTGGCTTTGAAGGATGAGTATCTTTGCAAGGAATCTAAGGGCCAAAGGATTGAGATGAAAGAAATCTTAAGAGATCTTGACAACCCAACCTTTTATTTTATAGAGGAGCCCACTAATGCCCAGAGAGGAGAAATGACTTGTCTATACTGACTTCGGGTCTCCTGGTTGAGAGCCCAGCAGAATGGTGCTGCAGGATGGGTGAACTACATGGAAAAAGAGGTACAGGGGGAGCAGGGTACACCGTGAGTGTGAGTAACAGCATCACTGCACTGGAGTTGATGGCACCCGAGGACGGCCCTGAGCTCACCCTTGCTTCACAAGGTTGTATTTTCTGATGCCTGTCACACACTCTGGATGAATTTGCCCTTATGAAACATTAATGCAATGGACCCATCTGTGTTCTGACTTTAGTTAGGAACTTAAAACCACCAACACTGACAGGTTGGCCAGTAAATCTTATCTTGTTAACGGGAAGATACAGCCAAGTTTTATAAATAAAATGGTTGGAAATTGGAATAAAAGCTGTGGCAGATGGTGTCAGTTGGCCCAAAGATCCCTTCCCTACCATAGTCTTTCCTGTTGTCTTCATCTAGAGAAACAGGAAAAGGTACATAGTCCTTTGACTAGCCTCTATGACAGTTAGGGTTGACAATGTGACCTAATTCTGGCAAATAACACAGAAAGAGAACCTGGCTAGAAATTTCCACTTGAATTAAAATCATAAAGTCTACTCTTTTGACTCTTTTTCTGCTGGTACAATGATGTGAAGCCTGGAGCAACAGTTACCATCTTGTGGCCATGAGGCAAGAGCCACAAGAAGAAAGGCAAAGAATTAAGGATGGCAGAGTAAAAATATAAGAAGTGTTTGAAACTTTAAAATCTTCTTTAAATAGCAATACCAGTAACTGTCTGTCTTTGTATGTGTTCACTCAGTTGTATCTGACTCTTTGTGATCCCATGGACTGTAGCCCACCAGTCACATCTGTCCATGACATTTTCTAGCAAGAATACTGGAGTGAGTTGCCACTTCCTGCTTCAGGGGATCTTCCCAACCCAGGGATCAAACCATTGTCTCTTGTGTCTCCTGCATTGGCAGGCAGATTCTTTACCACTAGTGCCACCTGGGAAGCCTTTAGATATTCTATTATTGAGAAATGATATATTATTTGTTTAGGTCACTGTATGTATCAGGATAGTGTAAGCTATAAATATAAATAAATATAAATGCTGTAAAAATAACTTTGTAAATCTCCGTATCTTAATACAATCATTGTTGATATCTTGCTCAAACAAAATCCAAAAAGTCTTTTTCTAATTGGATTGTTCTTCAACTGGTAACTTAGGGATTCAGGCTCCTTCCAGCTTGGGATCCTGTCATCTTCAGCTTCTGGCCTCCAAAGTCATTGTTAAAGGAGATGAAAATATGGGTATAAACCCTCCCTAATCTCTTGGCTGGAAAATGACATTCATCCTTTCAGTTCATATTCCAATGGCTTGTAAGTAGAAATATGGCTCCACCTCAATGCAAGGCAACTTAGAAATGAAGCCTAGAAAGCTGCTTAACAACCCTGTACTATGTAGATAGATAGATAGATAGATAGTGAAGTTGCTCAGTCGTGTCCAACTCTTTGCGACCCCATGGACAGTAGCCAACCAGGCTCCTCCGTCCATGGGATTTTCCAGGCAAGAATACTGGAGTGGGTTGCCATTTCCTTCTCCAGGGGATCTTCCCAACCCAGGGATTGAACCTGGGTGTCCCACATTGTAGGCAGACACTTTACCATCTGAGCCACCAGGGAAGTCCACTATGTAAGGGAAATCTAAACCTTTAATAGTGGGCTAGCTCTTCCCTGCCACAATAACTCTTAGTAGATTTTTCTATTACTTGCAGCCAAGTGCTTTCCTGATGTAACAGCAGAATACAGCATTTATTGCATTTACTCACCAACATTTATAGTGTCCAAACTTCATCATTTAGAGCACTAGGCTCAGAATTAGGTGGCCTTCATAGTAGATGACGGAGAAGGCAATGGCACCCCACTCCAGTACTCTTACCTGGAAAATCTCATGGACGGAGGAGCCTGGTGGGCTGCAGTCCATGGGGTCGCTAAGAGTCAGACACGACTGAGTGACTTCACTTTCACTTTTCACTTTCATGCATTGGAGAAGGAAATGGCAACCCACTCCAGTGTTCTTGCCTGGAGGATCCCAGGGACGGGGGAGCCTGGTGGGCTGCCGTCTATGGGGTGGCACAGAGTCGGACACGACTGAAGCGACTTAGCAGCAGCAGCAGCATAGTAGATGAAAGTTCCTTTTCTTATTCTTTTATTAGGAAGATAATAGTTATATTGGAGCCAGTCATCTATAATTGTCAGCAATATTTTGAGAAGTATGCAGTGCCATCTCATGTGGACTCCATAACAATGTGGTTATTAAGTGAGTTACAAGGAAGAGGAATCTCAACATGAATAAGCATTTTTTTAGGGAAGGTTTCTTGGGCAGAGCCCATTAGAAAAAGAAGGGCAGTGCACACTTTCCATAAGACTCTGCTTTTTCAAAACGAATGTATTCATTCCATGTAACTATTTATCCCATAAACATCATCATTCATTCTGTAGACAAGCATGATATGGTTGGCAGATACTGGGCTAAGGCTTATAGATATAAAATGAGTTAAGTTATAATCCTAGCCCTTGTAATACTCAAAGTGTTAGTTGACAGACATAAACCAGGAATTTCTCTGCTTCCTAAAACCATGGGAGCACAGAGGAAGGAACAAGAGGGTGGAAGGCATTAAAAAAACAAACGAAAAAAAAGAAACATGGTAAAATGGGCCTTGGAGGAAGTTTAAGAAATTTTCAGTGATGGAAGGCAGAGAAGGAATTTCAGAAAAAGAAAATGACATTAACGAAGGCACAGAGGTGTGTGGATTCATGGTAAGCTCAGGAAATAGTGGATAATCCACACTGGGTATATATTGGGAGGGGATAGAATGGTAGGAGATCACAGGTGAAAGATAACCTGGGCCTTCATTTGATGAAGGCCATATGATGTTGTGTTCAAGTTGCAAGTTTCAGCTGCAAGTTATGACACATGATGAAAGCATTTAGGCACTTGCACAAGAGGACTTGAGAATGGGACCCTCAGAGTTGGTTTAGTTGGTTCAGATGGTCATTAAGGTATTCAAATTATTTTATTTTTTTCTCTCTCAGAATGCCAGTGATGTGTCCTGGGGTGACCAACTGTCTCAATTATCCTGGGACTGAAGGTTTCCTAGGAGATGGAACTTTTTAGTGCTAAAAGTGGGAAAATCCCAGACAACCTGGGGTGAGTTAATTATCTTAATATCTCTCCTCTCAGTCACAACATGGCTGCCACAGCACCAAGCATCACACAGAAAATGTGCCATCTTTTCACATGATTCTCTCTATCAAGAAGAAAATAGTCTTTCTCTAAAGTGCCAGCCAACTTTCCCTTGTATCTCATTGACCAGAACTGGGTCACATGCCTATTAATCCAAAGAGAAATGAGATCACTATGGTTGGCTTAGAATAAGCTTATCATAATCATAGTTTATCCCCTTGGTTAGAATACATTGTAACCAAACCTTAAACTGGATTTTGTTGGAATGAAAGAGGAGAAGAATGGATGGTGGGTGGGCAATTCCTGGTATATGCCATAAATTGCACACTGAAGATTCTGGACTTCATTCTGAGGTAGTGGGATATCATCAAACTTTTTTTTTTTTGTGGCTGTGCCACTCAGCTTGCAGGATCTTAGTTCCATGACCAGGGATTGAACCCAGGCCCTCAGCAGTGAAAGCACCAAGTCCTAACCACTGGACCACCAGGGAATTCTCTCATCAAATATTTTTAAGCAGAAAGCAATAGGCTATCACTTATATTTTATTTTTATTTTTTAATGATTTTATTTATGGTTGTGCAGGGTCTTCATGCTGCATGGGCTTTTCTCTAGCTGTGGCGAGCAGGGGCTGCTCTCCAGTCGGGGGGCACGGGCTTCTCACCGCGGTGGCTCCTCTTGTTGCGGAGCACGGGCTCTGGTGCCCACAGACCTCAGTACTGCTCAGTACTGCGGCTCCTGGGCCAGAGAGCCCCGGCCCAGTGGCTGTGATGCATGGGCTCAGCTGCTCTGCCACGTGCGGTCTTCCCAGACCAGGGGTGGAACTCGCATCCCCTGCTTTGGCATGAGGGCGATTCTTTACCATTGAGCCGTCAGGAAAGCCCTCAGGCGTATTTTAGACTAGTTTTCCACACTCCTATCTGGTGAGAGAGGCCTGGGAGCCAGGAGTCCTCAGCCACAGTGCTGGCTCTGCCATCAAAAGCTCTGGGGCCTCTAGCGAGCACCTGCCCCTCCCTCAGTCGTATCTGACTCTTTGCCTGCCAGGCTCCTCTGTCCATGGGATTTCCCAGGCAAGACTACTGGAGTGGGTTGCCATTTCCTTCTCCAATATCACTTGTATTTTAAACTTAGAAGCAATATCATAGCTAGATTAGAAGGAATTTGGGATCAAGACTGAGAGAAGAGTGATTTGTGAGCAGATTACCATGATTAACCAGATGTGAGAGGATAAGATTTGAACAGGATTGTGATTATAGATGTGTAAGTAAAGTGATGGATCTGAAAGAAGTAAACAGACATTCAACTCCCATGATGTGAATGAAGAGTCTGCACGATGCACAGGTTGGGCTGTGATGGTTCCTGGCTGTGAATGAGAAAACAGTGGCATGGAGATTAGAGGTGATATGCCCAAGTTGCTCTCAAGATGCCAAACACTCCCTACCTAACAAAGCTAAACTCCCGTGTTACTAAAGTAGGGTTTCTCCTCTTCCTTGGCTCTCAGACAGGATTTACACCAGCTGGCTGGCTCTCCTGGGGCCTCCGCACCTACCTGGCGCCAGGTGGGTGTCAGACTGGGCAGAGAGCCCTCATTCTTCGTAGTCAGACAACTTCGTCGATGATGACTGTAGCAGGATGTGTTGAGTAATCAAATCAACCTCAGCTGAGGTGAGCGATCATATAGACTTGGGAGAAAGAACACGAGATTGGCAATGTCAGTTCCAAGATTAGTTTCCCACTCCCACGAAGAGGCTTGCTTTATTTTATGCATGATTTGCATGTGAAATCAGCTCATGTCCCAGAGACCTCTGATACTGGAAAATTAACTAGAGGGAAATAAAGTTTGGGGTGATGCATTTTCCCTGATGACCCATTAAAAGGGCTGTGAGGGAGACCTTTGGTGAATAATGACTTTGGTGACATTGCTGAATTTAAAAAGGAGTGTTTTGGTTGTTTTTTAATTTTTTTTCCCTGCATAGCATAGCATATGGAACTTCCCTGACCAGGGATGGAACCCATACCCTCTGCAGTTGAAGCATGGAATCTTAACCAATTGGATCACCAAGGAAGTCCTCAATATACAGGGCAGGAATAGAGGTGCAGACATGGAGAATGGACCTGTGGACACAGCGGGGAAGGGGAGGGTGGGACAAACTGGGAGAGTAGCATTGACTCTACCATGTGTGAAATAGCCAGCTAGTGGGAAGCTGCTATATAGCACAGGGGGCTCAGCTCGGTCCTCTGTGCTGACCTAGAGGGGTGAGACGGGGAGGGTGGGAGGAAGGCTCAAGACGGAAAGGATATATGTATACTTATAACTGATTCACTTTGTTTTACAGCAGAAGCTAATGCACTATTGTAAAGCAATTATACTCTAATTTAAAAAATGATAAATGAAAAAAAAAAAAAAGTTGTCTGTGTCATAGCCCCCTACCACTTCCCTTTGTAGGTCTTATCTCATAAGGAAATTATATATTCTTAAATGTGATTCCTAATGTTTTGTCTGTCTGCCCCTGAGGGTAAGGATGATGCTATTTTGCTTATCACTATAGCCTAGCACAGTCCTTGGCACATAGCATACACTTGATAAACATTTGCTGAATTCAGTTTTTATTTGGTATCTACTTTTTTGTCAACTACTTTGCTTTGGAAGCCTTCCCCCAATCCCTATAACATAGATAATGGAAATGAGATTATTTCTGTTTTCTATATACATCATGAAACTGAGAGTCAAAGCTATATAGTGAGGTAACTGAGGCTGTGTAGTGAGTGGCAGAACTGGATCTTGAATCCTAGGCTGTGCCCAGATTACATGCTCTTTTTTCCCTCTAAATGCTATTTGGATTTTCATTTCATGTAATGCTTTTTCTCAATGTGTTGGTATAGGTCTTATTGTTGTTCAGTTGCTAAATTGTGTCCAACTCCCTATGACTCCACAGACTACAGCACACCAGGCTTCCCTGTCCTTCACTATCTCCCAGAGTTTCCTCAGATTCATTCCATCGAGTCTGTGATGCAATCTAACTATCTCCTTCTCTGCCGCTGCCTTCTCCTACCCCTCACTTTATGCAGGAGAGGCTGTAGGCCCAGAGACGCCAACATCTCTGCCAAGTTAAATTAGGGCTCAGATGAAATCTAGCCCAGAGTTGTTTTCAACTGGACCTTGAAGCTCCTTCAAGATAAGGCAGCTGCTAATTCAGAAAGAGCCAGAGCCCGCAGGTTGGATTTGACCTATCTCTGTAGCCTTACTGGATGTCTGCATAGCAGAAAGGCATGAAAATCTCATCAAATACAAGTTTCAAAATCGACATGGTCGTTTTCTGGTTCTCAGCTTTAACTGGCACAGGCTACCTTTTGACTGAAGGAAAGGCCAGCCTCAAGCTTTTGGAAAGCCACTGCAAGCCTGCTGTTGAAAACTTCCAGGTTTGGATGTAATCTACACTCTGGTAAAGTACTTAAGCTAATAAAGATCTAACGTGTCTTCCAGACGCCTTCCCAGTGCCTGGCTGGCTCAGCATGCACAGGCACACAGGAGAACGTTTTGTCCATGGCAGGGATAGACTCACACACGTGGTGCTGGCGGGGGCCCTGCACAGAAGCGGCGATGCTTTGCACTTTCCTGCCCCTGCCCTGTCCTGCCATTTTCCTCCCCAACATCCTACCCACATCTCTTTATCAAAATTTGATTGGTACATCCCTGAATCTCAGCCTGGGAAACCTGTACTACATGCATGAGGATAAGCTTGCACTTCAGTTGACAGCACTGGGGAAATGCTAAATTCAATGGCCACTCATTCTTATATCTTGAGCCAAGCCTATCCTCCATGCCAGGTGCTGGGCCAGGCTGACCGTGCAGGATAGTGTGGGTGACATCCACCCAGCTCCTGCCCACAGGGCCCTCACCATGGGGGGCAGTGAGAA
Source organism: Bos indicus x Bos taurus (assembly GCF_003369695.1). NCBI lineage: Eukaryota > Metazoa > Chordata > Mammalia > Artiodactyla > Bovidae > Bos > Bos indicus x Bos taurus. The sequence goes on from NC_040080.1 coordinate 50,983,903, forward strand.
GGAGTCACTTCATTTGATCCAATGTGGTCTTGGGTTCTTTCTGTGTGACTCACTGGACTTTCTGGCTTGAAAACACATGACTGCCCTAATCCTCATGTGAGGATCCCCTGGAGACAAGGGAATAGCTCTCTTGGTAATTCTCCCTTACATGCAAAACTTTTCCATTCCCAGAAGCCTCAACAAATTATGTCCTCAGGTGTCACTGGCTCGATGTGGGTCACAGTTTCATTTCTGAGCCAATTCCAGAGACTGAGAGATAGTGTGAGATGATTGACACAGACTTGATTTTCTTAAAAACAAACACTTCTCCTCGCAACCAAAAAAGCCAGAACTTGCTAGTAAAAGCCAAATTCATTTTCAGACTTCTGCCAGGGCATTTAGTCAATTAATTCTCCACCACCCTGGTTTTTTCCTCATTCTCTTCCTTCTTCTCTTCCTTCTCATCATCTAGAAGTTGGATGTTTTAAAAGAATCTATCATGAAGGAAAGGAGGTGAGAATGTATGACAATTGAGTGATAGATTTCTTGCTGCTAGAATTTTGAAATTTCTCCTTTCCATTCCACTGGACTTCACCCTGAAGGCTATGGGATGTCATCGAACATTTCTAAATAGAAGGTGATACCTAGGTTCTCACTTATATTCCAATGACTAGTGTGGGTCAAATCTAACCCACATGAAGCCAGAGAAATGAAGATACCCTCACGGGCAGCAGTTTGAGTCCATGTAATGCAGATTGTCTCAGTATGCCTCCCTGCTGGACGTGGACGTGTGGGCTGATCCAGGCTTGCCAAAAGTGACCTGAAGTTCCCACACTTTGGCCAGCCACCGTCTCCCTGTGCCCAGAAACCATCCTCTGATGGTACCATTGGAGATTCACGGTGCAATGGAAGAAATGGTGACAGGTCCTGCTTCTGTGGGGGCTTCCCTAGTGGCTCAGACTGTAAAGAATCTGCCGGCAATGTTGGAGACCCAGGTTTGATCCCTGGATAAGGAAGATCCTCTGGAGAAAGGAATGGCAACCCACTCCAGTATTCTTGCCTGGAGAATACCATGGACAGAGGGTTCTGGTGGGCTACAGTACATGGGGGTTGAAAAGAGTCAGACATGACTGAGCAACTAACATTTTCACTTTTTCTTTCATGCTTCTGTACCAAAAGGAGCAGGGACGCTTAACCTTCATTGTTCAGGGGACTTTTGAGGAGTCAAGTAGGGTGTGATGATCTCATCTTGGAGAGGGCAGACCAGAGGCTGTGAAGGGGATTTGGACCCTTGGGAAAAACTTCTCCTCCATGATCCATCTCCACCTCTCTGCCCGCTCCTTATGCACCCACATTTCCCCAGTGAGCTTCTGCTCTCATGCTCAGTCATGTCTGATTCTTCATGACCCCATGGACTGCAGCCCACCAGGCTCTTCTGTCCATGGGGTTTTCCAGGCAAGAAATACTGAAGTAGGTAGCCATTTCCTACTGCAGGGTATCTTCCTGACCCAGGGGTTGAACCCATGTCTCCTGCGTCTGCTGCACTGGCAGACTCTTTACAACACTGCACCTCTGCGTGCTGTGCTTATTATGGTAAACATTCCTAATGCGAGGATTTCCTCAACTATGTTTTCTAGGCTGGGCCCCCTATTGGGATAAGCTGAATTTATAAGAAATTATTTTGAAATATTCGGTTTTCTAGAGATCAATATGAGATAAATACACTCATCTGGACAGTTTTAGAGCACTCATCTCTAATCCGGAGAAGAGGGCTGGGTGTCCGAAGTCTTGAGCTTGGATTGTGTCCCTCTACTTTCTAACTTTGTGACTTTAATTCCCACTACTTTCTAAGCCATCAACTTCCTCAGCTGCAAAGCGAAAACAAGACTTTTTTCTCACTTTAAGAATTCGGTGAGATACAATTACCGTTAACGACTCTAAAATTATGGTTCACGACTTTTTTCCCTTTGAGACTTCCTCCTCGGTAAGTCTCCGTTTTCTTACTTGAGAAGTGAAAATCATCTGATGCGCCTGAGTTGCTGTAAAGTACAGATGATAAGGCCTGTGGAAGTCTTCTGGAAACTGTGAAGCCCAGGACCCTTCCTGAGCACTTGGTTATCAGGGTGATACTTGTAGGGTCATGTCTGAAGAACACCCATAGTATAGAGGAGATAACAGATGAAGAATGTTCTGGAAAATCGGTCTTACCAAGAAGTTGGATATTCTGTTTCTTCCCAGAGCCAATTTAAACTGCAGAGATTCTCCTTCTCAAGTGAAATCTTGAGGCCCACTGCCTTCTAGGTTTACTCAGCTACAGCTCAGGGGGACTCAGCCAATGGTTACCAAGGGCTCCTCTTCTTAGTCAGCTGAGGTTTTATTTATTTATTTTTTTTAATGGTGTTTTCTTTGCTGGGAATGTTTTTCTCTTCCAAAAATAAAAAAAAAGAAGAAAGAAACAGAACTTTAAAAAATTCAAGACAAAGTTTCCCCTCCTCTCAAGACTTCCTGTCTATAACTGAAGCCATCTTCCTAAAATTAGCAAAGCATTCCTTTTGCCACAAAACAACAGTCCTTTAAAAAAAAAAAAAAAAGTGGGGGTGGGTGGGTATTTCCTTTTTGGATGAGGATTTATGTACAAGAATCAGACGACGGCGAAAAAGAGCTTCCATCCAGCTTCAGCGGTAGCTTGTGCCTTCGTCCAAACTCGGCCTGTTAATGGGATTATACTGCACTCAGGCAGGCTCACAGGAGAAAACTTACATCAGCTGAAACCAGATGCTTTAATTCAGCGACTCTCAAGCTTGATTGTCTGTGAGAATCTCCCAGGAGGCCTGTTAAAACACAGAGAACTGGGTCCTAATCCCAGAGCCTCTGGTCAATAGATCTGAGGTGGTGTCTGAGGGTTTGTGCTTCTGACATCTGCTGATGCTACCATCCAGGGACTGTGTTTGGAGACCACAGATCTAAATCAAGAGTCCTTGGTCCCCAGTCATGTTTTGAGGGAAGCCATTTTGGCCAGGATCACTGTGTCTGGTGACTGACTTCCAGTGTCCTGGTCTTGAGGGCCTGGCTACATAATCTGGGTGTTTGCATGAGATTCTGGTGTAGCCTTCAACCCTCACCAGGGATGCTCATGTCACTTCTCTGGCTGACCTCCCTGTGTCACCGTTTTTGTTGTGCTCCAGGAAATCTCTTCTTTCCTCTTAAGAGGTTGTCTGAAAATGCTAGGGGAAACAGCACAGTTTGGGAGGTCAAGCAGATGAACTTGGGTGTGAACCCAGACTCTTTTGCTTACTAGATATGTGATCTTGAGCAAGTGAAATAGCTTTCCTGAGTCTGTCTACTTGTCATCAACTATGAATAATAATAATACTTCATTGTGCTGCTGCTGCTAAGTCACTTCAGTCGTGTCTGACTCTGTGTGACCCCATAGACGGCAGCCTACCAGGCTCTGCTGTCCCTGGGATTCTCCAGGCAAGAACATTGGAGTGGGTTGCCATTTCCTTCTCTAATGCATGAAAGTGAAAAGTGAAAGTGAAGTCGCTCAGTCGTGTCTGACTCTTCACAACCCCATGGACTGCAGCCTACTAGGCTCCTCCGCCCATGGGATTTTCCAGGCAAGAAGACTGGAGTGGGTTGCCATTGCCTTCTCCAATGCATGAAAATGAAAAGTGAAAGTGAAGTTGCTGAGTCGTGTCTGACTCTTTGCAACCCCATGGACTGCAGCCTACTAGGCTCCTCCGCCCATGGGATCTTTCCAGGCAAGAGTACTGGAGTGGGTTGCCACTGCCTTCTCCAATACTTCATGGTAGTAGCTTACAAACCTGACTAAGGTCTTCTCCTCTCCCAGAGCTGTTTCCCCATGAGAGTCCCCCTTCTTGGTAAATGACCTCTCTACCCAAATAGTTGTCCAAAGATCCCAGGAGTCATTTTTGTCAACCCTCTCTCACTTCCTACATCCAATCAATCACCAAGTCTTGTCCATCCTACTTACAAAATGGACCTTGGCCCTGAACATATCTCTCAGTGTCCATTGCCCCTTCCATGCCCACCAAATCTTCACTAACCTTCAACTCAGCTACAAAAAGGAATAGTGTTTGACATACTTTAACAGTCATGTGATCATGTCTAAACCCAAGAGATAGGAAAGTACAGAAGTACAATTTACACAGTTTCTGAAAAGTGAAGAACCATAAATATTGATAACCAGCTTTGGTTGCCTGCCACAAGAGCTATCCTGAATGCAGTTCAGTGCTCTAAACCCTAACCATACTGTGGTCTCTGATTTTTTTGGATTTCCACCTGATTTTTGATTCTCTTACTAATGTTCACACCAAAATCCCATTACTTGAGTGCCTGGCAATTAGAGGAATTAAATGAAAACATAAAATATTCATCTTTTGGAAGCTATCTAAAGATTCAATAGCAAGATAAAATAGAGTTCGTTCTGTAAATGTAATATAATGCATACATTAAAAAATCAAAATTTGAAGGACATTTATTTATTGGCACGGTTGTTGTTCAGTTGCTAAGTGGAGTGAAGTCACTCAGTCGTGTCTGACTCTTAGTGACCCCATGGACTGTAGCCTACCAGGCTCCTCCCTCCATGGGATTCTCCAGGCAAGAGTACTGGAGTGGGTTGCCATTTCCTTCTCCAGGGGATCTTCCCGACCCAGGGATTGAAGCCGGGTCTCCCTCATTCCAGGCAGATGCTATAACTTCTGAGCCACCAGGGAAGCCCTAGTCGTGTCCAATTCTTTGTGACCCCATGGACTACAGCACGCCATGCTTCCTGTCCTTCACTATCTCCTGGAGTTTACTCAGACTCTTGTCCATTGACTCAGTGATGCCATCCCACCATCTCATGCTGTCACCCTCTTCTCCTGCCTTCAATCTTTCCCAACATCAAGGTCTTTTCCAATGAGTTGGTTTTTCACATCAGGTGGCCCAAGTATTGGTGCTTCACCTTCAGCATCAGTCCTTCCAATGAATATTCAGGGTTAACCTGGGGACATATTAAAATATTAAAAGGAAAAAATGACTGAGATTACATTCAGCTGTCAGTTTTCATTCCAATCCCAAAGAAAGGCAGTGCCAAAGAATGCCCAAACTACCGCACAATTGCACTCATCTCACACGCTAGTAAAGTAATGCTCAAAATTTTCCAAGCCAGGCTTCAGCAATATGTGAACCGTGAACTTCCTGATGTTCAAGCTGGTTTTAGAAAAGGCAGAGGAACCAGAGATCAAATTGCCAATATCCGCTGGATCATGGAAAAAGCAAGAGAGTTCCAGAAAAGCATCTATTTCTGCTTTATTGACTATGCCAAAGCCTTTGACTGTGTGGATCACAATAAACTGTGGAAAATTCTGAAAGAGATGGGAATACCAGACCACCTGACCTGCCTCCTGAGAAATCTGTATGCAGATAAAGAAGCAACAGTTAGAACTGGACATGGAACAACAGACTGGTTCCAAATAGGAAAAGGAGTACATCAAGGCTGTATATTGTCACCCTGCTTATTTAACTTATATGCAGAGTACATCATGAGAAACGCTGGACTGGAAGAAACACAAGCTGGAATCAAGATTGCCAGGAGAAATATCAATAACCTCAGGTATGCAGATGACACCACCCTTATGGCAGAAAGTGAAGAGGAACTCAAAAGCCTCTTGATGAAAGTGAAAGAGGAGAGTGACAAAGTTGGCTTAAAGCTCAACATTCAGAAAACGAAGATCAGGGCATCCGGTCCCATCACTTCGTGGGAAATAGATGGGGAAACAGTGGAAACAGTGTCAGACTTTATTTTTCTGGGCTCCAAAATCACTGCAGATGGTGACTGCAGCCATGAAATTAAAAGACGCTTCCTCCTTGGAAGGAAAGTTATGACCAACCTAGATAGCATATTCAAAAGCAGAGACATTACTTTGCCAACAAAGGTTCATCTAGTCAAGGCTATGGTTTTTCCTGTGGTCATGTATGGATGTGAGAGTTGGACTGTGAAGAAGGCTGAGCGCCAAAGAATTGATGCTTTTGAACTGTGGTGTTGGAGAAGACTCTTGAGGGTCCCTTGGACTGCGAGGAGATCCAACCAGTCCATTCTGAAGGAGATCAGCCCTGGGTGTTCTTTGGAAGGAATGATGCGAAAGCTGAAACTCCAGTACTTTGGCCACCTCATGCAAAGAGTTGACTCATTGGAAAAGACTCTGATGCTGGGAGGGACTGGGGGCAAGAGGAGAAGGGGATGACAGAGGATGAGATGGCTGGATGGCATCACTGACTCGAGATGGATGTGAGTCTCAGTGAACTCCGGGAGTTGGTGATGGACAGGGAGGCCTGGCGTGCTGGGATTCATGGGGTCGCAAAGAGTCGGACACGACTGAGCGACTGATCTGATCTGCTGTGATACATGTCCACCCCACAAATATGAAAATAGATAAGATTAGAGAAGGAAATAATCAAAAGTTGTTGCAATGGTTATTTCTTGGTGATAGATCAAAGCAATTTTATATTATTTTAATATAATTTTGTTGCCCTATTGGTTACAAGAGATTGCTTACTTTTATTCTCAGGAAAAAGTTAATATAATAAGAATATAAAAGAAATGGTGATGATTTAAGTTTACTTTTCAGAAAACATGGCTAGATTTTTAACACAAGGAAAAACAGAAAACTTTGGCTTGTATTTCTCAAGACAGAAAAAAAACTCCATATTGTATCCATTTGGCTCAGGGAGATTTCTTTGCTTTACCTTTTTTAGAACTCCTTATTGCTGAACAAAGTTAGGGTACCCACCATTTTGTAATTAAGTATTGGATGATGACTTATCTTGTTCCAGGAAGAAGCACTATCAGGTTATATATTGAGAAATTCTGTGGCAGCAGCTTCCGTGGGTGAATTGCATCACTTGTGCACCAGTACACAGACAGCCGTCTTCACTTTTCACTTACTTTTACCATAGGACCAACTTGGCGTCAGGTGATACTGAATCTTGCCTCATAGCTTAAAGCATAATTCAGGCGAAGCAGGGCGTCTGTTTCAAGTGAATGGTGGACTAAGTGATGCAGAGTAGAGGGCTAATGCGGAAAGAGCTACAGTCCTCAAAACAGGGATGAAGAACACATTCTGAAATTCAGTTGTGAAGAGTTTGCCACTTTGGATATTTATTCTCTTCTTTTTAAAAAATGTACCCCATGATTACACTTGGCTGTCTCTCTAGATATCCAAGGAAGGGGGAGGGTCTATCTGTTATAATTTTGATGAAGGCAGAGTTGTGTTTCTGTAGAAAGACAGATCTTGTTACTTTATCAGGAAAGTTAGATGAGATTGAGATTGAGATTGGCAAATGGACAAAAGCTAGTAAAAAAAGATGACCCTAGAACATACCTTTTTAACCCCATCTTACATTTGTGGAAAAATCATAGCTTACAGTCTTGGGAAATTTGGGACATGAAAAGTTTTCATGGTAGTTCATGTAGTGTATGGGTTGATGTAATAGAAATAGTCTGATATTATTTCTACAACTACTGAATCATTCTCCCCTTCATTTAAACCCCCTTTGTTTCACTTAAACAAGATAAGAGTCTGAATGGAAGATCTTATAGTTTCCAAGGGATTCTGAGAAATTTTTGTGTTCAACATTTGGAAGGCTGTCTACTATTTCAGTTGATACAACTTCTCCCTTTAAAAAAAAATATAGATGTGGATTTTCTGTAAAAAAAAAAGAAAAGAAAAAGAAAACATGGCTAGATTTTTAACACAAGGAAAAACAGAAAACTTTGGCTTGTATTTCTCAAGACAGAAAATTGGGTGGTGAGAAGGTTGATTCTGAGCTGAAGGTCTGAGTTGATGGTTCTAAAATTTGGTTGTGACTTCTCCCCTCGGTTCAGTATTAAAATAGAATAGAATAGATCCATCACCATCTTTATCAGAAGGCTGTAAATGCAGTGATGTAACCTCCGATGTTCCTCTTATTTCTGGCCATCAAATAGCCTCTTGAAGACAACTGAGATCCGAGAATCAGCCTTAGCTGCTCAGGTAAGCTCCATTGTTAGTTCATCTTTTGTACCTTTCCTCCATCCCCATCCCTGCAGGTCCTTTCTTCTCTCTCCATTTCCCTCTTTCCTTTTCCTTCTATCCCTTCATCTCTTCTTGCATATTCCTTGCCTCCCTTTCTTCTCCTGCAGCAAACACTTGGTGATTCCCTTTCATGAAGCAGAGGAGAGCTAAGATCAGCCACCTAAGGAGTCAAACTCCCAACACACAGAGAGTGATACCAGCAGACTTATTAAAATATCCTTTTTATTTAATATTTTATAACTTTATTTCTTCTTTCCAGAGAAGTTTTTTAAAATTATTTATTAATTTATTTTTAGTTTTGGCTGAGCTGGGTCTTCTCTGCTGCATAGGCTACCTCTAGTTGTGATGTGTGGGCTTCTCTTTGCAGAGGCTTCTCTTGCTGCGGGGCACAGGCTCTGGGGAATGTGGGTTTCAGTAGTTGTAGCACGTGGGCGCAGTAGCTGCAGTTATTGGGCTCTAGAGCACAGGCTCAGTAGTTGTGGTCATGGGCTTAGTTGCTCTGCTGCATATGGGAATCTTCCTGGACCAGGGATCGATCCTGTGTTTCCTGCAATGGCAGGCAGATTCTTCACCACTGAGCCAGCAGGGAAGCCCCAGAGAAGATTTTAGTCCTGGATACATTAAATATACCAGGGGGAAGTACAAGTAATTGTGTATGTGAATAACAGTATATTTGATGAATACATTTGCTCAGTCTGTGGTTACACAATAAAGTAAGCTGTTTTACATTTAGTTTTTTTTATAATCACTGGATGGCTTACCATCATTACTAAAGAAATGAGAATGTACAAAATTAGTAGAAGAAAAAGGAAGGAAGGGGGTTGTTGTAAGGAAATGAAAAAGAGCCAAGACTGACATTGAAAAAATGTGTTATTAAAAGATCTTTCTGTTGCTACGAGTAGCTACAGATTTAGCTCCAATTTTTAAAATTTATTTTGAATTGAAGGGTAATTGCTTCACAGCATTGTGTTGATTTCTGCCACACATCAACATGAATCAGTCATAGGTATACATATGTTCCCTCCCTCTTGAACCTCCTTCCCAACCCCCTCCCCATCCCACCCCTCTAGGTTGTTACAGAGCCCCAGTTTTAGTTCCCTGTGTCATACAGCAGATTCCCACTGGCTATTTATTTTGTTTCAATTTTTTACTGGCCAAAAAAAAGGGGGAAATAAAGACAATTTCACAATTTACCAAGTATATAATATACAAACTGGCCAATTTCTCAGAAGTAGAACTATTTTTACCATTGAAACCAGACAGAACCCCAACTCTGGATGCAATGAACAAAATCATCCACAGCAGCCTGCGGGGGACATGATGGAAAATGTCATAAGGCTACAGCTTCTTCATTATAGGCTGAGGCCAGCACAGCACAGTTCAGGCCCTGGTGGGCTGCAGCCCCTGTTCCCAGCAGCTTGTTGGTTTCTTTTGCCATAGATATGAGAAATGGAAGAACAAGTAGCGTTTAAATAGATCTCCCAGGTGATTTATATTACCTTAAGGCCTGAATTATGTGTTTATTTTTTCATTCACTAGAACATGTTGGGCACCAACCATAGAAGTGACACTGTGCTAAGTGCTGTAGCCACTTTTTGGTGATCAACAACTGGGTCTTAGTAGTGATGTCTCAGCAAAAGAGAAGGAGGTCATCTGAGGCATCCCTTCATATATGCATCTAACCATCTAGGCAATCATTGACGCTCACTGCAAGTATTTATTGAGATCCTTCTTTATGCCAGCACTGTGCTAAGCGCTAGGGTCAGAAAGATGAAGAAGACAAGGTTCGCACCTTCAAAAAGTCACTGTCTAGTGATGGACGAAGACCACGTTCAGCATGCTAGATGTGTTCAGAGGAGAAAAATGGACACACCAGCTATTTTTCCAGTAATTAATGCCCAGAGAAGGAGCTTCTTTGGTAACTTTCTTTAAGTAGAGTGTGGATGGTGGTTAAAGAGAGATAAAGTGGGCAAGAGTTTGAAAAGGCATGAGGGCGACTTTGAATGCAAGGTTTAACAGCATAAATGAATTTGAACTTGAGGACACCTCTGCTATTAGTAAATATGGATATGGGACCTGAAGAGGATCTAATGCTACCATATGGAGCCATGAGATCCAAAGAGAGAATGCTTGTGTTTAACACGGTGCCCAGTTCAAATACCTGATCAGTAGCCTCTACCTGTGTTTGTATTATCGGTCCCTCATACTATCAGTCCCTCATATCTACTTTACACAGGAATGTATTGTTTAAATACCAGATGAGGATTTGGATAATAGAATAGAGATAGAAAGAAACTTGATCTTAGAAGGACCAGAATCTTTCACCAGTGATGAAAGATGGGTAAAGAGAAGATTGTGATCAGAGGGTCACCTGGCCCTTATGCATGCCAAGATGAACAGCACCAACAATGACAACGAGAGCTAAATGCTAACTGTCCTCCTTCTAGAGTGTTGGCAGCCTCTCTTGCTCAGGACAATGCTTTTGTGTGGTGTGTGTGGGCTCTCATCCTGAGACTTATTTTCAGCTGTACTCTCATCAGTCTATTTTGCTGGTTTGTATCTCTAATATTGATCTCCTTGGTAAAAAATGAGCCAGCTCAGCATATATTTTTTTGGTGATCATTTACCCAGAAAAGTTTTGAAGAATGTTACTCCTCTTTACTTGAGCTTTCTGAATTGCTTGAGAAAATAGACCATCTATGTATATATAATGGAGCTCCCCTGGTAGCTCAGCATAAAGAATCTGTCAGCCAATGCAGGAGACGTGGGTTCAATCCCTGGGTCAGGAAGATCCCCTGGAGAAGGAAATGGCCACCCACTCCAGTGTTCTTGCCTGGGAAATCCCACAGACAGGGGAGCCTTTCGGGCTACAGTCCATGGGGTTGCGAAGAGTCGGACACAAATTAGCTACTAAATAACAACAACAAATGTGTATATAGTAGTAATAGTAAACACTATTATTACATAATAGTATTCATATTGTTAATTATATGACATGTAATTAATGTATTAGTAATAATGTATGATATTGTATGCTGAGTCAATATCAGTCATGTCTGACTCTTTTGCGACCCCATGGACTGTGGTCCGCCAGGCTCCACTGTCTATGGGGATTCTCCAGGCAAGCATACTGGAGTGGGTTGCCATGCCCTCCTCAAGGGATTTTCCTAACCCAGGGATCGAACCCAGGTCACCCTCATTGCAGGCGGGTTCTTTATCATATATCTAGCTTTTTGGTCCCTATTCTGTGCTAGGAAATATATTATGTGCTCTACATATATTAAATTATTCATTTAATACTTGCAGTGTCCTCTGAGGGATGTGTTTTTGGTTGAAGAGACCGTGGCCCAGGGCTACAAAAGCATTTGTTCAAGATCACACAGCTGGTAAACTGTGGAGTTGGGATTAAATCTAGGCAATCTGGATGAAACCTAGCTCCTAAATTTTAGGATTTCATCCATCTCTGTCTTTGTATCAGTACTATGCTGTGTTGTGCTTAGTCGCTCAGTCATGTCCAACTCTTTGCAACCCCATAGACTGTAGCCTGCCAGGTTCTCTGTCCATGGGATTTTCCAGGTAAGAATACTAGAATGGGTGGCCATTCCTTTCTCCAGGGGATCTTCCTGACCCAGGGATTAAACATTGCAGGCAAAGTCTTTATCATCTGAGCTACCAGGGAAGCCCATACCTACAAGTGTGTGATTGTGCTACGTCTCCACAATCATGGCTGACTCTTTGCAACCCTATGGACTGTAGCCCTCCAGGCTCCTCTATCCACGGGTATTCTCCAGACAAGAATACTGGAGTGGGTTGCCATGCCCTCCTTCATGGGATCTTCCTATAAATAATTAAATGAAGTGTTTGTGAAGCTTGATATATTGCCTGACACATGGAGGGAGCTAACACCAGCAGTACTCCACACAACTATGTCTATAATGGTGTTTATTACCCTGGCCATAGGCACCATAGTGTGGTGGTTCAAGGAATGGCCTTGCCAGCTAGAGCTTGCTCCCTGAGTTAAAATCTCCACTAATTATATACATGTTCTTGAGTGAATTCACTCAGTACCTTTATCTTAAATTACCTATGTGGTTGTTGCAGTGATTAAAGAAGGGCAGTGTTCACACTCAACTAAGTGTGTGGCAGAATCTCAGTCACAATCAGTGCTAATCCCAAAGTGTGGGAAACAAGCCTTTTAAAGCAGGTCGAACAGCTACTCCTTCAGTGACCAGTGCAACTAGAGGGCAACTGAGGTGTTGTTTGATCTGGGGGCAGGGGCGGGTTAGGGCTCTGGCTCAAATTTGAGGAATAAAGTTGGGAAAGTAATTTCAATCCCATCTACCCCCACCACCTCAAGGGAAAGAGATGTGTCAGGCCAGCCATTCAGGTCACTGGGTACAGACGCTCCCAGCCTTTGAAGACCTGAGCCGATGGAGATTGAAAGGATGGGAGCCCCACTGGGCAGTAGTTCAGCTAAAAGTTCACGTGACTGCACATCTGAGAACTTCCTGACCAGGCGCCCTGGTGTCAAAGGGATCTGAACCTCTCCTTGTCTCCAGCCCTGATATGGAATTGTGAGCAAACGCTTACGTTCACGAGACAGCACAAGGCATCAATGGGCTGATTATGTCAAGGCATCTGAAGACAAAGCAAAATGGGACTTCAAAAGACTTGGGAAAACCCGGAGTTCCCTTTCAGAAGTCAGCAAATTCAGTTGTTGTTAAAACGTCCACACTGGGCTCACATTTTAGCTTTAAAATTACAGTTCAGATGGCAATTAAATTTCTTTAATGTATTTCAATTTTTGATGAAGCTGTTTTATCCTCTTGCTGAAAAAGGTATCATTTATATTTTTCATGGAGAAGGTTTCTCTTTTGAATCCCACTTCTACACTTACATTATAATATTTATGTTGCTTTTATAAATACATGTGTGCATATTTATACACATATATTTTTCCCCTCTAAAATGAAAGGAAAGGGTGGGGAACTGGAAACCGTAACACATCTTTTTTTTTTTTATTATATAGAGGATTGCATGTTCCTTGGACTTTGAAAAGGAAATACTTTTTTAGCTATTTAGCTTGGCAAGTCTAGAAAAAAAGTGCACAGACTCTTCTGAAAGGATTTTTTTTAAGGAAGGAAAGGATTTTGTGAAATAGGTTCTAATAAAGGCACTTAGGGAAATATAATTTGATCTATAACATATTCTTAAACATATCCTTCCTGTCTATTTATACTTTTAAAAAATTTATAACGTGTTTTGTTTTTACACATAGAGATATGCAATTCACTTTTGGGGGGATGAGAGTAAGAGGGTGTTCTGAAGGGAAACAGGTTTACTTTAAAAAAAACTTTAATTATAAAATAAAACACAGATATGGAAAACCATACAAAACAAACACATGACTTAGTGAATTATAAGGCTAACACTCACTCAGATCAAGAAATAGAAAATTTCCAGATAGTTCAGAAACCTTTCACATGTGTCTCCTTCCTCTTTCCAAAAATAACCAGTATCTTGACTTTTAGAGTAATCTCTTCCCTATGTTTCTTTACAATTTGGTTACTCAAGTATACATTCTTAGCACTACAGTTTATTCTCACTCACTCTCAAAAATTTGCTAAGTTTTTAACCTTTCTTTGAATCTGTTGGCTTTCCCTTCATCCTGTCCTTTGGCCTATAATTTATTTGTTAAAGATCCCTCGAGGTTTGACCTGTGGAATTTCCCTCTCGTCTGGATTTTGCTGATTGTGTACTTGTGGTCCTGTCCAACATGTTTCTCTGTCCTCTGCATTATCTACAAATCAGAAGCTGGATTCAGAGATGGATAAAACTTAAACTCAGTCATTTTGGCAAGACTGTAGGAAGTGGCATGTTATTTCACTAGATAGCGTATGTCTGGTTGTCTCTCTTTTTGTGATGTCAACAGCCATGTGGGCTCACTGCCTAGACCCATAAATTCATTGGAGATTGAAAAATGGTGACATTTTAATTCTACATCTCATTTCACGTTTTCATTGGAATAATTTATAAAGAGATGCTTCACTCATCTATTATTTCGTTACCCAGTTGCATAGTTTAGATATAAAAGAAAAAATGCTTGATTGTTTATTTACTTGTTTTCAAGACAATAAATTGGTTCTCCGATCCTCTAAAAGAGACTTATTTGATTTTTAATATATATAATAATTGTGAAGTCATTAGTTTAGATATATTTATGGGTTTAAGTACATTGCATTCTTTTTCTTTATTCAAACTCAAGTTGTCCCATTTTTGGCAAGTGGAAATCTCCTAAGATTGGCAGCTAGGTCCATTTGACATGACCCCATTATTCTTTGATAGCATCTTTTCTATTTGGTAGGATAAGATGGTCTAGGCTCATTTTGCATAGTTTCTACCCCAAATGTGAATCAGCTATTTCTCTTAGAAACCCTGGTTTCTTGTGGTAGGAAATGGTGTTTGAAAATCACAATCTAGAGAATCATATTTCTAGACATTTTTGGTAGAATTAGGAAATAAACATATACTTAAATATAAAATATTTTATAAATTTATAATAGTGTTTCAAATTCAAATTCAGAGTTGCATGATTTTTTCTTATTTCCTTCTACACTGTATATGTATCTCCTTTTTTCCATACCAAAAACCTTGGTTCTCAAGGACACGGTGAATGAAAGAATTAAAATATCTCATCATTACTCATTTCCTTTATCCCACAGTACACAATTATACACACAATGGTCAAAATAATACTAATACTGCCACTACCAATTATGATTACTAAAAATAGTTTTTTAAAAAATTGGAAACTTCTCTTTCACTTAGGCTGTAGAAAGCCACGTAAGAATATCACTCCCATCTTTACAACAACAACAAAAGACCATACAATCTACAAAATCTTATTCTGCTTAGTCCATCAGAGATCTGAGGTCTCAACACAACCAAATAAACTTAATACCAATGATTGACAAATCCCTCTGAGAACATACGGGCCACACAAAAGGTTTTACCTTTGGCAGAATGTGGGGGGAGAGGTGGCAACCATCAAAATGAACAACTATAATGTTAACAACTTCTTAAATGTCAAGTGTGGGCTAGCATGACGGTGTTGGAGTTCCAGACACTGGAGGGCCCACATATACTCAACAGCTCATTTCCAGGGCATTCACCGAGTGCATATGAGAAAGATAGACAGCAGGAAAGGAGACCTGAGAATGCACTCCTCCACAGTGAAGGGGAGCAGGCTTTGGCAAAGTTTGAAGGTAGTTTGGAGCAGCCTGTCCACATTCTGAGCCCTCATTAGTGCGTGGTGGTGATTGGCTGCCACTGCGAAGACAAACAGAAAACTCTTGTGAGTTTCCCTCACCTGCTTCAAGGCAAAGGTTGCTTGCAACAGAAGTGGAAAACAAGCCCTCGTTGGCTGTTCTGAAATTAGGAAAACTCCTCTGCTGCTAGCAAAGGGGCAAAAAACCATTACATTCAGGATCCCACATTGATATAAAGTAGAGTCCTGTTGCCACTGAAACATGGACAGGAAGCTCACTCTCATCCAAGGCGCTCTGCCATCACAAGGTGGAGTTTGAATGCAACAAGGCAGGGTGGGGTGAGAGTGCTGCAGGAATACTGAAAATGTTTCAACTTCCAAAAAGATTTTTAGGGGGCTTCCCTGGGTGGCTCAGTGGTAAAGAATCTGCCTGCCAATGCAATCCCTGGTCTGGGAAGATCCCATATGCTGTGAGGCCAATTGCCACCATTACGGAGCTGTGCTCTAGAGCCCAGGAATTGCAGCTCCTGGATCCCATACACCATAGAGCCCATTCTCCACAAGAGAAGCCACTGCCGTGAGAATTCCACATACTCCAACTAGAGTAGCCCCCACTTGCTGCAACTAGAGAAAAGCCCATGCAGCAACAAAGACCCAGCATAGCCAAAAATAAATAAATAAAATTATTTTTAAAAGCTTTTTAGACCACTTGCTTTTAATATAGTTATAAATGCAGTTGAATTTAAACTTACCATTTAAAATATGTTATTCTATGTAAGTATTCTATGTATTCTGCTATAAAATATGGCCTAAAAGTCTGAAGGTAACCTAATTCTCTTTTCTTGGTTGTTACAAGCTGTTTTTGACTTGGATGCCTAAGAGGTTTTTTCCTTTTTCCTTTAAATCTAGTAATATTTCTTGTCATTGATTAGTCTATATTAATATTCTCAGGTACATAATATGTTCTTTCAGTATGAAGGTTCAAATGTTGCTTAATTTCAGAAAAGTTTTTTTTTAATTCGTTTTTAGAATTTGTTCTGTTCCTTTGATATTATTTTCTTCTCAGGGTACTCTGATTATTTATATATTGGATCTTCTTTACCTATCTTCAATAGTATATATGTATAGATACGTAATATATACAAACAAAAAGTATTCTCTTGAATACCTTTTAGCTCTTTGTTTATTTTTTGATTAAAATTTTTTTCTCCTTTCACCTTCTATTTCTCTAAAAGCATCATTTGTTGTGTTTATTTGTTCTGTGCTCCTTAAAGTTTGGTCCTCATTACTAAAATTATTTTTTTATCTTAAATTATTTCTTCAGTTATACTTCTGACTTTTTGTCTAATTATGATTTATTTTGTTCTTCATGTCTTATAACACTTTCTTATGTCTTTTAGTCATTTTAAAATGATAAATTGAAATTTTGAGTTTTATGGACAAGTCTTTCTTGCATGTTTTCATTTTTCATAGGGAATGAGACATATGTGTTTGTCTCCTTTTTCTTAAAATAGCTTTTTAAAGAACTTGACCTCCATAATTTCCTATTGCTCACTTTCATGTGAAATTGGTTTCTGCTAATTTTTAAAACAAGCTGACATTCTTCAGATAAAAATTTTAATTTCATAAAGCTCACTCTTCTGTGGTTTTTAAGTATTCTTAAAAACATAAAGATTTTCTTTCTGAAATTTCCTGTGTTTTTTCCTTGCTTCTCTAGTTTATCGGAACCTTCTCTGTCCTCATCGCTATTGTCTCTGACCTGCTAGATTTGATTCCACTCCTCAGATTTTTTCCTTAGTATGGGGTCTTATCCTGAAAGGATGAAACGGCTGTCAGTTTCAAGATTTCATAGGGGCTAGACTGCCCCAGGATTTTCAATTCTTCCTGTGACCTCACCCCTCTTCCAGTGAGCAAAATCCTATCAGAATGTCTGTTTTAGCGGCTATTCTCAAGTTACCCCTCTCTGCTTCTCAGTGAATACCTGTTGGCTATTTGGGCTTCTCTTCTCAGGTCCTTCAGTCTTCTTGCTTCCTTTGCTCCTCCAGCACAGATGTTGAGACAATGCAGAACTTACGGTTACTGGCATTTCTTCATCACCCACCATAGTTTTGGGTTGGAAGTTATATACGTTGTCACCCAGTTATTTTTGCAAATGTAGCCCATGGGTTTCGGCTCTTGTGTCTAGCAGGTTTGTGGATATTTGAGACTGTCACTGCCTTCGTATTAGAATTCCTTGCCTATTTATTCTTAAATAGCTACTGAATAATTCCCCGAGAAACTTGTCTTTATTGAACATGTTTGATTGTACGACAATGTTCTCTTTTTCAAACTAGTTCATGCTCCTGAGGGAGATTCATTCACTCATTAAACTTTTCCTGAGCACCTATCACCTTGCATGAGGCACTGGGGATGCAAAACTGAACATGATATATTGAGATCAAAGTTTAGGGGTGTCAAATAATGAGCTGCATGAAGGAAGGGCCAAAGAAAGGAAGCTCTGGGTTATCATCGACCTACAGGACTGGCTTTTCTGTGTAGTATGGAACAGGCTCTTTTGTTCCTCTTTTATAATGTACATGTGCAGAGGAGTAATCAGCGCAGAAAGTTCTTTCTTAGTCTCATTTGATCTTCACACTAACCGTAGGACATAGTATTGTTTATTATAAGTGAGGAAATAATAGGTTCAAGGAGAAAAAGTGACTTCTCCAGAGCCATCCCTCTCAGTAAGTGACTGAGCCAGGGCATAAAGTTTGGTGAGTCTGATTCCAAAGTTCTTCTTGTTTGCTTTGCAACCTGATACTTCTGTTGTTTTCAGGGTTCGTTTAGGGAGATTTGGCATAGGCCTCAGCTTACAAACACTTTTATGAAGTTCATGATCACAGACATTGGGGATTGGCTAACCCAACACTCATCTCTCTTTCTCTCATCTGCCTCTACAACAGGGGCTGAAATAGGTAAAACCTCACTTTCCCAATCTTCTTTGCCAATAGAGGTGGCCCTGTGACACCATGAGGTGTAAGTCTTTTCAGTGCTTCTGAAAATGTTTGTTTTTCTGGACATATGTGCATGTAACTGCTCTACTTTCTCACTCAATCTCTTCAATTGAATGTGGACTTGATGTCTGGCATCAAGGCAGCCATCTTACAACCATGAGGAAAACAAAAGAATAATAGAGATACTGGCCCTGAACCAAAGTTTCTGTTTGAAAAATTATGAAAACAATGACAAAATATCCCTCTATGTGGTCAATCACCATTAGTTAAGTGTTCTGATATTAACAACCAGAAGTGTTCCTGATATTTTTGCCATTGATATAAATAAGGAAATCTCAGACTAAAGTTTTTCCTCATTCTAAGCAGTAGGAAGTGACTAAATGCATTAACTATAAAAAGTGACTCTGATATAACTGGGGCTTGAGTTCTACTTTTGATGGAGGCACTTTTTAAAACTCCTGCAATGTTTAACTTTGTATTAAGCCTTTCTCAAGGCAGACTAGCAGCTACTGTATTTGAAGAATCAACATGCATGCGGTTTCTGTTTACTAAAGCATTAGCAGAAACATATACTGAAATATATACCACCATATAATAGGTCCCAGATGTGTTATTATATTTTTCTAAGGGACAAAAAAAAAAAAGATAGTTGGAGAATGAGTAACCAAAGAGCATTTTCTGTCAAGTTGATTGGGCTTGGTGGTAACTCAGCAGAGTGAAAACAAACCAAACTTGGAGTTAAAAGGCACTGGGCTTAAGATCTGGGTTACTCTATTTAAATTCAACAATCAATCACTGAGTCTTCCTCAGGCCAGATTACCTGTGTCATCACCTCTCAAGAAACCTTAGGCCTTTCTGGTTGTCATTCCGATTTTAATGACAAATAAAGGAAGCCTAATGGCCTGAAGGGTCTCTGGCCACAGAGAAGCAAACCTGGGATTCAGTTCCGGCCTGTCTTCCTCTAAAGTCCATATAATGATTCTTTCAAACATTTCAAAAGCAATTATGATATCTATAAACAGAAGGGGGGAACCATTATTTTTAAAAAGCAAAGCTCATCTGTGGAAGGGAGAAAGCTTTTTCTCCATGGCTCCAGTAAACGGATCAATGACATTTGGTTAAGTGGACATCAACAAAAGGCAGGTTTTGACTCCATCATCATTTTCCAGAAAAGTCTCTATCTTGTGCCAGCTGTGTATTGTCTGTAGATAATTTAAATAAAAATAAGGTTCTTACGTATCCTGTAAGGAAACAAAAATCTCACTGGGGAGATAGAATACACATAGACCAAGTGATTATGCATCTATCTTTGTTTGGGACCATGTTCTGAATGGCTGAAGTTGCTAGATAGACCTTTTCTACATAATGGAATGAGCAGAGAGAAAGACGAGTGTCCAGCTAGAGTTATCCCATCAACCATTTCTCAAACTCTGCCACAATAGATGGTGTGGATTTATGAGCCATAAGAACATGCCTACGGGGCAGCCACAATAGAAAATGACCTCCAAGCCTGCTGCGGTCTTCCACATTCCAGACAGAGGCATATAGACGCAAGCTTTATTCTTCAGACAACTTTCTCTTTACAGAGATTCTTGCAGGACTCTTTGGATTGGGAATGTAGTGTTACTCATCCTATGAACTTTGCTCTTGGGCCCTGTAAAAGGACGTGTGTCCAATAGGCAGAATAATAGATACTCAATGACTGCCATATATTTTAAGGCAAGGGAGTAGCTTGCTGGCAAACTCTCTAAGTGCTGGACTATGGTTTGTGCTTAAAATTTAATGCAACTCGATACCCTCCCTGCACTCCACACCTGGGATAGCTAGATCCTACCGAGAAGAAGCTCCAGGAGCTAGAATGTTACTCCTTTACTCTCCATGAAATATTTAAAGCATCCCATATAGCTCTCATAAGGTTTGAAGAGCCTTAAAGAAGGAGTCAATGGAAGGAGGCTCTAAATTACTTTCATCTGGATGCGCTTGGACCCAAGGCATCCTTAAATTCTCAACAACACAGGATGGAGGAGATTAGGGGAAAGTCCATCCCATAAATCCAGTGTGGAGTGGAGCTGCTAACCCGACTACAAAAGGCCAGCCTCTGGGCACACTCAGGACTTGCAGATGACTACATGATGTTCTCATCCAAATTCTGGGGCTGTCACCCAACAGAAAGGTGAGGAAGTTGAAGTAAATCCCTCTTCTTCCCTCAGGAGTCAGAGAGATGGGGCCTGAGACACCCTACCTGAAATTATACTGAAAGGCACCTACCAGAAGCAGGGCCATCAAAGCAGGAGCCAGACCGCAGGAAGGGGAGGGTTAGACAGCAGAAACAGGGCTCCTATTGAGGCCACTGGGGTAGCAGGTAACAAAGTAGCACAAACGCTCAGGATTTGGGAAGGTGTTTTGATAGATGACAGCCCCGTGGCCTGGGTCCACCTGGGGACCGGGAGAGCTGAGACTGGACATTGGAGCTTCCCCCCCAGCAGAGAAGTCCTTGTTTTACTCAGCAGCCAGGAGAAGCACAGAGTCCCCATGCGGGCTGAGTGGCCCCGTCACTCCCTCAGATCCCAGGATTGAGAGCCTGACTCAATTCCAAGCCCACAAGCAGTGATGGGGCGGCTCTTGAGGAAACAAACCTGGAGGGTTTGTTTCCAACAAGTAGAAATGGCCCTCAGACAGCTGCACACATTTCAGCGGCAGACACTGCACACTCCGCTCTGATCAGATGGCCTTGAGCTGCGTGAATTCTGTGCCTCCCTCCTTCCTCCCTGCTGATTCACCTCACTGTCAATGCCTTGTCTCTTCCTGCTGCCACTCTTCTTGCTCTGCAGGTCAGTATAATTCAGACTCTGCCTGGCTGAACCTCTTTGCTTTGCCCCAGGTGACCCTGCCTGTCTTAACCTCAGCGCAGAGCTCCTGGAGGCAGCTTCTCTGTTGGACAAGGCCAGGCCCACCTACAAGACCCAGACAGGGACAAGGTTGGCTGCAGCCTGCAGGTGGGTGACATCAGTGAGCCGGCAACATGCTGTTGGAGGAGAGAAAGGACAAGGTGCCAAGAAAGGATTGGACCTCTGCTCTCTCTTACAGACTAACAATGCTTTTCAATAAACTGCTCATTTTTTACTTTTATGGAGGTCTCTGTGCTTAGGAGATGGTGTTGGTATTAGAACCAGGAAGGGTTAAATAAAGGGAATTTTAATACAGTCAGGTAAAGGAAATCACAAAGAACAATGAATTCTTCCAGGGACTAGCAATGGGAAGGCTCAGCCATTACTTCTAGGCAAGAAGAAAGTGTGGTTTCTTGAGCATGGAAACCGAAAAGTTTGGGAGGAGATGTAGAGGGATGTAGCCAGTCCAAGATGATTTGATGGGAAGATGCTGGGAGAAATGCCCTTGCCTCTTTCCTGCTGGTGCCTCCTGTTGGCTGAACTCAACAGGAAGCTGAAGAGCAGGAAAGAAGGGCAAAGAAGCCCATGGTGTCAGCCACCCAGATTAGGGTGGAGAAAAGAGAGAGTGGGTATTCTAAAAGAAGGGGCTGGTGACCCAAGGGGCTAGAGAGGGGACAATGTCACCAATAGCCTGTACCACAGTCCCCTACTTGGAGAACTCCTAATTTAGATCAACAAGGAGAGGTATATGATTTTGAAACAGTCCAGTCACAAAAGGTGGGTCAAAAAAGATTCATTCCTGTTTTTGTTGTTGTTGTTCAGTCACTAAGTTGTGTCTGACTCTTTGTGACCCCGTGCACTACAGCACACCAGGTTTCCCTCTCCTTCACTATCTCCTAGAGTTCACTCAAGTCCATGTCCATTGAGTCGGTGATGCCATCCAACCATCTCATCCTCTATCACCCCCTTCTCCTCCTGCCTCCAATCTTTCCCAGCATCAGGGTCTTTTCCAGTGGCTCAGCTCTTCACATCAGGTGGCCAAAGGAACTTTGGAACTTCAGCTTCAGCATCAGTCCTTCCAATGAAATATTCAGGACTGATTTCCTTTAGGATGGACTGGTTGAATCTCCTTGCTGTCCAAGGGACTCTCAAGAGTTTGCTCCAATACCACAGTTCAAAAGCATCAATTCTTCAGTGCTCAGCTTTCTTTATGGTCCAGCTCTCACATCCATACATGACTACTGAGAAAACCATAGCCTTGACTAGATGGACCTTTGTTGGCAAAGTAATGTCTCTGCTTTTTAATATGCTGCCTAGGTTGGACATTGCTTTTCTTCCAAGGAATGAGCGTCTTTTAATTTCATGGCTGCAGTCACCATCTGCAGTGATTTTGGAGCCCCCAAAAATAAAGTCTGTCACTGTTTCCACTGTTTCCCCATCTATTTGCCATGAAGTGATGGGACCAGATGCCATGATCTTAGTTGTCTGAATGTTGAGTTTTAAGCCAACTTTTTCACTCTCCTCTTTCACTTTGATCAAGAGGCTCTTGAGTTCTTCTTTACTTTCTGCCATAAGGATGGTATCATCTGCATATCTGAGGTTATTGATATTTCTCCTGGAAATCTTGATTCCAGCTTGTGCTTCATCCAGCCTGGCATTTCGCATGATATACTATGCATGTAAGTTAAATAAGCAGGGTGACAATATACAGCCTTGATGTACCCTTTCCCAATTTGAAACCAGTCCATTGTTTCTTGTCTGGTTCTAACTGTTGCTTCTTGACCTACTTACATATTTCTCAGGATGCAGGTAAATGGTCTGGTATGCTCATCTCTTTCAGAATTTTCCACACAGTTGGTTCTGATCCACACAGTCAAAGGCTTTAGCATAGTCAGTGAAGCAGAAGTAGATGTTTTTTTTCTGGAATTCTCTTGCTTTTTAGATGATCCAACAGATGTTGGGAATTTGATCTCTGGTTCCTCTGCCTTTCTAAATCCAGCTTGAACATCTGGAAGTTCTCAGTTCACAAACTGTTGAAACCGAGCTTGGAGAGTTTTGAGCATTAATTTGCAAACATGTGAGATGAGTGCAGTTGTGAGGTAGTTTGAACATTCTTTGGCATTGCCTTTCTTTGGGATTGGAATAAAAACTGACCTTTTCCATCCCTGTGGCTACTGCTGAGTTTTCCAAGTTTGCTGGCATATTGAGTGCAGCACTTTCACAGTGTCATCTTTTAGGATTTGAAATAGCTTAGCTGAAATTTCATCATCTCCACTAACTTTGTTCATAGTGATGTTTCCTAAGGCCCACTTGACCTCACATTCCAGGATGTCTGGCTCCAAGTGAGTGATCACACCATCGTGGTTATCTGGGTCATGAAGATCTCTTTTGTATAGTTCTTCTATATATTCTTGCCACCTTTTCTTAATATCTTCTGCTTCTGTTAGGTCCCCTACTCTACAGGCTTGATTTTCTATGGCCCACTAGGAGTCCATCCGCTCTGACTTGGTGTATTTATTGTCCTAACTCACTGCCTCACCACCATATCCCACCTCCTCCTGCTTCTTTGGGTTCATCTCTTCCTTCCACCAGGGTTCTGAACGTGGGCTTCAGCCCTGCCTTACTTGCAGATCCTTGGCATCTCACTGAAGCCCTGTGACCCACTCTGTCTCCTGATCCCAGGCCCAGAGCTAGAGCTCAGGTCCTCCCATGAACAGGCTAATCTGCTTAATGGCACAGTCCCTCCTGGGGGTAAGGCCACTTATGGAATCTAGGGCAAAGTGTTACATAAGCATCACATCATGAGACCCCACAGCCATGCTGTCAATAAGCAGGGATCCTTTTTCTCATTTTCAGATGTGGAAAAATGGCTAAAGTAACCTGCCCAAGGCCATGCAACTGTGAAGTGGCAGAGCCAGGATTTAAGTTCATATCTGTGTCAGAAGCTGGTAGGACCCATGGATAAATCTTTGGGAACCAACTGCTCTAAACAAAGACAATTGGCTTCTGTCTAATAAAGACTGGCTTTTCACTCTCTGCTAATTATTGCAGCACAGACATAAAAGAGAAGGATGGTCTGTCTTGCTTCTGGCTGTCAGAAAGTTTGTCATAGATCTAGGGTATTTGTTCTCTCTCCTCTATATCCTAGATCAAAGGGAATGAAGGAATTGCCACTGTCTGATGCTTCAGGGTCCAAGACCATCCATCTTGGTGCAGGAACAAAGACAGGCCAAAGTTAGATCGGAATGTCCTTGGATGATGTAAGCTCTCTCTCTCATTACACACACAGACACACCTCTTGACGTATTTGCTGCTTACAGCTGCATGTGGGACATGAAAACTTGTCACCTGAGGAACATGGGAACATCCCCTGGACTTCCTTCCTCAGCTGCACGTGTGAGCTTGCTCAGGAGTTGGGGGTGGGGAGAGAGCAGTAGCATTTCACTCTTCGCTCTTCGCTCAGCCACAGGCTGGTCCACACAGAGGTGAGCCAAAGAATGTTCTCACCCCAGATGGCACTAACTTACGAGTTGACTTCCTGCTTCCTGGTGCCATTGGCAACCAGCCACAAGCTCTTCCCGTGACCCACCAACATCCGCATAAGATACTGCAGGGAAATGAAGCCAACTGCTCCTAATGAATCTCTGTGGTTCCCTTGCATCACCTCAAGTCATTTCTGAAAATTCTGGGGCAGCCCCAGAGTAGAAGCAATCCTAACCATGAAAACAGCTTAGGCCTGCAGCATATGTCTTGTGGCCTGGGAGTTGTACCAGGGGGTTATTTTTATAACCTTCAATTTTGCTTCAGGGACCGAGGTTTGAAACTAGTGTATGGACTTAATGATGAAATGAAATGAATCTGCAAGTCTCAGCTGAAATCCTGAGACAGGTGGTCTCGCATCTGGAGCACCGAACCGCTATGACAAACTAAGTGCTTTCTCATCCTCTTTAAAACCTTGCTGTCAGTCTGAAAGAGGAAGAGGAAGCCAATGGAGTTTTGATGATGCTTACAAGTCGATTTCCTGCCTTCGTTCTCAAAGAGTTCTGCTGACCTCTTAGGCTGCTAGTGTCAGAAGCTACACTATAAATACAAACAGTAATATTATACTACTGGTTGGTATTTGCATCAGTTTCTCCTCAACAGCAATCACCATGTGCTCTCTGAATTGCCTGATTCATCCTCTTGCTTGGTGCACTGCTTTGAATTCAGTGGTTTGAATTCACCTTCACTGCATCTCAAGGGAACCACTTGCTCTGCGCTTTCAGCTCCTCCTTTGCTTATTCTCACTCATCCTCTGCTCCTCCTGTCTCCACTCACCCAGGCTCCCAAGTTGTGGACAGAAGCAGTAGAGCAGATATAGGGGAAGTTTTGTAAGGAGGACACTGCGATAAGGGTAGTAAAGAAGAGAGGGTAAAGAAAAGTGCCTTTTCTCCCCCACCTAGGTCCTGATAAAAATTAGTCTTCATAGTAACCAGGCCCCAGTTCTCTGTCTGTAAAATAAAGGACTTGAACTCGAGGGTCTCTGAGGTTCCCACTAGCTCCAGTGAGATCATTCCATCAACTCTCTGTGATGCATTTTTGGATCATCAAGATGGAAATCTATTGTTCCCTCTCTGTCCCAAAAGCTTCCCCTACCAAACCTGCTTCCTCTTCCAAAATGCCATGCTGTTTTTCTACTATGAAAAATGGACAAAAAGACTCTTCTGCTATAATTCTACCCTGTTTCAGTCTGAAAATCTCTGGAGACGTTTTTATTTTCACAGTGATTGAGGGAGCCTACTGGCATGAAAGGGCTTCCCAGGTGGTGCTAGTGGTAAAGAACCTGCCTGCCAATGCAGGAGATGTAAGAGACACGGGTTCGATCCCTGGACTGGGAAGATTCCCCGCAGGAGGGCATGGCAACCCAGTCCAGTGTTCTTGCCTAGAAAATCCCATGGACAGAAGAGCCTGGTGGGCTATAGTCCATAGGGTCGCAAAAAGTTGGACACAACTGAAGCAACTTAGCTGCACCCATGGACTGGCATTAAGGGGGTGGAAGGTCAGAAACCCTCCAAATCCTCGGGCTCAGCATAGTGCCTGTGCTTAGCATGTTAATAGACACCTAACAAGTCCATTTAAGGATTAAGCAGAACAGGCCTGCAATTTCCCCTTTTAAAGTTTCCCTTCTTAAGGGAGTAATTTTCAGTGAGTCATGCACACATACAAGTAGAGCAATTTCCTCACTTAGGAATGAGAATTTGGGTGTAAATCCTCATTCTCCATTTCTAAACTGCACCTTCCTTGAGGGCAGGGATGACGGCCCATATGCAGTCATTAGGGCTGTTCACAAATATTTCCAGGTCTTTTTATTCTGGACATGGGATAGTATTACACTTTCTCACGCCTTTGATGTTAGCCATAATCAAATGATTTGCTTTGGCCAATGCAATATGATTGGAGGAGATGTGTGTCATTTCTGGGGGATGCTTAAGGGCCAGGGTGCAAACCATCAGGCTTGTTTCCTCACATTGCAGTGACCATGGATACCTGTAATGAGAGGGGGCCTCTGGTGACTGAGTGACAGATGAGTTGTCTTCCTGCTGAGCTGTGCTGAGTGCGGAGACTCCAGTTTCAAGGAGGCAGACTGATAACCGAATGTGAGCACAAAATAATTGATTGTTTTGTTAATTGTGCCACTGTGATTTGGAGGTTATTTGTTACTACAGTATAAATTGACTCTTGCTGACCACTATTGTCTCACCTGGATTATTTGAGGAAGATGAATAAAAAGTATCCCTACTTCTTTACCTCTGAACAAACTGAGAAATACGATGAAAAGAAAGGCGAATGGAGGCCAGACTCTTAGCTTTGTTATTTGTTTAATCCAGAGAACAATGGATGAAGTCATCCTCCCACGAAAGGTGTGATGGTGGGTGGGGAACGCCTGCTCGGCCGAGACTCACAGCTTTATCAGGACACATGTTCTAACCCACTAGAGTAGGTGTACGAGTTTGCTAGGCCTTTTGTAACAAGGACTACATAGTGTGTGACTTGGAAAAAAAAAGCAAAACATTCTTTTCTCATAGATCTGGAGGTCAGAAGTCCAAAATCAAAGATGCCAGGGAGGTTAGTTTCCTCCCAAACCTCTCTCTTTTGTTTGTAGATGGCAGCCTTCTACCTGTATATTTTTACATGGTCTTCCCTCTATGCATGTCTGTGTCCTGATCTCCTGTTCTTATAAGGACACCAGTCATATTGAATTAGGGCTCACCACAACGACCTCATTTAACCTTAATTACCACTCTAAAAGCCCCATCTCCAAATATAGTCACATTCCAAGATACTGGGAGGTAGGATTTCAACATATGAATTTGAGGGCGGGAGGGGTATGTGATTCAGCCCATTACAGCAGGCTTCTGAGCTGGCATGGATGGCATGCATGCTCCTACTCTTTGTGACCCCATGGACTGTAGCCCACCAGGCTCCTCTGTCCATTGGGTTCTCCAGGCAAGAATACTGGAATGGGTTGCCATGCCCTCCTCCAGGGAATCTTCCTAAGCCAGGGATCGATACTGCATCTCTTGCATCCCCTGCATTGGCAGGAGGATTCCTTACCACTGGCACCGCCTGGGAAGCCCCTGAACTGGCAATGCAGCTCCAAAGAGCCAAAAAGGAGGAGCTGAGACAAGCATGCCCCGTAAGAATCTCCATAAGTGTACTAGTCACAGGGCACTCTTTCCAAATGGACTGATCGCCAGCCCCCACAACCAGTCCAAGGGTGATATGGTCTGGGTTCATGGGGACATTCAGTAAGACAAATGATCTCTTTTGTGACATTTCTTACATTGTGTTGGTTTTATTTATTTAGTTAGTTTGGTTACTCCTATTGTGTAATGTTACTCTTTAGTCCATGTGTCTATTTTCTGCCTATTCTACCCTCGCTGTCCACTCAGCTAGGAGAAAGGCTCTGTCAGGCTTCTGACAACACCCTGCTTTGTCCCAGGCTCATTGAAGCTGCCTGACCAGGCAGTGGCAAATTGGGCCCTGGGTTTATTTTTGACTTTTGAGTTTCTCATACTGCACACGGGCCTGAGAAATAAGAACAGTGAAGGAAATGGCAACCCATTCCAGTGTTCTTGCCTGGAGAATCACAGGGATGGGGGAGCCTGGTGGACTGCCATCTACGGGGTGGCACAGAGTCGGACACGACGGACGTTACTTAGCAGCAGCAGCAGTAGCAGCAGCAGAGTAGAACCTGGGGAAGGAGACTCCAACAGGCACAGGGCTGACAATTATCTCCCCAGGTAAAACCGAACCACTGTGAAAACAGCCATTGACCCCTGGGGTCCACATGGGTATCAGTCGGGTCTGCCAAGTCGCATGCTTCCCAGATGGTTCCAGTCATAAGGAACCTGCCTGCCAAGGCAGGGAGATGGAAGAGCCTTGGGTTCAATCCCTGGGGCAAGAAGATCCCCTGGAGGAAGAAATGGCAACCCACTCCAGTATTCTTGCCTGGAGAATCCCATGGACAGAGTAGCCTGGTGGGGGTAGAGTCTATAGGGTTGCAAAGAGTTGGACATGACTGAAGTGACTTAGCACAAACGCATGCATGCCAAGTCCTGCTGCCTTTGGGAAGGAAAACTGACTTGGGGGAACCAAGCCAAATGTGCACAGCTCTGCCACTGGAAGCCAAAATGGCCTTTTGAAAGATTAATGGGGCATTTGGCTCTCTGTGTCTTAACAAGGGAGATGGAAAAAAGCTTTCTGAAAAATAGCACTGGCTTCTGGCGGGGATTCCAGAGGAGGGGGTTGCAGCTGCAGGATGGCCCTTGCATACATTTTTTCCTCAATCCTTGCTTTCTTTTTTCCCACAGTCTCTCATCATCCTGCTTCTCTCGCTTCCTCCTTTCATTTCTTCTTAGGTGTTTGGCCCCCCCCAAATGATTTCTGCCTCTCCTTTCATGTGCCCTGTCATCTGACCTTCTGCTTGTTCACACTTATCAGGAGCGGGGGGTGGGAGGGCACTTTGTATGGTGGAGAGACATGGGTTTTGGAATATAGCCTGGCTTTCAGCTCAACTCTGCTACTTTTTGAATTTATTTATTAACTTTGGGCTATGCTGGGTTTTCATTTTTGCTGTGTGAGCTTTTCTCTAGTTGTGGCAGCAGGGGCTGCTCTATAGTTGTGATGCACTGGTTTCTCGTTATGGTGGCTTCTCCTGTTGTGGGCATGGGCTTTAGAACACATGGGCTTCAGTAGCTGTGGCAAGCGGGCTCTGTAGCTGTGGCTCCCGGGCTCTGAGCCAGGGTCAATAGTTGTGACTCACGGGCTTAGTTGCTCTGCTTCATGTGGGATCTTCCTGGATCAGGGCTCAAAGTCATGTCTCCTGCATGGGCAGGCAGATTCTTCACCACTGAGCTAACAGAGAAGCCCCTGCTACTTTCTAAAATGTGTACAATGGACATGGATTGTAGTGGACTTCCTTTGTGGATGGCACTCATAAATGTCATTCCCTACTGAAGGCGATTCTGGTGGAGGTGTCATCATCTGCCCCACTGCATCGGTGGGCACGTGATTGGAGCATGCAATCCCACTTGACTCAGTGGCTGGTCCAAGGCAATCAAGAAGGGCCAGTCAGAATGCTTCTAGGGATCAATCTGTGTTATAAGCTCAAAAGACCGTGGAAACCTGGGACTTCAGGGAGGCATCTTCCCTCCTGGTAGAAGAGAGGTGTTCTGAGGGTGAAGCAACACAGAACAAAGCAGGGTCAAGGACAGGGCATGGATGGGGCACCTGAATCCAGGGGGAAAGCAGATCAAGCCCTGAACCTTTCCTCTACTTTTCCACATAAGCCAGTGTGTTATTGTTGTTGTTGTTTTCTTGAACTAGTTTGAATTTGGTTTCTGTCTCTTGTAAGTAATGGAGCCATAATGATCACACTGTGACTTCAGGTAACTTATTTAACCTCTTGGGATCTCAGTTTTCTCACCCACAAATGGACTCTCTGACCCTTGTGCCCCACCCCCTGTTTAAGTGGGGTCTATCCAAAACAAAATATGCTTGCCTATGAAACTCAGCACAGCTTCTCGTAATCATTTCTATGTAGGCTTTTCTCCCACCAGACTGAGAGCTCAGGGATTGTGTCCTATTCAACCTAATATTTTCAGCACTTGCCCTGGGATGTAAAAGGAGATCAAACGATGCTGATTCACTCCCATTTTTTCCTTTTCCTTCTTTTCTTCTTTCTAGTTTCCTTTCTAGTCTCCTCCTCTCTAGCTACAAGCATAGCTCTTACTTCTTTTCTTTTCTTTCTTTCCCGGGCCAAGTTTCCAGCCAGTTTCCCTTTATCCTTCTGCAGGTAAGTTTCATGCCTGGGTTCTTGGTGTCTGAGCAAAAATTATGGTCATTAGTTATTGTGTGCCCAGGTGGTGCTATGAAGAAGGTCTGTTTCATCTGTCCTTGCCAGGGAAGGGGCAACTGGCCAACTGTGCCCACAAGTGGCTAGTTGCTACAAGCATTGCAAAGCTTTAACAACTAGAAATAATTGCTAGCGCAAGGATTAAGTCCAGACAGAGGTCATTTGAGCATGGTGTTAAAGTGACAACTCATGAAATTAGTCACACACGGATTCCCTTTCTTCCTTCTTCCACTCAAGTCTTTCCCTTTTCTTAACAAGGGACATTTCTGATATTGCATTCCTGGAAAGTTCCCACAGAGACACGTGGTTATCCCAGGGTGAGCATGGTGTCCAGCAAATTTCTTTCTCCTTTTCTCCATACCAGTCCCTTCTTCTGGCTTTCTGGGTTGGGTAAATGGTACCGATGTTTTTTCAGGAAGCAGGATCCCCACCTAGTGATCATGTTATCCTCCTTTTACTTTGCTCCCTAGTCAAGAATATTTATCACAGATCCATCTCCTCTTTGATTGCCATCACCCTAATGCAGGACCACTTACCTCTCACCTGTGTTATTTTAGGAGCCCTCCAGTTGCTCCCTTCCTCTCTAGTACTTCACCAATCAGTCCAACCCTTTACTTCCTCACTCTAACACTTTCAGGGGCTCCCCACTGACAAGTGGTTCAAGCAAAATGGTTTCACCGTGGAATTCAAGATGCTCTGCAAAGTAACTCAAGCCAACTTCCCAGCCCCATTTCCTTTGTTCCAACCAAACTATTTCACATCCTATTCCCTGCCTGATCTGTTCCTGTGTTTGCTCTGCTGCTATTTCTGCCTTGAATACCTTGTTTTCCTGTTAGAAACCCAACTATTTTCCCAGGACGAATTCCTATGCTGTAGAATGGTCTTCCTTTCTTGACACCGTAGAAGGAACTGACCAGTGAGGAGAACACTCTTGTAGGTTTACATTGCCTCACATTTGGTGAGTTTGATGTCTGGTCCTATTTCACTGGCTTTGACTCCAAATGGCATCTTATTGTCTCCAAGTGTTAATATTATCTTCAGAAGATAAGCATTCCCATCCCAGAGAAAGTGAAAGTTGCTCAGTCATGTCCAACTCTTTGTGACCCCACGGACTGTAGTCCATGGAATTCTCCAGGCTAGAATACTGGAGTGGGTAGCCTATCTCTTCTCCAGCAGATCTTCCCAAGCTAGGAATCAACCCAGGGTCTCCTGCATTGCAGACCAATTCTTTACCAACTGAGCTATCAGGAAGCCCAGAGAATCTTCCAGAATAACAGCCAGTGTTTAGTGAGCACTTCCTCTGTGCCTCTGTGCCTCTGTGCTTCCTCTGTGCCAAGCTAAGAGCTTTCCACAAATTTATGAGATAGATGGTTGTTACTTTCACTTGACAGCTGAGAAATCAGGCTTAGAGAGGTTAACTTACTTACTGGAACCATTGCTAATAACAGGTAGTTCTTCAGATTCTAAAGCTCATACTTCTCACTCAACACGTGCTATAGTTATCACACAGAGCAAGGACTGAGAGCAGTTACCATAGATGCTAACTGTCTGGAGGAATATCTTTGGTCCAAGATTTTTGCCTCTGAGGATGACCGCTTTCCTGAGGAAAACTCATGCCCTTTATATGTTTGTGGTCTAAGTCAGTCTTCATTATTTAAGTGATGATCGCATTTCATACAATCTTTTTTCCAAAATAATTGTTTTTATTGCTATTGAAAAGTGAGATTGATGATCACGCTTAGGGATTTTCAGTTTTCCCTATACCATCTCTGACTAGAGAAAATAAGCTGAAACATTTGCAATTTCCCTGGAAACAAGTACTGAGACTAGTAAGACAGACAATCACCTGCTTATTATTTCAATGTTGAGCCACTTTTCCCTAAATTAATGTATTTTAGAAAGAACTAGAAATTATTGAAGCCTCTGACTCATGGATGTTTTCAGGCCCTTCAGCCTTTGGGTCATGCTTGTTTTTAATGTAAAATCAAACAACATGAGGCCTCAACATTTGAAAATAGCAGAAACTGGCCAGCTGTCAGAAAACAGAAAGCAGTTGAAGAGAAATTTTGAGTCTTTATACATATTAATTATAGACCCTAAGGGTCAAAAATGGGAAAGGGGAACAACGACAGAATGAGAGGCAAGCTGTACATTAATCAGGGTGATGCTAGTTTCTGCTGCACCAACAAACTCCCAGATCTCAGTGACTTTCACATGAAAACGTATCTTGCTCACATTGAGAACTCCTTTCCAAGCAGTGCTCCAGGGAGCCAATATGCTTTTATGTTAAGATTCCAATATCTCAATACATAGCTTCTGTGGTCACTGAGTTGGAGAAAGGGAGAACCAGAGTCATGAAGGAGCTTGTTGATA
Organism: Bos indicus x Bos taurus; assembly: GCF_003369695.1. Lineage (NCBI taxonomy): Eukaryota > Metazoa > Chordata > Mammalia > Artiodactyla > Bovidae > Bos > Bos indicus x Bos taurus. The sequence goes on from NC_040080.1 coordinate 51,016,878, forward strand.
CTTCAACCTGGAAATGATGCATGAGACTTAAGTTTATGGTTCACTGAAAGTGAAAGTGGAAGTCACTCAGTCATGTCCAACTTTCTGCGACCCCATAGACTATACTGTCCATGGAATTCTCCAGGCCAGAATACTGCAGTGGGAAGCCTTTCCCTTCTCCAGGGGATCTTCCCAACCCAGAGGTTGAACCCAGTATGGTCCACTGCTGCTGCTAAGTCACTTCAGTTTTGTCCGACTCTGTGCGACCCCATAGATAGCAGCCCACCAGGCTCCCCCATCCCTGGGATTCTCCAGGCAAGAACACTGGAGTGGGTTGCCATTTCCTTCTCCAATGCAGGAAAGTGAAAAGCGAAGGTGAAGTCGCTCAGTCGTGCCTGACTCTTAGTGACCTCATGGACTACAGCCTACCAGGCTCCTCCACCCATGGGATTTTCCAGGCAAGAGTACTAGAGTGGGGTGCCACTGCCTTCTCCTAGCTGCATACAATTATATGGCTTTGCCCCCAGCTTGCAAGGCTGTTTCAAAGTATGGAAGAGCTTATGCATATTAAGTAAGCAATCAGTGCTCTATCAAGAGGCCAGGGCTCAGGTTGTTTAACATACTCCTTCTTTAAAAAAAAAAAAAAAACATTATTGAAGTATAGTTGATTTATAATGTATCAATTTCTGTTGCACAGCAAAGTCATTCAGTTATACATATATATATATACATATTCTTTTCCATATTATTTTTCTTTATGGTTTATCACAAGATATTGATTATAGTTCCCTATGCTGTGTCATAGGACCTTATTGTTTATCTATCCATTCATTCTATATATCTGGCATCCAGTCCCATCACTTCATGGCAAATAGATGGGAAAACAATGAAAACAGTGACAGACTATTTTGGGGGGCTCCAAAATCAATGCAGATGGTGACTGCAGCCATGAAATTAAAAGACGCTCATTCCTTGGAAGAAAAGCTATGACCAACCTAAACAGCATATTAAAAAGCAGAAACATTACTTTGCCAACAAAGGTCTATCTACTCAAAGCTATGGTTTTTCCAGTAATTATGTATGAATGTGAGAGTTGAACTATAAAGAAAGCTGAGCACTGAAGAATTGATGCTTTTGAACTGTGGTGTTAGAGAACACTCTTGAGAATCCCTTGGACTGCAAGGAGATCCAACCAGTCAATCCTAAAGGAAATCAGTCCTGAATATTCATTGAAAGGACTGATGCTGAAGCTGAAACTCCAATACTTTGACCACCTGATGCGAAGAACTAACTCATTGGAAAAGACCCTGATGCTGGGGAAGATTGAAGGCAGGAGGAGAAGAGGACAACAGATGATGAGATGGTTGGATGGCATCACCGACTCGATGGACATGAGTTTGAGCAAGTTTCAGGAGCTGGTGATGGACAGGGAAGCCTGGCGTGCTGTAGTCCATGGGCTTGCAAAGAGTCAGACACGACTGAGCAACTGAACTGAACTGATTCTGTATATAATAGAATTTAGCATACTTTTAATTCATTGACTAGGTAAGTGCCTAAAATTTTCACCTTTAGACTCCTGTACTTTCTATAGTAGAAACTGAAGCTGAAGAAACTCAGAAAAGAGGTAGAAAAGAAGAATAGCACTTTCTTCTACGATTTGAATTTAATCTCTCTAGCAGACAAATTGAAATTTACCTTTGTATCTCATTTTAGAGACTTTAATACCACACAGTAGGCTGGCAACCAATATTCTAGTCCCAACGATTTCATTAACTAACGTTTAACCTTGAGCGTCTAACTTTATTTCTTTGATTCTCAGTGCTCATCGGTACATTGAGAATCACGAGGCATTATGCTTCACCAAGTTACTGTGAAGTTCACATCAGATGTCTGAAATGCTTAGCAGAGTGCTCAGCTCATATTAGGTGCTGAAATGTTTGTTGAATGAATGTTATTGTTCAGTCACCAAGCTGTATCCAACTGTCTTGTGACCCCATGGACTGTAGCCCATCAGGCTCCTCTGTCCATGGGATTTCCCAGGCAAGAATACTGGACTGGGTTAACATTATCTTCTCCAGGGGATCTTCCCGACCCAGGGATCAAACTCACATCTCCTGGATTGGCAGGCAGATTCTTTACCACTGAGCCACCTGGGAAGCCCCATTGAATGAGTATCCATGAAGAAATTAACTGCTGTCTGTTGAATCTAAAAGAAGCTGCTAAGACATGTCTGACTGTTGAGATCCCATGGACTGTAGCCTGCCAGGCTGCTCTGTCCATGGGAATTTCCAGGCAACTATATTGGAGTGGTTTGCCATTTCCTTCTCCAGGGGATCTTTCTGACCCAGAGATCAAACCCAGGTCTCCTGCCCTGCAGGAAGATTCTTTACCAACTGAGCTACCAGGGAAGCCCATTCAGAAGCTTCTACCATCATGAAATGAGACATAAATGGTGTGAATGGCACAGGATCATTTTAGTCATTCAGAATGTCATGATTGGTGAATTCACTCCTGTGGGGGACTGTTTCAAAATAAAAGTAATTCATTCTACTTCATTGAGCTATTATGAAACTCAAATTAGATATTTGTGAAAAGGCTATGTAAACTGTTAAATACCATGTAAATGTAAAGTATTGGTATTAATAATATTGGGATCAGGGCTGGCTTCACAGGGTTATGACCCGTGTTGTAGTCATACACATCCCCATACTTAGAAGGGTCTCACTCTTGGCTTAACAATCTGTGTGTCATCACTTTGAAATTCTTAATAATTTTTGAACAAGAGGCACCCCATCCTCACTTTACCCTGGGCCCACAAAATTATGTAGCTGATCCTGGTCATGACTTAAAACGCTACTTCTTTTTGTCAAAATAAGGGAGTTAGAGATGCTTTTTTTCCAATCCCTTGCAGTCCTAAAATTATATGGTTCTAAAAAATACTCCAAATGTACCATTTTTGTGTTTTTTTTTTTAAAAAACTCTGCAGCATTCTACTATTTCTAATCAAACATTTCGTCAAGTATCAGTTATTTCTCACAAGCTCTCAGTCTTTTTGTTTCCACTCCTGTGAAGTCCTAGGAAAAGATTTCATTTTTCCCACAAGATTCAGTCTACTTAGCAAAAATCCTTAGAGACAATTTCAACTTTGTGTTTTTCTGAGGCCTCTTTCAAAGTATGCTGTGTGCATACTTCATGGTCTGTACTCTAGACTGAAGACTAGTATTGAGTAATATATTTCATGCTTTTGCAAAAGAACAAGGTTTTAAAACATCTACTTTGGAAAGAGAACTTTGGAGTCATAGTGTTTTACTTCTAAAACAGGGAAGCTGTGATGTAGTGGGAAATGTAGAAGATGGCATTTGTAGATTTCTGTTCACATTCTCATTCATCAATTACTGTGTACACGAGCTGAACCAAGTTGCTTAAATCTCTCTGAGTCTTTGCTTCCTCATCCGTGAAGCGGGATGACAGAGGGTGGGGGCGGGTAGAATCAATTCCATAGGATTCGGAGGGCATGATATGAAAATAATATTCTTGAAACACCTTTTAAGTTGTGATATAGCCACAGAAGGGACTAACACATTACAGAGTTGTTTTCATTATAAAGAACTTCATCCCATGAATGAATTCATCAACCATGAAACCTAAAGAACTAAAATGACACCCTGCACTATTTCTCCGTAATATCATAGTGCTTAGCTCCACAAATTTTCCTGAATTAGGTAGCAAACAGGCTATTTTGTTGATGGATATTCATTTAACAAGTATCTTTTGAACATCCACTGTGAGCTTGGCACTCTGCTAAGCACACACCAAGAATTCTGGTATTAGCTCACAATCGGACAGTCTAAAACTACATAGCATTGATCTACATAGCAAAACTACGTAGCAGCTATGCTTAATCATAACTATTTCATCAGCAAGCACTTAGTGGATATCCACTATATGCCAGGCCTATACTATGTAGATTTTTTAAGAATAGGTAAGAGGTGCTATCAGAGAAGGCAATGGCAACCCACTCCAGTACTCTTGCCTGGAAAATCCCATGGATGGAGGAGCCTGGTGGGCTGCAGTCCATGGGGTCGCTAAGAGTTGGACACGACTGAGTGACTTCACTTTCCCTTTTCACTTTCATGCATTGGAGAAGGAAATGGCAACCCACTCCAGTATTCTTGCTTGGAGAATCCCAGGGATGGCGGAGCCTGGTGGGCTGCTGTCTATGGGGTCGCACAGAGTCGGACACGACTGAAGCGACTTAGCAGCAGCAGCAGCAAGAGGTGCTATAGGGATTATAACAGAGATCAAATAAGTCTTTTGTATTTTTTAATGTAGAAGTGAGGGGAAAGAAAGTTAATGTAAAAACTGGAAGCAGAAATTCTCAGGGAATTACTAGCAAAATACTATGATGGGCCATCCCAGTTAGGAAGGATAACCCCTGGGCCAGGGATAAGATGAGTAAGTGAGAGAAGTAAAATATTAAATATTAAAATAAAGTAAGAAATTATGTGCTGATTGTGTACAATAAAGATATATAAATTTCTCCAAAGAATCTCAAAAAGGAGAGAGTAAAAGGACCTAGAATGAGAGAAATCTGAGGGAGATTAAAGGAGGATACAGGGTTTGGGGAAAGGGAAGAAAGAGAATGAGGCAGGAAGATGCAGAAAGATAAGGCCCTGAGAAGAGTCCATTGAGAGGCTCCCAGTGGCAGGAATTACTGCTGCTCCCAGTTGTGACACCTGCACACTGCGGGACTCTAGGAAGAGGTTATCAGCCTCCAGTCACATAGTTATAAAACAAGTCCTCAGAAGATGGTAATGAAAATCTCAAGGAAAACAAGCTTGTTTTTCTAATTCACACATCATCTGGGCTAGCAGGAGTATGTTGGCTAGGGGAATTTTGAAAAGAGCTGCAATTTTATATTGCTTCCAGCAATATAGTCCTTACTCTTGGGCATCACCTCCAAATATGCCCCCAAAATTATACTATACAGAATTTTCTAGTATGGATGGGACTTTGAAAAACTCAAGGGAAAAGGTGAGTTGGTGGTGGTGGTTAGAAAGGAAGAGCTAGGCAGGGAGATATTGGTAAGAGCTCAGGAACTCAGCAGAGGCCCCAGATTACCAGGTTTGTTTTGCCCCATGGCAGGCACAGTGAGCAAAAAACACTGAGATGCCAGGTTTGCAGCAGAGAGGACCTGAACATTGAATGGTACAGAAAGGTTGCAGCAGCCATTCAGAATGCAATCCAGTGTGACCATGTCATCCATGACTCAAATTAAAAAATTTAAAAAAAACTACTACCCAGATGTCACTGGATCGTTTTTTCAAGAGAGTAGATAGAACTAAATCCAGCAAGAAACTAGAACCTGTGCCATCCACCTCAGGCATGATGAAATTGCAGCTTGCTGACAATCCTTCAGCTCTACCATCTCTCACCTCCTCTCCCAGCTCTAATCAGTAACTCTTCTCACCTGTTCACTGGATGCCAGTCCCTGCATGCCAGCTGTCATACTGTACCACTGCACTTTTCAAGGCACTGTACTGTAAGGTTAGAAATGTTTTCCTAAAAAAAAAAAGGTAGAGAGAAAGCGGTCTTATTTGAAAGGCAGCCGGGCAAGGAAATGGGAGGACTAAATCTCAGATCCACCTCTGAGAAGGCAAGGGATTTGGGTATTTCTTGGATAATGAATAAAGAAGCAGGGTGGCCTGAAACATGGGGAGCATGGGGAAAGGTGATTGGAAAGAGGTGTCCTGATCATAGTTCTGAGTAGGTGTAATTCAGCTACAGGTCTCTGCACCTTCTGAGGGTGAACTTCATGGTCTTCCTGTTTCCAGAGGTCATCCAAGGGACACTCACGCATGCTCAAGGGTTGGTTGTCCTATCCAGTCTTAACTATCCACTTTTAACTCAAACTGGCTCAGCTGACTCCAAGTCCCTAGAAGACAACTTGGGCAAATATATTATTGTTGAGGTGAAGTGCCGCTTGGAGGATGTGCAAGTCTTAAAACAACCTCGATTAGTGAAGGCAGGCGAATGGATTTAACCCACTGTTTCACTAACCATGTTAGGTGTGTTTTTCACATGAGATCCCCCGCTGCCCAACAGATACTCAAGCTATTCTGTTGGCCCTTCATCTTTAAAAGCACACACGAAATGGGGCTTATTGTTGTTCAATAGCATTCCACTCTTTGCGACCCCGTGAACTGCAGCACGCCAGGCTTTCCATCTCCTGGAGCTTGCTCAAACTCCTGTCCATTGTTTGGTGATGCCATTCAACCATCTCATCCCTTATCGTCCGCTCCTCCTTCTGCCTTCAATCTTTTCCAGCATCAGTCTTTTCCAATGAGTCTGTTCTTCTCATCAGTTGGCCAAAATATTGGCACTTCAGCTTCAGCATCAGTCCTTCTAATGAAATGGGGCTGCTGCTGCTGCTGCTGCTAAGTCGCTTCAGTCGTGTCTCACTCTCTGCGACCCGATAGATGGCAGCCCACCAGGCTCCTCTGTCCCTGGGATTCTTCAGGCAAGAACACTGGAGTGGGTTGCCATTTCTTTCTCCAATGCATGAAAGTGAAAAGTGAAAGTGAAGCCACTCAGTCGTGTCCGACTCTTCGAGACCCCATGGACCGCAGCCTACCACGCTCCTCCGTCCATGGGATTTTCCAGGCAAGAGTACTGGAGTGGGGTGCCATTGCCTTCTCTGGAATGGGGCTACTGGTTCTTAAACTCTACCTATCCACTGGGTATGGTCAGATACCCATACCCAGTACGGAAAAACCATAGCTTTGACTATATAGGCCTTTGTCAACAAGGTAATGTCTCTGCTTTTTAATACACTATCTAGGTTCATCATAGCTTTTCTCCCAAGGAGCAGGCGTCTTTTAATTTTGTGGCTGCAGTCACCATCTGCAGTGATTTTGGAGCCCAAGAAAATAATATCTCACTGTTTCCATTGTTTCCCCATCTTTGGCCATGAAGAGATGGGACCAGATGCCGTGATCTTCATTTTCTGAATGTTGAATTTTAAACCAGCTTTAAAAAGTTGAGTTTTAAACATTGAGCTTCTAAAGCTGGTTTAAAAATCCCTTAACTTTAGGTAAAAACACCTAAACACTGATGCTTCTCGCATCAGTGGTGATAAAAAGAAAACAAACCAACCCAACAACAGCAGCAAGAGTCTCCTTGAATGCAAGCAAGAGCCATAAAATGGAGGAAATTGCTCATGCAAAGGTCCCTTTTCTTGTCCCTGAACTCTGGGGGACCTTCAGAACTGTAGGGGACCCCAGTGTAGGCCATCGTTTTCTGCAGAGGGAAAATGCAGGCCAGTCTAAATGGTTTCAGCTGCCGGGGCCCAGGAGCTGTCCCAGCATTCCACAGCACAGGCTCTCATTTCACTTGAAAGCACAGACTTCCCCACCCCTCACCACCCTCAGAATTTGTAATCTAGATTCGAAACCACATGTCGTCATGCTGATCATTTTTTCCTGAGATTGTCAAACTTTTGCAGCTAATTATCAGTTGGAGTCAGTGTAACAAAACCTGCGTTTCTATGCTGGATTTTATTAAAATGCCTCTGATATCAGCAGGGGCTGCGGTGAACTTGCTGCTAGTACATGCAACGGGGTTTTTCCTTTCTCTGCAAGGAAAGCCCCAGCAGGTTTTATAAATCAGTGCTCTTAACTGGAATGGCAGAGACTTACTGTAAGTAAGTGCTATCACTTCCGCTTTTAAGAAACAACTATTTCCTGGCTTTTCAATTAGGAAGGCTTTGGGGGGCTATGAAGGAAAATGTAATATGTAATAAATATACTAAGGAACAAGCCTGATTAATGGCAGCTCAGAAGATTCCTTTAAGCTGATGCCTCATAGCCCAGGAATCTGCATTTACTGGCATCCTCTGAAAAACTAGTTTTCATGAATGTTATAAAGAATACTCAGAATCCCAGAAAGCCCCCGGAAAACTCACTTTGAACTCTTTGCGTTTGGCTCAAGATTAAAATCGTTCTTGAAAGGTGGAATAGGCTAAAAGACACTGCAGTGTAAAGCAACTATACTCCAATAAAAAACAGTACTGGAAGAAATAATCAAATATAATATTATATATATGTATGTAGAACATTATTGATAACTGCAAAATATTTAAAATAACTTAAATGTTAAAGCATAGAAGAGTGGCTGGATTATCTATGGTTCATCCACACACAAAATATGCAGCTTAAAAAAAGAATGAAGAACTAAGGGCAACATGGGACCCCGGACTGGGTTATGGAGTAAAAGGACATGAAGTGGAAAAACTGGTAAAATTCAAATAAAGTCTATAGTTTAGTGAGGAAAAAAAAAAAAGACTGCATGCTGTTAGTGTCCTGGTATCCTCTGCATTGAAAACTGCTGTGAGGACAAGGGGACAGGCTTGCCCAGGGTTCAACTTCCACTGCAGGTGATATGCTAAGGATGGAGAGAAAGGGGAAAGAGAGGGAGAGAAGGAACACAGCTTAAGTCCTAGTACTTTCTTAGGACTTCTGAGCCTATCAACATAGAACATCTAGAAGAGGTCATCAGACCTGAACACAACCCCCAGATCACTCTCATTTATACCCATGCCTCTCTTCTTCCATCCCTGATCATAGAAAACTAGGTTTTCCTTCTGTCTGACCCTGTGTTCTCCTCAGCTTTTCCAGTATGTTGCTTCACCACATTTTCAGCTATATCTGCATCTTAATCACTCTGGCTTCTTGTCTCTAGATGCGTTCAAGTCCCCTTCATTCTAAAGGTGATCCCTCCTCTTTTTTTTTTCATCATAGCTGAATTCCAAAAACATGCTGCCTGCACATTCTTAACCCGTCACCCATTGCAATCTGGCTATCTTCCAGCACCTTTCTCACTGAAACTTCTAAGAATCACCACACATCTTCCTAAAAATCTCTCTTTAATAATTACTGTAATTTACCTTTCTGCTGTCTGTGATTATTTTCATACTGACCTTCTTTCTTTCTACCAGTTTTAGGATGATGGCTTCTCCTTCTCCTGATGCTTCCAAATGCTTGTTTCCCAATGTCAGTTCTTCTTGGGTGGTCCTTTAAAAGCAGAATCATCACAGAATACCACTCTCACTTTCCTGTAATATGAGTTTCTTTATCGGTAAAAAGAGGATGATGTTGCTAGTGGGAATGTGAAGTGATGCAGCCACCTTGGAGTTATTATTTGACCCAACAGTCCATTCCTAGTACCTACTCATAGCCTCAAAGGAAATAAAAACATATGCAAACACAAAATCTTGTATACAATTGTTCATAGCAACATGATTCATAATTGCCAAAAAAGTAGAAACAATACAGATGCCATCAACTGAAAAATGAAGTGTGGTATATCCACACAATGGAATATTGTGTGTGTGCTCAGTCATGTCCAATTCTTTGCAATCCCAAGAACTGTAGCCCACCAGGCTCCTCCATCCATGGGTTTTCCCGGACAAGAATACTGGAGTGGGTTGTCATTTCCTACTCCAGGGGATCTTCCTGACTCACAGATCCAAACTGTGTCTCTTCAATCTCCTGCAATGGCAGGCAGATTTTTTACCATCCACGCCACTTGGAAAGCCCAATGGAATATTACTTAATCATAAAAAGGAATGTAGTACTGGTGCATGCTATAGCTGAATGAACTTAAAAACATGCTACAGTATGAATGAGCTTTGAAAACATGTCACAACATGAATGAAGCAAATCACAAAAGAATACGTATTATAATATATAATTATAATCATATTATAATACAGTTACAATACAATTATATGAAATATCTAGCATTGAAAAATTTAGTGTCTTAAAACAACAGCAATTCTACTTCTCACAATTCTATAGATCTGCCATGTGGTTCTTCTGCCTCATGTAGCAATGGCTGGGGTACTGGGGGTACGGGGGCCTGGGAGGTCTAGATGTCTCATTCACATAGCTATCAGTGGGTGATGGTCACTAGCTGGTTGCTCAGCTGAGGCCATCATCCAGGAGCTCTGGTTCTTCTCTACATGGGCCTATCCATATGGCTGCTTGAGCTTCCTCATAATATGATACCTAGTTACCAAGAGCACTTCCAGTCAGCAAACCCAACGTGCAAGTACTTACCAAGCAGCCACTTTTACATTGTGCTGCCGATTCTCTACAGACCAAAGCTAGTCCACATGGCCAAGCCCCAGAGTCATTGTTGGAAAGGCTGAAACAGACTTGAACGCTGAGAGTCATGGTTTATTGAGGATCACCATAATAACAGGCTTTATGAAGACAAAAGTGACACATATCGTGCAAGTTTTAGAAAACAATGAAAAATTTTCTTCCTCTCTGACCAGCTAGTTATTATGGTACTTTCTCTGTAGAACACTTGCAAGCCATAGAAAGTAAGCATTTATCACACATAAGACTAAACGCCTATCCCATTTCTGGGTTCTAGAAATCCTTTACAGAGATACGACTAAACCTGGATCTAAGGAGCTTATGGTCATGTCAGGGAGACAGGTATGCAAATACACAACTATAAAACAGTGTAATGATATAATAAACGTGCATATCTTCAAGACAAATTTGGAGTCCAGAGAAAGGGCTCACAAGTCTGCTTGACAGAGGAGAAGGAGGCATTTTCCAGCTAAACAAGGGCAGGGGAGAAGCACTGTAGACAGAATGAAACAGCATATACCATCATGACAGTCTTTGCTAGAATTACAGCTCAGTGCTCTGTAGTATTAAGTGTGTGTGTGTGTGTGTGTGTGTGAACTGTTATTTAGAAGACATAGCTGGACAGGTATGTGGAGACCAGATCAGGCATGATCTTGTATTCCATGCTAAAGTGTGCCAGGCCCTCATGACCACCCCATGGGGAATGCAGATCCATGGAAAACTTCATCAGAGGAGCAGAGAGACTGGCTTGTCTATTATGGAGATTGGCTGACTCCACATCCTTCCTTGGTTTGGGGTTTGTTTGCTTCTTGCCATTTTTGTAGCATAACTCAGTGCTTCTACAAACTCCCCACAAAGAATAATCCCCTCAACAAACACTAAGAGGAAATAGGGATTTTCGCTACGTTTTTACCATGTAGAGATTTCTACATCTCTTAAAAAACCAAAGATCTTATGTGTGAGACTGCAGGAGGAGTCACATTCAAGGATACACAATTCCTCCTAGTCCCTCACTGGCTGCCAGCAATATCCCCACCTCTCTCTGAAAACTTTTTCTTCAAGACCTTTCATTTCCTCTGACTATTGGAGCTCATGCTCCCCTCCTCCTCTGCTTCACTCTCTTCCTCTTTCTCATGCAGAACAACTGAGAGTGATCTCAACACTTCCATTCCCGTCACACCACTCATCAAAAGAAACCTGTCAACATCAGTATCTTCATATACCTTGAAAGGCATCAGAGAGTTTTAATTATATAATTAAAATGTCAGTGTCTATTTCCACTGTATCTTTAAAATCTCACTTTTGGAAGCAGGATAAAGAATAGATTGAGTTGGGAACAGATTGAAACTAAACACAGAGAGACCAACAAGGAAGGGCATGCATTAGCAAAGAAAAAGTAGCAGCGAGTCTGAAAGAGGTCTGTGAGATGGGGGTAGAAGGGGCAGATACCATGATAATGAAGAGGTAGAATCAAGTGGATCTTGCCACTCATCGGCTTGCATAACATTCACTAAAAATAGCAGCATTACTCCTTCCAAAAAAGAATAGGATTTGTTAGGATTTGGGACTATTTGTTGAGCCAGAGCTGGAATAGGAAATAACACTGTGATAGGAAATTAGCTGAGATGTGGATACGTTGAGGCTCTCAACTCCCCACACCAGCCATATTGAAAATATCAAGGATGACAATACAGTATGAGACTAATTTTTTAAAATATCAGATCTCACTCATTCAAATAGGTGCTGGCCTCTAAGTCACCATGGGCACCTGTCACTTATTCCAACAATGCTACCATTGTTGAAATCTTTTCTGGGTTCCCCTTTTCTATCTGCATCTGGAGCCAGGATATGAGACACCCAATAGTCTGGCTTCATTACCTAATGGTGACTTTTTATTTTTCCTCTGGATAGCTTTAGCCACCTCAAACGAACAACCAAATTGCTTTCCAGACACCAAGACTAAGCCATTAATTTAGGAAAATAACTTGGGACTGGAGAACAGAAGAGCTTCAGCTGAGGCTCATGGTTGGGAACACGGCCACAGCCAACAGATTTGTCACAAAGAGACGCCGGGCCTGTCCTGCCCGCCTCCTCACCCCCAACTTCCCGAGCCCCACACGCCATTAGAATGTAATCCAGGCAACTTCCTGGATTACATACGAGTGTGACGTGACTCTTCGTTCCTGCAATTAGAGAAGCAAAAGGGATTCAAACAGAATAAGAAAGGACACAGGAAGCTGGAAATGAACGTTCCTCCAAAAGGGCCACTGCTGGTTTGCAACAGGATGAGGCTGAAAATGGACTTTCCTTTGGTGGACTCATTGGTCATCACCAGGATCTGCCTTTCCCAGAGAAGCGTGGGCATTTTAAAGCCATTCAGGCTCAGGGGGAAGTCTGGGTATGTTCAGTATGCACTCAACAGAAATTCCTCACTGTCAAAAAAAAAAAGAGAGAGAGAGAGAGAAAAGAAAATATCAGTAAGTGTAAGCTATTAGTAAGTCAATGAGTTTAATACATGAGAAGTGAGAAACACAATGCTAAACTATAAAATTTGCTCAGTGTTAAATAAATGATCTGGAAAATCATGGGGACTGGTTGGTTTTTTGGTCATTTTTCAATGGAAAAACACATAGCACATAAACTACTGTACACTGGCCACCAATCTGGCTGTTTCCACAGAGCTGCTAATTTCGGATGATTGCCTTTATTTAGTTAACATAGATATATACGGCACATACCACATTCCAGACACTGTTGGAAGCATCTTATAAATACTAATTCTTTTAATTCTGATATCAGTCTCATGAATGAGGTGCTCCTATTATTTTTAAGTTATTTATGTATTTTAATGATTCATTGCTAAGATGTACTTTTTTAACTAACTGAACCATTGTGGGTCCCAATTGTATTTAATTATAAATCTTCCTATGTACTTTCTTTTTTGATTTTGAATCTACATTTTTATTGGAATATAATTGCTTTATCAAAAAAACTAGCACAGCAATGTATGGTACTCTTATTTTTACCTCTAGCTTACAGATGAAAAACCTAGAACCTAGAGAGGCTAAATAGCCCATCCAAGGTCACTCAGCTAGTAAATTGTAAGTGCTGTGCTCCTAACTGCCATAATTTTCCACCTTCTTAAATTTAACTTTGGCAGCCTTTTTGTCTCTGGTACCACTGCCTACATCCTGCAATTTTTTTTTCTCCCAAGGGTTTTCTGGAGTGGATCAAAGATAGCTGGTCCTTGGGTCCCCTAGATAGAACAGGAAAAACAAAACTAAACTCAACTAAGGACATAATCTGAGTTGAAGATACCTCAGTGGTCATTAACCCAGGCATTGCCAAACATTTTTGTCTTTAATAAAATATTATTATTATTTTGGCCACATATGGCTTGTGGGATCTTAGTTCCCTGGGCCATGAAAGTGAACATGCTGAGTCCTAACCACTGGACTGACAGGAAATTCCCTAAACCTTATTTTTAGAACAGGTTTAGGTTTATATAAAAATTGTGTAAATGGTAGAGAGTCCCCATATACCCCACAGCCAGTTTGCCCTATTTTGAACATCTTATTTTAGTATGGTACACTGTTCATAAATTATTAACCATAGTTCACTCTTTATTCAAGTTCCCTTGTGTGTGCGTGCATGCTCAGTTATGCCAGGCTCCTCTGTCCATGGGACTCTTCTGGCAAGAATACTGGAGTGGGTTGCCATTTTCTCTTCCAGGGATCTTCCCATCCCAGGGATCAAACCCACATCTCCTGGGTTTCCTGCATTGCAGGTGGACTCTTTACCCACAGAGCCATCAGGAAAGCCCCAAATTCCCTCAGTTTTTACCTTTTTTTGTCCCAGGATCCCAACCAGGATCCACATCACATGTAATAGGCAAGTCTCCTTAGTTTCTTCCTGTGAGAGTTTCCCAGATCTTTCCTCTTTTGGATGACCTTGACAGTCTTGAAGAGGATTTTGTAAGGTATTTTGTAGAATGTTCTTCACTGTGATTATATACAATATTTTTCTCAGGTTAGATTGCAGCAACAAGTTTTGGTTGGGGAGAGCAGAGAGACCACAGAATAAAGCACTATTTTCATCACTTTGTGTCAAGGGGACATACTATCAATATGATTTTACTGTTGTTGATGTTGACCTTGATCTGCCTGATAATCCCCCAATCTATGTTTTATTTTGGTCTGGTTTCAATGCTCACTTTGACCCTTCAGACTAGGTTTTTCCTTGCCTTTTAGCATGGTTTGTAATTTTTTTCTAGAGAGCTGGGTATGATGTACCAGGTATTAGGAACTGAGGCACACGGGCCTAAATCCTCACTAAAGTGTGAGGATTCACGTTAATCTGGCTACAGGTTGGTCTGTGCGTGGTGTATCCTGGGGATTTTGGTGCCATAAGCTTCAAATTCCTCTGTTGTCCTTTCTTTGAGTCCCCGTTGTAGCCTGGTTTGGGTTTCTCTCTGAACCTCCAGATCTTAGGGTGGTGGTTACCCCTGAAAACTCACCCGTTTGATAAGTCTAAGAAAAGTAATTGGTTTTCAATTAATTCACCTTTTTCTTTTCTTTTGTTATAATGATCATAGTGCTGATTTCTAAGCCCCTTACTTGTTGAAACTAAGCCAGAAGTCTTCCAAACGTTTTTAAGAGTAGAAACTTTTCCAAATGAACTTTCATGTAACTGGGCTGGGTCTCATCACTGTGCAGCCCAACTCAATCCTAGTGCTGGAGTATTTTCCATCTGCACTTCCATGGTCCTGTTGGGTGTCTAGGGCACCCACTTGTCTCCCATGCTGTGTTGCAGGAGATTTGCAAGTGCCCTAGGTCATTCAGTCGTGGGGTGTCCATGTGAGGAAGTAAGGATGGGACTCAGAAAGATCTTCAGGCATGGGCAGGAATCTTTTCAGCTGGAAAATCCAACAGAAATGGCCAGATAGATGGTAGAAGGACCCCAGCAAACAGTAGTGTGAAGAGGAGCCCATGGGGTTTCTTCCATGTGATGGTGGATCACGTTGCCCATGAGAGGGAGGTATTTTGGTCCTCAGGCTCTGATTGGCCCCCATGAGGCTCCTTGGTGCTGGCTGTTCTTTGGCTATTGATCTTTAGTCCTATATGTTCTCCACCCTCTCTGTCAAGACTTGGTTCTCTAGTCTAACACTTTGAAGTCATCCTTGAAAATCATGCTCCATCCTCTTCCCTTAGCTCTACTGTAACCCAGCTGACCCTCAGCCAGTCCCCCACGGATGGTGGGATGAGGGCTCTGGGGCTTCCTCCAGCCTCTACCACTTATGTCCTGGAATGAAGTCTCCATTCTGCTCCCAATGTCCTAATTATTAAGAACCTTTTTTTCTTTTAGTAAAATGTGGCTACACAAAGCAAAGGCTTTGACTTCCTGAATTAATATTTTGGACATGGGTGTTGACATTCTAAAGTCAAACTGAAAATTGATAGTTGTTCTAATTTTTAAATTTATTCTATAACCTCAGTGGGCTTCCTAGGTGACTCAGCTGTGAAAGAATTGCCTGGAATGCAGGAGATGAGCAGGAGACCCTGGTTCAGTCCCTGGATTGGGAAGATTCCCTGGAGAAGGAAATGGCAACTCACTCCAGTATTCTTGCCTGGAGAATTCCATGGACATAGAAGGCTGGCCGGCTACGGTTCATGGTGTTGCAAAAGAGTTGGACACAACGGAGCAACTAAACAACAACAATAACCTTCTCAATATTCCCTAAAGCAGTTTGAATGCTTTTGACTAATTAGGGAAAAAGTCATGGATTCATACAAAGAAATATTGAATCAAAGATTCAATATTATTGAATTATAATAATTATAATAATTATATCAATTATCAAAGATAATTACTTTAAAATATTTTTCTCTGTATTCCTTCAGATGGTGACTGTGTGTGTGTGTGTGTGTGTGTACAAACTCTGGTTGGAGGGGGATCTAGGGTTCCAGAGCCCGGCACAACTAGCCTTCTCCACCACTTTCCTAGTCCTCTGAAGCCATTCTTATGAAGGTCATCCACATTGTCACATCCAGTGGTCAGTCCTCAGTCCATCTTTCTCGCCCTGTCAGCAGCACGGGCGTGACACGTCCTCAATCCTTCCATCTTGCTGGTTGCTCCTTTGAACCTCCCTTGCTGGCTTCTTCCCTTCTCTCTTGTCACTAAATGCCAACCTGCCCAGAGCCCCAGTCTTGTCCTCGGCACACCTCTGTTCCCTACCTGAGCTCATCCAATGTCACGACTATAATACCACCTCTATGCTGATGACTCAGTTACATATACCTCCAGCCCAGACCGCTCCTCCTGACTCTAGACTCCTAAACCCCATGAAGTAAGCTGCTGAATACTGTTCAGAACCAAACTCCTCTCCTTCTCTCCCAAACCTGCCCCTCTCCCCAGGATTCCACGTCTCCATAAATGGCACTTAAATTTGCTAGCTTCTTAAGCCATGAGCCTTGGCCTGCATTTGGTCTCATCCTACACTTAATCTATCAGCAAATCCTGTCAGTGTCACCCCACATCTGACTGCTTCTCTTTCATTGCTCCCATCCTGGTTCAGGTCACCAAGCTATGACCTGACTTTTGATCTCCCTACTGCCTCCTTAATGTTCTATATTATGTTCCCCTTACTTTTACATGTAAGTAAGATCCTGTCCTCCCTTCTGTCCAGCCCTCTGGTGCCACCTAGGTTTGCAAGCCTCCTATGATCGTTGTGGTTGTTGTTCAGTCGCTAAGTCATGTCCCACTCTTGCGACTCCATGGACTACTACCAGCATGCCAGGCTTTCCTGTCCTTCACCATCTCCCAAAGTTTGCTCAAATTCATGTCCACTGAGTCAGTGATGCTATCTAACCATCTCATCCTCTGCTGCCCCCTTCTCCTCCTGCCCTCAGTCTTTCCCAGCATCAGGACTGTGTGCCCAGCTAACTCTCCAACTCCATTTCCTATCTCTCGACAACTGACTTCCCTACCCAGCCCTCACAGCCTCCATTCTTGCTACTTAAATATGCCAAACTCATTCCCACACCAGGGTCTTCACACTGCTCTTCCTTCTTCCTGAGAACTCTACCCCAAGTACCCAGCTGGCTCTCTTCCTCAGTTCCTTTGGGCTTCTTTTTATTTTTTACCCTATTGTGAGTCTTTCCCTGGCCACCTTATTCAATACAGAGCCACTGTCTCCCTGTGTCCTCATTCTATTTATTTTTTTTCTCAGCATTTACTGTAATCTGAAATACCACCTACTATTTATTTACTGGTATCTCCCTTATTAAAAAGAAACCTCAACATGGGAAGATGGATGCATGCGTATATATGTACAGCTGAGTCCCTTCAGTGTTCACCTGAAAATATCACAACATTGTTTGTTAATCTACTACACCCCAATTCAAAATTTAAAAAAAATTTTTAATTAAATTTTAAGAATAAATATTGATAAAAAGAAAGCTTAGTCAGAGCAAGATCTTTGTCTTTTTTTGAACGGGGGCACTTTCTCCCCAGTGCTTAGAATAAGAAGAATGCCTGGTACATAGCAGAAGCTCAATAAAGGATGAAGGAATAAATCCTGTGTGCATGAGTACTAAGTCACTTTAGTCGTGTCTGACTCTTTGCAGCCCCATGGACTGTAGCCTGCCAGGCTCCTCTTTCCTTGGGATTCTCCAGGCAAGAATACTGGAGTGGGTTGCTGTGCCCTCCTCCAGGGGATCTTCACAATCCACTGAAAGAATCCGTGTCTCCTGCATTGACAGGTAGATTCTTTACCACTGAGCCACCAGGGAGCCCATAAGGGGTCAAATAAAAACCTGGGCTAAGTCTCAGTTTTCATACTTAGTAGCCCAGTGATACTATTCGCTACAAACCTCAATTTCCTCAGGAGTACACTAGAACCAATATACAAAGGAGAGGGAGAGAGAGAAAGGAGGAGAGACGAAGTACAATTGTGTGTGTAATTGCTTACTTAGCTCAACACTTAGCCCACGTGATGCCCTCAATAAATGCTCACCTTTAATTACTGTCTCATTGGTTTCTATCTGCTTTTGGAATCTTGCCCTTTCCCTTCTGGATCTGTAAGTTTAAGTTCTTGGTAACTTTCTTCTCTTCTAAATGGAATCTAGAAAAGAGAGAAAGAGCTCATGTTATTGAACTTGAGATTGGTTCCTCACCTTTGTATATGAGATTGATTTAGTGCTGTCTGTCTGTTTAGCTGGCATTGTTCTTATAACATCCTGGGCACCCTTTTGAGTGCATGAATCACACCAGCTCTGAAGAATAGAGTCATGAGAATAACTTAGGAGCCCAGATGTGAATGACAGGTCTGCTATGAATGCTTGTGTGTGGTGACAACTTGCCCTCCATGTATACCTGCAACACTGTGTTAATATCTCACCTTTGACAATGGCATTGGTTCCAGAGAAATAATAGTTTAACTCTCATCTCTGGGTTCAGGAGAGGTGGGAGCTTGCGAACAAGAGGAAAACTGTGTTTCTATCCTGAGCTCACTTACAGGGGCGCCCCATGTTTGCCGTTCACAAAATCCTGTGCTGTTCTCATCTGAGGCCTGCCAGCTTCAGAGGTTAAGTTTCCAAGACCAAAGGAAAGTGGGGGCTGGAGGAATTTTGGAAAGAATCCAGGGCTGCCTGGGCAAGCCAACCCAAATAATCCCGGCAAGCAGAAGTTTGCTTGGACCTGAGCTGGCTGTCTAGACAGTCATGATTGCACACAGGTATGACCTTGTACTTCATTTGGCCTGTGTTTAACTCGTGTAAAGGAGTCTGTCAATGAATGTCTCAGTTTGGGTGCCCCCAGAAATGGCTCCAGCTTCCCAGATGGTGGAGTGGTAAAGAATCCCTTTGCCAATGCAGGAGACACAAGAGATGTGGGTTCGATCCCTGAGTCAGGACGATCCCCCTGGAGCAGGAAAGAGCAACCTGCTCCAGTATTCCTGCCTGGAAAATTCCACAGACAGAGGAGCCTGGTGGGGCCACCCTGCATAGAGTTGCAAAGAGTCAGGCATGACTGAGCACACATATGCACACCTGCACAGAAATGGCTTCAAAAGGAAGGATTTCAGAGCAATTAATCCACTGAGGGAGCACTCCTAGGATGTCCTGGCAGGGGAGGAGGAGGAGAAGGGAAAGAGGCTGAGAGAGGGTGTGTGTCCAGCTAGTTAACACCATGGGCTGCTAGGCCTCAACCCTGGGAGCAGATTGAGTTCATTGTAAAAATGCCCCAGAATCACAGCCCAACATGAGCACGTCCAGCCTGCTAGGAAGGTAAAATTCTCTCCATCCTCTTGGGCAGAGACTCACAGGTGAGCTTGGCTGCAGTGTGTGGAGAGCATCTTGGGTGTGTGGGCAGGGCTTCGCCAATGTTTTCAGCCAATGAGTCAAAACACAGAACTCCCTAAATCTAAAACATTAACATCCAGCCCTCACCCCACTCCTCTGAGAGACAGCTGAATCATGGTCGTCAAGATACAAAGTTAGGAAACTTGGCAGCTGAGTTCTCCTTCTGCCAGAAACCCTTTCTAAAGAACTACGTCTATTAAGTGCTTACGATGTGCCAGGCACTTAAATCATCTCATCTCATTTTTATAACAACACGAGGAGGTGAGAGCTATTAATATTTTCACTCACGTTGCATGATGAAGTCACTGAAGCTCACAGAATCCAGGAACCTGCCTGAGATCAGAGACTCGGTACAGAGTGAAGCAAAGATCTGGCCCCAGGCCATCTGAGCCTAGTGGGCTACAGTCTATGGGGTCGCAAGAGTCAGACACGACTTAGCGACTAAACCCCCCCCATCACCACAGCTGAATCTAGAGCTCAGCCCTCCCTCCTACCCATGGCCCCTGCGGCAAACCTCCCTCAGGCCCAGGGAAGCAACTTCTGCTCTTGGAACTGCTTGCTAACCAGCCTGTTGGTCCTTATGTTGAGGAGGGGTTTGTCTGTTTGCATCTCGATCCTTTCAAGCTGGAGGAAAGATGGGAGGAAGCTGGCATTTTGTAGATCTGCTCTCTCCTGGGGGCTCTCCTGCAACGTCCACAACAGCCTGAGAGATGGAGGGCAGGATCCCCGCACATCACAGATGGAGAACCCCAGTGAGGTTCAGAGAAATGAAGCTACCTGTCCACACCCAGCACTAGGGAGACCGAGGAGCGAGGCAGATGGAAAGGGTTGTGGAGTCAGCCCCCTGTCCAAATTCCAGTCAGGCCTCCCTCTTCCTGGGAGGGAAGGCACCTCGATTCTGATCCACACACACACATTCTACCAAAGCACTTACGGTATCTTATTGCACAATGGGCATGTCTGCTCAGTTACTCAGTCGTGTCCAACTATTTGTGACCCCATGGATTGTAGCCCACCAGGCTCTTCTGTCCATGGGATTCTTCTGGCAAGAATACTGGAGTGGGTTGCCACTGACTCCTCCAGGGGATTCTCCCAACCCAGGGATAGAACCCATGTCTCCCGCAGCTCCTGCATTGGCAAGTGGATTCATTACCACTGCACCACCTGTGAAGCCCTTATTGCATAACATTGATTTTCAAATGTTCTCCCATTGGGAGTCCTCTGAAGACATTTGAAATGCCAATTTAAATCAATGAATGCTGAAAAAGTGTGTCAAAGCAATAACCTAGGTTCAAATCTTGGTTCTGCCATTTCTCTCTTTAGGGCTTTGGGCTCAGAGGAGCCAGGATTCACCTGCCCAGGACTGTGTCACCCAGAGCCCCAGGCTTGTCCCTGCCTGCCCAAAGGCCCCGTGGGACTGTACCATGGTCACCCTCTCCTGCTGCCCCATCAATTGGCTCTCCCTCCCCACCCCATCCCCACCACCTTTAAAGCACTGTGCCTTTTGCCTCATTCCTTCAAGGTCTAGAAAAGTGATTAAAGTTTCTCTGACAAATCCCTTCTGAAGTGTGGATGGCACCTAATAGCCCAAGAGCACCACCTTTGCATGGGAATTTATATTTTAACATATAAATATATTTTAATGTATAACTTAAATATATAATAATTGAACAATATTTAACTGCTAAACACTTGGCGGCTCAGATGGTAAAGGATCCGCCTGCAATTTGAGAGACCTGGGTTTGATGCCTGGGTTGGGAAGATCCCCTGGAGGAGGGCATGGCAACCCTCTACAGTATTCTTACCTGGAGAATCCCCATGGATAGAGGAGCCAGGCAGGCTACAGTCCATACAGTCGCAAAGAGTCAGACACAACTGAATGACTAAGCACAGCACAAACACCCAATGACTCAGTTCAGCAGAATAACAAATATAATAACTACTAGTTACTTCACTGCTACTCTCTGACAATCACTATTTTAACTGGTTCACAAGTGTAAACCTCACGCTAATTTTATGAAGTTGTTAGAATAGATTGTCAACCTTCTATCAAACATCTCCCCACCAGCCTGTCACCGGTGTCTGGAATCTTATAATCTGGTGGTTATACAATCCATGAAGCCCTGCCACAGCGCCTGGAATATAATAGGTGTAAAGTGGACTCTGAGACAAGGATTCTAGTGGGGGTGGTTCATCTGGGAGGGAGGTGCAGAAAACGGTGAGAAAGGGTTGGGGAGGCACGCAGGGAAAGGAAGGCAGCCTACGAAAGGGTGTGTCATCAGATAAACTAAAGTCGTGGGCCGCTGGAATTCAATGTCATGGGAACACTGGGAAATGGTGTAGAAAAGGTGCCTGAGTATTATCCACCCCATGAGGGACAGTGCCAAGGTATTTATAGGTAAATTCAGTCATGGGGAGACTTCTCCTAAGGAGCCTTCGCACTTTATCTCTCCATCTGTCTGCAAGCGAAGGCAGAGTGACTTTGGAGAAATCCCACAGGTAGAAGCGATAGAGGCACCAGCAGATGAAGCTAGTTGAAGGGCACGCAAGTGGTGAGGCTCAAAAGATGTAGACAGACACCAGCAGCATCCGTGACAGTGTTGGCAGATATAAGTTGAATGAATAGATGAGTGAATGAATGGGATGATGGAGGTGACAGGATGCAAAGACGCCCCGGTTTTCATTGATCTGATGTAACTCTTAGGCCTTCCACCATCTCAGTGAGATGCCATCATTCAGGACAGTCTGGCACAGAGCATCCAGGGTGTCTGATCTTGTCAGTAGCAAGAGAAAAGGGAGGAAGGTGCTTTACAAGAGTCCTGGGAACAAGGACAGAGTTCTGGTTTCAAACTGTTCACCCCCACATGCCATCTCCCATCATACATCTGAAGCTTTCGTCACAGAATGCCAAGGCCTCTGCAGTAGCTACCAGGAAAACAAAAAGACCTCAGAGGGCAGATGTCATCAATTTTTCACTTTCTCACTGTGAACCCAACCATAATTCTAACCTTGGTAACACAAGGCCAGTGGAAACTATGTGCAGCACATGTTTGGATTAAATTCTCTGTTGATTTCTCTTGATTTATAGGTTAAAACCCGGCCAATGCAAGTCTTTCCCCCACGCTACCAATTTCTGTCTTGAACTAAGGGTTCAATATTTTGTCAAACTATACTTTTTGTTATTTTTAGCCTCATAAAAATGATTAAAACTTAAAAAGCCCGGCACAGGATTGGAAAGTAGTTTTTCTTTTTTGTTTCCAGAATTATTACATGTTTCTGAATTAGCACAGCTCCAGGTCCCAAGAATCACATGATCTCACTGCTCTTAAAGACAGATTTTTCACACTAATTTTTTAATGATATGTCAAACCAGAAAATAGACCTTCAGATCCATATGCAACACATATGGTCATGGCTTTAGGGTCAACGATGAGAAAAAACTTTGATAAAATCATCTCCAGAAAAATCTAGCTTCCTTGAAAAAGAGAAGATCTTTTTTTCCCCCTCTTTCTTCTTCCTCTCCTCTTCCTTCTTTTTCTTTCTGTACTTTCCAAGAGGAATCTTTTTTTTTTTTTTTTTGTCTTTTTAAAATGTTTTTATTTAATTGGAGGATATTTACCTTACAATATTGTGATGGCTTTTGCCAAAATCAACATGAATTGGTCATAGGCATATGTGTCCCCTCCATCCCAAACCCCCTGCCCACTTCCCCCCCAACTCCATCCCTCCATGTTGTCACAGAGCTTTATATATCCACACATACATATATATAAGCTCAGTTCAGTTCAGCCTCTCAGTCATGTCCAACTCTTTGCGACCCCATGGACTAAAGCACGTCAAGCTTCCCTGACCATCACCAACTCCCGGAGCTTGCCCAAACTCATGTCCATCAAGTTGGTAATTACATCCAACCATCTCATCCTCTGTTTTCCCCTTCTCCTCCTGCCTTCAATCTTTCCCAACATCAGGGTCTCTCTCTCTCTCTCTCTCTCTCTCTCTCTCTATATATATATATATATATATATATATATACATTTTATATATTCTTTGTCTCTCTCTCTCTCTATATATATATATATATACATTTTATATATTCTTTGTCTTTTTTCCTCCCTTATCCTATTCATTCACTCTGTAATAAAAGCTGTGGTGAAAGAGGTAAGCCTTTATATCTTGACATTTAAGTTACAGGATATTTAAGAGGGGAATGATTCAGCTAGTAGTGAAAATGAGTGTAACCCAGAGATGAATAAATGTACACTGATTTGGAGAAAGTTAGCCTGTTTTCATTTGTATGAAGGACTGTTGTATTGTTAATAGCATGATTTTGTATTGTCTTTATTTGAAAGTTAAATATAGAAAAAAAGAAAGATGTACTAAGTTGAGAAGGGTTACCCTGTTTGCAATCATTCCACTGTCAACTTACTTAACCTGGAAACTCTTTGAAAAATTTCCTTCTCTTTCTCTCCCTATTCTGCATAGTTCCAGGTTAGAGTAGGCTGAAAGAGGAGCCTGTTCAGTATTTGGAAGATGGAAGTAAATCAGTGGCCATTGCTCTTAGCAGACACACAGAGCATCCTCAGACATAGTACTGGAGGGATGAAGCATCCTTAGTGGGTCCCAGCTTTTCTTTGCTCTCATGCTCCCCCATGTCTAACCCCCATGGCCTTGCACCACTAACCTGGGAGTCTCACTATTCTCCTGTGTTGGGAGATGACTGTTTTCATGGAAATGATATTTGTAACTCCATCTAGATTTCAGGTTGTGTCAGGGTTCAATTAGGGATGCACAGTAACAATTAATATTAGAGGAATAAGGAGTTCATTATGGGAGTCAGACCTTTCACAAGTGTCAGAGAAGCTGGGAAACAGAAGGGATGAAAAGAAAAATAAAAGGATCAAAGAAGGAGCTATGGCCCAGACCTCCTGAAGCCCAGGTGAAGGAGAACAAGCTGGCATTTGCAGGGAGCCACGAGGAACCAGGTAGATCCAGCCTTGGGAGTAGCCAGCAAAGGGACTCTCATAGGAGTCTATGGCAAGTCGATGACCTTGAGCTACAAAATCTCTGTGCCCAGAGCTGAGCACTGGTCACCAGGTCAGCAATCAGAAGTATGAGCTGGATGCAAAGCAAAGAAGATAAGCTGGTTGACAAGGATAGCTAGAAATAGACTGATGCCTCCAGTCTAGCATTAAAAAAGTATCAGTTCTTGCAAACATTATTATTTTCACTAGAATTTTCTATTACTGTTCATCTCCCACTGGCATTTGCCTTCTCACTGCCATTTTTGGGAATATTAAAACATTCCATTCATGCCCCGCATATGCTGACAGAGCCGTGATATGGTAGGGAAGCTGAGCAATTCAAAGCCAGGGTGCTGGAACTGAACCCAAAGGGGACACAGAAATGAAAGGTGAACTCAGGGCCACCTGAATCTGAAGGCTTTCTCTGTAATACCCATTGCAGCCCTGCCCACACTTGTCCGTAGCACTCCGATTCCATCTTGCTCCAGACTGCATTGGAATTACAGTGGGTCTTCATACAATTCGAGAGCTTGTAAAACTCTCCTGCATCCCTGGCCACCTTTTAGTTCTGTGGTAAAGTATTATCAACCATTTTGTGGAATGTTTTACCAATCGCTGTCAGAGAACTTGGGTTCCCCACGATAGAAATAAAAAGCTAACATTCTTAGCAAAGACTTTATAGGTACTAAAGTCTATTTACCATTAAATATGGATATTTCCAGGCATTCCATTACAGTATTGATCATTTGTTATGTTTCCAGGATGTAAATGCTGTAATAGTGACATTGGGGATATATTTTACTGCTCTGGCTTTTAACATGAGGAAATAGAAATTCTTTGCATAGCTGGAAATGATCTTGAATGTATAAATTTACTGCTGAGACTTAACCTTGCAATTAGTGTCATACTTACAGAATGACCTGGAGATCTTAGTCATTTTTCTGAAACAGAAACCTGCATCATACTGTTACCCAACTTATTGCTTCAACCCCTTGGTGTCACACAGGCCACAGGACTCTGGCTCACATGAAGGAGTCCTATCCCCCAAGAAGTCTTCTTAGGCAGGTGGGCTGGAGGACAGGCAGAAGCAGACACATCCTGAGTACCTTAAAGAAAGCATATGACCTCACTTGGGGCAAATTCATTCCTTGGGTTCATTGAAGGTGGCAAACATCATCCAAAGTAAAAGAGGAATTCGGTGGGAGGCTAAGAAGCTGTTCAGAGAACAGAAGGGAAAGATGGAGAAGAGGCAGTGGGGGATCTGACAGACATGAATGGGTGGTCTCTGCAGAGAACCACTGTCTTCTTGACTGCCTGGCAGCTGCTCACGTCTCATGTGTCACTCTGCTCAAGACTTCGATCCAGGGAAACAAGAATTGGTCCTGCTGAAAGTTTCAGGCTTTTATACCTTGGGAGAAGGATTATTCCCCCAAAAGAAATCAGATATTCTCACCAGATAATGAGGTCACAGTGTCATGAAAAGATGGGGCCTGTGGTTTCCACCCACTGACACTTTCTGTGCAGGTAATTTGAGCATGGCCAGGCCAAGAGACAGGGCTGGCCCAAGGATGAACCCTTCATCTCAGGGTCAGACATCCATCTCCTCTTCTCCTACTCAGGATCTTTAAGTTTAGGGGATGGTCTAGACCAAGATGATATTTGTATTGCCAAGAGCGCCAACCATCCAAAGTCTGGCATATGCCACACCAAGAAAGGAAGCAATAATTAGAACTGGACATGGAACAACAGACTGGTTCTAAATAGGGAAAGGAGTACATCAAGGCTGTATATTGTCACCCTGCTTATTTAACTTCTATGCAGAGTACATCATGAGAAACGCTGGGCTGGAAGAAGCACAAGTTAGAATCAAGATTGCCAGGAGAAATATCAATAACCTCAGATATGCAGATGACACCACCCTTATGGCAGAAAGTGAAGAACTAAAGAGCCTCTTGATGAAAGTGAAAGAGGAGAGTGAAAAAGTTGGCTTAAAGCTCAACATTCAGAAAACTAAGATCATGGCATCTGGTCTCATCACTTCATGGCAAGTAGATGGAGAAACAGTGGGAACAGTGGCTGACTTTATTTTTTGGGGCTCCAAAATCACTGCAGATGGTGATGGCAGCCATGAAATTAAAAGACATTTACTCCTTGGAAGGAAAGTTATGACCAACCTAGATAGCATATTCAAAAGCAGAGACATTACTTTGCCAACAAAGGTCCATCTAATCAAGGCTATGGTTTTTCCAGTGGTCATGTATGGATGTGAGAGTTGGACTATAAAGAAAGCTTAGTACAGAAGAATTAATCCTTTTGAACTGTGGTGTGGGAGAAGACCCTTGAGAGTCCCTTGGACTGCAAAGAGATCCAACCAGTCTATCCTAAAGGAGATCAGTCCTGGGTGTTCATTGGAAGGACTGATGTTGAAGCTGAAACTCCAATACTTTGTCCACCTGATACAAAGAGCTGACTCATTGGAAAAGACCCTGATCCTGCAAAAGATTGAGGGCAGGACGAGAAGGGGACAACAGAGGATGAGATGGTTGGATGGCATCACCGATTCAGTGGACATGGGTTTGGATGGACTCTGGAAGTTGGTGATGGACAACGAGGCCTGGTGTGCTGCTCAGGAGACCTGAGGGGTTGCAAAGAGTCAGACACGACTGAGCAACTGAACTGAACTGAACTGAACACCAAGAAGTCTATGAAAGGGAAGGCAAATGACAATGGGTAAATTTTTCCAGGCATCTCTCTCTCTTTCTCTCCAGTTATGAGTTTGAAAAGTCCTACTATCTAGGCAGAGAAGTCACCACATTTGCTGAGGCTGTTTAATTTCTTTGCTGCCTGAGAACTGTTCAGATCTTAACCCCAAATCCCTTCCCTCCTGTCAAATGCATCTTTTGGCCCTAATTCTGAGCCCCCACTTACATAGCTGCCAATATCTGGAATAGTCTCACAGCCAAGCCAATGAGTCAGTGTTCTGAGTTTCTTCAGATCCCCAGAGATTCACTTCCAGAAGCTTCCAACGACACCCTTAGGATGCATGAATATGTCTGAACATCTAGTTAGACGTTCACTTGTGGGAGCATGTGTACATGGATTCATTTATCTGCCTTCATCCTGTCTTCTGCTTCAGATCAGGAGAGTCCCAAGGAGAAGAGTCACATCTGGTTTGTTTTTCGGCCTCTCCCCACAGCGTCTAGCAAAGTGCAGACACAGTCAGCATTGCTAACTAGCTCCCATAAATAACGCGGTGAAAAGGGAACACATTAGGAGTCAGAGAACCATGCTCTGCTCCCAGTTTCGTGATTCCCTTGCTCACGATTCTGTGGGCAAGCCATTCAGACCCCCAACCATCTGTCCTCTCATCTCAGCAAAGGTGGCCATGATTCATTTCATATGTAAACCTTAAGGTTGTTGTCAAGCTCAAATGAATCGGCCAACATGAAAGTGGCTGACAGTCCCAGTTATAGACATGCCACGTGGTTACTAGGTCATCCTGGCCTGCCAAAGACAATCTCATGAAAACTGGGCAAGTTCAGCCAGCCTGGGCAATGCTGGTGCCCCAGTTCTTCCAGGACTATGTTCCATGCTTATGCCTTTTAGGGAACACTTAAGCTGTGAGGCCAAAGGGCAAAGGCCCTGGCATTTTATTTTGAGCAGAGCAGTAAGCACGATAAAAACAGGGCACTCTGAGTGCTGGAGACAGTGAAGTACTTGGTCAAAGGACATCAAGGAGTCGGGCTCTTCCCCTCTCAGCAGTGTGTCTCTAACGCCTCCTTTTCCATCTGCCCCACCACGAAGACACTTGTTCACACTCAGCCTGTTTCCTGCCTGGATCTCTGCCACCTCCTACTGCTTGACTTTCTATCTCTTGCCTCCCACCCCCACTTTGGTGCCAGACAACTCAGGATGCCACTTCTCAGTTCAACCTGGAAGGGCCTTTCAGTTTCTGCAGCACCTGCCTTCTCTGTTTAGAGGACTAAAGATCTTCTTTCACTGCCTTGCATGTCACTCAACGTTTCCTATCTTCCATTCTTTCCAAACCTTGGATTTTGCTTGTTTTCTTCCTAAAATCTCATGTTAAATGTCAAAGCATAAAGGGACTGCTTTACCTCTGGTTTTGTTTTTCCTTTTTGTTGTGTTTAACATAAATCAATTTCTCTTTTCTTAGAATCTAAAATCAACAGAGAACCAAACTCCAAGCACTGCAGGATGATTTTGAATTGTTGGCAGAAAGTCCTAGGAGATTAACATGAAAGAGAACTCATGTCTCACAGACATTTGCAGCGACTCACCCCCAGTGCTGAGTATTCTGATCTCTTGGTCAAAAACTATGCAGGAGTTATGCTCTCAGCTTCTCTCCTCCTCAACCTTTACCAAAATTCCTTTCTTTCTGACCATCTGGTCTCCTCATTTAACTTGGCCAAGCACAGCTTGACAACTCTCCCCCACTGTGATGGCACAAAGGGGAGCAAAGGAGACCTGGAATCAGCCTGATACAGTCTCAGACTTCAATTCCATGCTACTTAAGGTGAAATAAACCATCAAAGTGATATATTAGGCAACTATGTGCAGCAAAGCCATATTCATTCAAAACTAAAGGCAGGGAAGAAATGGATTTAGAATAAATAGGTCTGGTGCTTTGGGAAGAAATGACTGGAAATCCTATCCCACTGTGCCTTACTTCAAAATAATAATTGCCAACAGCGTTTGCGTTAATCTTCACAGTCAACAGAGTGCTTTTACGAATGGGAGGACATCAAAGAGAAGCACAGTACTAATTTATATTTGCCTCTTTCTGTTTTCAAAGTCCTTTTAGATTGGATACCTCAATTCATCCTCTCCTAAATTTTGGAAGATGAATAAAGCAGGATTTATTCAATCAATCATTCATCTATTCAACTCAGGTTTATTGGATGTCTACAGTGGATGCCTGGCACTGTTCCAGGTCTGGAAGATACAAAGCATTGACTACCACAAATCAAGTTCCAGATCCCATTGAGCTTCTGAGAAAAGAGAAGAGAAATGTGAACAAATATAGAATATATCAGATGATGGGCTAGATGGGGGTAAAAGCGGAAAACAAAAGTAAGGCAAGGTAAGGGAGAAGTCACTCAGGAGGGGTATACTGTTTTCTAAAGGGTGGTCCCTGCTGAAGGGATATTTGAGCATGACCTCAGGAACTGAGGGCTGAGATGAGCACATGCCTGGGGGAAGAGGGGCCAAAGGCTCAGAAGGAATTTTTAGACAGGAATGTGCTTGGTTTGTTAGAAAATCAGCAAGGGGGCCAGTGTGGCTGTAGCAACGCAAGCAAGGCAGAGAGCCGTAGGAAATGAGGTCAGAGACATAACAGGGACAAGACATGTAAGGCCCTGTTGGACACTGCAAAAGCTTGAGCTTCTAGCCTGAGTGAGTGGGAAGTCTTTCCACCATTTTAAGCAGAATAACATGACTTAACTTACAATTCAAAAGGCTTACTCTGTCTGAGACTATGCACTGCCCCCAGTATCCATTCCCTCTTTTTTGCCTTATAGCGGAAAGCACAAATTTCTAGCAGGCTGTATGGCATCCCAGAATAAAGGCTGTATTTCTCAGCTTTCCTTGCAGGTAAGTATAGCCACATGATTAAGTCTATGCTGCTGCTGCTAAGTCACTTCAGTCGTGTCCAACTCTATGCGACCCCATAGACGGAGCCCACCAGGCTCCCCCGTCCCTGGGATTCTCCAGGCAAGAACACTGGAGTGGGTTGCCATTTCCTTCTCCAATGCATGAAAGTGAAAAGTGAAAGGGAAGTCGCTCAGTCGTGTCCGACTCTTGGCGACCCCATGGACTGCAGCGTACCAGGCTCCTCCATCCATGGGATTTTCCAGGCAAGAGTACTGGAGCGGGGTGCCATTGCTTTCTCCGGACTAAGTCTATAGGCGGTATGCAAATGTATCACATGGTATTTCAAAAACTCATGCCAAAAAGACAGGCAATTTATACCTTATGACTCTTTTCTTTTTTCTCTCTGCCTGGAGTGTGGATGTGATGGTTGGAGCTCTAGTTGCTGCATTGCACTGTGAGGACAAGGGCCACCCCTCTGGATGGGATAGTGGTGAGTGGGAAGAAGTTTAAGTCTTTAAGGACATAATGAAGCTGACTCATATTTGCCCAACTGACAACCTCCAGATACTTATTTTATATTTCTGTTTCTGGCAGATGAGCCTAGTCTTAAATGGTATAATGTTTTTCCAGTCACTGTGTAGAGAATAAACGATAAGGGGGACAAAGGCGAAAGCAAGGATAAGCTCTTCTCCTGAGAACCCAGAGGCTTGAAGAAGTTAAGTGAAGGACATTAGGACTGGTTACAGCGTTGGCTTTTTAAGGAAATTGTTGTTTATCTAGTTGGCTGTACCAGGTCTTAGTTGTGACACATGGAAATCTTCAGTTTTCCTGTGGCACGTGGCCTCTCTCAGCCTTGATTTCCTCGTCCGTAGTATGGGGATGATAAGGATACCTACCTCAGACGATGATTGCAAGGAACGTGCTGTCCCTTCAGTCGTGTCCAACTCTTTGTGACCCCATGGACTGTAGCTCACCAGGCTCCTTTGTCCACGGGATTCTCCAGGCAAGATTACTGGAGTGGGTTGCCACTGACTCCTCCAGGGGATCTTCCTGACCCAGGAATCGAACCTGTGTCTCCTACGCCTCCTGCATGGCAGGCAGGTTCTTTACCACTTGTGCCACCTGGGAAGACTGATTGTGAGGACATGAAATAAACTGTGTCAAAAGACTTAACAGGTCCAGGCACAGAGCTGACTCCTCACCTGCTGGTTTTTTGTCCCTCCTCCTCCCTTCTTCCACCTTCCCGTACCTCCCGTGCATGCCCAGAAAATTGCAGTCTTTCCCAGATGAGTGTACAAACCACACAATTAAAAGGAAATGCCTTAGCTGTGACATGAGGGATCTTTAGCTGGCGGCATGTGGGATTTAGTTCTCTGACCAAGGATTGAACCCTGGCCCCCTGCATTGGGTGTGCAGAGACTTAGCCACTGGACCACCATGCTGCCATGAAAGACCTTGCATACTGCAAAAAACATCTTGCAGACACCAACGAAGATCCCACGTGCTGCAACTAAGACCCAGTGCAGCCAAATAAATAAACAAATAAAATAAATATTTTTAAAAAGCTTATAACAAGGAAATGCGTTAGTAAGAGAGGAAGAGGAAGGCAGGGGGACGGGAAAGAAGCCTTAGCACGTGGAGATGATGGACTTCCAGGCCTTCAGAAGCTCTCAGTTCACGGGAAGAAATGTCAGTCATGACCCTGGAGGTGCTGAAAGATCTAAGGAGAGGAGGCCAGCAGTTCAGCCTCCAGCCTAGTGTCTGGTGACATTGTCAGGACTCCTTTCTGATCCCCTTCTTTTCTGTGGCCTTTTCTCTAGCCTCTTCTCCTTTCTCTTCCAATATACAGAGGAATAGTGAAAAGCTTGGTAGGTCATCTGGTTCTCTGGCTGTGTTTCCTTGGAGTGGCTGGAGTTTTCACTGGCCTGGCAGGGGCAGGATGTTTTGAAACCGTGCATAGAGCCATCTCTGGGTGTTTTTTCATCTGAGTACTGGGCTTTGGAATGCAAAACACCAATTACATGTTTCCTTTTTGGTAGCAGATTCTCTTCCTAATTATGTTTTGCTCAGGCTAATATTAAAATGAATTGGCTTCCTCTGACAACAGTACATGTAATAATAACAGGAAATGGCCCCGAATCACACAATAATAAAAATAGAGCTGGAGGGGAATGTTCTTGAGAACGTTTTGCAATTAGACTTTTCCATCCCATCCCATTTATCCATCTGTCCATCTATACATGCATTCAGAAAACTATAACTAGTGAACTTAATGGAGAGCTTGAAAAAAATTCCACTTTTATTCTTATATTAGAAATTTCTGAAACATCCAATACTAAAAATTAGAAAAAAGATAAGCATGTCAGTTTCTGTATAAAAACTTACCTGCACTGTGCCTTGCTGTTCTTCAGTCACTAAATCATGTCCTACGCTACACTCCCATGGACTGCATCACACCAGGCTTCCATGCCTTCACTATCTCCCTGAGTTTGCTCAAACTCATGTCCATTGAGTCAGTGATGCCATCCAACTATCTCATCCTCTGTCACCTCCTTTTCCTCTTGCCCTTGATCTTTCCCAGCATCAGGGTCTTTTCCAATAAGTCATCTCTTAGCATCAGGTGGCCAAAGTATTGGAGCTTCAGCTTCAGTAAGAGTCCTTCCAATGAATAGCCAAGGTTGATCTCCTTTAGGATTGATTGGTTTGATCTCCTTACAGTCCAAGGGTCTCAAGAGTCTTTTCCAGCACCACAATTAGGTTAATACAACTCTTTGTAAGAAAGGTTGAGTGAAAATAATACACTTCCATTAATTATAGTCTATATAGAAGGCTCTGATAAGTCCTATAAAAAAAAAAGGAACCTGTCTAAATTTGTCTAATCTAGTGAGGCTCAAATTTAGTTGACCATGGAGGACTTCCCTGGTGGTCCAGTGGTTAAGAATCCACCTGCCAACACAGGGGACATGGATTCAATCCCGGATGCAGGAAGATCCCAGATGCCTCGAGGCAACTGAGTCCGTAGGCCACAACCACTAAAGCCCACATGCTCTATCTAGAGCCTATGCCGCGCAACAAGAGAAGCCACTGCAATGAGAGGCCCACTCACCACAATTAGAGAAAGCCCGCTCACAGCAACAAAGACCCAGAGCAGCCCAAAATTAATTAATTAAAAAATTTATTTAACCATGTAAATTTCTTTCCTTTTTTATGACTACTTGTGAATCTTGGAGTTAGCACCACAGGATTCAAATTTTTCAGGATTTTAGTTTGTGTGTGTGCGTGTGATTTGGCTAGATTTTAATTGTATTCTTTGAAATATGGGAACATCTTCTAAAATAGTGGGAAAATCTTTTTTAAACCTATGTTTTGGAGGAAAACTTGGCAGTATCTTTTTTTTTTTTTCATTAATTTATTTTTTTAATTGAGGGAGAATTACTTTACAGAATTTTGTTGTTTTCTGTCAAACCTCAACATGAATCAGCCATAAGTATACATATATCCCCTCCTTTTTGAACCTCCGTCCCATCTTCCTCCCCATCCCACCCCTCTAGCTTGATACAGAGCCCCTGTTTGAGTTTCCTGAGCCATAAAGTAAATTCCCACTGGCTATTTATTTAACATATGGTAATGTAAGTTTCCATGTTACTCATTCCATACATTTCACTGTCTCTTCCCCTCTCCCCAAGTCCATAAGTCTATTCTCTATGTCTGTTTCTCCATTCAGTTCAGTTCAGTTCAGTTCAGTTGCTCAGTCATGTCCGACTCTTTGCAACCCCATGAATCGCAGCACACCAGACCTCCCTGTCCATCACCAACTCCCGGAGTTTACTCAAACTCATGTCCATCAAGTCGGTGATGCCATCCAGCCATCTCATCCTCTGTCGTCCCCTTCTCCTCCTGCCCCCAATCCCTCCCAGCATCAGAGTCTTTTCCAATGAGTGAACTCTTCACATGAGGTGGCCAAAGTATTGGAGTTTCAGCTTCAGCATCAGTCCTTCCAATGAACACCCAAGACTGATCTCCTTTAGAATGGACTGGTTGGATCTCCTTGCAGTCCAAGGGACTCTCAAGAATCTTCTCTTCAGTACCATTTTTCTAGATTCTGTATATATGCATCAGAATATGATATTTATCTTTCTGACTTACTTCACTCTGTATAATAGGTTCTAGGTTCATCCACTTCATTAGCACTGACCCAAAAGCATTCCTTTTTATGGCTAAGTAATTTGTGTATATGTTTTACCACAACTTCTATATCCATTCATCTGTCGATAGACATCTAGGTTGCTTCCATGTTCTGGCTATTGTAAATAGTGCTGTAATGAACAATGGGATACATGTGTCTTTTTAAACTTTGGTTTCCTCAGGGTATAAGCCTAGGAGTGGGATTGCTGGGTCATATGGTGGTTTTATTCCTAGTTTTTAAAGGACTCTCCATACCATATTCCATAGTGGCTATATCCATTTACATTCCCACCAACAGTGCAAGAATGTTCCGTTTTCTCTACACCCTCTCCAGCATTTATTGCTTGTAGACTTTTTGATGATGGCCATTCTGACTGGTGTGAGGTGATATCTGATTGTAGTTTTGATTTGCATTTCTCTAATAATGAGCAATGTTGAGCATCACATATTTATTAGCCATCTGTATGTCTTCTTTGGGGAAATGTCTGTTTAGGTCTTTTTCCCACTTTTGATTGGGTTGCTTTTTTTCTAGTATTGAGTTGTATGAGTTGCTTGTATATTTTGGAAATTAATCCTTTGTCAGTTGTTTCATTTGCTATTATTTTCTCCCATTCTGAGGGTTGTCTTTTCACCTTGCTTATAGGGTTGTCTTTTCACCTCTTTTACATGTAGCTGTCCAGTTTTCCCAGCACCATTTATTGAAGAGGCTGTCTTTGCCCCATTGTATATTCTTGCCTCCTTTGTCAAGAATAAGGTACCCATAGTTGCATGGATTTATTTCTGGGCTTTCTATCTTGTTCCATTGGTCTATATTTCTGCTTTTTTGCCAATACCATACTGTCTTGATGACTGTAGCTTCATAGGATAATCTGAAGTCAGGAAGGTTGATTCCTCCAGCTCCATTCTTCTTTCTCAAGACTGCCTTGGAATATTCAGGGTCATTTGTGTTTCCATATCAATTGTGAAATATTTTGTTCTAGTTCTGTGAAAAATGCCATTGGTAATTTGATAGGGATCACATTGAATCTATAGATTGCATTTGATAGTATAGTCATTTTCACAATATTGTTTCTTCCTACCCAGGAACATGGAATATCTCTCCATCTGTTTATGTTGTCTTTGATTTCTTTCATCAGCGTCTTGTAATTTCCTGTGTACAGTTCTTTTGTCTCCTTAGGTAAGTTTATTCCTATTTAATTCTTTTTGTTGCAATGGTGAATGGGATTGATTCCTTAATTTCTATTTCTGATTTTTCATTTTTAGTGTATAAGATGTTTCATTTTTAGTGTATAAGATTTTTCATTTTTAGTGTATAGGGTTTTCTATGTACAGTATCATGTCATCTGCAAACAGTGAGAGCTTTTCTTCTTTACTTCTTCTGGATTTATTTTTTTTTTCTTCTTTTATTGCAGTAGCTAGGACTTCCAAAACTATGTTGAATAAGAGTGGTGAAAGTGGACACCCTTGTCTTGTTCCTGATATTAGGGGGGATGCTTTCAGTTTTTCACCATTGAGAATAATGTTTGCTGTAGGCTTATCACATGGCCTTTACTCAGTTGAGGTAGGTTCCTTCTATGCCCATTATTTGAAGAGTTTTAATCATAAATGGGTGCTGAATTTTGTCAAAGTCTTTTTCTGCATCTATTGAGATTATCATATGGTTTTTATCTTTCAATTTGTTAATATGGTGTATCACATTGATTGATTTGCATATATTGAAGAATCCTTGCATCCCTGGAATAAACCCAACTTGATCATGGTGTATGAGGTTTTTGATGTGTTGCTGAATTCTGTTTGCTAAAATTCTGTTGAGGATTTTTACATCTATGTTCATCAGTGATATTGGCCTGTAGTTTTCTTTTTTGTGTGTTTTCTCTGTCTGGTTTTGCTATCAGGGTGATGGTGGTCTCATAGTATGAGTTTGGAAGTGTTCCTTTCTCTGCAATTTTTTGAAAGAGTTTTAGAAGGATTGGCATTCACTCTTCTCTAAATGTTTGATAGAATTCTCCTGTGAAGCCATCTGGTCCTGGGCTTTTGTCTTTGGGAGATTTTTGATCACAGCTTCAATTTCAGTGCTTGTAATTGGGTTGTTCATAATTTCTATTTCTTCCTGGGTCAGTCTTTTAAGATTGAACTTTTCTAAGGGTCTGTCCATTTCTTCCAGGTTATCCACTTTATTGCCATATCATTGTTCATAATAGTCTCTTATAATCCTTTGCATTTCTGCATTGTCTGTTGTAACCTCTCCTTTTTCATTTCTAATTTTGTTGATTTGATTCTTCTCTCTTTTGTTCTTGATGAGTCTGGCTAAGGGTTTGTCAATTTTGTTTATCTTCTCAAAGAACCAGCTTTGTTTTATTTATCTTTACTATTGTTTCTTTCTTTTCTTTTTCACTTACTTCTACTCTGATCTTTATAATTCCTTTCCTTCTACTAATTTGTGTGTGTGTGTGGGGGGGGTTGTTCTTTTTCCAGTTGCTTTAGGTGTAAAGTTAGGTTGTCTATTCTATGTTTTTCTTGTTTCTTGAGATAGGATTATATTGCTATAAACTTCCCTCTTAGAACTGCTTTTGCTGCATCCCATAGGGTTTCAGTTGTCGTGTTTTCATTGTCATTTGTTTCTAGAAAATTTTTTTATTTCCTTTTGATTTCTTCACCTGTTAGTTATTTAGAAATGTATTCTTTAATCTTCATGTGTTTGTGTTTTTTACAGTTTTTTTCTTGTAATTGATATCAAGTCTCATAGCATTGTGGTCAGAGAAGATATCTGATACAATTTCAATTTTCTTAAATTTACTGAGGTTTGATTTGTGACCCCAAGATGTGGTCTATCCTGGAGAATGTTCCATGTGCACTTGAGAAGAAGGTGTATTCTTCATTTGAATGGAATGTCCTGAAGATATCAATGAGATCCATCTCATCTAATGTATCATTTAAAACCTGTGTTTCCTTATTAATTTTATGTTTTGATGATCTGTCCACTGGTGTGAGTGGGATATTAAAGTCTCCTACTATTGTGTTACTGTCAATTTCTCCTTTTATGTCTGTTAGTGTTTGTCTTATGTGTTGAGGTGCTCCTACGTTGGGTGCATGGATATTTGCAATTGTTATGTCTTCCTCTTGGATTGATCCCTTGATCATCATGTAGTGTCCTTCCTTAACTCTTGTACTATTTTAATATTCTCTGTCTTATAATGAAGATTGCTACCCCAGCTTTCTTTTGCTTCCCATTTGCATGGAATATATTTTTCCATCCTCTCACTTTCAGTCTATATCTGTCTTTAGGTCTGAGGTGGGTTTCTTGTAGACAGTGTATATATGGGTCTTGTTTTTTTTAATCCATTCAGCCAGTCAGTGTCTTTTGGCTGGAGCATTTAAACCATTTACATTTAAAGTAATGATTGATATATATGTTCCTATTGTCATTTTCTTAGTTGTTTGGGGTTGATTTTGTAGATCTTGTTCTTCTCTTGTATTTCCTGACTATATAAGTCCCTTTAACATTTGTTGTAAAGCTGGTTTTGTGGTACTGAATTCTGTTAACTTTTACTTGTCTGAAATGCTTTTGATTTCTCCATCAATTTTGAATGAGATCCTTGCTGGGTACAGTAATCTTGGTTGCAGATTTTCCCCTTTCATTCCTGCCATTCCCTTCTGGCCTGCAGAGTTTCTGCTGAAAGATCAGCTGTTAAGCATATGGGGTTTCACTTGTATGTTACCTGTTGCTTTTCCCTTGCTGCTTTTAATATTCTTTCTTTGTGTGCAGTTTATGTTAGTTTGATTAGCATGTGTCTTGGCATGTTTCTCCTTGGATTTATCCCATATGGACTCTTTGCACCTCTTGAACTTGATTGACTATTTCCTTTTCCATGTTGGAGAAATTTTCAACTATAATCTCTTCAAAAATGTTCTCATCCCCCCCCCCCCTTTTTCTTTCTCTTCTTCTTCTTCTGGGACCCCTATAATTCAAATGCTGGTGCATTTGATAGTGTCCCAGAGGTCTCTGAGACTATCCTCAGTTCTTGTCATTCTTTACTTTATTCTGCTCTTCAGAAGTTATTTCCAACATTTTACCTTCCAGCTCACTGATTTGTTCTTCTGCTTCAGATATTCTGCTATTGAGTCCTTCTAGAGTATTTTTACTTTCAATAATTGTGTTGTTTGTCTTTGTATGTTTATTCTTTAATTCTACTAGGTCTTTGTTAATTGATTCTTGCATTTTCTCCATTCTGTTTTCAAGGTTTTTATCATTTTTACTATCATTATTCTGAATTCTTTTTCAGGTAGTTTGCCTATTTCCTCTTCATTTATTTGGATGTCTGTGTTTCTAGCTTGTTCCTTCATTTGTGTAGTATTTTCTCTGCCTTTTCATTATTTTTTTTTAACTTATTGTGTTTGAGGTCTCCTTTGCCCAGGCTTCAGGGTTGAATTCATTCTTCCTTTTGGTTTCTGCTCTCCTAAGAAAGATATTAGCATCTGAATGCAGAGTTCCAAAGAAGAGATAAGAAAGCCTTCCTTAGCGATCAATGCAAAGAAATAGAGGAAAACAACAGAATGGGAAAGACTAGAGATCTCTTCAAGAAAATTAGAGATACCAAGGGAACATTTCATGCAAAGATGGGCTCGATAAAGGACAGAAATTGTATGGACCTAACAGAAGCAGAAGATATTAAGACGAGGTGGCAGGAATACACAGAAGAACTGTAAAAAAAGATCTTCATGACCCAGATAATCACGATGGCATGATCACTCACCTAGAGCCAGACATCCTGGAATGTGAGGTCAAGTGGGCCTTAGAAAGCATCTCTATGAACAAAGCTAGTGGAGATGATGGAATTCCAGTTGCGCTATTCCAAATCCTAAAAGATGATGCTGTGAAAGTGCTGCACTCAATATGCCAGCAAATTTGGAAAACTCAGCAGTGGCCACAGGACTGGAAAAGGTCAGTTTTCATTCCAATCCCAAAGAAAGGTAATGTCAAAGAATGCTCAAACTACCGCACAATTGCACTCATCTCACAGGCTAGGAAAGTAATGCTCAAAATTCTCCAAGCCAGGCTTCAGCAGTACATGAACCGTGAAGTTCCAGATGTTCAAGTTGGTTTTAGAAAAGGCAGAGGAACCAGAGATCAAATTGCCAACATCCGCTGTATCATGGAAAAAGCAAGAGAGTTCCAGAAAAACATCTATTTCTGCTTTATTGACTATGCCAAAGCCTTTGACTGTGTGGATCACAATAAACTGTGGAAAATTCTGAAAGAGACGGGAATACCAGGCCACCTGACCTGCCTCTTGAGAAACCTATATGTAGGTCAGGAAGCAACAGTTAGAACTGGACATGGACAAACAGATTGGTTCCAAATAGGAAAAGGAGTACGTCAAGGCTGTATATTGTCACCCTGCTTATTTAACTTCTATGCAGAGTACATCATGAGAAATGCTGGGCTGGAAGAAGCACAAGCTGGAATCAAGATTGCCGGGAGAAATATCAATAACCTCAGATATGCAGATGACACCACCCTTATGGCAGAAAGTGAAGAGGAACTAAAGAGCCTCTTGATGAAAGTGAAAGTGGAGAGTGAAAAAGTTGGCTTAAAGCTCAACATTCAGAAAACAAAGATCATGGCATCTGGTCCCATCACTTCATGGCAAATAGATGGGGAAACAGTGGAAACGGTATCAGACTTTATTTTTTGGGGCTCCAAAATTACTGCAGATGGTGACTGCAGCCATGAAATTAAAAGACGCTTACTCCTTGGAAGGAAAGTTATGACCAACCTAGATAGCATATTATAAAAGCAGAGACATTACTTTGCCAACAAAGGTCCGTCTAGTCAAGGCTATGGTTTTTCCAGTAGTCATGAATGGATGTTAGAGTTGGACTGTGAAGAAAGCTGAGTGCCGAAGAATTGATGGTTTTGAACTGTGGTGTTGGAGAAGACTCTTGAGAGTCCCATGGACTGCGAGGAGATCCAACCAGTCCATTCTAAAGGAGATCAGTCCTGGGTGTTCTTTGGAAGGAATGATGCTAAAGCTGAAACTCCAGTACTTTGGCCACCTCATGCGAAGAGTTGACTCATTGGAAAAGACTCTGATGCTGGGAGGGATTGGGGGCAGGAGGAGAAGGGGACGACAGAGGATGAGATGGTTGGATGGCATGACCGACTCGATGGATGTGAGTTTGAGTGAACTCCGGGAGTTGGTGATGGACAGGGAGGCCTGGTGTGCTGCAATTCATGGGGTCGCAAAGAGTTGGACATGACTGAGTGACTGAACTGAACTGAACTCCTAAGATTGGCCCAGTGGTTTTTATAAACTTTGTATAGGGTGAGATTTGTGCTGAGTTTTTTTGTTTGTTTGTTTTTCCTATAATGGGCAAGGCTGAGTGAGGTAGTAATCCTGTTTGCTGATGATTGGGTTTGTATTTTTGTTTTGTTTTGTTTTTTGTTTAGATGAGGCCTCCTGCACAGGGTGCTACTGGTTGTTGGGTGATACTGGGTCTTGTATTCAAGTGGTTTCCTTTGTGTGAGTTCTCACTATTTGATACTCCCTAGTGTTAGTTCTCTGGTAGTCTAGGGTCTTGGTGTCAGTGCTCCCACTCCAAAGATTCAGGGCTTGATATCTCAAGGATGACAAGTAATGACTGGAATAGGTTGGCCTCTCTATGAATATGTTGAAAGGCACGTGGAGAAATTCACCATTGAGGAACTCACACATAGGCAAGTCTTCAGTCTTCATCAGGACTATCTCCCTGGAATGTTAAGAGCCTCACTTCTCTGGCTTCTCAACCCCTAACAATAATACAACACTCAAGGAAGGATGAGAGGCACCAGGAGGGTGATGGGGCTCTTAGAAGAATGTTCTACTACTGACTGCAAAATGGAAGTCAAGGTTTTAGTTTTCAAGGGAATGTTCTATTTATCTCCTGAATGTTGCCCCCTGTGCTCCTTAATTCTGTTAACCAGTTGTTTAGGCCTCCATAAAGAGGCTATTCTCTTAACAATAGTATATTTTGTTCATTTTTATGCTTAATTTCACCAGAAATTTGGCAGGTAAAATTTCTTTGCCTTTGCAAGCTGATAGCCATCATCTTGACCATACCTGTAAGGTAGACATTAAGAAGGGCATGTCTACACCCCAAAACATTTGCTTTCCTTCCCTCTGTGCACAGGAAGTCCATGGTCTCGATTCCACCACTGGATGGAAACTCAGGCCTGTTCACTTCACACCACACATAGCCCCTCTTTGTCAGAGAGAGATAAGAACCATCTTTTCACTGACCTACATCTGGAGAGTGGAAAATCCATTGTCAACCCACCAAGGACTCATGGGGTGAATGGATGGGTGACAAGTCTAACCTGTGTGTGCATTAAACGAGGCAACAGAAGACAAGGCCTAGATCAGAGTTCAGGGAAAACCAGGCTGAGCATGCTCAGGGGGCCCAGGTTTATCCAGGAGACTTGGTATTCACTAAGCAACCATCACTGAACGTGTTTGATTAATGACTATTGCCAAGAGAGATCATGCCTAGTACCAAAGCCCAGCTAAGCCCAAAAGGGGTCAGCCCATGGACACAAAGGCTTTTTATTAGGTGAGATATCTGTTCTGATCTCTGTTGTCAATTAGGTCGTCATTACACTCAGCCTACACTTACTGATAGTAGAAATGCCATTGAGAGGAGACATTAACACCTTTACCACTAGCAGTAAATCAACGGCCACTCCAGTTGTTTGAGAGCATCTGCAAAATCACCTCTGTCTGGCTTTTCCAACTCAGGGTTCTCTCTACCCCTCTGCTCCTGGAGTAACACACATCGAGAGTGGCTGTCTAAATGCCTAGGTGCCATGGGATCAGTGAGAGCCTCCAGGACAAAGGTAATAAGCTCCAGGAAAGTCTGATACCAAAATGTTTTTTTTTTTTCTTTCTAAAATATACACACATTGAGTGACAAATCAAGATAACTAC
Organism: Bos indicus x Bos taurus; assembly: GCF_003369695.1. NCBI lineage: Eukaryota > Metazoa > Chordata > Mammalia > Artiodactyla > Bovidae > Bos > Bos indicus x Bos taurus. Next base: position 51,059,159 of record NC_040080.1, read on the forward strand.
AGATTATCAAAGGGAAGAGAATAAAGATTACCCAGAGCATCATAATCCTAATATATCTCCTGCTAATCTTTTTTCACTTCTACAGGGTTGAAATCATGCTGTTCTTGTTAAAAAAAAAAAAAAAAGGTGTAAAAGCTGTTGTTTTATTCCACTCAGGCCACACTGCCATTCCTTGAGATTCTCCAAATACTCCAGGCACATTTGTACCTCATGGCCTTTACACTTACTGTTCTTTCTCCATGGAATGTTCTTCCTCTGAAACTCCAATGACTCACTCCCTCACTTTTTTCAGTTCACTGCTCAAATGTCATCTCCTCCAAGAAGGCTTCTTGATCACACAGGCTGAAATAATTGCTTCACTGTGGCATTTTTCTATTCCTGTGTTCTGCTTTATTCTCCTTCAATGTACTGCAAGACCTGAGGTCCTATTACAGAGTAGTTAGTTTACTATGGGTGCCTTCCATTGCAACTGAAACTCCAAGAAGACAGTTTGTGGGATCAGGAAGTCTTCTTGGAGGAGGTGACACTTGAGCAGTAAACTGAAGAAGGCAAGGGAGCTAGTCATCAGAGTATCCAAAGGAAGAACATTGTTTTATTCACTACTGAATTTCTACAACCTGGAAGAATGCCTGCCCATAAGAGGTGCTCAACACATGTTTGTTAAATAAGTGAATGTTTTCTGGTATCTTGCATTTTTTCCCCTTTAATAATATTGTACAGAGCCCTCCAGGTCACTAAATATTCTTCAGCATACCACTTTTTAAGACTATATCATATTCATATTTTTATGAATGTATCATATTTGTATTTTTTTAAATATTCACATCTTTAAGAATATATCATATTTCACAGTATGGTTCTGTTATAATGGGTTTATCCAACCCTCTATGGTTGAGCATTTAGGTTAAGTGGTCCCCCTAAACCCTCCCCTCATTTTAAACCTATGTAGGGCATTGAATATATTTAAATGATTTATCTATACTGGGTAAAATTTGACCTTGAAAACTTAGTTGGAGGCTTGAACTGGGAGAAACAGTCATTAGTAGGCCCTTGACCAAACAAGGAATTTAAATGTCTCTGATGGAAAAGGTGGAGAAGGCGTGGACACCTGTCTTACCAGCTGGATGGGTCACATCAGACTTGGAGGTCAGTGATTTGACAGTCACCTCACAAGTACTTAGGGCTTACAGAAAGGAAGTACATAGAGTGTGGAGGTGTAATGAGTTGAACTATGTCCCCCCCAAATGCATTCATTGAAGTCCTAACCCTCGGCACCTCAGAATGTGACTATATTTAGAGATAGGGTCTTTAAAGAAGTAATTAAGATAGAAAGAGGTCATTAGGGTGGTCCCTAATCAATCCAATCTGACTGGTGTCCTTGTAGGAAGAGGAAATTTGAACACAGAAAGAAACACCAGGGATTTACACAGAGGGAAGACCACATGAGGACACGGGGCAGGAGATGGCTGTCTACAAGCCAAGGAAAGAGGCTGCAGAAGAACCAAAGCTGCTGAAAGCTTGACCTTGAACTTCTAGGCTCTAGAACTGTGAGAAAATAAGTTTCTGTTGGTTAAGCACCCAGTCTCTAGTATTTTGTTATAGCAGCCCTAGAAATTAAACACTAGATAAGTTCAGTGATGTTACAATGCCCTTGAAAAGGTGTTTGGGCCTCCTACATATACATTCTATTGCCTATCACAGGTTAAATTTTTCCATGTAAACTTTTCTGAAATTAAAATAGTGGAGGGGGGTTCAGGATTAGAAACACATGCATACCCGTGGTGGACTCATGTTGATGTATGGCAAAACCAATACAATATTGTAAAGTAATTAGCCTCCAATTAAAATAAATAAATAAATAAATAAAAATAAATTAGAAGTCATTAGGTGCATATGAATCAATAGTCAAACATCTCCTGTACATGAAACTTTTTCTTGGGTGTTTCATCTTTAAAAATTAAACAACCAAAATTAATGTATAGTTCTCAAAGAAATGATGTGAATTTCAAAGGACTGGTCATTTCTGTGCCCCTCAAGGGTATATTTCATTTCCCATATTCTGTATCCACCTATTTCGTTCTTAAGTAATTTGACTAATATTTAGCAAGTGCTTTTGTGTGTGTTGTTTCAGTTGTGTCCGACTCTTTGCAACCCCATGAACTGTAGCCTGTCCATGGGGTTCCTACCTCCATGGGATTCCCCAGGAAAAAATACTGGAATGGGTTGCCATGCCCTTCTCCAAGGCATCTTCCTGATCCAGGGATCAAATTCACATCTCTTATATCTCCTGCATTGGCAGGTGGGTTCTTTACCACTAGCACCACCTGGGAAGTCCTTGCTGCAAAGCTGCTAAGTCTCTTCAGTCATGTCCGACTCTGTGCAACCCCATAGACGGCAGCCCACCAGGCTCCCCCGTCCCTGGGATTCTCCAGGCAAGAACACTGGAGTGGGTTGCCATTTCCTTCTCCAATGCATGAAAGTGAAAAGTGAAAGTGAAGTCGCTCAGTCATATCCGACTCTTCATGACCCCACGGACTGCAGCCCACCAGGCTCCTCTGTCCATGGGATTTTCCAGGCAAGAGTACTGGAGTGGGGTGCCATTAGTATGGGCCAATTCCTGGGGATCTGACAGTGAGTAAGAGAGATGCCTCCCTGTTATCATGGAAATTAATCTATTGAGGGGAAAAGTTAACAAGCAATTAAACAGGACACCTTCTACTGACAGAGCAGGCTTTATCTTCTAAATCAGAGGTAGGCAAACTTTTTCTGTGTAATGCCAGAATGTAAATAGTTCCAGCTTTGTACAAATACAGCTTTGTACTGGCTGCTGGCTTGATCACTTGCAAGCCAACATAGAATATCTGGGTTGGGAAGACCCTCTGGAGTAGAAAATGACAACCCGCTCCAGTATTCTTACAGTGTTCTTGCCTGGAAAATTCCATGGACAGAGGAGTCTGCAGGCTACAGTCCATGTGGTCACAGAAAGTCAGATACAACTGAGCTACTAAACATATTGGGGCTAGTGCCCTGGGATGACCCAGAGGGATGGAGTGGGGAGAGAGGTGGGAGGGGCGTTCAGGATGGAGAACACATGTACACCCATGGCTGATTCATGTCAATGTATGGCAAAACCAATACAATAAAGTAAATAAATAAACATACACACATAGAACATCTAGGTATAAATGTCCTGTCAAGTGAAGAGTGTCCAGTAAAGTGTGGGTAGATCCCTAGGCATTGTATAAAGAGAATAAACAACGCTGTGTGAACTCTCTGAGACCCTTAAATACACAAAACATGAAATGACTTACCCCAGAGGACTCTGCTGAAAATACAGCATCTTTTCACCCAAGCTTAGGGTACAGCTCCTCCATCCCCCCATGTCTTGAGAACATGGGGCACCACCCTTTCATACAATTCAAGCAGCAATGCCTGGCAGTTGCATCTAATGTCTGGAGCTGGGCTGGCAGTCTCTGAGTATAACTGTCCTCCATTAGAGCTTATGCATGCTTCCTATCCAAGTTTCCAGAGCCTTCACTCTCCAAACAGTCCTTCTTAGAAACCATGATTTGTGGCCTAAACTGCATGTACCACACCCTGAGGTAAAGCTTCCAGGCTACAGTAAAACATGGGTGTGCCCAATTTCCAGAAATTTTTTAGAGAGTTGACCCACCTGTGTACAGATGTGGCACAAGGCCTTCAATCTGGTAATTACAGGCTCTCTGAAACCCTCACATTCTGGTATAAAAACGAACACAGTTCAGGATCACAGGGAACTGGGTTATAATCATGAGTGAATTTATGAATATCATTCCACATAAAAAAACTACCAAACTAGAAGCAAGAACAAGGTATAAAATATAGAGGACAAATGGCTCTTCATGACTGAGGAAGACATTCAACATAGTTTTTCCACTGCTTGCTATGAGGCAGGCACTGCTCTAAGTGCCGAATGAGAAAAAATCAGCAAAGGGATCAGCCATACATATACATGTATTCATTTTCCCCAAAACTTCCCTCCCATACAGCCTGCCACATAATATTGAGCAGAATTCCACGTGCTATACAGTAGGTCCTTGTTGGTTATCCATTTAAAATATAGCAGTATGTACAAGTCCATCCCAAACTCCCTAACTATCCCTTCCTCCTGGCAACCATAAGTTCCTTCTCATGGAGATGACAGTCTATATCCAGAAAAACTTCTCATAGAGACATTTGAGCTGGAAGGAGGCTCTGTACTGAACATTCACACCACAGTCTATGTCAACGGCACCCCCAGAGGCATGAAGTGGACAACCTGTGGAATCTTACATGGTGACCTTGACTTGAATCTTGAAGGACTAGGATTTGAGGAGGTACAGAAGAGGAAGGAGAGTGGTTCGAGTAGAGGGAAAGGGTATGTGTAAAGATATCAAGAGTCATTTATTTAGTGTCTACTCTGTACAGGATTCTAAGCCCTTGGCATAACTAAGAGGTAAATCCCTGTGACCTGCATAATAAAACCACATCATTCCTTCAATCACAGAATTTTAAAAAATATTTAGCACTTGAGCACTTCCCACGATCCAGGCCCTGCCTCTAAAACATGGGGATGTTGCTGTGAACAAATCAGAAATGGTGCCCAACCTCATGAAATTCACAGTCCAAACACATGTTGAATGATTACAAGAATGACGAGCAGTGCAAAAGCAAGATGATGGATCTTAGGAGTGCTTATAACTGGGAGAACAAAGTGAGTCTGGGTAGTTAAAAGAGACTTTAGTGATGGGAGAGATATGACTGTTCTCTAGCTAATCCTGGATATTAGGACCCCATGGGAATGGGCCAGGGGTGGGGTAAGGAGGGGTAGAGTTGACCTCAGTGTGTATTCTGTGGACAGACTACCTATTTCCCGAAATGATAGTGTGGGCATTGGTGTAAGAATTATTGTACACTAAGGAAACAGATCTGGGAAACAGTTGTCCATGACTTCACTCCCTGACGAACATAAACCGTTCCAGAGAGTCTGGCCTCATCTCTTGGAAACATCCCACCGACAACCCCTGTAAGGAGGAGAGGAGTGGTCCATTGATAAACTGGGGCACTGGAGAGAGGACGTGAAAGGCTAATGCAGAAATTATGGACTGGGGCTGATTTTTGAGGTCAGACTTTTCTGAAGATGTCTGATATATGATCCAAAAACCAACAGAAGGCACCACATTTTATTTATCTGGGCAAACTAGCCTCAAAGTACAGCATCCCTCAGAAGGATTGGGGAAAACAGTTTACAGTCAACACAAACACAGCAACAGTGGCTTGGGTTCAGAGCAGAAGTCCAAATATCTCACAGCAGTTCCCAAACCCCAGCGCCCTCCAGAATGGCCAGGAAGGCTTGTGAAAATCCAGGTTGCTGGACCCACCCACCCCACCTCCGCCTTCTTCTCCTCCCCTCCACCTGAGCTCCTAAATCAGGAAGTCTGGGATGGAGGCTAAGAATTTACCTTTCTTCAAGTTCCCAGTTGCTGCTGATACTGCTGGACCACATAACCAGTTATGGTTATTTTCATAACCAGTCTTCCTCCATATATTGTGAGATTTTTCCGGATCTGGCCCCAAGTCTCTTGTTGACATTTCTTTGCCACAGTTGGGTTCCCCATCACACACTTGACCCCGTCCAGAAAACTGAGATTGTTTTCCACGTGTACAGAACATAAATGAGATCTCTTCTATATATTTATTTCTTCTGTCCATTCAACCCTTAACTCCTCATCTCTGCCTCCTTGAAATCCTTTAAAGATTAGTATAAATACTGTTTTCTCCGTCAAGTCTTCTCTGACGTCTAAACAACAAAATTAAATTTTAAAATTCATCTAGTGTTCTGTGCGCTAACCTCTGTGGTTGACGATGATCTTCCTAAATAATACCTTGGCATTTAGGTGTTCATTCAGTAAATGTGTAAGAGTATCACCTGGGTGCATGTGCCTGGGCCCACCTGGGGGCTAAGCTTTGTAACAGGGAAAGATGTCAATTCTGCACCTTCCAGGAGCTTGTTTCAGAAGGAAAAAGACAAGTAAGCTGATAATTACAATACAGAGTGATCCGTACTTAGTTAGTTATGGGACCACTTGGGAAAGACATTCAATCCAGAGTTGATAGGTTAACAGAAAAGATTTTTCAGAAGAAATGATGCCTTTCTGACATGTGAGGGATGGGTGGGATTTAATGACAAAAGGTATGGGAAAAGTAGGGAAAGAGGAAGGGTGATCCAGGCCAGAGACGAGAGAGGAGGGATGACTGAAGAATCAAACCTGAGGAGAGAAAGGATGAGAGAGGACGCTGAGGGAAAGTCTGGGGCTGGTTTATGAATCTTTAAATACCTTGGGTAGCAGTTTTGACCCAATCAGGAGATAGAAACCATGTAGGTAGGTTAAACAGGGGAGATTAGAGGCCACACATTCATAACTGACATATCATGTCAGAAAATTTTAAATTTACCATACACTTTCTCTTCTCAACACATGCCCAAGAAGTTCAGTAGCTCATTCCACAAATAATCACTTTTTAGAAAATTTGGCTGTGCCGGGTCTTAGTTGCCACAGGCAGGGTCTTCTACTCGCAGCAGGTGAGATCTTTACTTGCAGCACTTGAACTCTTCATTGCATCATGTGGGATCTAGTGACCTGTTGCTATTGTCACTGTTCAGCTGCTAGGTCGTGTCTGACTCTTTGTGACTCTCAGCACACTGACTCTCAGCACACTAGGCTTCCCTGTCCTTCGCTATTTCTCTGTTTGCTCAAACACATGTCCATTGAGTCAGTGATGCCATCCAACTATCTTATCCTCTGTCACCCCCTTCTCTTCTTGCCCTCAACCTTTCCCAGCACCAGGGTCTTTTTCAATGAGTTGACTCTTCGCATCAGGTGGCCAAAGTATTGGAGCTTCAGCTTCAGCACCAGTCCTTCCTGACCAGGGATCAAACCCAGGGCCCCTGTATTGGGAACACAGAGTTTCAGCCACCAGACTGCCACGGAAGTCCTAATAATTACTTTTTGATCTTCATTTTCTATTGAGTCTACTATTCATGACAAAAAGATACCACCACCAAAACTAGCACTGAGTTTAAAGCATATTTTCCACCTAAAGCCATATTCCAGATTCAGGATTAGGCAAAGAATGACTAGATGTTCCTCAAGCCAAGCCTCAGGGAAATTTGTCCAACATTCCCAATTGCAATGAAACCCCAAATCTAAAAAAGGCAATTTGTGCCGTGCCCATTATGGTTTTATTATGGAAGCTTCTGCACAGCTGTGGTCAGGTCCTCCCAGTGTTCATGAAGTGATGAGTCATAGAAAATGAGGGAGCATCCATTGTTCCAGGAGACCAACCATACGATGTATTTATACGTGATACTTCAGACTCTTCATAGTAAACATATATTAAATTTAGATGTATATGTATATATTTGTATAAGGAAGATTTTGTGGAGTGATAAAGAATCTCTCATTGTGTATGCACTAAATACTTTAAAGAAAACAGAAATTAATTCTATTTTTGCCCCTTTATAATACTTTCTTGGTTATAATAGGAATCTAGTGATTTTTACTTCTTTTTAATTTTTTGTATTTACTTAATTTTGCCCTCATTACTATATAAATAATTTTTATCAGAGTATAGGTGCTTTACAATATCGTGTTAGTTTCTACTGTACAGCAAAGTGAATTAGTTATATGTATACATACGTCTCCTCTTTTTTGGATTTCCTTCCCATTTAGGTCACCACAGAACACTGAGTGGAGTTCCCTGTGTTATACAATAGGTTCTCATTAGTTATCTATTTTACAGTGGAATCTAGTGATTTTTAAAAATGAGATCAGAGACTTCAGCACGTAGCTTGGTTGTATTATGTAGAACCAAAAGGGAGTGGAAAGTAAAAAGTTGAGAGTAGAGAGAATTAATCACAAAATGCTATGGTTAGAACCATTAAAGTATCTATAGGGCCTTTTGCTGATTGAGAGATGACCTCTGACAACACTTTCTCTTGCCCTTTGGATCCTCCTCCAGCCTCCTGAGAGCTCTTCTCATTCCTCTTGTCCTGCACTCACTCTCTGGAGAGGGCATAGCCTAAAGTTTCAGCGTGGTCTTATCCTTCAATATCCTTGCATATGCTAAGGGTATTGGAAACACCTGGGGGCTTTAGCTACCAAATATGAATTTGCAGCTTTTGAATACCAATCCCATTTTGTCAGCTGTCCTGTTATTGTAACTGAGTTATCCTTTGCCATCTTTTACCTCCTCTCAGTTAAAGAATACACCTGCACCCTTTGCCATGTAACTATGCAGGACATCCCACTAGAGTGAGCAGAGTGCAATTCCCCAGCACTTTGATGTTTGGCTTTGCCACGTGACGGGATTTGGCCATTGCAATGTTATTAATAGTAGTCATGGAACTAGGAGAGGTTTTCAATGAACTTGCATGATTTGGCTTGGCCTCTTTTGCTTCTGCCGTCACTAGGAGAGAAGTACATGTTACATGGCTGCTGATTCCAGAATGAGACATCTGGAGTGGACTTGAACTTTATCTACAGCCGGAGTCCAAGTGTGGCTGGATGGCATAGATGCAAGAGAACTTTCGGTGGTGATAGATATGCTCATTATCTTGATTGTAATGGTGGTTTCACAGATACCTTCATATGTCCATACATCAAACTTTATAGTTTAAATACTTGTAGTTTATTGTATGTCAATTATATTGCAAAGAATTTTTAGACATATGTTCTGATTTTTAAATGATCAGTCATTCTATAAAATTTCAAAATTAGTAACAAGATTTTCTCCTATTAAAGCAGGATTCATTTGTAATTTTTCTTCATCTGTGGTAAGTTTCACATTCCATTGGTTTCTTTTCACTATTTAACTTACAAAATTAGAATATGCTAAATAAATTTTTGTCCCTATCAATTTGGAGAGCTATCCATGATAAATTCTTGAGTAATAAAAAGCAAGCTGCAGAGTAAAACATGGTAAAATGTCATAATTTTGCTAATAAAAAGAATGAGAAGGAAAAGAATGTACATCTATTAATTCATATATTAATTTACATGTTTGAACATAGAGGAAGGTGATCAGGGCTGGCAGCAAGCATTGAGTCATTTCAGATAATCTAGTTAATAAGGTTATCTTATCCAAACGTTGGGGCTTACCTGGTGGCTCAGTGGTAAAGAACTTGCCTACTAATGCAGGAGACACAGGTTCAATCCCTGATCTGGGAAGATTCCCTGGAAAAGGAAAGGGCAACCCACTCCAGTATTCTTGCCTGGAGAACCCCATGGACAGAGGAGCCTGATGGGCTACAGTTCATGGGATTGCAAAAAGTTGGACGCAATTTAGCAAATGGAAACAACAAAACATTCAAATGTTGGAAATTACCTCTTTTAACTTGGGAGATCTTTATTGGTCAGTGAATTCCTAATGCATCCATTTTGTTGCCTTCTGCTCTCAAAAGTCAGAGAAGGCAATGGCACCCCACTCCAGTACTCTTGCCTGGAAAATCCATGGACAGAGGAGCCTGGTAGGCTACAGTCCATGGGGTCGTGAAGAGTCTGACACAACTGAGCGACTTCACTTTCACTTTTCACTTTCATGCATTGGAGAAGGAAATGGCAACCCACTCCAGTGTTCTTGCCTGGAGAATCCCAGGGATGGGGAAGCCTGGTGGGCTGCCATCCATTGGGTCGCACAGAGTTGGACACGACTGAAGTGACTTAGCAGCAGCAGCAGCAGCTCTCAAAAGTATTTCTTCTTGTATATTGGAATATTTGAATGTGGTTTTAAAATATGACCAGTAATATATCATCAATGATTATCTTCAGTAAGTGAAGAAAAACATCAAGCACTGAGAATGAATCAAATTCCCAGCAATGGAAATGTTTATACCAGTTTGCTTTTCTTAAGTAATCCTAATATCTTATCTAATCCTTGACTTTAAAAAACATGGCATTTTGGAACCAACATGGAGTTTGTGTTGAGATGGTCCACTTGAGTAAGCCACTTGAAACGATATTTTTAAAAGGATATTTTAGTGTCATGGAAAAAATGTGGTTTTTTCCTCATCCTTCATTTGAAAAAAAAATTTGAGAGCACATTCCCCCTCAAGAGCCAACATACACTAGAGCCAAAAAACAGAGGTTCACTGCTGAGTTAATTAACAAAGACCCAGAAAAGATTTATCCTCATTAGACGTACTTTGCTAGGACTTGGAATTTTCTCCATTTCTTTCAACTCTGACTCAAGAATGGGTGGTATAGCACCCGGGCTACCTCGTTGCACAACTTTGGCGGGTAACACTGCCATTGTCTGCCTCGAGCACAATGTCAATACTGTTTCTTAGAGTTGTTTTCACCAGTTCCCTTTGAATGAAGCAGTATGTGAACCAGCATTGGGTGAGAGCTCCTTTGTTTGCAGAGCAGTGCCATCATTACTGATTCTAGCCACCTTCTGCAGCCTGCACGTGAATCACAAAATAACTGTTAACTACATGGAAAACGTCTCCTCCTGTGGCAGGGAATTAAGCAATTAAATAGAACAAGATGTTGTCTCACACTTTCCCCTCGTATGTGCCTTGCAAAAGGCCTAAGAGCTCATTCACACTCTGAATATCAATAGAGTCAACCAACAAAAAGGCAATAGCAACCTCTCTCTTTTGGGAACTATCATGAGTAAGAAATCCCAAAAGTGTTTCTGGATGAGGAAATCTTGCCCACGGCCTCTTCTGATTTCTTCCACGGCATACTTTTTAACTTGAAGCTAGTCTTATAATGGTCTTAGCCACAATGTAGCTAAGATGTTTTGCTTCAAGGGGTATGAATCTGGATGATATTTCAAGAGTTTAGTCTCTTCACTGCCTCAATTAAATTACCAATTTTGTATTGTAAAGCATTATTTTGTCCTTATTCTGGAGAAACTCAAGTGCTCGATATACCACTGCTGCTGCTGCTGCTGCTAAGTCGCTTCAGTCCAACTCTGTGCAACCCCAGAGACGGCAGCCCACCAGGCTCCCCCGTCCCTGGGATTCTCCAGGCAAGAACACTGGAGTGGGTTGCCATTTCCTTCTCCAATGCATGAAAGTGAAAAGTGAAAGTGAAGACGCTCAGTCGTATCCGACTCTTAGCAACCCCATGGACTGTAGCCCACCAGGCTCCTCCGTCCATGGGATTTTCCAGGCAAGAGTACTGGAGTGGGGTGCCATTTAAATGAGAATGCTGTTGATTTTATGTTCCTACTCTACAAAATTCCAAAATAGATAATATACTATGTATTGCAGAGTAATACAATCTAACTTTCATATATTCACTCATGCATTCATTCATTCATTTTGAAAATTAGGATTCTTTAGGTATAATTTGTTTATAGTAAAATGGACCCTCAGATATTCATTTTGATTCTTCCTGTGTATACGTTTAGGTGAGAGGCTATCAAAAATCTGGCACATTGGCATGCATGGCCACTTGTCGCAACACATACATATTTACATATACATTTGAGTCCCATTCCTTTGTAACATTATTTTGAGCTAAAGTAACTACATACCTATTTTCATCACTAACTTTATGCTCAACAAATCAATTTTGAACCTCTGATCTCTTTATGAAAATTTTAGATACAGAGCCCATAATAATGATGGAAAAGAAGAACTTCAGCAAGCGGAAGTAGTAATACACAAATGAGATAAAAACATACTAGTCAAGTGAACATTCACAAAAACAATCTTTAAAAATATAATGGAATGTCTGTGAAAATCACAATTATTTTTACACTTCAAATTTGTGAAAAAATATGAACAAATTTAGATTGTTATTTTTTCCTTGGAAACTATTAAGACACTTCTGACTGCCAGCCAGATAACACTTTTGGAAACATAACCGTGAAATGTCCACCATCCTGTTGAAAGAATGAATGAATTGTATTGAATGACTTGGAGAAATAAGTTGCCAGATAAATTCATGTCATAGTCCCAGTGAATAAACACAATCTCTTTCAACCAAAGGAAAAGAATTTTCTACCCTAACAGAGGAGGCCATACCAAACTGATAAGAGGGCCGACGTGGACCAGTTGAGAGCTACCAGCAAGGATACAAATATGAGACATCAGAAACTCCTTATTCTGAGCTTAATTAGTCAGATTTTAAGAAACTCTTCTGGATCATTCTTTAAGATAGACTGAAACAGCAAAAAGAAAGACTACTCAGACAGGAATATATACATACTTCTTAAGTGACTGATGACAATCGCTGTGATTTGTCTATATCAGACCACAAAATTTGGATGCACTTCCTGAGCAATGATGCAGATCCTTTAAAATGTATGAACATCTCTTTGTGGACTATCAGGTTGCTTCCACTTCTCTGAGTTTTTCCTTTTAACTTGATTACAGTCTGTAGAGCAATGACTTAGACTTTTTACATAGCAACACTCAATGTCTGTGACTGTTTGGGAGAGACAATAACAAAGATGGATATGTGTACCTAAGTTCACAATCCATTGCATTCCAACTTGGGACTTGAATACTGCCACCACTCTGCAAGACTGGACCCTCAGCACAAGTGAGGAGGGAACTGGCATTTCATTGCCAAAAGTCAAGTTTCTTCAGGTTGCCCCTGAAGCAGCTTCCTAGGTCCTTAGTCTTAACTTCAGAAGATTCAGACTGGCGTCATTTCAGGATGTGTCACCTGCAAATAATGGGAAACTGGATTCACTGCAGCCAAAAAAAAAAATGGAGGCTAGTTTTCTTGACATGGCAAAAAGTCCACAGGTAGGTGGTGACAGCACTTGGTTCAGTGGATCCACAATGGGATTGAATGCCCTGTTTCTCTTGGCCTCAAGGTTACAACGTGGTTGCTGGCCCTCCAAACAAACATCAGGTTTAATGATGAATATAAGCAGATGCAGAATGGAAGAATGTTACTTGCACTTGTCCCTCCTTCAAAGAAATCAAGAGCTTTCCCAAGCCCCTACTTGTAGCCTCTCTGTTGACTTCCTCTTCTAATTCCTTGCTTCAAAATGAGTCACATGCCCATGCCTGGATGCAATGGATGCTGGGAAATGTGCTCAGCTTCCCAGTCTCCTAGGAAAGGAATGTCAGTGAGAAGGTGCCTGGGGAAGGGTGTCTGAAGAGTCAAACCACAATGTCTACCATGATGTGGACATACTCCTGTTATGCTATTCTAAGGACAGAGGGAAGGGAAGGGAAGAAAAAAACGTGGGCTACAGATGAGCTGAAGTTTAGTCCCATCTGCCACTTCCTAGCTATGGAAAGCTAGGACTTGGGAAAGTTATTTAATGTATCTATGCCTCAGTTTTCTCATCTAAGAAGTGAAGATAATGATAATAACTATCTCACAGAGAAGTGGAGGAAATAAAATACGATTTATGCCAAGAGCTAAGCCCAACACTTGGCACATAGTAATCACTCAAGGTCACTACCACCACTCCACTGCTATCATTGCTACCAGTACTACTGCTACTACTAATGATAATATTATTACTATAGATTAAAATGTTTCCACTTAGATAAGGCACTCTATAAATAATTCAGTTTATAGAATTTTATAAATTCCCTTCCTCCTATCTCTTCCTTTTTAATCACTTGGCAACAGGATATTGTTGCAAACATTTAAAGAATTGTCTCTAGCCTTGAGATATGATTCATTCACTTGATCAACAAAGATTTACTGAACACCTGCCCTATGCCAGGCATTCTGCTGAATACTGAAAATATGATGGTGACTGTAATATGTGCAATCTCATTGGTGAGACAGACACTAAATAAAAATTCATAAACATGAAAGCATAATTAAAACTGTGGTCAAATATAAACACTGGGGTTTTCCCCCTTTTAAGAACATTAAAGCTTTGAAAAAGTCCAGAAGTTGAGTAGATTTTAGACATCTATAAAAGTCACTCCAAAACTCTGAAACAAGTTGAAACTCTCTGCCTGCTTTTGCATTAAGGGCATTTTAACGATTCATTCCTGTACCTTGTTAGGAATGTATTTCTTTGTGTGAGAACTATATTTCCTGCAACTGAAAATGGGTGTAAGATGTTGGCTGCCCTGGGATGGAACAACCGAGCGTATGAAATCATTCTGTGGTTTGAATCTTCATTATTAGCTGGAGGAATCTCCAGCTCCCCCCTCCCCCCGCCCCTCAGCCCCCAACCTTATGCCACTGCAAATAGCAATTAGCTCAAGGAGAAAAGATTACAGCCAGGTGCACTGTTTGAAGTTTGGGGCATTTTTTTTCTCCTTTAGTTGTGGTAGGGGTGGAAGTACAGGGGTGTCAGGGAGGAGAACCCTCTTTTGTTAAGTATTTGCAGTCTGTGGGCATCCTGGTAATTCAACAGGCATCTGTGGAATCTTGGGGCATTGGGACATTTTGTGTTTAACCGTCAAGCTCTAACCTCAAGGGCGTTTGCTGTGGGTTGAAATGGGAGTTGTGAGGCTTATTCACTGATGTGCAAAATGACATGATCCTCTTAAGAGTTAGAATGAGTTTCATTAGATGAAAGGCAAGGACACAGTTGAGCTTAGTGTCTTACAAAGGAATCCAAGAGATATTTATCAGAAATGGAATTATCTTTTTATAAACACACAAGATGTGCCAGATAAAGTCCAGATTACAGTATGTTTGCATGATGGCTCTTTTACACCCCTAAAAAGCAGATGAATACCTGGGTTTTGTTTTGAGAGTTCTTCAGAATTCTTGGTATAAAACTGAATACAACTTTGCAAATTGAAACTGAATTGAAAGAGATAAATTGAGAGGGTGATATTAGAGAGGTTTCTCTGTATTTCTAAAATTTCTCCAGGGTATTATTTATTATATTGGTTTCCCCCAAATTCCCCAGGCAGGACAGAATGGCCCCAGATATTGAATCTTGAGTACAAATGAAAAGCAGTCAGTAGCCTTCAACTAGCTCTGCTCAGAGCTAACCCTGGGAGCTGCAGTCTTCTTACTAAATAATGGAAACACTGGCAGTCCTGCCTTGATCTTAGAGCATCACGAGGGTGAAACAGGACAAAGGAAGTACCGGCATTTCACTAAAGCTAAACTGCTGCTGCCCAGGCATGAAGAGCAGCAAAACATTCCCTCTGGTTGAAGAGATATCTTTAGGTTTCCATCTCTGGCTAAAATCTTTGCGGACAAGGTCTTTCTGGCTTCTTGTCTGAACATAAATCCACCACATGAAACATGCTTAAAACAAGGTATAGGAAGAATAACCCAAAGAAATGCTTAGAAAAGTATAAAAATTCATAATTCACAAATGGGTGGAAAAGCCTGAATTCATTTAAAACAAAAGATCATCTTCATATTATAGCAACATCTGGAACCAGACAGAACATGGGTTTCAAATCAACTTTGCCACCTCGGTTTCCTGTAAAGTGGGCACTGTAATACCTAAACCCATAGATATATTGTGAAGGTTAATTGAAATAGTCTCTGTAAACACCTAAACTCATTAGGAAGAAGTTTAGCTATCTATAACAGAAAATCCAAAATAGGAACATCTCTAATACACAAGGATTCATTTCCATATATAAAAGATATCAGAAGACAGATGACCACAACTAACATATTGGTCCTATGAAATCACAGGGAGCTAGAAGCCTGCTATCTCCTGGCTCTGGCATTTAAGATATAGAGTGAATCTTCAGGGTAAGCTCATGGCCCAAACTGGCCCCACTCCAAGTGTCAGGAATGAGGAAAAGGGCTTTCTACAAATGTCTGTCCACCTTTTAAGAAGCCCTTCTGGCAGTCACTTCCAACATCTTTGTTTCAGGTCATTGGCTAGAACTGGGTCATGTAGCCACACCCAAACCAAGAGAGACTGGAAAACATAGACTTACATCTCATCGCCTCAGTAAAATAGGAGTTCTGGTAATGAGAAAGGAGAACTTGGCTGTTAGTAGGCACTGGCCATCTCTGCTGTAGGACCTGGTTCAAGCAAATGATCAGTTAAGGCAGTTGCTAATGCTGCTGTTATTGTTAGAGATGTGGCAACAAAATGGGTTTTTAAAATCCACTTCTGCTTTCCACTGGCTTCCCTGGTGGCTCAGTGCAAAAGAATCCAGCTGCCAATGCAGGAAACTCGAGTTCAGTCCCTGGGTTCAATCCCCTGGAGAAGGAAACAGCAATGCACTCCAGTATTCTTGCCGGGGAAGTCCCATGGACACAGGAGCCTGGCAGGCTATAGTCTGTGGGGTCGCAAAAGAGTCAGACATGGCTTAGTGACTAAACAGTAGTAACAGCATTCTTCCATATGACCAATAGGATAATATACGTGATTTCAGACACCCACAGCACTCATATGTACCTGCCAAAGTTGTTACTGGCAGAGAATATAGAGCAACTGTTTTAATGCTGCTTTAAAAAAATTTAAAAAACGTCGTTTCAGTCCTTAGAACTGGCTACTATTCAATTATTAAACAAATATGTGTTCACACCTAAGCCTAATGCTAAGTGATGGAGATATAAAAACACATGTCTCAGGCTCCAATATTTTGGTCACCTGATGTGAAGAGCCAACTCATTGGAAAAGAACCTGATGCTGGGAAAGATTGAGGGCAGGAGGAGAAGGGGGCGGCATAAGATGAGATGGTTGGATAGCATTACCGACTCAATGGGCATGAGTTTAATCAAGCTCTGGGAGATAGTGAAGAACAGGGAAGCCTGGTGTGCTGCAGTCCATGGGGTCACAAAGAGTTGAACACAACTCAGTGACTGAACAACAGTTCTCTTAAGAGCTCACAGACAAGAGGTAGAAGCAGCTATTAATAATAGAGCATCAGAGCCAGTGAAGACAGAGATAGCAAATACCAGGGGTCCAAGAGCACACTGTGGGGGGTAGGGGGCGGCAGGGACCACCTGTCCTTGCAGGGCAAAGGACGCATTCCAGGGGAAGAGAGCATTGAGCTGGTTCCCAAAGACAAGTTGTGAGAACCTAGGTGGGAGGGCGGAAGAAGCCCAGGAGAGAAGATGCCATCTCTCCAGAGACATAGACACCAGAGGGAGCCATGCCGTCTCAGGAGAAACATTAAGATGGTGGTTCCACTTGGCTTTCAAAGCCTGCAGCCCATTATCTTACTCATCCTCAATGGGAAAAAACTCCATCCTTTGCAGATTTGACTTTCTGAAGCAGTCAAAATCATTGGGAGCTAAGTCACATGAACAAATTGGGCAATTGAGATGGCATTTCTATCTTAAGGCAAAAATGAGGTGGGAGGGGGGGCCAAAATAGTGGAACTTACATTCTTGTGCAATTCACAGCCTGACTTAAAAAATAACTTTCTTCTAAAAGAACAGAAGGTTTGCACCAACAGTGGGCAGAATCAAGACAATAAGTCTCTAAATGAACTCCCAAGGTGATCCCTTGCGAGGGAAACCTGTTGAAATGGATTGTCTGTTAAAATCTCACATTATTTGCTGATTGTTCTTATTCATGGTATACAGAGTCAATAAAAAGATCACTACAGTTCCAATCCTGGTATATACTGATATTTCAATTCTGGGTCCAATGTAAAAAGAAAGATCTCCTCGCTCTCTTTTAAACTGTTTATTTTTCTGTAGAAAAGTTTCTTAATGGTTCACTAATCTACATAGGGTGGCTCAGTGGTAGAGAACATGCCTGCCAATGCAGGAGACATGGGTTCAATCCCCAGATTGGGAAGATTCCCTGGAAAAGGAAATGTCAACCCATTCCACTATTCTGACCTGGGAAATCCCATGGACAGAGAACACTGGTGGACCACAGTTCATGGGGTCGCAAAAGAGCCAGACATGACTTAGCAACTCAACAATCTACATATACTGGTCCTCTAAGGAAATTTGGATTTGCTGAGATTTTTGTACCTCTTAGACTTCAGAGTATTCAGAAAAGGGTAACCATTTTAATATTCTGCTTCACCTCTAAAATCTAATAAGTTGCTATTTTTAACACTCCACCTCTAAATATTTCTCAAAGTAATCTCTCCTCTTTATCCTCCCTGCCATCATTTTGATCCAAACCTTCGTAATCCCTTTCCTACTCAGCAATGAACTTGCTGTTTTCCCTGATCCTCTCTCCCCTTTTCCATAATGTATCCAAGCACTGCCACAGGTAGAGGTCTTTCCAAAAGGAAATCTGAATGAGTTTTCTCCATTGCTTAAGAACAAAACAATGCCATTTGCAGGAACACGGATGGACCTGGAGAGTGTCATACTGAATGAAGTTGGACACTGAAAGACAACTATCATATGATAGTGCCTATACGTGGCATCTTTTTTTTTTTAAAGGAGGGGGTACATAGGAACTCATTTACAAACCAGAAGTCGAGTCACAGATGTAGAAAACACATTTATGGTTACCTGGGAATAAGGGAGGAAGAATAAATTGGGAGATGAAAGAAAGTGAAAGTGAAGTCGCTCAGTCGTGTCTGACTCTTTGAGATCCCTTGGACTGTAGCCCACCAGGCTCCTCCATCCATGGGATTCTCCAGGCAAGAATACTGGAGTGGGTTGCCATTTCCTTCTCCAGGGGATCTTCCCAACCCAGGGATCGAACCCAGGTCTCCCTCATTGCAGGCAGACGCTTTAACCTCTGAGCCACCAGGGAAGCCCTCTGAGCCACCAGGGAAGCCCAAAGAGACCAACATATACACTCTACTATGTATAAAATCAGTAACTAATAAGAACTTGTTGTATAGCACAGGGAACTCTACTCAATACTCTGTAATGGCCTATATGGGGAAAGAATCTTTTAAAAAGAGTGGATATAAATATATGTATAACTGATTCACTTTGCTGTACACCTAAAACTAATAAAACATTGTAAATCAGTGGCTCAGAGGGTAAAGAATCTGCCCGTGACGCAGGAGACCAGGATTTGATCCCTGGGTAGGGAAGATTCCCTGGAGAAAGAAATGTCAACCCACGCCAGTGTTCTTGTCTGGAGAATTCCACGGACAGAGACGCCTGGCATCACATAGTTGGACACAACCGAGTGACTAACACACACGAATCGAATATATTCCAATTTAAAAAAATTTTTTTAAACTTCCCAAAGTACCCCATAGAAGATCCTTTAGGACCTGAAGTTCCACTAAACATGTTAAATCCTTCCACTGGCAGAAAAGTGAAGTCCTGCCCACTTCCCCAGCCTCATCTCTCCTCACCACCAGTTTTATATGCATGGTTCCACTAACATTAGCCTCTCTTGCTTCCCAGGCCAGCATCTAACCCATCAGCCAAACTTGCCCCTTGACCATCAGACCATTGCCTCCCTCCATTCACTTTTAGCCACTCGGCTGCTGCTGTCTTCCTCTAAGCCTCCATCACCTTTACCCTGGATTACTGTGGGAGCATCTTCTCTGGTCTCTGAGCTTCTTTTTTGCCCCCTATCATCCAGGTTCCACACAGTTATAAATAAGATCACATCAGTTCTCGGATTTCCCATCTTATTAGGAAGCCAAAGTCTTTATGGGGCAACAGCGCCCCACACATTTTGTTCCCTGATTCTCTCTCCAAGCTTCTCTCCCACTTCTCTATGGTCAAATTGGTTTCGCTGATGGTCCTTTAACACGGCCTTTGTATGTCCTATTCCCCTTACCAAGAATCCTCTTCCTGCCTTTCCCACTAGAATGTAAGCATCAAAAAGGCACAGTTTATGTTCATCTCTTTACTTCTCATATATGGAACACTATCTTTATTGAGCACACAGTAGGTGCTCAATAAAGATCTGAAAAAGTAATGAGTGAGTTGAATGTTTTGCTGTTCTGTCTGATGCCTATATTCTACATGCCGTGGGAAAAGCTGAACCTGGTGAATCTGAATCCCCTACTGAATCCCCTACTGTCTTTAATGATGTGACCCTGGGTAACTCATTTCTGAGCCCTGTTTCTTTATTTGTAAAATGGTGAATCTATAAAATACTCGGAATTTTTGCAAGATTAAATAATATGGTGTTAGTTTCTCCCTCTAGGAAACCTGAGCTGATGCAGACTGTCTGGTGATCCCTGTGGCAACATCCTGCAGTATCCTACACACTGAAATGTGACTTTTCGGTTGGGTCAGATGGAAACCTCCGGTTATTAAAGCCATAGAGCTGGCTTCAAAAATGAGACAGTTGAGGTTTCTCATTCTTTAAGATGCAAAGAGGAATTGCATCTTAAAGGATGCAATTCTTCAGGAATACAAATATTTACTTTTAAATGAATTTTTTCTTCCAATTTATCCATACTTTGAAACAAAAATATATGATGAATGACATATTGATAGGAAAACCGTATATTTTAATGTTTTTCCCCATGTCTTTACCTGACCTTAGTCCCCATTTCTGATGCCCCTCAATGGAAAGGAAGGCCGCACTCAGAGACACTGTTTCTCTATCAAATGTATTTTACTCATTTACTCCCTTCTGACTGACACAAGCCCGGAAGTTTCTGCAAGGGTTGGACCCTGGCCGCAGTGAACATGTTGTTCAGTCGGTAAGTCATTGTCCGACTCTTTGCAACCCCATGGACTACAGCATGCCAGGCTTCCCTGTCCTTCACCATCTCCCAGAGTTTCTCAAATTAATGTCCATTGAGTCAGTGATTCTATTTTAACCATCTCATCCTCTGCTGCCCACTTCTTTTCCCTTTAATATTTCCCAGCATCAAGGTCTTTTCCAACGAGTCAGTTCTTTGTATCAGGTGGCCAAAGTATTGGAGCTTTAGGTTCAGCATCAGCCTTCAGTGAATATTGAGGGTTGATTTCCTTTAGGATTGACTGGTTTGATCTCCTTACAGTCCAAGGGACTCTCAAGAGTCTTCTCCAGCATGACAGTTAGAAATGAACATATGTCCCAGCTTACACCTGTTGTCCCATTGCAGTTATTTATAGTGGGCTTTTCATTCTCAAGCACATCCTGGTTTGGACAATAAATTATGTTGTCATCCTAATAGTTCATGTCTAAAAGCTCATTTTGACAAAAATAAACTTCTGAGATTCATTACATTTTTCATTTTTTTCTCTCTTGTCATCTTACTTGGATCTTACTGTAGTCTTGAAAACATTCTGTATAATTGTTACTTTGCTTATATTGCAAACTTAAGTGTCTATTTATTTTTACAATACGTTATGCTCCCTATTCTGTGTCCTTCCAAATCCTTTCCCCAGTATAATTTTTCTGATTATCTTATCATGTACCTATAACAACGTCAGATATAAATAGGCCTTATTCAGACAAATGTGCCTGAAATTTTACCACTCTGGGTAACCAAATCTGGATGCTTCAAATTCAGTGTGGTCCACTGGGACATGAACGATGCACAGAGAAATTCTTAGACTTTGAAGAGCTGACAAAGAGTGTGATAAATGTAGAAAGCATACCATCATGTGTCAGTTTACTATTAATACCTTCATTCCAATAAGAATATATAAAGTCAGCTTTAGAATGACACAGCACGCAGACTTCCCAAGCTGAAAGAAGTGTTGTCTATCAGCAGGTCCCATCTTAAAATCAGAGGGACAGAATGGCTACTTAAATACCAAGAGTTAGACTTTAAAAGGAGAGAGATTACAGAGTAGGATGGCATATGGTGTTCTGCTGCTGCTAAGTCATTTCAGTCATGTCCAACTCTGTGTGACCCCATAGACGGCAGCCCACCAGGTTCCCCAGTCCCTGGGATTCTCCAGGCAAGAACACTGGAGTGGGTGGCCATTTCCTTCTCCATATGGTGTTCTACTTGAGCACAATTCCATTCCGTTGGCTGCTTAGGTGATATATTGAAAGGAGTTGTGAGGCTGAGCTTGGGCTCAGTCAGGAAGAGGAGTGTGACTTATTAGTAACGCCTGCCTTGAGCACAGGAAGGATAAATGTCACATCAAAGTCCAAATTAGCGAACCATATTCTATGGCAAGGGGCTCAGCAGAGAGAGTAATGATATATTAATTGATACTAGAGCAACAGGAACAACTCTGCATTTTATCAGTGGCACAGATATGATCTCAAAAGAAGTAACTTTTGTAAGGTTATCCAGCTCAGGCAGTTATTGCTCTGCCATTAGTAGCCAAGGATCTGGTCTATTACATGTTGGTTCATTAAGAGAGTAAAGTGATGAAAGTGGACATGATAGGTTTTCAGTCGTGTCCAACTCTTTGTGACCCGTGGACTGCAGCCTGCCAGGCTCCTCTGTCCATGGAATTCTCCAGGCAAGAATACTGGAGTGGGTAGCCATTCCCTTCTCCAGGGAGGGATCAAACCTGGATCTCCTGCATTGGCAGCCAGATTCTTTATGACCTGAGCCACTAGGGAAGTCCTTAAAGAGTAAAACTAGGTACAAAGAGAAAGAGTGGTGAAAGCACACTTCCTCTCCTTCCCAGTTTTACTCAGGTTATCCTTATACACTAAAAAATCAAAACAAAACAAGGCAAAGCAACAGTCAGATTTTTAATGGGCCCTATAGATTTAAAAGTTCAGAAGCCATGGGCAGCAAATAGTCCCTTAACAAGGGCAGTTTAACTGAAACAGCTTGTGTGACAGCTTTGTCACTGAACGAAATCAAGTTTTTTCCCCAGGGATGAACACCTAAACCATACAAGTCAAGGCAGTATCTATCAGGGAATATGTTCTCTGTTTGGAATTTTCTGGGAGGGGCTGGAATGAATCGTAACAGCTGTGAGTGGCTTTCAGAGAAGTCCCTGCGCTTAGGCTGCTGAATTCAGTTGTGTGACCTGAGTCACTGAACTTATGTTAAAATCAGCTTGGTTCGAGCTTTGCCACTGAACGCAATTAGCTTCATTCATACATTTATTTTTGCCCTATCTCCTATTTCCTGGAAATAAACCAGCTTGGGTTACATGCGAACAATGGGGGTGGGAAGCAGGCAGGAACGAACACCTTCATCGTCACTTCTGCAACTATCACTGCATTGTCACTTCAGGTCTCACGTTTCCCAATGCCAATCATGACAAACACAGGCAGCCTAAGAAGAAAAGGGATCCTGAAAGCATTACGTACACAGCCTGACTCACAAGGGAACACCCCATGCCCCCTAAAGCCCATTTGAGACCCACACTTAACTGAAATTCAAGACTCATCTCTACCAAACTCAAACACAGATGTAACTTTTTAATCTAGCTCAGAAATCCACAGGGACTTAATCTCTAGACATCAACAAGCTGCTTATATCTGAAGCTGATCTTACTAGCTTCTGCATCTCTGAAAATCCCAATCCCATGGTACTTCATCCAAGGAAATTATACTTCAATGGTGAGATTTCAGAACCAATGAGATTTCCTTAGCTTTTTCTCATCACATCAGCTAATTGCTTATTCTGCCCTCATACAGCACAAATTACTCTTATTTATGGGTTTCCCAGGTGACTCATCAGTAAAGAATCTGCCTGTCAATGCAGGAGATGAGGGTTCGATCCCTGGGTTGGGAAGATCCCCTGGAGGAGGAAATGTCAACCCACTCCAGTATTCTTGCCTGGAGAATCCCATGGATAGAGGAGCCTGGAGGGCTACAGTCCATAGGGTCGCAGAGTCAGACACGACTTAGCTACTGAACAACAACAACTCCTGCTTACAGAGATGAGAAAAATGGTCCTCCCTCTCGTCATTAGGCATGATCTGAAGTAGTGTCTTAGACTGGAATGTACCCGTGCGTATAGACTCCCAAACACACAGGGGCTGGGAGATTAACAAAAATGTGTAACCAGGATGAGTATTAAGGCTAAAGGGATTAGTGGAGCCTGAGAAACTGGATGCTCCTCTAAAGGCATTTAAATCTGTTTTTGAAGATACTGATTAACAAGCAAAATACCTCAGTTTGCAATCTACAAACTTCAAGATCCAGTAATAAAGCTAAAGTTTATTAGGCATTTCCTAAATGCCAGGCATTCCCCTGAGGGGCTCACATATGTCAAGTTACTTAAGTGTTGCAAAAATCCCTAAAATAGTTATCATTATTATCTCAGAAAATGAAACTGAGACGCAGAAAATAAAACTAATCATGCAGTCCACAGGTGGCAGAGACAAGAGCTGAACCTGGTCTCTCTGGCTCCAGAGTTCATGTGTTTTAATTGAACAAGAACCAAAGCTCGTATTGTCACCTCTTGTCAAGAGATTTTGAATCTAAATGCAAATGTAATGATTCTTTATAGGTCTTCTGTGCCCCACCTGGTAATATTAAATCTTAAAAGGGTTCCATTCTACTCACTTGCCAAGCCAGCATCCATCTGTGGATAGCGAATTCCAAACTAAAGTTCTATTTAAGTACTAGAGGTGCCTTTTCAATTATTCAGACAACATATGATGACTTTCCCCTCAATTAAGCTATTGTTTGAGTGGTGCATTGCTCTAGTGATGATATACCTGGTTCCAAGCATGGCAACAGATGCTACCTCTTGTCTTTTTAAAGACACACAGGACTGATGTATTTTTTTATAGGTCACCCCACAGTCGGAGAAACAGGTAGTCACAGGTAGTTATAGGAACCCACTTGCATTCAGTCCTTTGATTGGTCAGCCTTCTCTTGACCGTTTTCATCTAGATGCACCACAGACACCAAAAACTTAGCCTGGTTCAGACTCGTCATCTCTCCCTTATACCCACACCTGTTCTCCCTGGAATATTTTGTCTGAAGATTAGCAATTCAGCCATCTCACTAAGTTTACTGCACTTAAACAATCTTAAGCTTCTCCTTTTCAAGTGCCACATCCAATCATCAAGTCTTGTTGTTTCCCCATTCAGAAACAGTCCTCAGAATTAATGCCCCCTTCCTCTGGTATCACTTCCTTGTGTTGATCTGTTGTTTTCTCATTTGAGCTACTGAAGTTGTTTCTTCATTGTTTTCCCTAACTCCTCTCTCTGACCCTCCCATGATTTCTCACTCCAGGCTGACTGAACTTCAAACAACCTTAAATTCATTTTACCTATACTTCCATTGACTCTCTTCTTTCTGGTCTAATGCTCTTAGCAAGACCTTTAACCTCAACCTGCCACCCACTCATCATTACGTTCATTCTCCCTACCCACCGCTCCAGAACTCTCTCTGTCTGTCACCCAGCTATTGCACACCATCAGGTATTTGCATATATTTTCTTTTTGTTTGGGATGTTTCCACATTTGGAAAGCTCCAATTTGTCTTTCAAGACACAGTTTAAACATTTCATTCTCTGTGAAGTCTCTATAAATTCCTCTGGGCAGATTTATTTGCCCTCTCCTTCGGATCCCAAGATCTACGGTCATCTTCGTGTTACACTCTTGACATTAGCTTTCAAGTGTGTTTTCTCCACTAGATGGTGGGATTCTAACTATAAAGGACAATATCTAACGTACAGTCACATGCCCAGTAAATGACACATTCGGTGTTGTTGAATAAATCTATCCAACATTTATCATTCAACAAATATTTATCGAATGCTTGTCGTTTGGCAAGTGCTGGACTAAATTCTTGGGACACGATGGTGAGCAAAACCAGATATTTCCTCTGTCCTCATGAAGAAACTGATATTCATCAAGATGCAGGGGTATCTGGGGAATGAGGCTTGACCTAGCTAGGGAAATCAGGCAAGCCTTTGACCTGAGTTATGTGCTGCAAATAGCCATTACTTGAATGAAGAAGTGAGGGAAAATCAAGCAGATGAAGTAGTGTGTGCAAAGAGCCTGTGGCAGAAGAGAGTCTGGGAAATACAACCCACTGAAAGAAGGCTAGGGCAGCTGGAGCAGAAAGAAGTGGGTGGGCTTGTTGGAGGATGAGACTGGAGAAGTGGGCAGGGTCATCCCACACAGGGACCCTGTGGTTCACGCTGAGAAGCTTCATCTATTTTAAAAGCAACAGGAAATTATACAGCATATACTTTAAGCTCAGGAGAGATAAGATCACTTCGCATTTTGAGATCATTCTAGTCACAGGATGGAGAACAGATGGGATGTGGGAACACCAAGCAGGAAATTAGGACAAAAGCCTAAGTGAGAAAAGATGGTAATTTGGACAAACTAGATAAGTGGTAGTGGAGATGGAGAAAGGTGGATGGTTTTGTGAGATTTAAGGAGTTAAAAGTAACAGGATTTGTGATGGATTACATATATATATATATACTTATATATATATGAAAAGACAAGAATCTCAGGCAGGATATGTTTGACTTGCTAACTGGGCAGTACAAATTCAAGATTTTCAACACCATGCTGTGAACTTGGAAACCATTTACATTTTTTACTGCAAATCTCAGGACTGTGGGAAGAAAAGGCGGGGAGGGAATTTGAATTCTAACTCCAAGCAGCATCTCTGAGGTAGAGGTGGGGGGTAGGGGTGGGGAGAGAGTAGCCAAAAGGCAGTAAAGATTTGCTTGGCCTGTGTGAGGACTGGTTTGAAAGAGCTGCTAGATGCAAAGAAGATGAGATGTGGAAGATGGAAAGAGGAGGTGGGAATGGCTAGGGCGGGCTTCCACTGAGCCTGAGCTGAGCCCTGGAGGATGAACAGGTTTCAGACAAGAACAGAGGTGGAGAAAGGATTCCTGGCAGGAGAACATGTTCCCTGGGTGATGACAAGTGAAGGAAAAAGCTGTTGAAGTACCTCCTCTAATTCTCCTCCATTTCCTTTAAGCTGGGAGCAAGATAAGTGAGCTTGTTACAGATACTACTTAAGTGATCATTTAAAAATCTCTGGCTGAGGACATGAATTAGTGCAAAAACTGGCCTCTTTGGAGATCAGATGATGTTGACATTTTGTCTTCAGAGTTCGAGGTTGTGTGCTGAAGTCCCAAGATTTTAAATCACAGCCCAATCTTTGATTCCTTGAGATACGTGAATACAATGTGACAATCTCCTGCGTGGCAAGCAGTGCACTAAGTTCTGAAATTAGAAAGATGTTAAGGTGTGCCCTCCACCTGGTGTGTCTTACAGTCTATACAAGGTTATCAAATGAGTTCAACTATAATAGTAATAATACACCTAAGCCTTTGAGTATATAAAATAGTCAAAAACTGAACCATTCTAACTGGGAAAAAATGAATATATATGATATCAGTGTCATGAAGCACAATCTCCCTGGCCTAAAGGCATATGAATCACTATGTTGCGCCTGCTAAAATACAGATTTTTGGATCCAACTCAGCTTACAGAATCAAACACTCTGAGGGGTGGTCTGAGAATCAACATTTTTAAACAAGTTCCCAGTGATTTTTAATGCCCAGTTAAAGCATCATTTTATTAAACCAGGAGTGAATCTGGATGTTTTTTGGAAAAATGCATAAATATTAAATGTAACCCAGACCAAAAAAAAAAACAACTTTGTGTATCCAGCTTCACAATTAGTATCCTAAATAGTCAATAAACCGGGAATCCAAAGGTTAAAATTCTTTCCACCCTTCCTTGCCTGCACGTACATAGTCTGTGTTCTTCTTAGCCAATGCTAATGATGGGCCTTCAGATGCGATTATTTACATTGCCAAGTATAGCACATAAAATATGAGGCATAAATTACTCTATGTGTGGCTTCAGTCTGGAAGTATGTACATATCAGTCTGGAGTATGTACATTTCAATGTGATTCAATGTGAAATCAGCCTTGAAGTTGCTTTTATATGGCATCTGTTACATATATAATTTGTAAAGAAACCTGCCACTTTTGGCTAAGAGAAGACAACCACGTAATTTTGCTTTGTATTCATGTATGTCCTTTTTGCTTTTCACCTTAGCCACATTACACTGTTTAAAAAGGCAAATCCACTGCATAAGGAAAAGTGCACTCAAATTTTAAACGAAGAGAACCCAAATTAAACCTTGCGCAGAGAACCTTGTCCTGTGGGACCTGTAATAGGGATGTGAAGAAGGAAGCCAGAGCTGGACTTTAATATGGAGAATTAAAAAGGTCCAAAGAAAAAGTAGTCAAAACCTTTCATACTTATCTGTTCCATATACTTCCTGCCTATATGATACATTATGGGTTAATTCCTGAGAGGTAGGAAAAAGACTCACCTTGCATTAAGTTAAACCTTGTAGAGAATAAGTAAAATTCCAAACAAATCCCCCAAAAATGTCCATAGAAAGAGCAGAGGTCCCCTAAAAATGACACCAACAGATGTGGGACTCTCAGAACCTTGGAGGTCAAAAGATCCAGAAAGGAAACTGCCTAGTACAGGGAAAAAGAAAAAGCCCCAGAGCAGCCCTCCCAAACCACCCCTACCCCAGGTAAGTCAGTGGCAGGACTGGTCCCCAAACTGCACCCTGGACTTCCGGCCCCCCAGTTGCTGATCCAAGCTTTAGAGGATTCTACCCACTGTGTGGTCCCAACCAAACTCTTCATGTACAATGAGTGAGCCCAAAAAGAATTGTCTCATGTCGCTCCCCAACTAACCTGATGGCCTTAGCCTCACGAAGCAACAACGTCATATCCTGTATCTCCTAAGTATAGAAACCAGCCAGTCTCCAAGAGGACAGCAGATCACCTGGTCTGTTTCTTTCAGCTGGCCTTTCCAAGCTCAAGGCCTGGCCCTGGGGCAGGAAGGTGCCTGTGCCAGCATATGCATGTGTGCACGTGTGTGTCCCAGGGAGTGGGGATGAGGGCCAAGTCATTCCATGCACCCGGAACATGGCTTTGATCTGCATCTTCTACTGCCCAGTAAAACTACTTGTAATCAAGAGCACCTCTGGAACCCTGTCCCCTGATCCAGCAGGCACAGGCCCCTCTTTTCAGATAACCAAAGATCTTCCCAATGAGACCAGTGCACTGCCCTGAGAGGGGGAGGTCCCCTTATCACTCACATGCTGTCATTCCCTTAGAGGGTGGCCAGGACACTCCAAGGAGCCTGAGCTGTAGGCTCTGATTGGGCCCTCAGCCTCTTGGCCAGGCTTTCCCAGTTCAAAAGGGGACAAATATTGTTTTTCCTTTATGTTTCTTATCATAGGCCTATGGGGAGGGAATAACAAGGACCCAGGAGCTTATGAAAAGCTTACACTGAAGGCAGGAAGGGGAGAAAAAACTGGAAAAGTGGGGAGTAAAATAATATCCAGTTTTTTATTCAGCTATTTCATAACAGGTTAAAACCAGACTTCTTCCAGATCTAAATGGGTCCTGCAGTCTCTGTATTAAATGGGGAAAACGAAGCCGTTTCATGCCTTTTGCTTCCTTTGATCGTTGTTATTTTTGTGACTAACGTGTAACTGGAGCCGCACTTTCTGGGGCGTGAGCCTCGCGGGGGCGGCTGTTGAGAGAGCCTGGCGTGGGTAGGAGCCTGCCCCACCCCCGAAAAAGCTGACCCCCAGAGATGAATCTGCACTGGCGAGCCTCCTCGTCTGCCTTTTCTTCTGGTGCGTTTTCCCATGCGCTCCTCCTCCTCGGGGACTCTCTGGGGGGACTGGTATTTTTTTCCCTTGAAGGGCAGGGATGGGGGCATATTAATGACAGTGCAGAAAACTGTCTCTCAAATCACAAAGATGGTGACCTCTGAAGGCTCATTATTTTCATTTTCTCTCCTTATGGTTCCTTATCAATTTCTATTCCTCTTTACTCCCCACACCTCCGTGCGTGCAACACACACGCGCTGAGCATGAATGTGCATGCACACACCAGTGAAAATGCTGTGGATCTTTCTAGGCTAAGGAGGCTCAATCCCATTAAAAGGCAAAATCTACTCATTAGCACAACCTCTACCTCTTCCTTTGCTCTGAAATCGGCTCCTGGTGATTCTCTAGAGCGCCCTCAAGTGGCACTCTGTTGTAATACCATTCAAGACCGGAAGGCTCTAAGCGTTTGTCCGAGCAGTGTCACCACAATTCAAACTATCACTTTTCTCTTTCCACCTTTACTTCTTGGGTGCTCCTATGAAGCTGAGAACTACTGTGTGAGATCCTGACACAGCATAAGTCATTCCCAAATGCAAGTCTGGACAGAACCGGTCGATCTCAAGGCTTAGGGCTGAATTCAAGTTCTGGTTTAGGGCCTTGAATGTTCCCTCCCCACCATGAGCTGAGAGCAAAACTCTAAATGGCACAGGAACCAGGGGGGATCAGCTGGGTACCTCTCCTCTATCTCCTTAGAGACCTGGCCAGCATTGCCTAAGTTCATCTTCCGGCCAAGAGTCTGATGAACTAATTAAAACCAGAGAGGTCATCTTAACATCGGGACTTCCCAGGTGGCGCTATTGGTAAAGAACCCACCTACCAGTGCAGGAGAATTAAGAGAGGTAAGTTTGATCCCTGGGTCGGAAAGATGCCCTGGAGAAGGGCATAGCAACCCACTCCAGTATCCTTGCCAGGAGAATCCCATGGACAGAGGAGCTTGGTGGGCTACAGTACATGGGGTTGCAAAGAGTCAGACACGACTGAATCGACTTAGCACATGTCTCTTAACACAGTGCTTCTCAAAGTGACGTTCAGAGAACTCCATCACAGAATCACCAGAAGTGTCTGTTAACATTCCAGATTTCCAGGCCCAATCTGCACCTGCTGAATCAGAACCTTTGCTACTGGGACCCAAGAGTCTGCATTTTCAATAAGTTTTCAAGTTGAGTTTTAGGCACAGTAAGGTTGGAGGAACCTCACTTATTATAACCTCACTTATTTCTTTCACACCCTCTCAGGTTAGAGACTTAAATTTGGACAAAGCCTTTAATTCCACAAACCAATGTGATAACTTTGGCTACTGTGGCAGGGCAGCAGCAGAAGTCCTTTTAAAGTGAATGGAATAAGAGGAGTTTTCAGTGCTTCTTGATTTTTCCCATCAGGCAGCTGCACATGCAGCTAAAACAAAGGCCAGCCTTCTCTATTTTACCCCTGTGAGTGCAACTCACAGACAGAGCACTTAGAGACTGGTAGGGACTGGATTCTGGGGTAAAGAACACTGCCTATAAACATGGGTGTTCAGTTGGATGGGAGAGTCAACGCACCTCCAGAGGGTGCCGAGCCAGACGAGCAGAGCGTGGACTTCCTGTCCTGCCGCATTGCTTACTAGCTGGGGCATCTTGTTCAAGTTGTGCCTCTGGGCCTTAGTTTTCTCAATGGAGAATGGGAACTAATATTTGCATCTGCCTTGATAAATTTATTTTTATTATTAATTTCTAAGGATGCTGAGATTGATGAGAAGAGCTTGTCCTCAGAGAAGGTATTGTGAGTAGTGGATATGAAGTTACACAAAAGTATTTCACACGATGGGTCTGCATAAGGGAAAAAACAATATCTCTGTTATTAAATATTTTAAAGTAAATATGTCAAATGAGCTCTGACCTCTCCTCTTCTCCATCTTAGCCTCCACCATCTTTTCCCTCTATTCCATCATATGAGGCTTCTTTCTGGATATTTCCCAGTCAGGAAGATGGTATGAACTTCCCTGGTAGTCAGACGGTAAAGCCTCTCCCTACAATGTGGAAGACATGCATTGTACAGGTCTCCATACAACCCACTCCAGTATTCTTGCCTGGAAAATCCCATGGAGGGAGGAGCCTGGAAGGCTACAGTTCATGGGGTCACAAAGAGTCGGACGCGACTGAGGGACTTCACTTCTTCACTTCACTTCCTTCCTCTGCTGTGGCACAGAGCATTGTATGGTCATTCTCTGCCATCCTTGACAAAGGCATGAGAAGGGGACCAGAGGGGTATGAATTGGCAGTGGGGGAAAAGGAGGTTTCCTTTTCAGCCGACGCACAAGAAGACCCAAAGGAAGCTGTGAGTGGTACAAAGACTCATTCGACTCTGGTCAGGCCTACTGGGCTTATACCCAACCCTGCGTGCATGTGTACATGCTAAGTCACTTTAGTCGTGGCTGACTCTTTGCAACCCTGTGGATCGTTGCCCACCAGGCTCCTCTCTCCATGGGATTCTCCAGGCAAGTATACTAGAGTGCATTGCCATGCCCTCCTCCAGATATCCAACTCTGCTACTTACTAATTTTAAGACCTTATTTAATATTCTTAAACTCTAAGCCTCATTTTTTCATCTATAAAATGACTCAAGTAATAATACCTACTTCATAATTGTTATAAAGATGGACAGATATGAGGCATTAAAACAACTTCCCTGTGTCTGATGCACGTAAGTGCTCTTTCCATGTTAACTGTTGTGATTTGGTCTTTGGATATTCCTTAGCCCATGGCTTTAAGCCCCGTGTAAGGCTCTCTCTTGTTTTATTTTATATTTTACCATTTATTCCATAACCTTGCTCTCACTCCCCTCCTTTCTCCTCTTTCCTGGAATTTCTTATATGTCTTTATATTTATATGTATCTTTGAAAAACATGTAGCTTTGATTAATGTGAATATTAAATTTTAATATCCTTAAGTAGTATTGTGTTATAAATCGCTTTCCACCTTTTGCACTCAACACTGAGATTTTTAGTGCTATCCATATTACAGTTTGCCAATGGCTCTCAACTTCACTGCATAACAGAATCACTTGGGGAGCTCTTGAAAAATACCAATATCTGGACCTTAATTCCAGTGATTTTGATTTAATTTGTCTAGAATGGGGGCCAAGCCTCAGGTCATTCTAAAGTGCAGCCAGGAGGGAGGACCACTGCTGAACATAAAGCTAGCTCTCCGGACCAGACTTATCACATGGTGAGAGGTACAGAGTCCCTCCTTTTTCTAGCCTAAGCAAGTCCCTGCAGCAAAATCAGGTTATAATGGTAAAAAGGGAAAAAGAGAATGGGCAACTTGCAGCCCAAAAGGCATGTAAGGAAGGGCAGAAATCAGTCCAGACTTTCCACCCTCTTTGTAAGAGTCATGGAGCAGTTTGCTATTGATTTGCCTATCTGCCCATTTAATCATCGGCACTTATCAAACACCTATGTGTGCCCTGCCAGGCGTTCTACCAGGTGTAGAGGACACAGCAGTGAATGGGAGACGTGTTATGAGCACTCAGTAGCTTTCAAACCTGTTAAGTGCAGCTTTCCAGGCCCCTCCCCCCCATTCCCAGTGCTTCCGATCCGTCAGTACAGGGCTTGGCTCAGGAATCTGCATTTTGAACAATTGCAATCAGTGACACTGGTACCTAAGGGCTTGGTCATCCTTTGAAGAAAATTGGTTCAACCAGTTTATAAGGATCAGTTCATTTTAAGCACATTTGGTAAATTTAACCTATCCCCTGCCCTCTAAAAGTTTCTGAGAAAGCAGAACTTGCATCTGCCATATGTCTCAGCTATAGTTACAGCCTTGGTTGATGTATCAGAATCTTCTTCCTCCTGCCAGACGTCCCTGCAGGTAACGCTACCAACAATGCATTCATGGTACATCTGCATTATACAGTTGCTACAGAGATGTCAGTGCATTTAACCCTTACAAAAACTCTTAAGGAGTCTGAGTCTCACCTTTCATGTGAAAACAAATGGACTCATGCTGATGAAGTGACCTTTCCAAGGTCATGCATGTCTGGAATTTAATGCCATATTCCTCTGGTTGGAATAACCATCCACTGTTGGGTCTTCAAAGGGAAAATAGG
Organism: Bos indicus x Bos taurus; assembly: GCF_003369695.1. Taxonomy (NCBI): domain Eukaryota; kingdom Metazoa; phylum Chordata; class Mammalia; order Artiodactyla; family Bovidae; genus Bos; species Bos indicus x Bos taurus. Next base: position 51,092,589 of record NC_040080.1, read on the forward strand.
TTGAGAGAAAACTGTCCTGGCATTCTAGGTGGGAACCTTGTGCTACAGGACAGTGAGGAGTCCAGCTGTTGAGGTTCTGTGTTGCACATGGCCCCCTAAAACACCAGGACAGCCTTCACTTTTCCTGTTTTCTCACGGAAGGCCCAACAGCACCAACAGATGCTTATTCCAATCATGATCATTGAACCAGCTCTTTGCTGGGTGCTATGTTGTGTCCATAACAAAGTACACAGAAGATGCCCTCCTATTTGGCATTAATTGGCCCTCGTTATTAGTTGGCTCACTGGAAACATATGGCCAAAGCTGGGAATCATTGAAAGGTGATGGATACACACGTCAAACATTTTATTTTAACCTATAACATATGAATGTACGTTCATGAACTAGACTTCTGATGTAGAGCCAAGGTATTTTCTTTGACTTTAAATCCTCTGATTAGAAGGCTTCCCAGGTGGCGCTAGTGGTGAAGAATCCACCTGCCAATGCATGAGATGTAAGAGATGCGAGTTTGATCCCTGGAATTGGAGTTTTAATACTACCTCTAAATAAATTATACCCATAATATATATTTTAGGATTTGTAATTTCCATTTGCTTAAAGTAGGGCAGGACTTTATTGCCCTTCTAAAGAAGTCTAGGGGCAAAGCTCCTTTGAAAAAATGTATTACAGAACTTATTGAAATTTTAAATATATAGACAAGTTGAAAGAGTAGTATTATAAACACCAAAATATCTGCTGACTAAATTAAACAATGTGTACCTATTGCCATGTATGACTTATTCCTCGTACTATATAGAGACTTACATCTACATTCATCCACTTATCATCTATCTATACTTATGTTTGGAAAATATTTGAAAATAAGTTGCAGACCCCTTGCTGCTGCTGCTGCTGCTGCTGCTGCTAAGTCGCTTCAGTCGTGTCCGACTCTGTGCGACCCTGTAGATGGCAGCCCACCAGGCTGCCCCGTCCCTGGGATTCTCCAGGCAAGAACACTGGAGTGGGTTGCCATTTCCTTCTCCATACAGACCCCTTATGTTCCCCGAAATACACAGATGTACCTTTTGAGGATAAGAACATGCTTCTATATTTTTTCACACAATTACAAATAATAACTTCATAATAATATCTGGTATCTAACCTTCAGATTTTCACAGCTGTCACAAGATTGTCTTGTATAGATTTTTTTTTTCTTAATAAACATCCAGTACTGGTTCATGTATTGTATTAGGTGCTTTATTTGGGAACTCACCTTTGTTTTGTTTTATTTTTTCCTCCTTGACAGTGACTTTTTAAAGTGTTCAGGTCATTTTGTACAGCATCAAAAATTCTGGGTTTCCCTGAGTGTTTTATTGTAGTCATCATGGTTGCTCTTTACCCTGAATTCACTATAAACTGGATTTTAGGTTAAAAAGCTTAAATAGATTTGGGTTAAACATTGTGGACAAAATTTTTCACTGGCAAAGCTGTGTACTTCATATGGCATCACAACTTCTGCAGACATTTTTATGAACAGATGTAAGCATTTATCTTGGGTACATACCTCGAAGTGGAATTGCCAAGTAAGAACACAAAAGTTACTTTTCCAAGTGGTTGTGTCAGTCTACACTCCTGCTCACAATATATGAATTCCAACGGGGCCCACTTCACCAACATCTGAAACTGTCTTTCTAGTATGTTTGTAATAGACTGTCTAGTAATCTGTGTTAGTTTCAGATTGTGATTGTAAGTTGCCTTCTCCAGATGACCTTAAGTACATTTTTAAGTACTTAGTGATCCTTAAGAGATGTGAAATGTTTCATTCTTTTGCCTATTTTTAAGTTTGCTTATCTGTCTCTTTAAAAAATTGATTTGGAACAGTGGATATGGGTCTTTTGTTGGTTATGTATGTTTAAAATAACTCCCACAGTGTGATTTGCATTTTAAGTCACTGAATGTTGTCCTTTGAGGAATGTGAATTCTTAATTTTAATATATTTCAGCTTATCAACCAATTCTATTATGTTTAGTAATTTTAGATCCTATTTCAAAGATTTTTGTTAACCCAAGATCATGAAGATATTCTCTGTATTATCTTCCAGAAATGTTACTGTTTTTTTTTTTCTCTCCTGTTGAGATAAGCATTCCATTTTTTAGCATGGTGTGAGACAGGAGTCAACAGCAATTTTACACATGACCAGAACATTTTATTGAAAAGACCATCCTCATACTATGCTCCCTCTGTCATAAGTGTTAATATATGCTTGGTTCTCTACTCGGACTTTATTTTGCTCCATTGGTTATTTGTTTATACTTATGCCAATAATACCATGCTGTTTCAATTACTATAGCTATACAACTCTTAATAGTCTGTAGTATATGAGGTCCAAACTTGTTCTTCCTCCTCAAGATTGCCTTTGTTACTGGGAAACTTTTTCATTTCTGTATAAATTTTAAAATCAACTTGAGAATTTCCAATAAAACTACATTAAAAATATTAAATTTATAGATCAACATGGGGGGCAAACCATGGTATATTTCTCTTCTTCTTTAGATCTTTCTTAATTTATCTTAATAATATTTTATAGTTTTGCTAAAATTATTTACTAATTCTATTGTATTATTTGTAGATTATTTTTGGACTTTCTAGGTACACAATCATGTGGTACATAAATAATGGTAATGTCTACATTTCAATTATTATTCATTTTATTTCTTTGTCTTGCTATGCTATGCTAAATCACTTCAGTCGTGTCCGACTCTGTGTGACCCCATAGACGGCAGCCCACCAGGCTCCCCCATCCCTGGGATTCTCCAGGCAAGAACACTGGAGTGGGTTGCCATTTCCTTCTCCAATGCATGAAAGTGAAAAGTGAAAGTGAAGACACTCGGTCGTGTCCAACTCTTAGCGACCCCATGGACTGCAGCCCACCAGGCTCCTCCGTCCATGGGATTTTCCAGGCAAGAGTACTGGAGTGGGGTGCCATCACCTTCTCTGTCCTTTGTTCTTTGTCTTACCTTATTGCAAATTCTAGGCCCTCCAACATACTGTTGAATAGCAACAATAAAAAAATGATGATATACAAAGACGAGTTCTACCATTTCTTCCTAAATTCCAATCTCAGAAGTTTTTAGTAGTTCATCATTAAATATAAAGTTTGCTATAACACTTTATAAATATTCATCAAATTAAGGAAGTTCTATTCATAGTTTGCCATGATTAGTGGCGCAGTGGTAAAGAATCCACCTGCCAATGCAGGAGGCGCAAGAGACATGGGTTCAATCTTTGGGTCAGGAAGATCTCCTGGAGAAGGAAAAGGCAACCCACTTCAGTATTCTTGCCTGGGAAATCCCATGGACAGAGGAGCCCAGTGGGCTGCAGTCCATGGGGTTGCAAAAAGTCAGACACAACTGAGCAACCAAACACACACACACACACACACACACAAGATTATTTTAAGTCATGTATCAATGTTCAGTTCAGTTCAGTCGCTCAGTCGTGTCCGACTCTTTGTGACCCCATGAATCCCGAAACTCAGTCCATTGAGTCGGTGATGCCATCCGATGTTAAATTTTATCAAATATTTTTCTAAATCTATTAACATGACTACCTGGTTTCTCTTCTCTTTTCTTTTAATGTACCAAATAATAACAATGATTTTCTAATGTTAAATCAACTGTGTTTTTTGGGGGGAAAAAAAACCTGACTGGATAATGATGTGTACTTTTTTGTGTATCTTGTTTATATATATATATTTTGTTTAAAATATCATCATGTATATTCATGAGGAAGATTGAATTCTTTCTTATAATATCCTTGTCAGGTATCTTGCTGATCCAATAAAAGCTGAGAAGTAGCCTTTCTATTACTATTCTCTGAGAAAGCTTATCTAAGATTAGTGTTATTTCTTCCTTAAATGTTTGGAAGAATTCATTAGTGAAACCATCTGGACCTGGATTTTTCTTCATAGGGAGATTTAAATTATGAATTTACTGTTTTTAATAGATACAGAATTATTTAAATGTTTATATCTTCTTGTGTTTTTCTGGGAATTTATCCATTTTATCTCAGTTGACAAGTTTATTCATAAAAAATATTTATAATAACCTATAATTATCTCTTTAATGTCTGTCCTTTTGTTTATACTGGTTATTTGTGCTTTCTCTCTCTTTTTCTTTTAATTATTTTTCCTAAGGTTATCAATTTTATTAGTCTTTTCAAGGAAACAAATTTTGGTTTTGCTGATTATTTTCTTTCCAATGTTTATTTTTTATTTCACTAATTTCTGCCCTTATCTTTATTATTTCCTTCTTCTACTTTCTTTGGATTCAATTTTCTGTTCTTCTGCCAATATTTATGATAGATAGTTAACCATTGATTTTTGACCTTTCTTCTTTTATAATATATTATGTATTTAAGGCTCTGACTTTTCTTTCTTCTCTGCTTTAGTCGAATCCCACATTTGTTTTTCCTTAGCGAGAAGAATGAGGAGGAATGCTTTTTATGGTGGAAATGTTCTCAGAGCTCTGCTTCATGAGGCTTCATAGCCCCAAGTCCCTCCTTCAGAGTTCCCCCAGGCCTCTCTGTTCCTTTCCCGAAATTCCGAGGAAAGGGAGGTTCATGCAAAACTGTTTTCCAGATCCAGCTGGTTCAAGTCCTTTCCTGGGTTTAAGATTTCGCAAGTCAGTCAGGGAAACAACCACTCAACAAGGAGGGACAGGTAGACAGCCAATACATTGTTATTCAATTTAAAGCACTTTTAATTTTCAACCTGATTTTTAAAAAAATTTAACCCATGAATTATTTTGAAGTACACATAGGATTGATTTTCTGGGTACCTTTAAGTTTCTCTCTTAATTGTACTGTGGTCAGAAAATGGTCTCTGGATGATTGGAATTCTTTCAAATTTGTTAAGCCGCGCTTTATAGCTCAACAAATAAATAATATTTCATGCACATTTGAAAAGAAAATAGGTTCTTTGGTTTTGAAGTACAATATCCAATATGATGTTTGTTTTGTTGTTCAGTTGCTCAGTCGTATATGACTTTTTGCAACCGCAGGGACTGCAGCACGCCAGGCTTCCTTGTCCTTCACCATCTCCTGGAGCTTGCTCAAACTCATGTCCATCATGTCAGTGATGCCATCCGACCATCTCATCCTCTGTCATCCCCTTCTCCTCCTGCCCTCAATCTTTCCCAGCATCAGGGTCTTTTTTTTTTTTTAATTATTTTTTAAATTAAATTTATTTATTTTAATTAGAGGCTAATTACTTTACAGTATTGTATTGGTTTTGCCATACATCAACATGAATCCACCATGGGTGTACACGTGTTCCCAATCTTGAACCCCCCTCGCACCTCCCTCCCCATACCATCCCTCTGGGTCATCCCAGTGCACCAGCCCCAAGTTTCCTGTATCCTGCATCAAACCTGGACTGGCGATTTGTTTCTTATATATTATACATGTTTCAATGCCATTCTCCCAAATCATCCCCCAGCCTCCCTCTCCCACAGAGTCCAAAAGACTGTTCTATATATCTGTGTCTCTTTTGCTGTCTCCCATACAGGATTATCGTTACCATCTTTCTAAATTCCATATATATGTGTTAGTATACTGTATTGGTGTTTTTCTTTTCTAATGAGTCAGCTCCTAGCATCAGGTGGCCAAAGTATTGGAGCTTCAGCTTTAGGATCAGTCCTTCCAATGAATATTCAGGGTTGATATCTTTTAGGATTGACTGGTTTGATCTCCTTGCAGTCCAAGGGACTCTAAAGAGTCTTCTCCAAAAGTTAGTCATGTTCAAATTTTCTGTTTCTTACTAATTCTTTTGTTTTCTTCTTTGGCCCTTACCATGAGAGATTTTAAAATTTCTAACTCTAATTGTAAATTGATCTATTTCTCCTTCTAGCTCTGACAAGTTTTATTTTTGATGCTCTGTTATTAAATATTATAAAGAAATATTGTATATTTCTGTGAAAATGAAACTTTCATTATTACAAAATATTCCTTTTTATACCCAGTAATGCTTTTTGCCTTAAGTTTGACTTTAGGTTTAGTATTCAGATGGTACATATTTTTCTGTCCTTTTACTTTCACACTGTCTGTAGTTTTACAGCATTCTGACAATTTCTTTGTATTTTAATTGGAGTAGTTTACTTACATCTTATGTGATGACTGATGTCATTTGACTTCTATTTCTCACACAATATATTTTTTTATCTTCTTTCTTGACTTCTTTTGTATTAACCAATTATGTGTTAATTATTGCAGTTTTCCTCTATTAACTTCTTCTTTTTAAGATTTTTCTATTTGAATTTACTTATCACTAATTATAATCTCAGCAAGAAACTACTGAGGATCAGCAGGGGTTTCTGGGGAGCAGTTCCTCGTCATTTTTTTTTTAACATATCCATCAGCTCACAAAGTTACCCTGTGTGTGTTAACATCTACTGTATTAGCAAATTTCAGGTATGCATTATTATTAACTATAGTAACTATGCTGTACTTTAGATGTCCAGAATTTAATAATCTTGTAACTAAAAGTTTGTACCTTTTGATCAATATATCCCTTTTCCCCCCAACTCCCAGCCTCCAATAACCATTATTCAACTCTGTGTTATTGTGAATTCAATTTTTTCCATTTTTTTCTCACACACATATAGGTGAGATCATGAAGTATTTGATTTTCTGTGTCTGGCTTATTTCAAGGCAATGGCACCCCACTCCAGTACTCTTGCTTGAAAAATCCCATGGACGGAGGAGCCTGCTAGGCTGCAGTCCATGGGGTCGCTAAGAGTCGGGCACGACTGAGCAACTTCACTTTCACTTTTCAGTTTCCTGCATTGGAGAAGGAAATGGCAACCCACTCCAGTGTTCTTGCCTGGAGAATCCCAGGGACGGGGGAGCCTGTTGGGCTGCCGTCTGTGGGGTCGCACAGAGTCGGACACGACTGAAGCGACTTAGCAGCAGCAGCAGCAGCAATGTTCTCCAAGTTCATCCATGTTTTTGCAAATGGCAGGGTTTCCTTCTTTTATGGTTGCATAATATTCCCTTGGATTCAATAATAAACCATATTATCTTTATCCATTCATCTGTCAACATTTTAGGTTATTTCCATGTCTTGGCTACTGGGAATAATGCTGCAATGAACACTGGAGTTTTTAGCTCTTCAAGATAATGATTTTATTTCTTTTGAATATAGACCCAGAAGTAGAGTTGCTAGATTATATGGTAATTCTATTTTTAACTTTTTGAAGAACTTCCAGATTCATACTATTTTCCATTATGATTGTACCAACTGACGTGCCTACCAACTGTGTCCAAGGGTTCTCTTTTCTCTGCATCTTTGCCATTCAGTTCAGTTCAGTTCAGTCAGTCACTCAGTCGTGTTCGACTCTTTGCGACCCCATGAACCGCAGCACACCAGGCCTCCCTATTTTTTGATAATAGTCATCCTAAAAGTGTGAGGTGATATTTCATTGTGGTTTTGAATTGTAGTTCTTCAATGATTAGTGATGTTAAGCATCTTTTCTTATATCTATTGGAATAGATACATCTTCTCTGGAAAAATATCCATTCAGATCCTTTGGTCATTTTTAATTGGATTATTCACTGTCATTGCTACTGAGTTGTACCAGTTCCCTATATATTCTGGACATTAACCTGTTACCAATCATATGATTTGCAAATATAGTCAGACCCCTGTATCCACAGGTTCTACATGCACAGAACCAACAGCCCATTGACAGTATATGGCTGCATCCTTTAAAGATCTTCAGCATTATTCTTCAGTAGTTCTGTGATAGACAACGTTTAATGAAATTTTGAATAGAAGTCAGTATTAAGGTTCTCAAGCTTTGGAATAATCAAGAATCATGTGGGAATCATGCAGAGTCATGTTTCCTTTCTTCAGAATTTCTGCTTAAAATTTGGGGAGGAATCCAGAAATCTCCATTTTAAAAATTATCCCACAAATTAATTCTAATTCAGTTGTTTCCCAGATTAGACTTTGAAAAATCTTCATGTAAGAGTTTGTAAATTCTGACAGGTAAAGCTTCAGTGAAAAAAGAGTTTTCACTGGTATTTAGCCCACACCGGTGGCTCAGATGGTAGAGTCTCCCTGCAATGTGGGAGACCTGGATTTGATCCCTGGGTTGGGAAGATCCCCTGAAAAAGAAAATGGCAACCCACTCCAGTATTCTTACCTGGAGGATCCCATGAACAGAGGAGTCTGGTGGGCTACAGTCCATGGGGTCGCAAAGAGTCAGACACGACTGAGTGACTAATACTTTAACTTAATTTTAGTCTTCCTAAGGCTATGTAATTGCTAATGTTCATTTTTATCATAGATAATTGACTTGAACCTGTGCTTTTCACTGGAACGTGCATCTTTATTGTTTAGAGTTAGTTCAATTACAAGAAAGGGGAAATCTGTTTTAGACACTGCCTAAGCCCAAAAGGCCTTACTTCTTTTGTAAATGTTCTGGATCAACTCTCCAGAGCTGGTATTGCAGTTTTGTGAATATATCAAAGACCCAAGTTTTTTCCACTTACTTTGAGATTCCTACTATGTGGTTCCTTATTCTAGATGGCTGCTGGAGCACCAGTCATTATGTCCAAATTTCATTCAAAAGGAAAAAAGACAAAAGAAAGAAGAAAGTGATGCTCTTTTCTTTTGAGGAATACTCATAGGAAGGTGCACACTTCTCTTCTACTTACATCCTATTGCCCATGCTTAGTTAACAGACGTTGGGAAATTTATTGTTTATTCTGAGTAGCTCAGCTTTAATATGAGACACATACTTCTTAGAAAAGCAGAGAGAATATATATTAGATGACAACTAGCAGTGTCTACTGATAATTTTCTTGTTAGAATAAAATCTTCTATCGGATCCCACAATAACAACTAATCCTGCCCTTGCTCCAGTGTTTTAGCATTTACACTTCATTACATCCTCAGATTTCTACAATAAATCTGGGAAGTATGAGAGATATTGGGATATCCACAGAAGAAAAAAGAGACTCAACTTCAGCACATTCAAGGAACTAATTGACTAATCCAGGATACAAGTGATATCTTCTATTAGTAGCACTTGCTCCATTACCCAACAACCCTTTATAAGCAGTAAGTATCCCAGGTGTGCAAAGAAGAGACTGAGGATTAGAGTCTTATACATGATCTAAAGCACAGAAGAAGTCTTCAGGAGATCTAAAACAGTTTGCCATGAGACAAGAAGGAAAGGCAGCTCACTGTAGAGTCAGTACATACTGACCCCGAGAAACAATGCCAACAACTCTCTCTAGTGTTCCTGCCTTAAAGAAAATAGTGGGCTATGTATAGCACCAGAAGACTTCCACCCAGTCTGTACCAAGATGTCTTAACATCTCCATCAGTGTAGTTTTAGTAAAGGCCAAATAGGAGGCCAAGATTTGTACCATTGCCAGCCAGTCCTTCTCCCTTCTCCCCTTCAACACAAGTGGGGTGTGGGGGTGGGGGGCGGAAATGAGCTTCTACTCATAGGGTTGGTATCAGAGGGGACCTAGTGGAGAGTCAGGATTTTAACCATTGTTCAAGATTAATGAGCCAATAATTATATTAAATGTAAGTGGTCTAAATATACCAATTAAAAAATGGAGATTGAGAGAATGGATGAAAAAACATGACCTAATCATGTTTAGTCTACAAGAAACTTACTTCAAATATAATGATGAAGGTAGACTGAAAGTAAAAGAAGAAAAGATACACCATGAAAACACTAACCAAAAGAAAGTAGGAATGGCTATATGAATATCAGATAAAATAGACTTTGGAACAAAGAAAATGACCAGGGAAAGAGAGGCACAATACAAAATGATAAAAAGGGTTACTACACCAAGGCTAGCCTAAATGCGTATCCAGCCAACTGATTTTTGATAAAGGTACAAATCTGTTCAATGGAGGAAGCATAGTCTTTTCAACATATGGTGCTAGAGCAATTGGATATCCACAGGCCAAAATGAAGCTTAACCTAAGCCTCACAGGTTAGAGAAAAATGAACTCAAAAAATGGATCATAGATTTAAATGTAAAACACAAAACTATAGAAATTTTAGAAAAATACATGGGAAAAAATCTTCAGGACTTATAGCTGGTGAAAAGATCTTAGACATGACACCAAAAGCATACTCTTTTAAAAAGTTGATAATACAGACTTCATCAAAATTTAAAACATTTGCTCCACGAAAGACTTCACAGAGCATGCTGAATAATACAGCACAGGCCCACAAAAATGAATCAACATGAAGTATAGATTAGTAATGGATGCTAATGGATCTCAGAAGACAATTACAGATAAAGAATGATGACTAATAAAGAGGATTCAGCCAGAGCCCAGGTTAGGTACCTCTTTAGCTGCCATGACCAGAAATTCATTCAGTCCTTAGTACATACTGATGTTAAGAAACAAAAGAATTAAAGAAAGTGAGAAAGGGAACTATACCATTGAATATCATTTCATTTCAAGAGTCCAAAGTGACTATAAGGTTTCAGGGTAGGAAAAAAGAAGCAGAAAATTCCATTTGGCTTTTGAAACTATAAGCACACACACACACACAAACATTCCTGTCCCCAAACTTCTGCCTATAATGTAGGGTCCTAGAAGGAACTGGGTCCTTACAGGATGTCTTAGATGAATCATATAAATAGAAACCTTTCAGAAGTCAACTCTGTTAAAACCAATTCAGAAGTTTGTTGAGAGAAAGTAAACATAGTTATAGTTAGCTATTCTGTAGAAACTCACTCTCCATTTTCTCTGTAAATATGGGTTGCCATATTTATACATTTGTAATTAAGTTACACTTTAATCTTAAACTCACTCACTGTACATGAACTATTTTACTAGACCACTTCTTCACACAAAACAAGTGTCCAGCAGAATGTATAAGTGGATTTGAGCAAGGGGTGTGGACAGCAGAGAAACAAAGGGATAGATGGTTTGGAACAAGAAATATAAGATTGTGGAAGGGACTATGGTAACTCTAATTTTGAATCCCTCCCTCCTCCTCTATCTTTGATCCCTCCCTTTCTCTCTCCCTCCTTCCTTCCTGCCTTTCCTTCTTCAACTAAAATATCAGTTATTCAGGATATGAAAGTAATATTATATATTTCTTATCAAAAGAAAGTGAAACCCTTTCCATTCATTATTACCTATTCTAGAAAAAAATTGACTCCTATGGCCAAGAATAATAATCATCATTTGCTTAATATTTGTTGCAGGCCAGGTAAAGTCCTGGGCCCTTTCGTTTGATCATCCCATAGCATGCACAAGGTACAAATCATTCTCCCTGTTTTACAGAAGAAGCAACTCAGGAAGGCAAAGCAGACTACCCCGATTTTGAAACCTGGATCTTTCTGAATACAAAGCCTATACAGTAAAGAGATCTGCCTTGAGCATTCTGCACCCCACTGCACCAAGCACAAGAGTGTCCCCCTCAACAATAAAGGCCTCATAAAGCCCTACTCTAGTGAAATCTTTCTAATTTGATGAGTACATAGGTTTTCTGAGTGGTGGCCACTTCTCAAGGCCTTCATGGGCAAGTGCAACGAATCTCAGCGAGCAAAGGAGAGTCAGAGTGAGAGAAGCTGCCTAGTGGTCACCTCTCTAATCTCTAGGAACCATAATAGCTCATCTGTTGAGGCTGTCCATGTACCAGCTTGCTCAATTCTCCCAGGGAACAAGGGAACCAAGACCCAGAGGCCTTCACTAGCTTGCTGAGGGCACATAGCCTCAATATCAGAGCTTGGACTTAAACCCAAGGAGTTTGGGCCAGGCTTAATCTCTTAATCTCTTAACCCGGTTTTAACATTTACTTCTCCTGTAATCATATGCACCAAGTATGGGGTGCAGCCCTTCACAGGTGTGATCTCATTTAATCCTGACAACAGGAAGGTGAAGCAATAAGCTGGAGGTGAAACAAAGAGCTGGATATCCCATGCCAGCAAGTGGCAGAACAAGGATATGAGCCAGGTCTGTCTCCTGAGACTGGCATTCAAACTACTTGAACATCTTACTTCTCCCATGCATAGAGATTATTCTGGAGCTGGGTGTCACTCGAGTGCCTGAGACCTGGTTAATCTGCAAGGAACCAGAGATCATGGCATCTTCCTCGACATGCTTGTTAGTTGCTTGGTTGGTTGGTAGGATTCTGGTGTAGGCTGTAGAGTCTGGCTGTGTCCCAACAGTCAGGAAAGTGGGCCAGTTGTTTGGCTCAACATAGCACATAATGCATGACCATTTCTTTTTCATTATGTTTAAAACATATGCACTGACCCTTTAATTAACCTGAAAGACAGTCTGGATTGGTGGAAAGTACACAGGATTTGGAGTCAGTCACTTGAAACTAAGAACAAGGCCATTTTTCTTTTACTTGCTGCTGTAGATCACAGTAGATGAACCCTTAGACTCTAGAGTTAGACTGCCTAGGTTCAAAGCCTACTTACACCTACCCCTCTGGCACTTTGCCTCTTTATGCCTCAGTCTCTTCATCTGTAAAAAGGGAATGATGTCGATTGTGTGCTTATCTCCTGGCTGTGAAAATATAAGGAAATAATGTTTGCAAAACTCTGAGAACAGGGGAACGTTTGCACTGATTTGCACTCCAGCCTATGTACAGCACCTGAAAACAAGTACTGGCCCAGTAGGTATTTCTGAAACACGGGAATTAGGTAGAGCCTGTTTCTTCAACAAAAAAGAGCATCTGTGTCTAGCTACCTCCTGCCATCGACTTTTGAGGGTTGCCTCAACTCACAAAAAGCACCTGTTATCTTACCCAGCACATGGTGGTACCCAACAGGCATTATTGTTACCCACTTCATGATTTGAGCCTCAGCTTACTTTTCAGCAAAACTGATAGCCTCTGGAAGCCCTGCTGGTATAACAATGCAGGTCACACTGCTCTGTGTGTGCATGCTAAGTCACTTCTGTCGTTTCTGAGTCTGTGCGACCCTGTGGACTGTAGCCCGCCAGACTCCTCCGTCCATGGGATTCTCCAGGCAAGAATACTGGAGTGGATTGCCATGCCCTCCTCCAGGGGATCTTCCTGACCCAGGGATTGAACCCACATCTCTTACATCTCCCTACACTGGCAGGTGGGTTCTTTACCATAGTGCCACCTGGGCAGCTTCCTTCGCAGCAAAATGGGTAGCCTCAGGAAGCCCTGCTGGTATAACAATATAGATCACACTGCTCTGTAAGCAGTGAAATACTGTACAATAGTGAGTTGCTACTGTCGCTCATGCCTGCCTCCTTTATCAGCATCACTCCCCTCCCTGTGGGCTTCCTTGGCCTCCAGCCTCTCCCTCCCTCTCTTTCCTGTTGGGAAGCTGCCTCCTATTCCCCTCTGCTTCCTGGCTTCTCCCATCCCCTGCTATTTCCCAGCTGCCCCAGACCCTCTCCTTCCCCAGGCAGATCCTCTCCCTGAATACATCTGCCTCACCCTCCTGGCCCAACCAGCCTTCCTGCTCCCCCACCCCTGCCCACAGCCTGCTGGCAGGAAGCCCTTCCCTCCTCACTCCACCCTGTTCCCTTTGGTAACACCCTGTACACATGGGGATTATTTCTCTTGGCAAAAGATGTCCAGCTGTCAAAGAGACAGATCAGATGTAGCCAAAGGAGGTGAGAAGGGAGATGGAGAAAGGGGATCTGAAAGGAAAAGGGCCCCGCCAGAAACTCTAAGAAATGAGGCAGATGTGCATAGAAGCCTGGAAGCATGCAGGAAGCAAATCACAGACCTTCATCTGAGGATCCAGACTCTCCAGACCTGTTTCTTACCCAGAAAGGTGCCATCAAGCCCCTCTGAAGTTCGAGCAGGATGTGAGAAGGTGCTGAAGGAAGGGGCAAGGAGGATGCCAAAGTGAAAGGTCGCTTGCTCAGAAGATTCATTTCTAATCACTTTCATGTTTGAATTCACCACCTCCACAATCTAGCATAGGACTGTTGTGAAGATTAAATATATATATATAATATATATTAGCTGATTGTATTGTATATATATTGCTAATATTTATTAGCTATTAATTAGTTAATTGCTAACATATATACATGTATATATATATATTAGCTAATTGTATTATCACAGGCTTCCCTGTGGCTCAGGGGTGAAGAATCCACCTGCCAATGCAGGAGACACGGGTTCGATCTCTGGGTCAGAAAGATCCCCTGGAGAAGGAAATGACAACCCACTCCAGTATTCTTGCCTAGGAAATCCCATGGACAGCGGAGCCTAGCAGGCTAAAGTCCATGGGGGTCTCTAAAAGAGTTGGACACTACTGAGCAATTAAACAACAATCTTATTATCATCAACAATGATAAGAATGCATCAAAATTCCAGGAATGGTGAGCATGGATTCTGGAGTCAGAGACCTGTTCTCAAATTCCACCTCGGTTCCTTCCTGACTATGAGACAACTTCTTTGAGCCTCAGCTCCCTAATGTGTGAAATGACAGCAGTATTGCCTCCCTTGCTGCTGTGGACTGAACTGTATTTCCCCCAGATTCATATGTTGACGTCCTAACCCCCAATATAACTATATTTGGAGATGATAGTGCTTTAGGAGATAAGTAAAGTCATAAGACGTCATAAGGGTGAGGCCCTGATCCGATCGGACTGTGGCCTCTTAAGAAGATGAAGAGATAGATGATATCGAGAAAAGTCCAAATGAGAACATAGCAAGATGGCAGCAAGAAGGCTTCCTGCAAGCCAGGAAGACCTATGCCAGAACCCAACTTCCTGCCTCTAGAACTGGCAGAAAACAAATGTCTATTGCATAAACCGCCCAGCCTATGATATTTGATTATGGCAGCCTGAGCAAACTAATTCACTTGCCTTGCCTTGCATGGCAACTGAAAGGTATGTCCCCTCTCTATATTTCTAAGTGGAGACACAAAAACATGTGATGGAACCTTCTATAATGAGATTCTTTCCCATAATTCAGAGTTTATAAGAGCCTACAGTGGCTTCTGTGGCCCTAGTCATCTTTTTCCAGCAGAAGGAAGTGAGCAGAGAAAGAGGGTGGGCAGTCAGAGACGCAGGTAAAATAGTGGAAATGTTGCCACAGTTGCTGGGAAAACCACTAGTTTGGGAGTCAGTGTCTGGTTCAAATACAGACCTGCCATTTACCTGTTGTGAGACTTTGGGGCAAATTATTTTATCTCCTTGAGAATCTGCATTTGTGGAGGAATCAAAGGAGGAAGAATATAAAAGACTGGAGAAGCAGTCAAGACTATTGTGTTTCAAAAGGAGAGAACCAAACTCAGGGCAGAGCAAACCAAAGAAGGGAGCACACTGGAACCAGCAAGAGTCTGAGTTCCCAGTGCAGGCTCTGTCTCTCCACCTCTCAACTGCCTCTTTCCTCTCGGCTCTAACTTCTTTCCTTCTCTGACTACATTGAGTTCATTCTCCTCCAACCCCTTTTCCATTTCAGCCTTCGGCTGTTGCCTTTACAGAGTTTATTGGATTTCCTTTCACCTAAGCTCTGTTTACTTTTGAAAATGCATGTTTTCATTCCATCCCCCCCCCACCCCATACACTTGTTTCCACGGAAAAGACAAACCGCAGAAATAAAAGCCTCATAAACCCCTTGACCAGAACTTTGACAGGCTTGCATAGAGGTTTTGAATCCTAACTTCCAGACATTTCTGAAGTTTATTCTTCCAGAATGTCAAGCTACATATAGTGGATGCATATTTTGAGTCCAAATTCCTGAGGGCACCAGTGACTAACATTTAAACATCATCTATCTTCTTGAGAAGTTTCTGGAAAGAGAATCAGATCCAGGCTAAAAGCGCTGACGTTCCACTTCCGACCCCAAATTACACTCTGGAAACTCAATCTCCATCGCCCTGTTCACTTTTACTTCCCATTCCATGACTGACTCCACTCTCAACCCCAAACACACATTCATGCAAATAAACTGTGTTTACAGCTACACAGAGCTATTCTGGGTTCCCAACCCCAATACCCCATGTACCTCTATCCTCTTCCCCAGGGGAAAACCCAGATTTATCCTTCATATCCTGGTTCAACCAGAGGGTGTCCAGGAAAGCTGTCCCTTTTCTCTCACATCTTGACACTTTGCCTTAACACGTTGTACTGTGGCCATTTGTTTAACCATCTGTTATTCTTTCTGATCCTGAATACTTCAAGGTCAGAAACTGTCTTAGTCACCTAGTTCCCCCAGCACATGGCACATAAATAGGTGTTCAACGAACGTGTGAAAAATGAAACAGTGGAAGATCTGGGAGGTTGTACATATGAATGAGCCTCATACATCATTTAAAACCTCCTGCTGGGGCCACCTGATTCCATTTATCTACTGCTACATAACAAAAATCTTCAATACACAGTGGCTTAAAACAACAATAATTACTGTAACACTCCTCACAATGTCTGTGTGTTAGGAATTCAGGAAATATTTGGCTGGTAAACTGGCTCAGGGTCTGTCACCTGCTTACAGTTGGATTGTCATTAAAGCTGGAAGAATGTGGGACTGGAGCAGCTGGGAACCAAGAAACTGGAGCATGGCTGGGTATCTTTCTCCATGCAGTCTCAGGGCCTCCCTTTGCAGTCTCTCTGTTGGGGTGGGGGGGCAGTTAGGCTTCCTCCCAACATGGCAACTCAGGGAAGTTGGACTGCTTATGTGGAGGCTGGATGCATTAAGATGAATCACTATCTATGACCTAGACTTGGAAAGCTATGTATTGTCACTGCCACTGTATTCTGTTGGCTAAAATATTTACCAAAACCTGTTTAGTTTTAAGACAAAGAGACATAGACCCCACTTTCCACAAGAAGACTGTCAAAAAATTTGCAAATGCATTTCAAAAACAGCATATTTTGCAATGTGGCTAGAAAAAGGACAGCAGTGGGAAAACTAGAGAAATTGAATAAAATTCAGTTTAGTTAATAGTAATATACCAATGCTAATTTCTTGGTTTTGACAGATGTAGCATTGCACCGTGAGATATTGGGAGAAACTGGGTGATAAGTGTATAAAGATTCTCTGTACTATCTTTACAACTTTTCTATAAACCTAAAGTTATTCAAAAATTAAAAGTTGAATTAAACAGGAGTGCCACACAGCCCCTTCTCCCCGCTCTGAAAGATGATAGAGAGAAACTCTTAAACAAAGAAGGTCATGTGCATGCCATCACTATGTACTGATTCTGCTCAAGCAGGATTTGCCATGCCCTCTCCACCTGCACTATTCACAGTGTTCTATCATCATCCTCTACAGGCCCATCTCCCATATGGATACTATGCACCCTGAAGGACCTTTTCTTACTGTTCTTTTTATCCTCAGTGCCTGGCACAGTGTTAAAGTAATACAGCAGCTGGAACCATATGAAAATTCCAGTTTGTAGCTCAAAATCAGTTGAATAGTGGCAATTAATTTGCAAACAAAAACTGAATGACATGGACTCTCCTTATTATATTCCACTCTGTCGCTCAAAGGGAAGAACCGAGTCCAACATTCTTGAAGGAAGAACTCTTTCAGAAAAAGGAGTATTGACCCACAATTTTACACTGGGAGTTCCTCTAAGACCTTGGGATTCCTCACCCATCAGTTTCTTGAGCCCTCTCTAACTTCTTGTCTCCAGAGCCAACGCCTTTGCTGGGCTGAGAAAGTCTGTCTTGCTCTAGTAGGCCAGCAGCCAGAGGCCGGGAGACCTCCAGATGCAGACAGGAACGTGCAGGGTGGGGTCCAGATAGCGGAGTAGCCACGGCCAGCTGGAAGGCAGCCATGGGCGCTGCTGGAGCAGGAGGCTGCAGGAAGTGGAGGAAGGAGGAAGCTCTCTCATTGGCAAGCCCCACCCCTCTTCCATTTCCCAGGAGGTCAAGCAGATGTCATCAGATGAATTTTTCCAGACTTGAATGGAAGTGCCTAATAGCATTCTAACAGGAGACAGTGGGGGGGGCCGGGGTGGGGGGAGTCACAGTTTTGCCACCATCTTTAGTCCTTTTTCTCTTTTTTAACCCAAATTTAGGAGCACCAGCTGCTGCCCTGGTTTCATGCTACCTTTTGCATCAATCTGCAAGGCCCATATCAGCAAGAAATGGTCACCAAAAGGACCAAGGCAAATTTGCCAAGCAGTTTTGAGCAATGTAGCATTGCAATGTGAGATATTGGGAGAAACTGGGTGATGAGTGTATAAAGATTATCTTGCCACTTGACTTAGGCCTGGATGGGACAAAGACATGGCTGCAGCCAATCTGAGGGAAGAAGGTAGGGAGTCCTGCTTAGTGGCCAACAGAGTTCTGCCCACATCATAGCTTCCAAGTAGTTGCTGAGCCAGATCCAAAAATGTGTTGCTGTTTCTGTGTTTATGAATTATCCTTCCCCGTACAGAACAGCTGGGGCATTTTGTTCTCCATTCTTTGACTCCAGGCTGGACTTTCCAATTTCTTGTTCTCCATAGTTTAACACACACAGCAATAAAACAGGGTCATTTTCTGTAGTATTCAGCTAACAGAGTAGGATGTGGCAGCCTCTCCTCCTTCACCAAAGCCATCCTTGGGAAAAGTTCTCATTCAAACACTCTAGGAGTTGTTTTTAACCAGCAAGTTCCAAGGCTTAGACATTTGTTGGGGGGGTGGGGGAGGCAATCTGGTTCTTATTTTAGCTGAAAGTAGTTTATTTTCCTCAGAACAAAAGAATGCCAATAATCCAGCAGTTCTTTACACTCTACATCACCCGCCAGAGTCCTCCTGAGCTCTGAGGAATAGCCCAGTGTGGCTTCAGGAGATGAGAAATAGAAAGAGGACCTGCTGTTTGGGCAAAGTGTCTGGTTTTAATGGGTCTTTATTCTATGGGACCATGCAGCCAGGAGTGTGCTGAGACCCAGTGAACCTCTTGACCAAGAGGCTTTGGGGCCAGACATGACCACAAAGTTGCAAGTCACATTCCAGTGAGAATTGGCTGCAGGGGCAAGGGCTCATTTTTTGTTAAAGACCAAGAATGCTATACTGGATGGAGGCCTGCATCAAACTGAGTCTTCCTGCCGGACATCCTGACAGTCTATTTTTCTCCGATTAGAGGCACCAAAGGGGATTGGTAATACCACCGCTGCTGCTGCTAAGTCGCTTCAGTCATGTCCGACTCTGTGCGACCCCCATAGACGGCAGCCCACCAGGCTCCTCCGTCCCTGGGATTCTCCAGGCAAGAATACTGGAGTGGGTTGCCATTTCACGTTGACCACCTATAAAAAAGCAGGAGCACCCCCACAGCTCCCAGATCCCATCACAAACCCAAGTATGCCTGCCCTTTATGATTATAACTCAGTTTTTGGAGGCTTTGGAAAGTCCGTATTTTTCTAGATGGAAGAATTTTAATTGTTTTATGATGACTCTACAGAAGACAACCCATGTGAGTCATTTTAGTTAGCTTCATTATAACACTCTTCAGCATTTTTCCTCCCCTCTTCTTCCCACCTTTCCTTTCTTCTTTCCCTCATTCAACTGGTCAACATGTAATCATTGAGAGTGTTTAGTCATGTGCCTGGTTGTCCTGGGGCACCAGAGGATATAGCATTATATCTGTCAGAACCGGCTCTGTTACGTTGCAGTAACAAATGATTCCAAAAACATAATGTTATAAAACAACAAAGGCTTATTATTCTCCTCTTGCTTTTCATTCATTGTGGATTGCAAAATGATATGTAAAAGCAGGAAAATAAAAAGGATGTATTGATTATCTGGGAGGGATTGGGGGCAGGAGGAAAAGGGAACGACAGAGGATGAGATGGCTGGATGACATTACGGACTCGATGGATGTGAGTCTGAGTGAACTCTGAGAGTTGGTGATGGACAGGGAGGCCTGGTGTGCTGCGATTCATGGGGTCGACAAGAGTCAGACACAACTGAGCAACTGAACTGAACTGAACTGAACTGATTGATTATCTCCTATATACCAATAAAGTAGCAGCTCATTTGCCCACAGTATTTTGTTTAATTTTTACAACAGCCATACAAGATGGGAAACAGCTTAGAGAAAAATTAGTAACTAACTCTTTAGTTGAGACCTGCCCCATATTAGGTGCTCTATAGACATTCAAATCAGTTCAGTTCAGTTCAGTCACTCAGTCGTGTCCGACTCTTTGCGACCCCATGAATCGCAGCACGCCAGGCCTCCCTGTCCATCACCAACTCCCAGAGTTCACTCAAACTCATGTCCATTGAGTCGGTGATGCCATCCAGCCATCTCATCCTCTGTAGTCCCCTTCTCCTCCCACCCTCAATCCCTCCCAGCATCAGGGTCTTTTCCAATGAGTCAACTCTTCACATGAGGTGGCCAAAGTATTGGAGTTTCAGCTTTAGCATCAGTCCTTCCAATGAACACCAGGACTGATCTCCTTTAGAATGGAACTGGTTGGATCTGCTTCCAGTCCAAGGGACTCTCAAGAGTCTTCTCCAACACCACAGTTGATACTAGCTGCTATTATTATCATTGCTATTATTACTAGAGAAAAGGAGAGAAGGGATTGAGGGCAGTATATTCTACACAGAATTCCAGGTGGAAAGGTATGTTCAAAGTAGGGAGGGAAGCCCAAGCTAGGAGTTCTCTAAAACTAGGAACGAGATCCACTTGAGCAGAGAGACTTTGACTCTTGGCAGGTCTGATACCCCTTTGAGACACAAATGAAAATTATGGACCCGCTTCCCAGAAACATATATGTTCACACAAAGTTTGCATAAAAGCCCACCCATGGATTCCAGAATAATATAATAAATATTAACAGTAACCATATAATGCTGGCATAGTTGTGAGCCAGGCTCTAGTCTAAGCCTTTCACACAAATTATCTCATTTAATCCTTACAGCAACCCTAAGAGGTAGCTACATTTCCTCCTTTATAAACAAGAAAACTGAGAGTGGGGAGTTAAATAACTTGCCAGAGGTCACACTAAAGTGCGAGAGCGAGTGACATTGCTGAAATTCGAAGCAAGCTGGCTCTAGAGAAAGTACAACCACCTACCACACCCTTCTTGTTGTTGTTTAGTTGCTCAGTTGTGTCTCACTCTTTTGTGACCCCATGGACTACAGCCCACCAGGCTCCTCTGTCCATGGGATTCCCCAGGCAAGAATACTGGAATGGGTTGCCATTTCCTTCTCGAGGGGGATCTTCCCGACCCAGGGGTCGAACCCATGTCTCCTGTATTGGCAGGAAGATTCTTTACCACTGAGCCACCAGGGAAGCCCACCACACTCTGCCTCTAAAGACCCTACTCCCTAGAGAGGTACTGAACTCCCCATCTGCATCCAAAGGAGGAAAGTTCTCTTTCAAGAGCAGACCCTTTGGGGGCTTTCCTGGTGCTCCAGTGGTTAACAATCCACCTTCCAAGACAGGGGACATGGGTGGGATACCTAGTTAGGCAACTAAGCCTGCACACCACAACTAGAGAGAAGTTTGTGTAGTGCAACGAAAGACCTCACGTGCCGCAGTGAAGATCTCGTGCCATGACTAGGACCCAGTGCAGCCAAATATATGTGTATTTAAAGAGCAGCCCCTTTGACCAGTCAGTCAGGAGCAGGGGCCACTTGTTCCTCTATCTGACACTTGCAGACCAAGCCTTTTTCTCAGCACCAGCACCAGGGTAAAAACCATTGTTTCCACAGCCATCCTGGTTTAGCGATAACCAGTTCCAGAGGTGATACCGAGACCCAGGCAAACCCTATAAAACAATAAGCTGCCTCACTCAGGCAGAAACTCCCTCCCCACCTGTCTCCTCATCCCCTTTCCTGGGGAATATGCAAAAATTCCTTTTCCACCTCTGAGTATCAGCCATATTGATGGATTAAGCACGTCCCCACACTACCCCTTCAGGAGTGCCACCAATCCTTCTCCATTAAGCCCAGCAGTGTCACAGGATAACAGAGACAAGAGGCCAAAAGCTGAGGGAAGGTCTCAACTAGCAGAGACAGGTAGCACACCCACAATTAATTACACACATGTATTGGAGAGCTGGTAAGCAAATCAATGTCACTGGTGATTTATTCTCTAATTTGCCTTGAGTATGCACCTCATAAATCAATAATAGAAAATGGCATTAAAGCATTGGTGTTAACTGTCAGCAAAAGGCAGTGTACCGATCCTTTTAATTAAAAGAGTGTGTGTGGTGAATACGTCCATGTGTTATATTAGATATGGTACATATTTAAATTGCTTTTTCACATCAAAAGAAATGCTAGGAGTTTGGAAGAGGACGCAGAACTGTAAATTCACAGTGAGTGTCCAAGAGTCCTGGCATTCCTGGGTAATGTGTGGTAGTTTGACATGGAGCCTCATCCACGAGCGTTCTGGAAATGGAGACAGGGTTCTCTGGTTCCAGGCCAGGCTAAATGAAGGCAGGAAAAGGGCCATTGCTGACACTCCATCAGGAAGACATGGAACACAGTGAGATGTGGAATTCTGTCCTTTAGGTACCAGGTCAAACTGATTCTATCTTTCCTAAGGAGGTATATACAGATTATGAAAATTGTGTATCCAAAATTAGGACAGTCAAGGTTAGTAATATTCTCCCCCTCCTCCAAAATTATGAGGCTCGCATAACATTTTTAGATAAGAAATCAATAAAACTTAATATTAAAAATCACACTGTTTGCCTGGGTAAAGAAAAGAAGCCACAACACTATAGCATGAATTTCCATTTGTCTTGACTGAAAACACCGATTGTTACAGTGAATGGCACATGGAGGAAACATGCTTTTGCACTTGGTCTTAATCAAGTGGCCAAAAAGCAATAGGAAATGTACTTAAAGGAGAGGAAACTGTTCCTTGTGTACAGGAACACCTATGTCACAAGCAGAATACAGACTGTTAGTCAATCAGTGATCCTAGCCTAAAAGCAATGAGGCTTCCACAAGGGAGAAGCTGTGTGAAAGGCATTGTGGGTAACTAGACAAGAGTATGCTATGCTGTGAGCCAGGAAGAAAGAGTTGAAATCCCGCCTCTACTAAACGCCTGCTGTGTGAGCTGGAGAAGAGGACTTCAGTCTCCTAGTGTGTCTATTTTTGCATCTATAAAAGGGGGAGAATAATTCCTATAACTTAGAGGTGGGTAATAGGATTACAAAAGATGATGCATATAATCAAATGAGCAGAGTCCCTTGGCCCATGGTAATGCTCCATAAGTGGTCAAGAACAGGGGAGTTCCCTGGTGGTCCAGGGGATAAGACTCTGAGCTCTCAATGTAGGGGGAGTGGCTTCAATCCCTGGTCAGGGAACTGGATGCCACAAGCCTCAACTAAAGATCCCATGTGCTGCAACTAAGACCTGGTGCAGCCAAATACATCAAGTGATTATATTTTTTAAATTCTTAAGAACAAAATAAAACACTGCAAAATAAACATACATAAACCAGAGATGGAGGCAGGGTAGGGAGAACAGATGCACAATACAAAGCCCACATGAATGGGTGCAGGTGCCTCAGGGTAGAGAAATTTATTAAAGCTATTGGGGTGGAATGGTCTTGATCACTGCCTCCTGTGCAATGTCACGAACCTCTGTCCACAGTTCTTCAGGCATTCTGTCTATCAGATCTAATCCCTTGAATCTATTTGTCATTTCCACTGTATAGTAGTAAGGGATTTGATTTAGGTCATACCTGAATGATCTAGTGGCTTTCCCTACTTTCTTCAATTTAAGTCTGAATTTGGCAATAAGGAGTTCATGATCTGATCCACAGTCAGCTCCCAGTCTTGTTTTGCTTACTATGTAGAGCTTCTCCATCTTTGGCTGCAAAGAATATAATCAATCCGATTTCAGTATTGACCATCTGGTGATGTCCATGTGTAGAGTCTTCTCTTGTTATTGGAAAAGGGTGTTTGCTATGACCAGTGCATTCTGTTGGCAAAACTCCTATAGCCTTTGCCCTGCTTCATTCTGCACTCCAAGCCCAAATTTGCCTGTTACTCCAGGTATTTCTTGACTTCTTACTTTTGCATTCCAGTCCCCTATAATGAAAAGGACATCTTTGGGGGGTGTTAGTTCTATTAGGTCATGTAGGTCTTCATAGAACCATTCAACTTCAGCTTCTTCAGCATTACTGGTCGGGGCATAGACTTGGATTACTGTGAAACTGAATGGTTTGCCTTGGAAAGGAACAGAGATCATTCTGTCGTTTTTGAGATTGCATCCAAGTACTGCATTTCGGATTCTTTTTTTGACTATGATGGCTACTCCATTTCTTCTAAAGGATTCTTGCCCACAGTAGTAGATATTATGGTCATCTGAGTTAAATTCACCCATTCCAGTCCATTTTAGTTCACTGATTCCTAAAATCAGCAGTGATCAAGACCATCCCCAAGAAAAAGAAATGGAAAAAGGCAAAATGATTGCCTGAGGAGGCCTTACAAATAGCTATGAAAAGAAGAGAAGTGAAAGGCAAAGGAGAAAAGGAAAGATATACCCATTTGAATGCAGAGCTCCAAAAAATAGCAAGGAGAGATAAGAAAGCCTTCCCCAGTGATCAGTGCAAAGAAATAGAGGGAAACAATAGAATGGAAAAGACAGAGATCTCTTCGGGAAGGAAATGGCAACCCACTCCAGTATTCTTGCCTAGAGAATCCTGTGGACAGAGGAGCTTGGAGGGCTGCTGTCCATAGGGTTGCACAGACTAGGATATGACTGAAGCAACTTAGCAGCAGCAGCGATCTCTTAAAGAAAATTAGAGATACCAAGAGAACTTTTCATGTAAAGATGGGCACAATAAAGGATAGAAATGGTAAGGACCTAACAAAAGCAGAAAATATTAAGAAGAGGTGGCAAGAATCCACAGAAGAACTATACAGAAAAGATCTTCACAACCCAGATAATCACAATGGTGTGATCACTCACCTGGAGCCAGACATCCTGGAATGTGAAGTCAAGTGGGCCTTAGAAAGCATCACTATGAACAAAGCCTAGTGGAGCTGGTGGAATTCCAGTTGAGCTATTTCAAATTCTACAAGATGATGCTATGAAAGTGCTGCACTCAATATGCCAGCAAATTTGGAAAACTCAGCAGTGGCCACAGGACTGGAAAAGGTCAGTTTTCATTTCAATCCAAATGAAAGACAATGCCAAAGAATGCTGAGACTACCACACAATTGCACTCATCTCACATGCTAGCAAAGTAATGCTTAAAATTCTCTAAGCCAGGCTTCAGCAATACGTGAACCATAAATTTCCAGATGTTTAAGCTGGATTTAGAAAAGGCAGAGGAACCAGAGATCAAATTGCCAACATCTGCTGGATCATTGAAAAAGCAAGAGAGTTCCAGAAAAACATCTATTTCTGCTTTATTGACTATGCCAAAGCCTTTGACTGTGTGGATCACAATAAACTGGAAAATTCTGAAAGAGATGGGAATACCAGACCACCTGACCTGCCTCCTGAGAAATCTGTATGCAGATAAAGAAGCAACAGTTAGAACTAGACATGGAACAACAGACTGGTTCCAAATAAGGAAAGGAGTACGTCAAGGCTGTATATTGTCACCCTGCTTATTTAACTTATATGCAGAGTATATCATGAGAAATGCTGGACTGGATGAAGCACAAGCTGGAATATAACCTCAGATATGCAGATGACACCACCCTTATGGCAGAAAGTGAAGAACTCAAGAGCCTCTTGATGAAAGTGAAAGAGGAGAGTGAAAAAGTTGGCTTAAAACTCAACATTCAGAAAACTAAGATCATGGCATCTGGTCCCATCACTTCATGGCAAATAGATGGAGAAACAGTGGAAACAGTGGCTGACTTTATTTTTCTGGGCTCCAAAATCACTGCAGATGGTGATGGCAGCCATGAAATTAAAAGACACTTACTCCTTAGAAGGAAAGGTATGACCAACCTAGACAGCATATTAAAAAGCAGAGACATTACTTTGCAAACAAAGGTCCATCTAGTCAAGGCTATGGTTTTTCCAGTAGTCACATATGGATGTGAGAGTTGGACCATAAAGAAAGCTAAGCACTGAAGAATTGATGTTTTTGAACTGTGGTATTGGAGAAGACTCTTGAGAGTCCCTTGGACTGCAAGGAGATCCAACCAGTCCATCCTAAAGGAAATCAGTCCTGAATATTCATTGGAAGGACTGATGCTGAAGCTGAAACTCCAATACTTTGGCCACCTGATGCGAAGAACTGACTCATTGGAAAAGACCCTGATGCTGGGAAAGATTGAAGGCCGGAAGAGAAGGGGATGACAGAGGATGAGATGGTTGGAAGGTATCACCGACTCAACAGACATGAGTTTGAGTAAATTCCAGGAGTTAGTGATGGACGGGGAGCCTGGCATGCTGCAGTCCATGGGGTGCAAAGAGTCAGACACGACTGAGCGACTGAACTGAACTGAACTGATTGGGGTGGAAGAAGGGTCAAAGAGGCTGGGGAGGAAATAGAATTCCTGAGTAAAGGGCTTCATGGTTTGGTGATGGTCTTTTCCCGTCCTGCTTCAATTCCTGGGCGGTAAATGGGAGCTTCGGGCTGGATGATCTCTGGTTCCCGAGTCAAAATAGATGCCGCCTTTGGTTTCTTTGCTGCTCAGTGGTGGTAATGTGGAGACCCTGAGGACTATTAAACAACTAGCTGCTGTTCTGTGTGTGCCCACATGCTATTGAGAATCTCCGGAAGAACCAGGCAAGGCAGGAGAAAGGGCTGATGATGAGATCTTTAATACCCACCCTGACTCTGAAAGTGAAAGTCACTCAATCGTGTCAGACTCTTGGCAACCCCATGGACTATATAGTCCGTGGAATTCTCCAGGCCAGAATACCGGAGTGGGTTCCCTTCTCCAGGGATCTTCCAACCCAGGGATCGAACCCAGGTCTCCCACCTTGCAGTTGGATTCTTTACCAGCTGAGCCACAAAGAATACTGGAGTGGGTAGCCTATCCCTTCTCCATTGGATCTTCCCAACCCAGGAATCGAACCAGGGTCTCCTGCATGGCAGGCAGATTCTTTACCAGCTGAGCTATCAGGGAAGCCCCACCCTGCCTCTGCTGATCCCTTATTCTACACACTCTTATCTCTGCCTGCAGCACCCTTTTTACCTTTGATCTCTCTCTCCCTTCAGTAATTCTTCCATGCTTATTTCAGGGTCCAAAGGAAAGGGCACCCTCCCTGGGAAATCATTTCTGTTTCTTTCAGATAGATCTCTCTCTCCCTAAAGACCCCTGCAGGCTGCTGTGCTCCTGTGCTGCCCTCACAATATTTTTCATTACTTACAACCCCTGCCCAGATGCCTCCTTGAGGGTCCAGTCTTATTCCAACTGCCTGCTCCACAGCAAACCTGGAGCTCATGGCCTTTCCCTACAGAGTAGAGTGGTTAAGAGCTCTGGTTAGAACAGCCTGGCTCCATCACACCTACCTGGGTGATCATGAGCAAGTTACTTAATTCCTCAGGTGGTTCTTCATTTGTAAAATGGAGATAAAAGTCCTCCTAATTTGGATCAGTTTGTCAATGCTCTCATGGCATCCTCTCCTTCTTTCCCTTGTTGCACATATCAACAGTGTACTTAGGCCATTGATTAGGTAATATATGCTTAAACATACACCTTCTCTGTTAGGATACAATCTTCACTGAGGCAGAGGTCACATCTGCACTAACCATTTCTTTATTTCAAGTTTCTAGAAGTTGGTTGAATGAGTGAAGGAATGAATAAACAAATGAACATATGTATGAACAAATTATATACTTGTCATATTCTTTGACTAGATGGTTCACCTCTTGAGGAAAATTTGCATTCTTCTCAGCTTTATATCCCTCCCAGTGCCAAACACGACATAGGTATTGAACGCAAAGCAGAATTGAATTGAAGGGCCTGCTCCTTGGAGGGGCGTGTACACTCTGGGGAGCACTGAGAACTCTCCCCATAACGTCTCAGTGTCCTTCTGAAGCAGACCAGTTGTCTTCCTACTGCTTTTGTCTCGGCTTCTCCACCTGTGAAAGCAGAGTAATTGGCTTATGACATGCAAACACACATCCCCAGACCTCAGGCTGTCAGCTTGGAACCCAGGGCAACCTTGTCCAGTTCCCATGACCTCATCAAATAGTCATGGGTCAGGGTGGACCCCGCCCTCACTCTAACTCACTGGCATGAACACACAGTCAATAACAGGGAAGGTTCATCTTTGCTTATTCAGTGGAATTGCAAGTCTCAGCCATGCTCATGGGGTTCAATAAAAGATATTTGTATTGACTTATACTATATGCTGTCGCTGGAAGTGACTCCATTTTAGACACACTGAATCTGAACTTAGGGTATATGGATATTTTTTAAAAATTTTAAAATTGTGAATCTGTGATACCCAAACATTTGCAAGTACATTGGTATTTATTATCCTCTCATATAGCTATGTAAAGCATGGAACCCAAGACCTGCAAAAATCTAAAAGATCATATAAATACAAAGCTATATATACATGCTTGTAGATACATTTCCATTAAGATATGCATACATATCCACTCTATATCAAATATAGTGTGCTATGTGCATCAAGGAATACAAATACAAACATAAATATGAAACAGACCCAACTCCAGTAATGTTATTGGTAAGCAGTGGAAGTGGTAACAAATAATAACTTATATAAATTAAAGTGTCTTTGGATGCAAATAATAGGATATGCCAATTCACACTGACTTCAATAATTTGGAAAGGGAGCAACAAGTCCAAAGGTGGGTAGGTTTGAGAATTAGGTAGTAATCCTGAATTTGTGGCTGACAGCTGTATCAAGTGCCCAATTCCTTTCCATTTTTCCACTTTGCATTTTCAATATTGCCTTCTTCCTCAGTTTAGGAAGTTATTCAATTCCTCTGTGCCAGGTCCAGATGTGACACCTGGACATGACAGCTTCCAGAGGCAGAAATTAGGCTGTCTCTTCTCTTGTCTTCATAGAAGCAAGGATACTTTTCCCACAAAACCTCTATCCCTTCTCACTGTCCAGCCCCAGGTCACATGACCATTCCTACCCCAACCTCTAACAAATAGATCTGGGACCACCATAGTGAGGATTTATTCCTGAGGCTATGGCTATGGTCAGTGATGCCAGAAATATAAAATATGTGGGAGGGATAGACACCAAGACATAACTGGGTCTCTGGAACTCAGGAGAAACAGAATAGATGCCAGGAAGGCAACCGACAACATCTACTAGATAATGTTAACTTGCTAGTTAATGTCAACTTGGCATTGATGGTATTCAAATCCTTTTCATACTCAGTATCATTTTAATATAAACTCCATGAGCTCGGCAATCTTTTGTATGTTTTGTTCAAGGCCATATCGCAAACTCATGGACATGAATCTGAGCAAACTCCAAGAGATAGTGGAGGACAGAGGAGCCTGGCATGTTACAGTCCGTAGGATTGCAAAGAGTCAGATGCAACTTAGCAACTGAACAGCAACAACCTTAATATGTCAACATTTACTTTTAAGTTATAAAGTGCAATTGGAAAATGAAACAGTGGAAAGGGATAGAAACCCAGCATGGTAGGGGAAGAAGAGGATGCTTTTTTATGCACAACAGAGACAGCCTCTTAGCTAATGTGATACTTGAGCAGACTTGAGTGAAACAAGGGTGTGAACCCAGCAGTCATCAGGGTGAAGAACATTCCAGAACAAGAGACGAGGAAGTACAGAGTCCTTGAAATAGGGGGATTCTTAATGTGTTTTGAGGAACCATGAGGAGGTCAATTAGAGCAGAGTAAGAGGAGTGAGGGGTCAGAAAGGTAGCAGGACATGAGGTTAGAGGCCCCCAGAACCTGCTGATGAGGTTCACAGGCTCAGCAGGCATGGCCATGGCGGGGGAGGTGCCAGGACTGTGGCGCCTCCTCCAACTAGCCTCACTGAACTCCATCTGGGGAGAGACTATGCCAGCAAAGGGTCTTCCATGCTGGCTCAGAGAGTAGATAATCTGCCTGCAATGCGGGAGACACAGGTTTCATCCCTGGGTCAGGAAGATCCCCAGGAGTAGGAAATGACAAGTCACTCCAGTATCCTTACCTGGAAAAATCCCATGGACAGAGGAACTTGGTGGGCTACAGTCCATGGGGTCACAAAGAGTTTGACACAACTGAGCGACTAACACTCTCTTTCACTTTTTCTTTTTTATGTCGGCAAAGGCCATCACATAACATTCACATGCACAGATGCTTGGCGTCGGAGAGAAGTCGTGTAACGTAGCAGCTACAAGGCTGAACTGGGGAGTCAAAAGAACTGTGATAGAACCAAGCTCTGTCAGGTACTTGCCATCACATAACTTTGTTCCTGGGCAAGTGATGTAAGCTCCCAGAGACTCAAATTTTTCATCTTGAGATGAGATGTCATTGTTGTTTATAGAGTTGGACATAGTCGTGTCCAGCTCTTTGCAACCCCATGGACTGCAGCACGCCAGGCTTCTCTGTCCCTCACCATCTCCCAAAGTCTGCCCAAGTTCATGTTTATTGCATCAGTGATGCCATCTAGTTATTGCATACTCTGATGCCCTCTTCTCCTGCCCTCAATCTTTCCCAGCATCAGGGACCTTTCCAATGAGTCAGCTGTTCGCATCAGATGACCAAAATACTGGATTTACAGCTTCAGAATCAGTCCTTCCAATGAGTATTCAGGGTTGATTTGTTGTAACTACTACATATTGCTGTAAGGACTAAGAGAAATAATGCATGCAACGCAATTAAAACAGTGTCTGGCACATATCATGGGTTCAATTAAAGCTCACCTCTGCTATTACCATTGTTATTCCTGGTGCTGTTTACTGGTTTTCATTCGGCATGGCAGACATACTCACTAGGTCAGGCTCTTCCCTAGTCGTGCTAACTATTTAAAACTAAAAGGAAGCTTCCAGAAACAGCAGTGCTGTCCCTTAGTGAGGGTCTGGCAGCTTCACAAGGTGGCTGAGAAGCTGGCATCCCTCTGTGTGAATGAGCAGAGTACAGCCCCCCAAGGCTGGGGAGCCAGGTAGAAAGAACAAATCACCCTCTCTGATAGACCTACCATACTCCCTGGGATTCCACACTTAATAAGCTCTTCAGGGCGCTCTCTAAACTTCCCTGGCACAGATCTGACTCATTCAGACCACACACCTGGGCCTGTGGTTTGGGCCATGGCAGAGGGTGAGGGAGAGGGGAGCTACTGTAAGGCTGGGGATGCATGTGGGAGACCCCAAGGCTGCTTGCCTGCACAGCCTCACTTCCCTGCACCATCTCCAGTAAGATGAAGGGGCCCACTTGTCTTCCTTGAACTGGGTCCAAAGAGCTTCACCTGGAGTGGGGGAAGATGGCTATGTGCTGGAGTCACCAGAGTGTCAGGCGGGAGGGAAGGGAGGACAGGGCAGGCATGTAAGATACACAGGCATATTGAAGAGTGGCTGTTGTATGCTGGGGCAACACAGAGACAGAGGATGCGTCTCCTTCTACTTCCTGGTCCCACACACTTCCTTTTTGACAAAAACAAGAGGAAGCAACATATCTTATTGCTGTTGCATGTTACAGTCTAAAAGCACATCTCTTGGGCAGTTTTTAGTTAAAGCTTCATTGTCCTGAGCCAGGACTCCTTCTCTTGCTACAAAAAGGCTCAGCCCCGCCCTGGTCCCAAGCCAACCATGACTTCTGGTGCTTTCCTTTCAGTGCATTTAAACAAATACCTGAAGCCTCCTGGCACACAACTGGGCAGCAGAGTGCAATGTGCCGAAGACTGGACCTCTGCTTCCATATCTCACAGGCTACTCCCACCCTCATGTACAAATACCCACCCAGCCCCCTGACACACACTTGCCTCCAGGCCAGTGGGCTTCTTCTTAAGCTCTGGGTTCAGCCTCAGTGCTACGACTCACTGGCTGAGTAACTTTAGTCAGGAAGTGTATTCTCTTAGAAACCGCTTTCTCATTTGCAAAATAGGAATAAACACCCCAGGCCTGCCCAACTCAATACAGAAGCTATGAATCTTTGAGACAACAGTCACAACATATTTGGGAGAAATTAAGATGCAAACATCAAAAAGGACTTGAAATCCCTCAATTGGCATAAACAACAAATATGGGGGGAGTACTTTAGGCACAATACTATGCCCCCCAGAAGACATCAATGATAGGGTTCTATCAGCCTGCAGGGTTCTTATCAGCTTTCTTCTGATGGTGATTAAATTCCTTGGCCACATGAAAGGATCTAAAAGGCTATCCAGAACCAAAGCAAGTAGCCCCAAACACCTACGCAGCTTCCTTCCTTGTTCTCTTCAAGTGATTTGTTTTTACTGGAACATAGTTTCCTCTTCCTGTCTGGGAAACTCTGTTTACAAAATCTATCTCCATAAGGAAAGCAAAAAAGCAAGCTCTTTCCACCAACCAGCTTTGGAATTTCACCAGGTTACCCTTTTAACCTGAACCAAAATAGGCCATGACTCACCATTTGTGTCTGGGGGACCCCATTCCCCATTTATCTTACCAGGAGATCATATCCTGCATGATTATCAGTAAAAACCAAGCTGCAGGGATGCTCCCATAGGGAAAAAAAATTTAGGAAAAAATTCACTTTTGGAAACTGCATCCTCACAGCCCTTACTTACAATATCCAAGCTCCCCTGCAGGCAATTCTCTACCATATTAGCCTTGTCTAGCCCTGTAGCACTCTCCTGTCAACTGAAAAAGAATGCAAAATGTGAGAGTAGTGAGTTAAGTTTTATTTGGAGCAAAATGAGGACTATAGCCCGGGAGAAAGCATTTCAGATAGCACTGAGATACTGCTCCAAAGAGGAATGGGGGGAAGGTCAGTATATACACATGATGTTGGTGAAGGGGAATACATGCAACCAAGCACATATTTTCTGCAGTTTTCTGCTAGTTTCACAAATGTTACTGCAGTCTCAAGGAGTAGACATTACCATGAAGGATTTTAGTGCTTTTCTAGATATGAAGAGATGTAAGAATTGGGCTCATAATATCTTTTCCTGAAAATATCTATCTGAAGACCTGTTTTGCCAGTTTGCCCAGAGCACAGAGGGCCGCATTCCTGATCTCCACTCTGGACTCCTTTCAGGGGGTGTCGATAGCAGCTGCAGCAGCTCATAATTTGATCCTTGTAAAGATAGATGGCAAGTATCAATCTGTAGGTGACACTCCCCATTGCATCTGCTCATCCAAGTCAAAAGCTTACCCCTTCATCTGAAGTTGACAGATTCTTGGCTGTGTGACCTTAGACACAGCTCTTCAAATTTTAGTTTCCTGACCTGTAGCAATGGCAGTAATAGACTGTGTTGACAGAACCCTTTATATTTGTCACATATTAGTTCATTTCATCCTCCAAAGAAGCCCATAAGGGGAAAGCTATTACTATCACCATTTTGCAAATGGTGTTGGTTTAGGTGCTAAGTCATGTCCAACTCTTACAAACCTCATGGACTCTAAGCTGCCAGGCTCCTTTGTCCATGAGATTCTCCAAGCAAGAATACTGGAGTGGGTTGCCATTTCCTTCCCCAGGGGATCTTCCCAACCTAGGACTCACCAAAGCACCATAGCTGCTGCTGCTAAGTCGCTTCAGTCGTGTCCGACTCTGTGCGACCGCATGGACTGCAGCCCACCAGGCTCCCCCGTCCCTGGGATTCTCCAGGCAAGAACACTGGAGCGGGGAGCCATTTCCTTCTCCAATGCATGAGAGTGAAAAGGGAAAGTGAAGTCTCTCAGTCGTGTCCGACTCTTAGCGACCCCATGGACTGCAGCCCACCAGGCTCCTCCATCCATGGGATTTTCCAGGCAAGAGTACTGGAGTGGGGTGCCATTGCCTTCTCCGAGCACCATAGCTACCTACCCAAATTCATCAGCATGTTTTGAGGGTTAGAAGAAATAACCGAAAAATGGTAGGCATCTAACAAAATATTGTTACATTATTGGATGAAAACATATGTCAAAGTACCTGTCTTAGTGCCTGATTCATAGCCAACCTTCCAATTATGCTAGTGCCCTTCCATTCCTCCATCTTCCAACACAACCTTCCTGACCATGATCTTCCCTGCAGGTAGCCCAGAATATGCCCTTTGAAGGTTACTCCTGAGAGAGTTATAGTGCTCAATACATTATTCCTGGAAATAGAGTCTTCTGAGTAATGGAGAAGGAAATGGCAACCCACTCCAGTATTCTTGCCTGGAGAATCCCAGGGATGGAGGAGCCTGTTGGGTGCCATCTATGGGGCCGCACGGAGTTGGACACAACTGACATGACTTAGCAGCAGCAGCAGAGTAATGTGAATCATTGAGGTGGGATCTGCCACTTTCTGGATGGTGTGTGTTCATGTATGCTCAGTCACTCAGTCATGTCCAACTCTTGTGACCCCATGGAAGAGCCCACCAGTCTCCTCTGTCCATGGGATTTCCCAGGCAAGAATTCCCAGGGCTGCCATTTCCTTCTCCAGGGTATCTTCCTGACCCAGGGATCGAACCCACATCTCCTGTGTCTCTTGCATTTGCAGGTGGATTCTTTACCCACTGAGCCATCTTAGGAAGATCTTTCTGGATGATAATTTAGTTCAAAGTCATTCAACCATGGGCACCAGTGCCATGAGTACAACACAGAGATTCTATAACCTTTTTCAAGAAACTATGGCTCTCGGTGAGAAAGCAGAGTTGTTATTTTCCATGAGGGGACTCCACACAGAGTAACATCCCTGCCTTTCCCCAGCATGCTGTCCTGTCTCACTTCTCACCAAGGACAAGGACAGGTCTACCTAACAACGAGACTGAGAGAAGAAATGAGCATGCACCTGTCAGCCTCTTAGGATTCTCTTTTCTTTTTTTCTTATTTATTTACTTGGCTGTGCTGGGTCTCAGTTGCAGCATGCGTGATCTTCCATCTTCATTGTGGCATTCAGGGTCTTTAGCTGTGCATGTGAGTTTTACCTCCAGGAATTCTGTCAGGTCCTCCCAGTGAATATTGGGGGGGAAAAATTCATGCTTACATCAGGAGGAGAAAAAAAGAATCATTGCCACTGTGCCAGAACATTTGTTGTTTTTCATAAGGGCTGCCCTCAGGAAAAATTATTTACCAGCACCTCACCTACTACGGTTATAGCAGAGTCTAGCCTACCTACGGGCAAGAGAATATTCAACTCCAACCCCCTCGAGCCACCTAGTCCCACTTAAAAAGGAAAAAAAACTAGGAAGCACTGGTAAGGCTCAGAGTCCAGGGGAATAAGCTCACCAAAGGACTGAGACTTCATCAGCGGACTATAGAAGGATTGCCCTCTCTCCTCTCCCCATGCCCCACCACTACAGCACTAAAGGCCTGTTTGTCATGGCTCCTTCCACCTAGTATATCATGCCTGCATTTCAACAGAAAATTGCAAGACATTCTAAAAGGCAAAACACACAGTTTAAAGACTAAACAAACATCAGAACCAGCGTCAAATATGTCATGGGTGTCAGAATTTTCAGGCCAGGAATTTAAAACAATTATGATTAATATGTTAAAAGGTCTAAGGGATAAAGTACCTGTTAATCCATCATGACCAGAAGTAGAAGTTCTATCATTGCTATTTCCAAGCCCCAGTGTTACTTTCTTTGTCACACAATTAGCAGTTGGCCTTCCCTCTCCACAAACAGGCTACTTTTGGAGAGTCATAGCTATGAACCTCACAGGGACCCTGATTTCTCATGTTTCATCAACAATTCACATTTCACGTGTACTTGGACACCTGTGTCATGGGGAAAGCTGCAGGCCTAATGCACTGATAGTAAGATAACCTATAACAGCTAGAGGTTACAAAATAGTTTTAGCTTCTGACACTGTTTGCTCACCGCATGTATAGTTAGTCTTTGCTTCTCTTAAAGCAGTGGCTCCATTTGTCTGGGTGTGTGTACTCATGCATGTTAGGGCTTTGAGGTGAATGGCAGGAAATCAATGCAACAATTTCCACACTACCTACCATTTTGTAACCTGCTTTGTGACATGTGCCAAATAACTTAAAGTACATCATGACTTCTAATCCTCACAACTACCATGAAAAATAAGCAATTAAATGAAACACAGTTCTCATGCTTCTTTTACAGAAACTGAGCTCCATGGCAAGTTCCTCAAGATCATGCAGTGGATCTGTGATGAAGCCAAGTTTGAGCACATATCTATCCATCTTCAAAGCTGCATGTACTTAACCACCTTGCTTTTCTGGCTTTTAATATTTTACTTCCTGTTCTGCTTGGAAAGATGGGCAACACATGACTGGGTCTTAATGAGCACTTTTGCATTCACTGAATCTTGAAATAGATTACTTTAAGGGCAATTTGTATCCTCAGCACTTACCTCAATCCCAGTGCCAAGCATTTAGTAAATGTTTCATAAATAATTTCTGCTTTAATAAGCATTTATTACATCTAAATAGGACATAGTGCTATAGCATGTGATGACTCACGTTTAATAAAGGTAGCATTTTATGTCTCTATTTGCAAGCCCTATTTGTCTATTTTCATAGAGTGTGATGTTTTTATAAGGAAAGATAAAGCATAGCTGAAGAGCAAAGAATACTTCCCTTGACCAATTATTTCTTTTTAACCATAGAAGCTTAATTATTCATTCCAGGAGGCACTGACTTTAGTAATACATGATACCTTCTTGCAAATAGAACATACAAACAGCCTGCTGAGTGTTGATGAGCCCAGGGCAAGGAAGAAGGAGAATCTTATTTTTGCTACTCCACTATCCATTCCCTTTATCTCATTAAGAACATTTGGATTGTTTTATAGTGAACTAACCCTGCCCCATTCTGAGTCTACATATTCCTAAAGGTTTGCCCCATCCTCAGGCATCACCACCCTCCAGATGCAGGAGTGGGCATAAGACTTCCATATGACCTTCCGATCTACTACCCAGCTTGATGGCACAGTAATTTTTTCTGTACCTAATTTCTCCCATTTTATGTTTTATCAGAGCTAGAGCAGTGTGGCTTACAGCAGAAACATTGAGGAAAAAATTTTCTTTTCTGGACTAGAACCTTGTGGAGGAGAAGCCTGGAGGTTTAACAGTGATCTTGTCACATCAAGAGGGACTGAGAATGTCTCTGATGCAGAAGAAAGCTGTCACTTCTTTTTTTAAAAAAAACATTTATTTATTTATTTAATTTTGGGCTTCATCAGGTCTTTGTTGCAGCATGCAGACTCTTAGTTGTGGCTTTCAGGCTCCAAGGCAAGCAGTCACAGTTCACCCGTGGCACATGGGATCTTAGTTCCACAACTAGGAATCAAACCCATGTCCCCTGCATTGGAAGGATTCTTAACCACTGGACCACCAGCGAAGTCCCAAAGCTGTCAATTCTAGTCATAACATTTAGGCCTGTAGAACTAGCTTCTCTCAAACTAAACTACTAGCCTCTCTTGAACTAAAATCTATTCAAAATCATACAGGTAACCTAACAAATTCCCATCTGTGCTCAAGCCAGTTTGAGTTTCTATCATTTGCAACCAGGAGTCCTGGTTGCAAGAGGGAGGGAACCAAACAGTTATTGTGTCCCACTTGCCTGGGTAATATCACTTCATTTAATTGCAGGAAGTATCCATTAGTTTTCCGCATGTGATAAATAGGCAAACTAAGACCCAGATAAGTTAAGAAACTAGGCACACATGACTAGGAGTAGTTAACTTGGATCCACTCCTATCTCTCCCTGACTCTAAAAACCTAGGTCCTTTCCACTACTGAATACAGCAAAAGCAAATTTCTATGAAAAATTACCCTTTCTGGATGGTTGTGCAGAAAACATACTAAGCAAGAGAGACAGATTCCTTTTTTTTTTTTTTGCCTGGCTCACCATACTTTTATTGTGACTTTGAGCAATTTTCCTCTTTAAATCTCAGGGAGTTTTTGTTTGTTTGTTTGTTTTTGTTTTCTGGTCTATGAAATCATGAGGTTTGAACTGGATACGCATGACCCAAGTTCTTTCCATCCCTTAAACTGTAAAATGTCAATTCTTGACTTTTCTTGAAATTTCCAAGTTAGGTGCTAGAAGAACCAGACATTGAAGCAAGCCAATAAATGAGGGTTCCCTCTGCAAACCCTCTCTCCTAATTTGGGCAAATGGATGAGGTATGTGTAATTAAAATTGCAGAAATAACAAGCTTCCGGCCAAGTCCTGCCCTCACTTAACCATACTCCTGGGGGTTGACTGGAGGGAGGGGAGCAGCGGATGTTGAACCCGGGGTGGAATTTGGCTTGATATGTGGATTCTTATAATTTCCAAGTGATGTCAGTGCACTTATTTGAGAGACTGAGAAAGTGCTGAGTTTAGTGTATTTACCTCCATAAAGAAAAACTGAAAACCGCTGGGCTAGGGCCAGTGTCGACCAGTGTTATAAAGCTAAGAACACTCTTGGCAGGGCAAAGTCATTCGGGGACGATCGTACCCAATTCATGTCGATTTATGGTTGTGGCCTTTCTTTCTGATTATAGTTTTTTCTGAGATAGGAAATAACAGCCCTGTTCTTGTCAACTGGCTCAGAGAAAATGGATCTGCTAAAAAGTTTCGTCATTCCTTGATCCCAGAACCACTGAGGTTATAGAAATTTGAACAGCGGCTAAGAGGGGCCAGAATTCAGTGCTCATTCAAAAGAAAGTCAGCAAGCAATTGAAAAAACATATCCGTCTAGTTAATGCAACTCAAAATAGAATTTTGGCTCTTACTAGCCAGATAATGTCTTTGCATTTATGTGTCCTTTTGCCTTTGAGTTGGCCTCAATTAGGAATTTAGGTGAATTTTTTATAATATTAAGATGGTATATGTCCAGGGGACACAAGATTTATAACATTCTATCTTGATCACGCTTTCCGTCCCCCAGAGAGTTACTAACATAACAAAGCATGGTCGGAGTAGAGTGGGATGGATGAGGCAGGTGGCCTAGGCTTAAATCTTGCTCACTTGTCAGTGAGAAAGCCTTAGGCACTTTTGTCATCTAGAAAAAAAGGGAATAATAATAGTACTTTCTCACAGGATTGTTATGAAAATAAAATTAGTTATTTTACTCAAATCATTTGTTCTTTGGCACCTAGTAAAGCTGAAACTCCAGTACTTTGGCCACCTCATGCGAAGAGTTGACTCCTTGGAAAAGACTCTGTTGCTGGGAGGGAGTAGGGGCAGGGGGAGAAGGGGACGACAGAGGATGAGATGGCTGGATGGCATCACTGACTCGATGGACAAGAGTTTGGGTGAACTCTGGGAGTTGATGATGGACAGAGAGGCCTGGCGTGCTGTGATTCATGGGGTTGCAAAGAGTCGGACAAGACTGAGCGACTGAACTAGAACTAGAACTATGTACTCAGTAGGGGATTCCCAGGTGGCGCTAGTGGTAAAGAACATGCCTGCCAAAGCAAAAGATGTAAGAGACCCTGGTTTAATAGCTAGGTTGGAAAGATTCCCTGGAGGAGGGCATGATAACCCACTCCATGGGTTTTTTTTTTTTTTTTTGCCTGGAGAATCCCCATAATAAAGGAGCCTGACAGCTTACAGTACATAGGGTTGCGAAGAATTGGACACAACTGAAGCAACTTAGCACACATGCACATATGCATTCAGTAAATGCTAGCAATTAGTCCTAAAGATACTATACACATAGGAAACAAGACCAAAAGTATACAAGTTAAAACTTCACTTTTATAGGGGTCGATGCCCTTTATTCCAATATGTGGCACTCTGGTAAGCAAACTAGTCTAATTGCCTCTAAAGGGCCCTACATCC
Organism: Bos indicus x Bos taurus; assembly: GCF_003369695.1. Lineage (NCBI taxonomy): Eukaryota > Metazoa > Chordata > Mammalia > Artiodactyla > Bovidae > Bos > Bos indicus x Bos taurus. Next base: position 51,132,281 of record NC_040080.1, read on the forward strand.
CAGCTGCAATTCCTGGGTATTAATGACTTTCTGATTGGACCAGACCATCCAGAGAACCAGAGTTTTCATGACAACATTTAGGAAGGCATGCAAACAAAACAAAAGACAGGATAAATTCATCAGACACCGAGGGATCTTGACTTAGCATAGTGACGTCACATCAAAACAGCAGCAAGGAGCAGAAAAGAGGGGGAGAAAATACAACTGCTTGATGGCTGAACACTGAAGAATTGATGCTTTTGAACTGTGGTGTTGGAGAAAACTCTTGAGAGTCCCTTGGACTGCAAGGAGATCCAACCAGTTAGTCATAAAGGAAATCAATCCTGAATATTCATTAGAAGGGTTGATGATGACTGAAGCTCCAATACTTTAGCCACCTGATGCGAAGAGCTGGCTCATTAGAAAAGTCCCTGATGCTGGGAAAGATTGAAGGCAGGAGGAGAAGGGGACAACAGAGGAATAGATGGTTGGATGGCATCACTGACTCAATGGACAAGAGTTTTGAGCAAGCTCTGGAAGATGGTGATGGACAAGGAAGCCTGGAGTGCTGCAGCCCATGGGTGGCAAAAAGTTGGACATGACTGAGCGACTGAACAACAACAAATCAGATCCATCAGTAAATAGAGCCTGCGAAGGTCCCAAAATGTGGCCCATCAGATAAGCAGCTGCTCATCAGGGCAGGGGCGGGAGGCGACCAGGAGAGGAAACAGAGAGGGACTTGGATATCCTTTCCCCACACCCAAACACTCTAACTTCAGTGATTCTCAAAATGCAGTGGCTGAACCATCCCATCAGACTCACCTGAAAAGTGAACTTAAAAGGTTAGTCACTTAGTCGTGTCCAACTCTTTGCCATCCCATCATCTGTAGCTCACCAGGCTCCTCTGACCATGGAATTCTACAGGCAAGAATACTGGAGTGGGTTGCCATTTCCTTCTCCAGGGGATCTTTCTGACCCAGGGATTGAACCCAGGTCTTTTACACTGCAGGCAGATTCTTTACCATCTGAGTTACCAGGGAAGCCCCTAGGAAGTTTGCTAAAATGCAGATTCCTGAACTCTAGGCAAACATACTGTGATGGTTAATTTTATATACCAACTTGACTGGGCCATGGGATGCCCAGATGAAACATTATTTCTGGGTGTGTCTGTGAGGATGTTTCTAGAAGAGGTTAGCATTTGAATCAACAGACTGAGTGAAGCTGATGACCCACCCCAATGAGGGGGACAGGCACGCTCAGCCAGTCCACTGAGTTCCTGAATTAAACAAAAAAGTAGAGGAAGTAAGAATTCTCTTGCTCTAGTGAGCTAAAACATCTCTCTGAGCTGGGGCACGAGGCTGGATGGACCCTCAGACTGGAACTTATATGCTTGGCACTCCTGGTTCACAGACCTTGGGAGTCAGACTGGAAGTACACCATCAACTTCCCATGGCTCCAGCTGGCTGATGGTAAAATGTGGGACCTCTCAGCCTCCATAATCACGTGAGCCATGTTCCTCATAATGTATCTCTTTATAGAGTGATAGATAAATAGATATATGAATCTTGCACATCATCTATCTACCTATCTCTACATCTATATCTTATCAGTTTTGTTTCTTTGGAGAACCTGACTAATAGACATACTAAAATCTTTGATCTTTGAGGGGTAATGATCAAATATCTGTATCTTACAAGCTTCCCAAGTGAATTGAAACATCTAATTCACTATGAAGTCATCAAAACATGGAGGTGATATTGCAGAATGCTTTTAAGTAGTCTTTGGGGGTTTGTTTTTTTTTTTTTTTGGTAGGATGAATACTTCATTATGAGGTCTCCTGAGTTGCTGTCACTCCCTACACTCAGGATGGAAACAGCACCAAGGCCAGCTGGTTTGGGTTCTGGTCTCATCACGGGCTCAGTCACTTGAGAATCTGGACACATCAGAGGGCTTGCCTGTATCTCTCTTTCCTCCTTTGTCAACATAGGAAAGGAGCTATGCCTCGCTTTCTTCATAGGGTTCTTGTAAACATTGAAGGAGCTGATGTGTGAGAGGCTTTTAAAGCTTATATAACCCAAAGAATTATGTATTCCTGTGAACTCAGAAACAACCACGCTTCCCACTTCCCTGGCAGTTATGGGGAATCAGAGGTTTGTGTTTTTCCTCCACAAAGATCATGTTCACCAGATAATTACACACTTCATTTTATTCAACTTGTGGATTCAGTCACAGGATAGATGCCCATAACTAATGGGAAAGAACCCCACCATTTCAAGCAAAACCTTTCTTAAAAATCTATCTTTCATTAGTATCACTAAATAGATACAGCATTTAAACTCTGCTTCCCTGGTAGCTCAGACAGTAAAGAATCGGCCTGCAATGCAGGAGGCCCAGGTTCAATCCCTGGGTTAGGAAGATCCCCTGGAGCAGGAAATGGCACCTCACTCCAGTATTCTTGCCTGGAGAATTCAGTGGACAGAGGAGCCTGGTGTGCTACAGCCCATGGGGTCGCAAAGAGTCGCACACGACTGAGACACTAACACTTCCACACTTTGAACTCTATTGACTTCTCTCTTGAGCTACAGGCCTGGATGTCCAGCTGAGCCCTGGTTCTCTCCCTCTGAATATGCCTCTGCTAAACCCACAGTGTCCCGTGTCTCAAACCGAAATTCTCACTTTCCATCCTGAATCAATTCCTCCTCTGGACTTCCTCCTTCCTGTTCATGGCTTCACTGTCCTAACACCTCCAACTGAAGAATCCAGGGCCCCTCCACTTCCCATCACTCTCCATCTGGAAAGAGTGTCTTGCTCACAGATTTCTTTCTTCTTGAAATCTGCCACCACTGCCCTCATTCTGGCCCCCATCTATCACCACTTTGTCTCAGACGCATGGCTGTGCAGTAGTAAAACTGTTGTAAAATAAAGCCTAGAGAGTCAGCCCAGAGCGGAGTCATTCTTAAATAAGTGATCACAACAATAAGGCAAAAGTCATCACTTATGTTGACACATATGTGCTCGCTGGTTGACAAGACCCAGGAGAAGATTTTGGAGGTTTTTCTCCCTATGGAACATCTGCTTTGGAACACACTTGGGGAAGCTTATAGCTGAAACTGAGAGCAGCATCTCTCTTGGGAACCCTAAGTTACACAGAGTGATTCTGCTTGTTTATCTCACCATCATTGGATCCTTTCCTGAAAATAAACTACATTCCATGGAGATGGGGGGTTGTATTTTTGTCCCATGACAACAATCCCCTAAGGATGTAGGGCAGGAAGCTAGAAAGAACTGCTCCACAATGGAATCCCTGAGCCACTATGATGGCCCTGGCCTGCCACCCTCTGGACCCCTACTTGTGTGAGATGAATAACTCCCTTCAAGCCATCACTGGTCAACTTATTTGTTGCTTGCGATCAAATGAACTCTTGACCAAGAGTGAAAAGACAGAGCTGAAACTCAAGCCCAAATCTGTCTGAGGTCAACACCTGTTCTCTTAAGTGCTACTCTACTGTGCTGTGGCTTATCTGAGGCAAGAGCTGTACAAATGGAGAAGAAATGAGATGTCCTAACATGGCCAGAGAAGGTTCAGCTGGCAGCTGGTACGCTGCTTTGAAATTCCAACCTGAATGACCATTCTGAGAGGTATCCTCCACAGCCAGCCAACTCCAACTTTAGAGCCACGTCGCGTGTGCTAGGAACAAGTTTGGTTGTGTCTTAGGGATGAGGCTGGACAGACACTGATTTGGTTTTCAAAACGTTGCCAGAGGCCTGTCCTTTCCTTTCACTGTTCCCCGGGCCTTTAAACCAGCACCTATGCCTCAGGAAATTTTATAAAATCAGAATCTCAAAAACTGAAGGCATGGTCTCCATCAACATTTGGATCAGATGCTCCTTCCACTCTGGGTGATAGAAAGGAATTCTCTTTGCCTCATGTCCTAGGAAACAAGAAACCCTCGTCTAATTTGGTCTATATCTGAATCCTGCAGCCTGGCACCAAACAAGAGACATGGATGAAAATAAATCAAGGCGGGCAGTTTTGTACTAATCAGAACCTGGCTTCCAGAGCATGCCTAAGGAGTTAGAATAAAAGCGAATATCATGGCAGGAAAAAAAAGAGGCTGGGGGAGCTGGAGAGAGAGAGAGAGAGGAGGCAGCTGACTGATGGCAAAGGAATGCAATGTCAGTTTTTCTCAGGTTTGACATGGCATCTGTCCTCCACTGCACATCCCGTCCTCCAGCGTTTACATTTGTCACATCTCTTTTCCTTCCAAACAAAAGATTCCTGATGGTCTGAACGGGTAATTTGTAAGGTGCCAGGGTTCCTCAGCCATCCGTGCACATGTATTTTTGGATGAGGAGAAGGCAAGTGGAGGGCAGCAGCTACATTTTGGAGACAATGAGGCCGCAATAGACCTAAACCTGCCTAGCACAAAAATAACCTATTGTGAGCCATTCTCTCTATCGCATAAAACTTAATTAACAACTCGCTCACCCACTACACAGGTCACTGTACACCGAGTCCGAGACTTCAAAAATAAGGTGTAAAACAGATTTGCAGAAAAATTTAGTGATTTTGACTTTTTTGCCCAGACGAATGAACTTATTCATGTTTGCAAAACTCTCATTTCTGGTTTGGTTGTCCTGGCCTCACCTATAGCATGAAAAATGGGTTCACAATTCTCCCATCAGATGTTTAGAGTAATTAGGGATTTGCCACCATTTTCACAACAGGATTGAGAGGGGATGTGTGTGTGCAGTGTGAGCACGAGGTTCAAGCCTCCACTGAATCTTGCAGTCTTTTTTGTTTTTTAATTTTATTTATTTACTTTTTGGTTGTGCTGTGTCTTTATGCTGCTCAGGCTTTTCTCTGGTTGTGGAGAGCGAGGCTGCTCTCTAGTTTCAGGCTTCTCACTGCAGTGGCTTCTCTTGTTGAGGAGTATGGGTGGTAGGGTATGTGGTTTTCAGTAGTTGCAAGTCCTGGGCTCCGAGCACAGCTCACTAGTTGCAGCTCAGGCGCTTAGTTACTTCATGGCATGTGGGATCTTCCAGGATCAGGGATCGAATCCGTGTGTCCTGCATTGGCAGGCAGATTCTTTACCACTGAGCCACCACAGAAACCCAGAACCTGTAGTCTTGATTGGAGCTTTGGCCACAGTAGCTGGGCCTGATCCAATTTATTTCAGTTTTGCAAATAACCTCAAACGGTTGATCAGCTACTTGTTGATTTTAATCACATCCATCATCAGAATACCAAACACCCTCAGCTCAGCCAATCAGCACGTTTACTGGAGTTATTGTTCTAAGCAAACACAAGACAGGACTGAGACAGGACCCAGGTCTTTAAGGGATGACAGTAGAGACAGGGGGGAAAACAGGAGTGCAGTTTTCTGTTTAAGTGCATGTATGAATTTTTCTTGGAAATGACTCTAACCCGCACCACATTCAAGGGATCTGGGATACAGTAAAACATAGGAGAGAGCACGACCTAGTAGGCTCTGGAGATAACTGAGTGGTTGGGCCAGGGACCCAAGGAACCTTGGTTTCCTCATTTGTGAAATGGAGATGACACCATGCACTTGGTAGGAGGTTTAACTACAGTATCATAGTTACAAGAAATATTGTAGAAATACAAGAGCATTTCGCAAGGTACCTGGCACATAGGAGGGCATTAAAGCATGTTAGCGATCATGAGAACAAGGAGGAGGAGGAAGAGGAGGAGGGGAAGAGGAAGAAAAAGAAAGAGAAGAAGGAGAAAAAGAAGGGAAAAAGAAAACATTGGTATAGGGAATTTTCTAAAATGGTACCATGCTTTGTGAGCCCCAGGTGCTCTGGGGCTGGAGAAATCAAGGAAGCCTGTTTTTAAAAAGGAGGGTGGTATTTGACCCTTGAAGAGCAAAAATTATTCAAACTGAGAGAATTAGTGAGTGTTAGCGTTAGAGCTGGAGTACCGAAGAATTGATGCTTTTGAACTGTCGTTTGGGAGAGACTCTTAAGAGTTGCTTGGACTTCAAGGAGATCAAACCAGTCAATCCTAAAGGAAATCAGTCCTTGAATATTCATTGGAAGGATTGATGCTGAAGCTGAAGCTCCAATACTTTGGTCACCTGAGGCAAAGAACTGACTCATTGGAAAAGACCCTGTTCTGTTGCTGGGAAAGATTGAAGGCAGGAGGAGAAGGGGACGACAGAGGATGAGATGGTTAGATGGCATCACTGACTCGATGGACATGAATTTGAGCAAGCTCCAGGAGTTAGTGATGGACAGGGAAGCCTGGCATGCTGCAGTCCATGGGGTGGCAAAGAATCGGACACAACTGAGCGACTGAACTGAACTGAAAAAATAGAAATTGAGTTAAGGGTAAGCAGATGTACTATTTAGGCCTCATGAGGCTTAGAGTGGCCATTGAGACAGGTCAGCCTGGGTGATGACTGAAGTGCTCTAGGCTGGGCTTTATGTGTGTGTCCATGGACGGACTGTAAGCCATCAGACTCCTCTGTCCATGGAATCTCCCAGGAAAGAATACTAGAGAGGGTTACCATTTCCTCCCTCAGGGGATCTTGCCAACCCAGGGATCAAACCCCCGTTTCCTGTGTGTCCTGAATTACAAGTGGATTCTTTACTGCTGTGCCACCTGGGAAGTCCAAGTTAAGGTTTAGTCCTTTTTTTTCATTGGAATAGATTTGCTTTACAATGTTGTGATAGTTTCTGCTGTACAATGAAGTGAATCAACTCTGTGTAGACATATATCCCCTCCTTCTTGGACCTCTCTCCCACCCTACCCCCTATCCCACTATCTACGTCATCACTGAGCACCATAGGAAGCTCAGCAAGGTTTAGTCTTAACACTGGGAGTCCCTTGAACTGCAAGGAGATCAAACCAGTCAATTCAAAAGGAAATCAGTCCTGAATGTTCATTGGAAGGACTGATGCTGAAGCTGAAATTCCAATACTTCGGCCACTTGAAGCAAAGAGCTGACTCATTGGAAAAGACCCTGATGCTGGGAAAGATTGAAGGCAGGAGGAGAAGGGGATGACAGAGAATGAGATGGTTGGATGGCATTACCGACTCAATGGACATGAGTTTGAGCAAGCTTTGGGAGTTGGTAATGGACAGGGAAGCCTGGTGTGCTGCAGTCCGTGGTGTCACAAAGAGTCAGACACGACTGACTAAACTAAATATCTAGGTTGAGAAAACAGAAATATTGTAGCACAGAGAATTAGCCAAGTCCAGCCCAGGAGATGGTGGCAAGGAGAACTGGCCAGGCCAAGTGGCCCTTGTAGCCTGAAAGTGGTGACAAGTTAGACAGAGAGTCTTGTAGCAAAGCAAGCAGTTTCTTCAGAATGTTGTTACAACCACTTCATCAGCCCACCTGCCTTGTTATGTAGGTCTGCACGAGCCCATCCAGGGGGATGCCATGAGCTCATCAACAAGGGTCACTTTGCATTCATCTCAGGCTCCCCAGCTCTCAGCCCAGTTCTGCACACACAGCAGTCACCAATAAATACTTGCCCAAAGTCCAAGCTAAAAGAAAGTCTCTTAGAAACAGAAGAGGGGAGAAAAATGCCACTCCACAGGCATAGCCCTGCCAGCTCTCCTGCTTCTCTCATTTTCTGTTCTTCCTAACACCAGGTTCTCCATTGCCCTTTGTGATGTTGCTTTGCGATATTTTCACTCAGGGAAGAGAAAATGGGACATGGGTGTGCCTTCTCTTCTAAATCTTCCGCTTCTAGAAACCACTTTCGAGACACAGGTTGATGTAGTCAAAGGAAGAAACAAATGAGGATTCTTCAAACACAACTGCTGCTATCTCTGCATACATGACTTATGGTTGTCTTTAAAACTCTCTTTGCCAGGGTTTCCTCATGGGTAAATGTAGTGTTAATGACGACTTTATCAGGCTGCAGTCAGTTTCAGACAGTTACTGTTTCTGGTGCTTTTCATGCGTTTCTAAAGACCCGCATCCTTTTCTTTCTGGGAATCCTTTTCCTTCAGACTGAAGAATTTCATTTTGTATTTCTCACAGTGCAGGTCTGGTGGCACAGTGACTTTCCTTCTGGGGGTGCATGCATTTGTGTTCAGTTGCTCAGTTGTGTCCAACTCTTTGAGACCCCATGGACTTTAGCCTGCCATGCTCCTCTGTCCATGGGGTGTGCCCTCTGTCCTCTTGCCTCTTGGCAAGAATACTGGGGTGGGTTGCCATTTCCTTTTCCAGGGGATCTTCCCAACCCAGGGACTGAACCAGCGTCTCCTGCAACTCTTGCCTTGATAGGCAGATTCTTTTACCTCTGAGCCATCTATAATGCCCCTTTGCTTAGTGTATCTTTTTCTGAAGATGTCTGTATTCTGCCTACATTATTGAAGGATGTATTTGCTGCAGATAGAATTCTAAATTGACAGATCTCTTTTCTTTTAGCACTTCAAAAATGTTCTTGGACTGTCTTCTGGCTTCCATGGTTTCTCATGAGAAGGTGTCAGTCAGATGAAAGCTTTTCTCACCTATGGGAACATCTGCTTTTTTTCCTCTGATTTTAAGATTTCTTCTTTATCTTTGCTTTTCTATTGTTTGATGATGATTAAGCTAGATGCAGTTTTCATTGGTTGTAATCCTGTTTCAGTTTGCTGAGCTTCTTCCCAAAATGTAAGGTGCATCAGGGCAGGGCTCTTGTCTCTTATCTCATTGTTGCATCTCTAGAGCCTAGAAAAGAGCTGACTCTGTGTCGTGAAACTCAGAGAGTGTATCCGTCCCATATCCTGCAGCCATCAGGTGTAGGCATCAGAATTTGAAGTCATTTCCCTTTGACTCCCTGCTTGTGTTTCTGCTGTACATGAAGACAAGTCACTGTCACACTATGTTTTTCATATTAGTAGATGTGCCCTCTCTACAGGGGCTTCCCTGGTGGCTCTGTGGTAAAGAATCCACCTGCCAATGTATGAGATGCAGGTTTGATCCTTGAGTTGGGAAGATCCCCTGGAGGAGGGAGAAGCCAGGGATCCCCTGGCTACCCACTCCAGTATTCTTGCCTGGGAAATCCCACGGACAGATGACCCCGGCAGGCTACAATCCGTGGGGCTGCAGAGTCAGACACGACTGAGGGACTAAGCACCAGCTTCTCTACAGCTATTTTCCACTTAGGAAGTATGCACCATTCTCTCCTTTAGCCTACTACACTTGGCAATAGGACCTGACTTCAAAGTATTTAATTTGCATTGAATTAGTAGCCTTAGGATGAGATGTGCTATCTTCTCTCTATAAGAAAATATTAGAGTCTGTAAAAGGGAACTAACATGAAAGAAATTTTATTCTAATGGAAATTTACTATGAAAATCAGCAGAGCAAAAAGTTTTACAACCATGTTAAAATTTCAATTACTACAAGGTAAAACAAACCTGTATAGTTATTTTATTTGCATCAGAATGCACTTAATAAACACCAATTTATACACAATTTTCCAGATAAATCAAATGAGCCTACCTCTATGATCTTTCATGTGAAAATACCAAAGAACAAAAAATGAAAGATGTAATTGAAACAAACTCATGGAATAATACATTTCTAAAACTCTGCACAAGTTTTCTAAATGCACTAACATGCATTGTTTCATTTGATCTTCTGACATTTTTGTGAGAAGTATATGATATTTATTATTATTATTAAATCCACTTTTTACATCTAAAACTTGGGGAAGTTGTTACTAATACATGAAAGAGCTAAGATTTAGATTCAGAGCAAATCCTATTTTCTTAGTGTTTACCAGGTTACTTGAATCAACTGTACACAGATAAGGTAAAATATTTACACTAGCTAAGACTAATGACTGCAGCCATGAAATTAAAAGATGCTTACTTCTTGGAAGGAAAGTTATGACCAACCTAGATAGCATATTCAAAAGCAGAGACATTACTTTGCCAACAAAGGTCCATCTAGTCAAGGCTATGGTTTTTCCAGTGGTCATGTATGGATGTGAGAGTTGGACTGTGAGGAAGGCTGAGTGCCGAAGAATTGATGCTTTTGACCTGTGGTGTTGGAGAAGACTCTTGAGAGTCCCTTGGACTGCGAGGAGATCCAACCAGTCCATTCTGAAGGAGATCAGCCCTGGGATTTCTTTGGAAGGACTGATGCTAAAGCTGAAACTCCAGTACTTTGGCCACCTCATGCGAAGAGTTGACTCATTGGAAAAGACTCTGATGCTGGGAGGGATTGGGGGCAGGAGGAGAAGGGGACAACAGAGGATGAGATGGCTGGATGGCATCACTGACTTGATGGACGTGAGTCTGGGTGGACTCTGGGAGTTGGTGATGGACAGGGAGGCCTGGCGTGCTGTGATTCATGGGGTTGCAAAGAGTCGGACATGACTGAGCAACTGAACTGAAGACTAAAGTGAATAATTTGAGTTTCATATAAGGGCAGTGCTATTTACATGAGATGAAATTGAATTGATTGTGTGTGTGTGTGCATGTAGTGTTTATATGACATGTATACACATACTGATGCATATATTTTCATATATGTACACATAGACATACATTCACATGTATGTATAATATATTGGAAGATATACATATATACACAAACATATATGCAGTTAGAAAAATCCTAAAATGAGCATGAAAATATCATAAACCAACTGAGTGGAAAAGAACTAAGTGGAAAAATTTGAGGAGAAGAATCAGAGAGCAAATGGAAAGAATAGAAGAACAAAAAAAAAATGGTCCCTGCTGCCAGTCAGTCCATTCAACAAGGATATAAAGCATCCAGCACTCAAGTCACCATTATCTCCACACCCATGGCTGACCACACTCACTGATTATGGCATTCTTTCCACTGAGCTTGGATACAACCATGGTTCTCCCTGAAACTGTGCTCCAAGTAGCCATTGCCAATAAATCAGAGTTAGCACCAACGCTGTCTCAGGAAATATTTCCTGACTTCATACTCAGCAGTATTTTTAATTCAACAAAGTAAACTACAAAGACCTCTCACTTAGATTCATCCATTCCATTAATCGCTGAGCAGTCAATACGCTCTCCTACAGCTAGTTCCTCCTTGTTGTGATCTTACCTTAGATGACCATCCTCAGAGAAACTACCTCATGGAAGGAAGTTTTATAACTTCCTGTTTATATATAAATAATTCCTATATATAAATAACTTCCTAAATAGAAATAATCCCTATTTATAATATAGTAAAATATATAATGTAATACATTCCCATTTCTTTATCTCCCTGTTTGCTTCTTTCCTAGCGGTTGTCATTTGGTCACTGAGCTTCACTGTGCTGTTTGTCTCCATCGTTAAACTGAAAAGGAGGGCATGTCTGCTGCATTCTGTCTTGTATTCCTATCTCTAGCACAGCGTACGTGTGAGACATACTGATTCACTTACTGCAAATGAACAAATGGATGACTACTTCCTGCCTGACTTCAGTGGGCTCACAGTCTAGGGCAGGAGACTCTAATACAGAGAAACTGTCACACTGTAAACAAACTCAAACACCACATTGAACAAAGTGCCAGAAGAGCACAAAGGAAGTGTAACCAGGACACTCCTTGAGGGGAGGCTAGGGACTGCTAAAACACAGAAGCGAGAAGGGATATTCAAGTTCAAAGGATAGCATTGAGAACGAACGTGAGTTTGATTAAGGCTGACACCGAGGAAGGTTTTGGTGTGGGAGTGACCAGAGGGTGCCACATCCACCAGAGTCCCCAGGGGCTGGCTTCTCCTCTCTTCTTCTTCTCTCCTCACTTCTCTGGTGGCTCAGCTGGTAAAGAATTCACCTGTAACCCAAGTCTGGGAAACCTGGGTTTGATCCCTGGGTTGGGAGATTCCCTGGAGAAGGGAATGGCTACCCATGCCAGTATTCTGGCCTGGAGAATTCCATGAACTGTATAGTCCCTGAGGTCGCAAAGACTTGGACACGACTGAGCGACTTTCACTTTCCCTGCTCCCCACCCTCCTCCGGCTGCCTGGCCAGGAATCCTGTTCATTTTTACAATGAACGGACTTCTCTCTGGTAAACAGTCTCAGCCCAGAAATGGCAAAAGATTATCTTTGTGTTTATTTTAGTCTCACTTTAAGGATCTTATCTCTAGCAAATCCACTGTCATGGTTCACCACAGCAGGACGCAATAGGAAGAACCACTCTCCCCTCAAAAAGGGCAGTCGTTTTCTCCAACCCCATCAAACTGTCAAGAGGTTATTCCTTATTTACAAATGCAGATACATTGCTTACAATACACAGGCCCCAAGCAAGGAGGGCAGAGATCAAGTCTGGAGGGCCACGGCAGTGTTGATGTCTGGACTTTGGGGAAAATCGTTCAAGGTTTTATGAAGAATTAGCTTTCACACTGAACTTTATTAAATTCTGTCCCGGAATTCTTTCCCCTTTGGAAGGACCTTTCAGTCTTTTAGCCTGGAGAAGAGCCCACATCAGATGAATTCCAAACAAAATGTAGCAGAAGGTATGGAATCATCTGAGCACATACAACAGAAGTCCCATTAAATGTGTTAAGAGACGCTCACAACAAAGATGCTTACATCCTATGAACAGAGAGACCGACTGGGGTGAGGCCTGGTCAGGGGTCTCATAGACAAGCACAAAGACGGCCCAAGAAGAAAGTAAACACCGTTCTCCCTCATGAAATTTTCTTTGGCCGATTGCTAAAGGAAAATCACCTGGAAACACCATTAGCCTCACTTCTTTCTGTCCATTCTAATTCCTTTTCCCTTATCTGTGACAGCTTAATCTCAACTCAAATACAAGGTCAAATTTTTAGAGGCTAAAAATGGCTTAAAAAAAGAAAAAGACTGAGTGAAACCATAGTCTGGACTCCAAGTATTTAATTTACCTTGATGTAATAACTGCATTGGTAATATCTTGAAAAAAAGAAAACCACATTCTTGGATGAAAAGAGCAGAGCTCCCCCATTTTCTCCCTTATACTCTTCCCAGAAAGCGGAAATAGTTAATCCTTAGCTGCCAGCAATAGAGAACAAAGATGTGAAGACTTTTGTTTGTTTGTTTTTGGGGTTGGGGGGGTGGGGGGCAGGGCACGGTGTTCCAATTTTCAAGAAAAGTTTTTTCCCTTAAAGGATAGATAATGTTATACAGTGAAAACACAAGCCACTTGTTCTCTTTACAGGCCCAATCAGCTTGGACCATATATACTGTGTGAAGTTTGATTTTAGCACAAGAGTGATCTAGAAAGTCATGGACAGAGGGGCAGGATTACATGGTGGACAGTTCCTTGGAGACAGAATGAAGCAAGAAAAGATTCTTCAGGTAAATCAGTACTGAGCCCTTTGTTGACAATAAATAGTACCTATTAGGATATGTCTTCAACTCTCAGACTTAAATTTTTTCACACTTCAATGTTTCTGCAATTACAATGTGTCTTACAATTAAAATGTTCATTTATTTAGTGTAGTTGTGTTTATTTTCTTCCTGAAATGCTATTACTAAATTGAAAGTGAATCTTATATAAACAACCCTTGAATATTGAATAAACTATTATTATTATTACTTAAGTGAAGAATTGACATAGAAAGATATCACATGGGAAGCGACTCTGATGGATTAGTAAATAGACAGACCATGCAGGCCCTTGAGAGCAATGCTTATGAATTTGTTAAGATTATGGTCTGACTATTCACAGGGCAGGAATAGAGACACAAACAGAGAGAACAGACTTGTGGGAACAGGGTGGCATGGAAGGAGAGGGTGAAACAAAATGAGAGAGTTGCACTGACATATATTACCGTCTTGTCAAGGCTATGGTTTTTCAAGTAGTCATGTATGGACAGGAGAGTTGGACAATAAAGAAAGCTGAGAGCCAAAGAATTGATGCTTTTGAACTGTGGTGTTGGAGAAGATTCTTGAGAGTCCCTTGGACTGCGAGGAGATCCAACCAGTCAATCCTAAAGGAAGTCAGTCCTGAATATTCATTGGAAGGACTGATGCTGAAGCTGAAACTCCAATATTTGGCCATCTGACACAAAGAACTAACTCATTGGAAAAGATTCTTATGCTGGGGAAGATTGAAGGTAGGAGGAGAAAGGGAAGACAGAGGATGAGATGATTGGATGGCATCACCGACTCGATGGACATGAGTTTAAGCAATCTCCGGGAGTTGGTGATGGACAGGGAAGCCTGGTGTGCTGCAGTCCATGAGTTCACAAAGAGTTGGACATGACTGAGCAATTGAAGCAACTGAATGGGCACTATTTGCTTAGTCCTATGGCTTCATGGCAAATAGAAGGGGAAAAAGTGGAAGCCGTGACAGATTTTATATTCTTGGGCTCCAAGATCACTGCAGATGGTGACTGCAGCCATGAAACTAAAAGACACTTACTCCTCAGAAGAAAATTTATGACAAAACTAGACCGTGTATTAAAGAGCAGAGACATCACTTTGCCAACAAATGTCCATATAGTCAAAGCTATGGTTTTTCCAGTTGTCATATATGGATGTGAAAGTTGGACCATAATGAAGTCTGAGGGCCAAAAAATTGATGCTTTCAAATTGTGGGTACTAGAGAAGACTCCTGAGTATGAGATTGTTGGATGGTATCACCGGCTCAGTGGACATGAGTTTGAGCAGGCTCTGGGAGTTGGTGATGGACAGCAAGGCCTGGTGTGCTGCAGTCCATGGGGTCACAAAGAGGTGGACACGATTGAGCAACTGAAGTGAACTGAACTGATATACACTACCATATGTAAAATAGATAGCTAGTGATAAACTGCTGTATAGTATAGGGTGCTCTCTGGTGACCTAGAGGGGTGGGACGGGGGTGGGGGGATGGGAGGAAGGCTCAACAGGGAGGAGATGTGTGTGTGTGTGTGTGTGTGTGTGTGTGTGTGTGTGTGTGTACACACTCAGTCACGTCCGACTCTCTGCAGCCCCATGGACTGTAGCCTGCCAGGTTCCTCTGTCCAAGGGATTTTCCAGGCAAGAATACTGGAGAGGGTTGCCATTTCCTCCTCCTGGGGATCTTCCCAACTCAGGGATTGAACTCAAATCTCTTGTCTTTCCTGCATCCACAGATGAATTCTTTACAACTAGCATCACCTGGGAAGCCCAGATATATGTATACATCTAGCAGCTTTTGGAGAAGGAAATGGCAACCCAATCCAGTACTTGTGCCTGGGAAATCCCAAGGACAGAGGAGCCTGGTAGGCTACAGTCCATGGGGTCGCAGAGAGTCGGACACGACTGAAGTGACTGAGCACATAGCAGCTTTGGGCTTCCCTGATAGCTCGGCTGGTAAAGAATCCACCTGCAATGCAGGAAACCCCAGTTAGATTCCTGGGTTGGGAAGATCCCTTGGAGGAGGACATGGCAATCCACTCCAGTATTCTTGTCTGGAGAATCCCCATGGACAGAGGAGCCTGGTGGGCTACAGTCCATGGGGTTGCAAAGAGTTGGACATGACTGAGTGACTAAGCACAGCACACAGACCTGATGCACGTTGTTGTCGTACATCAGAAACTGGCAAAACACTGTAAAGCAATTATCACCCAATTAAAAATAAAACTTTTTAAAAAAGATTATGATCTGAAATACCTAATGTTTTGTGAGCCAAGGAATAGCATCCCTGATGATATTAATAACATGATACAGAGGGGGAGTAGGAGGAATGCAAGGCTAGAGGAAGGGTGAATAAAGACAAATGGATGGTGCTCTGGGACAACAGAGGGATGGGGGGTGGAGGGGCAGGGAGGTGGTAGGGGGATTCAGGATGGGGGACAAACGATGGATGGTAAAAACCATCACAATCTTGTAAGTGTCCCCCAATTAAAATTAATTATTTTTTTAAGAAAACACAACTGGAATATGCCGATGAGAGTCAAGAAAGCCTGAGCTAGAGGCACACAGTGTCCAGATGGAGAGAAATGGCAAGGTTTGAGAGATGTTCGGAATATAGACAATAGTGATGAATTATCACCATTTGGTCAACCCCTGATGGTAGACAACTTGCCTTGATTTCCACTTCACACAGACATGGATGTTGCATTTCCTCAATTAGCATGAAGACTTAAATGGAAAGATCCAATGAGGGCTCCAGGCCATGAATTCAGGACATCCTTTGGAACCCTAGTGCTCTGCAGCACACACTACATCTTTCAACAATTCAGCCTGGGACCCTAGAGAACAACAGGTGTGCCAACACAGGCGCACACAGGCATGCCAGCCCAGGAAGACAGGGAAAAATGGTTACCCATGCCGCAGGGACAAGTCTTAAAGGTAGCATTGTTTGTGTCTCAGGGAGAAGACATGTAGAATGATATCTAAACTTCACTAAGGGTGCCATAACGTTTGAAGTTCAAATGATTTTAGCTTTCAAGGATTTATATAGATCTAAACCATAGTAGAAAAACTGATCACTTAATTGATTATTATACATTTCAAATAAAATTCAAATTCCTTAGCTCCATATCCAACCACCTATCTTCCACAGCTTTTTGTACTTGTTCCAATAACTGTTAATAACTATCACTTACTGAACATATACACATGCCAGGCATTTTGCTAAATACTGAACATTATTTCACTTAATCTTCAGACTAACTATATAAATTATTATTATCATCATCATCCTCATTTTATAGATAGGATGGTAAAAGTCCCAGAGATCAGTCAACCTGTTTCAAGTCAAGATGTTAGTAAGTGGCAGATCTGAGAATAAAATTCAAGTCTAGTCTATAATATAGCTATGTATCTTCTACAGGACCAACTCTCTCATAGAGTACAACTTAAAAACTCTGGGAAATTTTTAAAAAAACAAATATTTGAAGGCAGTACAGAGTAACTGAAAACAAAAAGACACTGGATGGGAGAGGGTAACAAGGCTTTTTCAGAGCTGCATTAAATTTGAGAAAACTAAGCTGCAGAGGCTTACCAAGAAACTTGCTTGAAGTTATAGGGATGCCCCTGCTGGCCCAGATGGTAAAGAATGTGCCTGCCTTGCCAGAGACCTGGGTTCAATGCCGGGGTCAGGAAGATCCCCTGGAGAAGGAGATAGCAACCCACTCTAGCATTCTTGCCGGGAGAATTACATGGACAGAGAAGCCTGGCAGGCTAGAGTCCATGGGGTCACAAAGAATCAGACATGACTGAATGACTAATACTTGGGCTTCCCTGGTGGCTCAGAGGTTAAAGCGTCTGCCTACAATGCAGGAGACCCGGGTTCCATCCCTGGGTCAGGAAGATCCCCTGGAGAAGGAAATGGTAACCCACTCCAGTATTCTTGCCTAGAGAATCCCATGGACGGAGAAGCCTGGTAGGCTACAGTCCATGGGGTCGCAAAGAGTCAGACACGACTGAGCGACTTCACTTTTCACTTTTTTTGCTCTTCAAGCTGCAGAGACTTACCAAGAAACTTACTCAAGGGTATAAAGCAAATGAGACACAGAGCCAGTCTACACTCCTGCCTCTCTGGTTTTAAAACCAAAGGTAGCCACTGACTTCACCAAGGTAGGTCTAAGGGCACATTTCTCCAGAATGAAGTGATATGCAAGGAACCTGAGCCCAAACCCATGTCATTGACTAAACACAAACAGTAGGCAAGAATGCACTGGTCCTTATCACCCACCTGGGAGCCTCAGGGCTAATTAATCATTCTGACAGCTCCCTGGATGCAGTAAGACAATTTTTTTTTTTTCCTTGAATGCTGCTAGTTTAACCTGAGGCAAGACTTCCCTTCACGACACCAGGATGAAGCCTTGTTGAACATGATGAATGCCTTTTGGAAAAGAATAACATTTTGATAAAGGCCCTTCCAATCAACCTCCAGGTTAGAATAGAGTGGTTTTCCATGCCTGTTTGCATAGTCATTGTACAAGAAAGCCAGCTTTATCTCTGGGCTCCAAATCAACTAACCTAGACAGGACTTTTATGATTAAAAATCAAATAAATAACTTGCCCTGGTCTCTGACTTTTCACCAGTAATTATGGCTGGAGCTGCCATTTAGATTCTAACCTTCTGCCAAAGCCCTGTGTGTATCTCATTATTTCAGTTTCTG